>NC_053037.3:367334292-369834292 GCF_002575655.3 Aegilops tauschii subsp. strangulata
TCACTCTCTACTGTTGGGTTTCTCCCCAGTTGCTAGAATCATTCCCATCATTTGCATTTTGTTCCCAGCTTGCACCTCAGTAATTACTGCTTAGGATCATCTTCAAAAGTGGTCCTACTATGGGTCCCATCCATCCCCGATGATAAGCAAATCATCCATTTCGTTTTCTTCAACAAGGTAGTTCACATCGTCCATTCTAGCCCGAGTGTGTCGTTCCCCCGAACTCCCTCGAACGATCATTTGTGATTGCCTTAGGCTGGCATAAAGAGTTTCAATGATATCTATATCAAAAGTAATTCTTTTTGCCACTTAAGGGAATAATTCTACGAGTCACCTTTCCTAAGGTGCCCCGTTATGGAGTCATGGTAATTAACTCCTCGCTGCTTTGGAACCCATGCACCATACTATCTAAGCGTGGGATTGTTGCCCACCAAATCAAACCTCATCGTTTGTTCTTCCATCCCTCTCGACGTGTTTTGTGTCTCAACTCGAGATGTTTCAACATCTCATTCCGCGAGTTGGTCTTGTATAGCTCGATCTTCGAGAAGATCAATCCTGTAGAGTTTCCCTCTCTTCCGTCATCATAGTTGGATGAAGCTCTCGAAAGAAAAGATGTCAAGATCAAGATGATGCAATGAATCAACATCTTCAAGAAGAACAATGGGATCGTGAAGACTATGTTACTTTGCGTTCCCCTTTCATCTTACCCTACGCTTGAATCTCGGGACGAGATTTTTGTTTAGTGGGGGTGAGTTGTCACATCCCTAGTCTGGTATGCACTTAGGCTAGCTAGATATGCTGCATCATGTCTAAATTTCATTTAAAGTTGAATTGGGGATGACCAAACCCTAGCACCAAATGAATTCAAGTAGGTTCAAAATAAAAATATTTTCAATGAACCCAAAATGCCCTTAGAAATGTTCATGATTTTTGATAAAGGTGAAAACCTCTGCCAGAAATGATGAGCATATTTATTGGCCATTTATGGATTTTTGAGCTAAATCATACTGTATTTGAATTGGAGCATTTAATGCCTATAAATATTTTAAATGCTTCAATACTTCTGAAAACAATTGGGGGCTGTTGGGAATAATCCAGTATCTGCCCACAATTTATTTCAGGATTTTATAAAGCGGTTTAGTATTTTACTAAATCAAAAAAAAACAAAGACAGAAAATAGAAAAACATGAATAAAAGACAGAGGAGAGAAAGACTTACCTGTAGCTTACCTGGCACCTAGTTGGCCCAGCACTGTTGGAGGCCCAGCCCACCTGGCGACTTGCCAGTCGTCCTCAACCTCTGCCAGTAGGCAGAGGCGAAGGCGGGCACGGCGCGCGCTGAGGCCGCCACCTCCTCCCTGCCTGCCTCACGCCCCCGTGGCCTTCTCCCGACGCCCAGGAGATGTGGACGAAGCCCCGCACCGATCCCCTCCTCTCTGGTTCCTCCCTCTCCCCCCCAGCGCTCGCGCCGCAGCCACCCGAGCGAGCCCGTCGCCGCCGATCGCCACCACCGCGGCCATCGCCTTCCCCTCGCCTCACCAACGCGCCCAGAAGCTCCACCGTGACGTCCCCGTCCTCTCCGCTGAGCCACGCATCGCTGGTAGCCCTGCAACGGCCTCACCAACCTCGTCTTCAACCTCGGGCACCTGAGCTCTTCGTCGTCAATTCGCGCCGTCAAGGACGACCCCGAGCCCACTGACCCACTGCGTCGCCTCCCTGTGAGCTCCTGCTCCCGACCCCTCTCTCCCCACCGTCGAATCCCTCCTCTAGCCCCCTGGCCACCGCGGCCGAAGCTCGGCTCCGCCGGCCATGACGCCGCCGTGGCCACTGTCACATAGAGCTGCAACTGAGCACATAGCCGTGCTCAGCGCAACGCCAGGAGCCCAAAACCCCCCTCCAGCTGCTCCTGCCATGCTTCGCAACACCGAAACCGCCGAGACCCGAACTCCGGCCGCCGCATTCGTGCTCGCCACCGTCGACTCAGACCACCCCAGCTCCTCCCGCTTGGCCTACTAGACGCGCGCGAGCCCCAGCTACGCGTAGGACCAAACCGCGGTCGATTTGGTCGACCGTGGGCAAATTCCGATCCCCTCCGCCGTCTCGGGCTTCACCGGCGACAAGCCGTGGACCAAGTCCGGCGGGTTGACCCTGTTTGACTCCCCCTGACCCACTGACGTGTGGGGCCAGCCTCTGTTAAAAGTTAGTTTAGTTTAAATCTAAACTTAATTAGGCACTGAGAGACTGACACGCGGGACCCACTGGTCAGGTTTGACCTGGACCGCCCAGTTGACCTGCTGACGTCACTGTGACGTAATGCTGACGCTATAAATCATTTTCTGGGTTTAAAATAATTCAGAAAATTCCTGAAAATGCCCTAAACTTCTAAAATTCATAGAAATTCAACCGTAGCTCAGAATGAAATAATTTATATATGAAAAATGATCAGAAAAATCCAATCTATCCATCTGTACCATTTTCATGCATGTTAGAACAATTTAAGGCTGCTGTTTAGGACAAATCATGTAAATGGCATTTGAATTTCCACATATGAAGTTTGAATTTGAATCTTGGATTCAAACCAACTTCATTTAACCTGTTGCTAGTTGCATTAGCTCAAAACACATTCATATTGCCATGTCATAGCATGCATCATATTGTGCATTGCATTGATTGTGTTTCTTCTCTGTTTGCCGGTATTGTCCCCTCCCAGTAGACGTTGCTTCGACGATGCGATCGATGACACTGATGAAGAGTTATGCTATCTTCGGAAGTGTCAGGCAAGCAAAACCCCCTTGTTCATTCCGATACAATCCCACTCTCTCGCTCCTGCTCTCTTTTACTGCATTAGGACAACAACGCTTCAACTGTTACTTGTTGCGGTAGTTGAACCCCTTTCCTCTGCATGACCTGTCATTGTCACAGTAAATAGATGAAACCCACTAGCATGAGTAGGAGTTGTTTGAGCCCTGATGTGCCTACTCATTCATGCTTGTTTGTCATGCCTGCTATTGCTTAGAGTTGTGTCAGGTCTGATTCATCGGGAATGAATTGGAATGTGGTGAACATGTCCTACTGTTCAGAGCTAAGTGTGTGAACACGATTTGGTAAAGGTAGCGGTGAGAGGCCATGTAGGAGTACATGGTGGGTTGTCTCATTGAAACCGTCCTCAGGAACTGAGTTCTGTGTTTGTGATCCATGAACAGTTACTACCACGCATTGGAATGCTTAAGTGCCCCTCTCGACTTATTAATCAACCTGATCTCTGTCCAGGAGTTGCAACTAGTTTCTGGTGTTTGTAGGTAGTGTTAGTAGTCTACCAAGTGGCACCCGGTACAGGTGGGCTTGGGACAGACTAGGCACACGTGGCCTGGTGTACCGAGTGGCACTCGGATGGTGGGCTCGGGAACCCTGCACACATCGTTTGGGGCCGTGAGCGACACCCCGGCCGGATCTCCTTGCGGATGGAACCCGAATAGGCGATAAACCTGGACTAGAGACTTGTGTGGTTAGTCAGGTCGTGGCCGACTCCCTCGCCAGGCTTCCGCTTGAAGGTTGCCGAGGTACACGACGTGTACATGGTGGTAAGTGGCGAGAGCGTGTGTGACGAAGTACACCCCTGCAGGGTTAATATGATCTATTCGAATAGCCGTGTCCGCGGTAAAGGACTTCTGGGTTGCCTGTACAGTTCATAGACAAGTGAAAGTGGATACTCTAAAATGCGCAAGATAAGCGTGAGTGCTATGGATGGCGTTCTCGTAGGGAGACGGGAGCGAATCCATAGTGGTGTATTGAGATGGTGAATATGTGGACTCGTGTGCGCCACCTCAAAAGAGTTGCTTTCAGTCGTAGTTCAGGATAGCCACCGAGTCAAAGCTGGCTTGCTGCAGTTAAACTCCACCACCCCCTTTGTTGATACCGATGCATATGTAGCTAGTTCTGATGTAAGTCTTGCTGGGTACATTTGTACTCACGTTTGCCTATTCTATGTTTTGCAGAGAGACGTCAGTCTCGCTAGTAGTTCTGTGTGGACTTCGACGTTTAGCTTGTTACCTCAGCTACGATCTTGTGCCCTTGGCATGATCTGGTAGATAGTCAGGCTTCTCAGCCTTTTTCATTTATAGATGTCTGTACTCAAACATGTTAAGCTTCCGCATGTGCTTTGACTTGTATGCTCTGAATGTTGGGTCATGAGACCCATGTTTGTAATATCTCGCTCTTCGGAGCCTAATGAATAAATACTCTGAGTCGTAGAGTCTTGTTGTGATGCCATGTTGTATTTGCACATATCGAGCATATTGTGTGTATGATTGAAATGCTTGGTATGTGTGGGATCCGACAATCTAGTTGTCTATCCTTAGCAGCCTCTCTTATGGGGAAATGTAGTCTGGTGCCTCCTTGAGCCATAGTAGTCCGCTACAGCCCGGTTCACCGGAGTCCTGCTAGCCCAGCACTACTGCTCTGGACACTTGACTGGCCGGCATGTGTTTCATATCGTTCCTGTGTCTGTCCCTTCGGGGAAATGTCACGCGGTGACATCCGGAGTCCTGCCTAGCCTGCTACAGCCCGGGTTCCCGGAGTCCTGTTAGCCCAGTGCTACAGCCCGGATTCGCACGCTGCTGACCGACACGTTCGATGTTGATTCATGTATGCCTGTCCCCATACGTTAGTGCCGCTTTGGGTTCACGACTAGCCGTGTCGGCCCGGGTTCTCTGTCATATGGATGCTAGCGACACTGTCATATACGTGAGCCAAAAGGCGCAAACGGTCCCGGGCCATGGTAAGGCGACACCCGTGGGAGTACCGTGCGTGAGGCCGCAAAGTGATATGAGGTGTTACAGGCTAGATCGGTGTGACTTGGAATCGGGGTCCCGACAGCTTTGGTATCAGAGCCTGACTGCCTGTAGGTTTACGAAGCCAAACTGGTCGAAGTTGAGTCTAGAAATGCTTTAGTTATATAAGGGAATTGATTGTGGAAGGGAACGTAAGGCTCTTTTTACTCCTTTACCTTATGCCCTTCTGATCTGAGTCACCCTCTTCTCTTCTACGGGGATTAAGAACTAGGCTTCTCATCTTTCTATCAGGATCACGTGTTACTAATCCGTAGACTCGTAGGATTGTTGGTCTGAAGCCTCAGTTCAGTTTCTACTACTTCCATGTGTTGACAGTTCATCCCAGAACCATGATATGATATTGTGCTTCTAAGTGGTTATGCCACCATTTTTGTAGGATGTCTCAAATCCTTTGAGCATTTACAGCCGTTATGCTGTCCGAGTCATCCCAGGCTTCTAAACAACCTGATGCATTTGCAAAATCCTTTCCCTCTGTTTTGCGTCCCTTTGGGCCAGATTAAGCACACTACCGGTGCGTTGAGGTACTCTATTGCCTCAGTATATATGTTGGAGCTATTGTTATGACCCTAGGTGTTTTAGGGAGTCACCTAGTAATCTAGCCATGTTTTGTGTTCCCGGTGTGATGATTCTGGCCATCATTCTCGAAAGCATCCCGTGATGCCACTTAGTTAGTAGGCATTCTATTCCCGGGTTTCTGAACTCGAGATTCACTCCGCTTACCTCCTGTTGATAGTGTTTGCTCGTTCCTTTAGGATATTAGTAACCTTTGCGATAGTCCTCGAGGTCTGTGGTATTTCCTTCTTCCAAATACCATGAACCATTATGGCAGGAGTTCGTTTGAACCAAAAGATCACAACCAGGGCGCTCTTGAGGAGTACTCCATTCATATTGTGACTCTGCCAGTTCTACCTTTCTGCATGGATTATCCGGAAGAAATATGTGAACTTGTTGACCTACTAAATCTATGCATCCGCAACTCAGAAAAACATACGTTCCTTTGGGTTGTCCCTCTTTAGTTAATTTTCTGGCCCTCGTCTATCAATTGATAGTCAGGAGTAGTGGTGCATTTGTGTTATCGATGCTTATTATTCTTGTGGTCCATCAAGCCATCCTATTCCAGAATGTCTAGGAGAAACTAACTCCAGAACCTCATCCATATCTGGGATTGGGTCAAGGTAGTTGTATTCCGCAGATCAAAACGCCAAACCAGCTTTGGATTCTGTTCTACCTTGGAGTATTACCATCTTTATGTCAAGAGTGTCATGAGAATTGCACCACCTCTTATGAATTCTTGACGCAGTGATACTTCTCGCCATCATTATTCATTCCTCGGTCCCGTGTTGTCACAACCGGAATACCGACAAGTGAACCGTGATGTGTGAAATCAACACTCTGAGCAACTCGTTGCTTGGTGGTTAATGGCAATACTCTCATTCTTAGCGTGTTGGTTGTTCAATCATCATCCCGAGGTTGATCGTGTTACCTAGTCCTTATTTCTGGTGCACTCTCAATCAATGAGTTAGGATTCTGTCAACCCCTTGCTCAGTTGATCATATCGTCTTGCCCTGAAAAGCAAGATTGTTCTCGAGCCTAGTAACATATCGGTGGTACGTGATTTTCCGAATATCTTCTCGGAAGTATCACCAGGCTGTCACCTGACCGCTATGTTGAATTCGTGATCAAGTTGGTTTTCCAATAAACCACCCCTCCTCCAAGAATCTATGTTGGATACCCCTGAGCTAGTTGGTCAAGCTAAACAACAACTTGGAGAGTTGGAAGATAAAAGCTTGTCTAACTTAGTTCATTTCCAAAGGGATATCTTGGGTCTGTGTGTGTGTTGAAGAAAGATGATATCCTCATTGATTGGTCCTCGTGATCAATTAATGGACCTCTCATCTTAACCAAACTTTGATTTGAGTATGGGCTATTATCAAATCAAATCAGAACCAACGATGTTCGTAATGTTGTCTTACTCGTGGTTGATTCCTCGAGCATACACCATTACATCTTTTGGGTCTGAACCAATGCTGTCACTTGTTCACATAATTATGGAATTCAATCTCCATGGAAACCTGGATGAATTGTTGTTGAGCCCATCAGCAACACGGCTACCTTCTCCATGACTCGTGTTGAACATCCAGCTAGTGTTGGAAACTTGTATAAGCATTATCTTCGTGTCCCGCTCATGAAGCATATGTTTGGATGAAAGAAGTGACTTTCTCCAAGTTCACGTGCATTAGGTGCAAGTTGCCGCAGTGAATTTGAGAAAGTTAGTTTTGCTTCCTCTGGAATCGTCCCAAGTCAGTCATGCATGTGCAAAGTATACCATGGTTTGGTAGATTAATTACCTCCATTCCATATGTGTTCCTAGCACACCAAGCCACTGATTGATTTGTTCAAGGAAAAGGAGTTGCTGTGCGAATACTAGTTCATGCACAAGGCTTCGATATCCTCGTTGATGGTTCCCCACCTGAACTCGGTAGTGTTTTATTATAAGACTACTACGTGGTCATGCTTGTCTGGGACAGTGTGTTCACATGTATGTAGCAGAACTAGCTCATGTTTTGGAACTTACTATCGTAGTTCATCTCCCGAGAATCTCGCAACGTCATCTCGTCGATTTGTGTTGCAAACTTTCATTTTTCTCTCTAGACTGGATGAGTCTGGAACATTCTGACACCAACCAGATCTGAATCTCAGGCAGACATGATGGTTGGAACATTTCCCAAGAGTTCCTTATGGATTTTTGTGCTCCTGAAGTCCGACCTACTACTTGATGTTCAAGATACCAAACCACATCTAATGGGTTACGCTAGAACATCAAGGAGAACATTAGAAGCGGAGTGCTAAATGTTTCTCGGTCGATCATCCAGATTTTGCTCCCTTGGCTTTGCTAAGGTGAAATCTGAGAAAGTGTTGTCCTCCTTTGCACCTGCATCCTCCATCACCGTTCATCATGGTAGTATGATGTGTTGCCAGGATCCTCGGCACGGATGTTGGTAAAACCTTGATGAATATGGGAATGCTCAAGTTCTTGAGAGCACGCGCAAGCATTAGGTGTCATCGTGAGCACTAACTGGGATTGGCCCACATTTCATCGGTTATGTTATAACTTTTCCAATAGTGGAATCACTCTCTACTCTTGGGTTTCTCCCCAGTTGCTAGAATCATTCCCATCATTTGCATTTTGTTCCCAGCTTGCACCTCAGTAATTACTGCTTAGGATCATCTTCAAAAGTGGTCCTACTATGGGTCCCATCCATCCCCGATGATAAGCAAATCATCCATTTCGTTGTCTTCAACAAGGTAGTTCACATCGTCCATTCTAGCCCGAGTGTGTCGTTCCCCCGAACTCCCTCGAACGATCATTTGTGATTGCCTTAGGCTGGCATAAAGAGTTTCAATGATATCTATATCAAAAGTAATTCTTTTTGCCACTTAAGGGAATAATTCTATGAGTCACCTTTCCTAAGGTGCCCCGTTATGGAGTCATGGTAATTAACTCCTCGCTGCTTTGGAACCCATGCACCATACTATCTAAGCGTGGGATTGTTGCCCACCAAATCAAACCTCATCGTTTGTTCTTCCATCCCTCTCGACGTGTTTTGTGTCTCAACTCGAGATGTTTCAACATCTCATTCCGCGAGTTGGTCTTGTATAGCTCGATCTTCGAGAAGATCAATCCTGTAGAGTTTCCCTCTCTTCCGTCATCATAGTTGGATGAAGCTCTCGAAAGAAAAGATGTCAAGATCAAGATGATGCAATGAATCAACATCTTCAAGAAGAACAATGGGATCGTGAAGACTATGTTACTTTGCGTTCCCCTTTCATCTTACCCTACGCTTGAATCTCGGGACGAGATTTTTGTTTAGTGGGGGTGAGTTGTCACATCGCTAGTCTGGTATGCACTTAGGCTAGCTAGATATGCTGCATCATGTCTAAATTTCATTTAAAGGTGAATTGGGGATGACCAAACCCTAGCACCAAATGAATTCAAGTAGGTTCAAAATAAAAATATTTTCAATGAACCCAAAATGCCCTTAGAAATGTTCATGATTTTTGATAAAGGTGAAAACCTCTGCCAGAAATGATGAGCATATTTATTGGCCATTTATGGATTTTTGAGCTAAATCATACTGTATTTGAATTGGAGCATTTAATGCCTATAAATATTTTAAATGCTTCAATACTTCTGAAAACAATTGGGGGCTGTTGGGAATAATCCAGTATCTGCCCACAATTTATTTCAGGATTTTATAAAGCGGTTTAGTATTTTACTAAATCAAAAAAAAACAAAGACAGAAAATAGAAAAACATGAATAAAAGACAGAGGAGAGAAAGACTTACCTGTAGCTTACCTGGCACCTAGTTGGCCCAGCACTGTTGGAGGCCCAGCCCACCTGGCGACTTGCCAGTCGTCCTCAACCTCTGCCAGTAGGCAGAGGCGAAGGCGGGCACGGCGCGCGCTGAGGCCGCCACCTCCTCCCTGCCTGCCTCACGCCCCCGTGGCCTTCTCCCGACGCCCAGGAGACGTGGACGAAGCCCCGCACCGATCCCCTCCTCTCTGGTTCCTCCCTCTCCCCCCCAGCGCTCGCGCCGCAGCCACCCGAGCGAGCCCGTCGCCGCCGATCGCCACCACCGCGGCCACCGCCTTCCCCTCGCCTCGCCAACGCGCCCAGAAGCTCCACCGTGACGTCCCCGTCCTCTCCGCTGAGCCACGCATCGCTGGTAGCCCTGCAACGGCCTCACCAACCTCGTCTTCAACCTCGGGCACCTGAGCTCTTCGTCGTCGATTCGCGCCGTCAAGGACGACCCCGAGCCCACTGACCCACTGCGTCGCCTCCCTGTGAGCTCCTGCTCCCGACCCCTCTCTCCCCGCCGTCGAATCCCTCCTCTAGCCCCCTGGCCACCGTGGCCGAAGCTCGGCTCCGCCGGCCATGACGGCGCCGTGGCCACTGTCACATAGAGCTGCAACTGAGCACATAGCCGTGCTCAGCGCAACGCCAGGAGCCCAAAACCCCCCTCCAGCTGCTCCTGCCGTGCTTCGCAACACCGAAACCGCCGAGACCCGAACTCCGGCCGCCGCATTCGTGCTCGCCGCCGTCGACTCAGACCACCCCAGCTCCTCCCGCTTGGCCTACTAGACGCGCGCGAGCCCCAGCTACGCGTAGGACCAAACCGCGGTCGATTTGGTCGACCGTGGGCAAATTCCGATCCCCTCCGCCGTCTCGGGCTTCACCGGCGACAAGCCGTGGACCAAGTCCGGCGGGTTGACCCTGTTTGACTCCCCCTGACCCACTGACGTGTGGGGCCAGCCTCTGTTAAAAAGTTTAGTTTAAATCTAAACTTAATTAGGCACTGAGAGACTGACACGCGGGACCCACTGGTCAGGTTTGACCTGGACCGCCCAGTTGACCTGCTGACGTCACTGTGACGTAATGCTGACGCTATAAATCATTTTCTGGGTTTAAAATAATTCAGAAAATTCCAGAAAATGCCCTAAACTTCTAAAATTCATAGAAATTCAACTGTAGCTCAGAATGAAATAATTTATATATGAAAAATGATCAGAAAAATCCAATCTATCCATCTGTACCATTTTCATGCATGTTAGAACAATTTAAGGCTGCTGTTTAGGACAAATCATGTAAATGGCATTTGAATTTCCACATATGAAGTTTGAATTTGAATCTTGGATTCAAACCAACTTCATTTAACCTGTTGCTAGTTGCATTAGCTCAAAACACATTCATATTGCCATGTCATAGCATGCATCATATTGTGCATTGCATTGATCGTGTTTCTTCTCTGTTTGCCGGTATTGTCCCCTCCCAGTAGACGTTGCTTCGACGATGCGATCGATGACACTGATGAAGAGTTATGCTATCTTCGGAAGTGTCAGGCAAGCAAAACCCCCTTGTTCATTCCGATACAATCCCACTCTCTCGCTCCTGCTCTCTTTTACTGCATTAGGACAACAACGCTTCAACTGTTACTTGTTGCGGTAGTTGAACCCCTTTCCTCTGGATGACATGTCATTGTCACAGTAAATAGATGAAACCCACTAGCATGAGTAGGAGTTGTTTGAGCCCTGATGTGCCTACTCATTCATGCTTGTTTGTCATGCCTGCTATTGCTTAGAGTTGTGTCAGGTCTGATTCATCGGGAATGAATTGGAATGTGGTGAACATGTCCTACTGTTCAGAGCTAAGTGTGTGAACACGATTTGGTAAAGGTAGCGGTGAGAGGCCATGTAGGAGTACATGGTGGGTTGTCTCATTGAAACCGTCCTCAGGAACTGAGTTCTGTGTTTGTGATCCATGAACAGTTACTACCACGCATTGGAATGCTTAAGTGCCCCTCTCGACTTATTAATCAACCTGATCTCTGTCCAGGAGTTGCAACTAGTTTCTGGTGTTTGTAGGTAGTGTTAGTAGTCTACCAAGTGGCACCCGGTACAGGTGGGCTTGGGACAGACTAGGCACACATGGCCTGGTGTACCGAGTGGCACCCGGATGGTGGGCTCGGGAACCCTGCACACATCGTTTGGGGCCGTGAGCGACACCCCGGCCGGATCTCCTTGCGGATGGAACCCGAATAGGCGATAAACCTAGACTAGAGACTTGTGTGGTTAGTCAGGTCGTGGCCGACTCCCTCGCCAGGCTTCCGCTTGAAGGTTGCCGAGGTACACGACGTGTACATGGTGGTAAGTGGCGAGAGCGTGTGTGATGAAGTACACCCCTGCAGGGTTAATATGATCTATTCGAATAGCCGTGTCCGCGGTAAAGGACTTCTGGGTTGCCTGTACAGTTCATAGACAAGTGACAGTGGATACTCTAAAATGCGCAAGATAAGCGTGAGTGCTATGGATGGCGTTCTCGTAGGGAGACGGGAGCGAATCCATAGTGGTGTATTGAGATGGTGAATATGTGGACTCGTGTGCGCCACCTCAAAAGAGTTGCTTTCAGTCGTAGTTCAGGATAGCCACCGAGTCAAAGCTGGCTTGCTGCAGTTAAACTCCACCACCCCCTTTGTTGATACCGATGCATATGTAGCTAGTTCTGATGTAAGTCTTGCTGGGTACATTTGTACTCACGTTTGCCTATTCTATGTTTTGCAGAGAGACGTCAGTCTCGCTAGTAGTTCTGTGTGGACTTCGACGTTTAGCTTGTTACCTCAGCTACGATCTTGTGCCCTCGGCAGGATCTGGTAGATAGTCAGGCTTCTCAGCCTTTTTCATTTATAGATGTCTGTACTCAGACATGTTAAGCTTCCGCATGTGCTTTGACTTGTATGCTCTGAATGTTGGGTCATGAGACCCATGTTTGTAATATCTCGCTCTTCGGAGCCTAATGAATAAATACTCTGAGTCGTAGAGTCTTGTTGTGATGCCATGTTGTATTTGCACATATCGAGCATATTGTGTGTATGATTGAAATGCTTGGTATGTGTGGGATCCGACAATCTAGTTGTCTATCCTTAGCAGCCTCTCTTATGGGGAAATGTAGTCTGGTGCCTCCTTGAGCCATAGTAGTCCGCTACAGCCCGGTTCACCGGAGTCCTGCTAGCCCAGCACTACTGCTCTGGACACTTGACTGGAAGGCATGTGTTTCATATCGTTCCTGTGTCTGTCCCTTCGGGGAAATGTCACGCGGTGACATCCGGAGTCCTGCCTAGCCTGCTACAGCCCGGGTTCCCGGAGTCCTGTTAGCCCAGTGCTACAGCCCGGATTCGCACGCTGCTGACCGACACGTTCGATGTTGATTCATGTATGCTTGTCCCCATACGTTAGTGCCGCTTTGGGTTCACGACTAGCCGTGTCGGCCCGGGTTCTCTGTCATATGGATGCTAGCGACACTGTCATATACGTGAGCCAAAAGGCGCAAACGGTCCCGGGCCATGGTAAGGCGACACCCGTGGGAGTACCGTGCGTGAGGCCGCAAAGTGATATGAGGTGTTACAGGCTAGATCGGTGTGACTTGGAATCGGGGTCCCGACAGCTTTGGTATCAGAGCCTGACTGCCTGTAGGTTTACGAAGCCAAACTGGTCGAAGTTGAGTCTAGAAATGCTTTAGTTATATAAGGGAATTGATTGTGGAAGGGAACGTAAGGCTCTTTTTACTCCTTTACCTTATGCCCTTCTGATCTGAGTCACCCTCTTCTCTTCTACGGGGATTAAGAACTAGGCTTCTCATCTTTCTATCAGGATCACGTGTTACTAATCCGTAGACTCGTAGGATTGTTGGTCTGAAGCCTCAGTTCAGTTTCTACTACTTCCATGTGTTGACAGTTCATCCCAGAACCATGATATGATATTGTGCTTCTAAGTGGTTATGCCACCATTTTTGTAGGATGTCTCAAATCCTTTGAGCATTTACAGCCGTTATGCTGTCCGAGTCATCCCAGGCTTCTAAACAACCTGATGCATTTGCAAAATCCTTTCCCTCTGTTTTGCGTCCCTTTGGGCCAGATTAAGCACACTACCGGTGCGTTGAGGTACTCTATTGCCTCAGTATATATGTTGGAGCTATTGTTATGACCCTAGGTGTTTTAGGGAGTCACCTAGTAATCTAGCCATGTTTTGTGTTCCCGGTGTGATGATTCTGGCCATCATTCTCGAAAGCATCCCGTGATGCCACTTAGTTAGTAGGCATTCTATTCCCGGGTTTCTGAACTCGAGATTCACTCCGCTTACCTCCTGTTGATAGTGTTTGCTCGTTCCTTTAGGATATTAGTAACCTTTGCGATAGTCCTCGAGGTCTGTGGTATTTCCTTCTTCCAAATACCATGAACCATTATGGCAGGAGTTCGTTTGAACCAAAAGATCACAACCAGGGCGCTCTTGAGGAGTACTCCATTCATATTGTGACTCTGCCAGTTCTACCTTTCTGCATGGATTATCCGGAAGAAATATGTGAACTTGTTGACCTACTAAATCTATGCATCCGCAACTCAGAAAAACATACGTTCCTTTGGGTTGTCCCTCTTTAGTTAATTTTCTGGCCCTCGTCTATCAATTGATAGTCAGGAGTAGTGGTGCATTTGTGTTATCGATGCTTATTATTCTTGTGGTCCATCAAGCCATCCTATTCCAGAATGTCTAGGAGAAACTAACTCCAGAACCTCATCCATATCTGGGATTGGGTCAAGGTAGTTGTATTCCGCAGATCAAAACGCCAAACCAGCTTTGGATTCTGTTCTACCTTGGAGTATTACCATCTTTATGTCAAGAGTGTCATGAGAATTGCACCACCTCTTATGAATTCTTGACGCAGTGATACTTCTCGCCATCATTATTCATTCCTCGGTCCCGTGTTGTCACAACCGGAATACCGACAAGTGAACCGTGATGTGTGAAATCAACACTCTGAGCAACTCGTTGCTTGGTGGTTAATGGCAATACTCTCATTCTTAGCGTGTTGGTTGTTCAATCATCATCCCGAGGTTGATCGTGTTACCTAGTCCTTATTTCTGGTGCACTCTCAATCAATGAGTTAGGATTCTGTCAACCCCTTGCTCAGTTGATCATATCGTCTTGCCCTGAAAAGCAAGATTGTTCTCGAGCCTAGTAACATATCGGTGGTACGTGATTTTCCGAATATCTTCTCGGAAGTATCACCAGGCTGTCACCTGACCGCTATGTTGAATTCGTGATCAAGTTGGTTTTCCAATAAACCACCCCTCCTCCAAGAATCTATGTTGGATACCCCTGAGCTAGTTGGTCAAGCTAAACAACAACTTGGAGAGTTGGAAGATAAAAGCTTGTCTAACTTAGTTCATTTCCAAAGGGATATCTTGGGTCTGTGTGTGTGTTGAAGAAAGATGATATCCTCATTGATTGGTCCTCGTGATCAATTAATGGACCTCTCATCTTAACCAAACTTTGATTTGAGTATGGGCTATTATCAAATCAAATCAGAACCAACGATGTTCGTAATGTTGTCTTACTCGTGGTTGATTCCTCGAGCATACACCATTACATCTTTTGGGTCTGAACCAATGCTGTCACTTGTTCACATAATTATGGAATTCAATCTCCATGGAAACCTGGATGAATTGTTGTTGAGCCCATCAGCAACACGGCTACCTTCTCCATGACTCGTGTTGAACATCCAGCTAGTGTTGGAAACTTGTATAAGCATTATCTTCGTGTCCCGCTCATGAAGCATATGTTTGGATGAAAGAAGTGACTTTCTCCAAGTTCACGTGCATTAGGTGCAAGTTGCCGCAGTGAATTTGAGAAAGTTAGTTTTGCTTCCTCTGGAATCGTCCCAAGTCAGTCATGCATGTGCAAAGTATACCATGGTTTGGTAGATTAATTACCTCCATTCCATATGTGTTCCTAGCACACCAAGCCACTGATTGATTTGTTCAAGGAAAAGGAGTTGCTGTGCGAATACTAGTTCATGCACAAGGCTTCGATATCCTCGTTGATGGTTCCCCACCTGAACTCGGTAGTGTTTTATTATAAGACTACTACGTGGTCATGCTTGTCTGGGACAGTGTGTTCACATGTATGTAGCAGAACTAGCTCATGTTTTGGAACTTACTATCGTAGTTCATCTCCCGAGAATCTCGCAACGTCATCTCGTCGATTTGTGTTGCAAACTTTCATTTTTCTCTCTAGACTGGATGAGTCTGGAACATTCTGACACCAACCAGATCTGAATCTCAGGCAGACATGATGGTTGGAACATTTCCCAAGAGTTCCTTATGGATTTTTGTGCACCTGAAGTCCGACCTACTACTTGATGTTCAAGATACCAAACCACATCTAATGGGTTACGCTAGAACATCAAGGAGAACATTAGAAGCGGAGTGCTAAATGTTTCTCGGTCGATCATCCAGATTTTGCTCCCTTGGCTTTGCTAAGGTGAAATCTGAGAAAGTGTTGTCCTCCTTTGCACCTGCATCCTCCATCACCGTTCATCATGGTAGTATGATGTGTTGCCAGGATCCTCGGCACGGATGTTGGTAAAACCTTGATGAATATGGGAATGCTCAAGTTCTTGAGAGCACGCGCAAGCATTAGGTGTCATCGTGAGCACTAACTGGGATTGGCCCACATTTCATCGGTTATGTTATAACTTTTCCAATAGTGGAATCACTCTCTACTGTTGGGTTTCTCCCCAGTTGCTAGAATCATTCCCATCATTTGCATTTTGTTCCCAGCTTGCACCTCAGTAATTACTGCTTAGGATCATCTTCAAAAGTGGTCCTACTATGGGTCCCATCCATCCCCGATGATAAGCAAATCATCCATTTCGTTGTCTTCAACAAGGTAGTTCACATCGTCCATTCTAGCCCGAGTGTGTCGTTCCCCCGAACTCCCTCGAACGATCATTTGTGATTGCCTTAGGCTGGCATAAAGAGTTTCAATGATATCTATATCAAAAGTAATTCTTTTTGCCACTTAAGGGAATAATTCTACGAGTCACCTTTCCTAAGGTGCCCCGTTATGGAGTCATGGTAATTAACTCCTCGCTGCTTTGGAACCCATGCACCATACTATCTAAGCGTGGGATTGTTGCCCACCAAATCAAACCTCATCGTTTGTTCTTCCATCCCTCTCGACGTGTTTTGTGTCTCAACTCGAGATGTTTCAACATCTCATTCCGCGAGTTGGTCTTGTATAGCTCGATCTTCGAGAAGATCAATCCTGTAGAGTTTCCCTCTCTTCCGTCATCATAGTTGGATGAAGCTCTCGAAAGAAAAGATGTCAAGATCAAGATGATGCAATGAATCAACATCTTCAAGAAGAACAATGGGATCGTGAAGACTATGTTACTTTGCGTTCCCCTTTCATCTTACCCTACGCTTGAATCTCGGGACGAGATTTTTGTTTAGTGGGGGTGAGTTGTCACATCGCTAGTCTGGTATGCACTTAGGCTAGCTAGATATGCTGCATCATGTCTAAATTTCATTTAAAGGTGAATTGGGGATGACCAAACCCTAGCACCAAATGAATTCAAGTAGGTTCAAAATAAAAATATTTTCAATGAACCCAAAATGCCCTTAGAAATGTTCATGATTTTTGATAAAGGTGAAAACCTCTGCCAGAAATGATGAGCATATTTATTGGCCATTTATGGATTTTTGAGCTAAATCATACTGTATTTGAATTGGAGCATTTAATGCCTATAAATATTTTAAATGCTTCAATACTTCTGAAAACAATTGGGGGCTGTTGGGAATAATCCAGTATCTGCCCACAATTTATTTCAGGATTTTATAAAGCGGTTTAGTATTTTACTAAATCAAAAAAAAAACAAAGACAGAAAATAGAAAAAATGAATAAAAGACAGAGGAGAGAAAGACTTACCTGTAGCTTACCTGGCACCTAGTTGGCCCAGCACTGTTGGAGGCCCAGCCCACCTGGCGACTTGCCAGTCGTCCTCAACCTCTGCCAGTAGGCAGAGGCGAAGGCGGGCACGGCGCGCGCTGAGGCCGCCACCTCCTCCCTGCCTGCCTCACGCCCCCGTGGCCTTCTCCCGACGCCCAGGAGACGTGGACGAAGCCCCGCACCGATCCCCTCCTCTCTGGTTCCTCCCTCTCCCCCCCAGCGCTCGCGCCGCAGCCACCCGAGCGAGCCCGTCGCCGCCGATCGCCACCACCGCGGCCACCGCCTTCCCCTCGCCTCGCCAACGCGCCCAGAAGCTCCACCGTGACGTCCCCGTCCTCTCCGCTGAGCCACGCATCGTTGGTAGCCCTGCAACGGCCTCACCAACCTCGTCTTCAACCTCGGGCACCTGAGCTCTTCGTCGTCGATTCGCGCCGTCAAGGACGACCCCGAGCCCACTGACCCACTGCGTCGCCTCCCTGTGAGCTCCTGCTCCCGACCCCTCTCTCCCCGCCGTCGAATCCCTCCTCTAGCCCCCTGGCCACCGCGGCCGAAGCTCGGCTCCGCCGGCCATGACGCCGCCGTGGCCACTGTCACATAGAGCTGCAACTGAGCACATAGCCGTGCTCAGCGCAACGCCAGGAGCCCAAAACCCCCCTCCAGCTGCTCCTGCCGTGCTTCGCAACACCGAAACCGCCGAGACCCGAACTCCGGCCGCCGCATTCGTGCTCGCCGCCGTCGACTCAGACCACCCCAGCTCCTCCCGCTTGGCCTACTAGACGCGCGCGAGCCCCAGCTACGCGTAGGACCAAACCGCGGTCGATTTGGTCGACCGTGGGCAAATTCCGATCCCCTCCGCCGTCTCGGGCTTCACCGGCGACAAGCCGTGGACCAAGTCCGGCGGGTTGACCCTGTTTGACTCCCCCTGACCCACTGACGTGTGGGGCCAGCCTCTGTTAAAAGTTAGTTTAGTTTAATCTAAACTTAATTAGGCACTGAGAGACTGACACGCGGGACCCACTGGTCAGGTTTGACCTGGACCGCCCAGTTGACCTGCTGACGTCACTGTGACGTAATGCTGACGCTATAAATCATTTTCTGGGTTTAAAATAATTCAAAAAATTCCAGAAAATGCCCTAAACTTCTAAAATTCATAGAAATTCAACCGTAGCTCAGAATGAAATAATTTATATATGAAAAATGATCAGAAAAATCCAATCTATCCATCTGTACCATTTTCATGTATGTTAGAACAATTTAAGGCTGCTGTTTAGGACAAATCATGTAAATGGCATTTGAATTTCCACATATGAAGTTTGAATTTGAATCTTGGATTCAAACCAACTTCATTTAACCTGTTGCTAGTTGCATTAGCTCAAAACACATTCGTATTGCCATGTCATAGCATGCATCATATTGTGCATTGCATTGATCATGTTTCTTCTCTGTTTGCCGGTATTGTCCCCTCCCAGTAGACGTTGCTTCGACGATGCGATCGATGACACTGATGAAGAGTTATGCTATCTTCGGAAGTGTCAGGCAAGCAAAACCCCCTTGTTCATTCCGATACAATCCCACTCTCTCGCTCCTGCTCTCTTTTACTGCATTAGGACAACAACGCTTCAACTGTTACTTGTTGCGGTAGTTGAACCCCTTTCCTCTGCATGACCTGTCATTGTCACAGTAAATAGATGAAACCCACTAGCATGAGTAGGAGTTGTTTGAGCCCTGATGTGCCTACTCATTCATGCTTGTTTGTCATGCCTGCTATTGCTTAGAGTTGTGTCAGGTCTGATTCATCGGGAATGAATTGGAATGTGGTGAACATGTCCTACTGTTCAGAGCTAAGTGTGTGAACATGATTTGGTAAAGGTAGCGGTGAGAGGCCATGTAGGAGTACATGGTGGGTTGTCTCATTGAACCCGTCCTCAGGAACTGAGTTCTGTGTTTGTGATCCATGAACAGTTACTACCACGCATTGGAATGCTTAAGTGCCCCTCTCGACTTATTAATCAACCTGATCTCTGTCCAGGAGTTGCAACTAGTTTCTGGTGTTTGTAGGTAGTGTTAGTAGTCTACCAAGTGGCACCCGGTACAGGTGGGCTTGGGACAGACTAGGCACACGTGGCCTGGTGTACCGAGTGGCACCCGGATGGTGGGCTCGGGAACCCTGCACACATCGTTTGGGGCCGTGAGCGACACCCCGGCCGGATCTCCTTGCGGATGGAACCCAAATAGGCGATAATCCTGGACTAGAGACTTGTGTGGTTAGTCAGGTCGTGGCCGACTCCCTCGCTAGGCTTCCGCTTGAAGGTTGCCGAGGTACACGACGTGTACATGGTGGTAAGTGGCGAGAGCGTGTGTGACGAAGTACACCCCTGCAGGGTTAATATGATCTATTCGAATAGCCGTGTCCGCGGTAAAGGACTTCTGGGTTGCCTGTACAGTTCATAGACAAGTGAAAGTGGATACTCTAAAATGCGCAAGATAAGCGTGAGTGCTATGGATGGCGTTCTCGTAGGGAGACGGGAGCGAATCCATAGTGGTGTATTGAGATGGTGAATATGTGGACTCGTGTGCGCCACCTCAAAAGAGTTGCTTTCAGTCGTAGTTCAGGATAGCCACCGAGTCAAAGCTAGCTTGCTGCAGTTAAACTCCACCACCCCCTTTGTTGATACCGATGCATATGTAGCTAGTTCTGATGTAAGTCTTGCTGGGTACATTTGTACTCACGTTTGCCTATTCTATGTTTTGCAGAGAGACGTCAGTCTCGCTAGTAGTTCTGTGTGGACTTCGACGTTTAGCTTGTTACCTCAGCTACGATCTTGTGCCCTCGGCAGGATCTGGTAGATAGTCAGGCTTCTCAGCCTTTTTCATTTATAGATGTCTGTACTCAGACATGTTAAGCTTCCGCATGTGCTTTGACTTGTATGCTCTGAATGTTGGGTCATGAGACCCATGTTTGTAATATCTCGCTCTTTGGAGCCTAATGAATAAATACTCTGAGTCGTAGAGTCTTGTTGTGATGCCATGTTGTATTTGCACATATCGAGCATATTGTGTGTATGATTGAAATGCTTGGTATGTGTGGGATCCGACAATCTAGTTGTCTATCCTTAGCAGCCTCTCTTATGGGGAAATGTAGTCTGGTGCCTCCTTGAGCCATAGTAGTCCGCTACAGCCCGGTTCACCGGAGTCCTGCTAGCCCAGCACTACTGCTCTGGACACTTGACTGGCCGGCATGTGTTTCATATCGTTCCTGTGTCTGTCCCTTCGGGGAAATGTCACGCGGTGACATCCGGAGTCCTGCCTAGCCTGCTACAGCCCGGGTTCCCGGAGTCCTGTTAGCCCAGTGCTACAGCCCGGATTCGCACGCTGCTGACCGACACGTTCGATGTTGATGCATGTATGCCTGTCCCCATACGTTAGTGCCTCTTTGGGTTCACGACTAGCCGTGTCGGCCCGGGTTCTCTGTCATATGGATGCTAGCGACACTGTCATATACGTGAGCCAAAAGGCGCAAACGGTCCCGGGCCATGGTAAGGCGACACCCGTGGGAGTACCGTGCGTGAGGCCGCAAAGTGATATGAGGTGTTACAGGCTAGATCGGTGTGACTTGGAATCGGGGTCCCGACAGTCATTGCATATATCGCGAGAGAAGGATGAAATATGTGTGAATTTTCTGGGGGCTTACTTTTAGAGGACCTGGAGATAGTTTTGTGTGCATACGTGAAAGGGGCGTACAGGGGGGTATGCGATGGAGAGAGAGACGCCCTTCGTTTCTCTTTATTGTGATTAACTTTGTATATAGTATAAAAATATACAAATTCACAGTGCGGAATAAATATCATTGTGGGCATCATGCAATGCAAATTAGCGTTCGTACTCCTGCACATAACTTTGTAATGTTGTATATATGTAGAAACTCTAAAATAATTTTTTTGCCACACTTTATTCAAAAGGAATGTTGTATGCGAAATAAACGCGAAGAGAGGGCTTTTTAGATAAATGGGGTACGTGATGTAACATGTGTGAATGTGTAGTTGATGCATTTGGCGGGGCCTAGAGAGGTATGTGTGTGTATTACGTATTCGAGAGAGGCATGGATAGAGTGGCCGACGGGGGGGGGGGGGGCGTGGGAGAGATAGCACGAGAAATGAGAGTGGTCTAGAGAGAGAGAGACGAATATGACATCACGACAAGAGATTCCATTCCCTTGAGTGTGTATATGCAAGGGGGAGGGAATAGAGGCACCAGGAGAAATTTTCTGTGTGTGTGGTGTTTGTGTTGGTATGTGTGGGTGTGAGAAGATAATGAGACGTGGGGGCAGAGGGTGTGTCACCGTGTGAGGTCCGGTGGGTCGAGGTGAGGCCCTTCGTTCGGTTCCGTCCTGCGCCACATTGGTCGGCCCGTGACGCATTTAGGAAGACCCATGATTGACTAGTCGTACAAGACAAAGATAGCAGAATTGTGAAGGACTCTGTGTACACTGACAAAGCCGGCTAGGATTTGTAACCCTAGGTTCTCGGACTAAGGTAACCCCTTTATCTCTGATATCACTATTCATCCAACCTAACTTTAAGGGGCATCCTACAGAATGCTCTGCTAGAATAGTACTCGTCGATTAGGAAGAGAGGTGTGAGACAATGCGTGAGAGACAGGCGTAAAGATAATGTGCGTACATGAGACACGTAGGCAGGTCCATGTATATAGAAAGGGTCGATGAGGATTGTGCGTGTGTATGTTTGCGAGAGGAAGAGTGCTTGTGATAAAGGTTAGTGAAAACAGTTGTAAATGGTTATGAGAGGGAGGGAGGTTATATCTAGAGCATGTGTGCGAGAAAGACACCTCAGGAGAGAGTGTGTGAGCATGTGTGAGAGACCACCGATGGAGAGTGAAACTACACGTAAAAGACTGCTCTACACATTGATTAAAGATATAAATTGTATCCAAATATTAGGATGGGATCATGATATTTGCAATTTGCGTAAGGAGCGGTCATTGATCCATCAGACATCTAGATTCTATCAAATTTGAGCATGTCTATGTTATTATTCGACACAATTGATCAACATAGTTAGTATTTTGAACTCCAGACAATGCATCGCTTTAGCAATCGAATATAAACGTGAGTATAGTTCATGTTGTGTGTGTAAAGCACATTATACATACGAAAGTTACACAATGGACATTATAAATAGCTACCTATGAACTAGCATACATTTGAATTCAACTTAAGGTGGTTTAAAAAAACGAATTCAACATGAAGTCCATTCAATTATTTGAATTTGATATCATGGCATTTGTAAACCATACCTAAATTATGGGGCACCAATCTTTGCTCTGATTTTGTACATAATAGCATATGTAGTCGTGTACAAAATAGATTCAAATTTAGCTCCTCCATTCCAAAATAATCGTAGTTATAGGATTTTCAAGTGTCAAAATTTCAAAAAGAAGCAGATAATTTAATGAGGTTTTCAAACATACAAGGTCAAATATAACGTTGTCTATTTAGGTCAATCCTCATAGTTCAAGAGTACTCTAAACGTGAATGCTTGTGTTTCAAAATTTCGAACGAAGCGCCAAAAGAGCCTCTACTCGCCCGAAACCGCGTGAGACCAATGTTTGGTAGTACAAGGAAATTACTTTTCTAATAACTCCGACCCGTGAAACCTACCGGCCCGACGTCCAAAGGTCTAAACCGGGGTAGGTTTGTAGCTTCATCTAGACGCCACGCAACCGCATCCGAAAAACATTCATACACAATGGTCGCCTAAGCACACATGCGCGCGGCCGGAATTGCTCCCGCCCACTATTTGGAACACCTGGGATTACCATCCAACCCCCGACCCGCAGTAGGTCCGAAATTTAAGTGGGGGGCAAAGTTTGTACTTTCCCCAAATTTCAAACAAGCGCGTCCCATCTTCTGTTCAAAAACGCCAAAATCAAGCGCGTCCCAGACCGAAACATGGTTCCCCCCACCCGTCTGATTCCCCATTCGTACTCCGTGGGCGCCAAAACTACCTCTCCACCAGCCACGAAACCCCGGCGTCCTCCGTCCGCCACCCCAACCCACCCATCAACCGCCGCCCTCCTCCATCACGCCGGAGCCAATACCCCGACGTCGTCGTCCACCGCAACCTCAACCGCAACGCCCTCCACGGCTAGTAGTTGAAGACGAGGCCGAGCCGTCCGTACCCGAGCCAGTTCAACCACGCCGTCCTGCGCCTCACCGCTGCCGCTCCAACTTCGCCACCCTCCACCGCACCGGAGCTGTTCCTGCTACGCCGTCCTTCGCCGCCTCGGATCTGCTTCCCCTCCGCCGACATACGGCCACGGCAACACAATCAACAATTTGGCCATGGGTTCATCCAAGCCTGCACCCTCCAGAACATCGGTTTCCCCGGTAAAAAGAAGAAGATCGGCGCGACATGTGGAGGTGACCACACCGGCAACCGAAAAAGGTACTCCTCTTCCCTTATTCATGCAAATCTTACGTCTCTGCTTGCACGGTATTCATCCCACAGAAGACACTAGTTGACCGCTTCTTCTTGATACTAGATGTTCCTAGTAACTCGCGATGCACAAGGTTTCTCCTCATATACTATTTCACCTTAGCTAGAGGTCCGTCGCCCCCCTGAATTTCAATTTCTGGCCAGTTGATTCCCAATTAACGGAAGCATTCCCCAGCGTAACAGGCGCTAGTACGCCTATTACGCCAGGGAAGCAGTGCCTTGGTGTTTATCTTAGGGGCGTGTGCGGCCTAGAGCTACTGGCACCCGATCTGGAGGTCGGCCGGGATTAAAGGGATGGTCTGGGGGCGCTGACAAGCACGGCGATGGTGTGAGGTCGATGGGAGGGCGGGGCAGCGGAGGCAGGGGTCTGGGCCGGTGGTCGCTGGCGGTTCGAGAAAGATCGTCAATAGTGACTGGCGGGAGGTAGACGAAGGCCATCTGCCCGTTCCTTATAGATCGGACGGTTCATTAAAAAATCGGCTGACCTATTTATTTTCAGTCGACTATTATCTTAGATATGACCACATGTGGTGGTGTGCTAGAGGACTACCTGCATTTCCTGTGCTCATATATTACAAAATCATACGGAGTAGAATCTAATTTTGTTTGCCATGCAATGTTGTAGAGCTATCATATGTCTCCTGTCATTTATTTTTCAGCCACCTGCTATCTGCTACTTTTACAGTGCACTAGTTCTGCACACACTTCACCCTTACTCTCACTATTGTGTTTTTATGCAAGGGTATTTCAGACTCTTCTGCCATGAGAGAAGCCAAAAATAAAAGACAGAAGTCGCTCCAGCTTCGTATGCGGGGAGGCAAGACACGTTACAGCGCTATAAAGGGTGCAGTGTCAGCAGATGGAGACGGTAAACGTAGCTCTGGAGTTGATGACCTCGCTCGCAATGAACCACCATCCCAGGTGCTTGCTTTAACTTCGCGGTGTCATATGTGGTTGCATGTTCCATATGGTGTCTAGCTTGTATTAGAAAGGCCGAAGTCGGTAAGATAAGGAAAGAAATTTTTTTACATGAACCACCATCCCGTGAGCACCAGAAGACAAATAGCTTGTCAGGGCACTGGCCGAGCCAGTGACAAGCCCAGCAAAGATAGGCATCACCTGGAAGCCAACTAAAAAGCTGCGATGGTGGCGAAGCAGCCCGCCTCCCACCAGGCTCTCAGGTCCTAGATGATCATGCTCACCACTCCAGCCGGATGTCTAGCTTGTATTGCTTCCAATTTGGTTAAATTGCATCTTCTTAGCTTACACATTATACCTTTGAATATGACATACCTTTCTGTTTTTGGTACATACTAGTACATCTGTGTATTAACCATGTTCTTACATCAAACTAATGTTCTTGTGTATCCCTCATCAATCACTTATGATGAGGCAGGCATGCAAGGGGACTACTCCTCATTTAAAGAATGCAGCATCAGCCTCCCGACATGATTCTCAAGAAACAGAAATGCTAGATGAAGATAGTGAACGTAGCTCTGTAGTTGATTACAGCATTTCCCCTACACTAGCATCGCAGGTGCTTGCTCTAACTTGGCAGCGTGATATGTGGTTGCATGTTGCATATGGTGTCTAGATTGTAATTCTTCCAATCTGGTTAAACTGCATGTGCTAGTCTGCTTAGCTTATACATTATACCTGTTAATGTGACATGCCTTCCTGTATTTAATACATAGTACATCTGTCTATTAAGCATGCCCTTCCATAAAACTATTGTTTTTTTTGTATCCCACATCAACCAACATGACGAGACACCTTTAGTATATGCAGTGCGATATTAGTTGCATCTTTCATATGATTTACAGCATGCGCTGCTTCTAATTTGTTGAAATTCCATTTATGATGGGACGCTTTTAACTTGGCAGAGTCATATTGGTTGCATCTTTCATGTGGTGTCTAGCTTGCATTGCTTCTTATTTGCTGGAATGGTTTCTGCTTAGTTTACACAAACAGTTGTGGACATGCCATGTCGTCCTGTTTTTCGTACATATTCCATCCTGGTATCATGTGTTTGCCTTACATCAAAGTAGTGATTGTCAGTATCATGCATGAATGAGTTCTGAAGAGAGAATTTTATTGCTTTTTCTTGTCGGTTTTACTTGACAATTCAAAATCAATAAAGCGGAAGGAAGTTAGAAAGGCAGCGGATAAAGGTGCTCCTTCCGAACGGAGGGCCTCTACAGTTTCTACTCCTCCACACCCCCAAGATGATTTCCAAGACAACACATGCATAGACACTCAACAAAGCTGTGTTTATGATGAGCACGTCTCCCCTAGTGCAGCATCACCGGTGCTCCCTCTAACTTGGCACTGTTATATGTGGTTGCATGTTATGTGTGATGTCTAGCTTGTATTGCTTCTAATTTTGTTGAATTCCATCTGCTTACTTTACACATTATACTTGAATAAGACACGTGTTCCTGTTTCTAGAACATACAATATCTGTCTATCACACCATGTTCTTACATCAAATTACTACTGTTGTGTAACCTGCAACAATCACTTATCATAAGACACGTTTGACTTCGGAGTGTGATATAGGTTACATCTCACATTCTTTTCTAGCTTGTACTACTAATTTGTTGAAATGGCACTTATGACGAGACAGTTTTAACTTGGTAGAGTGATATTCGTTGCATCTTTCATATGGTGTCTAGCTTTCATTGCTTCTAATTTGTTGAAATGCCTTCTCCTTAGTTTACACATCATAAGCTGTGAATATGCAATGGCACTAATGATGAGAGACCTCTAACATGGTAGTGTGATGTTGTTTGCATCTTGCATATGATTTATTTCTTGTACTGCTTCACATTTGTTTGAACACCATTTATGATGAGACACTGTTAACTTGGCAGAGCGATATTTGTAGCATCTTTCATATGGTGTCTACCTTCCATTGCATTGCTTCTAATTTGGTGAAATGTCTTCTTCTTAGTTTACACATCATAGTTCTGGTTATCTCTTCCGTCCTGTTTTTCATACATATTACATCCTCCTATCATGTGGTTGTCTAACATCAAAGTTTAGTTCGTCTGCATCACGCATCAATTTGTTCTGAAGAACTAAATTGTTATTCATTTTTCTTGTCAGCTTGACTTAACATGGCACAGAGAAAGAGGAAGAAACACAGAATGGCAGGGAATGAGAAGCGGATGAATCCTGCAGATTCTGCTGGTACTGATGGTGCAATAGAAGGTCAAAGTCCAGCGGAAAATTCTACAAACACGGCATCCCATGCTACACGAGTTGCAAAAAAAGCCAAACAAAAACAAATAGCTGCCACCAAACAAGCAGAGACAGCCCTAGTTCTTGCAACACCTACTATAGTACTACCAGCTGCACGACTTACTCGTGCGTCAACTGAGCTAGCAGCACGTTCCCAAGCTCCCTTGCCACCTGACACTACTTCCCAAGCACTCTTTACACAAGACGAGTTGGCAATATCAGATGAACTTTGTGAGCTTCAACAAGAACAAGGTAGTTGCTGGAGTCAAGTTACAGTTGCATGCTTCTTTATATGTAGTCTCACAGTTTGATGTACACTAACACTTCCTATGTTCGTTGTTGGACTAGCACCTAGGCGCAAGAGGAAACAAACATCAGGGATAATGCTCGATAGGTTAACTAAATCTAGAGGAGGAAGAATGGAGATCCGTTTTGAGGCAGGTTTAAAAAGGCCACGTGATGCTACAGAGTCAGCCAAGTTAGTATCAGAGGCAGCGGTTGCCGTTAGGTGTCATGTACGTATCCTCCCAACATGGATTCAGTACAGGAATGACAAAGACGAAACCCAGTTCAACACCTTCCTCGACCATTTATCTGTAAGTATGGTTATGTATGGAAACTAGTAATATCGTCTTGCTCTGTCCCATACTTTCTAGGTTGCTGATAATGAGACTCCCATAATTTTCAACAGATGAGGTTCAAGTTGGATAGCCAAGATGATGCAACCAGACAAGCTTGCACCCATGTTTTCAAGTCTGCTCTGCGACAGTATCGGTATAACTTGAGGAAAACTCACTTTGAAGGCAAGGCTAACAATGAACTTTCCCAAACATCTCCAGTGGAAAATATATCGGATGAAGACTGGAGGGGCCTTGTTAAACACTGGTCTGATCCGAAGTATCAGGTACATTATATATATGTGATCAGATCACATGTTGAAGTCCTATTTACGCATGTGCCACACAAATCTATCTTCTTGTAGGTGAACTGTTCAAAGAACAAGGCCAACAGTATGAAAGTGAAATTCCAACATACGACAGGATCTCGTAGCTACATTGCACACTGCGAGGCCCTTGTAATTAGCTGCTGTTTCACTCTTTTCGCTGTACCATATTATCAGATTTATATTGACTTGTTCGAAATGCAGAGGAAAGCCCGCAAGGACCAAAAAGTACCTGAACCAAATGTTGTGGAAATCTTCATGGACTGTCACACCAGCAAGAAGAAGGGCATGACTACACCAGTCAAAGCCGTTGTTGTAAGTCCTTAATCCTCATGCCTTTTAACTACTACTTACTCTGACTTGTGCCTTGAACTGCATGGTTTGTAGCCAATGTCCATTACTCTTTTCAATTTTATACACAATTGTCTTAGCATATCATTGCACCTTACAAGGTTTAAAAGAGAGGAGTGACGTTCCTTTGATCTTGACCCGTAATCTAGTTCCGTGCTGGACTTGCCCACACAACGTTACAATTGCCTGTTTGTCTGTTCTCAGTTGTTTTGTGATATGAATGATGTCATACTATGCTTACCGTATTATAAACTTCGTCTCTTTATCCTTAGCCCTCAATACAATGTGAAGAAATAGACAATACATTAGCGATGGTACATGGTCATATGTTTGGAACCTGGTTTTATTAAGTACTTTGCAATAAAATACAACTAATATTTTACATGGGTTCACCAGAATAAGTTCTGTATATAGACCAAAGCTATTTTGTTTGGTTTTGCTGCCTCCTTAATATCTTCTGTTCTGGTACTACTAATGTAAAACCTCAACTTTTCAGCGAGCTATGGAAAAAATGGTGGAACCGCCACCTTCTGAAGGTGGCGAGGCAACTATAACCGCAATGTCAGCTCTTGCTGCAGTGGGTCAGTACCTGTCCACTAACAGTGCCAAAAGCACGTTCCTGCGTAATACAGGGTTGGTTGTTAAGGCAATATCTTCCAAATTGCCTCATGATCAAGATATGCAAGCTCAAAGCAATGTTGTATCTGCGCTCCAGACACAAGTCCATTCCCTAACAGAGACCCTTTGTGAAACAAGGATAAACATTGCTCAATGTCGTCAAGATATGCATGGTTTTGAAACCAGACTATCAGACATTTGCTATGTTGTTCAGGAGCCTAGGGGAAATGAAGGCGAGGGTTATGGTGCTCCATCGGACAATATAGCATGAAAACATAACAATCAGGTCAAATGAACTGAGCTTCTGAACTTCTGGTGGTGCATTTATCTGCTAGACTGTTAAGTTTTATGCCAACCTTCCTTTTGTTATATAGTTGTAATTTGTTTTGGTGCAATACAAAATTTATTCTTAACGTGCAGCCACCGGCTGAAGAAAACAGCAAGCCATTTTTGTATAGTGTAGGGTGTTCCCTATATTTGCACTGGTGGCGATCTTTGATGCTGAGTGGATGTAATCTGTGCAATCGCCTTAATAGCCTAGCGTTAGTTTCGTCCTTATTTATTTCCTAGTCTTCTTTTTCCCTGGTTTGCTAGTGGCCGCAACTACCATGGGCCATATACGGGCCGTAGGATCCATGGGTCTCCTATGGGCCATCGATAAATGGGCCTGTAATCGGTGGGCCTCGGGCCGTCGGATAAATGGGTCTACATGGGCCGTAATCGGGCGTAATTGGTATTGGCCCAGCACGGTAACATGCCGTTAACTGGCCGTAGGACAGCAAAGGCTTAATTCTGTCACAGGCATAACGGGTCGTTAATGGGCCAGAATATAGGATGGGCTGGAAACGGCGCAATGGGTTAACAGGCCAGAAATGGGCCGACTCTTGCCATGGGCCGAATTTGGCCCATTAGGGTAATAGGACAGTAACAGGCCGACTCTTGCCATGAGCTGAATTTGGCCCATTAGGGGAACAGGCCAGTAACGGGCCGACTCTTGCCATGGGCCGAATTTGGCCCGTTAGGGGAACATGCCAGTAACGGGCCGGAAGTAATCGAGGGCCGAAAAGGAGCCCAAGAACGTATGGGCCGTCAATAGGCCGAAAGCTAACACGGGCTGGAAACGGCCCATGTAAATCACGGGCCGTTAACGGGTATAAAGAAAATTACTGTTCATTATGGGCTAGAGTCACCGTGGGCCTGTAAAGGGCCGAAAGATACGAAGGCCTCATATGGGCCGAAAGACGTCGTGGGCCATACATGGGCCGAAAGTGAAATGGGCTGGTGTTATATTCGACGGCCCACATGACGTTGTTGGGCCGATTTCCTTTAGGGCCTAACGGGCCGTGAGTTAACGGGCCGTAAAATGGGCTATTTGCGAAGAGACCGTTAACAGGCTTTTCATAGGCCAGCCCGTTAACTTTTGACCAAGTCAAACGGGCCGGCTTTGTAAGCTAAATGGGGCAGTGGTGGGCCGTGGCACGTGTCGACATATCATAGGCGCCTATCTGACCCACTGACGAGCTGACACGTGTTTCGTCCCGCCAATAAAAATTTTACACGTGGAAATTTCCCATTGGTCGGGGCTGTTAACGGGTTATCGGATCCAAAACCCGACCCGATAGCTTAACGACGTTCCGTTAAGGTGGATGCCACGTGTCAGTCACCCTTGACGAAAGCACTTCTCTGACGCGCGATTTATCGTCATGGAAGTGGACACTTCCGTGATGATAATTTTGGTAATGTCATGGAACACTTCTACGACAGCACAGGTTTGACTATCTTGATTCTGTCATAAAATCGTCATGGATGTACATGCATGACAAAAAACGCGACCTACTATGACAAACACGTATCATCACGGAAGTGTATTTTTTTTGTAGTGGTGGGGATGACCTGCGCCTTGGAGGGCAGACGGTGGGCGATTCCTTTCGCCAGGTACCCGGCCGCCCGAACCTGGGTGATGTGAAGGAAATATGCCCTAGAGGCAATAATAAAGTTATTATTTATTTCCTTATTTCATGTTAAATGTTTATTATTCATGCTAGAATTGTATTAACCGGAAACATAATACATGTGTGAATACATAGACAAACATAGTGTCACTAGTATGCCTCTACTTGACTAGCTCGTTAATCAAAGATGGTTAAGTTTCCTAACCATAGACATGAGTTGTCATTTGATTAACGGGATCACATCATTAGGAGAATGATGTGATTGACTTGACCCATTCTGTTAGCTTAGCACTTGATCGTTTAGTATTCTGCTATTGCTTTCTTCATGACTTATACATGTTCCTATGACTATGAGATTATGCAACTCCCGTTTACCGGAGGAACACTTTGTGTGCTACCAAACGTCACAACATAACTGGGTGATTATAAAGGTGCTCTACAGGTGTCTCCAAAGGTACTTGTTGGGTTGGCGTATTTCGAGATTAGGATTTGTCACTCCGATTGTCGGAGAGGTATCTCTGGGCCCTCTCGGTAATGCACATCACTATAAGCCTTGCAAGCAATGTGACTAATGAGTTAGTTGCGATATGATGTATTACGGAACAAGTACAGAGACTTGCCGGTAACGAGATTGAACTAGGTATTGAGATACCGACGATCGAATCTCGGGCAAGTAACATACCGATGACAAAGGGAACAGCGTATGTTGTTATGCGGTTTGACCGATAAAGATCTTCGTAGAATATGTGGGAGCCAATATGAGCATCCAGGTTCCGCTATTGGTTATTGGCCGGAGACGTGTCTCGGTCATGTCTACATAGTTCTCAAACCCGTAGGGTCCGCACGCTTAAAGTTTCGGTGACGATTGTATTATGAGTTTATGTGATTTGATGTACCGAAGGTAGCTCGGAGTCCCGGATGAGACCGGGGACATGACGAGGAGTCTCGAAATGGTCGAGACGTAAAGATCGATATATTGGACGACTATATTCGGACATAGGAAAGGTTCCGAGTGATTCGGGTATTTTTGGAGTACCGGGGAGTTACGGGAATTCACCGGGAGAAGTATTGGGCCTTATTGGGCCATACGGGAATAGAGGAGAGAGGCCAAAAGGAAGGAGGCGCCCCCCCTCTGGTCCGAATTGGACAAGGGGTGCAGCCCCCTTTTCCTTCTCCCTCCCCCCCTCTTTCCTTCTCTCCTACTCCGGAAAGGAAAGGGGAATCCTACTAGGACTTGGGAGTCCTAGTAGGACTCCCCACACTTGGCGCGCCTCCTCTAGGGCCGGCCTCTCCCTCCCTCCTTTATATACGGGGCAGGGGGACACCTCTAGACACACAAGTTGATCTGTTGATCTCTCCCAGCCGTGTGCGGTGCCCCCCTCCACCATAATCCACCTCGATCATATCGTAGCGGTGCTTAGGTGAAGCCCTGCGTCGGTAGCATCATCATCACCGTCATCACGCCGTCGTGCCGACGGAACTTTCCCTCGAAGCTCTGCTGGATCGGAGTTCATGGGACGTCATCGAGCTGAACGTGTGCTGAACTCGGAGGTGCCGTGCATTCGGTACTTGGATCGGTCGGATCATGAAGACGTATGACTACATCAACCGCGTTGTGCTAACGCTTCCGCTTTTGGTCTACGAGGGTACGTGGACAACACTCTCCCCTCTCGTTGCTATGCATCACCATGATCCTGTATGTGCGTAGGATTTTTTTTGAATTACTACGTTCCCCAACAGTGGCATCCGAGCCAGGTTTTATGCGTAGATGTTATATGCACGAGTAGAACACAAGTGAGTTGTGGGCGATACAAGTCATACTGCTTACCAGCATGTCATACTTTGGTTCGGCGGTATTGTTGGATGAAGCGGCCCGGACAGACATTACGCGTACGCTTACGCGAGACTGGTACTACCGACGTGCTTTGCACACAGGTGGCTGGAGGGTGTCAGTTTCTCCAACTTTAGTTGAATCGAGTGTGGCTACGCCCGGTCCTTGAGAAGGTTAAAACAACACTAACTTGATGAACTATCGTTGTGGTTTTGATGCGTAGGTAAGAACAGTTCTTGCTCAGCCCGTAGCAGCCACGTAAAACTTGCAACAACAAAGTAGAGGACGTCTAACTTGTTTTTGCAGGGCATGTTGTGATGTGATATGGTCAAGGCATGATGCTATATTTTATTGTATGAGATGATCATGTTTTGTAACCGAGTTATCGGCAACTGGCAGGAGCCATATGGTTGTCGCTTTATTTTATGCAATGCAATCACCCTGTAATGCTTTACTTTATCACTAAGCGGTAGCGATAGTCGTAGAAGCATAAGTTGGCGAGACGACAACGATGCCACGATGGAGATCAAGGTGTTGCGCCGGTGACGATGGTGATCATGACGGTGCTTCGGAGATGGAGATCACAAGCACAAGATGATGATGGCCATATCATATCACTTATATTGATTGCATGTGATGTTTATCCTTTATGCATCTTATCTTGCTTTGATTGACAGTAGCATTATAAGATGATCTCTCACTAAAACTTCAAGATAAAAGTGTTCTCCCTGAGTATGCACCGTTGCAAGAGTTCTTCGTGCTGAGACACCACGTGATGATCGGGTGTGATAGGCTCTACATTCAAATACAACGGGTGCAAAACAGTTGCACACGCAGAATACTCAGGTTAAACTTGACGAGCCTAGCATATGCATATATGGCCTCGGAACACTGAGACCGAAAGGTCGAGCGTGAATCATATAGTAGATATGATCAACATAGTGATGTTCACCATTGAAACTGCTCCATCTCACGCGATGATCGGACATGGTTTAGTTGATATGGATCACGTGATCACTTAGAGGATTAGAGGGATGTCTATCTAAGTGGGAGTTCTTAAGTAATATGATTAATTGAATTTTAATTTATCATGAACTTAGTCCTGGTAGTATTAGGATGTCTATGTTGTAGATCAATAGCTCGCGTTTAGCTCCCCTGTTTTATTTTTGATGTGTTCCTAGAGAAAAATAAGTTGAAAGATGTTAGTACCAAAGATGCGGACTAGCTTCATGATCTGAGGATTATCCTCATTGCTGCACAGAAGTATTATGTCCTTGATGCACCGCTAGGTGACAGAACTATTGCAGGAGCAGACGCAGACGTTTTGAACGTTTTGACAAAAGCTCGGTATGATAACTACTTGATAGTTTAGTGCACCATGCTTTACGGCTTAGAACCGGGACTTCAAAAATGTTTTGAACGCCATGGAGCATATAAGATGTTCCAAGAGTTGAAATTGGTATTTCATACTCATGCCCGTGTCAAGAGGTATGAGACCTCTGACATTACTTTGCCTACAAGATGGAGGAGAATAGCTCAACCAGTAAGCATGTGCTCAGATTGTCTGAGTACTACAATAACTTGAATCAAGTGGGAGTTAATCTTCCAGATAAGATAGTGATTGACAAAGTTCTCTAGTCACTATCACCAAGTTGCTAGAACTTCGTGATGAACTATAATATGCAAGGGATAATGGAAACGATTCCCAAGCTCTTCGTGATGCTGAAATCGATGAAGGTAGAAATCAAGAAAAACATCAAGTGTTGATGGTTAACAAGACCACTAGTTTCAAGAAAAGGGCAAAGGGAAGAAGGGGAACTTCAAGAAGAATGGCAAGCAAGTTGCTGCTCAAGTGAAGAAGCCCAAGTCTGGACCTAAGCCTGAGACTAAGTGCTTCTACTGCAAAGGGACTAGCACTGGAAGCGGAACTGCCCCAAGTATTTGGCGGATAAGAAAGATGGCAAAATGAACAAAGGTATATTTGATATACATGTTATTGATGTGTACTTTACTAGTGTTTATAGAAACCCCGCGATATTTGATACTAGTTCAGTTGCTAAGAGTAGTAACTCGAAACGGGAGTTGCAGAATGAACAGAAACTAGTTAAGAGTGAAGTGACGATGTGTGTTGGAAGCAGTTCCAAGATCGATATTGTCATCATCGCACACTCCCTATACTTTCGGGATTAGTGTTGAACCTAAACAAATGTTATTTGGTGTTTGCGTTGAGCATGAATATGATTTGATCATGTTTATTGCAATACGGTTATTCATTTAAATTAAAGAATAATTGTTGTTCTGTTTACATGAATAAAACCTTTTATGGTCATACGCCCAATGAACATGGTTTGTTGGATCTCGATTGTAGTGATACACATATTCATAATATTGAAGCTAAAATATGCAAAGTTAATAATGATAGTGCAACTTATTTGTGGCACTGCCGTTTAGGTCATATTGGTGTAAAGCGCATGAAGAAACTCCATGCTGATGGGTTTTTGGAATCACTTGATTATGAATCACTTGATGCTTGCGAACCATGCCTCATGGGCAAGATGACTAAGACTCCGTTCTCCGGAACAATGGAGCGAGCAACTGACTTATTGGAAATAATACATACTGATGTATGCGGTCCGATGAGTGTTGAGGCTCGCGGCGGGTATCGTTATTTTTTGACCTTCACAGATGATTTGAGCAGATATGTGTATATGTACTTGACGAAACATAAGTCTGAAACATTTGAAAAGTTCAAAGAATTTCAGAGTGAAGTGGGAAATCATCGTGACAAGAAAATAAAGTTTCTACGATCTGATCGTGGAGACAAATATTTGAGTTACAAGTTTGGTCTTCAATTAAAACAATGTGGAATAGTTTCACAAATTCGTGCCACCTGGAACACCACAACATAATGGTGTGTCCGAACGTCATAACCGTACTTTATTGGATATAGTGCAATCTATGATGTTTTTTACCGATTTACCACTATAGTTTTGGGGTTATGCATTAAACACAGCTGCATTCACGTTAAAAAGGGCACCATCTAAATCCATTGAGACGACACCGTATGAACTGTGGTTTGGCAAGAAACCAAAGTTGTCGTTTCTTAAAGTTTGGGGTTGCGATGCTTATAAGAAAAAGTTTCATCCTGATAAGCTCAAACCCAAATCGGAGAAATGTGTCTTCATAAGATACCCAAAGGAGACAGTTGGGTACACCTTCTATCACAGATCCGAAGGCAAGATATTCGTTGCTAAGAACGGATCCTTTCTAGAGAAGGAGTTTCTCTCGAAAGAAGTGAGTGGGAGGAAAGTAGAACTTGATGAGGTAACTGTACCTGCTCCCTTATTGGAAAGTAGTTCATCACAGAAATCTGTTCCTGTGACTACTACACCAACTAGTGAGGAAGCTAATGATGATGATCATGTAACTTCAGATCAAGTTACTACCGAACCTCGTATGTCAACCAAAGTGAGATCCGCACCAAAGTGGTACGGTTATCCTGTTCTGGAGGTCATGTTACTTGACCATGACGAACCTACGAACTATGAAGAAGCGATGGTGAGCCCAGATTCCGCGAAATGGCTTGAGGCCATGAAATCTGAGATGGGATCCATGTATGAGAACAAAGTGTAGGACTTTGGTTGACTTGCCCGATGATCGGCAAGCCATAGAAAATAAATGGATCTTTAAGAGGAAGACAGACGCTGATAGTAGTGTTACTATCTACAAAGCTAGACTTGTCGAAAAGGGTTTTGACAAATTTCAAGGTGTTGACTATGATGAGATTTTCTCACTCGTAGCGATGCTTAAGTCTGTCCGAATCATATTAGCAAATTGCACATTTTATGAAATCTGGCAAATGGATGTCAAAACTAGATTCCTTAATGGATTTCTTAAAGAAGAGTTGTATATGATGCAACCAGAAGGTTTTGTTGATCCTAAAGGTGCTAACAAAATGTGCAAGCTCCAGTGATCCATTTATGGACTGGTGCAAGCCTCTCGGAGTTGGAATAAATGTTTTGATAGTGTGATCAAAGCATATGGTTTTATACAGACTTTTGAAGAAGCCTGTATTTACAAGAAAGTGAGTGGGAGCTCTGTAGCATTTCTAATCTTATATGTGGATGACATATTGTTGATTGGAAATGATATAGAATTTCTGGATAGCATAAAAGGATACTTGAATAAGAGTTTTTCAATGAAGAACCTCGGTGAAGCTGCTTACATATTGAGCATCAAGATCTATAGAGATAGATCAAAGACGCTTGATAAGTTTTTCAATGAGCATATACCTTGACAAGTTTTTGAAGTAGTTCAAAATGGAACAGTCAAAGAAAGAGTTCTTGCCTGTGTTACAAGGTGTGAAATTGAGTAAGACTCAAAGCCCGACCACAGCAGAAGATAGAAAGAGAATGAAAGTCATTCCCTATGCCTCAGCCATAGGTTCTATAAAGTATGCCATGCTGTGTACCAGACCTATTGTATACCCTACACTGAGTTTGGCAAGGGAGTACAATAGTGATCTAGGAGTAGGTCACCGGACAGCGGTCAAACTTATCCTTAGCGGAATAAGGATATGATTCTCGATCAAGGAGGTGACAAAAGGTTCGTCGTAAAGAGTTACGTCGATGCAAGCTTTGACACCGATCTGGATGACTCTAAGTCTCCATCTAGATACATATTGAAAGTGGGAGCAATTAGCTAGAGTAGCTCCGTGCAGAGCATTGTAGACATAGATATTTGCAAAATACTTACGGAACTGAATGTGACAAACCTGTTGACTAAAATTATCTCACAAGCAAAACATGATCACACCTTAGTACAATTTGGCTGTTAATCACATAGCGATGTGAACTAGATTACTGACTCTAGTAAACACTTTGAGTGTTGGTCACATATCGATGTGAACTATGGGTGTTAACCACATAAAGATGTGAACTATTGATGTTAAATCACATGGCGATGTGAACTAGATTATTGACTCTAGTGCAAGTGGTAGACTGAAGGAAATATGCCCTAGAGGCAATAATAAAGTTATTATTTATTTCCTTATTTCATGATAAATGTTTATTATTCATGCTAGAATTGTATTAACCGGAAACGTAATACATGTGTGAATACATAGACAAACATAGTGTCACTAGTATGCCTCTACTTGACTAGCTCGCTAATCAAAGTTGGTTAAGTTTCCTAACCATAGACATGAGTTGTCATTTGATTAACGGGATCACATCATTAGGAGAATGATGTGATTGACTTGACCCATTCCGTTAGCTTAGCACTTGATCGTTTAGTATTCTGCTATTGCTTTCTTCATGACTTATACATGTTCCTATGACTATGAGATTATGTAACTCCCGTTTACCGGAGGAACACTTTGTGTGCTACCAAACGTCACGACGTAACTGGGTGATTATAAAGGTGCTCTACAGGTGTCTCCAAAGGTACTTGTTGGGTTGGCGTATTTCGAGATTAGGATTTGTCACTCCGATTGTCGGAGAGGTATCTTTGGGCCCTCTCGGTAATGCACATCACTATAAGCCTTGCAAGCAATGTGACTAATGAGTTAGTTGCGAGATGATGTATTATGGAACGAGTAAAGAGACTTGCCGGTAACGAGATTGAACTAGGTATTGAGATACTGACGATCGAATCTCGAGCAAGTAACATACCGATGACAAATGGAACAACGTATGTTGTTATGCGGTTTGACCGATAAAGATCTTCGTAGAATATGTGGGAGCCAATATGAGCATCTAGGTTCCGCTATTGGTTATTGGCTGGAGACGTGTCTCGGTCATGTCTACATAGTTCTCGAACCCGTAGGGTCCGCACGCTTAAAGTTTCGGTGACGATTGTATTATGAGTTTATGTGATTTGATGTACCGAAGGTAGTTCGGAGTCCCGGATGAGATCGGGGACATGACGAGGAGTCTCGACATGGTCGAGACGTAAAGATTGATATATTGGACAACTATATTCGGATATTGGAAAGGTTCCGAGTGATTCGGGTATTTTCGGAGTACCGGGGAGTTACGGGAATTCACCGGGAGAAGTATTGGGCCTTATTGGGCCATACGGGAATAGAGGAGAGAGGCCAAAAGGAAGGAGGCGCGCGCCCCCCCTCTGGTCCGAATGGGACAAGGGGTGCAGCCCCCTTTTCCTTCTCCCTCTCCCCCTGTTTCCTTCTCTCCTACTTCGGAAAGGAAAGGGGAATCCTACTAGGATTTGGGAGTCCTAGTAGGACTCCCCACACTTGGCGCGCCTCCTCTAGGGCCGGCCTCTCCTTCCCTCCTTTATATACGAGGCAGGGGGCACCTCTAGACACACAAGTTGATCTGTTGATCTCTCCCAACCGTGTGCGGTGCCCCCCTCCACCATAATCCACCTCGATCATATCGTAGCGGTGCTTAGGTGAAGCCCTGCGTCGGTAGCATCATCATCATCATCATCGTCATCACGCCGTCGTGCTGACGGAACTCTCCCTCGAAGCTCTGCTGGATCGGAGTTCGTGGGACGTCATCGAGCTGAACGTGTGCTGAACTCGGAGGTGCCATGCGTTCGGTACTTGGATCGGTCGAATTGTGAAGACGTACGACTACATCAACCGCGTTGTGTTAAAGCTTCCGCTTTCGGTCTACGAGGGTACGTGGACAACACTCTCCCCTCTCATTGCTATGCATCACCATGATCCTGTGTTTGCGTAGGATTTTTTTTAAATTACTACGTTCCCCAACATGATGTCCTTCTCCTTGACGGAGGAGACCATCCACTTGCCTTGGCCTCCGGATCCGAACATGATTGGGTGCTTCCTTGAGGTGGGGAAGATGGGAACTTGGGCGCTGGAGCTCGAGAATGGAAGGACAGAGGGAAAGAGAAGGCGTGGGTGAAGAAAGGGGATTCTTATCTCCTTATAAAGGCAGTGAATATTGAACGCCTCCCCACTCGCCTTAAAACACGCCTGTTCCCAAGGGCTGTGTAAATGGCACGGTTGGATTACCCACGCCCGTATTGATGAGAATCCCGCGATAAGGGGACACGATCTCTGCTTCGACAAGACGTGCCAATGGCAACCGCGTCTCGAAACACGGAGCGGCAGACGGAAAACGGTTCGAAATTATGACAGGGCGGACGTGCTGTCATGTTGCAAAAAGTTGACAGCGGATTGGACTCGTGGAATATTATATTCTCTGGGGTTGAGTGTGGTGTGTGTGTTACAGGTCTGGACACGATCATTACGTCCGAAGACTATCTTGGAGTTCGGAAGGAGGAACCCGCCTTGCAATGCCGAAGACAAATCTGCACGCCGGATACCTTGCCATTGAAGCCAGGTTCAGAGGCTATTGAGGGAGTCCTCGGACGTCCAGCCTGTTAGCCATGGGCCGGACTAATAGGCTGTGAAGATACGAAGACCGAAGACTTTACCCGTGTCCGGATGGGACTCTCCTTGGCGTGGAAGACAAGCTTGGCGATCAAATATGTAGATTCCTTTCTTTGTAACCGACCTGGTGTAACCCTAGATCCTCCCGGTGTCTATATAAACTGGAGGACTTAGTCCGGAAGAGATATTCATTACCATAGTCATACAGGCTAGACTTTTAGGGGTTAGCCATTACGATCTCGTGGTAGATCAACTCTTGTAATACTCATATTCATCAAGATCAATCAAGCAGGAAGTAGGGTATTACCTCCATAGAGAGGGCCCGAACCTGGGTAAACATTGTGTGCCTTGTCTCCTGTTACCATCGACCTTAGACGCACAGTTCGGGACTCCCTACCCGAGATCCACCGGTTTTGACACCGACACCCAGCTGTTAGCCTCTCCACGTACAGTCCACTTCCGATGGATGTCGTTCGTTGACCATGTTGACCACACCGCACCGAGAGCACCAGGGCGGTGGACGACGGCGAGGCCTAGGAAGGGAATGACACGGAGCCAGGGAAGACTCGACAGTGGTTGCCCACGCAGTGGGGAGTACGAGGGTTTTCTCGTTCGGCTGCCGTCGCCCGGAAAATAACAGGAGGTGTGGGTGAGTAGAGGAATGGCCTGGCCAGCGATGGAGTAGGGTGGGGCGGTGCGGCTAGTGCGGCAGCATAGCCGGCCACGGGAGGCGGGAGCAGACGGTCCCACCGGCGCTGGTTTGGGCGGCTGGAGCAAGAAGATCAGATATTGAAGAAGCAGCACGGCCGTTGGATTAACATCCAACGGTCACTGCTTCTAGAATCATTTGTGGACTAAGTTGACAAAGCCTTTCGTACACGTCAACCTAATAGACCCACAAGTCAGCCTCCAAATCTATCCCGAACAGCATATAGCCCGGATTTTCTAGCCAGATTCAAATTAATTTAAAAACTAAACATACCTTAATTTAAATCCAATGAAATTTTACCCACACAAAAACAATGAAATTTAAAATATCAAAATTTGAAAGAAAAAAGTATTTTGGAACTAATTGCCTGTTTGTTGTATTTTTTTCATTTTACAGCCCATTTATTATTACTTGTAGCCCATTTCTTATTACTTATAGCCCATTTTCTGAGCAAGCCCGTTCGATCTTGCGTCACAACTAAAACTACGAGGAAAATGCGTTTGTCTGTCGTCCTCCTCCCAGGGAACGTTCGCCACATAAGTGGCTAGCACCCTTGGTTTTCAACCGAGAGGTCTTGCATTCGAGTCCCAGGAACTCTTAATTTTGTCCTCCTTCCGTCCTTGCAAAAAAAGAGAGAAAGAAAATCAAAGACTTGACAAGGCGTACAGAACTAGCTAGTGTACCAGCAAAGAGACGTTGCTGAGTTTTAGAAAAAAGAGAGACGTGCTCCTGTAGCTGGTTCGAATCCAAACCTAGACTATGACTATATATGGTGCTATGCTACTCTGCAAGTAATGAAACTGACATATCCAACGTTCGCTTCTCCTCTTCTCTACTTACTTTGCCTAGCATCAAAAGCTCTGGCCGCAGCAACCATGTCCGCTGGCTGCTCGTCCAACTGCTCTTCAGCAGGTAACAACCAGATATGTGCCAAGTCGCCACCCATACCATCGCCTGTGGGTCTCATCACACCCCCGCCGGCAGACGCACCGCAACCGGTTGCTCATCGCAACCCGCTGCTGTTGGTGTGGTGCCACTGCTGCAAATCATGCAGAGTCATCAGTCGCGTCTCAACCATAATCCTCAACCCTGGTCGAGTCTTCTACAAATGCCCGAATCATGGGGTAATAATATGTTTAAGTGTTGTTCTGCTGCTTTCAGTTGCTGATTTTTTTAATAGTTTGGTTGATGATCTTCCAGTTTGATTCATGCAGAAAAGGGAAGATTCATGTGATTTGTATTTCTGGGAAGTTGCTGATGTGGGGGAATGCAACTACACTGATTATTTGGTTAGCCGAGGAATCCCAATACCAGCAGGTTGGGGTGTTGGACAAGTAACTGAAGGAATGGCAGAAGAGGAAGATGCAGAGCAGAAGGTTAAAGATGCAGTTCCTCTAATCATGGCCAAGCAACAGCTGCTGAACGGCCTTGACATCAATGAGGAGATGAAAGAGCTTGTGACGATAATGGGCAAAATTGATGTGCACTATAGGATGATTGTCTCTTTATTTGCAGTGTATGTAGTGAAGGAAATATGCCCTACGGGCAATAATAAAGTTGTTATTTATATTTCATTATATCATGATAAATGTTTATTATTCATGCTAGAATTGTATTAACCGGAAACTTAGTACATGTGTGAATACATAGACAAATAGAGTGTCCCTAGTATGCCTCTACTTGACTAGCTCGTTAATCAAAGATGGTTAAGTTTCCTAACCATAGACATGTGTTGTCATTTGATGAACGGGATCACATCATTAGAGAATGATGTGATGGACAAGACCCACCCGTTAGCTTAGCATTATGATCGTTTAGTTTTATTGCTATTGCGTTCTTCATGACTAATACATGTTCCTCTGACTATGAGATTATGCAACTCCCGAATACTGGAGGAACACCGTGTGTACTATCAAATGTCACAACGTAACTGGGTGATTATAAAGATGCTCTATAGGTGTCTTCAAAGGTGTTTGTCGAGTTGGCATAGATCGAGATTAGGATTTTTCACTCCATGTATCGGAGAGGTATCTCTGGCCCCTCCCAGTAATGCACATCACTATAAGCCTTGCAAGCAATGTGACTAATGAGTTAGTTACGGGATGATACATTACGGAACGAGTAAAGAGACTTGCCGGTAATGAGATTGAACTAGGTATGATGATACCCACGATCGAATCTCGGGCAAGTAACATACCGATGACAAAGGGAATAACGTATGTTGTTATGCGGTTTGACCGATAAAGATCTTCGTAGAATATGTAGGAGCCAAAATGAGCATCTAGGTTCCGCTATTGGTTATTGACCGGAGACGTGTCTCGGTCATGTCTACATAGTTCTCGAACCCGTAGGGTCCGCACGCTTAACGTTCGATGACGATTTGTATTATGAGTTATGTGTTTTGGTGACCGAAGTTTGTTCGGAGTCCCGGATGAGATCACGGACATGACGAGGAGTCTCGAAATGATCGAGAGGTAAAGATTCGTATATTGGAAGGTGATACTCGGACATCGGAATGGTTCCGAGTGATTCGGGTATTTTTTCGGAGTACCGAGGGGTTACCAGAACCCCCCGGGGAAGTAATTGGGCCTTATTGGGCCATAAGGGAGAAGAGGAGGTAGGCCAAGGGAGGAGGCGCCCCCCATGGAGTCCGAATTGGACTAGGGGAGGGGGCGGCGCCCCCCTTGCCCTTTCCTACTCCCTCTCCCTTTCCCTCTTTTCCCCTCCGGAAAAGGAAATGGGAATCCTACTAGGACTTGGGAGTCCTAGTAGGACTCCCCACACTTGGCGCGCCCCTAGGGGGGCGGCCTCCTGCCTCTCCTCCTTTATATACCCGGGCAGGGGGCACCCCAAAGCACATCAATTGTTCTTAGCCGTGTGCGGTGCCCCCCTCCACAGTTTACCACCTCGGTCATATTATCGTAGTGCTTAGGTGAAGCCCTGCATGGATCACATCACCAGCACCGTTGCCACGCCGTCGTGCTGATGGAACTCTCCCTCGACCCTCTACTGGATCAAGAGGTCGAGGGACGTCATCGTGCTGAACGTGTGCTGAACACGGAGGTGCCGTACATTCAATACTTGGATCGGTTAGATCGTGAAGACGTTCGACTACATCAACCGCGTTACTAAACGCTTCCGCTTTCGGTCTACGAGGGTACGTGGACACACTCTCCCATCTCGTTGCTATGCTTCTCCTAGATAGATCTTGCGTGATCGTAGGAAATATTTTGAATTACTATGTTCCCCAACAGTGGCATCCGAGCCAGGTCTATGTGTAGATGATATATGCACGAGTAGAACACAAAGTGTTGTGGGAGATAATAGTCATACTGCTTACCATCAACGTCTTACTTTGATTCGGCGGTATTGTTGGATGAAGTGGCCCGGACCGACATTACATGACCGTGTTCATGAAACTGGTTCTACCGACGTGCTTCGCACACAGGTGGCTGGCGGGTGTCTGTTTCTCCAGCTTTAGTTGAATCGAGTTTGACTATGGTCGGTCCTTGTTGAAGGTTAAAACAGCAGACTTGACAAAAAATCGTTGTGGTTTTGATGCGTGGGTAAGAATGGTTCTTGCTAGAAGCCCGTAGTAGCCACGTAAAACTTGCAACAACAAAGTAGAGGACGTCTAAGTTGTTTTTGCAGGGCATGTTGTGATGTGATATGGTCAAGATGTGATGAGATATAAATTGTTGTATGAGATGATCATGTTTTGTAAAAGTTATCGGCAACTGGCAGGAGCCTTATGGTTGTCGCTTTATTGTATGAAATGCAATTGCCATGTAATTGCTTTACTTTATCACTAAGCTGTAGCGATAGTCATAGAAGCAATAGTTGGCGAGACGACAACGATGCTAAGATGGAGATCAAGGTGTCAAGCCGGTGGCGATGGAGATGGAGATCAAAGGCACAAGATGATGATGGCCATATCATGTCACATATTTTGATTGCATGTGATGTTTATCCTTTATGCATCTTATTTTGCTTAGTACGGCGGTAGCATTATAAGATGATCCCTCACTAAATTTCAAGGTATAAGTGTTCTCCCTGGGTATGCACCGTTGCTAGAGTTTGTCGTGCCGAGACACCACCTGATGATCGGGTGTGATAAGCTCTACGTTCACATACAACGGGTGCAAGCCAGTTTTGCACATGCAGAATACTCGGGTTAAACTTGACGAGCTTAGCATATGCAGATATGGCCTCGGAACACGGAGACTGAAAGGTCGAACATGAATCATATAGTAGATATGATCAACATAGTGATGTTCACCATTGAAAACTACTCCATCTCATGTCATGATCGGACATGGTTTAGTTGATATGGATCACGTGATCATTTAGATGACTAGAGGGATGTCTATCTAAGTGGGAGTTCTTAAGTAATATGATTAATTGAACTTTCACTACTGCAGGTTACTGCTAACGCGACACTACAATCAGAGATCCTTCGACGAAACTGTGTGAGATGCCATAATCGCAAATGGTGGTGTAAAAAAGCCGTCAAAAAAGGTGCAAAATGTTTGCGATGGAGGATGCATCAAACACGGTTCATATTATAGTTGCGTGTGCGATGCTGGGCATACGGTTCAGTTCAATTAACGGTTTGCGATGTGGCAATACAAAAGAAAAGGGCAGCCAGATGAAGGCGTGTGCGATATACGGCTTACGGTTCACTCGGATGAACTGTTTGTGATTAGGCAACACAAAAGAAACGGTCAGCCAGATGAAGGTGTGTGCGATATACGACATGTGGTTCACTCGGATGAACTGTTTGCGTTGAGACAAGAGAACAGAAATGGTTCAGTATATCAAGATGTGTGTGATACGCGGCAAACAGGTCTGTAATCAGAATTGTGTGCAAAGACCGATAATAACACAGACGATTGCTTCTAATAAGACGTATGTGATATGCTCTGTCTACACAACATTTATTGGCCATTGGGCGATGGGCGGTCATCCGGGTACGCCGTACGGATGGAAGAGGGCATCCTATATCAGCAAGGACCAGCTGTTCCACCAGTAGCTCATCTAAGAGAACTCTCAAGTTAACTGTGCTCATGCTGGAGTAGGCATGAGATGGGTGACCGGATGGGAAGCTGTCTTGATGTTAATCCCACTGATGGGATGTATCTTAAATGTCTGTTTTGATTTTGTTTTGTTTTTTAACACATGTTAAAGAAGGTCTACCGCATTACCTTTTGACAATGTGTGATTGAGGGCATACGCTTCAGAAGGATTAACTGTTTGTGATTAGGCAACAGAACAGAAACGCCACGTACGCGACCGAGAAAGCGTACCCATGTTACGCCATCCGGGAATAGTGCCGCACTTAGAAATTATAGAACCGTCAATAAATTTTGAGCCTGCGTCCCGTCACATTCCATATTGCAAACCCGTTCACACCAATCAAAACCTAAACGGTTTCCCACTCAGGAGCGTATTAGTACTCGGTTATAAATACTACTACTCCAAGATGACTGTACATTCCTCCTCAACTCCTCATCCACATAAACAAAAAAGTCATTCATCATCGTTCCCTTGCGTGTGCCATGGCCAGCGTGAGTTCTGGGTCGAGAGATTGCTGCTACCTCTTAAGCATGCGTTGGTTTTCCCTTGAAGAGGAAAGGGTGATGCAGCAAAGTAGCGTAAGTATTTCCCTCAGTTTTGAGAACCAAGTTATCAATCCAGTAGGAGATAACGCACAAGTCACCTAGTACCTGCACAAACAATCAAGAACCTTGCAACCAACGTGATAAAGGGGTTGTCAATCCCTTCACGGTCACTCGCAAAAGTGAGATCTAATAAAGATAGTAAAGTAAATAGTTTTGGTATTTTTGTTGTATAGATTGGAAAGTAAAGATTGCAAAATAGTAAACGAGATGCGATGTAAATAAAAGAGATGCAATATAATAAGAAAGAGACTCGGGGGCCATAGGTTTCACTAGTGGCTTCTCTCAAGGTAGCATATCACTACTGCAGGATGCTGCTAACACGACACTACGATCAGAGACCCTTCGAGAAACTGTGTGTGATGCAATAATCGCAAACGGTGATGTATGAAAACTGTTAGAAATGATGCAAAACGTTTGCGATGGAGGATGCATCAAACACAGTTCAGATTTTAGTTGTGTGTGCGATTCAGGCCACACAGTTAACCCATTCGAACTGTTTGCGATGAGGCAGAACAACATAAACGGGCAGCCATATCAATGTGTGTGCGATATATGGCATACAGGTCGCTTCGATGAACCGTTTGCTATTAGGGAGTGCAACATAAACGATTAGCCAGATCAAGGTGTGTGTGATATAGGGCATACGGTTCACTCGGACGAACTTTTTTCGATTAGCGAACGCAACAGAAACGGTTCAACTTAACAAGATGTGTGTGATACGTGGCAAACAGCCGAATCGGATGAACTGTTTGCGATGAGAAATTACAACACAGACGGTTAATACAGTTAGTTCGTGTGCGATTCTGTGTGTACAAAAAACTTTGAAATATGCAAACTAGTTGCTTGCGGTGGCTAGGAATATCGCACACGATGCGTCTGCGAGTACTCATGTGCGATGATTAGTAAGTTACACATACGTTTCCTTATGTTAACACTTGTGTGATAAATAACACGTGGCACCGGATACAGTATTCGGGTTGTGTGTGTGCTCCACTTAGTCTTCCCGCGCTCCAGGGAATGCTTCCCGCGCTCCACATGGATGAATTATAAAATCCACGCCTATTCCCTCACCGATTTCCCGCCACCAGCTAATGGCTTGCTGCATATAACCCAGGCGGCAACGCACCACCGCGACACTCTGCGAAGATCTAGTCCTCACCCATCTACCATTAGTTATTCCAAGCATGCCAGACAACGACCAAAGCTTCAACGTCGACGCCTATCTGTGTTACATCTTCGGCGAGGAGAACGAGCCAGAGCAGGTCAGGGAGCAAGAGCTTCATCGGCCGGTGTAGGCAGCATGGCCCATCGGCAGCGATATCGGCGTCACAGTCCTTGGGAGCACAATCGACATATTGCAGAGGAGGTGTGATGAGCAGTTTGCCATCCACCGTGCAAACGATCCAGAGCTGCTCGGCGGCATGATCGACGACCCACCCGAAGAGCCGCCGTCACCAGTGCTCATCGAGAGCCTGATGCCCCACAAGGGATGGGCAGAGGACCTCTGCGATTCAGTCAAGAGAAAGGCAGCCTACGGCTTCATCATTGCCCGCGGCAGCCGTGTCAACCTCAATCTCGATGATGTGGTGGCCAGGCTCGAGCGCATCCTTGGCGGAGTTGACGTCCCCGACGAAGTAGAACATCGCCAACGTGATATCTTGAGCATGCAGGTGATCGACGGAATTTGCTACCAGGCCAAAGACATGGAAATGGAGCGGTTCTGCGGAGTTGTCATGCGCACGATTGCACGCTGTCAAGCTCTTCTGGAAGAGGCCCAGCAGCCCCAAGAGCCTCCCAGCGCCAGCAGCTCTGTAGGCGGAGGCGGGTCGGGACACTCGGAGTGAACGGCCGCAAGGGTGCTATGCTGATCATGGAGTCCGAGAAGACCATCGTCAGAAGGCCGCCAACTCAGCCTTTTAGCTTATATTCTATTATAATTGTATGCATATGTAGGTCGTGAGTGTTCTGGGCCTGGCCGCATTTGGCATTTTAAATTATCCTGAATATGTAAGACAATTATTAAGAATTATTAATAGTTGCCATTGTAACTTTGCCTCAACGGTGAGCAGAGCGCGCGCAGGGACGCCAGAGCGGAGCGCGCCGCGGCCGCCTCAACGGCGAGCAATCACGGGGTCAACCTTCCGCCATCAATAAAAGTTGACCTTGTTTCTTGTCACATTGCTGATTACAACGCAATAAGTATAATTGCAAATCTGTTCACACCTATCAAACTAATATGTGTTCACACTTAGCACTGGGCTATAAAAACTACCCACTCGAAAATTACTTCATAGTCCCTCTCCTCATCACCCACAAAACTGGTTTTCTCTGTCAAGTCATTCCGCCATGACCGGTAGGAGGAGTTTAGGGTGGACATGTAGCCAGGCAGCAAAGACCAAGGCCGCGGAAGCACTAGAGAGGTCCCGCCGCGAAGCCGCAGCCGCAGCAGAGATGTCCCGGCGTGCCGCGGAGCCCTCGAACGAGCTCTCACGGGCACGCAAGGGCTCTCACAAGTGCATTCGCGGCGTCGGCCATTGCGATGAGCCGGCGTTCCTGAAGTCCTTCGCTGGCGACGACGACATTCTCGCTGGTGTCACTATGCAGCAGGAGCTGGTCGACGGCTTGATGAAGCTGCTCAAGATCAGCGATGCCTCGGTTGACAAGGCGACCGACCTCGTCGAGCAACTCATGGATGACAATGCGAAGATCCTCAAGTTAGTCGCCGAGAAGGAGGCCGTCGGCTGGAAGATGCTGCATGAGCAGAGCAGTGCCTCAGAGATGATGCTGAAAGCGGTCGTCGAGGAACTGATGGTTGGCTTGAGGAAGCTCCGGATCGAGCGCGAGCAGGAGGTGGAGGAATCCGTGGCTGCTTTCAAGCAAAGTCGTGAGGAATTGAAGAAGGAGCTGCAGGATTTCACCGCCTGGCGATCCATCGACGAGTAGAGACAGTAGCGACCCAGATCGTTGTCTGCAATTTCCTTCTTATCTTGCCCCCGTGTCTTCCGGGCTTTGCCGCATGTGGCATTTTAAATTATCCGGAATATGTAAGACAATTATTATGTGCGCCATTGTAAATTTGTCGTCGTATTATCCGTTGCCATTTAATTTATGGTCGTATTATCCGTTGCCCTATGTGGCAATTTAAATTAGGGCGGAATACTAGTTGAAAACACGAACAAAGCAAATGCTGCCATGGGATCACAAGCAAACACCCTCCGTCCAGGTGCTTTAATTAACACATTAATGGAGAAGTTGTGAGCGAGGCGGGCGGCGGCTGGTGCATGGAGGTCAAAGAGCTTGCTTCCCGGTGAGCATGGGCGGCCTTGCTGCTCGCACGTGTCCCGTCGAGCCTGCGAGGTGGACAGGATGCACGCGTCCCGTCGAGCCTGCGCGGTGGACTGCTCGCACGCGTCCCGTCGATCCTGCACGGCGGACTTCTCGCGCTCATCCCGTCTAATCAAACAACTGCACACACGCCACCGAGTATGGTTAAATTTCGAGACGGTAAATATAATAGAACTATTTGCGATATTAATGTGTTAGCTTTTTGTTTCAAAAAGGAATTCGTTGGCTACTAATGTGTGCGCCTCTTCTCAAACTGGACGATTTTTTTACCACGGCATATATGTGCCATGTCATGAAACCATGCCAAGTTTCATGTTTTTTGGGTGACTTTTTTATTTACAGGGGTTTAAAAACCGAGATTCTCATTGTTTCAGGACGACGACAAGTTTGTAATTCATTCTCATTCCTTAAACGAGACCTAAACATGCACCCAATGACACATGTATGATTTCCCACCCATTTTGCTTCACTGGAGCATGTGGTTGTAGCTCAAATTTGAATTATGGACTACATTAAATGCATAGAAAACTTAGTAATTAGTAATATATATACAATGGCCGAACGAACCCTGAACAGTTTCAGATTTCAGCCTGACACTCCTGTTATTCTATGTTGCCTATAGAAAACAAAGTTCAAGGCGAGAAGTGGCATCGATTATCGTTTCGCCCACAAGAGGGGCATGTTTCCCTACCGGAACCACGAGGGTTGCGACAGGCTCCGGTTTGTAAAAGGCTTGTAATATAGCTTCGCCCAAATTGGACAATTATATATACCATGTAGTGACACGATGCCATGTTTCATGATTTCCTGGTGAGTTTTGGATTTACAGACATTTAAAAACCGAGATTCGCAATGTTTGTGGCCAGGCCAGGACGGGGAGATGGTTGAATTCATTCCCATTCATTCCATGGGACCTAAACATGCACTCCAAGGAAACATGTACGTTTTTTCTAGCCATTTTGGTGCACTGGAGCATTGTAACATCCCAAATTTTCAATTTGGAATGTTATACATAGGTCATTCATGCATATCATATTTTTATTGCATTTCGTTTTGTGATCCTCGAAATTCTAAGCAACTCAAGGACCCACGGAGAGAGTGGGGATTTCATGTTTTTCATATTTGAATTTTATCAAATATTGATACAAGGATCACTTTGGTTTTAATTATTTTTCTCTCCGAAAATATTTCTTATTAAAATATATGAGAGGAGATAATATGACTTCTCCAAAATAAATAAGATATTGTAGGAAAAATATTAAAATCAAATAAATAATTTTATTTGGATTTTATTTGCGATTTTATTTGAATTAGGAAAAATATGCATTTTTCAAAATTGAATTTTAGGGCCAAGAAAATGTTCATCTTGTTCTAAATATTTTATTTAGACGGTGAAAATTTGTTTTGGTATTTTTAGATTTTTATTTATTTTCTAGGATTTTTCCCGCGAAATCTGGTTTAAAAAAAGTCCCTCCGGACCGGACTGGGCCGAGGCCCAGCTGGCCCAGCCAGCGCCGCCTGCGCGTCCCGCAGCTTGCCGACGCCGCGCCGCCCCGCCGGAGCCTCGCCGGAGGTAGCCGACGCCGCCGCCGCCGTTGTCGTTTTTTTTCGGTTAACCGTTCATTTTTTTTTCAGAAACCCTAGATTTAGTTTTTTCTAGATCGGTTCGTTCGGTTTATTTATTTAGCGGACGTTCGTCCGTACGTTCGTTTTAACGAACGCTGTTCATCCGTTAGTCACAGACAGCGAATGTTCGTTCGTTAGCCTGTTCGTCAGTTTTTCCTTTTTCCAGGGTTTTCCCGCGATTATTTTCGATCGCGATTTCTGCCCTAATCTTCGATCTAGTATATCTTTTCGCTCGTTTATCCAAATCAGGTGAAACAAGCGCCTAGATCTTCGTCTCGAAGTCCTCTTTCTGTTTAACCAACTTGAACAAGATTTTGGTACTGTAAAATTTGACTTTAGTCCAGATTAGTAATCAGATCTTGTTTCTTCCGCGGTTTGAGTTTCGGTGCTCCGTTTGATTTGATTCTTTTTGCAAACCGGAGTTCTTCAGTTGAACTTTCTGGTTAGATCTTCTTATTTGAGTTTTACCCGTGCATCTTTTCTTGATTGCTTATGTATGCTATTCTTTGTTTGCGATAGAATTCCCGGAGTACGAAGCGTGCTACTACGAGTCTCTAGGTTTTACGGATCGTCAGCAAGGCAAGTAACACATTGATCATAACTCTTTCATACCCAGTTTTTATGCATTACTTACAATCCTCAAACACTGCATGATTAGGATGTGATTAACTTTTGGGTATTTGGGAAGTAGATGATGAGGTAGAACCTATTGCCTTGTTTATTATCAAACCCTAGGAGTTACTTCTACGTTATGCTTATATTGCTATGCTATGCTCGTAGACGTGGTTTGGGTTTGAGTGAGTTCATGACAGATGTGAGTTTTTAATTAATGGTTCAACTTAAGGTGGCAACTTTAATACACATCTGGGTGGATTGCTTGTGGGCACCTGGAGAATCCAGTGTTGTCCTAGGATATCCCGGAGTACCCATGTGATCATCCTATGGTCCGCCACCCAGGCTCAAAGGGATCATAAGATTATTCATGCTAGAAACTTTCGTGTGCAGCCACAAGCCATTATGGGCTCTGGCATAGTTGAGTATGTTGCATGACCTCTTTTAGTGGTAGGCTAGCAGATGTAGAGGGAAAGTAGGTGTAACTGTCTACCCAGAGTAAAGAGTGAATGCTTCTGAAAGACTGTGTCTCGGTCATCCGTTTCTCAAACAACATGTAGTGCGAGTAATCTAACGGAGGAGATCGAATCTTGTGGGGAAAAGTGCGCAAACCTCTACAGAGTGTATAAACTAATCATGATTAGCTGTGTCCCTGGTTATGGACATCTTGAGTATCTGGTACTTGAATTATTGATTTGATCTCATCACTCTAAATTAATTTGATGGGATGATAATAACTACTTTAATTGGGATTGATTTGGAGAAACCTTCTCAATGATGTTTCAACCACCATGATAGTTAAATAAAATCTATTCCTTTGTTGTAGGGAAAAATTGGCTTTTCGCAAAAACATTATAACCTTAGAGCCTCCACCAGCCATATATGCATGTAGTGATAGCATTTATCTATTCATTGCTCTACTGTGTTATATTGCCAGCATATTCCATGTGCTGACCCGTTTTCGGGCTGCAATGTATCATGTTGCAGACTTTTCAGACGAAGAGTAAGGTTCGCTAGGCCGTTGTCGTGCACTCAGCTATGCCGTTGGAGTTGATGGACTCACTTTATCTTCCAGGCCTTCCACTGTTATCCTATTTAGATGGCCTTAAGCCATATTTATTGTAATAAGTTCTCTTTTGAGACATTCGATGTAATAAGTGTGTGATTGCTACTCTGTTATAAATCCATTCGAGTACTGTGTGTGTCAGCATTACCGATCCAGGGATGACACTGAAGCACAGAGATTTGACCGTCTGAGGTCGGATCGCTACAAGATGGTATCAGAGCACACGCTGAATGTAGGACACGACCACTAAGATGAGCCATAGGTCACTCTTCTCTACGCATTTCTGACTCCTCTCCATTTTTCTACTCTTTAGGATGGCGGAATCGAGGAACAAGTTTGCACAACCGGATGAAGACACACCCTTTGGACGACACTTGAAGGAAGTCACTAGATACCTGAACATCGGAATACCAAGCTTCACCGGAACCTACACCGCCACTCTACCCGAAGAGGAGCGCTGGATGATCCGAGTTCAAGTTCCAGGAAGGACATTTACGGCAGTCACTGAGCCCATAGAGTTATCCTTTGATGCACCAACCGGGAGTCTATGCAAGAGCATGGCAGCCCACATCGCCATGGGACGCATTGGCGAAGTTTATCACAAGGATCTCAAGGATACTATCTACCAAATATGTGGGCGCCGAGATGAGCAATGGGAGATAGCACCAGGAGGGACATGTCCATAGCAGCTTTCATCCAGGAGCTAAACCAGCACATTCGATGCCAGGAGAACCAGATGTGCGCAAGCATGATATATTTGAAGAAGGTGATGACCAGGATCACAGAGCTAGAAGAGGAACTCAAGTGTACACGCGACGGATACGAGGAGGAAATCGCAATACTATTGGAGAAGAATGACGACCTAATAAAGAAGATCGGAGTCTTCATGGGAGATCCCGCACCAGGAGGAGGTGACGATCAATCCAAGGAAATTCGTTCTGAAGACTACATCATCATCGACGACACCGACTCCGACCCCGACAGTAGCGATGATGACTATGAAGACGAAGCTGGAGCGGATATCATGGAAATTTCCACTGATCAAAATTTCTAGATGACCACCATATGATTAGTAGTATTCCCCCATGTATATAATAGTAGTCTGAGCACTTTTGTAACGATAGTTGTAGACTGATTGTATGCCCTTGCTTGAATTGATTGGTGTGATATGTTTGTGTTTGTCTCATGTGCATATGGGTAGTGCTTTCCTCACTAGACCTCATTTCTATTCTAATCTCTCCCCTCTAAACCCATCAGATGCCTCCGAGACGTGATACCGGATTCGTCCTCCCACAGGAGATCACCCAGTTGATTCAGCAGCAGAATGCCTTGATGCAGATATTAGTCCAGAACCAAGGCAACAACAACAACAACAACCCGCCGCCACCACCTCCAGTTGACAACCTAGCCCGCTTTCTGAGGCTACAGCCGCCGATGTTTTCCAGTAGCACCGAGCCAATAGTTGCGGATGACTGGCTACGCAAGATCAGAAGGGAATTGGCCACCACAGGTTGCACAGATGCTGAGAAGGTGCGTTTTGCCGCACACCAATTGGATGGACCAGCTGCCTCATGGTGGGAGAATTACACAGCCACTTTCCCTATAGCCAATATCACTTGGGATCAGTTTCAGCAAGCTTTCCGCACAACCCATGTCTCAACTGGAGCTATGATCATGAAGAAGCGTGAGTTTCGCAACTTGCGCCAGGGAAATCGTACTGTGGCTCAGTACGTAGATGAGTTTAGTAAGCTATCTCGTTATGCCCCTGATGATGTGGCCACAGATGCCTCAAAGCAGGAGAAGTTTATGGAAGGGCTGAATGATGAGATGAGCATGCAGTTGATGGTGGCAACATTCAACAACTACCAGGAGTTGGTAGACAAGGCTCTTATGATTGAAGGGAAGCAGCAGCAGATTGAGAGCCGCAAGAGGAAGTATGGACAAGGAAATTACAATTCTGGAGCGCAACAGAAGCCTCGTTTCACCCCAAACTCGGGAGGACTTACCCATAACCATGGAGGCCATACCCACAATGGAGGAAGTTCCCATAACCACAATGGCCCCAAGAATGCGAATGGGAGTGGAGCAAGCAGTAATCAGAACCGCTCCAATCCAGCTACACCCGCCAAGAAGGATCTAAGTCACATTACTTGTTTCAAGTGCGGGAAGACTGGACACTATGCCACTAAGTGCCCTAAAGCGAAGAATGGTAATGGTAATGGAAGCTTTGGGAAGAATCCCAACCCTTTCAACAGGGGACAAGTGAATCACGTGAACATGGAGGACGTTGAAGAGCAGCCAGATGCAGTTATCGGTAAGTTTTTGGTTAAGTCATTTACTGCAATTGTTCTTTTTGATACTGGTGCATCGCATTCATACATATCAAGGGGATTTTGTTGGAAATATGCCCTAGAGGCAATAATAAAATGGGTATTATTATATTTCTTTGTTCATGATAATTGTCTATTGTTCATGCTATAATTGTGTTATCCGGAAATCGTAATACATGTGTGAATACATAGACCACAACGTGTCCCTAGTAAGCCTCTAGTTGACTAGCTCGTTGATCAACAGATAGTCATGGTTTCCTGACTATGGAAATTGGATGTCATTGATAACGGGATCACATCATTAGGAGAATGATGTGATGGACAAGACCCAATCCTAAGCATAGCTCAAAGATCGTGTAGTTCGTTTGCTAGAGCTTTTCCAATGTCAAGTATCTTTTCCTTAGACCATGAGATCGTGTAACTCCCGGATGCTGTAGGAGTGCTTTGGGAGTGCCAAACGTCACAACATAACTGGGTGACTATAAAGGTACACTACGGGTATCTCTGAAAGTGTCTGTTGGGTTGATACGGATCGAGACTGGGATTTGTCACTCCATATGACGGAGAGGTATCTCTGGGCCCACTCGGTAATGCATCATCATAATGAGCTCAATGTGACTAAGGAGTTAGCCACGGGATCATGAATTACGGTATGAGTAAAGAGGCTTGCCGGTAACGAGATTGAACAAGGTATTGGGATACCGACGATCGAATCTCGGGCAACTAACATACCGATAGACAAAGGGAATTGTATACGGGATTGATTGAATCCTCGACATCGTGCTTCATCCGATGAGATCATCGTGGAACATGTGGGAGCCACATGGGTATCCAGATCCCGCTGTTAGTTATTGACCGGAGAGGCGTCTCGGTCATGTCTGCATGTCTCCCGAACCCGTAGGGTCTACACACTTAAGGTTCGGTGACGCTAGGGTTGTAGAGATATTAGTATGCGGAAACCCGAAAGTTGTTCGGAGTCCCGGATGAGATCCCGGACATCACGAGGAGTTCCGAAATGGTCCGGAGGTGAAGAATTATATATAGGAAGTCCAGTTTCGGCCACCGGGAAAGTTTCGGGGGTTATCGGTATTGTACCGGGACCATCGGAAGGGTCCCGGGGGTCCACCGGGTGGGGCCACCTGTCCCGGAGGGCCCCATGGGCTGAAGTGGGAGGGGAACCAGCCCCTAGTGGGCTGGGGCGCCCCCCATGGGCCTCCCCCTACGCCTAGGGTTGGAAACCCTGGGGGTGGGGGGCACCCCACTTGACTTGGGGGGGAAGTCCCCCCCTGGCCGCCGCCCCCCCCATAGATGGGATCCCAGGGCCGGCGCCCCCCCAGGGGGCCTATATAGGAGGGGGAGGGAGGGCTGCTGTACCTTAGCGCTTGGCGCCTCCCTCTCCCTCCCGTGACTCCTCTCTCTCTCTCCGCTTGCGCTTGGCGAAGCCCTGCCGGGATCCCCGCTACTTCCACCACCACGCCGTCGTGCTACTGGATCTCCATCAACCTCTCCTTCCCCCTTGCTGGATCAAGAAGGAGGAGACGTTGCTGCTCCGTACGTGTGTTGAACGCGGAGGTGCCGTCCGTTCGGCACTCGGTCATCGATGATTTGGATCACGACGAGTACGACTCCATCAACCCCGTTCACTTGAACGCTTCCGCTCGCGATCTACAAGGGTATATAGATGCACTCCTTCCCTCTCGTTGCTAGTACACTCCATAGATGGATCTTGGTGATGCATAGAAAATTTTAAAATTCTGCAACGATCCCCAAAAGTGGCATCATGAGCCAGGCCTATGCATAGTTACTATGCACGAGTAGAACACAAAGCAGTTGTGGGCGTAGATGTTGTCAATTTTTCTTGCCATTACTAGTCTTATCTTGTTTCGGCGGTATTGTGGGATGAAGCGGCCCGGACCGACCTTACACGTCCGCTTATGTGAGACAGGTTCCACCGACTAACATGCACTAGTTGCATAAGGTGGCTAGCGGGTGTCTGTCTCTCCCACTTTAGTCGGAACGGATTCGATGAAAAGGGTCCTTATGAAGGGTAAATAGAAATTGGCATATCACGTTGTGGTTTTACGTAGGTAAGAAACATTCTTGCTAGAAACCTATAGAAGCCACGTAAAAACTTGCAACAACAATTAGAGGACGTCTAACTTGTTTTTGCAGCATGTGCCTTGTGATGTGATATGGCCAAAAAGATGTGATGAATGATATATGTGATGTATGGGATTGATCATATTCTTGTAATAGGAATCACGACTTGCATGTCGATGAGTATGACAACCGGCAGGAGCCATAGGAGTTGTCTTTATTATTTTGCATGACCCGCGTGTCATTGAATAACGCCATGTAAATTACTTTACTTTATTGCTAAACGCGTTAGCCATAGAAGTAGAAGTAATCGTTGGCGTGACAACTTCATGAAGACACAATGATGGAGATCATGATGATGGAGATCATGGTGTCATGCCGGTGACGAAGATGATCATGGCGCCCCGAAGATGGAGATCAAAGGAGCAAAATGATATTGGCCATATCATGTCACTATTTGATTACATGTGATGTTTATCATGTTTTGCATCTTATTTGCTTAGAACGACGGTAGTAAGTAAGATGATCCCTTATAATAATTTCAAGAAAGTGTTTCCCCTAACTGTGCACCGTTGCGAAGGTTCGTTCTTTCGAAGCACCACGTGATGATCGGGTGTGATAGATTCTAACGTTCGCATACAACGGGTGTTGACGAGCCTAGCATGTACAGACATGGCCTCGGAACACACGCAATACACTTAGGTTGACTTGACGAGCCTAGCATGTACAGACATGGCCTCGGAACACGGAAGACTGAAAGGTCGAGCATGAGTCGTATAGAAGATACGATCAACATGGAGATGTTCACCGATCTTGACTAGTCCGTCTCACGTGATGATCGGACACGGCCTAGTTAACTCGGATCATGTTTCACTTAGATGACTAGAGGGATGTCTATCTGAGTGGGAGTTCATTGAATAGTTTGATTAGATGAACTTAATTATCATGAACTTAGTCTAAAATCTTTACAATATGTCTTGTAGATCAAATGGCCCACGTTGTCCTCAACTTCAACGCGTTCCTAGAGAAAACCAAGCTGAAAGATGATGGCAGCAACTATACGGACTGGGTCCGGAACCTGAGGATCATCCTCATAGCTGCCAAGAAATATTATGTCCTAGAAGCACCGCTAGGTGAAGCACCCATCCCAGAGAACCAAGACGTTATGAACGCTTGGCAATCACGTACTGATGATTACTCCCTCGTTCAGTGCGGCATGCTTTACAGCTTAGAACCGGGTCTCCAAAAGCGTTTTGAGAAACATGGAGCATATGAGATGTTCGAAGAGCTGAAAATGGTTTTCCAAGCTCATGCCCGGGTCAAGAGATATGAAGTCTCCGACAAGTTCTTCAGCTGTAAAATGGAGGAAAATAGTTCTATCAGTGAGCACATACTCAGAATGTCTGGGTTACACAACCGCTTGTCTCAGCTGGGAGTTAATCTCCCGGATGACGCGGTCATTGACAGAATCCTTCAGTCGCTTCCACCGAGCTACAAGAGCTTTGTGATGAACTTCAATATGCAGGGGATGGAAAAGACCATTCCTGAGGTATATTCAATGCTGAAATCAGTGGAGGTGGAGATCAGAAAGGAACATCAAGTGTTGATGGTGAATAAAACCACTAAGTTCAAAAAGGGCAAGGGTAAGAAGAACTTCAAGAAGGACGGCAAGGGAGTTGCCACGCCCGGTAAGCCAGTTGCCGGGAAGAAGTCAAAGAATGGACCCAAGCCTGAGACTGAGTGCTTTTATTGCAAGGGAAGTGGTCACTGGAAGCGGAACTGCCCCCAAATACTTAGCGGACAAGAAGGCCGACAACACCAAAAGTATATGTGATATACATGTAATTGATGTGTACCTTACCAGTACTCGTAGTAGCTCCTGGGTATTTGATACCGGTGCGGTTGCTCATATTTGTAACTCAAAACAGGAGCTACGGAATAAGCGGAGACTGGTGAAGGATGAGGTGACGATGCGCGTCGGGAATGGTTCCAAGGTCGATGTGATCGCCGTCGGCACGCTGCCTCTGCATTTACCTACGGGATTAGTTTTAAACCTCAATAATTGTTATTTAGTGCCAGCTTTGAGCATGAACATTGTATCTGGATCTCGTTTAATTCGAGATGGCTAATCATTTAAATCCGAGAATAATGGTTGTTCTATTTATATGAGAGATATGTTTTATGGTCATGCCCCGCTGGTCAATGGTTTATTCTTGATGAATCTCGAACGTGATGTTACACATATTCATAGTGTGAATACCAAAAGATGTAAAGTTGATAACGATAGTCCCACATACTTGTGGCACTGCCGCCTTGGTCACATTGGTGTCAAGCGCATGAAGAAGCTCCATGCTGATGGACTTTTGGAGTCTCTTGATTACGAATCATTTGACACGTGCGAACCATGCCTCATGGGTAAGATGACCAAGACTCCGTTCTCTGGAACAATGGAGCGAGCAACCAACTTATTGGAAATCATACATACCGATGTGTGCGGTCCAATGAGTGTTGAAGCTCGTGGTGGCTATCGTTATGTTCTCACTCTCACTGATGACTTGAGTAGATATGGGTATGTTTACCTGATGAAACACAAGTCTGAAACCTTTGAAAAGTTCAAGGAATTTCAGAGTGAGGTTGAGAATCAACATGACAGGAAAATAAAGTTCCTACGATTAGATCGTGGAGGAGAATATTTAAGTCACGAATTTGGAACACACTTAAGGAAATGTGGAATAGTTTCACAACTCACGCCGCCTGGAACACCTCAGCGAAATGGTGTGTCCGAACGTCGTAATCGCACTCTATTGGATATGGTGCGATCTATGATGTCTCTTACCGATCTACCGCTCTCATTTTGGGGCTATGCTTTAGAGACTGCCGCATTCACTTTAAATAGGGCTCCGTCGAAATCCGTTGAGACGACACCGTATGAATTATGGTTTGGGAAGAAACCTAAGCTGTCGTTTCTAAAAGTTTGGGGATGCGATGCTTATGTCAAGAAACTTCAACCTGAAAAGCTCGAACCCAAGTCGGAGAAATGCGTCTTCATAGGATACCCTAAGGAAACCATTGGGTATACCTTCTACCTTAGATCCGAAGGCAAGATCTTTGTTGCCAAGAACGGGTCCTTTCTGGAGAAAGAGTTTCTCTCGAAAGAATTAAGTGGGAGGAAAGTGGAACTTGATGAGGTGATAGTCGCCCCTTCCGAACCGAAAAGTAGCGCAGCGCGGGAAGATGTTCCTGTGGTGCCTACACCGACTGGGGAGGAAGTTAATGATGATGATCATGAAGCTTCAGATCAAGTTACTGTTGAACTTCGTAGGTCCACAAGGACACGTTCCGCACCAGAGTGGTACGGCAACCCTGTCCTGGAAATCATGTTGTTAGACAACGGTGAACCTTCGAACTATGAAGAAGCGATGGCGGGCCCGGATTCCGACAAATGGCTAGAAGCCATGCAATCCGAGATAGGATCCATGTATGAAAACGAAGTATGGACTTTGACTGACTTGCCCGATGATCGGCGAGCCATAGAAAACAAATGGATCTTTAAGAAGAAGACAGACGCGGATGGTAATGTGACCATCTATAAGGCTCGACTTGTCGCTAAGGGTTATCAACAAGTTCAAGGGGTTGACTACGATGAGACTTTCTCACCCGTAGCGAAGCTGAAGTCCGTCCGAAACATGTTAGCAATTGCCGCATACTATGATTATGAGATATGGCAGATGGACGTCAAAACGGCATTCCTTAACGGCTTCCTTAAGGAAGAATTGTATATGATGCAGCCGGAAGGTTTTGTCGATCCTAAGAATGCTGACAAAGTATGCAAGCTCCAGCGCTCAATCTAAGGGCTGGTGCAAGCATCTCGGAGTTGGAACATTCGCTTTGATGAGATGATCAAAGCGTTTGGGTTTACACAGACTTATGGAGAAGCCTGTGTTTACAAGAAAGTGAGTGGGAGCTCTGTAGCATTTCTCATATTATATGTGGATGACATACTATTAATGGGAAATGATATAGAATTCTTGGAAAGTATAAATGCCTACTTGAATAAGTGTTTCTCAATGAAGGACCTTGGAGAAGCTGCTTATATATTAGTGTTGGAAATATGCCCTAGAGGCAATAATAAATTGGTTATTATTATATTTCCTTGTTCATGATAATCGTTTATTATCCATGCTAGAACTGTATTGATAGGAAACTCAGATACATGTGTGGATACATAGACAACACCATGTCCCTAGTAAGCCTCTAGTTGACTAGCTCGTTGATCAATAGATGGTTACGGTTTCCTGACCATGGACATTGGATGTCGTTGATAACGGGATCACATCATTAGGAGAATGATGTGATGGACAAGACCCAATCCTAAGCATAGTATAAAAGATCGTGTAGTTCGTTTGCTAGAGCTTTTCCAATGTCAAGTATCTTTTCCTTAGACCATGAGATCGTGTAACTCCCGGATATCATAGGAGTGCTTTGGGTGTGCCAAACGTCACAACGTAACTGGGTGACTATAAAGGTACACTACGGGTATCTCTGAAAGTGTCTGTTGGGTTGACACGGATCGAGACTGGGATTTGTCACTCCGTATGACGGAGAGGTATCTCTGGGCCCACTCGGTAATGCATCATCATAATGAGCTCAATGTGACTAAGGAGTTAGCCACGGGATCATGCATTACGGTACGAGTAAAGTGACTTGCCGGTAACGAGATTGAACAAGGTATTGGGATACCAACGATCGAATCTCGGGCAAGTAACGTACCGATTGACAAAGGGAATAGTATACGGGATTGATTGAATCCTCGACATCGTGGTTCATCCGATGAGATCATCATGGAACATGTGGGAGCCAACATGGGTATCCAGATCCCGCTGTTGGTTATTGATCGGAGAGGCGTCTCGGTCATGTCTGCATGTCTCCCGAACCCGTAGGGTCTACACACTTAAGGTTCGGTGACGCTAGGGTTGTAGAGATATGAGTATGCGGAAACCTGAAAGTTGTTCGGAGTCCCGGATGAGATCCCGGACGTCACGAGGAGTTCCGGAATGGTCCGGAGGTGAAGAATTATATATAGGAAGTCAAGTTTCGGCCACCGGGAAAGTTTCGGGGGTCACCGGTATTGTACCGGGACCACCGGAAGGGTCCCGTGGGTCCACCGGGTGGGGCCACCTATCCCGGAGGGCCCCATGGGCTGAAATGGGAAGGGAACCAGCCCTTAGTGGGCTCGGGCGCCCCCCATGGGCCTCCCCCTGCGCCTAGGGTTGGAAACCCTAGGGTGGGGGGGGCGCCCCACTTGCCTTGGGGGGTAAGTTTCCCCCTAGCCGCCGCCCCCCCTTGCAGATGGGATCCAGGCCGGCGCCCCCCCTTCCCAGGGGGCCTATTTATAGTGGGGGGAGGGAGGGCAGCAAGATGACAGCCCTTGGCGCCTCCCTCCTCCCCTGCAACACCTCTCCCTCTCGCAGAAGCTTGGCGAAGCCCTGCCGAGACCCCGCTACTTCCACCACCACGCCGTCGTGCTGCTGGATCTCCATCAACCTCTCCTCCCCCCTTGCTGGATCAAGAAGGAGGAGACGTCACTGCTCCGTATGTGTGTTGAACGCGGAGGTGCCGTCCGTTCGGCACTCGGTCATCGGTGATTTGGATCACGGCGAGTACGACTCCATCAACCCCGTTCATTAGAACGCTTCCGCTCGCGATCTACAAGGGTATGTAGATGCACTCCTCTCCCCTCGTTGCTAGTATACTCCATAGATGGATCTTGGTGATGCGTAGGAAAATTTTAAATTATTACTACGTTCTCCAAAAGTGGCATCATGAGCCAGGCCTATGCGTAGTTACTATGCACGAGTAGAACACAAAGCAGTTGTGGGCGTAGATGTTGCCAATTCTTCTTGCCGCTACTAGTCTTATCTTGTTTCGGCGGTATTGTGGGATGAAGCGGCCCGGACCGACCTTACATGTACGCTTACGTGAGACAGGTTCCACCGACTGACATGCACTAGTTGCATAAGGTGGCTAGCGGGTGTCTGTCTCTCCCACTTTAGTCGGAACGGATTCGATGAAAAGGGTCCTTATGAAGGGTAAATAGAAATTGGCATATCACGTTGTGGTTTTACGTAGGTAAGAAACGTTCTTGCTAGAAACCTATACAAGCCACGTAAAAAAACTTGCAACAACAATTAGAGGACGTCTAACTTGTTTTTGCAGCATGTGCAATGTGATGTGATATGGCCAGAAGATGTGATGAATGATATATGTGATGTATGAGATTGATCATATTCTTGTAATAGGAATCACGACTTGCATGTCGATGAGTATGACAACCGGCAGGAGCCATAGGAGTTGTCTTTATTTTTTGTATGACCTGCGTGTCATTGAAGAACGCCATGTAAATTACTTTACTTTATTGCTAAGCGCGTTAGCCATAGAAGTAGAAGTAATCGTTGGCGTGACAACTCCAAGAAGACACAATGATGGAGATCATGATGATGGAGATCATGGTGTCATGCCAGTGACAAGATGATCATGACGCCCCGAAGATGGAGATCAAAGGAGCAGAATGATATTGGCCATATCATGTCACTATTTGATTGCATGTGATGTTTATCATGTTTTGCATCTTATTTGCTTAGAACGACGGTAGTAAGTAAGATGATCCCTTATAATAATTTCAAGAAAGTGTTCCCCCTAACTGTGCACCGTTGCGAAGGTTCGTTGTTTCGAAGCACCACGTGATGATCGGGTGTGATAGATTCTAACGTTCGCATACAACGGATGTTGACGAGCCTAGCATGTACAGACATGGCCTCGGAACACGCGCAATACACTTAGGTTGACTTGACGAGCCTAGCATGTACAGACATGGCCTCGGAACACGGAGGACCGAAAGGTCGAGCATGAGTCGTATAGAAGATACGATCAACATGGAGATGTTCACCGATGATGACTAGTCTGTCTCACGTGATGATCGGACACGGCCTAGTTTGACTCGGATCATGTATCACTTAGATGACTAGAGGGATGTCTATCTGAGTGGGAGTTCATTAATCAGATGAACTTCATTATCATGAACATAGTCAAAAGGTCTTTGCAAATTATGTCATAGCTTGCGCTTTAGTTCTACTGGTTAAGATATGTTCCTAGAGGAAATTTAGTTGAAACTTGGTAGTAGCAATTATGTGGACTGGGTCCGTAAACTAAGGATTGTCCTCATTGCTGCACAGAAGGCTTATGTCCTTAATGCACCGCTCGGTGTGCTGAACCTCAGCGTCGTCTGTAGATGTTGCGAGACATCTGACATACACGTTTTGATGACTACGTGATAGTTCAGTGCGTAATGCTAACGGTTTAGAATTGTGGCACCAAATACGGTTTTGAAACGTCGCAGAACATATGAGATGTTCTGAAGACTGAAATTGGGATTTCAGACTAGTGCCCACGTCAAGAGGTATGAGACCTCTGACAAGTTTCTTAAGCCTGCAAACTAAAGGAGAAAAGCTCAATCGTTGAGCATGTGCTCAGATTGTCTGAGTGCCACAATCGCTTGAATCAGGTGGGAGTTAATCTTCCAGATGAGATAGTGATGGTTCTCCATAGTCACTGCCACCAAGCTAGTAGAGCTTCGTGATGAACTATAACATATCAGGGATAGTTATGATGATCCTTGAGCTATTCGCGATGTTTGACACCGCGAAAGTAGAAATCAAAAAGGAGCATCAATTGTTGATGGTTAGTAAAAGCACTAGTTTCTAGAAGGGCAAGGGCAAAAGGGATACTTCATGAAACAGCAAGTCATTTGCTGCTCTAGTGAAGAATCCCAAGTTTGAACCCAAGCCCGAGACTAAGTGCTCCTGTAATGAGGGGAACGGTCACTGAAGCAGAACTACCCTAGATACTTGGTAGATGAGAAGGCAGGCAAGGTCGACAGAAGTATATTGGATATACATTATATGAATGTGTACTTTACTAGTACTCCTAGCAGCACCAGGGTATTAGATACCGGTTCGGTTGCTAAGTGTTAGTAACTCGAAATAAAAGCTGCGGAATAAATGGAGACTAGCTAAAGGTGAGATGACGATATGTGTTGGAAGTGTTTCCAAGGTTGATGTGATCAAGCATCGCATGCTCCCTCTACCATCGAGATTGGTGTTAAACCTAAATAATTGTTGTTTGGTGTTGAGCATAAACATGATTGGATTATGTTTATCGCAATACGGTTATTCACTTAAGGAGAATAATGGTTACTCTGTTTATTTGAATAATACCTTCAATGGTCTTGCACCTAAAATGAATCTCGATCGCAGTGATACACATGTTCGTGCCAAAAGATATAAAATAGTAATGATAGTACCACATACTTGTGGCACTGCCATTTGAGTCATATTGGTATAGAACGCATGAAGAAGCTCCATGTAGATGGATCTTTGGACTCAGTCGTTTTTTAAAAGATTGAGACATGCGAACCATGTCTATTGGTATATATGCATGAAGAAACTCCATGCAGATGGATCGTTTGGACTCACTTGATTTTGAATCACTTGAGACATGCAAATCATACCACATGGGCAAGATGACTGAAAGGCCTCGTTTTCAGTAAGATGGAACAAGAGAGCAACTTGTTGGAAGTAATACATTTTGATGTATGCAGTCCAATGAGTGCTGAGGCATGCAGTGGATATCGTTATGTTCTTACTTCACAGATGATTTGAGTAGATGCTGAGTGTATTTACTTGATGAAACACAAGTCTGAATTATTGAAAGGTTCAAGTAATTTCAGAGTGAAGTTGAAGATCGTCGTGACAAGAGGATAAAATGTCTGTGATATGATCATAGAGATGAGTATCTGAGTTACGAGTTTGGCACACAATCAAGACATTGTGGAAAGTGTTTCACAATTAATACCGCCTGGAACACCACAGTGTGATGGTGTGTCTGAACATCATAACTGCACCCTATTGGATATGGTGCATACCATGATGTCTCTTATCGAATTACCACTATCGTTTATGGGTTAGGCATTAGAGACAACCGCATTCACTTTAAATAGGGCACCACGCAATTCCGTTGAGACGACACCGTTTAGAGAAACCTAAGTTGTCGTTTTTTTTAAAGTTTGGGGCTGTGATGCTTATGTGAAAAAGTTTCAGGCTGATAAGCTCGAACCCAAAGCGGATAAATGCATCTTCATAGAAACCCAAAACAGTTGGGTGTACCTCCTATTTCAGATCTGGAAGCAAAAGTAATTGCTTCTAGAAACGAGTCCTTTCTCGAGGAAAAGTTTCTCTCGAAAGAATTGAATGGGAGGATGGTGGAGACTTGATGAGGTTATTGAACCATAACTTCAACTAGTGTGCAGCAGGGCACAGGAAGTTGTTCCTGTGGCACCTACACCAATTGAAGTGGAAGCTTATGATAGTGATCATGAAACTTCGGATCAAGTCACTACCAAACCTCGTTGGACGACAAGGATGCGTACTACTTCGGAGTAATGCGTAATCCTGTCTTGGAAGTCATGTTGCTAGACAACAATGAACCTACGAGCTATGGAGAAGCGATGGTGGGCCCATATTCCGACAAATGGTTAGAAGCCATGAAATCCGAGATAGGATCCATATATCAGAACAAAGCATGGACTTTGGTGAACTTGCCCGATGATCGGCAAGCCATTAAGATAAATGGATCTTTAAGAAGAAGACGGACATGGACGGTAATGTTACCGTCTGTGAAGCTCGACTTGTGGCAAAGAGTATTTTCACAAGTTCAAGGAGTTGACTACGATGAGATTTTTCTCATCCGTAGCGATGCTTAAGTCCGTCGGAATCACGTTACCATTAGCTGCATTTATGAAATCTGGCAGACGAATGTCAAAACAAGTTTCCTTACCAGTTTTCGTAAGGAAAGGTTGTATGTGATACAATCAGAAAGGTTTTGTCGATCCTAAGGATGCTAAAAGGTATGCTAGCTCCAGCGATCCTTCCGTGGATTAGAGCAAGCATCTCGGAGTCAGAATATATGCTTTGATGGAGTGATCAAAGTTTTTGGGTTTATACAAAGTTTGTTAGAAACTTGTATTTACAATAAAGTGAGTGGGAGCGCTACAACATTTCTGATAAGTATATGTGAATGACATATTGTTGATCCGAAATGATGTAGAATTTCTGGAAAGCATAAAGGGTTGTTTGAAAGGAGTTTTTCAAAGGAAGACCTGGATAAAGCTGCTTACATATTGGGCATCAAGATCAATAGAGATAGATCAAGACGCCTGATGATACTTTCAAAGAACGCACACTTTGACATGATTTTGAAAGAGTTCAAAATAGATCAGCAAAGAAGGAGTTCTTGGCTGTGTTACAAGGTGTGAGTATTGAGTAAGACTCAAGACCAGACAACAGCAGAAGAGAGAGAAAGGACGAAGGTCGTCCCCTATGCTTTAGACGTAGGCTCTACAGTATGCTATGTTGTGTACCGCACATGAAGTGTGCCTTGCCATGAGTTGGTCAAGGGGTACAATAGTGATCCGGGAATGGATCACATGACAGCGGTCGAACTTATCCTTAGTATTTAGTGGACTAAGGAATTTTCTCGATTATGGAGGTGAAAAGGAGTTCGTCGTAAAGGGTTACGTCGATGCGAACTTTGACACTAATCCGGATGACTCTGAGTAGTAGCCAGATTCGTATAGTAGAGCAGTTATTTGAAATGGCTCCAAGTAGCGCGTGGTAGCATCCACAAGATGACATAGATATTTGTAAAGCACACACGGATCTGAAAGGTTCAGACCCGTTGAATAATAACCTCTCTCACAAGCATAAAATGTCAAACCAGAACTCATTGAGTGTTAATCACATAGTGATGTGAACTAGATTGTTGACTCTAGTAAACTCTTTGGATGTTGGTCACATGGTGATGTGACCTGTGAGTGTTAATCACATGGTGATGTGAACTAGATTATTGACTCTAGTGCAAGTGGCAGACTGTTGGAAATATGCCCTAGAGGCAATAATAAATTGGTTATTATTATATTTCCTTGTTCATGATAATCGTTTATTATCCATGCTAGAACTGTATTGATAGGAAACTCAGATACATGTGTGGATACATAGACAACACCATGTCCCTAGTAAGCCTCTAGTTGACTAGCTCGTTGATCAATAGATGGTTACGGTTTCCTGACCATGGACATTGGATGTCGTTGATAACGGGATCACATCATTAGGAGAATGATGTGATGGACAAGACCCAATCCTAAGCATAGCATAAAAGATCGTGTAGTTCGTTTGCTAGAGCTTTTCCAATGTCAAGTATCTTTTCCTTAGACCATGAGATCGTGTAACTCCCGGATATCGTAGGAGTGCTTTGGGTGTGCCAAACGTCACAACGTAACTGGGTGACTATAAAGGTACACTACGGGTATCTCTGAAAGTGTCTGTTGGGTTGACACGGATCGAGACTGGGATTTGTCACTCCGTATGACGGAGAGGTATCTCTGGGCCCACTCGGTAATGCATCATCATAATGAGCTCAATGTGACTAAGGAGTTAGCCACGGGATCATGCATTACGGTACAAGTAAAGTGACTTGCCGGTAACGAGATTGAACAAGGTATTGGGATACCGACGATCGAATCTCGGGTAAGTAACGTACCGATTGACAAAGGGAATAGTATACGGGATTGATTGAATCCTCGACATCGTGGTTCATCCGATGAGATCATCATGGAACATGTGGGAGCCAACATGGGTATCTAGATCCCGCTGTTGGTTATTGACCGGAGAGGCGTCTCGGTCATGTCTGCATGTCTCCCGAACCCGTAGGGTCTACACACTTAAGGTTCGGTGACGCTAGGGTTGTAGAGATATGAGTATGCGGAAACCCGAAAGTTGTCCGGAGTCCCGGATGAGATCCCGGACGTCACGAGGAGTTCCGGAATGGTCCGGAGGTGAAGAATTATATATAGGATGTCAAGTTTCGGCCACCGGGAAAGTTTCGGGGGTCACCGGTATTGTACCGGGACCACCGGAAGGGTCCCGGGGGTCCACCGGGTTGGGCCACCTATCCCGGAGGGCCCCATGGGCTGAAGTGGGAAGGTAACCAGCCCTTAGTGGGCTGGGGCGCCCCCCATGGGCCTCCCCCCTGCGCCTAGGGTTGGAAACCCTAGGGTGGGGGGGGCGCCCCACTTGCCTTGGGGGGTAAGTTTCCCCCTGGCCGCCGCCCCCCTTGCAGATGGGATCCAGGCCGGTGCCCCCCCTTCCCAGGGGGCCTATATATAGTGGGGGGGGGAGGGCAGCAAGATGACAGCCCTTGGCGCCTCCCTCCTCCCCTGCAACACCTCTCCCTCTCGCAGAAGCTTGGCGAAGCCCTGCCGAGACCCCGCTACTTCCACCACCACGGCGTCGTGCTGCTGGATCTCCATCAACCTCTCCTCCCCCCTTGCTGGATCAAGAAGGAGGAGATGTCGCTGCTCCGTACGTGTGTTGAACGCGGAGGTGCCGTCCGTTCGGCACTCGGTCATCGGTGATTTGGATCACGGCGAGTACGACTCCATCAACCCCGTTCATTGGAACGCTTCCGCTCGCGATCTACAAGGGTATGTAGATGCACTCCTCTCCCCTCGTTGCTAGTATACTCCATAGATGGATCTTGGTGATGCGTAGGAAAATTTTAAATTATTACTACGTTCTCCAACAATTAGGCATCAAGATCTATAGAGATAGATCAAGACGCCTCATTGGTCTTTCACAGAGTACGTACCTTGACAAGATATTGAAGAAGTTCAATATGGATCAGTCCAAGAAAGGGTTCTTCCTGTATTGCAAGGTGTGCAATTGAGCACGGCTCAATGCCCGACCACGGCAGAAGATAGAGAAAAGATGAGTGTCATCCCCTATGCCTCGGCCATAGGGTCTATAATGTATGCCATGCTGTGTACCAGACCTGATGTAAACCTTGCCGTAAGTTTGGTAGGAAGGTACCAAAGTAATCCCGGCATGGAACACTGGACAGCGGTCAAGAATATCCTGAAGTACCTGAAAAGGACTAAGGATATGTTTCTCGTTTATGGAGGTGATGAAGAGCTCGTCGTAAAGGGTTACATCGACGCTAGCTTCGACACAGATCTGGATGACTCCAAGTCACAAACCGGATACATGTCTATTTTGAATGGAGGGGTAGTAAGCTGGTGCAGTTGCAAGCAAAGCGTCGTGGCGGGATCTACATGTGAAGCGGAGTACATGGCAGCCTCAGAGGCAGCACAAGAAGCAGTCTGGATGAAGGAGTTCATTACCGACCTAGGGGTGATTCCCAATGCGTCGGGCCCGATGACTCTCTTCTGTGACAACACTGGAACTATTGCCCTTGCCAAGGAGCCCAGGTTTCACAGGAAGACCAGGCATATCAAGCGTCGCTTCAACTCCATTCGTGAAAGTGTTCAGAATGGAGACATAGATATTTGTAAAGTACATACGGACCTGAATGTAGCAGATCCGTTGACTAAACCTCTCCCTAGAGCAAAACATGATCAACACCAGAACTCTATGGGTGTTCGATTCATCACAATGTAACTAGATTATTGACTCTAGTGCAAGTGGGAGACTGTTGGAAATATGCCCTAGAGGCAATAATAAAATGGTTATTATTATATTTCTTTGTTCATGATAATTGTCTATCGTTCATGCTATAATTGTGTTATCCGGAAATCGTAATACATGTGTGAATACATAGACCACAGCGTGTCCCTAGTAAGCCTCTAGCTGACTAGCTCGTTGATCAACAGATAGTTATGGTTTCCTGACTATGGACATTGGATGTCATTGATAACGGGATCACATCATTAGGAGAATGATGTGATGGACAAGACCCAATCCTAAGCATAGCTCAAAGATCGTGTAGTTCGTTTGCTAGAGCTTTTCCAATGTCAAGTATCTTTTCCTTAGACCATGAGATCGTGTAACTCCCGGATGCCGTAGGAGTGCTTTGGGTGTGCCAAACGTCACAACGTAACTGGGTGACTATAAAGGTACACTACGGGTATCTCTGAAAGTGTCTGTTGGGTTGATACGGATCGAGACTGGGATTTGTCACTCCGTATGACGAAGAGGTATCTCTGGGCCCACTCGGTAATGCATCATCATAATGAGCTCAATGTGACTAAGGAGTTAGCCACGGGATCATGCATTACGGTCCGAGTAAAGAGACTTGCCGGTAACGAGATCGAACAAGGTATTGGGATACCGACGATCGAATCTCGGGCAAGTAACATACCGATAGACAAAGGGAATTGTATACGGGATTGATTGAATCCTCGACATCGTGGTTCATCCGATGAGATCATCGTGGAACATGTGGGAGCCAGCATGGGTATCCAGATCCCGCTGTTGGTTATTGACCAGAGAGGCGTCTCGGTCATGTCTGCATGTCTCCCGAACCCGTAGGGTCTACACACTTAAGGTTCGGTGACGCTAGGGTTGTAGAGATATGAGTATGCGGAAACCCGAAAGTTGTTTGGAGTCCCGGATGAGATCCCGGACGTCAAGAGGAGTTCCGGAATGGTTCGGAGGTGAAGAATTATATATAGGAAGTCCAGTTTCGGCCACCGGGAAAGTTTCGGGGGTTATCGGTATTGGACCGGGACCACCGGAAGGGTCCCGGGGGTCTACCGGGTGGGTCCACCTGTCCCGGAGGGCCCCATGGGCTGAAGTGGGAGGGGAACCAGCCCCTAGTGGGCTGGGGCGCCCCCCATGGGCCTCCCCCTGCGCCTAGGGTTGGAAACCCTGGGGGTGGGGGCGCCCCACTTGACTTGGGGGGGGGGGGAGTTTCCCCCCCTTGGCCGCCGCCCCCCCATAAATGGGATCCCAGGGCCGGCGCCCCTCCAGGGGGCCTATATAAAGGGGGGGAGGGAGGGCTGCTGTACCTTAGCCCTTGGCGCCTCCCTCTCCCTCCCGTGACACCTCTCTCTCCCGCTTGCGCTTGGCGAAGCCCTGCCGGGATCCCCGCTACTTCCACCACCACGCCGTCGTGCTACTGGATCTCCATCAACCTCTCCTTCCCCCTTGCTGGATCAAGAAGGAGGAGACGTCACTGCTCCGTACGTGTGTTGAACGCGGAGGTGCCGTCCGTTCGGCACTCGGTCATCGGTGATTTGGATCACGACGAGTACGACTCCATCAACCCCGTTCACTTGAACGCTTCCGCTCGCGATCTACAAGGGTATGTAGATGCACTCCTTCCCTCTCATTGCTAGTACACTCCATAGATGGATCTTGGTGATGCGTAGAAAATTTTAAAATTCTGCAACGATCCCCAAAAGATTTGTGGATAAGTATAAGTTTCCCACTAAAGTACTTAGGACACCTATGTTAGTAAGCTCACCAGGAGCGGAGTTTATGGCAAGTCAAGGATATTTTCAGATGCCATTGACTATTGGACGCCATGTTTTCCTCTCAGACCTGATAATTTTGGAGTCACAAGGATTAGATGTGATACTAGGCATGGATTGGCTATCGATGTATGGGGGGAACATCGATTGCGCCAGTAAGTCGATTTTGCTCACTACCTCGGAGGGAAAAAGGATCAAGTATGTATCCAGGCATGCGCCAAGGAGGACCCAAGCACATTCTCTCACAGGAGTTGTTCAGGAGGAAGTGCCTGTAGTGAAGGATTACCCGGATGTATTTCCAGAGGAGTTACCAGGAATGCCGCCGGATCGAGACATCGAGTTTTTGATAGAGCTGTTGCCAGGCACCGAACCAATATCGAAGAGACCATACAGGATGCCCACAAATGATCTGGAGGAGATTAAGAAGCAGATTAAGGAGTTATTGGAGAAAGGGTACATTAGACGAAGTTCATCACCATGGGGAGCCCCATTGCTCTTGGTTGAGAAGAAGGATGGATCATTGAGGATGGTTGTTGATTATCATGCGTTGAACGAAGTGACGATCAAGAACAAGTACCCACTGCCGATGATCAATGATTTGTTTGATCAGTTGCAAGGAGCTAAGGTGTTTTCGAAGATCAATCTGCGATCAGGATATCACCAGCTGAAGATTAGGGAAAAGGATATGCCAAAAACAGCTTTCACCACATGAAGATGAATCGCACTCATAACTCCTGATAGTTCTACTCATCACACTCCGTTCAATCTATCGTAAGCAAGCAATAGTAACCACACATAAGCAATCATGCAAAAGATTGGAAAGAACAAGGAAGACAACTCGGAAAGAATCAAAACCAAGAAAATAACTCTTGCAACATAAAACAATTTCTAATAGCACCAAAATTATGTGAATTTGGCCTTCTCAGAAAGTTCAGGTCAAGAGCTTCGATTTGCAAAAAGAATCAACTAAGTCGGAGTTATAAAACTCAAGTTATGAACAAAAGAAGTTCAAATTCAAATCTGTTTGGAAATCAAAATTTAAATTTTCATAAACATGTTTCAAGTTGATTAGCTGGACAGAGGGGATCATGACAAAGAAATTGGCGTTGGTTTCATAAAAAATGGAGCTCCGGTTCAAAAATTACGATCGAACGAAGGTTTGAACTAGATTTGAAGTTGAATAAATTTGATTTGCTCAATATCCAAAATCCACTTTTTATTGGAAAGTATATGTCACAAGGAGTATTTTGCAAAAAGAATCGCTTAAATCGGAGTTACGGATAAAGAGTTGGAGGGTTTTGAAGTTCAGGGGCTGTTTTAAAAAATCCAGGGACTAATCTATGCAACTTGTACCTGGAACTGGGTCCCTAGACACGTGTCAGAAATCTACTGGCCGAAAACTATGCACTGCGGGGCTAAAACGGCGGACGTTCGCTATTTAGCGGATACCGGTTCGAATAAAAAAACAAACAGATTTAATCCTAACCGTAGCTCTAAGATCGGACGGACGAGAGGACTCGGGGGATACCGCGGCGGTGGGGCTCGACGTCGCAGGAGAAGACGGCGGCGGCGGCGGCTTCGAGCGGGCTGCGGCTCTGGTGGTCCTCCGGCGTGGCCGTGGGGTTGGGAAGAAGCGGCGCGAGGTGCCGAAGCCGATGGCGGGGTCGGAGCTGGGCTGCGGTGTCGGAACAGCGCGGCGCTTGGCGGCGGAGCTCGGCAGGTCTCGCGAACTCCGGCGAGTTCGCATGGAGTGTGGGGAGGTTCTCGGGCCTTCCGGTTTGGGGCAAAACTAGGCCGGGGCCTGGCTATATATAGGAGGGGGTGAGGGCGATGCATGGATGAGGGGGCAAGGCAGGGGCGGAGTTCGAGTCGGACACGGCGGCGGTGGCGCTGTCGTGGCGGCGGCGGTCTTCCGCTCGGGCGGTTGGGGGCGACGGGGCACTGGGCCGCGACCTGGCTGAGCTGGGCCGGCCCAGTTCGGTCGGGAGAAAAGTTTTTTTTTAAACACAGACAAACAAAACAAAGGAAATAAAAAATATTATATAGGCATATAATATATCAAAATTTTCAGAAAAAGATTTTCTATGACATGAAATTTTTTCTAACGTCAAATAAAATCTACAAAAATTTAAATAAAGCAAAGACTGCTGCTGCTATAATAAAACCCAATAAAAATCATTTTAAAATACCAAAATTAATTCAAATTTATTTCTCTCCAGTTTTTCTACTGTAGGGAATCATGTTACCCTATTTCCATATATTTTATTTTTGGAGAAAAATAATTTGAATAAAATCCATACAACTCCAGATTGCAAATAATTTTCAAAGGGACTTTAAATTTGATCCTTTTAAATTTCCAACTCATATTCCATATGTTTTGAAGAAGTCATTTTATCTTCTCTCATGAAATCATTGAGTTGCATAAAGTTTCTGAGTTTGAAATATTTCCAAATGAAATTCAAATATTTTCAAAAACCCTTTTTCATTTATTTAAATGGAAGAAGTCATGTTATCTTCTCTCCAGGGTTTTGTGATGAAAAGAATTTGACTTTCATGGAGATCCTAAACGCAAAAATGAAAGTTTGGGAAAGTCCTTTTATTCCCTCTCATTTAACTTTCAAAAGTTTCAATTTCACTCACTTTCAGTCAATCAATCACACAACAATCAAACAAACAATCAAAACTATTTATTTAATACAACATTCCAAAATTTAGAATTTTGGGATGTTACATCGTAGCAGCAGAGAGGTCCCGCCACGCCGCCGGAGCAGCACGGAGGTCTCGCCGCGCCGTCGATGCAGCAGACTGGTCCGGTCGCGCCGCGGAAGTAGAAGAGATGTTCCGCCATGCCGCAAATGCAGCAGAGATGTCCTCCCGCGCCGCAGCGGCCTGGGAAAATGTCTCGCGGGCAGGCGAGGACTGTTACAGGCGCATGCATGCCATCGTCCTTAGCCAGATGGATCAGATCTCTGGCTGGGCGAGGTTGCAGGATGACATGAAAGCCTCATTTGAATAGGCTACCGGAGTCATCCGGCAACTAAATGAGAGTAATGCGAAGCTCCAGGCCGAGCGCGACTAGCTGAGGGCGAAGATCGTCGGAAGTGCGGAGCAGCAGGAGGAGACCACTGCCTTGTTGAAGAGGACCGGCGTCATCGTCGAGAAACTTATGGGCAAGAATGCCATGCCGCGCATCGAGCGCAGAAGGCTGGTGGAGGAATCCATGGATGCTCTCAAGCAGCATCTTGAGGACAAGAAAGAGCTCATCGCCGCTCGCCGCGGAGACTAGTTCCCGCGGCCTGCAGCAACGTAGAGATCAGCGAGCCAGATCATTGTCTTCCTTCTTCTTTTGCCCTTGTGTATTTCGGGCGTTGCCGCATGTGGCTTTGTTAGTTATGTTCCTAAATATGTAAGACAATTATTATCCACTGTCATCGTCCTTATATTCATCATGCTTGCTATAAGTCACAGTCGATGCTATATAGGTCCGTCAGATCTTACATGAAGATCCATGCAAAACTTTCTTTTCAGGTTTTCATTTCTCTCTCTTAAATCTTAGTCCAGTGAGACATATAGCCATGCCTTAGAACAGGGGCTCGGGCGCCATTAATGGAGACACTGGGAGGGAGGTGCGCCACGGGTAGCGGTCAAAGGGCTCTCCTCCCGATGAGCACGTGCAGGGGTCTGATCGCACTCCTCCCGTACTCAAATAGCTACCCCGCACGGCACCTCCCAGCCAATGAAAAAGGGGACGCGTGGTGGCACGTAATTGGTAAATAGAACGCCCACGGTTTCAATAGTACTTGTGTTTCCGATTTGTAACATGACAACACTTGTTCCAAAATGACTTTGTTCATTGTTAATGTGTGCGCCTTCTTAAATCGGACATAAAAATTACGACAGCATGTTGGTGCCATGTCATGACACCATGCCAAGTTTCATGATTTTCAGGCGTGTATTGGATTTACAGGAATTAAAAAAATCAAGTTTCTCAATCTTTCCGGCCGAGCCACGACGCCCAGATGTTTGAATTTCATTCCCATTTCTTGCATGGGACCTAGAAATTCACCCAAGGACACACATGTGATTTTTTCAAACAACTTTGGTGCACTGGAGCCTGTGCTTGTAGTTCAAATTTGAATTGTACATTAAATGCGCAGAAACTCAATTAATGTATAAAAAGGCCAAATGAACCCGGAATAATTCCAAAATTTAGCACGATGCTTCTATTTGGTCTAATCTGCATGTGTAAAAAAATTAAGGCGGCAGAAGACAGTGTAAGTATGTCGTTTCGCACACGGAGGTGACACGTTCCCTCTCGGAACCACGAGCCTTCTTGAGGGAAGCTCCGGTTTGCAAGAAGCTTACACCAAAGCTTGTTCCAATTCGGCCAAAAAAATCCCGTAGCATGTTGGTGCCATGTCATGACACCATGCCAAGTTTCATGATTTTCAGGCGTGTTTTGGATTTACAGGATTTAAAAAGCAAGTTTCTCAATCTTTCCGGCCGAGCCACGACACCGAGATGTTTGAATTTCATTCCCATTTCTTGCATGGGACCTAGAAATTGACCCATGGACACACATGTGATTTTTCAACCAACTTTGGTGCACTAGAGCCTGTGCTTGTAGTTCAAATTTGAATTATGCACATTAAATGCGCAGAAACTCAATTAATGTATAAAAAAGGCCAAACGAACCCGGAATAATTCCAAAATTTAGCACGATGCTTCTATTTGGTCTAATCTGCCTGTGTAAAAAATTAAGGCGGGAGAAGGCAGTGTACGTATGTCGTTTCGCACACGGAGGTGACACGTTCCCTCTCGGAACCACGAGCCTTCTTGAGGGAAACTCCGGTTTGCAAGAAGCTTACACCAAAGCTTGTCCCAATTCGGCCAAAAAAATTACCGCAGCATGTTGGTGCCATGTCATGACACCATGCCAAGTTTCATGATTTTCAGGCATGTTTAGGATTTACAGGAATTAAAAAACCAAGTTTCTCAATCTTTTCGGCCGAGCCACGACACCCAGATGTTTGAATTTCATTCCCATTTCTTGCATGGGACCTATAAATTCACCCAAGGACACACATGTGATTTTTCAACCAACTTTGGTGCACTGGAGCATGTGCTTGTAGTTCAAATTTGAATTATGCACATTAAATGTGCAGAAACTGAATTAATGTATAAAAAAGGCCAAACGAACCTAGAATAATTTCAAATTTAGCACGATACTTCTATTTGGTCTAATCTGCCTGTGGAAAAAAATTAAGGCGGGAGAAGGCAATGTACGTATCTTGTTTCGCACACGGAGGTGACACGTTCCCTCTTGGAACCACGAGCCTTCTTGAGGGAAGCTCCGGTTTGTAAGAAGCTTACACCAAAGCTTGTCCCAATTCGGCCAAAAAAATTACTGCAACATGTTGGTGCCACGTCATGACACCATGCCAAGTTTCATGGTTTTCAGGCGTGTTTTGGATTTACAGGAATTAAAAAATCAAGTTTCTCAGTCTTTCCGGCCGAGCCACGACGCCCAGATGTTTGAATTTCATTCCCATTTCTTGCATGGGACCTAAAAATTAAGGACACACATGTGATTTTTCAACCAACTTTGGTGCACTGGAGCATGTGCTTGTAGTTCAAATTTGAACTATGCACATTAAGTGCGCAGAAACTCAATTAATGTATAAAAAAGGCCAAACAAATCCAGAATAATTCCAAAATTTAGCACGATACTTCTTTTGGTCTAATATGCCTGTGTAAAAAAGTTAAGGCGGGAGAAGGCAGTGTATGTATCTTGTTTCGCACACGGAGGTGACACGTTCCCTCTCGGAACCACGAGCCTTCTTGAGGGTAGCTCCGGTTTGCAAGAAGCTTACACCAAAGCTTGTTTCAATTCGGCCAAAAAATTTACCATAGCCTGTTGGTGCCATGTCATGACACCATGCCAAGTTTCATGATTTTCAGACGTGTTTTGGATTTAGAGGAATTAAAAAACCAAGTTTCTCAATCTTTCCGGCCGAGCCACGACGCCCAGATGTTTGAATTTCATTCCCATTTCTTGCATGGGACCTATAAATTCACCCAAAGACACACATATGATTTTCAACAAACTTTGCTGCACTGGAGCATGTGCTTGTAGTTCAAATTTGAATTATGCAAATTAAATGCGCAGAAACTCAATTAATGTATAAAAAGGACAAACGAACCCGGAATAATTTCAAAATTTAGCACGATACTTCTATTCGGTCTAATCTGCCAGTTTAAAAAAGTTAAGGCGGGAAAAGGCAGTGTACATATGTCGTTTCGCACACGGAGGTAACACATTCCCTCTCGGAACCACGAGCCTTCTTCAGGGAAGCACCGGTTTGCAAGAAGCTTACACCAAGCTTGTCCCAATTCGGCCAAAAAAATTACCGCAACATGTTGGTGCCATGTCATGACACAATGCCAAGTTTCATGATTTTCAGACGTGTTTTGGATTTACAGGAATTAAAAAACCAAGTTTCTCAATCTTTCCGGCCAAGCCACGATGCCCAAATGTTTGAATTTCATTCCCATTTCTTGCATGGGACCTATAAATTCACCCAAAGACACACATGTGATTTTTAACCAAACTTTTGTGCACTGGAGCATGTGCTTGTAGTTCAAATTTGAATTATGCACATTCGCAGAAACTCAATTAATGTATAAAAAAGGCCAAACGAACCCGGAATAATTTCAAAATTTAGCACGATACTTCTATTTGGTCTAATCTGCGAGTGTACAAAAAATAAGGCGGGAGAAGGCAGTGTACATATGTCGTTTCGCACACGGAGGTGACACGTTCCCTCTCAGAACCACGAGCCTTCTTGAGGGAAGCTCCGGTTTGCAAGAAGCTTACATCAAAGCTTGTCCCAATTTGGCCAAAAAAATTACCGTAGCATGTTGGTGCCATGTCATGACACCATGCCAAGTTTCATGGTTTTCAGGCGTGTTTTGGATTTACAGGAATTAAAAAACCAAGTTTCTCAATCTTTCCGGCCGAGCCACGAGCCCCAGATGTTTGAATTTCACTCCAATTTCTTGCATGTGAGCTATAAATTCACCCAAGGACAAACATGTGATTTTTCAACCAACTTTGGTGCGCTGGAGCATGTGCTTGTAGTTCAAATTTGAATTATGCACATTAAATGCGCATAAACTCAATTAATGTATAAAAAGGCCAAACGAACCCAGAATAATTCCAAAATTTAGCACGATACTTCTATTTGGTCTAATCTGCCTGTGTAAAAAAATTAAGGTGGGAGAAGGCAGTGTATGTATCTCGTTTCACACATGGAGGTGACATGTTCCCTCTCGGAACCACGAGCCTTCTTGAGGGAAGCTCCGGTTTGCAAGAAGCTTACACCAAAGGTTGTCCCAATTCGGCCAAAAAAATTACCGCAGCATGTTGGTGCCATGTCATGACACCATGCCAAGTTTCATGATTTCCAGACGTGTTTTGGATTAACAGGAATTAAAAAACCAAGTTTCTCAATCTTTTCGGCTGAGCCACAACGCCCAGATGCTTGAATTTCTTTCCCATTTCTTGCATGGGACCTATAAATTCACCCAAGGACACACATGTGATTTTTCAACCAACATTGGTGCACAGGAGCATGTGCTTGTAGTTGAAATTTGAATTCTGCACATTAAATGCGCAGAAACTCAATTAATGTATAAAAAAGGCCAAAACGAACCCGGAATAATTTCAAAATTTAGCACGATACTTCTATTTGGTCTAATATGCCAGTGTACAAAAATTAAGGCAGTGTACGTATGTTGTTTCGCACACGGAGGTGACACGTTCCCTCTCGGAACCACGAGCCTTCTTGAGGGAAGCTCCGGTTTGCAAGAAGCTTACACCAAAGCTTGTCCTAATCCGGCCAAAAAAATTACCGCAGCATGTTGGTGCCATGTCATGAGACCATGCCAAGTTTCATGATTTTCCGGCGTGTTTTGGATTTACAAGAATTAAAAAACCAAGTTTCTCAATCTTTCCGGCCGAGCCACGATGCCCAGATGTTTGAATTTCATTCTCATTTCTTGCATGGGACCTATAAATTCACCCAAAGACACACATGTGATTTTTCAACAAACTTTGGTGTATTGGAGCATGTGCTTGTAGTTCAAATTTGAATTATGCACAGTAAATGCCCAGAAACACAATTAATGCATAAAATGGCCAAACGAACCCGGAATAATTCCAAATTTAAACACGACACTCATTTACTAGTTGCATGTTCACTGTACGTAAATGGTCTAGCAATTCAAACACCATCCTATCCCTCCGTAACACCATTTTGTCTTTCAAAACATAATAAAAAAAATCAGGTATACCACAAACAGTTTACTAGAAAGAATCGTGTGGGGTGCGATATAAAATATCTTGGCGCACCGTATTGTCTGGCTTACGCAGGAAGCTTCATCGTCTACTGTCCACCGCCCCTGCTTGAACCACACTTGCGCGCAAGTTTCTCACGGCATCGAGCGAATTTTTTTGCCACCGCGGAAATATCTATCTCCCCGCCCCCTCCCTCCTACCAAAAGCCACATTTCCACCGTTCCTCCTTGCTTTCCAAGTTCAAACCTTCACTGCTGCTTACTGGCAGCTAAGCCTCCTCGTGGGCGACCCTTCTTCTTGCAATGTCGCCTCCTCGCCGGCGACCCTTCTTCTTGCTGCGCGGCCTCCTCGCCGCCGACCCTTCTTCTTGCTGCGCGGCCTCGTCGATATGGTCAGTAATCCACACCCCACACACACCATCCTCCTCCTTTCCCGTCCCACATGCCCCGACTGACGGGGCGACACCTTCCACCGAAATCACTTCCCCCTCCTCCAATTAAGCGCCGCCCACAGCCATTGTGCACGCAGTATAACGTGGAGCTCAGTAGCATGCGGCTGCACGCGTGCACGAGGTCGCTATGGCTGCCATGCGTGTCGACCGCCAGATCTTGGAGGAGCACCTCGTCTTCGAGGCCACTATCGACACCGCCATGCGGTTATCTACTTTAAAATACAGTTTGTGCTGTTTTCTCGAGGCCACCGCCAGTGCCTTCTAGAGATTTGTCCTCTGTAATGTTAATATGCAATCTGATGTTCAGTTAACAGTTTGGTCCTCTGAAATGTAATGTTCAGTTAACTCTTTGGTCCAACAATTGCTACATTTCGTAGTACTGTTCTCAAGCATTCTTTGTTTTTTAACTGTCTTATCTTCTAGTACATGTTTCTATTCTGCAATGTCGTGCTCAGTTAACTATTTTGGTTCATTTGGTCTGCTGTCCATTTAACTGTTTGGTTCAGTTCTGCAATTTGATTTTCATTTGCTGTGGGTACAATTTTGTATTGTCATGCATATGACACCAATCGAATTTGGTTGTACTCAATACATATTCTACTGATAGTATGGCAACTCTCAGTTAACCTGATCAAGATCTTCCTTATGTGTGTTGCAGGGAGACAATGGGAGACACTGCGGTTTACCATCGAGGTTTGTTCAAGCAGGGTCCTTTGGCTAATAGCACATTATTGTGCAGTTGCAGGAATCATTCTAATATTTAGGTTTCTTACAATTTGGTCTTGCACATGTAGGTCCTGCTGTCAGAGGCTTAGACCCACTGTTCGACCCATTTTGCATATGGGGAAATGAGATGTCCATGAATATCAGTCAAGTCAAGAAACTCAGAAAGATTGTTAGAATGAATAAACTTGCACCGAATAAAACAAGATCTTTGTTTGCACAATGAAGAAGACATCAGTAAACTATAGGATGGTACCAACTCTTTTACCTTGTTTTTACCCCTTGCGCCATTTCAAAATTTACAACAGCGATTTATGCATAGCTTTGTTTTCAGTACTTTTCAAAGCAGTTCACCGATGATTACCTCTCAAACCACCTGCATGGTCAAGAGGCGAGGAAGGTATTCATTCAACACCCACGGTACAATATTGAAGTCTTACTGAAGAGGACGAAGGTTGGGCGGGCAATTATCCATAGCCACTGGCCTAAAGTTGCATGGACATTCAACATCACTGAATGCTCAATATTTGCCTTCCGCTTCTGCAGTTTCCCAGATGTGATTCATCTGTCTATTTACCGTGTATGATGCTACTCTCCAAAGGTTTTTTATGCTGCATGTGAAACTTGGTGCTGTTGTGTAATGGCGTAGCTGAGTGCCGAAGCTATCTGATGTAATTCGATTATGAAATCCTGGTTGCTTTTATACGGATATGAAATATCTGATGTGTTTTATAAGAAATATCAGTTTGATTAGTACATGGATTATCAATAATAGGCTAATTACCCTGCTTATTGGGGTTTTCTATTGCAGACGATTACTCAGACATCACAACGTCACAACGTAATTGGGTGATTATAAAGATGCTCTGCAGGTGTCTCCGATGGTGCTTGTTGAGTTGGCATAGATCGAGATTAGGATTTGTCACTCCGTGTATCGGAGAGGTATCTCTGGGCCCTCTCGGTAATGCTCATCACTATAAGCCTTGCAAGCAAGGTGACTAATGAGTTAGTTTCAGGATGATGCATTACGGAACGAGTAAAGAGACTTGACGGTAACAAGATTGAACTAGGTATGGTGATACCGATGATCGAATCTCGGGCAAGTAACATACCGATGACAAAGGGAACAACGTATGTTGTTATGCGGTTTGACCGATAAAGATCTCCGTAGAATATGTAGGAGCCAATATGAGCATCCAGGTTCCGCTATTGGTTATTGACCGGAGATGTGTCTCGGTCATGTCTACATAGTTCTCGAACCTGTAGGTTCCGCACGCTTAACGTTTGATGACGATTTGTATTATGAGTTATGTGATTTGATGACTGAAGTTCGTTTGGAGTCCCGGATGAGATCACGGACATGACGAGGAGTCTCGAAATGGTCGAGACATAAAGATTGATATATTGGACGATGTTATTCGGACACCGAATGAGTTCCGAGAGGTACCAGATAATTATCGGAGTGCCGGAGGGTTATCGGAAACCCCGGGGGGAACTAATGGGCCTTGATGGGCCTTAGTGGGGAGAGAGGAAGGGCCACAAGGGGCTGGCCGCGCGCCCCCCTTGGGTCCGAATTGGACTAGGGGAAAAGGGCGACGCCCCCCTTTCCTTCCCTTCCCCCTCTCCCTTCCTTCTTCCCCTTTTCCTCTAGGTGGAATCCTACTAGGACTTGGAGTCCTAGTAGGACTCCCTTCTCCTGGCGCGCCCTACAGGGCCGACCGGCCTCCCCCTCCCATCCTTTATATACGGGGGCAGGGGCACCCTAGAACACACAAGTTTCTCTTAACCGTGTGCAGTGCCCCCCTCCAAAGTTACACACCTCGGTCATATCGTCGTAGTGCTTAGGAGAAGCCCTGCGCCGGTAACTTTATCATCACCGTCGCCACGCCATCGTGCTGAAGGAACTCTCCCTCGTCCTCAACTGGATCAAGAGATCGAGGGACGTCATCGAGCTGAACGTGTGCTGAACGCGGAGGTGCCGTACGTTCGGTACTTGGATCGGTTGGATCGCGAAGACGTTCGACTATATCAGCCGCGTTACTAAACGCTTCCGCTTTTGGTCTATGAGGGTACGTGGACCTACTCTCCCCGCTCGTTGCTATGCATCTCCTAGATAGATCTTGCGTGATCGTAGGTATTTTTTTGAAATACTACGTTTCCAAAAGATACTACTACTAGTAATCCGGTAATCCCGACTAAAACGGCGCAGCCGGGTCTTTTCCCGCGTGATATGCTGGGAGGTTGGCTTAGTTGGGTTTTTTAGGATGAGTAAATGCTACACCTACGTAATCCCAGTTATGTAATTAACGTAATGTGAAACGTGTGAGCTGTTGATTGTAGATTGGGGGGAGGGAGGGGCCACCACCATGAAAATCCGGGAGGACAGAGAGAGGCAATTTACGTTAACCCTTTCGTAGGTTCCTGTAGATGTAGAAAGATTTGAATTGCGTGAATGTGTAGTGGAAGTACTATTGGAGTGCCTAAGATAAATAGTGTATGTAGACCCTATGTGTTTATTTACTTCGCATGTTAGCTTTGTCTCGGGTCAAACCTTCTAAGTTTATACACACAAAAATGAATCATCATTCCATATACCCCTACAATATACTATCTTACTATTATTGTGAAAGTTCATATACACCGGACAAGATTAATGCAAACACGACAAATTTTCATTACATTTCAAACTTTTATAGGACAGAAAAATAAAAGAAACCTGACCCTAAACCTATTCTACGGTGGCGACCGACGTCCTCCATCTGCGATCTCCATGTACGGGGCAGGGTTCAAGACCCGTGAAGTGAAGGTGCGGTCTCCGGCGAAGAAGAGTAGATCACGGGAGATAGACCGACCAGTTGGCACACCATGCCCTGCCGCCTCCCATGCCCTACTCATCCTCGGAGGAGCCCCCGACCTCGGCGGTGCCGGACGTTGGACGGCGGCAAGTAGGACGCGTGGCGGATGGTGCTCCCGTCATCGGCCGCCAGCGTGGCCACCGCTTGTCTGGTCGCGTCTGCGTCCGGCTACACCGCTATTGCGTTGCGAGCGGCGACTTGAGCGAGGGCGTCGACCTTGAGCTTCATCCCCGAAGACAAGCTCTCCCGCAGAGCATTCGCCCTCGTGGTCATGGCGGATGTGGTGCCAGGTAGCAGGACGATGCGCTATGGTGTGGAGTTTAGCTGGGCGTTGCCGCTTTTAGTAGCGCATTCCGGTGAGGCCAAGTGTCTGGGTGCGTCATTAAGTCGCTGGAGTTGGTTCCTTGGGCACTGAGCCTCTTAATGATGGCATACGGACGGACGGCATGAATGCAGGCAGCTGGCGCCGGCTGGGAACGCACCGCGCGACGGTGCGAGGGACGGGGGTTTTTGGTGTGCCAGGGTAGTCAGCTGCGGTCGTGGCAACATTGGAGATGGCCTTTGCTCACATGCAATCCCCACATGTCATTGAAAAAGCAAGACGACCCGGCATGGTCTCAGGTCATGGGGATGCAGTTGGCCGCGCTACACCACTCCGTGGACGCGGCGCGGCGCACGCACTTCGGCGCCCCGTGCATCCTCGACGAGCAAGGTGTTGATCTGCTAGTCGTGCTACAGCGCTAACGCCACCCTCGGCACACTGAAGCCAACCGTGTCCAGCGACGATGAGCGTGTCGCTCACCGCGGTCGCCGTGTCCAGAGGCGGTGCGGGAGCTGCGCCACATTGCTGGCCCCCACGACCCACATGAATGGTTGCCAGTGGCGAGGAGGTCGTGGGCCAGCTCCTCCATTGGACTAGTCTGCACCACGTCATCCCAACAGGTGTGCCCCACATGTCGGTTTCGTTGTTTTCCCGGCCAAATTCGAGCGTCAGTGCTCCGCGTTGCGCATTAGGCGCAGAACAGGTGGTTTTTGTGCCCTGGTTCAAATGTGGTACAGTACCAAGTTGTTACCCTAGCCCCAAGTGTGGTGGTTTTGAGTACGGTACCACCCTTTTCCTTTTCAACTAGTGAAGCATAACACTTGATTAAGCAGCCGGATGGTGTGCTAAATGTAGGTGTCCTACTGTTTGAAGGAATAATTGAGGTGTGCCCGGTCCGTGCCCGCATTTAGGGGTCCAACTTACCATGTTCCGGTAGTAGTAACTATAGTAGTCCCTGCGTACTCCCTCCGTTTTTATTTACTCCGCATTTTAACTTTGCTCAAAGTCAAACTTTGTAAACTTTGACAAAGCTTATAGACAGAAATAATAACATATACAATAACAAATCAATACCATTAGATTCATTATTGAATATACTTTCACATCATATAGATTTGCTATTGTAAATGTTCATATTTTTTCTATAAATTTGGTCAAATTTTATGAAGTTTGACTTTAGTCAAACCTAATATGCAGAGTAAATAAAAATGGAGGGAGTATCTTACTCTGTGACCAAGACGGAAGGGAAAATGAGACAACTTATTGTTTATTTCAGCCGTTCAAGTATAATCGTGTGGCGTTGCTTATTTCTCATTCCTCTCCAACCCTCTTCTCCATTGATCATGCCACCCTCCGGTCGAGTCCATCCTCCCGCATGCCTCATTTGAACATTCCACCGAGTATCATTCGCATGTGGGCCTAGACCATGCTTGTATTTCTAATTTGTCCGACATGCATACAAACAAACAATTCGTTTAAAGTTTCACTTTGCCTCCACTACGTGTCGCTTCCCGTCTTAGTTTTGACATCCCATTCGGTTCATGCCCCGACACATCTTAACGAGATCGATTGATGTTGAGAGATCAATTGCGTGTCGTGCAAGGAGATAAAGGTTTGGTCTATTTCTATGATAGAAATGACCCGCGGGGGGAGGGGGGTCTGTGGGAATCAGAGGGAGTATATTGTACGTTCATAAGCGAAACGAACGTATTGTACCCACCCTAGTCCTCTTTCAATCGATCTCCGGACCGCGAGATGAAATCGAGAGAGAATGAGTGGGTGCATGTGTGATACCTAAGGCGGATTCAAAATTTTGAACCGGTGATCATAGCATCCGCAAATCATATATAAAGGGTATTCAATGTTCATTTCGCTTTTGAACGTACAATATACTCCCTCCGATCCTTTCTAGTTTACATATAATTTTTATGTGTAGTCAAAGTATCTCTACTTTGATCAAACTTACAGAAAAAAAGTATCAACATTCAACAACGCCCAATCAATATTGTTAGATTCGTACGTACTCCTAGATTTGTATTCAAACAGAGATGGTTTCCAATTTGTTTTCAACCACGTGAATGTGCTTGTTGTTGCGCATGCTCTTCCTACTAGGATTTCGCCACGTATAGCCAGTCCAATAGTAACTTTTTTAAGCTCCTTGTCCAATAGTACTAGTGGAGTACTGACAAGATCTGTAGTAGAGTATGCAGTGCTCATAGTACTCCCTCCTTACATTTATATAGGGCGTAAGAGCAAGTCTAATAAGGCCTAGTCAGCAGGCTATAAGACTTTCCATGTCACTAAAATTCTACTTGGAGGAGTGAGAAGAGAGGAGAGAGAGTGAAGCGGGCTCTTATTCTACAGCCTGGCTATAACACACGGACCAGGAAAAAATAGTATGCATGCAACTCTCTTCCAAGCAAATATTAAATGCTTAGAGCCAACCTAATAGCCATTCTAAGAGCCAACCTATTACTTAACCATGCAAAGATTAAATGCTTATATGAGTATTTTTTATGATGGCTCTAAGTGAGGTGGCATCTCTTTATAGCCAACAGCCGGCTACATTATTAACCTTGCTCTAATGCGTTTTTCAAAACCTCCTTTGACTATTGGCAAGATTAATAGTACATGAGATGTATAATGTGAAAATTATATCATTGGAAGCTCCTTTCACATACGAATTTGACTGTATGCTTTGTGTAAGTTGCATGTCATATATTATTACTCTAACATTTGGTCAAAGTTAGCCTCGAAAAATGCATTAGGCCATGTATAGATGGAAGGAGGGAGTAGTAGTGGAAGTGGATCCTCTGACGTAGGTATCCCTGCCTTATCCTCCCTTTCGGTCACTTACTAGCGGGCCCCATGCTGGCTAGGCCCTGCATGTCAGTTATTCAATGGGTTCGGCCATGTCAGGGGATCCTCATCCGTAGTATACTCCCTCTGTTTTTATTTACTCCGCATAAAATGAAGGGAGTAGTAGTATAAATGATGCGAGCGGGGGAGGGGGAGGGCGTCGGTTTCCTCTCAACTGCGGTCCCACAAGCGAGCAAAAACGCAAGATGAAGCACGTTCCATTCGATGAGCGACATGGAGGGTTCAGCATGCCGGGGTGCAACGCGAACGCGACAAGAGCGATGTACAGTCAAAACCGATTGACCGATCGTCACCGGAACCACTATTCACACCAGAACCTTCGCTGCTCGGCCTACGCCAGCCACTACCCCAAAACTACACCTCCTCTCCAGCCCATTCCTCCACCTTTCGATCCCCTAGGCTGCATCAAGCGTCCCGTGGTTCGCCGGAAAGCCATGGTGCGCCGCAAGATCACGTACTACAAGATGCTAACGCCGGAGCGCCGCGTAGAAATCGCGGCGGTGGTCAGTGCCACAGACCTCTGTTCCCAAGCTCGCTTTGCGGTGGGCCAATCCCCGAGTTCTCTGGAGCCAACATACGAGGAGGAGGAAGCCAATCCAATGTTCATGGCGGAGGTCGCGGCGCAGAAGGCCCCCGATGCGTATGAGACGATAGACGTTGACTTTGTGCCGGCATCTGGGTCCCCCATGGTGCAGGCGGACCAGTGGTTCAACCTGGCGATACTAAAGGAGGACCGGGAGGCGGAGGCTCAACTCGACGCGGAGCACGCGCATGCCGCTGCCATCGAGGCTCTCCTGCAAGTGGAACTGGATGTCGTGAATGTGAACCGGGTGGCGGAGGCTCAACTTGACGCGGAGCGCGCGGATGCCGCTGCCATCGAGGTCCTCCTGCAGGCAGAACCGGACGTCCTGGACTTGAACCGGGCGGCGGAGGCTCAACTCGACACGGAGCGCGCGGATGCCGCTGCCATCAAGGCCCTCCTGCAGGCGGAACCAGACGTCCTGGACTTGAACCAAGCGGTGCTCTCGTCTGCGCAGAGCGCCCACATGCTCCGCGTGAACGAGTAGCTGGAGGCCGAGGACAACCACGGTGCGGAGACACACATCGGCAACTACGGCTGGTTCTTCTTTATGTTGTTGTTTTTAGAGATCTTTTGCTGTGTAAAAACATATATTTATGCAAGTCACCTGACTTTCATCATTTGGGTCAGTCGACCATTTCAGGCGGTTGGATGAATATCCTACGTCTCGTAACCCTTCTTCCTCACCTCTTCTTCTTCCTCAACAGACCACCGCACGGGTCGTACGGATCTTCCCCAACATGCGGTTGGATAAACATACTGTATGAACAAAAATTATGTGTCAGCGGTAGGATGGCTGAGTTTGGTTTGATCACATGCGGTAGCACATGTCAGTGAGGGTGCGTTCCCTTGGTTGGGTTTGCGGCGTGCAGGAGCGACTGTGTGAGGGTGCGGTGCGACCGCGACGTGCAGGAGCGACTGTGTGAGGGTGCGGTGCGACCGCGACAGCTGTGCGCAAGTGTACCTCCTTTTCATTTTGAAAACTTTAGGCAAGCTTGGCAAAAATGTGTGGCAAAGTATGGCAATGCAAGGCCTAGACCTAAATAGGATACAAGGAAGTACGTAGGAGTACTAGTGTTAAAAAGTAAAGGCGGGGTTTTCCTTCGCGGGATTAATCTATACAAATCCTCGTTTGACATGTCAATTAATGCGTATTTTTTTCTCCAAAGCCCAAAGAGCTAACCATCTCACTACTCATCGCCTGATTAATGTAGCGCCATGCAAACCAACCTTCTCACTTCTGCATGCATGCAAGGGTATATTAATGTCCTCGGTTGCTAGTACGAGGCAAACCCCATCAATTTTGCCTCGATTAGTGTTAGTGGCCTTCTGCAAATTGTAATTTTGATATACTGTCCTTGTGTACAAAAAAATGGAGGTAGTAACTATTTGACTTCCTTCCCCATTGCGGTGACATCGCGATATCTCGAATGTTGTGGTTTGGCGAAGTGCGTTCGACGGAGAACACCATTGAGGGAGAACACGGTAAGTCGTTCGCAAATGCCGCCTGCAAGCCGAGACAATCGCCTTATTTGCATCCAGGAAGTCCGTTGAACCAAAGGACGCATAAATGTACTAGTACTAGTACACAATAGCGTCGTTCGTCCAGCTTAGTGCGGTGTGGTGGTTTCTCGAAGAAGACGATGGAGAAGTAGAGTCAGCGAAGAGTGAAATGATGGTTGTTTCGTCCGTGCTTTGTGATTTGACGCCTCACTGCTTTTGTGATTTGTGATAGAAGGGACAGGGGAGTAGACTCTGTGTTCCATACTGTACATGCGTCCAAGCATGGGAGAAAGAGGAGAGATGTTGCATTTTTCTATTCCTTCAATCAATCAATCAGGGAGCTCCAGTTCCATCTTTTTGGCTTTGGCAGCACCGTCCACAATGGTTCCCATCGATGCCAAAAGCTATTTTCACATTTGTCTACACATTGTGGATGCCCTTAACCGTACCACTTGGTTTTCCTCCTGTGTGCTATCTATACAAATCTCAATTATATTGATCTAAAAAATTATAGAATCAAGATTAGTAAAAAGGAGGTGATTTTTCCGCACGGATGGCGGGGGAGGTTTCTTATTTTTAGAGGACGTTGGCCTGGCGGTTTGCTAACATGCGGTCCCACGTGTCAATGCTTTACCAAGCCGATCTGCGTCCCACATGAGGCAGAACAACGGCAGAAGCAACACGTGGTTAACTTGAAGAAGATGAGGGAGAAGCGGATTCAGCAACGAGTGAAATGATGGTTGCTTCGTCCCTCCAACTTCTTTTTTAGCATTATTACTTCGTCCCTCCAACTTAACTGCGGGAAAGGTGCAGCTTTGTGATTTGATGCGTCATTGCTCATTACTACGCCGACGCCATGACTGGGGTGCTTCACCCTTGCTGCTCTGCACTGTATTTCGGTATGGCACATGGACCCGGTAGCTTGATGTCCCACATGTCGGCGAAAGGGACTAGAACATTTATGAAAGTGAGCGCTCCACTCTTACGACGGAGGAGTACACGACACGGCGGCCCAGTGAACTGTTACTTGTACTGTAGTACTATAGTACTATAGTTTTGCTGTTTCGCACGATCCATCGATACAAACCCGATTAAACAGGAAAGGGCGGGATTTTTCCCACACGGTAGATGATACTGGCCATACATTTCAAAGGCAATTTTAATGTACGCAAACTAAATAATTAAGTAACAAAATGATATCTAGTAAAACTAAAACACATATGATTTATTGTGTTAGAGTGTAGTAGTAGTGCTGTATTGCATAGTTGTTAGATGTAACATGCGAGAACGTGTAGAGATGTAGTTTTGGAGGGCCCATAGAGAGAAAAGCGTAATACGGTCACCGGACTTCAGAATACGCTCATTACGGTCACTATATACGTTTTGCAGTGATTATACGGTCACTTGCTCACCGTTCAGCATCGGATTGCACTCTGTTGACCGGCCAAATAGTCTGCGTGGCACTATGTTGACTAGTTAAATTGACCACGTTCCTTGTGGATCCCACCTATCAGTTCGCATAGGAAAAAGGTCAAATAAACACAAATTTACGCAGGCGCGACAAGACTCCAACCCGTGCGCGGGAACCATCTGGTTGTGTATGTGTCTATTAGGGCCTGATGTGTGCGCATGCACGTGTAGGTTGAGCACTTGAGCGTGAGAGTGTGTGTTGGTCGTGTGGTGTGTGCATGCATGCGTGCGTGTGTGCGTGTGAGTGTTGCGTGCATGCGTGGCTGCGTGTGTACGTGTGAGTGTTGCATGCGTGTGTGGCTGCATGTGTTCGTGTGAGTGTTGCATGCATGCAGTTCGTGTGCAAGTGTGTGTGTGTGTGTATAATCACCACGCCAGCTCCTGTGTGTTAAAACAGACAGCTCAGCATACCAATACAAGGCCACCTTGTCCGCTCTGCCCGCGGTCATGACTTCGAACCACCGTCCAATATTTTTTGTCGTTTGTTTTCATTCTTACTATCAAGATGCCCGTGCGTTACATGTAACATCAAGATGCATTTGTATGAGTAGTTTATCTCGTGAGAGAAAAGGATGAACGAGGGAAGGCCTTATTTGCAAATGTGGAGAGGTGTGTGGGTACCTTTTTGCAAAATTGCCATAGTTTCCTTCCTATCCGTCAGATATAAATCGGACGACCTATATTGCAGGATGGCAGGCACACCATCATCACCAACTCAGTTTTTTATAAGAGTGTAGAGTAGATACACGCCGACAGGTGGGCCCAATGGTAGTGAGATAATGTGATGCAACACTAGAGGTACCAGATGGAGCGTTTAACTGGTCAACTACTCGTGTCTTGAGCAAATACAGAGCTGTATGGTGAGCCCGTGACTGTATAATAACCATAAAACGTAAATGGTGATCGTAATGAGTGGATTCCGAAGTCCAATATATGTATCATGCTTTCTCTTCAAATACAATGATCGTCACTTTATATATCGCGGGAGAAAGATGAAACATGCGTGAATGTGCTGGGGCGTACTTTTAGAGGACCTGGAGATAGTTTGTGTGCATACGTGAAAGGGGTGTAGAGGGGGGGTATGCGATGGAGAGAGAGATGCTCTTCGTTTCTCTTTATTATGGCTAACTTTATATATAGTATAAAATATAAAAATTCACAGTGCGGAATAAATATCATTGTGGGCACCATGCAATGCAAATTAACGTTCATACTCCTTCATATAACTTTGTAATGTTGTATGTATGTAGAAATTTAAAATAATTTTTTGGCCACACTTTATTCAAAAGGAATGTTGTATGCGAAATAAACGTTAAGAGAGGGCTTTTGAGATCAATGGAGTACGTGATGTAACATGTTTGAATGTGTATTTGATGTATTTGGCAGGGCCTAGAGAGGTATGTGTGTGTATTACGTATTCGAGAGAGGCATGGATAGAGGGGCCGGCAGGGGGGCGTGGGAGAGATAGCACGAGAAATGAGAGAGGTCTAGAGAGAGAGAGACAAATGTGATGTCATGGCGAGAGATGCCCTTGAGTGTGTATATGCAAGGGGGAGGGGATAGATGCACGAGGAGAATTTTTTGTGTGTGGTGTCTGTGTTGGTATGTGTGGGTGTGAGAAGATAACGAGACCTGGGGGCAGAGGGTGTGTCACCGCGTGGGGTTCGGTGGGCCGAGGTGAGGCCCTTGGTTCGGTTCCATCCCGCGCCACATTGATCGGCCCGTGACGCATTTAGGGAGACCCATGGATGACTAGTCGTACAAGACAAAGATAGCAGAATCATGAAGGACACTGTGTCCACTGACAAAGCCGGCTAGGATTTGTAACCCTAGGTCCTCGGACTAGGGTAACCCCTTATCTCTGATATTACCATTCATCCAACCTAACTTTAAGGGGCATCCTACAGAATGCTCTGCTAGAATCATACTCGTCGATTAGGAAGAGAGGTGTGAGACAATGCGTGAGAGACAGGCCTAAAGAAATGTGCATACAGGAGACACGTAGGCAGGTCTATGTATATAGAAAGGGTTGATGGGGATTGTGCGTGTGTATGCTTGTGAGAGGAAGAGTGCTTGTGATAAAGGTTAGTGAAAACAGTCGTAAATGGTTACGAGAGGGAGGGAGGGTTATATCGAGAGCATGTCTGCGAGAAAGACACCTCGAGAGAGAGTGTGTGAGCATGTGTGAGAGACCACCGATGGAGAGTGAAACTACACATAAAACACTGATGTACACATTGATTAAAAATATAAATTGTATCCAAATATTAGGATGGGATCATGATATTTGCAATTCACGTAAGGAACGGTCATTGATCCATCACACATCTAGATTCTATCGAATTTGAGCATGTCTATGTTATTATTTGACATAATTGATCCACATAGTTAGTATTTTGAACTCCAGACAATACATCGCTTTAGCAATCGAATATAAATGTGAGTATAGTTCATGTTGTGTGTGTAAAGCACATTATACATACGAAAGTTACACAATGAACATTATAAATAGCTAGCTATGAACTAGCGTATATTTGAATTCAACTTAAGGTGGTTTAAAAAATTTGAATTCAACATGAAGTCCATTCACTTATTTGAATTCAATATCATGGCATTTGTAAATCATACCCAAATTATGGGGCACCAATCTTTGCTCTGCGTTTGTACATAATAGCATATATAGTCGTGTACAAAATAGGTTCAAATTTACCTCCTCCATTCCAAAATAATCGTAGTTATAGGATTTTCAAGTGTCAAAATTTCAAAAAGAAGGGCATAATTTAATGAGGTTTTCAAACATACAAGGTCAAATTTAACGTTGTCTATTTAGGTCAATTCTCAAAGTTCAAGAGTACTCTAAAAGTGAATGCTTCTGTTTCAAAATTTCGAACGAAGCGCCAAAAGAGCCTCTACTCGCCCGAAACCGCGTGAGACCAATGTTTGGTAGAAGGAAATTACTTTTCTAACTCCGACCCGTGAAACCTACTGGCCCGGCGTCCAAAGGTCTAAATCGGGGTAGGTTTGTAGCTTCATCTAGACGCCACACAACCGCCTCCGAAGAGCATTCATACACAATGGCCGCCTAAGCACACATGCGCGTGGCCGAAATCGCTCCCGCCCACTATTTGGGACACCTGGGATTACCATCCTACCCCCGACCCGTAGTAGGTCCGAAATTTAAGAGTTTCCCCAAATTTCAAACAAGCGCGTCCCATGTGTTCAAAAAACCCCAAAACAAGCGCGTCCCAGACCGAAACATGGTTCTCCCTTAGCTCCCCCCGCCCCCCGTCCGATTCCCCATTCGTACTCCATGGGCGCCAAAACTACCTCTCCACCAGCAGCGAAACCCCGGCGTCCTCCGTCCGCCACCCCATCCCACCCATCAATCGCCGCCCTCCTCCATCACGCCGGAGCCGATACCCCAACGTCGTCTTCCATCCCAACCGCAACTGCAACGGCCTCCACGACTAGTAGTTGAAGCCGAGGCTGAGTTGTCTGTACCCGAGCTAGTTCAACCACGTCGTCCTGCGCCTCACGGCTGCCGCTCCAACCTTGCCACCGTCCACCGCACCGGAGCTGTTCCCGCTACACCGTCCGTCGCCGCCTCGGATCTGCTTCCCCTCCGCCGACAGACGGCCACCGCAACACAGTCAACGATTTGGCCATGGGTTCGTCCAAGGCTCGACCCTCCTCCAAAACATCGGTTCCCCAGGTAAAAACAAGAAAATCGCCACGACATCCAGAGGACCCAGCACTGGAAATCGGAAATGGTACTCCTCTTCCCTTATTCGTGCAAATCTTACGTGTCTGCTTGCACGATATTCATCCCACAGAAGACACTAGTTGACCACTTCTTCTTGATACTAGATGTTCCTAGTAACTCGTAATGCACAAGGTTTCTCATCGTATACTATTTCACCTTAGCTAGAGGTCCGTTGCCCCCTGGATTTCAATTCCTGGTCAGTTGATTCCCAATTAAAGGAAGCATTCCCCGGCGTAACAGGCGCTTGTCCGCCTATTACGCCGGGAAGCAGTGGGTGGGTGTTTATCTTTGGGGTGTGTGGGGCCTAGAGCTGCTGGCACCCGATCTGGAGGTCGGTCGGGATTAAAGGGATGGCCAGGGGGCGCTGCCAAGCACGGCGGTGGTGTGACGTCGAGGGGAGGGCGAGGCTGCGGAGGTAGGGGTCTGGGCCGGTGGTCGCTGGCGGTTCGAGAAAGATCGCCAACAGTGACTGGCGGGAGGTAGACGAAGGCCATCTGCCCGTTCCTTATAGATCAGACGGATCATAAAAAAATCGACTGACCTATTTATTTTCAGTCGACTCTTATTTTGATAGGACCACATGTGGTGGTGTGCTGGAGGAGTACCTGCATTTCCTAGCCATCCCTGTGCTCATATATTACAAAATCATACGGAGTAGAATCTAATTTTGTTTGCCATGCAATGTTGTAGAGCTATCATATGTCTCCTGTCATTTATTTTTCAGCCACCTGCTATCTGCTACTTTTACAGTGCACTAGTTCTGCACACACTTCACCCATACTCTCACTATTGTGTTTTTATGCAAGGGTATTTCAGACTCTGCCTTGACAGAAGCAGAAAAGAAAAGAGAGAAGTCGCTCCAGCTTTGTACGCGGGTAGGCCAGGCACGTTTCAGCACTTTAAAGGGTGTAGTGTCAGCATATGGAGACGGTAAACGTAGCTCTGGAGTTGATGATCTCGCTCGCCATGAACCACCATCCCAGGTGCCTGCTTTAACTTCGCGGTGTCATATGTGGTTGCATGTTTCATATGGTGTCTAGCTTGTATTCGAAAGGCCGAAGTTGGTCTTTATTAAGATAAGGAAAGATATTTTTTACATGAACCACCATCCCAGGAGCACCAGAAGACAAATAGCTAGTCAGGGCACTGGACGAGCCAGTGACAAGCCCAACACAGACATGCATCACCTGGAAGCCAACTAAAAAGCCACGATGGTGGCAAAGTAGACCGCCTCCCACCAGGCTCTCAGGTCCTAGATGATCATGGTCACCACTCCAGCCAGATGTCTAGCTTGTATTGCTTCCAATTTGGTTAAATTGCATCTCCTTAGCTTACACATTATACCTTTGAATATGACATGTCTTCCTATTTTTGGTACATACTAGTACATTTGTCTATTAACCATGTTCTTAAATCAACCTAATGTTCTTGTGTATCCCTCATCAATCACTTATGATGAGGCAGTCTGGCCAGTGGACTACTGTGAGTAAAGATCCTCTTTTAAAGAATGCATCGTCAGCCTCCCCACATGATTCTCAAGAAATAACAAGGCTATATGAAGATAGTGAACGTAGCTCTGTAGTTGATTACCACATTTCCCCTACATGAGCATCGCACACTACTGCAGGATGGGCCAAACGCGACACTACGATCAGAGAACCTTCGACGAAACTGTGTGCGATGCCATAATCGCAAACGGTGGTGTAAAAAACCATCAAAAAAGGTGCAAAACGTTTGCGATGACAGATGCATCAAACACGGTTCATAATTTAGTTGCGTGTGCGATGCAGGGCATACAGTTCAGCTCAATTAACTGTTTGGGATGAGGAGGAACAAAAGAAACGGGCAGCCAGATGAAGGCGTGTGCGATATACAGCATACGGTTCACTGGGATGAACTGTGTGTGATTAGGCAACACAATGGAAACGGTTCAACTGAACAAGATGTGTGTGATACGCGGCAAACAGGTCCGTAATCAGAAATGTGTGCGAAGACCAATAATAACACAAACGATTGCTGCTAATAAGCCGTGTGAATTGCTCTGTCTATAGTAGAATAACATGTATATATATATAGAACGAATATAAACATCCAATTACATAAGTGACTATACAGATCATTCGCACACACCTCAACAAACAATTGCATGCATTCTAAAGTAGGAGAAACGATCGTCTAGTCATCTACTTCTTGTGACGCTACCGCCACTGCTATGTGGCTCGATCCCTCGTCTGGGTCAGGAAGAAGACAGTTCCTCATGTCAACGATCCGCTTGTACATCTCGTAGCTTGTGTACGTGTCCATGGCCGCGTACTTGACATGTTGTTCATCCAGTCTCTCATGCCACACACTGTGCCAGGCGTTCTTGTCCTTATTGCTCTCTTCCTTCATCTTCGCATAGTAGGGGTCGTTGATGGCCGAGGCGAGGTCAACCAGGGAGTTCAATTTGTTTTTGTCGCTGCCCCAGACCTTGTAGTGGTGCTGGATGTTGACAAGATTCGGGCATTTCAAGTCCGAAACCTTGAGCGCTTTTAGATCGTTGGTGGTGTCCATCGTAGCGAAACTGTAGTCGGAGCTGTTGATAAACCCGGAGAAACGCTCGCAAGGCCATGTGGCAAGGTGGTAGTGGTAGACGAGGACGTCATGTCACATGCACAACTTTGTGACGGCAACCTTCTGATCGTGCCCGGCACGACCGATGGTGTACTCGAGGTCGAAGCCGACCACTCGGTACTTGTCCTCGGCAAGGAACTGCTCCATAGTTTGGATGGAGTTCTCCACCGAGACCGGATCATTCATGTACACCACCGAGAGGGCCTTCCCCTCACGTGGGTGTCCACTATGTGATGCGTGATGAACTGCCCGCCGTTGTCGTCGGCGGCCACTGGGAACGCCATTGGTGCCACGGGGCGCGCCATTGGAACCGCGGGATGTCCTCTCTGTATGTGTCCTCGTGGGTGTGCTTATTGTGTTGTGTGAGATGAGTGATGAAGGTAAATGGTCGCAGGAATAAAAGGGGGCCGGGCGGCATGGATTCTCGGCGCGTCCGCATGGCAGTTTTTGCAGCGGGTAACTGCATCGTCGCGCCACGCCCGGCTCAACCGCTTGCACATGAATGTGTGTGATCGTGCGCCAGCCCCAAACACTGGCAGCGTGCGTGGAGGGACGAGGGCAGAGCACCCAGAGGGACGCGAGAGCAGAGCGCGCGCGGCGGGACGCGAGCAGAGCGCGCCGCGGTCGCCTGAACCGCAAGCAACCACACACATAGAGCAGTTGAACACGCAGGAAATGGTTGCCTACAAGCCGGCCGACAGTTGCATCGCTGCGTAGAGAGCGGCCGTGTGCTACCACCTCCGTCTAGTCTATAGTCTCCTTTATATTCTGTGCCATACTTTGCCCTTAAATTTAACCAACAAAATGTTAATGCATGTTTTAAAAATTATATAATTGGAAACTATGTTCAAATACCAATCCAACTATATAATCTTTGGCGACATGCATTCGTATTTTATTAGTTAAATCATACTTATAAACCAGGATGGTGGTATAGTAGGTAATTAAATCGCAAACGTTTTTTTATTAACCATATGTGTACGTGGCCTTTCGTCTTCCTCTCGCATGTCTTGTCACCCTGCTGCCGCAGACGGCTTACAACGCAAGCTTGCGCAGCGCGCGGGGGCGTTCTTTCGGCCAAATGGTGGCGCCAATGAATCGTCGGTGAGCCCGTTCCCACGCAACCTCCCAGGTTCCCACGCAAGCTTCCCGCCCGACTCGGTGAAATCCCCCAAAATCCCAATGCTTACCGGCCTGCTATAAAAACCCTCACGGCCGGCGAGTCGTGCGTCGCATTTTCCCCTCCCTCCCTGTAACTTATCTCGTCTGCTTCTCCCACAGTCGCCAATGGCACCGGTCCGTCATCGTCGCTCAGCCACTCCGCCGTCATCAGAGGACAGCTCCAACTAGGAGGCTACACCGTGGCGGCGAAGCAGTCCCCGGCGTAGTTTAGTGCGCGTGGCGTCCCTGTTGGGTGTGCGTGGAACACCCACCACACGCTCCACCGCCAGTGCCCGTCGGCAGCTGTTGCCGGCCGCCGTTGCCGCAACACCACCGTCGAAAGCCAGGGCCATCGCCCGCTCCGCCGCCGCGGCCCGAAGGTGGGAGGTGGCCGTCATGGCCGCCCCCCACAGCCGGCCACTGTGGCTATCACCCGCTCCACCACCGCGGCCCAAAGGCAGGAGGTGGTGGTCGTGGCCGCCACCCCGTTGTCGGCCGACTTGGCCGCCAGCCCACCGTCGACCGCCGGGGTCATCACCCGCTCCGCCACCGCCGCCTGAAGGCGGGAGGCGGAGGTGGATGCCTGCACGTGCGTCAGCGACCTTGCGAGCTACACCGAGTTCCTGCGGGAGGAGGAGGAGCGCCTCGTCGAGCATGCAAAGAGCCTTACCGCCGCCGTGGCCGCGGCACACGCCGCCTCAAAGGCGAGGAATCAGGAGATCTACGAGGAGAACCACCGCTTCGTGAGGGGTCATCTGGAGCGGCAGAGGGCGTTCGAGGTGAGCGTCACTGAAGCTGCAATAGCGGTAGGCACCGCATTGCGGTCGCCCAGCTCATAGGTAGGCTCCTCCTCCTCCGCCTCTTACTGAGCGCGCTCGGAAGTGGAGAGGCAGCCAGAAGTAGTACAAAGCCCCTCCGTAGTAGTAGTATTTAGGGGCTATTTTGTTTAGTTCATATGACTATAGATGTGGTGGAACTGTACAACGTACTTAAAATTAGCTAGTATATATAGTTGAACTAGCTATTTCAGTACGTGGTTGGCAACAATTGGGGAAAAGTTTGGTCGGTTCAGCTGTCGAGTTGAACTGTTTGTATAAATTAAGAACGACTGCTTAATCTATGAATGAAATCTATGCTTAATTACTGAATTTTAGTTGCAAAAATCAGATACTGCTAGTGATTTTTAGCTTCATATTTTGACAAATCGCAGTGTTACAAGGATTGACAAATCTTACCAGATTGTTTGTACGTGGTTGCACATGGGTCATCCAAAACAACCGTTTGCATTGAAGGGATGCACAAATCCTGCGCCGCTCTCACTTTGCATACGGGTGTTCTATCTAAAACATTTGCGATCAAGAGCTGCAGAAATCCTGCTCGGCACATTTTCTCTTGGCTTCATGGGGAAGCTGTCGGTTTGCATATGGGTGTTCTAACTAAAACGTTTGCGATGAGTGTTTTATATTTAAAAAGCGAATTAAACTGCGTCTTGGGCACCATTAATGGAGAGGATGCGGGTAAGGCGGGCAGCCATGGAAGTCAAAGGGCTCGCTTCCCAGTGAGCCTACACAGCGTACAGCTCGCATGCTTCCCGATGAGCCTGCACAATCGAGGAAAGCTTGCGCGCCTCTCGGTCAGCCTGTGCACCGGACGACACTCGCATGCCTCCCGTTCAGGCAAGGTCAAGCAGCTGTCCGCATGGCACCTCCTACAGCCATTAAAACCAAGACACGTGGCATCACCTGAATGGTTAACAGAACGCACACGGTTTGAATTATACAAACGTTTGAGATATTAAACTGGCAACTATTTTTTGAAAATGCCTTTGTTGGCTGTCATTATTCGAGTGCGCCTTCTCTCAAAATGGACACGAAAAATACCACAACATGTCGGGTGCCATTCCATGATAGAATGCCATGTTTCATGAATTTCAGACGACATTTGGATTTACTAGAATTTAAAAATAAAGTACTCAACGTTTTGCCGGCAATCAACGGTGCCCTGGTGTTTGAAATTCATTCCCATTTCTGGCATGTGAGCTAAGCATGCACCCAAGGACATAGATTTGATTTTTCAACCAATTTATATGCACTGGAGCATGTGCATGTAGTTCAAATTCGAATTATGCACATAAATGCATTGAGAACTTAGTTAATGCATAAAAGTGTCCAAACGAACCCCGAAAAATCACAAAAATTCACACAACACTCCTATTGTTCTATGTTGACACGAGAAAAAATTTGAAAGCAATAAGAGGCAATGGATATCGTTTCGTCCCCAAAGGTGGGATGTTCCCTACCGAAAACCATCATGCTTGTTGTGAGAAGCTTCGGTTTGTGAGAAGCATATACCCAAACCTGCCCCAAATGGGATAAAAAATTTACCACGGCATGTTGATGCCGCTCCATGATAGCATGCCAAGTTTCATGAATTTCAGATGAGTTTTGGATTTACTAGAATTTAAAAACCAGGCATCTCAATGTTTTGCCGGCAATCAACGGTGCCCTGGTGTTTGAAATTCATTCCCATTTCTTGCATGAGACCTAAGCACGCATCCAAGGACACATATTTGATTTTTCAACCAATTTATATGGACTGGAGCATGTGCATGTAGTTCCAATTTGAATTATGCACATAAATGCATTGAAAACTCAGTTAATGCATAAAAATGTCCAAACGAACCCCGGAAAATCACAAAAATTCACACAACACTCCTGTTGTTCTATGTTGACACGAGAAAAAATTTGAAAGCAATAAGAGGCAGTGGATATCGTTTCGTCCCCAAAGGTGGGACGTTCCCTACCGAAAACCATCATGCTTGTTGTGAGAAGCTCCGGTTTGTGAGAAGCATATACCCAAACCTGCCCCAAATGGGACAAAAAATTTACCACGGCATGTTGATGCCGCTCCATGATAGCATGCCAAGTTTCATGAATTTTAGATGAGTTTTGGATTTACTAGAATTTAAAAACCAGGCATCTCAATGATTTGCCGGCAATCAACGGTGCCCCGGTGTTTGAAATTCATTCCCATTTCTTGCATGGGACCTAAGCATGCACCCAAGGACACATATTTGATTTTCAACCAATTTATATGCACTGGAGCATGTGCATGTAGTTCAAATTTGAATTGTGCACATAAATGCATTGAAAACCTAGTTAATGCATAAAAATGTCCAAACGAACCCCGAAAAATCACAAAAATTCACCCAAGGACACAGATTTGATTTTTCAACCAATTTATATGCCGTCCATTGCCGCTATGACCCCATTATGTTATTCAAATCAAGATGAAAATCAAGTAGATCGCACATAGTTTATTATCAGCAACCATGTGAGATGCAGCACAAAATATCCTAGAGCATCGTCGGTGTATAGTACGCCTATGGCTTACGCAGAAGGTGCGTCGGCTACAGTCCACAGCCAGCATCTCAAGCACACTAGCTCGCTCCCCAAATATCATTTCACTATTCAATCGGTGCCGGTGAAAGATGGGCACGTGGACCCGCGCCGTGAGGGCAACTTAGATGGCCCACTCCGGCGAGAGCGCGGCCGCAGCCGCCATGCGCGTGCTAACAAGGTGCATGAGTGCGGCCGCAATCTGCGACCGGACGGCAAAGGCAGCCCAAACAGCCGCTGTTGCTTCTCAGGTGGCGGCAGCAACATCTCCCTTGGGGATAGCAACTGGCGAGAGCGGCACAACAGTTGTCCATTCCGCAGCGGCGGCCTTAGCCCTGATGGAGGCTGCCCACGACCATGTCGAGGCTGCCCACGCCCAGCTCCTGGCGATCACCGCACAAATCGAACGAAGCTTCTCCGACAACGGTCGGTGACCCATGGCCGAAGAGCTGGCAATCGCCGAGAGCGTTCGAGTAGCCGTCCGTTCCTTCGCTGCATACCTTGCGACGACGGAGCCCGTCCAAGCCCAGATCGCGTCCGCCCATGCCCAGCTCGTGGCGGCCTTTTCCAAAGAGATGGCGGACGCGGATGGCGAGATGCTTGCCGAGTATGGTGCGATGGATGCCATGGAGCCCCTTCCCCAGGAGACCGTCGGGCACGAGCTGGACATGGAGGCGGCGGCGGAGATCGACGAGCACCAGCCGTAGTAGTACTCTTTGTTTTGTTTAATTAAGAGCGCCGGTCTTTAATTTGTTAGAGTAATGTTTAGGTCAGCTAGCTCTGTTTAATTGTTGAACTTTCTCGATTAAGAAGTGTGGGTGTGCTGTAGTCTCCTTTGTGTACCCAAATTATGCAATGACATGGATGACCACTGTAACCATGGAAATTCGAACTAAAACTTTTGACGTTCAAACTCATCACACACGGGTGAAGCTATCTGAATCGTTTGTGATGTCCACATATCGTACACAGTTCTGAATAAGGGACCGTGTCTGATGACACTTTGCGCGCCAGTTTTTTCGCTGAAGTGATTCCAAATTTTTGGCTTCCGTGGAAATATCTACCTCCCCACTCCTCCCCCTTACCAAAAGCCACATTTCCCCCTCTTTCCGCCATCCTTCCTAAGTTGAAACCTTGACTCCTTGCTTGCAGTGCCGCCTCCTCGTCGGCGACCGTCCTTCACGCTGCTCGACCTCGTCTATCCAGGCAGGTAATCCACACCCGACCCCCATCCTCCTCCTCCTTCCACATCCCACATGCCCTGACCGCCGGCGCGAGCGCGACACCTTCCACCCAAATCACCGACCCCTCCACCAACGAAGCGTCGGCCTAAGCCATGGTGCACGCAGTATAGCCAGGATCTCAAGGAGCATTTGGCAGCGGAGAAGCAAACCGCGGCCGCACGCGCGGATGAGGTCGCGATGGCTGCCATTCGTGCTGACCCCCAGATCTTGGAGGAGCACCTTGCCATTTGCTAGCTACGCCAGTTAAGCATGCTCGGTTTACCCGTTGCGTGTGCTACTCCTGCCTTTCCTTCACAAATTCTAGTGAATTGTGCTATCTAATTTTACCATGCAATCTGTTGCTCTAGTGTATATGTTCTATACGGCGTGTAGTGTGGTGCTCACTTATTAACTGTTTTGTTAATTAGTTGTCGTCTTCAGTTAACTGTTTGGTTCAATTCTACAAATGTTATGTTCAATTCTTCAGGCTGCAATTTTGTATTGTCTTCCATGTGAGAAATAAATCAATTTTATCTTTACAAAATACATGAGAAACGAATACAATTGCTATATTTCCAAGTTGTCAAGCATGCTTGGTTTGGTTATACATTGTGCAATGTGGTGCTCAGTTAACGTGTGGTTCATTTGTGTTGTGGTGTTTAGTTAACTGTTTGGTTCAATTCTGCAATGCGATGTTCAATAGTTGTGGGTGCATTCTATTATTGTATACCACGTGAGGAATAAATTGAATTTGGCTGTAGTAAATACATGAGAAACAAATACAATTGCTACAATTGGCTGTAGTTAACTGTTTGGTTAACTGTCTGATCTTCTATTAGGAGTATGTTATATTGTGCAATGTGGTGCTCAGTTAATGTTTGGTTCATTTGTTGTGGTGTTTAGTTAACTGCTTGGTTCAATTCTGCAATGCGTTGTCCAATTGTCGTGGGTAGAATTTTCTATTGTTGTGCATGTGAGGAATAAATCGAATTTGGCTGCACTTAATACATGAGAAACATATACAAGTTCTATATTTCCTAGTTCTTAATCATGCTTGGTTTGGGTAAATGGGTGTTCCGTGTGGCTTGAATTAATCTGATGAATCTGCAATGTGCTTATTTTTCATCAACATATTTTACTGATAGCATGCGAACCCTTACTTAACCTGATGACTAACTACCTTATATGTGTTGCAGGGAAACAATGGGAAGCACAGAGGTTTACCATCAAGGTTAGCACGTGCATGGTCCGTTCTCTAATAGCACATTATTGTGCAATAGCAGGAACCATTCTAATATTTTAGTTTTTAACAATTTGCTCTTGCACATGTAGGTCCTGCTGTCAGAGGTTTTGACCCACTGTTCGACCCTTTTTTCATATGGGGAAATGAGTTGTCCATGAATATCAATCAAATCAAGAAACTCAGAAAGATTGTTAGGATAAAGAAATTAGCGACAAAAAACAAAAAGATCTTTGTCTGCACAATGAAGAAGACATCAGTTCACTACAAGATGGTACTAACTATTATACCTTGCCTTTTTTTATTCCTTTGCCCCATTTCCAATATAGAGAAGATATTTATGCACATCCTTGTTTTCAGGCCTTTCCAAAGCAGTTCACCGATGATTACCTCTCAAACCACCTCTATGGTCAGGAGGCGAGGAAGGTTTTCATACAACACCCACGGTTCAATATTGAAGTGTTCCTGAAGAGGACGAAGGACGGACGGTCAATCATCCACAGGCACTGGCCTAAAGTTGCAAAGACCTTCAACATGAATGAAGGCTCAATATTCGCCTTCCGCTTCAGCAGTATTCCAGATGAGATGCATCTGTCTATATACTATCTATGATGCTAATTTCGAAATGTTCTACATGTTGCATGTGGAACTTGCTGTTGGTGCAGTTGTGTAATGGGGTAGCTGAGTGCTGAAGCTATATCATGTTGTACTCTGATGTATTTCAATTATGAAATTCTGCTTCCTTAATATGGAAATGAAATATATTGTGTGCTTAATATGAAATGTCAATTAGATTAATAAATGGATTATGAATAATGAGATAATTAGCCCGCTAATGGCGAATTAGCCTGCTAATTGGGTTTTGCTATTGCAAACGACTGTTGAAAAAAATACCGTGGGCGATGACCTCAGGCAACACACACAGTTTCTAGGAATAAACCGTGTTTGATCAATGAACAATCACACACAACTTTCTCTTGAAAACTGTTTGCGTTAGGCCACCTTGCGCAAACGTTTACCACATAAAAACTATGTGTGATGGACAACCTTTGCCACACAGTTTCTTCTACGGACCGTGTGTGATACATTCAATAACGCAAACGATTTAACGGGAAAAATTGTGTGTGATGTACTTGTGAACGGAAACATTTTCCTTGGAGCGACTGTGTGGGATGTACATACGAACGGAAACGTTTAGCGGGGACTGACTGTGTGGGATGTACTTGCGACCAGAAACAATTCCGCCGTATAATTGTTTTTTAGCTCTACTGTACGTATTTCCGTATTTGAGCGCTCGCCGGTCGCACACGACCTCATTTTGCCAAGCGTGTGTGCCAGGAGGGCATATCCCCGACGGTTTCTGGGTCGTGTGGGAAGGACCCCCCTATCGCCCACACTCACTTGGCGACGGTTCCAAATGCCGTCGCGGAAAGGGTTAAAAACCGTTTGTTTAGGACCGACGCACACCAGTGGCAGGTGCTTGCTCTAACTTGGCAGCGTGATATGTGGTTGCATGTTGCATATGGTGTCTAGATTGTAATTCTTCCAATCTGGTTAAATTGCATGTGCTATTCTGCTTCGTTTATACATTATACCTGTAATGTGACATGCCTTCCTGTTTTTAGTACATAGTACATCTCTCTATTAAGCATGTCCTGACATAAAACTATTGTTTTTTTGTATCCCGCATCAATCAATATGACGAGACACCTTTAGTATATGTAGTGCGATATTAGTTGCATCTTTCATATGATTTATATCATGTGCTGCTTCTAATTTGTTGAAATGCCATTTGTGATGGGACGCTTTTAACATGGCAGAGTCATATTGGTTGCATCTTTCATGTGGTGTCTAGCTTGCATTGCTTCTTATTTATTGAAATGGCTTCTGCTTAGTTTACACAAACAGTTGTGAATATGCCAGGCCGTCCTGTTTTTCGTACATATTCCGTCCTGGTATCATGTGTTTGCCTTACATCAAAGTAGTGACTGTCAGTATCATGCACGAATGTGTTCTGAAGAGTGAATTTTATTGCTTTTTCTTGTCAGTTTTACTTGAAAATTCAAAATCAATAAAGTGGAAGGAAGTTAGCAAGGCAGCGGATAAAGGTGCTCCTTCCAAATGGAGGGCCTCTACAGATTCTACTCCTCCAACCCCCCAAGATGATTTGCAAGACAACACATGCATAGACACTCAACGTAGCTGTGTTGATGATGAGCACGTCTCTCCTAGTGCACCATCACAGGTGCTCCCTCTAACTTGGCACTGTTATATGTGGTTACATATTATGTATGATGTCTAGCTTGTATTGCTTCTAATTTTGTTGAATTCCATCTGCTTACTTTACACAATTATACTTGTGAATAAGACACGTGTTCCTGTTTCTAGAACATACAATATCTGTCTATCACACCATGTTCTTACATCAAAGTACTACTGTTGTGTAACCTGCAACAATCACTTATCATAAGACACGTTTGACTTGGGAGTGTGATATACGTTACATCTCACATTCTTTTCTTGCTTGTACTACTTCTAATTTGTTGAAATGGCACTTATGATGAGACAATTTTAACTTGGTAGAGTGATATTCGTTGCATCTTTCATATGGTGTCTAGCTTTCATTGCTTCTAATTTGTTGAAATGCCTTCTCCTTAGTTTACACATCATAGCTGTGAATATGCAATGCTGTCCTATTTTGTTACACATTCAATCGTCCTATCATGCGGTCGCCTTACATTAAAGTAGTGCTCGTCAGCATCCTGCATCAATGAGTTCTGAAAAGCGATTTTTTTTTCATTTTTCTTGTGGGTTTGAATTGACAAGGCAATAAAACTAAGAAGTGGGAAGGAAAAATAAGGAAGGGACTGATGGCGGTCTTCCGGTGAAACCGGCATCCCAGGTGCTTTCTCTAGCTTGGCAGTGTGATATTGTCTTGCATGTTGCATACGGTGTCTTGCTTGCATTGCTTCTTATTTGTTGAAATGGCTTCTGCTTAATTTACACAAACAGTTGTAAATATGTTGTGCCGTCCTGTTTTTCATACAAATTCCATCCTGGTATCATGTGTTTGCCTTACATCAAAGTAGTGATTGTCAGTATCATGCATGAATGAGTTCTGAAGAGTGAATTTTATTGCTTTTTCTTGTCGGTTTTACTTGACAATTCAAAATCAATAAAGCGGAAGGAAGTTAGCAAGGCAGCGGATAAAGGTGCTCCTTCCAAACGGAAGGCCTCTACAAATTCTACTCCTCCAACCCCCCAATATGATTTGCAAGACAACGCATGCATAGACACTCAACGTAGCTATGTTGATGATGAGCACGTCTCCCCTAGTGCACCATCACAGGTGCTCCCTCTAACTTGGCACTGTTATATGTGGTTACATGTTATGTATGATGTCTAGCTTGTATTGCTTCTAATTTTGTTGACTTCCATCTGCTTACTTTACACATTATACTTGTGAATAAGACACGTGTTCCTGTTTTTAGAACATACAATATCTGTCTATCACACCATGTTCTTACGACAAAGTACTACTGTTGTGTAACCTGCAACAATCACTTATCATAAGACACGTTTGACTTGGGAGTGTGATATAGGTTACATCTCGCATTCTTTTCTAGCTTGTACTACTTCTAATTTGTTGAAATGGCACTTATGATGAGACAGTTTTAACTTGGTAGAGTGATATTCGTTGCATCTTTCATATTGTGTCTAGCTTTCATTGATTCTAATTTGTTGAAATGTCTTCTCCTTAGTTTACACATCATTGCTGTGAATATGCAATGCTGTCCTTTTTTGTTACACATTCAGTCGTCCTATCATGCGGTCGCCTTACATTAAAGTAGTGCTCGTCAGCATCCTGCATCAATGAGTTCTGAAATGCGAATTTTTATTCCTTTTTCTTGTGGGTTTCAATTGACAAGGCAATAAAACTAAGAAGCGGGAAGGAAAAAAATAAGGCAGGGACTGATGGCGGTCTTCCGGCAAAACCGGCATCCCAGGTGCTTTCTCTAGCTTGGCAGTGTGATATTGTCTTGCATGTTGCATACGATGTCTAGCTTGCATTGATTCTTATTTGTTGAAATGGATTCTGCTTAGTTTACACAAACAATTACGAATATGCCATGTCGTCCTGTTCTTCGTACACATTCCATCCTGGTATCATGTGTTTGCCTTACATCTCACATTCTTTTCTAGCTTGTACTACTTCTAATTTATTGAAATGGCACTTATGACGAGACAATTTTAACTTGGTAGAGTGATATTCGTTGCATCTTTCATATGGTGTCGAGCTTTCATTGCTTCTAATTTGTTGAAATGCCTTCTGCTTAGTTTACACATCATAAGCTGTGAATATGCAATGCTATGAATATGCAATGGCACTAATGACGAGAGACCTTTAACTTGGTAGTGTGATGTTGTTTGCATCTTGCATATGATTTATTTCTTGTACTGCTTCACATTTGTTTAAACGCTAGTTATGACGAGACACTGTTAACTTGGCAGAGCGATATTTGTAGCATCTTTTATATGGTGTCTACCTTCCATTGCATTGCTTCTAATTTAGTGAAATGTCTTCTGCTTAGTTTACACATCATAGTTCTGATTATCTCATGCCATCCTGTTTTTCGTACATATTACATCCTCATATCATGTGGGTGGCTAACATCAAAAGTTCAGTTCGTCTGTATCACGCATCAATTTGTTCTGAAGAACTAAATTGTTATTCCTTTAAGTTGTCGGCTTGACTTAACATGGCACAGAGAAAAAGGAAGGAACACAAAATAATAGGGGATGGTGTTAGTACTAAGAACACACGGAAACGAAAGCGGAATAATCCTGCAGAATCTGCTGGTACTAATGGTGCAATAGAAGGTCAAAGTCCAGCGGAAAACTGTACAAACAGGGTATCCCATGCTACACGAGCTGCAGAACAGGCCAAACAGAAACAAATAGCTGCCACCAAACAAGCAGAGACAACCCTAGTTGTTGCAACACCTTCCACAGTACCACCAGCTGCACGAGTTACTCGTTCGGCAACTCAGCTAGCAGCACGTTCCCAAGCTCCCTTGCCACCTGACACTACTTCTGAAGCACTATTGACACAAGACGAGTTGGCAAGATCAGATGAACTTTGTGAGCTTCAACAGCAAGAAGGTAGTTGCTGGAGTCAAGTTACAGTTGCATGCTTCTTTATATGTAGTCTCATAGTTTGATGTACACTAACACTTCCTATGTTCGTTGTTGGACTAGCACCTAGGTGCAAGAGGAAACAAACATCAGGGATAATGCTCGATAGGTTAACTAAATCTAGAGGAGGAAGAATGGAGATCCGTTTTGAGGCAGGTTTAAAAAGGCCACGTGATGCTACAGAGTTAGCCAAGTTAGTATCAGCGGCAGCGGTTGCCGTTAGGTGTCATGTACATATCCTCCCAACATGGATTCAGTACAGGAATGACAAAGACGAAACCCAGTTCAACACCTTCCTCGACCATTTATCTATAAGTATGGTTATGTATGGACTAGTAATATCGTCTTGCTCTGTCCCATACTTTCTAGGTTGCTGATAATGAGACTCCCATAATTTTCAACAGATGAGGTTCAAACTAGATAGCCAAGATGATGCAACCGGACAAGCTTGCACCCATGTTTTCAAGTATGCTCTGCGACAATATCGGTATAACTTGAGGAAAACTCACTATGAAGGCAAGGCTAACAGTGAACTTGCCCAAACATCTCCAGTGGAAAATATATTGGATGAAGACTGGAGAGGCCTCGTTAAACACTGGTCAGATCCAAAGTATCAGGTACATTATATATATGTGATCAGATCACATGTTGAACTCCTATTTACGCATGTGCCTCACAAATCTATCTTCTTGTAGGTGAACTATTTAAAGAACAAGGCCAACCGTACGAAAGTGAAATTTCAACAGACGACAGGATCTCGTAGCTATATTGCACACTATGAGGCTCTTGTAATTAGCTGCTGTTTCACTCTTTTCGCTGTACCATATTATCAGATCTATATTGACTTGTTCCAAATGCAGAGGAAAGACCACAAGGACCAAAAAGTACCTGAACCAAATGCTGTGGAAATCTTCAAGGACTGTCACACCAGCAAGACGAATGGCATGACTACACCAGTCAAAGCCGCTGTTGTAAGTCCTTAATCCTCATGCCTTTTAACTACAACTTACTCTGACTTGTGCATTGAACTGCATCGTTTGCAACTAATGTCTATTACTATTTTCAATTTTATACACAATTGTCTTAGCGTATTATTGCACCTTACAAGGTTTAAAAGAGAGGAGTGATGTTCCTTTGATCTCGATCTGTAATCTAGTTCCGTGCTGGACTTGCCCACACAACGTTACAATTGCCTGTTTGTCTATTCTCACTTGTTTTGTGATATGAATGATGTCATACTATGCTTACCCTATTATAAACTTTGTCTCTTTATCCTTAGCTGTCAATACAATGTGAAGAAATAGACAATACATTAGCCATGGTACATGGTCATATGTTTGGAACCTGGTTTATTATGTACTTTGCAGTAAAATGCAACCAATATTTTACATGGGTTCACCAGAATAAGTTATGTATATAGACCAAAGCTATTTTGTTTGGTTTTGCTGCCTCCTTAATATCATCTGTTCTGGTACTACTAATGTAAAAACTCAACTTTTCAACAAGCTATGGAAAAAATGGTGGAACCACCACCTTCTCAAGGTGACGAGGCAACGATAACCGCATTGTCACCTTGATGTCTACTACACAACCTTCTTCTTGTAGACGTTGTTGGGCCTCCAAGTGCAGAGGTTCGTAGGACAGTAGCAAATTTCCCTCAAGTGGATGACCTAAGGTTTATCAATCCGTGGGAGGCATAGGTTGAAGATGGTCTCTCTCAAACAACCCTGCAACCAAATAACAAAGAGTCTCTTGTGTCCCCAACACACCCAATACAATGGTAAATTGTATAGGTGCACTAGTTCGGCGAAGAGATGGTGATACAAGTGCAATATGGATGATAGATATGAGTATTTGTAATCTGAAAATATAAAAACCGCAAGGTAGCAAGCGATAAAAGTGAGCACAAACGGTATTGCAATGCTAGGAAACAAGGCCTAGGGTTCATACTTTCACTAGTGCAAGTTCTCTCAACAATAATAATATAATTGGATCATATAACTATCCCTCAACATGCAACAAAGAGTCACTCCAAAGTCACTAATAGCAGGGAATCAAACGAAGTGATTATGGTAGGGTACGAAACCACCTCAAAGTTATCCTTTCTGATCGATCTATTCAAGAATCCGTAGTAAAATAACATGAAGCTATTCTTTCCGTTCGATCTATCATAGAGTTCGTACTAGAATAACACCTTAAGACACAAATCAACCAAAACCCTAATGCCACCTAGATACTCCAATGTCACCTCAAGTATCTGTGGGTATGATTATACGATATGCATCACGCAATCTCAGATTCATCTATTCAACCAACACAGAGAACATCAAAGAGTGCCCCAAAGTTTCTACCGGAGAGTCAAGACGAAAACATGTGCCAACCCCTATGCATAAGTTCACGAGGTCACGGAACCCGCAAGTTGATCACCAAAACATACATCAAGTAAATCACGTGATATCCCATTGTCACCACAGATAAGCACATGCAAGACATACATCAAGTGTCCTCAAATCCTTAAAGACTCAATCCGATAAGATAACTTCAAAGGGAAAACTCAATCCATTACAAGAGAGTAGAGGGGGAGAAACATCATAAGAGCCAACTATAGTAGCAAAGCTCGCGGTACATCAAGATCGTGCCAAATCAAGAACACAAGAGAGAGAGATCAAACACATAGCTACTGGTACATACCCTCAGCCCCTAGGGTGAACTACTCCCTCCTCGTCATGGAGAGCGCCGAGATGATGAAGATGGCCATCGGTGAGGGATTCCCCCCTCTGGCAGGGTGCTGGAACAGGGTCCCGATTGGTTTTTGGTGGCTACAGAGGCTTGCGGCAGCAGAACTCCCGATCTAGGTTATGTTCTGGGGGTTTCTGTATATATAAGTGGTTTTGGCGTCGGGAACAAGTCAGGGGGTCTCCGGGCTGTCCACGAGGTAGGGGGGCACGCCCAGGGGGTGGGCACGCCTCCCACCCTCATGGGCAGCCTGGGACTCTTCTGGCCCAACTCTTTTACTCCATGGCCTTCTTCTGGTCCAAAAATAAGCTCCGTCAAGTTTCAGGTCAATTGGACTCCGTTTGGTTTTCCTTTTCTGCGATACTCAAAAACAAGGAAAAAAAACTGGCACTGGGCTCTAGGTTAATAGGTTAGTCCCAAAAATCATATAAAATATCATATAAATGCATATAAAACGTCCTAGAAGGATAATATAACAGCATGAATACTTCATAAATTATAGATACGTTGGAGACGTATCAGCATCCCCAAGCTTAATTCCTGCTCGTCCTCGAGTAGGTAAATGATAAAAGAAATAATTTATGAAGTTTGAATGCTAGCAGGTGCACAAGTTTGATCAATGATAATTTCAATCACCTTTTCTAGCATCATTACATGTCATAACAGTAGCTCATCTCATAAAACTTTTCATGATCAAGTAACAAGCTATTCACATGTTAAAATATAGATCATAAACTTTCTTGAAAACTAACAAACAGTTCTCAGTCATCAAAGAATTGCAATTGATCTTATTTTCAGGAAGGGTCTATGTAAGAGCTTTGATTTAGCGAATCCCACATACTCAACTATCATATAGTCTTCCATGATTGCTACCACTCAAAGCATATTTTTAGAAAAAAAATAGCATCCATGGAACACAGAGAAAGATAGGGGCTTAACGTTTCGCCTCCCAACTTATTTATCATATAGATAATTGTCAACAATAATAATTCATGATCAAATATATTTGAATGGCCATATATGCTTAGATCTTTCTGCACCACATGATGCTTGCCAACTAAAAAGTAGGTTGGAATGAGAAGGAATACTACCGACTCTTGAAGAAAAGTAAAAGATAGGCCCTTCGCAGAGGGAAGCAGGGATTTGCAGAGGTGCCAGAGCTCGAAGCAAAAACAGAGATGAAAATAATTTTGGGAGGTATGCTTTCATTGTCAACATAACGACCAAGAGTTCCCAATATCTTCCATACTAGATACATTATATGGAGTTCCCAAACAGAAAGGTAAAGATTTTACTCCCCCTCCACCAACTATCACACTCCACGGCTTGTCCGAAACAACGGGTGCCGTCCAACTATCAACAATCCTGGGGGAGTTTTTTTAAATTATTTGCGAATTTGTTTTTGATCTTTTGATCATAGGACTGGGCTTCCCAGTTACCAGCCATTTTCTCGTAAATGATGAGCGGAGTCCACTCATCGTGAGAATAAACCACCTAGCATGGAAGATACTGACAGCCCGTAGTCGCTACATGAGCGATTCGGGCATACAAAACAGATTATTATTTGAAGGTTTAGAGTTTGGCACATGCAAATTTACTTGGAACGACAGGTAAATACCGCATATAGGTAGATATGATGGACACTCATGGAATAAACTTGGTTCAAGGAATTTGGATGCATAAGCAGTATTCCCTCTTAGTACAGATATTTTGGCTAGTAAAGGATTCTAAATAGCAAGCACCACATGTTAGAGGATCCATAACAATATAACTTCTATACAAATATACCCAAGCATAACTCATTATGTTGTCTTCCTTGTCCAACTTCAACTAATTTTCTCAGGTTTGAAAATAATTAATGGGGCTCACAATCATAGAAGATGTCCAAGATAGTATATTTATATGTGAAATCTCTCTTCCTTCAATATTCTTTCATGAATTGTTCAAGTGACCAATACAATGTTTGCTAACCTTCAATAAATTTACCACCTCTACTTCTTATATGTGAAGGCATTACTCCCCATGGGAAAGGCATATGAAACATATATAATTTCAGATTTATGACATTCAAATCATTCAACCATTTACTCATAGGATATAAGTGAAGCACACGAGTAAATGACAAACTACTCCGAAAAGATATAAGTGAAGATCAATGAGTAGTTAAATAATTATGTAGCTATGTGAAGACTCTCTCTCATTTAAGAATTTCAGATCTTGGTATTTTATTCGTACAGCAAGCAAAACAAAACAAAATAAAATGACGCTCCAAGCAAAACACATATCATGTGGTGAATAAAAATATAGCTCCAAGTAAAGTTACCGATGAACGAAGACGAAAGAGGGGATGCCTTCCGGGGCATCCCCAAGCTTAGGCTCTTGGTTGTCCTTGAATATTACCTTGGGGTGCCTTGGGCATCCCCAAGCTTAGGCTCTTGCCACTCCTTATTCCATAGTACATCGAATTTTTACCCAAAACTTGAAAACTTCACAACACAAAACTCAATAGAAAACTCATAAGCTCCCTTAGTATAAGAAAATAAAACCACCACTTAGGTACTGTTGTGAACTCATTATAAATTCATATTGGTGTAATATCTACTGTATTCCAACTTATCTATAGTTCATACCCTCCGATACTACTCATAGATTCATCAAAATAAGCAAACAACACATAGAAAACAGAATCTGTCAAAAACAGAACAGTCTGTAGTAATCTGTATCAAACGTATACTTCTGGAACTCCAAAAATTCTGAAATAAATTGGTGGACCTGGATAATTTGTCTATTAATCATCTGCAAAAAGAATGAACCTAAAGCACTCTCCAGTAAAAAATGGCAGCTAATCTCGTGAGCGCTAAAGTTTCTATTTTTTACAGCAAGATCATAAAGACTTCACCCAAGTCTTCCCAAAGGTTCTACTTGGCACAAACACTAATTAAAACATAAAACCACATCTAAACAGAGGCTAGATGAATTATTTATTACTAAACAGAAGAAAAAGGCAAAGAACAAAAATAAAATTGGGTTGCCTCCCGACAAGCGCTAACGTTTAACGCTCCTAGCTAGGCATGATGATTTCAATGATGCTCACCTAAAAGATAAGAATTGAAACATAAAGAGAGCATCATGAAGAATATGACTAGCACATTTAAGTCTAACCCACTTCCTATGCATAGGGATTTTGTGAGCAAACAACTTATGGGAACAATAATCAACTAGCATAGGAAGGCAAAACAAGCATAACTTCAAAACTTTAAGCACATAGAGAGGAAACTTGATATTATTGCAATTCTTACAAGCATATATTCCTCCCTCATAATAATTTTCAGTAGCATCATGAATTAATTCAACAATATAACCAGCACCTAAAGCATTCTTTTCATGATCTAGAAGCATAGAAAATTTACTACTCTCTACATAAGCAAAATTCTTCTCAATCGAAATAGTGGGAGTATCATAAGAGACTCGAATACTATAAATTGTTTCCACGTTAAAAGAGTAGTGTTCAGAAAAAGGGTGATCATAATCATGACAAGTTTTATAAATATAATCATCACTACTCTTTATAGCATAAGTATCATCAAAATGATCATCATAGGTAGCAACTTTGTTCTCATCATAATCGATTGAAACCTCTTCCAAGATAGTGGAATCATTACTAAATAAAGTCATGACCTCTCCAAATCCACTTTCATAACACCCTCCAAAATAGTGGGATCATTACTTCCTAAAGTTGACACTCTTCCAAACCCACTTTCATCAATATAATCATCATAGGTAGGAGGCATGCTATCATCATAATAAATTTGCTCATCAAAACTTGGGGGACTAAACATATCATCTTCATCAAACATAGCATCCCCAAGCTTGTGGCTTTGCATAACATTAGCATCATGGGTATTCAAAGAATTCATACTAACAACATTGCAATCATGCTCATCATTCACATATTTTATGCCAAGCATTCTATGTAATTCTTCTTCTAGTACTTGAGCACAATTTTCCTTCCCATCATTTTCACGAAAGACATTAAAAAGATGAAGCATATGAGGCAACCTTAATTCCATTTTTTGTAGTTTTCTTTTATAGACCGAACTAGTTATAAAACAAGAAACAAAAAGATTCGATTACAAGATCTAAAGATATACCTTCAAGCACTCACCTCCCCGGCAACGTCGCCAGAAAAGAGATTGATGTCTACTACACAACCTTCTTCTTGTAGACGTTGTTGGGCCTCCAAGTGCAGAGGTTTGTAGGACATTAGCAAATTTCCCTCAAGTGGATGACCTAAGGTTTATCAATCCGTGGGAGGCGTAGGTTGAAATGGTCTCTCTCAAACAACCCTGCAACCAAATAACAAAGAGTCTCTTGTGTCCCCAACACACCCAATACAATGGTAAATTGTATAGGTGCACTAGTTCGGCGAAGAGATGGTGATACAAGTGCAATATGGATGATAGATATGAGTATTTGTAATCAGAAAATATAAAAACAGCAAGGTAGCAAGCGATAAAAGTGAGCACAAACGGTATTGCAATGCTAGGAAACAAGGCCTAGGGTTCATACTTTCACTAGTGCAAGTTCTCTCAACAATAATAACATAATTGGATCATATAACTATCCCTCAACAGGCAACAAAGAGTCACTCCAAAGTCACTAATAGCGGGGAATCAAACGAAGAGATTATGGTAGGGTACGAAACCACCTCAAAGTTATCCTTTCTGATCGATCTATTCAAGAGTCCGTAGTAAAATAACATGAAACTATTCTTTCCGTTCGATCTATCATAGAGTTCGTACTAGAATAACACCTTAAGACACAAATCAACCAAAACCCTAATGTCACCTAGATACTCCAATGTCACCTCAAGTATCCGTGGGTATGATTATACGATATGCATCACACAATCTCAGATTCATCTATTCAACCAACACAAAGAACTTCAAAGATGTAGCGACCAGACCTCAAATGGTCTGTGCTGCTGTGCACCAGTGTCATCCCTGGATCAGTAATGCTGACACGCACAGTACAAATGGAGGATTTATAACAGAGTAGCAATCACACACTTATTACATCGAATATCTCCGAAGAGATTAAGTATGATAAACATGGCTTAAGGCCATCTAATAACGATAACAGCGGAAGACTTGGAAGATAAGTGAGTCCATCAACTCCAGCGGCATCACTGAGTATAAGACCACAACCTAAGGCACCTTACTCGTCGTCTGAAAAGTCTGCAACATGAAACGTTGCAGCCCGAAAACGGGTCAGCACATAGAATATGCTGGCAATGTAACACATAGAGGATAATGAACAATAACAATGCTATAATACATGCATATATGGCTGGTGGAAAGCTCTATGGTTACAGTTTTGCGAAAAGCCAATTTTATCCTACTTCAAAGGAATAAATTTTATTTAACTATCATGGTGGTTGTGAAAGATTGAGATGGTTGACAGCATCTCAATCCCAATTAAATGTCATCAATAACCCAACAAAATTAATTAGAAGTAACATAGTGATGAGATTCACATGATAATCCAAATACTAGATACTCAAGTTGTCCATAACCGGGGACACGGCTAACCATGATTAGTTTGTACACTCTGCAGAGGTTTGTGCACTTTTCCTCGCAAGACTTGATCTCCTCCATTGGATTACTCGCACTACATGGTGTTTGAGTAACGGATGACCAAGACACAGTCTTTCAGAAGTGTTTGCACCTTACGTATGGGTAGACAGTTACACCTACTTTCCCCTACATCTGCTAGTCTACCACTGTAAGAGTTCACACAACTTAATCAACTATGCTAGAGCCCATAATAGCTTGCGGCTGCACACGGAAGTTTCTAGCATGAATAATCTTATGATCCCTTTGAACCTGGGTGGCGGTCCAAAAGAAAAACAGGCAATCCTGGAATACCCAGGTACCTCAATCCACCCAGATGTGAGTTTAAGTTGCCACCTTAAGTAAACCATTATTAACAATCTCACATCTGTCATGAATTTCACTCAAACCCAATCCACGTCTACGAGCATAGCATGGCAATGATATAGCAACGTAGAAGTAACTCCCAAGGGTTTGATAAATAAAACAGGTAATAGGTTCTACCTCAACTACTTCCCAATTCCCACAATTTAATTAGATCCTAATCATGCAAGTGTTTGAGGATTGATCTAATGCAATAAAACTGGGTAACGAAAAGTATGATCAAAGTGTTACTTGCCTTGCTGATGATCCGCAAAACCTAGCGATTCGAAGTAATAAGCGGCACACTCCGGGTACTCTATCGCAAACAAACAAGCATACAATCAGTACTCATCTAATGCACAGGTAAAACTCGAAAGAAAGATCCAACCAGAAAGTTCAACTTAAGAACTCCGGTTTGCAAAAAGAATCAACTCGAAAGAAGCAACGAAAATCAAACGGCGGAAGAAAATAGCTTCGTTTACTAATCTGGATCTAGGTTAAATTTTACTGTAGCAAAAACTTGTTTGAGTAGGTTAAACGGAAAGAGAATTTCGAGACGAAACTCTAGGCGCTTGAATCGCCTGATTCCGATAAACGAGCGAAAAGTTAAACAGAAACGAAGATTCGATCAGAAATCGAATCTGAGATAATCGCAGAAAAATCCGACAAAAAAGAAAAACGGATGAACGGTTAAAGAACAGACGTTCGTTAACAGAGAAAAACCGACGAACGCGTTCGTTAAAACGAACTGTTTGGTGAACGCTCGCAAAATAATAAAACCGAAAAAAAACCGATCTAGGGTTTTTTTTAAACGAAGGGTTTTTTTAACGAAAACCGGCAACGACGAACGGGGCAGCGAGGCAGTACCTCGTCGGGCGGCTCCGGCGAGGGCTCCGGCGGGGCGCGGGGGTGCGGGGTGCGAGGGCGGCGAGGTGCGGGGCTCGGGGGGCGCGAGGGGCGGCGGCTCCGGCGACGAACGCGGCGGCGGCGGCTCGGGCTTCCGGCGGCGGCGGCGAGGTGAGTGCGGGCGGCGGCGGCGACTTGATGAGAGGAGAGAGAGAGGGGGGTATAAATAGGAAGGGGGGGCCGCAGCTTGGGGGAGGGGCAAGGTGCGGCGGCGGGGCTTCCCGTGTCCGCCATGGACACGGCGACGGCGGCGTCGTGCGGGGAGAGGAGAGGGGCGCGGGGGTGGGCCGGCGGCCTGGGCTCGGCCCAGCGGGCGCGCGCGTCCTTTTTTTTAAATAAGTTTCACGGAAAATACTTCACAGAAAAATAAATAAAAATCAGAAAAATATAAAATAACTTTTCCCCGTCTAGTTAGAAAATCTATAATAGGGTGAACATTTTTTTAACACAAAATAAATATTTTGAAAACATGCAATATTTTTAAATGCAATAAAATTGCAAATAAAATTCAAATAAATTCCAATAAAAGATTTTAACATTTTTCCTCCAGTATTTCAATGGTTTTGGAGAAGTCATATTTTCTCCTCTCGTTTATTTATAAGATGAAATATTTTTCCGAAGAGAAAATAATTAAAACCAAAATCCTCGTCTTATTATTTGATGAAAATCAAATATGAAAATTCGGGAAAATCCCCAATTCTCTCCGAGGGTCCTTGAGTTGCTTAGGATTTATCGAGGATTTGCCAAAATGCAATAAAACATAATATGCAATGATGATCTATGTATAACATACCAAATTGAAAATTTGGGATGTTACAAAAGAGTGCCCCAAAGTTTCTACCGGAGAGTCAAGACGAAAACGTGTCCCAACCCCTATGCATAAGTTCACGAGGTCACGAAACCCGCAAGTTGATCACCAAAACATACATCAAGTAAATCACGTGATATCCCATTGTCACCATAGATAAGCACATGCAAGACATACATCAAGTGTTCTCAAATCCTTAAAGACTCAATCCGATAAGATAACTTCAAAGGGAAAACTCAATCCATTACAAGAGAGTAGAGGGGGAGAAACATCATAAGATCCAACTATAGTAGCAAAGCTCGCGGTACATCAAGATCGTGCCAAATCAAGAACACGAGAGAGAGAGAGAGATAGATAGAGAGATCAAACACATAGCTAATGGTACATACCCTCAGCCCCTAGGGTGAACTACTCCCTCCTCGTCATGGAGAGCGCCGAGATGATGATGATGGCCACCGGTGAGGGATTCCTCCCCTCCGGCAGGGTGCCGGAACAGGGTCCCGATTGTTTTTTGGTGGCTACAGAGGCTTGCGGCGGCGGAACTGCCGATCTAGGTTATGTTCTAGGGGTTTCTGTATATATAAGAGGTTTTGGCGTCGGGAACAAGTCAGGGGGTTCTCCGGGCTGTCCATGAGGTAGGGGCGCGGCTAGGGGGGTGGGCGCGCCTCCCACCCTCGTGGGCAGCCCGGGACTCTTCTGGCCCAACTCTTTTTCTCCATGGCCTTCTTCTGGTCCAAAAATAAGCTCCGTCAAGTTTCAGGTCAATAGGACTCCGTTTGGTTTTCCTTTTCTGCGATACTCAAAAACAAGGAAAAAACAAAAACTGGCATTGGGCTCTAGGTTAATAGGTTAGTCCCAAAAATCATATAAAATATCATATAAATGCATATAAAACATCCTAGAAGGATAATATAAGAGCATGAATACTTCATAACTTATAGATACGTTGGAGACGTATCACAGCTCTTGCTGAAGTGGGTCAGTACCTGTCCACTAACAGTGCCAAAAGCACGTTCCTGCGTAATACTGGGTTGGTTGTCAAGGCAATCTCGTCTAAACTGCCTCATGATCAAGATATGCAAGCTCAAAACAATGTTATATCTGCGCTCCAGACACAAGTCCATTCCCTAACAGAGACCCTTTGTGAAACAAGGACAGACATTGTTTGATGTCATCAAGATATGCATGGTTTTGAAACCAGACTATCAGAAATTTTCTATGTTGTTCAGGAGCCTAGGAGAAACGAAGGCGAAGGTTATGGTGCTCCATCGGACAATACAACATGAAAACGTAACAGTCAGGTCAAATGAACTGAGCTTCTGAACTTATGGTGGTGCATTTATCTGCCAGACTGTTAACTTCTATGCCAACCTTCCTTTTGTTTTATGGTTGTAATTTGTTTTGTTGCGATACAAAATTTGTTCTTAACGTGCAGCCACCGGCTGAAGAAAACAACAAGCCATTTTGTATAGTGTAGGGTGTTCCCTATATTTGCACTGGTGGCGAACTTTGATGCCAAGTGGATGTAATCTATGCAATCCCCTTAATAGCCTAGCGTGAGTTTAGGGCTTATTTATTTCCTAGTCTTCTTTTTCCCTACTTTGCTAGTGACCGCAACAACCATGGGCCATATACGGACCGTGGTAACCTTGACCTTGCTACAGGCCGTAGGATCCATGGGCCTCCTACGGGCCGTCAGATAAATGGGCCTCCAACGGGCTGTAGAATCGGTGGGCCTCGGGTCGTCGGATAAATGGGTCCACATGGGCCGTAAACGGGCGTAATTGGTATCAGCCCAGCACGGTAACGGGCCGTTAACAGGCCAAAGGACAGCAAAGGCTTAATTCTGTCAGAGGCATAACGGGTCGGTAATGGGCCAGAATATAGGATGGGCTGGAAACGGTGCAATGGGTTAACGGGCCACAAACGGGACGATTCTTGCCATGGGCCGAATTTGGCCCATTAGGGGAACAGGCCAGTAACGGGCCGGAAGTAAGCGGGGGCCAGAGAGGAGCCCAAAAAACGTATGGGCCGTCAGTAGGCCGAAAGCATACACGGGCTGGAAACGGCCCATGTGAATCATGGGCCGTTAATGGGTACACAGAAATTTACTGTTCATTATGGGCTAGAGTCACTTTGGGCCACTAAAGGGCCTAAAGATACGAAAGGCCTCATATGGGCCGAAAAGACGTCGTGGGCCATGCATGGGCCGAAAGTGAAACAGGTTGTTGTTATATTCGACGGCCCACATGACGTCATTGGGCCGATTTCAGGAAGGCCCTAACAGGCCGTGAGTTACCGGGCCGTAAAATGGGCTATTTGCGAACAGACCGTTAATAGGCTTTTCATGGGCCGGCCCGCTAACTTTTGACCAAGTCAAACGGGCCGGCCTTTGTAAGCCAAATGGGCCAGTGGTGGGCCGTTGCACATGTCGACATATCATAGGCGCCTATCTGACCCAATGACGAGTTGACACATGTTTCCTTCGGCCAATGAGAATTTTACACGTGGAAAATCCCCATTGGTCTGGGTTGTTAACGGGTTATTGGATAAAAAACCGGACCCGATAGATTAACAGCGACCCGTTACTGTGGATGCCATGTGTCGGTTACCCTTGACGAAAGCACTTCCATGACGCGTCATTTATCGTCATGGAAGTCAACACTTCCGTGATGATAATTTTGGTATTGTCATGGAACACTTCTACAACAGCACAGGTATGACTATCTTGATTCTGTCATAAAATCGTCATGGATGTACATACATGACAGAAAGGTGACCTACTGTGACAAACACGTATCATCACGAAAGTGTATTTTTTTGTAGTGAGCAAAGGAATACCAGAGGGGACCCACCAGCCGCCAATGTATGATCTTTTATTGTAAGGAAAAAAAAGCTTTGTACGATCTTGTGATGATAAATAAATAAAATCGACAGACTGCACAATAAAGTTGATATCACAAGGGGCAATATAAAGTGACGTTCCTTTACATTAAGAGCTTGCACATCCAAAAATAAAAAGCGCATGACAACCTCTGCTTCTCTTTGTGAAGGGCCTATATTTTACTTTTATGTATTTACCTTTTATGCAAGAGTCAATAGTGTTCTTCTCTATTCCCTTTTTAATTTTTCTCTTTGGAAGCATCATTTGTTGGGGAAGATCTAGGCGTATATATCCAGTTGGATATGAGTGATCATGAGTTATTATTGTTGACATTACCCTTGAGGTAAATGAGTTGGGAGGCGAAACTATAAGCCCCTATCTTTCTATGTGTCTGGCTGAAACTTTTGCTCCATATATGTATGTCGTGAGTGTCAGCAGTCATAGAAGAATAAATGATAGTTGAGTATGTGGACTTGCTAAACAAAAGCTCTTACATACGACCCTACCTAAGAATGTGATGAATTGTAATTGCTTTGTTGACTAAAACATAGTTTGTTAGTCTTCAAGAAGCTTATGCTTTATACTTCGTTATTGTGATGAATTGTTACTTGATCATGAGAAGTTTTATGATAATATATTGCTGCTATGATAATGATCATGATGCTACTATGTCCGTATTTGGTGTTTATTGACACCTCTCTCTCTAAAATGTGGTCATGATTATCGATATCGGCCTCCGCTTGAGGAAAAGCGAGGTCTAAGCTTGGGGGAGTTGATACGTCCATTTTGCATCATGTTTTCCTACTATTATTTATAATGTTTTTGATATTTATAACACTTTGTGATGCAATTCTAATGTATTTTCTCACTTAATTTGCAAGATTTACATGAAGAGGGATATTGCCGGCAGCTGGAATTCTGGACCTGAAAAAGCCACATCAGAGATACCTATTCTGCAGAACTCCAAATGAGCTGAAATTTCATGGAGAATTATTTTGGAATATATATATATAAAATACTAGAGAAAATAAATGCCAAAGGGGTCCCACCTGGTGCCAACGAGGCACCAGGGCGCGCCCACCTCCCTAGTGGTGAGTGGGGCCCCTGGCCATCCTTGGTGGCCCAAATTCTGCTATACGAAGCCATCTGCCCTAGGAAAAAATAAAAAAAGGACTTTCGGGACGAAGCGCCACCGTCTCGAGGCGGAACCTGAGCAGGAGCATTTTTGCTCTCCGACAGAGCGATTCCGCCGGGCATACTTCCCTCCAGGAGGGGGAAATTGAAGTCATCGACATCACTAACAACCCTCTCATCATGGGAGGGCCAATCTTCATCAACATCTTCACCAGCACCATCTCATCTCAAACCCTAGTTCATCTCTTGTATTCAATATTTGTCTCAAAACCTCAGATTGGTACCTGTGGGTTGCTAGTAGTGTTGATTACATCTTGTAGTTTATGCTAGTTGGTTTATATGGTGGAAGATTATATGTTCAGATCCTTGATGATATTCAATATTCCTTTGATCTTGAACATAAATATGATTTGTGAGTAGTTACTTTTATTCTTGAGGACATGGGAGAAGTCTTGTCATAAGTAATCATGTAAGTTTGGTATTCGTTCGATATTTTGATGATATGTATGTTGTTATTTCCCTTAGTGATGTCACGCGAACGTCGACTACATGACACTTCACCATACTTGGGCCTAAGGGAAGGCATTGGGAATAGTAATTAGATGATGGGTTGCTAGAGTGACAGAAGCTTAAACCCTGGTTTATGCACTATTCCGTAAGGGGCTGATTTGGATCCATATCTTTCATGATATGGTTAGATTTATCTTAATTCTTCTTTCTTAATTGCGTATGCTTGCGAGAGGGGCTAATCATAAGTGAGAGGTTTGTTCAAGTAAGAACAACACCCAAGCACCAGTCACCCACATATCAAATTATCAAAGTAGCGAACACGAATCAAATAAACATGATGAAAGTGACTAGACGAAATTCTCATGTGTCCTCGAGAACGCTTTGCTTACTATAAGAGAACATTTCGGCCTGTCCTTTGCTATAAAAAGGATTGGGATACATTACTGCACCTTTTTTACAATTGCTACTTGTTGCTCGTTACAAATTACATTGCTATCAAACTATCTGTTATCGATCATTTCAGTGCTTGCAGAGAATACCTTGCTGAAAACTGCTTGTCATTTCCTTCCGCTCCTCGTTGGGTTCGACACTCTTACTTATCGGAAGGACTACGATTGATCCCCTATACTTGTGGGTCATCAACTACCATGACAGTTGATGAATAGATTAGAAGTTTTCTCGCAAAAAGAAAAGGTTTGGTCTATGAAAATAAATAAATAAATATATACATTAGTTCACTTCAAAATTATATTTTCTTTTTTCACTTCATTATTAATGTAGATTAATGCTTAGAATTTTGGGGATATTTTGTAAGTTATACATTCAAACATACAATTTTGATTTTTAGATTAGACACTTAGGCTAAAGTTCGCCCAGTCTTTACAAAAGTACTAGCTCTGCCACTGTCTTGAAGTTACCGTTAGAGCATCTCCAACAGATGCGCTAAATAACTCGTGCGCTGGATAAAACGGCTATATAGCGCGCGCGACCAATCCCGCGCGTGGTAAACAAGTGCCAACGCACTAAGGAAAACTGCATCACGTATTGGGTATTTTGTGCGCCAGCTCCAGCGTGCTGGATAGCAAACAATTGCGCGCAAGCGAGCAACCACCGCCATGAATTCTCCGGCCGCGCCCGACTTCGCGCTGCCCCACGCCCCTGATATGTCTCCAACGTATCTATAATTTTTGATTGTTCCATGCTATTATATTATATGTTTTGGATGTTTTATATGCATTAATATGCTATTTTATATGATTTTTGGGACTAACCTATTAACCTAGAGCCCAGTGCCAGTTCCTATTTTTCCTTGTTTTTTGAGTTTCACAGAAAAGGAATACTGAACGGAGTCCAAGCGGAATAAAACTTTCACGATGATTTTTCTTGGACCAAAAGACACCCAGGAGACTTGGAGTGCAAGCCAGAAGATCCACAAGGCGGCCACTGATAACCCACAAGTATAGGGGATCAATTGTAGCCTCTTTCGATAAGTAAGAGTGTCGAACCCAACGAGGAGCTAAAGGTAGAAAAAAATATTCCCTCAAGTTCTATCGACCACCGATACAACTAGAAGTACTTTGTAGGTGTTTTTGGATAGGTTTGTAAGAAAATAAAGAGCACGTAAATAAAAAGTAGGGGCTGTTTAGGTAAAGAAGCAATAAAGTAAATATAGCGGGTGTGGAAAAGTGGTGGTAGGAGTTGCGAAATTGTCCCCAAGCAATTGACTACTTTACTAGACCGATAGCAAGTTTTATGTGGGAGAGGCCACTGCTAGCATGTCATCCCTGACTTGGAATTCTATGCACTTATGATTGGAACTATTAGCAAGCATCCGCAACTACTAACGTTCATTAAGGTAAAACCCAATGATAGCATTAAGTTATATTGGTCCCCCTTCAAACCCGTATGCATCAATTTCTATGCTAGGTAGAAGCTTCTATCACTCTTGCCCTCCAATACATAGTCCTATCAACATACAACTAACCCTATGGTGTGATCCACGCGCGCGCTCATATGATGGGCACCAAAGGACATCAACATAACCACGAGAAAATTAAATCAATCATAGCAATTCATCAACCACCGATAGGACAACGAAAATCTACTCAGACATCATAGGATGGCAACACATCATTGAATAATAATATGAAGCATAAAGCACCATGTTCAAGTAGAGGATACAGCGGGTTGCGGGAGAGTGGACCGCTGTAGATAGAGGGGGGAAGGTGATGGAGATGTTGGTGAAGATGCCGGAGGTGTTGGTGAAGATCGTGGTGATGATGATGATGGCCACGGCATCGTTCCGGCGCCACCGGAAGAGAGGGGTAGAGGGGCCCCTTCTTCTTCTTCTTCCTTGACCTCCTCCCTTGATGGGAGAAGGGCTTCCCCTCTGGTCCTTGGCCTCCATGGCATGGGAGGGGCAAGAGCCCCTCCGAGATTGGATCTGTCTCTCTGTCTCTCTCTGTTTCTGCGCTCTGGGATTACGCCCTTTCACTGTTTCTTATATATCCGGAGATCCGTAACTCCGATTGGATTGAAACCTTCGCCCAGATTTTTCTCCGAAAATTAGCTTTCTTGCGGCCAAAGAAGAGCAACAACCGCCTTACGGGGGGCCCACGAGGGTCAGGGGCGCGCCCCCCTGCCTCGTGGCCCCCTCGGGCACCTTCTCGTGTTGATTCTTCTTCCCATATTTCCCAAATATTCCAAAAATATTCTCCGTTCGTTTTTATCCCGTTTGGACTCCGTTTGATATGGGGTTTCCGCGAAACAAAAAACATGCAACAAACAGGAGCTGGCACTGGGCACTGGATCAATATGTTAGTCCCAAAAATAGTATAAAAAGTTGCCAAAAGTATATGAAAGTTGTATAATATTGGCATGGAACAATCAAAAATTATAGATACGACGGAGACGTATCAACATCCCCAAGCTTAATTCCTGCTCGTCCTCGAGTAGGTAAATGATAAAAAGAAGATAATTTTTGATGTGGAATGCTACCTAGCATAATCTTGATCATGTAATCTAATCATGGCATGAATATTAAGACACGAGTGATTCAAGGCAATAGTCTATCATTTGACATAAGAACAATAATACTTCAAGCCTACTAATAAAGCAATCATGTCTTTCCAAAATAACATGGCCAAAGAAAGTTATCCCTACAAAATCATATAGTCTGGCTATGCTCCATCTTCACCACACAAAGCATTCAAATCATGCACAACCCTGATGACAAGCCAAGCAATTGGTTCATACTTTTTAACGCGCTTCAGCCTTTTCAACCCTCACGCAATACATGAGTGCAAGCCATGGACATAGCACTATAGGTGGAATAGAATAATATGATGGGGGTTATGTGGAGAAGACAAAAAAGGAGAAAGTCTCACATCGACGCGGCTAATCAAAGGGCTATGGAGATGCCCATCAATTGATGTCAATGTGAGGAGTAGGGATTGCCATGCAACGGATGCACTAGAGCTATAAGTGTATGAAAGCTCAAACTGAAACTAAGTGGGTGTGCATCCAACTTGCTTGCTCATGAAGACCTCGAGCATTTGAGGAAGCCCATCATTGGAATATACAAGCCAAGTTCTATAATGAAAATTCCCACTAGTATATGAAAGTGATAACTCAAGAGACTCTCTATATGAAGAACATGGTGCTACTTTGAAGCACAAGTGTTGTAGGGTGGAACCCTAGATGGAGATCTTTCACGAATTGGAGGGAGAATCCCCAAGAACACGAAGAACACAAGAGAGAGAAACACTCAAATTGACTAGATCAAATCACACATATGCTAGATCCAAGAACACACAAGAGGTCACAATGATTCAAGAACAACAAAGGAAAGATACAAGGCACTAGTTCATCCCAATCCTATGAGGAGAGATGTCTTGATGATCCTATGATGGGGATCCTTCCCAAGATGGGGGCTTGATATCCACTAGGGATCTTCTCCTAGGAGGTCTTGATCTCCTAGAGGAGTGAGTACAAGGAGCAAAGCTCACATAATCATCTCATATACTTTGCTATCCTCTAAATGAGCTAGGAGAGGGCTATATATAGTCTAGGGACGAATTGGGGTAGTTGGGGTTACAAAGGACCAAAAAGTCCCTAAAATAAAAACAAGCCGGAGGAGGGGCCGGGCACCCGGGGGTCTTAGGCCCGGGCACCCCGGGGCGAGTGCGGCGACTGGAGGGGCCAGGCCGGGCACCCGGGGGGTGAAGGCCCGGGCACCCGGTGGTGCGCTGGGCCGGCGCGGGAGGTGGCCGGGGCACCCGGCGTGGGCTGGGCCGACGACTGGGAGTGGCCCGGGCACCCGGGGCTGCGGGGCCGGGCACCCGATGCGGCTGGGCTGGCGGCCAGAAGAGGCTGGGTACCCGGGGCTCAACCGGCCGGGCACCCGGGGCCGGCTGGGGACGACGCCCAGGCTGCGTCCGGGCACCCGGTGCCGAAGAGCCCGGGCACCCGGGGTGTCCAGGGAGCTCCGACTCCTCTCGTTCTTCTCGCTTCTCTCCTTCTCCGTCTTCTTGCGTGTCCGGGCCTTCGTCCTCGCCTCCGCACGTTCATCTCCTCGGTACCTGAGAGTGCAATATATCTTCGTTTGAGGTAGGACCCGGTTCACATGTGAAATCGAATGGAGTTCGAAGAGGAAAGAAGTGACCTCATTCTCGATGGCGCGTGCACGAGCTCTCGTCGTAGGTTCTCTCCGTGCTTGCAGTGGTTGTGTGACATCCATGGTGATGGTCGAGGGATGCTCCACATCATCTCCCCCCCCTTGGGAGAGATCCGTCCACGGATTGTGATCTTCATCACCATGGGAAAGAGAGGGTGTCGCCGTGTAGAAGTGGACAACCACCAAGGACTCATCATCTTCAAGCTCGAAATTGGCACTCTCCAATGTCGCACCAGCTTATGATTCCTTCAAAAGGAGCAAGTACAACAAACACTTGGAAAAACAAATGCGGTTAGCGTTAGAGCAAAACCAAGCATTCAAGTGGTGGGTCACCAAACAAGTGTCATCATCAAGCATAGCATATGGTGTGACAAGGGAGGGTGACATGTCATGTAAGCACATAAATTGAGCAAAATCAAGGACATCATGGAAACAAGCATGTAAATGTGAGGTAGAGATGCAAATATGTGTGACAAGAGAATAAGCATCTACCTCAAGTTCATAGCAAGCATGCATAAAGTGCTCAACAAATGGTCTATGGTATGCATATGAACCATTCACAACACCAAATAAGAGAAGATGTCTAAACACATGGGGTAAGTGCAAGATAATCCGAGCATAATGTGCACATGGTATAGTGAAAATAGTGTGGCACTCAACACAATGGAAAGAGCAATTTTGTTCATCATGTGTGAGGCAATCAAGTCAAACAAGTGGCACGCAATGGGACATGGAATATGTGAAGTAATGACATTGTTGCAACCAAACATGTGATATGAGCAAGTAATCCAAGAATTGGATGCAACATGAGAAAGCATAGCAATCAAGTCGTGCAAACTAGTGGAGCGAAGATGCAACACACTAGAGGAAATCATGGCAATCATGTCATGTGAGCAAATAATAGATATAGGAGATGCACATCACATATTGCGAGCACGAGCACAAAGCAAGATGATAGTATCATCATAGGAATGTGGCATAAAAGGAACATGGCAAGAACAAGCAATATCTCCACCAAGCTTGCAAATACACATACACGTAGTAGAATCAATCATCATGTGTAATGCAAAGCATGGGTCACAAATGCATGGCAAAGGCATAGGAATGAGCATATCATGCAAAGTGAACATGGCAAGATGGGCATAGAATATGTAACGGACAATAACCCATAGCCAAGTGAGAGCCATGTAGAAGAAATGCGCGAAGTCTTTGCGTGAAGTCTTTGCGTGAAGAGAGCGGTGGGAAATTCAATCCATGGGATCCCAAGTCATCATTGCTCACTAGAGCTCGTTTTGTCAACTCATGGGATTGTGAGGTTGACAAGTATTCATTGGTACCTACATAAAAGAGACACAAACCAAAGAAAGTGTGTGCGTGGTAAATATACACATCATCCATCATGATGTGTATGTGCATGTGTGAGTTAGCACAAGATAAGCATCGCTCAAAGAAATTTGATGCATGGTATAAGAACATGTCATCCATCATGAACGAATAGTTGTTATGTATAACACGATGGGGACACAAATTGAGAATGCAAGTATATGGCACATCAATAGTATGTTTATTCATGGTGAGCATATGGTGCACACAAGTAGTGGGATCATGCAAAGTATGGAATGCATCAAAATCTCCCAATATGTATGAGGAAACTATCCGGGTCTCCTCATGAGCAATAGAGGAAATATCATATGGAGAAAATGGACAACATCCAAAACAATGCATATCCGAAGCTAGGTGGTCATGGCATGGCATATGAGATAAATGATGCAAAGGAAGCATATCAATATCATCACAAGAAAAACAAATGCCAATAACCATGGGCTTGTCATCTATGCCATATGTGCAAATTGGGTTTATTTTAATGGCATATGCATAGTCACTACGATGAGATTGCAAATATGACATATGGTTGATCTCATGCATAGCATATGACAAGTCAAACGGATTGTCAAACATGATGTGACCTAAAGAATTGTCACAAGAAATCCTATGTAACATGGCATCACAATTAATGGACTCCACATGGCAATCATCAAACTCATCATAAATGGGTAAATCATCGCATGGGGAGGTCACACTAGCATGAAGCATGGTAATACATGGATCAACATCATGCAAGAAATCAATGTCAAGAATGTCCACTAGTGGGACTAGAGCATCACCTTCACCTATGTTACCTTGTTCATTCCACTCAAGTGGTATCATCAACTTGATGGAACCATGTGGGGGGTGCATCATATTCCACCATGGCCATCTTCTTGTCCATAGGAAGGACGAAGTCGTCGAAGATCGGCGCGTCATCATATATGGGACCTAGCACCAAATGAGAAGACACAATAGAGGTAGAGGTCAAGTTGTTAGAAATGCAAATGGCCTCACGTGCCCTATCAACTTCCTCACTCTCTCTATGTGGTGGTGGATCACTCACTCCCTCAAGGTAGGTGCACTCAATGTCACATATGGTGGAGTCACTCAAATCACTCAAGTGGTGGTGTTGGTGGCTCTCCACACATGGGAATGGGTGCAACTCGTCATATATGGGGCTAGTGGTGAAGTCACTCTCACTTCAATATGGTGGCACAAGTCACTCAAGTCATCATACGTCGCCGTGGTCGAAGGGAAGATCCCATGCTCAACCATCTCGTCGTCGTCGCCGTGGATGAAGGCCGAAGATGGCACATCATCACTCTCCTCCATGACCAAAGGGAAAATCCCATGCTCGATCATCTCATCACCGTCGTCGTGGATGAAGCCCGATGTAGAAGTACTCGTCAGAGGTAGGCGAAGATGCCGTACGTCCAAAGGCGAAGATGCCTTGATAACACTTGGCGAAGATGCCGAAGTAGTCGTGGTAGCCGGAGCTTCCTCTTGGTGGTGCTTGTCTCGCAGTCTTCTCTTGTGCTCATGAAGTTTGTCCGTAGCTGGATGTAGAGCTTTTTGGGACTTGTAGGTGTACGCATTGCGAGCATCTTCATCTTGATGGTGTTGTAGTGCTTGAGCTCGATGACATTCCAAAGATTGGCCACTTGAGCGTCGCCGCCTTGAAGATGACGAAGGGGAAGAAGACTTGTAGTTGGCCACCATGTCTCGTACTTGAGCCCTTTGTTCGGCCAACATGGTGTCGAGGTAGTCCCTTATCCTTGCTTCGTTTTGGCGAATGTCGATGGCGAGTCGCTCAATGCTTTGCCTTGCTCGTTGTAGTCCGAAGATGGATGTTTTGGTGATGTAATTGTCCGCATCGTCGTTGTCGTGAAAGACCGAAGATGAAATGCCTTGCCTATCCATCACAAGACTCAAGCAAATGTAAGTGGAAGAAAGGAAAGAACTAGACACTAGACCAAATGTACCTTTCCAATGTTGAAGATGGATCAATGATCACTCAATAATGTATCAAGGAAATAGCACAATTGGTACCGGATCTTGTCAATTCTCACACCTACACAAGTAAGGCTTATGGTGGAGCTCGGTGAGGATAGTGGCACAAAAATTTGATGCAAAATGTTAGCAAGAGTCAATGATGTTGGAAAAGATTCACAAATTCGCAAGTGAAACAAGTAGACCAATAGCAATATGTGGCACACGGATAGATAAATGGGGTCGTGCAACCAAGGAATGAGCACAAAATGTGGAATCCACGGAAAACGCTCGTGTTGCACAACTCAAGAGAGACGCTAGCACGATTGCTCAATAGGCGGATACGACACTTTTGCACAACCTATAAGATGCAAAATGTATGAACCTTCTATCCCAAGTATGCTATGTGTATGATGTTCCCGGTGTTTCGCACACGATGATCCAAGATGATCAATATGGTAGTATGGTATGCAATGTGGCGATGCTATGGCTATTGCTTACAAGCTCTTTGCTCTCTTTTCCTTTTTGCTTAAAAGCTTATTCTTTTTTTTATATGGCCACTTATGCGAAATGCACAAACCAAGATAGCAATTGTGTATATGCGGCAATCTTGTGACACAAGGGATGATATGATGATACCGAGATGATACTGATATGATATGGTATGTATGCAATGGAAGGTACGGATCACTAATGTGCACAAGTAACATTGCTGGCAATACTCAATGGCTAGTCTCAATAGGCAAGTGACGCAAAATGGGCTAAGGGGTTAACAATGTAATGGCAATAATGTACAATGAAGGGATACCACGATACCAAGATGATATAGAGGTTACCATTCTTGCTTATTAGGGTGTCAAAATGGTGAAGGGGTCGATGTCGAAGACGACCTCGTGGCAATGATGAGTGGCGGTGTTCTTGATGTAGATACCAAGATGATGTAGACCCGTCCCTAAGTAGCCGAAACACCTTGGGAAACGGTAAAAACCGCAAACTCAAAATCTCCAAAGGCAAATGTCAAATGGTTGTAGCAGAATGCGTAGGTGGTTCCGGAGTTAGCAATGGGGAAGTGGTGGTGGTGGTTGATGACTAAGCGACCATCCCTAAGTAGCCGAAACACCTTAGGAGACTCAAGTCACCCCTCAAATAACCACAAATGCTATATGGAGCAAAAATTGGGTTAGGTTGCGGAAAGCTATGGTGGTTTTGTGTATGATATGGTGGATGGCCTATGCAAAGATGCAAAAATGCTAATTTTTTTATGGATTAAAATGGTGGTAAAACCAAGATGAGCAGCTCGGGCACGTCGCTAGCTTTTCAATGAGCCAAAGAACACCCAAAACGGAGTTCGGGAGTGAAAGTTATGAGTGAAAACGTAAAGTGCACACGGCTGATTCTGGGGGGTGCGGGTGCCCGGGGGTGGAAGGTGCGGGCACCCGGGGTGGTCCGAGGCAAACAGCCCGGGGGGGCGAGTGCCTAGGGTTTGGGGTGCGGGCACCCGGGGTGGTCAGCGGGGGTGGGGGGGGGGGTCCGGGTGCCCGGGGTTTGAGGTCCGGGTGCCCGGGGGTGACGGATTTGGGCGGAAATTCGTGGGGAAGTGGAAGAAATTGGTGGATTTCGTGGAGGGAAAGGTGGGGATGGATGGGGGAAGGCTAGATCCACTTGAAACCAAGCAAATCCATGGATCAAATCCAACAAAACCTCATCAAACGAACAAATCACAAAAAAAAATTGGGGCTATTTTTGGTGGGGAAATTTTCGAAATTAGGACGAAATCACACAAAACAAGGCTAGAAAACGGTGGGGGGGGCTCCAAATTCGTGATAAATGTGGCTCATGATACCAAGATGTTGTAGGGTGGAACCCTAGATGGAGATCTTTCACGAATTGGAGGGAGAATCCCCAAGAACACGAAGAACACAAGAGAGAGAAAACACTCAAATTGACTAGATCCAATCACATATATGCTAGATCCAAGAACACACAAGAGGTCACAATGATTCAAAAACAACAAAGAAAAGATACAAGGCACTAGTTCATCCCAATCCTATGAGGAGAGAGGTCTTGATGATCCTATGATGGGGATCCTTCCCAAGATAGGGCTTGATATCCACTAGGGATCTTCTCCTAGGAGGTCTTGATCTCCTAGAGGAGTGGGTACAAGGAGCAAAGCTCACATAATCATCTCGTATACTTTGCTATCCTCTAAATGAGCTAGGAGAGGGCTATATATAGTCTAGGGACAAATTGGGGGAGTTGGGGTTACAAAGGACCAAAAAGTCCCTAAAATAAAAACAAGCCGGAGGAGGGGCCGGGCACCCGGGGGTCTTAGGCCCGGGCACCCGGGGGCGAGTGCGGCAACTAGAGGGGCCAGGCCGGGCACCCGGTGGCGCGCTGGGCCAGCGCAGGAGGTGGCCCGGGCACCCGGGCAGCGGGGCCGGGCACCCGACATGGGCTGGGCCGGCGGCTGGGAGTGTCACGGGCACCCGGTGCGGCTGGGCCGGCGGACAGAAGAGGCCGGGCACCCGGGGCTCAACCGGCCGGGCACCCGGGGCCGGCTGGGGACGACGCCCAGGCTGCGGCCGGGCACCCGGTGCCGAAGAGCCCGGGCGCCCGGGGTGTCCAGGGAGCTCCGACTCCTCTCGTTCTTCTCGCTTCTCTCCTTCTCCTTCTTCTTGCGTGTCCGGGTCTTCGTCCTCGCCTCCGCATGTTCATCTCCTCGGTACCTGAGAGTGCAATATATCTCCGTTTGAGGTAGGACCCGGTTCACATGTGAAATCGAATGGAGTTTGAAGAGGAAAGAAGTGACCTCGTTCTCAATGGCGCGTGCACGAGCTCTTGTCGTAGGTTCTCTCCGTGCTTGCAGTGGTTGTGTGACATCCATGGTGATGGTCGAGGGATGCTCCGCATCAACAAGTGTGGTAAGAGGATAGTAACATGGCCCCTTTTTCTTTTTTCTTTTTTTGCGGGCCTCTTTGGCCCCCCTTTTTTTATTTAGGCTTCTTTGGCCGCTTTTTTATTTGGGCAATGCTCTAATAATGATGATCATCACACTTTTATTTACTTACAACTCAATATTACAACTCGATGCTAGAACAAAGATATGACTCTACATGAATGCCTCCGGCGGTGTACCGGGATGTGCAATGATCTAGCGTAGCAATGACATCAAAAAACGGACAAGCCATGAAAACATCATGCTAGCTATCTTACGATCATGCAAAGAAATATGACAATAAATGCTCAAGTCATGTATATGATGATGATGGAAGTTGCATGGCAATATATCTCGGAATGGCTATGTAAATGCCATGATAGGTAGGTATGGTGGCTGTTTTGAGGAAGATATAATGAGGCTTATGTGTGACAGAGCGTATCATATCACGGGGTTTGGATGCACCGGCGAAGTTTGCACCAACTCTCGAGGTGAGAAAGGGCAATGCATGGTACCGAAGAGGCTAGCAATGATGGAAGGGTGAGAGTGCGTATAATCCATGGACTCACATCAGTCATAAAGAACTCATATACTTATTGCAAAAGTTTATTAGCCCTCGAAGCAAAGTACTACTACGCATGCCCCTAGGGGGATAGATTGGTAGGAAAAGACCATCGCTCGTCCCTGACCGCCACTCATAAGGAAGACAATCAATAAATACCTCATGCTCCAACTTCGTTACATAACGGTTCACCATACGTGCATGCTACGGGAATCACAAACCTCAACACAAGTATTTCTACAATCCACAACTACCCACTAGCATGACTCTAATATCACCATCTTTATATCGCAAAACTATTGCAAGGAACCAAACATATCATATTCAGTGATCTACAAGTTTTATGTAGGATTTTATGACTAACCATGTGAATGACCAATTCCTGTCATCTCTCTAAATAGATATAAGTGAAGCAAGAGAGTTTAATTCTTTCTACAAAAGATATGCCCACGCTCTAACAAATATAAGTGAAGCAAAAGAGCATTCTACAAATGGCGGTTTTCTATGTGAAGAGAAACATGCAATCCAAACTTCAAATGATATAAGCGAAGCACATGAAGCATTTTATAAAGCCATACTCAAAAGAATATAAGTGAAGTGCAATGAGCATTCTATAAATCAACCAAGGACTATCTCATACCAGCATGCTGCATAAAACAAAAGTAAAAACTAAATGCAAAAGACGCTCCAAGATTTGCACATATCGCATGAACGAAACGAATCCGAAAACATACCGATACTTGTTGAAGAAAGACGGGATGCCTTCCGGGGCATCCCCAAACTTAGACGCTTGAGTCTCCTTTAATATTTACTTGGGGTGCCTTGGGCATCCCCAAGCTAGAGCTCTAGCCTCTCCTCCTTATCCTCATATCGAGACATCCTCGATCTTCGAACACTTCATCCACACAAAACTCAACAGAAAACTCGGTAAGATCCGTTCATATAATAAAGCAAATCACTACTCTAAGTACTATTGCAAACCAATTCATATTTTGTTTTTGCATTATAGCTACTGTGATATAACTTTTCCATGGCTTAATCCACTGATAGGAATCGATAGTTTCATCAAAACAAGCAAACTATGCATCAAAAACAGAATCTGTCTAAAACAGAACAGTCTGTAATAATCTGAAAATTCACCATACCTATGGTACTCCAAAAATTCTACCAAAATTAGGAAAAATAAACAATTGGTATAGAAAGACTGTGCAAAAAGTTTCAGAACCATTTTGATGTTCCAGTAAAAAAATTAAAATCGCGCACTACAGCCAAAGTTTCTGTCCTGAACCGCACAAACCAACAAGCATTGTAAACATCCTAAAGGCAAACCTTGGCACATTATTTTTATAATACAATGGAATTGTACAAGGGGTAATTATTTTTATTGAAAAGTTTCTGTAATCAAGATTTACAAAGTTTCTGCGAGTATGAACAAAGTTCAAGGAGATCCCCCACTTCAACAATGCTTGTCTCTCTCACTTTCACTTTCCTTTTTGAAAAAGTTTTGGGTTCCCCTCTTTATTTTTTTGTTTTTAAACTATATAAAAGCACTCAACAGAAATAAATGACTCTAAAACTTCCGGGTTGTCTCCCTGGCAGCGCTTTCTTTAAAGCCATTAAGCTAGGCATATAGTGCTCAAGTAATGGATCCACCCGGATCCCAAGGTATATCAAAGCCAATTTTAACTAAAATGATTTGTAATTTAGTAGTGAGCACAAAGTAACATAAATCATGCAACAACAAAGTCTAACTCTCTTCCTATGCATCGGCATGTCATAAAAGAACAATTCATGCACACAAAGTAAAGGCCAATGCATAGTATAAACAGTTTCTTGTAATTTTTTCGTGTTGGAAACATAAAGAGGCGGAGATATAGTTCCTCTCTCATAATAATTGCAAGTAGGAGCAGCAAGCACATGCATATTATATTCCTCAAAATCATCATGTGCAACGGTAAAACGCAACCCATCAATATAATCCTTAATAAGGGCAAATTTCTCCGATATAGTGTAGTCGGGAGAATTCAAAAAGATAACAGGACTATCATGTGTGGGTGCAATAGCAACAATTTCATGTTTAACATAAGGAACTATAGCAAGTTCATCTCCATAAGCATAATTCATATTGGCATCTTGGGCACAAGCATAGCAAGCATCATCAAAAAGGGATATTCAAGAGAATCAATGGGATCATAACAATCATCATAACAATCATCCTTCGGTAAGCACGAAGGGAAATTAAACAATGTATGAGTTGAAGAGTTACTCTCATTAGAAGGTGGGCACGGGTGATCAATCCGCTCTTCCTCCTTTTGTTCTTCGCTCTCCTCCTCATCTTTTTTCATCCAATGAGCTCACAATGTCATTAATTTCTTCTTCCATATGCTCTTGCAAAATATTAGTCTCTTCTTGGATAGCAGAGACTTTCTCAATAAATTCATTAATATAGTAATTGAATTCATAATTCTTATAGCAATATTTAAGGATAGCTAAATTTTTAGGTCTATAAACAGCATCATAATGATTTTCACACTCTTTGAACAAAGATTCAATTTCATAAGCACCCATAAAAGCAACAAATTCTTCTATTTGTTCCACATCATAGTAATCATATATACCCTTAGCATAAGAAGCCAAGGTTTTATTATCATTAAATTTGCATAAAAAGGGAAGGTGTGGAGCCTTCATCCTAGAGCAACAAGTATAATCATAACTCAAGCATACTTGCCGAGCATACCACTTCAACATATAAATTTGATCCCATAATAGTTTCCCTTTTTGAGTCAAGCGATAATCCCTAAAGTATTCACGTTGATCCAATGTGTCTCCCATTACCAAATTGAATGGGGTTTTCTCAGGATTATCAAAGTAGTACATAATATCTGTCACATAACGAGCATCGAGGGTTTTAGGAGGTTCCCCATCTCCATGAGTAGCAATTAAACCTAATTTTTTTGGTATTTCGTGTTCCATATCCATAACTAAAGATAGAGAACAACTAAGAACAGCAAATAAAAATTACTTAGTGATAAAGCAAACAAGCACACACGAGAATATTCACCCCACGCTATAACTCCCCGGCAACGGTGCCAGAAAAAGGTCTTGATAACCCACAAGTATAGGGGATCAATTGTAGCCTCTTTCGATAAGTAAGAGTGTCGAACCCAACGAGGAGCTAAAGGTAGAAAAAAATATTCCCTCAAGTTCTATCGACCACCGATACAACTCTACGCACGCTTGATGTTTTCTTTACCTAGAGCAAGTATAAAACTAGAAGTACTTTGTAGGTGTTTTTGGATAGGTTTGCAAGAAAATAAAGAGCGCGTAAAGAAAAAGTAGGGGCTATTTAGGTAAAGAAGCAATAAAGTAAATATAGCGAGTGTGGAAAAGTGGTGGTAGGAGTTGCGAAATTGTCCCTAAGCAATTGACTACTTTACTAGACCGATAGCAAGTTTTATGTGGGAGAGGCCACTGCTAGCATGTCATCCCTGACTTGGAATTCTATGCACTTATGATTGGAACTATTAGCAAGCATCCGCAACTACTAACGTTCATTAAGGTAAAACCCAACGATAGCATTAAGTTATATTGGTCCCCCTTCAATCCCGTATGCATCAATTTCTATGCTAGGTAGAAGCTTCTGTCACTCTTGCCCTCCAATACATAGTCCTATCAACATACAACTAACCCTATGGTGTGATCCACGCGCGCTCTCATATGATGGGAACCAAAGGACAGCAACATAACCACAAGCAAATTAAATCAATCATAGCAATTCATCAACCACCAATAGGACAACGAAAATCTACTCAGACATCATAGGATGGCAACACATCATTGGATAATAATATGAAGCATAAAGCACCATGTTCAAGTAGAGGATACAGCGGGTTGTGGGAGAGTGGACCGCTGTAGATAGAGGGGGGAAGGTGATGGAGATGTTGGTGAAGATGGCGGAGGTGTTGGTGAAGATCGCGGTGATGATGATGATGGCCACGACAGCGTTCCGGCGCCACCGGAAGAGAGGGGGAGAGGGGCCCCCTTCTTCTTCTTCTTCCTTGACCTCCTCCCTAGATGGGAGAAGGTTTTCCCCTCTGGTTCTTGGCCTCCATGGCATGGGAGGGGCGAGAGCCCCTCCGAGATTGGATCTGTCTCTATGTCTCTCTCTGTTTTTGCGCTCTGGGATTCTGCCCTTTCACCGTTTCTTATATATCCGGAGATCCGTAACTCCGATTGGATTGAAACCTTTGCCAAGATTTTTCTCCAAAAATTAGCTTTCTTGCGGCCAAAGAAGAGTAACAACCGCCTTACGGGGGCCCCACGAGGGTCAGGGGCGCGCCCCCTGCCACGTGGCCCCCTCGGGCACCTTCTCGCGTTGATTCTTCTTCCCATATTTCCCAAATATTCCAAAAATATTCTCCGTCCGTTTTTATCCCGTTTGGACTCCATTTGATATGGGGTTTCTGCGAAACAAAAAACATGCAACAAACATGAACTGGCACTGGGCACTGGATCAATATGTTAGTCCCAAAAATAGTATAAAAAGTTGCCAAAAGTATATGAAAGTTGTATAATATTGGCATGGAACAATCAAAAATTATAGATACAACGGAGACGTATCAGCCACATGGGTGGAGGGCGCACCCAAGGGGTAGGGCGCGTCCCCCAACCTTGTGGGCCCCTCGGTGACCCCTGACCTAGATCTTCCTCCTATATATTCTCTTATACCCCAAAAACTTCCAAGGGAGCCACGAAACAACTTTTCCACCGCCGCAAGCTTCTGTACTCGTGAAATCCCATCTTGGGGCCTTTTCCGGCATCTTGCCGGAGGGGGATTCGATCACGGAGGGGTTCTACACAACACCATTGCCTCTCGGATGAAGCGTGAGTAGTTTACCATAGACCTATGGGTCCATAGCTAGTAGCTAGATAGCTTCTTCTCTCTCTTTGATTCTCAATACAAATTTCTCCTCGATGTTCTTGGAGATCTATTTGATGAAATACTCTTTTGAAGTGTGTTTGCCGAGATCCGATGGATTGTGGATTTATGATCAGCTTATCTGTGAATATTATTTGAATCTTCTGTGAATTCTTATATGCATGATTTGATATCTTTGCAAGTCTCTTCGAACTATCGATTTGGTTTGGCCAACTAGATTGGTTTTTCTTGCAATGGGAGAAGTGCTTAGCTTTGGGTTCAATCTTGCGGTGTCCTTTCCCAGCGACAGTAGGGGCAGCAAAGCACGTATTGTATTGTTGCGATCGAGGATAAAAAGATGGGGTTTTCATCATAATGCTTGGGTTAATTCCTCTACATCATGTCATCTTGCTTAAAGTGCTACTCTGTTCTTTATGAACTTAATACTCTAGATGCATGCTGGATAGCGGTCGATGTGTGGAGTAATAGTAGTAGATGCAGAATCGTTTCAGTCTACTTGACACGGACGTGATGCCTATATTCATGATCATTGCCTTAGATATCTTCATAACTTTGCGCTTTTCTATCAATTGCTCGGCAGTAATTTGTTCACCCACCATAATAATTCCTATCTTGAGAGAAGCCTTTAATGAAACCTATGGCCCCCAGGTCTATTTTCCATCTTATAAGTTTCCGATCTACAATTCTAGTTTCCGATTTACTTTCTTTGCAATCTTTTACTTTCCGTTCCATAAACCAAAAATACCAAAAATATTACTTTACCGATTATCCATCTCTATCAAATCTCACGTTGCAAATAACCGTGAACGGATTGACAACCCCTTTATCGCGTTGGGTGCAAGTTGGTGTTTGTTTGTGCAGGTATTCGGTGGCTTGCGCGTTGTCTCCTACTGGATTGATACCTTGGTTCTCAAAACTGAGGGAAATACTTACTCTACTTTGTTGCATCACCCTTTCCTCTTCAAGGGAAAAACCAACGCAATCTCAAGAGGCAGCAGGAAGAATTTCTGGCGCCATTGCCGCAGAGATTTATGCCAAGTCAAGTCAAGATTTGTCTCCCGTCAACTTGCCAATTTCTGGCGCCGTTGCCGGGGAGATCTATGTCAAGCCAAGACATACCAAGTACCCATCATAAACTCTCATCCCTCGCATTACATTATTCGCCATTCGCCTCTCGTTTTCCTCTCCCCCACTTCTAAAATGATTTTCAAAAAGATTCGCCTTTTCTTCACCCCTCTTACGTTCGTCTTCTTTGCTTGCTTTTTGCGTGCCCGTGTGTTGGATTGCTTTCTTTCTCACAATGGCTCAAGATAATACCAAATTGTGTGACTTTTCCAACACCAATAATAATGATTTTATTAGTACTCTGATTGCTCCCGATGCTAATGCAGAATATTGTGAAATTAATACCGCTTTGCTGAATCTTGTTATGAAAGATCAATTTTCTGACCTTCCTAATGAAGATGCCGCATCCCATCTTAATAATTTCATTAATTTGTGTGATATGCAAAAGAAAAAAGATGTGGATAATGATATTGTTAAATTGAAGCTATTTCCATTCTCACTTCGAGATCATGCTAAAACATGGTTTTCATCTTTGCCTAAAAATAGTATTGATTCATGGAACAAGTGTAAAGATGCTTTTATTTCCAAGTATTTTCCTCCCGCTAAGATCATCTCCCTTAGGTACGATATTATGAATTATAAGCAACTTGAACATGAACATGTTGCACAATCTTGGGAGAGGGTGAACTTGATGATTAGAAATTGCCCTACTCATGGTTTGAATTTGTGGATGATTATACAAAAGTTTTATGCTGGATTGAATTTTGCTTCTAGAAATCTTTTAGATTCAGCCGCGGGAGGCACTTTTATGGAAATTACTTTAGGAGAAGCTACTAAACTTCTAGATAATATTATGGTTAATTATTCTCAATGGCATACCAAAAGATCTTCCACTAGTAAAAAAGTGCATGCAATTAAAGAAATTAATGTTTTGAGTGGAAAGATGGATGAGCTTATGAAATTGTTTGCTAGTAAGAGTGCTCCTATTGATCCTAATGATATGCCTTTGTCTACTTTGATTGAAAACAATAATGAATCTATGAATGTGAATTTTGTTGGTAGGAACAATTTTGATAATAATGCGTATAGAGGCAATTTTAATCATAGGCCGTTTCCTAGTAATTCCTACAAAAATTCTTATGGAAATTATAATAAGATGCCCTATGAATTTGAGAATAGTGTTAAAGAATTTATAAGTTCGCAGAAGTATTTCAATGCTTTGATTGAAGAAAAATTGCTTAAGATTGATGATTTGGCTAGGAACGTGGATAGAATTTCTCTCGATGTTTATTCTTTGAAACTTAGATCTATTCCACCTAAGCATGATATGAATGAGTCTCTCAAAGCCATGAGAATTTCCATTGATGAGTGCAAAGAAGAACCGCTAAGATGCGTGCTAAGAAAGATTGGTTTATAAAAGCGTGTTCTTTTAGTTTCCGTGAAAATAATGATGAAGATCTTAAAGTGATGATGTCACTCCTATTGAATATTTGTTTTCCAATGTAAATCTTGATAAAGATGGGACTGGAGATGAGTCAACTTTAGTTAGAAGGTGTCCCAATGATTCGGAGTTTTTAGATCTTGATGCAAAAATTGATAAAAGTGGGATTGCAGAGGTCAAAACTTTAGATAGCAATGAACCCACTCTTTTGGATTTCAAGGAATTTAATTATGATAATTGTTCTTTAATAGATTGTATTTCCTTGTCGCAATCCATGTTGAATTCTCCTCATGCCTATATCAAAACAAAGCTTTTACTAAACATATTGTTGATGTTATGATGTAATCTTATGAAGAAAAGCTTGAATTGGAAGTTTCTATCCCTAGAAAACTTTATGATGAGTGGTAACCTACTATTAAGATTACAATTAAATATTATGAATGCCATGTTTTGTGTGATTTGGGTGCTAGTGTTTCCACGATTCCGAAAACTTTATGTGATGTGTTAGGTTTCCATGAATTTGATGATTGTTCCTTAAATTTGCATCTTGCGGATTCCACTATTAAGAAACCTATGGGAAGAATTAATGATGTTCTTATTGTTGCAAATAGGAATTATGTGCCCGTAGATTTCATTGTTCTTGATATAGATTGCAATCCTACATGTCCTATTATTCTTGGTAGACCTTTCCATAGAACGATTGGTGCCATTATTGATATGACAAAAGGAAACATTAGATTCCAATTTCTGTTAAGGAAAGGCATGGAACACTTCCCTAGAAATTAAATTAAATTGCCTTATGAATCTATTATGATAGCCACTTATTGATTGCATGCCAAAGATGATAACACTTAGATTTATTCGTGTTTTATGCCTAGCTAAGGGCGTTAAACAATAGCGCTTGTTGGGAGGCAACCCAATTTTATTTTTGTTTTTGCTGTTTAGGTTCTGTTTTGCAATAAATATTTCATCTAGCCTCTGGTTAGATGTGGTTTTTTGTTTTAGTTAGTGTTTGTGCCAAGTAAGACCTTTGGGATAACTTACGGTAATAGTTGATTTGATCTTGCTGAAAAAACAGAAACTTTTTGCTTAGTCCCAGAATTGTTTAAAATCATAGAAGCGTGATAAAATCCTGAATTTTTTACAGTAGATTGATATAAAAATTGCCTAGGACATCCTAAGTTTTCAGGATTTTTGGAGTTATAGAAGTATGCGAACTATTCGGATTACTACTAGATGTTCTGTTTTTGACAGATTCTGTTTTTCACATGTTGTTTCCTTATTTTGATGCATCTATGGCTAGTATCGGGGGGGGGGGGGGTATGAACCATGGAAAATTTGGAATACAATAGATATCACACCAATATAAATAAAGAATGAGTTCACAACAGCAACAAAAGTGGTGATTTATTTTCTTATACTAACGGAGCTTACGAGATTTTCTGTTGAGTTTTGTGTTGTGAAGTTTTCAAGTTTTAGGTAAGGATTTGATGGACTATGGAATAAGGAGTGGAAAGAGCCTAAGCTTGGGGATGCCCAAGGCACCCCAAGGTAATATTCAAGGGTGCCAAAGAGCCTAAGCTTGGGGATGCCCCAGGAAGGCATCCCCTCTTTCGTCTTCGTCTATCGGTAACTTTACTTGAGGCTATATTTTTATTCACCACATGATATGTGTTTTGCTTGGAGCGTCTTGTATGATTTGAGTCTTTGATTTTTATTTTGACACAATCATCCTTGCTGTACACACCTTTTGGGAGAGACACGCATGAATCGTGATTTATTAGAATACTCTATGTGCTTCACTTATATCTTTTGAGCTAGACAAATTTGCTCTAGTGCTTCACTTATATCTTTTTAGAGTCTTTAAAACAACATTGTAATTTGCTTTGGTTATAAATTTAGTCCTAATGTGACAGGCATCCAAGAGGGATATAATAAAAAAATTCATATAAAGTGCATTGAATACTACGAGAAGTTTGATTCCTTATTATTGTTTTGAGATATGAAGATCGTGATATTAGAGTTATGCTAGTGAGTAGTTGTGAATTTGAGAAATACTTGTGTTAAGGTTTGTGAGTCCCGTAGCATGCATGTATGGTGAACCGTTATGTAACGAAGTTGGAGCATGAGATATTTTTTGATTGTCTTCCTTATGAGTTGCGGTCGGGGATGAATCAAGAGTGACATGTATAAAAAGAATGATGAAGGGTGTCTTTGCCACAAATACGATGTCAACTACATGATCATGCAAAGCAATATGACAATGATGATGCGTGTCATAATAAACGGAACGGTGGAAAATTGCATGACAATATATCTCGGAATGGCTATGGAAATGCCATAATAGGTAGGTATGGTGGCTGTTTTGAGGAACGTATATGGTGGGTTTATGGCACGAGCGAAAGTTGCACGGTACTAGAGAGGCTAGCAATGGTGGAAGGGTGAGAGTGCGTATAGTCCATGGACTCAAAATTAGTCATAAAGAACTCACATACTTATTGCAAAAATCCATTAGTCATCAAAACAAAGTACTACGTGCATGCTCCTAGGGGGATAGATTGGTAGGAAAAGACCATCGCTCGTCCCCGACCGCAACTCATAAGGAAGACAATCAAAAAATATCTCATGCTCCAACTTCGTTACATAACGGTTCACCATACATGCATGCTACGGGACTCACAAACCTTAACACAAGTATTTCTCAAATTCACAACTACTCACTAGCATAACTCTAATATCACGATCTTCATATCTCAAAACAATAATAAGGAATCAAACTTCTCGTAGTATTCAATGCACTTTATATGAATTTTTTTATTATATCCCTCTTGGATGCCTGTCACATTAGGACTAAATTTATAACCAAAGCAAATTACAATGTTGTTTTAAAGACTCTAAAAAGATATAAGTGAAGCACTAGAGCAAAATTGCCTAGCTCAAAAGATATAAGTGAAGCACATAGAGTATTCTAATAAATCATGATTCATGTGTGTCTCTCTCAAAAGGTGTGTACAGCAAGGATGATTGTGACAAACTAAAAAGCAAAGACTCAAATCATACAAGACGCTCCAAGCAAAACACATATCATGTGGTGAATAAAAATATAGCCTCAAGTAAAGTTACCGATAGACGAAGACGAAAGAGGGGATGCCTTCCGAGGCATCCCCAATCTTAGGCTCTTGGTTTTCCTTGAATATTACCTTGGGGTGCCCTGGGCATCCCCAAGCTTAGGATCTTGCCACTCCTTATTCCATAGTCCATCAAATCCTTACCCAAAACTTGAAAACTTCACAACAGAAAACTCAACAAAAAATCCATAAGCTCCGGTAGTATAAGAAAATAAATCACCACTTTTGGTACTGTTGTGAACTCATTCTTTATTTATATTGGTGTAATATCTACAGTATTCCAACTTTCCATGGTTCATACCCCCCGATACTAGCCATAGATTCATCAAAATAAGCAAACAACACATAGAAAACAGAATCTGTTAAAAACAGAACAGTGTGTAGCAATCTGGATATTTCGAATACTTCTGTAACTCCAAAAATTCTGAAAAATTAGGACGACCTAAGCAATTTGTTTATTAATCTTCTGCAAAAGGAATCAGTATTTTATCACGCTTCTATGATTTTAAACAATTCTGGGTCTGAGCGCAAAAGTTTTGTATTTTTCAGTAAGATCAAATCAACTATCACCGTAAGCTATCCCAAAGGTCTTACTTAGCACAAACACTAATTAAAACATAAAACCACATCTAACTTGAGGCTAGATGAATTATTTATTGCAAAACAGAACCTAAAAAGCAAAAAAACAAAAAATAAAATTGGGTTGCGTCCCAACAAGCGTTATTGTTTAACGCCCATAGCTAGGCATAAAACACGAATAGATCTAAGTATAATCGTAACAGTGATAAGGCAAATCTCAAAAACTCATCTCATACTCCATTCGTTCAGCAGCAAGTTTTCTTTGTGGTAAGCAAAAGTAATCAAAAGGGCTAAATTTAATATAGGATAAGAATCCCCAAGATCAATTTCGGGAGGAATTGGTTCCTCCTTCGGCCCCTCGTATTGTATAACCAACTCATCATTATAAGCATTCTTTTGACAAAAAGTCACGAGCTTGTGTCCAAGAGAGAAACCCAATCCATTGTTTTGTATAGCAAAATTATCATTAAGCTCAGAAATTGTATCAACTAAAACATCGGTAGGGACTCTCTTTCTTAAGTTTTCATTATAAGCAACATGATCTAAAGATCGTAAATGCATTCTGTCCTCTTAATTAAAAATAATTCCCTCTATGGGAGGACGACCACCATCTACTTTAATATGAGCAGAAATTTCACTAGCTTCTTTCATAAAAAATCTAAACTCATGTGCTAGGAATATAGTGGCGCCGCGCTTAAGAGAAGAATGCTCAATATTGGAAAACTCTAGGAAAATCCTTTGAATGGATGGATGCATATGAACAAATTGTCTTTCAAGTTCAACTATGAGCAAAGATATAGCATCCGCGAGACTACTAGTTTTATGGAGAATAGACCCTCCCAAAGTGGGAAGTGCACCGGCACAAGTGAAGAAATCTTGAATAACCCCCTTTCCAATAATATTGCCACTACCGATGCGAAGCTTTTTAGCGTGTAGAATACTAGGTTCTTCATGAGAATTAGTATTGGTAAAAGCATCAAAGTTCCCCCCTTGTTACTACTATCTTTTTCAGCGATAACCTCCCCAATTTCAGACATGGTGACGACAAACAGATCTAGCGAACGAGCAACCAAAAGGCAAATGAAGAAGACGAACGGGAGAGGGGCGAAGAAAAGGCAAATCTTGTCAAAAATCATTTTAGAAGTGGGGGAGAGGAAAATGAGAGGCGAATAATGTAATTCAAGAGATGAGAGTTTATGATGGGTACTTGGTATGTGTTGACTTGGTGTAGATCTCCCCGGCAACGGCGCCAGAAATTCTTCCTGCTACTTCTTGAGCTTGCGTTGGTTTTTCCCTTGAAGAGAAAAGGGTCATGCAGCAAAGTAGAGTAAGTATTTACCTCAGTTTTGAGAACCAAGGTATCAATCCAGTAGGAGACAATGCACAAGTCATCGAATACCTGCACAAACTAACACCAACTTGCACCCAACGTGATAAAGGGGTTGTCAATTGATACGTCTCCAACGTATTATAATTTATGAAGTTCTCATGCTGTTATATTATCATTCTTGGATGTTTTACAATCATTTTATAGCAACTTTATATCATTTTTGGGAACTAACCTATTAACCCAGTGCCCAGTGCCAGTTGCTGTTTTTTGCTTGTTTTTACATCGCAGGAAATCAATATTAAACGGAGTCCAAACACCGCAAAACTTTTTGTGGATTTTTATGGACCAAAAGACTCCCGATGGGCCAGAGCAACACCTGGGGGTTGCCCCGAGGGGGGCACAACCTACCAGGGCACGCCTGGGGGCCCAGGCGCGCCCAGGTGGGTTGTGCCCACCTCGGTGGCCTCCCGCACCCCCTCTTTACCCTATAAATTCACAAATATTCCGAAAACCCTCGGGGTTAACCTAGATCAGAAGTTTCGCCGCCGCAGGCCTCTGTTCCGTCACCCTGCCGGAGGGGGAAATCATCTCCGGTGGCCATCTTCATCATCCTGACGGCCACCACGATGAGGAGGGAGTAGTACACCCTCGGGGCTGAGGATTTGTACCAGTAGCTATGTGTTTAATTGCTCTCTCTCGTGTTCTTGAGATGTCATGATCTTGATGTATCGCGGGCTTTTGTTAATATAGTCGGATCATATGGTGTTTCCCCCTCTCTATCTTGTGATGAATTGAGTTTTCCCTTTGAGATTTCATTTATCAGATTGAATACTTTTATGGATTTGAGAGCACTTGATATATGTCTTGCAAATGAATACTCATGGTGACAATGGGGGTATTATTTTGATTCACTTGATATATGTTTTGGCACTCAACTCACGGATTCCCAAGGTGACATTGGGGTAATCTACGCATAGGGGTTGACGCACGTTCTTGTCTTTGTTTCTCCGGTAGAAATCTTGGGGCACTCTTTGAAGTTCTTTGTGTTGGATTGAGTATTATGAATCTGAAATTATTTGGTGTTATTTTAGTATGAACTCTTGGATAGATCGATCGGAAAGAATAGCTTCGAGGTGGTTTCGTACCCTACAAACAATTTCTTCTTATGTTCTCCGCTAGATATGAACTTTGGAGTGATTCTTCATCACACTTTGAGGGGTGGTTATACGATCCAATTATATTAGCACTGTTGAGAAATTACACTAGCGAAAGTATGAACCCTAGGCCTCATTTTCAAGCATTGCAATACCCTTTTTGTGCCCGTTTACTATTTGCTACCTTGCTGTTTTTATTTATTCAGATTATAAAAATATATTTCTACCATCAATATTACACTTTTATCACCATCTCTTCGCCGAACTAGTGCACCTATACAAATTACCATTGTATTTGGTATGTTGGGGACACAAGAGACTTTTTATTATTTGGTTGCAGGGTTGTTTGAGAGAGACCATCTTCATCCTACACCTCCCACAGATTGATAAACCTTAGGTCATCCACTTGAGGGAAAATTGCTACTGTCCTACAAAACTCTGCGCTTGGATGCCCAACACTTGTCTACAAGAATAAAGTTACGTAGTAGACATCAAGCTCTTTTCTGGCGCCGTTGTCGGGGAGGTTAGGAAAGCGGCACTCACATCCCGTCAATGAAGCTCTTTTATGGCGCCGTTGCCGGGGAGGTGAGTGCATGAAGGTATATATTTAGATCTTGCAATCGAATCTTTTAGTTTCTTGTTTTATCACTAGTTTGGTTTATAAAAGAAAACTACAAAAAATGGAATTGAGGTTGCATCATATTATTCATCTTTATAATGTCTTCATGAAAATGATGGAAAGGAAAATCATGCTCTATTAATAGAAGAAGAATTCAGTAGAATATTTGGCATAAATGATGAGCATGATTGCAATGTTATTATTATGAATTCTTTGAATATCCATGATGCTAATGATATGAAATGCCATAAGCTTGGGGATGCTATGTTTGATGAAGATGATATTTTTAGTCCCCCAAGATTTGATGTGCAAATTTGTTATAATGATTGCATGCCTCCTATTTATGATGATAATAATGATGAAAGTGGATTTGGAGAGGTCATGACTTTATTTAGTGATGAATCCACCATTTTGGATGAGGATTCAATTGACTATGATAACAAAGTTGCTATCTATGATGATTATGGTGATGACATGTATGCTATAAAGAATAATTATAACCATGAAACTTGTCATCATGATTTTAACTTTCACTCTCATGATAGTTATTTTGTTGAGTTTGTTCCCACTACTATTTATGAGAAGAAATTTGTTTATGTGGAGAGTAATAAGTTTTCTATGCTTTTGTGTCATGAAAAGAATGCTTTATGTGATGGTTATATTGTTGAATTTCTTCATGATGCTAGTGAAAATTATTTTGAGGGAGGAACTTATGCTTGTAGGAATTGCAATAATATCAAGTTTCCTCTCTATGTGTTGAAAGTTTTGAAGTTATGCTTGTTTTGCCTTCCTATGCTAGTTGATTCTTGCTCCCATAAGTTGTTTGCTCACACAATCCCTATGCATAGGAAGTGGGTTAGACTTAAATGTGCTAGTCATATGCATCATGATGCTCCCGTTATGTTTCAATTCTTATCTTTTATGCGAGCATCTTTTGAAATCATCATGCCTAGCTAAAAAGGCATTAAAAAAGCGCTTGTTGGGAGACAACCCAACACTTTTACCTACTGATTTTGTGTGTTCATATGATTATTCTACTGTAATAATCATGTTTTATTGCTTTTGTTTCAATAAAGTGCAAAGTAAAGCCTTTGTGATAGTGTGGATGATAGTTGACTTGATTATGTGCAAAAACAGAAACTTTTGCTTCCAGAAATAGAATTGTTTAAATTGACTGGAGCGTTGAAAAATTCTGAATGTTTTACAGATGATTTATAGAAAAAATTTCTACGTGGTCCTATTTTCTTCAGATTTTTTAAACCGGGGCGCGTGTCGACGTAGCACTTCCCCTCAGGCACACGAGCCGCGTATGTCGAATATCCTGGATCCTTCGAGGCTAGTAGGCTTTTCTCAGTCGACAGCACATGGACGTGCAGTCTCCTGAGATCCCCTGATAGTGCCTCCAGCGGTTTCGGCGGTAGCATCGGCTCGCCCGTGAGATGGAACATGGCCGCACCTTTCACGGGTACACGCTCTTCAGAATCCACCGTCTGGCTGCTATGTGCTCTGGTTTGTTTGGGGGCAGCTATCTTCCCCGATCTCTTCCTCTCCTTTTTCTTGGGCACACCTTCCAGACCCTTCCTTAACCCCTGCCCCAGTGTTGCTGGGCTAAGCACTGTACAACCCCCGGCTAGTTGAGCCTGTGTTGAGGTGGTATCTTCAGGCGTGTCCTGTGAGGATTTCATGAAGAGAGACTTCTTGCAATCCCTGCTACGACATTCCTGCCCGGGCAGATCATCCATATCCTCATTAGCATGCTGATAGCCCGATTCGTCATATGGTTGACTCATCATATCTAAGTCACCCTCATACGCGTTTGTATTGAGGAAACCCATTGGGTCCTCCGTCTCCTCTGTCTCATCATCCATTCTCTGTTCTACGGGACCGATTACATCAGCCAGTACTATTGCACCCCCTTCATCACGTCGTTCTCCGCTCTCACCCGACACTACAGGAGCTGGTAATTGCGTAGGCAGGGTGGTGGTCCCCATACATGCTTGTTGATGTGTGGTTATTGGTGTGCTCTCGGCCGGCTCCAGACGAAGAAGATTCTTTGGCCATAGCAGCACCCAACCCTTGCAGCTTCCAATCCGTGGCGGGGTCTCGTCGTCCTCTCCCCCTAGGCGTAATGGAGGAGGCAAATCCTCGTGCCCCGATGTCACACTCGACAAGGTAACCCTGAAGTGCCCAGCGGGCATCGGCTGGTTGTGGAACATGCGATCCAAGGGCTTCGTTATCACCCCTTTTCCCACGTCCACCTTCTGGCCTTTGATCAAGTAGAGTACGGTGCACATGGTTTCATCGGCTTGCAAACACATGTGTGCGGCGTAAAACATCCGAAAGGCAACGGAAATGAAATATTATAGATATATATGTTCGTGCGACATCTAATTACCGTGAGGGCGTCGAGCTCAGCCAAAGACGAAGGCCCACCTAGCGCGCCAGAGACTGAGGACGGGCTGCTATGAGCGGGTGCGAGTGCGAGAGGAGGCCCGGTTGCGTGAGCAAGTGATGGTGTGGTGGTGTTGTTGTTCACGGAGTTGCTCGCGACGAAACTGGGCAACGGGAAATCATGTACCTTCTTGTCTGGATTTTCTTTTGTCCAGTTGATGATAGCCGGGACCAAGTTAGTAGCGAAATCATTTCTGCAGGCAGTTACAGCTACATTGACTGCCTGCTGTAGCAACTCATTTTTCTCCTCAACTGTTTTTTCGCGTCCTCAGCTGCTTTTTTCTCGAACGCAAGCTTCACCTTCTCGTTGATGTCCGCCTGACTAAACTTCCTTTTCTGCTTCTTGGCCTCCGGGCCCTCGTTGTAAAACACCTTCCACATAGCATCGTCTCCGGCACCATGCACACGACCATATTGCGGCCGCTGGCCCAAAGGGAGTCCCTTAAGTTTGTTCAAGGCCCGGTTGAGAGGGGTGTCCCACTTGGGCCTCATCGGAGAAGTAGGGCTTTCGGCTGCAAGCTGGTGTTGCTTCTCCTGCAGAAGGAACGTGAACCGTTTAGGAATGTGTAGTCGACTAGATCTGGAGCTGAATGTAAGGTGGTAAAAGAATAATTACCAGTAGTCTAATCAATCTCCTCGTGATCTGGTCCATGTAAAAAACCTTCTTTTCCTTGTCCCACTTGTAGCGGACCCTGATGAAGTCACGCTCCAAGGGGTTGGTGAACTTCGCGAAGGGGTCTGGGAGACCCGCGGCTTCATATTTCGCGTCCTCCTTATCCCATATGGGCCTTTTACCGAGGTAGCCACGGCTTCCGAGGTGATGCTTCCCCGTGTTCCTTTGCTGAAGGCTCTTGAATTTCCCAGCCTTAGCCTTGGCTACTTCGGTAGCGCAAGTGTCCTTGAACTTTTCAAACTCCTCTTCCGTAAGTGTCGGATTTTCCTCCAGAATCTTTGACACGGGTTCCTCAACCTCAATAGCTCGTTTCACCCTCCCTTTCCAGGAGGCCAAATCATTGCTGAACATGCCCATGGCGTGATTGTTAATCTTTTTCATTTTCAGATCATCCCATGGTTGCTCTATGTTATCATCCCGGTCGGGGAACTTGAATCTCTTGTGCAACTTTGTCAGGAGCAACTGCGTCAAATGTTCTTTACTCCTTAAGTCATCATCGTTGATGCTCGCGCATTCTCGTAGGATGGATCCTACTTGGTTCCCATAGCACTTGCGAGGTTCTTCCGGCTCTAATGGCTCAAACTTGCCAGGTGCCATCTTTGTGATCACCAGTCGTCCAATGCCTAGTTTGTTAGGTTTTCGTATCCTCTGCTTCTTCTTTTCGGTAGCGGCATCAGCGCTGGTACCTTCCCTGTCGGTATCTTCCCCGCCGGTACCTTCCCCACCGGTCTCGGTGCCGCAACCGGTGCCGGCGCCGTCGGTGTCGATGTCGGCGTCAGTACCATCATCAAGGCCGGCCTGCAAACCTTGACGTTGCTTAGCAGACAAAAAGTCGAGGTACTCTTGTTCACCCTCATAATCCATCTCGTCTGCATCTTGGTCAGAAGGCCCGGTTTCTTCGTTGTTCGACATGTTTCCTATGATTAAGTCTCCTCTTTTAATTCTAAAACTATGAAAAAATGAGAAGTGACATAAAAAAGATCTATGTATGTTTGCCGGAATGTCGTTTCCCAGCAACTCTCGGCACTCGATATGCCTACTATCTAGCACAAGTCATGCCAAAATTCACGGAAAAATTTCGGCATGACCTTTGCTAAAAAAATGGACATATCGAGCGCCTGAAATTCACCGGAATGGAAATGAATCAACATTTCAGCATAACATAGGCCACTCGGATCATTTAACCTGCACATAATCATCATGTCCAAATGACATGTCCAAATTCCAAATATGACATGTCCAAAACATCACATATCCACATATCACATGTCCACTTCAAATTTGCATATAAAAGGAAGAAAAATATAGAACTTGAAGAAAAATGCAAGAAGTCATAACAATATTTGAAAGTAAAATTCAGCCTACCTAAATTTGCTTTAACAAGGGATGTTGATTTGGACAATTGCTTAAACTAATTCTATTTTTTAAATACTAATTCTAATTAACTAACTAGCACTATAAAATTTAAATAGCAACAATTACTTAAACTACAAAACCTAGCTAAATTCATAACTAATTAGATAACCTAATTAACCTACTGCCCTAACTAAAACCTAAGTAAATTAACCAAAGAACCCTAGCTAGCAGAGAGAGGAGGAGCGGTGGGGGGCTTACAGAGGGTGCAGGCCCGACGACGGCCGAGGTTGGGAGGAGTCGGGGTCGGGGCCGGGGTCGGAGTCGGGGTCGGGGCCGGGGCCGGGGTCGGGGCCGTGGGCGAGCACCGAGATCGGGGTAGGGGCCGGGGCCGGGGCCGTGGGCGAGCGTCGAGGTCGGGGGCGAGCGCAGGGGCGGCGACGAGGGCAGGGCTCCGGCGGTGCGATGGGGGAAGAGAGAGTGGGGACATGGGGGAAAAGAGGCGGGATGAAGAGAGAGTGGGGATTTTGGGGGGTTAAGTGGACATAGCAGTAGCGCGTTTAAACCGAACGCACTATAGCTAAGTTAGCTATAGCGATTTTATGCGTAGAGCACTACTACTATTACTGGTAGCTATAGCGGTTTTATGAGGAAACCGCTACTGCTACCTTGGCTAGTTGTAGCGCTTTTTCAGAAAAGCGCTACTGCTATAGCCAGAACCTATAGCAGTTTTCCTGTTTGTTTCTTTCTATTTTCTTTTCCTTTATTTTCTCTCACTTTTTTTTCCGAGAGCAGTGAACGAATGGAAGGCATATATATTGCATCATTTGACGGTTAAGTATGTATACAAAATAGGAACATATATATTACTTCATTGGACCCATGCATAATGGCTAAGTGTGTATACAAAATAGGAACATATATATTACATCATTTGACCGATAACATACGGTTCGTCAACGTTGACATTTTCGTTTTTGAGTGAGCTTCTTTCCCTTCTTGTTCGTTGAAGAATAATTGAGCCCCTCATTGTGACTTTTCCTTTTCCATGGAGTACGATTTTTCTTAGGTAATGTAGTATTGATTCTTATTTTGACGTATACTTCATCGTCATCGTCATCTTCCCTCGTTGGGTTGCCGTAGTGGTCGTAGTCTTCCTCATTGGCGGCTCCATCCATTCCAATGATGTTCCTTTTGCCTCTCCTCACGATAACACGGCTGGGATTGCGCGTGTCGGTTATGAAGAAGCATTGTGTCACGTGCTTAGCGTGTACCCATGGCTCGTTTTTTACTATAGCGTTCACGATAGCGCTCTTGGCGTCGGGTATAGTCATGGTAGTGAAATACCTGTTTTCTCTTTTGACATTCTTAGCCCATCTGACACAGAACATCGTCGTGTTGTGCAGTCCAGAGTAGTCAAGTTCCCAGATCTCCTCAACCCTTCCATAAAATCTCACAGTTGCGCCGTCGTCGCTGCCGGTCATGCATTCCATCGTCACCCCTGAGTTCTGATCATCACTGTCCATATCTTTGGCCTCCGTGTAGAACGTGTATCCGTTGATACCGTATGCCTGATAGGTGATGAGGTTGGGTGAGGGGCCATGTGCTAAGGCGTATATGAGCAATCTGTCCTTAGAGCCCTCCTCCGGGGGATTAGCAATAATATGCTCTTTGAACCAATGCAGGAAAGTGGAGTTGTGCTCTCTGGTAACTTCGGCGTCCGTCCTGCATACCCCCCCGGTCACGATACTTCTTTGCGATAATTTCTTTGTGCAGTGCCACGAAAGGATCTACCTCGTCTAGGTGTTGTAGCACTACCAAGTTTGCTCTGTCAAAGTCGTTGCATCGATCTGAGTATGCCACGTGCAGTTCCATGCGACCGTTGGAGTGACCTTCTCCTTCGAGCCTCCCATCGTGCTTGTTAACGGGCAAACCAACACTAACACCAGGCGGCTGGTCTGCGCCATATAGAAAATTCTCGCAGAAAGAGATGCACTCTTGTGTCACATAGCCCTGGACGATGCTTCCATCCGGACGGGACATGTTACGAACAAATCCTTTGATGATCCCATTCATCCTCTCAAACGGCATTATGTTGTGCAGGAACGACGGCCCCAGGTGTATTATGTCGTCCACAATATGGACACACAGATGCACCATGACGTTAAAGAAAGCGGGCGGGAAGTACATCTCAAGCTCATTCAGTATCACAATGATCTCTTCCTGTAGCCTTCGGAGCTGCTTCACACTGATCGACTTTCAAGAGATGACGTCGAAAAAGTTACAGAGACCAATAAGCGTGTCATGGACGTGCTTGTCCATTATCCCTCTAAGGGCAACAGGTAGTATCTGCGTCATCATCACATGACAGTCATGGGACTTCATCCCGCTGAACCTTTTCTTGTTCGTGTATAGATATTTGCTTATCTTGCCACAGTAACCGGAACTAACTTTGACTCCGGTAAGGCACTTAAAGAGTTGATCGATCTCAGCCTGACTTAAGGTGAAGCAAGAAGGGGGGCAATAATCCTCTTCCTTTACTTTCTTGCCCTTCTTCTCCCGTGCCTCTGTCTCCGTCTCTGTCTCGTCTGACTTTTTACGGGGCGGCATGTGCAGATCTCCCCTGATATTCAAATCTTGCAAGTCTTTTCTTACCTTCGGCCCATCCTTGGTCTTATCCAGCATGTTCATGAGTGTCGCGAGCAAGCTCCCAAGGACATTCTTACAGATATGCATTTGATCAAGGAAATGAGGTGTATCGAGTTTGTGCCAGTACTCCAAGTCCCAGAACACAGACCTCGTCTTTCATACCTTCAGTAGCGGCTCCAGCGCCTTTTTCATCGTCTTTCCTAGCGCAGGGCACTGTTCCCAGTTTTTCAACAGCTCATCGATTTCGGCACCGCTCCGCTTACGTGGAGGTCCTCGATGCTCAGCGTGACCATTGAATAGATCTCCATGGTTTCTCCATGGGTCGTCCGGTTCGAGCCATCTTCGATGCCCCATGTACATGATTTTCCTAGACCCACCATCTTTCCTTGACGTTAGCTGCTGAGATGTCGTATCATCCATGCACCGCGTGCATCCGCAATATCCATGGCACACCTGGCCTGCGACATATCCGTAACCGAGAAAGTTGTGCACCGTCGTGATCAGCGCGGCTCTCATGTAGAAATACTCACCTTTGCTGGCATCCCATGTCTTGGTCGGTGTTTTCCATAACGTGTCTAACTCCTCTTGAAGTAGCCCCAGATACAGATTAATATTATTTCCTGGTTGTTTCGACCCTTGAATCAGCATGCTCATGTGAATGTACTTCGACTTCATGCACAACCAGGGGGAGAGGTTGTACATCCATACAAACATGGGCCATGTGCTATGGTTGGTCTTCTGGTTGCCAAACGGGTTCATGCCATCGGTACACGCACCGAGCACGATGTTCCTTGCATCACATCCGAAATACCGATAGAAGCCGTTCAACGCTCTCCACTGACTTCCATCCTTGACGTGTCTCAGCTTCGGATCATCTCCATCATCGGGCTTCTTCCTCTCCGCGTGCCAGCACATAAACTTTGCTTCCTTGGGATCTATGAAATACCGCTAGAGACGAGGAGTGATCGGTAAGTACCATACAACTTTCTGGTGACATTTCTTCCTGGCCTTCTTGTATCGAGAAGCATTGCACACCGGACAGCTTGTTTTTTCCGCGTGCTCCTTCCGATAAATTATGCAATCATTGATGCATGCATGGTATCTAACGTGCGGTAGATCAAGAGGGCACACGATCTTCTTGGCCTCATCCACACTAGTAGGACATAGATTCCCCGCGGGAAGAACATCCTTTAGGTACTTGAGATGCTCATCAAGGCTAGTGTCGGTCCATTTGTTTTTAGCCTTCGTCTTCAGAAGTTGGAGCTTGAAACTCAAGCGGGTCACCTCAGGATTGCAACCATCATACAATGGAGTGTTCGAGTCTACCACCAGTTGCTGCAGCTTAGCCTCCTCTCTAGAAGCAGCTCTCTCAGTACTCGTCTCCTTGCGAAGCAATGCTTGAACATGATGGTCCCGCACGATTGAACTTAGTACCGATGAACTCTGCGGCATGGAGTCCACGTTCTCTCCGCTGCCATGTCCGGCCCCTTCTCCGCCACCATGTCTGGCCTCTTCCCCGCCGCCATTATCGATCATCTCTTCGTCTTGCCCTGTGTCGTCATTGCCTACCCCGTCGGCGTCCTCAACATCATCATCCTCATCTTCAATTATCCATCGAGTATAGCCATCCATGAAACCAGTCATGAGCAGCGCTTCGACACGACCATCATCATAGGGGCCGAGCCAAACTATTCCTTTGCATTTTTGACACGGACATAAAACCTCTGTCAGGTTATTTTCTTTCATGTCCTGCACCGCCGACCGCAACCACATGTCCACCATCATTCCACTGACCATCATGAACGTCTGCACAGTAATAATAAACAAATTGATTATATAAATGCATCCATGCATCAAATTCATACAAAAATTCGGCATGACCTTCCCTAAAAATAGGACATATAGATCTAGAGTTTGCCCGGAATTCGCCGAAACGGAAATAAATCAACATTTCGGCAAAACATAGGCAACTCAAAAGCACAATTCAGCGTCAAATCATGCCACACACACAATTTCCATCATATCTCCCAATTATCATATCGCACACACATACACATATTTCCATTCTTGCAAAAGCATGAATTTTTAATCACCTATCGTCTCGAGATCGAGCACACGGTGGAGATGATGATGTAGGGAGATCAAAAGTGGACAAAGCTCTTCTTGACAAAGCTAGATCTAGTTAGAGGCACATAGGTCACTTCACTAAATGCTACATCTACCTAGCTAGCTAATTTGGGAGGAGACAACTTCAACTAGTGGAGGGGGAAGGAAAAAGAGAAAGGAGATGCATTAATGGAGGTGGTGTAGTTAGCTAGGAGTAATAAAGAGAGAGAAAGGTAGGTAGAAGAGGGAGAGTAATGAAGGGAGAAGTATTGAGAAAGAAGCAAAGTGAGGGAGAGAGGAGGTGGGAGGTAGGGGAAAGTGAGGAAGAGAGGAGATGGGGGAGGGGAGGAGGGGGAGGGGGAAAAGGTGGTATTATGCCGCGTCTTAGCAGTAGCGCGGGCTGCAAAGCGCGCTACTGCTAAGGGAATAGCAGCAGCGAGCTTTCGGCACACGCACTACTGCTAAGCGGGGCCCGCCATGTAGCCAGTTTCAAAATTAGCAGCAGCGACCAGAGAAAAAAGCCCGCTACTACTAATACATTAGCAGTAGCACGGGTCTCGGCAGCACGCTGCTGCTAAACCTAGGTTGGTGGGCACTGTCGGTCGATTTTACTAGCAGCGCGGTTCCACTAGGCCGCGCTACTACTAACTCGGTAGCAGTAGCGCCTGTTTTGAACCAGCGCTACTGAAAATTAGCAGTAGCGCCTCTTTTTGTACCGCGCAGCTGCTAAGATTCTGCGTATAAGGTTTTCCCTAGTAGTGATAGGACTATTAAATATGCAGAGGCATTTAGTATGCAATGTTGAATAATAATTTTAGTGATTTGCTACAGTAGAGAATGATAAGGTTTTTGAATAGTTTATACTAACTTATCTCACAAGTTCTTGCTGAGTTTTGTGTGGAAGTTTTTAAGATTTAGGGAAACCGCGATATAAAAGGAATTAAGGAGACAAAAAAGCACAAGCTTGGGGACCAAGGCATCCCAAGATAATATTTCAAGAAGTCTCAAGCATCTAAGCTTGGGGATGCCCCGGTAGGCATCCCACCTTTCTTCATCAACAATTACTGGTTAGTATCGGCTGAGCCTAAGTTGTTGCTTCTTCACATGAGTTGTGCTATTGTTGAAATGTCATTTTATTTTGTTTTGCTTGCTGTTTGAATAAAATACTTATATCTAAAAGTTTTGAAATAAGAGAGAGTCCTCAAATAGCTACCCATTTACTTAACTACTTGTTTGATCTTCACTTATATCTTTTTTGAGTAGTTTGTCATTTACTCTTGTGCTTCACTTATATCCTATGAGTAAATTTTTGAATGAATTGAATATCATGAAGTTGAAATTATATGTGCATACAATGCCTGGTGGTAGCTTCACATTGGGTTTAGAAAGTGAAATCTTTTGAAGCTTGACAATCACAATATTGGTCATACAAGCAATTCATGAATGATTGGTAGAAGGAAGAGAACTTTCATATGCAAACACACTATCATGGAAATCTTTTGTGATTGTGAGCCCCCATCAAAATATTATATGCCAAAATTGTTGACGTTGGACAAGGAAGACAACGTAATGATTTATGTTTGTTCATATTCACATAGAAGTTATATTGTCATAGATCCTTCAACATGTGGTGCTTGCCCCCCATCTTTGCTAGCCAAAAATTCCGCACCAAGTAGAGATACTACTTGTGCATCCAAAAACCCTTAAACCCAAATCTTATTTTCAAGAGTCCACCATACCTGCCTAAGGATTGAGCAAGATCCTTCAAGTAAGTTGTCATCGGTGCAATAAGGCAATAAAAATTGCTTCTAAAAGTGTTAGATCATTTAGTGTAAGACAAAATTGAGCGTTGTACGAACTTGTGATGGCAAAGAATAAAAGTGACAGAATGCATAATAAAGATTTCTATCATAAGGGGCAATATAACGTGACATTCTTTTGCACTAAGGGGTTGAGCATACAAACAAATAAGCGCATGGCAACCTCTGCTTCCCTCTGCGAAGGGCCTATCTTTTACTTTTCGGTATTTACTTTTATGGAAAGAGTCAAAGTTTTCTCTCTATTCCTTTTTATTTTTCTCTTTTTGGCAAGCATCATGTGGTGAGGAAAGATCTAGGCACATATATCCAGTTGGATATGGGTAGTATGAGTTATTATTGTTGACATCACCCTTGAGGTGAATACGTTGGGAGCCAGAACAATAAGCCCCTATCTTTCTATGTGTCCGGTTGAAACGTTTTGCTCATGTGTATGCGGTGAGTGTTAGCAATCATAGAAGACTATATGGTGGTTGAGTATGTGGAGCTCTTACTTAAACTCTGTTGAATAAGTTGAATTACAATTGCTTGGTGACTGAGAACATAGGTTGTTGAGTTTCAAGAGAATTCATCGTTTGAACCTTAACATGTGAATTGGTTGCTACTTTAACATGAGAAGTTTTATAAGAAAGAATTGCTGTTATGATGCCAGGAAAAGTGATTGAAATTATCATTGATCAAACTTATGCACTTTGCTAGCATTCACACTTCATAAATTATTTCTTTTATCATTTACCTACTCGAGGACGAGTAGGAATTAAGCTTGGGGATGCTGATATGTCTCCAACGTATCTGTAATTTATGAAGTTTTCATGCTGTTATATTATCATTCTTGGATGTTTTACAATCATTTTATAGCAACTTTATATCATTTTTTGGGACTAACCTATTGACCCAGTGCCCAGTGCCAGTTGCTGATTTTTGCTTGTTTTTTACATCGCGGGAAATCAATATCAAACAGAGTACAAACACCGCGAAACTTTTGGTGGATATTTATGAACCAGAAGACCCCCGATGGGCCAGACCAGCACCTGGGGGGTGCCCCGAGGGGGGCACAACCCACCAGGGCGCGCCTGGGGGCCCAGGCGCCCCTAGGTGGGTTGTGCCCACCTCGGTGGCCTCCGACACCCCCTCTTTACCCTATAAATTCAAAATATTTCGAAAAACCTTGGGGTTAACCTAGATCAGAAGTTCCACCGCCGCAGGCCTATGTAGCCACCAAAAACCAATCTAGACCCCGTTCTGGCACCCTGCCGGAGGGGGGAATCATCTCCGGTGGCCATCTTCATCATCCCGGCGGCCACCGCGATGAGGAGGGAGTAGTCCACCCTCGGGGCTGAGGGTTTGTACCAGTAGCTATGTGTTTAATCTCTCTCTCTCTCTCTCCCGTGTTCTTGAGATGTCACGATCTTGATGTATCGCGGGCTTTGTTAATATAGTCGGATCGTATTGTGTTTTCCCCTCTCTATCTTGTGATGAATTGAGTTTTCCCTTTGAGATTTTGTTTTATCGGAATACTTTTATGGATTTGAGAGGGCTTGATATATGTATTGCAAATGAATACTCGTGGTGACAATGGGGGTATTATTTTGATTCACTTGATATATGTTTTGGCACTCAACTAGCGGATTCCCGAGGTGACATTGGGGTAATCTACGCATAGGGGTTGATGCACGTTCTTGTCTTTGTTTCTCCGGTAGAAATCTTGGGGCACTCTTTGAAGTTCCTTGTGTTGGATTGAGTATTATGAATCTGAAATTATTTGGTTTTTAGTACGAACTCTTGGATAGATTGATCGGAAAGAATAGCTTCGAGGTGGTTTCGTACCCTACAAACGATTTCTTCTTATGTTCTCCGCTAGATAGGAACTTTGGAGTGATTCTTCATCGCACTTTGAGGGGTGGTTATATGATCCAATTATATTAGCACTGTTGAGAGATTGCACTAGCGAAAGTACAAACCCTAGGCCTCATTTTCAAGCATTGCAATACTGTTTTTATGCCTGTTTACTATTTGCTACCTTACTGTTTTTATTTATTCAGATTATAAAAATACATTTCTACCATCAATGTTACACTTTTATCACCATCTCTTCGCCGAACTAGTGCACCTATACAAATTACCATTGTATTTGATGTGTTGGGGACACAAGAGACTTTTTATTATTTGGGTGCAGGGTTGTTTGAGAGGGACCATCTTCATCCTACACCTCCCACGGATTGATAAACCCTAAGTCATCCACTTGAGGGAAAATTGGTACTGTCCTACAAAACTCTGCGCTTGGAGGCCCAACACGTGTCTACAAGAATAAAGTAGCATAGTAAACATCATCAATCTCTTCACAGTTACTTGAAAAGTGAGATCTGATAGAGATAGATAAACGGTAAAGTAAATATTTTTGGTTTATAGATTGGAAATTAAAAGATTGCAAAGGAAGTAGATCGGAAACTAAGATTGTAGATCGTAGACTTATATGATGGAAAATAGACTCAGGGGCCATAGGTTTCACTAGATCCTTCTCTCAAGATAGAAAATATTATGATGGGTGAACAAATTACTACCGAGAAATTGATAGAAAAGCGCAAAGTTATGACGGTAAGGCAATGATTATGAATATAGGCATCACCTCTGTGTCAAGTAGACCGACTCCTGACTGCATCTACTACTATTACTCCACACATCGACCGACTCCTGCCTGCATCTAGAGTATTTTCATGAAGAACAGAGTAACGCATTAAGTACGATGACATGATGTAGAGGAATAAACTCAAGAAATATGATGTAAAGCCCATCTTTTTATCCTCGATGGCAACAATACAATACGTGCCTTGTTGCCCCTATTGTCACTGCGAAAGGACACGGCAAGATTGAACCCAAAGCTAAGCACTTCTCCCATTGCAAGAAAAACCAATCTAGCTGGCCAAACCAAATCCATAGTTTGAAGAGACTTGCAAAGATATCAAATCATGCATATAAGAATTCAGAGAAGATTCAAATAATATTCATAGATAAGCTGATCATAAATCCACATTTCATCGGATCTCGGCAAACACACTACAAAAGAGTATTACATCGAATAGATCTCCAAGAACATCAAGGAGAACATGGTATTGAGAATCAAAGAGAGAGAAGAAGCCGTCTAGCTACTAGCTATGGGCCCGTAGGTCTGTGGTAAACTACTCACACTTCACAGGAAGGGCAATGGTGTTGATGTATAAGCCCTCCGTGATCGAATCCCCCTCCGGCAGGACGCCGGAAAAGGCCCCTAGATGGGATCTCACAGGTACAGAAGGTCGCGGCGGTGGAAAAGTGTTTTCTTGGATGCCTCTAGTGGTTTGGGCATATAAGAGTATATATAGGCAAAAGAATTAGGTCAGGGGGTGCATGAGGGTCCCACAAGGGTGGGGGCGCGCCCTAGCCCCTGGGCGTGCCCTCCGTCCTTGTCGCCGCCTCGTGGCTCCTCCGACTTCATCTCCTCTCCTGGTTTCCTTCTGGTCCAAGAAAGATCATCGCGAAAGTTTTATTCCGTTTGGTATTCCTTTTCTGCGAAACTCTAAAACAAGGAAAAAATAGAAACTGGCACTGGGCTCTAGATTAATAGGTTAGTCCCAAAAATAAAATAAAATAGCATATTAATGCATATAAAACATCCAAAACAGATAATATAATAGCATGGAACAATAAAAAATTATAGATACGTTGGAGACGTATCACCGGCGGCCAATGCGCACATGGTGTTTGATGAAATGCTCACAAGGTATGTTTTTCTTTCTTTTTTGTTGTTGTTAGATAAATGTGTACATATGAATAGCTCGATTAGTTTTCTTTATCATACTTTGTAGTTTCAATGATGACACGTATTTGTCAAGTATGGGTGTTGGCTCGAACAATTCCAATTAGTCTCAAACCAATGAAGTGCATCAAGATGATCATGAATATGAAGTTCATGAGGAGGGTGAGGTATATGGTCGATGCACCGAAAGGAAGGGCATCCAACTACATGATGACTGAAAAGTATAGGGGATCAATCATAGTCCTTTCGATAAGTAAGAGTGTCAAACCCAACGAGGAGCATAAGGAAATGACAAGTGGTTTTCAGCAATGTATTAACTGCAAGCACTGAAATAGTCGGTAATAGGTAGTTTGATAACAAGATAATTTGTAATGAGCAAGTAACGGTAACGGTAAATAAAGTGCAGCAAGGTAGCCCAATCCTTTTGTGACAAAGGACAGGCCAAACAGTCTCTTATGATAAGCAAAGCGTTCTTGAGGGTACACGGGAATTTCACCATATCACTTCCATCATGTTGGCTTAATTCGTGTTCGCTACTTTGATAATTTGATATGTGGGTGGATCGGTGCTTAGGTGTTGTTCTTACTTGAACAAACCTCCTACTTATGATTAACCCCCTCGCAAGCATCTGCAACTACGAGAAAAGTATTAAGATAAAATCTAACCATAGCATTAAACTTTTGGATCCAAATCGGTCCCTTATGAAGTAGCGCATAAACTAGGGTTTAAGCTTCTGTCACTCTAGCAACCCATCATCTAATAACTACTCCACAATGCATTCCCTTAGGCCCAAATATGGTGAAGTGTCATGTAGTCGATGTTCACATGACACCACTAAGGGAATCACAACATACATATCATCAAAATATGGAACACATATCAAGTTCAGATGATTACTTTCAACATGACTTCTCCCATGACCTCAAGAACAAAAGTAGATAATCACAAATGATAATCGTGCTCAAGATAAGAGGCGTATTAAATATCATAATGGATCTAAACATATAATCTTCCACCAAATAAACCATATAGTAATAAACTACAAGATGTAATCAACACTACTAGTCACCCACAAGCACCAATCTAAGGATCCGGTACAAAGATTGAACACAAGAGATGAGCTAGGGTTTGAGAGGAGATGGTGCTGTTGAAGATGTTGATGGAGATGGCCCTTCCAAAGATGGGAGAGTTGTTGGTGATGACGATGACGATTATTTCCCCCTCCGGGAGGGAAGTTCCCCCGATGGAATCGCTCCGCCAGAGGGCAAAAGTGCTCCTGCCCAAGTTCCGCCTCGAGACGGCAGCGCTTCATCCCGAAAGTCCTTCCCCTATTTTTTCTAGGTTAAAATGACTTATATACCAGAAGAGGGGCAACGGAGGTGGGCCGAGGAGGGCACAACCCACCAGGGCGCGCCTGTGCTCCCTGGCGCGCCCAGGTGGGTTGTGCCCTCCTGGTGGGCCCCCTCTGGTAGTTATTTGCTCCAATAATTCTTAAATAATCCATAAAAAATCTCCGTGAAGTTTCAGCTTATTTGGAGTTGTGCAGAATAGGTAGCTCTGACATGTTTTTTCCTGTCCAGAATTCCAGGTGCCGGTATTCTCCCTCTTTGTGTAAACCTTGCATATTATGAGAGAAAAGGCATTAGAATTACTCCCAAAAGCACTATTATGCATAAAACATTATAAATAACAGTAGCAAAACATGATGCAAAATGGACGTATCAACTCCCCCAAGCTTAGACCTCGCTTGTCCTCAAGCGAAAACCAAAATCGAAAAACATGTCCACATGCTTAGAGAGAGAGGTGTCGATAAAAAAATACGGACATAGAAGCATCATGCATACTATTATAGGGATTTTTACATCTGTGCCCCTGGTTCCTTAGCTCTACTCATTCATCCCCTCGCTCTTAATGTTTGCTCAATTTTCCCCACTCCCTTGCCAAAAACCCTCATAACTGGGCACACGGGACATTGCCGTCGGGTCAAAGGCTTGACCGTTAACTCTAACTAGTGGGGCCACGCTAGACTGTGTCATCCGTTCGACCTGACAATTGGGTGATACGTCTCCAACATATCTATAATTTTTTATTGTTCCATGCTATTATATTATCCGTCTTGGATGTTTTATATGCATTTATATGTTGTTTTATATGATTTTTGGGACTAACCTATTAACCTAGAGCCCAGTGCCAGTTTCTATTTTTCCTTGTTTTTGAGTTTTACAGAAAAGGAATATCAAACGGAGTCCAATTGACGTGCCAATTTTTGATGATTTTTATGGACCAAAAGAAGCCCCCGGAGTAAAAGAGTTGGGCCAGAAGAGTCCCGAGCCATCCACGAGGGTGGAGGGCGCGCCCTACCCCCTGGGCACGCCCCCTATCTCGTGGATGACTCGGAGACCCCCCCTGACGTGAGACCGACGCCAAAAAGTCCTATAAATACAGAAACCCCTAGAAAGAAACCTAGATCAGGAGTTCCGCCGCCGCAAGCCTCTGTAGCCACCGAAAACCAATCGGGACCCTGTTCCGGCACCCTGCCAGAGGGGGGATCCAACACCGGTGGCCATCTTCATCATCCCTGCGCTCTCCATGACGAGGAGGGACTAGTTCACCCTCGGGGCTGAGGGTATGTACCAGTAGCTATGTGTTTGATCTCTCTCTCTCTTGTGTTCTTGATATGGCACGATCTTGATGTATCGCGAGCTTTGCTATTATAGTTGGATCTTATGATGTTTCTCCCCCTCTATCTTCTTGTAATGGATTGAGTTTTCCCTTTTAAGTTATCTTATCGGATTGAGTCTTTAAGGATTTGAGAACACTTGATGTATGTCTTGGGTGGGATACCCGCGATGACAATGGGCTATTCTATTGATCCACTTGATGTATGTTTTGGTGATCAACTTGCGGGTTCCGTGACCTTGCGGTGACAATGGGTATTCTATGCATAGGGGTTGGCACACGTTTTTGTCTTGACTCTCCGGTAGAAACTTTGGGGCACTCTTTGAAGTTCTTTGTGTTGGTTGAATAGATGAATCTGAGATTGTGTGATGCGTATCATATAATCATACCCACGGATACTTGAGGTGACATTGGAGTATCGAGGTGACATTAGGGTTTTTGTTGATATGTGTCTTAAGGTGTTATTTTACTACGAACTCTAGGGCTGTTTGTGACACTTAGAGGAATAGCCCAATGGATTGATCGGAAAGAATAACTTTGAGGCGGTTTCGTACCCTACAATAATCTCTTCGTTTATTCTCCGCTATTAGTGACTTTGGAGTGACACTTTTTTTGCACGTTGAGGGACTGTTATATGATCCAATTATGTTATTATTGTTGAGAGAACTTGCACTAGTGAAAGTATGAACCCTAGGCCTTGTTTCGAAGGATTGCAATACCCTTTACGCTCACTTTTACCACTTGTTACCTTGCTGTTTTTATGTTTTCAGATTACAAAAACCTATATCTACCATCCATATTGCACTTGTATCACCATCTCTTCACCGAACTAGTGCACCTATACAATTTACCATTGTATTGGGTGTGTTGGGGACACAAGAGACTCTTTGTTATTTTGTTGTAGGGTTGTTTGAGAGAGACCATCTTCATCCTACGCCTCCCACGGATTGATAAACCTTAGGTCATCCACTTGATGGAAATTTGCTACTGTCCTACAAACCTCTGCACTTGGAGGCCCAACAATGTCTACAAGAAGAAGGTTGTGTAGTAGACATCAAGCTCTTTTCTGGCGCCGTTGCCGGGAGGTGAGTGCTTGAAGGTATATCTTTAGATCTTGCAATCCAATCTTTTTGTTTCTTGTTTTATCACTAGTTTAGTCTATAAAAGAAAACTACAAAAAAATGGAATTGAGGTTGCCTCATATGCTTCATCTTTTTAATATCTTTCGTGAAAATGATGGAAAGGAAAATTGTGCCAAAGTGTTAGAAGAAGAATGCATTAAAATGTTTGGCACTAAATCTTTGAATGATGAGCATGATTGCAATGTTGTTAGTATGAATTCTTTGAATATCCATGATGCTAATGATATGCAAAGCCACAAGCTTGGGGATGCTATGTTTGATGAAGATGATATTTTTTTAGTCCCCCAAGTTTTGATGAGCAAATTTATTATGATGATAGCATGCCTCCTTTTTATGATGATTATGTTGATGAAAGTGGTTTCGGAGAGGTCATGACTTTATTTAGTGATGAATCCACTATTTCGGAAGAGGTTCCAATTGATTATGAGAACAAAGTTGTTATCTATGATGATTATTGTGATGACATGTATGCTATAAATATTAATGATAACCATGAAACTTGTCATCATGATTTTAATTTTCAATTGGATTATGCCTCACATGATAGTTATTTTGTTGAGTTTGCTCCCACTACTATTCATGAGAAGAAATTTGCTTATGTCGAGAGTAATAAAATGTACATGCTTGGGGATCATGAAAATAATGCTTTATGTGATGGTTATATTGTTGAATTCATTCATGATGCTACTGAAATTTTTTATGAGGGAGGAACATATGCTTGTAGGAATTGCAATAATATCAAGTTTCCTCTCTATGTGTTGAAAATCTTGAAGCTATGCTTGTTTTGCTTTCCTATGCTAGTTGATTCTTGCCATAAGTTGTTTGCTCACAAAATCCCTATGCATAGAAAGTGGGTTAGACTTAAATGTGCTAGTCATATTCTTCATGATGCTCCTGTTATGTTTCAATTCTTATCTTTTATGTGATCATCATTGAAATCATTATGCCTAGCTAAAAAGGCATTAAAGAAAAGCGCGTGTTAGGAGACAACCCAATATTTACCCTTACTGTTTTTGTGTGTCCACATGATTAATATACTGTAGTAATCATGTTTTATAGCTTTTGTTTCAATAAAGTGCCAAGTAGAACCTTTGGGAAGACTTGGGTGAAAGTTAATGTGATCTTGCTGTAAAAAACAGAAACTTTGCGCTCACGATATTAGCTGTCATTTTTTTTTGCAGAAGTGCGATTTTGAGTTGATTCTTCTTGCAGAAGATTAATAGACAAATTCCTCACGTCACCAATTTATTTCAGAATTTTTGGAGTTACAGAAGTATTCGAGAGTTGCAGATTACTACAAACTGTTCTGTTTTGACAGATTCTGTTTTCTATGTGTTGTTTGCTTATTTTGATGAATCTATGAGTAGTATCGGAGGGTATGAACCATAGAGAAGTTGGAATATAGTAGATATTACACCAATATGAATTTAGAATGAGTTCACAACAGTACCTAAGTGGTGGATTTATTTTCTTATACTAACGGAGCTTAGGAGTTTTCTGTTGAGTTTTGTGTTGTGAAGTTTTCAAGTTTTGGGTAAAGATTCGATGGACTATGGAATAAGGAGTGGCAAGAGCCTAAGCTTGGGGATGCCCAAGGCACCCCAAGGTAATATTCAAGGACAACCAAGAGCCTAATCTTGGGGATGCCCCGGATGGCATCCCCTCTTTCGTGTTCGTTCATCGGTAACATTACTTGGAGCTATATTTTTATTCACCACATGATATGTGTTTTGCTTGGAGCATCATTTTGTTTTTTTTATTTTGCTTTCTGTTTGAATAATATCCCAAGATATGAAATTCTTAAATGTTAGAGAGTCTTCACATAGTTGCATAATTATTCGAATACTCATTGATCTTCACTTATATCTTTTGGAGTAGTTTGTCATTTGCTCTAGTGCTTCACTTATATCCTTTTAGAGCACGGCGGTGGTTTTATTTTGAAGAAATAGATGAACTCTCATGCTTCACTTATATTATTTTGAGAGTCTTAAACAGCATTGTAATTTGCTTTGGTTATGAATTTAGTCCTAATATGATGGGCATCCAAGAGGGATATAATAAAAACTTTCATATAAAGTGCATTGAATACAATGAGAAGTTTAATTCTTTATGATTGTTTTGAGATATGAAGATGGTGATATTAGAGTCATGCTAGTGGTGTAGTTGTGAATTTGAGAGATACTTGTGTTAAAGTTTGTGATTCCCGTAACGTATGGTGAACCGTTATGTGATGAAGTTGGAGCATGCTTTATTTATTGATTGTCTTCCTTATGAGTGGAGGCCGGGATCGCACGATGGTTAACTCCTACCATTCCTTCCCCTAGGAGCATGTGTGTAGTACTTTGTTTTGATGACTTGTAGATTTTTGCAATAAGTATGTGAGTTCTTTATGACTAATGTTGAGTCTATGGATTATACGCACTCTCACCCTTCCACCATTGCTAGTCTCTCTAGTATTGCGCAACTTTCGTCGATACCATACACCCACCATTACCTTCCTCAAAACAGCCACCATACCTACCTATTATGGCATTTCCATAGCCATTCCGAGATATATTGCCATGCAACTTCCCACCGTTCTGTTTATTATGACATGCTTCATCATTGTCATATTGCTTTGCATGATCATGTAGTTGACATCATATTTGTGGCAAAGCCACCGTTCATAATTCTTTCATACATGTCACCCTTGATTCACTGCACATCCCGGTACACCACCGGAGGCATTCACATAGAGTCATATTTTGTTCTAAGTATTGAGTTGTAAGTAAATAAAAGTGTGATGATCATCATTATTAGAGCATTTTCCCAGTGAGGAAACGATGATGGAGACCATGATTCCCCCACAAGTCGGGATGAGACTTCGGACAAAAAAAAATTAAAAAAAAAGAGGCCAAAAAAAGGAGAAGGCCCAAAAAACAAAAAAATGAGAGAAAAAAAGAGAAGGGGCAATGCTACTATCCTTTTACCACACTTGTGCTTCAAAGTAGCACCATGATCTTCATGATAGAGAGTCCCCTATGTTGTCACTTTCATATACTAGTGCGGATTTTTCATTATAGAACTTCGCTTGTATATTCCAATGATGGGCTTCCTCAAATTGCCCTAGGTCTTCGTGAGCAAGCGAGTTGGATGCACACCCACTTAGTTTCTTTTTGAGCTTTCATACACTTATAGCTCTAGTGCATCCGTTGCATGGCAATCCCTACTCACTCACATTGATATCTATTGATGGGCATCTCCATAGCCCATTAATATGCCTAGTTGATGTGAGACTATCTTCCTCCTTTTTTGTCTTCTCCACAACCACCATATTCTATTCCACCTATAGTGCTATGTCCATGGCTCACGCTCATGTATTGCGTGAAAGTTTAGAAAGGTTGAGAATACTAAAGTATGAAACAATTGCTTGGCTGAAACCGGGGTTGTGCATGATTTAAATATTTTGTGTGATGAACATAGAGCGTAGCCAAACTATATGATTTTGTAGGGATAACTTTCTTTGGCCATGTTATTTTGAGAAGACATGATTGCTTTGTTAGTATGCTTGAAGTATTATTGTTTTTATGTCAATATTAAATTTTTGTCTTAAATCTTATGGATCTGAATATTCTTGCCATAATAAAGAAGATTACATTGATAAATATGTTAGGTAGCATTCCACATCAAAAATTCTGTTTTTATCATTTACCTACTCGAGGACGAGCAGGAACTAAGCTTGGGGATGCTTGATACGTCTCCAACGTATCTATAATTTTTTATTGTTCCATGCTATTATTATCCATCTTGGATGTTTTATATGCTATTTTATATGATTTTTGGGACTAACCTATTAACCTAGAGCCCAGTGCCAGTTTCTGTTTTTTCCTTGTTTTTGAGTTTTACAGAAAAGGAATACCAAACGGAGTCCAATTGTCATGCCAAATTTTTATGTTTTTTTATGGACCAAAAGAAGCCCCTGGAGTAAAAGAGTTGGGCCAGAAGAGTCCTGAGCCATCCACGAGGGTGGAGGGCGCGCCCTACCCCCTGGGCGTGCCCCCTATCTCGTGGATGACTCGGAGACCCCCCTGACGTGAGACCGACGCCAAAAATTCCTATAAATACAGAAACCCCCAGAAAGAAACCTAGATCGGGAGTTCCACCGCCGCAAGCCTCTGTAGCCACCAAAAACCAATCGGGACCCTGTTCCAGCACCCTGCTGGAGGGGGGATCCATCCCCGGTGGCCATCTTCATCATCCCGGCGCTATCCATGACGAGGAGGGACTAGTTCACCCTCGGGGCTGAGGGTATGCACCAGTAGCTATTTGTTTGATCTCTCTCTGTCGTGTTCTTGATATGGCACGATCTTGATGTATCGCGAGCTTTGCTATTATAGTTGGATCTTATGATGTTTCTCCCCCTCTATCTTCTTGTAATGGATTGAGTTTTCCCTTTGAAATTATCTTATCGGATTGAGTCTGTAAGGATTTGAGAACACTTGATGTATGTCTTGCGTGGGATACCCGCGGTGACAATGGGGTATTATATTGATCCACTTGATGTATGTTTTGGTGATCAACTTGCGAGTTCCGTGACCTTGGGAATCTATGCATAGGGGTTGGTACACGTTTTCGTCTTGACTCTCCGGTAGAAACTTTTGGGCACTCTTTGAAGTTCTTTGTGTTGGTTGAATAGATGAATCTGAGATTGTGTGATGCATATCGTATAATCATACCCATGGATACTTGAGGTGACATTGGAGTATCTAGGTGACACTAGGGTTTTGGTTGATATGTGTCTTAAGGTGCTATTTACTACGAACTCTAGGGCTATTTGTGACACTTATAGGAATAGCCCAATGGATTGATCAGAAAGAATAACTTTGAGGTGGTTTCGTACCCTACAATAATCTCTTCATTTGTTCTCCGCTATTAGTGACTTTGGAGTGACTCTTTGTTGCACTTGAGGGATTGTTATATGATCCAATTATGTTATTATTGTTGAGAGAACTTGCACTAGTGAAAGTATGAACCCTAGGCCTTGTTTCGAAGCATTGCAATACCGTTTACGCTCACTTTTACCACTTGTTATCTTGCTGTTTTTATATTTTCAGATTACAAAAACCTATATCTACCATCCATATTGCACTTGTATCACCATCTCTTCGCCGAACCAGTGCACCTATACAATTTACCATTATATTGGGTGTGTTGGGGACACAAGAGACTCTTTGTTATTTGGTTGCAGGGTTGTTTGAGAGAGACCTTCTTCATCCTATGCCTCCCACGGATTGATAAACCTTAGGTAATCCACTTGAGGGAAATTTGCTACTGTCCTACAAACCTCTGCACTTGGAGGCCCAACAACATCTACAAGAAGAAGGTTGTCTAGTAGACATCAGTGGGGCCGCGTTGGGTGGTGTCGCTGTTCGACTGTTGGGCTGTGGTTTCGTTGGGCCGTCCCTTGCATTAAACGTCTGCGCGCACCGCCAGGACAGAAGCCTACTATGCATGCACCCAGCAAAGCCTGCCTGCATGCATCAATCGAGCCTGCATGCGCTGATGCCATGATCCCATGATGGGCCGACCGAGCCTGCATGCGCCGATGCGTCTGCCATGATGCACTCACCGAGCAGCTTTCTTGCACGCCAGCCGCCACGGATGCAGCGACGGTCACTGCCGCTAGTTCCTCTCATCTAGCTAGGTGGCTACATATTTGTGGCTTGTGTAAAAAAAGAGCCACTCCCTTGCTTAGCTCTACTCATTCATCCCTACTAACAAAGCTTGCTTGCATGCACTAGGTGATTACTAACAAGGGAACCCTACTAACAAGCCGAGCTCTTTAAGAAAACAATCAAAAAATATGTAGTCCCAATATGTAGATAGGGCCAACAAGCCCATAGCACGATCACATAGTTCAAACTAGGAAGAACTTAATAATAGAATAGATAGAAAACTTAATAATAGAACACATGATATCCTCTTTTTATCATGCAAAATTTCTTTGAGCTCCTCTAAATCACCTCAAATTTTGCACACATGATATCCTACACAAACATAGATAGTTTGCCAAGTTTTTTTTTGCATTTTCTTGAATTTACACAAACATACAGGAAAAAGCATGCATTTGATTTGATTAATAAACATAAGACCAATAACATGTGTGATCAGTGAAGCAACAATGAAGTGATCAATGAAGCAACACTGAAACAACATGTCTGATCAGTGAAGCAACACTGAAACAACATGTGTGATCATTGCAGCACCTAAACTCATAGTTCACAACATCTAAACAGAGCTAACCATACACCACAGGCAAATATAAGGATAGACAAATATAGATAGAATAATATATTAGTAGCATCACCATAGATTCAGTTCACACCATAAACAACCACATTCAGTTTACCAAAAGTAACCGGACCCAAAGTAACCCAAAAGATTAAGATTCAGTTCACAGCATCACATCATCACAACATCATCACATCACTTCACGCCAGAGTCGGGGCCTTCGCGAGCGCAACATGCTGCCCCCTGATCATGTAGTCCTCCCCGCGGATCGCTACATCCTCTGCATGCGACAAAAGGTGATCGAAGTGGCCATCCTTTGGCTTTGGCTTGGTGGTGCAGTAGGGGCAGTGCCACTTCTTGATCTTGCGGTTGTAGAAGGAAGCAACTCCCTTGACCTTGATCTTCTCCACCTCCTTGGCTGTGAAGGACGCGACGTTGCCCTTGTACACATCTTCTCCAGAATCATACTGCTCACATGAATGAATTGCATTAATACATTATAGATTCATATACACCATGTCAAAGGAACTAAATGAACAAGGGATAGGCTTACCTCATATTCTTCGTCGTCACTAAACTCTGGATCGTACGGGTCGTAGTTGGCCAGCTTCCTCTCCCCCCTCCCCCAACCATCCTCCTCCTGAATATACAATTACATCCATCACTAGTAGCCAATTGAAAATTTAGATATGCACACATGACACATTAATCATAGGGCTAACATACTCCCAATATGACATTCAAAACCCCAACCTGAGTAGCATTCAAAAACAATTCTAATATAACTACATATGACATTCAAAACCCCAATATGACATTCAAATAACACATTGATCATTGGTCATGCACACACATTGAACAACAGAGCTAATATAACTACATATTGTGGACAAATTTATATACTAATGAATCAAATAACTTCTTAATCAATGGATTCCATTTGGGCATATGACATTCAAAACCCCAATCGGAGTAGCATTCAAAAACAAATCTAATAGGGACCCAATCTAATAAGCATACATGTCTGTAGCATTAAAAACCCCAATCCGTGAGCATTAAAAACAAATTTAATAAGCATACATCTATGTAGCATTGAAGCACATCTAATAAACAGATCTATCTAGCATTTTTGCAACGAATTTATCCAACAAACCCTAGTACAAAAACCCCCATCCCCCCAATATAGAAAACCCCGGCCCATCCGTCAAACCAACTACTCTAACCATCTGAACTACGGTATGAATCCACAATCTAACAAATCCAACTAACTCTACAAGCTAATATCCTAAAGCAAAGCAAGTGCAAATACCTCCTGCTCCTCGCCAGGCTGCGCATCGGGGGTATCGGGATTGACTGCGTCACTCGATGCCGTCACCTTCTGCAGCGCTAAGGCAGAGCCCGCCACCTCCTTCTCCACATCCGCAGCGACTGCGAGTTTCCCCGCACCGCCGTGGACGCTGCCGACATCTGCGGTCACTGTGCCCTGCGGCTCGACCACATCTCCGGCCGCTGCGCTGGCGTCGCCACGGGCTTCGGCCATCTCCGGGCAGATGGAGGCGATGAAGGTGAGGAAGAGGATGCGGTGGGTTAGAGCGAGACAGTGCGGTCGAGGCAGTGGAGGAGAGTGAGACGACGCCGGTGGGGGAGAGGAAGACGATGCAGCAGGGACGGGATTTGGGGGGAAATAGTAGGGGCAATGGAGGTGGTTGCCCCTCTTTATACGATGGGACAGACGTTCCGGGCATGGACACGTGCTACCCCACGACCGCGGTCAATTGCATGCGCCCATGTATACGAATACCTGTACGGTCAGCATACGAAACAACTATACGGGTAACGGCCAAAGGTGTACTCGGCCCTACACGGCCCCACTCGTCAGAGTTAACGGTCAAAGGCATTGACCCGACGACAACGTCTGTTGTAACCTATTCTGAAGGTTTCGGGCAAGGGAGTGGGGAAAAGTGAGCAAAAGTTAACAGAGTGGGGATGAATGAGTAGAGCTAAGGAACCAGGGGCACAGAAATAAAAAAACCCATTATTATAACAACAAAGAACTTTAACATATAACTTTTATCATATAACTTTTATCATATAATTTCTCATGAACAAGTAACAATTCATCACAACATTGAAGTATAAAGCATAAACCTTATTGAAAACCAACAAACTATGTTTTCAGTCAACTTTGCAACTACAATTCATCATATTTTCAGGAAGGGTCACGTGTCGGAGCCTTTAGGATAGTCCACATACTCAACCATCATTTAATCTTCTATGATTGCTAACACTCACAGCATACCCATGAACAAAAAGTTTCAACCAGACACATAGAAAGATAGGGGCTTATAGCTTCGTCACCCAACATATTCACCTCAAGGGTGATGTCAACAATAATAACTCATGCCTACTCATATTCAACTGGACATTTGTGCCTAGATCTTTCCTCACCACATGATGATTGCAAAAAGACAAAAATAAAAAGGAATAAGGAGGAAAACTTTGACTCTTCATAAAAGTAAATGCATAAAAGTAAGGGATATTTAAATTAGTGCCCCCTGGTTCCTTAGTTGTGCTCACTTTTCCCCACGCTCCAAACGTTTGCTCACTTTCCCCTCTTCCTTAGCTGAAACTCTCACAAATGCTCATAGCGGGCGTTTGCCGTCTTGACCGTCCATTGACCGTTAATTGCTGACGAGTGGGGCCGAGTCTTCGTCTGACTGTTGCTTGCTGACGGGTGGGACCGCAAGGAGACACGTATTGGGCAGCTTTTCTGAATCTGAAACAGATCTAGACAGGCCGCACTGCACCGCGCCGCCCCGCCCCCTCCGCCGGCGTCGTGCCGCGTCCACCGCAGTTGTTTCCTCCACCCTATGCCCCTATTCAGTTCGTCGGCGATGCCGCATCTCCGCCAGATATAGCCCACCTCCCCATCTGGGATTACATAGCGATGTTGAGTGAGGACGGCCGGAATGCAGTCGACCGTGAAGAGGATTGGGTCGAATCCGCGGCAGATAATTCATGGATTAAACCTGGGTAAGCATTGTTTCCTCTCGAATTGACGTTCTAAGTCGTATTGTAGGCCGTATTTGACTTCTGTTTGCTTGAATCGTTTGAATTTGTGCTCGATTTTACCCGGCTAACTGAAGCCTTTGTTTCCTTCAACAAAATAGGATTGATCCCGCGCTGGCTTTCCGGCTGGCGATTAGAATGGAAACTAGTGTGCTGCGTGGTACTAAACCGCATTTGATTTCATCATTTTTCTATCCCAAAGTGGTAGAAACCAGCATATCTTTCAAAGATTTGCGAGTTGAGCTCCGAAACACCTATTCCTGGAGTGATGCCGATGCTGTTGAACTGAATTACTTCAGTAGTGACGAGCAAAGATTTCTCCCACTAACTTGCAACGATCATATGCCGTTGCTTTTTGCTGGGATTGCTGGCTGCCGATTCGGTAAACTCCAAATCGATGTGCTTTAGCCACGCGCAGAACGGGCGAAGCAGAAGGGAGTTCAGACATCATCTGTCTGTGCTAATAGCCAGCACCCCGGCACTCCTTGTAGGTCTACACCAAGTAAAGCAAGTGGTTCATGGAGCCACAACATGCCTGCTGCCAATTCTGATTCCGATTCAGCTGCTGCTTCTCGTGTACCTTCTGCAATTGGTGTAGAAGAAGATGCAGAACCTGACGAGGCAGTGCCTACAAATGATGATGAAGATGAGATGATATTTCCTGAACTGGTCGATGTAGCCAGTCAGCAAGCAGTGGATGACGAATATATGGAGGAGCCCATCAGCCAAGCTAGGTTTGATGACACTGACGATGAAGAGAAGGTGGAGAACATGGACAGCTTAATCGAGGATGAATACGATGGTGATGACATGCCAACAATTGAGTGGAACAGGGAAAAACCTGAGCTTAGTGTAGGTACCATTTTCCAATCAATGGTGGACTGTCGGAATGCAGTGACAACATGGTGCATTATATCTGAAAACACCTACAAGATTAAAAGGAGTGAGCCAGCAAGGTTCACAGTATTTTGTCCATATCCTAGGTGTAGGTGGAAGTTGCATGCATCTCATATGAGAAAGAGCAAATATATTCAGGTAATCCAAGTTCAGTTAGTAATTTAGTTTCAGATCGTTGAGTAAGGTTTCTTAACTGTTTTTTACCCTTTTATTTTGTTTCAGATAAAGAAAAAACCCACACAAGCACACATGTCCACCTGGAGGGGGAGGGGGGAAGGCCAAAATCAAGCTAGCAAAAACTAGGTGGGTGGCAGATGCTATATTGGATTGGCTGAGAGAAGAACCTGGACTTGGTCCAACAGCACTCCATGGGAAGCTTTTTGAGAAGTACAAGATAGAAATTCCTTACATGAGAATTTTCAATGCTAGGGAAAAGGCTCTTGACAGAATTAATGGTCAATGGAATGACAGTTTTCAGCTGCTTTACACTTTCAAAGCTGAAGTGGAGATGGCAAGTCCAGGGAGTGTTGTAGAGATTGACAAGCATACAGTTCCATTCAAAATAAAAGGGAAGTCATTTCAGAAGGAGTGCTTCAGAAGGGCTTTTGTTTGTTTCAAGGCTTGCTGGCAGGGGTTTCTAGATGGTGGCAGGCCCTATTTGGCTGTAGATGCTACACATTTGACTGGAAGATGGAGAGGACAGCTAGTAGCAGCTTGTGCAGTTGATGGACACAACTGGCTATTCCCAGTTGCATTTGGTGTGATGGAGGCAGAGTCTGAGGAAAGTTGGGTCTGGTTTCTGCAGCAGTTGCGCAACATTATAGGCACACCACCAGGGTTAGCTATACACACATATGCTTGCAAGGGTTTAGAGAGTGCAGTGGAAATTGTATTCCATGGAGTGGATCATAGGGAATGTATGCGACACCTAGCGCATAATTTCAAAAAGAAGTTCAAAGGTAAAGTTTATGATGAGAACTTATGGCCAGCATCATACACATGCAGCAAAAGGAAGCATGAACACCATTTGAGAGTGTTGTATGCTCAAAATCCTCTTGTGAAGGAGTACATGGGTGCACATCATGGTAATGTGTGGTCAAGAAGCAAATTCAACGAAATCTGCAAAGTAGATTATGTGACCAGTAACCTTGCAGAATGCTTCAATTCAAAGTTCAAGTTAGTGAAAGGGCTCTTGTTGTGGCAAGCATTTGACAATATGAGGCAAATGATCATGATAAAGATGGCTCTTCGCAAAAGAATTGCAGAAACACAATATGTTGGTCATCAAATGCTCCCATCACTGATTAAGGCATTGCACTTGAAGGCAAGAGGACTGAAGATGAAATGTATTCGATCTGGTACATATGAGGGAGAGGTTACCTATATTGACACTAAAAATAGGGTATGGAGGTATCCTGTGAACCTAAGTACTAGAGAATGTACTTGTAGGCAATGGCAGATCCGTGGGAAGTCATGCATACATGCCCTACATCTGATGACCGTTATCGGGGGTGCAGATGGTGAAGTTGATCAATATTGCTCTGAGTATTTCTCTGTTGCCAAATTTATGGTTGCTTATGCTGACAATGTGCCTGCACTATTGGGGAAAGATCAATGGAACATAGTAGATCCAGGGTTCAAACTCCACGCTCCTGTCATTACTAGACCACCAGGAAGACCAAGGAACCAGAGGATTAGAGCAGGTGAGGAGGGTCGTCTACCAAAGAAGCGTGCTTGCAAAAAATGTGGAGTTCTGGGGCATATTGCTAGGCTTTGTACCAATGCAGTGGATGCATCATTTGGAGAGGAGGAAAGATGGACAGCAGCCAATGCTGAGGAGAATACAGCAGCAATGGAGACTGAAGATGTAGTGGAGAATGCAGCAGCAAATGAAGCAGTGGAGAATGCAGCAGCAAATGAAGCATCTTGGTATGTGTTTGCACCCTTTGTAGAATGCAGCTACCCTTTTGTTTGCATTTGTTGTCTTTTTTGCCTATGGCTTATAATTTTATTTACCAGCTCTAGGGAGAAAAGGCCAAGAGATGAAGAAGCAGAAGATTTTGAAACCATGGCCTTTGATGGTTTTGAAGCTATAAGAGAGGAAGAGGAGGGGGTAATTTTTCCAATTGTGCCTTTAAAGATTATTGAACCCATAGATGACCGTCAAATGGTCGTCAAGTGCTCGGCGAGTGGAACTACTCCATCAACACCTCCACGGGGAAAACCCCAAGTAAAGCCCAAGATCAAAAGGAACAAGAGTCTGGAAGAAAAGAGCATCTCAACTAGGGAAACCAGGAGCAAGACGGTGAAGCCAGCTGCAAACACAAGGAGCAAGTCGAAAATTTGAATTAAGTTGTTGGGAAATGTTTTGTTATCAATTTGAGGGCGAGTCGATCGCTTAAAACTTGGTAGATTTGTATTAAGATGTTGGCATCTTAAAACTTGGTATATTTGAGCTACTGTGAAAACTTATCAGTTGTAATAATGTTGCTTCTACTTTGGTTTCTTATTTGTGTCAGAATTAAAATTTCCATCAAAATTTGAATTTAAATCAATATTTTAATTTGGGCCAAAATTTGGATTCGAGCCAAAGTTAAAGTTGAACATTGGAGGTTCATTGCTCTGTGCGGTGTATTTGATCGAGCATTTGAATTCCAATATTCGTAGGTGAACAGTCCAAATGAGAAATGTGCTAGAAACAAGCTCGAAAGCTAGGGTAAACAGCCCTATTTGAAATCAAGTTTTTTTGACCTTGCCTAAATGAGGCATATATATTTTTATTAACACTTGTTCCATATATATATGGTAAAAACGAAGTCTCACTATTTATTGATTAATATTCATATTACTACATTTTTTTGAAAAAATATGCTTTTAATTCAAAACCGTCAAATAACACGTTTTAGATATGAAAATGAAAAGTAAGTTCAGATCCTTCTTATTCACTCGAAAATGAAGCTATGGAGATTTTTTTGATTTTTTTGAATTACTTTGATTTTTTTCAAACCCTAAACCCTCTCTCCCTATTCTACGAACTCTGAACATGTTCATAGGTGATAGCTCATTTGTGTGAAGCCTTTTTCATGAAAATGACCTACACCAAGTTTATATTTTTTTTCTCATAACCTTGTCACATATGACGGCTATGTGCGCAAGAATTACAATATTTTGATTTTTTTGAATTTTTTAAAAACATTTGAACTTGATTTCGACAGATCACTTCAAAAAATGATTTTTCAAAAAAACGCCCCTATACCGAGTTTATATTTTTTATGGTAACTAGGTCTCATAAACGGACGAACTACATTTGTTTTATATTTTTGCGATTTTTTCTAATTTAGTTATGGCCATTTGAAATCTAGTCAAACCCTAATAACCCCGTTGACTCGCTCATAACCCCGCAGAAATGCTCCAAACCCTAGCGTCGAACGTCCGCCGTCGGATCCTACCAAGCGCCAAACACCACCCGTCAGATGTGGGGCAGGCATGCGCGATCCGCGTGATGCATCCTGATTGGCTACTGCACTGTCCTTCTCGGGTTTTTACGATCTGCCCCACTTTACATATGAAATTGTATTTTTCGCACATGACCACCACATGTCAGTGTTAAGAGTTGGTTCAAATATTCAAACTGCAAAATACAATGTGGCAAATCGTCAATATAGCTTCCCCTTCTCCTCTTTTCCATCTGACAGACAAAGGCATCGAGCAGATCGGGCAATTCCTCTGTTTCTTTCCCCATCTTCTCGTTCTTCTTCCTCTCGAGCAATTCCTCTATTTCTTTCCCCATCTTCTCGTTCTTCTTCCTCTCGAGCAATTCCTCTGTTTCTTCCTCTCGGGCGATATGTCGACCTCCTCGTCAGCCCCCCGTTCCACGTGGCTGGTGTATGGTCCAGTGCCGATGACTCGATGCACTGACTGCCCACGGACTGCGCCACTGAAGCGGTTGACTTCGAAGGAGGAGAAGAATGGGAACTTTGGGCGCGATTTCGTCAAATGCGAGAGCAAGCCGGAGGGGCAGGTTAGATCTGAGTTTTCCTCGCATCCTTTATCTCTAATTTCTCAAAAAATCTATCAGATTTGGATTTAGGTTACATGATTTCATTTTCAGATCGTGAAGAAATGCCACCATTCGAGTGGATGGATGATTACATCCAGAGGCTTCAAGGGTTGGGCTTGCTGGATTCGAGGGGGAATGCAATCCGCGAGTTCAATCTGCCCCATGACAGTGCCGCTCCGGCAGCAGCAGCGCGTCCGGAATACCCGACGGTGGTAGATGTCGAACTGAAGACGGAATTGAAGAAGATGAACAAGAACTTCAAGCAGCTGATTGAGTTGAAGAAGCAATCCAATCTGATAGCTTTAGGAATACTTGCTCTAGGAATTTTTTACATGATGGCCATCTCTCGTTAGAGATGTTTGTCTACTGTTGTTGCCACTGTTTAGCAATCCAAGTCTGTTTATCTCAAATGCAACTCTGTTTAGTGCAACTGTCGATCTCTGAATGTATGCAGTTTACAGTTAAGTTTCGACACTTTCAGTTTCGGCAGAAGACAACTACCAGTTCAGTGATAGGATTATTTTGTTAGCTAATAACCTCGAGTGTTGGATCATACCCTAGCTCGTCAGATGACAGTAAGCAGTACTTGAGCAGCACAAGGGATATACATCAAGTTCATCACTTCTCTCTCGCACTTGCCAAACTTTTGTCCTCGAGTTCGTCAGTTCTGCTAGAAACCTAGTTCGCGGGCCCAAAGAGAATCAAGCTGCAATAGGCCCACAAAGGATAAATGAGGCCCAGAAACAAGCGATGTTTCTTTTTTTGTTTAGGAACGATTGCTTTGTTCTTTTTTGTTTTTGATTGCTTTTTTCATTAATTTGATTGCCCAATCTCTTCTATCTCATTGAGGATTTTTTTTGCTTTCCTTTATGGGCCCTTCATTTTTCAGAATCAAAGTATTTGCAAACCGCAGTATTATTATGCCTTGCGAACCAATACTTCATGATTGGAAAAAGAGGTCCAACCCTCTTTTTTATATACTTCAAACATAGTGTAGTTTTCTACATATTAAAGTATATAAAACTACACTTTTGACTAAAGCCAAACATCTCAAAGTATTTGATACTTCAATATTTCTGAAAACCAAAATATTCTTGGAATACCTAAAAATACAGAGCTCTCAAACCAAAGTCGTGTACAAATGTACAATATGTTCTTGTTTTTAGAAGGCATCTATAAACACATCATTTTTAGTTAGTTTGGTTAATTTTCCCCACGCCAATTAGCCGTGTCTAAACTTGGGACAAACAAAATACAAACATAACAAAGCATTAATATAACACACATAACTTAACTTAGATAGGGTTGCTAGGGCAACATAAGTTCTTACATATAACACGACACCGATAGATAATAATAATTAACCTTACATAGATAGGGTAGCTAGGTCGGGCAACACACACACCAAACTCACACTACATAGTAGATAGGGTAGCTAGGGCAACACCGCCATGTCTTCACCGTCGTCTTCACCTTAACCGCCGGCTTCACCGTCTTCTTCGCCGTCGGCTTCAGTACTGCTCCTCCTCAAGGCCGTTGTCGCCGAGGTAGTACGGGAGGCTGTGCATGCGGTTGCGAGCGGGGAAGACGCTCTCGAAGTCGGTGAAGATGTTATAGGTGGTGAATGCGATGAACTCGCACCCACACCAATACACCTTGCCGAGCAGGTAGTAGGCATCGAACTTGTTGGTGAAGTGGACGACGAGCCCTACCACTGGAGCGTTGGCATGGGGACGCTGCTCCACGAGGTTGAACATGGGCGGCGAGCCCGCCGGGAGGTGGTGGAAGCCCGCACGGAGGAACCCCCATGCAAGCTCAGTGCTACCCCTCCAGCGTGAGAACGCCCACATGCGGAGCGATGACTCGACGACGACGTTAGCGGGGTACCGCCGTTCCGGCACGGTGGGCGGCTCTTGGAACGTCGGCCCGTTGTACTGCATCTTGAACGCTTCGCTGAGTGGAATGGCTTTGGCTTTTGGGGGAAGAAGAGAAGTGGGAGGCGCAGATGGATCTGTAGAAGAAGAGGCAATGAAGGGCAGTTTAAATAGCCAGGGGAGACGAAGTGGGTAAACGCGCAAATGGCGTAGATCGTGACTCAGTGCGTGCGTGAACCGATGCGATCATCAATGTGTGAACGTGAATCGATGCGAACGTGCTTTGCGTGCTCTACGTTGGCGGCTGCCTGCCTCCCCCTTCTGCGTGCTCTACGTTGGCAGCTGCCTGCCTCCCACAACTGAATCAAGCGGCAGTCGTGCGGCGTGAACCGATGCCTCGACATAGACGCGAGCGTGCGTGCAGCCTGCCCCTTCTGCCACCGGCACGTATGCCTGCGATGCGTGAAACGACGCTGCGGAGCGACTGAATCCACCGGCAACCGTGCGGCACGGATCGATGCGTGCGTGTCGGCGTGCATGCATGCGTTTAGGTCTAGGTCACTAGATGCGTGCGTGGCGGTGTTCGCATGCATAGCAGGCTACATCGATGCCAAAGCCGGGCATGCATAGCAGGCTGCATCCATCGATAGCAGGCTTTTTTTAATTTATTACCAACAAACTAACGGGCCCGTCCTATGAACACAAACACGGCCCAACCAGCGAAGCCACAACCACAGTCAACAGAGTCCAACGTGGCCCCACAAGTCAGTTAACGGCCAAGACGACAAACGTCTGTTATGAACATTTGTGAGAGTTTCAACTAAGGGAGTGGGGAAAAGTGAGAAAAAGTTTGAAGCGTGGGGAAAACTAAGCACAACTAAGGAATTGGGGGCACAGATGGAATAACCCCTAAAAGTAAAAGATAGGCCCTTCGCAGAGGGAAGCAGAGGTTGTCATGCGCTTTTGTTTGTATGCCAAAATCCCTTAATGCAAAAGAACGTCACGTTGTATTGCCCCTTATGATAGCAACCTTTATTATGCAGTATGTCGTTTCTTTTCTTTCCCATCACAAGTTCGTACAACGCTCAATTTTCTCTTACACTAAATGATCCAACACATTTAGAAGCATTTTTATTGCCTTATTGCACCGATGACAACTTACTTGAAGGATCTTATTCAATCCATAGGTAGGTATGGTGGACTCTCAAAATAAGATTCGGGTTAAGGGTTTTTGGATGCACAAGTAGTATCTCTACTTAGTGCGGAATTTTTGGCTAGAAAAGATATTGAGCAAGCACCACATGTTAAAGGATCTATGACAATATAATTTCTATGTGAATATGAACAAACATAAATCATTACGTTGTCTTCCTTGTCCAACGTCCACTATTTTGACACAAAATATTTAATGGGGGATCACAATCATAAAAAGTTGTCGAAGATAGTGTATTTGCATGTGAATAGTCTCTTCTCTTATTAATTCTTTCATGAGTTGCATCATTGACCAATGATATGTTTGTCAATCTCCAACAAATTTTATCACTTATACATTTCCTTATGTGATGTCATTACTTACCATAAGATTAGCATATGATCTTATTATTTTTCCTTTTTCTTTTTATTTAAACATTAAAGTAAAAGAAACAAGACTCAAACTACACTTTATTATATATCTCGAACATGATTACATAGATAGATCACTAAGCAAGCACTCGAAAAGAAAGGATCGAACTAAAGTTTTATTCAACTAAATCATAGGAAAACTAATGATCGAACTAGAATAGATAAAAGCAAATATAGTGGTGGTGATACGATACAGGGGCACCTCCCCCAAGCTTGGCACAAGCCAAAAGGAGTGCCCATACCATTGATGAGACACAAGTATAGGGGAACTATCATAGTCCTTTCGATAAGTAAGAGTGTCGAACCCAACGAGGAGCAGAAGGAAATGACAAGCGGTTTTCAGCAAGGTATTCTCTGCAAGCACTAAAATTATCGGTAACAGATAGTTTTGTGATAACATAGTTCGTAACGGGTAACAAGTAACAAGTGTAACAAAGGGGCAACAAGGTGGCCCGATCCTTTTTATAGCAATGGACAAGCTTGGACAAACTCTTATATAAAGCAAAGTGCTCCCGAGGACACATGGGACTTATTGTCAAGTTAGTTTTCAGCTCATATGATTCACGTTCGTTACTTTGATAATTTGATATGTGGGTGGACCGGTGTTTGGGTGTTGTCCTTACTTGGACAAGCCTCCCACTTATGATTAACCCCTCCCACTACAAAAGAAGAATTAAGATAAATCTAACCATAGCATGAGACATGTGGATCCAAATCAGCCTCTTACGAAGCAACGCATATACTAGAGTTTAAGCTTCTGTCACTCTAGCAACCCATCATCTACTTATTAGTTCCCAATGCCTTACCCTTGGCCCAAATCATGGTGAAGTGTCATGTAGTCAACGTTCACATAACACCAATAGAGGAAAGACAACATACATCTCATCAAAATATCGAACGAATACCAAATTCACATGATTACTTATAACAAGACTTCTCCCATGTCCTCAGGAACAAAAGTAACTACTCACAAAGCATATTCATGTTCATAATCATAGGGGTAATAAATATCATTAAGGATCTGAACATATGATCTTCCACCAAATAAACCAACTAGCATCAACTACGAGGAGTAATCAACACTACTAGTAACCTACAAGTACCAATCTGAGGTTCTGAGACAAAGATCGGATACAAGAGATGAACTAGGGTTTCAGAGGAGATGGTGCTAGTAAAGATGTTGATGTAGATTGACCCCTATCGATGAGAGGGTCGTTGGTGATGATGATGGCTTCAATTCCCCCCTCCGGGAGGGAAGTTTCCCCGGCAAATCGCTCTGCCGGAGCTCTAGATTGCTCCTGCCCAGGTTCCGCCTCGAGACGGCGGCGCTTCATTCTGAAAGCTATCTTCTATTTTTCTTTTCTAGGTCAAAATACACCATATAGCATAAGAGGGGCACCAGAGGCCTGACAGGGGGCCCACAAGCCCTGGGGGCGCGCCCCCCAGGCTTGTGGCCACCTGGTGGCTCCCCTCTGGTATTTTCTTCGCCCAATATTTTTTATATATTCCCAAATAATTCTCCATAAATTTTCAGGACTTTTGGAGTTGTGCAGAATAGGTCTCTAGGATTTGCTCCTTTCCAGACTAGAATTCCAGCTGCCGGCATTCTCCCTCTTCATGTAAACCTTGTAAAATAAGATAGCAAAGCATAAGTATTGTACCATAATGTGTAATAACAACCTATAATGCAATAAATATCAACATAAAAGCATGATGCAAAATGGACGCATCAACTCCCCCAAGCTTAGACCTCGCTTGTCCTCAAGCGAAGGCCAAGATCGATACTCATGTCCACATGTTTAGAGATAGAGGTGACGATAAAAATAAAATACGGACATGAAGGCATCATGATCATCTTTAGAACAACAATATATATTCTCATATAACTTATCATGCCAAAGTAACAATTCATTCACAAGATAAAGTATGAATCAGAAACTATATTGAGAACCAACAAACTACAACCTTAGTCATTGAAGCAATTGCAATTTATCATAACATCGGAAAGAGTCAATATAAGAGCTTGTAAAGCAAATCCACATACTCAATCATCTTTTAGTCTTTCACAATTGCTAACACTCACGCGGTATTTATGGGGTCAAAGCTTCCATCAGACACATAGAAAGATAGGGGCTTATAATTTCACCACCCAACTATTTACCTCAAGGGTAATGTCAACAATAATAACCCATGATCACCTACATCCGAGTGAATATATGTGTCTAGATCTTTCCCCAACACATGACGCTTGCCACAAGAAAAAGGCGAAATATAGGAAGTGGTGAAGATCACCATGACTCTTGCATAAGGATAAATACTAAAAAGTAAAAGATAGGCCCTTCGCAGAGAGCAGAGGTTGTCATGCGCTTTTTCGTTGGATGCACGAAATCTTAATGCAAAAGAACGTCACTTTATATTGCCGCTTGTGATAAAGAACTTTATTATGTAGTCTGTTGCTTTTATTTCTTCCATATCACAAGTTCGTATAAAGCTTATTTTCCTTACACTAATAGATCATACATATTTAAAGAGCAATTTTATTACCTGCACCGATGACAACTACTTGAAGGATCTTACTCAATCCATAGGTAGGTATAGTGGACTCTCATGGCAAAACTGGATTGAGGGTGTTTGGATGCACAAGTAGTATCTCTACTTGGTGCGGAAGTTTGGCTAGTATGAGGTGGAAGCAAGCGTCTCATGTTGGAGGATTCATGACAATATAACTTCTATTCGGAAATAAGCAAACATAACCCATTATGTTGTCTTCCTTGTCCAAAATCAACCTTTTAGCATATAATATTTTAATGAGTGCTCGCAATCATAAAACATATCCAAGATAATATATTTATATGTGAACCTCTCTTTCTTTATTACTTCCTTTTTATTGCAACAATGACAGACACTAAGTTTGTCAACTCACAATAAGTTTTATTCATCATACTCTTTATATGTGAAGTCATCACTTTCCATAAGATTGCTATATAATCTTTTCACCCTTTTTTATTCCCTTTTCTTTATTTCTTTTACTCAAGATCATTGCAAGAAAGCAAGGCCCTCAACTCAAAACTACTCTTTATTATATAACTCTCGGACTCGATTACATAGAGGGAACTCAAAGCAAAACTCAAAGCTAGATCAAACCAAAAACTTTATTCTACTAAACCAAAATATAATCAAAAGGATCAAACTAAGAAAAGCGATAAAGGTAAAGATATGATGGTGATACAATACCGGGACACCTCCCCCAAGATTGGCACAAGCCAGGGGGAGTGCCCATACCCATGCATTTAATTCTCTTTCTTCGGAGGTGGTGGTGATGAAGTAGTGTCCTTCTTCCTCAATTTACGCTTGAGGATAGAATTTTTCTCCTTTAAGTCATCGATCTCCTGCTCAAGCCTTAATATCTTTTTGCATAGTTCCTACTTCTTTTCCTGCAGGAGATGAAAAGGTATAAATCGGATCTTAGGATTCTTTACTTTATTAGGGAGACTTGACTTCTTGAACTCCACATGCATGTCCACAGGCTGAGGTAGTAGATCTTCATCTTCATCAGAGCCGCCGTCCCTTATTTTCTCCATGTCGAAGTCTTCCTCTTCTTCCCTAGTCCAACCGTCATGATCCACTCCCCCATAAACCTTTGGATTTGTGATATAATCAGCTACATAGCTCTCCCCCTTCGAATCTTGTGACGACATATTTTCAGATCTGCCAGGAAAAAAACACGAAACGAGAACAGAGGATATTGTCGTGGTATGGTGGTCAAAACCTTTGGGAGATTATATAATGAATTTTTACCGACCAAAAGAAGTATCGTGCAAGAAAACGGAGTTCGGGGGGGTACACAAGGTGGCCACAAGCCTGGGGGCGCACCCAGGGGGTAGGGCGCGCCCCCACGGCTTGTCGCCTCCTCGTGCACTTTTCGGACTACTTTTTATTTTTCTAATTTTTTAAATATTCCAAAACGGAGTAAAAATGCCATGGGAATAGTTTTGGAGTCGGTTTACTTACCGTATCACATACCTATTCCTTTTCGGAGTTCTGGCGTGTTCTGGTAGGTTTCCCTTATGTACTCCTCTAGTGTTATGGTATTAATAATATTGGTTTCAACATTTATGGGACTACCTGAGATATAATGTTTGATTCTTTGCCCGTTTACCACCTTCGGGTTATTGCCTTCGGCGTTGTTGATCTTGATGGCGCCGGAATGATAAACTTCCTCGATAATGTAAGGCCCTTCCCATTTGAAGAGAAGTTTTCCTGCAAAAAATTTTAAATGAGAATTGTATAGCAATACATGGTCACCTACATTGAATTCACGCTTTTGTATTCTTTTATCATGCCATCTTCTAACTTTTTCTTTAAACAACTTGGCATTTTCATAGGCTTGGGGTTCTCCATTCATCAAGGCTAATGTCAAACAACCTCTTCTTGAAATCATAGTTGAGCTCTTTAATTGCCCAATAAGCTTTATGTTCTAGTTCAAGAGGTAAATGACATGCTTTTCCATAAACCATTTTATACGGAGACATACTCATAGGATTTTTATAAGCAGTTCTATAAGCCCATAGTGCATCATCAAGTTTCTTAGACCAATTCTTTCTAGATCTATTAACAGTCTTTTGCAAGATCAACTTTATTTCTCTATTACTCAATTCTACTTGCCCACTAGACTGGGGGTGATATGGAGATGCAATTCTATGGTTAACATCATACTTAGCAAGAAGTTTATGAAAAGCACAATGAATAAAGTGTGAACCACCATCAGTCATTAAATATCTAGGGACTCAAAACCTCGGGAAAGTAACTTCTTTGAGCATTTTAATGGAAGTGTTATGATCAACACTACTAGTTGGAATAGCTTCTACCCACTTAGTAACATAATCATCAACAACCAAAACATGTGTATATCCATTAGAGGAAGGAAAAGGTCCCATATAATAAAATCCCCATACATCAAACGGTTCAATAACAAGTGAATAATTCATAGGCTTTTGCTGACGTCTACTAATATTACCAATTCTTTGACATTCATCACAAGACAAGACAAACTTACGACCATCCTTGAAGAGAGTAGGCCAATAAAAACCGGATTGTAATACCTTGTGTGCAGTTCTATCTCCCGCATGGTGTCCTCCGTAAGCCTCGGAGTGACACTGGCATAGGATTTGTTCCTGTTCATGCTCAGATACACAACGTCTAATAACACCATCTACTCCTTTATAAAGACGTGGGTCATCCCAGAAGTAATGTCGCAAATCATAGAAAAATGTTTTCTTTTCCTGGTATGTGAAGCTAGGTGGTATAAATTTAGCAATAATATATTTAGCATAATCAGCATACCATGGAGTACTACGAGAAGAATTTATGACAGCTAATTGTTCATCAGGAAAGTTATCATCAATAGGTAGTGGGTCATCAAGAACATTCTCTAACCTAGACAAGTTGTCTGCTACGGGGTTCTCAGCTCCTTTTCTATCAATAATATGCAAATCAAATTCTTGTAGCAAGAGAACCCATCTTATAAGTCTAGGTTTAGCATCTTTCATTTGCATAAGGTATTTAATAGCAGCATGATCAGTGTGAACAATTACTTTGGAATCGACAATATAAGATCTGAACTTATCACAAGCAAACACAACTGCTAAATTTTTTTTTCAGTAATAGCATAATTTCTTTGAGCATTGTCTAGAGTTTTACTAGCATAATGAATAGCATTTAATTTCTTATCAACTCTTTGTACTAGAACAACACCTACAACACAATCACTAGCATCACACATAATTTCAAAGGGTAGGTTCCAATCAGGTGGTTGAACAATAGGTGCAGATATTAAGGCTTTCTTAAGTATTTTAAATGCTTCTACACAATCATCATCAAAAACAAATGGGACATGTTTTTGCAAGAGATTAGTGAGAGGCCTAGAAATTTTAGAGAAGTCTTTAATAAATCTCCTATAGAAACCAACATGACCGAGGAAACTTCTTATACCTTTGATATCTTTAGGACACGACATTTTTTCAATGGCGTCAACTTTAGCTTTATCAACTTCAATACCTCTTTTAGAAATTTTATGCCCGAAGACAATACCTTCATTAACCATAAAGTGGCACTTCTCCTAATTCAAGACAAGATTAGTTTCTTCACATCTCTGCAAAACTCGATCAAGGTTACTCAAGCAATCATCAAAAGAAGTTTCGTAAACAGAGAAATCATCCATGAAAACCTCAACAATCTTTTCACAAAAGTTAGAGAATATAACAGTCATACATCTTTGAAAGGTAGCAGGTGCGTTGCATAAACCTAAAGACATACGTCTATAAGCAAAGGTACCAAAAGGTCAAGTAAAAGTAGTTTTTTCTTGATCCTCTTGTGACACAGGTATTTGAGAAAAAATAGAATAACGATCTAGAAAGCAAAAGTATGTATGTTTTGATAGCCTTTCTAGCATTTGATCGATAAAAGGTAGAGGATAATGATCCTTCCTAGTTGCTTTGTTTAACTTTCTAAAATCAATAACCATTCTATGACCTGTAACAATTCTTTGTGGGATCAATTCATTTTTATCATTAGGCACCACAGTAATACCCCCTTCTTACGGACACAATGAACATGACTTACCCATCTACTATCAGCAATAGGATAAATTATACCTGCTTCCAGGAGCTTTGATATTTCATTCCTTACCACTTCTTTCATCTTAGGATTTAACCTCCGTTGACGATCAACAACCGGTTTAGCATCTGGTTCCATATTAATTTTGTGCTGATATAGAGTGGGACTAATGCCCTTAAGATCATCTAGAGTATATCCAATAGCAGCACAGTGCTTCTTCAAAGTTTTCAATAATTTGTTTTCTTCATGCTCTAAAAGGTTAGCACTAATAATAACATGATATATCTTATTTTGATCAACATAAGCATATTTCAGAGTATCAGGTAATTGCTTAAGCTCGAACACGGGATCACCCTTGGGTGGAGGAGGATCCCCAAGAATCTCAACACGCAAGTTGTGTTTCAAAATAGGCATTTGATTAAAGAATATTTCATCTAATTCCTTTCTTTCATTCATGAACATATCATTTTCATGGTCTAGCAAATATTGTTCTAAAGGATCAGTAGGAGGCACAACAATAGAATCAAGACCAATAATTTCCTCTCTATTAGGTAATTCTTTGTCATGGGGTTGTCTACGAAATTTGGAGAAATTAAATTCATGAGACACATCCACAAAATTTAACTAATAGTTTCTTTCTCACAGTCTATTTTAGCATTAACAGTGTTCAAGAAAGGTCTACCAAAAATAATGGGACAAAAATCATCTTGCGACGAACCAAGAACAAGAAAATCAGCAGGGTATTTTACTTTCCCACACAAGACTTCAACATCTCTAACAATCCCAATTGGTGATATAGTATCTCTATTAGCAAGCTTAATAGGGACATCAATATCCTCTATTTCAGCAGGTGCAATATCATTCATAATCTCTTGATACAAAGTAAAAGGAATTGCACTCGCACTAGCACCCAAATCACATAAGTCATGATAACAATGATCTCCTATTTTAACAGAGACAACAGGCATGCCAACAACAAGCCTATGTTTATCTTTTTCATCAGGTTTAGTAATTCTAGCAGCTTCATCACAGAAATAAATAACATGCCCAACAATAGTATCGACCAAGAGATCCTTAATCATAGCAATACCAGGTTCACCTTTAATTTGTTCAGGGGGTGTAAGTGTTCTAGTATAACTCTTATGAACCACAACTGAAGCTTTAGCATGTTCCTTTACTCTAACAGGGAAAGGTGGTTTCTCGATATAAGCAGTAGGAACAACTGGATCATCATTATAAGTAATAGTTTCCTCTTCAACATTAATAGGTTCTACTAATTTTATTTCAATGGGAGGATGATATTTAAACCACTTCTCCTTAGGGCGATCAACATGAGTAGCAAATGATTCACAGAAAGAAGCTACTATCTCATAGTCAAGTCCATATTTAAAGCTAAATCCACGAAAAGCATCGGTATCCATAAAAGATTTAACACAATCAAACTTAAGGTTTATACCTGACTCCTTACCTTTGTCGAGTTCCCAATCTTCAGAGTTGCGTTCCAATAGATCCCATTTGAATTCAATAGTCTTCTTCATAAAAGAACTAGTACAAGAAGTATCGAGCATGGATTGATCATTACGAGAAAGCCGAGCATAAAAATTCTGAATAATAATTTCTCTTGAGAGCTCGTGATTGGGGCATGAATATAACATTGACTTAAGCCTCCCCCAAGCTTGAGTGATACTTTCTCCTTCACGAGGCCAAAAATTATATATATAATTCCGATCACGATGAACAAGATGCATAGGATAAAACTTCTGATGAAAGTCCAATTTCAATCGGTTGTAATTCCAAGTCCCAATATGATCGCATAGGCTATACCTTTTTAGTGCCTTTCCCTTCAAAGATAAAGGGAAGACCTTCTTCCTGACTTCATCCTCGGTCAAACCTGCAAACTTAAATAATCCACAAACCTCATCCACATAGATTATATGCATATCAGGATGTAATGTTCCATCTCCTGCAAAAGGATTAGCTAGCAGTTTCTCTATCATACCCAAAGGAATTTCATAATAAATATTTTCAGTAGGTTCAGTATGTTGAGGAGAAACTCTTTGTGCTTCCGGTCGAGGTGAAGATACCCCGAACAAGCCCCTCAAAGGATTATTTTCCATAGTGACAAGTGACAGTAAATTTCAGCACACAATATAAATTTTTCCTTGCCAAATTCCACTTACCAAAGGCGCTTCACTCCCCGGCAACGGCGCCGGAAAAGAGTCTTGATGACCCACAAGTATAGGGGATCTATCGTTGTCCTTTCGATAAGTAAGAGTGTCAAACCCAACGAGGAGCAGAAGGAAATGACAAGCGGTTTTCAGCAAGGTATTCTCTGTAAGCACTGAAATTATCGGTAAGAGATAGTTTTGTGATAAGATAATTCGTAACGGGTAACAAGTAACAAGTGTAACAAAGGTGCATCAAGGTGGCCCAATCCTTTTTATAGCAAAGGACAAGCCTGGACAAACTCTTATATAAAGCAAAGCGCTCCCGAGGACACATGGGAATTACTGCCAAGTTAGTTTTCATCATGCTCATTTGATTCACATTCGTTACTTTGGTAATTTGGTATGTGGGTGGACCGGTGCTTGGGTGATGTCCTTACTTGGACAAGTCTCCCACTTATGATTAACCACTCTCGCAAGCATCCGCAACTATAAAAGAAGAATTAAGATAAATCTAACCATAGCATGACACATGTGGATCCAAATCAGCCCCTTACGAAGCAACGCATAAACTAGGGTTTAAGCTTCTATCACTCTAGCAACCCATCATCTACTTATTACTTCCCAATGCCTTCTCCTAGACCCAAATCATGGTGAAGTGTCATGTAGTCGATGTTCACATAACACCACTAGAGGAAAGACAACCTACATCTCATCAAAATATCGAACGAATACCAAATTCACATGATTACTTATAACAAGACTTCTCCCATGTCCTCAGGAACAAAAGTAAGTACTCACAAAGCATATTCATGTTCATAATCAGAGGGTAATAAATATCATTAAGGATCTGAACATATGATCTTCCACCAAATAAAACAACTAGCATCAAGAAGAAGAAGAAGAAGGTAGGAGATGATGAGATAAAGAATGCTATGGAGGCTATTGTGAAGGCAAGAAAGGAAGCAAACGAGGAGAGGGTGGCAAGGAGCCAAGAGTCAGTGACCGAGGAGAGGAGGGTGGCAGCCGAGGAGAGGAAGGTGACATTAAAGGAGAAGAAATTGGCCATGGAGGAGCTAGCTAGATTATTGGAATATGAGAAGTACTTCTTCTTCATGGACACATCTAACTTCGATGATAGGAAAAAGGAGTACATCAACCTTTGCCGTGATCAAGTCTTGGTCCAAAAAATATTGATGGGCATGTGATGTATGGGAGGCATGGGAGCTACCATGAGAGGCTTGGGAGGCATGAGAGCTACCATGGGAGCCATGGGTGACATGGGTGGCTTGGGAGCTACCATGGGAGGCATGAGAGGCATGAGTTTTGGGTCTCTCATGGGAGGCATGGGAGCACCTCCGGGTGACATGGGTGGACGCATGGCTTCCGGTGTGCCTCACATGTCTTCGCATGATGCCTTGAGAGATAGTGCGAACACCGTCCGAGTTTCCAATGACGATGGGGCACTTGAAGAGAAGAAGAGAAGGAACAAGAGGAGGAAGAAGATGGGGCATGATTGTTGGTTTTTCATTTGTTTGTGTGAACTTATTTGTCATGAACTTGCTTGAGGTTAGGTGATTTTGAACTATGCCATGAATTTGAACTATGCTTGACGGTGTCCTGGACTAGGGGGTACTCACCACATCGTCTCCCGATCAGTTAGATTGGGCCAAGGACCCCCATGGCCGTATACTCATGGGCCAGTTCGGACAGCCCATGCCGCATACAAGGAGGATTCTACAAGACTTTGCGCCCAAGACAAGGACTCCTCTAAACCCTAGACCTACGGTGCATATATAAACCGAGGCCAGGCTAGTCAATAGACAATCTCATATTCATTACTAGAATCTCATGGTAGATACATGTACTCTGTACTACACCCATATGAATACAATCAAAAGCAGCATGTAGGGTATTATCTCATCAAGAGAGCCCCAAGCTGGGTAAAACCCCGTGTCCATGTTACCATCGCTCCAAGACGCCTAGCTTAGGACCCCTACTACGAGATACGCCGGATATTGAACCAACATTGGTGCTTTCATTGAGAGCTTGCTGGCGGTCGCCACGGGGCGATGGGAATTCAGATCGTCTCCGGCGCGATCTACGCATCAGAGCCGAGCTTTATGGTCGATGTCGGCATCTTTTGTCGCCGGCTCAACTAGTCACCTTGGCTTAACCAAGGACTGTGCCCTACCTCCAATCATCTTGTTCGGACGAGGGCCTTCATCAATATCAACTCCGATCTCTATCATGATCATGGAAGAATCATCCATGGAGCTCGGGGGCTCAACGTCAACATTGCCCTCGGGCGACCGTGCTGTTTTTTCCGAACAGCAAACTTGTATCCACTGCCACCACCTCCTCGAGCATCGCTTTGACGATTCCTTCGGTGGAATTATGCGGAATTAAGTGTAAAACAACCATGCCAAATTTCGTCGAGTTCTGATGGAGGAATCTCTGGCAATCTACGATATACCGGAGCCCTGTCAAATCTAGACGGGAATCTGGACGACTTTAGGGCGTGGTCTCCGGAGCCCAGCTCGGAGTTCCTTTGGAAGATCCAACCGTTCATCTGCTGCGGAATTCCCATATCTACCACCCCTCCAAATTTCAGCTCGATCCGACGGTTCAAACTTCGGGAACCTTCCGATGAGTGGACCAATGTTCGGATCTGTTTTCTGTGCGAATATGAATCTGGCCCGAGTTCATGTTTCTTCATGAACGGAATATTGGACAACCCTTTTGAAGGAATTTTTTTCTAGGGTATTGTGCGTTGTTTTTAAACACGTACCCATAAAATTCTAAGCCTCCTCCGAGGTAATCTTCACCATCACGCTGGTGTCAAACCAGTCCGGCAATATTGCTCCACGGCTGCCGATCTGCGCTAGACACGTCACCGCTTTGTTGAGCAGAGCTCAACTTCTTCGATCATCAGCTCGGCAAGACGAACAAGAGTTCGGCATAGCGAAGGATAAATCATCACCTACATCGCCGCCCCACGGATTACACGGAGCGGGCACACCGGCATCGCCGCACGATCACTTCATCAAGCCAGCATTGACCACGTCATGAGTTACGACCTGCATCGGCATGAAAGCACCGTTGCTTCATCGAGCCGACGTCCATCACGCCGAACTACTTCAACTCCTCGGCTGACATGGCAACTGCAACGTCTCCTTACCGACCTGCTCCGTCTCCTCGTCTGGACTAGGGGCTTCGCCATCAACCTACTCCGGAGACTTCGGCGTCGTCAACCGACCAGCTTCGTCACGTTAGCTGGGTCGGGGGCTTTGCCTCGGCGAGCCAACCTTTACCAGCATCGCCATGACGTTGCTTCACCGCCCATCAGGCAATGGGTATGCGGATCGAGTCCCAATTTTTGGAGTCACCTTTCTTTGGATTGCTACATCAAATAAACCAGGTGCTATTTCTCCTAGTAAGTTTTGCTTGTTTGGGTTTATTTTTTCCCAAGGAATTATTAGTCTGGTTTGTTCCATCATCTGTACGCAGGTCTATCAAATGGTGGCCGCATTAACGACGGTCACATGGTGGTTCGGTAATGGACTTCGACTACATCACGTGGTCTGTTCGGCAAGCCGACGCCGTCGTCCCAATCGGCGTAAATCGGCTGGCGTGATCACCTTGTTGGTCGTGTTGCCATACCGACGTGTTCGGTTGCCTCGGGGACTTCAGCATCGTTTAGAGAGCTCTACCTCATCAAATATAAAGGATCCGGATCGGGCAGCGCTGTCACCTCTGCGTATCGACGTACCACGTCACCTCGGCTGGACCGAGGGCTTCGTCATCACTTCATTAACCCACGACGGGGACTTCGGCGTCACACTGCGGGCCTGCATTGGTCGTGCTATGTCGCCACTTTGGAGTGCCGAGCTCTTCGCTCCGCCACCTCGATCGGGACCGGCTTGGGGAATGGAACCTTGTCCCACATCAAGCTGGGACCGCGTCATCAATGCCGAACACATTAACCAGCTAAGTCGCTTTCATGCTCAAAAACTTTCAGTTTTAAATTTTGTTCGGTTCGACCAAGCATTATACTTTTTTGGCAAAAAGTTGTTTATGAAAAACTTCCTTGTCAAAACTTTGTTTATGACACACAAATTGAAATACCCCGTCTACTTGGGGGCTTCCTTTATGAAGCTTTTCCTCTTGCATATGATTATACTTGTATGGCTTCGTTCCTTGTTCGTGTATTACGCCACAATATGCACCATGTTGACTTAAGTGTTCCGCAAGCTGGGTTGCCTTGCTCCTGTGTTTACCCCTACGTTCTCGATTGTTCGGCTAGGGAGTAAAGGGAGCACCTCTGCGATTGTCACGATCGGGTCATCCGAGCTCGGACCTCAGACTGGGTGAAGCCGAAAGCTAGCGCTCTTATTGTTTTCAATCATGGTCGGCACACAACGGAACTCATGAATACAAAAAATCTATTGCACAAGTCTCATAGTAACAATGAGCAACCGAAGAAAGGTATCGGTGGAGGTACTATTTTCCTCGAAGATGCTTCTTACACTTCGTCAGTAATATAGCATAAGTTCCTTGAGCGCGCTTTGTCTGTTACAGCCTTATGGCCTGATTGCCTGGTTATCGGAAACACCGTCGATACTCTCGACAGGTGGAGTACATAACACTTTTCGTCCCTTGACCGAAGAGGGAGAGGCCGACGGTCGGTTAAGACGCGTTTAAAGTTCGGGTGAACACAGATATGATATAAGTACTTTGGTACATACAATCATTATACATAAAACTCTTTTACCCAAGTCACTTGGGGGCTCTTAAATTTATACGAGCCATTTTATAAGTGTTCTTCTTCTTAGTCGTTGCAAAGCCTTTTTCTATCACTCCTTTTTTCAACGCGAGTGTGTGGTCAATAGCCGAGGAGCCTAATTTCTTCCTCAAAGCCGCTAGAGTTTACTTTGCTAAACTGGCCTAACGAGAAGTACTCCGCCTTCGGGATAGGAGGTTGAAGCCGTAGGTTGACCCGCTTGAAGTCTTGAGATAGGATGTGTGATGTTAAAGCACCACAGAAGCACCTTTTTTAACACCAATTTTTGATTTGGCACCGAACACTTGATCTAGTTCGGACGTTCAGTTTTTACTGAAGATTTTTTGGTTTTCCAAGCCTATGGCACTTTTAAACTATTTGTGTGTTTCCAGCATAAGTCTCGTAGTGCAACGCCGGACACCTTTAGAAATTCGGCAAAAAAATTCTCATATATTGCAATATATGCATCGGTTTCGAATTGTGTCTTCGGTAAATAGTTGGGTTGCCCGGCTCCTGTGCTTGCCTCCTATGTTCCGCTTTGTTCGGCTAGGTGCGCAAAGGGAGAACCATTGCGATTGTGCTTCCAGCTCGAATGGTTAAGCACCTCAGTGGAGAAAGCCGAAAACTGACTGGCACAATAAGCATAAACTGGTCAGCGATCTGACAACTATAAGATCGATAGAGGTCACCCTGTGTTAAATAATGGGTCGTTCATAACATTGGCCGAAGTGTTTACGGCTTGACCTCGGCTGTCACCGAACACTAACCGGGGGCTAGTAACCGGCCTCCCAACTTTAAGCTCCTATGACTAAGTGAAAGTTATAAATCCCGCATATCTGATTGCCTCGTTTCCCCTAACACAACCGCCTTCGGGTACCGAGACGTCGGCTAAGAGTTGTTTGGTTATTGCGGAAACACCCTGCGTAGCATCTACGAGGGGGTGGAAGCCGACGATGGGCCACTTTCAACTGATAAACGGTCGCAACGAAGTCAAAATAAACATATCATCGGCGTTTGTATTTAATATACGAGGGCCTCCTTCTGCAATCATCGTTATAAAGCCATAAATATGCATCAATTTGACTTAAGATTTTGGCCAAGCTGGGTTGCCTGGCTCCTGTGCTTACCCTACGTTCCCGATTGTTCGGCTAGGTGGTAAAGGGAGCACCTCTGTGATTGTTACTACCGGGTCATCCGAGTAAGTACCTCAGACTGGGTGAAGCCGAAAGCTAGCAATCTTAAAGTATCACATTGGTCGGCAACGACGGAAGTGAAAATTTTGGTTCGCTATAAACCACATAGTCCGGGAACTTTCCCCAAACTAAACCCTCCATATTTTCCTCCCACATTGATCGGAGTTGAGGTTTCATGATCATGATCAGCATGATGACCCAAGGAAAGAAACCGATAGCGGGACTATTTTCTTTGGAAGATGTTTCTTACATTAAACAGTAATATAACATATCTCTCTGCGTACCTTTGTTTATAAAACTGTATGACCGGATTACCTTGTTTGCCGTAAAACTTTGCCCTTGTAAAGGCTTTATAAAGTAGGACAAACACTCCCCAGCTACTGGCCGAGGAGGTTGAAGCCGATGGTCGGTCAACAAAGTTTTGTACAATGTGGATCTGAGCATTAATGATGTAAAGTACTTGGTGTCGGTGTCAAAACCGGCGGATCTCGGATAGGGGGTCCCGAACTGTGCGTCTAGGATCGATGGTAACAGGAGACGGGGGACACAATGTTTACCCAGGTTCGGGCCCTCTCTATGGAGGTAATACCCTACTTCCTGCTTGATTGATCTTGATGAATATGAGTGTTACAAGAGTTGATCTACCACGAGATCGTAATGGCTAAACCCTAGAAGTCTAGCCTATGAGTATATGGTAATGAATTTGTCCTATCCGGACTATGCTCTCCGGTTTATGTAGACACCGGAGAGATCTAGGGTTACATGAGGTCGGTTACATAGGAGGGAATCTTCATAATAGGTCGCCTAGCTTGCCTTCCACACCAAGTAGAGTCCAATCCGGACACGAGTATTTTCTTCGGCCTTCGTATCTTCACAGCCCATCAGTCCGGCCCATGGATAACAGGCCGGATGCCCGAGGACCCCTTAGTCCAGGACTCCCTCAGTAGCCCCTGAACTTGGCTTCAATGACGAGGAGTCCGGCGCGCAGATTGTCTTCGGCATTGCAAGGCGGGTTCCCCTTCTTCCAAACTCCAAGGTAGTCTTCGGACGTGTTGATTGTATCCGGACCTGTTAAACACCATGCACACCCGCAGAGAGAATATATATATTTTACACGAGTTCCATTCGCTAACCGCTTTCTGCATTACGTCCGTTCGGTCACAATTTCGAATCGTTTTTCTTCTGCCATCCCACGTTTCAAAACGTGGTTACTAGTGGCACGTCTTGTCAAAGCAGAGATCGTGCCCCCCTGTTGTGGGATTCTCATCAATGCGGGCATGGGTAACCCAACCGTGTCGTTTACACGGCCCTTGGGAATAGGCGAGTTTAAGGCAAGCAGGGAGGCGTTTGACATTCGCGGCCTCTATAAGGGGGTAATGACTCCCTTCTTCCACCCATGCCCTTTCTCTTCCTCAGCCTTTCCGTCCCTTAGCTCCAGCGCCCAAGCCTTAGCTTCTCTCTTGTTTGAGAAAATATTCCAAAGATGTCCGGATCCGGAGCTGGAGGTAAGTGGATGGCCTCTTCCGTCAAGAAGAAGGACATCAACGAGCTCCGGGAGCCTGGATATCTGGCCAAAGAGATCGCTCATCGACTCCCGGCCAAGGGACAGATCGTCCCCACTCCCAAGCCCCACGAGAGGGTTGTGTTCCTTACACATTTCGTCCGCGAGCTTGGGTTCCCTCTTCACCCATTCGTCTGCGGGTTGATGTTTTACTATGGGCTGGATTTTCATGACCTAGCCCCCAACTTCATCCTCAACATCTCGGCGTTTATCGTCGTCTGTGAGGCTTTTCTCCGCATCCCGCCTCACTTCGGCTTGTGGTTGAAGACCTTCAATGTGAGGCGAAGGTTGTGCGCGGCCAGCAAGTAGAATGCGGAGGCGCTATGGTGGGCAAGATGCCCAACGTCACCTGGCCCGAAGGTTCGTTTGCGGAGACGGTGAAGGGGTGGCAATCGGGGTGGTTCTACATCACCGAGCCGCGCGATGCTAACTGGTTGCCGGCCCCCTAATTTTGATCTGTAATCCCGATGCGGCTCACCTCCTGGCAAGAGAGAGGCCTAACCTGGGGTCCCTCGGACGAGCTGACTGGGCTCCAGGCGTGCATCCAGAACATGATAGAAGGGAAAATCAAGCTCGTCAATGTGGTCCAGGTCATGCTTGTTCGTCAGGTCCTTCCGTGCCAACGTCGATCTTGTAATTTGTGGGAGTTCGAGCCGGCCAAGCACCAGACGCTACTGGGGCTCTTCGGCATGACGCACGAAGAAATCTGGAAGGTGCTCTTCAAGGCCGGCGAGATGCCACCGCCTACGACCGAAGACCGCGGGCTTAGTTTAAAGTGCCAGCCCAACCCGGTCAGTTCCTTTAATGTTTTCAAGGAGCATCCCCTACTAGCATATTTTGAGAGGAAATTTAAGCTCCCTCCCCTTATTTTCAGGCCTGGATTAAGTTGGCTGAGGAGATCAGCTGTCCGGCTCCGCTGCCCGAGGACCAAGAATTTCCATTATTGGAGAAGAAGTTGTTCCTTGCACCCTACGAGGTGCCGGAGAAGACGGCTAAAAAGGCGGCCCAAGGGGCCAAGAAGGGCCTTTGCCGGAGAAGCACTCCGGACGAGACGTCCGAAAGCGAGACTTCCTCTTCGTCTGCTGACGACAGCGATGAAGAGGAAGAAGAAAACGACTCCCCACCTGAAGCAGGGAGGAAGAAGAGAGCGGCCCCCACAAGCCCGAAGGCGGAAGCGCCTAAAAGGGTTAAAGGCTCCCTCGCGGATAACTCCGCGTGGGACGTCGACAACAGTCCGGAACGACCTCGCCGGACCAAGCCTCGGGCTGCTTCGTAAGTACCAGAATTCGCAAAAGTCTTGCCTTCCTAGTTTGTAATATTGACATATCGTAAACTTTTGTCACTGCAGTCCGGCGCGCGGTGACTCCCCGCGATCCTCGACAGAGGATTCGCTGGACACAGAGGAGATGGCTAGCATATCTCCGCCACCTGCTCATTCCGTCTCACTCAGGGGTGATGACGAGGTGGTGTCCAAAAAGGCCTTCCCAGGCGAGGGGAAGGTTCCGGAGATCATCGGGGTGACGCCCCAGGATGACTCCTCGGACGCCGGACACACGGGGGAAAAGCCCCCATGGAGACTGGTAACGGGGTCCGAGTTCCCTTCGGACCTCAGCCGGATACCATTCCGGAAATCTATACGGCTCCGGGGTCCAGCGAACGGCATTCCCCCCAAAGAGGGAGCGTGCCTGTCCCACCGGTGACCTCTGTCCAACCAGAGCCACCGGATAATCTGCTGGAGGCGCTGCGAGACGCCTCTATCGTGGATGAACATCGTGTCCTTATGGACACAGTAATAGAGAAGGTTTAGTTCGCTAAAAGCGGACTGACCGAAGCCTGCACTAGCCTTCTAACAGGCTTTGAGGTAAGTAATGTGATTATAGGAAAAATATCACAGTATAGACAGTAGCCCCTGATACTCTGTTTGGTGTTCGGGAATAAAAGCCTAACAGAGGATCAAAAAATCGCAGGAGTCTAACTTGAGTTGTCTATGTGAATAAGCAGGTATCGCTCTAGGCTGCCACTGCTCATGCTGAGGAGGTCTCCGGACTGAAGCGGAAATTGGAGCGGGCCGAGGAGGAGCTCGGCCGCGTGAAGAAGCAGTTGGAGGATAGCCAAGGTATGCAGTAACCCGTGGGTACATTTCGAAAAGATGAATAGTCCGACCGGACTGAAAGTGTCATAAACTTTATTAGGGGCCACAATCGAGGTGGAAACCCTTAAGAAGGCGCTAGCCGAGGCCGAGGACAAAGCGGCCAAGGAACACGCTTTGCGCCAGAAGCACGAGGCCCAGGTTGGCGAGGCGCAGCAACAGCTCCAGGGCGTGATAGAGAAATTTGAGTCCTTGGAGCGCGATTTTAAGGCGCGGGAGTCCGAATTGGCGAAGGCTCGCCAGAGCGCGTAGGATGCACGAGCCGAAGCCCAGAGCGCTCTCCAGGAGATCCAAGTGGCCCAGAAAATTGCGGCGGGTGAGTCTTTCACCATGCTGAGCAGGCATGTAGAGAAAACGTCCCTTGTACTTGTCCTGAATTTTGTTTTTCCAGGGGCATTTTCAGGTCTGCCGCTCAGCGTGTCGGACGCGGCCGAGCATTATAGAGCCGAAGAAGGGATGTCTACGGAGAAGCTGTTCTGGTCCCAGTATCTAGGATCCGAACATCCGGTGCCCTTCAGCGATTAGTTGAAGCAGTTGGTCGAGCTGCACAGGTTGGCAGAGCTGGCCATGAAGGACCTGATAGTCTGGCTGTGGCCTGCTGATCCTACACCTGGCAGCTATTTCAGACTTGTGCAGCGGCTTGTGAGTGCCTGTCCGCGGCTCGAAGCCGTGAAGCGGTCGGTCTGTATTGAAGGTGCGCGTATGGCTTTTGCCCGCGCCAAGACGCATTGGGCGAAGCTGGATGCCAAGAAGCTAATGACCGAAGGACCGCCGGAGGGCAAGGAGCATCGTCGACCCGAGCACTATTTTGATGGCGTCCTGGAGGGGTCCCGCCTTGCGGCGGAGCAATGTTCGAAGGATATTATATTCCCATAAGAACATGTGTATTATCTTGCCCTGTAATATGGAACAAAGATGTTATGTAGTATAATGTTTATGATTTTAAATTTTACCTCCTGTGCGGCTGTTTATTAATCTGGGGGATGACCAGTCGTCGGCTTCTGCCCCCACGTAGATAGTACGGGGGTGTTCGGGATAAATCTAAACACTCTTTACTCCACATTCTGGTCCTTAAAGGAGGTGTTTAGCGCAGCGAACAAGGCAATCGGACTATGCGGCCTTTACCGCCCCCACTTAGCCATAGGAGTTTGACAATTAATAAAGTTGGCGAAGCCCCTGGTGTTCGGAAGGCCGAATTAGGGGCGCTATACACGCCAAATCGAAAGAACCGATTCTTCGCAAGAAGCGGAAAAAATCTCCAACGATTTGGAACCTCACGAATAGCTGACCGGCTCTCGCTGCATCATGACAGTCAGTTTTCAGCTTTCTCTACTGAGGTGCTCGTCCGGAAGAACCGGGACACAATCGCAGTAGTTCTCCCTTTACTACCCTAGCCGATATAGCGGAACGTAAGGTAGTAAGCACAGGAGCCGGGCAACCCAACTATTGACCAAAGACATGATTCGGAGCTGATGCGTATAATGCTATAAGTTCTGGGTGCCGAACTATACTGAAAAAGTGTTCGGACTTTTATGGTCGTGATGCGGGGTATAATGAAGCCCCTGGCGTACTAGTACGTACTATGATGTACGTGTGCGATGAGTAATAGATATTGAGGTGAGGAAACGGAAAAGATTAAGTAATGAGTTGACGCCACCATTTATTCACCGTTGTGATGTAGTCAGTACGTCGAGGCATACTTTGTACTAGTAATTCGATTAGCATGTAAGGCTATTTAACATGCCGTAACCAAGGGCGAGCTGCATGCGGGTATGTAAAACAAGTATACTAATTGTTTATTAGAGACCACCTGGGGGTTCCCTTGTATGCCATAGCTCGCTGCCTCCTTGGTGTGTTCTGCGAACGGGTCATCCGTATAGACCTTGAAAAAGAAAAGAAAGCCCGTAAAAAGAAAAGGCAGGAGCGTGCGAATCCCAGTGTCTATTAAGCCGTACTGTGGATCGCGAGCGAGTTGTGTCTCCGTCCGTACCCATGGGGTTTCGAGTGCGTAGTTTTAAATGCGCGTGGTACTAACACCATTGCCTCGTCAGGGCTGGGACGGGGGCCAAATTGCTAGTTTGGCTTGTGACGAGCCGAGCTGTCCTGCTGCAGTGTAGTCCGGACCCACTTAATGATGTCCAGGGGCTCGGCAGCCAAATTATAGTGCTGCTTGAGAAGGCCACTCTGTACGTCTGCTGCTAGGGCGGCGGTGTGCTCCTCTGTATGGAGGGAGCGTTCCGTATTTCCGTTTACTGTAATGACGCCACGTGGACCGGGCATCTTGAGTTTGAGATAAGCATAGTGCGGCACCGCTTTGAATCTAGCGAATGTGGTTCGTCCGAGCAGTGCGTGATAGCCACTGCGAAATGGGACGATATCGAAGATTAGTTCTTCGCTTCGGAAGTTATCTAGGGAACCGAACACTACCTCCAGCGTTATTGAGCCCGTACAACAGGCCTCTACGCCTGGTATGACTCCTTTAAAGGTAGTCTTCGTGAGCTTGACTCATGAGGGGTCAATGCTCATTTTACGTAATGTATCATGATAGAGCAGGTTGAGGCTGCTACCACCGTCCACTAGGACTCGAGTCAGGTGAAATCCATCGATGATTGGGTCGAGGACCAGTGCAGCTGAACCGCCGTGCCGGATGCTAGTCGGATGGTCTCGACGGTCGAAGGTGATCGGGAATGATGACCACGGATTAAACTTCGGGGCGACGGGCTCTACCGCGTAGACGTCCCTGAGTGCGCGTTTGCGTTCCTTTTTTGGGATATGTGTAGCGTATATCATGTTCACCATTTTGACTTCAGGGGGAATTTCTTTTGCCCCCCGGTGTTCGGCTGCCGGGGCTCTTCGTCATCGTCCTCGCTCTACGATTCCCCTTCTTTGTTTCTGCTATTTACCTTGCTGGCTTGTTTAAATACCCGGCAATCTCTGTTAGTATGGTTGGCCGGTTTGTCTGGGGTGCGATGTATTTGGCAAGGACGATCGAGTATGCGGTCCAAGCTGGATGATTTTTCACTGCTCCTTTTATAGGGCTTCTTTCGTTGGCCGGACTTGGAAGCACTGAATCCGGCATGAAGTGTTGTGTCATTGGTGTTATCGCCATTGCTTTGGCGTTTGTTTCTGTTGCGCCGTAACTTGTCGGCGTTGTTTTTTACCTCGGAGGGGCTTGTTTCGTTGGCCGTGTTTGTACTGCGAGCCAGCCAACTGTCCTCTCCCGCGCAAAAGCGGGTCATGAGTGCCGTGAGGGCTGCCATGGACCTCGGCTTTTCTTGGCCGAGGTGGCGGGCGAGCCATTCGTCCCGGATGCTATGCTTAAAGGCCGCCAAGGCCTCGGCATCCGGGCAGTCAACGATCTGGTTCTTTTTGGTTAGGAACCTAGTCCAGAATTTTCTGGCTGATTCTCCAGATTGTTGAACTATGTGGCTTAGATCATCGGCGTCTGGTGGCCGGACATATGTTCCTTGGAAGTTGTCTAGGAAAGCTTCTTCCAAGTCCTCCCAGCTGCCGATAGAATTTTCAGGCAGGCTGTTAAGCCAGTGTCGAGCTGGCCCTTTGAGCTTGAGTGGGAGGTATTTAATGGCGTGGAGGTCATCTCCTCGAGCCATATGAATATGGAGAATGAAATCCTCGATCCATACTGTGGGATCAGTTGTGCCATCGTATGATTCGATGTTGACGGGCTTGAATCCCTCGGGGAATTCATGATCCAGTACCTCGTCTGTGAAGCACAGAGGGTGTGCGGCACCTCTGTACCGTGCCGTGTCGCAGCGTAGCTCTGATGGAGTCCGTCTACGGCATTTGGACCGGGCGTGGTTAGGTTTGTCACGTCCGAATAGGTAGCCGTCTTCGTGCCTCGAGGCACGTTCTCGCGATCCGTAGATCGGTCTTGTATGTCCTGCTCTACTGTCCAGGGTCTGCCGGAGGTCATACGTGTGACCCCGAATTCTTCCGTCTTTATTTTTGCGGGGCGGTTGGGCAGGCTGCTGTTCGGCCTGAGTTGCCGCTTTATCCCGACCGCGTGGTGGCTGGTCGGCCGCCCTGTCTCGACCACGTGGTGGTCGTTCCGCATTACGCGAGGGAGATGTGTGCTCTGGTGCCTCCTCATCGAATTGAGGTAGCAGTCTGCGTCTTGGGTAGCTATTGGTTGGGCGCTTGAGGCCGTATTCTTCCGCTATCAGGACGTCAGTCCATCTGTCGGCGAGCAGATCTTGTTCAGCTTGAAGCTGCTGGTGCTTCTTTTTCAGGCTCCTTGCAGTGGCTATGAGTTGAAGCTTAAAGCGCTCCTGCTCCAGAGGGTCTTCAGGCACGATGAAATCTTCGTTGCCGAGGCTTGTCTCCTCTTCGGAGGGTGGACGGTAACTATCGTCCCCCGAGTCATCTTCTATGGCCTGCTCATCAGGGTTGTCTTGCCTGTCGTCATGTTCCTCCTATTCGGATGCGGCTCCGACAAGGTCTTCATTGTTTTTGGCGTCGCCCGGAGTGCTATTTTCTCCGGTACCAGTATTGCTATCCTTTGAGCGACGAGGCTTAGAACGGCGTTTGGGGCGCCGACGCTTGGACTGCGTCTCGGAAGTTTTATTCTTATCTGGCTCTTCTTTGTCGTCGCCAGATCCCTTGGGTGTATCAACCATGTATACGTCGTACGAAGAGGTGGCCGTCCAGCGTCCAGTGAATGGCGGGTCTTGGCCTTGCTCATTGTCGGCATCGTCGTCCATATCGGTGATGTCTTCGGAGCCATAGTCAAGCACGTCGGTTAAGTCGTCGACGGTGGCTATGAAGTGGGTGGCGGGTGGGAAGCAAAATTCCTCATCGTCCGCCTCTAGCTCGAACCGAACATAGTTCGACTGTGAGTCTTCCTCCAAGGACAAGTTCTTCAAAGAATTTAGTAAGTCACCCAAAGGCGAATGCTGGAAGACGTCTGCGGCGCTAAATTCGAAAATCGACAACCGATCCAGCTCGGTGTCCGCAGGTGTATCCGGTCCGGAACGTGCAGCCCGAAACGAGTCCGGGGTTCCGTTGACGCAAGCATTGCAGGATGTCGAGTCCGTGTGCGGCTCCAACGCCGCGGACTTTATGGCCTCGGAGGGCGCGATCTGCTTTGGTACTGAGGCCGTTGCAGCAACAGGATCCATCTCCCGGGTGTGCTCCGATGACAGATTTAGGTCATGTTCATCGGAGAAAGGGGGAGCGATCGCCGCGGTATCAAATCCCTCGAAGATCAAGTCTCCACGGATATCCGCGACGTAGTTTAAGCTTCCGAACCTGACCTGGTGGCCAGGGGCGTAACTATCGATCTGCTCTAGATGGCCAAGCAAGTTGGCCGCCAGTGCGAAGCCGCCGAATACGAAGATCTGTCCGGGGAGGAAGGTTTCTCCCTGGACCACGCCATTACTGACGATCGAAGGGGCCATCGAGTCCTTTGCCGACGGCATAGTGGAACTCTCAATGAAAGCACCAATGTCGGTGTCAAAACCGGTGGATCTCGGGTAGGGGGTCCCAAACTGTGCGTCTAGGATCGATGGTAACATGAGACGGGGCACACAATGTTTACCCAGGTTTGGGCCCTCTCTATGGAGGTAATACCCTACTTCCTGCTTGATTGATCTTGATGAATTTGAGTGTTACAAGAGTTGATCTACCACGAGATCGTAATGGCTAAACCCTAGAAGTCTAGCCTATGAGTATATGGTAATGAATCTGTCCTATCCGGACTATGCTCTCCGGTTTATATAGACACCGGAGAGATCTAGGGTTACATGAGGTCGGTTACATAGGAGGGAATCTTCATAATAGGTCGCCTAGCTTGCCTTCCACGCCAAGTAGAGTCCAATCCGGACACGGGTATTGTCTTCGGCCTTCGTATCTTCACAGCCCATCAGTCCGGCCCATGGATAACAGGTCGGACGCCCGAGGACCCCTTAGTCCAGGACTCCCTCACTTGGATACATATAATCATTACACATAAAAATTGCGAGTAAAATCCATTTACTGCATTCCATCTTTTAAACCCCTTGGGGCCTACCTTGGCGAGCTCAGATTTCGACCAGCTCTTAGCTTTTTTAAGAGATCTTTATTCTTTTTCCGAGAAGTATGTGTTAAACACAACAAAATTTTCTGTCAAACGGACTTCGATCCTTAATTCGGCCACCCGTGCCCACATTAAGGCTCAGGGGCTACTGGGCTTTGCGCTCATTATTTACAAATATTAAAGGGGCACATCGATCCCCTGATCTGGTGTTGCCACCCGACCAGTGGCTCGGGGGCTACTGCATTGCCTATTCAATGCAGAAAATTCAAAGTGCTCAGTGTTCGGCATAACCGAACTATGACAAGTACGTCTTCGGATCACAATAAGTACCATATGGGAATTATCCGGCATCAAGCTGATATATCGCGGCGACTTCTCACGACCCTCTCTCAGGGGCCCATCCGCCGATCACTATTACCTCTAATATATTACACCGTTTTTCTATTCCTATGTATGCTGCCGAGCTAGGAGTTGATCCTCAGGCCGATTTCACGACCTGAGTCTCAGAAGCTAATAGGATCAGCGGTTTCATATTTTCCTTCAGGTGCATCTCGGATTTTAGGCCAACAGACACCTTGAGGGCTACTGGCAATACATGTTGACAGCAAATAAATTTACACGCATCGGAAATAAAATCCGTAAACAATCAGCCCAAGCCCGAGGTGGTGCATCACCTCGGAAGCAGTCCGGCATAAAGCTCGGATGCAAGTGGCTGGCTCTATAGAGGGCATTTCCGGCATTAAGCTCGGCTAACTTCCTTTAAACTTCTTCAAGCCAAGGTGATCTATGACACCTCGTATACAGTCCGGCGTTGGTGCTCGGCTGCAAAAGATACCTCGAAATGCAGTCCGGCGTTGGAGCTCGGATGCAAGAGGGCACCGCCGCCCGGGAACAACTTCGAACCCGAGGTGGGCGTAAAAATAACAAGGCATTGATAAAAGCCGATAACTTAAAGGGGCTCCTCGGATACCCGACATATAAACCCTTTGGATGTACTTCGGCAATCCTCAAGATCGAAGATAAGAAGATTTGTTGAACCAGTTTTCAAGACCGACGACCGAAGATGAAGAACAGTTCGGAAGAATCGAGGAGCGTCCCCAACTTGAAGATCGGTTCAGGGGGCTACTGACGGTGTCCTGGACTAGGGGGTACTCACCACGTCGTCTCCCGATCAGTTAGATTGGGCAGAGGACCCCCATGGTCGTATACTCATGGGCCAGTTCGGACAGCTCATGCCGCATACAAGGAGGATTCTACAAGACTTGGCGCCCAAGACAAGGACTCCTCTAAACCCTAGGCATATGGTGCATATATAAATCGAGGCCAGGCTAGTCAATAGACAATCTCATATTCATTACTACAATCTCATGGTAGATACATGTACTCTGTACTACACCCATATGAATACAATCAAAAGCAGCATGTATGGTATTATCTCATCAAGAGAGCCCGAAGCTGGGTAAAACCTCGTGTCCATGTTACCATCGCTCCAAGACGCCTAGCTTAGGACCCCTACTACGAGATACGCCGGATATTGAACCGACAATGCTACGTTGCTCAACTCATGATTTTGCATATTTTTAATGTTTGAGATCATCTTGTTCCATGTCAAATTGGTATGTGCTGTTTTATATTTGCCAAGCGCCGGTTAGGCGCGCGCTGGATTTTATCGCGCCTGGTGAAGCGCTACAGCGGCGCGCTAAATTTTACAGCGCCTGGAAAAGCAATCACCCTCCCGCGCGCTAAAACGTTATTTCGGCACTGTAAATTTTTTTTAGCACGCGGTAGTTGAAGATGCTCTTACATATTAATGCTGACGTTTCGATGCAACATTGTGGCAATACATTGAGGGACAAGATTACAACGGCTCTTTTGTTTAGCCGAACAAAGGAAAACCCTTTATATTGCCCGACTGATTTCACGTTTTCGTAAGTCGTGTCGAGCGGTTGACGCGTGTCTCCTGGGACCTATGCACCGCCCACACCCACAATCCAATCCTTATCGTCTTCTCCTGGACAGAGTCATCGTCTCCCTCTGGATCGGCCCGCTCTCCTCTTTCCTTTTCCCTCTGCAATCTTCCTCTCTTCTCTTCACCAGAAGCTCCCCTTGTCCATTCCCTCTCCTACTCTGGCCGGCGGGAGCTGCTGCCTGCTGCTGCTATGAGGGGCGCCGTTGTATTGCGACAGTTGCCGATTTTGGCGACGATGACGATGAGTTGTTTGCTGTGAAGCGGCGGCGATGCTCATGGTGTGGGCGGCAGCGCGGGGTCTTGCGAGAGCTGCGTGGTGGCGGCCACCGGTACTGCATACGTCGACGACGGTGTCGCAAGGCAGCACCGCTCGCTGCAATAGGAGGCCGGGGGAGGAGCTGCTCAACATCCACCACTGGCCACCGGGGTTGCAACAGCCAGTGGTGCTCCAACCCACCTCGCCGTAGCAGTCGCCGTTGCTGTAGGTGGCGGGCGAGCTGTGTGCTCAATGGTGCTTGAATGGGGACGCCGGGCGCGCGTGCGTTGTCGTAGCTGGGGGGTCGGCGGCGCTCTGCGCGTGCTTCAAGTCAGCGGCGGGTGCTACAACCAGGGCTCGCTGGGGTTCCCCATGTTGTGATGGAGCATCACCAGCCGCCGGTGTTACAATGAAGCATCGCTGGGGTCCTTAAAAAAATGAAGCATCACTGGGGCTCGTCCGTGTTGCGGTGAAGCATCTCGGGGTGTCGCCGGCGTTGTGACGAGCATCATCGGGCTGCCGGTGCTGCAATGGAGCACGCCGCAGAGAGGGACCGGTGCTCCGATGCAGAACTTGCCGGCGTCTGCGTTGCTGCAACGCAGCGCTCGTCGGCACTGCCGGAGCTGCAATGCAATGACCGTGATGCCGCAGAGTGGAATATGTGCTCCGATGCAGAGCTTGTCGGTGTCTGTCGGTGCTACGTACTACACAGAGCTCGCGACGCTGCAGATAGGCTGCTTATGCTTCGGTGCAGAACTTTGTCGACGGCTGCATTGGTGTGATGCACGGTCGACGAGCTCGTTGCGATTTTGCTCAACTCAGCAGAGGATGGAGCGGTCCTGATCAGCCAAATCGGACGGCTGGGTAAGCGGATGATTTCTCTAGGAAATCATCCGGTCGACGCCTAGCAGCCGCCCTCGAACAAATGGTAAACCTTAGCGTGCCAACACTAGTGTTTTTGATTGCCGATTCCAGCTTGAAGGAATCCCACCCGATCACCCTACCTTACCCTACCCGCACTTGGTGGTGGCCACGACGGGGCTCCGGACGCGGTGCTTCCCGTCTGACCACTCAATGCTGCCGAACACATGGCCGGCCATGGCAGTGTCATAGACGTCCAGCTTCACCGTGAACTCCTTCTCCTCGTTGATTTTACCGAAGCTCAGCGTGCCTGGCTGCACCGTGATCCTGACCCCCGCAGCCGGCTGCACGACGGTGACGTTGTACTGGAGCCACGGCCCCGCGCCCACGTTCCTCACCCGGCGCTTCACCGTGGTGGTGCCGGAGCCGGGGAGGCAGGCCGCGGAGATGGACGGGTAGTTGAGGTTCTCGGGGCGGTAGGCGCCAAGGCTGCACTGGAACGGGTTGGCATTGGCGCCGACGAACAGAGGGAGGAGCAAGGGGATCGACAAGGGGATCAGGTTCTGCGTCTGGGTCGGCCGCACGGAGCAGAGGAAGTTGGCGTAGTCGTACGGCGTAGTGTCGTACACCAGGCCGGGGTCCAGGGCCTGGACGGGGTTCACGTGGCCGGAGCCGTAGCTGAACGGGGTGGCGGCCGCGCCGGTCTCGTCCCGGATTTGGCCCTCGTCGTTGGCTTCGGTGAATGCTGCACAATCATAACACACAGAAGAAGCACGTCATAAGCCCATGGGATTGCATGGCTCGACGAACAAAATCAGTGTAGCTCGGTGGCCTGTTGTACTCTGCTCTCACCGGTGGTCATGATCGCCGACTTGATCATCGCGGGGCTCCAGTCGGGGTGCTTCGCCTTGATCAGGCCGGCGACGCCCGCCACGTGGGGGCACGACATGGAGGTGCCGGACACCATGTTGTAGGGGACACGGCGGTCCTCGAAAGGCAGGTCGGTTGCCGGAGCTTCCTCGCTGTACGCGGCGATCACGTCGACGCCGGGCGCCGTCACGTCAGGCTGCCACCCGAGAAAATTAGCAACACGGCGGAGTCACCGAGATCGTGAAAGTTGATTAATGAACGTGCCAACCTTGAGGATCTGAGGAGTGATGGTGTTTGGCCCACGTGACGAGAAGTCTGCCATCACCGGCGCTGGCTTCACGCCAAGTTCGTCCTTCGCTGTGATGTAACCGACCGGAAATCTGAAGCGGAGGGAGTGATCAGTAAATGTTGGTAAATATTATTCGCAAAAAAAAAATGTTGGTGGGACGGAGGGAGTATAACTAATGACTTTTTTTTGGTGTGCTGCTTACTGGGTGGACTGTAGGTGCTTGAAGAGATCCCAGCACTGTGAGTAGGAGCAGTGAACCGCTGGAAGGAGGTGCGGGTCGGCGATTATGTCCACGCCGCCGGCGTCGTTGCAAAGGACCATCCCGATGCCACCGGCCTGCTTCACCACCAGCCCCTTCTCGACTCTGCCGTTCACTCCCCTGGTACACACAACTATCTTGCCTCTCACCTTGGCAGGGTCCAGAGAACCGGGAAAACACAACGTCCTGCACGCAGAGGGATCTCATCAGTCAGCAGCACATTGAGACGATCGACCTGAACGACTGCACTCTCAACTGATGGCACTACATACAGTATATGGACCCAATCAAGATCCGATTCTTACGAGTTGTCGATGGATTGATCCGCGGCGCAGGCGTTCTGCCCGCTGATCATCGGATATGGCTGGCCAACAGGCAGAGTGCTCGCTGATAGACTTCGTCCCTGCAGATTCGTTGCATGCATACAGAACGGTAAATACAGTGCTAGCGTTAGTTGAGTAATTGAGCAAGGCTGCACGGTGTACATGCGAGCTTCTATGGACGACCAAACCTTGATGGTGCTGTTGCCGAAGACAACATCAGCTGCGAAGTCTCTGTCCATGGTGCTTGCGCCGACCGTGAGGATCCAAGGAGCCAGATTGCTCACGGAGCCTGGCTGCGGGCCCGAGTTGCCGGCGGAGGCCACGACGGCGACCCCCTTGTGGACCGCGTACAACGTGCCGATCGCCATGAGGTCAGCGACGTAGTCCGCGGCCGGCGCGCCCACCGAGAGCGACAGCACGTGCACGCCGTCCTCGACCGCCGCGAGTATGGCCGCGAGGATGTCCAGGCTGGAGCACCCCGCCGTGTAGCACGCCTTGTACGAGGCCACGCGCGCCCGCGGCGAGCCGCCCTTGGCCGTGCCCTTCCCGCGGCCGAAGGCGCTGGCGCCCTGGACGAAACCGCCGCCCGCGGTGGACAGAGTGTGCGAGCCGTGCCCGTCGTAGTCCCGCGGCGAGTTCAGGTCAGTCTGGTTCAGCTGCTTGCCTTCCACCGGCTGGTCCAGGAAATTCGGCACCTGGATGCCGGCGTTGAAAAACCTCGCGCCGATCAACTTTCTGCATGCACCATTGCACGGCGTGCGTGTTAGTGAAATGTTGCTTGGTTGCATTGTACTCGACGTAAGGGCCGGTGGATAGGATATTTGCGTTACTTGTTGCAGTGGAACGTGGAGTCTTCGCCGGAATCGCATTTGCCACGCCACCCCGACGGCGCGCCGAAGCCGTCGTCCCGGAAGCTTTGGGATGTCGGCGATACACCTTCGCGCGGGCGGGCAAGATGCAAAATAAAATAAACAGTCTCAGTCGATGCTATATCTATGAGATTTTACATTAAGATTTGTGCAAAAAAATAATTTATTCTTTTTTTCTCTTGCATGTTATGTCACTTAACTGAGACTTTGTTAAATCTCAGTCGACTGAGACCAGCTAGCCACACCCTAAAATAAAACCAGTGCAAAACCCACACTTTGCTGTGAGTATTATTATACTATGTATTTTAGGGAGTTTATATTAAAACATTTAGATATAAAAATTTTACTCTCTTTACTTGCTTTTTTTTTACTTTCTTATGAATAGAGTAGCAAAGTTCTCTTTAAATATAGTCTAAAAGCAAAAACAAAATGAAATGTTCAATTCTACCCCCTCTACCCAAAATAAATGTTCAATCACACAAAAACTCGTCTCCAGTGTAACTGATTTTTATTCTTCAACTCAATAGTTTTTTTCATCATCTCTACAAATCTGATTCCATGGCAACCAGAATGTGTTTTGATCTGTCATAAATTGTCGAGTGAAATGTTATTATGTTGTCAGTGTAGTAAAAAAATGTTTTCCTCAAACGAAAAAAAATTCCTGAGTGCAACATACAAGGGGATGAAACTTGTTTCAGCAAACAAAAAAACATTGTAATTATTACGTCCTTTTCAAATGGAACGGACATTCGTTTAGGAAGAAATGGGAACTTTCTCCATCTAACAACTTTTTTTGTCACAACAAAGTGGTTGGATAACGTTGCGGGTTCATGCTCCTTTTCTTCTATCCATCTTCATCCTAACAACCATCCAACACTACCAAGTCCTCCTGAGCTTCCTACCCTCATAATCGGCACCCTTGCAGCCACCATTGATGCCAACTGTTAGCCATGTCAACTTGGGGACTGGGTTGAAAGCGTAGCTTTGAGATCTTTCGCCTTTCCCTCTCTATGGAGACTTCCAATGATTTTGATTATGACACCTCGTGCCCTTACCCCCACTATATGTTCCATTGGGCTAACAAGCATCCTTGGCACCAACTGTGCCAAAATATGACATTGAGTTTCACATCGACCTCGTCTAGTCTAGTGCGAAGTACAGGCAAAAATGATGGCCATTTTGCATTGTGCCTCCACAACCAACCGATGGTCCTAGCGACTCACTACATGACATCATCAACATTGATTTGAAAACCAGGGTGTACAGAAATACAAGAACGATGGCATTCCCGTCACCATTGGGTGGACAAGGATGTCCCGCATAGTTTATTGGTGAAGAAGGACATAGACAATGAGATTGGAACATCAACAACAATAACAAAACGTTTAGGGCTTCATGCCAATGTATGAGGAGGTGTTGATGAAGAGGTGTGGAGTGGGAGGTATATAGGGAAGAAAATTACCGTTCAATGTTTCCAAGTTGAATGACAGTGGATTGGCCATCCTAGCATTTGCTAAGGTCGTACTACTATTGCAGAGAATGTTTCTTTTTGGAAGAATTTAGTAAGTCTTGTTGGATGACTAAGAATGTGACACTTGGAAGTTTGCAACAATGGATGGTTGCGTGCATCAGTCGATATAGAGGCCAGGGGTCTATCGTCCTTTTGAGAGAAAAAAATCTCGTGGGACGTTGGATATCTTTAAACCATATCAAACAATCTTGTGTTGTGCAATGAATCCGAAAGATTACTCAATAGTGCAATATGCAAATGTTTGTGAACTAACTAGTGAACTTTCAGAAACAAAACTGACTAAGAAATATTCCCTTTGTTCACAAATATAAGATGTTTTGTATATTTCAATATGGACCACATATATGCACTAAAATGGGTGAACAAACACACTAAAATGTCTGTATATACATTTAACTTAGGAAAAAGTTAGAACATCATATATTTGTGGACAGAAGAAATAATTATTAATTAAGTTAAAGCTAACAACCGTTTGATCTAAACATCAAGGATGATAACCTCTTGATAGGACGGCTATCAATTGCTGATTTTTTTCTATTTTTTAATTTTACTGTTCATGGCAGAAGCATTTGAGCTCGAGATTGCATACTTTCGATTTTCTTACACATACCTACTTATTCACCATTTCCATATTTTCTAAGTGTGCAATGTACAAAAACAATGTCAACGTAATTGATTGTTACCTCTGAGGGGAAAAAGCTACTCCGGAGGGTACCCGCAAAAAAAAAGGATTGGAGTGAGTAGCAGATTTCAAGTAGGATCATTGGGCCTTGACGCTATCATCTGTCAGGTTTCAGTTGACTTCACTCCGGCACGTTACCGGGATTTGATTCTGTCTCATTCAGGATGGAATATATCGCATGGGGACAACAAATTATTACTCCCTGTCCCTGATTATAAGAACTTTTTAACACTATGCTAGTGTTAAAAACGTTCTTATATTTTGGAATGGAGGGAGTACGTAGTAGTTCATGCAATGTCAAGACCTCTATTAATTAACCACGTAAGTGCTCACTATTACTAGGATCCAGGTCAAAGCTCACGTGTGCAGTGCTTGACTAGCCACAATGGATAGTAACATAGAGTAGTAACATGCCCATGTTACTACTCTATGTTACTATCTCTATAGTGGGGAGTAACATATGTGTGGTAACATGCAACACTTCATTTATTATGCTATAGACTCATCCTGCCTTGATATGTGTGATGTTACTCATACTAGCAGTAACTAGCTATGTTACTACATGCCTCTCTTTCTTCATTTATTGCTTGCCACATCATCTATTTTATCTAGATATGTGTGCTACCTATGCTACTCCCATTGTGGATAGTCTTAGGCTGTCGACAGTGCATGCGTGTGTTAGACAGGTGCCACGCATGATGCATGGCACCGAATACGTGGTACGACCAACCCACATATTGATATGAAAGCAATTAATTGGTTATTAGGTCAAGAGAAGATTCCGGCGATCAATCAAAAGATATCGAGTTGGTAGTGGTACTACTACACGAGTATATACTGCGATTCCTGGGGAGAATGTAAGGGCTAGATTGATGTGAAGAAACGATGTAATTTAACTGCGAGATTACCAGTGTCGACGTTTCCAATGACGACCCCCTCGCCGAACTTGGCGTCGTACTTCCACTCCTTCTTCGGCTCGCCGCCGCTCTCCAGCCTGAGGAACTCCCAGGAACGCGTCGTTTGGACCTTGTGAAGCCTGTCCGGGATCACAGCCAGAACCCCGGGGAGCTCTGAACCCAGAGAATAATTGGCCCAGTGCAGCGTGTGACGTGGTTAGTGCTAGGTAAAAACTGCTAATGAAGCAGTAAACTCAAACACAGAAATCCTTGGATCATGATCATGTGCGCGGCACTTACGTTTGAGGGCTGGGAACAAGCTGTTGTCGATCTGCAACCCGATGGCGCTGATTTCCTTGAAGAGATACAATTGTTCGTACCTGCACGTTTTGGGGATCAAGAACAAAAGGCTGGGCGTCTTCTTCTGCACGAACTAATGTATGATGGACGTGGACAGTTAACGTGCTATATATTGTGCTTACTGGTTGGTGACTCCAGCGATCAGAGCAGGCCAAGACGTCAGGTCACTCAAGACAAGCAAACAGGACTGCATGCACAGGGGTAGTACTACACTATCAATTACTAGTAGAGATCAACAGAAACAAGTTCAAAATGTAGAGAGAGAGAGAGAGAGAGAGAGAGAGAGAGAGAGAGAGAGAGATTTGCCTTCGTGGCAGCGGACGCCGGCGTCGTCAAGTGTGACGTGAGGAAAAGGACGAAGGCTAGCAGCAAAACGCGGCCTCCTCTCCCCATTTCACCGATCCGCTACGCCGCTCGGGTTTGGCGCAGGGGCTGCAGGCTGCAGCCTCCGCCGGGGCCGGGCGCCAAAGAATTTATAGACGCCAAAGTCAAAATTGCTCGGTGTTATATAAGTATATTTCTTCTCCGTGAGGAGCACGACCCCACGTTAGACAACCCGGTATCTAAGCCACTGCATAGCAAAAAGGAGCTCCACATGCGGGTAACGTGCAAGCTGGTCAGGATTCATGCAATGAGCCCGACGCACTTTCTGCACTGTTCCTGCATCAATTTTTTTTTGAAAAACATCACCTCATATATTAATTAAATAAAAGAATTGTTACAATTGTTCATTACAGCCTTCACCATACAGAGCGAAACATTGTTAACAAGGACACCATCTAATGTATTATGAAAGCTAAACTTCGCAATATGAGCCACCACGTTGGCCAATTGATTAATCTTGGAGAGCTTAAAATTATTTATAAGCTTTTTTTTCGCGAATACGCAAGATGCGTACCATTCCATTGATAGATAGAAAACAAGAGTGACAGGATTACACGGGTATCACTTTACCACGTACGCAGAGCTGGCGTGAAAAAGTGGTACATGGGCAGAATAGATGGGGGTGCTTGGCCCCAACCTAGTTATCTACACATCAGGGAGGCATAAAGTTTGCAATGTCCTTGGCGCCGGCAGAAGCCCATGCCCGAGCGTCGTCCTTGATGACCTGAAGAAGTAGCATAGTGGGGGGTGCATGTGGTCGAAGATGCATGCATTACGGTGGCGCTTTGATATACTTATCGCTTTGTTCGGAGGGGACCTGTGAAAATTTTAATTTGCAAGGGCCGCAGCCGCAAAAGTGGAGTTGGTCTTTAAAATAATGGGATTGTGGAAAATGATACCTATACAAAGGCCGGCAAGGCAAGCCCGAAGTTTCGCTTCCTCCACACTATGTACAATGCCCCAAGAAAATCCCATGAGGAGATGATGACCTTTCCAGAGTCCTTGACCACCATCCTAACACTTGCAGTGTTAATGCTTTCCACAAAGTTTGCATTGACATTGACCTTGATATAATCAGAAGGTGGGGGTTGCTAGATCACTTGAGTCTTCAGAGAGGCAGGATCATTCTTAATCCAGATAACACTCCTTTACCTTCATTAATTGTTGGAATCCACCTCACGAAGGACAACCAATAATTAGCCATAAAGCTAATGGAGGCTGAAACGGGTTCCTTTCCTTTACCCAAAATCAAGAAATTCCTCAAATGTCCGACATGTCTGTCTTCCGCCCGACCGCCTGGACCACCAACCCGGATGGCATCCCGCGCACCTCGGAGCTCCTTGTGCCGGAACATGATGCCGTCGACGAGGATGCCGATCCTGCGACCGCGGAGCGTCTCTCGCTTGGTCTGATGCGTTTTCCCGTCGAGATCCACGTTTGGAGCTGCGTTGACTACCGCCGCCCCTCTCCGCCGCCTCCCCCCCGCCTGCCGACGGGGCCGGCGACTGCGACGCCCCTCCTGGCTCACCTCCCGTTCCCGACCCCTGGCCGCGCATCCACGAGTTCCCTGAGCGTCACCCCGGCGCGTCTTCCCGCCGGGCCTCAGGACGCGCTCCCCACCAGCGCCGGCGCAGGCATGCTCCCCCCATGTCACGACTGGCAGGGCATTCTGGGGCCGTACCCCGCGGCTGTCGGGGCCGCGCCCCGGGTTCGTGCTAGGCTCCGCCTTGGCGCTTCACCGCCGCCGACGGCCTCGCCGGCGACTCCTCGCGCGCCTGCATCGGATTCTTGGGATGCGTGGGACCCAGCTGTGCCCTGTCCTACTCACCCTGCGCTTTCGGAAAGCACCGCCGCCCAGGCTTTCGACGCCACCGCTGACGCCAATGCGACCGCTTTGACGGTGTTCCAAAAGCCGCGGTCGCCGACAGCCTGGCCCGGCCCGTGGTCCCCTGTGGACAGTTGTGATTCCATCGCCAACGGCCATGTTGTCGAGCGCATCTCTCCGCTCAAGGACAACGGGCTCATATCCGTCCAAGCTGCGATCTCTGACCAGCCTCTGTCCTCCCCCGACCAGCAGCTGACACCTGTGATGCCTGCCGGGCCTCTGATGCCTGGGCCCGGGCCTGCACGCCTGATCCTTGCGCCTTCCAAGGGAGATCCCATGCATGCTCACGCTGATCCCACCGCTGATTTGATGGCGGATCCTGGCTCCTCATTCGCTGCCCCCTCCGGGGATCCCGAGGCAGATCCGCGGCCCGTGCCCGCTTCATGTGCCACGTCTGGCGCCTCCCCATTGGCCGGGACCCTTCCACCCATGCAGCTGCACCATGCATGCTCTGCACCGCCTGATCTCTGCACCTTTGTGAGCGCCATGCAAACACAAATTGACCACGTTCTCCCTGTGCCTGCGCCACATTGACGCCGCAACGAGGTGCCACCCAACTTCACTCTGAGGAGGAGTGGGCGAATCGCCAAGGCCGACCGCGGCTTGGACCCCGAAATGAAGGCCAAGAGCGTGCTTCTCCGACGCCTAGGCCTGCTCAAGGACGATGCCCCGATGGATGAGGCCACTCTCTCCAAATACGCGGCTCTGTTTGACCGCCCGCTGGCTGCAGATATCCTCCAGGCCTTTGCCGACTTTTATGACTGGCGTGTTCCTTCCGCGGAGTGCAACTCTTCCCCGCAGCGCACCGGAAGCCCCCGCCTCATGGAAATCTGATCGGCCTGGCCCATGTGCCTGTACCCAGCGCCCCCCCACTTCTTATGGATGAAAACCTTAAGATCATTTTTTGGAACGTCAGAGGCCTAAACTCTCATGCTAAACGTTCTGCAGTCCGTAGCGTTATTTCCTCGGCTGCCCCTTGCATCGTCTGTCTCCAGGAAACGAAACTTGCTAGCATGTCTGACTCCCTGGTGTTCGAAACCCTGGGCGCCCCCTTCCTCGACTTCTTTTTCCGTCCCGCCGATGGCACTCGTGGAGGCATCCTGCTTGCTTGGCGCTGCGACATGATCTCGCTTTCGAGGCCAACCATTGGTGACCATCACGTCTCTGCCCTCGTCTCCCCCCTTGTCGGGGATCAGCATTGGTGGCTGACTGGTGTCTACGGCCCGCAGGGCGATGACGAGAAAATCGCCTTTCTTGGCGAATTGCAAGAGTTTCGAGACACGTGTGCCGGCCCTTGGCTCGTTGGAGGCGACTTCAACATGATCACCTCCGCTGCCGACAAGAACAACAACAGGCTCAACCACCGCACCATGAGTCGTTTTCGCCGCTTTATCGCCGACCTTGAGCTTCGCGACATCTACCTCCATGGCCGCCGCTATACTTGGTCCAACGAGCAGGAGAACCCCACCCTCGTCCGCAATGATCGCGTGCTCTGCAGCTCGAGCTGGGATGTTGCACAGCCTAGGTGTCTTCTGCGCTGTCTCTCCTCGGTGGCGTCCGACCACTCCCCTCTCTTCATTGACTGCGCGGCGCGCTGCAACCAGGCTAAGCGCTTCCACTTCGAGCGGTTCTGGCCGAAGCTCAACGGCTACCTAGACGTGGTTTCTGACGCTTGGAACTCCTCCCCGCCACACCCTGATCCGTTCCGGCGCCTATATGCTCGCCTCAAGGTTACCGCTAGGTGCTTGCGGAGCTGGGGTGCGAAAACCCTGGGAGGCATCACTCTGCAACTGACGATGGCTCGAGAGCTGGTTGCACGCTTCGACAAGATGCAGGACCGGCGCCCGCTCACGCCACCAGAGGCTTGGCTGCGACGTCGCCTGAAATGTGCCTACCTCGGCCTCGCCTCCCTCGACCGAACGATCTCGCGCCAGCATTCTAGATTTGCTTGGCTGCGGAACGGCGAAACCAGTTCGGCCTTCCTGCGGATCCAGGCCTCTCGACGTCTCCACAAGAAAAGGATCCTCGAGCTTCAACACGACGGGCAGCTCCTCCTTGATGATGAGGCTATGGCAGAAGCGGCCTTCTCCCACTTCACGCAACTGCTTGGTTCCACGGAGGAGCGCGACTTCACCCTCGACCTTGGCATGCTCGGTGTGCCCAATTCTGACCTCTCCGGCCTCGACGCGCCATTCACCAAGGATGAAATTTGGAACGCGATCAAGCTGCTCCCCCACGGAAAGGCGCCCGGGCCCGATGGTTTCACCGCTAAGTTCTTATGCTCCGCTTGGCCCGTGATCAAAAAGGACATTTGTGAGGCATTCGACAAGCTCTATGCTCTCAATGGCCTTGACTTCGGAAAGCTCAATGAGGCGCTGATCACCTTGCTGCCCGAGAAGCCAGACGCGTCCTCGCTCGCCGACTACAGGCCGATCAGCCTCATCCACCTCCTGGCGAAGCTTTTCGCCAAAGTGCTCTCCCTTCGCCTAGCAACTAAGCTACCCAAGTGTGTCTCTGTCAATCAGAGCGCATTCATCACCGGAAGATGCATCCACGACAACTTTCTCCTGGTCCAACAAACTGCCAAGTACCTCCACAACCGCAAGCTCCCGTGTGTCCTGCTCAAGCTCGACATTGCCCGCGCTTTCGATTCGGTTTCCTGGCCATTTCTCCTCCAAGTATTGCGCCACCGTGGATTCGGCCCACGCTGGCGGGAATGGATTTCCATCTTGCTCTCCACCGCGAGCACCCGCGTCCTCATCAACGGATCGCCTGGGCCACCAATCAGGCATGCCAAGGGGTTGCGCTAGGGCGACCCGGTGTCACCGACGCTATTCACCATCGTGATCGACGTGCTCAACTCCGTCATTCTGCACGCGGTCCAAATTGGAATTCTACACCGGCTTACTCCCCACCACATGGCCTCGAGTATATCTCTCTACGCCGACGATGTGGTGGTCTTCTGTCACCCAGACCGGCACGACCTCGCTACGCTCCGGGAGCTGCTGTCCGTGTTTGGCGGTGCCTCCGGCCTACGCACCAATTTTGACAAGTGTTCTGCAACTCCCATCCAATGCTCCCCTGCTGACGAGGCGACTATAGGCCTTGAGCTGGGATTGCCCGGTAAAGAACTTCCCTATCACCTACCTAGGACTGCCGCTGTCGGTCCGAAGGATCCACTCCTCGCACCTCATGCCGTTGGTGGACCGGATGCGCAAGAAGCTGTCCACCTGGAGGGCATCCCTGTTGTCTCGCGGTGAGCGGCTCGCCCTGGTTCGACATGTGCTCTGCGCCATGCCTGGGCATCTGCTCGCGGCTATCGCCCTCAACGCCCACGTGCTCAAACTGGTCAACCGCCTCATCCGTGAATTCTTGTGGCACAGCAGGAAAGATTCCGCTTCTGGATACTACGCAGTTAACTGGCGCCGCGTCTGCATGCCGCTGCAGCTCGGCATCCGTGACCTGCGCCGCACTGGAATCTCCCTCCGCACTCGCTGGCTCTGGCTTCAGGCCACGAACCAGACGCGCCCCTGGAGCCATCTTCCTCCCCCTGCCGACCCCGAGACGCAGGCCATCTTCCGTGCTTCCACCCGGTGGGAACTTGGCGATGGGCGCACTAGCAAGTTCTGGACCAACCATTGGGTTCATGGCCAGTGCATCGCCGAGATCGCGCCGGCCATCTTTGCTATGGTGCCCAAACGACGCCGCCAACGTCGCCTCGTGGCTGACGGACTCCGGGACCGGGCCTGGGTTCAGGACATCGTTGGCGCCTTGGGCCCCCTGGCGACAGTTCAGTACATTGAGCTATGGAAGCGTCTACTTCCGTTATCAACCTTCGGGCATCCCGACATTCTTCGGTGGCGATGGACAGCAAATGGCACATACTCTGCAAAAACCTGCTACGATGCTCTCTTCCTCGGCTCCACCTCATCCCCGCATGCCAAACTCACCTGGAAGACTTGGGCCCCTCTTAGCGTCAAGTTCTTCATATGGCTGGCCTTACAAGACCGGTGCTGGACAAACGAGAGACTCGCGCGCCACGGACTGCCGCACAGCCACGCCTGCGCATTCTGTGATCAGGCCATTGAATCCATGCAACACCTCTTGATCGGTTGCCCCTTCTCTCGCATGGTGTGGCACGATGTATTCCCCAAGCTACGACTCACCAGCAGCATTCCTCTCGGCCACGAGCCCTTCTTTGACTGGTGGCAGGCATCCACGTCCTCTGCCCCAGCTTCTCTTCGTAAGGGCACGACCTCCCTTGTGATTATCGTCACCCGGACCCTCTGGAAGCATAGAAATTCCTGCACCTTCGACGGCATCCGCCCATCTGTGACCGAGGCCTCTCGCGCCGCTCTGGCCGAGGCTGCAATGTGGGCCACGGCTGGCGCAAAAGGACTGCGCTCCTTTGTTTTTGAACCGCCTTGATTGAACCTTGTAACCGTAACTTTGCGTAGGTCTGGCCACGAGTGTGTAGCTTGACCAAGCGCATGTAAACTCCTCTCCCTATCAATGAAATGATACGCTCTATGCATATTCGAGAAAAATGAAAATTATTTATTCATGCAGCATTGAACTCAACTGGTCCAAAAGAATTAGCAGCCAGTCTGCCCCAATATACTGAAAAGTTAAAACCTCCTCCCTCGGTAAGTTCCATATTTCCCTCATAGAGCAAATGACGAGCACATGAAAAGTACTTTCAGCTTCCACTCCACAAATAGAGCACATGCTAGAGGTGGCATGGTGATGCATTACCCTATTTATTGAACTGCCGAACTATTGTTGGTGGCACGCCAAGCGAAAATCCGAATCTTCTAAGGAATATTGGTCTTCCAAATAATATCCCAAATTTCTTTCCCCCAACGCGGCATCACTATATTTCCCCTCGTCTTCTTTACGATCCTTGATATTTAGCGCTAACTTGTACACGCTTTTGACCGAGAACAAATCATTCTTCTCAAAGTTCCAAGCAATAAATCATTACCCTCCATGACTGAATGCGCAATCTTAAAATCTCCTTCGCATCATGGGGATAAAATAAGTGTCTAATCAAATTCTCATCCCATCTCATTGGCTCACTCAAGATCATATCACACACCCTCTTTATCCTGGTCCTGTTCTTCTTAGCAGTAATTTTAAGTTCAGAGGTTCCTGGAAGCAATTATCTATCCAAATATTAATAGTAGACCCATCACACACTATTCAAATAATTCCAGATTTAAGCAAATGCAAACCATGCAAAATACCTTGCCAAGTAACCGACGTCAAATGCGGAAAGACAATGTCAAGAATTTGTCCCTGGGACAATATTCTGCCTTCATCGCCTTGGCTCATTGCAAGTCTGGGTTAACCACTAACCTCAAGTCTTATTAGCTAGAAGATCTTGGTTAAATAAACAAAGATCATGAAAACCATGCCTTCCTCACCTTTAGGCCTTGTCAATTTGCCCCAAGCCAACCAATGTATTTTCCTCCTATCCTCCTCGTCGCCCCATCAGAAATTTCTGATAATCTGAGTTAATTCCTCACTAAAGTGACACCAAAAATTTAAAAATACCCATGGCACAAACCAGAAGAGCCTGAGTAACTGACTTGATCAAAGTTTCCTTTGCCCCACTAGGCACATATTTTTTATCCAGTCCGATAAAAGTTTAAGAGCCTTTTCTTTAGTAGATTGGAATTTCCCGGTCTTCTTTCTACCTTGTGGCACCAGCAAACCAATATATTTATTCTTAAAACCATCGACAATAATTCTCAAAATTACCATGACAGACACTTGATCTTCCATGCTACACTTCTTCCCAAACATAATGGAACACTTATCGAGACTCAACAATTGACCAATCCACTATTCATAGATCGACAGAATATTTTTGATAGTCAACGCTTGATCAATGGTTACATATCATTTCGATAATTCGATTCTTCTTAAGAAGTTGGTAGATAGACTCAAACTCCACTCAAAACATCTAGAAGTTCCCGCCAACTTGGATCCCTGCATGGCACTCGGTCCTTCTCACCCTTTCTACATCGACCACCACAACATGTCCATGGTTAAGAACATCATTTCAGATTCCACTTTATGGAGTAGGCTCACCAGTTCAAGAATCTAAGTAGTGATGTTTTCGTCTACTTGTGTCGTAGGTGGAGGCGAGTCAGATGGATTGACAGGTGAGGGTGGGGACCTTTTCGTTTTGACCCCACTCATATTAGTCGGATCCGGAGTCGGAGATAGGGACGCTGGCCACATTGTTCTTGTCAAGGTCGTGCTTACTGCCATTGTGATATGAGTAATTTTAACATTTTCTCAAAAAAGAGGATGACCCCCGACCTCTGCATCAAGTGACGCACACATCCATTTATTTGAATAATATAGTAACAAAGTGCGAAATTCATCTTAGGTACGAAAGCAAAAGCAAAACATAAAACAAAATTCTACAACCGGTAAAACTAGGACATTCCTAAACACTTATCCTATTATTGGTCCTCCATTAAAACCGTTGTATGTAGCTCGTGCTACCATCTCCCAACCAAAGGCCGTAAGCTCCCTGACTTCCGCACTACTGAGTAATGACTATGTACCAATCCATCTAGACGCTCAGAAGATAACCTGCAAAAAGGTTGTAATATTGGTTCGGTTAAAGTCAATGTCATTTTGATAATTTCGAATAGCCTACAGTAGTGCACAAACTCCCACGCAAATTTGTGCTGTTGTATTAGGCTCCACCCCATTTAACCAGTTACCGAACAAATTGAAGATGCTATTGTTTGGGAACGTAGTAATTTCAAAAAAAATCCTACGATCACGCAAGATCTATCTAGGTGATGCATAGCAACGAGAGGGGAGAATGTTGTCCACGTACCCTCGTAGACCGAAAGCGGAAGCGTTATGACAACGCGGTTGATGTAGTCGTACGTCTTCACGATCCGACCGATCCTAGCACCGAAGGTACGGCACCTCCGCGATCTGCACACGTTCAGCTTGGTGACGTCCCACGAACTCTAGATCCAGCTGAGGTCGAGGGAGAGTTTCGTCAGCACGACGGCGTGATGACGGTGATGATGAAGTTACCGACGCAGGGCTTCGTCTAAGCACTACAACGATATGACCGAGGTGGAAATCTGTGGAGGGGGGCACCGCACACGGCTAAACAATCAACTTGTGTGTCTATGGGGTGCCCCTCCCCCGTATTTAAAGGAGTGGAGGAGGGGAGGGCCGGCCCTCTCTATGGCGCACCCAAGGGGGGGAGTCCTACTCCCAGTAGGAGTAGGTTTCCCCCCTTCCCTAGTTGGAGTAGGAGAAGAAGGAAGAGGGAGAGGGAGAGAAGGAAAGGGGGGCCGGCCCCCTCCCAATTCGGATTGGGCTAGGGAGGGGCGCGCCTCCACCTTGGCCGCCTCCTCCTCTCTTCCACTAAGGCCCAATAAGGCCCATTGACTCCCCGGGGGGTTCCGGTAACTTCCTAATACTCAGGAAAATGCCCGAACTCATCCGGAACCATTCCGGTGTCCAAACATAGCCTTCCAATATATCAATCTTTATGTCTCGACCATTTCGAGACTCCTCGTCATGTCCGTGATCACATCCGGGACTCCGAACAACCTTCGGTACATCAAAACACATAAACTCATAATACCTATCGTCATCGAACGTTAAGCGTGCGGACCCTATGGGTTCGAGAACTATGTAGACATGACCGAGACTCATCTCCGGTCAATAACCAATAGAGGAACCTGGATGCTCATATTGGTTCCTACATATTCTACGAAGATCTTTATCGGCCAAACCGCATAACAACATACGTTGTTCCCTTTGGCCTCGGTATGTTACTTGCCCGAGATTCGATCGTCGGTATCTCAATACCTAGTTCAGTCTCGTTACCGGCAAGTCTCTTTACTCGCTCCGTAATGCATCATCCCGTAACTAACTCATTAGTAACATTGCTTGCAAGGCTTATAGTGATGTGCATTACGGAGAGGGCCCAGAGATACCTCTCCGACAATCGGAGTGACAAATCCTAATCTCGATCTATGCCAACTCAACAAACACCATCGGAGACACCTGTAGAGCATCTTTATAATCACCCAGTTACGTTGTGACGTTTGATAGCACACTAAGTGTTCCTTCGGTATTCGGGAGTTGCATAATCTCATAGTCATAGGAACATGTATAAGTTATGAAGAAAGCAATAGCAATAAACTAAACGATCATAGTGCTAAACTAACATATGGGTCAAGTCAATCACATCATTCTCTAATGATGTGATCCCGTTCATCAAATGACAACTCTTGTCCATGGCTAGGAAACTTAACCATCTTTGATTAACGAGCTAGTCAAGTAGAGGCATACTAGTGACACTCTGTTTGTCTATGTATTCACACATGTACTAATTTTCCGGTTAATACAATTCTAGAATGAATAATAAACATTTACCATGATATAAGGAAATATAAATAACAACTTTATTATTGCCTCTAGGGCATATTTCCTTCAGTCTCTCACTTGCACTAGAGTCAATAATCTAGATTACATTGTAATGATTCTAACACCCATGGAGTCTTGGTGCTGGTCATGTTTTTCTCGTGAGAGAGGCTTAGTCAACGGGTCTGCAACACTCAGATCCGTATGTATCTTGCAAATCTCTATGTCTCCCTCCTTGAGTTGATCGCGGATGGAATTGAAGAGTCTCTTGATGTGCTTGGTTCTCTTGTGAAATCTGGATTTCTTTGCCAAGGCATCATTGGGAAAGGTGAGTACTATGATGAACATTGGGGGAGGGCAGTAGTTAGGCGGTTGTCATCTCAAGGAGCATCGTGGGAGAAGCAACGGACGGTCATCGGAATCCAATGCAAGCCTGGCGTGGCATGCAAATATGAGAACGTTCAGTGTTGTGCCATTGTCCATCACTACCTATGAAGTGTTGTTCTTTCGACCATTGGTCGTACATCAGAGTCGACGATCATATGTGTCTTCACGTTGAAGCGGATGACATGGCATGTGGTGGGTCAGAAGGAGGAGGAGGAGTGTCAAAGGAGACGAAAACGAGGTCTTACTCGACGGAGGCATCGGGCAGGGGTAAACAATTAATTTATCCGCATTCCGTTGTGGCTGAATTCATGAAATTTGGGTTGGAACCTTAAAAAACAAAGGGTATAACTAAAGTATAAAAAACTTCAACAAAATAAATTACTAAAAAACATTTCTAAGGTCCATAATACCATAGGGTGTTACCCACATCCAAAGTATAAATTCGTCGGTCCATTGTGTCACCAACACCATTCTGTTAATCACCAGAGACATGCCAAACCTTGTTCAACTTGTCTTCATGCAATGGGCAGTGGGACATCATCGCTAACCTCCATCGACCTTTCGCTGCTTGTGAGCCCTTGTCGGTCCTCTTTATGTGTTAACTACCACTAAATAGTTCAAAACCGACATGTGTGCTCAATCTATCAGGATTACATGCTATTAGACGTGTATTGGAGTATGCTTGCACTTTTGGAGGCATATTCTCTTGATGTGTAGACTTTGTATCATTTCGACTAAATGAAAATGAGTTTCCTGGTTTACGACTTCTTTGTGTCAGTTTTTTAGATAGGCTTAATTGTGAGCATTCGTTGCTTAAGGCCGAAAATGGATAGGAGATAATAGAATTATGAACAAATCATATTTTCACTAAAACCCTAGTAACTTATAAATTGTACTCCCTCTGTAAAGAAATAGGAGAGCGTTTAGATCACTAGTAGTCATCTAAACGCTTTTATATTTCTTCACAGAGGGATTAAGTTCCTAGACTCATAAATTTAATTTTTGATCCAACATTACCACTCACATAATTTAGGATTTTTATTCATTAATTCTATTATGTTTCTTTTTGGCAAAGATAACGACATTACTCAAAGCTTTATTAAAGACCAAGACCTAGAGCAGTTTGAGCAAGGAAGCGCCGAATCCACATTCTCAATATAGTTTTAAATTATTTTATTTTTTTAAAATACTTTCCTAGAAATGCTTTTTAAGCTATAGAAAATAGTTAACCCCCCCAAATAGTTGGAATTTTCTTAGGAAATTTGTAGTACTATTCCTTGACACCCTAGGTTATATACCCCACTAAACACACGAAATGTGGGTATATAGGAATCAAAATGATTTTTTATGCTTAACCATGCTTAGTTTAAATATGATAGAATTGTAGATCCCTCAAAAACTATGGCGTTGTTCTTATAAAGCCTTTTTTTGTTACTCAATTACTTGCAGTCACTTTCTTCGATATGTGCATTTATCTTTATTCATTTCCACAAATTCTTCTAATACTAATTGGGTTTGCCACTCTTATCTGTCTCCTACACTCGCAGGATCAGTCGGGATGCAAACAAAAGCCAGGACTGACCCATGCCCATGCTTCAAGGGTGGACACATTTACAACACGCAAGCATTATAAAAGCAACCTTATCAGACAAATAAGAGTGGTGACATTCTTGTCGTGCTTTCTTCTTTTTCTAGGATTGTATATACATTAGAAGAGATCCCAGGGTCCTTTATGTAAAAAGAGCTTATGGGAGTTCATCGCATAACAAGAGGAAAAAGGCCCAGTTCTTTTTAGCTTTTGATTCTCCAGAATCAGCTTTTGGAAAACTTCTCACAGAATCAGCTTCTCTCAGAATCCGCCGTCGAGTTCTTTTCTGAGATTTTGGTCTTTGATTATGGGATGAGTTGTATGCTGAAATGTGTGTAATGTCCCTGAACTAAAACTGAGTGTTGAATTGCTAACACTTGGTTGTTTCGAACAAATTATCGTCGAATATGAGCATGAATATGATTTATAAATATTTTAGCTTGCTAAATATTACAATAAAGAAGGTTTCCAAGTTTCCTTTGCTACAAAAGAAGTTGCTAAATATTATTACAAATAGATTGACTAATCTCATGGTACAAGATTGGTAGCAATAGCATCACGTGTTTCTGCCATGGTACCATCATCTTCTGGTGGTAGAGCGTTGGCGCCTGTAAATGGCAATGGGGGCTGCACATACACATCATTGTCAAATTTGTCAAAATGCTCATCATGCAACTTGCTATCATGAATGAAGTTGTGGAGACACATGCATGCAGTGACTATCATCTTTTGGCTCTCCGGTTTGTACTGTGGTGTGCCTCCAAGAATTCGCCATTTCATCTTGAGAACACCAAATGTTCTTTCAATGACATTTCGCAAAGAAGAATGGCGATGGTTGAATGTCTCATGTCTACCAATGGGTGGGTGTTGTTGGAACTCTGGTACATGGTATCGTTGCCCTTTGTATGGTGCTAGATATCCAACCCTGTTTGGATATCCGGAGTCCACAAGGTAATATTTATCTATAGTAAAACATCATAATATATTAGAAGTGTAGTACGTATCATCATGTACATAACAAAATACGTACAAGAGATTACCTACGGGAGGTTGTGGAAAATGATCCTAGCGAACTATAGCATCGCTCCATACACGTGTGTCATGAACAGATCCGGGCCATCCAGGAACAACAAAAGTGAACCTCATATCGAAATCACAGACTGCCATGACATTTTCACTTGTAACCCCTTTCCTATTCCTGTGTTGTGGCCCCAACTCCTTAGGCACAATCACTTCAATGTGTGTTCCATCTATGGCTCCAATAGCATTTTTGAAATGAGGCCAGAACTTTGTTTTTCTTAGTATGGGGTGCGGTTCAGAGAAAGATGGATCAATAGGCACTACAAAAAAAGACACTTCTGTGATGATACGTGTTTGTCATAGTAGGTCACGTTTTCTGTCATGCATGTACATCCATGACGATTTTATGACAGAATCAAGATAGTCATACCTGTGCTGTCGTAGAAGTGTTCCATGACATTACCAAAATTATCATCATGGAAGTGTCCACTTCCATGATGATAAATCGCACGTCATGGAAGTGCTTTTGTCAAGGGTGACTGACACGTGGCATCCACCATAACAGGTCGCCGTTAAGCTATCGGGTCCGGTTTTGGATCCGATAACCCGCTAACAGCCCGGACCAATGAGGATTTTCCACGTGTAAAATTCTCATTGGCTGGAGGAAACACGTGTTGGCTCACCGTTGGGACAGATGTCATCCATTCATTGGACAGGAGGCGCCTATGATACGTCGACACGTGGCACGGCCCAACAGAGGCCTATTCCGGTGAAAAGGCCGGCCCGTTTGACTTGGTCAAAAGGTAACGGGCCGGCCCACAGAAAGCCTGTTAACGGCATGTTCGTATATAGCCCATTTATGGCCCGCTAACTCACGGCCCGTTACGGCCTCTCGGAATTAAGCCCAGTAGCTTCATCTAGGCCGTCCAATATGATTCCAGCACGTTGTAACTTCCGGTCCTATACGAGGCCATTTGTAACTCTTGGCCCATTAACAGCTCATGGTGAATCTGGCCCGCAATGAACAGTGTACCCCTTTATACCCATTAACGGCTCATTATTCCATTGGGCTGTTTCCAACCCGTGTTATCTTTCGGCCTTCTCAGGGCCCATTTATTCTTGGGCTCAATTCCAGCATTCGGTTACTTACAGGCCGTTATTGGCCTTTTCTGCTTGTGGGCCAAATTCAGCCCGTGGTTACAATCGGCCCGTTTGCGGCCCGTTAATCCGTTGGGCCGTTTTCATAGCGTCATGAAATACGGCCGATTAACAACGGCCCGTTATTGTCAGCCCATGAACGGTCGATTCCAAATCTAGCCCGTTTACGGCCCATAATGCGGTTTGTTATTGGCCCATGTTTGGCCTATCGATCATACGGCACGTAGAAGGCCCATTGATGCTACGGCCCGTAGAAGGCCCATTGTTTCTACGGCCCTTAGAAGGCCCATTGTTTCTACGGCCCGTAGGAGGCCCATGGTAACTACAATAAATATGTAGCCCATGGTTATTGTGGCCTAGCTTTTAAAAATAGGTTATTGTGGCCACTAGCAAACCGCGGAAAAAGAACTGCACTGACTACAAGCAAACAAATAAACAAGACAACAAGGAAATAAATAAGCAAGCAACTTATGCTAGGCTATCACGGCTATTACACATATTACATCCACTGGGCATCAAAGTTCGCCACCAGTGCAAATATATGGAACAAAGCAGCATATCATATACACTGGTTGTCAAAGTTGGCGACCAGTGCATAGAAACGCCGCAGCAAAACAAGTCCAGAACCGAAACCACTTCAGAAGAGCTCAAGAAACAATATCCTGGGTACCCATAATGCTGGCAAGATGCTTAGCAAGCTTATTAACTTTCTCTTATTTGGCGCTTAAATCCTCCAGCACTTGCTGTTGCACTAGAAAGTATGCATCTGAATTCTGCAGGGACTTCCTCAGTCCTTTGACTTCCTATCGCATAACATCTGGTCGGTGTCTTTCAACTTGAAGTTGAGACTCAAGAAGCCGAGCTGATTCAGGCAGCGAGTTCAAAGAGCTGGTGCCAGCAGTAGTAGCCAGTAACTCGAACACTACATCAAGACAAGACTTTGGGGTTGTCTCAGTGTCTTCAATATAGTTTTTATCAGCTTTCTTGGAGACCAACAGGGATGTCTCACTATCTTGAACCTTATCTGCATTACTTCCTTTACCATTGCATAGGGGGGTACTCTTCTCCAATATTTTATCCGCGTTCTAAAAGAGAAACAAACAAACACATCACAGGTTTACAATGTAGTATATGAAACTCATTTTGGTAAACCAGTTCAGTAGTAAGGTGGACAGGATAACATCATGAAACAAACATATATCTATCTAGTATGGTCACTGTATGGTCTATATCATTCTAGTTTATGTTGCCAAATCAAGATAGATACAGTTTGAATCATATATATTTAAGACAAAGCAGCATAGAAAGAATATAAGTGTGGGAAACTACACATCAATAACAACACTTGTAATGTGCATGGCATGAGAACATAACTGTTTATTCAATTGAAACTGAAATCAACATAGAGCAAGTTAGAACAACAAACACGTTAAAGAAACAGGTTTAAAACATACCTGTTGCGCCATTGGAGTTTCAATTGCATCCTTCAAAATTAGTTGGTATGAGTAAATACAGTGATGAAAGAGCAAAGTAGTATGAACCATAGCTACGGAACCTGACCTGAGAACAATTCTTCTTCTGCTTTAAGTGTTGACTTGGGGTTCGATGTGGTGGTCCTCGTGCTTTGGGCACTGCAGTTGCCTTACTAACTGCTCGTGTTCGGGTGCTCTGTGGTGGAGACAGTGCTGTGTCAACTGGAACTGGGTTAATATCTGCTGGGGTTGGGGTTAGAAGGGGTGTAGCTGGTTCTCTGTCCAACTGGGTAGGGGTACAATCTGCGTGAGTCTGGGTTATGTGTGGTGGGGTGCTACCTCTTGAGCACTGCGTTGGTTTTCCCTTGAAGAGGAAAGGGTGACGCAGTAAAGCAGCGTAAGTATTTCCCTCAGTTTTTGAGAACCAAGGTATCAATCCAGTAGGAGGTCACGCACGAGTCCCTCGCACCTACACAAACAAATAAAATCCTCGCAACCAACGCAATAAAGGGGTTGTCAATCCCTTCACGGTCACTTACGAAAGTGAGATATGATAGATATGATAAGATAATATTTTTGGTATTTTTATGATAAAGATGCAAAGTAAAGAAAGCAAAATAAAAACGGCGCCAGAAATAGCTTGTTGTCGGGAGATTAAATATGATGGAAAATAGACCCGGGGGCCATAGGTTTCACTAGTGGCTTCTCTCGAGAGCATAAGTATCACAGTGGGTAAACAAATTACTGTTGAGCAATTGACAGAATTGAGCATAGTTATGAGAATATCTAGGTATGATCATGTATATAGGCATCACGTCCGTGACAAGTAGACCGACTCCTGCCTGCATCTACTACTATTACTCCACACATCGACCGCTATCCAGCATGCATCTAGAGTATTAAGTTCCAAAGAATAGAGTAACGCTTTAAATAAGATGACATGATGTAGATGGATAAACTCATGCAATATGATATAAACCCCATCTTGTTATCCTCGATGGCAACAATACAATACATGCCTTGCTGCCCCTACTATCACTGGGAAAGGACACCTCAAGATTGAACCCAAAGCTAAGCACTTCTCCCATTGCAAGAAAGATCAATCTACTAGGCCAAACCAAACTGATAATTCAAAGAGACTTGCAAAGATAACCAATCATACATAAAAGAATTCAGAGAAGATTCAAATATTGTTCATAGATAAACTTGATCATAAACCCACAATTCATCGGTCTCAACAAACACACTGCAAAAGAAGATTACATCGAATAGATCTCCACAAGAGAGGGGGAGAACATTGTATTGAGATCCAAAAACAGAGAATAAGCCATCTAGCTAATAACTATGGACCCGAAGGTCTGAGGTAAACTACTCACACATCATCGGAGAGGCTATGGTGTTGATGTAGAAGCCCTCCATGATCGATGCCCCTCCGGCGGAGCTCCGGAAAAGGCCCCAAGATGGGATCTCACGGGTACAGAAGGTTGCGGCGGTGGAATTAGGTTTTTGGCTCCGTATCTGGCAGTTTGGGGGTACGTATATATAGGAGGAAGAAGTACGTCGGTGGAGCAACGTGGGCCCCACGAGGGTGGAGGGCGCGCCCCCTACCTCGTGCCTTCCTGGTTGATGTCTTGACGTAGGGTCCAAGTCCTCTGGATCATGTTCGTTCCGAAAATCACGTTCCCAAAGGTTTCATTCTGTTTGGACTCCGTTTGATATTCTTTTTCTGCGAAACTCTGAAATAGGCAAAAAACAGCAATTCTGGGCTGGGCCTCCGGTTAATAGGTTAGTCCCAAAAATAATATAAAAGTGTATAATAAAGCCCATTAATGTCCAAAACAGAATATAATATAGCATGGAACACAAAAATTATAGATACGTTGGAGACGTATCAAGCATCCCCAAGCTTAATTCCTGCTCGTCCTCGAGTAGGTAAATGATAAAAACAGAATTTTTGATGTGGAATGCTACTTGGCATAATTTCAATGTAATTCTCTTAATTGTGGTATGAATATTCAGATCTGAAAGATTCAAGAGAAAAGTTTAATATTGACATAAAAATAATAATACTTCAAGCATACTAACTAAGAAATTATGTCTTCTCAAAATAACATGGCCAAAGAAAGTTATCCCTACAAAATCATATAGTCTGGCTATGCTCTATCTTCACCACACAAAGTATTTAAATCATGCACAACCCCGATGACAAGCCAAGCAATTGTTTCATACTTTTGATGTATTCAAACCTTTTCAATCTTCACGCAATACATGAGCGTGAGCCGTGGACATAGCACTATATGTGGAATAGAATGGTGGTTGTGGAGAAGACAAAAAAAAGGAGAAGATAGTCTCACATCAACTAGGCGTATCAACGGGCTATGGAGATGCCCATTAATAGATATCAATGTGAGTGGGTAGGGATTGCCATGCAATGGATGCACTAGAGCTATAAGTATATGAAAGCTCAACAAAAGGAACTAAGTGGGTGTGCATCCAACTCGCTTTCTCACGAAGACCTAGGGCATTTTGAGGAAGCCCATCATTGGAACATACAAGCCAAGTTCTATAATGAAAATTTCACACTAGTATATGAAAGTGATATCATAGGAGACTCTCTATCATGAAGATCATGGTGCTACTTTGAAGCACAAGTGTGGTAAAAGGATAGTAACATTGTCCCTTCTCTATTTTTCTCTCATCATTGTTTTGGGCCTTCTCCCTTTTTTATGGCCTTTTTCTTATTTAGTCCGGAGTCTCATCCCGACTTGTGGTGGGATCATAGTCTCCATCATCCTTTCCTCACTTGGGACAATGCTCTAAAAAATGATGATCATCACACTTTTATTTACTTACAACTCATGAATTACAACTCAATACTTATAACAAAATATGACTCTATGTGGATGCCTCCGGCGGAGTACCGGGATATGCAATGAATCAAGAGCGACATGTATGAAAGAATTGTGAACGGTGGCCTTGCCACAAATACAATGTCAACTACATGATCATGCAAAGCAATATGACAATGATGGAGCGTGTCATGATAAACGAAACGGTGGAAAGTTGCATGGAAATATATCTCGGAATGGCTATGGAAATGCCATGGTAGGTAGGTATGGTGGCTGTTTTGAGGAAGGTATATGGTGGGTGTATGATACCGGCGAAAAGTGTGCGGTATTAGAGAGGCTAGCATTGGTGGAAGGAAGAAAAGTGCGTATAATCCATGGACTCAACATTAGTCATAAAGAACTCATATACTTATTGCAAAAATCTACAAGTTATCAAAGCAAAGTATTATGTGAATGCTCCTAGGGGGATAGATTGGTAGGAAAAGACCATCGCTCGTCCCCGACCGCCACTCATAAGGAAGACAATCAATAAATAAATCATGCTCCGACTTCATCACATAACGGTTCACCATACGTGCATGCTACGAGAATCACAAACTTTAACACAAGTATTTCTCAAATTCACAACTACTCAACTAGCATGACTCTAATATCATCATCTCCATATCTCAAAACAATTATCAAGCATCTAACATCTCATAGTATTCAACACACTCATAAGATTTTTTTTACTAATCTTGAATGCCTATCATAATTAAAGCAAATTACCATGCTGTTTTGTAGGACTCTCAAAATAATCTAAGTGAAGCATGAGAGAACAATAGTTTCTATAAAACAAAACCACCACCGTGCTCTAAAAGATATAAGTGAAGCACTAGAGCAAAAACTATATAACTCAAAAGATATAAGTGAAGCACATAGAGTATTCTAACAATTTCTGAATCATGTGTGTCTCTCTCAAAAGGGTGTGTATAGCAAGGATGATTGTGGAAAACTAACAAACAAAGACTCAAATAATACAAGACGCTCCAAGCAAAACACATATCATGTGGTGAATAAAAATTTAGCTCCAAGTAAAGTTACCGATGGAAGTAGACGAAAGAGGGGATGCCTTCCGGGGCATCCCCAAGCTTTGGCTTTTAGGTGTCCTTAGATTATCTTGGGGTTCCATGGGCATCCCCAAGCTTAGGCTCTTGCCACTCCTTGTTCCATAATCCATCAAATCTTTTACCCAAAACTTGAAAACTTCACAACACAAAACTCAGCAGAAAATCTCGTGAGCTCCGTTAGCGAAAGAAAACAAAACACCACTTCAAGGTACTGTAATGAACTCATTATTTATTTATATTTGTGTTAAACCTACTTTATTCCAACTTCTCTATGGTTTATAAACTATTTTACTAGCCATAGATTCATCAAAATAAGCAAACAACACACGAAAAACAGAATCTGTCAAAAACAGAACAGTCTGTAGTAATCTGTAACTAACACAAACTTATGGAACTCTAAAAATTCAGACAAAATAGGAGGACATAAATAATTTGTTTATTGATCTGCTGCAATTGGAATCAATATTATATCACGTTCTAGTAATTTTTAACAATTGTTTTCGTGAACAGAAAATTTCTGGAATTTCCAGCAAGATCAAATAACTATCATCCAAGAAGATCCTATAGGTTTAACTTGGCACAAACACTAATTAAAACATAAAAACAAATATAACCAGAGGCTAGATCAAATATTTATTCCTAAACAGAAGCAAAAAACAAAAAAACAAAAATAAAATTGGGTTGCCTCCCAACAAGCGCTATCGTTTTACGCCCCTAGCTAGGCATAGAGATTTCAATGATGCTCACATGAAAGACAAGAATTGAAGCGCAAAGAGAGCATCATAAAACATGTGACAAACACATCTAAGTCTAACATACTTCCTATGCATAGGAATTTTATAAGCAAACAAATTATCATAGCAAGCAAAAATTAGCATATGCAAGGAAGAAGAAAGAGATGATAGCAATCTCAACATGACGAGAGGTAATTTAGTAACATGAAAATTCCTACAACCATATTTTCCTCTCTCATAATAATTACATGTAGGATCAAAAGCAAATTCAACAATATAGCTATCACATAAAATTTTCTCTACATGATCCACATGCATGCAAAGTTGACACTCTTCCGAAATAGTGGGATTAACATTAAGTAAAGTCATGACCTCTCCAAACCCACTTTTATCGAAAATTTCATAAGATTGAATATTGTCCAAATATGTGGGATCTAAAGTTGACACTCTTCCAAACCCACTTTCAATAATATTGCAAACACTATTATCAATCTCATATTCATCATGGGGCTTAAATAAATTTTCAAGATCAAAAGAAGAATCACCCCAATCATGATCATTGCAACAAGTAGTAGACATAGCAAAACTAGCATCCCCAAGCTTAGGGTTTTGCATATTATTAGCACAATTGAAATTAAGAAAATTTATAGTAAAATTATTGCAATCATGCTTTCATCGAAGGAACTACCAAGTATGGGTGCATTAGCAACGATCTCATGTTTAACGTAAGGAACTATAGCAAATTCATCTTCATAAATATTGGCATCATGGCCACAAGGATAGCAAGCATCATGTTCATCAAGGGATATTTCAATCAAATCATCGGAATCATAATTATCTATAGATTCGTGCATATCATTATTTTCTTTAGAAGCAACGGTCATTCTTTCAATAAATTCTTTGACATAGACATTATGAGCATAGTTTTCATAGCAATATTCAAGTATGTCAAGATTTTCAGATTCGTAAAGAGTAGTATCATACTTTTCAAGCAAAGAAGCAACTTCAAAAGAACCCTTAAAAGCAACAAATTCTTCAATTTGTTCAATATCATAGTAGCTATAAACACCCTTTGCATAAGAAGATAAGATTTCATTTTCATTAAACTCACATAGGTAGGGGAGGTGTTTTTTAGGGTTCTTAGAGCAACAAGTAATATCACAAATTTCACAAAGATTCCAAGCATAACACAGCAATGTGTTTATTTGATTCCATAAGAGTTTCCCTTTTTCAGACAAACGGTGATGCACAAAATGAGCATGCTCATCTAAAGATTTCCCATCAACTAGGCTAGTTGGGGTTTCAGCACGAGCGCATAAGGATCGAAGATGATCCAAGTAGAACACTTTAAGTGGATCCATATCAATAGATTTTTAGCAAGCAAAGATGCAAGCAAATAGAAGGCACATGGAAACACAAACAAAAAGGCATACGGGAAGAAGGCGAATAAAACGGCAAGGGTGAAGTGGGGGAGAGGAAAACGAGAGGCTAATGGCAAATAATGTAATGCGAGGGATAAGAGTTTGTGATGGGTACTTGGTATGTTGACTTTTGCGTAGACTCCCCGGCAACGGCGCCAGAAATCCTTCTTGCTACCTCTTGAGCACTGCGTTGGTTTTCCCCTGAAGAGGAAAGGGTGATGCAGTAAAGCAACGTAAGTATTTCCCTCAGTTTTTGAGAACCAAGGTATAAATCCAGTAGGAGGCCACGCACGAGTCCCTCGGACCTACACAAACAAATAAAATCCTCGCAACCAACGCAATAAAGGGGTTGTCAATCCCTTCACGGTCACTTACGAAAGTGAGTTCTGATAGATATGATAAGATAATATTTTTGGTATTTTTATGATAAAGATGCAAAGTAAAGAAAGCAAAATAAAAACAGCGCCAGAAATAGCTTGTTGTCGGGAGATTAAATATGATGGAAAATAGACCCAGGGGCCATAGGTTTCACTAGTGGCTTCTCTCGAGAGCATAAGTATTACGGTGGGTAAACAAATTACTATTGAGCAATTGACAGAACTGAGCATAGTTATGAGAATATCTAGGTATGATCATGTATATAGGCATCACGTCCGCGACAAGTAGACCGACTCCTGCCTGCATCTACTGCTATTACTCCACACATCGACCGCTATCCAGCATGCATCTAGAGTATAAAGTTCAAAAGAACAGAGTAACGCTTTAAGTAAGATGACATGATGTAGAGGGATAAACTCATGCAATATGATATAAACCCTATCTTGTTATCCTCGATGGCAACAATACAATACGTGCCTTGCTGCCCCTACTGTCACTGGGAAAGGACACTGCAAGATTGAACCCAAATCTAAGCACTTCTCCTATTGCAAGAAAGATCAATCTAGTAGGCCAAACCAAACTGATAATTCGAAGAGACTTGCAAAGATAACCAATCATACATAAAAGAATTCAGAGAAGATTCAAATATTGTTAATAGATAAACTTGATCATAAACCCACAATTCATCGGTCTCAACAAACACACCGCAAAAGAAGATTACATCGAATAGATCTCGACAAGAGAGGGGGAGAACATTGTATTGAGATCCAAAAAGAGAGGAGAAGCCATCTAGCTAATAACTATGGACCCGAAGGTCTGAGGTAAACTACTTACACATCATCGGAGAGGCTATGGTGTTGATGTAGAAGCCCTTCGTGATCGATGCCCCCTCCGACAGAGCTCCGGAAAAGGCCCCAAGATGGGATCTCACGGGTACATAAGGTTGCGGCGGTGGAATTAGGTTTTTGGCTCTGTATCTGGTAGTTTGGGGGTACGTAGGTATATATATAGGAGGAAGAAGTACGTCGGTGGAGCAACGTGGGCCCCACGAGGGTGGAGGGCGCGCCCAGGGGGGGTAGGCGCGCCCCCTACCTCGTGCCTTCCTGGTTGATGTCTTGACATAGGGTCCAAGTCCTCTAGATCACGTTCGTTCCAAAAATCATGTTCCCAAAGGTTTCATTCCATTCGGACTCCGTTTGATATTCTTTTTCTGCAAAACTCTGAAATAGACAAAAAACAACAATTCTGGGCTGGGCCTCCGGTTAATAGGTTAGTCCCAAAAATAATATAGAAGTGTATAATAAATCCCATTAATGTCCAAAATAGAATATAATGTACACTACAAAAAAAAGACACATCCTTGACATTTTGGGCCGAACGAAAAAAATTCTGTCATACATATGACACTTCTATGACGATAATTGTGACAAAACCCAGTATCATCATAGATGTGGTGGGCTCCTACTTCTATGACAAAAAATCATGATAGAAAATGGGCTTTTTGTCCTGGGCGGGCCGGAGACGCAGCTGCATGACATTCTTTGGGCCGTCCATGACGGAAAAAACAGTGGTAGAAGCGAGGGCGAGGAAAATTTTGGGGAGTTCCCGGTTACGGTGGGAGGTCGGGGGCCGAGCGATGCGCGTTTCTCTCGTACACGTACGTGCATGTGTGTGAGGCGTTGGCTCTAACTGAACCGAGCGAGGCGTTGGGCTCTAACTGAACCCGAGCGATTGCACTGCAGGCTACGCGTTACTGAACCCGAGCGATCGATCGATGGCTGTTAACTGAACCCGATCGAGCGATTCCTTCGCTACTACTGCTAACTGAAGCCGATCGATTGGATGAACAGTGAGCGTTGCGGCGGGGGGGGGGGGGAGGGGTTGGATGAACAGTGAGCGGTGGCGTTGCCTCTGGATGAACAGGACCCCGTGGTGTGGAGGGCTGGATGAACAGTAGACAGTGGAGGGTGCCCGTGGAGGGGTGGTTGAACAGGACCCCGTGGTGTGGAGGGCTGGATGAACAGTAGACGGTGGAGGGGTGGTTGAACAGTAGCCGGTGGAGTAGCGCGCGGTGGAGGCTGGAGGAACAGGAGCCCGTGGAGGCTGGAGGAGGTCGACGGTAGCTCGTGGAGGCTGGAGGAGGTCGACGGTGGAGATGAACAGTATCCCGTGGAGTCCCGTTTTGCGGTACGCCACACCCCTCCCGATGAACAGGACCCCCGTTTCAACCGTAGGAGGTCCGTTTCGTCCGTTTTGCGGTACGTCACACCCCTCCCGATCAACAGGACCCCCGTTTCGACCGTAGGAGGTCCGTTTCCTCCGTTTTGCGGTACGCCACACCCCTCCCGATCAACAGGACCCCCGTTTCGACCATAGGAGGTCCGTTTCTCCGTTCTGCGGTACGCCAGGCCTTGTTTCCATCGCCTGTTCCGTCCAAGCCCTCCCGATGAACATGACCACGCATTCTGTTTTGACCCAGCCGGTTGGCTCCCACGCGTTCCGTTGCCTCCCGATGAACACGACGCATTCCGTTGCTTCCCCATGAACACGACGCATTACGTTGCCTCCCCATGAACACGACGCATTCCGTTGCCTCCCCATGAACACGATGACGGCGCTGTTTCTCCGTTCCGACCCAGCCATGTACACGAGCCCTGGCCGTACGTATGCGCGAGTAGGCGTTCGAGACCCCGCCCATATGTACACATACGTGGCCGTATTTTCTTTCTTGCACCCTGGCCGCTGTACGTACGTGTACATGCTACGTGCGCGCCTCTACTACGACACGTACGCGCATCTACTACGACACATGCGCGCCTCTACATCCAGCAGTATATATGTACGTACACGTTCGCGACCAAAATGACAACGCTATGTACGCTTCGACCAGGTGGGTCCCGACTGTCAGGCACTTCCTTGTGTGCGAAGATGTAGCTGGTGGGTCCCAGCAGTCAGGGGGGCGAATCGTTTTATTTTTTTTGCCCGGACGCACTTCCTTGCGTGTGAAGGTGTAGCTGGTGGGTCCCAGCAGTCAGGGGGGAAACGTTTTTTTACGAAATACGGTGGCCCGTCCGGTGGGTCCCCGCTGTCAGGTGGAGGAATAATTATTTTGCACGTAATAAGGAGGCACTTCCTTGCTGCGGCTGTGGACCCAGCTGTCAGCCTCTCCACGTATAGTCCACGTCCGATGGAAGCCGTTCCTTGACCACATTGACCACGCCGCGCCGAGAGCACCAGGGCGGTGGACGACGGCGAGGCCTAGGAAGGGGACGACGCGGAGCCGGGGAAGACGCGGCAGTGGATGCCCACGCGTAGAGGAGTACGAGGGGTCACTGGTTCGCTGCGGTGTGAGGCTGCCGTCGCCGCAGAATAACAAGGGGTGTGGGTGAGTAGAGGGATGGCCTGGCCAGCGGTGGGAGTAGTATGGGGCGGTGAGGCCTCCGCCGCATCGCAGCCGGCCACGGGAGGCAGGAGCACGAGGCACGACCGGCGCTGGTTTGGGCGGCTGGAGCAAGAAGACCAGAGGTTGAAGAAGCACTACGGCCGTTGGATGGACATCGTACGGTCACTGGAGCTAGAATCGTGCATATTGACTAAGTTGACAAAGCCCTCCGTCCCCGTCAACTTAGTAGGCCCACAAGTCAGCCTGCCACTATACTGGGTCCCAGCTAACAGGGGGAGTATTCATTTTTTTTGTGCGTAATAAGGAGGCACTTCCTTGCGTGCGAAGATATAGCTGGTGGGTCCGAGCTGTCAGCGGTGGTAACGTTTTTTCACGAAATACAGAGGCCCTTTCGGTGGGTCCCTGATGTCAGGTGGAGGAATCATTATTTTGCGCGTAATAAGGAGGCATTTCCTTCCGTGCGGCCGTGGACCCAGCTGTCGGCCTCTCCACGTACAGTCCACTTCAGATGCATGTCGGTCGTTGACCACGTTGACCAGGCCGTGCCGAGAGACCAGGGCGGTGGACAACAGCGAGGCCTAGGAAGGGAACATCACGGAGGCAGGGAAGACTCGGCAGTTGTTTCCCACGCGGAGGGGAGTACGACTGTACGAGGGTTTACTGGTTCGTCTGCCGTCGCCAGAGAATAACAGCAGGTGTGGGTGAGTAAAGGGATGGCTAGGCCAGCGATGGGAGTACGGTGGGGCGGTGAGGACTGCGCGGCAGCACAGCCGGCCGCGGGGAGGAGGGATCAGGCAGTCCCGACGGCGCTTGTTTGAGCGGCTGGAGCAGGAAGAGCAGAGATTGAAGAAGCACGACGGCCGTTGGATGGACATCGTACGGTCATTGGAGCTAGAATCGTTCATATTCACTGAGTTGACAAAGCCCTCCGTCCCCGTCAACTTAGTAGGCCCACAAGTCAGCCTCCCACCATGGTGGGTCCCAGCTAGCAGGGGGAGTATTCATTTTTCTGTGCGTAATAAGGAGGCACTCCCCGTGGGTCCGAGCTGATAGCGGGGGGAACGTTTTTTTCGCGAAATACGGTGGTCCGTCCGGTGGGTCCCAGCAGTCAGGGGCAAACGTTTTTTTCACGAAATACGGTGGCCCATCCAGTGGGTCCCAGCAGTCAGGGGGGAAACGTTTTTTCCGCAAAATACTGGTGGCTCGTCCGGTGGGTCCCTGCTGTCAGGTGGAGGAATAATTATTTTGCGCGTAATAAGGAGGCACTTCCTTGCGGCTGTCGTGGACCCAACTGTCAGCCTCTCCACGTACAGTACTCTTCCGATGGAAGTCGGTCGTTGACCACATTGACCACGCCGCGCCGAGAGCACCACGGCGGTGGACGACGGCGAGGCCTAGGAAGGGGACGACACGGAGCCGGGGAAGACGCGGCAGTGGATGCCCACGCGGAGAGGAGTACGAGGGTACACTGGTTCGGCTGCGGTGTGAGGCTGCCATTGCTGCAGAATAACAGCGGGAGTGGGTGAGTGGAGGGATGGCCTGGCCAGTGGTGGGAGTAGTATGGGGACGGTGAGGCCTCCGCGGCACCAAAGCCGGCCATGGGAGGCAGGAGCATGCAGCACGACCGGCGCTGCTTTGGGCGGCTGGGGCAAGAAGACCAGAGGTTGAAGAAGCACTACGGCCGTTGGATGGACATTGTTGACCACGCCGCGCCGAGAGCACCAGGGCGGTGGACGACGGCGAGGCCTACGAAGGGAACGACACGGAGCCGAGGAAGACATGGCAGTGGCTGCCCACGCGGTGGAGTGTACAAGGGTTGACTGGTTCGGCTGCCTTCGCTGGAAAATAACAGGAGGTGTGGGTGAGTAGAGGGATAGACAGGCCAGGGATGCGAGTATGATGGGGCCGTGAGGCCTGCCCGGCAGCACTGCCGGCCATGGGAGGCGGGAGCAGGCGGTTCCGACGGCGCTGGTTTGGGCGGCTGGGGCAGGAAGATCAGAGACTGAAGAAGCACGATTGCCGTTAGATTGACATCTAACGGTCTGACACTGGTAGAGTCGATTGTTGACTAAGTTTCTTTTTTGAGAAACCTTGTGTACGCATGAACTTAGTAGGCCCACAAGTCAGCCTCCAAATCTGTGGCAGACAACATAAAGCCCATTTGCTATTTTTTATAATTTACAGCCCATTTGCTAATTCTTAAGTAATTTATTACAGCCCATTTTCTGCCCAGGACCACGGTCAAAAAGTTCAACCTTATTTTGCATATTTCGGTGGAGTCCGAACTCTTGTAATCCCGAAATGATAAACATTTTTTAAGAACTTATTGATTTGCCAAAAAAATCATTTTGTTTTTGTAAGCAAATAAGACGTGGGACAATTGAGTTGGTTTAAGGGAAAACCAGTGGTAAAAAATCAGCGCTGGGTGGGAAAAAACAACAAAAATAAGGATGTAAATATGAAAAGGGAATTTTATGTGTTTTCAATATAATGATACGTGTATATGAACTAGTAAAATAGAACTGGGCTGTGTGTTTGATTCAGTAAAAAAAACTGCCTGCGGATGTTGTAAGACAAAATATAACTAACGCTGGCGGGCCAGAGGCTAGTAGATACCTGCTGGATCTTTGTGCCCCGTTGCCGTCATGGGCTGGGCCTGTTAAAAACAAAACCAACCCTGGGCAGTCTACATCCCAGTTGAAACTTGCTCGACCTGAAAAAACAATATACGTGCTCAATAAACGAGAGAATTCTGCAAGTACAGACTGATAACTAGGATGCAGCATGGATATTGTTTTTTATCATGATAATAAGTGCATGCACTTGTTTTGAAAAAATTGGAGAACTGGGAATTCGAACGGCGGGTGCTTATGCTACCCATCAAATAAAAATCAGGTGCCTGAAAATTCATTTCGAAACAAATGATTCAGCTTTATATCCACGTTGACCCTCGGCATGATGGTTGGAAGCAAATGCAAGTTCATACCAAAAGATCGTTAACAACAATACCAACTTGCGGACGACATGGTAGTACAACTACCAATACCAAACTAACTTATAATCTTTTTACTCTTGGCCGTAGTGTTCCTCTGGTAGAAAATCTTGCAGAGGACCAGCTCCTGCTCCTTCTCTTGCTCCAGGTCCTCGAGGTGGTACTGGTGCATCACCCAGTTGTGACACCCAAGTTTTTATTTGGATTTATCAAAAGATTTTTATTTGACTTGAGGGAGGTGATTTAAGTTTTTCTTCAAAAGAACTCTCCCTTTCAAATATTTTTTTTATGGAAAAAGTTTTATTTGGATTCACCCAAGAACTGTGTTTGGTCTTGGAGGTTCTTGCTTTTCATTTGGACTCAAGACAAAATACTTTTCACTTGGGAAAATGCCTTTTGATAATCTCTTTGAAATTTGCACTATGGCCTTTGGAATAATCCTATACCACTTTCAACATTTCCCTCTGGCCATGGCCTTAGTGCAAATGCTCTCTCCTAACCCTCCCCTCACCTTTGGATCATGATTGGCATCTAATCCAGCAAGTTGAACCTCCCCTATGTTCATTTTCCATTTAAATCTCATTCAAATAAATTTCTGTCTTCTATTCTAGCCATTGGTGATTTACAAAGGAACTCTACTTTCTGTTTTGATTTTTGCCCCCAAACCAACTCTCCTCCCTAGTCCTTTGAACCCTCAACCAAGATCCATGAAGATCCACTGGTCTTCAGTTCAAAATTTTCAAACTACACTTGCTGCAAGTTTGGACCAGATTTGTCAAATTTGGTGAAATTCATTCAAATCCTTTTTCAAAAATTCCAAGTAAAATCAGGCAGCCTCTGGGTGCATTGAGTGGTCACTTCACCAAGTTACAGCCCCAGAAAAATTTATCTCATTGCCAAATCTTTCTGTCGGACACCTGTAGTGCATTGTCAAATTCAGGTTCAGAATATTCAGAGAACAGTTCAGTGGCTCACTGTCGTTTTCTTCAGAGATGGTTGTCGATCTCGCCAGTGCCACTGTGTCGCCTTGCTCCTCGTCCCCTCCCCCTTGTTCCTGCACCGCACAAACGCCTGGCACCTTGCGGACGTCGGCGACAAGCAGCAGAAGGTGCGCCGCCTCGTGACCGACGCCAGCGGCGGCTTTGCGGCCGCCAGCGGGAGGCACGGCGCTGACGGCGCCACCCAGCGCCGCCCAAGCCACCGGAGCTCGCCGCGTGGCCTTCCACTCCCCCGAACGCGCTGCCGCTCTCGTCGTGAACCGCAGGGCGCGGAGCGCGCTCTCTGCCGCCGTCGAGCCCGTGCGGCCATCTCACCGTGGACCGACGCCATTACGCCAAGACCAACTCCGTTTAGCTGTGGAATGACACCAGTAACCTCCACTGATGCTGCCTGGCCACTCAAACCTCCTGCCAATCCACTGCATCGCCGTAATCGCTCGCCGGAGATTCTCCGTTGACGGCCACCCCGTCGATCCGCCTATAAATAGAGGCCCCGAGCTTCAACTCGAGCACCCACCATCCCTGCACTCCACCTAGAGCACGCCTAGCCACTGGAAGAGCCCCGGGGAGGTCTCCTTCCTCGACTCCGGCCGCCGCGACCCGCCACGGGATCCAGCTCGATTTGCCCCCGTGTGTGCACCTCCGCCTCCCTTCTCTTGCCAGTAGCTTCACTATGCACCTCTCTTTCTGACCCGCGCTTCAATTCGAAGTTTGCAGCCCTCCACCGGAGTTCCCCACCATCACCCGAGCCGCCGTCCGCCGGAGATAGTGTCGCCGTCGACGTAGTGCTCCCCGTTGGTCGAGTCCACCACCCACCGACGCGGAAGAAGACGCTGAAGCTCTTGGTACCCTCCGATCCTCCTAACTCGCCGTGGTTCGACGCCGGCGTCCACCGCAGTCTTCGGGCGCCGGCGAGCTTTTCAAACCTGACATGTGGACCCCGCATGTCAGCCTCTGTTCTATTCTTTCGCGAACCGTTTTCTGTTGGCGCCTTCGGGCAAAATACGTTTTCTTCCTTTAGCTAGCGCATTTCTTTCCGAAGCGTTTTCTGGTTTCTCAGTTTAAACCCTGGAACTTTTCTGTTTTATTACAGATAAGTCCCTGGACAGAAACCTTTATAACTTTTTAATAAAAAGGGATTTTTGAGTGATTCTTTTTCTGACAATCTTCAAATTTTGTCTAGTTCTTTATGGGATTTATTTGAAAAATATTTGGAGAAGTTTCTGTGCGCGCGTTGATTTTCACGTAGTACCCGTTTTCGTGATTGCCGTAGGTTCCGGAAGAGGTGACGGAGCCGCGAACTTCGCCGAGCTAGAATCCGACTTCTCCGAACCAGGCAAGCATGTTTTGAACATTTGATATGACAGGTGTTTGCATGTTTGCTTGAAAGTTTTGTGCGTGGCATATGAGTGTCGGTAAATACCTCGTTGCTTGTAAGGCAACTACCCGCATGTTCCAAAGTCGCGATGATCTCTGATGAGAGATGGCCTAATCATGTGGTGACATGAAGGGCAGCAAGGTGGTACTGTTGTAGCATACCAGCCTTGCGTCATCCGACTTTCTCCGACGTTAACGTGGACGGAGTCACGTTATCGTTCTTTTCCCCTGCATGTTACATAGTTGCGATGATCTCTGATGAGAGATGGCCTGATCATGTGGTGACATGAAGGGCAGCAAGGTGGTACTGTTGTAGCATACCAGCCTTGCGTCATCCGACTAATTCTGATGTTAACGTGGATGGAGTCACGTTATCGTCCTTTCCCCTTTCCGTGCTACCACATGTTTCATTTGCCAGGATGCGGTTTAGTAAGTTGGTAACCTCTTTCTGTGTACACACCAAACAGAGAGGCCGGGATGATGGTACCTTGGCCCAGGATTAAAGCCAGTCATCCGGTCAGGGGGCATGGGTGTTTCCGGTTGGGACCGAGAGGGGGGGCACCCCCTTAGAGCGCGCGTATAGAAATTTGATCCCATGCTACGCGAGGTTGTAGCCTCCCCGTCTCAAGGTTTTTCTTGATCGTTGCCGAGGGTGATCCCTGGCTTCGGAAGGTTGAATTGGGTGTGTACTGGTTAGACGTGTTTCTTCCAAAACACCGTAGACGGAACTAGTCCCCGTGACTACTGAAATCCGTTGGCTGTGGTTAAGTACAAACTCTGCAGAGTCAATTCCTTCCAAATCATCGTATCCATGATCAAGTAGTGAGATCAGTATATCCATGTCTATCCGCGTGAGAAACTTGTCCCCGGTGAACAAGCTCAGTGGTAAATCCATTTTAAATTATTATTCCTGTGGATGGACTAACTTTATATTTGTCTCGTACTTGTGATAATATATGTTCCCGGACTATTGTATTATTGAGCTTCAATATAAGCCCTTTATGTGACGTCGCGCAGACGTCCGACTGTGGCGTGTTTTTGTTTTCTTACATTTAATATAAGCCCTTTATGTGATGTCGCTCAGATGTCCGACTGTGGCATGTTCGTCTTTTATTTTCTGTTATAAGCCCTTTATGTGATGTCGCTCAGACGTCCGACTGTGGCATTATTATTATTCTTGCTTTTTCCTCTCGAGGAGTCATTCAGACCTTCGTTTGGCACCAGCATTATTATTCTCGCAGTTTCCTCTCGAGGAGTCATTCAGACCCTCGTTTGGCACCAGTATTACTATTCTGCAGTTTCCGCTCGAGGCGTCATTCAGACCCTCGCTTGGCACCCAGTATTTATTATCTCTACGTCTGATCGCACTGGATAAATTGTTCACATGCTTCATGTTTACATTTGTTATATCTTATGTCCGAACTGTCTTGCGAGTACTTTCATAGTACTCACCTGGCTTGTTGATTTGGCCAGATGTTGACGAGGGCGATCTCTTGGATGAAGAGTTTGATAGCGCGTCCGACGCCTAGAGGAGTCCCAGTCAGTCCTGCGCGATCCCGGATATTGGTCACTTGTATTATATACGCTTCCGCCACCCGCAATAAGTCTCCTCGAGCCTCACTCCGACGCTCGAAGAGCTGTAGTCTTCAGGAGTCATATCACTCGCTTCGCGGTGATATTTCCACCACCGTCTTTATCGTGAGTTAGTAGTATGCCACCCTATCCGCCGTCTTGTTTTAGCGGCGTGCTTGTAATAAATTGTTGGGCAGTCTCCGTTCAACCTTGTATTATATTCAGTACTCCTGGTATTTTTCTTCTGTGACCAGGATATTGTCTACCAGTGAGAAGGAATTCTTCCTTACTGGTCCGTAAAAGGGATTGGTCTCTCAATAATTATTTTATTGAAAAACCGGTCGTGACACCAGTTGGACCTCTGCTGGTCGAAGTTCTTGTTGGTGTGCAGCACCAGAACCTTTTTTGCTGCCCGTCTGCCGGCCGTTGACCATCACCGGCAAGCTATTGCCGGTCTTGTGCCACATCGCGTGCATGCCGCACTCCGACTGTATCTTGCGACGCGTCCACGTGCCCCTTTTGAACACCCTGGAATTGCGCTGGAAGAAATGCTTCCTTAGGCCATTCAGTGTGATACCTGCAGTATTGTGGAATACAGGTTTTTAGCGTCTTTTTTGTGATTTTTCAGCTTTTTGCAATTGTAGCTATTTTCTGTTGGTCATCATAAATTTATGACATGACTACTCAGAATTTTTGCCTACTTTTGTAGATGGCTGGCAGCAGCTGTGAGAATCGAGTGTTCACGAACGTGCCCGAGGGGTTTGTCAAGCTCCTCGTCTCCGTCACCAAGCTCGCGATCGGGCCAGCAGCTCGCCCGGAGTTCACACTCTATCAGCACAAGCTCAGTGACGACGTGTCTATGCACCAAGCTGTGGTGCAATTCAAGGGAGGACGTTCTGCTGCTCGCCACTTCTGTTTTGTGGGAAGGGCCATGCCTACGGAGAGGCATGCCATGCAGATGGCTGCCCGTGAGGCGATAGCTCGCCTTCGGGACATCCTTCCTACGATGAAGACTCGTCGCTACCGCTACCTCCCATGCCATGTGCCATACACCAGTCTCTATGCATTCGCCTGCCATCGGGGAGAGCGAGATGAAGCCATCGAGATGGTTGTGGAGTATCTCAAGGCTCTGGAGGAGTCTTTCGACAACCTCGTGGACGATCTTGTGGCTGCCCGCATGGACTTAGTCCGGGGCGGTCCTGCCAGCAGGAAGGAGCTTCTCCACACGGCGCTGCCTCTGACATTCGTCTCGTCTTCAGCCTCGTATGCACCGGCCGTTTTGGCCACTGCTCGCCGTCTGCCTACCACTGAGGAGTTCGACCGAGTCATCGCTCCTACTCCAGTCAGAGCCGCACCGCCTGCCGCACCCGCTCTGCCGCCCGTCGCTCCCGCACAGTCACCGCAGCGCAGTGTTACGCGCCAGGAGCCAGCTAGAGAGGAGGTGGAGGTGGATTCTCCTGGACCGCTGAGTCTTGCCATCGGCAAGGGAAAGGAAATCTTCACCATCTCCGACTGAGAGCATCGAGTAGCCGCGCGTTATGCCTGCTTGTATGATGTGTTGTTTTATCTGTACGCTAGTTTGTATTGGTGTGTTTGCTGCCTTCCGGAGTAGTACGCTAGTCTAAATAACATGTCGGAATGTGTACGCACATCCTGAGTGTTGTATCATGTGTTTGTATTTCGCGTGTAAGATTTGTGTTAAGCAGACTTTCCCCATGCGAAACCGCTTTTATTTTTCCTTGAAAACCTTGAGATCTTTTAAATTGTTGCCTTTGCAAAATTTTCCTTGTGCTACACAGTTTTTCTCATGGGTTTTGTACAATAATACCCCAGACTGGAAAAATGTCTCGCCCGTGGACTCGCTCCATGCCCAATCAGCCAGAAGAGGTTTACGGGACACAGACTAGCAACAATTTCACTCAGGGTCAGTCCAGTCAACAAGACAGCGAAGCAGCCCTGTCTCAAGTATGCCGTCTCTTCGAGCAAAGCCAGCAACAGCACCAAGAGATGATGAACCATGTCATCAATATGGGAAACCACCGTGAGCCCTATCAACCACATTCCAAGTTATCTGAGTTACAGAAGACTCGCCCCTCAACTTTTACTCACACCGATAGGCCGCTGGAAGCCGATGATTGGCTTCGTGACATTGAAAGGAAGCTGATCATTGCTCAGTGTTCAGATCATGAGAAGGTGCTTTATGCACCACACTACCTTACTGGAGCAGCTGCAGCATGGTGGGAAAATTTCCTACACATGCACCCCCGTGAACACAACATCACCTGGGAAGAGTTCAAGGAAGGCTTCTGTGGGGCACACATCCCCAGGAGCATCCTAAAGATCAAGAAGAGGGAGTTTGATGACCTGAAGCAGAGAGGCATGTCAGTAACAGAATACAATGGTCAGTTTACCCAGCTGTCTCGTTATGCCTACGACGAGCACATGACAGAAAGTAAGAAGATGGAAAAATTCCTGGACGGCCTGGCACCAGCACTAAGATGCCAACTGATTGTACACACCTTTCCGGATTTTAAGACTCTGGTGGACAAGGCCATTACCTTGGAGAATGAGCGCCGTAGTCTGGAAGATATCCGTAAGCGAAAGAGGGACAAGACGACTCTTACTCGCAACCACCGAAGCAGGACTGAGGTTCCACGGACAGACACAAGGAGATCCACGACTACTGAACCAAGGCCCGTCGGACAGTTTCATGCCAGGGACAAGGAGTACACATACCGTCCAGGGGTCACCTGCTATACTTGTGGTCAGGAAGGGCATTATGCTAAACAGTGCCCAAAGCCAAAGAACTCGACACCCAAGCCAAGCAATGGTGGAAACAATCCAGCCCCCAAGCGCAACAATTTCAACCCCAACAACAACCACAGGAAGGGTCACCTGAACCATGTGACCAGGGAAGAGGCGCAGAATGCCCCAGACATCGTGCTCGGTACGTTCCCTATCAACACAGTACCTGCCACGGTTTTGTTTGATTCTGGAGCTTCCCATTCGTTCGTTTCGAAGAGTTTTGTTTTGCAACATGGTTTTCCGATACTTCCCTTGGAAAAATCTATGATCATCAAGCCCCCCGGAAATAAGCAAATCGCTCAGGGTTACTGCCGAGGAGTGGTCATTGAGTTCAACGGACTACAATTCCAAGCGAATCTCATCGTGTTGGAGAGTAAAGGAGTGGATGTCATTTTAGGGATGGACTGGTTGACCACCAACAAAGGATTCATCGACTGTTTCAATCGGACAGTGATTCTCACTCACCATCACGGCAAGACAATAAGAGTTTCCGCTCAAGAAAGGCCACGATCACAGCAACCAAAACTGAACAAAATGGACATTGCAGAGCTGAGAAAGGTTCCAGTGGTATGCGAATTTCCTGATGTGTTCCCTGAAGAACTACCAGGCATGCCACCAGACCGAGAGATAGAATACAGCATCGAACTAGCACCTGGCACCGCTCCCATCTATAAAAAGCCATACAGAATGGCACCCTCGGAATTGGTGGAGTTGAAGAAGCAGATAAAAGAATTATTGGACAAAGGATTTATTCGAGCCAGCTCCTCACCTTGGGGTTCGCCCGTGTTGTTCGCAAAGAAAAAGGATGGGACACTGAGACTATGTATAGACTATCGAGCCCTCAATATGGTCACCATCAAAAACAAATATCCGATGCCACGGATAAATGATTTGTTTGACCAGCTCGCACAAGCCAAGGTATTCTCAAAGATTGATTTGAGATCGGGATACCACCAATTGAAAGTACGGACAGAAGATATCCCCAAGACAGCATTCACTTCCAGATATGGGTTATACGAGTTTACAGTGATGCCTTTTGGACTAACGAACGCCCCCGCATATTTCGTCCACCTCATGAACAAAGTGTTCATGAAGTTCATGGACAAATTTGTTGTGGTATTCATTGACGATATTCTGGTTTACTCAAGGACACCAGAAGAGCATGCTGAGCACCTCAGAATTGTTTTGGGAGAATTGAGGAAACATCAGTTGTACGCCAAATTTAGCAAGTGCGAATTTTGGCTAAGACAAGTTGGTTTCTTAGGCCATATACTGAACCAAGAAGGCGTGGCCGTAGACCCAGAAAAAGTCAAAGCCATACTTGACTGGAAGCCACCCGCCAACGTTACTGATGTACGGAGTTTCCTAGGAATGGCCGGATATTACAGAAGATTTATTGAAGGATTCTCCACTGTGGCAAAACCTATGACACAGTTGCTCAAGAAGGACAAGAAATTTGTATGGACGGAAGCATGCGAGCAGAGCTTCCAAGAACTAAAGGAGAAGCTGACAACCGCACCGGTATTAACTGTGCCAGACATTCACAAGAGTTTTGAAGTGTATTGTGACGCATCCCGAAAAGGTCTCGGATGTGTACTAATGCAGGATGGCAAAGTAGTCGCATATGCCTCACGGCAGCTGCGAAAACATGAGGAAAATTACCCAACACATGACTTGGAGCTAGCAGCAGTTATTCATGCACTCAAGGAGTGGAGGCACTTTCTGTTGGGGAATCACTGTGAAATATACACAGACCATAAGAGCCTCAAATATATCTTCACACAGCCAGAGCTAAATTTACGCCAACGACGCTGGATGGAATTGGTCAAGGACTATGATGTCGGCATCCACTACCATCCAGGGAAAGCAAATGTAGTGGCAGATGCCCTTAGTCGAAACCCCAGGCCGGACAATGACGGTCCGCAAAACTTGAGGCCTGAGTTTCAGCAAGAGTTCACTAGGCTCAACATGATGTTAGTCTCTGAGGGGACCGTATCAAATCTGGAGATACAACCCACCCTGGTGGAACAAATTAAGAAGGCTCAACAGGGACATCCCAGCATCGAAGGAATAAAGAAGAAAATGAACCTTGGTAAGGCTTCAGAGTTCGTCACCGACAGTGAAGGAACACTATGGTATGGAGACAGACTTTGCGTACCTAACATTGAGGAACTCAAGCAACAAATCTTAACCGAAAGCCACACCGCTCCATACGTGATCCATCCTGGAGGAACCAAAATGTACAAGGACATTCAGGAAAGATTTTGGTGGCACGGTATGAAAAGAGATATAGCCACATTTATTGCTTGTTGCGATTCGTGTCAACGCATCAAGGCCGAGCATCAAAAGCCAGCAGGGCTACTCCAACCAAACAGGATACTGGAATGGAAATGGGATGAAATAGGAATGGATTTCATCGTCGGACTACCCCGATCACAACGTGGGAATGACGCCATATGGGTCATCACAGATCGACTAACCAAGGTTGCTCATTTCATTCCCGTGAAGACTACCTACTCCACACAAAGACTGGCCAAACTTTATCTCTGCCGTATAGTTTGCTTGCACGGAGTCCCAAAGATTATAATATCAGACCGAGGCACCCAATTCGTCTCAAAATTTTGGGATCACCTACAACAAGCCCTGGGCACGCAACTAGCTTTCAGTACTGCATACCACCCTCAGACTGATGGATAAACGGAACGTGTAAATCAAATCCTAGAGGATATGCTAAGAGCCTGTGTGCTCACCTATGGATCCAGTTGGGAAGAGAGTTTGCCGTATGCCGAATTTGCTTACAACAACAGTTACCAAGCCAGCTTACAAATGGCACCCTTTGAAGCATTGTACGGACGAAGGTGCCGTACCCCACTAAATTGGTCAGAAATAGGTGACAGCCGTATCTTCAGCCCAGACATGCTTAAAGAGGCCGAGGAGAAAGTTAAACAAATCAGGGACAGACTCAAGACAGCACAGAGCCGACAAAAGAGCTACTATGATCAGAAGCATCGTGAGGTCAGCTTTGAACCCGGTGATTCTGTATACCTCCGAGTATCTCCTATGAGGGGTCTACAACGGTTCAAAATTAAGGGGAAGCTAGCCCCAAGATTTATTGGGCCATTTTGTGTAAAGGCACGAAGAGGCACGGTGGCCTACCAACTAGACCTACCCAAGGAACTGTCAGACGTCCATGACGTATTTCACGTCTCACAGTTGAGGAAATGTGTGAGTAACCCGGATAAGCATGTACCTCATGAGAACATTGATATGCAACCAGATCTCACCTACAGAGAGAGGCCAGTAAAAATATTGGAAGAGTCTGAACGGAGGACCCGTCAGAAAACGACAATGTTTTTCAAAGTTCAGTGGAGCAACCACACTAAGGAAGAAGCTACGTGGGAAAGGGAAGATTTCCTCCGAGCAGAGTATCCATATCTATTTGAGGATCAGCAGAAATCTCGAGGACGAGATTTTTCCTAAGGGGTAGGTGTTGTGACACCCAAGTTTTTATTTGGATTTATCAAAAGATTTTTATTTGACTTGAGGGAGGTGATTTAAGTTTTTCTTCAAAAGAACTCTCCCTTTCAAATATTTTTTTATGGAAAAAGTTTTATTTGGATTCACCCAAGAACTGTCTTTGGTCTTGGAGGTTCTTGCTTTTCATTTGGACTCAAGACAAAATACTTTTCACTTGGGAAAATGCCTTTTGATAATCTCTTTGAAATTTGCACTATATCCTTTGGAATAATCCTATACCACTTTCAACATTTCCCTCTGGCCATGGCCTTAGTGCAAATGCTCTCTCCTAACCCTCCCCTCACCTTTGGATCATGATTGGCATCTAATCCAGCAAGTTGAACCTCCCCTATGTTCATTTTCCATTTAAATCTCATTCAAATAAATTTCTGTCTTCTATTCTAGCCATTGGTGATTTACAAAGGAACTCTACTTTCTGTTTTGATTTTTGCCCCCAAACCAACTCTCCTCCCTAGTCCTTTGAACCCTCAACCAAGATCCATGAAGATCCACTGGTCTTCAGTTCAAAATTTTCAAACTACACTTGCTGCAAGTTTGGACCAGATTTGTCAAATTTGGTGAAATTCATTCAAATCCTTTTTCAAAAATTCCAAGTAAAATCAGGCAGCCTCTGGGTGCATTGAGTGGTCACTTCACCAAGTTACAGCCCCAGAAAAATTTATCTCATTGCCAAATCTTTCTGTCGGACACCTGTAGTGCATTGTCAAATTCAGGTTCAGAATATTCAGAGAACAGTTCAGTGGCTCACTGTCGTTTTCTTCAGAGATGGTTGTCGATCTCGCCAGTGCCACTGTGTCGCCTTGCTCCTCGTCCCCTCCCCCTTGTTCCTGCACCGCACAAACGCCTGGCACCTTGCGGACGTCGGCGACAAGCAGCAGAAGGTGCGCCGCCCCGTGACCGACGCCAGCGGCGGCTTTGCGGCCGCCAGCGGGAGGCACGGCGCTGAAGGCGCCACCCAGCGCCGCCCAAGCCACCGGAGCTCGCCGCGTGGCCTTCCACTCCCCCGAACGCGCTGCCGCTCTCGTCGTGAACCGCAGGGCGCGGAGCGCGCTCTCTGCCGCCGTCGAGCCCGTGCGGCCATCTCACCGTGGACCGACGCCATTACGCCAAGACCAACTCCGTTTAGCTGTGGAATGACACCAGTAACCTCCACTGATGCTGCCTGGCCACTCAAACCTCCTGCCAATCCACTGCATCGCCGTAATCGCTCGCCGGAGATTCTCCGTTGACGGCCACCCCGTCGATCCGCCTATAAATAGAGGCCCCGAGCTTCAACTCGAGCACCCACCATCCCTGCACTCCACCTAGAGCACGCCTAGCCACTGGAAGAGCCCCGGGGAGGTCTCCTTCCTCGACTCCGGCCGCCGCGACCCGCCACGGGATCCAGCTCGATTTGCCCCCGTGTGTGCACCTCCGCCTCCCTTCTCTTGCCAGTAGCTTCACTATGCACCTCTCTTTCTGACCCGCGCTTCAATTCGAAGTTTGCAGCCCTCCACCGGAGTTCCCCACCATCACCCGAGCCGCCGTCCGCCGGAGATAGTGTCGCCGTCGACGTAGTGCTCCCCGTTGGTCGAGTCCACCACCCACCGACGCGGAAGAAGACGCTGAAGCTCTTGGTACCCTCCGATCCTCCTAACTCGCCGTGGTTCGACGCCGGCGTCCACCGCAGTCTTCGGGCGCCGGCGAGCTTTTCAAACCTGACATGTGGACCCCGCATGTCAGCCTCTATTCTATTCTTTCGCGAACCGTTTTCTGTTGGCGCCTTCGGGCAAAATACGTTTTCTTCCTTTAGCTAGCGCATTTCTTTCCGAAGCGTTTTCTGGTTTCTCAGTTTAAACCCTGGAACTTTTCTGTTTTATTACAGATAAGTCCCTGGACAGAAACCTTTATAACTTTTTAATAAAAAGGGATTTTTGAGTGATTCTTTTTCTGACAATCTTCAAATTTTGTCTAGTTCTTTATGGGATTTATTTGAAAAATATTTGGAGAAGTTTCTGTGCGCGCGTTGATTTTCACGTAATACCCGTTTTCGTGATTGCCGTAGGTTCCGGAAGAGGTGACGGAGCCGCGAACTTCGCCGAGCTAGAATCCGACTTCTCCGAACCAGGCAAGCATGTTTTGAACATTTGATATGACAGGTGTTTGCATGTTTGCTTGAAAGTTTTGTGCGTGGCATATGAGTGTCGGTAAATACCTCGTTGCTTGTAAGGCAACTACCCGCATGTTCCAAAGTCGCGATGATCTCTGATGAGAGATGGCCTAATCATGTGGTGACATGAAGGGCAGCAAGGTGGTACTGTTGTAGCATACCAGCCTTGCGTCATCCGACTTTCTCTGACGTTAACGTGGACGGAGTCACGTTATCGTTCTTTTCCCCTGCATGTTACATAGTTGCGATGATCTCTGATGAGAGATGGCCTGATCATGTGGTGACATGAAGGGCAGCAAGGTGGTACTGTTGTAGCATACCAGCCTTGCGTCATCCGACTAATTCTGATGTTAACGTGGATGGAGTCACGTTATCGTCCTTTCCCCTTTCCGTGCTACCACATGTTTCATTTGCCAGGATGCGGTTTAGTAAGTTGGTAACCTCTTTCTGTGTACACACCAAACAGAGAGGCCGGGATGATGGTACCTTGGCCCAGGATTAAAGCCAGTCATCCGGTCAGGGGGCATGGGTGTTTCCGGTTGGGACCGAGAGGGGGGGCACCCCCTTAGAGCGCGCGTATAGAAATTTGATCCCATGCTACGCGAGGTTGTAGCCTCCCCGTCTCAAGGTTTTTCTTGATCGTTGCCGAGGGTGATCCCTGGCTTCGGAAGGTTGAATTGGGTGTGTACTGGTTAGACGTGTTTCTTCCAAAACACCGTAGACGGAACTAGTCCCCGTGACTACTGAAATCCGTTGGCTGTGGTTAAGTACAAACTCTGCAGAGTCAATTCCTTCCAAATCATCGTATCCATGATCAAGTAGTGAGATCAGTATATCCATATCTATCCGCGTGAGAAACTTGTCCCCGGTGAACAAGCTCAGTGGTAAATCCATTTTAAATTATTATTCCTGTGGATGGACTAACTTTATATTTGTCTCGTACTTGTGATAATATATGTTCCCGGACTATTGTATTATTGAGCTTCAATATAAGCCCTTTATGTGACGTCGCGCAGACGTCCGACTGTGGCGTGTTTTTGTTTTCTTACATTTAATATAAGCCCTTTATGTGATGTCGCTCAGATGTCCGACTGTGGCATGTTCGTCTTTTATTTTCTGTTATAAGCCCTTTATGTGATGTCGCTCAGACGTCCGACTGTGGCATTATTATTATTCTTGCTTTTTCCTCTCGAGGAGTCATTCAGACCTTCGTTTGGCACCAGCATTATTATTCTCGTAGTTTCCTCTCGAGGAGTCATTCAGACCCTCGTTTGGCACCAGTATTACTATTCTGCAGTTTCCGCTCGAGGCGTCATTCAGACCCTCGCTTGGCACCCAGTATTTATTATCTCTACGTCTGATCGCACTGGATAAATTGTTCACATGCTTCATGTTTACATTTGTTATATCTTATGTCCGAACTGTCTTGCGAGTACTTTCATAGTACTCACCTGGCTTGTTGATTTGGCCAGATGTTGACGAGGGCGATCTCTTGGATGAAGAGTTTGATAGCGCGTCCGACGCCTAGAGGAGTCCCAGTCAGTCCTGCGCGATCCCGGATATTGGTCACTTGTATTATATACGCTTCCGCCACCCGCAATAAGTCTCCTCGAGCCTCACTCCGACGCTCGAAGAGCTGTAGTCTTCAGGAGTCATATCACTCGCTTCGCGGTGATATTTCCACCACCGTCTTTATCGTGAGTTAGTAGTATGCCACCCTATCCGCCGTCTTGTTTTAGCGGCGTGCTTGTAATAAATTGTTGGGCAGTCTCCGTTCAACCTTGTATTATATTCAGTACTCCTGGTATTTTTCTTCTGTGACCAGGATATTGTCTACCAGTGAGAAGGAATTCTTCCTTACTGGTCCGTAAAAGGGATTGGTCTCTCAATAATTATTTTATTGAAAAACCGGTCGTGACACCAGTTGGACCTCTGCTGGTCGAAGTTCTTGTTGGTGTGCAGCACCAGAACCTTTTTTGCTGCCCGTCTGCCGGCCGTTGACCATCACCGGCAAGCTATTGCCGGTCTTGTGCCACATCGCGTGCATGCCGCACTCCGACTGTATCTTGCGACGCGTCCACGTGCCCCTTTTGAACACCCTGGAATTGCGCTGGAAGAAATGCTTCCTTAGGCCATTCAGTGTGATACCTGCAGTATTGTGGAATACAGGTTTTTAGCGTCTTTTTTGTGATTTTTCAGCTTTTTGCAATTGTAGCTATTTTCTGTTGGTCATCATAAATTTATGACATGACTACTCAGAATTTTTGCCTACTTTTGTAGATGGCTGGCAGCAGCTGTGAGAATCGAGTGTTCACGAACGTGCCCGAGGGGTTTGTCAAGCTCCTCGTCTCCGTCACCAAGCTCGCGATCGGGCCAGCAGCTCGCCCGGAGTTCACACTCTATCAGCACAAGCTCAGTGACGACGTGTCTATGCACCAAGCTGTGGTGCAATTCAAGGGAGGACGTTCTGCTGCTCGCCACTTCTGTTTTGTGGGAAGGGCCATGCCTACGGAGAGGCATGCCATGCAGATGGCTGCCCGTGAGGCGATAGCTCGCCTTCGGGACATCCTTCCTACGATGAAGACTCGTCGCTACCGCTACCTCCCATGCCATGTGCCATACACCAGTCTCTATGCATTCGCCTGCCATCGGGGAGAGCGAGATGAAGCCATCGAGATGGTTGTGGAGTATCTCAAGGCTCTGGAGGAGTCTTTCGACAACCTCGTGGACGATCTTGTGGCTGCCCGCATGGACTTAGTCCGGGGCGGTCCTGCCAGCAGGAAGGAGCTTCTCCACACGGCGCCGCCTCTGACATTCGTCTCGTCTTCAGCCTCGTATGCACCGGCCGTTTTGGCCACTGCTCGCCGTCTGCCTACCACTGAGGAGTTCGACCGAGTCATCGCTCCTACTCCAGTCAGAGCCGCACCGCCTGCCGCACCCGCTCTGCCGCCCGTCGCTCCCGCACCGTCACCGCAGCGCAGTGTTACGCGCCAGGAGCCAGCTAGAGAGGAGGTGGAGGTGGATTCTCCTGGACCGCTGAGTCTTGCCATCGGCAAGGGAAAGGAAATCTTCACCATCTCCGACTGAGAGCATCGAGTAGCCGCGCGTTATGCCTGCTTGTATGATGTGTTGTTTTATCTGTACGCTAGTTTGTATTGGTGTGTTTGCTGCCTTCCGGAGTAGTACGCTAGTCTAAATAACATGTCGGAATGTGTACGCACATCCTGAGTGCTGTATCATGTGTTTGTATTTCGCGTGTAAGATTTGTGTTAAGCAGACTTTCCCCATGCGAAACCGCTTTTATTTTTCCTTGAAAACCTTGAGATCTTTTAAATTGTTGCCTTTGCAAAATTTTCCTTGTGCTACACAGTTTTTCTCATGGGTTTTGTACAATAATACCCCAGACTGGAAAAATGTCTCGCCCGTGGACTCGCTCCATGCCCAATCAGCCAGAAGAGGTTTACGGGACACAGACTAGCAACAATTTCACTCAGGGTCAGTCCAGTCAACAAGACAGCGAAGCAGCCCTGTCTCAAGTATGCCGTCTCTTCGAGCAAAGCCAGCAACAGCACCAAGAGATGATGAACCATGTCATCAATATGGGAAACCACCGTGAGCCCTATCAACCACATTCCAAGTTATCTGAGTTACAGAAGACTCGCCCCTCAACTTTTACTCACACCGATAGGCCGCTGGAAGCCGATGATTGGCTTCGTGACATTGAAAGGAAGCTGATCATTGCTCAGTGTTCAGATCATGAGAAGGTGCTTTATGCACCACACTACCTTACTGGAGCAGCTGCAGCATGGTGGGAAAATTTCCTACACATGCACCCCCGTGAACACAACATCACCTGGGAAGAGTTCAAGGAAGGCTTCTGTGGGGCACACATCCCCAGGAGCATCCTAAAGATCAAGAAGAGGGAGTTTGATGACCTGAAGCAGAGAGGCATGTCAGTAACAGAATACAATGGTCAGTTTACCCAGCTGTCTCGTTATGCCTACGACGAGCACATGACAGAAAGTAAGAAGATGGAAAAATTCCTGGACGGCCTGGCACCAGCACTAAGATGCCAACTGATTGTACACACCTTTCCGGATTTTAAGACTCTGGTGGACAAGGCCATTACCTTGGAGAATGAGCGCCGTAGTCTGGAAGATATCCGTAAGCGAAAGAGGGACAAGACGACTCTTACTCGCAACCACCGAAGCAGGACTGAGGTTCCACGGACAGACACAAGGAGATCCACGACTACTGAACCAAGGCCCGTCGGACAGTTTCATGCCAGGGACAAGGAGTACACATACCGTCCAGGGGTCACCTGCTATACTTGTGGTCAGGAAGGGCATTATGCTAAACAGTGCCCAAAGCCAAAGAACTCGACACCCAAGCCAAGCAATGGTGGAAACAATCCAGCCCCCAAGCGCAACAATTTCAACCCCAACAACAACCACAGGAAGGGTCACCTGAACCATGTGACCAGGGAAGAGGCGCAGAATGCCCCAGACATCGTGCTCGGTACGTTCCCTGTCAACACAGTACCTGCCACAGTTTTGTTTGATTCTGGAGCTTCCCATTCGTTCGTTTCGAAGAGTTTTGTTTTGCAACATGGTTTTCCGATACTTCCCTTGGAAAAATCTATGATCATCAAGCCCCCCGGAAATAAGCAAATCGCTCAGGGTTACTGCCGAGGAGTGGTCATTGAGTTCAACGGACTACAATTCCAAGCGAATCTCATCGTGTTGGAGAGTAAAGGAGTGGATGTCATTTTAGGGATGGACTGGTTGACCACCAACAAAGGATTCATCGACTGTTTCAATCGGACAGTGATTCTCACTCACCATCACGGCAAGACAATAAGAGTTTCCGCTCAAGAAAGGCCACGATCACAGCAACCAAAACTGAACAAAATGGACATTGCAGAGCTGAGAAAGGTTCCAGTGGTATGCGAATTTCCTGATGTGTTCCCTGAAGAACTACCAGGCATGCCACCAGACCGAGAGATAGAATACAACATCGAACTAGCACCTGGCACCGCTCCCATCTATAAAAAGCCATACAGAATGGCACCCTCGGAATTGGTGGAGTTGAAGAAGCAGATAAAAGAATTATTGGACAAAGGATTTATTCGAGCCAGCTCCTCACCTTGGGGTTCGCCCGTGTTGTTCGCAAAGAAAAAGGATGGGACACTGAGACTATGTATAGACTATCGAGCCCTCAATATGGTCACCATCAAAAACAAATATCCGATGCCACGGATAAATGATTTGTTTGACCAGCTCGCACAAGCCAAGGTATTCTCAAAGATTGATTTGAGATCGGGATACCACCAATTGAAAGTACGGACAGAAGATATCCCCAAGACAGCATTCACTTCCAGATATGGGTTATACGAGTTTACAGTGATGCCTTTTGGACTAACGAACGCCCCCGCATATTTCGTCCACCTCATGAACAAAGTGTTCATGAAGTTCATGGACAAATTTGTTGTGGTATTCATTGACGATATTCTGGTTTACTCAAGGACACCAGAAGAGCATGCTGAGCACCTCAGAATTGTTTTGGGAGAATTGAGGAAACATCAGTTGTACGCCAAATTTAGCAAGTGCGAATTTTGGCTAAGACAAGTTGGTTTCTTAGGCCATATACTGAACCAAGAAGGCGTGGCCGTAGACCCAGAAAAAGTCAAAGCCATACTTGACTGGAAGCCACCCGCCAACGTTACTGATGTACGGAGTTTCCTAGGAATGGCCGGATATTACAGAAGATTTATTGAAGGATTCTCCACTGTGGCAAAACCTATGACACAGTTGCTCAAGAAGGACAAGAAATTTGTATGGACGGAAGCATGCGAGCAGAGCTTCCAAGAACTAAAGGAGAAGCTGACAACCGCACCGGTATTAACTGTGCCAGACATTCACAAGAGTTTTGAAGTGTATTGTGACGCATCCCGAAAAGGTCTCGGATGTGTACTAATGCAGGATGGCAAAGTAGTCGCATATGCCTCACGGCAGCTGCGAAAACATGAGGAAAATTACCCAACACATGACTTGGAGCTAGCAGCAGTTATTCATGCACTCAAGGAGTGGAGGCACTTTCTGTTGGGGAATCACTGTGAAATATACACAGACCATAAGAGCCTCAAATATATCTTCACACAGCCAGAGCTAAATTTACGCCAACGACGCTGGTTGGAATTGGTCAAGGACTATAATGTCGGCATCCACTACCATCCAGGGAAAGCAAATGTAGTGGCAGATGCCCTTAGTCGAAACCCCAGGCCGGACAATGACGGTCCGCAAAACTTGAGGCCTGAGTTTCAGCAAGAGTTCACTAGGCTCAACATGATGTTAGTCTCTGAGGGGACCGTATCAAATCTGGAGATACAACCCACCCTGGTGGAACAAATTAAGAAGGCTCAACAGGGACATCCCAGCATCGAAGGCATAAAGAAGAAAATGAACCTTGGTAAGGCTTCAGAGTTCGTCACCGACAGTGAAGGAACACTATGGTACGGAGACAGACTTTGCGTACCTAACATTGAGGAACTCAAGCAACAAATCTTAACCGAAAGCCACACCGCTCCATACGCGATCCATCCTGGAGGAACCAAACGCGCTGCCCAAGCCACCGGAGCTCGCCGCGTGGCCTTCCACTCCCCCGAACGCGCTGCCGCTCTCGTCGTGAACCGCAGGGCGCGGAGCGCGCGCTCTGCCGCCGTCGAGCCCGTGCGGCCATCTCACCGTGGACCGACGCCATTACGCCAAGACCAACTCCATTTAGCTGTGGAATGACACCAGTAACCTCCACTGATGCTGCCTGGCCACTCAAACCTCCTGCCAATCCACTGCATCGCCGTAATCGCTCGCCGGAGATTCTCCATTCACGGCCACCCCGTCGATCCGCCTATAAATAGAGGCCCCGAGCTTCAACTCGAGCACCCACCATCCCTGCACTCCACCTAGAGCACGCCTAGCCACTGGAAGAGCCCCGGGGAGGTCTCCTTCCTCGACTCCGGCCGCCGCGACCCGCCACGGGATCCAGCTCGATTCGCCCCCGTGTGTGCACCTCCGCCTCCCTTCTCTTGCCAGTAGCTTCACTATGCACCTCTCTTTCTGACCCGCGCTTCAATTCGAAGTTTGCAGCCCTCCACCGGAGTTCCCCACCATCACCCGAGCCGCCGTCCGCCGGAGATAGTGTCGCCGTCGACGTAGTGCTCCCCGTTGGTCGAGTCCACCACCCACCGACGCGGAAGAAGACGCTGAAGCTCTTGGTACCTTCCGATCCTCCTAACTCGCCGTGGTTCGACGCCGGCGTCCACCGCAGTCTTCGGGCGCCGACGAGCTTTTCAAACCTGACATGTGGACCCCGCATGTCAGCCTCTGTTCTATTCTTTCGCGAACCGTTTTCTGTTGGCGCCTTCGGGCAAAATACGTTTTCTTCCTTTAGCTAGCGCATTTCTTTCCGAAGCGTTTTCTGGTTTCTCAGTTTAAACCCTGGAACTTTTCTGTTTCATTACAGATAAGTCCCTGGACAGAAACCTTTATAACTTTTTAATAAAAAGGGATTTTTGAGTGATTCTTTTTCTGACAATCTTCAAATTTTGTCTAGTTTTTTATGGGATTTATTTGAAAAATATTTGGAGAAGTTTCTGTGCGCGCGTTGATTTTCACGTAGTACCCGTTTTCGTGATTGCCGTAGGTTCCGGAAGAGGTGACGGAGCCGCGAACTTCGCCGAGCTAGAATCCGACTTCTCCGAACCAGGCAAGCATGTTTTGAACATTTGATATGACATGTGTTTGCATGTTTGCTTGAAAGTTTTGTGCGTGGCATATGAGTGTCGGTAAATACCTCGTTGCTTGTAAGGCAACTACCCGCATGTTCCAAAGTCGCGATGATCTCTGATGGGAGATGGCCTAATCATGTGGTGACATGAAGGGCAGCAAGGTGGTACTGTTGTAGCATACCAGCCTTGCGTCATCCGACTTTCTCCGACGTTAACGTGGACGGAGTCACGTTATCGTTCTTTTCCCCTGCATGTTACATAGTTGCGATGATCTCTGATGAGAGATGGCCTGATCATGTGGTGACATGAAGGGCAGCAAGGTGGTACTGTTGTAGCATACCAGCCTTGCGTCATCTGACTAATTCTGACGTTAACGTGGACGGAGTCACGTTATCGTCCTTTCCCCTTTCCGTGCTACCACATGTTTCATTTGCCAGGATGCGGTTTAGTAAGTTGGTAACCTCTTTCCGTGTACACATCAAACAGAGGCGCCGGGATGATGGTACCTTGGCCCAGGATTAAAGCCAGTCATCCGGTCAGGGGGCATGGGTGTTTCCGGTTGGGACCGAGAGGGGGGGCACCCCCTTAGAGCGCGCGTATAGAAATTTGATCCCATGCTACGCGAGGTTGTAGCCTCCCTGTCTCAAGGTTTTTCTTGATCGTTGCCGAGGGTGATCCCTGGCTTCGGAAGGTTGAATTGGGTGTGTACTGGTTAGACGTGTTTCTTCCAAAACACCGTAGACGGAACTAGTCCCCGTGACTACTGAAATCCGTTGGCTGTGGTTAAGTACAAACTCTGCAGAGTCAATTCCTTCCAAATCATCGTATACATGATCAAGTAGTGAGATCAGTATATCCATATCTATCCGCGTGAGAAACTTGTCCCCGGTGAACAAGCTCAGTGGTAAATCCATTTTAAATTATTATTCCTGTGGATGGACTAACTTTATATTTGTCTCGTACTTGTGATAATATATGTTCCCGGACTTTGTATTATTGAGCTTCAATATAAGCCCTTTATGTGACGTCGCGCAGACGTCCGACTGTGGCGTGTTTTTGTTTTCTTACGTTTAATATAAGCCCTTTATGTGATGTCGCTCAGACGTCCGACTGTGGCATGTTCGTCTTTTATTTTCTGTTATAAGCCCTTTATGTGATGTCACTCAGACGTCCGACTGTGGCATTATTATTATTCTTGCTTTTTCCTCTCGAGGAGTCATTCAGACCTTCGTTTGGCACCAGCATTATTATTCTCGCAGTTTCCTCTCGAGGAGTCATTCAGACCCTCGTTTGGCACCAGTATTACTATTCTGCAGTTTCCGCTCGAGGCGTCATTCAGACCCTCGCTTGGCACCCAGTATTTATTATCTCTACGTCTGATCGCACTGGATAAATTGTTCACATGCTTCATGTTTACATTTGTTATATCTTATGTCCGAACTGTCTTGCGAGTACTTTCATAGTACTCACCTGGCTTGTTGATTTGGCCAGATCTTGACGAGGGCGATCTCTTGGATGAAGAGTTTGATAGCGCGTCCGATGCCTAGAGGAGTCCCAGTCAGTCCTGCGCGATCCCGGATATTGGTCACTTGTATTATATACGCTTCCGCCACCCGCAATAAGTCTCCTCGAGCCTCACTCCGACGCTCGAAGAGCTGTAGTCTTCAGGAGTCATATCACTCGCTTCGCGGTGATATTTCCACCACCGTCTTTATCGTGAGTTAGTAGTATGCCACCCTATCCGCCGTCTTGTTTTAGCGGCGTGCTTGTAATAAATTGTTGGGCAGTCTCCGTTCAACCTTGTATTATATTCAGTACTCCTGGTATTTTTCTTCTGTGACCAAGATATTGTCTACCAGTGAGAAGGAATTCTTCCTTACTGGTCCGTAAAAGGGATTGGTCTCTCAATAATTATTTTATTGAAAAACCGGTCGTGACACCAGTTGGACCTCTGCTGGTCGAAGTTCTTGTTGGTGTGCAGCACCAGAACCTTTTTTGCTGCCCGTCTGCCGGCCGTTGACCATCACCGGCAAGCTATTGCCGGTCTTGTGCCACATCGCGTGCATGCCTCACTCCGACTGTATCTTGCGACGCGTCCACGTGCCCCTTTTGAACACCCTGGAATTGCGCTGGAAGAAATGCTTCCTTAGGCCACTCAGTGTGATACCTGCAGTATTGTGGAATACAGGTTTTAGTGTACCTAGTTGGCATTTTCATAACATCTTTGGCATGTTGCAGTCACTTGTTTCACTTTTTATTAACTGTCAAATTGTAATTGCTTCACCAGGTCTGCGTCTAAAAAGAAAAATAGAGCTATAAACAAAGGAATATGGTTGTGCAAGTAGACGGCCGATCGGTGTCTTACCTGGAAGTTTCTCAGGTTGGGTGTAGCATATGCCGTGCTCGCTGTCGATGGTTGGTATGAACAAATTGATGAGAGACTGAAATCTCGCGCTGTCAGCACTCACTTTGGCCTCAAGGTGCTCGATCAGCTCCTGATCCGTGGGATCGAACTTGACGCCAGCCGGCAGCACCGGCCAATCCTTCTTCCACTTGCATCGGTAATTCCAGTTATATGGTACTCAATGTATGATCAATCGACTGTTTTAAGTGAATGATGAAAGATTTTGACAGATAAGTGGTACTCCAAATCTGAAGTCCAGAATACCCGAACACGCTGCCGGGATTCTTGTGTCACCTCACGTGCAGCGTGTTGTCACGTCAATTCAATGTGTGGACATGATGAATAATTTGACCGACGTATACTAGTACTGCTACTGTACTACTTACTAGTCGTATTTAGTGTCACAATTTATACATAGGTTTAACTAACAAGTACGCACTTGAAGCCTAACTGATATATATATATATATATGGCTTCCGCACAACATCTCCATCATCATTATCAGTACATCCTACGCAGGTGAGTTAGGATGCACTTGATCCCAGGAAGGTATCTATCCTTCAAACCAGAGGAGTGCTTCAAACTAACAACTGTACATAATATCCAACAAAAGAGGGTCGTGCTACAGCAGCAGAATACATGGCTCACTCTAGATATCAGCACGAATCAAGTTGTGCATATTTGCTGTTGGCATGAACCACATCGCCGCATGTCGGGTTTCCAAAAGCCATCCATCGCATGGAAGCTTGATGCCTTTCACACATTGAAGATTATCTGGCAACAAGCTGTGTCGACGAATCTCTGGATATGGTGATTCATGAAACCCATGGTATGATGTGTAAACACAGCCCCCCCCCCTCGCGAATGGAAGTTGCATAGCACAGTAATCATCGCCGGTGATATGATCGATGATTGGTTGGATGATCGGATAATTGAGCCCGAGGAACAAGGAGTGGTTGCCGAGGCTGTAAACCCGCCTCCAGTTGAATACGCCTGGCCCAACGGAGCTGGGATCTTTCTCGAACACGAAGCAGCCATAGCCATCAATGGCACAAACGCCCCACGCATTGTACTGCATGTGGTTTGATGTAATGGTTTGGTCAATTTGGTACGTGCGAATGAGCATCAAATGACCGCCGTCAGCTGAACGAGCGATAAACCACCACCCATCGGCTGGTATGATTCCAGGTCCTGGAATCAGGAAGGGCAGCGCATTTCCGTCTGCTGCAACAATTCAAACTGGAGACCAAAAGGACAAAAATAAACAATCATGTTCAGAGTATGTGTGGAATTAAGATTATTATAACAGTGACACATATCATAGACAGAGAATTGCAATGCCGTGGTCATAATCATACCCCAAGTTAAAAAAAATAAGCCAATGGCTTTCATATTCTAGCAATATGTCATGGTTCAAACATCATGTAACAATGAGAGAAAAACAACTATGACAGCGCCTACTCATATTCTACCATAGCACTTACTACTACTGTTCTCATATCAACTCTAAGCAATAACATGCGTTGTTATAAAAATCTTGTAAACGAGAGTAACATATAGCAATCATGATGTTATGCTCATAATATGTATTCTAACAATCATTAGATGCCAATTGTTCTCATATCAACTCTAACAATAACATGTGTGGTCATCAAAATCTAGGAAATGAGAGGAACATATAGCAATGATGTGGTTATAGACATGCTATGCATTCTAAATTTGTAACAAATGAACAGGCAGTCGTATTCATAAGGTAAAGATGAGATGAGATAGAACAATTACACAACGATAGATTCCACCAGTATAGGCAGCCAATCTGTGCGTCGACCGCCTAAACGATGCCATCGTGCACTATAGCATCAGACAGAAATGTTGCCTCAACAGGATTGATGATGAGCCATAACCATGTATGGCGACCGGATTCCAGATAGACTAATCCCATGTTGAACAAGGCAATGAGCTTGTAATCCATGTAATCTTCTGATGGTGTGGGCACTTCGTAGATTACAACTTTCTGCAAACAGAGGTCGAGCCAAAAGCTTGACGCGTCTCGTGCGTAGTAGGCAGGAGTGTCCGGCGGGCCGCGAGGCTCGATGGTGGCGGTATCCAATGATGGAAGGGTGATCTCTCGCTGGGTGTAGATATCCACGAGGCGCCACGGACTACCGGTGTGGTGGATGAGGATGATCCAGTTGGCCTTCATGCCCGCCCAGTAGTGGCCGCGCATGAAGGACAGGTGGACGGGTAGTGGTAGCATGTCGAGGGGCACCACGGCAACCTCCGTAGGATCGTCAAGTCGGTGTCTGGGCCACCTGCGAGGATCGGGCATCAGCAAGCGGGGTGTCTTGAAAAGAGCCAGCCGGTTGCAGACGAGTAGACGGTACAAAGACACCGAGCATGCGGCCAGACGGACGATGCTGAGTAGGTCCATACGACTACAGATCTGCTCCAAGAGAACATCGGGGAGGGAATTCCAATCGCGGCTCTGCGTGTCAGTCGGTTCTGCCATTGGGGTTTTCGGTGCCTGCGAGCCAGCGGGGAAGTGGATTCGGGCGGGCGAGCGAAGAAGCTTCTCCTCGTGTGGCCGAGCAGTGAGCGGGGGGATATGGTACGCGCGAGCTACCAAGGAAGATGGCGCGGGCGGGCGAGCAGTGAGCGGGGGTAAATGGTGTGCAGCCGACGATGGGGAAGAGAGGAGGAAGAAGAAGAGAGGAGGAAGAAGAATTGAGGAGGAAGAAGAGTGGAAGACGGGGAAGAAAGTGCATTCAATCTCAATTCTACTAGTACTACTACCAGGATATACCGTCCTTCGGAGTGTAAATAGTTACACCGATGACATGTGGGTCTACCACAACAGGGCCCATATGTCTGTTAATGGAGGACAGAGGTGCGTAGGCGTATTTGCGGAAGCGTGCTCTACTGGCAAACATGATGGCAGTACTGGGTAAGGCTGATTTAGTAACACCAACATGCTAGTTCAGCTTATTAATTACGTGTCCCATCTGCTGCAGCATGTATTGTCACTTCACTGCGAAGACTAGTTGAATAGTTCTCTCTGACCGAGATGGGGAATAATGGATCGCGAGGACTTCCTTTCTACAGTATCCCTATGCTTCTACGCTCACTTCACTCATTTTGCTCTGTACCTAGTCACTTGTTGAAATCTGTAGAAAGACAAATACTCCGTATTTGGGAACAGAGGGAGGCTTTTACTTCGTACTATTTGGGAACAAAGGGAGTATCACCATATGGAGGGAACAGAGGAAGCTTGAAATATGAACATGTCAATGGGAGGGAGTAAGCCCCATGCATGCATGCATGCAACATGCAACACTCACACGTACACATGGATGCACGCAACACTCACGCACCCATGCGGCACACAGCACACGACGCAACACACACGCTCATGCTCAAGTGCTCAACCTACTCCCTACGTCCGTAAAAGACTGTACATTTAGAGATTTACACATTGACCAGGGCATAATTAACGCCCAAAAGTAGCAGACTTATGTGTGCATGCGACCATTGAGATAAGAAGATTAAATGAAGGTCGTTGCATGCTGTAATTAAGGTTAGACATGTAGCCTATACCTAGAGCACAAGTTGGTGCATTAGTCAATCAATATCGATTCAGATTAAAGGCTAAATGCATTGGAAGTGTAGATGTACATCATGTACTACACTCTTTGTTTTATAGCCGATGTACACTCCTTATTGGAAGACCGAGGGAGGACACGTCCATGCACTCACATACACAACCAGGGCGGTTCGCGCGTAAGGGTTGGACTCGTGTCGCGCCCGCGTAAAGTTTTGTTTAACTGATTTCTTTGCTCTGCCAACTGACAGGTGGGACCCAAAAACCAGGTGACAATTTAACCAGTCAACAAAGTGCCACGTCGACTATGTGGACGGTCAGTAGGGTGCAATACGGTGCTCTACGATGAGCTAGTGATCGTATAATCGCCGCAAAACTATATATAGTGACCGTAAAGAGCGTATTGTTACATACGTTGACCGCCAGTGTATTTTTCTCGTTTCAAATTAAGCCATATTAATCGGAAAGGACGCAGTATGGACTACTACTACTAGTACTAGTACAGCTTTGATGTGTCCCGTCAACTCGCCGAACGAGGAGAAGCTTGCTTACTACGCCTCTCCCTCGCCCACGCGCGCGGTGGTTCGCAGGACGAGGAGAGGGTTTTGAGTACAGCACCCTCTCCCTCTCCCTCTCCCTCTCCCTCGCCCTCGCCCTCGCGGTGGACGTGCAATAGTTCAGTCGGTGTCAGATTGCCAGAAGCATACTGTACTGTAGTATCATCATTGTTGGACCTTCCGAAGAGGCGAAGAGCCAAGTGCAAGGTTCACATGAGTACGAACTGTTGAACCTCCCGAAGAGGGAAAGAGCCAAGCGCAAGGTTTTATAGGAGTTGTCATCCTAGTAGGAGTGTACTACAACTATAGCGAACGATGCTACTGTATGATGCCCCCACGTCACGTATATCCAAAGCTGTGCCACCTTTTTTTCTCAAAGAGAGTGTTGGAGCCCGTGCAACAACCACACAAGTTGCACGTACACATAACACATTTACTAGTAATAAATTCTAAAGGACAAATGCTAGTATGCCACACAAGTTCATCTCCAATTCATGTGATAAATTTGTGCACGACTAGTCTACATACATTCACAGCGCTACCGTTCACAATTACCGTACTCCACTTACACGTTATAGATGGGCTACATGTCCTCCTCCAGGTTCCAGTCCCAGGTGTTCTTCATGGATGGCACGATCCATAGCGGTGGGCAACGGGAATCATTGTCGCAGCTTTCTAGTCCGGTTCCACACGATGGAGACTCATCCAAGCTGAAGCGGCATAAATCAGGGATAGCGTGTCCCAGCATGTCGTTCATCCGGCGGTGCGCACTGAAGACACAACCATGCTTCATGAACGGCAGGCCTTCCGTGTCGTGCACGGAAGGTGGCATCCGCTTCACAATGGGGTAGCTGTCCCCGATGAAAAGCGAGTACTCTCCAAGAGTGTTCCTCGGCACCCACGTAGCATCACGGGGGTCGAACTCGGCGCCGTTCATCTGGTACACGCGGCATCCCAGATCTGGACACATGGTGACATACATATTCAAGGTCCATGCATAATAATGTTGTGCTCAAATATGGCGGTCAGTAATACTGTGCAGCAAATAGTACTACTCCGGTATAGAGGAAGTAAAATAACCGGCTTATTATATATAGCCACTCTTGGCTACATGGATGAGATAGTAAGACATGGAAAAACAAAAATGGTGGCAGCTAGTGGGTTCAAGTCTTCAAGGGCCTAGCTAGCTATACGCGTCCTCCAAGGTAAAAAGTACTCCTACTAGTACTACAAAGTATACTACTAGTACAACAATGAAAGAGAAGGCGAGAGGGTTAAAAAATGGAATACCTGGGTAGATGGTGACAGTCCGATCGTGGTAGATTGTGTGACCATGTTGCACATCAGTGGTACCATGGGTAACGACTGCTAAGATAGTTGATCCCAATATGCCAAAGTCAGCTACAAGGTTCCAGGTTAGACCGAATCGCGGATGCAAATGCACATCCAGGATCGGCGATCTTATTTTGATCGGGGGATGACTGGTCCCTGCAAAATAATGGAGTACCGTTAGGGATGCAAATGATGGTTTGTGCATTCCGTTTGTAATCTCCCGTACCGTAGGATGGCAACCAGATGAAACAAGTCCCCTGGCTTGTCACCGCGAAGATGCGGCCTAGATGGCGCACGACGTCTTCGAACGTGTAGGGGTACAAATCTGCCGCCGCCAACATGCGCCAACCTCTGCCGTTACTGCCTCTTGCATTGATGGCAATCCTTATGTCGAACACCGCGATTAGATAGTAATCGTCGTAGCCGTGTCGCTTTGTCGGCGGGTTCGCAATTGCTATCTTCTTCAATCTCATGTAGGCATCATCATACGTATTCAAGCCCAGCCAGTCCGGAAGGCCGATCCCAATGGTGGAGAAGGGGTCTACCGGAGTGGCCGCACTGCTGTGGATGTTGTGCAAAATGATGGTGGTATCCGGCCGGAGGTATGCAAGCCAATCTTCGTTGGCACCGACCCAGACCTATATATAAGACGGTGGGCAGCGAAGAAATTACGGGATGGAAATGGAATAACTAAGTACTACATGATCAAAATCCATTACTGACCTGCTCATCGGACAAAATCCGACTACCTCTCAACGTCGGCAACTCTAGCGGAGTCAACGTGCAACCATGGCCAGGGAGCGGTGGACTGTTCGAAGGATTGTCCCATAGAAGAACCTTCTCCTCGAGGACGCATGGAAGACCAACAAGCATGGCCTTTTTCCCAAGCCTGTTTAAGCAGCATCTTGAAAAAGTTGGTGCAGGAAGCACCGAGTCTTGCGGCGGTGATGACGTCGGAGCGGCGTGCGATTTCTCCCAGAGGATCGTCGTCCAAGGTCTCCCAGCCCCGACAAGGAGGAGAACCGCCTGGCGAATCCATGGGAGCAGCGACGAACTGCCTTCTCTTCGGGGGGAGGGGAACTGGCGAGGAGGAGATAAGAGCGTAGTAACCGCAGGGCCTCGTCCCTTCCAACTGTAGATCGTTCCTCAGCGAAGGGGTGAGGCTATTATTTACTACTAGTACTAGCATTATGGAACGTTATGGGATTGCATTATACTGTAAATATTAGCACTAGTAAGAAATTTTTGGCACTAGGTAGTAGTTTTTGGCGTGGATTAAGAAATTTTGGGTATGTTTTTGCCATTTTTTGTACACGCCAACTAGTGTCAAAAAACGTCTTACATTATGTGACGGAGGAGTACGTACTCGTACTATAGCAGTACTAGTACTACTTTTCTCAACTAGTAGTGCGATGTACTGTACTTCTAGTCTAGTCTAGTATAGTGCACCAGTTTTGAACTCTTGAATCTCAGGGCCAAGGAGCTACAGTTGGAAGTGGAGGGTACTACTGTTCTCTAGAACCATCGCTGTACTATCAATGCAGGGGAAGTACACCTGCGTAGTGGCCTAGTGGGTACTCTCGGTGCTCTATTTAGCCGCTCCTCTCACGTAGCTGGCCTACTCAGCCGCTCCTCTCACGCACACACTAGCAGCTTGTTTATCAGCGACGATTACTGCGGGGGCGGAACATTTGAGTTATTTGATACAGCGAGACTAGGCTTTTCGCTTCCATTTGTGGAGCTGTAATGGATCTCGTCGAACTTTGTTAGTAGTTCCTTCTTTATGAATGAGATGAAGCAAAGCTTTTGCCTCCGTTTCAAAAAGAAAACACGTTAAGAGGAATTTCTTTTATAGTAGAGCCGATAATGGAGTGAAGTCCATGCGTGCAACGCCACAAGCTATAGAGTAGTAGTAGAGCACTTTACGTACAGAGCCATATTGCACAGTTCCCAATGCCCCGCCAGGCTTTTCCGGCTCCTCGGGCTTAATTGGGAGGCGCTAGTTTAAATATGCTACTAGCTGGAAGCTGCAAGCGAGGTGCGGCTAGGGCGAGCACGCGAGACATGGGATGCTGGGAAGGAAAACCCGTTCACGTGGCTAGGCTGTCTAGTGCACCCAGATTGTGGGGCCGCACGTCCGTTTGACTTCAAAACTCAAACTACCCGTGTAAAATATTGGCTCGCAGCGAAGTGTAGTAGTACTATTTTAAAAAAAAGGCCGCCGTGCGTTCGGCCGGGATCGAACCCACAAAATGAGGTATACACTCCCGCGACCACTACTAGTACTCGTTGGAGTACAACGCAACCTAGAATCTCCTTTTGTCGCTAGTAGTACGTACATTGTTCCTTACAAGAAACCCCTAAGAGCATGGTTAAGAGCATGGTTAATAGTATAGCCAGCTGCTGGCTATAAGCCAGTGCCATGTCATATACAACCCATCTTATAGCCAACATGTACAATAGTAGATCAAAAGAGTGTACTACTTTTTATTATTATGTGGCCCACCTTTCATTCTCACAAAGTGCCTAGGAGCACGTGCTAGAGCTGGCTCTTCACGAAGAGCCCGCTTACCTTCTCTCTCCTCTTCTCTTTCCTCCAACTAAGCAGAAATATACTAGTTTATTCCTTATAGCCTGCTGACTCATCTCTATTATACTTGCTCTAATAGTATAGCCAGCTGCTGGCTATAAGCCAGTGCCATGTCATCTACAGCCCATCTTATAGCCAACATGTACAATAATAGATCAAAAGAGTGTACTACTTTTTTATTATGTGGCCCACTTCTCATTCTCACAAAGTGCCTAGGAGCACGTGCTAGAGTTGGCTCTTCACGAAGAGCCCGCTTACCTTCTCTCTCCTCTTCTCTTTCCTCCAACTAAGCAGAAATATACTAGTTTATTTCTTATAGCCCGCTGACTCGGCTCTATTGTACTTGCTCTAATAATGCAAGAAACCACTAAAATGCCAAGAAACTACTACCACTTGCATACGTGGCAGACTTAAGATAAGACTACCTTATCAACCATTGTACATGCTCTTACCAACAAAAATCCTCGAGTGACCTCCTACCTCCGGTCCGTCCACCTAGTCATCCTCGACCATGGGACGCAGCTACCGCCGCCGGCAGAAGGCGAGGTCAAAACCACGGGCGGTGCGGAGCCCATGTTGCGGCAGCCCGGATGCCAGCTCCGTCCGGCGCTCGCGGCCGCTAGCTAGCCAAGAAAGCTCCGTCCAGCTGCTTGTCTGCAAGGTTTGCTAGCTAGATTGGCACGGCAGCGCGGCGGCTTGCTCGCGCGCGCCGCGCTAAGGCCAGCCATCTGGCTCGAGCGAAGGCCAGCGCGGCGGCTTGCTCGCTCGTGAGTCACGGTTAGGCCAGCCTGCCAACCCGTGCGGAGGCCAACGCGGCGTCCGGCCCGTCCGGCGTAGTGGCGGCCAACTCGCTCATCACCGACGCCACCGACGAACACGCATCAGTACTGTTTGAAGTAATGTTCAGGAAAAATAATGATTTGAGGGGGAATAACAGGATAGAAGGTCAGATGTGCGTTCCTCGTGTCAACGGTCAAACAAAATGTGTTGGTTTAAGCTGCCTCGTCAGCACGGACGTGTGGGCCAACCCTGTCATAAATGGGTTTAAACGAACCTAATCGGTAGGAGTACTAGGTAGTTTTTGGCGTGGATTAAGAAATTTTGGGTATGTTTTTGCTATTTTTTGTACAATAGATTCTTCCTAGGGCTGGTTGAAAGTGGTAGTTTTTTGTTAAATACTCTACATATTGTAAGTAGGAGTGAAAGTTAAGCTTTGGAAGCCAATAAGCAAGGCTAGTTACATAGTGCATATGTGTACATGATTGAAAGTAAATATCAACCAGGAGTGAATAATATCTTGATGGAAAACTCGAAACTATGGAATACTAGGAAAAAATGCATGGTTGGAAATACTAGCAATGTTCATGTCCGTTGCAACGAATCATAATTAGAATAATACTTATTCACAAACTTGGTACAAAACACTCTAATTTTGATATACATATGTCACTAGAGATATATTATTTTTCAATTAGAATATATTCCTTGGGCTGTTTTGGTGAGGTCAGGGAGGGATGTGGTTGGTTTTAAGATACTAATTATGGGTTTTTCTGCAAATTGGTAGACAAGTGGGATGTTGGTGAGAAAAGGCAACAACTTACCTCACAATCGTTAGATGTAGATCTAATGGTCAGAAACGACGGATGGCAGACACACCAGCATCACCAACTTAGTCTTGTGTAGGAGTACTAGCAAGATCTGTGCATTGCACGGAACATCAAGATGCATTTTTTTACAAAACACTTGTTGTGATTGACCCTTGCGGGAGTAATCCCATGTGTAAAAACTAATGATATCTCGAGAAATATGAGATAAGGTGAAGAGGAGTGGGGTGTGGTGGTGGTTGGTGGTCAGACTGAGCGGAGGCATGGGGATTGGCGACGCCGGCAGCGGCCACCAGGCCAGTTTGTTCCAGAGGCTTCCTTTCTTAATTGCTCAACAATGAGGTTTGTTGGAGATAAGGATGAACGAGGGAAGGCCTTGTCTGCAAATGTGGAGAGGGGTGCGGGTATCTTTTAGTTTAATTTCCATCCGTCAGATATAGATCGGACGGTCTATATTGCAAGATGGCACACGTACCATCATCACCAACTTGGTTTTTTATAAGAGAAGAAATATAAGTATGGAGATACAAACGTATTATCGATACTTGCTTCCGTAAACTAGCATCTACATTCTATTCAACGCCTCGGCATGTGGGGCCTTAGCACAATGACTTCTCGACTGTGTAAAACAAAGATTTTCTCGTCGCCGACAAGGAGGGGGTGACGGCGGCACGCTTTTTGGCTTGCTCTAGTCCTAGTAGTCATACTAGGTGGTCTAAGCACGTGTAGATTTATTCTTTTTCACGTCTCGTGTTCGCCGTACTGCCACGACTGTTGATGAATAGACGGTAAGTTATTCACGGGGAAACCCTTGTTGAGCGTGTTTGCGAGACACAGAGTGACAGTGTGCGTGTGTGATATGTTAGAGACTGAGGCAATGATAACAGATTCTTTGTGTCTATGTGTGTGGAGGATAGAGAGAGACATGTACATGGGGCTTTGTGTTGTGTAACGTGGAGACACATATACATAATTAGAGAGTGAGTGTGTGAGATACACATGCGGACATGAGGAGAGATGAGGATCCAAATAAATGGGTGTTTGTGCGTGTCTGTGTGTGTTTGTGCACGCGTTTGTGTGTGAGAGGGAGAGAGTGTATGTGGAGTAGAGAGACCACTGATGATGTAAACCTAGTATAAGGGAAGGGGAATGGTGTGACATGTGTAGTAGTGAGATAGCACGGGTGCGGGCGGGGGAGCAGACTATTTGAAAGAGACATCGAGTGTGTGTGTGGGAGAGGGGTGTGAGAGCGAGAGAAAGAGAGAGCTAGCGACGGAGAGAGAGAGAGAGAGGAAGAGAGGGGGCGAGAGGGGTCGTTTGTGTCCATAAATGGCGTATAGATAGGGAGACAATGTTGATGTTGTCCGAAATTGGCCTATGAACGGAGACGCAAGGGAAGCGAGTCATCGTGTCTGTGATAGGGACTTCATGAGAGATCTAGAATAGATGGTGTAGAGAACAATGTGCAAAATCGAGAGTGATTATACATTAGGGAGCTATGCAAAGAGTCACGACATATATGTATACAGGGAAGGAGCTGGGGCGGGTCCGCATGTGGGAGAGACAGAAAGAGGAGAGTGGTGCACAAGGAGACAAAGTGTGCTTGTTTGCAATGGGGGTGGTGTGTGAGGTGAGTGCGCGAGAACCACATAACTAGGGAGATAGACGTTTGGGGGCGACGTTTTGTGTGTATGGGAAATATACACTCTACATAGTGCGTGTGCTAGGGTAAGAGAGATAGCGGGAGACCTAGAGAGTGAGGGAAGAAATGTGTGCATGCCCGAGAGACAAAGTGATAGAGACCTATGTTGGGGTCCGGACTTTACAAGAGAGAGGGGTGTTAATGTGCTCATGTGTTGGTGTTTGGGGGAGAGAACGACTTCTCTATGTGTGTGTGTGTGTGGTGGGGGGGGGGGGTTGACTTCAGATAAAGAGTGAGGTGTCTATATTTGAGGGACTTTAGCGTAATTGAGATATTGTGCACTCATGGTTGATCAATTTGTTTCACAGTTTGTACTATGAGATAACGATACTTTTGAACATGCGTTATATACCTTGATGTACCAGAATTACAAACCTAAGATTGGAATTTTGGAATTCGACTCCATCATTAGCTTTTGTAATTCATTTAAACGGAGGTACATTTTTTAAGTCGGGATTTCGTGATTTCAAATTCATATATCAAACCTAGAGATATATACATACGGGCATGTTCAAACTTTATAATCATCCACTTTATTCATACACATACACATTATTGCTTTTGTCATCATATTTAGGATAAATGCATTTGGAATTTCATTTGAATTGGACCGTATGATGGTATTTGCTTGTAGTAGCTCAATGATCCATATTTGAATTGAATGGACAATCTAAGTTTCGAGTTGGAGACACTGATTTTCAAAACTTGCACATTTTTTTGCGTGCAAAACAAACAAATTGTCGGCCATGATATCATAGTCGGCCGTACGAGAGCAGAATACTTATAATTTTAGGCGCCAAAAGCTTTCAAACTTCCCGCTCACATCGAAATATCACGCGCCCGAAAGATTAGCCCTGCGATATTCCTGTTTTACCCCTGCCACATGAACGGAAAAGGGCTGCTTTGGTAACTCCATTGTTTTCCTCTCTTTGCCCCCAACACTATAGGAATCAGCTATTTTGCCGTCTGCCATGGCGGATGGCAAAGGCATGAACGGCGGACGGCAAAGGCCTTTGCCGTCAGCCGCGGATGGCAAAAAGCTCCGGCAAAGTAGGCTACGGTAAACAGCTACTTTGCCGTCTGCTTCCTGGCGGCTGACGGCAAAGGCTTTTTGCCGTCTGCTGCGGACGGCAAAGAGGGCGGACGGCAATAATTGTGCTCTCAGTCCGTTAAGTGGCTAACGGCAGGCCTTTGCCGTCCGCCGCGGACGGCAAACTTTCTAGTGCCTTTGCCGTCTGCCAGCGGACGGCAAACTTTCTACTGTCTTTGCCGTCCGCCGTATGATGTCATCTACACGTCACTACATGGCAGGCCTTTGCCGTCCGCCGCTGACGGCAAACTCGTTTACTCTTTGCCGTCTGCCACTGTAGGCAAACTGACCAAATGGGTCAGCTCCCAGGAAGCACAGCTGGATGCCACGTGTCTTCTTTGCCGTCCGCGACAGACGGCAAAGAGCCCGTTGCCGTCGGTGGCAGACGGCAAAGAGCCTGCATGTTGGCTCTTTTTTCTGTTTTTTATTAAATCCAACAATTTTCACAGCAAATATATATGACATATATAGATATATTTCACAGGCATTCATATCACAAAATTCCATCCATAAACAAAGTTCCTTCATACATAAACAAAGTTCCATCCATAAACAAAGTTCCTTCATACATAAACAAAGTTCCTTCATACATAAACAAAGTTCCATTCATATCACAAAGAGCCTTCATACATAAACAAAGTTCCATCCATACATAAACAAGAAGACTAGAACAAGAAGAGTAGCTTCCATGAAGTGAATGAAATCTGCAAAATGGCAAAATAAGAAAGTTAGAAACAGGTGACTAGAACAAGAAGAGTAGAACAAGAAGAAGACTAGAACAAGAAGAGTATGTCATTTATGAGCTAACTTACGTGAAATGGATCATATATGAGCTAACTAAGTTGAAATGGGTCGTTTATGAGCTAGCTAAGGTGAAATGGATCATTTATGAGCTAACTTAGTTGAAATGGGTCGTTTATGAGCTAACTAAGGTCAAATGGATCGTTTTTGAGGTAACTAAGGTGAAATGGATCGTTTTTTAGCTAACTTAGTTGAAATGGATCATTTATGAGCTAACTTAGTTGAAATGGATCGTTTTTTAGCTAACTTAGGTGAAATGGATCATTTAAGAGCTAATTTAGGTGAAATGGATCGTTTTTTAGCTAACTTGGTGAAATGGATCGTTTATGAGCTAAATTAGTTGAAATGGATCGTTTATGAGATAACCTAGGTAAGATGGGTCATTTTGGAGTTAACCTAGTTGAAATGGGTCATTTTAAAGCTAACGTAGGTAAAATGGATCATTTAGGAGCTAATCTAGGTAAAATGGGTCATTTTTGAGCTAACTTAGATGAACTGGATCATTTATAAGCTAACCTAGGTAAAATGGGTCATTTTAGAGCTAACTTAGGTAAAATGGATCGCCTATGAGCTAACTAAGCTAATTATGCAATTTTTGACATAAGTAAGCTAAGTACAGATCGTTTTAGAGCTAACTTAGGTAAAACGGATGGTTTTGGAGGTCAGTAAGCTTATTAAGTCATTTTGGAGGAGAAGAAGCTAAGTCTAGGTCATTATGGTAAGCATTGGAGGAAATAAAGCTAAGTCTAGGTCTTTATGAATGTGTTAAGCAAAACACTAGATAAACTTACCAAGATCCAGGAGGTGTAGGAGCGGGCTGGCTCGTGTCGGTAGCTGGAGAAGGATCGTGCGATGCTTGTCTGGAGTTACGCTGCACCAAAGATCATTTCCAATGTCTTGTTAGCATGATGACACTCAAATGTTAAGACTAGCAAGTAATGTCCATTCAAATAAAACTCACCGTGGTCCCAGGAGCAATCACTGGCATCGGCGGAGCGGTCTGACCTGTCTTCTCGCACACAGACTGCACATTTGGTTTTGACGACTCAGTCATACTAGTTAGTAATGAGACAAACACTACATGAATGTTTTGGCTAATCTGCAGAAGAAACTTACCACAAGGAGCTCGTACATGGCCCTTGCCTGCATGTCATTCCGTGCCCTCTCCTCCTCCATCATCTTTGTCGTCCTCTCCTCCAACTCCCGCTGCCTCTCCGCCGCCTCCGCCAGAAGTTTCTCCGTTCTATCTCTCTCACTCTGTATAGCAGCCTGCAACACCACTCACATGACCATTTGTAATCATTGATGGAAGCGCACACAATGTAATGGAGAAAGATAACTGAGTACGTATCACTAACCTTGATGGCGAGTTGCACTGGCCGTTCACGAGGCCTTATCTCAGGAGCGGAGCTCGACTGGCGCGCCTTGATCTCCGGGAGAGTGCTAGGACAACGGATAAGTCCATCTCCAATGGCTATGGAGCCATGGGACCTCCCGCCACCAGATATCATCACCAGCTCTGGATCAATGGGACCCTGGCTCGGGTTAAAGTCCTCCCGTTTCCTCGCCTTCCCCTCATCTCTATATCTCACGAGCTTGTTGTGGGAGGAGATGTTGGTGAAGTTGTTTGCATCATCGAGGTCAGACTGAGAGAAAGCCTTGACTTTCTTGAAAGAGGCAGTGTGGGCCATGGCATAAGGGTCGTACACCTCTGGCACCTTATCCACCTTATTGTGGCGTGCCTGAAAGAGAGAAACAATGAAAATTAGTAATTAAAGGGATCAAGCTAGCATGATGAATGAATTGCATGAATCATGACGCAAACCACATACCCAGTTGCGCCCGAACTGATATAAGTTGGAGCTGCCTTGATGGTGTGGCACACCTTCCATTTGGGCACGTTTGTCCTTGGCCTCGTTGTGGAGGGCTAGCCATTCTTTTGAGCACCACTCATCGACCAACACCTCCCAACAATCCATCCGATCCGCACACCATCTCGGAGGCGCCTAAGTTAGCAAATAGAAACTTGAGCGCTACGGCTAAGAATTACTAAATGAAGGAACTTAAGTAGAAGGCCTTAAGAATTACCTTCATGTACTGCTCCTTACTCCGGAACTTATCGCGGCACGCCGACTTGGTCTTCTTGATACCACGCAAGGCATAGTAGTCTCGAACAGCCTGCACCCGAGCCTCGTGCCGTAAGTTCTGGAGTAGGCGCTTGCAGACGTTCTCGATAACATGTGCCGCGTCCTCCTCGTATCCCTCCTCACACCTGTAGAATGTCTGCAATCAAATGAGACAATATTGATTAGTACAATTAATAACTAGCTAGTTGAAGATTTTCAAATGTGTAAAGGAGAAATTACTCAGAACTTTCTGATCACCATGTCTGCCCTCGTGTCGCACACGACACCGTCGATAATCTCATCCGGCGGGGCCGGGGAAGCCACGTAGTGCTCCCAGCTCAATCCAAGCTCTGGAAGCCGACCCTCACCAGGCAACATGACAAACCCCGAGAAGTTTTGCCGGCAAAGAACTCCAAGGATGGAGTTGGGCCGGCGGACACTATGATGGTGGTCCCAACCCCTGCAGCATGACAAGGCCAACGCATTAGTTATTTGAAGAAACGTGAATGCACAAGGTACAAAAATATTAAATGCACTTACGTACCTCTCCCCATCAGGGAAAATCAACCACCTCTGCTCGAGGGTCGCCGGCACGGACGGGAGCCGTGTAGCACCACGCTGGTAGACGGTGCCCCCCTCCTCCTCAAGATCAGTCGGCTCCCCGCCATCATCAGCATGGCCACTTGGCTCCTTGGGCTGATCCGGCCAGGTACCCCATCCGGACGTGTGCTCCTCCGGGGTCTCGTGGGCCGAACTCTCGTGGGCCGAAGGCCAGTCGACCCGAGGCTCGTGGGCCCAAGAACCGTGGATCGGAGGCTCGTGGACCAGAGTCCGTGTAGCCTCCTCCTCGGACGAGTCCACCCTAGCAGTCACGTGCTCGGGTGAAACAGCTGGGGGTGGCGGCGAGGAAGGCGCCGTAGCAGTCACCCTACCTCCTCTCCCACGACCACGTGCCCCACCTCCTCTCTTCCTACCTCGTCCCCTACTGGGCACCGCGGTCGACGAAGAAGGGCCCGGCGGTGTGGCCATACTGTCCAGCAACGCTCGGCGGAGAGGTGCGTCTGGAATGGAAGACCTCAGACCACGCGCCGACGAAGAAGGGGCCTTGGCGCGCTCCCGACCAGCGCCCACCATCTTTCAACACCTGCCATGACAAACAATAAACGAAATTAGTACAACATAAAAAAAAAGACCGACATGAATAATAGTATGTGTATCACTTAAGTGTATCATCATCAAGTACAACATAAATTTTTTTAATACCTGACACTACTAATAATCTCGATCAGTATCAGCAATAAATGCATAATCATCATCATCACTATAATCAATGACGGGCTCATAGGGTTCAGTGGCATCAACATGTGGAAGGCCACCTTGACGTAATCGGTCAAGCAATGACAGGTCATCCGCAGCAGTAACCTCTTCTTGTTCCGGCTCTTCTTGTTCCTCCTCTGGGGTGATGTCGGATTCACTGTCGCTGTCTACTTCAATGTTTTGGGGTGAAGTATAGCGGTTCTTGAAACGCTTTTTGGAAAGACGTGTCTCTTGGAAGAATTCTCCTTCATATGTGTCTGGGTTAATGTGAGGTTCATAATCCTCTTCCTTTGGGGGAGATAGTCTAGCACGTGGCGGCACTTCATAAACGACATCCCAACCTTTCAGATTTGGATTAGTTTGGCAGGCCCACGGTAGATAGAATACTTGGGTCGCCTGTTGAGCCGTAATATAGACATCAGGAACATCTAAATGGGTGCTTTGGTTGATTTCAACTAGCCCTATATGTTCATGAGTCCTTCTAGTCTCCTTCGGCTGAAACCAATAACATTTGAAGACTACGACATTCGGTGGGTTTTCACCATAGAATAGAAGTTCATAAATTGCTTCAACTCTCCCATAATACTCGGTACCTCCTTCGCCGATAGCAGATACACAACAATTTGTAGACTTTCGGTCGGCCATAGATAGCTCTCCCATAATGTTCTTTCTTTGCATAATCTGTCCGGGGGGGAGATTGAGTGCAAAGACAAATACGGGCCAACAACTGTATTGGGCTGTCGTCATACCAAACACACTGAACCCATCCGTGCTGATGCCGACTCGAGGATGCCTCGGATTTGCCGCTTTGTCACCATGTAATTCATCAAACTTTTTCCACGCAACACCATCCGATGTGTGTACAATCATCAGATTCCCATCTGCATCTAGTTCGGTTCTTTTGCCCGTTTTGTGCCATGTCATCTGTCTGGCCGTCTCTTCGACCATGAAAAGACGTTGAAGTCTTGGTACGATTGGCATATACCGAAGAACACTAACGGGGATTTTGGTCTGTGACTTCTCACCCATACCGTTGTCTACCACAACATACCTGGAAGACTTGCAAATGGGACAATAGTTCAAGTCCGCATAGTCAAGCCTAAACAAGACACATCCTTTCTCACAGGCATGTATCTTATCATAGGGCATCTTCAGTGCATGGAGGATTTTGTCCGACTGGTACAGGTTTGCAGGCATTACATGGCCTTTGGGTAGAAAGCGTCCAAATACTGTCATCATTGCATCGTAGCATTCTCTGCCCAAGTTGAACTGAGCCTTCAGAGCCATTACTTGTGAGATGGCATCCAACTGACAAAGCTCAGTGTGCTCATGGAGCGGACGTTTTGAAGACTCCAACATTTCACTGAAGGCCTTTGCAGATTCCTCCGTCTCCTCGTCTGAATCCCGAGCATCATCGAAGTCTTGCACCATGTTTTCCATCCCGGTACCATGCTCGTCTGTGCGTCGACGATCCACCTCAGCTCGGTCACGTTGGGCAGAGTCACCATGAAATGTCCACACCGTATAATCGGGCGTAAAGCCACTCTTCTGCAGGTGTTTGCCCATTTCAGCCTCTGTCCTCTTTTCCCAATTGCCGCACCGTAAACAGGGGCACCAGGTTTTCCTCTGGCCATTTGCAAATGCGGCTCGCACAAACCCCTTGGTTTTTGTGAACCATTCAGTGCTCCATTTGTTCTGACCAGTGTGACCGGTGTACATCCACGCACGATCACTCATCTTGACTTTCAGAGCTACTAGACACACAACAAATATATATATATATATATATATATATAAAATTCACCATGTATATATTCATCAGTTGATCTACTTTGTCAATTTTATTACGTCCATGCAACCTACACTCTAATAGGTAATGATAGGTCCTAATCCCACCCGAGTATGTTTAGATTGGGTTCATTTTCCCATGCTATGCTCCGGATCCTACGCAAAATTTCGGTAGAACCTCCCCGCTGTTCTCCTGATACACGTCTCTGCAATAAACAGAGAGGATGTGTACCCGGAGAACAACAGGGGAGGCACTGATGAAATTTATGCGTCGGATCCGGAGCAAAGCATATGGGAAAATGAACCCAATCTAAACATACTCGGGCTGTCCATGGATAGCGTTGGACAATTCGAAAGAATCAAGGTTATAAATATGCAAATGCATGCATATTTATAACTATGACGCTTTCGAACGGGAGACACATATTGGTTACGCATACTGATGATTCAAGACACATATATAGCTAGCTATCAAGTTTTATCGGAATATATCAAATAATTAATGGGGGAGGAGGACATGTCATTTGTGCTCACCCACGACCGAAGGGGCAGAGCTCGTCAAACGCACGGCGAGGTCGTCGAACACCAAACCTCGCAGCGATGAAACAACTGCACATTTAAAACTACCCGATCAACACAATTATATATGATGTTTTTCATAACAAAATCGAAAAATATATGACCTAACTAATAATTCACAAATATATGACCCCGTCGGCTTCTGGAAAGCCAAAGAACACCTTTTCGGGAGGTGTCGGGGGTCGGGGTGTCGTGTCGGTGTCGGGGTGCCGTGTCGGGGTCGGGGTCGGGGTCTCGGGGTCGGGGTGTCGGGTCGGGGTGCCTGGTCGGGGTCGGGGTGCCGTGTCGGTGTCGGGGTCGGGGTGTCAGGTCAGGGTCGGGGTCGGGGTGTCAGGGTCGGGGTCGGGGTCGGGGTCTCGGGGTCGGAGTGTCGGGTCGGGGTGCCGGGTCGGGGTCGGGGTGCCGTGTCGGTGTCGGGGTCGGGGTGTCGGGTCAGGCTCGGGGTCGGGGTCTCGGGGTCGGGGTGTCGGGTCGGGGTGCCGGGTCGGGGTCGGGATCTCGGGGTCGGGGTGTCGGGTCAGGCTCGGGGTCGGGGTCTCGGGATCGGGGTGTCGGGTCGGGGTCGGGGTGCCGTGTCGGTGTCGGGGTAAGGGTGGGTGTGGTGTCAGGGTGTCGGTGTCGGGGTGTCGTGTCGGTGTCGGGGTCGGGGTCTCGGGGTCGGGGTGTCGGGTCGGGGTGCCGGGTCGGGGTCGGGGTGCCGTGTCGGTGTCGGTGTCGGGGTCGGGGTGTCGGGGTCGGGGTCGGGGTCGGGGTCGGGGTGTCGGGGTCGGGGTCTAGGGGTGTCGGGTCGGGGTGCCGGGGTCTCGGGGTCGGGGTGTCGGGTCAGGGTGCCGGGTCGGGGTCGGGGTGCCGTGTCGGTGTCGGGGTCGGGGTGTCGGGTCAGGCTCAGGGTCGGGGTCGGGGTCGGGGTCGGGGTCGGGGTGTCGGGGTCGGGGTCTAGGGGTCGGGGTGTCGTGTCGGGGTGCCGGGTCGGGGTCGGGGTGCCGTGTCGGGTCGGGTTTTTTTCCTTTTCTTCTTCTTCCTCTTCTTCCTTTTCTTCTTTTTCTTCCTTTTTTTTTCCTTCTTCTTCTTCTTCTTCTTCTTCTTCCTCCTTTCCTTTTTCCTCTTCTCCTCCTCTCCTCTTTTTTCTTCTTCTTCTTCCTCTTCTTCTTTTTTCTTCTCCTCCTCCTCTTCTTCTTCTTCCTTTCCTTTTTCCTCTTCTTCTTCTCCTCCTCTCCTCTTTTTCTCTTCTTCTTCTTCTTTCCTCAAACTAAACTAAACCTAAAACTAAACCTAAAACTAAACCTAAATCTAAAACTAAAACTAAAACTAAATCTAAACTAAACATAAACCTAAAACTAATAAAACAGAAAAAAAAGGAAAAAACTAAATCTAAACCTAAAACTAAACTAAAACTAAACCTAAAACTAAAACTAAAACTAAATCTAAACTAAACATAAACCTACAACTAAAAAACAGAAAAAAGGAAAAAAAGAGGAGGTAGAGCTCACCTGGGGCAGGGCCGGTGGAGGAGGTGGCCGGTGGAGGAGGGGGCGGGGCGGTGGAGGAGGTGGCCGGTGAAGGAGGGGTGCGGGGCGGCCTGGGGCGGCGGCGCTGGGCCCGGGGCGGTGGGACGCGGGGGGGCTGGGGCGCCGGGGCGGGGGGCGATGGGGCGGCGGGTGGCCGGGGCGGTGGGGTGCGGGGGGGGCCGGGGCGCCGGGGCGCCGGGGGCGACGGGTGGTGGGCGACGACGCCGGGCAGCAGTGGCGACGGGGCGGGGGGCCGGTGGGGCGGCGCGGTGGTGGGGCGACCGGGCGGCGGCAAGTGGTGGGGGCGGCGGCGCGTGGCGGGCGGCGGCGGCGGCGGTGGGGTGGGATGTGGTGGCGGGGCGCGTCGGCGAGGAGAGAGAGGGAGAGAACAGAGAGTAACGGGCGGGGGGGTACGGGCCGTTAGGTAGTCTCCTCTTTGCCGTCCGCCACTCTTTGTCGTCCGCCCTTTTGCCTCTTTGCCGTCTACTGGCAGATGGCAAAGAGGTGGGCCGTTAAGTTTTTTCCAAACGGGCGGGGGGTGGGGGCCACCTCTCTCTTTGCCGTCTGCCAGCGGACGGCAAATATTCTTTGCCGTCTGCTGGCAGACGGCAAAGAGCTCGCCGATGGCAAAGAGCTTCTTTGCCGTCTGCCATTTCTTTGCCGTCTGCTTTTGGGTAGCTGATGGCAAAGAGCTTCTTTGCCGTCAGCTAGCAGACGGCAAAGAGCTGGCAGATGGCAAATTAGCTGATTCCAGTAGTGCAACATTCTTCCCCAGAGCCCCTCCCCTTCCCCTCCCCGACCCCTCCAACCACGGCAAGCCGCCGAATCTAGTCCTCCGCCGCAGCGGTGGACCTCACACCCCGCCGGATCTACCTTCCGCACCTTGGAACCCCCAACTGCCAACTCACCACTTCACCAGAGCCGCGTCAGCGACTGGCTTGTCCACCGCTCCAGATCTCCTTGACCGCCATCATGGTCCACCGCACCGGATCTGCTTAACCGGCGCCCTCGTCCACCACAGCGTAGGCCCTTCACTGACTCCCTCGTCCGCCCCTTCACTGGCCCTTCATACAAGCCCTCGTCCACCGCAACAGATCCGCCTCACCTAAAGCACTATACAACGCGCCCGCCGAAGCCTTCGTCCACTGCACCGGATCCGCTCCACGGACGCCATATTCAACTCCACCGGCCCTGCTTTACCGACGCCGCAGCCTCATCAGGTTATTTCGATTTGTACTCCTTCGGTTTTTCTCTTTATCATGCAACTGTTCACTTACCACAGATGAGCTTTCTTGTATGTCAACAAGCGCCGCAACCGTAGCACCGGAGCCGCTTCAGCGACGGTGACAGCCGGCCCAAACTCAACCGCAACACGAGCACCATCGACGATCCTTAGCTATCAAGTATGACAACGATACCCATACGCCGCCAAGAATCAGGTACTATTATCCAACGACCGGGGCCTACGTTCACTTTCCTAGCATAAGCACCGCACCTTTGAATTTCTTCAGGGCATCATTCAGTTTTTCATGAGACGCGTTATTCTGCTTTCACCTGTAGGGCCATACTTCTGGCAGTGAACATGTTACATGTGCTAACTTACATACCATTGCACATATAGTTAATATGCTTTAGTTTTGTTCTGATGCCACCTGTTGGTTCCATCATACTGCTTAATGTTCTCTATGCTTAATTACACATCAGCAAACTAGCATGTGGTTCCGCTGCTTTTTGTTTGTTTTACCCTACATTTTCTGATGCTAGCTATTACATCACTGCTCCGAGCCTCTGTTCATTACTTGTTTGTGTGTTCTTGATCTTCCCAAGTTGCATGACTAATTTTATGCTTCTATTAATTATGGAGCTGCCAACCCCATCAAGCAAAATATTTGTTCTTTTGGGGCTGGCACCTCGAACAAACATAAAAATAGAGGGAAGCAGATATATTGTCGTGTATGCACACACCCTTCTTTCATTAGTTTAGATGAACCATTGATGATCAATTCGGACCAGTGCATGCAATTAAAATTAATTTTACCTAAATAGATGGTGCAGAATAAACTACATGTGACACCCAAAATTTTGGCCTTATTTTTATTTATTAAAATATTGCCAGGAAATAAAACTTTTCCCAATTGTCAAGTTTTACCTTTGTGACTTTTGGATTTATGCCCCTAGTGGGGAAAAACCTTCAAAGGTATTGTTGGACTTGATTTCTCTCTATAATAAAACAATTATGTATGAGTGGATTCAAATGTTGCAAGATTTATTTTCTCAAAACTTTGCCCTTATACAATGATTTCTTTTGCATTTGGAGCCCATTTGCACTACAACCATTGGATAAATGCTTCTAAAAATTCCACCAAAATTTGGGGATGTCATGTGATGGTTCCACATCACTTTTATGTAAAAATACCTTCTGGCCATTGGAGATTTTGAGCTTTTCACCAACTTTTCCAATCTGGTCCAGTAGGCACTTTTGCACTACAACCCATTTAAATATTCTTCTAAAAATTCTTCCAAGTGTTTGGAGATGTCAATGGATGTATACAATTCATCTTCAAGCAAAAACCCAGTGATGTTCTTTGAAAAATTTGAGTGGATCAACCTCTTTTGCATTCTGACCCAATTTGGTGTTTTGTACTGCAACCATATTTTTCCTTGCTCTAGTGACCCTGATCTTTTGCCTACTTGTAGCCCTCCCTACTAAACTCTTGAGTCCAGGAGATTGGGCTCATTGGAGGTTTTGAAGTGCATGTTCCAAACCCTTTTTCTTTCTGTCCAAAACTGGAGCTTTGCAAAACTTGTACTATCAACTTTCTGTATTTGCCAAACTAATCTTACCACCATCTCCTGCATCTAAAGAGACACTGATCTGGAGATTTTGGCCACTCCAAGAGTTGCCTAAGTGCATCTGGCTTTCTGTCGAACACCTGGTGTGCACAGTCTGTTTTGGCATGAGTTCCTTGTTTGCACTGTGGACTTGCTCCTATGACCCAACAATCATGTCCCCTGATCTCCTAGCCACCCCTACCCTTGTTCTGTTCTTTGCCAGCCCCAACCAAGCTCTCTAGAGCGCACTGGCATTCCGTCGAGCACCTGCCGTGCGTGCTCTGGGCGCGCCCAGAGCGCACGTTTTGCACGCGTGCGCACTACGCCGACACGCCGCACTGCCGCACTCGACGCGACCCGACCCTGGCCCCCTCTGCATCGCTGAACCACGCACTAGCCGCCCCCTGCTCCACGATCTCTCTGGCGCCCTGCTGCGCCGCTGGCCACGCCCTTGGCGGCACGCCGGCGTCGGCAGCGGATTCCGCCGCGGACGGCGCCGCCCAATCCACCAGCGCGCGCCAGCTGCCTCAGAGCACAGGCCGTGCTTATCCTCCCGCTCGTCGCAACGCGTTCGTCGCCGCCACGATGCCCTGCCACTACAGGAAAGTGGTCGCCGGCGATCTTATCTGCTGCTGCCGCGGAGCCAGCCTTGTCGTGCTATAAAAAGGGTCCCCGAGCTCGTTCGAGGCGGCACGCGACATCAGACCCACCCCGTAGGACTCCCCTAGCAGTAGATTGACCGGAGAGGGGCCGCCCTCCCCAACTCCGGCCAGCTCGGCCGCCGCTTAGCTCCGGTGCGATTCGTCGCAGCCAGCCCCCCTTTTGCCAATCCAGCGCCACCAAGAACCTCCCCGTAGTCTTGCGGAGCTGCCCAGCTACCCAGCTTCGGTCGGAGGCCACCGGAGCAGCAATGTCACTTCACCACCGTGGCTTTCCTCCGCCGCGGAGCTCGTCGCCGGCGATTCCTGCCACCTCCGTCGACCCAACCACCACCTAGAGGACCGCCTCGGTCTAGCCTTTCCACCCCCGCCCGCAGATGCCCTCGAGGAGCCGCCATTCATCGCCGGCGATCGCCGGAGCCCCGCGCCGGTCGGGCACAGAAAAGGGAGGGAGAGGGAGACCAGTCAAACCTGACTAGTGGGCCCTCTGGACCCACTGTCAGCGACTCGCACGTCCGCCCTCTCTCTGTTTAAGTGAAGGCGCAAAACCCCGCGTACGTTTTCTCTGCTGCGAAAGCGTATTTCCCTCAAAGCGTTTTCCTTTTTCTGGTTTATTTTAAAAACAGAGTTGACCAAACTTTGACTGGCGGTAACTTTTAAAATAAAACTCCAATTGAGTTGATTCTTTTTCCTACCTCTCTCAAATTTCATCTAGTTTATTTTAAGATTTATTTCAAAAATATTTGAGACAGGTTTTGGTACTGTGTTTGAAATATTTGTATTTGTGTGTTTTGCAAAATAGGATTTTTGGAGGAAAAGGAAAGCTTCCAATAAGTGCATCCTTTGCACACTCTTGAAGGCAAGCATTTCTGAACTCTGGCATAATAATTTGTGGTGTTGTTTTGATGCGATCACAACACCTTCCGACTTGGAGTATGTGATAGTTTATGTACCGATATAGTCTCGTGCATGAGTGCACTTTGGAGTTGTTTTGTGGTCAGCAGATGGATACACTAGTGATTTGGGTCATCCTCGTGAGCTTCTCTTGCACACCGGTAGGTAGCCGGGAGAGTCGTGGTCTTGGGTAGACACGAGCTTGTCCCTAATCCCTCGTCGAGACGAGTATGCCCGGCATAGCTTGGTGAGGCTTGAGGAGTGGTGATTTATTTCACTAGTGGTAATATTGTTGGTGGATGCTTGGACCACCTGAGTCGCTTGTAGACCGAGTATGGATCAATAGCTTCCTTCTTTGTCGGTACCACCACTTGTCCCTGCAGGGGACAGGGTATGGTTCAGTAGGTTGTCAACCCCTTTCCAACGCGCACACCATACAGAGAGGCCGTGATGAGGGTCCCATGGCCATGGATTAAAGCCAGTCATCCGGTCCAGGGGCATGGGTGTTTTCGGTTGTAGCCGAAGGGGATAGCTTCCCCAGTCTGCGCGCGGTATAAATTTTGTGATCCCATGCTACGTCGAGGTTGTAGCCTCCCCACTTAGAGTTTTGCTTGGCAGGTGTCGTGGGTGATTCCAGGCACTGGTGAGTTAAGCTGGTGTGTGCAGGTCAGGCGTGTTTTCAATCAAAAGACCGTAGACGGAATTAGTCCCGAGGGACTGAGTAATCCCGTTACTCGTGGAAAATGGTACTCCCTCTGCAGAGGATATATCCTGTTGGAGAGTCTTGTTCTTGAGTTAAGACCACAGTCTGAGTGGAATCTATGTCACGGTATTCGGATGGAGAACGATTTGACTAGAACTCAGTAACGGTATTCGGATGGAGATACGACTTGGCTATATTATCGGTTTTCGGATGGAGAAACGACTGTACTAAATATTATTTATGATTGTGGCCCCTATAAATTATGATCTTTATTATTCTGGACTAACCTTTTATTTTATGTATAGGATTGAGTATCCCTGGGATGGTCCTACCTCCTGGATTTTTGCTGTGATTATTTTCTTATAAGCCCTCTCTGTGGTGTCGTTCAGACGCCCGACTGTGGCATTACTATTCTGCATTTTTCCGCTCGAGGAGTCTTTCAGACACTCGTTTGGCACCTGTATTATTATTCCGCATTTTCCGCTCGAGGAGTCCTTCAGACACTCGCTTGGCACCCAGTATTTTACTTTGGATTATTTTAACCACACGTGTGCGTCATGATTTTTCGTATATCTCGTGACAGACGTGTGATCATCCAGTAAATCTGAAGCATGTTTGATATTTATCATACCCGTGTTCTTAATGTTTGCGAGTACATTCAAACGTACTCACTGGCTTGTCCCTGGCTATTGTCTTGGCCAGATTCCTTGCTTGGAGATAAGCATCGCGGTGACAACCTCGGAACCTGCGCGTTGACGTTTGCAGCCTCGCGAAGATAGGAGTTATCCTGGTCAGCTGTTCTTGTGGGAAATGGAGTCCCATAGGCGCAGATGAACCACAGACCGCTTCCGCCATCAACCACTAGCAAACCAAATGTTGCACTCCTAGGCCTCAATGGTCTTGTACTACATATTTTTTTGTACTTGCTTGGAATTCTTGTATCAAGTTGGTTCCTCATCAGCTAACAGTAAATCCTGGGGCTGGTGAGCACATAGGCCGCTTTTTTTTGGGAATTCATATCCCAAAATCCGGTCATGACAGACTTGGTATCAGAGCCAGGCTGACCATTGGCTAATCCTATCCTAGCCAGGTCAATAAACCTAGGTTAACCCAAACCATCAAACCTTAGCTTAACCCCGGTCAAGCTTCCCGCGCAAGATAGCTCCACAGTGACCCGACGTCCTTTTCGGCAGACGGTGCCCAACCTATCAGCCTAGCCCGTCGATCACGCGCCAGTGACCGACACCCAACCCGTCTCTATCGCAAGCGTGCGGAGGAAGACTCCGTCCCCTTTCCCTATAAAAAGGGCACCCTAGCCTCAACCACAACACAGCCTCTTTCCCCCAAATCGAGCCGCGATGCCTGGCCCCATTGTTCACAATGAGACCACAGCGACCAACCTTGAAGGTTTTGTGACCATGCTCGCAAACCTCACCCGCCGTGCCTATGCGTTAGAAGAGCCACCTGAGTATGTTGTGTACCAAGGACCCATGTACGGTGAAAGCCGTCAGTATTGGGCCACTGTGCACATCTACGGTAGGGGTCTGTTGCCAGAACGCCCCTACAGGTTCACCGGAAGGACAACTCCCAGGCATGCGAGTTCCCTGATGTGTTTCCTGAAGAACTACCAGGCATGCCACCAGACCGAGAGATCGAATTCAGCATTGAACTAGCACCTGGCATCGCTCCCATCTATAAGAAGCCTTATAGAATGGCACCCTCAGAATTGGTGGAGTTGAAGAAGCAGATAAAAGAATTATTGGACAAAGGATTTATTTGAGCCAGCTCCTCACCATGGGGTTCGCCTGTGTTGTTCGCTAAGAAGAAAGATGGGACACTGAGGCTGTGCATAGACTATCGAGCCCTCAACATGGTCACCATCAAAAACAAATATCCGATGCCACGGATCAATGATTTGTTTGACCAGCTCGCACAAGCCAAGGTATTTTCAAAGATTGATTTGAGATCGGGATACCATCAACTGAAGGTACGGACAGAAGACATTCCCAAGACAGCTTTCACTTCCAGATATGGGTTATACGAGTTTACCATGATGCCTTTTGGACTAACGAACGCCCCCGCATATTTCGTCCACCTCATGAACAAGGTATTCATGAAATGCATGGACAAATTTGTGGTGGTATTCATTGACGATATTCTGGTTTACTCAAGGACACCGGAAGAGCATGCTGAGCACCTCAGGATTGTTTTGGGAGAATTGAGGAAACATCAGTTGTACGCCAAATTTAGCAAGTGCGAATTTTGGCTAAGACAAGTTGGTTTCTTGGGCCATATATTGAACCAAGAAGGCGTGGCCGTAGACCCAGAAAAAGTCAAGGCCATACTAGACTGGAAGCCACCCGCCAATGTTACAGATGTGCGGAGTTTCCTAGGAATGGCCGGATATTACAGGAGATTTATTGAAGGTTTCTCCACGGTGGCAAAACCTATGACACAATTACTCAAGAAGGACAAGAAATTCATATGGACGGAAGCATGTGAGCAGAGCTTCCAAGAACTCAAGAAGAAGCTGACAACCGCACCGGTCTTAACTGTGCCAGACATACACAAGAGCTTTGAAGTGTATTGTGACGCGTCCCGAAAAGGTCTCGGATGTGTGCTAATGCAGGATGGCAAAGTTGTTGCATATGCCTCCAGGCAGCTGCGAAAACATGAGGAAAATTACCCAACACATGACTTGGAGCTAGCAACAGTTATACATGCACTCAAGGAGTGGAGGCACTTTCTGTTGGGAAATCGCTGTGAAATATACACGGACCATAAGAGTCTCAAATATATTTTCACACAGCCAGAGCTAAATTTACGCCAACGACGCTGGTTGGAACTGGTCACGGACTATGACGTCGGTATTCACTACCACCCGGGGAAGGCAAATGTAGTGGCCGATGCCCTTAGTCGAAACCCCAGCCCGGACAGTGACGGTCAGCAAAATTTGAGGCCTGAATTTCAGCGAGAGTTCACTAGGCTCAACATGATGTTAGTCTCTGAGGGCACCGTATCGAACCTGGAGATACAACCCACCCTAGTGGAACAAATCAAGAAGGCTCAACAGGGACATCCCAGCATTGAAGGCATAAAGAAGAAAATGAATCTTAGTAAGACTTCAGAGTTCGTCGCCGATAGTGAAGGGACATTATGGTACCGAGACAGACTTTGCGTACCTAACATTGAGGAACTCAAGCAACAGATCTTGACGGAAAGCCACACCGCCCCATACTCATCCATCCTGGAGGAACCAAAATGTACAAGGACATCCAGGAAAGATTTTGGTGGCACGGTATGAAAAGAGATATAGCCACGTTCATTGCTTGTTGCGATTCATGTCAGCGCATCAAGGCCGAGCACCAAAAGCCAGCAGGGCTACTCCAGCCTAACAGGATACCGGAGTGGAAATGGGATGAAATCGGAATTGACTTCATTGTCGGATTACCCCGATCACAACGCGGAAATGACGCCATATGGGTCATCACAGACCGACTAACCAAGGTTGCTCATTTCATTCCCGTGAAGACTACCTACTCCACACAAAGACTGGCAAAACTTTATCTCTCCCGTATAGTTTGCTTGCACGGAGTCCCAAAGACTATAATATCAGACCGAGGCACCCAATTCGTCTCCAAATTTTGGGATCACCTACAACAAGCTCTGGGCACGCAACTAGCTTTCAGTACAGCATACCACCCTCAGACTGATGGACAGACGGAACGTGTAAACCAAATCCTAGAGGATATGCTAAGAGCCTGTGTGCTCACCTATGGATCCAGTTGGGAAGAAAGTTTGTCGTATGCCGAATTTGCTTACAACAACAGTTACCAAGCCAGCTTGCAAATGGCACCCTTTGAAGCGTTGTACGGACGAAGGTGTCGTACCCCTCTGAATTGGTCAGAAACAGGTGACAGCCGTATCTTCGGCCCAGACATGCTTAAAGAGGCCGAGGAGAAAGTTAAACAAATCAGGGACAGACTCAAGACAGCACAGAGCCGACAAAAGAGCTACTATGATCAGAAGCATCGAGAGGTCAGCTTTGAACCCGGTGATTCCGTATACCTCCGAGTATCTCCAATGAGGGGTCTGCAACGATTCAAGGTTAAGGGGAAGCTAGCCCCAAGATTTATTGGACCATTTTGTGTAAAGGCACGAAGAGGCACGGTTGCCTACCAGCTAGACCTACCCAAGGAGCTGTCAGACGTCCATGACGTGTTCCACGTCTCACAGCTAAGAAAATGTGTGAGCAACCCAGAAAAGCATGTACCTCATGAGGACATTGATATGCAACCAAATCTCACCTACAGAGAAAGGCCAGTAAAGATCTTAGAAGAGTCTGAACGGAGGACCCGTCAGAAAATGACAAAGTTTTTCAGGGTTCAGTGGAGCAACCACACTGAGGATGAAGCTACATGGGAAAGGGAGGATTTCCTTCGAGCAGAGTATCCATACCTATTTGAGGGTTAGCAGAAATCTCGAGGACGAGATTTTTCCTAAGGGGGTAGGTGTTGTGACACCCAAGTTTTTATTTGGATTTTTCAAAAGATTTTTATTTAACTTGAGGGGAGTGATTTAAATTTTTCTTCAAGAGAACTCTCCCTCTCATATAATTTTTCCTTATGGCAAAAACTTTATTGGGATTCACCCAAGATCTGCCTTTGGTCTTGGAAGTCCTTGCTTTTCATTTGGACTCAAGACAAAATGTTTTTCATTTGGGAAAAATAACTTTTGAAAACCTTTTTGAATTTTTGCACTATGGCTTTTGGAAAGTCCTTTGCCACTTTCAACAATTCCTCCTTGCCATGGCCCTAGTGCAAATGCTCTCTCCTAACCCTTCCCTCACCTTTGGATAATGTTTTACACCAAATCCAGCAAGTTGAACCTCCCCATGTATTTATTTCCATTCAAATTATATTCAAACAAATTTCTGTCCTCTATTCTACCACTTGGAGATTTACAAAGGAACTCCATTTTCTGTTTTGATTTTTGCCACCAAACCAACTCTCCCTCCTAGTCCTTTGAAACCCCAACCTAGAACTATGAAGATCCACTGGTCTTCAGTTCAAAATTTTCAAACTACACTTGCTGCAAGTTTGGACCAGATTTGTCAAATTTGGTGAAATTCATTCAAAACCTTCTCCAAAAATTCCAAGTAAAATCAGGCAGCCCCTGGGTGCTTTGAGTGGTCATCTCACCAAGTTACAGCTCCAGAAAAATTTATCTCATGGCCAAAACCTCATGTCGAACACCTGCAGTGCATGGTCATTGTCAAGTCCAGAGTTTCAGAGATTCAGTCAAGTGGCTGCTGTCGTTTTCTTCAGAAGCGGACGTCGATCTCGCCAGTGCCACCGCGTCGCCTTGCTCCTCGTCCCCGCCCTCTTGTTCCTGCACCGCACGAACGCCTGGCGCCTTGCGGGCGTCGGCGACGAGAAGCAGAAGGTGCGCCGCCCCGTGACCGACGCCGGCGGCGGCTTTGCGGACGCCAGCGGGAGACACGGCGCCGACAACGCCACCCAGCGCCGCCCAAACCACCGGAGCTCGCCGCGTGGCCTTCCACTCCCCCGAACGCGCTGCCGCTCTCGTCGTGAAACGCAGGGCGCGGAGCGCGCTCTCTGCCGCCGTTGAGCCCGTGCGGTCACCTCACCGTGGACCGACGCCATTACGCCAAGACCAACCCCGTTTAGCTGTAAAACGAATCCAGTAACCTCCACTGATGCTGCCCGGCCGCTCAAACCACCTGCCAACCCACTGCTCCGCCGTAATCGCTCGCCGGAGATTCTCCGTTCACGGCCACCCCGTCGATCCGCCTATAAATAGAGGCCCCGAGCTTCAACTCGAGCACCCACCAGCCCTGCACTCCCCCTAGAGCACGCCTAGCCACTGGAAGAGCCCCGAGGAGGTCTCCTTCCTCGACTCCGGCCGCCGCGACCCGCCACGGGATCCAGCCCGATTCGCCCCCGTGTGTGCCCCTCCGCCTCCATTCTCTTGCCAGTAGCTTCACCTTGCGTCACTCGTTCTGACCCGCGCCTCAATTCGTAGTTTGCAGCCCTCCACCGGAGTTCCCCATCCTCACCCGAGCCGCCGTCCGCCGGAGAAAGTGCCGCCGTCGACGTGGTTCTCCCCGTTGGACGAGTCCACCACCCACCAACGTGGAAGAAGGCGCTGAAGCTCTTGGTACCCTCCGTTTCTCCTAACTCTCCGTGGTTCGACGCCGGCGTCCACCGCAGTCTTCGGGCGCCGGCGAGCTTTTCAAACCTGACATGTGGACCCCGCGTGTCAGCCTCTGTTCTTTTATTCGCGAACCGTTTTCTGTTGGCGCCTTCGGGCAAAATACGTCTTCTCCTTTGCGCTTGCGCATTCCCAGCCAAAGCGTTTTCTGTTTTCTCAGTTAAAACCCTGGAACTTTTCTGTTTCATTACAGATAAGTCCCTGGACAGAAACCTTTGTAACTTTTTAATAAAAAGGTATTTTTGAGTGATTCTTTTTCTGACAAACTTCAAATTTTGTCTAGTTTTTTATGGGATTTATTTGAAAAATATTTGGAAAAGTCTCTGTGTATGTGTTGGTTTTCATGTTAGTACCCGTTTCGTGATTGCCGTAGGTTCCGGGAGAGGTGAAGGGGCTGCGAACTTCGCCGAGCTAGACTCCGACGTCTGCGAACCAGGCAAGCATGTTTTGAACATTTGATATGACAGATGTTTTTCATGTTCACGTGAAAGTTTTGTGCGTGGCATATGAGTGTCGGTAAATGCCTCGTTGCTTGTAAGGCAACGACCCGGTTGTTCCAGAGTTGCGATGATCTCTGATGAGAGATGGCCTAATCATGTGATGACATGAAGGGCAGCAAGGTGGTACTGTTGTAGCATACCAGCCTTGTGTCATCCGACTCTTCCGACGTTAACATGGTTGGAGCCGTGTTATCGTTCTTTCCCCATTCCGTGCTACCACATGTCTCATTGCCAGGGTGCGGTTTAGTAAGTTGGTAACCTCTTTCCGTGTACACACCAAACAGAGAGGCCGGGATGATGGTACCTTGGCCCAGGATTAAAGCCAGTCATCCGGTCAGGGGGCATGGGTGTTTCCGGTTGGGACCGAGAGGGGGGGCACCCCCTTAGAGCGCGCGTATAAAAATTTGATCCCATGCTACGCGAGGTTGTAGCCTCCCCGTCTCAAGGTTTTTCTTGGACGTTGCCGAGGGTGATCCCTGGCTTCGGATGGTTGAATTGGGTGTGTACTGGTTAGACGTGTTCCTTCCAAAACACCATAGACGGAACTAGTCCCCGTGACTACTGAAATCCGTTGGCTGTGGTTAAGTACAAACTCTGCAGAGTCAATTCTTTTCAAATCATCGTATCCATGATCAAGCAGTGTAAGTATTATATCCATATCCATCTGTGTGAAAAACTTGTCCCCGGAGAACAAGCTCAAGTGGTAGATTCAGATTTATTGTTATTCCTGTGGATGGACTAACTTTATATTTGTCTCATGCTTGTGATACTTATGTTCCCGAACCAATGTATTATTGAGTTGTGATATAAGCCCTTTATGAGACGTCGCGCAGACGTCCGACTGTGGCGTGTTCTTGTTCTTTACTTTAAATATAAGCCCTTTCTGTGATGTCGCTCAGACGTCCGACTGTGGCATGCACTGCCCTTATTTTCTGTAATAAGCCCTTTATGTGGTGTCGCCCCGACGCCCGACTGTGGCATTATTATTCCGCATCTTTCCTCTCGAGGAGTCTTTCAGACACTCGTTTGGCATCAGTATTACAATTTCTGCAGTTTCCGCTCGAGGTGTCATTCAGACCCTCGCTTGGCACCCAGTATTTATTACCTCTATGTCTGATCGCACTGGTTAATTTGTTCATGTGCTTCATGTTTACATTTATTATACCTTATGTCCGAACTGTCTTGCGAGTACTTTCATAGTACTCACCTGGCTTGTTGATTTGGCCAGATGTTGACGAAGGCGATCTCTTGGATGAAGAGTTTGATAGCGCGTCCGACGCCTAGAGGAGTCCCAGTCAGTCCTGCGCGATCCCGGATTTTGGTCACTTGTATTGTTTACGCTTCCGCCACCCGCAATAAGTCTTCTCGAACCTCACTCCGACGCTCGATGAGTTGTAGTCTTCTGGAATCATATCACTCGCTTCGCGGTGATATTTCCACCACCGTTATTATCGTGAGTTAGTAGTTGCCACCCTATCCGCCATTTTGTTTTAGCGGCGTGCATGTAATAAATTGTTGGGCAGTCCCTGCTCAACCTTGTATTATATTTAGTACTCCTGGTATTTTTCTTCTGTGACCAAGATATTGTCTATCAGTGAGAAGGAATTCTTCCTCACTGGTCCTTAAAAGGGATCGGTCTCTCAATAATTATTTTATTGAAAAACCGGTCGCGACAAGCAGTGCGCCATCCATGTTACCAGATGGTAGCAGTTCAGAGGCAACACCGCCGGAGAGCAGTCTGAGCACATATATTATAGTGCTTGAGGCTCTACTAGAGGCAGAAAGAGATGGTGTGGCTGCCATGAATGAGGTAATCTTTATCTTGAGGCTGGAAATTACGGAATTAGCGGCACGCATTATGCAAGCAACCCAAGAATTGGAGGAAGTAAGAATGTTGCATTTGAAGACGGAGGAGGTCCTGCTGTTTCTGCTATCTGAAGCCCAAGGTAATCCCGGTTCTTCTTTAGATACCAGTTGAAATTGTCATTAGATTATTGTACTTGCATGTTGTGTCATGTCTCTGAATGGATTATGTTGCAAGACCCCTTATGTTGTCCATGTGTTGTAATGATCCGAATTTTTTAGGCGAGGTAATCCTCAATACTTGTATGATTGACATAAGGTGAACTGTTTTTCGTGTGAGCATATTGTATTGGATGAAACAACTGTTTGACTCAGAGTGTATCCAACCTACTGAATTCGAAGATCACGACATTTCTAAATCATAATCATATATAAAGGTGGAATAAATCTTTGTTGTGGTTTTGAAGAAATAAATAACAAAACGTATAATTATCTGTGGATATTCGTAATCGAATACAAATTGGATTTGAATTTAGTTTGCCAGGTCCCAGGGCAAACGTGAATGCTAATTCTCCTAAGTTTTGAACGAAGCGGCTAAACACCCACTATAATTTGTGGGCTGCCGGAAGCAAGTGTTTGCGAGATGGAAATTACTGTCTACCCCTGACACTTGACATCCTTATCGACCGGATTTACACTGCTGTCGATAGGGGTAGACTAGTAACTTCAATCAGACGTGACACGATGGCCTCTGAGCCCATTCAGACACGGTGGGCGCCAAACGTGGGTGGCAAAACACATTTGATTCAAGCTCGTCTGAAAGACATGTGTCTCTTCCTCCATTTCCCCATTCATACACGCTAGGCGGCAAAACAAACTCTCCTCGTCCGAAATCGATGTAGGCTAATATTTTAAATAGGGGCAGATGTGTAACTTCCATCAGACGTGACACAACTGCCCTAACTGTCAGCCCCGTTCATACACCGTGGGCGCCAACCGTGGGCGGCAAAACACCGTCTCCTTGCCCGAAATAGTTACTAGCAAATATCCGGGAGATGCGAGATTACCGTCCTATCCCCAACCGACGCGATGTCCGAAATTTTAAACGGGGGATAAGTTCGTAACTTTCCCCCATTTCAGAGAAGCGCGTCCCAAAGTTTGAGATCCCCCCTCCCCTCCATTTCCCCATTCATACACCGTCGGCGGCACGACAACCTCCGCACTGCGGCCAGCCTCCTCCGTCCGCCACCCCATCCTCCACCTTGCCGGAGCCGCTACCCCTACCCCGTCGTCCACTGCAAGAGATGGATGTCTCTCATCCATGGCGCTGGACCAGGATCCTTTCATCGCCTCCTCTCACTTCATCGGCGCCGTCGTCCACCTTGTCATTGCCGCTCCTACGACCGCCTCGTCCACGGCAACAGGATATATCCCCCGACCCGGCCGTCTGCCGTCTAAAGTCTTCTTCCCCGCCGCCGACAGCCATCGCACCCGCAGCACCCTCAACGTATCAGCATAGGCCTACACGGCGTCGCAAGAGAGGTGGTACTCTTCCATATGTGCTTAAGTTATTGATCTCACCCGGAAAATAGATCGTAATTTGTTTACTGTACTTTTCTTGTCCGTACCAAATCGTAGTGGCTAGTTGAAAGCAAACATTTGTTGCGAAGTAGCTTTCTCCGGTTTGCACCTTCAGATCCGCCATGGCACGGGCACTATACTCGTAAAGCTTATGGTTTCCCCCCTTTATATTCACTACCATCATCGTAGGTGCTTCGTGTCGTGCTAGCACTGCTCCTCAAGACCTCAACCCAAAGCTTACGTGTTGAAATACGAATCTGATATGATGCTCATATCACTAAAACAGAGAACGTTTAATTGGTCACCTAATGTTCCTATATTCGTTTCGAAAAGCATGTGCGTGTCGGGTGATAGGTGCGACATATGCCAACGGATGGCTTATCATAGTGGGTGCCAGTAAGACGTTGCCGGTGCCTGGAAACGGGATGAGGCGAAGACATGCACGCCGGCGAATCTTACCCAGGTTCGGGGCTCTCCGAGGAGATAACACCCCTAGTCCTGCTCTGCGGGGTCTCCGCATGATCACTAGATCAGAAAGGGTAGCTACAAATGCTCCTAGAGCTGTTCGGTTCAAGGGAGAAGAAGAGCAAGGCTAGCTCTTGCTTCCCTCTCTCTATGGTGTATGTGTAATGCTAAGAAGCCAACCCTTTGCATGGGTGCCCCGGGGGGTTTATATAGGCCTACCTCCCGGGGGTACAATTGTAATCCGGCTGGAAGCTAGTCCCAGCCGTTAGTGTCTACGCTCGCCGGCTTCTCCGCGGGCCGTTGGGGCCCGCCGATTGGTGGGTCCCGCCGGCTGCCGGCCTCTGGGTCGACAGGCCGGCCCCACCGCTTAGGGTCTTGTCGGCGGTTGCTTACTGTAGCCTCGCCTCTGATGACGAGGGCTTCGTCGAGGTAGGCGTGGCTACAGTATGCCGCCTCGAGGGCTCTCACTGTGGCCTTACCTCGTCTTTTCTCCTTAATGTGGCTCACGCTTCGAGGAAGGGGGTAGCCGGCTTCTGGGGTCCGGCTACGCCCTTGGCCGACTGGGGGAGGCCGGGCCGCCTTCGCGCCTCTCTCTGGCTGAAGGGGCCCACTGCCCGTGGGCCGTACTGGCGTCTGTCGTGGGTGACGTTGAGGCCTGCATGGCTACAGTGCCGAGCCGGACGGGAGATGGCCATCCCGTACGGCGTCCTGTGGCCATGCTCGCCTCGGGCTTCGGGGGTAGTGGGCCGTACTGTGGCCACACCCCGTCTTGTCACCGTTATGTGGGTGTAGTTTTGGTGGTTGCGGTCTTGGCCGGCTTCTTGGAGTCGGCGCTCTTCGTGGCCGGTTCTGGGAAATCGGCGTCCTTCATGGCCGGCTCCCTGGAGTCGGCCATCCCGTGGTTATCTTGGGGGGAGGTTGCTGAGGCTGGGTCGCCTTCTGAGAGTTGGCTTCGGAAGTAGCCGGCCTGGGAAGGCGGCCCAATGCTCGTCATGCTTGAAGGCCCAAAGGCCTGATAATTTTTTGGAAGAGCCAAGGGCAGTCGGTTAGGCTACCCGTGGCCATTTACTCCGACAGTGCGCCACCCACTGGTCCAGCTAATTCCACTTTCCTAATTTTTTCTCTTGATGCTTAGGGTTTTCCCCTTTTATCTACTCTACTATGATCTGCGTAGGTGCTTTCTGTCGTACTAGCATTACTCCACCCTTCAAGCTAAACAACACAACACTCAGAATTCGAAAGCTTAGTTGTTCAAATATGATTGTGATATGATACTGATATTAGTTAACCGACACATTTGATTGGTTAGCTAAAGGTCCCACTTGAGTTTCCAAATGCATGTCGCGACATATAGAGAGACAACATAATTGCATTTCTTTGTCACTTGTTGACTGTACTTTCTTGTCCATACCAAATCTTAGTTGTTATTTCAAAGCAAACATCGGTTGCTAACTACCCTTTGCGCGGTTTGCAGCTTCAGATCTGCCATCCCACTGCCACGGTCAACACTGTACTCATCATGCTTATGTTTTCCCCATTTTATGATGACCACAATCAGCCTACGTGGTTCGTGTCATAATAGCACTGCTCCACCCATCGAGCTAAACAAGCTTAGTTGTACAAATTCATATATGATATTATTGTTGATATTAGTAAAACTGAGAGATGTTTAATTGGTTAGCTAAATGTTCCTACTTTAGTTTCGAAATGCATGTGAGCCACATATGGAGAGACCGGAAAGAATAGTATTTCTCTGTGCGCTCTGGTTCATTATGGGTGGCCAACCGACATTGTATTGAAAGACTTGTAATATCTTCAATCTGCTTGCTCTTCTGCTCTTCTTTAAGATGATACTCTTCTCTTGCGGTCGACTGGTCAGGTCGAGTTGTTCTCCCTTAGTATATTTTGAATTTGTCAGGTCAGGTCGACTTGTTCTTCTTTACTATATGTTGAAGCTATCATCTGCGAAGTGTCATCACTTCTGGAGCTCTCATATTTTGAGTAGTAGGCCACATTATATTAATGCACACAACAAATTACAGCATGCATGGCATCTTTTAAAAAAATTGCAGAGATAGCACAAAGGGGTTTACAGGGAGGCAGTATTGGATTAGAATCACTTCTGCATTACAAAGAAAATCTCACTTGTTTTTATGTTTTCATGCATGTCAGATATTGAACATTATCAAAATGAATATGAGAATGGGCGCACGAGAGGAATATTGCGGAATGATCCACTGGCTAACAAACTTGGCATGGTGGAGGATGGCCTATCTTATTCACCCATCAAGGTGCTTGCTCTAACTTTGCAAAGTTGTATTGGTCGCACATATTTTGCATCTGACCTCTTGCATTACTTCTACTTTGTTACACGATCTGCTTAGTTTAAGCATCATATATGAGTATATGCCATACCTATCCATTTTCTGTACCTATTCCATGTGTCGTCACACTATGTTTTTCCAGTCAAATGTTGTTCTTTCATAATAGATGTCCAAAAGGAAGAGGGTGAGTGCAGATCCTCAAGGAGTACAAACTAGGTATTTGGAAAAGGTAGTGATACCTGTTAAATCAGATAGATCAGCAGCCACAGAAAACACAGGCCCAACTGTACCACACTTTACCCCTACTCTAGTGGCCAAACCCCTATTAGAACTGCTAGGAGCCCAGCGTCACGTACTGTCTATGATATCAATTCAAAATTTGAACTCCTAAATTTCTGCTTGTGCCTTACCTTCTCTCTTGTATGAAAACTAATTTCAGATGAATCTCCTTGCTCAAAGGATCATACGATCTCAAAACAATAATGGGCTCTGCATTGCTCTTGTCAGTACCTCTCTCCCTTTTGCCTTGTAACGCTGTACTTAATTAATTGCTATTTGATTATGTATCATCAGTCTGCACCTAAGCTTCATTATCCTCTGTTTCTTCCAATATTATTTGATCTATATTTACTCTTTGCAAAATGTAGAATAATGGCAACGCTTATAAAGAATTTTCTTTGGGGAATTTATTGAATTATCCTTCCATCAACATGGACAAGGGCTTTGTCCAGCCCGTGTTAACATGTAATGTAAGTTCATCCTTCTCAAGCCTTCAAACTTTGTTCTAGTATAGATTTGGATAGGCATCATTTCCTCCACTGATGTTTGCTTTGCTGTTTACATCTGATTGGATGTTTGCAACAACTACCAGTTTCAAATTGTAGTTGTAAAAACATGTTCCTTATGCAGAATAGATCCATTTATTTGCTTATATAATTGTGAAACCTGTTACGTGTCTCCTTGTTTCTCTTTCAGACTCGTATCTCTTATGCCAGGCAGAACTTTAGGGAAGATAGTGAGCCAAACCATCTTGAGGACAGCGAAATGACCCCAAGGTCCTGTCTTGATGAAGACAGTGAGTTGAAGCTACTCACCAGCAGGTGTGAGACAACCTCTGTGCAGTCGCTGCCTCAATCAGTTCGACTTCTTCAGTCTCAACTTAAAGCGGAAAGGCTTGCTTCAGCTCAGCTCCGACTTGAAGTCAAAGATGCAATGAAGATGTCAGAGGACTGCCGTGCGCACCATCATGCCTTAAATCTAGTGTTGATGCATCTATCGTTGACACAACTGAGGTCTACTCAGCTTCTTCAGCTGTTTGGGGGGCCCGACGTGGCCGGGCCTAGTGCCTTCTAAAGTGCTCTCAGTTTTGTATATTCTTTTGTCGGCGCGTTTATTTGCACTGGTGCGAACTTTGATGCCCAGTGGATGTAATATGTGTGATAGCCGTGATAGCCTAGCGTAAGTTGCTTGCTTATTTATTTCCTTGTTGTCTTGTTTATTTGTTTGCTTGTAGTCATTGAAGTTCTTTTTCCGCGGTTTGCTAGTGGCTGCAATAACCTATTTTTTAAAACTAGGCCACAATAACCATGGGCTAATATTTACTGTAGTGACACTGGGCCTCCTACGGGCCGTAGAAACAGTGGGCCTTCTACGGGTCGTAGAAACAGTGGGCCTTCTACGGGCCGTAGAAACAATGGGCCTTCTACGGGCCGTAGAAACAATGGGCCTTCTACGGGCCGTATCATCAATGGGCCTTATACGGGCAGTATGATCGATTGGCCAAACATGGGCCAATAACAGGCCGCATTATGGCCGTAAACGGGCTAGAGTTGGAATCATCCGTTCATGGGCCAACCATAATGGGCCATCGTTAATAGGCCGTATTTGATGACGCTATGAAAATGGCCCAACGTATTAACGGACCACAAACGGGCCGGCTGTAACCACTGGCTGAATTTGGCCCACAAGCAGAAAATGACAGTAACGGGTCGTAAGTAAACGAATGCTGGAAATGAGCCCAAGAATAAATGGGCTCTAAGAAGTCCGAAAGATAACATGGGCTGGAAACGGCCCAACGGAATAATGGGCTGTTAATGGGTATAAAGTGATACACTGTTCATTATGGGCCAGTTTCACCACGGGCCGTTAATGGGTGTAAAGTGATACACTGTTCATTACGGGCCAGTTTCACCACGGGCTGTTAATAGGCCAAGAGTTACATAGGGCCTCATATGGGCCGAAAGACGTCATGGGCCATACATGGGCCAGAAGTGAAAACGGGCTGGAATCATATTGGGTGGCCTAGATGACGCTACTTGGCCTAATTCGGATAGGGCGTAACGGGCCTTGGGTTAGCGGGCTGTAAATGGGCTATATGCGAACAGGCCGTTAACAGGCTTTACATGGGCCCGCCCGCCACCTTTTGACCAAGTCAAATGGGCCGGCCTTTTCACAAGAATGGGCCTCTGTTGGGCCGTGCCACGTGTTGACGTATCATAGGCGCCTTCTGTCCAATGAGTGGATGACATCTGTCTCAACGATGAGCCGACACGTGTTTCCTCCAGCCAATGATGATTTTACACGTGGAAAATCCCCATTGGTCGGGGCTGTTAACGGGTTATCGGATCCAAAACCCGACCCGATAGCTTAACGGCGTTCCGTTATGGTGGATGCCACGTGTCGGTCACCCTTGACGAAAGCACTTCTGTGACGCAGGATTTATCGTCATGGAAGTGGACACTTCCTTGTGATAATTTTGGAACACTTCTACGACAGCACAGGTATGACTATCTTGATTCTGTCATAAAATCGTCATGGATGTACATGCATGACAGAAAATGCGACCTACTGTGACAAACACGTATCATCACGGAAGTGTATTTTTTTGTAGTGATTGCATGGAACAATCAAAAATTATAGATACGTTGGAGACGTATCATGGGGATGGTTCTTGGGCAAGTACAACCGTGGTTCTACCTACATCGAAAGGTAGCACGATCTTTTCTGAAGACTGTGTTTTTACTCCCACAGATACTGCCATCACCCACTCCAATTGAAATGGCTGATAAACAAGAAAATTAATTGAATGTACAGACATTGTAAGATAGACAGGTGCAATGGATAGCAGGGAAGAAAACAGGGCATGAAATAATTCACATTTATGTTGTCTAACCAAACAGAATAGCAGGACATAATTTCACATATATGATGGCTCATTAAACATGATAGCATGACACAATTTCACAGGTATGATGGCTAACTAAACAGGATAGAATGACATACTTCAAAATATGATGACTATGTAAACATGATGACATGATATAACTATACGATGGGTCTATTAAAGTGGTTGGCATGCCATAAATCACAAACATGCCGTCGATGGAAACATGATGGCATGATATAATTCACGGATAGAATGACATAATTCAAAATATGATGACTATGTAAACAGGATGAGATGATATAACTATATTATGTCTTTAGAAAATAGGTTGGCATGCCATAATTCAGATACATGCTGTCTATGTAAACATCTTGGCATGATATAATTCAAATATATGATTCATATACTAAGCAAGTGAGCAGAGGGCAATCGCATATATGATGTGTCAACTAAAGAGATGGCATTCAATAATGTGCGTATGATGTAAAAACTAAGCATTGCAATACAACATATGCATGATATGAGTAATATAACCCTGCCAAGTTTGAGCATACACCTCAGGGGGATAATAGGACTGGTCATCTGCCTCTGAATCCTCCTCTCAAGAGCTATCTGTAACCAGCAAGATATCTGCTTCAGCAGGTAGCATTGTCTCCTTTGAAGACCTTGTTTTCACTCCAGATTTCTCCATCGCCAATTCAAATGGCTGATGCACAGGAAGAGCAGTTGAATATACAAACATTGTCAACAAATGCAACGAGAAATACAAAAAAGGGACGACATGATATAATTCACATATATGACGCTTGGCTAAACATCATGGCATTGCATAATTCACATATATAATGCCTTGCAACAAGATAGCATTGCATAATTCACATATATAATGTCTTGCAACAGGATGGCATCGCATAATTCAAATATATGGTAATTAGATACTAAACAGGTGGCATTCACACAAAGCATGTCTAAACTAAGCAAAGGACATAGCAATGCAAGATACCATACGCACGATATGAGCAACATAACCCTGCCAAGTTAGAGCATGCACCTTGGGGGGGGGGGATAGGACTGGTCATCTGTCTCTGAATCCTCCTCTGAGGAGCTATCCGTAACCAGCAAGACATGCGCTTCGTCAGATAGCATTGTTTGCTCTGAAGACCTTGTTTCCACTTCAGATTTTTCCATGACCGTGCCGGATGGCTGATGCACAGGAAGAGTAATTGAATGTACTAAAATTGTTGACAAATTTAACACGTAATAAAAAATGATGGCATGATATAATTCACATATAAGATGACTGGCTAACCAAGGTGGCATTGCAAAATTCACATATATGATGCCTGGCTAAACAAGATGGCATTGCATGATTCACATATACGATAAAGAAACTAAACAGATGGCATTGACACAAAGCATGTCTAAACTAAGCAGATGACATATTTGATGTATACAGTAAGCAATGCAAGGCACCATATGCATGATATTACCAACATCAGCATGCCAAGTTAGAGCGAAGACCTCAGGGGGTAAATAGGAGTGGTCCTCTCCTTCTGAATCCCCCTCAGAATAGTTATCTTCCTCTTGATTACGATTCAAAATGGGTGGAGGGGGCTGCCTTTGCGCCCACCATGGAGCGACGTCTGCATGAAATTTTATTGCCATGCAAGGCTCGTCTCTTTTGCTCTACATGTTCAGTTCCATTGTGTGTAATAACTGACATGCATAGGAATAAAACATAGTGAGATTATGTAAGGAGTGCATGCACAAATCCAGAGTGATGGTAGCAAACTGTGGATAGACCCAAAACCAATGATAGCAGGCAGATAATAGCTTTAGTTAAAAAATACAGATAATGGCTCCTTTAATGTTTGTTTGCACCCAACATGAAACTCATAGTAGACACCCGAGATTAACCAGATAGTAGACAGAGAGTACTGATTTTTGCCCCAATATGTACCCCACAACCATTTAAAAACTCAAGTTTCAGCATTAGTTTGGACCTGACTCGGAGTCTAATAGGTGAACACGATGATAAAGTAGCATGTCATCATATTAAGCGATGCATAGCGTAAGCAGACACAGAAGAGTGCGACCTATCTTGCGGACCCGTGTAGTCCTCAAGGTCATCTGCTCGGTTGATGATGGTAATGCAGTTGTCGTGGCTGCCGGCGCAGGGAAGAAGATCTGAGGCGGCGAAAGACAGTCTGGAGAGCGGATCCCTGCTGTGGTGAACCCTTCCATCGTTGGAGCAGCTGAGCTATGGTGGAACACAGCGTAGCAGGAGCAGGACAAACCACACAAGGTTTTCTTTCACACATATCTGTAGCAGAAGTAATTGTGTAAGGGCTTGTTTGAATTTAAGGATTCTAACAATCCAGGGATAGGAAATAGACAGGAATAGGATAGGAATGCATGTGCAAAACAGAGAATTTAAAAACACGGGATTTCTGCCAATCTGGGTGTTTGATTCACAAGAATTGGAAGATCATAGGATGCAAAGAAGCATGGTGAGATTAAGTGAAACCACAAGTGTACAACCTCTTTGGCGAAGCCATGTCGATCTCAGGGTGATTGGGTTGGTCGGTGAGGATGCTCCGACTGACTTGGCTGTCGGAGGAGGGGAAGAAGATCTTAGGCGTCTGGAGATGGAGCCCGGGGTACTGCTCCGCTGTGATGGAGGGTTTCGTCATTGGAGTAGCTCCGGTGAGTTGTACGACGCCGAGGCTGAAGCAGGACAAGAGAGACAACGTTAACCTGAGTGGAATTCTAATAGCATCTCCAATAGATGACGTAAAATACATAACCACAAAGTGCTAGATATAAAATACATCAGCCGCTCATCTCTGAACTTAACTGTCAAAACTGAATTTAACTATCGAAACTGAACTTAACTGTCGAAACTGAATTTTGCTGTCAAACTGAATTCTACTATGGAAACTGAACGTACTAGTAGCAGAAAAGCAATAGCAGCAGCAGCAACGCGTGCGAGAGCCGGGGCAGCTGGTCATGTAGCAGCATCAGGTGAGGCTACCCTGAGCAGCCAGCCACCACCGGCCCAACAGCCGCCCCCACCACCCGCGGCCGACGGTGCACCGCCCCGTTCGCTCCGAAACTGAAGGAAATATGGCCTAGAGGCAATAATACAATTATTATTTATTCCTTATATCATGATAAATGTTTATTATTCATGCTAGAATTGTATTAACCGGAAACACAATACTTGTGTGAATACATAGTCAAACAGAGTGTCACTAGTATGCCTCTACTTGACTAGCTCGTTGATCAAAGATGGTTATGTTTCCTAGCCATAGACATGAGTTGTCATTTAATTAACGGGATCGCATCATTAGGAGAATGATGTGATTGACTTGACCCATTCCGTTAGCTTAACACTTGATCGTTTAGTATTCTGCTATTGCTTTCTTCATGACTTATACATGTTCCTATGACTATGAGATTATGCAACTCCCGTTTATCGGAGGAACACTTTGTGTGCTACCAAACTTCACAACGTAACTGGGTGATTATAAAGGTGCTCTACAGGTGTCTCCGAAGGTACTTGTTGGGTTGGCGTATTTCGAGATTAGGATTTGTCACTCCGATTGTCGGAGAGGTATCTCTGGGCCCACTCGGTAATGCACATCACTATAAGCCTTGCAAGCATTGTAACTAATGAGTTAGTTGCGGGATGATGTATTACGGAACGAGTAAAGAGACTTGCCGGTAACGAGATTGAACTAGGTATTGAGATACCGACGATCGAATCTTGGGCAAGTAACATACCGATGACAAAGGGAACAACGTATGTTGTTATGCGGTCTGTCCGATAAAGATCTTCGTAGAATATGTAGCAGCCAATATGGGCATCCAGGTTCCGCTATTTGTTATTGACCAGAGAGGTGTCTCGGTCATGTCTACATAGTTCTCGAACCCGTAGGGTCCGCACGCTTAACGTTCGTTGACGATATAGTACTATGAGTTAGGTATGTTGGTGACCGAATGTTGTTCGGAGTTTCGGATGAGATCACGGATATGACGAGGAACTCCGGAATGGTCCGGAAGTAAAGATTGATATGTGGATAGTAGTGTTTGATCTCCGGAAGGGTTCCGGAATCCATCGAAAGGGGTGCCGGATGTTTCCCGAAATGTTTGGGCACGAGAACACTTTATCTGGGCCAAAGGGGAAAGCCCACGAAGTTTTTGGAAAGCGCAAAAGGAAGTTTTGCGGAGTCCAGGGGCCAGACGCCAAGGTCCCTGGCGTCTGGGTCCAGACGCCGGGAAACCTGGCGTCTGGCCCTGGAGTCCGAGAAGGACTCTTGCCTTTCGGGTGAAACCGACTTTGTGGAGGCTTTTAATCCAAGTTTCGACCCCAAGGCTCAACATATAAATAGAGGGGTAGGGCTAGCACCCAAGAGACATCAAGAAACACCAAGCCGTGTGCCGGCAACCCCGTCCCCTCTAGTTTATCCTCCGTCATAGTTTTCGTAGTGCTTAGGCGAAGCCCTGCGGAGATTGTTCTTCACCAACACCGTCACCACGCCGTCGTGCTGCCGGAACTCATCTACTACTTCGCCCCTCTTGCTGGATCGAGAAGGCGAGGACGTCATCAAGCTGAACATGTGCTGAACACGAAGGTTCCGTACGTTCGGTACTTGATCGGGACGGATCGCGAAGGTGTACGACTATATCAACCGCGTTGATAAACACTTCCGCTTGTGGTCTACGAGGGTACGTAGACAACACTCTCCCCTCTCGTTGCTATGCATCACCATGATCTTGTGTGTGCGTAGGAAATTTTTTGAAATTACTACGTTCCCCAACAGTGGCATCCGAGCCAGGTTTTATGCGTTGATGTTATATGCACGAGTAGAACACAAGTGAGTTGTGGGCGATACAAGTCATACTGCTTACCAGCATGTCACACTTTGGTTTGGCGGTATTGTTGGATGAAGCGGCCCGGACCGATTACGCGTAAGCTTATGCGAGACTGGTTCTACCGACATGCTTTGCACACAGTTGGCTGGCGGGTGTCAGTTTCTCCAACTTTAGTTGAACCGAGTGTGGCTACGCTCGGTCCTTGAGAAGGTTAAAACAACACTAACTTGACGAACTATCGTTGTGGTTTTGATGCGTAGGTGTAAGTGCATCTAGCGCCCCTTAGTGATTTTGGTGTATTAAAGACTTATAGGTTAAGGGACTAATGTGTTTATGACTGTACACAGGTCTATAAGTCTATGAGGAGTTTGATATTTACAGAGAAAGTCGACCCCTAAAAATGCAGTTCTTCGACTGAAGACTTTGAAAGTGAAGAAATTGGTGTGTCCTTGAAGACTTGGTATTCATTCGAGGAACATGAAGCATGAAGAATTTTGTTTTTGTAGTTTCATTTTCTCTTTCTTGAGTCATAGGAAACCACGTACTGTTAAAGGGGTCGAGGAAATACTAAGGAAAAATTTCCATGTGATGCTCAACTCAAAATCCTACACCTACCAATCCCTTCGAGGAAGCCATTGGAAATCTCATACAGTTCAGTCAATTTCTTCAGTGACAGAGACGAAGTTCTTCTAGTCGCTGAGGAATTTGTTCTGACTGAGGAGTTAGGAATTCGCCAGTGCGGATTGCCTACACAGTGAGGAACATGATAGCCCTGAGGAATTTGGTACTCAAATTTCTGACCGTTGCTGTGCTATGCGCCAGCTGTCCCAAAATATCTACCCACCTAACGGTCATATCATTGAAGGGCATTTATGTCTTATCATGTCGGGCTGCTCCCTAGGCTATAAATAGCCGCCCCCTACAACCACTAGTTGGTTGGCTGCTCCGAGAGAAACTGACACTTGTCATTTGAGAGCATCCCATCCTCCGAGGACTTTGAGCGAAAATCATCAAGTGAGGAAAATCCAAACCCAAACACCTACAAACCCAAAGTGATTGAGCATCACTGAAGAGATTGATCCTGCGTGGATCCGACTCTTGTTACCTTTGAAGACTGTGCTTCTTCCAGACGGTTAGGCGTCATGGTCTAGAGCATCCAAGACGAATTGTGGATCACCGAGTGACCGAGTTTGTGAAGGTTCGGAAGTCACCTGAAGACTTACCACGAGTGATTGGGTGAGGTCTGTGTGACCTTAGCTCAAGGAGAATACGGTGAGGACTGTGTGTCCGGGACTGTGTGTCCTCAGGTTTAAATACCTAGCCGCTCCAACCAGATGTACAACTGAGACAGCAGTTGGAACTGGTCTACCAAATCATTGTCTTCACCAAGCTTAATGGTTCTATTTCCTCAACTCTTTCATTTCCTCATAACTGTGTTGTGCACTTGTTCATATCTGAGTTTGAAGACTTTGACTGAAGACTTTCTCAATTTCCTCAGTTCAATTTCTTCAGTCTGTTTGTCTTCATCCTGTGTTATCCTATGATTACGCTTTCTGTACTCTGTGCTTGTCTTCATTTCATCATGATGACCATGATTGTGTTCTGTTATGTTTACTTTTGAGTACTTATTCTGCTGCAAGTAGTTCTTCTCTAAGGAATTTCCTCACCGGCAAATTCCTTAGTGAAGAATTCATAAAAATCGCCTATTGACCCCCTCTAGTCGATATAATGCACTTTCAATTGGTATCAGAGCAAGGTACTCCCTTGTTCTGTGTGATTTTGGTTTAACCGCCTGGAGTTTTAGTTATGTCGACCGCAGGTATGATCAAGGTCTCTGCTGGGTGTCCTACCTTCGATGGGACGGACTATCCCTACTGGAAGAATAAGATGCGAATGCATCTTGAGGCAATTGATAACGATCTTTGGTATGTTGTGGAAAATGGTGTTCCCTCAGTCACACCTTCTCTGAGCGCTACTGATCTGAAGAGATTCAAGCAACTCGATTCTCAAGCGAAGAATATCATATGTGGCCATCTGAGCAAAGGACAGTATGGAAGAGTGAGTGCTTTGGAAACTGCTAAGCTTATCTGGGATAGGCTGTCCAAAGTCAATGAAGGAGTCTCAGCACAGCGTGACTCTCAAGTTGATGTTCTTCGCAATCTCTTCAACCGCTTCAAAAGACTCAACAATGAAAATGTTCAACAAACCTTCGATCGCCTCACTGACATCTCAAATGAGCTTCAAGCGCTTGGTGCCACTGACATCACCGATCATGAGGTGGTGAAGAAATTGCTGAGATCGCTTGATTCCTCATTTGATACTCTGGCATTGATGATACAAGAATGTGCTGATTACAAGTCACTTGATCCCGCTGATATTCTCGAGAGGCTAAATACTCATGAGTTCCAGCTTGCTGAAAAGAGAGATCTCTATGGTTCGAGCTATGGCAGATCATGTGCCCTGAACGCCAAGGCAGTGTCTGAATCTGAAGATGAAGATTCTGGCAGCAGCCTTGGTGATCCTGAAGAACTGAGCCATGAACTAGCACTGCTCGTGAAGAAATTTCAGAAGTTCTCAAGACGTGGTCGCTTTGGAAAACCCTCAAGGAGCAATGATTCTTCATCCAGTGACTACAAGAAGAGGCTTTGCCACAAATGCAAGAAACCTGGTCACTACATTCAAGATTGTCCTCAGTGGGAAAAGGAATCAAAGAAGAAGAAATACAAGGATTACAGTTCTGATGATGCAAAGAAGAAGAAGAAATCCTCAAAGTCTTCATCATCAAAATCCTCAAAGTCTTCATCTCACAAGAAGAGCAGCTCCAAGAAGGCTCGGGCATTCATTGGCAAGGAAATGGACTCTGAGGCTGAATCTGAGGAACATGAGGAAGAGGAGGCATCTGAGGAGTCCGAGTCTGGTGTGGCGAGTCTAGCTCTCGCTACCGCATTCGTCAGCAAGTCTATCTTCAACCCTGAAGAAAATGGCTTCACCAACAAGGCTGATGAAGGTAATGATGACTATGCTCCCACCTATTGCTTCATGGCAAAGGGTGCCAAGGTACTCAAATATACCTCCTCTGAATCAAGTGACAATGATTCTGATGAAAACCTCAAGCCCAGCTATTCTAAACTTGCTAAGATTGCTGTGAAACAACAAAAGGCTTTTGAAAAGGTTCAAAACATGCTAGATAAAAGTGATGATATGTTGGGTGAAGAAATGGATCGCACTAAAACCTTGACTGAAAATCTTCAGAGACTTCAGTCTAGGTTTGACAACCTTCAAGATCATCATAACACTCTCTTATCTGATCATGAGAAGCTTTCTTATGAATTTCTTCAAAGAAAGCAAGATCTTGAAAAGCTAAGAGTGAGTTATGAAGATCTTCAGAAGGAGCCCGATTCATTACTTGCTCAACAAATCAGCGCTTCTCAGGAAGAATTTGTTCCTCCATGTTTGAAATGCATTGAACATGAATCTGCTAATTCTTCACCTGAATGTTCAAATGCTTCTAATGCTACAAATTCTTCAACTATCTCTGCTATCACTAATTCCTCATCTGAGGACATTGCTAGTATCACTAATGATGCAGGGCTGAAGGAATTATACATGACAGACATGTACAAAAGCCTCAAAGGGCATCAGACTCTTTGTGATGTGCTTAAAAAGCATATCCTCAACAGGAACCCTAGGAAAGAGGGTATTGCCTTTGAGAGGAAACTCAATGCTGATGGTACATATTGGAAGCCTGAGCAGTACCCCAAAACCTCATGGGTTGCTGCAAAGGGACCTCCAGTTGATCCATCTAATCTATCTGGCTTTACATGTGAATCTTCTCATTCTTCTGATGAGTCATTTGACTCCAACTATAAACTGTTCAAAAATCAGAATGGTGAAGTATTTGCTAGATATGTTGGCACTAACTGCAGGAACAGTTCCCCTATGAAGAAAATCTGGGTTCCAAAAGATGCCTTGAAAGTCTTCAGGTGAATGTTCTCATGACTCCACCTGTGAAGAATAGGAACCCCAGATCAAACTCTTCATACGAACCAAATTCTTCATATGGATCCAAGTCCTCATACGGACCAAATTCCTCACATGGATCAAATTCCTCAAAAGGATCAAAGTCCTCATATGAATATCATCGTGCTAACAACTCTGTTTCACAGGGAAGAGCTAAGGGCTATGAATATGAGCATTATTCTTCTAACCATTATGTTCAAAAGTCCTCGAAGAATTTCTCTGCTTATTCATATGCTTATCCTAACTCCTCTTATGTGAAACGAAATGGGCTGGCTTCTATGCCACCTTTCTCATATGGAGCTCGCAGAGTGATGAACTCTTTTCCACCCCTTCAGATGTGGGTGGTGAAGAAAAAGAACTAATCTCTTATGCAGGGTCAGGTCTCCAGACGTGCGTGAACGTCTGAAGAATTTGCTGGAGACCTGAAAAGTGCCTGAAAGGACGCAGGCTAATCATGAAGAAATGAACTTTCATTTCTCACGTCCTCATACTGCTTTATCTGTTCTATTGCTTGATGAAATTGATCTGATGAATTGATGTCATATTCTTCACTGATGAAGTATATGAAGTTCGTAAGCTGCACTAATTCATCTGCAGGATGATCAACCCAAAGCCACTGAGTAGGTCCTCGATAGTGGATGTACAAATCACATGACTGGTGACAAGAATCTATTGATGGATGCTCCCTTATCTCCATCTCATCTGAAGCATATCATCTTCGCTGACAATGGCAAAAGTCAGGTATTGGGTCTAGGTAAGGTTGCGATCTCAAAGGATCGACACATGGACAAAGTCATGCTTGTCGAGTCCTTAGGATACAACCTCATGTCTGTCTCAATGCTTTGTGATCTTGATATGGTTGTTGTCTTTGGCAAGTATCGTTGTGTTGTGGTCATGGAAGCTGACAATTCCAAAGTCTTCGAAGGCTTTAGGAGAGGAGACTTGTATATTGTTGATTTCTCTACAGGACCACAACCAGCTGTGTGCCTACTTGCAAAAGCTTCAGAAGGCTGGCTATGGCATCGACGACTTGGTCATGCAGGCATGAGGAATTTGCACACGCTTGCAAAGAAGAAGCATGTCATTGGCATTGAGAATGTCAAATTCCTCAAGGATCACTTATGCGGAGCCTGTGAAGCTGGAAAGATGACAAAGGCTAAGCATCCAGCAAAGACTATCATGACTACTACTCGTCCATTTGAATTGCTTCATATGGATCTCTTCGGTCCTAACCATTATTCTGCAGTTTCAAATGATGCATCTCAATATGGCTTTGTTATTGTTGATGATTACTCTCGATCCACATGGGTACACATTGTTACTTACAAACATGAAGTGCAGGAAGTCTTCAAACGATTTTCCTCGAGGGCTTCAACCAACTTTGGTGTGAAGATCAAGCACATCAGAAGTGACAATGGAACTGAGTTCAAGAATTCTGGTCTAGATGACTATCTTGATGAACTTGATATTACTCATGAGTTATCTGCTCCTTATACTCCTCAGCAGAATGGCGTTGTGGAGCGCAAGAACAGGACTCTTGCTGAGATGGCTCGCACTATGCTTGATGAATACAAAACGTCTCGTCGTTTCTGGAATGATGCAATTGATACTGCATGCCACATCATCAACAGAGTATATCTTCACAAATTCTTCAAGAAGACTGCCTATGAACTCCTCACTGACAAGAAACTCAATGTGAGTTATTTCAAAGTCTTCGGTGCTAAATGCTGGATTAGAGATCCTCATCACAACTCTAAATTTGCACCAAAAGCACATGAAGGTTTCTTGCTTGGTTACGGAAAGGACTCGCACACCTACAGAGTCTTCAACAACGTTCTTCACAAGGTTGTTGAAACTGTAGATGTGTGGGTCGATGAAACTAATGGCTCGCAAAGAGAGCACCTACCTTCTGTGATAGATGAACCAGCACCTGAGGAATCTATCAAGTTCAAGGCTACTGAGGATGTCATTTCGACCGAGGAATCTACTGAAGAATTCATTCCAGAACGTGAAGAACGTCGAGCTAATGCACCTGAAGAAAATGCTAAAGAAAATGGTGCTGAAGAAAATGCTGATCAAATTCCTCGACGACAACCAGCTCATCCTCGCGTTGCAAAAGAAGTGCAAGTTGAAAAGATCATCGATGACATTGAAGCACCAGGTCCTCTCACACGCTCAAGACCTTCACATTTATCTAACTTTTGTGGGCACTATGCTTTTGTCTCTATTACAGAGCCCACTAAGGTAGATGAAGCATTTATGGAGCTTGAGTGGATTCCGGCCATGCAAGAAGAATTACATCAATTCGAGCTCAATAACGTCTGGGAACTGGTCAAACGTCCAGATCCTCGCAAGCACAATATCATTGGCACAAAGTGGATCTACCGCAACAAGCAAGATGAAAATGGTCTTGTGGTGAGGAATAAGGCACGGCTTGTAGCTCAAGGCTACACACAGGTTGAAGGAATTGATTCCGATGAAACTTTTGCACCTGTTGCTAGACTTGAGGCTATTCGCATATTACTTGCTTCTGCTAACCATCATGATATCACTCTATATCAAATGGATGTGAAAAGTGCATTCCTCAATGGTAAGCTTAAGGAAGAAGTATATGTTGCTCAACCCCCAGGTTTTGAAGATCCAAAGAATCCTGACAAAGTCTTCAGACTCAATAAGGCCCTCTATGGCCTCAAGCAGGCCCCTCGGGCGTGGTATGATACTTTGAAGGAATTCCTCATGAAGAAAGGCTTCAAACCCGGTTCACTTGACCCTACTCTTTTCACTAAATCTTATGATGGTGAACTGTTTGTGTGCCAAATATATGTTGATGACATTATCTTTGGATGTACTGACCAACGTTATAGTGATGAATTTGCCTATATGATGAGTGAAGAATATCAAATGTCTATGATGGGAGAATTGAAATTCTTCTTAGGTCTTCAAATTCGTCAACGGTGCAATGGCATATTCATATCAGGAGAAATACCTCAAGGATGTACTGAGGAAATTCGGCATGCAAGATTGCAAAGGCGTCAAAATTCCAATGCCCACAAATGGCCATCTATGCACTGATGAAAATGGTATTGACTTTGATCAAAAGGTATACCGCTCCATGATTGGTTCTTTATTGTACTTATGTGCATCTAGGCCAGATATTATGCTTAGTGTTTGCATGTGTGCCCGATTTCAAGCTACACCGAAGGAATCACACCATAAGGCTGTGAAGCATATTCTTCGATATCTAGCTCACACACCAACACTTGGATTATGGTACCCCAAGGGCTCGGCTTTTGATCTCATTGGATATTCTGACTCTGACTATGCTGGTGATCGTGTGGACCGCAAGTCAACATCTGGTACATGTCATTTCCTCAGACGATCTTTGGTCTATTGGTCCTCGAAGAAACAGAACTGTGTATCACTGTCTACTACCGAAGCTGAGTACATTGCTGCTGGTTCTTGCTGTGCTCAATTGTTGTGGATGAAGCAAACTCTCAAGGACTACGGCGTCAACGTGAAGAATGTGCCTCTCTTCTGTGACAATGAGAGTGCCATCAAGATTGCTCACAACCCAGTTCAGCACTCGAAGACAAAGCACATTCAGATTCGTCATCATTTTCTTCGTGATCATGTGTTGAAGGGCGACATTTCTATTGAGCATGTGAAGACTGAAAAACAGCTAGCCGATATCTTCACAAAGCCCTTGGATGAGGAGAGATTTAGCAAGTTGCGGTGTGAGCTAAATATCTTAGAATCTTCGAATGTTCTTTGAAAAGGACACTCATCCTAACACTTATGAAAAATTGATGATTTAGATGTGCAACACATGAAGAAACGTTTTTCTTCAATCAATGAAGAATAACACTCTAAGTGTGAAGAAATTAACGAAGAATTTGATTCTCAGAACCCTACGACAATTGTATGCGGTGTCTAAAATCATCATTCTTATACGGTGGGTCACGCCACCACCAAAGTTGAAAATCTTCAATTTGAGTTTTTCCTCAGTGTTGAAATTCCTCAGTTGTTCATGTTCTTCAACTTTGCATTGTCTTCACTGTTTCCGTCGTTTTTCTTCATTGACTATATATATATATATATATATATATATATATATATATATATATATATATATATATATATATATATATATATATATATGAGTTTATGTCCTCTACAACATTCACTTATGGCTAATTTTTTCTGCTAAGTGAATGTGATCGGACCCTTCCCCCTCTATGCTAAACTCAACCCATTCTATTCACAAATTCTTCATGTGCGTTCTATTTGAAACTCATTCAAAATCTTCACTGTGTCCTTGTCAGCTGAAGAATTTGCGAACGAAACTTTTAACTTATCTTATCCAAAAATTTCGGCTTTGCCGCTCAAACCGTTCCGCATCCCATGAAATACTTATCTATTCACCCACAATCTCACATGATCTCCACTTCTCAGTACGTGGGTGACACATGTCAAGCGAATGAGAAGGGTCAGGGGCACGTTCGTCCAATTTCTTCGGGCAAACCGTTTTTCACTGTGGCTATAAATACACCTCCCCTTCCTCACTTCTCTTTTACTCCGCTCGACCTCACTCCAGCTCGAGATTCTCAAACCCTAGCGCCGCCGCTACTTCATCGTCACCGGTGAGGAAGACCTTCACTGCCTCAACCTCGTCGCCGTCGTACTCCCGCCGGCCGCGGATTTCTTCACTCCGCCGCCGCCGTAGCTGTCTTCCTCCGCCAAGTTAGGGCGTGGAAGATCTGCACTGACAAACTTCACATCTCCACATCCCAGTTCGTCGTGTTCTTCGTCCAGGGTAATTAAAAGTTACTTTTACTGCCCTCTTTGATTCAAATGATTTCTACAAAATCTTCAAAGGTGTTCTTATCTTCAAATCCTCACACACAAAACACCTCACATGTCATCTGTTCTTGATTCATTTATCTAAGCTATATTTTTCTTCAAGATTCCTCAATTGTGTGGATTTTTTGATCTATACAACTCTGGAACCTAAGACAAAGAACGCTTAGTGAAATTCTTCAAGACTCATCTGGTCAAATTCCTCAAACTTGTTCTTTTTTACAAAACCTTCTGATAACGCATATGACCTCTCCAAATTCCTCGCAACTATACTCTGTTCACAGGTACTCATGTCCGCTGCTGAATCACTAGGTTCTCATCAACTTTACTCATTTGCAGCGTTCCTTGAAGAAAAGTTGCATACTTCTTCAGAGAATTCCATTGTTCAAATTCCTCAGCTGAAGAAAATGGCTGATGGAAAGAAGCCACAGAAAGGAGGAAAGAGGCCTGAAATCAATACTGCCTTTGAGATCCCTGATGACATATACAAAGACTATTGCACTCCTGATGAGGCCAGGTTTGGTAAGGAGGACAAGAATCAGCGCAAGGTGCGCATACAGAGGATAGAGAGGAGATGGGCAAGAGAGTGGAGGGAGTACAGATATGTTACTCCCAAATACATGAAGAAATTCGCACTCAATCCTCCATGCCCAAGACCTCCATTGGCACCTGGCCAAGAAGCAGATCCCACCAGCCTCAAGCACGGTGAGGATTATCCTGATGAATGGGCCAAGCGCCAGGCCAAGTTGGCTAGACAAGCCAGAGAAGCAGTGAGGAAATTCAACGAAGACTCTGCTGCTGCTGCTGCTGAGGCCACTGTAAAACCGAAGAAGGCCATGTCAAAGAAGCCTGCTCACAAGCCAAGTGCTTCTTCTTCAATGCCCTCACGGCCGAGTTCCTCAGCTATGCCCTCACGGCCAGAATCCTCAAAGCCCTCACGGCCAATTCCTCATGCTGCTCCTGCTCCTCCAAAGTCCTCAGCTCCTCCGCTCAAGTCCTCAGCTGCTCCGACCAAATCCTCTGCACCTGTGCATCTTACCACGTGCCAAAGGACTACATGCATCTCTATTGCCTCAGGAGCTTCTGCTAGTTCCTCAGCTACACCGAATTCTTCAACTGGCCCCTCTCTGCTGAAGACAAAGGCCACTGTTGGACGAGGTTCTCGCTCAAGTCCTCACAAGAAGCAGGTCACCTTCCAAGTGCCGTCTGATGAAGATGAAGCTGATGATGAGGAACTTGCCGAAATCATCAGAGACAGGCAGGTCAGGGCCGCTAGAGCCAAGGGCACAAATGTGCCTCTGCTTTTGGATCCAAAGTTGATCCTCGACTACATTGATCTCTGGCACAAGGACCCAAACACTCCTATGCCTGATTTCAAGTTGACTCCTGGCCAAAGTCATATGCTGACTGCCTTCATACAAGAAGAGAAATGGAAATTTGAAAAGGCCAGGCAGATCAAGAAAGCACAGTACAAGAAGGAGCGTTTTCTGAAGAAACACGTTGTCTCTATGACAACTGAAGAACTTGTCAATATTCAATCTGAGATCAAGAAACTCAGTGATGAATTTGACGTATACCACGCTGACTGGCTTGGAGCCAAAGTCCGTTTTGTGAAGTTGACAAAAAAGTTCACTCCAAATGTTGCAGCTCCATCGCAACCAGAAATTCCTCAGGCTGAAGCATCTGCTCAGCCGACTGAAGAACATGCAAGCACCACTGATGACATTCAGGATGCTGAAGAAAATGTGAGTTCCAGGGCTGATGACTGCATTCCAGCCGCTGATGAAATTGCCAGGGCATCCACTAGTGGTGCGCCTGAAGAAAATGCAACTGCGTCAGTTGTGCCTGAAGAAACTCAACCAAATTCCTCTGCTCCTCCTGCGCCTACCCCAACTCCGATACTTCCATCTGCTTCAGATGTGAAGAAGACTAAGGCTGCAGAGCGTGCAGCAGTGAACAAAAGGAAGGCATCAACTTCATCAGATTCTTCAGCTCCGAAGAAGATGAAGTCTTTGACCAGCTCGTTTTCAAACCCCATTGATGTTGTTCCTATCTCAACCATGCCATCAAAGGACCTTGTTCCTTATGATGAAGAATATGTGATTCCCAGCGAATCCGATGAAGAAAATCCTTCTGCTGCTTCGTCAGAGCAGTTGGATGAAGAAATTGAAGTGGATGCAATCCCTTCAACTCCAGTTGTTTCCTCGCCTATGCCTTAGTTTACTGCTGAAGAGGCCGGCGTCGAAGAAATGGAAGATGAGGATGTGGACATTGTCTATACCACACCTGTGCTGAATGATGACTTTTGGGAAACTCAGCACCCCAACACTCCACTGTTCACACCGTTGCAACAGATTCCTTAGTCCCCAGTAACTACAGTTCAAATGGGATCTGATGAACCACATGCCACACCATCTGTCCACGAAGAAATTCCAGCCACTAGTGCTGAAGAAAATGTAAATGAAGAATTGAAGACCCAGGCTGTCACTGAAGAAGAAGCTAAAATTCCTCAGCCTGTGGAGCCTGAGATTGTGATTCCTGAGGTAATAATGCAATTGACTGACACTCCTCAGCCCAAACCAAAGGACCCATTCTCAAAGAAGCAGAAATTCAAGGCTGATGATTTCTTCAGCGAGCACGTGTTCTTCACTGACTACAATCCCTATGATTCTGCTCGTCTTAGAAGGAAGCGCTTCTGGACCGCCAGCCAGGCCAACTTCTATTCTTTACTACTCTTCAACAAGGACAAAGTCTTCGACCACGAGCATATTCCTCATGTGGACATGGAATCACTGCCATGCTTCACACCTGTCCACAGTGTGCTTCATGACACAGGCCTCCTCAACTTTTGCACAGACATAGTTGATTGGAATGGAGAGCTCATTCTTCAATTCTATGCAACACTACACATCACAGGAGATGCTGACGATGTGAACTCCTGGGTTTTGGACTGGATGACCGAAAACACTCACTACAAAGCACCGGCCTCTGAATTACTTCACACCCTGCCCCATCAGTCCTCCACCTGAAGGAGCTCGTTGCATGTACCAAGAGCCTGAGCTTACAGATCACTATATGCAAGTGCTGATGAAGCCATTGAAACCTGGTCAATCCTCAAGGACAAAATTCCTCATGAAGGAATTGCAGTATGTACCAAGCATAGTCTATCGCATTCTGACGAAGACAATGAGTCCAATCAAAGGCCACGACTCATCTGATGAGGAAATTGTTGGCATCATGAAGAATCTGGTATTCAACATCATTCATGGCATACTCGTCAACTATCATGATTTCTTCATGAGGACTCTGGCAAATGTTGCACTTTCTCTGTTTGAGCTGAAGCCTTATGCACCTTGGATTATGAGATTCCTCATGACAAGGTCTTCACTCAACTACAAGGCTGATTTTTAGAATCACCTCAGCTACTTGCCCCCGATTGAAGTCCTCAAGCGGACCTATTCCTCAGCTGATGAAAAGGGCAAGGCACCAGCTGTTATTGATGAAGGCATTCGTCCATTGGATGGTCAGTTTCACAAAGCTGCATCTTATTCCACCAATGATGACTCTGCCACTCATGATTCTGCTGCCCATGCCTCCAAGCCAAATCCTCAAGCCACTGCTCCTCATGTGATGACTAACCGTGAGCTTCTGCTAAGTCTTCACCAGAAGGTGGATCAAAACCATAAATGGGTTAAGCGTCAGTTTGGTTCAATTCTTCACAACATGACTGCTACACATAATGCAGTGAAGAAAAATCATTACTACCTTCATGAAACCCTCAATCGTACCTGGGTTGTTCTGTCTCACATTTATAGCGCAGAAGATCTGAAGAAAATGGGTCTCAAGGAAGATTTTGACTGGTCTGCTCCTCCACCGAAGAAATACAAGAAGGTCAAGGTTCCTTCCTTGGTGGCCAGCTCCTATTCTTCATCGCGCGACACCGACGAGCATGAAGACTTGGACGACACTGCGGCAGGCCCTAGATCAACAATCGACCCCAACACGTTGGCGCTCCTTCATCAACTTGAGATTCTTCAGGGGCGTTAGTCCTCAGTTTCGATCCTTTTGGTCATTCAATGACAAAGGGGGGGGGGAATTTGAGTTAGTCCTCAAGTGGGTCTATCTTATATGGGCTTTTTTTCTTAAGTTACAACTCTCGTTCTTCTGATGACTTTGCTGGATCGAGTTGTAAACTTAAACTCTATGGTGGCCTGATACTTTTGCCGTGTTTTTCTGCATGCTTATTCCTCCTTAATGTTAATGCATGCATGCTGAATTACATCAGTCACCATATTTCATCATGCATTTCAAATTCCTCATATTATATGTTAGATGCGTGTATGAATTACAAGATATAGGGGGAGATCTCCATGATTCTACTCTTCAAGTGTGCATTGCTTCAAAAGAAAATTCCTCACTATGCACATCTTCAGGGGGAGTTCTTCTATATCTTGCAATCAAATTCCTCAATCTCAGTAGTTACACTTCATATGTTTATCCCCGTTGAAAACTTAACCTATATTGTCATCAATCACTAAAAAGGGGGAGATTGTAAGTGCATCTAGTGCCCCTTAGTGATTTTGGTATATTGAAGACTTATAGGTTAAGGGACTAATGTGTTTATGAGTGTACACAGGTCTATAAGTCTATGCGGAGTTTGATATTTACATAGAAAGTCGACCCCTAAAAATGAAGTTCTTCAACTGAAGACTTTGGATTTCTGAAGACTTTCTGAAGACTTTGAAAGTGAAGAAATTGGTGTGACCTTGAAGACTTGGTATTCATTCGAGGAACATAAAGCGTGAAGACTTTTGTTTTCATAGTTTCATTTTCTCTTTCTTGAGTCATAGGAAACACCGTACTGTTAAAGGGGGTCGAGGAAATACTAAGGAAAAGTTTCCATGTGATGCTCAACTCAAAATCCTACACCTACCAATCCCTTCGAGTGAAGCCATTGGAAATCTCATACAGTTCAGTCAATTTCTTCAGTGACAGAGACGAAGTTCTTCTGGTCGCTGAGGAATTTGTTCTGACTGAGGAGTTAGGAATTCGCCAGTGCGGATTGCCTACACAGTGAGGAACATGATAGCCCTGAGGAATTTGGTACTCAAATTTCCGACCGTTGCTGTGCTATGCGCCAGCTGTCCCAAAATATCTACCCACCTAACGGTCATATCATTGAAGGGCATTTATGTCCTATCATGTCGGGCTGCTCCCTAGGCTATAAATAGCCGCCCCCTACAACCACTAGCTGGTTGGCTGCTCCGAGAGAAACTGACACTTGTCATTTGAGAGCATCCCATCCTCCGAGGACTTTGAGCGAAAATCATTAAGTGAGGAAAATCCAAACCCAAACACCTACAAACCTAAAGTGATTGAGCATCACTGAAGAGATTGATCCTGCGTGGATCCGACGCTTGTTACCTTTGAAGACGGTGCTTCTTCCAGACGGTTAGGCGTCATGGTCTAGAGCATCCAAGAGGAATTGTGGATCGCCGAGTGACCGAGTTTGTGAAGGTTTGGAAGTCACCTGAAGACTTACCACGAGTGATTGGGTGAGGTATGTGTGACCTTAGCTCAAGGAGAATACGGTGAGGACTGTGTGTCCGGGACTGTGTGTCCTCAGGTTTAAATACCTAGCCGCTCCAACCAGATGTACAACTGAGACAGCAGTTGGAACTGTACCAAATCATTGTCTTCACCAAGCTTACTGGTTCTATTTCCTCAACTCTCTCATTTCCTCATAACTGTGTTGTGCACTTGTTCATATCTGAGTTTGAAGACTTTGACTGAAGACTTTCTCAATTTCCTCAGTTCAATTTCTTCAGTCTGTTTGTCTTCATCCTGTGATTACGCTTTCTGTACACTGTGCTTGTCTTCATTTCATCATGATGACCATGCTTGTGTTCTGTTATGTTTACTTTTGAGTACTTATTCCGCTGCAAGTAGTTCTTCGCTAAGGAATTTCCTCACCGGCAAATTCCTCAGTGAAGAATTAATAAAAATCGCCTATTCACCCCCCCTCTAGTCGATATAACGCACTTTCAGTAGGTAAGAACGGTTCTTGCTCAGCCCGTAGCAGCCACGTAAAACTTGCAACAACAAAGTAGAGGACGTCTAACTTGTTTTTGCAGAGCATGTTGTGATGTGATATGGTCAAGACGTGATGCTATATTTTATTGTATGAGATGATCATGTTTTGTAACCGAGTTATCAGCAACTGGCAGGAGCCATATGGTTGTCGCTTTATTGTATGTAATCACCCTGTAATTGCTTTACTTTATCATTAAGCGGTAGCGATAGTCGTAGAAGCATAAGTTGGCGAGACAACAACGATGATACGATGGAGATCAAGGTGTCGCGCCGGTGACGATGGTGATCATGATGGTGCCTCGGAGATGGAGATCACAAGCACAAGATGATGATGGCCATATCATATCACTTATATTGATTGCATGTGATGTTTATCTTTTATGCATCTTATCTTGCTTTGTTTGACAGTAGCATTATAAGATGATATCTCACTAAATTTCAGGGTATAAGTGTACTCCCCGAAGATGCACCGTTGCGAAAGTTCTTCGTGCTGAGACACCACGTGATGATCGGGTGTGATAGGCTCTACGTTCAAATACAACGGGTGCAAAATAGTTGCACACGCGGAATACTTAGGTTAAACTTGACGAGCCTAGCATATGCAGATATGGCCTCAGAACACTGAGACCGAAAGGTCGAGCGTGAATCATATAGTAGATATGATCAACATAGTGATGTTCACCATTGAAACTACTCCATCTCACGTGATGATCGGACATGGTTTAGTTGATATGGATCACGTGATCACTTAGATGATTAGAGGGATGTCTATCTAAGTGGGAGTTCTTAAGTAATATGATTAATTGAACTTTAATTTATCATGAACTTAGTCCTGGTAGTATTAGCATATCTATGTTCTAGATCAATAGCTCGCGAAGCTCCCCTGTTTTATTTTTGATATGTTCCTAGAGAAAACTAAGTTGAAAAATGTTAGTAGCAATGATGCGGATTAGATCCGTGATCTAAGGTTTATCCTCATTGCTGCACAGAAGAATTATGTCCTTGATGCACCGCTAGGTGACAGACCTATTACAGGAGCAGATGTAGACGTTATGAACATTTTGACAAAAGCTCGGTATGATGACTACTTGATAGTTAAGTGCACCATGCTTTACGGCTTAGAACCGGGACTTCAAAAATGTTCTGAATGCCACAGAGCATATAAGATGTTCCAAGAGTTGAAATTGGTATTTCATACTCATGCCCGTGTCGAGAGGTATGAGACCTCTGACAGTACTTTGCCTACAAGATGGAGGAGAATAGCTCAATCAGTGAGCATGTGCTCAGATTGTCTGGGTACTACAATTGGTTGAATCAAGTGGGAGTCAATCTTCCAGATAAGATAGTAATTGGCAGAATTCTCTAGTCACTATCACCAAGTTAATAGAACTTCGTGATGAACTATAATATGCAAGGGATGATGAAAATAATTCCCGAGTTCTTCGCGATGCTGAAATCGACGAAGTTAGAAATCAAGAAAAGCATCAAGTGTTGATGGTTGACAAGACCACTAGTTTCAAGAAAAGGGCAAAGGGAAGAAGGGGAACTTCAAGAAGAACGGCAAGCAAGTTGCTACTCAAGTGAAGAAGCCCAAGTCTGTACCTAAGCCTGAGACTAAGTGCTTCTACTGCAAAGGGACTGGTCACTGGAAGCGGAACTACCCCAAGTATTTGGCGGATAAGAAGGATGGCAAAGTGAACAAAGGTATATTTGATATACAGATTATTGATGTGTATTTTACTAGTGTTCGTAGCAACCCCTCGGTATTTGACACTGGTTCAGTTGCTAAGAGTAGTAACTCGAAGCAGGACTTGCAGAATGAACAAAGACTAGTTAAGGGTGAAGTGACGATGTGTGTTGGAAGTGTTTCCAAGATTGATATGATCATCATCGCACGCTCCCTACACTTTCGGGATTAGTGTTGAACCTAAATAAGTGTTATTTGGTGTTTGTGTTGAGCATGAATATGATTTGATCATGTTTATTGCAATACAGTTATTCATTTAAGTTAGAGAATAATTGTTGTTCTATTTACATGAATAAAACCTTCTATGGTCATACACCCAATGAAAATGGTTTGTTGGATCTCGATCGTAGTGATACACATATTCATAATATTGAAGCCAAAAGATGCAAAGTTAATAATGACAGTGCAACTCATTTGTGGCACTGCCGTTTAGGTCATATTGGTGTAAAGCGCATGAAGAAACTCCATGCTGATGGGATTTTAGAATCACTTGATTATGAATCACTTGATGCTTGCAAACCATGCCTTATGGGCAAGATGACTAAAGACTCTGTTCTCCGGAACAATGGAGCGAGCAACCAACTTATTGGAAATAATACGTACTGATGTATGCGATCTGATGATTGTTGAGGCTCGCGGCGGGTACCGTTATTTTCTGACCTTCACAAATGATTTGAGCAGATATGGGTATATCTACTTGATGAAACATAAGTCTGAAACATTTGAAAAGTTCATATAATTTCAGAGTGAAGTGGAAAATCATCGTAACAAGCGAATAAAGTTTCTACGATCTGATCGTGGAGGAGAATATTTGAGTTACGAGTTTGGTCTTCATTTGAAACAATGCAGAATAGTTTCGCAACTCACGCCACCTGTAACACCACAGCGTAATGGTGTGTGTGAACATCGTAACCGTACTTTATTAGATATGGTGCAATCTATGATGTCTCTTACCGATTTACCACTATTGTTTTGGGGTTATGCATTAGAGATACCTGCATTCATGTTAAATAGGGCACCATCTAAATCTGTGAGACGACACCTTATGAACTTTGGTTTGGCAAGAAACCAAAAAGTTTTCGTTTCTTAAAATTTGGGGTTGCAATGCTTATGTGAAAAAGTTTCATCCTGATAAGCTCAAACCCAAATCGGAGAAATGTGTCTTCATAGGATACCCAAAGGAGACAGTTGGGTACACCTTCTATCACAGATCCGAAGGCAAGATATTCGTTGCTTATAATGGATCCTTTCTAGAGAAGGAGTTTCTCGCGAAAGAAGTGAGTGGGAGGAAAGTAGAACTTGATAAGGTAACTGTACCTGCTCCCTTATTGGAAAGTAGTTCATCACAGAAATTTGTTCCTCTGACTCCTACACCAATTAGTGAGGAAGCTAATGATGATGATCATGTAACTTCAGATCAAGTTACTACTGAACCTCGTAGGTCAACCAGAGTGAGATCCGCACCAGAGTGGTACGGTAATCCTGTTCTGGAGGTCATGCTACTTGACCATGACGAACCTACGAACTATGAGGAAGCGATGATGAGCCCGGATTCCGTGAAATGGCTTGAGGCCATGAAATCTGAGATGGGATCCATGTATGAGAACAAAGTGTGGACTTTGGTTGACTTGCCCGATGATCGGCAAGCCATAGAAAATAAATGGATCTTCAAGAGGAAGATGGACGCTGATAGTAGTGTTACTATCTACAAAGCTATACTTGTCGAAAAAGGTTTTTGACAAAGTTCAAGGTGTTGACTACGATGAGATTTTCTCACTCGTATCGATGCTTAAAGTCTGTCCGAATCATGTTAGCAATTGCCGCATTTTATGAAATCTGGCAAATGGATAACAAAACTACAATCCTTAATGGATTTATTAAAGAAGAGTTGTATATGATGCAACCAGAAGGTTTTGTCAATCCTAAAGGTGCTAACAAAATATGCAAGCTCGAGCGATCCATTTATGGACTGGTGCAAGCATCTCGGAGTTGGAATGGACGTTTTGATACTGTGATCAAAGCATATAGTTTTATACAGACTTGCGGTGAAGCCTGTATTTACAAGAAAGTGAGTGGGAGCACTACAGCCTTTCTGATAAGTATATGTGAATGACATATTGTTGATCGGAAATGATGTAGAATTTTCTGGAAAGCATAAAGGAGTATTTGAAAGAAGTTTTGTCAAAGAAAGACCTCGGTGAAGCTGCTTACATATTGAGCATCAAGATCTATAGAGATAGATCAAGACGCTTGATAAGTTTTTTCAATGAGTACATACCTTGACAAGATGTTGAAGTAGTTCAAAATGGAACAGTCAAAGAAAGAGTTCTTGCCTATGTTACAAGGTGTGAAATTGAGTAAGACTCAAAGCCCGACCACGGCAGGAGATAGAAAGAGAATTAAAGTCATTCCCTATGCCTCAGCCATAGGTTCTATAAAGTATGCCATGATGTGTACCAGATCTATTGTATACCCTACACTGATTTTAGAAAGGGAGTACAATAGTGATCTAGGAGTAGATCACTTGACAGCGGTCAAAATTATCCTTAGTGGAATAAGGATATGTTTCTCGATTATGGAGGTGACAAAAGGTTCGTCGTAAAGGGTTACGTCGATGCAAGTTTTGACACTGATCCAGATGACTCTAAGTCTCAATCTGGATACATATTGAAAGTGGGAGCAATTAGCTAGAGTAGCTCCGTGCAGAGCATTGTTGACATAGAAATTTGCAAAATACATACGGATCTGAATGTGGCAGACCCGTTGACTAAAACTTCTCTCACAAGCAAAACATGATCACACCTTAGTACTCTTTGGGTGTTAATCACATAGCGATGTGAACTAGATTATTGATTCTAGTAAACCCTTTGGGTGTTGGTCACATGACGATGTGAACTATTGGTGTTAAATCACATGGCGATGTGAACTAGATTATTGACTCTAGTGCAAGTGGGAAACTGAAGGAAATATGCCGTAGAGGCAATAATAAAGTTATTATTTATTTCCTTATATCATGATAAATGTTTATTATTCATGCTAGAATTGTATTAACCGGAAACATAATACTTGTGTGAATACATAGACAAACAGAGTGTCACTAGTATGCCTCTACTTGACTAGCTCGTTGATCAAAGATGGTTATGTTTCCTAGCCATAGACATAAGTTGTCATTTGATTAACGGGATCACATCATTAGGAGAATGATGTGATTGATTTTACCCATTCTGTTAGCTTAGTACTTGATCGTTTAGTATTCTGCTATTGCTTTCTTCATGACTTATACATGTTCCTATGACTATGAGATTATGCAACTCCCGTTTACCGGAGGAACACTTTGTGTGCTACCAAACGTCACAACGTAACTGGGTGATTATAAAGGGGCACTACAGGTGTCTCCAAAGGTACTTGTTGGGTTGGCGTATTTCAAGATTAGGATTTGTCACTCCGATTGTCGGAGAGGTATCTCTGGGCCCACTCGGTAATGCACATCACTATAAGCCTTGCAAGCATTGTAACTAATGAGTTAGTTGCGGGATGATGTATTACGGAACGAGTAAAGAGACTTGCTGGTAACGAGATTGAACTAGGTATTGAGATACCGACGATCGAATCTTGGGCAAGTAACATACCGATGACAAAGGGAACAACGTATGTTGTTATGCGGTCTGACCGATAAAGATCTTCGTAGAATATGTAGGAGCCAGTATGGGCATCCAGGTTCCGCTATTGGTTATTAACCAGAGAGGTGTCTCAGTCATGTCTACATAGTTCTCGAACCCGTAGGGTCCGCACGCTTAACGTTCGTTGACGATATAGTACTATGAGTTAGGTATGTTGGTGACCGAATGTTGTTCGGAGTTTCGGATGAGATCACGGATATGAAGAGGAACTCCGGAATGGTCCAGAAGTAAAGATTGATATGTGGATAGTAGTGTTTGATCTCCGGAAGGGTTCCGGAATCCATCGGAAGGGGTTCCGGATGTTTCCCGAAATGTTTGGGCACGAGAACACTTTATCTGGGCCAAAAGGGAAAGCCCATGAGGTTTTTGGAAAGCGCAAAAGGAAGTTTTCTGGAGTCCAGGGGCCAGACGCCAGGGTCCCTGGCGTCTGGGTCCAGAAGCCGGGAAACCTGGCGTCTGGCCCTGGAGTCCGAGAAGGACTCTTGCCTTTCGGGTGAAACCGACTTTGTGGAGGCTTTTACTCCAAGTTTCGACCCCAAGGCTCAACATATAAATAGAGGGGTAGGGCTAGCACCCAAGAGACATCAAGAAAGACCAAGTCGTAGTGCTTAGGCGAAGCCCTGCGGAGATTGTTCTTCACCAACACCGTCACCACGCCGTCGTGCTGCCGAAACTCATCTACTACTTCGCCCCTCTTGCTGGATCGAGAAGGCGAGGACGTCATCGAGCTGAACGTGTGCTGAATGCGGAGGTGCCGTACGTTCGGTACTTGATCGGGATGGATCGCGAAGGTGTACGACTACATCAACCGCGTTGATAAACGCTTCCGCTTACGATCTACGAGGGTACGTAGACAACACTCTCCCCTCTCGTTGATATGCATCACCATGATCTTGCGTGTGCGTAGGAATTTTTTTGAAATTACTACATTCCCCAACAGAAACCACTCCCCACCGCTGGTCTGTCGCCGCCCCGGCCATCCCTCTAGCCCCCCCTGTGCCGAGCTTTTTCTCCCGCGATCCCCATGCCACCGCTGTCGGTGTCAAAACTGGCGGATCTTGGGTAGGGGGTCCCAAACTGTGCGTCTAGGATCGATGGTAAGAGGAGACGGGGGACACAATGTTTCCCAGGTTCGGTCCCTCTCTATGGAGGTAATACCCTACTTCCTGCTTGATTGATCTTGATGAATATGAGTGTTACAAGAGTTGATCTACCATGAGATCGTAATGGCTAAACCCTATATGTCTAGCCTATGAGTATACGGTAATGAATCTGTCCTATCTGGACTATGCTCTCCGGTTTGTATAGACACCGGAGAGATCTAGGGTTACATGGAGTCAGTTACATAAGAGGGAATCTTCATAGTCGGTCGGCAAGCTTGTCTTCCACGCCAAGTAGAGTCCAATCCGGACACGGGTATAGTCTTCGGTCTTCGTGTCTTCACAGCCCATCAGTCCGGCCCATAGATAGCAGGTCGGACGCCCGAGGACCCCTTAGTCCAGGACTCCCTCCGTAGCCCCTGAACCTGGCTTCAATGACGAGGAGTCCGGCGTGCAGATTGTCTTCGGCATTGCAAGGCGGGTTCCCCTTCTCCCGAACTCCAAGATAGTCTTCGGATGTGATGATTGTATCCGGACCTGTTACACACCATATTCCACCGCAGAGAGAATATATATATTTCACACGAGTTCTATCCGCTGACAGCTTCCTGCAAAGTGATATCATGCCCGTCCGGTCATAATTTCGAACCGTTTTTCTTCTGCCATCCCACGTTTCATAACGCGGTTGCTACTGGCACATCTTGTCGAAGCAAAGATCGTGTCCCCCTATTGCGGGATTGTCATCAATGCGGGCATGGGTAACCCAACCGTGCCGTTTACACGGCCCTTGGGAATAGGCGAGTTTAAGGCGGGTAGGGAGGCGTTTGACATTCGCGGCCTCTATAAGGGGGTAAGGACTCCCTTCTTCCACCCACGCCCTTTCTCTTTCTTAGCCCTTCCGTCCTTGAGCTCCAGCGCCCAAGCCTTAGCTTCTCTCTCGTTCGAGAAAATACTCCAAAGATGTCCGAATCCGGAGCTGGAGGTAAGTGGATGGCCTCTTCCGTCAAGAAGAAGGACATCAAGGAGCTCCGGGAGGCCGGATATCTGGCCAAAGAGATCGCTCATCGACTCCCGGCCAAGGGACAGATCGTCCCCACTCCCGAGCCCCACGAGAGGGTTGTGTTCCTTACACATTTCGTCCGCGGGCTTGGGTTCCCTCTTCACCCATTCGTTCACGGGTTGATGTTTTACTATGGGCTGGATTTTCATGACCTGGCCCCCAACTTCATCCTTAACATTTTGGCGTTTATCGTCGTTTGTGAGGCTTTTCTCCGCATCCCGCCTCACTTCGGCCTGTGGCTCAAGACCTTCAATGTGAGGCCGAAAGTTGTGCACGGCCAGCAAGCAGAATGCGGAGGCGCTATGGTGGGCAAGATGCCCAACGTCACCTTGCCCGAAGGTTCGTTTGCGGAGACGGTGAAGGGGTGGCAATCGGAGTGGTTCTACATCACCGAGCCACGCGATGCTGACTGGTTGGCGGCCCCCGAATTCCGATCCGGAATCCCGATGCGGCTCACCTCCTGGCAAGAGAGGGGCCTAACCTGGGGTCCCTCGGACGAGCTGACTGGGCTCGAGACGTGCATCCAGAACTTGATAGAAAGGAAAATCAAGCTCGTCAATGTGGTCCAGGTCATGCTTGTTTATCGGGTCCTTCCGTGCCAACGCTGATCTTGTAATTTTTGGGAGTTCGAGCCGGCCAAGCACCAGATGCTACTGGAGCTCTTCAGCACGATGCACGAAGAAATCTGGAAGGTCGTCTTCAAGGCCGGCGAGACGCCACCGCCTATGACCGAAGACCGCGGGCTTAGTTTAAAGCGCCAGCCCAACCCGGTCAGTTTCTTTAATGTTTTCAAGGAGCATCCCCTACTAGCATATTTTGAGAGGAAATTTAAACTTCCTTCCCCTATTTTCAGGCCTGGATTAAGTTGGCCGAGGAGATTAACTGTCCGGCTCCGCTGCCCGAGGACCAAGAATTTCCATCATTGGAGAAGATGATGTTCCCTGCACCTTATGAGGTGCTGGAGAAGACGGCTAAAAAGGCGTCCCAAGGGCCAAGAAGGGCCTTCGCCGGAGAAGCACTCCGGACGAGACATCCGAAAGCGAGACTTCCTCTTCGTCCGCTGACGACGGCGATGAAGAGGAAGAAGAGAACGACTCCCCACCTGAAGCGGGGAGGAAGAAGAGAGCGGCCCCCACAAGCCCGGAGGCGGAAGCGCCTAAAAGGGTTAAAGGCTTCCTCGCGGATAACTCCGCGTGGGACGTCGACAGCAGTCCGGAACGACCTCGCCGGACCAAGCCTCGAGCCGCTTCGCAAGTACCAGAATTCGCAAAAGTCTGGCCTTCCTGGTTTGTTAATATTGACATATTGTAAACTTTTGTCATTGCAGTCCGGCGCGCGGTGACTCCCTGCGATCCTCGACAGAGGATTCGCTGGACACAGAGGAGATGGCTAGCATATCTCCGCCACCTGCTCATTCCGTCTCACCCAGGGGTGATGACGAGGTGGTGTCCAAAAAGGCCTTCCCAGTCGGGGGGGGGGGGGGGGAGGTTCCGGAGATCATCGGGGTGACGCCCCAGGATGACTCCTCGGACGCCGGACACATGGGGGAAAAATCCCCCATGGAGAGTGGTGACGGGGTCCGAGTTCCCTTTCGACCACAGCCGGATACCATTCCGGAAGTCTATACGGCTCCAGGGTCCAGCAAACGGCATTGCCCCCAAGGAGGGAGCGTGCCTGTTCCACCAGTGACCTCTGTCCAACCAGAGGCACTGGATAATCTGCTGGAGGCGCTGCGAGGCGCCTCTATCGTGGATGAACATCGTGTCCTTATGGACACGATAATAGAGAAGGTTCAGTTCGCTAAAAGCGTTCTGACCGAAGCCTGCACTAGCCTTCTAACAGGCTTTGAGGTAAGTAATGTGATTATAGGAAAAATATCACAGTATAGACAGTAGCCCCTGATACTCTGTTTGGTGTTCGGGAAGAAAAGCCTAATAGAGGATAAAAAATCACAGGAGTCTAACATGAGTTGTCTATGTGAATAAGTAGGTATCGCTGCAGGCTGCCACTGCTCATGCTGCGGAGGTCTCCGAACTGAAGCAGAAATTGGAGCGGGCCGAGGAGGAGCTCGGCCGCGTGAAAAAGTAGTTGGAGGATAGCCAAGGTATGCAGTAACCCGTGGGTACATTTCGAAAAATGAATAGTCCGACCGGACTGAAAGTGTCATAAACTTTATTACGGGCCACGACCGAGGTGGCAACCCTTAAGAAGGCGCTAGCCAAGTCCGAGGACAAAGCGGCCAAGGAACGCACTTTGCGCGAGAAGCACGAGGCCCGGGTTGGCGAGGCGCAGCAACAGCTCCAGGGCGCGATAGAGAAATTTGAGTCTTTGAGCGCGATTTTAAGGTGCAGGAGTCCGAATTGGCGAAGGCTCGCCGGAGCGTGCAGGATGCACGAGCCGAAGCCCAGAGCGCCCTCCAGGAGATTCAAGTGGCCCAGAAAATTGCGGCGGGTGAGTCTTTCACCATGCCGAGCAAGTATGTAGAGAAAACGTCCCTTGTACTTGTCCTGAATTTTGGTTTTCCAGGGGCATTTGCAGGTCTGCCGCACAGTGTGTCGGACGCGGCCGAGCATTATAGAGCCAAAGAAGGGATGTCTACGGAGAAGCTGTTCTGGTCCCAATATCTGGGATCCGAACATCCGGTGCCCTTCAACGACCAGCTAAAGTAGTTGGTCGAGCTACACAGGTTGGCAGACCTGGCCATGAAGGACCTGATAGTTCGGCTGTGGCCTGCCGATCCTACACCTGGCAGCTATTTCGGACTTGTGCAGCGGCTTGTGAGTGCCTGTCCGCGGCTCGAAGCCGTTAAGCGGTCGGTCTGCATTTAAGGTGCACGTATGGCTTTTGCCCGCGTCAAGACGCATTGGGCGAAGCTGGATGCCAAGAAGCTAATGACCGAAGGACCGCCGGAGGGCAAGGAGCATCGTCGACCCGAGCACTATTTTGATGGTGTCCTGGAGGGGTCCCGCCTTGCGGCGGAGCAATGTTCGAAGGATATTATATTCCCATAAGAACATGTGTATTATCTTGCCCTACAATATAGAACAAAGATGTTATGTAGTATAATGTTTATGATTTTAAATTTATCTCCTGTGCGGCCGTTTATTAATCTGAGGGATGACCAGTCGTCGGCTTCTGCCCCCACGTAGATAGTACGGGGGTGTTCGGGATAAATCTAAACACTCTTTACTCCACATTCAGGTCCTTAAAGGAGGTGTTTAGCGCAGCGAACAAGGCAATTAGACTATGCGGCCTTTACCGCCCCCACTTAGCCATAGGAGTTTGACAATTAATAAAGTTGGCGAAGCCCCTGGTGTTTGGAAGGCCGAATTAGGGGCGCTATACACGCCAAATCGGAAGAACCGATTCTTCGGAAGAAGCGGAAAAAATTTCCGACGATTTGGAACCTCATGAACAGCTGACCGGCTCTCGCCGCATCATGACAGTCAGTTTTCGGCTTTCTCTACTGAGGTGCTCGTCCGGAAGAACCGGGACACAATCGTAGTAGTTCTCCCTTTACTACCCTAGCCGATATAGTGGAACGTAAGGTAGTAAGCACAGGAGCCGGGCAACCAAACTATTGACCAAAGACATGATTCGGAGCCGATGCATATAATGCTACAAGTTCGGGGTGCCGAACTATACTGAAAAAGTGTTCGGACTTTTATTGCCGTGATGCGGGGTATAATGAAGCCCCTGGCGTACTAGTACGTACCATGATGTACGTGTGCGATGAGTAATAGATACTGAGGTGAGGAAACGGAAAGGATTAAGTAATGAGCTGACGCCACCATTTATTCACCGTTGTGATGTAATCAGTACGTCGAGGCGTACTTTTTACCAGTAATGCGATAAGCAAGTAAGGCTATTTAACATGCCGTAACCAAGGGCGAGCTGCATGCGGGTATGTAAAACCAGTATATTAATCGTTTATTAGAGACCACCTAGGGGTTCCCTTGTACGCGAGAGCTCGTTGCCTCCTTGGTGTGTTCTGCAAACGGGTCGTCCGTATAGACCTTGAAAAAGAAAAGAAAAACCCTTAAAAAGAAAAAGCAGGAGCGTGCGAATCCCAGGGTCTATCAAGCCATACTTAGGATCGCGAGCGAGTTCTGCCTCCGTCCGTACCCATGGGGTTTCGAGTGCGTAGTTTAAATGCGTGTGGTACTAACACCATTGCCTCGTCAGGGCTGGGACGGAGGCCAAATTGCTAGTTTGGCTTGTGACGAGCCGAGCTGTCCTGTTGTAGTGTAGTTCGGACCCTCTTAATGATGTCCAGGGGCTTGGCAGCCGGATTATAGTGCTGCTTGAGAAGGCCACTCTGTACTTCTGCTGCTAGGGCGGCGGTGTGCTCCTCTGTACGGAGGGAGCGTTCCGTATTTCCGTTTACCGTAATGACGCCACGTGGACCGGGCATCTTGAGCTTGAGATAAGCATAATGCGGCACCGTGTTGATTCTAGCGAATGCGGTTCGTCCGAGCAGTGTGTGATAGCCACTGCGAAATGGGACAATATCAAAGATTAGTTCTTCGCTTCGGAAGTTATCCGGGGAACCGGACACTACCTCCAAAGTTATTGAGCCCGTACAACGGGCCTCTACGCCTGGTATGACTCCTTTAAAGGTAGTCTTCGTGAGCTTGACTCGTGAGGGGTCAATGCTCATTTTACGTACTGTATCCTGATAGAGCAGGTTGAGGCTGCTACCACCGTCCATTAGGACTCGAGGCAGGTGAAATCCATCGATGATTGGGTCGAGGACCAGTGCGGCTGAGCCGCCATGCCGGATGCTAGTCGGATGGTCTCGGCGGTCGAAGGTGATCGGGAATGACGACCACGGATTAAACTTCGGGGCGATGGGCTCTACCGCGTAGACGTCCCTGAGTGCGCATTTGCGCTCCTTTTTGGGGATATGTGTAGCGTATATCATGTTCACCATTTTGACTTTAGGGGAAATTTATTTTGCCCCCCGGTGTTCGGCTGCCGGGGCTCTTCGTCATCGTCCTCGCTCTGCGATTCCCCTTCTTTGTTTCTGCTATTTACCTTGCTGGCTTGTTTAAAGACCCGGCAATCTCTGTTAGTATGGTTGGCCGGTTTGTCTGGGGTGCCATGTATTTGGCAAGGACGATCGAATATGCGGTCCAAGCTGGATGGTTTTTCGCTGCTCCTTTTATAGGGCTTCTTTCGTTGGCCGGACTTGGAGGCACTGAATCCGGCATGAACTGTTGTGTCATCGGTGTTATCGCCATTGCTTCGGCGTTTGTTTCTATTGCGCTGTAGCTTGCCGGCGCTGTTTTTTTACCTCGGAGGGGCTTGTTTCGTTGGCCGCGTTTGTACTGCGAGCCAGCCAACTGTCCTCTCCTGCACAAAAGTGGGTCATGAGTGCCGTGAGGGCTGCCATGGACCTCGACTTTTCTTGGCCGAGGTGGCGGGCGAGCCATTCGTCCCAGATGCTATGCTTAAAGGCCGCCAAGGCCTCGGCATCCGGGCAGTCAATGATCTGGTTCTTTTTGGTTAGGAACCTAGTCCAGAATTTCCTAGCTGATTCTCCGGGTTGTTGAACTATGTGGCTTAAGTCATCGGCATCTGGTGGCCGCACATAGGTTCCTTGGAAGTTGTCTAGGAAAGCTTCTTCCAAGTCCTCCCAGCTGCCGATAGAATTTTCAGGCAGGCTGTTAAGCCAGTGCCGAGTTGGCCCTTTGAGCTTGAGTGGGAGGTATTTAATGGCGTGGAGGTCATCTCCTCGAGCCATATGAATATGGAGAATGAAATCCTCGATCCATACTGCGGGATCGGTTGTGCCGTCGTATGATTCGATATTGACGGGCTTGAATCCCTCAGGGAATTCGTGATCCAGTACCTCGTCTGTGAAGCAGAGAGGGTGTGCGGCACCTCTGTACCGGGCCGTGTCGCGGCGTAGCTCTGATGGAGTCCGTCTGCGGCATTCGGACCGGGCGTGGTTAGGTTTGTCATGTCTGAATAGGTAGCCGTCTTCGTGCCTCAAGGCACATCCTCGCGATCCGTAGATCGATCTTGTATGTCCTGCTCTACTGTCCAAGGTCTGCCGGAGGTCATACGTGTGACCCCGAACTCTTCCGATTTTATTTTTGCGGGGCGGTTGGGCAGGCTGCTGTTCGGCCTGAGTTGCCGCTTTATCCCGACCGCGTGGTGGCCGGTCGGCCGCCCTGTCTCGACCACGTGGTGGTCGTTCTGCATTACGCGAGGGAGATGTGTGCTCCGGTGCCTCCTCATCAAATTGAGGTAGCAGTCTGCGTTTCGGGTAGCTCTTGGCTGGGCGCTTGAGGCCGTATTCTTCCGCTGTCAGGACGTTAGTCCATCTGTCGACGAGCAGATCTTGTTCAGCTTGAAGCTGCTGCTGTTTCTTTTTCAGGCTCCTTGCAGTGGCTATGAGTTGAAGCTGAAAGCGCTCCTGCTCCAGACGGTCCTCAAGCACGATGAAATCTTCGTTGCCGAGGCTTATCTCCTCTTCGGAGGGTGGACGGTAACTATCGTCCCCCGAGTCATCTTCTATGGCCTGCTCATCAGGGTTGTCATGCTTGTCGTCATGTTCCTCCTGTTCGGATGCAGCACCGACAGGGTCTTCATTGTTTTCGGCGTCGCCCGGAGTGCTATTTTCTCCAGTACCAGTGTTGCTATCTTTTGAGCGGCGAGGCTTAGAACGGCGTTTGGGGCGCCGGCGCTTGGACTGCGTCTCAGAAGGTTTATTATTATCTGGCTCTTCTTTGTCGTCGCCAGATCCTTTGGGTGTATCAACCATGTATACGTCGTACGAAGAGGTGGCCGTCCAACGTCTAGTGAATGGCGGGTCTTGGCCTTGCTCATTGTCGGCATCGTCGTCCATACCGGTGATGTCTTCGGAGCCATAGTCAAGCACGTCGGTTAAGTCGTCGATGGTGGCTATGAAGTGGGTGGCGGGTGGGAAGCAAAATTCCTCGTCGTCCGCCTCTAGCTCGAACCGAACATAGTTTGGCTGTGAGTCTTCCTCCAAGGATAAGTTCTTCAAAGAATTTAGTACGTCACCCAAAGGCGAATGCTGGAAGATGTCTGCAGCGCTAAATTCAAAAATCGATAACCGATCCAGCTCGGTGTCCGCAGGCGCACTTGATCCAGAACATGTAGCCGGAGACGAGTCCGGAGTTCCATTGACGCCAGCATTGCAGGATGTCGAGTCTGTGTGCGGCTTCAACGCCACAGACTTTCTGGCCTTGGAGGGGATGATCTGCTTCGGTACTGAGGCCGTTGCAGCAACAGGATCCATCTCCTGGGTGTGCTCCGATGACATATTTAAGTCATGTTGATCGGAGAAAGGGGGAGAGATCGCCGCGGTTTCAAATCCCTCGAAGATCAAGTCTCCACGGATATCCGCGAGGTAGTTCAAGCTTCCGAACCTGACCTGGTGGCCAGGGGCGTAACTATCGATCTTGTAGCGACCCGACCACAAACGGTCAAGTCTTTGTGCTTCCGTGTCATCCCTCTACATCTGCTAGCCTACCACTGGAAGAGGTCATGCAACTTACTCAACTATGCTAGAGCCCATAATAGCTTGTGGCTGCACATGGAAGTTTCTAGCATGAAATATCTCAGTTCCCTTTGAGCCTGGGTGGAGGACCTTAGGATTATCACACGGGTACTCCGGGATATCCTAGGACAACACTGGATTCTCCAGGTGCCCGACAAGCAATCCACCCAGATGTGTATTAAAGTTGCCACCTTAAGTTGAACCATTAATTAACAATCTCACATTTTTCATGGATTCACTCACGCAAACCACGTCTACGAGCATAGCATAGCATAGCAATATAAGCAATACTTAGAAGTAACTCCCAAGGGTTTGATTATAACAGGGCAATAGGTTCTACCTCATCAACTACTTCCCATTACCCACAAGTTAGTCACATCCTAATCATGCAGTGTTTGAGGATTGGAGCTAATGCATAAAAACTGGGTAATAATGGGATATGATCAAAGTGTTACTTGCCCTGCTGATGATCCGCAAAACCTAGAGACTCGTAGTAGCACGCTTCGCACTCCGGGAATTCTATCGCAAACAAACAATAGCATACATAAGCAATCAAGCAAAGATGCATGGGTAAAACTCAAATAAGAAGATCTAACCAGAAAGTTCAACTTAAGAACTCCAGTTTGCCAAAAGAATCAAATCAAACGGAGCAACGAAACTCAAACTGCGAAAGAAAAAAGATTCGTTTACTAATCTGGACTAAAGTCAAATTTTACAGTACCAAAATCTTGTTCAAGTTGGTTAAACAGAAAGAGGGCTTCGAGAGGAAGATCTAGGCGCTTGAATCGCCTGATTCCGACAAACGAGCGAAAAGTTAAACTAAAACGAAAATCGGTTCAGAAGTCGCGATCGAGAATAATCGCGAAAAATCCGAAAAAAAAAGAAAAACTGACGAACAGGCTAACGAACGAACGTTCGCTGTCTGCGGGTAACAGGTGAAAACCGTTCGTTAAAACGAACGAACGAACAGGTGTTCGCTAAATAAATAAACCAACGGGGAAACCATTCTAAAAGAATAAACCGGAATTTTTTAAAAAACCGGATCTAGATCTAGGGTTTACCGAAATAAACCGACGAGAGAAAAAAATGGCGGCGGCTCCGGCGAAGTCGGCGGCGGCGGCGTCGGCTGGCGCCGCGGCGGCGCGGTGGCGGGCTGCAGCGGCGGCGGCGGAGCGGCGATGGCGGGGCGGCGCTGCGGCTCAGGGCGGCGGGGCTGGCGGCGGTGGGGGGGGTCGAGGCGGGGTCGGCTCGGCCTTTAAAGGGCCGGGCGAGGCGGCGACTTGGGCAAGGGGCCGGGGGAGGAGGAGTCCTCCCCGGACTCGGCGGCGGCGTGCGCCGGCCGGACTCCGGTCGGAGTCGGTCGGGGCGAGGGGCGGGCTGGCGCGGCTGGCCAACTGGGCCTCGGCCCACTACGGTCCGGCAGAAAAACTTTTTTTTAAAATAAATTCCGCGCAGAAAAACACCGAAAATAAATACTAAATGGACGCCAAAAATCCTGAAATAAATTTTCCCCGTCCTCTAAAAATCTACTTGACAAGGTGAACATTTATTTGGGCCTAAAATGCAATTTTGAAAAATGCGTATTTTTCCTATGCAAATAAAATAGCAATAAAATCAAATATTTGATTTTAATATTTTTCCTCCAATATTTCATTTATTTTGGAGAAGTCATATTATCCCCTCTCATATATTCTTTTTTGTATGAAATATTTTCAGAGAGAAAAATAATAAAACAAATAATCTCGTTTCAATATTTGATAAAATTCAAATATGAAATCAGTGAAATCCCCAACTCTCTCCGAGGGTCCTTGAGTTGCTTAGAATTTCGAGGATCGCGAAATGAATATGCAGTAAAATATGATATGCATGAATGATCTATGTATAACATTCCAAATTGAAAATTTGGGATATTACAAACCTACCCCCCTTAAGATGAATCTAGCCCTCGAGATTCGGGTTGGCTAGAAAATAGGTGTGGGTGGTCTTTGTGAAGATTATCCTCTCGTTCCCAGGTGGCTTCATCCTCTGTATGGTGGCTCCATTGAACTTTGCAAAACTTGATAACCTTGCTGCGGTTGACTCGGCTGGCAAATTCAAGAATCCTGACTGGCTTCTCCTCATAGGTCAGATCACTGTCCAACTGAATCGCTTCCAAGGGCACTGTATCTCTTAGCGGTGTATCGACCATCTCAGCATGACACTTCTTTAACTGTGAAACATGAAACACATCATGAACCCCTGACAGTCCTTCAGGTAACTCCAACTTGTAGGCAACCTCTCCCATACGTTCCAAAATTTGGTACGGTCCTACAAATCTCGGGGCTAACTTTCCCTTAACTCCAAAACGTTTCACTCCTCGCAGAGGTGACACTCGCAGATATGCTCTGTCTCCAATTTCATAGGTTACTTCCTTGCATTTCGAATCTGCATAACTCTTCTGCCTGGACTGAGCTACCTTCAGTCTATCTCGAATCAACTTAACCTTCTCTTCAGACTCCTTAATCAAATATGGTCCAAACAACTGTTGGTCTCCAACTTCATCCCACATCAACGGTGTTCTGCACCTTCATCCATACAAAGCTTCGAACGGTGCCATCTTCAAACTGGCTTGATAGCTATTGTTGTATGAGAACTCCGCGTAGGGCAAATTGTCATCCCAACTAGATCCATAATCTAGTGCACAAGCTCTCAACATATCCTCCAGAATCTGGTTGACTCTCTCAATCTGTCCATCTGTCTGCAGATGGAATGGTGTACTGTACTCTAGCCTTGTACCCATATGGTGCAGCTGATGCCAAAACTTTGAGGTAAACTGTGTTCCTCTATCTGATACGATGGTCCTTGGAACTCCATGCAGACATACAATCCTGGTCATGTATATCTTGGCCAACTTCTCACTTGTATAGGTGGTTTTCACTGGGATAAAGTGAGCCACTTTGGTCAAGCGATCAACTACTACCTATATAGAATCATATCCTGATTAGGTCCTGGGCAATCCGGTGATGAAATCCATGCCAAGCTTATCCCACTTCCATTCGGGTATCGACATAGGCTGTAACAACCCTGCTGGCTTTTGATGTTCCGCCTTCACTCTCTGACATACATCACATATGGCTACATACTCGACAATATCCTTCTTCATACCAGTCCACCAGAAACGTTCCTTCAAATCCAAATACATCTTGGTGTTCCCGGGGTGTATCGAGTATGGTGAGTCATCAGCCTCCTGAAGTATTAACTTCCTGATCTCTGTGTTATTGGGCACATAAACACGGTCCTCAAACCATAAGGTGTCGTGCTCATCCTCACGAAAACCTTTGGCCTTTCCTTTGCTCATTCTCTCTTTTATCTCTTGGTACTGTCTACCCGGGGTTAGAGTGAATGCTTCTGAAAGACTGTGTCTCGATCATCCGTTTCTCAAACACCATGTAGTGTGAGAAATCCAACGGAGGAGATCGAGTCTTGTGGGGAAAAGTGCGCAAACCTCTACAGAGTGTACAATCTAATCATGGTTAGCCGTGTCCCCGGTTATGGACATCTTGAGTATCTAGTACTTGGATTATCATATGTATCTCATCACTCTAATTTAATATTGTTGGGTTGATAATTACTTTTTAATTGGGATTGAGTTGGAGGAACCTTCTCAATGATGTTTCAACTACCATGATAGTTAAAATAAAACTTATTCCTTTGTTGTAGGGAAAAATTGGCTTTTCGCAAAACTATAACCATAGAGCCTTTCCACCAGCCAAATATGCATGTAGTGATAGCATTATTCTGTTCTTGCTCTACTGTGTTATATTGCCAGCATATTCCATGTGCTGACCCGTTTTCGGGCTGCAACGTATTATGTTGCAGACTTTTCAGACGAGGAGTAAGGTTCGTTAGGTCGTTGTCGTGCAGCTCAGCTATGCCGTTGGAGTTGATGGACTCACTATATCTTCCAAGCCTTCCGCAGTTATCGTATTAGATCGCCTTAAGCCATATTTATTGTAATAAGTTCTCTTTTGAGACATTCGATGTAATAAGTGTGTGATTGCTACTCTGTTATAAATCCTTCGAGTACTGTGTGTGTTAGCATTACTGATCCAGGGATGCAACGGAAGCACAGAGACTAGACCGTTTGAGGTTGGTTCGCTACAGATTTGCTCCAGATGGCCAAGCGAGTTGGCCCGCAGTGCGAAGCCGTCGAACACAAAAACCTGTCCGGGGAGGAAGGTCCCTCCCTGGACAGCGTCATTATTGACAATTGAAGGGGTCATCAAACTTTTGTCGACGGCACAATGGAACTCTCAATGAAAGCACCAATGGCGGTGTCAAAACCGGCGGATCTCGGGTAGGGGGTCCCGAACTGTGCGTCTAGGATCGATGGTAACAGGAGACAGGGGACACAATGTTTACCCAGGTTCGGGCCCTCTCTATGGAGGTAATACCCTACTTGCTGCTTGATTGATCTTGATGAATATGAGTGTTACTAGAGTTGATCTACCATGAGGTCGTAATGGCTAAACCCTATAAGTCTAGCCTATGAGTATATGGTAATGAATCTGTCCTATCCGGACTATGCTCTCCGGTTTATATAGACACCGGAGAAATCTAGGGTTACATGGAGTCAGTTACATAAGAGGGAATCTTCATAGTCGGTCGCCAAGCTTGTCTTCCATGCCAAGTAGAGTCCAATCCGGACACGGGTATAGTCTTCGGTCTTCGTGCCTTCACAGCCCATCAGTCCGGCCCATAGATAGCAGGTCGGACGCCCGAGGACCCCTTAGTCCAGGACTCCCTCAACCGCCCGACCACCGCTGCCGACCATCGCCCCTACCCTAAACCCTAACATAGATAGTGGGGTACCTCTCCGGCGAGCCCCCCTCCCCGCTGCGGCTGGTTCTTCCTTAACTCCGGCGAGCCTTCCCACCCCCTGAAAATCGACTGACCCAAAAGTCGATTCATTCGACTGAAGTGTAGCTAAATCGGATCAGCATCACAAGCAAGAGCAAGAGCGAGAGCAACAGCGCGAGTAAGAGCAAGAGCAATAGCAAGAGCAGATGAAGCAGGGGACTGAGAGCAAGAGCAGAGCAACAGCAAGAGCGAGAGCTAAAGCAGCAGCAACTCCTACTGATGTGGACGTCGCCGCCGAGGAAGCGACGCCGTGGAGGAAGTGGCCGGCGACGCCGCCGTGGATGGAGCCGCGCCGTGTCGGCTCGGGACCGAGCGCCGGCAGCACTGTGAGATCGAATCAAGAATAAAATGCGGCAATTAGTGTACAACCTCTTTGGTGGCGCTGATTAGGCCTCAGCATTATCCGAGGAAACGGTGATGATGATGCTCTTCTGATGGTGCAGGTGAAGACGGCGGTGTGGGAATGGAGGTGGCGTGAAAGACGAGGGGAACATCGGGGCAGCTCCTTGGAGGTGGAGGACGGGGTGGCTGAACCGGCGGGACGACGAGATCGACGACAGATCCTCATCTGGTACGATGGATGAGGGACGTCGAGGTGTTGCTGTGGATGACATCGTCGGGGAAGAGGCTCCGGCTGGGTGGCGGACGAAGGAGGGTGTGGGGCTTCGTGAGTTTTTGCGGCTCGGTGTACGAATGTGTGGGTGGATGGGATGGGAATGGGGAACCATGGCTTAGGGACGCGCTTGTCCGAAATGTGGGGTAAGTTACGAAAGTACCCCCACCGATTTGACCTAGGCGGTTCTTTCGGTTCAGGGGTATCACGGGCATTTTGCGTGTCGGGGTTTCACAGGAGGTGGGAGTTTTCGCGCGTGTTGTAATTTTGGAATAGCAAGGCGCGGGTTGAGATGGAGGGAGTTGTCGGAGCACAACGAGACAAAGATATATCTTAAGTATTTTGGGGTAACAAGGCACGGGTTGAAGAGGCGGGAGTTTCGCAGCACGATAGACAGAGACGCTAGCTTGAAATTTCGGCATAACAAGGCGCGGCTTGAAATTTCGGGAGAACAATCTTAACATGTACCAAAAAAAAAAGATAATTCGCACCTTATCACCAGAGAGAGCCATGTCCCGTTTTACTATATTACTAGAAATGCATTCAAATACAACAAAAAACTAAAAAAAATCAGGACAACAAACATAACGTGTACAGTACCAAAACAATTTGCACTTCCCTCAACAATAAAAAACAATGTGTGTTGTATAGCATATGGACTAAATTTGAGTACATTTTCCCTGTTTGAATGGGATTGTACTCGGGTTTGTTATACAACCATCTAAATATTATCTTCACAACACATGACATGAATATAGGAGAAGTAAATTCCTATATAAATACGAACTACATGTACATATGATCTCAAATTCAAATATATGTATCCATTTTATGTTGAATTCAAATCATAGTACATGTATGCTCTAGCTAGATGTTCGGAATCTAAACCATGTATGATATACTACGTACAATGTGTTTAACAAGCACAACACACACACACAAACACCATTTAGACTAGTAAGGTACACGTGCATTGCACACATGAGATTTGGCAACCAAATTATGAATAAATACCACATTATAGCATGTAAGCTTTGAGTCATATATGCATGATGTAGATGTTCGTTTAATTCTTATAGTTCATTTCATTCAAAATCATCTAGTTTTTATAAGAAAGCTAATCTATTTTAAGATTCATGGAATTGTGCGTTGTAAGGCATAAAGTAAAAAACAAATAATGGCAAATCATGTAGAAAAACATTTGGGCAATTCTGATATGGAAGATTCTAGAACAAAGAAGAAGTGCTTGTGTTTTGAGGTTTGTGCATTATGCTTAAGTTCAACCATGGAGTCTTCTAGATTGTACATGTGGAAAAATTTGGTGGAATCTAGATGATATCCAACGGCCAGTAGTGCTCAAATTTACCATGTCTGCACCATCGGATTGGCCTCATCCAACGACCATCTTTCAAAGTTAAAGTTATTCGCACACTATATAAAAAATATAAAATATAATATATATAGGGGTATAGATATAGATATGTGATGGGAAATCCACCCATCATCTCCAATTAGAATAGTGTGTCCATGCACGGATGCAATGTGGCCAAACGATGTCTGCCATCGATATCTCAAATTCAAATCAGTCTGACCTTGTTCAATGTGTATACAGTACAACATGCTCGTTTCCAAACCACACCGTGCATATCTCAGTTATATTCATGCATGCATGCATGGGTTTCAAACATCATGATCTGTTATTCAAATATTTGAATTCAACTTTACATTGATTATGACCTCACCTAGTCTTTTACACCCACACAGTCGTCTTCTCTTTTATAATTGTACCACTAACTTTCTCCCGTGCATGCATGCACACACAGTACCAGTCGGCATTATCCATCGCACACATGCAATCTTTTTCTTCAGGTCGGTCTCCCATGGATGCACACACACACACCTCCCCCTCTCCAATATATCGGGCATTCTTTATCTCTCACGTGCATGCGCAACGATCGGTGTTCCTCTATGTGTGTGTGTGTGTGTATAGCTAGGTCTTTCACAGTTTCCCACACAACCTGATCAATCTATATATCTAGTGAGGTCTCACCCTGTTTGCCACGTCCACATCGATCAATCTATACCTCTCTATATAGGATTACATAGCTAATACACACACATTAATTATATATCCAATGTACCCCTCTCATCATCCATGCCTTCCGCTTCATCTCTCACACGCGCGCACAGTGGCGAAGACAGGGGGCAGCAAGGGCCCTGCCCCCCCTAACATCACTATATATCGAGGCTAATATGAATGTGATCATTAGACAATTGCTGGTAAAATGGTTTAAGTTCATGAATTGGCCCTCCTCGTAAAGGATTAGCAATGCTTGGCCCCCTAGCTCATTTATTTTTCATGGCTCCGCCACAGCGCGCAACGGCGCACGTTGTCACCCCCTCTCTTTAAATATTGGTCTCGCACTTGTGCACTCCTTCATAGTCTCCCTCCACTTGGCCCCTCGCACCATCTACTAGCCCCCCACCAGATTTTGCCACATGTACAATCTAGCAGACTCCATGGTTGAACTTAAGCATAATGCACAAACCTCAAAACACAAGTTCTTCTCCTTTGTTCTAGAATCTTCCGTATCATAACTGCCCAAACTTTTTTTCTAGTTGAATTGCCTTTTTTTTTACTTTATGCTTTACAACGCACAATTCCACGAATCATAAAATAGATTAAGGTCTTCTTTGATTCAAAGGATTCTCAAAGAAATTTTGGAGGATTCTAATCCTTAGGAATATTTCCTATCTTGGTTGTTTGATTCGTAGGATTGTAAACCATAGGAATTTTTCCATAGGGTTCATTTGCACTAGATTTCATAGGAAACATCCCATCCACTCAAACCTCTTTGAAAGAATCCTGCGTTTTTTCTATGCACAATCAAACACTCGTACAATCCTGTAGGATTCAAGACGACATTCCACTATAATCCCATGTATTTCCTATTCCCGCGTTTTGGAAATCCTACGAATCAAAGAGGCCCTAGCTTTTTTATAAAAACTAATATATTTTGAATGAGATGAACTATAAGAATTAAACGAAGGTCTACATCAGGCATATAGGACTCAGAGCTTACATGCTATAGTGTGGTATTTATTCATAATTTGGTTGCCAAATCTGATGCGTGCCATGCACGTGTACCGTACTAGTACTTCGAGTATGTGCAAAACACGTAAATTAGAATTCCAATGGCACATTACACAATGTCTCTCTTACAGTTCATGAAGCCACGTGGCACATGTGGAGGTGTTGTCGCGACCTCCTTGTGTGGATTGATCACAGTGGCGTGCTGCTTGTTTGAAAGGATCGAGAAGAGGTGTCTAGGGGGGGTGAATAGACTTTAATCAAGAAAAGTTGCAGTTTTTAATTTCTCCTAAGTTGATGTGGAGTTTTAGCACAAGTTTGAACATTCACAATACATATCAAGCAAGCATGCAAGCATACAAGAGTATATGAGCAGCGAAAAGTAAAGCATGCAAGTTCCAAGAATGTAAAGAGAAGGGATTGGAGTGTGCAAACGCAATTTGGAGACATGGAGATTTTTTATCCATGGTTCCGATAGGTGGTGCTATCGTACATCCACGTTGATGGAGACTTCAACCCACGAAGGGTAACGGTTGCGCGAGTCCATGGAGGGCTCCACCCACGAAGGGTCCACGTAGAAGCAACCTTGTCTATTCCACCATGGTCGTCACCCACAAAGGACTTGCCTCACTAGGGTAGATCTTCACGAAGTAGGCGATCTCCTTGCCCTTACAAACTCCTTGGTTCAACTCCACAATCTTGTCGGAAGCTCCCAAGTAACACCTAGCCAATCTAGGAGACACCACTCTCCAAGAAGTAACAAATGGTGTGTTGATGATGAACTCCTTGCTCTTGTGCTTCAAATGATAGTCTCCCCAACACTCAACTCTCTCTCATAGGATTGGATTTGGTAGAAAGAAGATTTGAGTGGAAAGCAACTTGGGGAAGGCTAGAGATCAAGATTTATGTGGTTGGAATGGAATATCTTGACCTCAACACAAGTGTAGGTGGTTCTCTCTCAGAAAATATGTATTGGAAGTGTAGGCATGTTCTGATGGCTCTCTCCACGAATGAAGAGTGGGTGGAGGGGTATATATAGCCTCCACACATAATCTAACCGTTACACACAAATCACCAAACTCGGTGGGACCGATTCAAAGAACTCGGTCAGACCGATTTGGTTCATAATGTGACCGTTAGGTGTTTCGGTGGGACCGACTGGATCAACTCGGTGGGACCGATGTGCTAGGGTTAGGGTAAATCCAAAACTTGGTTTGACCGATTACTCAAACTCGGTGGGACCGATTTGGGTAATAAGTGAAACAGAGAGTTGGTCAGGGAAACTCAGTGGGCCGATTGCATATCTCGGTGCGACCGAAAATATTGCAATAGGCAATAGAGAGTTTGCAAGACCATCTCGGTGAGAGCGAGATCCCATCGGTGAGACCGAACTGATTAGGGTTTCTGGCAGTGGCTATGTCAACTGAACTCGGTGGCTCCAGACAGAAAGAATCGGTGGGGCCGAGTTGGACTTTTGGGTTTGGGACATATGTGGATGTGAGAAAGTGGTTGAGGGCTTTGGAGCATATCACTAAGCACTTTGAGCAAGCAAGCAAGCCATTAAGCAACACCTAATCCCCTCTTAATAGTATTGGCTTTCCTATGGACTCAATGTGATCTTGGATCACTAAAATAGAAAATGTAGAGTCCTGAGCTTTGAGGTTGAGCCAATCATTTGTCTTTATCACTTTGAAGGGGTTCCACATCCTCTTGTCCATGCCACTCCATTGTTGAACTTATCTGAAACATACTAGATAGAAACATTAGTCCAACAAGAGATATGTTGACATTAATTACAAAAACCACCCAGGGAGCACTTGTGCTTTCATTGTTCCAGAAGAATGTACTCGTCCTCTCTGAGCCACACTGGCGGTACATGCACGAAGCGAAGATGTGCACGCACGCCACGCACACACTCATTCCCTCGCACGCACACGCGGGTACACGGGGGGACGCGTTTTTGTACGAAGATCCACCCCATGTGATAATTTGATGCATGTAAAGTCCTTCACTTCATTGACGGTCAATTAATACAGTGCATGCAAATTGAGTGGACGTGAGGGCGGAAGAAAGACATTACTACTCCACTGCGCACATGCGAGTAGTTAAATCATGGGTTGCTAGTACTTCCATTGGTCTCCTTCGTATTTTATGCCAATTTTTGACCATATTTGTAATTAAAATAATATTTATGCATGTCAGAAAAATGGCACAAAAAAGGGGGCCAATAAACCAGGACGCAGGCAACATGATCAATTTTTGCCAGGGCTACTATTGGTGGCCTTTGTATTTAAATATGAATGGAGTGGAGTATTACTATCTTTATCTTAGCCTCGTAGGGTTCTCCCAGCGCCTAGGCTCACCTCCCCACCTCGCCCACCGGATCCCGCCATGGATAATCCCTTGGATCCCAGGATCCCGCGGGCTGCCGTCTCGCTGCGGCCCGCAGCACTGCCGCCTATGAGCGAAACCCACATGTGTTTTAGAGGGGATCCATTACTCTGGAATCACAGATCAGTGGCGCCGGAGGACATGCCAGGGCTGCGTTTCAGGTGGTGGGCAGCAAGGGCAATTCGGATCGAGGAAGCGTCGCATCGATTGGAGAGAAGTTCCAAGGAGTTGCGCCTGGCGCAGCACAAGGCGGAGGCACAAGTTGAACTCAGGGGAGAGAAGCTGAGGGATGTCAGCATCTAGTAGCGTCGCGTTGATTTTGAGCTAGGGCTAATGGCAGAGATCATATTCACGGAGTCGACTGCGGAGGAAAGAACACGCATGCCTGTGCAATGGCATGAGCAGCCGGTGCAACTGTTCAAATGGGCGGTAGGAGAAGCCAAATCCCGGGACCAGTTGCGGCAGCACCGCTGGGCATGCATCGTAGGCGAGGTGAGCTTCCCTCCTTCCCCGCCAGCGATGCAATGACCTAGTCGGTTGCTGCTGTTGTGAACTTGCAACGCCATGTCGGTTTGCAACCTTGACAATCACTCCATCTATATGTATTGTATTCCTGTGAAAATACTTGGTCATTTGGAAAAAAGATGGTAATTGATTTATCACTAGTTTTAGAATGCTTGGTCGTGACAATCAACCGAAGCCACAACCAGAAGTCTCCATCGCGTAATACTTTACGGTCGGTCGCACCAACAGACTGTCGGTCGGACCCGCGTCTCACCGAAGGGACATGCATTGGCTTGGTCTGACATGCACGACCAGTTACATCACTGACTTGTGCAACCGCATTTGAGCAGTGTAGTACTCCCTCTATCTCAGTTTACAAGTCTTGCACGTGTACCTAGGTCGTTAATTTGACCAACTTAATAAGAGGCATACATTACGGAAAATATATAGAGAACATACATCAAAGCTTTAGATAAAGATATAGAGAACAACAAGTAAAGCTTTGGAAAGATAGGTAACATGCAAAGGCTCCCCCTATATGTATGCAATCATATAAATATGAAACATAGGAGCATGTGAATGCATAAGCATGACATATTAAGCCATGTGTTACATGTATCTTGGCTATATGCATCAGAGTGAATGATGTAAATATAGAAAATGTACCTTCATGCTCATGAGTCCTTCTTGCAAATAGTATGTACAACAGCAAGAGATCCTCATGTACATGACTGAGATGCATATACTTACCTTGTGGTCTTTGAGTTGGCTTTGGAAGGAATGAACCTGAGTAAACAAGGTTAGATAACACAAATACATCTAGTAGCCTGAGCAAACAGAAGAAACCACTAGAGTACCAAGATTGGGATGACATGTAGAGAGTAAGTACTGAGTACTCTATTGGATATAGATATGTCCCCAAAGGTAAAGATGTGCAAAGAATTCAAGGATTTCCTTCGCTTAGATGTCTTGTTCCCCCTGAATCTTGCATGGGATATTGGGAGAAGATAGGGAACGGAAAATCAGAGCAAAAGAAAAGACAACAGAGTTAATGCAAGCAATCAAATATGATCAAATATGAACATGTCTTTCCCCTCTTAAAGACATGTAATTTCTCTCCTCTTGAACACCAAGCATCTGAGGTTTCTTACACACACTCCCCCTGAGTGTCCTCTCCCCCTATAGAAATGATTAAGCATAGAGCTTTGATGTGATCTCTCTGAGCTTTGATGTGATCTCTCTCTCCCCCTTTGACATCAATTTCCAAGAAGGGGTCTTCTGGATTTTGTTTATTGCAGAAGATTTTGGTCCTTGAGTCACAAAGGAAAGTAGCAAGTCGAATATGATGCTGGTAGAGAACAAGAGTCATTGAGTGGAGCTGGAGTAAAAAGACTGCAGGAATAAGTGGCAAGTTGTCTTCCTGTAGTGAAATCGGTAGCACCGAGTTGTGTGCTTCGGTGGCACCGAGAGAATTCGGTTGGACCGAAAGAAACAAACTGGTGTGACCAAGTCCATCACAGAGAAGACACTTGTCACCTCAGCTCACTAGGCACTTAAGATCTCACAAGGATTTGCAAGGAATTTGCTGAAAGATTTGCAAAGAATTGGATGCAGAAAATGCAGAACAAGAAGAAATGAAAAGATCTAGGTGAAGTTTTTTTTGAAAGGGGAAAACACATATGCATGAGACAAATGCAAGAGGAAACACAAGAGAACTTCATCTAGAATTGGGCGGTGACAAAGTCACCTATGTTAGAGTATATTGACATGAGAGTCAAGTGAGGTCACTTGATCTTTGATCATACTCATCATTTAAGCTTAAAATGGGGTTACCATTTTTCGTTTAAGCATCTTGATGTATTCACATCTTGTTGAGTTGCTTTGACCCACGTCTTGGAGTAAAGCTTCTCTAAGATGGAATAACATACCTTGGGTGGTGGTGTTGATCTTGATCACGTAGTTCAACTTGTGTGGGATGCTCAAGGTTGATGTTGATCATCAAGAGTTGGGAGCACCACTTGGAATTTGAGTTCATCTTCCTACATGGGTTAGCTTTGCAAGGAAGAGCACTTGTGTATCCAAAATGACAATCACAAATCTTAATGTAGAATTTGTCAAAGGATATGTTTGAAGAGTTTTGTGCTTCCTTGTCTTCAACCACCATTGTGTAGATACTTGATGATGTAGAGATTGCTCAAGATGTGAGTGAGTTGCAATCTCATGGATTTAGATTCATCCAAGTACCTACAAGGGTTTGATAGCATGCAAGGGTGCAAAAAATATCCAAGACATATAGATAGCATCATGAAAGAAATATCAAGTATTAGTCAAAGGCTCATGCCTTGCATGTATCCAAATGGAGTTCCTAATCCAAGTTTGAAGCATCAATGATGTTCAATTCACCTCTCAAACGGCAAAAGACTTTCTCATCAAGCAGTTTGGTAAATATATCCGCTAATTGCTTATCGGTGCGAACTTGCTTAAGATCAATGTCCCCTTTGGCAACATGATCTCGAATGAAATGATGACAAACTTCAATATGCTTAGTTCGAGAATGTTGCATGGGATTATGAGCAATATTAATAGCACTTTCATTGTCACAAAGCAATGGAACATGTTTCACATATATCCCATAATCTTTAAGAGTTTCGGTCATCCAAATTAATTGAGCACAACATGATCCAGCAGCAATGTATTCCGCTTCGGCGGTGGATAAGGATACCGAGTTTTGTTTCTTGGAGGACCAAGACACAAGAGATCTACCAAGAAATTGACAAGTACCCGAAGTGGACTTTCTATCAACCTTATCTCTGGCATAGTCCGAATCGGAGTAACCAACAAGATCGAAAGAAGACCTCTTAGGATACCAAATGCCAAAATCTGGTGTGTGTATTAAGTATCTCACTATCCTTTTCACAGCCTTAAGATGACACTCTTTAGGGGCCGCTTGATATCGTGCACACATGCACACACTTAGCATAATATCAGGACGAGAGGCACATAGATATAACAATGAACCAATCATAGAGCGGTAAACTTTTTGATCAACCGGTTCACCATCTTTGGTCAAATCAAGAGGTCCACTAGTAGGCATGGGTGTAGACATACCTTTGCATTCTTGCATATTGGACTTCTTGAATAAGTCCTTGGTGTACTTTGTTTGAGAGACAAAGGTACCTTCCTTAGTTTGCTTGATTTGCAAACCAAGAAAGAATTTGAGTTCACTCATCATAGACATCTCAAACTTCTCCGACATTAGCTTTCCAAACTTCTCACTAAAATGAGGGTTAGTTGAACCAAGTATAATATCATCAACATAAGTTTGGCACACAAATAGTTCTCCATTAACCCTTTTAGTAAAAAGACTAGAATCAATTTTTCCAATTTCAAAGCCTTTTTCAATAAGAAACTTGGTCAAACATTTATACCATGCTCTAGGGGCTTGTTTAAGACCATAAAGGGCTTTGTGAAGTTTGTAAACATGATTAGGTTTCTTAGGATTGACAAATCCAGGAGGTTGCTTAACTTTAACTTCCTCCCCAATTTCACCATTTAGAAAAGCACTTTTAATGTCCATTTGGTACAAGGTGATATCATGGTGATTAGCATAAGCAAGTAAGATGCGAATGGGAGCATATGTCTCACCATAGTCCATACCTTTGACTTGAGTGTAGCCTTGGGCGACTAGGCATGCTTTGTTGTGGATGATTTGACCATCTTCATCTTGCTTGTTGCGAAACACCCATTTGGTACCAATGATGTTGTGGTTGTTGTCGGGCTTCTCGACCAATGTCCATACTTGGTTTCTCTCAAAGTTGTGTAGCTCTTCATGCATAGCGTTAATCCAATCCGGATCTTCCAATGCTTCTTCAACCTTCATAGGTTCAATGCTAGAGATGAATGAGTAATGTTCACAAAAGTTAGCCAAACGAGTTTTAGAGCGAGTGATTCTCCCGGTTTGGATATCATTGTAGATTTGCTCGATGGGATGGTCTTTGGCAATTCTTGCTCGAACTCGTGGGAGCTTTGGCTTGGCTCGGGGTGGAAGATCCTCTTCATCTTGATCTTCTTCTTGGCCTTCTTCATTGTTGACGTTGTCATTCTCTTGTCCTGGTGGAGAAGGAGGTTGTTGATGTCCATCTTGGTGTATTTCCTCGTTTTCTTCGTCTTGGTGTGCCCCACTTGTGGATGCTTCCGTATCAATTCTTGGTTCACCTTGTCGTGAGGTAGAAGCTTCCACTTGGACGGACGAGGTACTCTCCTTCACCTCCGTTGGACGAATCTTGCCAATAGACAAGTCTTGGATTGCTTCCGAAGGGTCTTTGTCTCCTACATCAATTGGCAATTGCTCTACTTGCGAGCCGTTAGATTCATCAAACTTCACATCTACCGTCTCTTTAACCTTTCGGGTGAAATTGTTGTAGACACGGTAAGTGTGAGAGTTTGAGCCATAACCAAGTAGGAAACCTTCATGAGATTTAGGAGCAAATTTAGAACGACGATGCTTTTCAAGAATGTAGCACTTTGAGCCAAATACTCAAAAGTATCCAACTTGGGGTTTGTTACCGGTGAGGAGCTCGTATGCCGTCTTGCCGAGTAGCTTGTGAAGATACAAGCGATTTGTTGCATGACAAGCTGTCTCAACCGCTTCTGCCCAAAAGTGTTTTCGGGTCTTGTACTCATCAAGCATCATTCTTGCCATCTCAATGAGAGTCCGGTTCTTCCTCTCAACAACTCCATTTTGTTGAGGTGTGTACATAGCCGAGAACTCGTGTGAAATCCCCTCTTCGTCAAGAAAGGTATCCACATTTGTGTTCTTGAACTCCGTTCCGTTGTTGCTCCGAACCTTCTTGATCTTCACGTCAAATTGATTTTGGGCCTTTCTAGAGAAGTTTTTGAAGATCTTTTGGACCTGCGATTTGTCATCAAGAAAGAACACCCACGTAAATCTTGAAAAATCATCAACTATGACTAGACCAAATGAGTTACCACCGAGACTCTTGTAGGCATTTGGACCAAAGAGATCCATGTGAAGTAGCTCAAGTGGTCTTCTCGTGGTCATGATGTTCTTCGCGCGATGACTTCCTCCAACTTGTTTCCCTGCCTGACAAGCACAACAAAGTCTATCCTTGTCAAATATGACATATTTTATTCCAAGGATACGATCACCTTTAATAAGCTTACCAAGATTTCGCATGCCCACATGACCTAGTCTTCTATGCCACAACCAGCCTTTAGAAGATTTAGCAATTAAGAAAGTTCTAGGTTGAGCCTTTTTAGTGAAATCAACAATGTAAAGATCACCTCTACGTATACCGGTAAAGACCATTTTACGATTGTCTCTACGAAACACTTGGCAATCTACCTCCGTAAATAGGACATTGAAACCGAAATCAGCAAGTCTAGATACTGAAAGTAAATTGTACCCAAGAGATTCAACGAGCATGACATTTTGTATGGAGCTATCATGTGAGATGGCCACCTTACCTAGGCCAACCACCTTACCCTTTGAGTTATCACCAAAAGTGACATATTTTTGAGGGCCGTTGTTTTCAGCAAGCTCACGGAACATATCTTTATCTCCGGTCATATGATCAGTACATCCACTATCAAGGACCCATTCCTTTCCTCCAGCCATGTAGCCGTGAAGATTGGCCATAAGACCAAAGTGTCTCATTGCATCATCAAGATCATAGTCACTATCATCATCCTCATCATAGTATCCATGTTCAACATCATCTTGTGATTGATCAACTCCTAGAGAGGGTAGTTCATTAGATAAATGATCATTGCTATGGTTATCTTTATGAATTCTAATAGCTTCGGAGATGATATTGCTAATGATTCCAACATCTCCTTTCCCGCGTTTCCTATTCCCGCGTTCTGGAAATCCTACGAATCAAAGAGGCCCTAGCTTTTTTATAAAAACTAATTTATTTTGAATGAGATGAACTATAAGAATTAAACGAAGGTCTACATCAGGCATATATGACTCGGAGCTTACATGCTATAGTGTGGTATTTATTCATAATTTGGTTGCCAAATCTGATGTGTGCCATGCACATGTACCTTACTAGTACTTCGAGTATGTGCAAAACATGTAAATTAGAATTCCAATGGCACATTACACAATGTCTCTCTTACAGTTCATGAAGCCACGTGGCACATGTGGAGGTGTTGTCGCGACCTCCTTGTGTGGATTGATCACAGTGGCGTGGTGCTTGTTTGAAAGGATCGAGAAGAGGTGAATAGAGGGGGGTGAATAGACTTTAATCAAGAAAAGTTGCAGTTTTTAATTTCTCCTAAGTTGATGTGGAGTTTTAGCACAAGTTTAAACATTCACAATACATATCAAGCAAGCATGCAAGCATACAAGAGTATATGAGCAACGGAAAGTAAAGCATGCAAGTTGCAAGAATGTAAAGAGAAGGGATTGGAGTGTGCAAACGCAATTTGGAGACACGGAGATTTTTTATGGAGACTTCAACCCACGAAGGGTAATGGTTGCGCGAGTCCACGGAGGGCTCCACCCATGAAGGGTCCACGAAGAAGCAACCTTGTCTATTCCACCATGGTCGTTGCCCACGAAGGACTTGCCTCACTAGGGTAGATTTTCACGAAGTAGGCGATCTCCTTGCCCTTACAAACTCCTTGGTTCAACTCCACAATCTTGTCAGAGGCTCCCAAGTAACACCTAGCCAATCTAGGAGACACCACTCTCCAAGAAGTAACAAATGGTGTGTTGATGATGAACTCCTTGCTCTTGTGCTTCAAATGATAGTCTCCCCAACACTCAACTCTCTCTCATAAGATTGGATTTGGTAGAAAGAAGATTTGAGTGGAAAGCAACTTGGGGAAGGCTAGAGATCAAGATTTATGTGGTTGGAATGGAATATCTTGACCTCAACACAAGTGTAGGTGGTTCTCTCTCAGAAAATATGTATTGGAAGTATAGGCATGTTCTGATGGCTCTCTCCACGAATGAAGAGTGGGTGGAGGGGTATATATAGCCTCCACACAAAACCTAACTGTTACACACAAATCACCAAACTCGGTGGGACCGATTCAGAGAACTCGGTCAGACCGATTTGGTTCATAATGTGACCGTTAGGTGTTTCGGTGGGACCGACTGGATCAACTCGGTGGGACCGATGTGCTAGGGTTAGGGTAAATCCAAAAGTCGGTTTGACCGATTACTCAAACTCGGTGGGACCGATTTGGGTAATAAGTGAAACAGAGAGTTGGTCAAGGAAACTCGGTGGGGCCGATTGCATATCTCGGTGCGACCAAAAATATTACAATAGGCAACAGAGAGTTTGCAAGACCATCTCGGTGAGACTGAGATCCCATCGGTGAGACCGAACTGATTAGGGTTTCTGGCAGTGGCTATGTCCACTGAACTTGGTGGCTCCGGATAGAAAGAATCGGTGGGGCCGAGTTGGACTTTTGGGTTTGGGACATATGTGGATGTGAGAAAGTGGTTGAGGGCTTTGGAGCATATCACTAAGCACTTTGAGCAAGCAAGCCATTAAGCAACACCTCATCCCCTCTTAATAGTATTGGCTTTCCTATGGACTCAATGTGATCTTGGATCATTAAAATAGAAAATGTAGAGTCCTGAGCTTTGAGCTTGAGCCAATCATTTGTCTTTATCACTTTGAAGGGGTTCCACATCCTCTTGTACATGCCACTCCATTGTTGGACTTATCTGAAACATACTAGATAGAAACATTAGTCCAACAAGAGATATGTTGACATTAATTATGAAAACCACCCAGGGAGCACTTGTGCTTTCATTGTTCCAGAAGAATGTACTCGTCCTCTCTGAGCCACACTGGCGGAACATGCACGAAGAAAAGATGTGCACGCATGCCACGCACGCACTCATTCCCTCGCACGCACACGCGGGTACACGGGGGGACGCATTTTTGTACGAAGATCCATCCCATGTGATAATTTGATGCGTGTAAAGTCCTTCACTTCATTGATGGTCAATTAATACAGTGCATGCAAATTGAGTGGACGTGAGGGCGGAAGAAAGACATTACTACTCCACTGCGCGCATGCGAGTAGTTAAATCATGGGTTGCTAGTACTTCCATTGGTCTCCTTCGTATTTTATGCCAATTTTTACCATATTTGGAAGTAAAATAATATTTATGCATGTCATAAAAAATGGTACATAAAAAGGGGGCCAATAAACCAGGACACAGGCAACATGATCAATTTTTGCCAGGGCTACTGTTGGTGGCCTTTGTATTTAAATATGAACGGAGTGGAGTAGTACTATCTTTATCTTAGCATCGTAGGGCTCTCCCAGCGCCTAGGCTCGCCTCCCCGCCTCGCCCACCGGATCCTGCCATGGATAATCCCTTAGATCCCAGGATCCCGCGGGCTGCCGTCTCGCTGCGGCCCGCAGCACTGCCGCCTTCGAGCGAAACCCACATGTGTCTTAGAGGGGATCCATTGCTCTGGAATCACAGATCAGTGGCGCCGGAGGACATGCCAGGGCTGCGTTTCAGGTGGTGGGCAGCAAGGGCAATTCAGATCGAGGAAGCGTCGCATCGATTGGAGAGAAGTTCCAAGGAGCTGCGCCTGGCGCAGCACAAGGCGGAGGCACAAGTCGATCTCAGGGGAGAGAAGCTGAGGGATGTCAGCATCTAGCAGCGTCGCGTTGATTTTGAGCTAGGGCTAATGGCAGAGATCATACTCACGGAGTCGACTATGGAGGAAAGAACGCGCATGCCTGTGCAATGGCATGAGCAGCCGGTGCAACTGTTCAAATGGGCGGTCGGAGAAGCCAAATCCCGGGACCAGTTGCGGCAGCGCCGCTGGGCATGCATCGTAGGCGAGGTGAGCTTCCCTCCTTCCCCGACAGCGATGCAGTGACCTAGTCGGTTGCTGCTGCTGTGAACTTGCAACGCCATGTCGGTTTGCAACCTTGACAATCACTCCATCTGTATGTATTGTATTCCTGTGAAAATACTTGGTCATTTGGAAAAAGATGGTAATTGATTTATCACTAGTTTTAGAATGCTTGGTCGTGACAATCAACCGAAGCCACAACCAGAAGTCTCCATCGCGTAATACTTTACGGCCGGTCGCACCAACAGACTGTCGGTCGGACCCGCGTCTCACCGAAGGGACACGCATCGGCTTGGTCTGACATGCACGACCAGTTACATCACTGACTTGTGCGACCGCATTTGAGCAGTGTAGTACTCCCTCTATCTCAGTTTACAAGTCTTGCACGTGTACCTAGGTCGTTAATTTGACCAACTTAATAAGAGGCATACATTACGAAAAATATATCATTACAAACTTCAAATATTCTTTTTTAATGATATATTTTTTATGTTAAACAATTTATTTTATATAAGTTACATTGATGACCTAGATACACGTGCAAGCCTTGTAAATTGAGATGGAGGGAGTACTTGAAATTTATGTTCCACTAAACTCATCGGGAGCCGCTTCGGGCCTCGAAACCAAACCATCAATTAATCTTTACCTTGTTCCCATCACATTCCAAAGTACTAGTGCTACAATTAAATGCAAGCCTGCTCACACCTACTAGTACGTACCAAACCTGAACGTGTTCGCACTATGCAGGTTTTAGTACTAGTGCTAGTACTTAGGTTATAAAAAGGGGAACTACGTAACCGAAAATTACTCTACCTTCCTCCTCATAAGTCCTTCTTCGTCCGTCCTTGCAATGCCCGGTATGCAGAGCTTAGGGTCGAGAACTACTCATAACAAGGGAGCGGCAACAAAGGCTGCCAAAAAAAGAGAGGGCTCGCCGCCACGCAGAGACCTCGAAAGATCTCTCACGGGCAGGCGATGGCTCCGAGGAGCGGCCTAGCCGCGGAGGCGAACATGCCGAGCTGGCGGCGCTGGAGTTGTTATCCCTCGACGGCATGCCCGATCAGCTCAATAAGAACCTCAATAAGCAGAAGGAGTTCATCCACGGCTTGGTGGAGCTGCTGAAGGAGAGCCTCGACGACATGCCCACTGAGCTCAATGAGCAAGGGGAGTTGACCGCCGGCTTGGTGATGCTGCTGAAGAAGAGCATTGCCTCGGAGAAGAAGGCGTCCGGCGAAATCCTGCAACTTCAGGAGGACAAGGCGAAGCTCTGCCACGAGCTCGACCTGCTGAAGGAGGAGAATGCCGGCTGGAAGAAGCTGCATGAGAATAGTAGTTCCTTGATGAAGATGTTGCAGGCCCTCATCATGGAACAGAAGGAGGAGTTGGCGAAGCTCCGCATCGAGCACCCGGCTGCTGTCAAGGTACGTAATGCGGCCGTGGAACAGATGATGAAGACTCGCGTTGAGAAATCCTGTGTCATGGACAGAATGAAGAAGATGGCGGAGGAGACGCGCAAGGAGATGGAGGTCGTGGAGGCGATGAAGAAGCAGTTACGACTCGGCGGCCAGCAACCTTCATGTAGTAGAGAGCAGTGCCCCAGAATTGTGTGTGAGTCTTCCTTCTTTTGGGGGGGGGGGTGATAATCTTCCTTCTTCTTTTGCTCCTGTGTTTCTTCTTTTGCTTCGGGTTTCTCGCCGCACGTGTCATGTTCTCTGCGAGGCATGAATAGAACAATGCTAACAATGAGATGACTAGCAAATTAGATCATTTTTTATCGCCATATGGCACTGGGCTGCCGTGTTTCGTGCTCCTCCGTCATACTACTTCAGTGGAAAACTTGAGTATACCGCACGGTTCTTTGCTCCTCCTCAGGTCGTCGACACATTTATACGAGCGGTCAAATCACAAGGCCCCGCCTTCCAGCTGTAATGAGCCGTCAAATCACAAAGGCCCTCGCCTCTCTTGAAACCGACCAAGCTAGACTGCCCCGCCCTCTAGCCTTTTAAAAATGTATACTTTTGTACAGTAGTAGTATCGATGGATTGCGCCATGGAGCAAAACTAACAAGATGAAATTAAATAAAAAAGGTGGTACATATAGAGAGCGCTCGTCGCCAAATTATGCATATAGTACTATTAAAAAAGCTAGTACGTGCTTAAATGGGGTGCTAAATTATATTAAAGAAATTAGCATACCTATTTAATTCTTGGGTTCTTATTATTTATGCCACTAGTTGTGTATCACTACTCAGTTTTGCCATTAGAAGTTACAACAACTCAAAAATGCCATCGATATGTGAGATGCCTGCTAAAAAATGCAATTAGATATCTCAAAAATGTCATCGTTAAGTTAGATGTTTGCTCAAAAATGCCATTAGACATTGTTATTTTCACGTCAAACCCGTTGACCATGTTATATGACAAAAATAAGCCGATTCTCACAATGATAAGTGTGGCCCCGCTTGTCAGGACTAACCAAGCGAATAATTTTACAGGAAAATAAGAACGCTGTTGGGATCAAGTAGGCCCCACACTTTATTTTACTGTAGTGACATAGAGGGAGAGCTGGCATGTTGGTTCATCGGTATTTATGTCATTATAAAATGGCCAAAGAGATTTGAGTCACAATAATGGTGTCCAGCACAACACACCCCTCAAATAAAACTAAGCACCCTGAAATTCTTTGACAACTAAACTGCTGGCTATATGATGTTGGCCATATATATTGTACGTATATAATGTGAAGAAACGAGTGGTAGTACTATACCAACTAAAAGATGAACTGTAAGAAATACTAATATGTAAGTACTGAAGAGTTAAAGTAACGAGAAGGAACATAACATAGTTCTGCTGGGGGTCAACACAACACACCCCTCATATAAAACTAAGCACACCTGAAATTAAACTAAGCAACTAATCCGGTAGACACTGCATTAGAACCACCATGAGCAACGACACTGCCACCTTACTCGGACTCCTCGTCCACGTGCTCGACTTCGCCCTTGTCCCTCTTCTTCTTGGGCGATACTTCTTTGCTTGAACCACACACTTGGCTCTTGCTCTTCATCAAACCCTTGTAGATATTGAAACAAAGTAGCCATCCATTGCAGCGTAGTGGATGTGGTCTATATCTAGTACATTCCACTCCCACGCATGATGAAACTTGAACGGAGGTTTCTTCAGTGTACCGTACGAAGGATGAACCATGGCTCCTGCCAGGGTCAGCATTGAAGGCTGATCACGGGAGGGCACCAGCCCTTTCTTATGGAGGTCGAAGGGGTTGCCTACAACGAGGCCTATCCGATGCAGGACATCCCTGTCGTTCCTAAAGTCTACAATAATGAATTTGACTCGGCCGTCCTTGAGGAAGTTCTTAAAATCCTGGCACTCAATGTCGGCATGGCATATGTGGTAGACCAAGCATAAGTCATGCAGGCAAACCTGGATCATGGTGGGCTTCTTCTTCTCTGCCTCATTTAAAGTCTTCTCTCTTTGCAGGACTGTGGTGTACTCAACATCTAGCCCAGCGACCCACTCATCCTTTGAGTTTTCGAACATGCGTCTGAAGCAAGCAATGCATCCTTTCACCGTCGCGGAAGAACGGGTGTAGATGACGTTGAACTCATCGCCGGTGATGGTTCTAACCTTGTGCTCATCACCGATCATGGAGATTTTGGACGCCATGGATTTGGAAGGAGGGTTAGGATTAGTGGAGCTGTCGTAATGTGAAAGGACGGGACGACTAGGAGCGAACCGCCGTAATGTTAAAGGACGTCCGGGGACGAGTAGGAGCAAACTGCCAGTGGTTTTTTGTAAAAATGTTGAGTGGGGCGTGCGAACGGCAGGGTAGTGGCTTGCCTAGTGGATAAATGGATTCATGCACAGTACTATGGGGGGCCAATTAGATGTCATGTCTACTCGACGCCCAATTAAATGGCTTTCGATGTCATGTCAAGCGTCGGGAAAATTACAGGTGATACGAATCTTTCCATTCTCCCATGATATGGGCTTCCGAGAGCCCTTGGATCTGAGATCGAACGGTTGCATGGCGTGATTCTAGACCTATGGGTGAATATCCTATCCTGGAGGGTTATTCTGCAAATTTTCAGCAACTTAGCATGCGATCGTTCGATCTCAGATCCAAGGGCTCACTAGTAGAAAACAGGGCCTTGGTTCGGGCCTGGCCAGCCCATTAGTCCCGGTTTTGCACGAACCGGGACCCATGGGGGGCATTGGTCCTGGTTCGTGAGCCCAGGGGGCCGGCCGAGGCCTCGTGGGCATTGGTCCCGGTTCGTCTAGACCCATTTGTCCCGGTTCTAGGCACGAACCGGGACTAATGGTCCTCGCTCCTGGCCTACATACATTGGTCCCGGTTCGTGCCTAGAACCAGGACAGAAGGGGGAGCTTTTGTCCCGGTTCCAGCCACGAACCGGGACAAATGAGTTGCCTATATATACCCCATCACCGCAGCAGAGCACTCCACAGTGCTCTATTTTTTCTGGCCGGCGAGGGGAGGGCATTTGGGTGCTCTAGCTCACCTCCTATGCACATGAGGTGTTCGATGAAATGCCCAAGCCACACTAGTTAAGCTTTCTCCTCTCGAAGCTCGACCTCTGGGCTCCATTTTTTCCAAGATTTGTCTAGGTTTAGCGGTCCGTCACGCCCCGTCCCTGTCTTCACCGCCGTCGATCTCCAGCGCCGATCTCGTCGCCGACACCACCGTGGTGAGCCTCTTGTTCTTATCTTCTTTCTGAAAGAAAAAAATTCATACTTTAGATAGATACTTGTCTAATTTTCTTACTTTTATTATTTCTTGTTATTATATAGTGCGATGGTTTTGGTATCCGCCCCTGTCGGCCCTTGTCCTATCTATGATTCGGATGTGGTATATTTTATCTTTTTATAACTATTTGGTTCATTTATTGTTTATGACAATTATGCCGACCAATGTGACATAGATTTTATTTATGTAGGAGGTAGTTGAACCGGAAATTCCAACCGACCCTATTGTCGAGAGGTTAAATTTAGTTGAAGAAGAAAACAATTACTTGAAGGAAAAAATAAAAAAATTGAGGAGGAGAAGATGATATTGGAGTTGCATGTTGCGGATGTCATCAATAATCACAAGATCAAGATGGATGCAATGCGGTTGAAGATTAGAAAGATTAGAAAATATGTCATTCATACCGAGGCTTGGTATCATTATGCCGTTGGATCAATTGTTACCTTGGTTGTGATTAGGATCGCATTTGTTGTTGCATTGAAAGGTTTTACATAGCTTCAATGTATGGTTTAACTAGATGCTCTAGAGAGTGATGTCTACTACACAACCTTCTTCTTGTGGACTTTGTTGGGCCTCCAAGTGCAGAGGTTTATAGGATAGTAGCAAATTTCCCTCAAGTGGATGACCTAAGGTTTATCAATCCGTGGGAGGCGTAGGTTGAAGATGGTCTCTCTCAAGCAACCCTGCAACCAAATAACAAAGAGTCTCTTGTGTCCCCAACACACCCAATACAATGGTAAATAGTATAGGTGCACTAGTTCGGCGAAGAGATGGTGATACAAGTGCAATATGAATGGTAGATATAGGTTTTTGTAATCTGAAAATATAAAAACAGCAAGGTAACTAATGATAAACGTGAGCGAAAAAGGTATTGCAATGCGTTGAAACAAGGCCTAGGGTTCATACTTTCACTAGTGCAAGTTCTCCCAACAATAATAACATAATTGGATCATATAACTATCCCTCAACATGCAACAAAGAGTCACTCCAAAGTCACTAATAGCAGGGAATCAAACGAAGTGATTATGGTAGGGTACGAAACCACCTCAAAGTTATCCTTTCTGATCGATCTATTCAAGAGTCCGTAGTAAAATAACATGAAGCTATTCTTTCTGTTCGATCTATCATAGAGTTCGTACTAGAATAACACCTTAAGACACAAATCAACCAAAACCCTAATGCCACCTAGATACTCCAATGTCACCTCAAGTATCCGTGGGTATGATTATACGATATGCATCACACAATCTCAGATTCATCTATTCAACCAACACAAAGAACTTCAAAGAGTGCCCCAAAGTTTCTACCAGAGAGTCAAGACGAAAACGTGCCTACCCCTATGCATAAGTTCACAATGTTACGGAAGCCGCAAGTTGATCACCAAAACATACATCAAGTAGATCGCGTGAATATCCCATTGTCACCACAGATAAGCACATGCAAGACATACATCAAGTGTTCTCAAATCCTTAAAGACTCAATCCGGTAAGATAACTTCAAAGGGAAAAATCAATCCATTAGAAGAGAGTAGAGGGGGAGAAACCTCATAAGATCCAACTATAATAGCAAAGCTCGAGATACATCAAGATCGTGCCAAATCAAGAACACGAGAGAGACAGAGAGATAAAACACATAGCTACTGGTACATACCCTTAGCCCCGAGGGTGAACTACTCCCTCCTCGTCATGGAGAGCGTCGGGATGATGAAGATGGCCACCGGTGAGGGATCCCCCCTCCGGAAGAGTACCGGAACAGGGTCCCGATTGGTTTTTGGTGACTACAGAGACTTGCGGCGGCGGAACTCCCGATCTATTGTGCTCCTCGATGTTTTTAGGGTATATGGATATATATAGGCGAAAGAAGTCGGTCAGGGGAGCCACGAGGGGCCCATGAGGGTGGGGGCGCACCCAGGGGGCAGGCGCGCCTCCCTGCCTCGTGGCCACCTCGAAGCTTCCCTGACGTCTACTCCAAGTCTCCTGGATTTCTTCCGTTCCAAAAGTAACTCTCCCAAAGGTTTCATTCCGTTTGGACTCCGTTTGATATTCCTTTTCTTTGAAACACTAAAATAGGCAAGAAAACAGCAATTTGGGCTGGGCCTCTGGTTAATAGGTTAGTCTCAAAAATAATATAAAAGTATTTAGTAAAGCCCATAAACATCTAAAACAGATAATATAATAGCATGAATACTTCATAAATTATAGATACGTTGGAGACATATCAGCATCCCCAAGCTTAATTCCTGCTCGTCCTCGAGTAGGTAAATGATAAAAGAAATAATTTATGAAGTGTGAATGCTAGCAGGTGCACAAGTTTGATCAATGATAATTTCAATCACCTTTTCTAGCATCATTATATGTCATAACAGTAGCTCAACTCATAAAACTTTTCATGATCAAGTAACAAGCTATTCACATGTTAAAGTATAGATCATAAACTTTCTTGAAAACTAACAAACAGTTCTAAGTCATCAAACAATTGCAATTCATCTTATTTTCAGGAAGGGTCTATGTAAGAGCTTTGATTTAGCAAATCCCACATACTCAACTATCATATAGTCTTCCATGATTGCTACCACTCAAAGCATATTTTTAGTACAAATAGCATCCATCGATCACAGAGAAAGATAGGGGCTTAATGTTTCGCCTCCCAACTTATTTATCATGTAGATAATTGTCAACAATAATAATTCATGATCAAATATATTTGAATGGCCATATTGCTTAGATCTTTCTCCACCACATGAAGCTTGCCAACTAAAAGTAGGTTGGAATGAGAAGGAATACTACTGACTCTTGCATAAAAGTAAAAGATAGGCCCTTCACAAAGGGAAGCTGGGATTTGCAGAGGTGCCAGAGCTCGAAGCTAAAACAAAGATGAAAATAATTTTGAGAGGTATGCTTTCATTGTCAATATAACGACCAAGAGTTCCCAATATCTTCCATACTAGATGCATTATAGGCGGTTCCCAAACGGAAAGGTAAAGATTTTACTCCCCCTCCACCAACAATCACACTCCACGGCTTGTCCGAAACAACGGGTGCCGTCCAACTATCAACAATCTTGGGGGAGTTTTGTTTAAATTATTTGTGATTTTGTTTTTGATCTTTTGATCATAGGACTGGGCATCCCAGTTACCAGCCATTTTCTCATGAATGATGAGCGGAGTCCACTCATCGTGAGAATAACCCGCCTAGCATGGAAGATACTGACAGCCCCTAGTCGCTACATGAGCGATTCAGGCATACAAAACAGATTATTATTTGAAGGTTTAGAGTTTGGCACATGCAAATTTACTTGGAACGGCAGGTAAATACCGCATATAGGTAGATATGGTGGACACTCATGGAAGGAAATTGGTTCAAGGATTTTGGATGCACAAGCAGTATTCCCGCTTAGTACAGATGGTTTGGCTAGCAAAGGATTCTAAATAGCAAGCACCACATGTTAGAGGATCCATAACAATATAACTTCTATACAAATATACCCAAGCATAACTCATTATGTTGTCTTCCTTGTCCAACTTCAACTAATTTGCTCAGGTTTGAAAATAATTAATGGGGCTCACAATCATAGAAGAAGTCCAAGATAGTATATTTATATGCGAAATCTCTCTTCCTTCAATATTCTTTCATGAATTGTTCAAGTGACCAATACAATGTTTGCTAACCTTCAATAAATTTACCACCTCTACTTATTATATGTGAAGGCATTACTCCCCATGGGAAAGGCATATGAAACATATATAATCTCAGATTTATGACATTCAAATCATTCAACCATTTACTCATAGGATATAAGTGAAGCACACGAGTAAATGACAAAGTACTCCAAAAAGATATAAGTGAAGATCAATGAGTAGTTAAATAATTATGTAGCTATGTGAAGACTTTCTCTCATTTAAGAATTTCAGATCTTGGGATATTATTCAAACATCAAGCAAAACAAAATAAAACGACATTTCAAGGATAGCACTCATCATGTGAAGAAGCAAAAACTTAGGCTCAACCGAAACTAACCGATAATTGTTGAAGAAGAAAGGTGGGATGCCTACCGGGGCATTCCCAAGCTTAGATGCTTGAGACTTCTTGAAATATTATCTTGGGGTGCCTTGGGCATCCCCAAGCTTGAGCTTTTGTGTCTCCTTAATTCCTCTCATATCACGGTTTCCTAAATCTCGAAAGCTTCATCCACACCAAACTCAACAAGAACTCATGAGATAAGTTAGTATAAACCAATGCAAAAACCCTATCATTTTCTACTGTAACAAATCACTAAAATTATTATTCAACATTGCATACTAAATGCCTCTGCATATTTAATACTCCTATCCTCAAATAGAATCATTAAACAAGCAAACATATGCAAACAATGCAAACATAACAGCAATCTGCCAAAACAGTACAGTCTGTAAAGAATGCAAGATTCATCATACTTCCCTAACTCCAAACATTATGAAATTCTGCCACGCTGTAGGAAATTTATCAGATCTCAATATGCAAAAAGTTTCAACATTTTATCATATTCTTACTTTTCTAGGGAATTTTTGCAACAGCGGTAAACTTTCTGTTTTCAAACAGCAACATGAAGACTTGTAAAATAGGCATAGTAAAGGCTATCAATGCCACTTTTATTGAAATAAAAGATGCAAAAAACTGTCCTAAATAAAAGCAAGCAAATCCTAACAAAATAAATTGACGCTCCAAGCAAAACACATATCATGTGGTGAATAAAAATATAGCTCCAACTAAAGTTACCGATGAACGAAGACGAAAGAGGGGATGCCATCCGGGGCATCCCCAAGCTTAGGCTCTTGGTTGTCCTTGAATATTACTTTGGGGTGCCTTGGGCATCCCCAAGCTTAGGCTCTTGACACTCCTTATTCCATAGTCCATCGAATCTTTACCCAAAACTTGAAAACTTCACAACACAAAACTCAACAGAAAACTCGTAAGCTCCATTAGTATAAGAAAATAAATCACCACTTAGGTACTGTTGTGAACTCATTCTAAATTCATATTGGTGTAATATCTACTTTATTCCAACTTCTCTATGGTTCATACCCTCAGATACTACTCATAGATTCATCAAAATAAGCAAACAACACACAGAAAACAGAATCTGTCAAAAACAGAACAGTCTGTGGATCTGCATCAAACGCAAACTTCTGGAACTCAGAAAAATCTGCCAAAATAGGACGACCTATATAATTTTATTATTGATCTACTGAAATTGGAATCAGTATTTTATCACTTTCTGGTGATTTTTAACAAATTTTTTCGTGAGCAGAAAGTTTCTGTTTTTCCAGCAAGATCAAATAATTGTCATCGAAGAAGATCCTATAGGTCTTACTTGGCACAAACACTAATTAAAACATAAAACCAAATATAAACAGAGGCTAGATGATTTATTTATTACTAAACAGGAAAAAAGCAAGGAACAAAAATAAAATTGGATTGCCTCCCAACAAGCGCTATTGTTTAACGCCCCTAGCTAGGCATGATGATTTCAATGATGCTCACATAAAAGATAAGAATTGAAACATAAAGAGAGCATCATGAAGAATATGACTAGCACATTTAAGTATAACCCACTTCCTATGCATAGGGTTTTTGTGAGCAAACAACTTATGGGAACAATAATCAACTAGCATAGGAAGGCAAAACAAGCATAACTTTAAAACTTTAAGCACATAGAGAGAGGAAACTTGATATTATTGCAATTCCTACAAGCATATATTCCTCCCTCATAATAATTTTCAGTAGCATCATGAATAAATTCAACAATATATCCAGCATATAAAGCATTCTTTTCATGATCTACAAGCATAGAAATTTTACTACTCTCCACATAAGCAAATTTATTCTCATCAATAGTAGTGGGAGCAAACTCAACAAAATAACTATCATGTGAAGCATAATCCAATTGAAAATTAAAATCATGATGATAATTTTCATGGTTATCTTTATTATTTATAGCATACGTGTCATCACAATAATCATCATAAATAGGAGACATGCTTTCATCATAATAAATTTGCTCATCAAAGCTTGGGGGACAAAAAATATCATCTTGATCAAACATAGCTTCCCCAAGATTGTGGCTTTGCATATCGTTAGCATCATGGGTATTCAAAGAATTCATACTAACAACATTGCAATCATGCTCATCATTCACATATTTTATGCCAAGCATTCTATGTAATTATTCTTCTAGTACTTGAGCACAATTTTCCTTCCCATCATTTTCACGAAAGACATTAAAAAGATGAAGCATATGAGGCACCCTTAATTCCTTTTTTTGTAGTTTTCTTTTATAGGCTAAACTAGTGATAAAACAAGAAACTAAAAGATTCGATTGCAAGATCTAAAGATATACCTTCAAGCACTCACCTCCCCGGCAACGGTGCCAGAAAAGATCTTGATGTCTACTACACAACCTTCTTCTTGTAGACGTTGTTGGGCCTCCAAGTGCAGAGGTTTGTAGGACAGTAGCAAATTTCCCTCAAGTGGATGACCTAAGGTTTATCAATCCGTGGGAGGCGTAGGTTGAAGATGGTCTCTCTCAAGCAACCCTGCAACCAAATAACAAAGACTCTCTTGTGTCCCCAACACACCCAATACAATGGTAAATTGTATAGGTGCACTAGTTCGGCGAAGAGATGGTGATACAAGTGCAATATGGATGGTAGATATAGGTTTTTGTAATCTGAAAATATAAAAACAGCAAGGTAACTAATGATAAACGTGAGCGAAAACGGTATTGCAATGCGTTGAAACAAGGCCTAGGGTTCATACTTTCACTAGTGCAAGTTCTCTCAACAATAATAACATAATTGGATCATATAACTATCCCTCAACATGCAACAAAGAGTCACTCCAGAGTCACTAATAGCGGAGAACAAACGAAGGGATTATGGTAGGGTACGAAACCACCTCAAAGTTATTCTTTCTGGTCGATCTATTCAAGAGTCCGTAGTAAAATAACACGAAGCTATCCTTTCCGTTCAATCTATCATAGAGTTAGTACTAGAATAACACCTTAAGGCACAAATCAACCAAAACCCTAATGTCACCTAGATACTCCAATGTCACCTCAAGTATCCGTGGGTATGATTATACGATATGCATCACACAATCTCAGATTCATCTATTCAACCAACACAAAGAACTTCAAAGAGTGCCCCAAAGTTTCTACCGGAGAGTCAAGACGAAAACGTGTCCCAACCCCTATGCATAAGTTCACAATGTTACGGAACCCGCAAGTTGATCACCAAAACATACATCAAGTAGATCACGTGAATATCCCATTGTCACCACAGATAAGCACATGCAAGACATACATCAAGTGTTCTCAAATCCTCAAAGACTCAATCCGATAAGATAACTTCAAAGGGAAAACTCTATCCATTACAAGAGAGTAGAGGGGGAGAAACATCATAAGATCCAACTATAATAGCAAAGCTCGCGATACATCAAGATCGTGCCAAATCAAGAACACGAGAGAGAGAGAGAGATAAAACACATAGCTACTGGTACATACCCTCAGCCCCGAGGGTGAACTACTCCCTCCTCGTCATGGAGAGCGCCGGGATGATGAAGATGGCCACCGGTGAGGGATCCCCCCTCCGGCAGGGTGCCGGAATAGGGTCCCGGTTGGTTTTTGGTGACTACAGAGACTTGCGGCGGCGGAACTCCCGATCTATTGTGCTCCTCGATGTTTTTAGGGTATATGGATATATATATATAGGCGAAAGAAGTCGGTCAGGGGAGCCACGAGGGTGGGGGGCGCGCCCAGGGGGCAGGCATGCCTCCCTGCCTCGTGGCCACCTCGAAGCTTCCCTGACGTCTACTCCAAGTCTCCTGGATTGCTTCCGTTCCAAAAATAACTCTCCCGAAGGTTTCATTCCGTTTGGACTCCATTTGATATTCATTTTCTTCGAAACACTGAAATAGGCAAGAAAACAACAATTTGGGTTGGGCCTCCGGTTAATAGGTTAGTCCCAAAAATAATATAAAAGTGTTTTGTAAAGCCCATAAACACCCAAAACAGATAATATAATAGCATGAATACTTCATAAATTATAGATACGTTGGAGACATATCAGAGAGCTATATGTTGTTCAATGAGAACTATGTATGTACTTTGTTTCAGGGTGAAATGATGATACCATGCCAACTTTCAACCTTTTCAGAGTTCATTTGTAGGGCTTTTCAATTTCAGGGTCATTTAGCTCAAAAAATCAGTAAATGCATGAAAAATAACAAATGAAGTCAAAAAGGATTGAAAATTGATGATGTGGCTTTGAATGGTGCATTTTGAACACACAAAAAGTCTGGAGTTCAAATAAGTTCAAAAAATGAAATCCCTTTGTAACAGATGAGTTTCCGTATGAAACCCTGATACTTCGAAAGAGATTGTCCATTTTGTACATGAAGTGCGTCTAGTTTTTGCCGTAACCCTCTCAACTTTTTTGCACATGCTATGTGGGTGAAATTATGATGCCATGCCAACTTTCAACCCTTTCAGAGTTCATTTGAAATGCTTTTGAATTTCAGGGTCTTATAGCTCAAAAACAAATCAGTAAATGCATGAAAAATAACAAATGAAGTCAGAAAGGGTTGAAAATTGATGATGTGGCTTTGAATGGTGCATTTTGAACACACAAAAAGTCTGGAGTTCAAATAAGTTCAAAAAAATGAAATCCCTTTGTAACAGATGAGTTTCCGTATGAAACCCTGATACTTCGAAAGAGATTGTCCGTTTTGTACACGAAGTGCATCCAGTTTTTCGCGTAACCCTCTCAACTTTTTTGCACATGCTATGTGGGTGAAATGATGATACCATGCCAACTTTCAACCTTTTCAGAGTTCATTTGTAGTGCTTTTCAATTTCAGGGTCATTTAGCTCAAAAAAATCAATAAATGCATGAAAAATAACAAATGAAGTCAGAAAGGGTTGAAAATTGATGATGTGGCTTTGAATGGTGCATTTTGAACACACAAAAAGTCTGGAGTTCAAATAAGTTCAAAAAAATGAAATCCCTTTGTAACAGATGAGTTTCCGTATGAAACCCTGATACTTCGAAAGAGATTGTCCGTTTTGTACACGAAGTGCATCCAGTTTTTCCCGTAACCCTCTCAACTTTTTTGCACATGCTATGTGGGTGAAATGATGATACCATGCCAACTTTCAACCTTTTCAGAGTTTATTTGTAGTGCTTTTCAATTTCAGGGTCATTTAGCTCAAAAAAATAGTAAATGCATGAAAAATAAGAAATGAAGTCAAGAAGGGTTGAAAATTGATGATGTGGCTTTGAATGGTACATTTTGAACACACAAAAGGTCTGGAGTTCAAATAAGTTCAAAAAATGAAATCCCTTTGTAACAGATGAGTTTCCATATGAAACCCTGATACTTTGAAAGAGACTGTCCATTTTGTACACGAAGTGCATCTAGTTTTTGCCATAACCATCTCAACTTTTTTGCATATGCTATGTGGGTGAAATGATGATACCATGCCAACTTTCAACCTTTCCAGAGTTCATTTGAAATGCTTTTGAATTTCAGGGTCTTATAGCTCAAAAATCATTAAATGCATGAAAAATAACAAATGAAGTCAGAAAGGGTTGGAAATTGATGATGTGGCTTTGAATGGTGCATTTTGAACACACAAAAAGTCTGGAGTTCAAGTGAAAAACTCTATTACCGGTTCATGCCACGAACCAGTAGTAAAGGTGCTCGTGGGGCCCCAGCCTTAGAACCGGTACTAAAAGAATCAACTAAAAAGCTTTTATAAACCTCTAGTATTATTGAAACTAAAATTATATAAAATTTATGCAACTAAAATTATCAAAGTATTTTCGGTCCAAAACATTAATAGGAAAAAAGAATTTTCATAAAATAAATAAAAAAAGCAAAAAAGAAAATAAAATAAATAAGTAGAAACAAAATAAACTTTAATAAATAAGTAGAAACAAAATAAAATAAAATAAAATAAAATAAATAAGTAGAAACAAAATAAAATAAACTTTTATGAAAGAAATAAGTAGAAACAAAATAAAATAAAATAAACTTTAATAGAATAAATAAAAATAGCAACAGTAAGTATTTTGTTGTAAGTAGAAACAAAATAAAAAAATAAAGCAACAAAGAAAACAAAAAAACTGGAAAAATGTAAAAAAAATGCCACCTACTGGGCCACCACGGCCTGAATACGACTAGAAACCCCATTGGGCCAGGATTCAGGCCTGCAGCAGGCCCACAGGCAGAACAGAGACAAGTTTAGGCCAGAAGGCCTGCAATAGTGAGGAGTTCGAATGGGCTAGCACATCAGCGCTTATAAACAGGTGCCGGAGCTCCTCAACTAGCGAGGTGGGACTAAACTTCCCACCGCACCGCGCCAGTACAAGGCCATTGATCCCGGTTGGTCGCACCAACCGGGACTAAAGGGAGGCATTGGTACCGGTTCGTGGCACCAACCGGGACCAATGCCCCCCTTTAGTCCCGGTTGGTGGCACCAACCGGGACTAAAGGGGGGCATTGGGCCCGGTTGGTGCCACGAACCAGGACTAAAGCCTTTGCTATATAAGTGGGACTTACGAAAATTTCTGAACCGCCCATCCCCACTTCGATCTCTCCTCCTCCTCTCCCCCCGACGGCGGCGAATCCATCCACGACGCCGGCAGGCTGCCTGAGCTAGTCGTCGCCGACGCCCTCGCCGCGCCCTGCCCGGATGACACCGCTCGTCGTGCCCCTCTGCCCTGACCTGACGCGCCGTCGACGCGCGCCCTGCCCCATACGCCTCCTCGTCACCCGTCGCCGCGCCCCTGCCCCGCCGTCACCATCACCGTGCCCTGCTTCCTCGTCGCTGTCGCCGTGCCCTGCCTCCTCGTCGCCGTCACCGTGCCCTGCCTCCTCATAGCCGCCCCCAGCAGTGAGCTCGCGCCGCCCCAGTGAGCTCATTCCCCTCGTCGCCGGCCGCCCTCTGTAGATGGATGATGATGATTTTGTCTTTATATTTTATTTAGAGTTCATTTTGATGTTCATTGTGATGAATTTTGCTAAGTTTAGATGCATTTTCCTAATTAAGTTTAGATGTGTAGTTATATTAATTTAGATGTGTAATTAATTTAGATGTTGTAATTTGTTCATAAAAATTGTGCACTTTTGTATAGAAACTTCATTTTTTCATATGTACGAAAATGTAGAGTGAAAACGAAAACAAACATATAAGAAAAAAAACAAAGGAAAAATGAAGAAGGAAAAGAAAACCGCCCGGCCCGACCACCACCGCATTTTCATAAAGTGTTTCCACCGAGTCCACGTCGCACCGAGCACCCGCGGCGAAGCAAGTCTTTTTTCTAAGGTAGTTTTTTTGTTAAAGTGAGGGGGGACGTCGGACATTACATGAGGGGGGATGTCGGACATGACATGAGGGAGGACATCGGAAAAAATAAGAAGAAGAAAAAAAGAGGAGAAGAAGAAGGAATAGAGGAGTGGAAATCTATTTTTTCTTCTACTCCTCTATACCTTCTTCTTCTCCTCTTTTTTTTCTTCTTCTTTTTTATCGGGAATGAGGGTGTCGAGGATCGCCGAGCGGTCGAGGGTCGGGAACTAGGGTAGAGGGTCGAGGGTCACCGAGGGGTCGAGGGTCGTCGAGGGTTCGAGGGGCGAGGGTCGTCGAGGGGTCGAGGGTCGAGGAACGCCGAGGGGTTTTGTTGAATCCTTTGAAACTAGACAAATGTGACATGAGTGGGTCGAGGGTCGGGAACTAGGGTAGAGGGTCATGGATCGCCGAGCGGTCAAGGGTTGAGAGTCGAGGATCACCGAGGGGTCAACAGGTTGGCTAGTGTCAAAGTTTTGAAGAAATCCATGGCTTCATCATTAGCTAGAAATAACCGGGGCATGATGGTACGAAGCTCTCCGAACCCTTGAAGCCACCCAAATTTACCAAGTTCAAAGAGCGTTGTCGTCGAGGCCACCCCGAACCCTTGAAGTGTTGCCAAGGCCACCCAAAACCCTAGAGAAGCGTCGAGGCCACTAATACGATTCCTTGTTGTGATTAGGTGGCTAGGTCTATGTTTTCCACTAATATATCCACCTGCTGTCATGTTTGTATAATAATTGCCATGTTGTAATATTTGCAGAAACAATGGAGCACGGACGAGACGAGGCAGCAGAAGAGGTGTTGGGGGACATGAGGTGATGTCTTGTCGTATCTTAACGACAATGATGGTCTGGAAGGACAGGGTGAAGAAGCAGGCTACGGTGATCGAACAATGGAGGATGAGCAGGAATTAAGCTTGGGGATGCTTGATACGTCTCCAACGTATCTATAATTTTTGATTGTTCCATGCTATATTATATTCTGTTTTGGATGTTTAATGGGCTTTATTATACACTTTTATATTATTTTTGGGACTAACCTATTAACCGGAGGCCCATCCCGAATCGCTGTTTTTTTTGCCTATTTCAGTGTTTCGAAGGAAAGGAATATCAAACGGAGTCCGAACGGAATGAAACCTTCGGAACGTGATTTTCTTAACAAACGTGATCCAGAGGACTTGGAGTGGACGTCAAGCAACCGACGAGGAAGCCACAAGGCAGGGGGCGCGTCTACACCCCTGGGCGCGCCCTCCACCCTCATGGGCCCCTCGTGGCTCCACCAACCTACTTCTTCCTCCTATATATACCTACGTACCCCCAAACCATCACATACGGAGCCAAAACCCTATTTCCACTGCCGCAACCTTCTGTACCCGTGAGATCCCATCTTGGGGCCTTTTCGGGCATTGATCACGGAGGGCTTCTACATCAACACCATAGCCTCTCCGATGATGAGTGAGTAGTTTACTTCAGACCTTCGGGTCCATAGTTATTAGCTAGATGGCTTCTTCTCTCTCTTTGGATCTCAATACAAAGTTCTCCTCGATTCTCTTGGAGATCTATTTGATGTAACTCTTCTTTTGTGGTGTGTTTGTCGAGATCCGATGAATTGTGGGTTTATGATCAAGATTATCTATGAACAATATTTGAATCTCCTCTGAATTCTTTTATGTATGAATGGTTATCTTTGCAACTCTCTTCGAATTATCAGTTTGGTTTGGCCTACTAGATTGATCTTTCTTGCAATGGGAGAAGTGCTTAGCTTTGGGTTCAATCTTGCGGTGCTCTATCCCAGTGACAGTAGGGGAAACGACACGTATTGTATTGTTGCCATCGAGGATAAAAAGATGGGGTTTATATCATATTGCATGAGTTTATCCCTCTACATCATGTCATCTTGCTTAAAGCGTTACTCTGTTCTTATGAACTTAATACTCTAGATGCATGCTGGATAGCGGTCGATGTGTGGAGTAATAGTAGTACATGCAGGCAGGAGTCGGTCTACTTGTCACGGAAGTGATGCCTATATACATGATCATAACTAGATATTCTCATAACTATGCTCAATTCTATCAATTGCTCGATAGTAATTCGTTTACCCACCGTAATACTTATGCTATCTTGAGAGAAGCCACTAGTGAAACCTATGGCCCCCGCGTCTATTTTCCATCATATTAATCTTCCGTCAACTAGCTATTTCTATTGCCGTTTATTTTGCTTTCTTTACTTTTAGTCTTTAGCATAAAAATACCAAAAATATCATCTTATCATCTCTATTAGATCTCACTCTTGTATGTGACCGTGAAGGGATTGACAACCCCTTTATCGCGTTGGTTGCGAGGTTCTTATTTGTTTGTGTAGGTGCGTGGGACTCGAGCGTGGTCTCCTACTGGATTGATACCTTGGTTCTAAAAAACTGAGGGAAATACTTACGCTACTTTACTGCATCACCCTTTCCTCTTCAAGGGAAAACCAACGCAGTGCTCAAGAGGTAGCAAGAAGGATTTCTGGCACCGTTGCCGGGGAGTCTACGCACAAGTCAAGACATACCAAGTACCCATCACAACTCTTATCCCTCGCATTACATTATTTGCCATTTGCCTCTCGTTTTCCTCTCCCCCACTTCACCCTTGCCATTTTATTCGCCCTTTTTTCCGTTCGCCTCTTTTGCGCTTGCTTCGTCGTTATGGCTAGTCCTTTATCTACTCCTTTGTCTCCCGAGAATGAAGTTCTTAATTTTAAACAAAGGGAGGGAGAAAATCTAAAAGATGCTTGGTATAGAATTTGCAATGCGCAAAATAGATCTACTAGGAAGCAATCTACTTCCGTTCTTCTTCCCAATTTTTATGTAGGCATCACTCCTTGGAATAGATATATTCTTGATACCATTACCGGAGGAAATTTCTTGGGTAGCCATACTTTTGATTCTTATAATGCTATGATAGATTTGTTTGGCCCACCACCTCTTTTGGTTAATGGAACTATTTTAACTTTGGAACATGTGATGCAACGGCTTGAAATTATTGAAAATAAAGTTGCCACCGTAGAGTTGTGAAAATTTGGATAGAAAGATCCACAACCAAGTAACCCAACACGGATCTAAGGTAGGAGTTTCTCTCAATTTTTTTAAAGAAAAGGAACCTATGGTTAATGAAAAGATAGATCAAGATTCCACTAGAATTGATAAAATTGAGGATATTATTACCAACCTAGGATCTGCCTTTTCTTCCGTGAAAAACACTCCTTCTAATACTAAGATTGCCAAATCGATGTATGTTCCTAAAAATAAGGGTGAAACTTCTAGTAAGGGAAATGCGGACCTCAAATCCATAAGTGTTCACCCCAACTTTCTTGCTATCCTTAAGGAACCTTTTGCTACAAATGATTTTCTTGATTTTGTGCCTAGGAGTTTGATAATTAATAAAAAGAAAGAAACTCCTTGGGGTTATAGGAGTCTTATTAAATAATTGCCTACCAAAGATGACAATACCTAGATCTATCCTTGTTTTTATACCTAGCTAAGGGCGTTAAACGATAGCGCTTGTTGGGAGGCAACCCAATTTTATTTTAGTTTTTTGCTTTTTTACTTCTGTTTAGGAATAAATCTTTGATCTAGCTTCTGGTTATATGTGTTTTTATGTTTTAATTAGTGTTTGTGCCAAGTAAAACCTATAGGATCTTCTTGGATGATAGTTATTTGAGCTTGCTGAAAATTCCAGAAACTTTCTGTTCACGAAAACAATTGTTAAAAATCACCAGAACGTGATTAAATACTGATTCCAATTGCATCAGATCAATAAACAAATTATCTAGGTCTTCCTATTTTTGTGGAATTTTTGGAGTTCCAGAAGTTTGCGTTAGTTACAGATTACTACAGATTGTTCTGTTTTTGACAGATTCTGTTTTTCGTGTGTTGTTTGCTTATTTTGATGAGTCTATGGTTAGTAAAATAGTTTATAAACCATATTGAAGTTGGAATAAAGTAGGTTTAACACCAATATAAATAAATAATGAGTTCATTACAGTACCTTGAAGTGGTGTTATGTTTTCTTTTGCTAATGGAGCTCATGAGATTTTCTGTTGAGTTTTGTGTTGTGAAGTTTTCAAGTATTGGGTAAGGATTTGATGGATTATGGAACAAGGAGTGGCAAGATCCTAAGCTTGGGGATGCCCAAGGCACCCCAAGGTAAATCCAAGGACACCAAAAAGCTAAAGCTTGGGGATGCCCCAGAAGGCATCCCCTCTTTCGTCTTCGTCCATCGGTAACTTTACTTGGAGCTATATTTTTATTCACCACATGATATGTCTTTTGCTTGGAGTGTCTTGTATGATTTGAGTCTTTGCTTTTTAGTTTACCACAATCATCCTCGCTGTACTCACCTTTTGAGAGAGACACACATGATTCGGAATTTATTAGAATACTCTATGTGCTTCACTTATATCTTTTGAGCTATATAGTTTTTGCTCTAGTACTTCACTTATATCTTTTAGAGCACGGCGGTGGCTTGTTTTATAGAAACTATGGTTCTCTCATGCTTCACTTATATTATTTTGAGATTCCTAAAAAACAGCATGGTAATTTGCATTAATTGAGAAATTAGTCCTAATATGATAAGCATCCAAGATTAGTAAAAACTTTCTTATAAGTGCGTTGAATACTAAGAGAAGTTTGATGCTTGATAATTGTTTTGAGATATGAAGATGGTGATATTAGAGTCATGCTAGTTGAGTAGTTGTGAATTTGAGAAATACTTGTGTTAAAGTTTGTGATTCCCGTAGCATGCACGTATGGTGAACCGTTATTTGATGAAGTCGGAGCATGATTTATTTATTGATTGTCTTCCTTATGAGTAGCGATCGGGGACGAGCGATGGTCTTTTCCTACCAATCTATCACCCTAGGAGCATGCGTGTAATACTTTGTTTTGATAACTAATAGATCTTTGCAATAAGTATGTGAGTTCTTTTGACTAATGTTGAGTCCATGGATTATACGCACTCTCTCCCTTCCACCATTGCTAGCCTCTCTAATACCGCACACCTTTTCGCCGGTATCATACACCCACCATATACCTTCCTCAAAACAGCCACCATACCTACCTATCATGGCATTTCCATAGCCATTCCGAGATATATTGCCATGCAACTTACCACCGTTCCGTTTACTATGACACGCTCCATCATTGTCATATTGCTTTGCATGATCATGTAGTTGACATCGTATTTGTGGCAAAGCCACCGTTCATAATTTCTATACATGTCACTCTTGATTCATTGCATATCCCGGTACACCGCCGGAGGCATTCATATAGAGTCATATTTTTGTTCTAAGTATTGAGTTGTAATTCTTGAGTTGTAAGTAAATAAAAGTGTGATGATCATCATTATTAAAGCATTGTACCAAGTGAGGAAAGGATGATGGAGACTATGATTCCCCCATAAGTCGGGATGAGACTCCGGACGAAAAATAAAAAAAAGAAAAAGAAAAAAAAGAGGCCATAAAAAAGAGAAAAGGCCCAACTAAAAAATGAGAGAAAAGAGAGAAGGGACAATGTTACTATCCTTTTTCCACACGTGTGCTTCAAAGTAGCACCATGATCTTTATGATAGAGAGTCTCCTATGTTGTCACTTTCATATACTAGTGGGAATTTTTCATTATAAAACTTGGCTTGTATATTCCAATGACGGGCTTCCTCAAATTGCCCTAGGTCTTCGTGGGCAAGCAAGCTGGATGCACACCCACTTAGTTTTCATTATTGAGCTTTCATATACTTATAGCTCTAGTGCATCCGTTGCATGGCAATCCCTACTCACTCACATTAATATCTATTAATGGGCATCTCCATAGCCCGTTGATACGCCTAGTTGATGTGAGACTATCTTCTCCTTTTTGTCTTCTCCACAACCACCATTCTATTCCACATATAGTGCTATGTCCATGGCTCACGCTCATGTATTGCGTGAAGATTGAAAAAGTTTGAGAACACCAAAAGTATGAAACAATTGCTTTGCTTGTCATCGGGGTTGTGCATGATTTAAATATTTTGTGTGGTGAAGATAGAGCATAGCCAGACTATATGATTTTGTAGGGATAACTTTCTTTGGCCATGTTATTTTGAGAAGACATGATTGCTTTATTAGTATGCTTGAAGTATTATTACTTTTATGTCAATATTAAACTTTTATCTTGAATCTTTCGGATCTGAATATTCATACCACAAATAAGAGAATTACATTGAAAATTATGCTAAGTAGCATTCCACATCAAAAATTCTGTTTTTATCATTTACCTACTCGAGGACGAGCAGGAATTAAGCTTGGGGATGCTTGATACGTCTCCAACGTATCTATAATTTTTTATTGTTCCATGCTATATTATATTCTGTTTTGGATGTTTAATGGGCTTTATTATACACTTTTATATTATTTTTGGGACTAACCTATTAACCGGAGGCCCAGCCCGAATTGCTGTTTTTTGCCTATTTCAGTGTTTCGAAGGAAAGGAATATCAAACGGAGTCCAAACGGAATGAAACCTTCGGGAACGTGATTTTCTTAACAAACGTGATCCAGAGGACTTGGAGTGGACGTCAAGCACCCGATGAGGAAGCCACAAGGCAGGGGGGCGCGCCTACCCCCCTGGGCGCGCCCTCCACCCTCGTGGGCCCCTCGTGGCTCCACCGACCTACTTCTTCCTCCTATATATACCTACGTACCCCCAAACCATTAGATACGGAGCCAAAACCCTATTTCCACCGCTGCAACCATCTGTACCCGTGAGATCCCATCTTGGGGCCTTTTCCGGCGCTCCGCCGGTGGGGGCATTGATCATGGAGGGCTTCTACATCAACACCATAGCCTCCCCGATGATGTGTGAGTAGTTTACTTCAGACCTTCGGGTCCATAGTTATTAGCTAGATGGCTTGTTCTCTCTCTTTGGATCTCAATACAAAGTTCTCCTCGATTCTCTTGGAGATCTATTTGATGTAACTCTTCTTTTGCGGTGTGTTTGTCGAGATCCGATGAATTGTGGGTTTATGATCAAGATTATCTATGAACAATATTTGAATCTCCTCTGAATTCTTTTATGTATGATTGGTTATCTTTGCAAGTCTCTTCGAATTATCAGTTTGGTTTGGCCTACTAGATCGAGCTTTCTTGCAATGGGAGAAGTGCTTAGCTTTGGGTTCAATCTTGCGGTGCTCGATCCCAGTGACAGTAGGGGAAACGACACGTATTGTATTTTTGCCATCGAGGATAAAAAGATGGGTTTTATATCATATTGCATGAGTTTATCCCTCTACATCATGTCATCTTGCTTAAAGCGTTACTCTGTTCTTATGAACTTAATACTCTAGATGCATGCTGGATAGCGGTCGATGTGTGGAGTAATAGTAGTAGATGCAGGCAGGAGTCGGTCTACTTGTCACGGACGTGATGCCTATATACATGATCATACCTAGATATTCTCATAACTATGCTCAATTCTATCAATTGCTCGACAGTAATTCGTTTACCCACCGTAATACTTATGCTATCTTGAGAGAAGCCACTAGTGAAACCTATGGCCCCCGGGTCATTTTTCATCATATTAATCTTTCGTCAACTAGCTATTTCTATCGCTGTTTATTTTGCTTTCTTTACTTTTAGTCTTTACCATAAAAATACCAAAAAATTTATCTTATCATCTCTATTAGATCTCACTCTCGTAAGTGACCGTGAAGGGATTGACAACCCCTTTATCGCGTTGGTTGCGAGGTTCTTATTTGTTTGTGTAGGTGCGTGGGGCTCGAGCGTGGTCTCCTACTGGATTGATACCTTGGTTCTCAAAAACTGAGGGAAATACTTACGCTACTTTACTGCATCACCCTTTTCTCTTCAAGGGAAAACCAACGCAGTGCTCAAGAGGTAGCACAGAACTATTCAGGAGGTGAAAGAATGAGCTGAAAACATCGTTTGTCGACCAAGAAAAGACACCAGAATTCACCGGCCGGCATGAGAAGATCACAGATCGCTGTCCCGCATTTGTGGCCCACAAGACAATGGACAAGAGTAAGAAGATGTCGGTGACAAACAAGAAAAATGCTGTGAAGAAGCAGCGTCACCATCGCACGGGGTCAGGTGGCTACCTCAAAGCCCGGCCGTTGTGGGCCAAGGCTGAGAATGACCTGCTTGATAAAGGGGTCGAACCAGAGACATTGAACTGGCCAGACCGTTGCCGGACTTGGTTCTTCGGGGTTGGCGGAACCTTGGACCCTGTATCAGGGAAATGCGTTTGGACGAACGACCAACTTAACATACCCGTGAAGAAGCTTCAGCAGTATATCAATGCAGTGCAGCAAGGGACGTTCGTTCCAAACAGAGAGAACGACGAGCTCACAATGGCCCTCGGGAATCCTGAGCACCCTGGACGGATACAAGGCACGCCAGGCTCCGTTCCGTGGAAGGCTGGGTTTCTGGACGCAGGCGGTTACAAATGCCAGGAGAGGAGGAAGAAAGTGGAGCAGACCCAACTCCAGGCGATGCACGCAAGGGTACAAGGGCTAGAGGAACGAGAAGCAGTTCGCACCAAGCGACCTGCCGAAGCTACCCCCAAAGCTACCCCGTCATCTCAGCGGAGAAGCAGCATGGCTTCCACCGAGCTGCTTTAGCTGGAGCCTGTCTTCACGGTTCCTGCTAGCTACCCCGTGGATGGTATCACGGAGTCTCAACATTGCCACCTTATGACGCAATGGCAGAACTTCAAAGTCAAGGCGGCTGTCGGCTCTGTTTGACCTCCTGAACCCGACGTAACTTTTCACTGCCGTCCAATTCCAGAAGGATATGCTAGGGTGAAGATGGATGAAATAACGAAGGGATTTGAGGACCTCGAGCTTGACCACCCTACCGGTGAAGGGGAGACTCGGCTGGGTTCTGCTCTGAAGACTCCATGCCTATGGCAGAAGGAGCTCATCAACCTTCCGAACTGGACGCCTCCGCCTCCTCCTCCTCCTCCAGTGAGTCAGGGCACTCCGCCTCCTCCTCCGGCGAGCGATTAGGGCACTCAGCCTCCTTCTCCAGCGTGTGGCGGCACTCCGCCTCCTCCTCCGCCTTGTCAGCAAGGGCGAAAGAGACCCGCCGCCACTCCGGCTGCTCTCGCGCGTCGTAGTCCTTCTCCTCCGCCTCGTAAGCAAGGAAAGAGACAGCCATAGCCGCTCCGTCTGCTCCCGCGTCTAGCAGTACAGCCAGAGGCGGGAGGCAATACAGATTCGGTCCATCTCTCAAGCCTCTAGAGAAGTTACCGTATGAGATGACTGTGGAGGAAAACAAGAAGATCGTGGAAGCCGAAGTGAGGGACTACTTTCAAGGGGTGAAAGCAAAGAAACATCCACCTCCGGAGGAGAAGATAGATCCGGTGAAAGCAAAGCGCACTATCGATGCCCTGAAGCGAGCACCACCTTCTCCACCGCAATCCAACTATGATCGCATTATTGAAAGGTCATGTATCGAAGTGGATCGGTCGGGAAGTACTATCAGTGATCAAAGGTTAGCTGAACGACGAGCTGGGAAAAAAATTGCCCAGCTCGGCGAACAAACGAACCAATCGTGCCCCCCGCTCAAGGTGTCTAGCGATATCGTCTCTAATCATCCGGAGATTTTGCCCAATACCAATCTTGGAGATTACCTGCCCGACGATGTACATTATGATTTCTTGGAGGTGGACGGACACAAATACCATTACGGGAAGCCTCTCGTCAAAGATGAAAGATCTCTAACAACGATGATGCGAAGATTCCATGATTGGTACATGAAAACCTACAGAGAGTCTGGGGGGATGAATACTTTGACGCTGAGAGTTAAAGAGGAGCATGACCTCGTTGGAATTGAACAGTTGTCTGTTCCTTTTGAGGAGTTCTTCCAGTTTTTCAATCAAAAGGCCCTCGATAAATTAACGGTCACTTGCTACTGTCTGTAAGTACTACTTCTGTCATTAAGTCTCTATATATATCTCAGCTCTTTCATTGCATGTATATATAATTACCCTCACTATATTATGCAGATTGAAGATCGCCGAATTGAAGAAAAGACAAATCGGTAATATTGGGTTCACCAACACAAATCTCATAGATCAATTTACGGTTGAATTTCAAGCCAAAGATACCGAGGCCAACTTGCTACGATCGTTGGTAATAAATCAAAACAAAGATACAATACTCTTTCCTTACAACTTCAAGTGAGTGTTACTGTCTTGTGCATATTCGGTTTCCCTTATTAGTCGAGGTTATAGTAATGTAATTGATGAGTTATGCATGCGTGCACAGGTTCCACTATATTCTCCTAGAGATTAAGCTTGAGCAGGGACTAGTAACCGTCTTAGACTCGAGACGAAAAGATCCCCAAGAGTATGCGGACATGACTGAAATGCTCGAGAAGTAAGTTAAATCGATCATTATCGCACCATATCGGCAACTTTGTTCATTTCCTAATATCAAGTAATTACTTTCTTTGTCTGGCAGGGTTTGGAAAAAATTCACCTCAAAAGCTCCGGGACTGCCGAGGAAGCTACGATTTACACACCCGAAAGTAAGTACTACTAGCTAGTTCCGCGCATCTCCTAGTGATTCAAGCGCTAGTTTCATCAATACCATTTAGCATGCTTGCTTATCAGTGGATTGACCTCTATTTCTTGTAAAGTGGTTGTGGCAGGAAGCCGAGAATAATTATTGTGGATACTACGTTTGCGAGTCCATCCGCCACACGACCTGTGAGCGGGGCTACTCTAACAAACAATATGAAGTGTGTAAGCAATAATATTCACAATTTTATTTTATTACCATCATTTGTGTTGAGTTTCATTCATTCATATATATGTATTGACCCCCTTCTTCAAATTAGATGTTTCGGATGCGGGATGAACTCCTAGCACCAGATCGCATGCGAGCAATTCAAGAGGAATTGGCGGCATTCTTTCTTGACCACGTGATCGATAAAGACGGAGAATACCATGTGGACCCTGAGTTCATATATAATTAGGGGATTATATTGTAAGAGATCTTATATTGTACATATGTAGCCAGTAGCGTCAGATAGATATACGAAAACTTGTTGTTCGACCAATCTCTCGGAGAAGGAGAGGTCGATATCACTTCTCTCTGTATGCATATGTTCATGACGATCTTCTGTTTCCTTCATTTGCTTACTAGCTAGCGTTTCGAGTCCTCTCTATACGTATAGTACGTAGCATCAACCAAGCATGGAGATAAGAGAGGACACTTCTCTGTATTAATTAGCTAGCTAACACAATACATGAAACACCTAAATTAACCCGCCAAAACCCCCTAAACCCACCCCCTTTCAAAAAAAACATCAGCTCCTGCCAGCTGCTGACGCGTGGATGCCTTTTGGTCCCGGTTGGTGCCACCAACCGGGACCAAAGGCCTTCCTGCCTGGGCTCGTCGCAGCGGCCACGTGGAGGCCCATCTGTCCCGGTTCGTGTAAGAACCGAGACTAAAGGCCTAGGGCTTTAGTAACGACCCTTTAGTCCCGGTTCCACAACCGGGACAGATGGGCCTTATGAACCGGGACAAATGGCCCTTTTTCTACTAGTGGCTGCCAGCAGCCCGTCTCATGGTCGCGCCTACCACGACCGTCGCCTCGCTCGCGCGGTCGCGCCCTTGGAGATTTAACACGGTGCGTTAGGCTATCTGATGTTGGCATGTCATACATAGTCATCACTTAGTCACTCATACAACAGGGTTAGCTGTAAGGTTGGCTATAAGAGTATTTTTTTACTTCTCTCTATCTCTTTCTTCGTAGTATTTATTGCATTTGCCAAGGAGTGACCTCTTCCAATGAAATGGTAGTCTCAAGTCATTAAAAGCATGCACACCCCATATCTCTTATTGGTTGGTATGTCAAGAAACAAGAAATGATGTATGCACCACGCCTAAGTGTTTTGGGATTATTTGGTTTTCGTAAGAGGACTTGCACACCTAGACGGAGGGAGTAATTAACTTGCCACATCAGACTTTAGGCCTATGTGGCAGGCTTAGCTCCTGTACGAGCAAGTATAATAGTGGGCTATAAGCCCGCTTACATGGCATTTTTGCATATGTGGAGGAAAGAGGCAAGGAAAAAGTGGAGGAGTGGGCTTTCATGCAAGAGCCAACCTCTACATGGTGGAGCATTGGGAGAGGCACCTGTATACCATGGAGGTGGTCAGGAATCAGAAGACTCACACCAGTCGTAGCGCCGCAGTTAAAATGATAAAATGGCAAGTCAAATCAAGGGGCCCCACCTGTCCAGCACTAACTCGCCTACCGCAGGGGAAAAGCCCCGCCCTCGACTTTTAAATAGTACAATATACTGATATTGTATCCATGGATCGCGCCATGGAGCAAAGCCTCAAGAAAATGGCGGTACACATGTACGGAGTATAAAGCACGCCCGTCGCGTTCGCGTGGCACCCCAGACGGTCGGTCAGTTTGGCACGCCACTCTCTGATACGTCTCCAACGTATCTACTTTTCCAAACACTTTTGCCCTTGTTTTGGACTCTAACTTGCATGATTTGAATGGAACTAACCCGGACTGACGCTGCTTTCAGCAGAATTGCCATGGTGTTATTTTTGTGCAGAAACAAAGGTTCTCGGAATGACCTGAAACTTCACGGAGATTATTTTTGGAAATAATAAAAAATACTGGCGAAAGAATCAAGGCCAGGGGGCCCACACCCTGTCCATGAGGGTGGGAGTCGCGCCTGCCCCCTGGGCGCGCCCCTGCCTCGTGGGCCCCCTGGTGCTCCACCGACCTCAACTCCAACTCTATATATTCATGTTCGGGGAGAAAAAAATCAGACAGAAGGATTCATCGCGTTTTACGATACGGAGCCGCCGCCAAGCCCTAAACTCTCTCGGGAGGGCTGATCTGGAGTCCGTTCGGGGCTCCGGAGAGGGGAATCCGCCGCCATCGTCATCATCAACCATCCTCCATCACCAATTTCATGATGCTCACCGCCGTGCGTGAGTAATTCCATCGTAGGCTTCCTGGACGGTGATGGGTTGGATGAGATTTATCATGTAATCAAGTTAGTTTTGTTAGGGTTTGATCCCTAGTATCCACTATGTTCTGAGATTAATGTTGCTATGACTTTGCTATGCTTAATGCTTGCCACTAGGGCCCGAGTGCCATGATTTCAGATCTGAACCTATTATGTTTTCATGAATATATGTGATTTCTTGATCCTATCTTGCAAGTCTATAGTCACCTACTATGTGTTATGATCCGGCAACCCCGAAGTGACAATAATCGGGACCACTCCCAATGATGACCATAGTTTGAGGAGTTCATGTATTCACTATGTGTTAATGCTTTGGTCCGGTACTCTATTAAAAGGAGGCCTTAATATCCCTTAGTTTCCGTTAGGACCTCGCTGCCACGGGAGGGTAGGACAAAAGATGTCATGCAAGTTCTTTTCCATAAGCACGTATGACTATATTCGGAATACATGCCTACATTACATTGATGAATTGGAGCTAGTTCTGTGTCACCCTATGTTATAACTGTTGCATGAATAATCGCATCCGGCATAATTCTCCATCACTGATGCAATGCCTACGAGCTTTTCACATATTGTTCTTCGCTTATTTACTTTTCCGTTGCTACTGTTACAATCACTACAAAACCCAAAAAAAATACTTTTGCTACCGTTACTTCCATACTACTTTGCTACTAAATACTTTGCTGCAGATATTAAGTTATCCAGGTGTGGTTGAATTGACAACCCAACTGCTAATACTTGAGAATATTCTTTGGCTCCCCTTGTGTCGAATCAATAAATTTGGGTTGAATACTCTACCCTCGAAAACTGTTGTGATCCCCTATACTTGTGGGTTATCAAGACTATTTTCTGGCGCCGTTGCCGGGGAGCATAGCTCTATTCTTTGAGTCACTTGGGATTTATATCTGCTGATCACTATGAGGAACTTGAAAGACGAGAAAACCAAGATTTATCCCTCAACTACGAGGGGAGGTAAGGAACTGCCATCTTGCTCTGCACTTGATTCACCTTCTGTTTTGAGTAAGCTTGCGACACCTAAACCTGCTTCTGCTATTAATTCTGATATGTCTCATGTTATTGATGATGCCACTTCTGCTATGCATGATACTTATGATGAAACTACTTCCATGCTTGATACTACTGTGCCACTTGGTGAATTTCTTGATGAACAACTTGCTAGGGCTAGAGAGAATGAAATTATTGAAACTGATAATATTGATGAAAGTAATGATGAAGATTCTCCCCCTAGATATGAATTGCCTGTTGTGCCTGAGGGTTATGTTATGGATGAAGAAACTGCTGGAGACTTTCTTGCTTGCAATGATAGAAGTGATCTTAAGAAATTATTAGCTAAGATGAATCAAAAATCTCTGAATGCTAGAATGAAATATGATCCTGCTTATGCTACTTCACCTATCTTTGTTACTGTTAAGGATTATGAATTCTCTGTCGACCCTGAGATAATTACTTTGGTTGAATCTGATCCTTTTTATGGCTATGAATCTGAAACTGTTGTGGCACATCTTACTAAATTAAATGATATAGCCACCCTGTTCACTAATGATGAGAAAACTCACTACTATTATATCCTTAAATTGTTTCCGTTCTCAATAAAGGGTGATGCTAAGATATGGTTTAATTCTCTTGATCCTGGTTGTGTGCGTAGTCCCCAGGATATGATTTATTACTTCTCTGCTAAATATTTCCCTGCTCATAAGAAACAAGCTGCTTTAAGGGATATATATAATTTTGTGCAAATTGAAGAAGAGAGTCTCCCGCAAGCTTGGGGGAGGCTTCTCCAATTACTTAATGCTTTGCCTGATCATCCTCTCAAGAAAGAAATACTTGATAACTTTTACAATGGACTAACCGATGCTTCCAGAGACCACCTAGATAGTTGTGCTGGTTGTGTTTTCAGGGAATGAACAGCTGATCAAGCTGAAATTCTATTGAATAATATATTGACTAATAAAAATAATTGGACACTCCCTGAACCAACTCCTAAACCAACTCCGAAGAAAAGGGGAATTCTATACTTCAGTCCTGAAGATATGCAAGAGGCGAAGAAATCTATGAAAGAAAAAGGTATAAAAGCTGAAGATGTTAAGAATTTACCTCCTGTTGAAGAGATTCATGGTCTTAGTTTGCCGCCTGTTGAAGAAACACATTGTCTTGATAACCCAACACAGGTAGTAAAGGTAAATTCTCTCTAAAGATTTGATGAAGGTGATATTCCTCGTTATGAGTCTGCTAGCCAATGCTTAGATGAGTTTGATAATTTTATTGTCAAACAAGAAAACTTTAATGCTTATGTTGGTAGACAATTGAAACATAATGCTTATATGATTGAACACTTGGGTGATTATATGTCTAGAGTTAAAGGTGAACTTAAACTCATTAGCAAACATGCTTCTACGGTTACCACTCAAGTAGAACAAGTACTCAAAGCTCAGAATGATTTGCTCAATGAATTAAATAGTAAGAAAAATGATAATGCTGTTAGAGTTATGACTAGAGGGGGTAATGACTCAGGAACCTTTGTATCCTGAGGGCCACCCTAAGCGAATTGAGCAAGATTCTCAGAGAACAAATGTTGATGCACCTAGTCCTTCTAAAAGGAAGAAAACGAAAAATGATAGGACTTTGCATGCTTCTAGTGAACCTGTTGTTGACACACCTGAGAATCCCAATGATATTTCTATTTCTGATGCTGAAACACAATCTGGTAATGAGCATGAACCAAGTGATAATGTTAATGATGATGTTCATGTTGATGCTAATCCTAGTAATGACAATGATGTAGAAATTGAACCTGTTGTTGATCTTGATAACCCACAATCAAAGAATCAACGTTATGATAAGAGAGACTTTGTTGCTAGGAAGCATGGTAAAGAAAGGGAACCATGGGTTCAGAAACCCATGCCTTTTCCTCCTAAGTCATCCAAGAAAAAGGATGATGAGGATTTTGAGCGCTTTGCTGAAATGATTAGACCTATCTTTTTGCGTATGCGTTTAACTGATAAGCTTAAAATGAATCCTTATGCCAAGTATATGAAGGATATTGTTACAAATAAAAGAAAGATACCGGAAGCTGAAATTTCCACCGTGCTTGCTAAGTATACTTTTAAGGGTGGAATACCAAAGAAGTTAGGAGATCCAGGAGTACCCACTATACCATGCTCCATTAAAAGAAACTATGTTAAAACTGCTTTATGTGATCTTGGAGCCGGTGTTAGTGTTATGCCTCTCTCTTTATATCGTAGACTTGATTTGAATAAGTTGACACCTACTGAAATATCTTTGCAAATGGCTGATAAATCAACTGCTATACCTATCGGTATTTGTGAGGATGTGCCTGTTGTGGTTGCAAACGTTACTATTTTAACGGACTTTGTTATTCTTGATATTCCCGAAGACGATAGTATGTCTAATATTCTTGGAAGACCCTTTTTGAATACTGCAGGGGCTGTTATTGATTGCAACAAAGGCAATGCCACTTTTCATGTTAATGGTAATGAGCATACGGTACACTTTCCGAGGAAACAGCCTCAAGTCCACAGTATCAATTCTATTGGAAAAATTCCATCGATTATTTTTGGAGGTTTTGAATTTCCTCTTCCTACTGTCAAAAAGAGATATGATATTCTTATTATTGGCGATGTGCATATCCCTATTGAGGTAACCTAGTGCTATTCGAAAATTCTCCGGTTTCATGCAATTCGGAATGAGTTTGTTAACAAGACCTGATCAACCTTGTTAGCGGATTCCTTTTGATGAGCATGAGATGGATGAAGTTAGAAAGCACAACCTTCTGTACCCTCTTTTTAATTTGTTATTTAGTTAAAATAAAGCAAAAATAGTATTTTCTGTCTATTTTCTGAATTATCCGTGCAATAAAAAATACCCCGAAAATAAAAGTTCTCCAAATGCCCCGAAATTGAAATATGATTTTTTTCTGGAATATTTGAGAATATCTGGCACTAAGAACACAGCAGGGGAGCAAGCACATGGCCACGAGGGTCCAGGGCGCGCCCCCATGCCTCGTGGGCCCATGGTGGCTCCCCTCCACTTATTCCTGCCACCACACACTCCTTCCTCCCAAAAAAATCACCAGCCAGCTCAAGCACGTGTTCTTGCTCATTTTGCTGCGATTTTCGATGTCCTTGCTCAAAGCTCCACTCACAAAACTGCTTTGGGGGATTGTTCTTTGGTATGTGACTCCTCCAATGGTCCAATTAGTTTTTGTTCTAGTGCTTTATTCATTGCAAATTTTTGCTGCCTAGGTGACCCTGTTCTTGAGCTTGCATGTCAATTTTATTTGGTCCCAAGTAGTTCTAATGCATGATATAGTCTCTAAGCACTTGTGGGAGTAGTTTCTATCAATTTTGTTGAGTTTGGTTCACTTTTATTTGAAGTTACTAAAAATTTCAGAAATTGTCAGAAAATGATGAAGAGATTTTTGAGGGGTTCTTCGAGCTGAAGCTCGAAGGATAAGCAAAGTGAAGAAGAAGAGAGGCCCAAGTATAATCTCCCTCGCACCGCGGAAGTTAGGCCATGTGAATGGCCTTGTGATGATTTCTTGAGAGCAGCCGGGATTTATGATGATTTTTATGAGTTGGCTGAAAATGCAGGCCTCACCGACTTCCTCCGCGACCAACGCGAACAGCAAGTACCTTGTTCCGCTGGAGGCCATTCACGCCTACCGAAACCCCACACCAGCTACAGAACCAGAGCCGGAACCACAATTTGATCCTTCACGACAGTCTGTTTATCAGTGGAACCCGGAGGAGATGGCCAGCCAGTGGCAACCCAGGGCTTCATCTCAGTACGACCCGAGTTACAACTTCGGATATCCGCCAGGCCAGCCGTGGTCATAGACCAACTTAGGCCAAAAGCCTAAGCTTGGGGGAGTACGTATTTCTCACCGACATTACATTCATGTTCACACACTCATTGCTAGTTGTCGGTGCTCATACTCTTTCATTGTACTATCCATGCTAGTTTATTTTCCTTTTTATGCTTTCTTCTTGTGTGTTTGAAAAACCTTAAGGAAAACCAAAAAAATTAGTTGTAGCTTTTAGCTAGTTTACTTTTCATGTTGTGGTAGTAATAATTAAAAGAAAACCCAAAACTATTTCTCGTTCTTCTTTTGCTTGTTGGGAGCTTTCCCGTGTAAATAGTTTTATTTCTTTTCTTTTCTTTGGGGGTCGATAGGAGAAGACCATAATGAAATTGTTGAAGTGGCTCTTATATGCATTATTGTTGATTTAACCAAGAGCCCATATTGCCTTGTCCTCTCTTGTTTATTGAATGCTCGCAGATTCCAGCTTAGTCCAATGCACGTGCACTATTATTATTATTCACATCGTTCGGTCGTGCAAGTGAAAGGCAATAATGACGATATATGATGGAATGATTGAGATGAGAAAAGCTGGTATGAACTCGACCTCTCTTGTTTTTGTAAATATGATTAGTTCATCGTTCCTGATTCAGCCTATTATGAATAAACATGTTTGCAATGACAATTAGAGATTATAGTTGCTTATGCCATTCTTAATTAGCTAGGAGATTATAATGGTTTACCTTGCGTGCCAACATGCTATTAAAATGGTTGTGACGTGGTATGATAGGGTGATATCCTCCTTTGAATGATTCGAGTGACTCGACTTGGCACATATTCACACATGTAGTTGAAACAAAATCAACATAGCCTCCACGATATTTATGTTCATGGTGGATTATATCCTACTCATGCTTGCACTCAATGTTTATTAATTTTAATGCATGTTCATGACTGTTGTCGCTCTCTAGCTGGCCGCTTCCCAGTCTTTTGCTAGCCTTCACTTGTACTAAGCGGGAATACTGCTTGTGCATCCAATTCCATAAACTCCAAAGTTATTCTATATGAGTCCACCATACCTTCCTATATGCGGTATCTACCTGCCGTTCCAAGTAAATTTGTATGTGCCAAACTCCAAACCTTCAAATGAAATTCTGTTTTGCATGCTCAAATAGCTCATGTATCAACTAGGGTTGTCTGTATCTTCCATGCTAGGCGGGTTATTCTCAAGAGGAGTGGACTCCGCTCCTCACTCACGAGAAAATGGCTGGTCACCGGGATGCCCAGTCCCATGCTTTATGCAAATCAAATCAAAATAATTGCAAACAAAACTCCCCCAGGATTATTGTTAGTTGGAGGCACCCGTTGTTTCGGACAAGCCATGGATTGATGTTTGTTGGTGGAGGGGGAGTATAAACTTTACCATTCTGTTTGGGAACCACCTATAATGTGTGTAGCATGGAAGATATCGCCATCTCTTGGTTGTTATGTTGACAATGAAAGTATGCCGCTCGAAATATTATTTATCTCTATTTCAAAAACCGAGCTCTGACACCTCTACAAATCCCTGCTTCCCTCTGCGAAGGGCCTATCTATTTACTTTTATGTTGAGTCATCACCCTCTTGTTAAAAAGCACCAGCTGGAGAGCACCGCTGTCATTTGCATCCATTACTATTAATTTATATTGGGTATGAATATGACTGGATCTCTTTTACCATGAATTTATGTTTTGCGGTCTCGGAAAGGGCTAGCGAGATACCATCCTGTTATATCATATTATGATTGGTTTGAGAAAGTGTTGTCATCCGAGATTTATTATTATTGCTTGCTAGTTGATTATGCCATTGATATGAGTAAACATGAGACCTAAATGTTATTGTGAATATGGTTAGTTCATAATCTTTGCTGAAAACTTGAATGCTGGCTTTACATATTTATAACAACAAGAGCAAACAGAGTTTGTAAAAGTTTTTCTTTATCACTTTCAGTTTATCAACTGAATTGCTTGAGGACAAGCAAAGGTTTAAGCTTGGGGGAGTTGATACGTCTCCAACGTATCTACTTTTCCAAACACTTTTGCCCTTGTTTTGGACTCTAACTTGCATGATTTGAATGGAACTAACCCGGACTGACGCTGTTTTCAGCAGAATTGCCATGGTATTATTTTTGTGCAGAAACAAAAGTTCTCGGAATGACCTGAAACTTCACGGAGATTATTTTTGGAAATAATAAAAAATACTGGCAAAAGAATAAAGGCCAGGGGGCCCACACCCTGTCCACGAGGGTGGGAGGCGCGCCTGCCCCCATGGGCGCGCCCCCTTGCCTCGTGGGCCCCCTGGTGCTCCACCGACCTCAACTCCAACTCTATATATTCACGTTCGGGGAGAAAAAATCAGAGAGAAGGATTCATCGCGTTTTACGATACGGAGCCGCCGCCAAGCCCTAAACTCTCTTGGGAGGGCTGATCTGGAGTCCGTTCGGGGCTCCGGAGAGGGGAATCCGTCGCCATCGTCATCATCAACCATCCTCCATCACCAATTTCATGATGCTCATCGCCGTGCATGAGTAATTCCATCGTAGGCTTGCTGGACGGTGATGGGTTGGATGAGATTTATCATGTAATCAAGTTAGTTTTGTTAGGGTTTGATCCCTAGTATCCACTATGTTCTGAGATTGATGTTGCTATGACTTTGCTATGCTTAATGCTTGTCACTAGGGCCCGAGTGCCATGATTTCAGATCTAAACCTATTATGTTTTCATGAATATATGTGAGTTCTTGATCCTATCTTGCAAGTCTATAGTCACCTACTATGTGTTATGATCCGGCAACCCCGAAGTGACAATAATCGGGACCACTCCCGGTGATGACCATAGTTTGAGGAGTTCATGTATTCACTATGTGTTAATGCTTTGGTCCGGTACTCTATTAAAAGGAGGCCTTAATATCCCTTAGTTTCCGTTAGGACCCCGCTGCCACGGGAGGGTAGGACAAAAGATGTCATGCAAGTTCTTTTCCATAAGCACGTATGACTATATTCGGAATACATGCCTACATTACATTGATGAATTGGAGCTAGTTCTGTGTCACCCTATGTTATGACTATTACATGATGAACCGCATCCGGCATAATTCTCCATCACCGATCCAATGCCTACGAGCTTTTCACATATTGTTCTTCGCTTATTTACTTTTCCGTTGCTACTATTACAATCACTACAAAACCCAAAAATATTACTTTTGCTACCGTTAACATTACTTCCATACTACTTTGCTACTAAATACTTTGCTGCAGATATTAATTTATCCAGGTGTGGTTGAATTGACAACTCAACTGCTAATACTTGAGGATATTCTTTGGCCCTCCTTGTGTCGAATCAATAAATTTGGGTTGAATACTCTACCCTCGAAAACTGTTGTGATCCCCTATACTTGTGGGTTATCACTCTCCGAATGGAACGCGCGTCATATTGCGTTTGCACATACATGTGGGACCGCAATCGAGAACCAACCATAGGCACACTCCCTGGCCCCGCAAGTCGGGTGAGTTAATAGAAGAGAGAGACGAGCGATAGTACTAGAGAAGTGTTGTACAGACGTTGGTGCATGGACGATCCCTGCATGACACGGAAGATCAGTTCATCCATGCATGTGACCAGACTCCAGCAGACACGCCTGGATTGGCTATCATCTACATATTGTGCAGGTTGTGTTGTACAGGGCTGTAGTTCTGATGAAAAATCTAAAAAAAGGTTTCTTGTCATCCTGCAATATTAGGTGTCATGTGCTTCGGATCACTGCGAGGGTTAAACAGCGACAACTGAGTTCCTCCAAGGTGCTAGTCATCAGGGGCACATGCATGAAGACTACTCGGCTGCCATCTAGGTCAAGCCGACTATGTTAATTAGGACATCTATCGACGGGCCCCTTTTCTACGAGCTTATCTTTAATTTGAGCTTTGATCCTCGTCTAGTTTGTCCGTCGGGATTCATGTTGTCTCCTTTGGGCAGTGAGGTTATGGTTTCTTGTCATGTGGCATTTTTTCATGTTATATGTATAGTCCGGTGCTTCAGATCAAAATTACGACAACTGCGCCTCCAGGGCACGTGCATGAAGACTTCTCGACAGTCATTGGCGAGGTCAAGCCGGCTCCGGTAGACAAAAGAAAACTAGTACTCCACTATATAGGCAGGAGCCTCCGCGCTTGCTTGCTAGTGTTGCTCTCTTCACACTTTCTCGTCCTCTCCAGATCTAAACAGGACAGCAGTGGCCACACACTCTCTCTCTCTCTCTCTCTGCTCACCGCTGGTCATAGATCCACCCGGATCCTCTCCGTTGGGGAAGGTGAGAAGGTGCAACGTTCACGCGGTCGTCCTCGGCGACGGCTCTTACCCACTGCGAGCGCGCCCCGATCAGCGTGCCTTGTCGTTCTCTCCCAAGCACCGCTGGCTAGGGAGGGCCTCCGACCCCTTCTTCCTCGCTGTCATAGTGTGGGCAGATCCGGCCTCCCGCCGCCCACCTAGCGACATCCCGGCGACCCTCAGGTATAACTTCCTTTGAAACCGGCCTTGCTCTACTTCCTAAGCTCCTAATGTCGCTGCATTTGTATCTTTTACTATTTCCCAGGCCCCCTCGTAGATAGGATCGATCGGCTGTTCGAAAGCCACCTAAATTTTGACTGTTAAGAGGTAAAAGTAGTTCATGCACTCGAATCTAGTACTACTTGGTTCAAACAAGGAAGAAAGGGGGTGGGGGTGGGGGAAGATCTGTTACCTGAATCTAGGACTTGGTCAAAAGAGGAAATAATGGGGGTAAAAAGTAGCAGAGACTGGCTATCCAACTGGTCTCTTGGTCTAATAGGGAAATAAAGGGAAACGCAGTACGAACTCAATATAAACCTGATCTATTGGTTGAAAGAGGAAAGAAAGTGGGGACTGGGGGACAAGTCAACAGAGTAAGTCCAGCACTAGATTTGCTAGCCTCACACGGTATAAGGTGGCTATATCGAACAAAAATGGGACCAACCCAGATATCCTGTTCTGATGTTTGTTGCCCCGAGCCACTCTTATGTAATGCCACTGGTAAAATGTAGCAGTCGCACTGTTAAAAGTAAGGACACGTTAAACCAATGTTGTTTTCAATGTAATGCCTCCAATAATATGAATCAATGGCACTTTTTTTCATGTCCTGCTAAATTTCCCATTAAGATAAGTTGCTTCTTTTAGTTAGAAATGCAACTGTCCTGGTCCGCTTACTCTCCCGTGCCCAAATACCGACTCTGTAGCAGTTGTTAATGTAATGTTGCTGGTAAAATGAAGCAATGGCACCATTAAAGTAATGTCGTATTTAACGGCTGTCATAGTTAATCTAATGCCCACACTAATATCTTGCAATGCTGCTGCTTTAGAAATTGCTAATGTCCTTGTAGGATTGCCATTCAAATAAGGAACATGCTTCTTTTCATTTGATGTATGTTTCATCACTTGTTTGTCACCCTCCTTTCCACCTTTTTTGTGCAAACAGAGACATACATTTCACGCTTGATCTTAGTTGAACTGCACAAATGATATCCAAATTATAGTTGAACATTCCAGGAGCTTCACAACCAACCTTGATGTTGCTCAATTTTATTGTAACTAATGAAGAAGAAGCTCTGTGGGTTTCGTTTTCTGATGGAAATGGAACCGGGGCTGAAGCCCTTTTCTTAAAAAAATGAAGAAGAAGCTGCTAGCTCATGGGACATTGCTTCATTTTAGGTGAACTGCACCAAAAGGTCCCATGAATTGAATCATCCATGTTGGTGACTGGTGTCATCCCTTCTACGATAGCGTTGACTGCAGATATGGTTCCCATCACGAGGTATGTCAATTTTTGGTCTGACCGTGTGCCAAAGATCCTGCATGTTGAGTCTGCTCTTGTGCTATTGTTTTGGCACTACCATGATAAAGCAGTAATATTATTATTTTGCACCTTAATCTAGTGGCACTATTAATTTGAGGCAATGTTTTGGAACCGCTAGTGCCACAGATTTTTTTTATATATCGAAAGAGGGGGTTTCCTCTGATTTCATTAAAGAAACCCTACCATAGAGAACCATTATCCGGCAACATCTCATTGTAAACGGGCAGTTATGCAACTACTACTAGACTGGACTGAGTACTAGCAGGAGACAAGTTCGCCACATAAGCTAGGCAGGTAGGGGGACGCAGCACCAGCTTGACCAAGTTTGGATTACAACCCAAATGGTACCACAGAAACATCAGGGGGGAAGATAGAGCCAGCTTCAGCATCCCAGTCTAAGCACTCTCCATCCTTGTGACGCACAGTACACCTCGTTTGCCACCTGCTCGACCCTAGTGCCACTGGTCAAATGAAGTAATAATACAGTTAAAATAGAGCGAGTGTCCTCTCTATCATTTCATTTCCAATGTAGATAAAGAAAGTGCTTCTCTTTGTTAGTATATGTTTCATCAATTAGTCCCATTGTTAATGTTTTAGTGTTTTTGCAAACTAGGGTGCTTAATTTTAGTTGATCTGCACAAAAATAGAGATTGGAATGTCTCAAGGCCCCTCCTTGTACTACCATTGTACACTGATGTTCATCACTGGCAGAAGGTGTATCGGGGAGACTTGGGTCGATTTCCAGTATGAGGCGTCGCAGGGCCCATCTCGCCCTCGCAGCATGGCATACTATGATACTATCGCAATATTTTCTTCTATTTATTAGTGTATGTCTCATCAACTAGTGCCACTATAATGTAATCACGCTTTTTCATTATCTGTGCAAACAGGGTTATTCAACTGCATTTTGGTGGAACTGCACAAATGTACGGATGGAACCGGCATATAGGCAGAGTGCGAGGTGCCAAGTAAAAATTACCGAACCAACCCTACTCCATCTAAGCATTGGCATCCACCACCACCAGTGGATGTGTGGCACTCACTGTGCACGGATCTTTCTCGGCAGCAAATCCTCTAACTGAATACTAGTAGCTTAGACTTCAAAAAATACTAGTAGCTTATATTGGCAATTTTCTAGGGAGTACTCTTTTCTGAAAGAAGCACCAATCTATTTTTCTTTATTTGTACACAGTGTCACAACTTTGACCCAAAGGTCCAGAGTATTTTAGGGTGATTGGCGTAGTACTCAGAGACTGATTGTAAGCATGATTTTTATTAGCTGTCACACTGATTGTAAGCATGAGCAGATGGCAGATTAGGTTAGTGCGAAGCTTACCTTAAACCCTACCGACGCTGTTGAAACGAGGCGAGCGTCGTGGGAACCGTGGAGAACGGCGGGGAAGCGACATCGCGCCATCCGGCCACCTCTTGCGGTGGTAGAACGAATACTCATGTGGCTCCGGCTGGCTCTGCACCCTCACGAACGGCACACCGTACTCGATCGATTCATTATCCTCTGGGTGCTCGACCTTCGACCTGTATGCCCACCACCTCCGCCTGACTTTTGCCTCGGGCGAATCTGTCTGCTCCATCGCCCAGAGGAGATACTCGATGAACTCGAAGGACTACGACGTGACTACCGCCGAGGAGTACATCGCCGCCCTCATCATCGCCGTCTCGCTCTTTTGCATACATTGCCACATGGCCCTCACCATCCTCGAAATCTCCCACTCATTGTCAAACCAAGTAAGGATCTCCTTCAACCTGGCTAACTTTGCCTGGTCACCGCCGGCGATCTGCCTGATTCGCTGCTGCATCCTCTCCATAGATGTCCTTCTGAGTGGTCCGGTGCAAGCTTTGGAAGATGGGAGGAGAGACGGTGGTCTTGCAATAGAGAAGAGGGAGAGGCGAGACAGTGGTTTTGGAATGGAGATGATGGAGAGGAGAGGAGGTGGTTTTGCAATGGAGAAGAGGGAGAGGCGAGACGGTGGTTTTGGAATGGAGATGATGGAGAGGAGAGGTTTCCCTGCCTTTCGGTCGCTGACAGGTGGGCCCCGCGCTTGGTGGGACCCATGTGTCAGTGTCTCAATGGCAGGATGGGCAACGTCAGGGGATCCCCGTCCGAGGAGATAAGAGGTGGTTTTGCAATGGAGAAGAGGGAGAGGCGATGTCAGGACCCCGATTCTAAGTCACACTGATCTAGCATGTAACACCTCATATCACTTTGCGGCCTCACGCACGGTATCCCCACGGGTGTCGCCTTACCTGGCCCGGGATCGTTTGCGCCTTTTGGCTCACGTATATGATAGTGTCGCTAGCATCCATATGACAGAGAACCCGGGCCGACATGACTAGTCATGAACCCAAAGTGGCACTAACTTACGGGGACAGGCATACATGAAACAACATCGAGCATGCCAGTCAGCAGCGTGTGAATCCGGGCTGTAGCAACTGGGCTAACAGGACTCCGGGAACCCGTGCTGTAGCAGGCTAGCAGGACTCCGCATGTCACCGCGTGACATTTCCCCGAAGGGACAGACACATGAACGAAGTGTATCACATGCCGGCCAGTCTAGGTGTTCCGGAGCAGTAGTGTTGGGCTAGCAGGACTCCGGTAAACCGGGCTGTAGCGGACTACCAAGGCTCAGTGGAAGCAACAGACTACATTTCCCCATAAGAGAGGCTACCAAGGATAAACAACTAGATTGTCGGATCCCACACATACCAAGCATTTCAATCATACACACAATATGCTCAATATGTGCAAATACAACATGGCATCACAACAAGACTCTACGACTCAGAGTATTTATTCATTGGGCTCCGAGGAGCCAAGTATTACAAACATGGGTCTCATGACCCAACATACAGAGCATACAAGCAACAAGCACATGCGGAAGCTTAACTTGTCTGAGTACAGACAACTATAAATGAAGAAGGCTGAGAAGCCTGACTATCTACAAGACCCTCCCAAGGGTACAAGATCGTAGCTGAGGTAACAAGCTAAACGTCGAAGTCCATGCGGAACTACTAGTGAGACTGAAGTCTCTCTGCAAAAACATAAAATAAGCAAACGTGAGTACAAATGTACCCAGCAAGACTTACATCAGAACTAACTACATATGCATCGGTATCAACAAAGGGGGTAGTGGAGTTTAACTGCAGCAAGCCAGCTTTGACTCGGCGGCTATCCTAAACTACGACTGCAAGTAACTCTTTTGAGGTGGCGCACACGAGTCCACATATTCACCATATCAATACACCACTATGGATCCGCTCCCGTCTCCCTACGAGAACGCCATCCATAGCACTCACGCTTATCTTGCGCATTTTAGAGTATCCACTTTCACTTGTCTATGAACTGTACAGGCAACCCAGAAGTCCTTTACCGCGGACACGGCTATTCGAATAGATCATGTTAACCCTGCAGGGGTGTACTTCTTCACACACGCTCTCGCCACTTACCACCATGTACACGTTGTGTATCTCGGCAACCTTCAAGCGGAAGCCTGGCGAGGGAGTCGGCCACGACCTGACTAACCACGCAAGTCTCTAGTCCAGGTTTATCGCCTATTCGGGTTCCATCCGCAAGGAGATCCGGCCGGGGTGTCGCTCACGGCCCCAAACGATGTGTGCAGGGTTCCCAAGCCCACCTCGACGGATGGATCTACGCTTGGTACACCGTGCCACGGTGCCTAGTCTGTCCCAAGCCCACCTGTACCGGGTGCCACTTGGTAGACTACTAACACTACCTACAAACACCAGAAACTAGTTGCAATTCCTGGACAGAGATCAGGTTGATTAATAAGTCGAGAGAGCTTGGAGCGCCCGGAGCCCAATGTGTGGTAGTAACTATTCATGGATCACAAACACAGAACTCAGTTCCTGAGGACGGCTGCAATGAGACAACCCACCTTGTACTCCTACATGGCCTCTCACCGCTACCTTTACCAAATCGTGTTCACACACTTAGCTCTCAACAGTAGGACATGTTCACCACATTCCAATTGATCCCCGATGAATCAGACCTGACTCAACTCTAAGCAATAGCAGGCATGACAAACAAGCATGAATGAGTAGGCACATCAGGACTCAAACAACTCCTACTCATGCTAGTGGGTTTCATCTATTTACTGTGGCAATGACAGGTCATGCAGAGGAAAGGGGTTCAACTACCACTACATGTAACAGTTGAATCGTTGTTGTCCTAATGCAGTAAAAGAGAGCAGAAGCGAGAGAGTGGGTTTGTATCGGAATGAACAAGGGGGTTTTGCTTGCCTCATGGAGTGGTAGTAGGATACTGCCCTTCAGTCGGATATTCGTGGGTATCCTCGGAGGCAGAACCTACCACAAAAGACACATCGGAACACAATCATCACATGGCAATATGCAACAATATGATGCATGCTATGACATGGCAATATGGGTGTGTTTTGGCTAATGCATTCTAAAACAGGTTGGTTTGAGTCCATTTGAATCTTTGATTCAAATGAAAGCCCATGATATGAAGTCATAATATTGCATTAGTTTGTTTCACTTAAACAGCAAGGTTAAAGTGTTCTGACATGCAAGAAACCATTACAGATGGAAAGATTGGATTTTTCTGATCAAATTTCATATATAAATCTTTGCATTTGGAGTTACAGATTAATTTCTATGAATTTTTGAAGTTTATAATATTTTTTGGAATTTCCTGTATAAGAATAAATCCAGTAAATGATTTATTGCATCAGGGTGACGTCAGCAGTCAACGGGGACGGTCCAGTTCAAACCTGACCAGTGGATCCCGCGTGTCAGTGTCATTAGATTAACTAATTTTAGTTAGTCCTAATCCTAGGTTAATTAGCAAGGCGGGCCCACATGTCAGTACCCACTGGGGTCAAACGGTGCTCAAACCCGGGTCAACTGGGTCAAAACCTGCCGGCGACTCGACGTCGGCGACGCACGACACGGCGGAGGGCGTCGGGTTTTGCCGTCCGGCGACCAAACGGACGGCGGAGGGCATCTACGAGACGCCCAGGCTCGCGCGCATCCATATCAGCAAGCGGCAGCAGCTGGGTGCACTACGGCGACGGCGGCGACGGCAAGTGCGGCGGCCGGAGCTACGGCGATGATGCGAGCGACCACTAGGGGGCACGGGAAGGCGAGCTGAGGTGTGCTACGGGCTCGTGGAGACGTTCTGAGCATGATGGTGTGCTCGTGTGCGGGCTGTAGGGCCAGTGGCCACGGCGGCGGCCTGGCCGGTGGAATCGAGCTCACGGATCTGGCGGTGACAACTGCTAGAGGATGAGCTAGAGGAGGGGAACAAGGGGGGACTGGAGAGGAGCTCACTGCGGGGCTAGCAGAGGTAATGGCATCGTCAGGGAAGCGCTGGGGCCAGCGAATCGACGGTGGCAATCTCGGGCGCCCGTCGGTGAAGACGATGACGAAGGCGACGATGTAGGGCAGCCGAGGACGCGTGCTTCTCCGTGGAGACGCTTTGCTTTATCTCGTAGCTATCAGGCATGGCAAGGAGGCGTACGGTGTCCGGTGGCCACAAGGACGTCGAGTGGCGGCCATGGCCGCTCTCGGTTGAGCTTGGGGCGAGCGATGGCGGGGAGGAGAGGGGCCAGAGAAGCAGGAGGAGGACAGAGGGGCTCCAAGGCATCTCCAAGCGCGGGATCAGGGAGAAGGACGGGCCTCCAGCGCGAAGCAGGAGGTGGCCGTAGCTGCGCGTGCGTCGACACGCACCTGCTCCTACTGGCAGGAGGAAGACGACGCGGTGGGGGTAGGTGGGCTGGACCAGGTAGGTGGACCGCCAGGTGGGTGCGGGTAAGAGGCCTGGTGGCCTTTCGTTTTTCTTTTGTTTCTGTTTTTCTATTCTGTTTTTCTGTTTTGTTTTGTTTTGCCACTGTTTAAACTCAAAACAAATTCAAATTAGTGCCAAAACTTTCTGTAAATACTTATGTGGCTTATATGGACTTTTCCAATTGCACACAAGTATTTCTGATACATTTGAAAATATATTCTATATATTAGGAATATAAATCCAAATACAAATACAATATGATTTAATTTCAGTGCCCAAAATCTTCCTTAAAAATGTTCAATATTTTTGGTTTGGATCCAAAGCCTTGCCAAAATTAGCAAACATTGATGAAGGGTACTTTGGTTCATTGAAAGCATTTTTTACTAGACCTAATTGAATTTCAAAGTGCTAGGGTTTGATCAATCCCCATTTCAAATTCAAAAGAATTTAAACATGATGCAACACATGACTAGCTAGCTCAGAGCATACCAGAACTAGGGATGTGACAGGCGAGGCGGTGGTTTTGGAATGGAGATGATGGAGAGGAGAGGAGGTGGTTTTGCAATGGAGAAGAGGGAGAGGAGCGTGCGGCAGCGATTTAGGATTGGACGAGAGGGCCGGCGCGCTGTGACTAGATAAAAATCAAAATCAATTTACCCTTCAATTAAGAAAGCGACCCCACATTAACTACTCTCCCTTTTATTCTGGGTCATAATTGACCATGATTTTCACAAATAAAATATATGTTATACGTTGCAAAAATAATATAACTTGAAAGTACATTCATATACGAACCAAACGATACAATTTTTGGTGACATGCATTCACATTTTGCTTGTCAAATACAGTATGTGGTCAAACTTTGACCCAAAATACGCAAAACAAAAAATACTTCCAAGACTAGCGCCGCTCCTCTCCTCTTAAACCACCGCCGCTCCTCTCCTGGTCCAATCTAAATCAGCGCCGCTCCTCTCCTCTTCCATTTCAAAACCACCGCCCCTCCTCTCCTATTCCAATCCAAAACCAGCGTCGCTCCTCTCCCGTTCTAATCCAAAACCAGCGCTGCTCCTCTCCTCTTCCATTCAAAAACCACCGCCGGCGAGTGAAGGTGTTGTGGAGAAGTAGATCGATGGAGGAGTACAACCGATACGTGAGGATCGCAGACGGCGACCCTGTGAAGCTAGCTAGGATGTTGGAGATACAGTCTTGGTTTGGCAACAAGGACCAAGACAGCGACATCCATGGCCAAATATCTGCAACAGAGCTAAAAGGCGGCGATACTTCCGAAGGGAGTCACGCGGGAGTACATAGAGCTGCTCCTCTAGGCCATGGAGCAAACAGGTTCACCGAATCTGATCGTGAGGGAGCGGTGGTGGGAGTATCAATCCCAGATGGAGCATCCACCAGAGATTGAAGGATCAAGCATCTACAGGGTGCCGTTTGTGAGGGTGTCGTGCCAGAGCGAGCCGGTGGAGTCTTCGTCGACCGAACCCAACTGCAAGAGGAGAAAAGCAGTTGGCCCGACGACGCTTCCCCGCCATCCTCTCCCTCGCCGTTCACATCGTCTCACGGGGCGGCTGTCTGCCGCCGAGGAATAGAAGGGGACTGCCCCCCCCCCCAGCCCAATAGTCGGGCAGGTTGTGAATTGTTAGGAGGAGCTTAGGGTTGTCAGTATTTGCAGGTTGTGAATTGTGTTTTGTGTTGTGCATTTTGAGAGTACTTTCAGATATGAATGTCTTTTGAATTTCAGATTTGCAGTATTGAGCATATGAAGTATTCTATGAATTCTAGAGATCTATTTTTAGCACTTAAAAAATGTAGTTTCATAGGAGTATAAAAGTGCAGACAATGTGATTCTCAGAGAAGAAACTGCAAGTTTCAGTTTCAGATAAGAAACTGCAACTTTCATAGGCATAGCATTTATATTAACACGGCCTTTTCAAACAGGGTTAACATCATGTTGGAAGTTTTATTCATGGTCGAAAATGGAACTACCAGCCAGTTAACATCATGCTGATCAACATTCATGCATAGCACATCTTCATAAGATGCACAGTCAAAAAGGTATGCTATTTTCAAAATGGCCACACAATGTCGAGTGTGCGAAAAACAGAGAAAACGAGGGATGAAGTTTTGGCAAGTGTTGGACGTGGTGTGCGTAGATGACAATGGGGACCCACATGTCAACAATGATAGAGGCAAAAAAATTGGAGATATTTTCCCTGCATCAGGTGGAATCAAACCCGGGTGGAACAGCTGTCGGGTAGTGTCACTTGGCCACTGGGCTAGTTCAGTACTTTCGTTACAAATAAGGCACTACCTCAGGTGGTCCGATCTCCTCCTGCGCCTTTGTACGCTCCCCGCGGCGCCGCTATCTGCCATTGTGAACATACTGAACAAACGAGAGGAATCTTGAGAGGATTGTATGTGGAGAGGCGGACAGTCGGGACCCACCAGGTCTATGGCCGTACGCAAGCAAGTGCCTCATTGAAAAAATACTTCCTCCTAATGCTATACTGATGTTGGGGCCCACAGGTTTGTCAACATAGTTACATTTTTTTAGGTGCTTCAACGTAGAGATAAATTCACAACGAAGCCGGGGAGCTGGCAGGTATCATTTATTATCACTGGGGCAGCAAATATCAGCTGGGTTTTGGGCTGCCCCGTCTAGGCTTTGTTTTTTAACATGCGCAGCCCACGACATGCCGGTTTGTATTTTTTGAGGGCCGTCATGTATCGACCAGCCTATGGACCTCCGATCCGAGGTTTTATTTTTCCTGAAACATCGACAGCCCAATTTATGTATTTTTTTGAAGAAAACGCAGAGGTCTGTTCTATTTTTCTATATAAGAATAGGAATGCCTGGTCCAACTTATGTTTCCCTTCTAGCTATATTATATATATTTAAATTATTTTATATGTTATCATATATTATTGTTATTGTCATCATATATTTAACAGATACTTACATATGTAAGAAAACAATATCCTACATCTTATTAACTTATAAAAATAATTTCTTAACAATAAAATCCTGGATTTTTTTGGCAACTAAAATCCTGGTGATTGTGTACAAAAGCATGGTAAGATTTAAGGACCAATGTAATAATAAATCACTTATTATTTAAATATATTTATAACAAAATGCTCAGCCCCTGTTTACTTTTTGATAACATTGTTGCGCCCAACCCAACATTATAATTAAAATCAGCCCAGCAAAATCATGTATTTCGAGAAAGTGCAAATGACCTGTAATTTTTAGGAAAAAAATAAATGGGCCGCATGGACGCTACATTATTTGTTCACCCAGCCCAGCAAATTGACTGTAATTCTAAAAAAAGATATCAAATTGACTGTAAATTCTGAAAAAATGGGTTGAATACGTGCCACATTTTTTAGGCTGAAATGTGGGCCAATAGGTCGAAGCCAACGCAAGTCGTTGTCAACTTAGTCAACAAATGATCCTGACATTGTTAGCCGTTGGATTTACATCGAACGACCGACATCCATCTTCAATCTCTCGTCTTCTTCCTCCAGCGCCGCTGGGACCACCTGCTCCCGCCTCCTGCTGCAAGCAGCTCTGCTTAGCATGCTTCGCTGTGAAGCGCTACCCCACCGTTGGCCAGGCCATCCCTCCACCCCTCCACACCTCCTGTTCTTCTCCACCTACTGCCGAACCAAACCGCACCAGAACCAGTTAACCCTCATACACTTCTCCATCTGCGACTCTACTCCCGCGTCTTCCCATCTCCGGCTCGTTGCCGTCCGGGGCCTCGCCGTCGTCCACCACCTTGGATGCGCTCGGTGCAGAGTGGTCAACATGGTCAACGAACGACATCCATCGGAAGTAGACTGTGCGTGGAGAGGCTGACAGTTGGGTCCACGGCCGCACGCAAGGAAATGCCTCCTTATTACACGCAAAATAATGATTCCTCCACCTGATAGCTGGGACCCACCGGAAGGGCCTCTGTATTTCATGAAAAAATCCCCCCCCCCCCCGCTGACAGGTCGGACCCATCAGCTATATCTTCGCACACAAGGAAGTGCCTCCTTATTACACACAAAAAATGAATACCCGCTGCAAGCTGGGACCCACCATAGTGGGAGGCTGACTTGTGGGCCTACTAAGTTGACGGGGACGGAGGGCTTTGTCAACTTAGTTAATATGAACGATTCTAGCTCCAGTGACCGTACGATGTCCATCCAACGGCCCTAGTGCTTCTTCAACCTCTGGTCTTCTTACTCCAGCCGCCCAAACCAGCGTCGGTCGTGCCGCGTGCTCCTGCCTCCCATGGCCGGCTGTGATGCCGCGGAGGCCTCACCGCCCCCTACTACTCCCACTGCTGGCCAGGCCCTGCAGCGACGGCAGCCTCACACCGCAGCCGAACCAGTGAACCCTCGTACTCCTCTCCGCATGGGCAACCACTGTCGCGTCTTCCCCGGCTCCGCGTCGTCCCCTTCCTAGGCCTCGCCACCGTCCACCACCCTGGTGCTCTCGGCGCGGCGTGGTCAACGTGGTCAAGGAACGAATTCCATCGGAAGAGTACTGTATGTGGAGAGGCTGACAGCTGGGTCCACGGCCGCAGCAAGGAAGTGCCTCCTTATTACGCAGAAAATAATGATTCCTCCACCTGACAACAGGGACCCACCGGACGGGCCACCGTATTTCGCGAAAAAAACATTTCCCCCTGACTGCTGGGACCCACCAGCTACATCTTCGCACGCAAGGAAGTGCCTGACAGTCGGGACCCACCTGGTCGAAGCGTACGTAGCGTTGTCATTTTGGTCGCGAACGTGTACGTACATACTGGTCGATGTAGAGGCGCGCACGTGTCGTAGTAGAGGCGCGCACATAGCATGTACACGTACGTACAGCGGCCAGGGTGCAAGAAAGAAAATACGGCCATGTACGTACATACGGGCGGGGTCTCGAATGCCTACTCGCGCATACGTACGGCCAGGGCTCGTGTATATGGCTGGGTCGGAACGGAGAAACTGCGTCGTCGTCGTGTTCATTGGGAGGCAACAGAATGCGTCGTGTTCATTGGGAGGCAACGGAACGTGTGCTGTTCATCAGGAGCCAACCGGCTTGGACAGAATAGTCGATGGAAACGAGGCCTGGCGTATCGCAGAACGGAGCAAACGGGCTTGTGTTCGACCGGCCACGGTCGAAACGGGATCCTGTTCATCGGGAAGGGTCTGGCGTACCGCAAAACAGAGGAAACGGACCTCCTACGGTGGAAACGAGGTCCTGTTGATCGGGAGGGGTGTGGCGTACCGCAAAACGGAGGAAACGAACTTGTGTTGGAGTGCTACGGTCAAAAAGGGGGCCCTGTTCATCAGGAGGGGTGTGGCGTACCGCAAAACGGGACTCCACGGAATATTGTTCATCTCCACCGTCGACTGCCTCCACGGGCTACTGTTCATCCACCGTCGACCACCTCCAGCCTCCACCTGCGATTGTTCATCCACGGGCTCCTGTTCATCCAGCCTCCACCGCGCGCTCCTCCACCGGCTACTGTTCAACCAGCTCTCTCCATGGGGTCCTGTTCAACCACCCCTCCACGGGGTCCTGTTCATCCAGCCCTCCATCGGCTACTGTTCAACCAGCCCTCCACCAGCTACTGTTCAACCAGCCCTCCACGGGGTCGTGTTCATCCACCGGCTCGATCGATCAGGGTCCTGTTCATCCAGCGGCAACGGCCTCTACTACCATGGGGTCCTGTTCATCCAACCCCCCACCGGGAACTGTTCATCCAACCCCCCCCCCCCCCAACAACGCTCACTGTTCATCAAGGAAAGGAGGCAGCAGTGCTCGATCGGCTTCAGTTAGCAGCAGTAGCGAAGGAATCACTCGGGTTCAGTTAACAGCAAGGGATCGATCAATCACTCGGGTTCTGTAACACGTAGCCTGCAGTGCAATCGCTCGGGTTCAGTTAGAGCCCAATGAGGGAGTCCTGAATTAAGGGGTCCCCGGGCGTCCGGCCTATGTGACGTGGGTCGGACTGATGGGCCATGAAGATACAAGATAGAAGACTTCCTCCCGTGTCCGGATGGGACTCTCCTTTGCGTGGATGGCAAGCTTGGCATTCAAATATGAAGATTCCTTCCTCTATAAACCGATTCTGTACAACCCTAGGCCCTTCCGGTGTCTATATAAACCGGAGGGTCTAGTCCGTAGAGATAATCATAATCATACAGGCTAGACTTCTAGGGTTTAGCAATTACGATCTCGTGGTAGATCAACTCTTGTAATCCTCATATTCATCAAGAACAATCAAGTAGGAAGTGGGGTATTACCTCCATCAAGAGGGCCCGAACCTGGGTAAATATCCTGTCCCCCGTCTCCTGTTACCATCAACCTTAGACGCACAGTTCGGGACCCCCTACCCGAGATCCGCCGGTTTTGACACCAACATTGGTGCTTTCATTGAGAGTCCCGCTGTGACGTCGAAGACAGGATTGATGGCTCGCCTTGTTATCAAGGACAATATCACCTCCGGAAGAGCCCTGGCCTCAGGCCAAACCCCGGCTGGGCGGCTTTACCATGGCCGCCCGTTCTGCTGTCAAGCCAATGATGACTTCTCAGGTCATCAAAAATCGTCTCCATATTGACTCTGAGTACTCCAAGCAGATGGATCCGGCGGAGTTGTCGTCTTTAAACGAACTCCTGGATCGCATCGCCGCCATGGGGGTCGCTACAGACTATGATCAAATTGGGCTTAAACCCGATCAGAGAGAAATCAAATCTTCGCCGATCACCCATCAGATAGCGGTCGTGGAGGAGCAAAACAACAACTCTTCCTCTATGCTGAAGGCGAGTTATGTTCGGATTTCCGAGCTCGAAGAGCCGGATACCTGTCTGCGGGACAACACGCCCAGCCCCCTGAACCTAGAATCGGGCATCGAGCCTGGAAAATCATTTAACATCCCGGAGTCCGAACTAATAATTCGGAAGTTTTTCAAACTCCGGACCCCAAATCGGGTCAAGGTTCGGATTTAAAGCCACCCACCCACCACAAGAAATATTCGCCAAGCAATTTCGGTTCTCCAGATATATGCGACCTCATGTACGTACGACAGCACTCCCAGGAAATAGTCCATCACTTTTGGGCCAGATTCCTTCTTGTCAAAGACAAGATTAAAGATTGCCGCGAAGAGGACGCGATTTCAGTATTCTGCAATGATTGTACAGACGAAGGAATCCTCAACGCCATCAACCGCTGTCGCGTATTACACTTCGCTGACTTGGCAACCATAGTACAGAAGTATTGCGCAATGGAAAGCGCCTGGAAAACTCAGACAGCTCGCTAGGAACCACCGATCTCCACTCAACCCCTCTGGCGGGCAAAAAGGATGCACCCTCGCGGGGCACCCAACCCCATAGTGAAGAAAACTAAGCCCATCACGGGACGCGGAACTGTTCTAGAGGGATGGCTCGATAGGACATGCAAAATACACGCAACACCGGATACCGTACCAACCCACTTCCTTAGAGCGTGTTGGATACTCCGGTAGGTGGCCAAGAGCGGCGAGGATATCCTCACAAAAAAGACCTCAGAGCAATGCCCCCTGGAGGACGACGACCTCAGAGTATTGACGGTCTTCGAGAATTTCGCTTCAAACAATCGGCGCAAGAGGGCACTCCGCGACCTCGCCGAAGTCTGCCAAGTCGCAGCAATAAACCCCTGGAACGACACGGCCATAACTTTCAATGCCAGTGACGAACCAAAATTCCGGTCAGTCCGGGCACCAGCCGCCTTGGTCCTCAATCCAATTGTGGATGGCTTTCGGCTCACTAAAGTGCTCATGGACGGCGGCGGCGGGCTAAACCTCATCTACGAGGACAAGCTCAATAAAATGGAAATAGACAGGAGCCGCATCGAGCAAAGTAATACGACCTTCCGAGGAATCATCCCCAGCCAGGAGGCGCGATGCGCAGGGAAAATTACACTCGATGTGGTATTCGGCACGCCGGAGAACTATCGGTCCGAAGAGATAACCTTCCAGGTGGCCCCTTTCAACAATGGATATCACGCCCTGTTGGGGCGAGACGCATTCATGCGCTTCCAAGCTATACCTCATTACGGGTACATGAAGCTCAAGATCCCGGGCCCAACGGTATTATCACTCTCGTTAGTGATCCGGACATAGCCCTCCGCGCCGAAAACAAAACTGTATCCCTGGCCCTTGAGGCACTGTTCGAGGCCCTCGCGGCCAAAGAGTTAACCGCACTACGCTCCACGGTGGATAGGGACGACGTAATCCTTGATAAGCGGCCCAAATCCACCTCCTTCAAACCCGTAGATGAAATAGTGAAATTTCAAGTCCACCCGACGGACCCCAAGAAGACAGCTTCCATCGGGGCACAGCTGGACCCAACGGTCGACGCCGCACTACGAGCGTACCTGCGCGAGAAATGGGACATATTCGCCTGGCACCCTTCTGATATGCCAGGGATCCCACGCAGATTGGCCGAACACAGCCTCAACATATTGAAGGGATATAAGCCGGTCAAGCAAACACTGTGGTGCTTTTTTGAACCCAAACGACAAGCTATGGGGGAGGAGCTAGCCAAGATAATCGAGGCCGGATTCATCAGAGAAATAAAACACCCGGACTGGCCAGCAAACCTAGTGATGGTGCCAAAGAAGGATAAATCCTGGCACCTATGCATCGACTTCAAAGACCTCAACAAGGCCTGCCCCAAGGATCCCGTCCCCCTCCCCCGCATCGATCGGATTATTGATGCTACTGCAGGACACGACTCACTGTGTTTCCTCGACGCATACTCCGGATACCATCAAATCAAAATGAAGGAGTCCGACCAAGCCGCAATGGCATTCATTACCCCATACGGGCCTTTCTGCTTCAACACTATGCCCTTTGGGCTTAAAAATGCCGGCGCCACCTACCAACGCATGATTCAAACATGCCTGGAGAAACAAATCGGCAAGATAGTTGAAGCATATATGGATGACATCGTCATCAAGACTAGGCACGTCGAGTCATTAATAGACGACTTGCGACTCACATTCGACAACCTTCGTACATATGACATCAAGCTCAATCCGAAAAAGTGTGTTTTCGGCGTTCCCGCTGGAAAACTGCTGGGCTTCATTGTTTCCAATAGAGGAATCGAGGCAAATCCAGCCAAAATCAGAGCTTTGTCACAATTAGCTACACCAACAGACCTTAAACAGGTCCAAAAACTAGCCGGATGCGTGGCAGCTTTAAGCCGCTTTATCTCCAGACTAGGAGAAGAAGCATTGCCACTTTATCGCCTTCTCCGACGCACCGACCACTTCGAGTCGACGGACGCGGCAACGGCCGGACTGGAAGAAATAAAGGCTCTTCTAGTGAGCAACCCAATCCTGGCCGCGCCGAACGTCGGTGAACTGATGTTATTATACATCTCTGCAACACACCAGGTGGTGAGCGCAGTGCTCGTCGTTGAGCGAGAGGAGGACGGACACAAATTCCCACTTCAGAAACCAGTGTACTACGTATCCACTGTCCTCACACCATGCAAATCTCGGTACCCTCATTACCAAAAAATAGCATATGCGGTCTTCATGGCATCCCGGAAGCTACGACACTACTTCCAAGAGTGTTCGATCACGGTGGCTTCCGAAGTACCACTCAATGACATAATAAACAACCGCGACGCTACGGGCCGGATAGCCAAATGGGCCATTGAGCTCCTACCATTCAACATAACATACAAACCATGCCGAGCCATTAAATCCCAAGTATTGGCCGACTTCGTCGCTGAATGGACAGAGGCCGAACTCCCTAAAGAGTACGGTACATATTCCAACTAGGTCATGCATTTCGATGGCTCTAAAATGATGGCCGGCTTAGGAGTGGGTGTTGTCCTAACGTCCCCCACCGGAGACACAGCCCAGTATGTTCTCCAAATATTATACACAGACTCCAACAATGCAGCCGAATACGAGGCCTTATTGCACGGTCTTCGGATGGCTGCCTCCATGGGCATACAACGCCTGGAGGTGCGCGGGGATTCAAATCTCGCAATATCCCAAATAATTGGAGACTTCGATGCCAAAGATCCGAAGATGGCGGCCTATCGTAACGCCATACTCAAAATATCAGCTCGGTTCGAGGGACTTGAGTTTCATCACGTAGCTCGAGAAAGTAATCAAGCGGCGGATGTTCTTGCTCTCGCATTGGTGCTAAGCGCGACCCCGTCCCGCCTAACATCTTTCTGGAAAGGCTCTTCAAGCCATCTGTGGTATGGCAGGGTGAGAGCGGCAACAACAGTCCGGATCCGATTATACCCCCAGATTCCGAACACAATACCGATATCATCGGAGGCTCAGCCACCAAAATAACACCATCGGCCCATCTAATAATGGCAGTTTTGCCCCATGGACCGAACCCTTCTTGGCCTACTTTAATATGCGAGAGCTCCCTGAGGATCGGAATGAGGCTCGCTGCATTGTTCGGCGCTCGAAAGCCTACAAGGTCCATGACGGAGAGCTCTACAAAAAAGCGCTACCGGAGTCCTTCAAAGATGTATCTCCGAAGAAGAGGGACGGCAGCTTCTGGCCGAAATCCATGCTGGTCTCGGCGGTCACCACGCCGCGGCTCGGGCCCTTGTAAGTAAAGCCTTCCGTACAGGTTTCTTTTGGCCGACGGCCCGAGCAGATGCATAGGACCTTGTCCAACGTTGTGTCGGATGCCAGCTTTTCGTCAACAAAAGCCATATGCCGCCTACCGCTCTACAAACAATCCCCATTACTTGGCCTTTCACGGTCTGGGGGCTGGGTATGGTCGGACCCCTTAAAGGAGGAAGCCATAAGAAAAAATATTTGCTTGTCATGGTAGATAAATTCACCAAGTGGATAGAGGCCAAACCAGTTAAAACGGCCAAAGCCGGACCAGTGATAGACTTTATATCCGATGTCGTGCACCGTTATGGTGTCCCACATAGCATCATCACCGATAACGACTCCAATTTTACGGCCGATGAAGTGAAAACCTGGTGTGCTAATCTAGGCATTAAACTCAATTACGCCTCCGTCTATCACCCGAAAACAAATGGTCAAGTCGAACGAGCTAATGGTCTTATCATGAGCGGCATTAAGCCTAGACTAGTGCGGTCTTTGAAAGAATGAGACAAGCACTGGGTTGAGGAGCTCGACTCCGTACTCTGGGGCTGCGAACCACGCCCAATCGCACTACCGGATACACACCATTCTTCATGGTGTACGGGGCATAGGCCGTTTTGCCCTGCGACATCATTCATGACTCACTTCGAGTGCGCATGTATGAAGAGAGAGAGGCCGAGCTTGATCGGCAGGACAGTCTAGATGCCCTGGAGGAGGAGCACAACGTTGCAAAAGCCCGTTCTGCATTCTACCAACAACAGGCTCGCACATACCAAAGTAGAGAAGTGCGGGCCAAGACTTATAATATTGGTGAACTCGTTCTAAGCTTGCCAGAAAAGAAAAAGGACAAACTCAATCCCAAGTGGGAGGGTCCCTTCATCATAGATGAAGTTCTCACTAGAGGAGCGTACCGCCTGCGTGATGCATCGAACAATCGCTTAGAGCCGAACCCGTGGAATGCCGCCAGTCTCCGAAGATTCTACACTGAGAGCCATACTCTTTGTTCATCTTCTTCTCCCTTTGTTTCTATTTTTTCTCTCTTGAATTTTTCTCTATAGCCCTTGTGCGGCCAAACCGCATGACGTACACATCCTTACATGTATACGCTCATAATACCTGGGGGCTTCTTTAACAGAAGCTTATTATTATTTTTCGATCATCAAGCTCACCACATATGTGTCCTTTCCTCATATGTACCTTTTATTCGCCATTATATGCACCGTTATGACTTAAGTTTTGGCCAAGCTGGGTTGCCTGGCTCCTGTGCTTATGCCCTACGTTCCCGTTTGTTCGGCTAGGGCATAAATGGACCACCTCTGCGATTGTTACAACCGGGTCATCCGGACGTGTACCTCAGACTGGGTGAAGCCGAAAGCTAGCGTTCTTAAGGGAATATTGCGGACTAAAGACGTTATACCCTAATTACATTGTAAACCCCCAGATGTTACGTATACTGCGATTTTTCAATCACAGTTCGGGCATGCATCCTACAGCATGTTCACCCAGGGAAAGGAACCCTTAACGGAACTATTCTCCCTGGAAGATGTTTCTTACAATCAACATGTAATATAACATAGCTAGCCGGATACAACTTGTCTATTCAAGCAACTATGACCCCTACGCCTGGTTTCCACGCATACCCCGGTCTATATTGCCGATCCAGTATTCGGAAACACTCCGCACCTTCGGGTCCCGAGGTTGAAGCGAAAAGGTCTACCATGACAATCATTTTACAATCCGGCTAGGGACAAATTTGTCAATTGAAGTACATAGTCACTGGGACTCAAAAACTTCTTCCTCTATGCCGTCTAACAGGCTGTCTAGCTTACAATCCTGTTGGGAAAACTTGGCGGCTATCTTTACTTGGTCATATACCAAACTAACTGGAATTTCTTGTCCATCTGACCCTCGAGGTCCGACCCGGGCCATATGATTCGGATCAAGCTTGGTGTACCATGTTTTAACCATGGCCCAGGCCTCTCGTGCACCTTCTCGGCAGGCCGATATTTTCCATAATCGAAAGCGCCGCCGAGCTCCTTGGAATAGCTTCACAAGCTCCTCCATACGTCCTGGAGGGGAGGCGGATGGCCACAAAGCCTTGGAAACGCTCCGCATTGCTTGCCGAGCTCGCTCGTGCACCTGGGACAGCTCTTGCAGCAAATCGCCTTGAGATCCGGACACTTCCTCTTCGGGACGGCCAGTCAGCATACCTGCAGACATAAATCTGTCAGCTCATTTCTTTGCCGAATTACACGGAGGTAAATTCAAAAGCATACTGAATATGCCGCCTTGTAGCCTCCTATTTTCCTTTACGGCGTCCGCTAGCTAGGCTGGTACATCTTTTAGCTCTTCGCCTAGCAGGGTGTTGGAATCCTGCAGCTTGTTCTTATCATCTCTGATCCGTGTCAATACACGTTCGCCTGCAGCTAGTTGCCTTTCGGCCTGTTGTTTACCCGCCTGCGCGACCTTCATTTCCTCTTTCAGTTGATCTACTGATCCTGTCATCAGAAACGTAACAGTATTAACATTACTGGTGCATGATTATACTTTTTATGGATGGAGGGGAACATTACCGGCCGGTGCCTCCTTGGACTTCTCCAGTTCGGCAGTAGCAACAGCTAGTTGAGTCCGGCACTTTTACAGCTCTTGAGACATCATGTTGTTCTTCTCTTTGAGTACCTGATTATACAATGATCCTTAAATCAGTTGTTTCAACTGTTTCAAGTCTCGGGGGCTACTGGTACATGATTACCAGATCTATACAATGCGTACTTACCCGCATATCTTTCAAATACTGGTCAGTGGCTCTGGTAAGCCCATCCCGGGCAGTTCGGATGTACGCATCAGCCGAGCTGGAGGCGTCAAACGCCTCTTTATTAAAGCCGGGGTTGCGAAGTGCGGCCCTCCGGCGCCGATGATGCATGGCACTCTAATAACCCACAAGTATAGGGGATCGCAACAGTTTTCGAGGGTAGAGTATTCAACCCAAATTTATTGATTCGACACAAGGGGAGCCAAAGAATATTTTCAAGTATTAGCAGTTGAGTTGTCAATTCAACCACACCTGGATAACTTAGTATCTGCAGCAAAGTATTTAGTAGCAAAGTAGTATGGAAGTAACGGTAACGGTAGCAAAAGTAATATTTCTGGGTTTTGTAGTGATTGTAATAGTAGCAACGGAAAAGTAAATAAGCGAAGAACAATATGTGAAAAGCTCGTAGGCATTGGATCGGTGTTGAAGAATTATGCCGGATGCGGTTCATCATGTAATAGTCATAACATAGGGTGACACAGAACTAGCTCCAATTCATCAATGTAATGTAGGCATGTATTTCGAATATAGTCATACGTGCTTATGGAAAAAAACTTGCATGACATCTTTTGTCCTACCCTCCCGTGGCAGCGGGGTCCTAGCGGAAACTAAGGGATATTAAGGCCTCCTTTTAATAGAGTACCGGACCAAAGCATTAACACATAGTGAATACATGAACTCCTCAAACTATGGTCATCACCAGGAGTGGTCCCGATTATTGTCACTTCGGGGTTGCCGGATCATAACACATAGTAGGTGACTATAGACTTGTAAGATAGGATCAAGAACTCACATATATTCATGAAAACATAATAGGTTCAGATCTGAAATCATGGCACTCGGGCCCTAGTGACAAGCATTAAGCATAGCAAAGTCATAGCAACATCAATCTCAGAACATAGTGGATACTAGGGATCAAACCCTAACAAAACTAACTCGATTACATGATAAATCTCATCCAACCCATCACCGTCCAGCAAGCCTACGATGGAATTACTCACGCACGGCGGTGAGCATCATGAAATTGGTGACGGAGGATGGTTGATGATGACGATGGCGATGGATTCCCCTCTCCGGAGTTCCGAACGGACTCCAGATCAGCCCTCCCGAGAGAGTTTAGGGCTTGGCGGCAGCTCCGTATCATAAATCGCGATGAATCTTTCTCTATGATTTTTTTCTCCCCGGACACGAATATATGGAGTTGGAGTTGAGGTCGGTGGAGCTCCAGGGGGCCCATGAGGCAGGGGCGCGCACAGGGGGGCAAGCGCGCCCCCACCCTCATGGAAAGGGTGTGGGCCCCCTGGCCTTGATTCTTTCACCAGTATTTTTTATTATTTCCAAAATTAATCTTCGTGAAGTTTCAGGTCATTTTGAGAACTTTTGTTTCTACACATAAATAACACCATGACAATTCTGCTGAAAATAGCGTCAGTCCGGGTTAGTTCTATTCAAATCATGCAAGTTAGAGTCCAAAACAAGGGCAAAAGTGTTTGAAAAAGTAGATACGACAGAGACGTATCAACTCCCCCAAGCTTAAACATTTGCTTGTCCTCAAGCAATTCAGTTGACAAACTGAAAGTGATAAAGAAAAACTTCTACAAACTCTGTTTGCTTTTGTTGTTGTAAATATGTAAAGCCGGCATTCAAGTTTTCAGCAAAGATCTCATGTTTACTCATATCAATGGCATAATCAACTAGCGAGCAATAATAATAAATCTCGGATGGCAACACTTTCTCAAAACAATCATGATATGATATAACAAGTGGTATCTCGCTAGCCCTTTCTGAGACCGCAAAACATAAATGCAGAGCACCTTTAAAGATCAAGGACTGACTAAACATTGTAATTCATGGTAAAAGAGATCCAATCATAGTCATACCCAATATAAATTAATAGTACTGGATGCAAATGACAGCGGTGCTCTCCAACTGGTGCTTTTTAATAAGAGGGTGATGACTCACCATAAAAGTAAATAGATAGGCCCTTCGCAGAGGGAAGCAGGGATTTGTAGAGGTGCCAGAGCTCGATTTTGAAATAGAGATCAATAATATTTTGAGCGACATACTTTCATTGTCAACATAACAACCAAGAGATGGCGATATCTTCCATGCTACACACATTATAGGCGGTTTCCAAACAGAATGGTAAAGTTTATACTCCCCCTCCACCAATAAGCATCAATCCATGGCTTGCTCGAAACAACGAGTGCCTCCAACTAACAACAGTCCCGGGGGAGTTTTGTTTGCAATTATTTTGATTTGATTTGCATAAAGCATGGGACTGGGCATCCCGGTGACCAGCCATTTTCTCGTGAGTGAGGAGCGGAGTCCACTCTTGAGAATAACCCGCCTAATATGGAAGATACGGACAGCCCTAGTTGATACATGAGCTATTCGAGCATACAAAAACAGAATTTCATTTGAAGTTTAGAGTTGGCACATACAAATTTACTTGGAACGACAGCTAGATACCGCATATAGGAAGGTATAGTGGACTCATATGGCATAACTTTGGGGTTCAAGGAATTTGATGCACAAGCAGTATTCCCTCTTAGTACAAGTGAAGGCTAGCAAAAGACTGGGAAGCGACCAACTAGAGAGCGACAACAGTCATGAACATGCATTAAAATTAATGAAAATTGAGTACAAGCATGAGTAGGATATAATCCACCATGAACATAAATATCACGAAGGCTATGTTGATTTGTTTCAACTACATGTGTGAACATGTGCCAAGTCAAGTCACTTGAATCATTCAAAGGAGGATACCACCCCATCATACCACACCGCAACCATTTTAATAGCATGTTGGCACGCAAGGTAAACCATTATAAACTCCTAGCTAATTAAGCATGGCATAAGCAACTATAATCTCTAATTGTCATTGCAAACATGTTTATTCATAATAAGCTGAATTAGGAATGATGAACTAATCATATTTACAAAAACAAGAGAGGTCGAGTTCATACCAGCTTCTCCCATCTCAATCAGTCCATCCTATATCGTCATAATTGCCTTTCACTTGCACGACCGAATGATGTGAATAATAATAATAGTGCACGTGCATTGGACTAAGCTGGAATCTGCAAGCATTCAATAAACAGGAGAAGACAAGGCAATATGGACTCTTGGTTAAATCAACGATGCTGCATATAAGAGCCACTTCAACATTTTCATTATGGTCTTCTCCTATCGACCCCCAAAGAAAAGAAATAAAACTATTTACACGGGAAAGCTCCCAACTAGCAAAAGAAGAACAGGAAATATTTTTGGATTTTCTTTTAATTATTACTACTACAACAAGAAAGATAAACTAGCTAAACGCTACAACTAATTTTTTTTGTTTTTCTTAAGGTTTTTCAAACACACAAGAATAAAGCATAAAAAGGAAATAAACTAGCATGGATATTACAGTGAAAAAGTATGCGCACCGACAACTAGCAATGAGTGTGCGAACATGAATGTAATGTCGGTGAGAAATACGTACTCCCCCAAGCTTAGGCTTTTGGCCTAAGTTGGTCTATGGCCACGGCTGACCTGACGGATATCCAAAGTTATAGCTGGGGTCGTACTGAAAAGAAGCCTCTGATTGCCACTGGTTGGCAATCGACTCCGGGTCCCACTGGTAATCAGACTGTCGTGGAGGATCAAATTGTGGTTCCGGCTCTGGCTCTGTAGCTGATGTAGGGTTCCGGTAGGCGTGGATGGCCGTCAGCGGAACGAGGTACTTGCCTGCAGATAAATCAAACAAGGAAGGAGCAGGCAAGGTAATAGTCTCAGGGTGATTTTTATCAAATAACAGTTTGTATTTAAGCGCCCTTTCCCTATTCTTAACAATAAAATCATGCGCTACCATACTCTTATAGTCTAGAAAAACAGTAGGCAACAATTTTTCTTCTTTCTCATAATGCCTAATAGGTATGTTATACTATGCAGCGAGGCGCGAGGCGAAGATGCCTCCCAAGATAGGGCCCTTAGTACAGTTAAGATTTAACCGCTTTGCAACAATAGCGCTCATACTAAATGTGTCATCACGAAACAAGGCATGGAACAAAATAATAATATCAGGGACACTCAGGTTTCCACAGTTTCCGCGACCAATTAAGCACCTACTAGCAAATATAGCAAAGTAACGTAGAACAGGAAAGTGTATGCTAGTGATTCATGCGTCGGAAACCTTCCTCGTTTCCCTTACAGCAATTGTATCAATAAACCCCTCCACATCGTTACGATGTGGTTCCTCTATGAAACCCGAAAAAGGTAACTTGCAAACCTCACAGAATTCGCGAAGGGTCATCTCCTTATACTCATCATATAAATAAAAAACCACCGTAGGTGGTGACCTCCTAGAATGGAAATGAAAATTTTGCACAAAAGTATTAGTAAGTAAGAGATACTGTTCGTGTTGGTCGCGGAGGAAGTCGGTGAGGCCTGCATTCTCAGCCAATTCATAAAAATCATCATAAATTCCGGCTGCTCTCAAGAAATCATCACAAGGCCATTCACACGGCCGAACCTCCGCGGTGCGAGGCAGATTATATTTGGGTCTCTCTTCTTCTTCACTTTGATTATCCTTCGAGCTTCGGCTCGAAGAGCCCCTCAAAAATCTCTTCATCATTTTCTGAAAATTTCTGAAATTTTTAGTAACTTCAAATAAAAGTGACCCAAGCTCAACAAAATTGATAGCAACTACTCCCACAAGTGCCTAGAGACTATATCATGCATTAGCACTACTTGGAACCACATAAATTTGACATGCAAGCTCAAGAACATGGTCACCTAGGCAGCAAAAATTTGCAATGAATAAAGCACTAGAACAAAAACTAATTGGACCAATGGAGGAGTCACATACCAAGGAACAATCCCCCAAAGCAGTTTTGTGAGAGGTGCTTTGAGCAAGGAGACCGAAAATCGCAGCAAAATGAGCTAGAACTCGTGTTTGAGCTGGTTGGTGATTTTTTGGGGAGGAAGAAGAAGTGTGTGGGTGCAGGAATAAGTGGATGGGAGCCACTGTGGGCCCACGAGGCAGGGGGCGCGCCCAGGGGGTGGGCGCACCCTGGACCCTCGTGGCCAGGTGCATGCTCCCCTGATGTGTTCTCAGTGCCAGATATTCTCAAATATTTCAAAAAAAAAATCATATTTCAATTTCGGGGCATTTGGAGAACTTTTATTTTCGTGGTATTTTTATATTGCACGGATAAATCAGAAAACAGACAGAAAAATACTATTTTTACTTTATTTCAACTAAATAACAGAAAGTAAAAAGAGGGTACAGAAAGTTGTGTTTTCTAACTTCATCCATCTCATGCTCATCAAAAGGAATCCACTAACAAGGTTGATCAGGTCTTGTTAACAAACTCATTCCGAATCGCATGAAACCGGAGAAATTTCAAATAACACTATGTTACCTCAACGGGGATATGCACATCCCCAATAATAAGAATATCATATTTCTTCTTGGCAGTAGGTAGAGGAAATTCAAAACCTCCAAAAATAATCGATGGAATTTTTCCAATAGAGTTTATACTATGAACTTGAGGTTGTTTCCTCAAAAAGTGTACCGTATGCTCATTTCCATTAACATGAAAAGCAACATTGCCTTTATTGCAATCAATAACAGCCCCTGCAGTATTCAGAAAGGGTCTTCTGAGAATAATAGACATACTATCATCCTCGGGAATATCAAGAATAACAAAGTCCGTTAAAATAGTAACGTTTGCAACCACAACAGGCACATCCTCACAAATACCGACAGGTATAGCAGTTGATTTGTCGGCCATTTGCAAAGATATTTCAGTAGGTGTCAACTTATTCAAGTCAAGTCTACGATATAAAGAGAGAGGCATAACACTAACACCAGCTCCAAGATCACATAAAGCAGTTCTAACATAATTTCTTTTAATGGATCATGGTATAGTGGGTACTCCTGGATCTCCTAGTTTCTTAGGTATTCCACCCTTAAAAGTGTAATTAGCAAGCATGGTGGAAATTTCAGCTTCCGGTATCTTTCTTTTATTAGTAACAATTTCTTTCATATACTTAGCATAAGGATTCATTTTGAGCATATCAGTCAAACCCATACGCATGAAGATAGGTCTAATCATTTCAGCAAAGCGCTCAAAATCCTCATCATCCTTTTTCTTGGATGGTTTGGGAGAAAAAGGCATGGGTTTCTGAACCCATGGTTCTCTTTCTTTACCGTGCTTCCTAGCAACAAAGTCTCTCTCATCGTAACGTTGATTTTTTGATTGTGGGTTATCAAGATCAACAGCAGGTTCAATTTCTACATCATTATCATTGCTAGGTTGAGTATCAACATGAACATCATCATTAACATTATCACTAGGTTCATGTTCATTACCGGATTGTGTTTCAGCATCAGAAATAGAAATATCATTGGGATTCTCAGGTGTGTTAGCTACAGGTTCACTAGAAGCATGCAAAGTCCTATCATTTTTCTTTTTCTTCTTTTTACAAGGACTAGGTGCATCAATATTATTTCTCTGAGAATCCTGCTCAATTTTCTTAGGATGGCCCTCAGGATACAGAGGTTCCTGAGTCATTTTGCCTCCTCTAGTCATAACTCTAACATCATTATCATTTTTCTTATTATTCAATTCATTGAGCAAATCATTCTTAGATTTAAGTACTTGTTCTACTTGAGTGGTAACCATAGAAGCATGTTTACTAATGAGTTTAAGTTCACCTTTAACTCTAGACATATAATCACTCAAGTGTTCAATCATATAAGAATTGTGTTTCAATTGTCTACCAACATAAGCATTGAAGTTTCTTGTTTGACAATAAAATTATCAAACTCATCTAAGCATTGGCTAGCAGACTTATAACGAGGAATATCACCTTCATCAAATCTATAAAGAGAATTTACCTTTACTATCTGTGTCGGGTTATCAAGACCATGTGTTTCTTCAACAGGCGGTAAATTAAGACCATGTATTTCTTTAATCCGAGGTAAATTCTTAACATCTTCAGCTTTTATACCTTTTTCTTTCATAGATTTCTTTGTCTCTTGCATATCTTCAGGACTGAGAAATAGAACACCCCTTTTCTTCGGAGTTGGTTTAGGAATACTCAGGAGTTGGCTCAGGAAGTGTCCAATTATTTTCATTAGTCAACATATTATTCAATAGAATTTCACCTTCATCTGGTGTTCCTTCCCTGAAAACAGAACCAGCACAACTATCCAGGTGGTCTCTGAAAGTATCGGTTAGTCCATTATAAAAGATATCAAGTATTTCATTTTTCTTGAGAGGATGATCAGGCAAAGCATTAAGTAATTGGAGAAGCCTCCCCCAAGCTTGCGGGAGACTCTCTTCTTCAATTTGCACAAAATTATATATATCCCTTAAAGCAGCTTGTTTCTTATGAGCAGGGAAATATTTAGCAGAGAAGTAATAAATCATATCCCGGGGACTACGCACACAACCAGGATCAAGAGAATTAAACCATATCTTAGCATCACCCTTTAATGAGAACGGAAACAATTAAAGGATATAATAGTAGCGAGTTTTCTCATTATTAATGAACAGGGTGGCTATATCATTTAATTTAGTAAGATGTGCCACAACAGTTTCAGATTCATAGCCATAAAAAGGATCAGATTCAACCAAAATAATTATCTCAGGGTCGACAGAGAATTCATAATCCTTATCAGTAACAAAGATAGGTGAAGTAGCATAAGCAGGATCATATTTCATTCTAGCATTCAGAAATTTTTTATTCATCTTAGCTAATAATTTCTTAAGATCACTTCTATCATTGCAAGCAAGAAAGTCTCCAGCAGTTTCTTCATCCATAACATAACCCTCAGGCACAACAGGCAATTCATATCTAGGGGGAGAATCTTCATCATTACTTTCATCAATATTATCAGTTTCAATAATTTCATTCTCTCTAGCCCTAGCAAGCTGTTCATCAAGAAATTCACCAAGTGGCACAGTAGTATCAAGCATGGAAGTAGTTTCATCATAAGTATCATGCATAGCAGAAGTGGCATCATCAATAACATGCGACATATCAGAATTAATAGCAGAAGCAGGTTTAGGTGTCGCAAGCTTACTCAAAACAGAAGGTGAATCAAGTGCAGAACAAGATGGCAGTTCCTTACCTCCCCTCGTAGTTGAGGGATAAATCTTGGTTTTCTCGTCTTTCAAGTTCCTCATAGTGATCAGCAGATATAAATCCCAAGTGACTCAAAGAATAGAGCTATGCTCCTCGATAACGGCACTAGAAAATAGTCTTGATAACCCACAAGTATAGGGGATCGCAACAGTTTTCGAGGGTAGAGTATTCAACCCAAATTTATTGATTCGATACAAGGGGAGCCAAAGAATATTCTCAAGTATTAGCAGTTAAGTTGTCAATTCAACCACACCTGGATAACTTAGTATCTGCAGCAAAGTAGTATGAAAGTAACGGTAGCAAAAGTAATATTTTTGGGCTTTGTAGTGATTGTAATAGTAGCAACGGAAAAGTAAATAAGCGAAGAACAAGATGTGAGAAGCTCGGAGGCATTGGATCGGTGATGGAGAATTATGCCGGATGCGGTTCATCATGTAACAGTCATAACATAGGGTGACACAGAACTAGCTCCAATTCATCAATGTAATGCAGGCATGTATTCCGAATATAGTCATACGTGCTTATGGAAAAAAACTTGCATGACATCTTTTGTCCTACCCGCCCGTGGCAGAGGGGTCCTAGCGAAAACTAAGAGATATTAAGGCCTCCTTTTAATAGAGTACCGGACCAAAGCATTAACACATAGTGAATACATGAACTCCTCAAACTATGGTCATCACCGGGAGTGGTCCCGATTATTGTCACTTCGGGGTTGCCGGATCATAACACATAGTAGGTGACTATAGACTTGCAAGATAGGATAAAGAACTCACATATATTCATGAAAACATAATAGGTTCAGATCTGAAATCATGGCACTCGGGCCCAAGTGACAAGCATTAAGCATAGCAAAGTCATAGCAAGATCAATCTCAGAACATAGTGGATACTAGGGATCAAATCCTAACAAAACTAACTCGATTACATGATAAATCGCATCCAACTCATCACCGTCCAGCAAGCCTACGATGGAATTACTCATGCACGGCGGTGAGCATCATGAAATTGGTGATGGAGGATGGTTGATGATGACGATGACGATGGATTCCCCTCTCCGGAGCCCGGAACGGACTCCAGATCAGCCCTCCCGAGAGAGTTTAGGGCTTGGCGGCGGCTCCGTATCGTAAAACGCGATGAATCTTTCTCTCTTATTTTTTTCTCCCCGAACACGAATATATGGAGTTGGAGTTGAGGTCGGTGGAGCTCCAGGGGCCCACGAGGCAGGGGGCGCGCCCCCCACCCTCGTGGAAAGGGTGTGGGCCCTTGGCCTTGATTCTTTCGCCAGTATTTTTTATTATTTTCAAAAATAATCTCCGTGAAGTTTCAGGTCATTCCGAGAACTTTTGTTTCTACACATAAATAACACCATGGCAATTCTGCTGAAAACAACGTCAGTCCGGGTTAGTTCCATTCAAATCATGCAAGCTAGAGTCCAAAACAAGGGCAAAAGTGTTTGAAAAAGTAGATACGACGGAGACGTATCACACTCTCTACTTCAGAGTTCGTGACGGGCACATTATCCGAATCCTCTGAAGGAGGACAATCCGGCGTTATTCCCGTGTCTGCCCCCGCCCTAGAAGTAGGGTCTGGAACCTGATTGGTGGGGGCGCGACCGGCAGGCCCCTCAGACACGGTCCGACGAATGCTCTTCCTAATAAAGCACAGCCAACAATGTCATGGTTCGATGTGACTGTTACAGGGCATATTTAAAGCCATACCTCTTTGATGAAGGTTCGGCTGTGTTGTCGTTTGCCTTTCTCTTTGAAGACCCGTCCGGCGCAGGCGGCGTCCTCTTCTAAGACGCCTCTGGTGCAATATGACGCATCGAACGCCTCCCCTTTGGAGCACAAGACAGTGCGGCGGGTGAGGCATAATGAGGAAGCTCCTTCGGAGGAAGTATCTCCTGGTTACTTACGTATGAGGCAGGAAGGAGGCCGGGATAATCGGCCTTGATGGCCACTTCTGTGCCATCATAGCTCGCCTGGTAGAAGACTCCCTCTTTGAGCTCTACAAATATGTCCGGATCTTCTTCGAATGCGGGATCGAGGTCTTGGTTATGGTTCTCCGGCTGTGGAGCGGGGCTATGGATCCTCGCGGTAACCCTCCGCCATCCCTATTAACAGACGGGTTAATGTCAGTTAAACATGACTAGGGCAGAGGATTGAATAAAGTGGTGGGATTAAAACTCACCCAGCCAGGAGGATTGTACATGGAAAATCCCTCTCTGCGCGTAAGACGAGTGAATTCCTCTTTCTCCCCTTTATACAGATCAGCTAGTATGGTGGCCAGGGCAGTGAGGGAATCTGGACCCTTTTGTCCGCAGCGTGAGGCGTCATCTTCCCCATTGTAGTGCCACATGGGGAGCCCCCTGAATTGGAGCGTCCGAACACCTCGCGCTATGAAAGTTGCCATCACCTTGATTATTGATAATCCGGACTAGGCAAGTGTCCTAATCTTGCCCATCAATTGCCGGACTTCTGTGTTGTCTTCCTCCTCGAGGCTTCGAGGACGCCAGCTATGGCGTTTCTTCAATGGAGCGCTGGAAAATTCGGGAAGGCCCATTCGGACTGGGTTGGGGAGAGCGACATCTTCAATATAAAACCACGCCGAGGGCCAGTCTTCAGATGCCTTCTTCGGCGTGCCGGACAGGTATCCGGTCCCGGCTATGCGCCATATCTCGGTGCCGCCCACCTCGAATACGGATCCCTTTTGGGTATGAGGAACGAGGCAGAAAAGTTTCCTCCACAGATCAAAGTGGGCCTCGCAGCCCAGGAATAGCTCGCAAAGAGCGACAAAACCCGCAATATGCAGGATGGAGGCCAGAGTAAGGTTGTGCAGTTGGAGGCCGTAGTACTCCAGGAGACCTCGGAGGAAAGGGTGGATTGGAAACCCGACGCCTCTTATTAAGAAGGATATGAAGCACACTCGCTCCCCCTGGTTGGATTGGGGAAATTTTCCGCGAGGGCTTCACCTGTGAAAGTGGTTAATCCTGCCCGGTCGGGGACTAGATCCGCGGGGGGAAGGAATCCCTGCGTTTGAAGCTTACTCAGCTGGTCGTGGGATACTGAACATTTCTCCCAATCGCCTTTTTCGGAGCCATGGGGGCGGGAGGAAGAACTGGGAACGCTAGCCATGCTGGAATGGTTTCTCCTAGCAAGCTCTAAGGATTCTTCGCCTGATGTGAGATGGCATCTGAGATCCAATCTACTTAAATATACGCCTTTCTTACATGGCCAGGGTGTTATGTGCAAAAATACTCTGACCTTTCGTGTTCGCTCGACACGTGAAGGCCGAAGCAAGGGAGGCGCAGAAGCCAAGGGGTACGACATTAAATGGAAGGCCGAGTATAACTCTTCGGATCAGACGCTTTGAAGTATTCGGAGGAAGAACACGCCTTGCAATGCCGAAGACTATCTGCGCGTTGGACACATCGTCATTGAAGCCTGGTTCGGGGGCTATTGAGGGAGTCCTGGATTAAGGGGTCCCCGGGCGCCCGACCTATGTGACGTGGGCCGGACTGATGGGCCATGAAGATACAAGATAGAAGACTTCCTCCCGTGTCCGGATGGGACTCTCCTTTGCGTGGATAGCAAGCTTGGCGTTCAATATGAAGATTCCTTCCTCTGTAAACCGACTCTGTACAATGCTAGGCCCTTCCGGTGTCTATATAAACCGGAGGGTTTAGTCCGTAGAGATAATCATAATCATATAGGCTAGACTTCTAGGGTTTAGCTATTACGATCTCGTGGTAGAGCAACTCTTGTAATCCTCATATTCATCAAGAACAATCAAACAGGAAGTAGGGTATTAACTCCATCAAGAAGGCCCGAACATGGGTAAGCATCGTGTCCCCTGTCTCCCGTTACCATCAACCTTAGACGCACAGTTCGGGACCCCCTACCCGAGATCTGCCGGTTTTGACACCGACACCCAACGCCTCGCACCCACGCATCATGTACGAGAGAAACGCACATCGCTCGGCCCCCGACCACCCACCGTAACCGGGAACTCCCCGATATTTTCCTCACCCTCGCTTCTACCACGGCTTTTTCCGTCATGCACGGCCCAAAGAATGTCATGCAGCTGCGTCTCCGGCCCGCCTAGGACGAAAAGCCCATTTTCTGTCATGATTTTTTGTCATAAAAGTAGGACCCCACCACATCTATGATGATACCGGGTTTTGTCACAATTATCGTCATAGAAGTGTCATAAGTATGACAGAAAAAAATTTCGTTCGGCCCAAAATGTCAGAGATGTGTCTTTTTTTTGTAGTGAGGCCTAATGAAATCGCCAGCCATGCGGTCCACACACTCCAAAACCTCATGAATTTTTTTGTTGATGACAGAACGACTATGTCCAAACCGATCTGCTACATTATCAGTGGTTTGGCACCTCCCCAAAGTCCATAAAAATTGTGCCAATGCTTCTTTCGATGATATGTTGCAAGTTGACTTAAGCTCGTACTTCTCAACCAACAATTCATGCAATGAGTAAAAAACTGACCTCCTCATTCTGAACATAGAGTAGAAAGCTTTTGCATCTTGCTCCTTCTCTGCCACCCATTGGAGGCCTGTAACACGGTGTGACTTTCTTGGTGCATACAGCAATCTCTCACTTGGCGACGCCACTTCCATAGCACATGCAAACATGCCCAAATCACATTCCTCATCTGATCCATCTGAAGATTCATCTGAAGTGTCCATCTGCCACATAAACATACACATGAGAGTTTAGCAACAACATAAAAAATTACCAACAATAGTTCTACATGATACAATACAATTCCAAAGCAAATAATTATGTTCTGAACAAGTGAACATTGCATATGAGAGCAAACATGTCCAGGAAATTACAAGTTGGAAGCAAAGGGCTGGGTTCACAACATTACATGTTTCGAAGCAAATAGTTGGAAGCAAATGATACATATCGGTTCACATCATTACAAGTTCAAAGCAAATAGTTGGGTTCTACTTATTTTTTGTTGAGCTCCCATGTCCTCTCTATCCATCGAAGCCTTGCACTAGGTTCATGATCCTTGAATGTTACGAAAATACCACGATATTTCCTTTCCAACATAAGATAGGAAGCATAGAAATGCACATCACTCCCAGGTTTAGCACCATCCGCAATCACCATGTTCATCATGTCTCCAATCTCCTTTCTTGTTGTATCCTCTCCTAGGTTTCCCTTTCTCTTTTCCCTTGCACCAAAGAGGTCAACCATATGTACACGTGCATCAGTTTTAACACTTTCATGTGACCACTTCTCATTCATCCTAGGACTTGGCGAATAAGAACATGGCATCTTCTTCCCAATCTTGGCACGCTTCGTACGAGGTGTAGCTTAGACATCATGACTTTCACAACCTGAATCACCATCCATATTAAAGCGAGATGAACCACTTTGATATGTGGGAATTGGCACCCTAGCATGTTCATTTGTGACACAGCAAGCATCAAACACCTATCTCATTTTGTCCTCCTCTGCTAGTGGAGCATACCGAAACTTGGCAGCTAACGGATTTGCCTACAATCAAATACCAACACTCACAGTTAAATAATGATAGAAGAACATCACTCACTACTTGAATGAATGACATGGCAACAAAATACCTTTATCTCCAATGCCCACCACTCATCTGTAGCTGCAATGGTCTTCGTATATTCATCTCTACCAATGCCAGTTGCTTTCCGAGTCAATGTCTTCCATACACTGTAGTCTGCTCTACATATATCCCATCTATTCTTCAGTTGGTCGGAAGAATAATTTCTCCCGGAGCGCTCATTGAACTTTCTAACCAAATTAGCTTTTCCAATGTCGGTTAAAGTGGTGCCACCACGGTTATTAGCTCGCACCTCCTCTACACATGCATCCATAAAAATGGTATGCGCTGCACTGTCCCAGTTTGCTTTAGGGGGCTTGGTTTTCTTTTCTTTCTCCATCTACAACGTCTATCATTAGCACATAGCAGTCGCTAAACAGAACCACTCACAAGTAGCATTGAGCAATTGTAGTAGAAAAAAGAATTTAAAAAATCATCTACCTACACAGTACAGAGAAGAACTCTTGTTCCATGTACAGAGAAGAATCTAACAAATAAACTAACATAATCTACATCCATCCATCAATCAATCAAATCATCTACATCCATCTAGCAATCTATTGTTCCATGTACAGAAAAGAGCTACAAAACTTCTACATCCATCTATCCATCCACTCTTCCATGTACAGAGAAAATACAAGAGAGAGAGAGAGGCTCACCGAGGCAGCGGACAGAGGACAGCAACAGCCGGCTGGATGGGCTCGTCGGGGCCGGCGGAGGACGGCGGGGAGGGCGGTCGGAGCCGGCGGGGCGGAGGACCTCAGGGGCTGGCAGGATGGGGTCGGAGGAGGTGGCGCTGAGCACTGTTCGGCCGGCCGGATGGGCGCGTCGGGTGGCGCTCGTCTTCTCCGGCAGGGTCGCCGCCATTCGTCGAGGGAGGAGGGGTGGCGGGTCAGGAACCCTAGCGGCGGCTGGAGGAAAGGGGAATCGAGCGAGGACAAGGGAGCGAGCGAGGCCAATGTGTTTTCTGGGCCGCGGTCGGTCGGGCTGTGGAATGGCATTTTGCCTGTAATTTCGTGTTGAAATAGGGGTACAGTCTGAAAACAAAAACGTTTTCATTTGCGGGAGGTCCAGAATCGACCCAAAACGCTGCTTTCAGTTGTACTGTCGATTGTGGTATGATTTTGACGATTCTACACAATCAAAACGAGACCCAGAATCTCCATAATCGGGTCAAAAGAACTGGGCCAAAATCTTGGTTCCCCTGCATACCATAGCTGGCCAAACAAGCTATGCTAGATGGGCCGACCCGGTAGCACGTAGGCACGACACGACCCAGGCTAAATGGGTCAGGCCTGGAACGCAGCACGCCATGGCCCCGTGCCTGGGCACACGGACCGGCCTGACACGACCCTTTTTTCATTTTTTCTGAATTATATAAATATATATGGCCCATATAAACAACCTATTAGGCCTAAAATGGCCCAAAACAGTCCATAAGGCCGAACTGCTAAACAGGCCAGCGTGCTAAACGGGCCAATGTGCCGGACCAATTAACTAAGCGGCCATGCCTGGGCCTGAAGGCGCAGCACGCGGGCTGAAACGGCACGGCCCCATGGGCCATTCCGTTTGGCCAGCTCTGCTGCCGATAATAACGCCGCGTGTGCCAGGTCGGCGGTATAGCCCATGTCGGCCTCCCACGTGCCACGCTTCCGTGTTCACACCTCCCGTCCCCTCCCCTCCGCTCTCCAGCGATGAAGGAAAAGCAGAAGCTTCCTTTCCCCTCTCCCCCGATATTCCCTGATAAGAAAAGAGACTGAAATTCAAAACAAGCCACCGTTCATTCCCTCGTTCATCCGCCGAAAACCTCGCTCCCCGGGGGATTATGGAGGCGTAGGGCTCGGGATCCACCGGAGCAACCAAGCTTGGATTGGGAGGACGGCCAGGGATGTCGGGGCCCGTCGACCGGTCCGGGAGGCCCGGTGAGTGTCGAGCGTTGCTTCCTTGAACTGCTTGCCCTTCCTGCTTTCTCCTTCGCGCTGCCCTTTCTTCGTGCCTGCCTGGACGTTCTCGCGCATCGATTCGCTACCGGTATTTGCGCGCGAGAGATTATGGCTGCTTCCGTGCAGTTGAACAATTACAGTAGATGATTCCTCAAAAAAGTATAATTACAGTTGATAACAAGATAATTCGCTCAAGATAATCTCTATAACTGAGATTTAGTTCTTGGATTCGGGGTGCTGTGATTTTTTGGCTGTACGTCTCATGCCTTTCTTCTGAGTGGAGTGTCCAATAACAGTAGTATAGAAAATACCAAATTACTCTAATTATGATTGGGTTTTTTTTTGCATATCTTGAGGATCTTTTTAACATTTCACTAATGTGATAGCAATTAATTAACTGTGAAGCATTACTAAGTGCTCAGTTCACGTGTTGCCTACTCCTTGTCAATTCTATTACCACGACAATAATTGCCAATTTCCATTTCAGTCAGAGAAGGAATGCTGAGATAATATTTGCAGGTGCAGGTTTTGAGGGCTTCACTCATGATGATGAGAATGAAGAGAGCAAATCCGATGAAGATAACTCCGAAGGTGACAACAAGGCCAAAAAGGGGTCCTTCAAGAAAAGAGCGATTAGTGCCGGAAATAAATTTAGGCGTTCCTTGAGGAGGAAGAGCAAAAAGAAGAGTGGCAATCTAGCCTCAATAGAGGATATAAGGGATGTGCAAGAGCTGGAAACTGTTGAAAGATTCCGCCGATGCTTGCTTGATGGGGGCTTGTTGCCCGAACGTCATGACGATTATCACACGATGTTGAGGTACCACATCTGCTGATCTGAAAGAATATTTGGGTTTCTTCTTTGGTAGATTACCTCCATTTCCAGCAAAAATATCTCAAATAACATGTTGATTATATATTTTAGTGTAAATTTCACCAAATTATACAGGTTTAGTGTACAGGCTGTCACAAAACTACGTACAATACAGGTTTAGTGTACAGGCTGTCACAAAACTACATACATCAGAAAACTACATATTTTTCGAGAAGTTGTATAAAAAAACTACAAATTTAGGTTTTTTAAGTCCCATGATTTGTGAAAATGCATCACTACATCTGGTTCTGGGTTACAACTAGGGCATGTTTGGTTACCTGCATCATTTTGGCCTCTTTGCATCTGTGGCCCGGTTCAGCATGCCTGAGCTAATGCAGGCTTAAAACCATGTTCTGGGCCTAGTTTGGTTGCTCACAAAACCCCGGCCTGCATTAGAGGCGAACCACCAGCACGCCGTTTGGTTGCAAGCATGTGGTACCTAGATGCAACGTGCTGTTGTTTGGTTATGTTCAAGATATGCGGTGTGGTAACCTCTTGTTCGAGTGGTGAGGTTACCAGCACGCACGCGTCGCACACACACACACACACAGACAGAGCATAGCAATTTGAACAAGCATTCACACTACATTAACAAGCATAGTCATAATAACGACGACAGAGTCATAACAGATTATGGCTGACAGACTAACGAAAACACATTAAACTTCTTGGATCAAGGCAAGTGCTTCGTCGTGCGCGGGGTACTTGGCAACCACCTCTGCGCCGGAAAGGTTGAAGACGATCACCTTGAAGGTGTCCTCAGCCATCACCTAGCCGATCTGCGAAGCCGGCCCACCCCTGATCCATGGCTAGCCTCCTGTTGATCTCCCGGAGCTTGATATTCGAGGTGCAGCCGGTGTGTGCAGCCGGTGTTCTTCTTGAGTGTTATGCAGGCAACCAAACACGCCCTTAGTCTCAAAATAGTTATTTCTGTCAAACTTGTCTTTTTTTAGAAACCATATCTGATATTCAGAAAGGGAAAATAGTACAGTACAACAAAATATAGACAGAAAAACGAGCAAAATCTCTAACTCCCTCCATCTTTTGCAAGAAAACCTGCACAAGCCTAAATCGCCTCCAGGAGACACTGCGCATTAGAAACTCGCCTACAACGGCGAGACAGAGGCTTTACTGCTAGTTTATAGCCCCCCCTCCCCCCCCCCCCCCCCCCCACACACACACTCACTACCCCACCCACCCACCCAAAAAAAGATCTGGACATCCAGACCTGTGGGACCACACCCTCACTGGCTCTATGTCGACGCTGAAGACCGTGACAGGGAAGAAGCCAGACACTGCCGGGGGGTCTCATTTTCACGCAACAATGCCTCCACCGCAATAACACCAGTGCTCTGCTTGGACACCAAAATGTACACAAAACAAGGAACAAACAACAATCGCCTGTAACGTCCCAGGAGCAGTTGGCTTTTGATGTGTCTTCTAATGTAGTTTTTAAAATATAATTGGTATTTAAATCTCTTGTTTGTGATAGTTTGTACACTAAAGCTGTAGTTTGTTTCTTCTATTTTAAATTTCATATATTCCTTCAAAATTAATGTTAAGAAGGAAATTCCAGTTTTGCTCATTCGTTTCAAGTTTTTTTTGGATTGGTTCAATTTTCTTTTTTACACCTTCCATGTGTAGGTTCCTGAAAGCAAGAAAGTTTGATATTGAGAAAGCAAAGCATATGTGGTCAGAAATGCTTAGATGGAGGAATGAGTATGGGGTCGACAGTATAGAGGTAAATCTAAAATCGAAACATACACCAAGAAAACAAGTGACGTTACTTACTTCACGTGACTTCTAATCTTGACCCTTGATTCGTTAGGAATTCGACTACACTGAATTAAATGAAGTTAAGAAGTATTATCCACAATTTTACCATGGAGTGGATAAAGAGGGAAGGCCTGTCTATGTAGAACTAGTTGGAAAGGTTGATGCCAATAAACTAGTCAAAGTAACAACTCTTGACCGATACATAAAGTATCATGTGAAGGAGTTCGAGAGAAGTTTCCAGATGAGGTTTCCAGCTTGTTCCATAGCTGCAAAAAGGCACATAGACTCGTCTACAACTATTTTAGATGTGCAAGGGGTGGTATGTTTTCTTATGGCCAGGTTTGCTTTCAGTGAATCCAATTTTATGTGGTCATGGTAGTCAGTGACTTCTTTTTCATAATTCAGGGCTTAAAGAACTTCTCAAAAGATGCAAGGGAACTAATCATGCGACTGCAGAAGATTGACAATGATAACTATCCAGAGGTAGGTGATACAGTTACTCTGCTATAATGGTTTTCTAAATATTTATTATCTTCTGTTAATTAATAACCTTTTTCTCTATGTGCCCATTTGGTCTCTCTTTCAAATTGCACATGTAGCTAATCTACTACTCCCTCCGTTCGGAATTACTTGTCTCGGAAATGGATGTATCTAGAACTAAAATACGTCTAGATACATCCATTTCCGCGACAAGTAATTCCGAACGGAGGGAGTATATCTAAATAGCTAGCCCCCACTACTAGGAATTCTCTCGCTTCTCCTTGAGCCACATCATCCAAATTAATTTAGCCCTCGGATATAGTAGATCAATCAACAATATCCGTCCGATCTACACAACGAGAGCCGCTGCACGTACCATATGTAGTCAATGACACATGCATGCAGTAACTGCCGCCTATGTGTGTTTTAATCAAGGAAAAAAACTGACGCATGCATGCAGCTCATAGCATGATACCTGAGTGCTCTATATATGAAAGAAAAGTGAGTCCTGCATGCATTTTTATTCCGTCCAACTTTAAACTTATAGATGGAGATATGTATTTCTTTATTTATTTATTTGTAAAATATTGATAAACAACTTATCTTACTACAAGAGAAACTATAGACAGCAGCTAGATGATTAGTTCAGCGCAATGTTTATTTTATACAAAATCCCGCCGCAACGTGCGGGGCATCGCCTAGTTACTACTAATTCTGAATGTTTTTGCAGACATTGTGCCGCTTGTACATTATAAATGCTGGGCAGGGCTTCAAGATGTTATGGGGTACAATTAAATCATTTCTTGATCCACAGACTGCTTCGAAGATTCATGTAAGTATTGTAACTTTAACTGTGTATTTCTGCCTTCACTATCATTAGGACACCTTTTTGTTCATTTATTGAACTCGTAAGTTTTACTGTGTGTAATGATTATCTCATGTATCATTCTCATCAAGGTTCTTGGAAGCAAGTACCAAAATAAGCTGCTTGAAATAATTGATGAAAGGTAATACCAAACTGTCAAAACAGTTATTCGTTACTTGCTAATTGTGTGTTCGTACATACTGCTTTTCAGCTTCTGCCTAATTTGTTAGTATCATGTCCAGTGAACTACCAGATTTTCTTGGAGGCAAATGCAGGTGTGAAGAGAGTGGAGGTTGCTCAAAATCAGACAAAGGTCCTTGGAAGGATCCTAACATAATAGAGGTTTCTCCTCGCACTCTTATTACTGGCTGTCCTGTTGTATATCACTAACATAATGTCTCTTCCATTATAGAGGGTCCTTAACGGTGAAGCAAATTATGGTCAACAAATTCTTGCCATATCAAGCACTGATGGGAAGACAGTTTCTTATACTAAGCTTCATTCCTCAGCTGTAAGCACACGTTGTTTGGATCATTTTGAATGACTAGATCACCTTAAAATTTCATTACGAGCTTTATCTTGTTTTCTTTTTGGATCAGAAAAAAACCAGTGATGCCTCAGCCGAATCTACATCTGATGTAGAAGATATTACGTCTCCTGCTGCTCCACTGGATGCCACTGTGAACCCTGATTTGACCCTTCATGAGGCGAGTATATATCCCTTTTGAGCGTAACCCAATTCAAGATATTAACCAATGCTACCACTAGAAGTACGTAAATTTTGGCCATGTGCATCATATGATGCAGAGGCCGGGGTTATCCTCTTTTCGAAGAAAAAAGAGAAGTACGTAAATTTTATGTTTAACTGCCAAAATATGATATAATTTATCATGTCCGTTTTGCCTTTCAAGCTTCAACTACCTGAGACTAAGTTGTAGCAGTCTACTATCTGAAACTATGATAATAAGTGGAGAAGTGCCTTTTGGGTTCGTGCGAAATTCTTAATTTGCGGCTTACATTTTTTTCCAGTATTTTTTCCTGGTCAGTATGCTTATTGATTAATGTAGCCTACTTGCAGCCAAAATCTTCAGGACATGCTTCAACTTCTGGTACTGCTACTGTCCTAGAGGAAAGCGTCCCCACTGTTGTTGACAAGCTTGTGGATGATGTGTGCAACAGTCCAAAAGCCACTTCAATGGCTTCTACCTCAGGTTTATATGTATTGCTATCACTCTTAATGTTACCGTGACTTATGGCCATATTGTACAGACTAACTAGAAACATATTCACTGCATAATAAACCTTCTAGTACAGAACATTCTTTTAGGAATAGATTATGTTATTAAATGAGCTCCACTATGATGAGCTTAAAGGATTTATACTGACTAGTTTTGTTGCATGCTTCACCCAGGTTCATTCTCCTTGAGAAATATACGTATGGCATTGGGAGTGCTACGAACTCAGATTGTTACTTGTCTGACAGTTTTAATTATGAGCCTTTTTATGGTGATCCGTTCTGCCCCAAGCAGAGTATCTGAAAGGTTCTCAAGACAGTCCATTGGCTGTGATCACAATTGTGGGGAATTTCCCCAAAATTTGGAGTTTAAGGTACCGTATGTATTAAGACGGCTTCGTGAACTGGAGGAGAAGGTGGTTGTACTTGAAACAAAGCCATCTCAAATGCCAGTTGAGAAAGAGGAACTGCTCAATACAGCTGTGTGCCGTGTCGATGCATTGGAAGCTGAGCTGATTTCTACAAAGAAGGTACCTCCGGTTCATTAAACAAAAACTATTTCTCGAGCCATAGGTTATTGTTCAATGATACCAATTGTATATTTTTTTTTTCTTTGCGGGGTAGTGTATAAACAATTATTGAGGTTAGTGCCTGTAACAGTTGACCCAGTTTTATGATTTCCACTACAAGCATGAGAAACACATGATGCATGCCTCTTTCCATTCATTTTGCGTAGTATTTTCCTTTATTAACCTTTGTTTCTCTTCATCCCATATGCAGGTGCTCTACGAGACATTGATAAGGCAGGACGAGCTGCTTGCATATATTGAAAAACAGGACAAAAACAAATTCCGGGTATGTTTTCCCCTATTGTTTGTTCGTCCTCTTTTAAGCTGGCGCGTTCTTGGTGCTTAGCCCTTCTGGTCCATACTGTGACTCCATCCATTAATTTGCAGAAGAAGAGGTTCTGCTTCTAAGTGCTGGAGTACACTCTCAACTATTTATTTTCCTTCAAGACGGGGTATTCTTCTTGCCAAATTGGATGCATATATTTGTAATTTGTTTGCGTGTAAAGTTCTGTAAGTGTATATCACGAATAGAAGGGCGGGCGAGCATTTTGCCACGTCTTTGATGTTCCACTGCTGAGTATATATCGTTGATGCCTGGAACATATTTGAGTCCAGAAAAAGCAAAGGTGTACAGTACAGAATTTATATAGAAATACAAAGGGTGTAGCGTACAGAATTCGCCGTGTCCCGTTGAGAAAGACCTTCTCTTCTTGTCCATCTAACTTTGTTGTTGAACGCTGAATTTGTGGCCTGAAGAACACTGGCATCGATGCAGCTCTAATGTTATAGTGATCGCGTTGATCCGTCGGAGTCCAGAGGCGAAAGCAGCCCAACTTGAGACGGCACGGCGGCGTATGTGATTCTAGCTGGACCTGGGAGTACGTTACCTCACCTACGCCGTCCGTTGTTAGCAGTATTGTAGTGGGAATGGGACACTGGCTCGTACTACGTCGTGCCGTCGTACAGCGGCCGGTGGTGTCGTCCGTTTCGTCCGTGGGAAAAGTTGGATGCGTCTCGAGAGAGCATTTTGTTCTTGCACCAGTGTACCTGAGAGTTTTTCTTGTTGTTGAAAATAGTGTACCTGAGAGTTGGAGACGTCTCTTAGACCAAATCATGAGGTAGGGAAAAAACTTTGTACTGTTTCGCTTCCGTGATTATGTCATCCATCTCTTGACCTAACAAATTGGTGGAAAGGAAAAATACTCTTGCTCTGCTAGAAAGGGAGCTCTGCATGCAACTATGCAAGCCAACGGCAGACAGCGATCCAATGCGATTCTGGTTTGACTGCAGGCCTGTTTGCTACTACTCCCTCCGTCTTATAATATAAGAGTGTTTTTTATATTAATGTAGTGTCAAAAACACTTTTATATTCACCCGCAAAAAAACACTCTTATATTATGGAACGGAGGAAGTATCAACCTGCTGACGAGTGTTCATTTGCTCGGTGCATATTTCGCCATGAGCATGATGATACCTTGGGCGGGGCACAGTGGATGGCCGGAGGTGCCACCGTGCTGTGCTGCCCGGGGACATCATCATCGTGCACGTATGGCGTCAGACAGGCCAATCAAGGCACAGGCGCAACAGCCACACGACCGTCCCCGTCTCGTCGAGCGGGCGATTGGTTGATTCGCTCGGCTTGCTCCACTGGATGGAACGCAGGTGGCTCGTAGGATTTGACCCGCCCGATTCTGCAACTTCGCGCCCAAATTGCAGCGACAGGAGGTATTGCTTCTTCCACATTCGACGCTTCCAAATCGAGCTCGCCCTGCCCTTTTCCTGTTCGGGCGTCACGCTTTGACCGGAGACGTCAGGGTGGCCGTCGGGGAGGCGGCCGGCAATGCGACGTGTACGAACGAGCTGGTTTACATGCATCACGTGAGTAGTTTGCATGCTCCATTTGGGATGCTGTTTGGTTTCCAGCCACACTTTATCACACATCAAGTTATGCAAATTTAATTAAGTCAGAGCATGTATAACTTGACAAATCCGGTCCCTCAAACATCCGCGGACACGTCCGTGGACAGTGACCGGTCGCATCCGAATCTTTCATATTTCAACCCTAAATCCATACAAAGCATACAAAATAAATCCTACGTAGTACATAATACGTACTGTCCTAGCTAATCTTCGTCGTCGGAGATGTCCATGATGACGGTGTCGGGCGCTGGTTGGACGAGCGCGTAGGAGGAGGACTCCTCTTGCTCGACCTCATCCATGTAGGCGAACATCTCCTCCTCCTCCGCGGCGTGCTGCGCCTCCATCTCCTGCTGGCGAAGGCGTCTCACCTCCACATCCGACTGCGAGCGGAGGGAATCTCGGATGGCCTGCTGATTTGCCTGCAGATCCGCGTCCCCCACATCCTCCTCCTCCTCCTCCTCAACCTCCAACTTCTCCTTCGGATCCACTGCATCCGAAGGTAGCCCCGTGGCGATCTGGGCTTAGCGCCTTGCCTGGATCTGCTCAAGGAGCTGCAGCCGGCGCTCCGGTGTTAGAAATGGATGGCCCCTTATCTGGTGGTGCGGGGGCATGGCTACTAGTGATGGCGCACGGGGAGTGGAAAAGTGGCGGCGGTGGCGGACGTGCAGAGGAAAATGTGAAGGGGTGGGGTTTCGGTGCCGGCGGCCAGCTTAAATAGCCGGCTAGATACTATGCGGCCCGCCGGAGGCGCCACGCGGCGACATCGGTCTGACGGAGGAGATGAGCTTCGGACCGTCGGCTTTCCGGGCGATTCCACATGGGACCCCAACGTCAGTCCAACGTGACGGGCGCGCCCAGACGCCCCCATATCCACCCCATATTTCGGCTGGATATGAGGGATGCCGGTCAATCCGGCGTTTGAGGCATCCGGCTGGGTCGGAATTTTGGGACATGTCAGTGACCGGGCGGCCAGCCCGGGCGTTTGAGGCGGGTTTGGGGTGCCCACTGTAGATGCTCTTAGGCAAAGAAGTATTTTATTAGCAATATGTCCCACATGTTATTCACATAAAAAGCATGGCAAGATTCCATAAGGCAAGCCATAGTATGACTAAGAATTTGAGCACCCCACGACAAGTGTGACAAAAATAGTATGGCAAGATATGGCAAAGATAATCATAAACCAAACAGGCCCGTAGTACGCCGATGCTTGTGATGCTAACGATGCACCAAATACATTCCCGTGGTTGAATGGTATTTTCTTTTCTCAAACAGTCCGGTCCAAACATTTGAAAGAATTCTAGCAGTACAGTTTCAAGAGGAACATGCTAACGCATGATGCAAAGTTAATTAGTTTGCATGGCTGTTAGCGCATGATGCAAATCTCTGCCAACTAGGGAATTGACGTGACACGCAAAGGAAAAGAGGAACATGCTAAAAACCATCCGTTTCCAGTGGGCATGGCTGTAGCCCACTTTGTTTTTCTCCTAGAGCAGTGAAGTGAAGGGGACTGGGATGAATGGAGCACTGCATATTCACACCACCGAGCTGTCAAAACAGAAACATACTTATATAATCGGGTGTCCCCTAGATTCAGATTCTGAAACCGGCATCGGCACAAGATCGAGAGTTGTTGCATGTCTTACTCACAGATCTCATGTACCTGGACTTGATATGTGGAGGTCGTGACGTTGTGAGTCCTCTGGTGGCTGTAATGACAGGCCCTGCTGATGGTCCAGCTTAACTGACAGTGGTGACAGAATACATGGATGGAAGGAAATTGACGCTAAATGTTCTGATGCTTTTCAAGTGGCCAAGGACTGTGGCAGCCTACTGCTAGGATGCCTGATGTCACGATTCACGAATAAAGGAAGTGGGGTATTTTGAATTGTACTTTGGAGATATGCTCCTGAGCTCTGAGGTCATGGAACATACATAGACTTTTTTTTTTGCACAAATGTCATGAAAACACATATAGACTTTTTTTTGTGCAGATGAAACATACATATATTGAAGGGACAATTGCATTTTTACCCCTAGTTAGTTCATACCCACGGGTTTTGCCCTTACTTTTCGAGCTTGCTCAGTTTTGCCCTTACTTTTTCCGTCGTGGTCCCTCGAATGCCCTTTGACCGTTTGACCAAAACTTTGAAAATTCATAACTAATTCATATGAACTCAGAAAAATGCAAATAAGATATCAAAATGTTCAAATAAACATTACCTTTATGTGCATATCATTTGCATTCACGACAAAAGCACCCTTTAAACTACCTGAGGTACTTAATGTTATTAACATTATTAAAAATAAAAAGGTATAAACAATATTTTTTTCATGAATAAAAATTACTTGCAAATGTAATTGATGTTTTCTGAACATCCAGATATCTTATTTGCATTTTTTCGAGTTCGTATCATCTTGTTATGAATGTTCTAACGACTTTGACCATTATTTGGAAACTTCATAACAAGTTGATACGAACTCACAAAAATGCAAATAAGATATCAGGATGTTCAGAAAACATCACCTACATTTGCATGTAATTTTTATTCATGGAAAAAATATTGTTTATACCTTTTTATTTTTAATAATGGTAATAACATTAACTACCTCAAGTAGTTTAAACGATGCTTTTGTCCTAAATGCAAATGATATGCACATAGAGGTAATGTTTATCTGAACATTTTGATATCTCATTTGCATTTTTCTGAGTTCATATGAGTTAGTTATGAATTTTCAAAGTTTTGGTCAAACGGTCAAAGGGCATTCGAGGGACCTCGACGGAAAAAGTAAGGGCAAAACTGAGCAAGCTCGAAAAGTAAGGGCAAAACCCGTGGGTAGGAACCAACTAGGGGTAAAAATGCAATTGTCCCTATATTGAATGGCGGTTAGCCTATGCAACTGATGGAAGATTTTGTGAGAGCATCTCCAACGCGGTCCATCAAAAATACACACCCAAAACATCCGCGGACACGTCGCGAATAACGCTAGCAGACACGACCGTCCAACTATGTCCCACGTCTTGCTCTTCACTGGACGTGGGCAGGTTCGTGTCCCACCTCCTACGCTTCCTTGCCGAAGTCTGCTGCCTAGCCACCGACATCGTCGGTGGACGCCAAGTCGATGATCGACGTGGATGATCTGGCCTTGTGGTCGTTACGGTCCGGTGAGAACGACATAGAGTTTTTGACCTTGGCAACATTCTCGTTTGTGTCCGCCACGATCTGCTCAACGGAAGATCGCGCTTCGCCTCCATGACGCTAAGATGTCAACGCTTGCACAGATGGTGTGGGTGCTACGCACAAACTCGTATAGCGCCGGCTGCTCATCGACACAACCCAGATCCTTCGCGATCATGGAGACGGGGGCCTGCTCGCCGAAGATGTGTCTCTCTGTGGGGAGGTGCTGCTTGAGTAGCTGCAGATTGTACGATGCTCCTCCTGCAACATCTAAAACGCGAAAATCGACTGCACAGCGACGGGCCAAAGCATGTGCCTCGACCACTGCATCGGTGTGAATGCTGCGCTATTCGGCCGGCTTGTGGCAGTGACCGGCCACGTCCGCTCTGAATCGACATGAATGCGGCATGGAGTGGAGTAGCGGTTGGAGTGAAAAGCGATAAATGGTTTTGTGTTGGTCTATGGTGTTGGACGCCCATAAACCTCCTTCAGATTTGCCTCGGGTTGGGAGAATTCGGACGTGCCCTATTTGTGGATGTTTGATGGACAATGTTGGAAGGCATAAAGTGTCTCAACAATTCAGACATTTACGAACGGTTCAATGTATAGTGTTAGAGATGCCCCGAGAAGCTTGTCTGAGGGGAGAAACACAGCCTGGTCAAGAATGTCACCGTTAACACTTTTTTCCGCAATATTATGGCCAAGTACGGGACATGAACAAAAAAGAATGAAACAAAAAGAAAGAAAAAACAATGAGAGCTGACACAACCAATGATTTGCTACAGACCACCGTGATGCACGCTCAGAGCACTTTCACGCAAGGAAGCAACCCCTATGAGGGCTATCTCACCATCTTATACCGTTCGACCATGTATTTGGTTTGGTTGTTGCTTTATATAAAGCAAAGAGAAAGCCTATTTTGAGAGGCAGCCCCGCTACCGCTGTCGGCAGAGCAGGCTTTCCTCGTTGGCGTCAGCGGTGGGATAAGGACTGGAGGAACGACCTTTTAATTTCTCATCATATATTTTTTCTTAATGTACTTTAAAAACAAACAGTTCCTCTCTTGAAATTTAATACTCCTACTATGATTTCTTTATCACTACTTAGCAAGTTCAGACTTTAATCTCAGCATTTCCTTAACATTGGTGGTAAGCAGTATGAACATCACTGCCCACAATTTCTTTGTGTTCTACTCGTGCATATCATCTATGCATTGACCTTGCTCATGATGCCACTGTTGGGAAACGTTACATGGAAAACAAAAAATTTCTATGCACACGCAAGATCTATCCTTGTAGATCGCTAAGCGGAAGCGTTTATCACGTGGTTGATGTAGTCGTACTCTTCACGATCCGATCATGATCCAACCGATCTAGTGCCGTACGGACGGCACCTCCAAGTTTAGCACACATGCGGCTCGCTGACGTATCCTCCTTCTTGATCCAGCAAGCGGGAGAGGAGAAGTAGATGGGATCACAACCAACACGACGGCGTGGTGGTGAATGGTGGTGGTGGAGCACCGATAGCGCTTCGCTAAGTGTCACCGAGACGAGGCGGTGGAACTGCGGAGTAACGGGAGAGAGAGGGGTGCCAAGGGCTTGGTATGTTCTCTTGGGGCGCCCCCTCCCCTCTATATATAGGTGGAGGGGCGTAGGAAACAGCCCCTCCAAGCCCTAGGGCGCAGCTAAGGGGGAGAGGACTTGGACTCCAAGTCCAATCCTATTCCTACTAGGACTCCTTCCTTTTTTGCCTTCCCTAGCCACATGGGCTTTTAAGGACTTGGTGCGCCTAGCACAATAAGGCCAGGGCGCCTCCCCACAGCCCATGCTAGCCCTTGGGTCGTGGTGAACCCACTTGTGGACTTCCGGACCCCTCCGGAATTCTCCGGAACCTTCTGAAAGCTTCCCGGTACAATACCGAAAAAAACTACACCATTTTCCAGAACCCAAAATATGACTTCCCATATATATAAAGTCTTTACCTATCAACCATTCCGAGACTCCTCGTGACGTCCGGGATCTTATCCAGGACTCTGAACAACATTTGGTTACCACTCATCAAATATCCCAATACTACTCTAGCGTCAACGAACGTTAAGCGTGTGACCCTACATGTTAGGGAATTATGTAGTCATGACCGAGACACCTCTCCGGTCAATAACCAATAGCGGGACCTGGATGCCCATATTGATTCCTACATATTCCACAAAGATCTTTTATCGGTTGAACCTTTATGACAACGTACGTAATTCCCTTTCTCTGTCGGTATGTTACTTGTCCGAGATTCGATCATCGGTATCTCTATACCTAGTTCAATCTCGTTACCGGAAAGTCTCTTTACTTGTTTCGTAATACATCATCGTGCAACTAACTCCTTAGTCACTTTGCTTGCAAGCTTCTTGTGATGTGTATTACCGAGAGGGCCCAGAGATACCTCTCCGATACACGGAGTGACAAATCCCAATCTCGATTCACGCCAACTCAACAGACACCTTCGGAGATACCGGTAGAGCATCTTTATAATCACCCAGTTATGTTGTGACGTTTGATAGCACACAAGGTATTCCTCCGGTATCCCGGAGTTGCATGATCTCATGGTCGAAGGAACATGTATTTGACATTAAGAAAGCAGTAGTAATAAACTGAACGATCATATGCTATGCTAATGGTTGGGTCTTGTCCATCATATCATTCTCCTAATGGTGTGATCCCGTTATCAAATGACAACTCATGCCTATGGTTAGGAAACCTTAACCATCTTTGATCAACGAGCTAGTCTAGTAGAGGCTCATTAGGGACATGGTATTTCTTTACGTATCCACACATGTATTTAAGTTTCCGGTCAATACAATTCTAGCATGAATAATAAACCTTTATCATTGTCGGTGTCAAAACTGGCCGATCTCGGGTAGGGGGTCCCGAACTGTACGTCCGAGGATCGAAGGTAACAGGAGACAAAGGGGACACGATGTTTACCCAGGTTCGGGCCTTCTTTAATGGAGGTAATACCCTACTTCCCGCTTGATTGACTTTGATGAGTATAGGGGTTACAAGAGTTGATCTACCTCGAGATCGTAATGGCTAAACCCTGGGTGTCTAGCCTGTATGAATTCTGGTAGCCTCTATGGACTAAACCCTTCGGTTTATATAGACACCGGAGGGGCCTAGGGTTGTACAGAGTCGGTTTACAGAGGATGGAAACTATACATCTGGACACCAATCTTGCCATCCACGCAAAGGAGAGTCCCATCCGGACACGAGGAAAGGTCTTCTGCCTTGTATCTTCATGGCCCATCAATCCGGCCCATGTTACATAACTCGGCCACCCGAGGACCCCTTAATCCAGGACTCCCTTAGTATCCCCTAAACCAGTCTTCAATGACGATGTGTTCGGCGCGTAGGTTGTCTTCGGCATTGCAAGCCGGGTTCCTCCTCTGAATACTTCAAAGCAATCTTCTGAATAAAAGAACTATATCCGGCTCTGTATATCAGTCACAATCCTCAACCACGAAGGCAAAAATACTTAATCAAAATAAGGTCTGTCAACTGACAACCCTTTTGGCAAAATGTCACGTCTGGCCTCTTTATCATTTCGACCATTTTTTGGACTCCCGCTTCGCGTTTCGAGGCGTGGCCTCTACTGACACGTCTTGTCAAAACAGATATCATGTCCGCTTATTGCCAGATCCTCATCAATACGGGTTTGGGTAATCCAACTGTGCCATTCGCACGACCCCTTGGGAACAGGCGAGTTTTAAGGCTTGAGGGGGGGCGCTTGATTTTCACTTCCTATGTAAGTGGATAAAGATCCATCTTTTTATCCCACGCCTTCTTCCTTCCTTTTCCTTCCCATCCTTGAGCTCCAGCGCCCAAGCTTCAATCTTTCCCACCGCCACCAACCTCTCCAGCCATGTCCGGATCTGGCTCGAAGGGCAAGTGGGAGGCCTCCTCCGTCACAGAGAAGGACGTGAAGGATCTCCGGGAGGCGGGGTACCTATCTGCGGATATCGCGCACAGGCTCCCTGCCAAGGAGCAAGTCATCCCCACCCCGGAGCCCGGCGAGAGGGTTGTGTTCATCCCTCACTTCCTCCGCGGACTAGGGTTTCCCCTCCACCCTTTTGTTCGCGGCCTCATGTTCTATTACAGGCTAGATTTCCACGATCTAGCCCCGAATTCTTTCCTCCACATCTCGGCGTTTATCGTCATGTGCGAGGCGCTACTTGATGACCCACAAGTATAGGGGATCTATCGTAGTCCTTTCGATAAGTAAGAGTGTCGAACCCAACGAGGAGCAGAAGGAAATGATAAACGGTTTTCAGCAAGGTATTCTCTGCAAGCACTGAAATTATCGGTAACAGGTAGTTTTGTGATAAGGTAATTTGTAACGGGTAACAAGTAATAAAAGTAAATAAGGTGCAGCAAGATGGCCCAATCCTTTTTTTAGCAAAGGACAAGCCTGGACAAACTCTTATGTAGAGAAAAGCGCTCCCGAGGACACATCGGAATTATCGTCAAGCTAGTTTTCATCACGCTCATATGATTCGCGTTCGGTACTTTGATAATTTGATATGTGGGTGGACCGGTGCTTGGGTGCTGTCCTTACTTGGAGAAGCATCCCACTTATGATTAACTCCTATTGCAAGCATCCGCAACTACAAAAGAAGTATTAAGGTAAACCTAACCATAGCATGAAACATATGGATCCAAATCAGCCCCTTACGAAGCAACTCATAAACTAGGGTTTAAGCTTCTGTCACTCTAGCAACCCATCATCTACTTATTACTAGCCAATGCCTTCCTCTAGGCCCAAATAATGGTGAAGTGTCATGTAGTCTACGTTCACATAACACCACTAGAGGAAAGACAACATACATCTCCTCAAAATATCGAACGAATACCAAATTCACATGACTACTAATAGCAAGACTTCTCCCATGTCCTCAGGAACAAACGTAACTACTCACAAATCATATTCATATTCATAATCAGAGGGGTATTAATATGCATAATGGATCTGAACATATGATCTTCCACCAATTAAACCAACTAGCATCAACTACAAGGAGTAATCAACACTGCTAGCAACCCACAGGTACCAATCTGAGGCTTTGGGACAAAGATTGGATACAAGAGATGAACTAGGGTTTGAGAGGAGATGGTGCTGGTTAAGATGTTGATGGAGATTGACCCCCTCCCGATGAGAGGATCATTGGTGATGACGATGGCGATGATTTCCCCCTCTCGGAGGGAAGTTTCCCCGGCAGAACAGCTCCGCCAGAGCCCTAGATTGGTTCCGCCAAAGTTCCGCCTCGTGGCAGCGGAGTCTCGTCCCCAAAAGCTTGCTTATGATTTTTTCTCGGACGAAAGACTTCATATAGCAGAAGATGGGCACCGGAGGGCCACCAGGGGGCCCACGAGGCAGGGGGCGCGCCCAGGGGGGTAGGGCGCGCCCCCACCCTCGTGCCCAGGGTGTGGGTCCCCTCTGGTATTTTCTTCGCTCAGTATTCTTTATTATTTCCAAAAATAACTTCCGTGGAGTTTCAGGACTTTTGAAGTTGTGCAGAATAGGTCTATAATATTTGCTCCTTTTCCAGCCCAGAATTCGAGCTGCCGGTATTCTCCCTCTTCATGTAAACCTTATAAAATAAGAGAGAATAGGCATAAGTATTGTGACATAATGTGTAATAACAGCCCATAATGCAATAAATATCGATATAAAAGCATGATGCAAAATGGACGTATCACTACTCCGCATCCCCCCACACTTCGGCCTCTGGCTAAAAGTATTCAATGTGAAGCCGAAAGTGGTCGACGGGCAGCATGCGGACTACGGTGGTACCATGGTGAGCAAGCTCCCCAACACCACTTGGCTTAAAGGGGCCTTCGTGGAGACCGTAAAGGTATGGCAACAGGAGTGGTTCTACATCACCGAACCCCGCGGTGCTAGATGGGCGGCCACTCCTGAGTTCAGATCTGGGCCCCCTATGCGGCTCGCATCATGGACCAACAAGGGTCTGGACTGGGGGTCAACCGATGAAGTGATGATGCCGCAAAAGCGCATCAAGAATATGATAAACAAGAATGCCAGTCTCACTGACGTGATTCAGGTGATGCTCTTCCGCCGGATACTCCCCTACCAACGCCGGCCTCTCCATATGTGGGAGTTCAATCCGGAAGGTCCCCGGACCCTGCAACACTTCTTCGGCACGAAGCACGAAGAGATCTGGAAGCTGCTCTTCAAGGCCCAGAAGACGTGGCCAAAGAAGACCGAAGACATCGGCCTCGACAGCGCGAATCCAGCCACTCCGGTAAGTATTTTATTTTTGAACATAATTTCAGTTCATAAATCAAAGGGTATACTGAGATTTTCATTCCTCATTCAGGGCTGGACAGCGAAGGCGGAGCGGATCAAGTGTCCGGCTCCGCTACCTGAAGACCCAGCCACTCTCTACTAACGAGGATGTTGGTCCCGGCGCTGTATCAGGCGCCGGAGAAGAAGGCCAAGAAGAAGAGCAAGCAGTCCAAGGGTGGCCTCCGCCGCAAAGGTACTTCAGACGCAGTGTCCGGAGAGACCGATGCTCTCTCCTCCCACGAGGGAGATGAATACGAAGAGGAGGAGGAGGCGGAAAGTGGTTCTCCCCTCAAGGGGAGAAGAAAGAAAAGGGCGGCCTCCGCAGACCTGGAGGAGGGGACGTCCAAGAGGAAGAAGATAACCCTCTCGGACGGTTCGGATACGGATGCCGAACACACCCCCAAGAGGCGCCTCAGGGAAAAGCCCCTGGTTCGAAGGAGGGGGGAGCGCCAACTCCGGCGGGGACCTCCACCAATCCGGAGACGCCGAACACTCCGGTGGAGGCACTGCAATGCGCTTCCCTCGTGGAGGAGCACCGCACCCATGAGAAGGTTCAGTCCGCCAAGAGCGGGCTGAACGAAGCCTTCACCAGCCTGCTAACAGGCTTCGAGGTATATATGCGACGTAATATTCTTTAGCCGCCTTTCATATGAAAAAATATGACTGTATATAGATAGTAGCCCCTGAGACTCTGTTCGACTCTGAAAAAGGCCGAACAGAGGATCAAGTAATAATCAGGAGGTGACGTACTTCTCTGTTGTATAACCGGCTTCTCTGTTGGCTGAAGGAAATATGCCCTAGAGGCAATAACAAAGTTGTTATTTATATTTCCTTATATCATGATAAATGTTTATTATTCATGCTAGAATTGTATTAACCGGAAACTTAGTACATGTGTGAATACATAGACAAACAGAGTGTCCCTAGTATGCCTCTACTTGACTAGCTCGTTAATCAAAGATGGTTAAGTTTCCTAGCCATGGACATGTGTTGTCATTTGATGAACGGGATCACATCATTAGATAATGATGTGATGGACAATATCCATCCGTTAGCTTAGCATAATGATCGTTCAGTTTTATTGCTACTGCTTTCTTCATGACTTATACATGTTCCTCTGACTATGAGATTATGCAACTCCTGAATACCGGAGGAACACCTTGTGTGATATCAAACTTCACAACATAACTGGGTGATTATAAAGATGCTCTACAGGTGTCTCCGATGGTGTTTGTTGAGTTGGAATAGATCGAGATTAGGATTTGTCACTCCGTCTATCGGAGAGGTATCTCTGGGCCCTCTCGGTAATGTACACCACTATGAGCATTGCAAGCAATGTTACTAATGAGTTAGTTGCGGGATGATGCATTACGGAACGAGTAAAGAGACTTGTCGGTAACGAGATTGAACTAGGTATGATGATACCGACGATCAAATCTCGGGCAAGTAACATACCGATGACAAAGGGAACAACGTATGTTGTTATGCGGTTTGACCGATAAAGATCTTCGTAGAATATGTAGGAACCAATATGAGCATCCAGGTTCCACTATTGGTTATTGACTGGAGATGAGTCTCAGTCATGTCTGCATAGTTCTCGAACTCGTAGGGTCCGCACGCTTAACGTTTGATGACGGTCGGTATTATGAGTTTATGTGTTTTGATGTACCGAAGTTTGTTCGGAGTCCCGGATGAGATCACGAACATAACGAGGATCGATATATTGGAAGGCTATATTCGGACATCGGAAAGGTTCTGAGTGGTTCGGGTATTTTTCGCAGTACCGGAGAGTTACGGGAATTCGCCGGGGGAAGTAGTGGGCCTTAATGGGCCATACGGGAAAGGAGAGAAGGGCCTCAAGGGGTGGCTGCGTGCCCCCCATGGGCTGGTCCAAATTGGACTAGGAGGGGGCGGCGCCCCCCTCCTTCCTTCTGCCCTCCTCCTCCTTCCCTTCTTCTCCTACTCCAACTAGGGAAGGGGGAAACCTACTCCTACTAGGAGTAGGAATCCCCCTTGGGGCGCGCCATAGAGAGGGCCGGCCCTCCCCTCCTCCACACCTTTATATACGGGGGAGGGGGGCACCCCAGAGACACACAAGTTGACAGTTGTCTTAGCCGTGTGCGGTGCCCCCCTCCACAGATTTCCACCTCGGTCATATCGTTGTAGAGCTTAGGCGAAGCCCTGCGTCGGTAACTTCATCATCACCGTCATCACGCCGTCGTGCTGACGAAACTCTCCCTCGGCCTCAGCTGGATCAAGAGTACGAGGGACGTCACCGAGCTGAACGTGTGCAGATCGCGGAGGTGTCGTGCGTTCGGTACTTGGATCGGTTGGATCGCTGTCGTTGTCAAAACCGGCGGATCTCGGGTAGGGGGTCCCGAACTGTGCGTCTAAGGTCGATGGTAACAGGAGACAGGGGACACGATGTTTACCCAGGTTCGGGCCCTCTCTATGGAGGTAATACCCTACTTCCTGCTTGATTGATCTTGATGAATATGAGTATTACAAGAGTTGATCTACCACGAGATCGTAATGGCTAAACCCTAAAAGTCTAGCCTATATGACTATGGTAATGAATCTCCCTCCTCCGGACTAAGTCCTCCGATTTATATAGAAACCGGGAGGATCTAGGGTTACACAAGGTCGGTTACAAAGAAAGGAATCTACATATTTGGTCGCCAAGCTTGCCTTCAATGCCAAGGAGAGTCCCGTCCGGACACGAGTGCAGTCTTCGATCTTCGTATCTTCTCAGCCCATCAGTCCGGCCCATGGCTAACAGGCCGGACGCCCGAGGACCCCTTAGTCCAGGAATCCCTCAGTAGCCCCTGAACCTGGCTTCAATGACAAGGTATCCGGCGCGTAGATCTGTCTTTGGCATTGCAAGGCGGGTTCCTCCTTCCGAACTCCAAGATGGTCTTCGGACGTAATGGTCGTGTCCGGACCTGTAACACACCCACCACTCAAAACCGCAGAGAGAATATAATATTCCACGAGTCCAATCCGCTGACAACTTTTTGCAACATGACATCATGTCTGCCCGGTCATAATTTCGAACCGTTTTTCGTCTGCCGCTCCGCGTTTCGAGACACGGTTGCCATTGGCACGTCTTGTCAAAGCAGAGATAGTGTCCCCTTATTGCGGGATTCTCATCAATACGGGCGTGGGTAACCCAACCGTGTTGTTTACACAGCCCTTGGGAACAGGCGAGTTTTAAGGCGAGTGGGGAGGCGCTCAATATTCACTGCCTTTATATGGAGATAAGAATCCCCTTTCTTCACCCACACCTCCTCTTCCTCTCCGTCCTTTCATTCTGGAGCTCCAGCGCCCAAGTTCCCATCTTTTCCACCTCAAGGAAGCACTCAATCATGTCCGGATCCGGAGGCCAAGGCAAGTGGATGGTCTCCTCCGTCAAGGAGAAGGACATCACCCAGCTTCGGGCGGCCGGTACCTGGAGAAAGGAATCGCGCACGGTCTGCCCTCCAAGGGGCAAGTCATCCCCACCCCGAAGCCTACTGAGAGGGTAGTTTTCCTCCCTCACTTCGTCCGTGGATTGGGGTTTCCACTTCACCCCTTCGTCCACGGACTGATGTACTATTACGGGCTAGATTTCCATGATCTAGCCCCGAACTCCTTCCTCAACATCTCGACATTTATTGTCATGTGCGAGGCCTTCCTCCGCATCCATCCCCACTTAGGCCTATGGCTCAAGGTTTTCAATGTGAAGCCGAAGGTGGTGGATGGTCAGCACGCGGAGTGCGGAGGCACCATGGTGAGCAAGATGCCCAACGTTACTTGGCCCACAGGCACTTTTGTGGAGACTGTCAAGGAGTGGCAGAAGCAGTGGTTCTACATCACAGAGCCGCGCGGTGCCACTTGGGCGGTGGCTCCCGAGTTCAAGGCCGGAGCCCTAATGTGGCTCACCTCCTGGAAGGAGAAAGGCCCCAACTGGTCGGTGTCAGACGAGCTGATAGCGCTGCAAACACGAATTCAGAGTATGGTGGATAAAAATGTCAAGCTCGTCAACGTGATCCAGGTGATGCTGGTTCGCCGGATCCTCCCCTGCCAAAGCCGGAGCTTCCCTTTATGGTAATTCGATCCGGAGAAGCACTAGACCCTGGGAGGGCTCTTCGGAACTACTCACGAAGATGCCTGGAAGTTGCTCTTCAAGGGCAACGAGAAGCCGCCGGTCATAGATTCAGACCGTGGGCACGATCACACCCATCCCGCCAATGAGGTAAGTTCTCCTTTTCTTAAGGCGTACCTTCAACTTGTTTATTCAAGGAGGATGCCTAACCTTTGCTATATTTTTTCAGGTGTGGACAGAGAGAGCGGAGCGGATCCAAAGTCCGGCTCCGCTGCCCGAAGAGCCAGGCATCCCGCTCCTGGCGAAGATGCCGGTTCCGGCGCCCTATAGGGCGCCGGAAAAGAAGGCCAAGAAGAAGGCCAAGGGGGCCAAAGGTGGCCCCCGTCACAAGGGTGCTTCAGACGTGACGTCCGAAGACGAAGTGACCCTTTCCTCCGCCGCTGAGGACAACGACGACGACGAGGAGGAGGAGAACAACCCTCCCCCTGATGAGGGAAAGAAGAAGAGGGTGGCCTCCACGAACCTGGAGGCGGAGACGTCCAAGAAAGGGAAGGGCTCCCTCGCGGATAACTCCGCGTGGGACGTCGACAGCAGTCCGGAGCGACGCCCCCACACTAAGCCTCGGGCTACATCGTAAGTGCTAAGACTCATACATGCCCATAAATCTAGCATGTCCTCTTCGTTGTACTAACATGGTTAATTATGCTAGTGCAGTCCGGCCCACGACAGCTCCCAACGATCCTTGTCAGGAGGTTCGTTGGATTCAAAGGCGATGGCCAGCGAGTTGCCGCCGACCGCTCACTCCCCCAAGACCAAAGGCGACGTCGAGGTGCTGTCTCGAAGGACTTTCCCAGGTCGGGGAGAGGTTCAGGAGGCGCCAGAAGGCGAAACCCCCGTCGCCGGACACCAGGGGGAGCCAATCCCCATGGAGACAGGTGATGAGGGTCGTATTTAGTTCGGCCCTCAGCCGGACTCGATTCCGGAGACTGATACGGCTCCGGAATCCGGCGCACAACCTCCTTCAAAAGAAGAGGGTATGCCTATTTCGCCGGTGACCCCTGTCCAACCAGGGGCACCATATAATCTGCTGGAAGCGCTGCGAGGCACTTCCATTGTGGATGAGCACCATGCTCTTATGGGCATGGTAATTGAAAGGGTTCAGTCCGCCAAGAGCGGACTGACCGAAGCCTGCAGCAGCCTGCTGACAGGTTTTGAGGTAAGCGACGCAAAAAGAGAAAATCCCAATATAGATTGTATACCCTGAGACACTGTCCGGTGTTCAGAAAGAAAAAGCCGGACAGAGGATCAATCCTTTACTGTAGGAAACTAACTAAATTTGTGTGAAATGAATACGCAGGCGTCGCTGTTGACCGCAGCCTCGCATACTGCCGAGGTCTCCGGACTAAAGCGGAGACTGGAGCAGGCTGAGGAGGAGCTCGGCCAGGTGAGGAGGCAGCTCCAAGAAAAACAAGGTATGTGATAACCCGTTATATATTCGAAAAAAGTAATATGATATGCATTGACCGAAGTGTCATGATATGTATAGAAGCGACGACCGAGGTCGAGGCCCTGAAAAAGGCCCTGGTCGAAGCCGAGGGGAAGGCTGTCAAGGAGCAGGCCACCCGTAAGAAGCTCAAGGCCCGGGTCAACGAGGTCTAGCAAGAGCTCCAGGAGGCGGTGAGGAAGTGCGAGACCTTGGAGCGCAATGCGTCGGCTAAAGAGATCGAACTTGCCAAGGCTCGTCAGAGCGCAGAGATAGCCCAGAATGAGGCCCAGGGCGCCCTCCAGGAGATCCAGGAGGCCAGGAAGATCGTGGCGGGTAAGGCATTCAGTATGCAAAGCAAATATGTGAAGAGGAAGTATCTTTTACTAACCCAGATTCGGAGTTCTCCAGGGGCTTTTGCTAATCTGCCACGTAGTGTGTCCGACGCCGCGGAGTTCTTCCGAGCCGAAGAAGGGAGCTCCACAGAGAAGCTGTTCTGGTCGCAATATCTTGCGCCAGAACATCCGGTGCCCTTCAGCGATCAGCTAAAACAGCTGGTCGAGCTGCACAGGGTGGCCGAACTGGCCATGAAGGATTTAATAATCCGGCTGTGGCCAGCCGAAGCTATACCCAGCAGTTACTTCGGCCTCGTGAAGCGGCTTGTGGATGCATGTCCTTGGCTGGACACCGTGAAGCGGTCCGTCTGCATCAAGGGCGCGCGTATGACCTTTGCCCGTGTCAAGGTCTGGTGGGCGAAGATGGACACCATCAATAAGATTGTGACCGAGGGACCACCCGAGGGCAAGGAGCACCGCACACCCGAGTTGTATTTTGGAGACGTCCTGGAGGGGTCCTGTATTGTAGCAACGCAGTGTTCGCAAGGCATTATCTTTGAATGAATGCATTCAAGTTGCCTCTACCTTGTATGATAAAACAAAGTGAGTTTGTGATATAATGTTTGTTATGTTAAAAAAATTACCTCCTGTGCGGCCGTGTTGTATGAAATCTGAGGGTTGGCCAGTCGTCGGCTTCTGCCCCCACGTAGGTAGTACGGAGGTGTTTGGGATGGAATCTGAACACTCTTGATCCAATTATATGGTCCTTGAAGGAGTTGTTTAGCGCAACGAACCAGGCAATCAGACTATGCGGCTTTAACGCCCTCACTTAGCCATAGGAGTTTGACAATAAAAATGTTGGTGCAGCCCCTAGTATCCGAACTAGATGCTATAAGCGCCTGATCGGGAAGTACCGATCCTTCGCGTAATGCCGAAGAAATCTCCAATGATTTGCAACCTCCGAAGAGCTGACCGGCTCTCGCCGCATCATGACAGTCAGTTTTCGGCTTTCTCTACTGAGGTGCTCCTTTGGATAAACCAAGGCACAATCGCAGTAGTTCTCCCTTTACTACCTTAGCCGATATAGCGGAACGTAAGGTAGCAAGCACAGGAGCCGGGCAACCCAACTATTGACCAAAGACATGATTCGGAGCCAATGCATATAGTGCTAAATTCGGGGTGCCGAACTATACTATAAAAAGTGTTCGGACTTTTGTTGCCGTAGTGCTTATGAAGCCCCTGGCAAATATGAAACATACCAAAGTGTACGGGTGCTATCTGATAAGGTCACCCACAGGAGGGAAAGAGAAAAAAAGGAAGGAAAACAGAGAGGGTGCAAAGATAATAAGCTAGGGACCTAAAGCTCGGGCCACGAATTGTTTCCATTGTAATTTGATTAATACGTCAAGGTGCATTTGATACAAGTAGTGCGATGAGCAACAGGCTATTTAACATGACAAATCAAAGGGAGAGCTGTATGTGGGTCCTGAAAAACAGGTAGAGTGATCGTTAACGAAACCACCTAGGAAGTCCCCCATATGTCTGTGTTTCTTGCCGTCTTGGTGTGTTTGTCCTTCAAGAGGACCGATGATCAGGCCATCAGATGGGGCCTACGGGATGGATACCTGAAAAAGGGGAAAAGGAAAAGTGAAAGTATGTGTGTATCCGGTGCCGGTTGAGCCGTACTGTGGATCACAAGCTAGCTATGCCTCCGTCGATGCCCATGGAATTTTGAGTGCGTAGTTATGTACGCACGGCACGAATGCCACCACTTGATCGGGACTGAGACGGAGGCCGGATTGCTAGTCGAGCTCCTGACGAGCCGAGCTGTCCTACTGCAGGGTAGTTCGGACCCTCTTAACGGTGTCCGTGGGCTCGGCAGCCGAATTAAGGTTTTGCTTGAGAAGGCCGCTCTGTACTTCTGCTGCTAAGGCAGCTGTGTGCTCTTCTGTACGGAGGGAGCGTTCCGTATTTCCATTGACCATTATGACGCCGTGTGGGCCAGGCATCTTGAGCTTGAGATAAGCATAGTGTGGCACTGCATTGAATCGAGCGAATGCGGTTCGTCCGAGCAGTGCGTGATAGCCGCTGCGAAAGGGGACGATGTCAAAGATTAATTCCTCGTTTCGGAAATTGTCTGGAGATCCGAAGACAACCTCTAGCGTGATTGAGCCCGTACAACGGGCCTCTACACCTGGTATGACTCCTTTGAAGGTAGTCTTTGTGGGCTTGATCCGTGATGGATTAATGCCCATTTTTCGCACTGTATCCTGATAGAGCAGGTTGAGGCTGCTACCTCCGTCCATAAGGACGCGCGTCAGGTGAAATCCATCAATGATTGGGTCGAGGACTAGTGCGGCTAAACCACCATGACGGATACTAGTCGGATGATCCCGACGATCAAAGGTGATCGGGAATGACGACCATGGATTGAATTTTGGGGCGACTGGCTCTATCGCGTAGACGTCCCTTAGTGCGCGCTTGTGCTCCCTTTTGGGGATGTGTGTAGCATATATCATGTTCACTGTTTTGACTTGAGGGGGAAACTTCTTCTGTCCCCCTGTGTTCGGCTGCCGGGCTCCTCGTCGTCGTCCTTGCTTTGTGATCACTTTTCCCTATTCTCGGCGTTTAATTTGCCGGCCTGTTTAAAAACCCAACAATCTCTATTGGTATGATTGGCTGGTTTGTCTGGGGTGCCATGTATCTGGCACGGGCGGTCGAGTATGCGGTCCAGGCTGGATAGTCCCTGATTGTTTCTTTTGTACGGTTTCTTCTGCTGGCTGGACTTGGAGCCGCTGAATTCGGCGTTGACTGTAGTGTCGCCGGTATTATCACCATTGCTTCGGCTTTTGTGTCTGTTACATCGGAGTTTGCCGTTGCTGTTTTTGACCTCGGAGGGGCCTGCCTTGCTGGCTGTGTTTTTTACTACAAGCCAGCCAGCTATCCTCACCCGCGCAAAAGCGGGTCATGAGTGCCGTAAGGGCTGCCATAGATTTTGGCTTTTCTTGGCCGAGGTGGCGGGCGAGCCATTCGTCGCGGATGCTATGTTTAAAGGCCGCTAGGGCTTTGGCATCCGGACAGTCGACGATCTAGTTCTTTTTGGTTAGGAACCTAGTCTAGAATTTCCTAGCTGACTCTCCAGGTTGTTGAACTATGTGGCTTAAGTCATCGGCGTCTGGTGGCCGGACATATGTACCTTGGAAGTTGTCGAGGAAGGCTTCTTCCAAGTCCTCCCAGCTGTCGATAGAATTTTCAGGCAGGCTGTTTAACCAATGGCGAGCTGGTCCTTTAAGCTTTAGTGGGAGGTATTTGATAGTGTGGAGGTCATCTCCGCAGGCCATGTGGATGTGGAGGATAAAGTCCTCGATCCATACCGCGGGATCAGTTGTCCCGTCGTATGATTCAATATTCACGGGTTTGGACCCTTCGGGGAATTCGTGATCCATTACTTCATCAGTGAAGCAAAGAGGATGTGCGGCGCCTCTATACCTGGCCGCATCGCGACGTAGCTCCGATGGAGTCCGTCTGCGGTTGTCGGCTCGGGTGTGACTAGGTTTGTCACGTCCGAATAGGTAGCCATCATCACGTGTCGAGGAACGTCCTCGCGATCCGTAAATCGATCGGGTATATCCTGCTCTACTATCCAGGGTCTGCCGGAGGTCGTATGTATGACCCCGAACTGTTTTGTCTCTATTTTTACGTGGCGGTGGGGCAGGCTGCTGTTCAGCCTGAGTTGCCGCTCTATCCCGACAACGTGGTGGTCGGTCCGCCGCACCGTCCCGACCGCATAGTGGTCGATCGGCCGCATTATGCGAGGGAGGTATGGGCTCCGGCGCCTCTTCATCGAACTGGGGTAGCAACCTTCGCTTCGGGTAACTCTTGGCTGGGCGTCTAAGGTCGTATTCTTCGGCTGCCAGAGCATCAGTCCACCTGTCAACGAGTAGATCTTGGTCAGCTTGAAGCTGTTGCTGCTTCTTTTTCACGCTCCTTGCGGTGGCTATTAGTTGGCGCTTGAAGTGCTCCTGCTCGAGAGGTTCCTCAGGCACGATGAAATCTTCGTTGCCGAGGCTTTCCTCATCCTCGGAGAGCGGACGATAACTGCCGTCCTCTGAGTCGTTGAGCCTGGCCTGTTCGTCGGGGCTAGCTTGCCCGTTTTCTTGCTCCTCCTATTCGGATGTTACCTCAACAAGGTCTTCATTGTTTTCGGCATCGTTCGGAGTATTATTTTCTCCGGTGCTAGCATTGCTGTCGTTTCAACGACATGACTTAGAGTGGCGCCGAGGACACCGGCGTTTTTGCTGTGTCTCAGGAGGTTTATTCTCGAATGGATTTTCTTTGTCATCGTCGTTGGTTGTTTTGGGTGTATCCACCATGTGCACATCGTACGAAGAAGTGGCCGTCCAGCGTCCAGTAAATGGCGGATTTTGGTTTTGCTCCTCATCAGCATCGTCGTCCATACCGTCGATGTCTTCGGAGCCATAATCAAGCGTGTCGGTTAAATCCTCGACTGTGGCTATGAAGTGGGTGGCGGGTGGGAAGCAAAATTCTCCATCGTCAGCCCCTAGTTCGAACCAGACATAGTTCGGTGGTGGATCCCCCGCCAAGGAAAGGTTCTTTAATGAGTTTAGCACATTGCCCAAGGGCGAGTGCTGGAAGATGTCTGCGGCGCTGAACTCGAAGATCGATAAGCGATCAAGCTCGGCGTCGCGGACTCACATGGTTCGGAACTTATAACCAAAGACGAGTCCGTAGTTTCGGTGACACAGATATCGTGTGAGGTTAAGTCCATGTGCGGCTCCAACGCCGGGGAATCTGGGGCCTCCGTGGTGGGGTTGAGCCTCCGGTCCTTGGATGGCGCCGTATGCTCCGGATCTAAGGCCAGAGCAGTTACAGGAGCTATTTCCTGAATGCGGTCCGATGACAGATTTAGGTCATGTTCATCGAGGTGACCAGGAGCGGTCGCCGCGGTCTCGAATCCGGCGAAGATCAAATCTCCACGGATGTCCGCGACATAGTTCAAGCTCCCAAATCTGACCTGATGGCCAGGGGCGTAGCTATTGATCTGCTCCAGATGGCCAAACGAGTTGACCCGCAATGCGAAGCCGCCGAACACAAAGATTTGTCCGGGGAGGAAAGTTTCTCCTTGGACAGCGTCATAGTTGACGATTGAAGGGGCCATCAAACCTTTTGAAGACGGCACAGTGGAAATCTCAATGAAAGCACCAATGTCGGTGTCAAAACCGGCGGATCTTGGGTAGGGGGTCCCGAACTGTGCGTCTAAGGTCGATGGTAACAGGAGACAGGGGACACGATGTTTACCCAGGTTCGGGCCCTCTCTATGGAGGTAATACCCTACTTCCTGCTTGATTGATCTTGATGAATAGGAGTATTACAAGAGTTGATCTACCACGAGATCGTAATGGCTAAACCCTAAAAGTCTAGCCTGTATGACTATGGTAATGAATCTCCCTCCTCCGGACTAAGTCCTCCGGTTTATATAGACACCGGGAGGATCTAGGGTTACACAAGGTCGGTTACAAAGAAAGGAATCTACATATTTGGTCGCCAAGCTTGCCTTCCACGCCAAGGAGAGTCCCGTCCGGACACGGGTGCAGTCTTCGGTCTTCATATCTTCTCAGCCCATCAGTCCGGCCCATGGCTAACAGGCCGGACGCCCGAGGACCCCTTAGTCCAGGACTCCCTCAATCACGAAGACGTTCGACTACATCAACCGCGTTACTAAACGCTTCCGCTTTCGGTCTACGAGGGTACGTGGACACACTCTCCCCGCTCGTTGCTATGCATCACCTAGATGGATCTTGCGTGTGCGTAGATTTTTTTTGAAATTACTGCGTTCCCCAATAGTGGCATCCGAGCCAGGTCTATGCGTAGATGTTATATGCACGAGTAGAACACAAAGAGTTGTTGGCGATAATAGTCATACTGCTTACCAGCATGTCATACTTTGATTCGGCGGTATTGTTGGATGAAGCGGCCCAGACCGACATTACGCGTACGCTTACGCGAGACTGGTTCTACCGACGTGCTTCGCACACAGGTGGCTAGTGGGTGTCTGTTTCTCCAACTTTAGTTGAATCGAGTGTGACTACGCGCGGTCCTTGTTGAAGGTTAAAACAGCACACTTGACGAAAAATCGTTGTGGTTTTGATGCGTAGGTAAGAACGGTTCTTGCTAGAAGCCCGTAGCAGCCACGTAAAACTTGCAACAACAAAGTAGATGACATCTAACTTGTTTTTTAGGGCTTGTTGTGATGTGATATGGTCAAGCCGTGATGAGATATAAATTGCTGTATGAGATGATCATGTTTTGTTAAAGTTATCAGCAACTGGCAGGAGCCTTCTGATTGTCTCTTTATTGCATAAGATGCAAACGCCATATATGCAAAAGCAATAGTTGGCGAGACGACCATGTGACGACACGTTGATAGAGATCAAGATGATGGAGATCATGGTGTCATGCCGGTGACGATGGAGATCATGACGGTGCTTTGGGGATGGAGATCAAAAGGCACAAGATGACGATGGCCATATCATATCACTTATTTTGATTGCATGTGATGTTTATCTTTTATGAATCTTATTTTGCTTAGTTCGACGGTAGCTTTATAAGATTATCAGCTGATTTGCCATCTGCCAGCTCTTTGCCGTCTGCTAGCTGACGGCAAAGAAGCTCTTTGCCATCAGCTACCCAAAAGCAGACGGCAAAGAAATGGCAGACGACAAAACAGGTTTTTGCCATCTGCCAACTCTTTGCCGTCTGCTAGCAGACGGCAAAGAATCTTTGCCGTCCGCTGGCAGACGGCAAAGAGAGAGGTGGCCCCACCCCCCGCCCGTTTAGAAAAAACTTAACGCCCCACCTCTTTGCCGTCTGCAGACGGCAAAGAGACATAAAGGCGGACGGCAAAGATTGGCGGACGGCAAAGAGGAGAGTAACTAACGGAACCTACCCCCCGCCCGTTACTCTCTCTTCTCTCCCTCTCTCCTCCCTGACGCGCCCCGCCACCACATCCCACCCCACCGCCGCCGCCGAAGCCGCCCGCCGCCGCCCGCCGCCGCTCCGTCGCCCCGCCACCCGCCGCCCGGCGCCGCCCCGTCGCCCCCTCCGCCCCGTCGCCCCCCCCACCCCTCCGCCCCCACCCCACCCGCCGACGCCCCGTCGCCCCGCCACCCGACGCCCGGCACCGCCCCCGACGCCCTGTCGCCCCGCCACCCGCCGCCCCCGCCGCCCGGCGCCTCCCCCGCCGCCCCCCGCCACCGCCCCCGCCGACCGTCCCATTGCTCCGGTGAGGGACCAATTTTTTTCTGTTTTTTCATTTTTTTCTGTTTAATTGTTAGTGCTAGATTGTGTTAGTGTTAGAAAAGAATGAGAAGAAGTAGAAGAAGTAGAAGAAGAAGAAAAGAGAAGAAGTAGAAAAAAGATGAAAAAAGGAAAAGAAGAAAAGAAGTAGAAGAAGAAGAAAGGAAGAAAAGAAAAGAAGTACAAAAAAGATGTAAAAAGAAGAAGAAGAAAAGAAGTAGAAGAAGTAGAAGAAGAAGAAAGGAAGAAACGAAAAGAAGTAAAAAAGTAGAAAAAAGATGAAAGAAGAAGAAGAAGAAAGGAAAGAAGAAGAAGAAGAAGAAGAAGAAGAAGAAGAAGAAGAGAAAGAAAGAAGAAGACCCCTCTGGCCCCACCCCACCCGCCGACACCCCGACCCCGACACCACACCCCGACCCCGACACGACACCCCGACACCCCGACCCCCTGACCCCGACACCCCGACTCCGACACCACACCCCGACACCCCGACCCCGACACGACACCCCGACACCCGACCCCCCCGACCCCCTGACCCCCTGACACGACACCCCGACACCCGACCCCCTGACCCCCTGACCCCCCAACCCCGACACCACACCCCGACACCCGACCCCGACTCCACCCCGACACCCGACCCCCTAACCCCCTGACCCCAACACGACCCCCCGACCCCCCGACCTCGAAACAGCACCCCGACCCCGACACGGCACCCCGACACCGACACGACACCCCGACCCCCGACACCTCCCGAAAAGGTGTTCTTTGGCCTTGCAGAGGCCGATGGGGTCATATATTTGTGAATTATTAGTTAGGTCATATATTTTTCGATTTTGTTATGAAAACATCATATATAATTGTGTTGATCGGGTAGATTTAAATGTGCAGTTGTTTCATCGCTGCGAGGTTTGGTGGTCGACGACCTCGCCATGCGTTTGACGAGCTCTGCCCCTTCGTTCGTGGGTGAGCACAAATGACATGTCCTCCTCCCCCGTTAATTATTTGCTCTGTTCCGGTGTTCGTGCCGATGAAACTTGATAGCTAGCTATATATGTGTCTTGAATCATCAGTATGCGTAACCAATATGTGTCTCCCGTTGGAAAGCGTCATAGTTATAAATATGCATGCATTTGCATATTTATAACCTTGATTCTTTCGAATTGTCCAACGCTATCCATGGACAGCCCGAGTATGTTTAGATTGGGTTCGTTTTCCCATATGCTTTGCTCCGGATCTGACGCATAAGTTTTGTCAGTGCCTCCCCTGTTGTTCTCCGGGTACACATCCTCTCTGTTTATTGCAGAGACATGCATCAGGAGAACAGCGGGGAGGTGCTGCCGAAATTTTGCATAGGATCCGGAGCATAGCATGGGAAAATGAACCCAATCTAAACATACTCGGGTGGGATTAGGACCTATCATTACCTATTAGAGTGTAGGTTGCATGGACGTAATAAAATTGACAAAGTAGATCAACTGATGAATATATACATGGTGAATTATATATATATATATTTGTTGTGTGTCTAGTAGCTCTGAAAGTCAAGATGAGTGATCGTGCGTGGATGTACACCGGTCACACTGGTTAGAACAAATGGAGCACTGAATGGTTCACAAAAACCAAGGGGTTTGTGCGAGCCGCATTTGCAAATGGCCAGAGGAAAACCTGGTGCCCCTGTTTACGATGCGGCAATTGGGAAAAGAGGACAGAGGCTGAAATGGGCAAACACCTGCAGAAGAGTGGTTTTACGCCCGATTATACGGTGTGGACATTTCATGGTGAGTCTGCCCAACGTGACCGAGCTGAGGTGGATCGTCGTCGCACCGACGAGCATGGTACCGATGGAAAACATGGTGCAAGACTTCGATGATGCTCGAGATTCGGACGAGGAGATAGAGGAATCTGCAAAGGCCTTCAATGAAATGTTGGAGTCTTCAAAACGTCCGCTCCATGAGCACACTGAGCTTTGTCAGTTGGATGCCATCTTAGAAGTAATGGCTCTGAAAGCTCAGTTCAACTTGGGTAGAGAATGCTACGATGCAATGATGACAGTATTTGGACGCTTTCTACCCAAAGGCCATGTAATGCCTGCAAACCTGTACCAGTCGGACAAAATCCTCCGTGCACTGAAGATGCCCTATGATAAGATACATGCCTGTGAGAAAGGATGTGTCTTGTTTAGGCTTGACTATGCGGACTTGAACTATTGTCCCATTTGCAAGTCTTCCAGGTATGTTGTGGTAGACAACGGTATGGGTGAGAAAACACAGACCAAAATCCCCGTTAGTGTTCTTCGGTATATGCCAATCGTACCAAGACTTCAACGTCTTTTCATGGTCGAAGAGACGGCCAGACAGATGACATGGCACAAAACGGGCAAAAGAACCGAACTAGATGCAGATGGGAATCTGATGATTGTACACACATCGGATGGTGTTGCGTGGAAAAAGTTTGATGAATTACATGCTGACAAAGCGGCAGATCCGAGGCATCCTCGAGTCGGCATCAGCATGGATGGGTTCAGTGTGTTTGGTATGATGGCAGCCCAATACAGTTGTTGGCCCATATTTGTCTTTCCACTCAATCTCCCCCCGGACAGATTATGCAAAGAAAGAACATTTTCCTGACGTTGATAATTCCAGGGCCCAACTATCCGGGGAAAAATATGAATGTGTACATGCAGCCGCTTAAGGACGAATTGCAAGAAGCCTGGGATAATGGGTTCAAGACATACGACGCCTATAGCAAACGGAACTTCATAATGCGTGTCTGGTACATGTACTCGACGCATGACGTGCCGGCGTATGCGCTATTCGTTGGCTGGTGTGTGCATGGAAGGTTCCCGTGCCCCACATGCAAGGGAGCTCTTGAGTTTCGTTGGCTTCAGGCCGGTCACAAGTTTTCTTGCTTCGACATGCATAGACAGTTCCTGAATCCTGTTCATAAGTTCAGGAAAGACAAGAAGAACTTCATCAGAGGTAGAGTTGTCAAAAACTCTGCACCACCTGCATTGACAGGCCAACAGACCCTGGATCAGTTAAACGCTCTCGAGCCAGATCCAGAGCGTCTAGGGTACTTCAAGGGGTATAATTCTAAGCATGCCTGGACTCACAAAACATGCTTATGGCATCTGCCTTACTTCAAAGACCTCCTTTGCCCACACAACATCGACGTGATGCACACTGAGAAGAATATCGCCGAGGCACTTTTTGGTACATTGTTCGGCATAGATGGGAAGTCAAAGGATAATACTAAGGCTAGAGTCGATCTGGAGGCGCTATGTGATAGGCCGTTACAAAACATGAAAGAACCGAAAGGAAAGCAGAACTGGACGAAGCCAAAGGCATGGTTCAATCTTGGAAGGCCAGCTATGAGGGAAATTATCTTGTGGGTGAAAATGCAGTTGATGTTCCCCGATTGGTATGCAGCGAATCTAAAGAGGGGAGCCAGTCTTGATAAATTGAAGATATTTGGTCTCAAGAGTCATGATTGGCACATATGGATTGAGCGGGTAATGCCGGTGATCTTGCGTGGCTTCATCCCTGAGGATGAATGGCTAGTACTGGCAGAACTCAGCTATTTCTTCCGTGTTCTTTGTGCGAAAGAACTATCGCCTGGCATGCTAGAAGAAATGGAAGAGTTGGCACCGGAGTTGATCTGCAAGTTAGAGAAGATCTTTCCACCGGGCTTCTTTAATCCAATGCAACATTTGATTTTGCATCTCCTGACCGAGGCAAGATTGGGGGGGCCCGTGCAAAATCGTTGGTGCTACCCAACTGAGAGGATGCAAAAGACGCTTCGACAAAAATGTAAAAATAAACGTAGAATTGAAGCATCGATGGCTGAGGCATTCATCACTGAGGAGGCAGCAAAATTCGTGACAGCACACTACGAAGCCAAAAATCGTCATTTGCATAATCCGAAGCCTCGGTACAATGCTGACGACCCTAAAAAGGGTGGATCCAACCTCAGCCTATTCAAAGGGAATCTCGCACCAGCCAGTGTTTCAAATCCACTATCTTTGGATAACGAACAATGGCGGACCATTTCGTTGTATATCTTCAACAACCTGATAGAAGTGCGGCCGTACATCGAGTAAGTTCTCGGTACATTGTTTCGCAACTTCTATTTCCTTTGAACTGCTCTTATTCCTGGATATTTCATACAGTCGATACGTCGCCTTATTCTCGTATGGAGCGGTGATCCAAAAGGATTCTGTCGAAGAGTATGAGCTTCTCGCAAAGCAAGGAGGCGGCTATCCCGGTTTCATCTCTTGGTTCAAACAAACGGTTTCTATTAGACAATTTCATTTCATTCGCTAATTTGTGCGTAATGCAACAATCCTTTCATATTAAACTTGTAGGCTAATTCAGAGTCTATGGACGCCGAATTGAGACAAGTCGCTAATGGTTTTGACTATAAGGTCCGTTCATTTGACAAATACGACATCAACGGGTATCGCTTTCGTACCTATGGCAAAGAGCTATCTATGGCCGACCGAAAGTCTACAAATTGTTGTGTATCTGCTATCGGCGAAGGAGGTACCGAGTATTATGGGAGAGTTGAAGCAATTTATGAACTTCTATTCTATGGTGAAAACCCACCGAATGTCGTAGTCTTCAAATGTTATTGGTTTCAGCCGAAGGAGACTAGAAGGACTCATGAACATATAGGGCTAGTTGAAATCAACCAAAGCACCCATTTAGATGTTCCTGATGTCTATATTACGGCTCAACAGGCGACCCAAGTATTCTATCTACCGTGGGCCTGCCAAACTAATCCAAATCTGAAAGGTTGGGATGTCATTTATGAAGTGCCGCCACGTGCTAGACTATCTCCCCCAAAGGAAGAGGATTATGAACCTCACATTAACCCAGACACATATGAAGGAGAATTCTTCCAAGAGACACGTCTTTCCAAAAAGCGTTTCAAGAACCGCTATACTTCACCCCAAAACATTGAAGTAGACAGCGACAGTGAATCCGACATCACCCCAGAGGAGGAACAAGAAGAGCCGGAACAAGAAGAGGTTACTGCTGCGGATGACCTGTCATTGCTTGACCGATTACGTCATGGTGGCCTTCCAGAAGTTGATGCCACTGAACCCTATGAGCCCGTCATTGATTATAGTGATGATGATGATTATGCATTTATTGATGATACTGATCGAGATTATTAGTAGGTATTAATTTTTTTATGTTGTACTTGATGATGATACACTTAAGTGATACACATATTATTATTCATGTCGGTCTTTTTTCTATGTTGTACTAATTTCGTTTACTGCTTGTCATGGCAGGTGTTGAAAGATGGTGGGCGCTGGTCGGGAGCGCGCCAAGGCCCCTTCTTCGTCGGCGCGTGGTGTGAGGTCTTCCATTCCAGACGCACCTCTCCGCCGAGCGTTGCTGGACAGTATGGCGACACCGCCGGGCCCTTCTTCGTCGACCGCAGTGCCCAGCAGGGGACGAGGTAGGAAGAGAGGAGGTGGGGCACGTGGTCGCGGGAGAGGAGGTAGGGTGACTGCTACGGCGCCTTCCTCGCCGCCACCCCCAGCTGTTTCACCCGAGCACGTGACTGCTAGGGTGGACTCGTCCGAGGAGGAGGCTACACGGACTCCGGTCCACGAGCCTCCGGTCCACGGGTCTTGGGCCCACGAGCCTCGGGTCGACTGGCCTTCGGCCCACGAGAGTTCAGCCCACGAGACCCCGGAGGAGCACACGTCTGGATTGGGTACCTGGCCGGATCAGCCCGAGGAGCCGAGTGGCCATGCTGATGATGGCGGGGAGCCGACTGATATTGAGGAGGCGGGGGCAACGTCTACCAGCGTGGTGCTACACGGCTCCCGTATGTGCCGGCGACCCGCGAGCAGAGGTGGTTGATTTTCCCTGATGGGGAGAGGTAAGTGCATTTAATATTTTTGTACCTTCTGCATTCACGTTTCTTCAAATAACTACTGCGTTGGCCTTGTCATGCTGCAGGGGTTGGGACCACCATCATAGTGTCCGCCGGCCCAACTCCGTCCTTGGAGTTCTTTACCGGCAAAACTTCCCGGGGTTTGTCATGTTGCCTGGTGAGGGTCGGCTTCCAGAGCTTGGATTGAGCTGGGAGCACTACTTGGCTGCCCCGGCCCCGCCGGATGAGATTATCGACGGTGTCTTGTGCGACACGAGGGCAGACATGGTGATCAGAAAGTTCTAGGTAATTTCTCCTTTACACATTTAAAAATCTTCAACTAGCTAGTTATTAATTGTACTAATCAATATTGTCTCATTTGATTGCAGACATTCTACAGGTGTGAGGAGGGATACGAGGAGGACGCGGCACATGTTATCGAGAACGTCTGCAAGCGCCTACTACAGAACTTACGGCACGAGGCTCGGGTGCAGGCTGTTCGAGACTACTACGCCTTGCGTGGTATCAAGAAGACCAAGCCGGCGTGCCGCGATAAGTTCCTGAGTAAGGAGCAGTACATGAAGGTAATTCTTAAGGCCTTCTACTTAAGTTCCTTCATTTAGTAATTCTTAGCCGTAGCACTCAAGTTTCTATTTGCTAACTTAGGCGCCTCCGAGATGGTGTGCGGATCGGATGGATTGTTGGGAGGTGTTGGTCAATGAGTGGTGCTCAAAAGAATGGCTAGCCCTCCACAACGAGGCCAAGGACAAACGTGCCCAAATGGAAGGTGTGCCACACCATCAAGGCAGCTCCAACTTATATCAGTTCGGGCGGAACTGGGTATGTGGTTTGCTTCATGATTCATGCAATTCATTCATCATGCTAGCTTGAGCATTTAATTACTAATTTACATTGTTTCTCTCTTTCAGGCACGCCACAATAAGGTGGATAAGGTGCCAGAGGTGTACGACCTGTATGCCATGGCCCACACTGCCTCTTTCAAGAAAATCAAGGCATTCTCTCAGTCTGACCTCGATGATGCAAACAACTTCACCAACATCTCCTCCCACAACAAGCTCGTGAGATATAGAGATGAGGGGAAGGCGAGGAAAGGGGAGGACTTTAACCCGAGCCAGGGTCCCATTGATCCAGAGCTGGTGATGATATCTGGTGGCGGGAGGTCCCATGGCTCCATAGCCATTGGAGATGGACTTATCCGTTGTCCTAGCACTCTCCCGGAGATCAAGGCGCGCCAGTCGAGCTCCGCTCCTGAGATAAGGCCTCGTGAACGGCCAGTGCAACTCGCCATCAAGGTTAGTGATACGTACTCAGCTATCTTTCTCCATTACATTGTGTGCGCTTCCATCAATGATTACAAATGGTCATGTGAGTGGTGTTGCAGGCTGCTATACAGAGTGAGAGAGATAGAACGGAGAAACTTCTGGCGGAGGCGGCGGAGAGGCAGAGGGAGTTGGAGGACAGGACGACAAAGATGTTGGAGGAGGAGAGGGCACGGAATGACATGCAGGCAAGGGCCATGTACGAGCTCCTTGTGGTAAGTTTCTTCTGCAGATTAGCCAAAACATTCATGTAGTGTTTGTCTCATTACTAACTAGTATGACTGAGTCGTCAAAACCAAATGTGCAGTCTGTGTACGAGAAGACCGGTCAGACCGCTCCGCCGATGCCAGTGATTGCTCCTGGGACCACGGTGAGTTTAATTTGAATGGACATTACTTGCTAGTCTTAACATTTGAGTGTCATCATGCTAACAAGACATTGGAAATGATCTTTGGTGCAGCGTAACTCCAGACAAGCATCGCACGATCCTTCTCCAGCTACCGACACGAGCCAGCCCGCTCCTACACCTCCTGGATCATGGTAAGTTTATCTAGTGTTTTGCTTAACACATGCATAAAGACCTAGACTTAGCTTTATTTCCTCCAATGCTTACCATAATGACCTGGACTTAGCTTCTTCTCCTCCAAAATGACTTAATAAGCTTACTGACCTCCAAAACCATCCATTTTACCTAAGTTAGCTCTAAAACGGTCTGTACTTAGCTTACTTATGTCAAAAATTGCATAATTAGCTTAGTTAGCTCATAAACGATCCATTTTACCTAAGTTAGCTCTAAAATGACCCATTTTACCTTGGTTAGCTTATAAATGATCCAGTTCATCCAAGTTAGCTCAAAATGACCCATTTTACCTAGATTAGCTCCTAAATGATCCATTTTACCTACGTTCGCTTTAAAATGACCCATTTCACCTAGGTTAGCTCCAAAATGACCCATCTTACCTAGGTTATCTCATAAACGATCCATTTCAACTAATTTAGCTCATAAACGATCCATTTCACCAAGTTGGCTCAAAAACGATCCATTTCACCTAAATTAGCTCTTAAATGATCCATTTCACCTAAGTTAGCTCAAAAAGATCCATTTCAACTAAATTAGCTCATAAATGATCCATTTCACCTAAGTTAGCTAAAAAACGATCCATTTCAACTAAGTTAGCTCATAAATGATCCATTTCACCTAAGTTAGCTAAAATACGATCCATTTCACCTTAGTTACCTCAAAAACGATCCATTTGACCTTAGTTAGCTCATAAACGACCCATTTCAACTAAGTTAGCTCATAAATGATCCATTTCACCTTAGCTAGCTCATAAACGACCCATTTCAACTTAGTTAGCTCATATATGATCCATTTCACGTAAGTTAGCTCATAAATGACATACTCTTCTTGTTCTAGTCTTCTTCTTGTTCTAGTCTTCTTATTCTAGTCACCTATTTCTAACTTTCTTATTTTGCCATTTTGCAGATTTCATTCACTTCATGGAAGCTAGCTTGCTATGGAGTGCTTGTTTTTTCTTTCATTCTCTTCAATTATTCTTCTAGCTTGCTATGATGGAACTTGCTATCTTGATGTATGCATTGTAATATGTATGGATGGAACTTGCTTATGTATGAATGGATGGAACTTGCTTATGTATGAATGGATGAAAGTTATGCGCTGGATATGTGATATGTTTGCTGTGAAATAGGCCTGTGAAATATATCTATATATGTCATATATATATTTGCTGTGAAAATTGTTGGATTTAATAAAAAACAGAAAAAGAGCCAATATGCAGGCTCTTTGCCGTCTGCCACCGACGGCAAAGCGCTCTTTGCGGTCTGCCGCGGACGGCAAAGAAGCCACGTGGCATCCAGCTGTCCTTCCTGGGAGCTGACCCATTTGGTCAGTTTGCCTACAGTGGCAGACGGCAAAGAGTAAACAATTTTGCCGTCAGCGGCGGACGGCAAAGGCCTGCCATGTAGTGACGTGTAGCTGACATCATACGGCGGACGGCAAAGACACTACAGTGGCAGACGGCAAAGAGTAAACAATTTTGCCGTCAGCGGCGGACGGCAAAGGCCTGCCGTTAGCCACTTAACGGACTGACAGCGCAATTATTGCCGTCTGCTCTCTTTGCTGCCCGCTGCAAACGGCAAAGGCCCTTTGCCGTCAGCCGCCCGGAAGCAGACGGCAAAGTAGCTCTTTACCGTAGCCTACTTTGCCGGAGCCTTTTGCCGTCCGCGGCTGACGGCAAAGGCCTTTGCCGTCCGCCGTTCATGCCTTTGCCGTCTGCCGTGGCAGATGGCAAAATAGCTGATTCCTGTAGTGACTTGACGAAAAATCGTTGTGGTTTTGATGCGTAGGTAAGAACGGTTCTTGCTAGAAGCCCGTAGCAGCCACGTAAAACTTGCAACAACAAAGTAGATGACATCTAACTTGTTTTTCAGGGCTTGTTGTGATGTGATATCGTCAAGCCGTGATGAGATATAAATTGCTGTATGAGATGATCATGTTTTGTTAAAGTTATCAGCAACTGGTAGGAGCCTTCTGATTGTCTCTTTATTGCATAAGATGCAAACGCCATATATGCAAAAGCAATAGTTGGCGAGACGACCATGTGACGACACGTTGATAGAGATCAAGATGATGGAGATCATGGTGTCATGCCGGTGACGATGGAGATCATGACGGTGCTTTGGGGATGGAGATCAAAAGGCACAAGATGACGATGGCCATATCATATCACTTATTTTGATTGCATGTGATGTTTATATTTTATGAATCTTATTTTGCTTAGTTCGACGGTAGCTTTATAAGATGATCCCTTACTAAAATTTCAAGGTATAAGTGTTCTCCCTGAGTATGCACCGTTGCGACAGTTCTTCGTGCTAAGACACCACGTGATGATCGGGTGTGATAAGCTCTACGTTCACATACAACGGGTGCAAGCCATTTTTGCACACGCAGAATACTCGGGTTAAACTTGACGAGCCTAGCATATGCAGATATGGCCTCAGAACACTGGAGACCGAAAGGTCGAACGTGAATCATATAGTAGATATGATCAACATAGTGATGTTTACCATTGAAAACTACTCCATCTCACGTGATGATCCGACATGGTTTAGTTGATTTGGATCACGTGATCATTTAGATGACTCGAGGGATGTCTATCTAAGTGGGAGTTCTTAAGTAATATGATTAATTGAACTTTAATTTATCATGAATAGTCCTGATAGTATTTGCATATCTATGTTGTAGATCAATAGCTTGCGATATAGCTTCCAGTTTATTTTTGATATGTTCCAAGAGAAAATAAGTTGAAAGATGATAGTAGCAATGATGCGGACTTGGTCCGTGATCTGAGGATCATCCTCATTGCTGCACAGAAGAATTATGTCCTTGATGCACCGCTAAGTGACAGACCTATTGTAGGAGCAGATGCACATGTTATGAACGTTTGACAAAGCTCGGTATGATGACTACTTAATAGTTTAGTGCACCATGCTTTACGGCTTAGAACTGGGACTTCAAAAATGTTTTGGACGCCATGGAGCATATAAGATGTTCTAAGAGTTGAAATTGGTATTTCATACTCATGCCCGTGTCGAGAGGTATGAGACCTCTGACAGTACTTTGCCTGCAAGATGGAGGAGAATAGCTCAACCAGTGAGCATGTGCTCAGATTGTCTGAGTACTACAATTGCTTGAATCAAGTGGGAGTTAATCTTCCAGATAAGATAGTAATTGACAAAGTTCTCTAGTCACTATCACCAAGTTACAAGAACTTAGTGATGAACTATAGTATGCAAGGGATGATGAAAGTAATTCCCAAGCTCTTCGCGATGCTGAAATCGGCGAAGGTAGAAATCAAGAAATAGCATCAACTGTTGATGGTTAACAAGATCACTAGTTTCAAAGAAAAGGGCAAAGGGAAAGAAAGAGGAACTTCAAAGAAGAATAGCAAGCAAGTTGCTGCTCCCATGGAGAAGCCTAAAGCTAGACCCAAGCCTGGAACTGAGTGCTTCTACTGCAAAGGAAATGGTCACTGGAAGTGAAACTGCCCTAGATACTTGGTGGATAAGAAGGATGGCATAGTGAACAAAGGTATATTGGATATACATGTTATTGATGTGTACTTTACTAGTGTTTATAGAAACCCCTCGGTATTTGATACTGGTTCAGTTGCTAAGGGTAGTAATTCAAAACGGGAGTTGCAAAATAAACAGAGACTAGTTAAGGGCGAGGTGATGATGTGTGTTGGAAGTGATTCCAAGGTTGATAAGATCACCATCACACACTCCCTTTACCTTCGGGATTAGTGTTGAACCTAAAATAAATGTTATTTGGTGTTTGCGTTGAGCATGAATATGATTGGATCATGTTTATTGCAATTCGGTTATTCATTTAAGTCAAAGAATAATTGTTGTTCTATTTACATGAATAAAACCTTCTATGGTCATACACTCAATATAAATGGTTTACTGAATCTCGATCGTAGTGATACACATATTCATAATATTGAAGCCAAAAGATGCAAAGTTAATAATGATAGTGCAACTTATTTGTGGCACTGCCGTTTAGGTCATATTGGTGTGAAGCGCACGAAGAAACTCCATGCTGATGGGCTTTTGGAATCACTTGATTATGAATCACTTGATGCTTGCGAACCATGCCTCATGGGCAAGATGACTAAGACTCCGTTCTCCGGAACAATGGAGCGAGCAACTGACTTATTGGAAATAATACATACTAATGTATGATGTCCGATGAGTGTTGAGGCTCGCGGTGGGTATCGTTATTTTCTAACCTTCACAGATGATTTGAGCATACATGGGTATATCTACTTGATGAAACATAAGTCTGAAACATTTGAAAATAAAGTTTATGAAGTGGAAAATCATCGTAACAAGAAAATAAAGTTTCTACGATCTGATCGCGGAGACGGATATTTGAGTTACGAGTTTGGTCTTCAATTAAAACAATGTGGAATAGTTTCACAAACTCATGCCACCTGGAACACCACAGCATAATGGTGTGTCCGAACGTCATAACCGTACTTTATTGGATATAGTGCAATCTATGATGTCTCTTACCGATTTACCACTATCGTTTTGGGGTTATGCATTAGAGACAACTACATTCACGTTAAATAGGGCACCGTCTAATCCGTTGAGACGACACCGTATGAACTATGGTTTGGCTAGAAACCCAAGATGTCATTTCTTAAAGGTTGGGGTTGCGATGCTTATGTGAAAAAGTTTCAACCTGATAAGCTCGAACCCAAATCGGAGAAGTGCGTCTTCATAGGATACCCAAAGGAAAATGTTGGCTACACCTTCTATCACAGATCCGAAGGCAAGATCTTTGTTGCTAAGAATGGATTCTTTCTAGAGAAGAAGTTTCTCTCGAAAGAAGTGAGTGGGAGGAAAGTAGAACTTGATGAGGTAATTATACCTTATCCCGAATTGGAAAGTAGTTCATCATAGAAATCAGTTCCAGTGATGCCTACACCAATTAGTGAGGAAGTTAATGATGATGATCATGAAACTTCAGATCAATTTACTACTGAATCTCGTAGGTCAACCAGAGTACGTTCCGCACTAGAGTGGTACGGTAATCCGGTTCTAGAAGTCATGTTACTAGACCATGACGAACCTACGAACTATGAGAAAGCGATGATGAGCCCAGATTCCGCAAAATGGTTTAAGGCCATGAAATCTGAGATAGGATCCATGTACGAAAATAAAGTATGGACTTTGGTGATATTGCCCGATGATCGGCAAGCCGTTGAGAATAAATGGATATTCAAGAGGAAGACGGACGCTGATGGTAGTGTTACTATCTACAAAGCTCGACTTGTCGCGAAAGGTTTTCGACAAGTTCAAGGTGTTGACTATGATGAGTTTTTCTCACTCGTAGCGATGCTTAAGTCTGTCCGAATAATGTTAGCAATTGCCGCATTTTATGAAATCTGGCAAATGGATAAACAAAACTGCATTCCTTAATGGATTTATTAAAGAAGAGTTGTATATGATGCAACCAGAAGGTTTTGTCAATCCTAAAGGTGCTAACAAAATATGCAAGCTCCAACGATCCATCTATGGACTGGTGCAAGCATCTAGGAGTTGGAATATACGCTTTGATAAGTTGATCAAAGCATATAGTTTAATGCAGACTTGCGGTGAAGCCTGTATTTACAAGAAAGTGAGTGGGAGCACTACAGACTTTCTGATAAGTATATGAGAATGACATATTGTTGATCGGAAATGATGTAGAATTTTCTGGAAAGCATAAAGGAGTGTTTGAAAGGATTTTTTCAAAGAAAGACCTCGGTGAAGCTGCTTACATATTGAGCATCAAGATCTATAGAGATAGATCAAGACGCTTGATAAGTTTTTTCAATGAGTACATACCTTGACAAGTTTTTGAAGTAGTTCAAAATGGAACAGTCAAAGAAAGAATTCTTGCCTGTGTTGCAAGGTGTGAAGTTGAGTAAGACTCAAAGCACGACCACGTCAGAAGATAGAGAGAGAATGAAAGTCATTCCCAATGCCTCAGCCATAGGTTCTATAAAGTATGCCATGCTATGTACCAGACCTATTGTATACCCTGCCCTGAGTTTAGCAAGGGAGTACAATTTTGATCTAGGAGTAGATCACTGGACAACGGTCAAAATTATCCTTAGAGGACTAAGGAAATATTTCTCGGTTATGGAGGTGATAAAGAGTTCGTCGTAAAGAGTTACGTCGATGCAAGCTTTGACACCGATCTGGATGACTCTAAGTCACAATCCGGATACATATTAAAAGTGGGAGCAATTATCTAAAGTAGCTTTGTGGAGAGCATTGTAGACATAGAAATTTGCAAAATACATACGGATCTGAATTTGGCAGACCCGTTGACTAAACTTCTCTCACAAGCAAAACATGATCACACCTTAGTACTCTTTGGGTGTTAATCACATGGCGATGTGAACTAGATTACTGACTCTAGTAAACACTTTGAGTGTTGGTCACATGGCAATGTGAACTATGGGTGTTAATCACATGGTGATGTGAACTATTGGTGTTAAATCACATAGCGATGTGAACTAGATTATTGACTCTAGTGCAAGTGGGAGACTGAAGGAAATATGCCCTAGAGGCAATAATAAAGTTGTTATTTATATTTCCTTATATCATGATAAATGTTTATTATTCATGCTAGAATTGTATTAACCGGAAACTTAGTACATGTGTGAATACATAGACAAACAGAGTGTCCCTAGTATGCCTCTACTTGACTAGCTCGTTAATCAAAGATGGTTAAGTTTCCTAGCCATGGACATGTGTTGTCATTTGATGAACGGGATCACATCATTAGAGAATGATGTGATGGACAAGACCCATCCGTTAGCTTAGCATAATGATCGTTCAGTTTTATTGCTACTGCTTTCTTCATGACTTATACATGTTCCTCTAACTATGAGATTATGCAACTCCCGAATACCGGAGGAACACCTTGTGTGCTATCAAACGTCACAACGTAACTGGGTGATTATAAAGATGCTCTATAGGTGTCTCCGATGGTGTTTGTTGAGTTGGAATAGACCGAGATTAGGATTTGTCACTCCGTGTATCGGAGAGGTATCTCTGGGCCCTCTCGGTAATGTACATCACTATGAGCCTTGCAAGCAATGTGACTAATGAGTTAGTTGCGGGATGATGCATTACGGAACGAGTAAAGAGACTTGCCAGTAACGAGATTGAACTAGGTATGATGATACCGACGATCAAATCTTGGGCAAGTAACATACCGATGACAAAGGGAACAACGTATGTTGTTATGCGGTTTGACCGATAAAGATCTTCGTAGAATATGTAGGAACCAATATGAGCATCCAGGTTCCGCATTGGTTATTGACCGGAGATGAGTCTCGGTCATGTCTACATAGTTCTCGAACCCGTAGGGTCCGCACGCTTAACGTTCGATGACGATCGGTATTATGAGTTTATGTGTTTTGATGTACCGAAGTTTGTTCGGAGTCCCGGATGAGATCACGGACATGATGAGGAGTCTTGAAATGTTCGAGACATAAAGATCGAAATATTGGAAGGCTATATTCGGACATCGGAAAGGTTCTGAGTGGTTCGGGTATTTTTCGGAGTACCGAAGAGTTACGGGAATTCGTCGGGGGAAGTAGTGGGCCTTAATGGGCCATACGGGAAAGGAGAGAAGGGCCTCAAGGGGTGGCTGCGCGCCCCCCCATGGGCTGGTCCGAACTGGACTAGGAGGGGGCGGCGCCCCCCCTCCTTCCTTCTCCCCTCCTCCTCCTTCCCTTCTTCCCCTACTCCAACTAGGGAAGGGGGAAACCTACTCCTACTAGGAGTAGGAATCCCCCTTGGGGCGCGCCATAGAGAGGGCCGGCCCTCCCCTCCTCCACTCCTTTATATACGGGGGAGGGGGGCACCCCAGAGACACACAAGTTGACAGTTGTCTTAGCCGTGTGCGGTGCCCCCCTCCACAGATTTCCACCTCGATCATATCGTTGTAGAGCTCAGGCGAAGCCCTGCGTCGGTAACTTCATCATCACCGTCACCACGCCGTCGTGCTGACGAAACTCTCCCTCGGCCTCAGCTGGATCAAGAGTACGTGGGACGTCACCGAGCTGAATGTGTGCAGATCGCGGAGGCGTCGTGCGTTCGGTACTTGGATCGGTTGGACCGCGAAGATGTTCGACTACATAAACCGCGTTACTAAACGCTTTTGCTTTCGTTCTACGAGGGTACGTGGACACACTCTCCCCGCTCGTTGCTATGCATCACCTAGATGGATCTTGGGTGTGCGTAGGATTTTTTTGAAATTACCGCGTTCCCCAACAGTGGCGGCGACCGCCCAGGCTGCTGAAGTTTCCGAACTCAAGCGGAGGTTGTAGCTGGCTGACGATGATATCGACCGCATGAACAAGCGGTTCGATGAAGCACAAGGTATGTTTCAAAGACTCGTACATGCCTGAATTGTTATGCTAATTCTGAGTTTAAGCTAACGCGCTGCTGTGTTCATAATTGCAGGCAGCGCGGCCAAGGTCGAGACCCTCAAGAGTGCCCTTGCCGAAGCCAAGGAGCAGGCGAAGGCAAGCAAAGCGGCCGCGGATTTAAAGGCCGAACAGGTCGCCAGCCGCCGGTACGAGGAGAGGGTGACCGAGGTGGAACAAGAGCTCAAGGACGCCGCCGACAAGTGCGAGTCCTTGGAGGAGAAGAGTACGGCCCAGGAGGCCGAACTCACCAAGGCCCTCCAAGAAGCCAAGGAGGCGCGGACCGAGTCCGGGGCAGCTCGTGAGGAAATCCGGCAGGCCGAACAGATAGCGGCTGGTAAGCCTTTTCTTTTGGAGAGTATATTTGGCGGACAAAGATATGCCTTGCTCACTCGCCTATGGAGTTCTCCAGACGCCTTTGCGGATCTTCTGAAGAGTGCCGCCGACGCCACGCGGTTCTTCCGGGCCCAGGAGGGGCACACGACGGAGAAGCTTTTCTGGTCACAATTCTTGGCGCCGGAGCGTCCGATGCTATTGAACAACCAGATGATGCAACTGGCGGAGCTGCATAGGATGTCCGGATTGGCCATGAAGGACGTCATAGTCCGGCCGTGGCCAACCGAACCCATTCCTAGCAGCTACTTTGGCCTGGATAAGTGACTCGCCGACGCGTTGCCCCGAATTGATGCTGTCAAGCGCTCGGCGTGCATAGAAGGTGCGCGGATGGCCTTTGCCCGTGTCAAGATGCACTGGGCGAAGATGAAGGCCGCCGTCGTGGCGATCGAGGGCCCACCCGAAGGCAAGGACCACGGCAAGCCGGAGCGGTATTTTGAAGACGTCCTGGATGGTGCCCGATTAGTAGAGGGTCAGTGCTCAAAGGATATCATATTTGAGTGAATGTATCAGAGTTGCCCAGACGTTGTTTTATGAACCAAGGCTGTGTAATATATTTATGCCTTTATCTGGAATTACTTGCCTCCTGTGTGGCCGTATTTTGTTATTCTGAAAGTTTGCCAGTCGTCGGCTTCAGCCCCCACGTCGATACTACGGGGGTGTTCGAGATAACGCATGATCACTCTTAACCCAACGTCTTGGTTCGTAAAGGAGGTGTCTGCGTAGCCAACCAGGCAATCAGCCTATGCGGCTTTAGCACTTTCACTTAGCCATAGGAGTTTGACGGTGGGACTAAGTACTAGCACCTGGTGCGTATGCGGCTATCCGAACTGGGATGCCTTAGGCGCGTGACTGGACGAAGGCCAGTCCTTCGTATAATACGGAAGAAATCGCAAGAGATTTATAGTAAGTCGCCGAAGCGCTGACTAGCTCTCGCCGCATCATTGACGGTCAGTTTTCGTCTTTCTCTACTGAGGTGTTTGACCGGATGAACCAGAAAGACAATCGCAGTAGTTCTCCCTTTACTACCCTAGCCAAACAAGCGGAACGTAAGGTAGTAATCACAGGAGCCAGTCAACCCAACTATTGACCAAAGACATGATTCAGAGCTGATGCATATAATGCAATATTCAGGACGCCGAAGTATACTCTAGGAGTGTTCAGACTTTTTCTTGTTTGAGAATATTTGTGGCCGAATAGAGCCCCTGGTATTGTAAGCCATACCGAAGTGTGTATGTCAATCTGACATGAAGAGGGAATACAGGTTATGAAATAAACCAATACCGGATAGGGGTTGGTAAAAAACTGTTTCCATTGTAGTCTGATTGATACGTCAAAACGTGCTCTTACAGATAATGCCATAAGCATCAAGGCTATTTTACATGCCGAGAATTTGTAAACAAGGGAAAGCTGTATACAGGTCCTAAAAAGAAAAGGTAGTCTTGAAGATCCTTTGGAAACCCTGCCGCACGTCTGTGCCGCCCTTCGCCTTTGTGGAAGATCCTTTGAGAGGATCAATCGATGATCCGTGTATACAAAAGGGGCATGGGAAAGGGCCCTTGTACAACCGTGAAGTGATTTAGGTTTTAAAGAACCTGTAATATGAGAGAAAAAGGAAGAGGGGGAAAAGGGTTAAGGTCCGAATAGGGTCGAGCCGCATTATGGACCTCATCCGCAGTGTGCCTCTGTCGGCGCCCAAGGTATTTTAAGTGCGTAGTTATGCACACGCGGTACATATGTCGCGATTAGATGGGGCGATTGACGGAGGTGGAACTGCTAATCTTGCTCTGGATTCACCGATCGTCGTTATGCAGAGTAGGCCGGACTAGTTTATCGGTGTCCGGGAGCTTGATGGCCGATGAGGTGTTCGGCTTGATGAGGCCGCTCTGTACTTCGGCCGCAAGGGCCGCAGTGTGCTCCTCGGTATGGAGGGAGAACTCCATGTTTCCATTGACTGTGATGACGCCACGCGGCCTTGGAATCTTGAGCTTCAAGTAAGCATAATGCGGGACTGCATTGAAGCGAGCGAAGGCGATGCGTCCGAGCAGTGCATGATAACCACTGCGGAAGGGGACGATGTCGAAGATCAAGTCTTCGCTTCGAAAGTTGTCCGGTGAACCGAAGACTACTTCCAATGTTAGTGAGCCCGTGCAGCGGGCCTCGACGTCGGGTATCACTCCTTTAAAGGTGCTGTTACTAGGCTTGATTCTTGACGGGTCAATACTGTAGGATCGAAAGTATGTCTAGAGGGGGGTGATTAGACTACTTGACCAAATAAAAATCTAGCCTTTTCCCAATTTTAAGTCTTGGCAGATTTTAGCAACTTAGCACAAGTCAAGCAATCAACCTACACATGCAAGTCTAAGAGTATAGCATCGGAATGTAAAACATTTGCATATGAAGGTAAAGGGAGGAGTTCGGAGGGAGCAAACGCAATGTAGACACGGAGATTTTTGGCATGGTTCTGATAGGTGGTGCTATTGTACATCCACATTGATGGAGACTTCAACCCACGAAGGGTAACGGCTGCGCGAGTCCACGGAGGGCTCCACCCACGAAGGGTCCACGAAGAAGCAACCTTGTCTATCCTACCATGGCCATCGCCCATGAAGGAGTTCTCACTAGGGTAGATCTTCACGAAGTAGGCGATCTCCTTGCCCGTGCAAACCCCTTGGTTCAACTCCACAATCTTGATGGAGGCTCCCAAGTGACACCTAACCAATCTAGGAGACACCACTCTCCAAAAGTTAATAGATGGTGTGTTGATGATGAACTCCTTGATCTTGTGCTTCAAATGATAGTATCCCCAACACTCAACTCTCTCTCATGGATTTGGATTTGGTGGAACGATGATTTGAGCGGAAAGCAACTTGGGGAAGGCTAGAGATCAAGATTCTTGTGGTTGGATTGGAATATCTTGGTCTCAACACATGAGTAGGTGGTTCTCTCTCAGAAAATGTATGCTGGAAATGTAGGCACGTTCTGATGGCTCTCTCCACGAATGAAGAGTGGGTGGAGGGGTATATATAGCCTCCACACAAAATCTAACCTTTACACACAATTTACCAAACTCGGTGGGACCGAATCATGAAACTCAGTCAGACCGATTTAGTTCAAAATGTGAACATTAGGCTTTTCGGTGGGACCGACATGTCAACTCGGTGGGACCGATTTCATTAGGGTTAGGGCATAATGTAAGCTCGGTGAGACCAATCACATAAACTTGGTAGGACCGATTTCTGTAAAAGGCAAACAGAGAGTTGGTCACGCAAACTCGGTGGGACCGAGTCGCTCATTTTGGTGAGACCGAAACGTTACGAAAGGGAAATAGAGACTTTGCATTGCGAACTCGGTGGGACCGATCGCTCATCTCGGTTGGACCGAAACGTTATGAAGGGAAACAGAGAGTTTGCAATCCCATCTCGGTGAGACCGAGATCCCTATCGGTGAGACCGAACTGTTTAGGGTTTCTGGCTATGGCTATGTCAAATGAACTCAGTGGCGCCGGATAGATCAAATCGGTAGGGCCGAGTTTGACTTTTGGTTTGGGACATATGTGGAAATGATAAAGTGCTTGAGGGCTTTTGGAGCATATCACTAAGCATTTTGAGCAAGCAAGCCATTAAGCAACACCTCATTCCCTTTTAATAGTATTGGCTTTCCTATGGATTCAATGTGATCTTGGATCACTAAAATGAAAATGTAGAGTCTTGAGCTTGAGCCAATATGTGTCCTTAGCATTTTGAGGGGTCCACATTCCTAGTCCATGCCATGCCAATCATTGAACTTTCTGAAATGATCATCTTGAAAGAGCATTACTTCAATGAGCTCTATGTTGTTAGGAATTACCAAAACCACCGAGGGATAGTTGCACTTTCAATCTCCCCCTTTTTGGTAATTGATGACAACATATAGATCAAAGCTTCGACAAATGATAATAAGTTTTAAAATACATCGTCACTTTGAGAAGTATGTGATAAGTGAGAGCTCCCCCTAAATTTGTGCATTATTTGAAATTTGCTTTTGAATGGAAATGCACAATCGATTAGGATCATGGGTTACTCTTCCATGTCACATACATCTTGGTGGAGCGCTCAAAATGATAGTAAGTAAAAACATGCACTCATCACCAAGCAAAGTGAATTATCATATATGAGAGATAAAAGATAATATCATCCAAGCAAGCATTAAAGTATAATATGATCAAACACATGATCATACAAGTATCTCACACACATAGACATAAGGTATCAAGCAAGCACACAAAAGTATCAACCAAATAACAAAAGAGGCAAAACACTCTCTCTCGAAGCCTATGATCTATACATTTCTCCCCCTTTGGCAACAAGTTACCAAAAAGTTTGAAAATGCATAGTGCTATGTGTCTCTCTAGGCTTGATCTTCGGGAGGTGGCGTTGATAGGACTCCAAGGACAAAGGCATCTGTGGAAGTTGTTGGAGCTGGTGGAGTTGCAACTGGAGGTGGCACTGAAGCTGTGGCTGCAGGTGCTAATGTTGTAGCTCTAGTGTCAGCCATGGGCACTGCAGCAGACCTCTGACCTCTGGGCACTCTCTGAAAGGCATCTGTGGTAGCCTTCCCTTTCCTCTCCTCAGCTTCTTCCTGGAGCTGCTCAACTGCTGTCTGCATCTCTATCACTTTCAGATCAAGATCATAGAACTTTGTCTCAATGATTCTCTCCAGACTCTCTTGGTTCTGAGTCAGGGTGGCCAAGACCTTCTCAATCCTCAAGGTTGCTTGAATCAGATAGGCAAGTTGATCTTGTTTGGTCTTCAGAAACACTTGAGATGCCTCTTCAACACTTGGCATCTTTGCAGCTTTTTCAGCCTTTGCTTTCTCTCTCTTTTCTTGTGCCTGCACAGATGTGGGATCTTCTTCATTCATGACAACAGTGTTGTCCTCAAAATCTGGTCTCAATGGTAGATGCTCCTTATCCAACAGGTAAGTGCCTGTGCCCATCTTGGAGTTGATGAGCACCTGAATATGTGGAGCATACCCACAATCAGGCTCCCGACTTTGAATTTTTGGGGCACATCAAACAGTTGCAGCAAGTTGATTGAATGACCTCTGAGCATCTTGTGATCTCCAGATTTTGGCAATAAGGTATACCTCAGAATAGTGTTGATTGTGGCTAAACCAGAAAACAAATAATGAACAGACCCAAGCTTATGAGTTTCCAATGCTTTGTCTGGAATTTCTTTGTACATGTTGGCCATTGAGTTGTGGTCTTTCTTCTTCTTGGCATAGACATCCAAGTCATCTTCATGCTCTTCAGGGGCATTGATCAATTTGGCCCAGTCATCAACTGTTGATTGGTACCTTGTACCCTCAGGCATCCAAACAATTCTACCATCTGGATAAAAGTGTGCTGTGGAATAGAATTGCATGATGAGTTCATCATTCCACTTGGTCAGCTTCTGACCCACAAACTTGTCCACTCCACATGATCTGAAGCTCTCATGCACTCCTGGAAAGTGGTCTTCATTCTCATCAATGTATTTCCAATCAACCCACTTCATATCACAAACAATGGGCTTCTTGTCAAGCAAGATAGTTTCATAGAAATCCTGCTGCTCTTTGGTATGGAACCTGTAGTCCACAACAATCCTTCTCCTCACGGCATATGGATCACTTTGTCTCCAAAGTCTGAGACTTGCATCCTTCCTGATGTTCATGTCTTCTGCCATTGGATGGCTGTCATCATGATCTGGAATTTTAGGTTTGAGCTTCCTTAGCACTTGGGCTTCAACATCTTCTTCTTCATCAATCTCAGGCACTGGGGCCTTGTTCTTTTCAGCAGCTGGAATATTTATTGTGCTCCTCTTGGGCTTTGAAGTCTTGGGAGCTTGAGCAGAAGCTTTGGGGGCAGTCTTGGGATTTGAAGGGGCAGCCCCAAACTTGATGGCATCCCCCATCAGCTTTTGAGACTTGGGTGCTGGTGCAACATCCTCTTCCTCTTCTTCATCTTCATCAGATGAGTGCTTTTCAAATTCTGCCATTGGATCCACCTTCTTGCACCATCTTCCTCTCTTCCTTTCCTTCTTCTTGCCCTCACCAGCAGCCTCTCCTCCAGTTGACTTGGAAGTTTCATGAGTGGAGGCTCTGGCCTTTGACATAGGAACTCTCTTGGCAGGTGCCTTCTTGTGCATTCCAGGTTTTGTTGCAGCAACAGCTCCATATTCCTTCTTTAGCACTTTCTTCTTGGAGCTCACTTCCTCCTCAGCAGCCACATAGTCCTCATCCTCTGAGTCTGAGTTTCTCTTCTTCCATGTTCTTGTAGCTACCTTGGGCAAATTGCTTGGAGTACTCTTGCTGCCCTCAACATAGCTGCTAGAGGGACTAGTGCCCTCACTCATGTTCACTTGCTCTTCTGACTTATTTTGGCTATCACTTTGATTAGACATACTGGCAAAGCAAACTGACAGCTGACCCTGTGAATAGATATAGATGAGATAGAGTGGATAAGCATCACAAAGTGCAGAGTTTTTGCAAAACAAACGAGTCAAAAACTTAGTTTTAGTTTTCCACAGAAAGCATTTCAGAGCTACCGATTTGTTAAACTCGGTGACACCGAAGCTACCTTTGGAGTCTAAACTAGTGAAATCGGTCAGATCGAGTCACAGTTCGGTGACTTCGAGATTGCTAGGGTTTCACAGAGAGTTGAACTCGGTCACACCGATTTCCAACTTTCGGTCAGACCGGAAAGTGCAAGTGCAATGGCCTAAGCCAAATCGGTGAGACCGATTTCCACAACTCGGTCGGTCCGAGATGAGCTCGGCGGAAACCTAACCCCAAATTTTCAAATCAAACCAAATCTAAGGGATGTTCTTGCTGGACAGGATGATTACATACGTGGCAAAGAACATGGCATTTGCTTTGTGCTAAGAATCGGAGTAAGGAACATCACAAAGTTTCAAACTCATACCCTAGTTTGGCGGTGAGTTCGCTACGGCGGCAACGGCGGGGTTCAATCCCATTGACGGCGATGGAAACCAGCGGCGGGAGGTCGCTGGCGACGAGAGGAGGATCCGGAGACCCGAGGCGGTAGAGCAGGACATGCGCGGGATGAAGGGTTTTGGAGAGATTTCCAAAATTCAACCCGTCGGTATATATATCCTCACCCTGTCGGTGTGACTGAGTGGAACAACTCGGTGGCACCGAGATGCAGAATCGCAAGCGGTTACTGCAACTCAGTGTGACCGAAAAGTTCTAATCGGTTGCACCGAGATTGAAAACCTAGATCAACTCAGTGAACTCGGTCAGACCGAAAAGGATGAATCGGTCAGACCGAAATGCATAGAGAAATTTTGGAAGTTTAAGTCTATGACGAATCGGGGACTCCGAGTGCTCCTCACACAGCGTGTCCGAATGTGACTTGATCAAACTTTGTGATGTAGCATGAATAGAGTTTGAGACGAGAAAAGCATAGATAGCTAGAGGAGGTTCTTAGGCATTCTTGTCCATCCATTTGGCAAAAGAAAAAAGAGCCAAACAAACAAACAAAGCAACAAATGGATGTCCTTGAATGAATAAAATATGCAATCAACATGCTCACACAATAAAATGGCAAATGAAATACGTGACAAAGCATGCACAAACACTCTAGCATCTATCAAGCAATTGGCGATGACTAGGTCATCTATATATGAGTATATTAACTTAGGAGTCAAATGAGAACATTTGATCATAGGTCATACTCATCGTTTAAGCTCAAGTGGGGTTACCACTTTTACATAAAGCATTGTTGTGTTCACACCATTAGAGTTGCTTTAGCTCAATTTTTAGAGTAAAGCTCACCCTAGATGTGATATCCCCCCTAAGAGGGAAGAACTAACCTTGGGTTTTGTCAATGATGACTTCATGTAGATGTTGAAGATGTGGATGCTCATTGTTGATGTAGATAATTTGGATCAATCCATTGGAGTGAGTTGCACTTTCAATACCTACACGGGTTAGTCCCACTAGGAACAGACAAGGATATCCATAGACATAGACTGAAGTTCATACATGATGATGTCCATGAAAGCATTGGGTTACCTTGTCCCTTGTCTTAGCAACAAGAGGGTTTGTGGCTCCTTTAACTAGTGCAAGATGTGGAAGTTGTTTGCACTTGTCCTTGCCAAAATGATATGAGTGAAGTATGTTGGCGGAGTCACCCTCAAGAACTCTCTAGTTCATCTTCTTCGGGATCCACATCATCTTGATGGGAATCCTTGGAGTTGTAGTCGTACTTGATGAAGTAGAACTTGATGTAGTCTTGGGAACCCACTTGACCAAGGCCTTAGGAGCTTCTTCAAATGCATCAATCTCCTCTTGAAGCTTGTCTTTGCCCTTTTGCTTGTGGTCTTGTGGTGGAAGATCATCTTGAGCTTGTATCCCTTGGAAAGAAGTAGGACCATACTTCTCTTGTTGAGGAACAAACTTCGTCTTGGGGTATTGATCTTCTTCCCACTCAACTCTATTGGCATTGAACTTTCGTTCAACACCAACACCTTGATTCTTCCGGTGCCTTCCTTGCTTGCGTACAATTTCCCCAAATTGCTTACACCCGGCAAGGCTCTTGTAAACACCTTTCTCTATAATTCCCTTCAATAAGCTATTTTCTTGCTCAAGTGTAACTTGGCTAAGATAGTCATTAGTGGAATCAAGAGAACTACTAGAAGCAATAATATTGGATTTAACATGATTATTGTTACTACTAGAAGAGGAATCTTTCTTGCTCTTGTTGCTAGATTTTACTTGTGGCATGTAAGTAGACAAGAGTAAACGCTTGGCAATGTAAGGAGAACTTTTCTTGCGAAGATCATCATTGATTGCTTTTAAGAACCCATGCTCTTGCTCAAGGTTGAGCTTTTCAGCATCTCATGAATCTTTAAAAGTTCTCGATGGTCTTCCAAGGTAGTTTCATGAGCTAACTTAAGAGTGTTTAGTTCTTTAGTTATACGCTCAATATCCTTCTTATCATCATCATTTGTTTTATCTTGATTAGCATGATTAATAGCAAGTTCATCATAGTTTTCATCACTAGAGTTGTCAACAAGTAAATCATCATCACCTAGCAAATCATCTTCATCACTATTGAAATCAACGTACTCAGGGTGTGATACCTTTGGGCCTTTAGACATGAAGCATCTTCCAATTCCTTCATTTGGTGAGTCAAATATGTCATAGGAGTTGGTTGACACAAGTGCTAGACCGGCAACACCTTCATCTTGAGTATATTCGGAGTCGGAGTGATAACTTCTTTCGAAGTGATGGTCAGAGTCGGAGCCGGATACCCATTCACCAACATGAGCTTGATGTCTTCGTTTTGTGTAGCTCTTTGATGATTTGTCCTTCCTTTCCGAATTCTTGCTTCTCCAAGAGGTTCTTCGTTCCTAACGATCATCTCTACTCCTTCTCTCTCTTGGACGCAATTCCTCTCTTTTGCTTCTCCTTTTGGGTGAGTCTTCTCTTATTTTGTAGGGAGCCGTACACTCATTGGAATAGTGTCCGGGTCTTCCACAATTGTAGCAATTACGCTCACGACTTGAAGATCTTTTGTCATTGTAGGACCTTGACTTGGAACTTCTTTCCTTGCTTCTACTCTTGTAGAACTTGTTGAATTTCTTCACCATTAGGCTCAATTCCTCATTGAAGGTTTGTTTCTCACTTGATGATGTAGGAGCATCACATGAGGATTTGTAAGCACCACTTGACTTGTTGTGAAGCTCTTCCTTATCCTTGAGTGACATCTCATGGGCAACAACTCTTCCAATGACTTCCATTGGCTTGAGATCTTTGTAATTGGGCATCATTTGGATCAATGTGCACACGGTATCATATTTTCCATCCAAGGCTCTTAGGATCTTCTTGATGATGAATCTATCGGCCATCTCTCCACTTCCTAAGCCGGCAATCTCATTTGTGATGAGAGCAAGCCTAGAGTACATTTCAGCGATACCTTCACCATCCTTCATTTTGAACTTGTCAAGTTGACTTTGAAGCACATCCAATTTGGATTCCTTGACGGAGTTGGTTGTCGGTGTCAAAACCGGCAGATCTCGGGTGGGGGGTCCCAAGCTATGTGTCATGGATCGATGGGTAACAGGAGACAGGGGACACGATGTTTACCCAGGTTCGGGCCCTCTTAATGGAGGTAATACCCTACTTCCTGCTTGATTGATCTTGATGAATATAGAGATTACAAGAGTTGATCTACCTCGAGATCATATGTTGTGGTCTAAAACCTAATGGTATGATGAATAATGTCATCCTCCTCTATCAACTAGCCCGGCCTCGGCTTATATAACATACCAGAGGCCTAGGAGAACAGAGTCCTAGTCGAATACGCCGGTGGAGAGGAGTCCTTGTCTTGATCACCAAGTCTTGTGGAATCTTCCTCGTATATGCATCGGCTGTCCGAACTGGCCCATGAGTAAACGGCCACGGGGGTCTTCAGCCCAATCCAACTGATCGGGAGACAACATGGTGAGTACCCTCTAGTCCAGGACACCGTCAGGAGCCCCCTGAACCGGTCTTCAAGTTGGGGACGCTCCTCGATTCTTCCGAACTGTTCTTCATCTTCGGTCGTTGGTCTTGAAAACTGGTTCAACTAATCATTCCATCTTCGATCTTGAGGATCGCCGAAGTGAATCCGAAGAGTTTATACGTCGGGTATCCGAGGAGCCCCTTAAGTTATCGGCCTTTATCAACGCCTTGTTATTTTTTACACCACACCTCGGGTTTGAAGTTGTTCCCGTGCGGCGGTGTCCTCTTGCATCCGAGTTCCAACGCCGGACTGCATTCGAGATATATTTTGCAGCCGAACACCAACGCCGGACTATATCCAAGCTCCAACGCCGGACTGTATCCAAGCTCCAACGCCGGACTATATCCGAGGTGTCATAGATACTTTGGCTTGAAAAAGTTTGAAGGAGGTTAGCCGAGCTTAATGCCGGAAATGCCCTCTATAGAGCCAGCCACTTGCATCCGAGCTTTATGCCGGACTGCTTCCGAGGTGATGCACCACCTCGGGCTTGGGCTGATTTTTGATGCGTGTAAATTTATTTGCTGTCAATATGTATAACTAGTAGCCCTCAAGGTGTGTGTCAGTCTAAAACCCGAGATGCACCTGAAGGAAAACATGAAACCGATTATCCTAGTAGCTCCTGAGACTCAGGTCGATGCGCGAAATCGGCCTGAGGATCAACTCCTAGCTCGGCAGCATACGTACGTAGGAATAGAAATGCAGTGCAATATATTAGAGATAATAGTGATCGGCGAACGGGCCCTTGAGAGAGGGTCTTGAGAAGTTGCCGCAATATATTAGCTTGATGCCAAATAGGTCCAGATGGTACCTATTGTTGTCCGAAGACGCGTTTGCCCATAGTTCGGTCAAGCCAAACACTAAGCACTTTGAATTTTCTGCATTGAACAGGCAACGCAGTAGCCCCCAAGACACTGGTCGGGTGGCAACACCAGATTAGGGGATCGATGTGCCCCTTTAATATTTGTAAATAATAAGCCTGAAGCCCAGTAGCCCCCCAGCCTTAATGCGGGCACGGGTGGCCGAATTAAGGATCGATATCCATAGTAAAATCATAAATTATGTGTAATGATTCTATGTATCCAAGTACTTTACATCATTAATGCTCGAACCGCATTATACAAAACTTTGTTGACCGACCATCAGCTTCAACCTCCTCGGCCAGAAGCCGGGGAGTGTTTGTCCTACTTTATGATGCCTTTATAAGGACAAAGTTTTACGGCAAACAAGGCAATCCGGCCATACGGTTTTATAAACAAAGGTACGCGGAAAGATATGTTATATTACTTAATCGTAAAAAACATCTTTCAAAGAAAATAGTCCCGCTATCGGTTCCTTTCTTTGGGTTCTCATGCTGATCATGATCATGAAACCTCACCTCCAATCAATGTGGGAGGAAAATATTGAGGATTTAGTTTGGGGAAAATTCCCGAAGTCTGTGGTATTAATGAAAAAAAATTCACTTCCGTCGTTGCCGACCAATGTGATCCTTTAAGATTGCTAGCTTTTGGCTTCACCCAGTCTGAGGTACTAACTTGGATGACCTAGTAGTAACAATCACAGAGGTGCTCCCTTTACCGCCTAGCCGAACAATCGGGAACGTAGGGGTAAGCACAGGAGCCAAGCAACCCAGCTTGGCCAAAATCTTAAGTCAAATTGATGCATATTTATGGCTTTATACCGATGATTGCGGAAGGCGGCTCTCGTATATTAAATACAAACGCCGATGATATGTTTATTTTGACTCCGTTGCGACCGTTTATCATTTGAAAGTGGCCCATCGTCGGCTTCCACCCCCTTGTAGATGCTACGTAGGGTGTTTTCGCAATAACAAAAAAAACCTTAGCCGACATCTCGGTGCCCGAAGGTGATTGTGTTAGCGGAAACGAGGCAATCAGATATGCGGGCTTTATAACTTTCACTTAGTCATAGGAGCTTAAAGTTTGGAGGCTAGTAACTAGCCCCCGGTTAGTGTTCGACGACAGTCGAGGTCAAGCCGTAAACACTTCGGCCAATGTTAAGAATGCCGTCATTTAACACGGGGTGACCTCTATCGATCGTATAGTTTAATACAGTCATCGGATCGCTGACCAGTTTACGCTTATTGTGACAGTCAGTTTTCGACTTTCTCCACTGAGGTGCTTACCCATGCGAGCTGGAAGCACAATCGCAGTGGTTCTCCCTTTGCACACCTAGCCGAACAAAGCAGAACGTAGGAGGCAAGCACAGGAGCCGGGCAACCCAACTATTGACCGAAGACACAATTCGAAACCGATGCATATATAGCAATATCCGAGAATGTTTTTGCCGAATCTCTAAAGGTGTCCAGTGTTGCACTACGAGACTTATGCTGGAAACACACAAATAGTTTTAAAGTGCCATAAGCTCGAAAAGACAAAAAACTTATGTAAAATCTTGACGTCCGAACTAAATAAAGTCATTTGGTGCCAATCCAGAAATTGGTCTTTTTTTAAAAAAAATTGTTCTTCTGTCGTGCTTTAACATGACACATCCGATCTCAAGACTTCAAGCGGGTCAGCCTACGGCTTCAAGCTCCTTATCCCGAAGGAAGAGTGCTTCTCCGAGGCCAGTTTAGCGAACTAAACTCGAGCGGCTTTAGAGAGAAACCAGGCTATCCGGTTATTGACCACACACTCGAGTCGAAAAAGAAGCAGTAGAAAAAGACTTGCAACAACCAAGAAGAAAACACATTATTGTAGAACGGCTCGTGTAAATTTTAAGAGTCCCCAGTTAACATGGGTAAGGGGAGTTTCTTTTAACGAACAACGTATGTGAGCATGGTCGAACTGAACACAAGTTAAAAATTTAAAACTTTGAGCATGAAAGCGACTTAGCTGATTAATGTGTTCGGCATTGATGACGCGGTCCGAGCTTGATGCGGGACAAGGTTCCAACCCCCAAGCCGGCCCCGAGGTGGCGGAGCGAACAGCTCGGCACTCTGAAGTGGTGACACGGCACGGCCAATGCAGGCCGGCCTAGTGACGCTGAAGTCCCCGGTGTGGGTTAATGAAGTGTCGACGAAGCCCCCCGTCCAGCCGAGGTGACAACACTGCCCGACCCGGATCATTTACCAACAAGGTGATCACACGAGCTGCTTTACGCCGATGGGGACGACGGTGTCGGCTTGCCGAAGAGACCACGTGACGCAGTCGAAGTCCATTACCTGCACATGTAAAATAGTGCAGGCCAAGAATAATAATATAAATATATAAAAATCCTCGCATAATTAATTTACGCAAAATAATTAATTTAAAGATATGTGGCCTGGCGCCGAAGTCAATGCCGATGCAGGGCATCGGCGTGATGTGGTAAAGGCGTTGCAAAGCCCGAATTCACAGGTCGGTCCGAGTTCCGGATGCGGCGTTCGCCGATCTATGTACGGAAACTGATCGAACCAGCACACGACCGTCGTTAATGCGGCCACCATTTGATAGACCCGTGTAAAGATGATGGAACAAACCAGAGTAATACTTCCATGGGAAAAATAAACCCAAACAAGCAAAAATTGCTAGGATTAATAGCACCTGGTTTATTTGTTGTAGCAGTCCGAAGAAAGGTTACTCCAAAAATTGGGATTCGATCCGCACACCCATTGCCTGCTGGGTGATGAAGCGACAGCATGGCGATGCTGGCAAAGATTGTCTCGCCGAGGCGAAGCCCGCGCTCCAGCTAACGTAATGAAGCTGGTCGGCTGGTGACGCCGAAGTCTCCGAAGTAGGTTGATGAAGCTAACGGCGTGGGTTGCCAACACAGGGCAACATGCCAAGGAGACGACACAACTGTGTCGATGGAGGTGGGACGACGAAGTCGGCATGCCGAGGTGACAGCGCGGCCCGGTCTGAACCAATCATCTGCACACATAAAATAGTGCAAGCCAGAAATAATAACAATAATATGCTTAAAAATACTTCTACTTAATCAATTTAAGTGAAGTAAAAAATTAAAGAAATATGGCCTGAATGCCGAGGTGACGGAGCAGGTCGGTAAGGTCACGTTGCAGCCACCATGCCAGCCGATGTGTCGAAGCTGGTCGGCCGGTGACACCGAAGTCACCGGAGCATGTTGATGAAGAAATAGAGGAGTCCCCGGTCCAGCCGAGGTGTCGAAGTCGGTCGGCGTGATGGACATCGGCTTGAAGAAGCAACAGTGTGGCCATGCCGATGCAGGTCGTAGCTCGTGACGTGGTCAATGCCGGCTTGATGAAGTGACCGTGCGGCGATGCCGGTGTGCCCGCTCCGTGTAATCCGTGAGGCGGCGATGTTGGTGATGATTTATCCTTCGCGGTGCCGAACTCTTGTTCGGCTCGCAGAGATGATGATTCGAAGAAGTTGAGCTCGGCTCAACAAAGCGACGACGTGTCTAGCGCAGGCCGACAGCCGCACGACAATATTGTCGAACTCGTTTGACACCAGCTTGATGGTGAAGAGTACATCAGAGAAGGCTTAAAATTTTATGGGCACATGTTTAAGAACAACGCGCAATACCCTAGAAAAAATTCCTTTAAAAAGGTTGTCCAATACCCCGTTCATGAAGAAAGATGAATTCGGGTCAGATTCGTATTCACGCAAAAAACAGATCCGAAAAGTGATGCACTAATCGGAAAGTTTCCGGAGTTTGGACGGTCGGATCGAGCTGAAATTTTGAGAGGTGGTAGATATAGGAATTCCGCAGCCGATCAACGGTTGGATATTCCAAAGGACGTCCGAGCTAGATGTTGGACACCATGCTCCAAACTCGTCCAGATTCCCGTCCAGATTCGACAGGGTTCCGGTATATCGGAGATCGACGGAGATTGCTCCATCGGAACGCGACGAAATTTTATAGTGTTGTTGTAGACTCAATTTCGCACAATTCCACCAAAGGAATCATCAAAACGATGCTCGAGGAGGTGGTGGTAGCAGATAGAAGTTCGCTGTTCGGAAAAACAGCACGGTCGCCCGAGGGCAATGTTGACGTTGAGGCCTCGAGCTCCATGGATGATTCCTCCATGATCATGATAGAGATCAGAGTTGATGTTGATGAAGGACCTCGTCTGAACATGACGATTGGAGGCAGGGCACAGTCTTTGGTCAAGCCAAGGTGACCAGTCGAGCCGGCGACGAAGATGCCGACGTCGCAGGCGAGCCATTGATGTTTTGCCGATCACACAGCGGAACTCTCAATGAAAGCACCATTGTCGGTGTCAATACCGGCAGATCTCGGGTAGGGGGTCCCAAGCTGTGTGTCATGGATCGATGGGTAACAGGAGACAGGGGACGCGATGTTTACCCAGGTTCGGGCCCTCTTAATGAAGGTAATACCCTACTTCCTGCTTGATTGATCTTGATGAATATAGAGATTACAAGAGTTGATCTACCTCGATATCATATGTTGTGGTCTAAAACCTAAGGGTATGATGAATAATGCCATCCTCCTCTATCGACTAGCCTGGCCTCGGCTTATATAACATACCAGAGGCCTAGGATAACAAGAGTCCTAGTCGAATACCCCGGTGGAGAGGAGTCCTTGTCTTGATCATCAAGTCTTGTAGAATCTTCCTCGTATATGCATCGGCTGTCCGAACTGGCCCATGAGTAAACGGCCACGGGGGTCTTCGGCCCAATCCAACTGATCGGGAGACGACGTGGTGAGTACCCCCTAGTCCAGGACACCATCATTGGTACCCTCGTGCATATCAATCAAGGTATCCCAAACTTCCTTTGCATTCTCAAGACGGCTGATTTTGTTGAATTCTTCGGGGCACAATCCGTTGAAGAGGATATCGCAAGCTTGAGCGTTGTATTGTAGCATATTCAACTCTTTCGCGACAGCTTCACAATTCGGTTCTCTCCCATCACAGATTTCACCTTACAAACCAATACACACAATAGCCCAAACGGCGGGGTTATGTCCAAGAATATGCATTTTCATCTTATGCTTCCAACTAACAAAGTTAGTACCATCAAAGTAAGGACCTATACGGTGGTAATTTCCCTCGCTAGACGCCATACTCTCCTAGGTTGTGAAACCAAGGCTATGATCACTAAAAGCTATGGAAATCAAGGAAAATAGAGACCAAAACTCTGATACCACTTGTAGGATCGAAAGTATGTCTAGAGGGGGGTGATTAGACTACTTGATCAAATAAAAATCTAGCCTTTTCCCAATTTTAAGTCTTGGCAGATTTTAGCAACTTAGCACAAGTCAAGCAATCAACCTACACATGCAAGTCTAAGAGTATAGCAGCGGAATGTAAAACATTTGCATATGAAGGTAAAGGGAGGAGTTTGGAGGGAGCAAACGCAATGTAGACACGGAGATTTTTGGCGTGGTTCCGATAGGTGGTGCTATCATACATCCACGTTGATGGAGACTTCAACCCATGAAGGGTAACGGTTGCGCGAGTCCACAGAGGGCTCCACCCACGAATGGTCCACGAAGAGCAACCTTGTCTATCCCACCATGGCCATCGCCCACGAAGGACTTGCCTCACTAGGGTATATCTTCACGAAGTAGGCGATCTCCTTGCCCGTACAAACTCCTTGGTTCAACTCCACAATCTTGACGGAGGCTCCCAAGTGACACCTAACCAATCTAGGAGACACCACTCTCCAAAAGGTAATAGATGGTGTGTTGATGATGAACTCCTTGCTCTTGTGCTTCAAATGATAGTCTCCCAACATTCAACTCTTTCTCATGGATTTGGATTTGGTGGAAAGATGATTTGAGTGGAAAGCAACTTGGGGAAGGCTAGAGATCAAGATTCTTGTGGTTGGATTGGACTATCTTGGTCTCAACACATGAGTGGTGGTTCTCTCTCAGAAAATGTATGCTGGAAGTGTAGGTACGTTCTGATGGCTCTCTACACGAATGAAGAGTGGGTGGAGGGGTATATATAGCCTCCACACAAAATCTAACCGTTACACACAATTTACCAAACTCGGTGGGACCGAATCATGAAACTCGTTCAGACCGATTTAGTTCAAAATGTGAACGTTAGGCTTTTCGGTGGGACCGATTTCATTAGGGTTAGGGCATAACGTAATCTCGGTGAGACCGATCACATAAACTCGGTAGGACCGATTTCTGTAAAAGGCAAACAGAGAGTTGGTCAGGCAAACTCGATGGGACCAAATCGCTCATTTCAGTGAGACTGAAACGTTACGAAAGGGAAACAGAGAGTTTCCATTGCGAACTTGGTGGGACCGATCGCTCATCTCGGTTGGACCGAAACGTTATGAAGGGAAACAAAGAGTTTGCAATCCCATCTCGGTGAGGCCGAGATCCCTATCGGTGTGACCGAACTGACTAGGGTTTCTGGCTATGGCTATGTCAAATGAACTCGGTGGCGCCGGATAGATCAAATCGGTAGGGCCGAGTTTGACTTTTGGTTTGGGACATATGTGGAAATGAGAAAGTGGTTGAGGGATTTTGGAGCATATCACTAAGCATTTTGAGCAAGTAAGCCATTAAGCAACACCTCATCCCCTTTTAATAGTATTGGCTTTCCTATGGACTCAATGTGGTCTTGGATCACTAAAATGAAAATGTAGAGTCTTGAGCTTGAGCCAATATGTGTCCTTAGCATTTTGAGCGGTCCACATTCCTATTCCATGCCATGCCAATCATTGAACTTTCTGAAATGATCATCTTGAAATAGCATTAGTTCAATGAGCTATATGTTGTTAGGAATTACCAAAACCACCTAGGGATAGTTTCACTTTCAAATACCCCTTTTACGGACAGTGTCTTGATAGATCTGGTTAAGACTGATGCCGCCGTCCATAAGGACTCGAGTGAGATGGTATCCGTCGTTAATTGGTTCGAGGACCAGGGCTGCCGAACCTCCATGACGGATACTGGTCGGGTGGTCCCTGTGATCGAAGGTGATCGGACAAGCCGACCACGGGTTGAATTTAGGGGTGACAGGCTCTACGACGTAGATGGCCCTTAGTGCGCGCTTGCGCTCTCTTTTGAGGATATGCGTGACATATATCATGTTCATTGTTTTCACCTCAGGGGGGAATTTCTTTTGTCCCCCTGTGTTCGGTGGGCGGGGCTCATCATCGTCCTCGCTGGGCGGCCCTTTCCCCTTATGTTCGGTATTTAACTTACCGGCCTGTTTGAAAACCCAACAGTTTCTGTTGGAGTGATTGGCAGGCTTGTCAGGGGTGCCATGAATCTGGCAAGGCCCATCGAGTATTTTGTCCAAATTAGATGGACCATCTTTATTTCCTTTGAATGGCTTCTTCCGCCGACCGGATTTAGAGCCACTGAATCCGTTGTTGACCGTTGTGTCTTCAGTTTCTTCGTTGTTGTTTTGATGCTTATGTTTGTTGTGTCGTGGCCTGCCATTGCCGTCCCTGACTTCGGAGGTGCCAGGGTCATTGGTACTGTTGCTTATACGAGCCAACCAACTGTCCTCTCCCACGCAGAAGCGGGTCATGAGTACGGTAAGAGCTGCCATAGACTTCGGCTTTTCCGGGCCGAGGTGTCGGGCGAGCCATTCGTCGCGGACGCTATGTTTAAAGGCCGCGAGGGCTTCTACGTCCGAACAATTGACGATTTGGTTCTTTTTAATTGAGAACCTAGTCCAGAGTTTGCGGGCTGACTTTCCGGGTTGCTGGACTATGTGACTAAGGTCATCGGCATCCGGAGGCCGAACATAGGTACCTTGGAAGTTGTCTCTAAAGGCATCCTCCAGATCTTCCAAGCTACCAATGGAGTTCTCTGGGAGGCTGTTTAGCCAGTGCCGTGCTGGTCCTTTCAGCTTTAGGGGGAGGTATTTGATGGCGTGGAGATCGTCACCGCGAGCCATGTGAATATGGAGAAGAAAATCCTCAATCCATACCGCGGGATCTGTCGTTCCATCGTATGAATCGATGTTTACGGGTTTAAACCCTTATGGAAATTGGTGCTGCATTACCTCATCTGGAAAGCACAAGGGGTGTGTGAAGCCTCTATATCGGGCAACGTCACGACGGAGTTCGGATGACATCCGTGTTCGGTTTTTAGCCCGGATTCGGTTATGCTTATCGCGCCAAGCTTGAAGACCGTCGTCTCTCGTTGGAGCGCGTCCCCTTGATCCGTAGATTGATCTGGTTTAGCCGGCTCTATTGTCTAGGTCCTGACGTAAGTCGTAGGTGTAGCCCGGAGCCGCTACCTCTTTGCCTCGACGGCGAGGTGGCGTGGGCTAGTGTTCGCTGTAAGCGGCCGATCTGTCTCGCCCATGTGGTGGCCAGTCTGGTTCATCAGCCTGATTGTATCTTGACGGTATTGGCTCTAGGGCCTCGTCGTCGAATTGTGGCAGTAGCCGACGCTTCAGATAACTCTTTGTTGGGCGCTCGAGGCCGTATTCCTCGGCTGCAAGGACCTGGGTCCATCTATCGTTGAGCGTATCCTGTTCGGCTTGAAGCTGTTGCTGTTTCTTTTTTAGGCTCCTCGCAGTTGCGATGAGTTGTCGCTTAAAGCGTTCTTGCTCGACGGGTTCCTTTGGCACGATGAAATCTTCATTGCCGAGGCTGACTTCCTCCTCGGAGAGCGGTAAATAGTTACTGTCCTCTGAATCCTCATTTTTGGCCAGTTCGTCTGGGTTGACTTGTCCGTCTTCCCAATCATCCTGCTCTACGGCAGGCTCGATGGGGTGGTCAGAGTATTCAACATTCTCCGGAGTGTCATGGTATCTGGTGCCGGTATTGCTTTCTTTTCCCTGCCGCGGTCATGAGCGACGCCGCTGGCGTCGACGCTTTGGTGGTACCTCGACGGGCTTGTCCTCGATAGGATCCTGATTGCCATCGCCGTCCTCTTTGGGTGTATCCACCATGTACACGTCGTATGTAGAAGTGGCAGTCCAACGTCCAGTGATACGCGGGTTTTGACCTGGTTCGGCTCCGGCATCGTCGTCCATACCATCGATGTCTTCGGAGGCATAGTCAAGCATGTCGGTTAAGTCTTCGACAGTGGCTACCAAGTGGGTGGTGGGTGGGACGTAAAATTCCCCGCACTCAGCCCCTAGTTCGGGTTGTGCGTAATTCGGAGGTGATACCTCCGTGATGGCGAGAGATCGCATTAAGTCCAAGGCCTCGTTTAGGAGTGAAGGCCGGACGGGGAACCGAGGTCCTGCGGAGCTGGGCATGGTATAGTCTATCAGGTTGTGCTCACTGGACACAGACCTCAAGAGTTCGGAGTTGGCACCTAGAGACGAGTTAGGCTCTCCGATGACAAGGAGGGTCCTGGTTGATTCCAGGCTCGCCGAATATACAGTTGCCTCTGGGTCTTCGGCAAAGAACTCCATGGTAGGAGAGGGTCCGGTTGGTTTCAGACTCCCATCTTCGGATGAGGTGGCCTGCTCTGGATCTATGGCCAGGGCAGGGATGATAGTTGGTCTATGAGCAGTGCCTGATGACGGATCCGACAGGTCTCCTTCTTGGAGAGGAGGAATAGTGGTCGAGGCCGTGAACCCTTCGAAGATCAAGTCTCCTCGGATATCGGCAACGTAATTCTGGCTCCCGAATCTGATCTGATGACCAGGGGCGTAGCTGTCGATCTGTTCAAGGCGACCAATTGAATTGACACGCAGAGCGAAGCCGCCGAATATGAAAAGTTGACCGGGGAGAAAGATCTCCCCGGAAACAACACCGTTGTTGATGATCGAACGAGCCATCGAACCTTCTGCCGACGACACAGTTGAACTCTCAATGACAGCACCAATGTCGGTGTCAAAACCGGCCGATCTCGGGTAGGGGGTCCCGAACTGTGCGTCTGAGGATTGAAGGTAACAGGAGACAAAGGGGACACGATGTTTACCCGGGTTCGAGCCCTCTTTAACGGAGGTAATACCCTACTTCCTGCTTGATTGACTTTGATGAGTATAGGGGTTACAAGAGTTGATCTATTTCGAGATCGTAATGTCTAGACCCTGGGTGTCTAGACTGTATGAATTCTGATAGCCTCTACGGACTAAACCCTCCGGTTTGTATAGACACCGGAGGGGCCTAGGGTTGTACATAGTCGGTTTACAGAGGAAGGAAATTATACATCCAGACGCCAATCTTGCCATCCACGCAAAGGAGAGTCCCATCCGGACACAAGGACAGGTCTTCTGCCTTGTATCTTCACGGCCCATCAGTCCGGCCCATGTTACATAACCCGGACACCCGAGGACCCCTTAATCCATGACTTCCTCAATCATGATTAAGGAAATATAATAATAACCATTTCATTATTGCCTCTAGGGCATATTTCCATCACTGCGGACCTTGGCAGCGTTGTCGTTCGCCTCAGCCGCGATCTGCTCAACAGAAGGTCGCGCTCCGCCTCCATTACGCTAAGATGTCAACGCTTGCGGCAGATGGTGCGGGCGCTACGCACAAACTCGTATAGCGCCGGCTACTCATCGACGCAACCCAGATCCTTTGCGATCATGGTGACGGGGGCCTGCTCGTCGAAGATATGTCCCTCTGCGGGCAGGTGCTACTTGAGGAACTGCAGATTGTACCGATGCTCCTCATGCAACATCCAAAACGCGAAAATCGGCTGCGGAGCGGCGGGCCGGAGCAGGCACCTCGACCGCCGCACCGGTGTGAATGCTGCGCCATTCGGTCGGCATGTGCCAGTGACCGGTCATGTCGGCTTTGAATCGATATGAATGCGGCATGGAGTGGAGTAGCGGTTGGAGTGGAAAGAGATAAATGGTTTTGTGTGGGTCTATGGTGTTGGACGCCCATAAACCTCCTTCAAATTTGCCTCGGGTTGGGAGAATTCGGACGTGCCCTATTTGCGGATGTTTGATGGACAATGTTGAAAGGCATAAAGTGTCTCAACAATTCAGACATTTACAAACGGTTCAATATATAGTGTTAGAGATGTCCTGAGAAGCTTGTCTGAGGGGAGAAACACAGCATGGTCAAGAATGTCACCGTTAACACTTTCTGACGCAATATTATGGCCAAGTACGATACACGAACAAAAAAGAATGAAACAAAAAGAGAGAGAAAGCTATGGGAGCTGACACAGCCAATGATTTGCTACAGACCACCGTGATGCACGATCGGGGCACTTTCACGCAAGGAGGAAGCCCTTATGAGGGCTATCTCACCATCTTATATCGTTTGACCGTGTATTTGGTTCGGTTGTTGCTTTATATAAAGCAGAGCAAAAGCCTATTTCGAGAGGCAGCCACCGCTGTTGGTAGAGTAGGCTTTGCTCGTTGGGGTCAGCGGTGGGATAGGGACCGGAGGAACGACCTTTTAATTTCTCATCATATCTTTTTTCTTAATGTACTTTAAAACAAACAGTCCCTCTCTTGAAATTTAATACTCCTACTGTGATTTCTTTATCACTACTTAGCAAGTTCAGACTTTAATCTCGGCATTTCCTTAACATAATATTCCCTGTACATTCATGTATTCATCCATTATTTTACATCGGAGAACCGTCAGAAAGATATTCAGAGCCCCTAGAACCTAATTATATATTATACTGCGCATGCATAAGCATAAAGTCGTAAAATATTCCCTGTAATTGTGAGCCAACAGAATGTGTGGAAACCAGAAAACTAGGGCCGCGTAATCAGATTCATTCAAGAACGGCTTAGCCCGAAGGGCCGTTATACACTGGTCAAAAAGAGAATGAAATGGAGGGAGCAGGTGCCTTTGAATATATGCACAGCACCCGCGTAACACTACAAAATTTGAAATATGCATCGAGAAGCTTTGCTTGCACCTCGCGATGACTATACGAAATTAACAACCACCAATTGATCCGAGCACTACAGTGGAATCACAAAAAGAACACCAACCTCTAACTTGCACTAACCCAAATCATTTATAAAAAGACGACGCATATACTTTTTCAAATGCTCTTGCCATTTTGGTATCTTTTATGTGCCAAGTTGGTATCAAGTACCTATAAATAGCTGGATGACCTGTTTTGGATTTGTATATTTTGTGACAATTGTGTAGAGTTATGTCCAACAAGATGTTTATCAATGACTGAAGAATACAAACTTCCTACCTACGATCGTCATCAATTCAATTACAATCGAATAGGTTTAAGTCGACTACCAATCTACAAAGGGAGATTACACAATTCAAACTATTAGGAATTCGACAGAAAGTAAAATAGGTGAAGATAAATCTCCGAATTGAAGAACGGTTATGACTATTAAACTTGTGTTTTCCCTTTTACTATGAAAATCTAGTGATTCTTTACTAATAACTATAAATAAAAGAATAAGCACAGCTTATTTTGTGACTAGATTTTATTATTATTTATGTTTCTTGTTAAACACTAATTATTTTGTAATGTGTGTCTGAATTGCAAAATCAAGTTCAAATCTCTCTCTCTCTCTCTCTCTCTCTCTCTAGCTTAAATTTAAAATATTCCAGTACGTATTATGGTTCGCTTCTATGCAATTAAGTTTAATGTTATATTTATATTGTTAATAAAAGTTGTAACGCAAATTTTTTAGGAAACTATATGTTTATCAGTGACCAAAGAACATAATTTTTTACCTATGATCATCATGAATTTATTTATAATTAGGTTTGACTCGTTACCAGTCTACATAATGGGATATTACACAACTCAAACAATTATGAATTCAACTTAAAGTAAAATAGGTGAAGATACATCTCCAAATTCAAGCACGGTTACCAACTACTAAACTTAGACTTTTTTCCTTTTGCTATGAAAATCTAATGATTCTTTACTAATAACTATCAAGAAAAACAAATCACTACAACTTATTTTTGTGACTACATTTATTATTATTTATATTTCTTGTTGCACATTAATTCTTTTGTAATATGTGTCTGACTTAGAAAAATCAAGTTCAAATGTCCCTATCTCTCTCGCTTAAGGTTAAAGTCTTAAAGATGCCGGTATGTATTATGGTTTGCTTCTATGCAATTAGGTAAGTTTGATGTTATGTCTACTGTTAATAAAAGTTGCACTGCTAAATTTGGGGAAACTGTACTGGGCCATCTTGTGATGGAATGTATCATATATTAGAGATGATACCTTGCGTGTTGCTGCGAGAATTGGATGCAATCTTTTCAATGAGAGATTTGATATTATAAAACACTAGTATTTAGATTAACAATATGAGAATTGAAACTGATTATAATATCTTGTTGTCGGCATAATAGAAAGCAGGGTACCCCGAGCGTACCGACAGAACAAGAAAATATGTTGAAATCCCTCCTCCCAATTAACACTACAATGGCTTCACCACGTGGGGGCATGTAGATCTTTGTGAAGATTTACTGCTAAGTAAATCTACTCCGAGAGCCCCTCGAATGTCCATTCATCATAGAATTTTGCACGCACCTAGCGCACTTTAGCATCTTCGATGCCGAAAAAATTCAGGTTTTTGAAAAATTGTTTTAGGAGTTTCTTCTTCTTCTTCTGAATTTACTGTTCCTGGGTGGGAGCAGATAAACTGGGCTCACTCAAACATGACAATTTACATTAGTGAATCAGCAGCTTAGAACTTAGAGAGATTAGGCACAGTCCTGAAGGGACAAAGTGTTGTGCACAGATACCTTAAATAATGCATCCGGGGATATAAAATGTGGAATAGATCAGACCATATCTAGAATTTTAAATGTGCTGTCAAAGCCTGAAAAGGGCATTAAACATTTGCAGCAATGGACGTGTCCATCTAGGGCATTCGCTAGGCCAGAAATTCGCATTTTCTTTGTTCTCCATTACCTGAAATGCAAAAAAAGAGATGCGTATAGGCGATGCTATGTGCTTACAATATAGCATGTCTAGTCTTAATCAGTACGTGGGCAGATCTCTTTGCCTAAGCTTTTTTTTGTTTGCGAGAACTCTTTGTCTAAGCTCCAACTGTAAAAGCCTAGCCAAGTTACATAATTCTCGCATTGTCTGTCTCCGCCTTTTCCCCAAGTGCATGCAGACAGAGATTCCTGCTTGCTTGTTCGTCGAATTTACTTATTCAGAAGTGATGTTAGTCGTTAGATTTGAACTGTGTGATTAATATAAAGGGCCTAGCTTAGCCATAGGTTTATTCTTGTGCATCTGTCAGTACTTTTGCTTCACCCGCGAATAAAGCTCAGGACCGTTTCCCTGCATGAAAACGACCGCAATTATGCATGACGCCCGCCGGCCACGGTTTATGCTTGGGAGGAGACGAGCAACAGCGAAACGGAGGGAGAAGATTCACCAGGGGAGATGGATTCGGCCTGCGACTGTGCCGAACACTCTCGTCCTGGGAAGCAACTCGCCTGGGCCTCAGGCTCTCATGGGCGCATTCCACTCTTGACAGGCAAGTTAGCGGAGGGAATGTACCGACGAGGCGTCGGCACGCAGCGCTCGTCCTTTCCCTGGGATGCCCTGCTCCTCTCGTACCTGTGACCACCCCGCCACCGACTGACCAGCCAACACCAACCCGAGGAAAGGAGAGGCAATGGAAGAAAAACACCGGGCGGCCGGAGAAGGAGGACGACTCCTCCCTCCTCCGCCACCAACTGCACAACCCCGCACGGAAAAGATGATGGAAAAGCGGCCATCGTCGGTCCATCCCGCATCTCGCTGCCGCTTAATTTTCCACCGGCACCGCCTACTTGTCCCGCGACCATACGCTACGAACTCATGGGCCTCGAATATCTTCCGTCTTCTCCAGAGCCCGGCTTTTGGAGATTCCTCTCATAAACTAACCGCAAGATTGGATGAATCTTTGTTTTGTTTATGTACACACAGAGTCACGGAGTCCACAGGCATGGATGATACGGATGGGCGCGTGAATGAATGCATCGTGAGAAGTGAGAACCAGCTGTGTGTGGCGTATCGTATCTAATCCATGGCTCCATGCATGTATAAGAATATGATATACTACTAGAGAAAAGCGAGAGACATGCTGATATTTTTCTCCATGCGGTAGCCAACGGTGTGGAGCCGAGCATGGACATGGTGGTGGTGGTGGTCATTTTTACGACTACAGTTGTGCGCAAGTGGGGGCAGCCTCTCGCAACTGGACTATTCGGATTCCATTTGCCTGCCTATAAATTCTCCGAGCCGCGAGCACTGCAGATGCCAAACCACCCAACCTGCTAACCAAGCAAGGCAAAGTGAAGCAAAGCAGCTTGGAGAGGAGACCAGCGGATACTGCCTGAAATCCAAAGGTAAGTTCTTGGCAATCTGCTTGGTCTGGCTCTGAAATGGGTGGTGTGCGTGTTACTAGGTCTGCAAATAGCATTGTCTGCCCCTGTCCCAATGGGCGGCGACGCTAGGCAGCTAGAGGATGGCTTTGTCCTCTGCATTCGTTCAGTTAGTCCGTGTTTATCCACTTCTCCCGTGTGTGTTCAATCAAGAACCTTCCATTTCTGAAACGAAGCGCTGAAAAGGGAGGCTTTTTGCACATGGAAATGCCTGTTAGCAAAGTGGGCATGCTTTCAGGAATTGCACCCATTTCCCTTTGTCCATTCAGGCATGGGAATGTCGTCCTTTCCTAATAGCAAGAACAAAATCTTGCTTAGAAAAAGCTTGGATATGTCTCTGAGTTGCGACCATGCCTGCATGCATAGGAGTCCTAGTAGAGACAGGGTACCAATTGAGCACCAAAGGTGTCGGTTGACTCAGGTTTTCAGCCACTTGCTGGCGAGGGAACATGGCGCATAAATTTATTTCTACCATTCTTTCTTTTTATATGTTCCAAAAGGAAAAAAGTTTTCACCAGTTGTTTTGCTGCTTGCAGCACCTTTTCTTTTTCTTCCATGTACTGTTTTCGCCACACTTTCACTTGGTTTCACCTGGGGTCAAATCTAGCACCATGCATGATATGATAACAGCGAATCACAGACCATGTACTGAAAGCTTGACAGTATTGTACTTTTATCTGAACCTGGCTTCTCAATCAGTCACACCAAACCCAGCCAAAAAGGAGATCTCAGTTAGACATATCACGCTCTGTTTGCGCAAAGCGGCCTAAACAGATGCCTCGAGAATATTTGTTTACACCTACCGTGGGCAGGGGCAGGGTATAATTTGTGCAAAATGAGGATGTACTGCACAATTAACCAGAGTTCTGACCCTGTATATTACATGACCGCAGGAAGAAGGCCAATCAACTCCCGAGACTTGAGATCGAGCTAGTCCACTACCACACAGTAGCCGGCAATGGCTTCCTCTTTGCTCCACTGCTCCGACAAGCTCCCGTTCATGGACGTGGAGACCATCCTCCACATGAAAGAAGGCCTCGACGAGAGCAGCTACGCGCAGAACTCCTCGCTCCAGAAAAGGGGCATGGACACCCTCAAGAGCCTCATCATCAACTCGGCGACGGACGTGTACATCTCCCAGATGCCGGAGAGGTTCACGGTGGCCGACCTCGGCTGCTCCTCGGGCCCCAACGCGCTCTGCCTGGTGGAGGACATCATCGGGGGCATCGGCAAGGTCTGCTGCCGGTCGTCGCAGCCGCCGCCCGAGTTCTCGGTGCTCCTCAACGACCTCCCCACCAACGACTTCAACACCATCTTCTTCAGCCTGCCGGAGTTCACCCACAGGCTCAAGTCCGCCGCCAAGTCCGACGAGTGGGGCCGGCCGATGGTGTTCCTGTCCGGCGTGCCCGGGTCCTTCTACGGGAGGCTGTTCCCGAGGACCAGCGTGCACTTCATCTGCTCCTGCTCCAGCCTGCACTGGCTCTCCCAGGTCCCGCCGGGCCTCTTCGACGAGGCCAAGGCGCCGATCAACAAGGGGAAGATGTACATATCGAGCACGAGCCCGCCCGCCGTGTCAGTGGCCTACCGGAGGCAGTTCCAGAGGGACTTCAGCCTGTTCCTCAAGTCGCGCGCCGCCGAGGTCTTCCCCGGCGGGCGGATGGTTCTGGCCATGCTCGGCCGGCAGACCGACGAGTGCGTCGACAGGAGGACGACCTTCCTGTGGGAGCTCCTCTCCGAGTCCTTCGCCGCGCTCGTGTCACAGGGGCTCGTGGAGCAGGACAAGGTGGACGCCTACAACGTGCCCTTCTACGCGCCGTCGCTGCAGGAGATCGAGGTGGAGGTGCGGCTGGAGGGGTCCTTCAGCCTCGACTACGTGCAGACGTACGAGATCAACCTCAGCAGCAGCGGCGACGCCAAGGAGGACGGCAGGACGGTGTCCATGGCGATCAGGGCCATCCAGGAGTCCATGCTCAGCCACCACTTCGGCCCGGACATCGTCGACGCGCTGTTCCACGAGTACACGCAGCTCGTCACCGAGTCCATGGAGAGGGAAGAGGTCAAGAGCGTCCAGATAGGGGTAGTCCTCACCAGGTTGTGACTCGAGTCTGTCTACTGACTCTATTTTTCTTTAGCAAGTTTAGGTTTGACTCTGTTCTATTGTCATATTCAAGGCCTGTTTGGTTGGAGATTTAATTTGCCACGCCTAAGGTAAGGTATCAGCCACACCTGTGGCGCGCCGTAGAAGTGTGGCGAGCAAAACAAACGCCACACCTTTTGGCGAAAATCCTACTGGAGAAACAACTACGCACTGTGGCAAGCCAAACATTAGTATAGAACCAAACGCATGCCTAGAAAGTTGTGGCTCGCCGCACCTTTGGCTTGGCAAGCTAAGGCTGGAACCAAACAGCCCCAGTATTGTTTAGTAGTACTCCGGTCCGGTCCATAAGGAGTAATTGGCAGCAAGTCACATTTATCATTGGAAAATGTTTAAAATCGGCCGACCGGCAGAGACTGACGCCGGTCACCTCCATGTGTGTATCCTTTGTCTCTTCAGCTTTACGCCATGTAGCAAGTTTAGCTTAGAATCTCGAATATCATTTCTAAACCCTGGCTTGTCTCCGCCCGGTTAAAAATATTTCACACAAAATACAAAAAAATTCCAATTTTTGCTCTAAATTCTAGATCATTTAAACATATGAGTAGCTCTCAGAGAAAAGACAAATTGGGTTAGAACAGTAAACGTTTTACATATCCTAAATTTGTGTTTTTTGCCGAGAACTACTCAGATATCCAAATGATCTGGAACTTGGAGCACACCGCACGCACCAAATTATCTACCATGTGATGTGGTCACCTATTATAGGTAGGGTCAAGGACCATGCCAGCATTCGGATGAATACATCAGGAGGATCACTGGACGGCTCTACAACACTCGGGCAACCACACGTCACTCGGCGTCAGGAACAACCACTCGGATGTACAGGACAAGGAGGCGTCGTGGAGCTGCAACGGTCGAGGCATCCTAAGTCATCCAGTAAATAGAGTTATGGCTACCGTTACTTGTAACTGCTGTAGTATAGGCTCATTAGACTAGTAAACTGCCTCATTCAATGTCATTAATTACCCCGGCGGCGTGGGAGACATGGGGCTGCAGCGCACTCTATATAAGCCGCCCCCCTCTCCATAGCCGGGCACGTTCAACCCTTGTAACCATATCTATCAAATCAAAGCAAGCCTCAGGGCACGAGACGTAGGGCTGTTACCTCCACCGAGTGAGGGGCCTGAACTCGTTAAACACCGAGTGTTACACCTACACCGTAGCTAGACTCTGCCCCTTATTCGTACCCCTAGTACTCATTGTCAGGATCATAACCCCGACAGTTGGCGCCCACCTTGGGGCTAGGCGTCCAGCAAAATTTCACGGTGTAGGTGGATTTCTTCATCATCGTCGTCATCATGTCAGTCGACGGCGAAGTCCACTTCGGGGCAATCTCCTTCATCGCCGATGACTCAGGGTGGCTACGCGAGGCCGCGCTGGACGTGGAGGCGTTGCCCATCCGTGGCGCGACACACTTCTGAGCCTCTTCCTATGGAGTCCTTCTCCGACAGCCCTCGGCTCCATACCGAGCGGTTGTCCATCCCACCCTTGTGCGTTGTCGCAAGCGCTCCGGGCGTTCGCGGCTGCAACGCTGGATCAATCACGCTGTCGCCACTCAGGCGGCGGCGGAACAAGTGGCGGCCATCGAGTTCGACGATCCCGCCCTCGACCTCTCGAACGGATCACTCGGCGACTCCTCAGAGGAATCCGAGTCCGAGAGCATTGAGTCGACTGCCGAGATTCTCATGGCAGACAACTCCGAGCACCACGTGCCCCCGGGTTACCCGGAGCCCAAAGGCGACCGCGCGGATGCATCTCACGCCAACACCAACGGCGGCTTCCCGGGACACGAGCCGTATGTGCCTAAGGCTCTCACTCGGGAGCAGCGAGACGAGCTCCGTCGCTAGAACGACCAGCTCCTGAACACTCCCATCACCGGAACGTCTCCTGAGGCATTAGCCATGTAGTGGACTCGCCTGGCTACTTTGGCCGAGCGCGATCGCCTCGAACCGCTCCAGAGGGAGCTGGACGAACGCGAGCGCAGTGAACCCAACTCCAGTCGGCACAAGCGTCGACTCTACTCGAGTGACCAACCTCGTAAGTATCAAGTCCTTACTCCGTTGCAAAATCTAGCAGCTCCCACTCGAAACGCGGACTCCATCCAGCCCTCTAGCTCTTCAGCCGGAGAAGGGATTCGTCAGATCTAGGCGCTCCTCAAGATAGCACTGTCGTAGAATGCGGCGGTGTCCCAGTCCAGAGACCGGATCCATAGCACATCTGTGCGTGCGGAGACCGTCCAGTCGGCCCATAGCCCACTCGGCTCGGGCAGGCGCCGAGCTACTTCCTCCTCCAGAGATCGTCATGAAGATCGAAGACGCGATCGAGTTGCGTCGCCCTGGCATAACGACGACTACGATCGCGTCCTGATACCTCCACCATGAGATGTCGCGTACGGGCGCCAGCCCTACGATGGCAGACAGATGCACGGCGCTGACCGCAGGTTGAGTCCTACTCGCCCGTCGAGGGACACTCAAGACCCGCTGTTCAATGCGAGATCTGTTCTCGCTCAGAACCTGGTCAGCAGAGGCTGGGCCCTGCGAGAGGGCCAAGATCACGACGTGCCAAGTGGTTCCGTACCATCAGGTCCTAAGTGCTTCAGCCGTTACATACGAGCGGCTGAGATTCCCAACAACTTCAGGTTGGCCACGGGAATCAGCAAGTTCACCGGTGAATCCAAGCCCGAAATTTGGCTAGAAGATTACCGAGTGGCAGTTCAGATTGGCGGCGGCAACGATAATGTGGCCATGAGACATTTGCCACTGATGCTAGAGGGCTCCGCTTGGGCTTGGCTAACACAGCTCCCACCGAGTAGCATTTTCTGCTAGGACGACCTGGCGAAGGTGCTCGTCAAGACCTTTGAAGGCACATACAAGAGGGCAGGAGGTTTGGCCGAGTTGCAGCACTGTGTGCAGAAGTAGAATGAGACTCCCCGAGAGTATATCCAGCGGCGGACCACTCTACACAATACAGTGGAGAACGTCACCGAGCACCAAGAAATCTGCGCCTTCAAGGCCGGAGTTAGATATCGGGAGCTGAACATGAAGTTCGGCTGAACTGAGATCCCGACTCTCAGTCAGGCTATGGAGATAGCCAATCGGTATGCCTATGGTGAAGAAGAAGACCAACTGAGGAGCAACAAGAGCCAAGCTGGCGATGCTCATCAGTCGGAGAACAAGAGCAAGAAGCACAAGCGAAAAGCAGATGCTAGAGGAAGTGTCGAGGCTGCAGCTCTAGCCAGCCAAGGCAAAAAGAGGTCCTAGAAGTAGAAAAAAGAGTGGAAAGGGAAGAAGCAAGTCACCATGAAGAGTGATATCCTCGACCAACCTTGTCAGATCCACACCAAGAAGGACGAGGAGGGCAATTTGATTTTTCCCAAACACACCACTCGGGAGTGTCGACTCCTGAAGCAAGAGATGCGAAAAGATTCTTCTGGGGACAAGGATGAAGATGACGATGATGGGGCCAAGGGTACTTTCGGGTACCCCAATGTCAAGAACGTCTTGATCTTTGCTGATGTCGAAAGCAAGAGTCACCTCAAGGTAATCAACCGAGAGGTCAACATGGCAGTTCCGACTGTTACCAAATATCTCGACTGGGCTAAGACACCGGTGACCTTTGATCAGTCTGACCACCCGTCTCACATACCGACCCCTGGGCGGCAGGCCTTGGTGGTAGATCCGGTCGTAGGAGGAGTCCGACTGCGCAAAGTCCTTATGGACGATGACAACGGGCTTAATATCACTTACACCGACACCTTAGAAGCAATGGGCATTCCGATGACCCAGCTCCGCAAGAGCATCATGCAGTTCCACGGGGTAATCCCTGGGAAGAAGGCCAAATCACTCGGTCAGATCACCCTCAATGTCGTATTCGACGAAGAGAAGAACTTCCAAAAGGAACGGCTGACTTTTGAGGTGGTGTACTTCCAAAGCGCGTATCACGCCATCCTGGGTAGGCCTGCCTATGCACGTTACATGGCCCGTCCATGTTACGTGTACCTTAAACTCAAGATGCCAGGGCCGAAAGGCGTGATCACCATCACAGGCAATCGGAAGTTGGCCGAAGAGTGCCTCCAGAAGGGCTCCCAGATCACTGACGACCAGATGGCGATGGCCGAGCTAGACGAATACAAGAAGGCGGCAGACCCAAGCAAACTATTGAAGTCCAAGAAGCTGACTGTGGAATCCGCTTTTCAGCTGGTGGGAGAAATGAAGCCGGTGAATATCCACCCTAAGGACCCGAGTGTTGCCCCGACCAACATCTCCACCACCCTGGACAACAAATAGGAAGTCGTGCTCGTCCAGTTCCTCCGTGAGAACTGGGACATCTTCGCATGGAAACCTTCTGACATGCCGGGTGTTCCCAGGGAGCTGGCCGAGCACAGACTCCGTGTCAATTTGACGATGAAGCCTGTAAAAGAACATCTTCGGAGATCTTCCACCGAGAAGCACAAGGCAATTGGCGAAGGGACAGCGCGGCTCTTAGCCGTCGAGTTCATCCGAGAGGTGTACCACTCCGAGTGGCTCGCCAATGTCGTCTTAGTGCCAAAGAAAGACAAGTCTCTCCGAATGTGTGTAGATTTTAGGCATATCAATCGGGCCTGCCCGAAAGATCATTTCCCTCTTCCTCGCATAGATCAGATAGTAAACTCTACTGTCGGGTGTGAGCGGTTGTCGTTTCTGAATGCGTACTCCGGGTACCATCAAATTCGACTGTACGGCCTTGATGAAATAAAAACAACATTCATCACCCCATTCGGGTGTTTCTGTTATATCATGATGCCATTTGGGTTGAAAAATGCTGGGGCCACATTCTAACGTATGATTCAGAAGTGCTTATGAAAGCAAATCAGTCGGAACATAGAGGCCTATATGGATGACATCGTGGTCAAGTCTAGGGAAGGTTCTGACCTCCTGACCGACTGAAAGGATCGAGAAGAGGTGTCTAGAGTGGGGGTGATTAGACCCTAAACAAGCAAAAGTAGCAGTTTTTAAGTTCTTCAAGTTGAGGTGGAGTTTTAGCATTCACAATACATTTCAAGCAAGCATGGCAAGAGTATATGAGCAGCGGAAAGTAAAGCATGCAAGTTGCAAGAAAGTAAGGGAATGGGATTGGAGTGTGCAAACGCAATTGGAGACACGGAGATTTTTGGTGTGTTTCCGATAGGTGGTGCTATCATACATCCACGTTGGTGGAGACTTCAACCCACGAAGGGTAACGGTTGCGCGAGTCCACGGAGGGCTCCACCCACGAAGGGTCCACGAAGAAGCAACCTTGTCTATCCCACCATGGCCATCGCCCACGAAGGACTTGCCTCACTTGGGTAGATCTTCACGAAGTAGGCGATCTCCTTGCCCTTACGAACTCCTTGTTTCAATTCCACAATCTTGACGGAGGCTCCCAAGTGACACCTAACCAATCTAGGAGACACCACTCTCCAACAGGTAATAGATGGTGTGTTGATGATGAACTCCTTGCTCTTGTGCTTCAAATGATAGTCTCCCCAACACTCAACTCTCTCTCACAGATTTGACTATGGTGGAAAGATGATTTGAGTGGAAAGCAACTTGGGGAAGGCTAGAGATCAAGATTCTTGTGGTCAGATTGGAATGTCTTGGTCTCAACACATGAGTAGGTGGTTCTCTCTCAGAAAATGTATGCTGGAAGTGTAGGCACGTTCTGATGGCTCTCTCACAAATGGAGAGGTTGGTGGAGGGGTATATAGCCTCCACACAAAATCTAACCGTTACACACAATTGAGCCAACTCGGTCAGACCGAATAGGTGAACTAGGTGAGACCGATTCAGTTCAAAATGTGAACGTTAGGTTTTTCGGTGGGACCGACATGATCAACTCAGTGGGACCGATGAGCTAGGGTTAGGGTAGAACCTCATATCGGTTTGACCGATTACATACTCGGTGAGACCAATTTTAGTAATAAGCAAACAGAGAGTTGGTCAAGCAAACTCGGTGGGGCCGACTGCCTATTTCGGTGAGACCGAAATAGTTGCAACAGGCAACAAAGAGTTTGCAAGCCCATCTCGGTGAGACCGAGATCCCATCGGTGAGACCAAACTGATTAGGGTTTCTGGTAGTGGCTATTACAAGTGAACTCGATGGCGCCGGATGAATCAAATCGGTGGGGCCAAGTTTGACTTTAGGTTTAGGACAATTGGATTTGACAAAGTGGTTGAGGGCTTTGGAGCATATCACTTGCACTTTGAGCAAGTAGATCATTAAGCAACACCTCATCCCCTTTTAATAGTATTGGCTTTTCCTATGGACTCAATGTGATCTTGGATCACTAAAATAGAAATGAAGAGTCTTGAGCTTTTGCCAATCTTCTTTGTCCTTAGCATTTTGAAGGGGTTCCACATCCTCTTGTCCATGCCACGCCTTTGTTGAACTTTCTGAAATATACTAGATGAAAATATTAGTCCGACAAGAGATATGTTGACATTAATTACCAAAATCACCCAGGGAGAACTTGTGATTTCACCGACCTCGCTGAAACTTTCGCGAACCTTGTACCAGCGGGCAAGTTACTCGGTTTCCTCGTTTCCGAACGTGGGATCGACGCCAATCCTGAGAAGATCGGGACCATCATCCGAATGAAGCAACCAGAGCGTCTCCATGACGTGCAACGCCTCACGGGTTGCCTGGCAGCCCTGAGCAGATTCATCTCAAGACTCGGTGAAAAAGCCCTGCCGCTTTACCGATTGATGAAGAAGTCTGATAGGATCGAGTGGACTCCTGATACGTATCCAACGTATCTATAATTTTTTATTGTTCCATGCTATTATGTTATCTGTTTTGGATGTCTTATATGCATTAATATGCTATTTTATATTATTTTTGGGACTAACCTATTAACCTAGAGCCCAGTGCCAGTTTCTGTTTTTCCTTGTTTTTGAGTTTTACAGAAAAGGAATATCAAACGGAGTCCAAACGAAATAAAACTTTCGCGATGATTTTTCTTGGACTAGAAGACACCTGTAGGACTTGGAGAGGGGGTCAGAGGAGTCCCGAGGGGCCCAAAAGCCCTCAGGGCGCGCCCTAGGGGGGCACCCCCTGGCTAGTGGACACCTCGGGAGTCCCCCAACCCTAATCTTTGCACTATAAATTCCCAAATATTCCCAAACCATCAATGGCATCCACCAAAATACTTTTCCGCCGCCGCATGCCTCTGTTCCTGTGAGATCCCATCTTGGGGCCTTTCCGGCACCCTGCCGGAGGGGGATTCGATCACGGAGGGTATGTACATCAATCTTGATCCCATCTTAGATATGAACTCTTTCTCCCCCTGAATCTGATATTGGATAATGGGAGAAGATAGGGTAAGAGAAAATCAGAGCAACGAAAAGACAGAGCAAAGTAACATCTACTAACATGTCTTTCCCCTCTTAAAGACATGTGACTTCTCTCCTCCATGGTTAATAAGCATCTGAAGAAGCTAAGATGTGCTTTCTCTCTTATGTGATAAGCTTTGATGTGCTCTCTCTCTCTCTCCCCCTTTGACATCAATTTCCAAGAAGGGATCTTCTGGAGCATGAGTCATATAGGTTTGGTCGTTGACTCACATTACAAAGCAGCATGTAATTTAAGATGCTAGTAGAGGATAAGAATCATCGAGTGGAGCTAAAGTAGAACTAACATTGTAATGGCAAAATGTTTTCTCCGCAGTGAAATCGGTAACGCCGAGTTACTTTCATTGGTGACACGGAGTTAGCAGTGTCATAGAGGATGCATATCGGTCAGACCGGGTTTGTCCTTGTCGGTTGTACCGATTAACAATCTACAATGCAGTATTGCAGTTCGGTCTAGCCAAGAGGCAGAAATCGGTGAGACCGAGTTCAATACAGAAGAAAATATTTTTTCATCTCAGCTCACTTGGCAAATAAAATCTCACAAGGATTTGCAGGTAATTACCTGAAAGATTTGCAATGAATTAAATGCACAGAATGCAGAGACAGAAAGAAATGAAATCTAGATGAAGCAAACAAGCAAGAAACAAATGTAAGAACACAAAGTAACACTAGAGAACTTCATCTAGAGGGGGTCGGCAACAAAGTCACCTATGTTAGAGTATATTGACTTAGGAGTCAAGTGAGGTCACTTGATCATAGGTCATACTCATCGTTTAAGCTCAAAATGGGGTTACCATTTTTTGTTTAAGCATTTTTATGTATTCACGTCTTGTTGAGATGCTTTGACCCATGTCTTGGTGTAAAGCTTCTCTAAGATGGAATAACATACCTTGGATGGTGGTGTTGATCTTGATCATGTGGTCGAACTTGTGTTGGATGCTCAAGGTTGATGTAGTTCATCAAGAGTTGGGAGCATCGCTTGTAGTTTGAGTTCATCTACCTACATGGGTTAGTTTTGCAAGGGAGAGCACTTGTGTATCCAAAATGACAATCATGAAATTTGATACCAAATGAGATTTGATATATAGAAATTGTCAAAGGATATGTTGAAAGGATTCATGCTTCCTTGTCTTCAACCACCATATTGTAGAGACTTAGTGATGTACAGATTGCTCAAGATGTGAGTGAGTTGCAATCTCATAGATTTGGGCTTATCCAAGTACCTACAAGGGTTAGATAACATGCAAGGGTACAAGTATAGATCCAAGACATATGATCATCATCATAAGAGAAATATCAAGGATTAGTCAAAGGCTCATGCCTGGCATGCATCCAAATGGAGTTTCTACTCCAAGTTTGGGGCATCAATGATGTTTAATTCACCTCTCAAACGGCAAAATACTTTCTCATCAAGCGGTTTGGTGAATATATCTGCCAATTGCTTATCGGTACGAACATGCTTAAGATCGATGTCTCCTTTAGCAACATGATCTCGAATGAAATGATGACGAACTTCAATATGCTTAGTTCGAGAATGTTGCACGGGATTGTGAGCAATCTTAATATCACTTTCATTATCACAAAGCAATGGAACATGTTTCACATATATCCCATAATCTTTAAGAGTTTGGGTCATCCAAAGTAATTGAGCACAACATGAACCGGCGGCAATGTATTCCGCTTCGGCGGTGGATAAGGATACCGAGTTTTGCTTCTTGGAGGACCAAGACACAAGAGATCTACCAAGAAATTGACAAGTACCTGAAGTAGACTTTCTATCAACCTTGTCACCGGCATAGTCCGAATTGGAGTAGCCAACAAGATCAAAAGAAGACCTCTTAGGATACCAAATGCCAAAGTTTGGTGTATGAATTAAGTATCTCACTATCCTTTTCACAGCCTTAAGATGACATTCCTTAGGGGCCGCTTGATATCGTGCACACATGCACACACTTAGCATAATGTCGGGACGGGAGGCACATATATATAACAATGAACCAATCATAGAGCGATAAACCTTTTGGTCAACTGGTTTGCCATCCTTTGTCAAGTCAAGATGTCCACTAGTAGGCATGGGTGTTTTCATACCTTTGCTTTCTTGCATGTTGAACTTCTTGAATAAGTCCTTGGTATACTTTGTTTGGGAAACAAAGGTACCCTCCTTAGTTTGCTTGATTTGCAAAGCAAGAAAGAACTTGAGTTCACTCATCATAGACATCTCAAACTTCTCCGACATTAGCCTTCCAAACATTTCACTAAAATGAGAGTTAGTCGAACCAAATATGATATCATCCACATAAATTTGGCGCACAAATAATTCACCATTAACCCTTTTAATAAAAAGTGTAGAATCAATTTTTCCAATCTCAAAGTCTTTTTCAATAAGGAACTTGGTCAAGCATTTATACCATGCTCTAGGAGCTTGTTTAAGACCATAAAGAGCTTTGTGAAGTTTGTAAACATGATCGGGTTTCTTAGGATTAACAAAGCCGGGAGGTTGTTTAACATATACTTCCTCCTCAATTTCACCATTTAGAAAAGCACTTTTAATGTCCATTTGATATAATGTGATACCATGGTGATTGGCATAAGCAACTAAGATGCGAATGGACTCAAGTCTAGCAACGGGGGCATATGTCTCACCATAGTCCATACCTTCAACTTGAGTGTAGCCTTGGGTGACGAGACGGGCCTTGTTGCGTACAACTTGACTATCTTCATCTTGCTTATTCTGAAACACCCATTTGGTTCCCATGACATTTTGGTTGTTGTCTGGCTTTTCTACCAATGTCCACACTTGGTTCCTCTCGAAATTGTGTAGCTCTTCGTGCATGGCGTTCGCCCAATCCGGATCATCAAGCGCTTCTTCAACCTTCATATGTTCAATACTAGATATGAATGATTAGTGTTCACAGAAATTAGCCAAACGAGTTTTAGAGCGAGTAATTCTCCCGGTTTGGATATCATCAAAGAGTTGTTCAACGGGATGATCTCTTGAAACTCTTGCTCTAACTCGTGAGAGCTTTTGTTTGGGTCGGGGTGGAATGTCCTCTTCATCATCTTGTTCTTCCTCTTGGCCTTCTTCATTGTTGGTGTTGTTGTTCTCTTGTGGAGGTGGAGAGGGAGGTTGATGAGGTTCATCTTGGTGTACTTCCTCGTTTTCTTCATCTTGGTGTGTCCCACTTGTGGATGCCTCTGAGTCAACTCGTGGTTCACCTTGTCGTGAGGTAGAAGCTTCCACTTGAACGGACGAGGTACTCTCCTTCACCTCCGTTGGGCGAATCTTGCCAATAGACAAGTCTTGGATTGCTTCCGAAGGGTCTTTGTCTCCTACATCAATTGGCAATTGCTCTACTTGTGAGCCGTTAGATTCATGAAACTTCACATCTACCGTATCTTCGACCTTTCGGGTGAAATTGTTGTAGACACGGTAAGTGTGAGAGTTTGAGCCATAACTGAGAAGGAAACCCTCATGAGATTTAGGAGCAAATTTTGAACGACGATGCTTATCAAGAATATAGCACTTTGAGTCGAATACTCGAAAGTATCCAACTTGGGGTTTGTTACCGGTGAGAAGCTCGTATGCCGTCTTGCCGAGTAGCTTGTGAAGATATAGACGATTAGTTGCATGACAAGCTGTCTCAACCGCTTCCGCCCAAAAGTGTTTTGGCATCTTGTACTCATCAAGCATCGTTCTCACCATCTCAATAAGAGTCCGGTTCTTCCTCTCAACAACTCCTTTTTGTTGAGGTGTGTACGTAGCCGAGAACTCATGTGAAATCCCTTTTTCGTCAAGAAAGGTGTCCACATTTGTGTTCTTGAACTCCGTTTCGTTGTCGCTGCAAACCTTCTTAATCTTCACTTTAAATTGATTTTGGGCCTTCCTAGCGAAGTTCTTGAAGATATTTTGGACCTACGATTTATCATCAACAAAGAACACCCACGTAAATCTTGAAAAGTCATCGACAATGACTAAAACGAATGAGTTACCACCGAGACTTTTGTAGGCGTTTGGACCAAAAAGATCCATGTGAAGCAGCTCGAGCGGTCTTCTCATGGTCATGATGTTTTTCACGGGGTGGCTTCCTCCAACCTGTTTTCCTGCTTGACCGGCACTGCAAAGTCTATCCTTGTCAAATATAACATCTTTAACTCCAAGGATATGATCACCTTTAATGAGCTTATCAAGATTTCGCATGCCCACATGACCTAACCTTCTATGCCACAACCAACCTTTAGAAGATTTAGCAATTAAGCAAGTTCTAGGTTGAGCCTTTTTAGTGAAATCAATAATGTATAGATCATCTCTACGTATACCGGTAAAGACCATATCATGATTATCTCTTCGAAACGCTTGACAATCTACTTCAGTAAATAGGACGTCGAAACCGAAATCGGCTAGTCTAGATACGGAAAGTAAATTATAGACAAGAGATTCAACGAGCATAACATTTTGTATGAAGCTGTCATGTGAGATGGCCACCTTACCAAGGCCAACCACCTTACCCTTTGAGTTATCACCAAAAGTGACATACTTTTGAGGGCCGTCATTTTCAGCAAGCTCAAGAAACATATCCTTGTCCCCGGTCATGTGATCGGTACATCCACTATCAAGAACCCATTCCTTTCCTCCAGCCATGTAGCCGCGAAGGTTAGCCATAAGACCAAAGTGTCTCATAGACTCATTGAGATCAAAGTCACTATCATCATCCTCATCATAGTATCCATGTTCAACATCGTCTTGTGATTGATCATCACCTAGAGAGAGTGATTCATTAGATTTATGATCATGACAATGTGCATCTTTATGAACTCTAATGACTTCCGAGATGATGTTACTAATGATTCCAACATCTCCTTTGGCACGCATAAGGTCACGAAGCTCAAATAGACAAACACAAAATTTAGGATCATTAGGATTCATCTTATTTAAAGCAATGGACTTTTGAAGAATCTCATCTAAATTTTTCAAGGAATAGTCTGGAAAGCGTTCCTCAAGATATCTCCATATGGTGTAAGCACATTCAAGAGTAGGCAAGCATACAATCAAATTTCTAGGCAATCCTCTAATGATAAGATTGATAGTTCTAAGATTGTTGATCATGTCAAGAGACTCATCAGGGGTAGGATGCAAGGGATCAACAAGGGGCGCACAAGGGCAAGTAATGTACTTGTTCAAGTGATATTCATTGAAAATTTCAAGCATCCCATTTTTCCAAGCATTAAAGAACTCTCCATCAAGCATATGCACTATGCATCTAAGACTCCCCATCGTAGACTCATCCATCTTCCTCCAATGGTGATTAAACCAAAACAATGGAGACCAATGCTATGATACCAATTGAAAGGATCGAGAAGAGGTGTCTAGAGGGGGGTGATTAGACCCTCAACAAGCAAAATTACCAGTTTTTAAGTTCTTCAAGTTGAGATGGAGTTTTAGCACAAGATTAAGCATTCACAATACATTTCAAGCAAGCATGGCAACAGTATATGAGCAGCGGAAAGTAAAGCATGCAAGTTGCAAGAAAGTAAGGGGATGGGATTGGAATGTGCAAACGCAATTGGAGACATGGAGATTTTTGGCGTGGTTCCGATACACTACTAGAAATCCACATTTTACCTAGAGTCATATACCCTAAGTGAAATAGGAAAAACCATAGGGAAAGACTTTACCTTGGCTTGCCCTAGGTAAAGAACCCTAGGTGTAGTATAGTCGGTAAAGACCCCTTCCCCTAGGGTGTATCCAGCAAGCTCTAGGGAAAATGTCTTTACCTAGGGGCACAAGCCCTAGGGAAAGATTTCCATATGTATGTTGCAATCCACGTGGATAGGTTGTTTACCTATAGCCAGGCTCTAGGGAAAGATTGTGGGGCCCTTTTGCACCACATCACCATACTTTCCCTAGAGTTACATACTGTAGGGAAACACCATCCCCGTATGCAGACATAATTCAAACGTGTAATTTAAATTTGAATTCATAACCAATAATTCAAAATGGATCCATAATTATGAAATGAAAATAACATCAATTAATTAGTATATATATATACATAAACACTATTCTGATCACGGGATCAGAATAATATTCTGATCACAACCTGAACTTCCCTCTGTACGAACCCGACCTTCGGGCTATCTTCGCAACCGTGGCTTCCCCCGTGAATTATTGTGGTTAGTCATGTTCTATATGATGTTAGTGTAATCTAGAAAAAAAATTAGCAACTAAATACCGGTTTTAAATAGGAATCTCCCTCGTTGGCGGATTTTGCTCTCGGGTCGTGATGAAATTGCGTTTTTTGCAATTTTACTGCCTGAGTTGTTCGACCTGAACTTCCCCTAGGGCTAGGTTGAACTTCCGCCAACATAGCCCAAATGGGGCTTGCGATATACCGTTGGAAAGCTATGGACACCAGTATCATGACCCAAGTTAAAATTTTGGTAAATGTAAGCGGTTTAAGAGCAGTTTTGAAAATCGTTTTTTCTTCATACAAAAAACGTGAATCGTATTTTCGATCGCATTTCTAAAGTGTTTATCGGAATGAGGCAAATAATATGGCGTTGGAAAGCTGCTGTAAAACCGATTCTTCCACATGTTGAACGTTTTCTCTAATTCCTTATGGTTAAAGAGTAATTTGGAAAATCATAAAATTTCACAAACCGAACAACCGAGTTCGTATTTTCGATGTCATTTCTAAACGGCTAATCCAAGTGAGGCAAACGATATGGAGTTGAAAAGCTTATGAAAATGCGCTACTTTTTCATGTTACAAGTTATATCTAAATTTGAACGGTTTAAAAGTAATTTAAAAAAACGGTACAAGCTCCACCGTGTTCATATATTCAATCTATTTTTTAACCGTACGTCCGAATGCAGCAAATGATATGGCGTTGGAAAGGTTGAGAAAATGTGAAACTTTTTTGTATGTATTGTTTACACCAATTCATTACGGTTTTAAGTTAATTTTGAAAATGGCTAAAAACGTATTTTTGCCGTAATTTTTACAAACTTTATCGGAATGGGGCAAATAATATACCGTTGAAAAGCTACGGAAAATGCGAAACTTTTTCATGTTGGTGGTTTTCTCTGATTCCTAGCCGTTATCAAGTAATTTCAGAAACGACAAGATCATTCGTTCTGCTTTTATCGCGAAACAGATTCTTCGAAAATGCACCGCGTGAAGAACCTGAACTTCTCGGCGTGTGTACCTGAACTTCCCTCTGTTTTTGACGTGATTTTTTTGCCCGTAGCTCTCCATCCACTCAGCGGAACACTCACCGGAATTGAGCAAGTAATATACCGGTGGAAAGCTGATGTAAACACTCAACTTTCCCGTGTTGATCGTTTTTTCATACTCGCGACGATTTTAAGAGTTTTTCATCTGAAATTCATTCACTATAGTAGTTGAACTTCCTGCTGTTTTCATGTTGAACTTCTGTGACGTATTTTCATTTGTAATTTTCTCATCCATTCGTCAGTGTTACACAAATGATATTCTTTTTGTACAAACCTCTCTCACAATAATTTTTTTAACTTTCTCCGATGGAGGACTTGAACTTATAACAACAACAAATTTAGCCTTTGCTTTTTTATTCTTTTTTAATACAAAATGCACACCGTGTAGTACGTGAACTTCTCGCGGTTATCAATCTGAACTTCTCTTGGTTACGTGAAAATATATGAGTTTTTTTATGAATTTTTAATCTGATTTTTTAATCATTTTTATGAAATTTTGAAGCGCTCTATTTTTAAAAGTTGAACTTCATGTTATTTTATTTTTGAACTTATTGTTTCCATTCTCTAATAACGAGGAAAATATGAGTTTTCTATAATCATCGAACTTCTCCATCTTTTTAATATGGACTTCCTGGTTTTATTTCTTAATATATTTTTATGAATTTGGAAGCGCTCTATTTTTAAAAGTTGAACTGCTAGTTATTTAATTTTTGAACTTCTTGTTTTCATTCTTTAATAACGAGGAAATCTGACTTTTCTATAATCATCGAACTTCTCCATCTTTTTAATTTGGACTTCCTGCTTTTATTTCTTTTAGTGACGGGAAAAATCCTACTTTTTGATAGACCTCGAGCCGCTCCGTTTTTAAATTTGAGCTTCTAGGTTTATTTTAACAGATAAAATCTTTTTTTGTAAAATTGTTTGAGATGCTTTTTTAATGACCTTCTTTTGGGTTTGTAACAAGCATTGAACTTCTTCGTCTTTTTAATTTGAACTTTTTTTTTTAGATTTTTTTAACTTGCATCTTGGTTTTGTACTAAAAATTGAACTTCTCGGTTATTTAAATTCGAACCTCTAGGTTTTTATATAACCCCTTTATTATTAAAAAGTTGAACTTTCTTTGTATTTTTAATTTGACTTTTCTTGGTTATGTAATAAACATTGAACCTCTTTCTTTGTGAAATTTGAACCTCTAATTTCTTTTGGAGACATGGAAAATGCTTTCTTTAAATAATTTTTTGAACTACTAAGTCTTTTAAAACTTTTTTAGTTTTTCCTTATTTTTTAATTTTAACTTCCTCATTTTATTATTTAGTAATGAAAAAACATCTAAGTTTTTTTAACCTTCGAACTTCTCTTTTTTTTTTACTTTGAACTTCTTAGAAAAATATGGTTTTAAATAAGCAAACAATTTTCTAGGTTTTTAAGTTTGAACTTCTAGGTTTTTTGACCTTCTCGGTTATTTCAAATTGAACTTCTAGGGTTTTCAAATTTGAACTTCTATGTTTTTTTGACCTTGTCGGTTATTTCAAAATTTCTATTTTTATTTTGAAAATCCATTTTTATATACTTTTTTGAACTGCTCTGTTATTTTGAGTTGGCCTTCTCTCTTATTTTTTAGAAACGGAGAAAATCTAGCTTTTAAAAAATTGGTTATTTTTTAAACGAGAAAAATCCAATATTTTAAAAAAAGAAACACGAGCAATTTCTTGTATATCCTATTTTAGATGACATCTCATTCACATACGAGAAAGTAGTGCCTTAGCTTAGCTTTTTTTTAATAAACGAGAATTTCTTTCGAGCTCTTTTGTTGGAATTTTTTATTAAACAGATGGAGGGCAACAAAGTTTGCACACGCATACATAGTTTGAACTCTCTCGGGATCATTATATGAACTTCTATAGTTTCTTTTTTCACTGAAATCTTAGCGGTTGATTTTTGTTTTCTAACACACGATATGCCACTTTTTAAGTTAACACTAACTATGTTATATCTTGTGAAGTTTTTTTTGTCTCGCGAGATTTTTATGCATTTTTTGTTGTCGGTGAAATGGCCTAGGCGGTCCTTTTTTCATTGATGAATTTCTTAAGTATATGTGGCACACGTGAACTTAGGAATTTCAGAAACATGAACTTTGCATGCTACTAAAATTCAAGAAAATTACGCACAACAACACACATACACTTCGTGTGCTACGTGCACAACCAATACATCATCAAGTGTAGCACAACAATACATCATCAAGCTTGGTAGCAACATACAAAAATAGTGTCACAGGAAAAATCCTAGGGAAAATTTTCATATAGACAATTTTTTTTTCAAATTCATCGTCTTTTATAAGCTTTTTTATAAAATGCCAAAATGACGTTATCCTTTTGTAACATGAAAAATCTGAATTTTTTATAGATATCGTACTGCTCTACTTTTAAAATTTGAACTTCTGTGTGTATTTTTTCGTACAAAGAGAATAAGTGATTTTTTCACGCATAAACTTGTTTTTGTTACATTTTTTTGAACTTTTTCCTCATCTCATATATGAATTCTTCTTCCTTTCACACATGAATGAATACACCCATCACACAAACCCATACAAAACACGCGCACACACAACTACCATACACTTTCCATGAAGAAATCATATTTCCTACGTTTTTCTCTTTTGCATCTAAAATCATCATTCCTACTTAAAAACAGAAAAGAGGGCAAGAAATGAACTTGTTGTTCATTGGCACTCTGCACTGAACAACAAAGTTGTTCTTTTTTGTCACCTGTACTGAACAAATAACAATCTTTTTTTACCAAAGTGAACGAGGCAAATACAACAACGACACCATAGCACTGCAGCCTTATCGAACTTCTATCCGTATTTTTTTTGAACTGCATCGCCGCGCAGGAATCCACTGAGCTCACAAAAGCTCCCGTCCATGGCGTTCATCGCGCAGAGGAAGGTTGAGGGAGACAAGCGCTCGGTGGCGGAGGCGGGCCTGTGGCCGGGGCTAGTGGAGGGGGGCCGCGAGGCCGGTAGCTGGTGCGCGACCCTCGCCGGTGGGTGCAGCCGTCATCTGCGGCAGAGCGTAGAGGGGCTGGTGGCGCGACTCGTGCGGTGGGAGAAGGCAGCAGCGCGATGGGGAAGGCGGGCAGCAGCGCTGTTGTGAATCCGGGGCGGCAGCGCGCTGTGGAAGGCACGCCGTCGCGGTGGCCGGATCCGGAGACGGCGGTAAATGGATCCCAGGGCGGGGTGCGCACGGCGGCCGGATTCGTGGTTGAAGCAGGGGAGGGGCCCCACAGCGGCGCGGGAGGTGGCCGGGGCCCGGCGGTGGCGCGGGATCCTGGTTGACGGCGGCGCGCGTCACCTGGCCCGGTGCCGGCGGGGGTGGGGTTGGTGGCCTGGGGCGCCTCCGCGCTGGGAAGTTGCGCGAGGGCGGCGAGTGGGTGGAGGTGGGAGGTGGGGGTGCCGGCGGCGGGGCAGTTGGTGGCCAAGGGCCCGGCGGCGGCGGGGCGGTTGGCCGGGGCTCGCCGGCGGCGCGAGCCAGGGTGGGAGGCGGCCCTGGCGGTGTGATGCAGTTCGGGGATCGAGGGAGGTGCGATGAGGGGATCGTGGGAGGGGTGGATGGGCTTTTTTTTTACCGGTCGGGGTGGGTTGCTGGTGATCTCAGGAGGAAAAAGTTCAAAATAAACCTTAAAGTTATAGACGAAAGCTAAATCAAACCCTAAACTTTAAATCCCGGAAATTGGCACTCTAAACTTGTAATCCAGGTCTATTTTCGACCCTAGACCTGTTTGGCACACCGGGAATAAAACAATCCCGGCCGGGATAACCAGCTACTCTCACGGACAAGAATTTGGGCCGGCCCACTATAACACAAAAAGAATTCATGAAGTTTAAAAAATGTTCGCACATTTCTAAAATTGTCCAGAAGTTAAAATATGTTCCTGTTTTATATTTTCGGCACGAATTCAAATCATTTTGTGTTTTTGAAAACATATTTGTAATTCTGAAATTCTATTCGCATTTAAAAAACTGTTCGCGGTTTCAAAAAAAATCACAATTCTCGAAAAATGTTCAGAATTCCAACAGTTTTTCACATGCTATGAAAAATGTTTCGGATTTTCAGAATTGTGTCACATTTTTTGAATAATGTTTTTGGAATTTCATAAATTATGGCGTAAATAATGTTTTTAAAAAATGTTTCGGATTATTGGCTGCTCACTGGACTGGGCCGGCCCACCAGACATAAATCGAGTTTTTTCCTTATCACGCACCGTAAAAATTATTTCTTTCTGTTTCTTAATGCGCGACGTAATAATTCCAAAAGAGAAACATGCCGTGGAGTCAAACTTGGGACCTGGCAGGGTGTACCTGATTTGGTTAGCCACTACACCAGATGAATATGACTTACATAATAAGAGGCCGAAAATATTAAATTTGAAACCAAAGAGTCGAACTTTGAAAACCTTTTTTAGGGGAAAATAAGTATTGAAAACGTATTTACTTCTGAAATCTTCGAACATTTTATAAAGTGCGTTTTTGAAAATTACGGATACTTTTAAAAAACCAACAACTTTCAGAAAAAGAGAACACCTTTTGAAACATAAACATTTTAAACCAGAACAAAATTTTAAAGTGCAAACACTTTTTGTAACATAAATTTTTTCTGAAACTTGAACAAAATTTTAAAGTGTGAACACTATTTGTACAATGTAAAAAAAAGTTTGCGTGTTGTAAAAAAATGTGTCATAACCTTAACAGAATATACGTGACATGTGTTTGAAAAAAGTGTATGCAAATTTAAAAATGTTGAACCATGTAAAAGAGTGTTCGTGTAGTTTTATAAAATGTTTATTTTCATTAATAAAATGTATAACATGTATTTGGAAAAATATGACCATGTATTCAAAAAAGTTTTGAAAATAGTTAAATAAAAAATGTCCATAATGTATTTGAAAATATCAAAAGTTTACCAAATATTTATTGTGTGCGTTAAAAATGTACATTCGGTACTGGGAGAAATTAGACATGTGTAAAAATTTAAAAAGAAAAGAAAACGTAAAAGAAAAAATCTAAGAAAAAACAAATTAGTACGCGCGCGTGAGCGACTGCGCTACTGGGCCGGCCTAATTCAGCAAATCCCGGCGAATCCTCTGAAGGTTTAAAATAGACCAGGATTAGAGAGTTTGGTGTGCTGATTTCAGGGATTGAGAGTTCGGGGTTTGGTTTAGCTTTCCCCTACAAATTCAATGTTTGTTTTGGACTTTTTCCGATCTCAGGAGGATCCCCTCGCCCTTGCTTGTGATCTCAGGGGTGGAGGTTAACTAGAGTTCCCTACATTACATAACATGTACTCCCTCCATTCGGAATTACTTGTCATAGAAATGGATGTATCTAGACGTATTTTAGCTCTAGATACATCCATTTCCAAGACAAGTAATTCCGAACGGAGGGAGTACTAGCATGTTAACTATACATGCACCAAAATGTTACTCCATGCACTGTACATCCAAGAACATCAAGGAACCAACTGACTGCTCAATAGCGATAGGCTTAGTGCACCGGTTCCAGACTAACTGAAAAATCCCCCAAACATCCCTTCATCGTCTACAGCAGGAACACTTGCGGCAGTAACATGTTCCTGAAAAGAAAGATTCGCAAATTCTCAAAGGCTGGAACATGGCAATAAGAACTTATTAGAGGAACTACACTCAACTCTGTGTTCCAATGCAAATTAGTGAGTTACATCAAGTCGACAAAGTCTAAACAGAATTTCCTATTTCTAGTAATTAGAACAAAGGCATGAAAAATCTGGTATAAATTTTGGCAGCATAACAACTATAAACTGGACAATTGGACAAAGAAATATTATGATCCCTCCAGCATCCTCACACAGCCCCATTAATCAACATTAATCCCAAATGATCCAGCACCACATATGCTAGCATCACACATCACATAAGCATTCATATTGTCACAAGTATGTGAATAGGTATCTCTCAACTTATCCATACACACATAAGTAATGCAACTACACACGTTGCATCGTTCTGAATCAGTTCACTTGTTGTTTTTGTACAAATAAATGAGACCAAAGAGTATACTGAAGGAAGGAAAAACATTTACTACCAACAATAGCCATGTGAAACTATTATTTGCACACAGAAACAACAATATGTACTCCTATGTTTGAAGCACCCTATGGTGCATTGCATTCGCGTTTTATCCCAATCAACAAATTATACTACAAACAGCTCTAACATTCTCTTCTGAAGAGAAAAGAAGGCAAACATGCATTGTTCAATATACCCCTCTTACTAAGTTATTTAACCCTGGAAGGTCACAACGAACAGACCATTACTATTTGTATCATTTGAGATCAGTTTGAGAAATACATACATTAATAGAGCTCGGATTTGTTTCTTGTTGAGCACACAAAGCTGGCGATTCTTTGCTATTTTCTAGAATCTGCAAAAGAAGAGCCAGGTTTTAGAAGTAACCCTTATCATGCTTTAAATGTATTAATGTGTGTGTGTGTTTGCTTGAGATGGATGATTACATACTTGGATGGTAGATCGTTGTGGAGATCCAGGAGGAGAAAGCGAACGAAAAGGAGGTGGAACCGGCGGCAGTGGTATTTCTCCAATAGGCACTCCTTGCTTAGTTGCCAAAGTCTGCAAAAAAAGAAAATTCACATAGTGGTTACTTTCAAATGCTAGCAAATTTATTGATAAACATGGAATGTATAACCAGCACCTGAAGAAACTTTTGTATCACATTGCAGTGCTCGTACATCCCAACACCCCATGACAAGACATTGTTGGCATAAGCCTCTGCTTTTCGAGTCTTCTCGGACTCCTTTTGACGCACATCTTCAATTTCTTCAGCTCGACGACGCTTCAAGGCTGCTGAAGATGTACCAGTAGCTCTCACCTTCTCTGAGTATGCATCTTCATACTTGTACCTTAGCTGCAATGAGAATTGATAGATGGTTTAATACAAAAAATAGCAATTTAAATAGTTAATACCCAAAAAGCATCTTCAATTTTGTCTGCAACAGAATGACCATTTGTGTCCTTCACCGCATGATAATGCTCCCACTCCGTTGCAACCACCTTCGCACCATCATAATCCAGAATACCGGGATGGTTACTTTTCAGAAGGCATGTCAATACACTTGATGGTCTTCTGCCCTTTCGAACGACAGGGATGGGTTTACGCTTCTTATTTGGGCAGTCATTGTTAACTACCTTATATCTTTCTTCACCGCAGAAATCACACTTCAATTTTTCTCTCTATCCTTATAGTATATCATGCAATGGTTAACACATGCATCTATTTTCAGGAGTGGCATTTTCAAACCAGCTAAGATACACTTGCACTCATACAAGCTTGATGGCATTTTATTGCCTTGTGGGAGTGTATCTTGCCAAAGTTACAGTAAACTATTTATGCAGTCGCCTGACAAATTGTATTGTGACTTAATTCCCATCAAGCGTGTAACAGTAGCAAAGCGTGAGGTTTGGGTGAACTCATGGAGTGGGTCTCTAACAGCTGACAACATGGCATAAAAAGCTTTGGCATCTGGTGTTGGCTCCTCGTCTACATTATCGACATGCATTGCATCCCCAAAGTCACACAACATGTCCTCTAAGCAATCAGTGTTGACAGACTCCACTCTATCTACATGAACATGATGCTCCCCATGTGCAGTCCATCTAAAGTAGTTGGGCATGAACCCCCATTGACAAAGATGAGAGGTCATCAATTGTTTTGTTCTTCTACTACCATTGCAACATTTTGAGCAAGGACAAGAAACTTCAAACTTGGCACTACGGACACCCTCAAAAACATGGTTCACAAAAGCATTTGTATTGCGTATCCACTCATCAGAATGCCTTCCATTATCCTTCCACCCACTATACATCCAGCTACGTTGAGCATCCAAAGACATGGTTTGGTTTTGTACTTAAATCTGAAATAAAATGAATTGCTACGATCACGAGTCGCATCCCAACAAAAAATGAATGCATCATACACACTAAAATAGAAAACCACTCATCACCAACAAAAAATAACCCCACATTCCCACATCATACAAGTGAAAAATGCATTAATCAACATAGTTTTCATGGAAAGAAGAAATCATAATACCTACTTGATTTAGCAATGCCTTTCTTCTCTGTTGCTTCGATGCCACGAGCAGGGAAATTTTCTTCAAGCAAACTACACCCGACACTTGTTAGTTTCTGAAAAATGTAGAAAACCAATGAAGAATGTTAGAGGACTTCCATTTATTCATAACATAAAACAGAGACTGGGGTGGAAAAGCCCAACAATTGCGGCTACTAGCTTTCATATGGATAACTAAACAACAATGGTAAAACGTACACACAGTTTCATGTAGATACAGCAATCGTAAAAATGCAGTAATCTGACCACTGTTAACACGAGCATATATAGTAATCAATGAAGCTATTGTTTCTATCATCCATGCAATTGCAGTAGCTATGAACAAATTCAATGAAGCTATTGCATTCTGTCATTCATGTGTTCGTGCATCTCCATATCAATCAGTTCTTCTGTTTCTTCTTTTGCTAGAAATTTCTTCTATTCCTATGACCTTCCATACACTTTTTAACCAAGATGTTTAAACTGAAAACCCCACCTGCTGGAGAAGATACTGAACAACGTCCACATGTACTGGATAGTGCACCACCTACTGCTTCCTTCGGATGCTAAAACCAAAACAACAGTTTCAGAATTTTGCTAGACATACACAAGTACAACTATCTAAGCCAGCAATCAAACATCTTTCTAAACTAGAGGGGAAGAGAAATAGAGACAACCTTTTGGACAGAAGCAGTTGCGTAGAACAGAGCAGATCGGGTGCTCGTCCAATCAGCGGGGGCGGCACCGTCTCCACGTCCAAAGGGCGACCCAGTCAGCAGAGTTAAGGGCGTCGCGGATGCGGTCACCACGGTCGGCACGACGCCGTCACCCCGGCCGGCGTGGCCATGGCCACCACGCCCGTCGCGAATGTCACCGATCCAGTACAGGGGAAAGAAGGGGCGCGACGAGGAGGCGGGCCGGGGTGCAGAGGAGCGGGGCAGGCCGAGGCGCAGCGGAGCGGGGCAGGCCGGGGCGCAGCGGAGCATGGCAGCGCGGGGGCGAAGCACGTCGCGGCGGCACGGGGCGGAGCAGGTCGCGGCGGCGCGGGGCGGGCGGGGATAGAAGAGGGGATTTTTTTAGTCTGGCAGCGCTTGGGGTATGGATGAAGCGTGAAGGAGGGACCTAGCCAAAAAAATCTTCTACGCGCCCTTTTTCCCTTCCTTTTCTCACTGATCAGTGGGCCCAACTTGTGCGAGAGGAAAAACTTGGCGCACTGTGTCGATAAAGGAGCGCGGGAGGCAATCTACGTAGCCACATCGAGGGCATCTCCTCGGTCTTTTTTGGCTTCGATGGTATGTACGTGGCACCACCCTAGGGAAAGTTTTCTATTTTTTTGGCTGGAAAGACATCTTTCCCTAGAGGGTCCTGTTCATTTCTTTTCTATCCCTTGAGTTCGCTAATGAGCTCTAGGTAAAGAGGTTGGCTCTAGGTAAAATGTGGATTTCTAGTAGTGATAGGTGGTGCTATCGTACATCCACGTTGGTGGGGACTTCAACCCACGAAGGGTAACGGTTGCGCGAGTCCACGGAGGGATCCACCCACGAAGGGTCCACGAAGAAGCAACCTTGTCTATCCCACCATGGCCATCGCCCATGAAGGACTTGCCTCACTTGGGTTGATCTTCACGAAGTAGGCGATCTCCTTACCCTTACAAACTCCTTGGTTCAACTCCACAATCTTGACGGAGGCTCCCAAGTGACACCTAACCAATCTAGGAGACACCACTCTCCAAAAGGTAATAGATGGTGTGTTGATGATGAACTCCTTGCTCTTGTGCTTCAAATGATAGTCTCCCCAACACTTAACTCTCTCTCTCTCACAGATTTGGCTATGGTGGAAAGATAATTTGAGTGGAAAGCAACTTGGGGAAGGCTAGAGATCAAGATTCTTGTGGTTGGATTGGAATGTCTTGGTCACAACACATGAGTAGGTGGTTTTCAGATAAATGTATGCTGAAAGTGTAGGCACGTTCCGATGGCTCTCGCACAAATGGAGAGGTGGGTGGAGGGGTATATATAGCCTCCACACAAAATCTAACCGTTACACACAATTGAGCCAACTCGGTCAGACTGAATAGGTGAACTCGGTGAGACCGATTCAGTTCAAAATGTGAACATTAGGTTTTTCGGTGGTACCGACATGATCAACTGGGTGGGACTGATGAGCTAGGGTTAGGGTAAAACCTCATCTCGGTTTGACCGATTACACAAACTCGGTGAGACCGATTTTAGTAATAAGAAGAGTTGGTCAAGCAAACTCGGTGGGGCCGACTGCCTATTTCGGTGAGACCGAAATAGTTGCAACAGGCAACAGAGAGTTTGCAAGCCCATCTCGGTGAGACCAAGATCCCATCGGTGAGACCGAACTGATTAGGGTTTCTGGCAGTGGCTATGTCAAGTGAACTCGGTGGCGCCGGATGAATCAAATTGGTGGGGCCGAGTTTGACTTTAGGTTTAGGACATTTGGATTTGACAAAGTGGTTGAGGGCTTTGGAGCATATCACTAAGCACTTTGAGCAAGTAGATCATTAAGCAACACCTCATCCCCTTTTAATAGTATTGGCTTTTCCTATGGACTCAATGTGATCTTGGATCACTAAAATAGAAATGAAAAGTCTTGAGCTTTTGCCAATCTTCTTTGTCCATAGCATCTTGAAGGGGTTCCACATCCTCTTGTCCATGCCACGCCTTTGTTGAACTTTCTGAAATATACTAGATGAAAATATTAGTCCGACAAGAGATATGTTGACATTAATTACCAAAATCACCCAGGGAGCACTTGTGCTTTCACTGACCTCGCTGAAACTTTCGCGAACCTACGCGCTTTCGGCATCAAGCTCAATCCAACCAAGTGTACATTCAGCGTACCAGCGGGCAAGTTACTCGGTTTCCTCGTTTCCGAACGTGGGATCGACGCCAATCCTGAGAAGATCGGGACCATCATCCGGATGAAGCAACCAGAGCGTCTCCATGACGTGCAATGCCTCACGGGTTGCCTGGCAGCCCTGAGCAGATTCATCTCAAGACTCGTTGAAAAAGCCATGCCGCTTTACCGATTGATGAAGAAGTCTGACAGGTTCGAGTGGACTCCTGATACGTCTCCAACATATCTATAATTTTTTATTGTTCCACGCTATTTTATTACCTGTTTTGGATGTTTTATATGCATTAATATGCTATTTTATATTATTTTTGGGACTAACCTATTAACCTAGAGCCCAATGCCAGTTTCTGTTTTTTCCTTGTTTTTGAGTTTTATAGAAAAGGAATATCAAACGGAGTCCAAACAGAATAAAACTTTCACGATAATTTTTCTTGGACTAGAAGACACTGTAGGACTTGGAGAGGGGGTCAGGGGAGTCCCGAGGGGCCCACAAGCCCTCAGGGCGCGCCCTAGGGGGGGCACCCCTGGCTTGTGGACACCTCGGGAGTCCCCCAACCCTAATCTTTGCACTATAAATTCCCAAATATTCCCAAACCATCAGGGGCATCCACCAAAATACTTTTTCGCCGCTGCATGCCTCTGTTCCCGTGAGATCCCATCTTGGGGCCTTTTTCGGCACCCTGCCGGAGGGGGATTCGATCACGGAGGGCATCTACATCAACCTTGCTGCCCTACCGATGAAGCTTGAGTAGTTTACGGACCTAAGGGTCCATAGCGAGTAGCTAGATGGTTTCTTCTCTCTCTATGATCTTCAATACCGTGTTCTCCTCGATGTTCTTGGAGTTCTATCCGATGTAATACCTTTTTGCAGTGTTCGTCGAGATCCGATGAATTGTGGATTTATGATCAGATTATCTATGAATATTATTTGAGTCTTTTCTTAACTCTTTTATGCATGATCAAATATCTTTGTATTTCTCTTCGAATTATCGGTTTGGTTTGGCCAACTAGATTGGTTTTTCTTGCAATGGGAGAGGTGCTTAGTTTTTGGTTCAATCTTGCGGTGTCCTCACCCAGTGACATAGTAGGGGTAGCGAGGCACGTATTGTATTGTTGCCATCAAGGGTAAAAATATGGGGTTTTCATCATATTGCTTGAGTCTATCCCTCTACATCATGTCATCTTACTTAAGGCATTCCTCCGTTCTTATGAACTTAATACTCTAGATGCATGTTGGATAGCGGTCGATGTATGGAGTAATAGTAGTAGATGCAGGCAGGAGTCGGTCTACCTGATGGACGTGATGCCTATATTCATGATCATTGCCTTGGATATCGTCATAAGTTTGCACTTTTCTATCAATTGCTCGACAGTAATTTGTTTACCCACCGTATGCTTTCTTTCAAGAGAGAAGCCTCTAGTGAAACCTATGGTCCCGGGGTCTATTTTCGATCATATATTTTCAGATCTATAAACCAAAAATACCATGCTACATTTTATTTATATTTACTTTAATTTGCCTTTTTTATCTTTTATACCTATCTATTATAGATCTCACTCTTGTTCGTGACCGTGAAGGGATTGACAAACCCTTTTTCGCGTTGTTGATGACCCACAAGTATAGGGGATCAATTTTAGCTCTTTTCGATAAGTAAGAGTGTCGAACCCAACGAGGAGTAGAAGGAAATGACAAGTGGTTTTCAGTAAGGTAATGTCTGCAAGTGCTGAAATTGTAAGTAGCGGAGTAGTTTGATAGCAAGATAATTTATAACGAGCAAGTAACAATAGTAGTAATAAAAGTGCAGCAAGGTAGCCCAATCCTTTTGAGGCAAAGGACATGCCAAAACGGTCTCTTATGATAAGCAAAGCGTTCTTGAGGGTACACGGGAATTTCATCTAGTCACTTTCATCATGTTGGTTCAATTTCTGTTCGCTACTTTGATAATTTGATATGTGGGTGGACCGGTGCTTAGGTGTTGTTCTTACTTGAACAAACCTCCTACTTATGATTAACCCTCCCGCAAACATCCGCAACTACAAGAAAAGTATTAAGAATAAATTATAACCATAGCATTAAACTTTTGGATCCAATCAGTCCCTTACGGAATAGCGCATAAACTGGGGTTTAAGCTTCTGTCACTCTCGCAACCCATCATCTAATTGCTGCTCCACAATGCATTCCCTTCGGCCCAAATACGGTGAAGTGTCATGTAGTCGACGTTCACATGACACCACTAAGGGAATCACAACATACATACTATCAAAATATCGAACACATATCAAGTTCACATGATTACTTGCAACATGACTTCTCCCGTGACCTCAACAAAAGTAACTACTCACAAATGATAAACATGCTCATGTTCAGAGGGGTATTACATAGCATAATAGATCTGAACATATAATCTTCCACCAAATAAACCACATAGTAATCAACTACAAGATGTAATCAACACTACTAGTCACCCACAAGCACCAATCTATAGTTCTGGTAACAAGATTGAACACAAGATATGAACTAGGGTTTGAGATGAGATGGTTCTTTTGAATATGTTGATGGATATTGCCCTCCCCAAGATGGGAGAGTTGTTGGTGATGATGATGACGATGATTTCCCCCTCCGGGGGGGGGGGGGGGGGGAAGTTCCCCCGGCGGAATCGCTCCGCCGGAGGGAAAAAGTGCTCCTGCCCAAGTTCCGCCTCGAGACGGCGGCACTCCGTCCCGAAAGTCCTCCTCTTATTTTTTCTAGGTCAAAATGACCTATATACCAGAAGATGGGCACCGGAGGTGGGCCTGGGTGAGCACAACCCACCAGGGCGCGCCTGGGCTCCCTGGCGCGCCCAGGTGGGTTGTGCCCACCTGGTGGGCCCTTTGGTAGTTATTTGCTCCAATAATTCTTAAATATTCCATAAAAAATCTCTGTGAAGTTTCAGCTTGTTTGGAGTTGTTCAGAATAGGTAGGATGATGTAGCTTTTCCAGGTCCAGATTTCCAGCTGCCGGAATTCTCCCTCTTGGTGTGTACCTTGCAAATTATGAGAGAAAAGGCATTAGAATTACTCCAAAAAGCATTATTTTGGATTAAAACATCATAAATAACAGTAAGAAAACATGATGCAAAATGGACGTATCAACTCCCCCAAGCTTAGACCTCGCTTGTCCTCAAGCGAAAACCGAAATCGAAAAACATGTCCACATGCTTTGAGAGAGAGGTGTCAATAAAAACAAAATACGGACATAGAAGCATCATGTTGATTATTATAACAGCAACAAAATTAAACAGAGGAATTTTATCATAGAACTTTTATCATATACTTCTCATGAATAAGTAATAGTTCATCACTCAATCGAAGTATAAAGCAAAAACTCTATTAGAAACTAACAAACTATGTATCAGTCAACTTTGCAACTACAATTCATCGTCTTTTCAGGAAGGGTCACGTGTCGGAGCCTTTAGGCAAGTCCACATACTCAACCATCATATAGTCTTCTATGATTGCTAACACTCACCGCGTACACATGAGCAAAACGTTTCAACCGGACACATAGAAAGATAGGGGCTTATGGTTTCGCCTCCCAACGTACTCACCTCAAGGGTGATGTCAACAATAATAACTCATGCCACCCATATTTCAACTGGACATATGTGCCTAGATTTTTCCTCACCACATGATGCTTGCCAAGGGAGAAAAATAAAAGGAATAGAGAGAAAAACTTTGACTCTTGCATAAAAATAAAAGATAGGCCCTTCGCAGAGGGAAGCAGAGGTTGGCATGCGCTTATTTGTTCGTATGCTCAACCCCTTAGTGAAAAAGAACGTCATGTTGTATTGCCCCTTAAGATGACAACCTTTATTATGCAGCCTGTTGCTTTTATTCTTTGCCACCCAAGTTCGTACCACGCTCAATTTTCTCTTACACTAAATGATCTCACACTTTTAGAAGCAATTTTGATTGCCTTATTGCACCGATGACAACTTACTTGAAGGATCTTACTCAATCCATAGGTAGGTATGGTCGACTCTTGAAAATAGGATTTGGGTTTAAGGGTTTTTGGATGCACAAGTAGTATCTCTACTTAGTGCGGAATTTTTGGCTAGCAAAGATAGGAGCAAGCACCACATGTTAAAGGATCCATGACAATATGACTTCTATGTGAATATGAGCAAGCATAAATCATTACGTTGTCTTCCTTGTCCAACGTCAACAACTTTGGCACATAATATTTTGACGAGGGCTCACAATCACAAAAGATTTCTAGTATAGTATATTTATATGTGAATCTTCTCTTCCCTTATTAATTCTTTCATGAGTTGCATCATTGACTAATGCTATGTTTGTCAATCTCTAATAAAAATTTCTACTTATACTTTTCCTTATGTGGTGTCATCACCTACCATAGGATTAGTATATGATCTTTTTCATTATTTCTTTCTTTCCTTTTATTTATTTCCTTTCTCTTTTCTTTATTTGTAACATGAGAATAAAGAAAGCAAAAACTTACACTAAACTTTATTATATAACTTGCACGCGATTACAAGGATAGATCACTAAGCAAACTCTCAAGGAAGAAAGGATCGAACTAACTTTTATTCATCTAAAGCAAAATGATCGAACTAAAATAAGTAAAAGCAAAAAGATAGTGGGATGATACGATACCGGGGCACCTCCCCCAAGCTTGGCGGAAGCCAAGGGGAGTGCCCATACCGGATACTCAATTCTCCTTTGGTGGTGAAGAAGATGGTGGTAGTGGTGACAATTGTGCCTTCAACTTTTTCATATTGTAGTTGAGGAGAGCAATTTCCTCCTTTAAATCATCGACCTCCAACTCTAGCTTCAAGATCTTTTCACATAAATCCCCTTTGCTTTTCTGCCGAAAACGAGAAGGAATAGATTGATTTTTAGACCGATTAACTCTCGTAGGGAGACTTTACTTCCTGAACTCCACGTGCATGTCCCCAGGTTGAGGTAGAGGAACATCCTCCTCCTCCGAGCTCGAATCTTCAATACTCATCAAGTGAGAATCCTCATCATCATCCGTAGTTCGACCATAAGGAGATAGGTCCCCATAGGTCTTTGGGTCAGCAATGAGATGTGAGACATAGCTCTCTCCATCGGACTCTTGGGACGACATATTTTCAAAACTGCGCAGAAAACATCAGGAAAAGAGATAGAGGATTCCTCCACGGTACGGTGGTCAACAGGTTCGGGAAATATATATAGATTTTCTATCTTGGAGGACAAGCATACGGAGGACAAACGGAGTCCGGGAGGTGTCCCAGGTGGGCACAACCCACCTGGGCACCCCAGGCAAGCTTCCTGTAAGTTTCTTTATTTCCTAAATTCTTAAATATTCCAAAACCGATAAAAATTATTTTTGCGGATTTTTCGGAGTCTATTTACTTACCGTATCACGTAGCTCCTTATTTTCACGATTCTGAAGTGTTCCGGAAAGACTCTTTTATGTGTTCTTTCGGTGTCAAAGTTTGGATAATATTACATTCAACATTAATGGGCGTACCTGAGATATAATGTTTTATTCGTTGTCCATTGACAACCTTCGGATTAGTACCTTCGGAATTATTTATTTTGATGGCTCCAGACCGATAAACCTCCTCGATGACATATGGACCTTCCCATTTTGAGAGGAGTTTTCCTGCAAAGAATCTAAAACAAGAGTTGTACAAAAGAACATATTCTCCGACTTTAAACTCACGCTTTTGGATTCTTTTGTCATGCCATCTTTTAACTTTTTCTTTGAATAATTTTGCATTTTCATAAGCTTGGGTTCTCCATTCATCTAGAGAGCTAATATCAAATAACCTCTTTACCAGCAAGTTTAAAATCGTAGTTGATTTCTTTGACTGCCCAAAATGCTTTATGTTCTAACTCAAGAGGCAAATGACAAGCTTTTCCATAAACCATTTTATAAGGAGACATAGCCATAGGATCTTTATATGCTGTTCTATAAGCCCAAACTGCATCATCTAATTTCTTAGACCAATTCTTCCTGGACCTATTGACAGTCTTTTGCAAAATTAATTTTATTTCTCTATTGCTAAGTTCAACTTGACCACTAGACTGAGGATGATAGGGTGATGCAATTCTATGGTTAACATCATACTTGGCAAGCATTTTACGGAAAGCACCATGAATAAAGTGTGAACCACCATCGATCATTAAAAATCTAGGGACTCCAAACCTTAATAACTTCCTTAAGCATTTTAATAGAGGTGTTGTGATCAGCACTACTCGTTGGAATAGCTTCTACCCATTTAGTAACTGTAAGTGCATCTAGTGCCCCTTAGTGATTTTGGTGTACTGAAGACTTATAGGTTAAGGGACTAATGCGTTTGTGAGTGTACACAGATCTATAAGTATATGAGGAGTTTGATAATTACAGAGAAAGTCGACCCCTAAAAATGAAGTTCTTCGACTGAAGACTTTGGATTTCTGAAGACTTTCTGAAGACTTTGAAAGTGAAGAAATTGGTGTGACCTTGAAGACTTGGTATTCATTTGAGGAACATGAAGCGTGAAGACTTTTGTTTTCGTAGTTTCATTTTCTCTTTCTTGAGTCATAGGAAACACCGTACTGTTAAAGGGAGTCGAGGAAATACTAAGGAAAAATTTCCATGTGATGCTCAACTCAAAATCCTACACCTACCAATCCCTTCGAGTGAAGCCATTGGAAATCTCATACAGTTCAGTCATATTCTTCAGTGACAGAGACGAAGTTCTTCTGGTCTCTGAGGAATTTGTTTTGACTGAGGAGTTAGAAATTCGCTAGTGCAGATTGCCTACACAGTGAGGAACATGATAGCCCTGAGGAATTTGAACCTCAAATTTCCGACCGTTGTTGTGCTATGCGCCAGCTGTCCCAAAATATCTACCCACCTAACGGTCATATCATTGAAGGGCATTTATGTCTTATCATGCGGGCTGATCCCTAAGCTATAAATAGCCACCCCCTAAAACCACTAGCTGGTTGGCTGCTCCGAGAGAAACTGACACTTGTCATTTGAGAGCATCCCATCCTCCGAGGACTTTGAGAGAAAATCATCAAGTGAGGAAAAACCCCAAACCCAAACACCTACAAACCCAAAGTGATTGAGCATCACTGAAGAGATTGATCCTGCGTGGATCCAATGCTTGTTACCTTTGAAGACTGTGCTTCTTCCAGACGGTTAGGCGTCATGATCTAGAGCATCCAAGAGGAAATTGTGAATCGCCGAGTGACCTAGTTTGTGAAGGTTCGGAAGTCACCTGAAGACTTACCACGAGTGATTGGACGAGGTCTGTGTGACCTTAGTTCAAGGAGAATACAGTGAGGACTGTGTGTCCGGGACTGGGTGTCCTCAGGTTTAAATACCTAGCCGCTCCAACCAGACGTACAACTGAGACAGCAGTTGGAACTGGTCTACCAAATCATTGTCTTCACCAAGCCAACTGGTTCTATTTCCTCAACTCTTTCAATTCCTCATTCCTGTGTTGTGCAACTATTCATATATGTGTTTGAAGACTTTGACTGAAGACTTTCTCAATTTCCTCAGTATGTTTGTCTTCATCCTGTGTTATCCTGTGTTTACGCTTTCTGTACTCTGTGCTTGTTTTCATTTCATCATGATGACTATGCTTGCGTTCTGCTATGCATACTTTTGAGTACTTATTCCGCTGCAAGTAGTTCTTCGCTAAGGAATTTCCTCACCCACAAATTCCTTAGTGAAGAATTTATAAAAATCGCCTATTCACCCCCCTCTAGTCGATATAACGCACTTTCAATTGGTATCAGAGCAAGTTACTCCCTTGTTCTGTGTGATTTTGGTTTAACCACCTGGAGTTTTAGTTATGTCGACCACAGGTATGAAGAAAGTGACATGTCCCATCGTTGACGGTCATGATTATCCCAAGTGGAAGGCCATGATGAAGAAGCGCCTCATGGCGATGAACAACGAACTGTGGACCGTCACTGAGATTGGTCTTACTGATCTGTGCAAGACGGCGGAAGCTGATGAAATTCGCAAGTACACTCTTCTCAACCTCACGGCGAAGGGCGTCATCTGCTCCTATCTGTCTCAAAATCAGTTCAGGAACATTATGCATCTCGATCATGCGAAGCTTATCTGGGACCGTCTCTCTGATGTCTATGAAGGTCATCGAACCCGTCATGATCCTTGGTTTGAGGACTTCAAGGAATCTCTCAAATCAATGACATTCGAACCAGAATCATCCTCCTCCTCACCATGCCTTATGGCAGATGGTGAAAAGGTAACTGAATGCTATCTGTCTGAATCTAGTGATAATGAATCTGATGATGAATTAGGACCCAGTTATGTCAAGCTTGTTTCCCTTGCCGCTAAACAACAAAGAGCTTTGGAAAAGGTTCACAACATGCTTAGTAAGAGCGATGATATGTTGGGTGAAGAAATGGATCAGTCGAAAGCTTTGGCTGAAAGTCTTCAGAGACTTCATACTAAGTACGACACCCTTCAAGATCAACATAACACTCTCTTATCTGATCATGAGAAGCTTTCTTATGAATTTCTTCAAAGAAAGCAATAGAGAAGCTAAAAGTGAGTTATGAAGATCTTCAGAAGGAGCGCGATTCATTACTTGCTCAACAAATCAGCGCTGCTCAGGAAGAATTTGTTCCTCCATGTTTGAAACGCATTGAATGTGAATCTACTAATTCTTCACCTGAATGTTCAAATGCTCCTAATGCTACAAATTCCTCAACTGTCTCTGCAATCATTAATTCCTCATCTGAGGACATTGCTAGTATCACTAACGATGCAGGGCTGAAGGAATTGTACATGACAGGCATGTACAAAAGTCTCAAAGGGCATCAGACTCTTTGCGATGTGCTTAAAAAGCAGATCCTCAACAGAAACCCTAGGAAAGAGGGTATTGCCTTTGAGAGAAAACTCAACGCTGATGGTACATATTGGAAGCCTGAGCAGTACCCCAAAACCTCATGGGTTGTTGCAAAGGGACCTCCAGTTGATCCATCTAACTTATCTGGCTTTACATGTGAATCTCCTCATTCTTCTGATGAGTCATTTGACTCCAACTATAAACTGTTCTAAAATCAGAATGGTGAAGTACTTGCTAGATATGTTGGCACTAACTGCAGGAACGGTTCTCCTATGAAGAAAATCTGGGTTCCCAAAAGATGCCTTGAAAGTCTTCAAGTGAATGTCCTCATGACACCACCTGTGAGGAATAGGAACCCCAGATCAAATTCTTCATATGGACCAAATTCTTCACATGAATCCAAGTCCTCATACGGACAAAATTCCTCACGTGGATCAAATTCCTCAAAAGGATCAAAGTCCTCATATGAACATCATTGTGCTAACAACTCTGTTTCGCAGGGAAGAGCCAAGGGCTATGAATATGAGCATTATTCTTCTAATCATTATGTTCATAAGTCCTCGAAGAATTTCTCTGCTTATTCATATGCTTACCCTAAATCCTCTTATGTGAAACGAAATGGATTGGCTTCTATGCCACCTTTCTCATATGGAGCTCACAGAGTGATGAACTCTTTGCCACCCCTTCAGATGTGGGTGGTGAAGAAAAAGAACTAATCTCTTCTGCAGGGTCAGGTCTCCAGACGTACTTGAACGTATGAAGAATTTGCTGGAGACCTGAAGTTTGCCTGAAAGGACGCAGGCTAATCATGAAGAAATGAACTTTCATTTCTCACGTCCTCATACTGCTTTATCTGTTCTATTGCTTGATGAAATTGATCTGATGAATTGATGTCATATTCTTCACTGATGAAGTATATGAAGTTTGTAAGCTGCACTAATTCATCTGCAGGATTATCAACCCAAAGCCACTGAGTGGGTCCTCGATAGTGGATGTACAAATCACATGACTGGTGACAAGAATCTATTGATTGATGCTCCATCATCACCATCGCATCTGAAGCATATCATCTTCGCTGAGAAAGGCAAAAGTCAGGTATTGGGTCTAGGTAAGGTTGCGATCACAAAGGATCGACACATGGACAAAGTCATGCTTGTCGAGTCCTTAGGATACAACCTCATGTCTGTCTCAATGCTTCATGATCTTGATATGGTAGTTGTCTTTGGCAAGTATCGCTGTGTTGTGGTTATGGAAGCTGACAATTCCAAATGTTGGAAATATGCCCTAGAGGCAATAATAAAATAGTTATTATTATATTTCCTTGTTCATGATAATTGTCTATTGTTCATGCTATAATTGTGTTATCCGGAAATCATAATACATGTGTGAATACATAGACCAAACATGTCCCTAGTGAGCCTCTAGTTGACTAGCGCGTTGATCAACAGATAGTCATGGTTTCCTGACTATGGACATTGGATGTCATTGATAACGGGATCACATCATTAGGAGAATGATGTGATGGACAAGACCCAATCCTAAGCATAGCACAAGATCGTGTAGTTCGTTTGCTAGAGCTTTTCCAAATGTCAAGTATCATTTCCTTAGACCATGAGATTGTGCAACTCCCGGATACCATAGGAGTGCTTTGGGTGTGCCAAACGTCACAACGTAACTGGGTGACTATAAAGGTGCACTACGGGTATCTCCGAAAGTGTCTGTTGGGTTGGCACGAATCGAGACTGGGATTTGTCACTCCGTATGACGGAGAGGTATCTCTGGGCCCACTCGGTAATGCATCATCATAATGAGCTCAATGTGACCAAGTGTTTGGTCACGGGATCATGCATTACGGTACGAGTAAAGTGACTTGCCGGTAACGAGATTGAACAAGGTATTGGGATACCGACGATCGAATCTCGGGCAAGTAACGTACCTATTGACAAAGGGAATTGTATACAGGATTGATTGAATCCTCGACATCGTGGTTCATCCGATGAGATTATCGTGGAACATGTGGGAGCCAACATGGGTATCCAGATCCCGCTGTTGGTTATTGACCGGAGAGTCGTCTCGGTCATGTCTGCATGTCTCCCGAACCCGTAGGGTCTACACACTTAAGGTTCGGTGACGCTAGGGTTGTAGAGATACTAGTATGCGGTAACCCGAAAGTTGTTCGGAGTCCCGGATGAGATCCTGCACGTCACGAGGAGTTCCGGAATGGTCCGGAGGTGAAGAATTATATATAGGAAGTCCAGTTTCGGCCACCGGGAAAGTTTCGGGGGTCACCGGTATTGTACCGGGACCACCGGAAGGGTCCCGGGGGTCCACCGGGTGGGGCCACCTATCCCGGAGGGCCCCATGGGCTGAAGTGGGGAAGGGAACCAGCCCCTGGTGGGCTGGTGCGCCCCCCTTGGGCCTCCCCTGCGCCTAGGGTTGGAAACCCTAGGGGTGGGGGGCGCCCCACTTGACTTGGGGGGCAAGCCCCCCCCCCCCCTTGGCCGCCGCCCCCCCCCCCCCCCCTTGAGATGGGATCTCTGGGGGCCGGCGCCCCCCTGGACCCCTATATAAAGAGGGGGGAAGGAGGGCAGCTGCACCCAAGCCCCTGGCGCCTCCCTCTCCATCCCGTGACACCTCTCCTTCTCGCTGAGCTTGGCGAAGCCCTGCTGAGATCCCCGCTGCTCCCACCACCACGCCGTCGTGCTGCTGGATCTCCATAAACCTCTCCCTCCCCCTTGCTGGATCAAGGAGGAGACGTCTTCCCCAACCGTACGTGTGTTGAACGCGGAGGTGCCGTCCGTTCGGCGCTCGGTCATCGGTGATTTGGATCACGACGAGTACGACTCCATCAACTCCGTTCACTTGAACACTTCCGCTCGCGATCTACAAGGGTATGTAGATGCACTCTTTTCCCTCTCGTTGCTAGAAGACTCCATAGATTGTTCTTGGTGATGCGTAGAAAATTTTAATTTCTGCAACGATCCCCGAAAGTGGCATCATGAGCCAGGTCTATGCGTAGTTTCTATGCACGAGTAGAACACAAACTTGTTGTGGGCGTAGATGTTGTCAACTTTCTTGCCACTACTAGTCTTATCTTGTTTCGGCGGCATCGTGGGATGAAGCGGCCCAGACCGACCTTACACGTACGCTTACGTGAGACAGGTTCCACCGACTGACATGCAGTAGTTGCATAAGGTGGCTAGCGGGTGTCTGTCTCTCCCACTTTAGTCGAATCGGATTCGATGAAAAGGGTCCTTATGAAGGGTAAATAGAAGTTGGCATATCACTTTGTGGTTTTACGTAGGTAAGAAACGTTCTTGCTAGAAACCTATAGAAGCCACGTAAAAACATGCAACAACAATTAGAGGACGTCTAACTTGTTTTTGCAGCATATGCCTTGTGATGTGATATGGCCAAAAGGATGTGATGAATGAAATATATGTGATGTATGAGATTGATCATGTTCTTGTAATAGGAATCACGACTTGCATGTCGATGAGTATGACAACCGGCAGGAGCCATAGGAGTTGTCTTTATTTTTGTATGACCTGCGTGTCATTGAATAACGCCATGTAAATTACTTTACTTTATTGCTAAACACGTTAGCCATAGAAGTAGAAGTAATCGTTGGCGTGACAACTTCATGAAGACACGATGATGGAGATCATGGTGTCATGCCGGTGACGAAGATGATCATGGCGCCCCGAAGATGGAGATCAAAAGGAGCAAAATGATATTGGCCATATCATGTCACTATTTGATTGCATGTGATGTTTATCATGTTTTACATCTTATTTGCTTAGAATGACGGTAGCTTAAATAAGATGATCCCTTATAATAATTTCAAGAAAGTGTTCCCCCTAACTGTGCACCATTGCGAAGGTTCGTTGTTTCGAAGCACCACGTGATGATCGGGTGTGATAGATTCTAACGTTCGAATACAATGGGCGTAAGCCAGATTTACACACGCAATACACTTAGGTTGACTTGACGAGCCTGGCATGTACAGACATGGCCTCGGAACACGGAAGACCTAAAGGTCAAGCATGAGTCGTATAGAAGATACGATCAACATGAAGATGTTCACCGATGTTGACTAGTCCATCTCACGTGATGATCGGACACGGCCTAGTTGATTCGGATCATGTTTCACTTAGATGACTAGAGGGATGTCTGTCTGAGTGGGAGTTCATTGAATAATTTGATTAGATGAACTTAATTATCATGAACTTAGTCTAAAATCTTTACAATATGTCTTGTAGATCAAATGGCCCACGTTGCCCTCAACTTCAACGTGTTCCTAGAGAAAACCAAGCTGAAAGATGATGGCAGCAACTATACGGACTGGGTCCGGAACCTGAGGATCATCCTCATAGCTGCCAAGAAAGATTATGTCCTAGAAGCACCGCTAGGTGACGCACCCATCCCAGAGAACCAAGACGTTATGAACGCTTGGCAGCAGCGTGCTGATGATTACTCCCTCGTTCAGTGCGGCATGCTTTACAGCTTAGAACCGGGGCTCCAAAAGCGTTTTGAGCAACACGGAGCATATGAGATGTTCGAAGAGCTGAAAATGGTTTTCCAAGCTCATGCCCGGGTCGAGAGATATGAAGTCTCCGACAAGTTCTTCAGTTGTAAGATGGAGGAAAATAGTTCTGTCAGTGAGCATATACTCAAAATGTCTGGGTTACACAACCGCTTGACTCAGCTGGGAGTTAATCTCCCGGATGATGCGGTCATTGACAGAATCCTTCAGTCGCTTCCACCGAGCTAAAAGAGCTTTGTGATGAACTTCAATATGCAGGGGATGGAAAAAACCATTCCTGAGGTATATTCAATGCTGAAATCAGCGGAGGTGGAGATCAAAAAGGAACATCAAGTGTTGATGGTGAATAAAACCACTAAGTTTAAGAAAGGCAAGGGTAAGAAGAACTTCAAGAAGGACGGCAAGGGAGTTGCCGCGCCCGGTAAGCCAGTTGCCGGGAAGAAGCCAAAGAATGGACCCAAGCCTGAGACTGAGTGCTTTTATTGCAAGGGAAGTGGTCACTGGAAGCGGAACTGCCCCAAGTACTTAGCGGACAAGAAGGCCGGCAACACCAAAGGTATATGTGATATACATGTTATTGATGTGTACCTTACCAGCACTCGTAGTAGCTCCTGGGTATTTGATACCGGTGCGGTTGCTCATATTTGTAACTCAAAGCAGGAGCTGCGGAATAAACGGAGACTGGCAAAGGACGAGGTGACGATGTGCGTCGGGAATGGTTCCAAGGTCGATGTGATCGCCGTCGGCACGCTACCTCTACATTTACCTACGGGATTAGTTTTAAACCTCAATAATTGTTATTTAGTGCCAGTTTTGAGCATGAACATTGTATCAGGATCTCGTTTAATTCGAGATGGCTACTCATTTAAATCCGAGAATAATGGTTGTTCTATTTATATGAGAGATATGTTTTATGGTCATGCCCCGCTGGTTAATGGTTTATTCTTAATGAATCTCGAACGTAGTGTTACACATATTCATAGTGTGAGTACCAAAAGATGTAAGGTTGATAATGATAGTCCCACATACTTGTGGCACTGCCGTCTTGGTCACATTGGTGTCAAGCGCATGAAGAAGCTCCATGCTGATGGACTTTTAGAGTCTCTTGATTACGAATCATTTGACACGTGCGAACCATGCCTCATGGGTAAGATGACCAAGACTCCATTGTCCAGAACAATGGAGCGAGCAACCAACTTATTGGAAATCATACATACTGATGTGTGCGGTCCAATGAGTGTTGAGGCTCGCGGTGGCTATCGTTATGTTCTCACTCTCACTGATGACTTGAGTAGATATGGGTATGTCTACCTAATGAAACACAAGTCTGAGACCTTTGAAAAGTTCAAGGAATTTCAGAGTGAGGTTGAGAATCAACGTGACAGAAAAATAAAGTTCTTACGATCAGATCGTGGAGGGGAATATTTGAGTCACGAATTTGGCACACACTTAAGGAAATGTGGAATAGTTTCACAACTCACGCCGCCTGGAACACCTCAGCGAAATGGTGTGTCCGAACGTCGTAATCGCACTCTATTGGATATGGTGCGATCTATGATGTCTCTTACCGATCTACCGCTCTCATTTTGGGGCTATGCTTTAGAGACTGCCACATTCACTTTAAATAGGGCTCCGTCGAAATCCGTTGAGACGACACCGTATGAATTATGGTTTGGGAAGAAACCTAAGCTGTCGTTTCTAAAAGTTTGGGGATGCGATGCTTATGTCAAGAAACTTCAACCTGAAAAGCTCGAACCCAAGTCGGAAAAATGCGTCTTCATAGGATACCCTAAGGAAACCATTGGGTATACCTTCTACCTCAGATCCGAAGGCAAGATCATTGTTGCCAAGAACGGGTCCTTTCTGGAGAAAGAGTTTCTCTCGAAAGAAGTAAGTGGGAGGAAAGTGGAACTTGATGAAGTACTACCTCTTGAACCGGAAAGTAGCGCAGCTCAGGAAGATGTTCCTGTGGTGCCTGCACTGACTAGAGAGGAAGCTAATGATGATGATCAAGGTACTTCGGATCAAATTACTACTGAACCTCGTAGGTCCACGAGGACACGTTCCACACCAGAGTGGTATGGCAACCCTGTCCTGGAAATAATGTTGTTAGACAACGGTGAACCTTCGAACTATGAAGAAGCAATGGCGGGCCCAGATTCCGACAAATGGCTAGAAGCCATGAAATCCGAGATAGGATCCATGCATGAAAACGAAGTATGGACTTTGACTGACTTGCCCGATGATCGGCGAGCCATAGAAAACGAATGGATCTTTAAGAAGAAGACGGACGCGGATGGTAATGTTACCATCTATAAAGCTCGACTTGTCGCTAAGGGTTATCGACAAGTTCAAGGGGTTGACTACGATGAGACTTTCTCACCCGTAGCGAAGCTGAAGTCCGTCCGAATCATGTTAGCAATTGCCGCATACTATGATTATGAGATATGGCAGATGGACGTCAAAACGACATTCCTTAACGGCTTTCTTAAGGAAGAATTCTATATGATGCAGCCAGAAGGTTTTGTCGATCCTAAGAATGCTAACAAGGTATGCAAGCTCCAGCGCTCCATCTATGGGCTGGTGCAAGCATCTCGGAGTTGGAACATTCGATTTGAAGAGATGATCAAAGCGTTTGGGTTTACACAGACTTATGGAGAAGCCTGTGTTTACAAGAAAGTGAGTGGGAGCTCTGTAGCATTTCTCATATTATATGTGGATGACATGTTGTTGATGGGAAATGATATAGAATTCTTGGGAAGCATAAAGGCCTACTTGAACAAGTGTTTTTCAATGAAGGACCTTGGAGAAGCTGCTTACATATTAGGCATCAAGATCTATAGAGATAGATCAAGCCACCTCATTGGTCTTTCACAAAGTACGTACCTTGACAAGATATTGAAGAAGTTCAATATGGATCAGTCCAAGAAGGGGTTCTTGCCTGTATTGCAAGGTGTGCAATTGAGCACGGCTCAATGCCCGACCACGGCAGAAGATAGAGAAAAGATGAGTGTCGTCCCCTATGCCTCGGCCATAGGGTCTATTATGTATGCCATGCTGTGTACCAGACCTGATGTAAACCTTGCCGTAAGTTTGGTAGGAAGGTACCAAAGTAATCCCGGCATGGAACACTGGACAGCGGTCAAGAATATCCTGAAGTACCTGCAGAGGACTAAGGATATGTTTCTCGTTTATCGAGGTGACAAAGAGCTCGTCGTAAAGGGTTACGTCGATGCTAGCTTCGACTCAGATCTGGATGACTCTAAGTCACAAACCGGATACGTGTATATTTTGAATGGTGGGGCAGTAAGCTGGTGCAGTTGCAAGCAAAGCGTTGTGGCGGGATCTACATGTGAAGCGGAATACATGGCGGCCTCAAAGGCAGCACAAGAAGCAATCTGGGTGAAGGAGTTCATTACCGACCTAGGAGCTATTCCCAATGCGTCGGGCCCGATGACTCTCTTCTGTGACAACACTGGAGCTATTGCCCTTGCCAAGGAGCCCAGGTTTCACAGGAAGACCAGGCATATCAAGCATCGCTTCAACTCCATTCGTGAAAGTGTTCAAAATGGAGACATAGATATTTGTAAAGTACATACGGACCTGAATGTAGCAGATCCGTTGACTAAACCTCTCCCTAGAGCAAAACATGATCAACACCAGAACTCTATGGGTGTTCGATTCATCACAATGTAACTAGGTTATTGACTCTAGTGCAAGTGGGAGACTGTTGGAAATATGCCCTAGAGGCAATAATAAAATAGTTATTATTATATTTCCTTGTTCATGATAATTGTCTATTGTTCATGCTATAATTGTGTTATCCGGAAATCATAATACATGTGTGAATACATAGACCACAACATGTCCCTAGTGAGCCTCTAGTTGACTAGCTCGTTGATCAACAGATAGTCATGGTTTCCTGACTATGGACATTGGATGTCATTGATAACGGGATCACATCATTAGGAGAATGATGTGATGGACAAGACCCAATCCTAAGCATAGCACAAGATCGTGTAGTTCGTTTGCTAGAGCTTTTCCAAATGTCAAGTTTCATTTCCTTAGACCATGAGATTGTGCAACTCCCGGATACCATAGGAGTGCTTTGGGTGTGCCAAACGTCACAACGTAACTAGGTGACTATAAAGGTGCACTACGGGTATCTCCGAAAGTGTCTGTTGGGTTGGCACGAATCGAGACTGGGATTTGTCACTCCGTATGACGGAGAGGTATCTCTGGGCCCACTCGGTAATGCATCATCATAATGAGCTCAATGTGACCAAGTGTTTGGTCACGGGATCATGCATTACGGTACGAGTAAAGTGACTTGCCGGTAACGAGATTGAACAAGGTATTGGGATACCGACGATTAAATCTCGGGCAAGTAACGTACCGATTGAGAAAGGGAATTGTATACGGGATTGATTGAATCCTCGACATCATGGTTCATCCGATGAGATCATCGTGGAACATGTGGGAGCCAACATGCGTATCCAGATCCCGCTGTTGGTTATTGACCGGAGAGTCGTCTCGGTCATGTCTGCATGTCTCCCGAACCCGTAGGGTCTACACACTTAAGGTTCGGTGACGCTAGGGTTGTAGAGATACTAGTATGCGGTAACCCGAAAGTTGTTCAGAGTCCCGGATGAGATCCCTGACGTCACGAGGAGTTCCGGAATGGTCCGGAGGTGAAGAATTATATATAGGAAGTCCAGTTTCGGCCACCGGGAAAGTTTCGGGGGTCACCGGTATTGTACCGGGACCACCGGAAGGGTCCCGGGGGTCCACCGGGTGGGGCCACCTATCCCGGAGGGCCCCATGGGCTGAAGTGGGGAAGGGAACCAGCCCCTGGTGGGCTGTTGCACCCCCCTTGGGCCTCCCCTGCGCCTAGGGTTGGAAACCCTAGGGGTGGGGGGGGCGCCCCACTTGACTTGGGGGGCAAGTCCCCCCCCCCTTGGCCGCCCCCCCTTGAGATGGGATCTCTGGGGGCCGGCGCCCCCCCTGGACCCCTATATAAAGAGGGGGGAGGGAGGGCAGCCGTACCCAAGCCCCTGGCGCCTCCCTCTCCATCCCGTGACACCTCTCCTTCTCGCTGAGCTTGGCGAAGCCCTGCCGAGATCCCCGCTGCTTCCACCACCACGCCGTCGTGCTGCTGGATGTCCATCAACCTCTCCCTCCCCCTTGCTGGATCAAGAAGGAGGAGACGTCTTCCCCAACCGTACGTGTGTTGAACGCGGAGGTGCCGTCCGTTCGGCGCTCGGTCATCGGTGATTTGGATCACGACGAGTACGACTCCATCAACTCCGTTCACTTGAACGCTTCCGCTCGCGGTCTACAAGGGTATGTAGATGCACTCTTTTCCCTCTCGTTGCTAGAAGACTCCACAGATTGTTCTTGGTGATGCGTAGAAAATTTTAATTTCTGCAACGATCCCCGACACCAAAGTCTTTGAAGGCTTTAGGAGAGGAGACTTGTATATTGTTAATTTCTCTACAGGACCGCAACCAGCCGTGTGCCTACTTGAAAAAGCTTCAGAAGGATGGCTCTGGCATCGACGACTTGGTCATGCAGGCATGAGGAATTTGCACACGCTTGCGAAGAAGAAGCATGTCATTGGCATTGAGAATGTCAAATTCCTCAAGGATCACTTATGTGGAGCTTGTGAAGGTGGAAAGATGACCAAGGCTAAGCATCCAGTGAAGACTATCATGACCACTACTCGACCATTCGAATTGCTTCACATGGACCTCTTTGGTCCTAACCATTACTCAGCTGTCACAAATGACGTATCTCTCTATGGGCTTGTTATTGTTGATGATTACTCTCGTTACACATGGGTACACATTGTTACTTACAAACATGAAGTGCAGGAAGTCTTCAAACGATTTTCCTCGAGGGCTTCAACCAACTTTGGTGTGAAGATCAAGCACATCAGAAGTGACAATGGAACTGAGTTCAAGAATTCTGGTCTTCATGACTATCTTGATGAACTTGGTATTACTCATGAGGTATCTGCTCCTTACACTCCTCAGCAAAATGGCGTCGTGGAGCGCAAGAACAGAACTCTTGTTGAGATGGCTCGCACTATGCTTGATGAGTACAAGACGCCTCGTCACTTCTGGATTGAGGCAATCTATGCTGCGTGCCACATCATCAACAGGGTATATCTTCACAAATTCTTCAAGAAGACTGCCTATGAACTCCTCACTGACAAGAAACCCAATGTGAGTTATTTCAAAGTCTTCGGTGCTAAATGTTGGATTAGAGATCCTCATCACAATGCTAAATTTGCACCGAAAGCACATGAAGGTTTTATGCTTGGTTACGGAAAGGACTCGCACACCTACAGAGTCTTCAACACCGTTCTTCACAAGGTTGTTGAAATTGTAGATGTGCGGTTCGATGAAACTAATGGCTCGCAAAGAGAGCACCTACCCTCTGTGATAGATGAACCAGCACCTGAGGAAACTATCAAGTTCAAGGCTACTGAGGATGTCATTCCTACCGAAGAATCTGCTGAAGAATTCATTCCAGAACGTGAAGAACGTCGAGCTAATGCACCTGAAGAAATTGCTGAAGAAAATGGTGCTGAAGAAAATGCTGATCAAATTCCTCGACGACAACCTACTCATCCTCGCGTTGCAAAAGAAGTGCAAGTTGAGAAGATCATCGATGACATTGAAGCACCAGGTCCTCTCACACGCTCAAAAGCTTCATATTTGTCTAACTTTTGTGGGCACTATGCTTTTGTCTCTATCTCAGAGCCCACTAAGGTAGATGAAGCATTTCTGGAGCCTGAGTGGTTTCAGGCCATGCAAGAAGAATTACATCAGTTCGAGCTCAACAACGTTTGGGAACTGGTCAATCGTCCAGATCCTCGCAAACACAATATCATTGGCACAAAGTGGATCTACCGCAACAAGCAAGATGCAAATGGCCTTGTGGTGAGGAATAAGGCACGGCTAGTAACTCAAGGCTACACACAGGTTGAAGGAATTGATTTCGATGAAACGTTTGCACATGTTGCTAGACTTGAAGCTATTCACATATTACTTGCTTATGCTAACCATCATGATATCACTTTATATCAAATGGATGTGAAAAGTGCATTCCTCAATGGTAAGCTTGAGGAAGAAGTATATGTTGCTCAACCCCCAGGTTTTGAAGATCCTAAGCATCCTGACAAAGTCTTCAGACTAAATAAGGCCCTCTATGGCCTCAAGCAGGCCCCTCGGGCGTGGTATGATACTTTGAAGGAATTCCTCATGAAGAAAGGCTTCAAACCTGGTTCACTCGACCCTACTCTTTTCACTAAATCATATGATGATGAATTGTTTGTATGCCAAATATATGTTGATGACATCATCTTTGGCTGTACTGACCAACGTTATAGTGATGAATTTGCCTATATGATGAGTGAAGAATATCAAATGTCTATGATGGTAGAGTTGAAATTCTTCTTAGGTCTTCAAATTCGTCAATAGCGCAATGGCATATTCATATCTCAGGAGAAATACCTCAAGGATGTACTGAGGAAATTCGGCATGCAAGATTGCAAAGGCGTCAAAATTCCTATGCCCACAAATGGCCATCTGTGCACTGATGAAAATGGTATTGACTTCGATCAAAAGGTATACCGCTCCATGCTTGGTTCTTTATTGTACTTATGTGCATCTAGGCCAGATATTATGCTTAGTGTTTGCATGTGTGCCCGATTTCAAGCTACACCGAAGGAATCACACCATAAGGCTGTGAAGCATATTCTTCGATATCTAGCTCACACACCAACACTACGATTATGGTACCCCAAGGGCTCGGCTTTTGATCTCGTTGGATATTCTGACTATGACTATGCTGATGATCGTGTGGATCGCAAGTCAACATCTGGTACATGTCATTTCCTCGGACGATCTTTGGTCTGTTGGTCCTCGAAGAAACAGAACTGCGTATCACTGTCTACTGCTGAAGCTGAGTACATTGCTGCTGGTTCTTGCTGTGCTCAATTGCTGTGGATGAAGCAAACTCTCAAGGACTATGGCATCAACGTGAAGAATGTGCCTCTCTTCTGTGACAATGAGAGTGCCATCAAGATTGCTCACAACGCAGTTCAACACTCGAAGACAAACCACATTCAGATTCGTCATCATTTTCTTCGCGATCATGTGTTGAAGGGCGATATTTCTATTGAGCATGTGAAGACTGAAGAATAGCTAGCCGATATCTTCACAAAGCCCTTGGATGAGAAGAGATTTAGCAAGTTGCGGTGTGAGCTAAATATCTTAGAATCGTCGAATGTTCTTTGAAAAGGACACTCATCCTAACACTTATGCAAAATTGATGACTTAGATGTGCAACACATGAAGAAACGGTTTTCTTCAATCAATGAAAAATAACACTCTAAGTGTGAAGAAATTAATGAAGAATTTGATTCTCAGAACCCTACGACAATTGTATGCGGTGTCTGAAATCATCATTCTTATACGGTGGGTCACGCCACCACAAAGGTTGAAAATCTTCAATTTGAGTTTTTCCTCAGTTTTGAAATTCCTCAGTTGTTCATATTCTTCAACTTTGCAAAATCTTCACTGTTTCCGTCATTTCTCTTCATTGGCTATATATATATATGAGTTTATGTCCTCTACAACATTCACTTATTGCTATTTCTTCAAGTTGCTTTTTCTGCTAAGTGAATGTGATCGGACCCTTCCCCCTCTATGCTATACTCAACCCAATCTATTCACAAATTCTTCATGTGAGTTCTATTTGAAACTCATTCAAAATCTTCACTGTGTCCTTGTCAGCTGAAGAATTTGCGAACGGAACTTTTAACTTATCTTATCCAAATTTTCGGCTTTGCCGCTCAAACCGTTCTGCTTCCCACGATATACTTATCTATTCACCCAAGATCTAACACGATCACCTCTCAGTATGTGGGTGACACATGTCATGCGAATGAGAAGGGTCAGGGGCACGTTCGTCCAATTTCTTCGAGCGAACCGTTTTTCACCTTGGCTATAAATACCCCCTCTACCCTGCCTCACTTCTTTTACTCCACTCGACCTCTCTCCAAGCTCGAGCTTCTCAAACCCTAGCGCCGCCGCTACATCATCGTCGCCGGTGAGGAAGAGCTTCACTGCCTCGACCTCGTCGCCGCCATACTCACGCCGGCCGCGGAAATCTTCACTCCGCCGCCGCCGTAGCCGTCTTCCTCCGCCAAGTTAGGGCGTGGAAGATCTGCACAGACGAGCTTCACTTCTCCACATCCCAGTTCGTCGTGTTCTTCGTTCAGGGTAATTAAAAGTTACTTTTACTGCCCACTTTGATTCAAATGTTTACTACAAAATCTTCAAAGGTGTTTTTAATCTTCAAATCCTCACACACTAAACACCTCACATGTCATCTGCTCTTGATTCGTTTCTCTAAGCATCACTTTTCTTCAAGATTCCTCAATTGTGTGGATCTTCGATCTATACAACTCTGGAACCTAAGACAAAGAACGCTTAGTGAAATTCTTCAAGACTCATCTGGTCAAATTCCTCAAACTTGTTCTTATTGAAAAACCTTCTGAGAACGCATATGACCTCTCCAAATTCCTCGCAACTATACTCTGTTCACAGGTACTCATGTCCGCTGCTGAATCACTAGGTTCTCATCAACTTAACTCATTTGCAGCGTTCCTTGAAGAAAAGTTGCATACTTCTTCAGAGAGTTCATTTGTTCAAATTCCTCAACTAAAGAAAATGGCTAATGAAAAGAGGCCACAGAAAGGAGGAAAGAAGCCTGAGGTCAATACTGCCTTTGAAATCCCTGAGGACATTTATGCTGGGTACTGCACACCCCCTGAGGAAGATAAAAATCAGCGCAAGGTGCGCATTCAGAGGATAGAAAGGAGATGGGCAAAAGAGTGGAGGGAGTACAGGTATGTGGCTCCAAAATACATGAAGAAATTCATTGTTACTCCTCCATGCTCAAGACCTCCATTGGCACCTGGCCAAGAGGCAGATCCCACTAGCATCAAGCGCGGTGAGGATTTTCCTGGAGAATGGGCCAAGCGCCAGGCCAAGTTGGCCAAACAGACAAAAGATGCAGTGAGGAAATTCAACGAAGATTCCACTGCTGCTGCTGCTGAGGCCTCTGTAAGGCCGAAGAAATCCATGGCAAAGAAGCATGCGCACAAGCCAAGTGCCTCTTCTTCAATGCCCTCACGGAAAATTTCCTTAGCTAAGCCCTCAAGCCGCTCCTGCTCCTCCAAAGTCCTCAGCTGGACCATATTCTTCAACAGGACCCTCTCTGCTGAAGACTAAGACCACTGCAGGACGAGGCTCTCGCCCAAGTCCTCAGAAGAAGTAGGTCGCCTTCCAAGTACCGTCTGAAGATGATGAAGCAGATGATGAAGAACTTGCTGAGATCATCAGAGACAGGCAAGTCAGGGCCGCTAGAGCCAAGGGCACAGAAGTGCCACTGCTTTTGGATCCAAAGCTGATCCTCGACTATATTGATCTCTGGCACAAGGACCCAAACACTCCTATGCCTGATTTCAAGTTGACACCTGGCCAAAGTCACATGCTGACCCATTTCATCAGTGAAGAAAAATGGAAATATGAAAAGGCCAAGCAACTCAAGTAAGCACAGTACAGGAAGGAGAAGTTCCTGAAGAACAACGTTATCTCTATGACAACTGATGAACTTGTAAAGCTCCGGTCTGAAATCAAAGTCCTCAGCGATGATTTCAACGCTTACTATGCTGATTGGAAAGGAGCCAAGGTCAGGTTCATCAATCTAACGAAGACACTCACTTCAAGTGCCGCTGCCCCTATGCATATTGAAGTCACTCCGACTGAAGCATCTGCTCAGCAAACTGAAGAACATGCCAGTACCGCTGATGACAATCAGGCTACTGAAGATAATGTGAGTTCCAGGGCTGATGACTGCATTCCAGCCGCTGATGAAATTCCCAGGGCACCCACTAGTGGTGCGCCTGAAGAAAATGAAGAAGTCAGGGCAACTGCATCAGTTGTGCCTGAAGAAACTGCACCAAATTCCTCTGCTCCACCAGCGCCTACTCCAACTCCAATCCTTCCATCTGCATCAGATGTGAAGAAGACCAAGGCTGCAGAGCGTGCAGCAGTGAAGAAAAGGAAAGCATCAGCTTCTTCAGATTCTTCTGCTCCGAAGAAAATGAAGCCTATGACCAGCTCTTTTGCAAACCCGATTGATGTTGTTCCAATCTCAACCATGCCATCAAAGGACCTTGTTCCTTTTGGTGAAGAATATGTGATCCCTAGCGGATGTGATGAAGAAAATCCTTCTGCTGCTTCGTCAGAGCAGATGGATGAAGAAATTGAAGTGGATGAAATCCCTTCAACCCCAGTTGTTTCCTCGCCTGTGCCTCAGTTTACTGCTGAAGAGGCCGGCGTTGAAGAAATTGAAGATGAAGATGTGGACATTGGTTGTACCACACCTGTGATGAATGATGACTTTTGGGAAAGTCAGCACCCCAATTCTCCACTCTTCACTCCACTGCAGCAAATTCCTCAGTCCCCAGTCACTACAGTTCAAATGGGATCTGATGAAGCTCATGAAGACATTCCAGCCGCTAGTGCTGAAGAAACTGAAAATGAAGACTTCAAGAAACAGGCTGCCACTGAAGAGGAACCAGAAATTCCTCAGCCTGAAGAACCTGAGATTGCGATTCCTGAGGTTGTGATGCAACTCACTGACACTCCTCTGCCCAAACCAAAGGATCCATTCTCCAGGAAGCAAAAATTCAAGACTGATGCCTTCTTTGGCGAGCATGTATTATTCACTGATTACAACCCTTATGACTCTGCTCGCATAAGGAAGAGGCGTTTCTGGACTGCCAACCAGGCAAATTTCTATTCCTCAGTGCTGTTCGACAAAGACAAAGTCTTCGATCATGAGCACATTCCTCACGTGGACATGGAATCTCTGCCGTGCTTCGTGCCAGTCCTCAGTGTTCTTCACGACGTTGGACTGTTAAATTTCTGCACTGACATCTGTGATTGGAATGAAGAACTTATTCTTCAATTCTATGCAATGCTGCACATCACCGGAAATTCTGAAGATGTGAATTCATGGGTGCTGGACTGGATGTCTGAAAACACTCACTACAAGGCACCAGCTACTGAATTGCTTCGTGCCTTACCTCTCAGTCCGCCCCTTGAAGGTGCTTGTTGCGTCTACAATGAACTTGAGCTAACCGATCACTACATGCAAGTGCTGATCAAGCCTTTGAAGCCAGGTCAGACCTCAAGAACAAAATTCCTTGTGAAGGAATTGTTGTATGTGCCTCGGACTGTCTATCGCATTGTGACGAAGACATTGAGTCCAATCAAGGGCCACGACTCAAGTGAAGAAGAAGTCGTTGGCATCATGAAGAATCTGCTTTTCAATATCATTCATGGCATTCCCATCAACTTCCATGATTTCTTCATGAGGACTCTGGCTAATGTCGCCATGTCACCATTTGAGTTAAAGCCTTATGCACCTTGGATTATGAGATTCATCAGGACAGGGTCTTCACTCAACTATAAAGCTGATACACTAAACCATTGCAACTACTTGCCCCCAATTGAAGTCCTCAAACGGACATTTTCCTCAGCCGATGAAAAGGGCAAGGCTACTGCTGTAATTGATGAAGGCATTCGTCCATTGGATGGACAATTTCGCAAGGCTGCATCCTACTCCACCAATGATGACTCTGCCACCCATGACTCTGCCGCCAACGCACCCAAGCAAAATCCTCAAGGAACAGCACCCAGGGTGATGACTGACCGTGAGCTTCTCCTCAGTCTTCACCAGAAGGTTGATCGCAATCATAAATGGGTCAAGCATCAGTTTGGTTCAATTCTTCACAACATGACTGCTACCCACAATGCAGTGAAGAAAAACCACTACTACCTTCATGAAATCCTCAACCGCACCTGGGTTGTTCTGTCTCAAGTCTATAGTGAAGAAGATCTGAAGACAATGGGTCTCAAGGACGATCTTGACTGGGCTGCACATCCTCCGAAGAAGTACAAGAAGGTCAAGGTTCCTTCCTTGGTGGCCAGCTCCTATACTTCATCACGTGACACTGATGAACATGAAGATTTGGACAACACTACGGCAGGCCCTACTCCAACAACCGACCCCAACAACGCTGACGCTCCTTCATCACCCTCATATTCTTCAGGGGCGTTAGTCCTCATTTTCGACCCTTTTGGTCATTTGACGACAAAGGGGGAGAAATTTGAGTTAGTCTTCAAGCGGGTCTATCTTATATGGGCGTTTTTTCCTTAAGTTACAACTCTCGTTCTTCTGATGACTTTGTTGGATCGAGTTGTAAACTTAAACTCTATGGTGGCCTGATACTTTTGTTGTTTCTTCTTCATGCTTATTCCTCGTTAATGCTATTGCACGCATGCTGAATTACATCAGTCACCATATTTCATCATGCATTTCAAATTCTTCATATATTATGTCAAATGCGTGTATGAATTACAAGATATAGGGGGAGATCTCCATGATTCAACTCTTCAAGTGTGCATTGCTTCAAAAGCAAATTCCTCACTATGCACATCTTCAGGGGGAGTTCTTCTATATCTTGCAATCAAATTCCTCAATATCAGTATTTACACTTCATATGTTTATCCCCGTTGAAAACTTAACCTATATTGTCATCAATCACCAAAAAGGGGGAGATTGTAAGTGCATCTAGTGCCCCTTAGTGATTTTGGTGTATTGAAGACTTATAGGTTAAGGGACTAATGCGTTTGTGAGTGTACACAGATCTATAAGTCTATGAGGAGTTTGATAATTACAGAGAAAGTCGACCCCTAAAAATGAAGTTCTTCGACTGAAGACTTTGGATTTCTGAAGACTTTGAAAGTGAAGAAATTGGTGTGACCTTGAAGACTTGGTATTCATTTTAGGAACATGAAGCGTGAAGACTTTTGTTTTCGTAGTTTCATTTTCTCTTTCTTGAGTCATAGGAAACACCGTACTGTTAAAGGGGTCGAGGAAATACTAAGGAAAAATTTCCATGTGATGCTCAACTCAAAATCCTACACCTACCAATCCCTTCGAGTGAAGCCATTGGAAATCTCATACAGTTCAGTCATATTATTCAGTGACAGAGACGAAGTTCTTCTGGTCTCTGAGGAATTTGTTCTGACTGAGGAGTTAGGAATTCGCCAGTGCGGATTGCCTACACAGTGAGGAACATGATAGCCCTGAGGAATTTGAACCTCAAATTTCCGACCGTTGCTGTGCTATGCGCCAGCTGTCCCAAAATATCTACCCACCTAACGGTCATATCATTGAAGGGCATTTATGTCTTATCATGCGGGCTGCTCCCTAGGCTATAAATAGCCACCCCCTACAACCACTAGCTGGTTGGCTGCTCCGAGAGAAACTGACACTTGTCATTTGAGAGCATCCCATCCTCCGAGGACTTTGAGCGAAAATCATCAAGTGAGGAAAAACCCCAAACCCAAACACCTACAAACCCAAAGTGATTGAGCATCACTGAAGAGATTGATCCTGCGTGGATCCGACGCTTGTTACCTTTGAAGACTGTGCTTCTTCCAGACGGTTAGGCGTCATGGTCTAGAGCATCCAAGAGGAAATTGTGGATCGCCGAGTGACCTAGTTTGTGAAGGTTCGGAAGTCACCTGAAGACTTACCACGAGTGATTGGACGAGGTCTGTGTGACCTTAGTTCAAGGAGAATACGGTGAGGACTGTGTGTCTGGGACTGGGTGTCCTCGGGTTTAAATACCTAGCCGCTCCAACCAGACGTACAACTGAGACAGCAGTTGGAACTGGTCTACCAAATCATTGTCTTCACCAAGCCAACTGGTTCTATTTCCTCAACTCTTTCAATTCCTCATTCCTGTGTTGTGCAACTGTTCATATCTGTGTTTGAAGACTTTTACTGAAGACTTTCTCAATTTCCTCAGTTCAATTTCCTCAGTCTGTTTGTCTTCATCCTGTGTTATCCTGTGTTTACACTTTCTGTACTCTGTGCTTGTTTTCATTTCATCATGATGACTATGCTTGTGTTCTGCTATGCATACTTTTGAGTACTTATTCCACTGCAAGTAGTTCTTCGCTAAGGAATTTCCTCACCCACAAATTCCTTAGTGAATAATTTATAAAAATCGCCTATTCACCCCCCTCTAGTCAATATAACGCACTTTCAGTAACATAATCCACAGCAACCAAAATATGTGTATACCCATTAGAGGAAGGGAAAGGTCCCATGTAATCAAATCCCCAAACATCAAATGGTTCAACAACAAGTGAATAATTCATAGGCATTTCTTGACGGTTACCGATATTACCTATTCTTTGACATTCGTCACAAGATAAGACGAACTTACGGGCATCCTTGAAGAGAGTAGGCCAATAAAATCCAGACTACAATACCTTATGAGCAGTTCTATCTCCAGCATGATGCCCTCCATAAGCTTCGGAGTGACATTTCCATAGGATTTGTCCCTGTTCATGCTCAGGTACACAACGTATAATAATACCATCTACTCCTTCTTTATAAAGATGTGGGTCATCCCAAAAGTAATGTCTTAAATCATAGAAGAATTTTTTTCTTTTGTTAGAATGTAAAGCTAGGTGGTAAATATTTAGCAACAATGTAATTAGCATAGTCTGCATACCAAGGAGTAGTATGAGAAACATTTATTGCAGCTAACTTCTCATCAGGAAAACTATCATCAATAGGCAGTGGGTCATCAAGCACATTTTCAAGCCTAGACAAATTATCAGCTACTGGGTTCTCAGCTCCTTTTCTATCAATGATATGTAAATCAAATTCTTGTAACAAGAGAATCCATCGAATAAGTCTAGGTTTAGCATCTTTCTTTTCCATAAGATATTTAATAGCAGCATGGTCTGGGTGAACAGTTACTTTGGAATCAACAATATAAGGTCTAAACTTATCACAAGCAAACACCACTGCTAAGAATTCTTTTTCAGTAGTAGCATAGTTTCTTTGGGCACTGTCTAGAGTTTTACTAGCAAAATGAATTACATTAAGTTTCTTATCAACTCTTTGTCCTAAAACAGCACCAACAACGTAATCACTAGCATCACACATAATTTCAAAAGGAAAGTTCCAATCAGGTGGTTGAACAATAGGTGCAGAAATTAAGGCTTTCTTACGTGTTTCAAAGGCTTCTAAACAATCATCATCAGAAACAAAAGGAATATCCTTTTGCAAAAGACTAGTGAGAGGCCTAGAAATTTTAGAAAAGTCTTTGCTAAATCTCCTATAGAAACCAGCATGACCTAGGAAACTATGAATACCTTCTATATCTGTAGGACATGGCATTTTCTCAATTGCATCAACCTTAGCTTTGTCCACTTCAATACCTCTTTCAGAAATTTTATGACCCAAGACAATAACTTCATTAACAATAAAGTGGCACTTCTCCCAATTCAAGACAAGATTTGTTTGTTCACATCTCTGCAAAACTCGATCAAGATTGCTTAAACAATCATCAAAAGACTTCCATAAACAGAAAAGTCATCCATGAAAACCTCAACAATCTTTTCACAAAAATCAGAGAATATAGCAGTCATACATCTTTGAAAGGTAGCAGGTGCATTACATAAACCAAAAGGCATACATCTATAAGCATAGGTTCCAAAAGGACAAGTAAAAGTGGTATTTTCTTGATCAGGTTGAGAAACAGGTATTTGTGAAAGGCCAGAATATCCATCAAGGAAGCAAAAGTGTGTGTGCTTAGATAATCTTTCAAGCATTTGATCAACAAAAGGCAAAGGGTAATGATCTTTTCTAGTTGATTTGTTTAATTTTCTAAAATCAATCACCATCCTATAGCCTGTAACAATTCTTTGTGGAATAAGTTCATTCTTTATCATTAGGAACAACAGTTATACCTCCTTTCTTAGGGACACAATGAACAGGACTTACCCATCTACTATCAGCTATGGGATAGATATACCTGCTTCCAGAAGTTTTAATATTTCTGTTCTTACCACTTCTTTCATCTTCGGATTTAACCGATGTTGGTGATCAACAACGGGTTTAGCATCAGGTTCCATATTAATTTTGTGCTGACATAGAGTGGGACTAATGCCATTTAAATCATCAAGAGTATATCCAATAGCAGCTCGGTGCTTCCTTAGAACTTTCAATAATCTTTCTTCTTCATGTTCTGAAAGGTTAGTGATACGTCCATTTTGCATCATGCTTTTATATCGATATTTATTGCATTATGGGCTGTTATTACACATTATGTCACAATACTTATGCCTTTTCTCTCTTATTTTACAAGGTTTACATGAAGAGGGAGAATGCCGGCAGCTGGAGTTCTGGGCTGGAAAAGGAGCAAATATTAGAGACCTATTCTGCACAACTCCAAAAGTCCTGAAACTTCACGGAGGCACGTTTTGGAATATATAAAAAATACAGGAGAAAGAATCAACCAGAGGGGGCCCACGCCCTGGCCACAAGGGTGGGGGGCACGCCCTACCCCCCTGGGCGCGCCCCCTGCCTCGTGGGTGTTGGAAATATGCCCTAGAGGCAATAATAAAATGGTTTTTATTGTATTTCCTTGTTCATGATAATTGTCTATTGTTCATGCTATAATTGTATTAACTGGAAACTGTAATACATGTGTGAATACATAGACCACAACATGTCCCTAGTAAGCCTCTAGTTGACTAGCTCGTTGATCAATAGATGGTTATGGTTTCCTGACCATGGACATTGGATGTCATTGATAACGGGATCACATCATTAGGAGAATGATGTGATGGACAAGACCCAATCCTAAGCATAGCACAAGATCGTGTAGTTCGTTTGCTAAGAGCTTTTCTAATGTCAAGTATCATTTCCTTAGACCATGAGATTGTGCAACTCCCGGATACCGTAGGAATGCTTTGGGTGTACCAAACGTCACAATGTAACTGGGTGGCTATAAAGATGCACTACAGGTATCTCCGAAAGTGTCTGTTGGGTTGGCAGGAATCGAGACTGGGATTTGTCACTCCGTATGACAGAGAGGTATCTCTGGGCCCACTCGGTAATGCATCATCATAGTGAGATCAATGTGACTAATGAGTTCGCCACGGGATCATGCGTTACGGAACGAGTAAAGAGATTGGCCGGTAACGAGATTGAACAAGGTATAGGGATACCAACGATCGAATCTCGAGCAAGTAGCATACCGATAGACAAAGGGAATTGTATACGGGATTGATTGAATCCGCGACATTGTGGTTCATCCGATGAGATCATCGTGTAACATGTGGGAGCCAATATGGGTATCCAGATCCTGCTATTGGTTATTGGCCGGAGAGGTGTCTCGGTCATGTCTGCATGGTTCCCGAACCCGTAGGGTCTGCACACTTAAGGTTCGGTGACGCTAGAGTTGTTATGGGAAATAGTATGTGGTTACCGAAGGTTGTTCGGAGTCCCGGATGAGATCCCGGATGTGACGAGGAACTCCGGAATGGTCCGAAGGTGAAGATCGATATATTGGACGAAGGGTATTGGAGTCCGGAATCGTTCCGGGGGTACCGGGTGACGACCAGCGTGTCCGAAAGGGGTTTCGGAGGCCCCGGCAAGCGTTGGGGGGCCTTATGGGCCAAGGGGAGGGGCACACCAGCCCACTAAGGGGCTGTGCGCCCCTCCCAACCCCTCTCACGTAACCTGGAGTGGTGGGGGCGCCTCCCCTAGGGCAGCCGCCCCTCCCGGCTTGGGGGGCAAGTTTCCTAGGGGTGGGGGCGCCCAAACCCATCTAGGGTTTCCCCTGTGGCCGCCGACCCTCCCCTAGGGAACCCTAGGGCGCCTCCTCCACCCCCTTCCCCCTATATATAGTGAGGGAGAGAGAGGGAGGGAGATGGAACATTGCATCCCGATTTACACCTAATCTATGTGGATGAAGTTTGTGGATTATTTAAGCTTGCAGGTATGCCCGAGGATGTTATCAAGAAGAAAGTCTTCCTTTATCTTTGAAGGTAAAGGCATTGACATGGTTTAGGCTATGTGATGATATGGTATCATAGAACTACAAACGATTGAAATTGGAATTTCATCAGAAGTTTTATCCTATGCATCTTGTTCATCGTGATCGTAATTATATATATAATTTTTGGCCTCGTGAAGGAGAAAGCATCGCTCAAGCTTGGGGGAGGCTTAAGTCAATGTTATATTCATGCCCCAATCATGAGCTCTCAAGAGAAATTATTATTCAAAAATTTTATGCTCGGCTTTCTCTCAATAATCGCTCCATGCTCGATACTTCGTGTACTGGTTCTTTTATGATGAAGACTATTGAATTCAAATGGGATTTATTGGAAAGAATTAAACGCAACTCTGAAGATTGGGATCTCGACGAAGGTAAGGAGTCAGATATAACACCAAAGTTTGATTGTGTTAAATCTTTTATGGATACCGATTCCGTGAATTTAGCACTAAATATGGACTTGACTCTGAGATAGTAGCTTCTTTCTGTGAATCATTTGCTACTCATGTTGATCTCCCTAAGGAGAAGTGGTTTAAATATAATCCTCCCATTGAAGTAAAAGTAGTTGCACCTATTAAAGTTGAAGAAAAGACTATCACTTATAATGATCCTATTGTTCATACTGCTTATATTGAGAAACTACCTTTCCCTGTTAGAATAAAGGATCATGCTAAAGCTTCAACTGTGGTCAAAAAAAGTAATATTAAGACACCCAAACCCCCTGAGAAAATTAAAGTTGAACCTAGTATTGCTATGGTTAAAGATCTCTTGGCTGATAATATTGATGGGCATGTTATTTACTTCTGTGATGAAGCTGCTAGAATTGCTAGACCCGATACTAAAAATAAACATAGACCTGTTGTAGGCATGCCTGTTATTTCTGTTAAAATAGGAGATCATTGCTATCATGGCTTATATGATATGGGTGCTAGTGCAAGTGCAATACCTCATTCCTTATACAAAGAAATTATGCATGATATTGCACCTGCTGAGATAGAAGAAATTGATGTTACAATTAAGCTTGCCAATAGAGATACTATTTCACCAGTTAGGATTGTTAGAGATGTTGAAGTCTTGTGTGGGAAAGTTAAATATCCTGCTGATTTTCTTATTCTTGGTTCCCCACAAGATAACTTTTGTCCCATTATATTTGGTAGACCCTTCTTGAATACTGTTAATGATAGGATAGACTGCGAAAAGGATGTTGTTACTATTGGTTTGGGTGATATGTCTCATGAGTTTAATTTTGCTAAATTTCGTAGACAACCCCGTGATGAGGAATTGCCTAGTGAAGATGAAATTATTGGTCTTGCTTCTATTGCCGTGCCTCCTAATGATCCTTTAGAACAATATTTGCTAGACCATGAAAATGATATGTTTATGAATGAAAGAAGGGAAATAGATGAAGTATTCTTTAAACAGGTACCTATTTTGAAACACAACTTGCCTGCTGAAATCCTAGGGGATCCTCCTCCACCCAAGGGTGATCCCGTGTTTGAGCTTAAACCATTACCCGATACTCTTAAATATGCTTATCTTGATGAAAAGAAGATATATCATGTTATTATTAGTGCTAACCTTTCAGAGCATGAAGAAAAGAAATTATTAAAAACTCTGAAGAAGCACCGTGCTGCTATTGGATATACTCTTGATGATCTTAAGGGCATTAGTCCCACTTTATGGCAGCACAAAATAAAATTGGAGAAATACGCTAAACCGGTTGTTGATCACCAACGACGGTTAAATCCTAAGATGAAAGAAGTGGTAAGGAAAGAAATACTAAATCTTCTAGAGGCAGGTATAATTTATCCCGTTGCTGATAGTCACTGGGTAAGTCCTGTCCATTGTGTCCCTAAGAAGGGAGGTATTACTGTTGTTACTAATGATAAAGATGAATTGATCCCGCAAAGAATTGTTACAGGTTATAGAATGGTAATTGATTTTCATAAACTAAATAAAGCTACTAAAAAGGATCATTACCCTTTACCTTTTATTGATCAAATGCTAGAAAGATTATCCAAACATACATATTTTTGCTTTCTAGATGGTTATTCTGGTTTCTCTCAAATACCTGTGTCAAAAGAGGATCAAGAAAAGACCACTTTTACTTGCCCTTTCGGTACTTTTGCTTATAGACGTATGCCTTTTGGTTTATGTAATGCACGTGCTACCTTTCTGAAAGATCGTGGATGTCGCCTAGAGGGGGGTGAATAGGCGCTTTAAAATAATTACGGTTTAGGCTCGAACAAATGCGGAATAAACCTAGCGGTTAATTTGACAAGCACAAAACCTACAACAACTAGGCTCACCTATGTGCACCAACGACTTATGCTTAGCAAGATAAACAACTAAGTGATAGCAAGATATATGACAAGAAACAATATGGCTATCACAAAGTAAAGTGCATAAGTAAAGGGTTTGGGTAAGAGATAACCGAGACACGCGGAGACGACGATGTATCCCGAAGTTCACACCCTTGCGGATGCTAATCTCCGTTTGGAGCGGTGTGGAGGCACAATGCTCCCCAAGAAGCCACTAGGGCCACCGTAATCTCCTCACGCCCTCGCACAATGCAAGATGCCGTGATTCCACTAAGGGACCCTTGAGGGCGGTCACCGAACCCATACAAATGGCAACCCTTGGGGGCGGTCACCGAACCCGTACACTTTGGCAACCCTTGGGGGCGGTCACCGGTACCCGTCAAATTGCTCGGGGCGATCTCCACAACCTAATTGGAGACCCCGATGCTTGCCCGGAGCTTTACACCACAATGATTGAGCTCCGAACACCACCAACCGTGTAGGGCGCCCAAGCACCCAAGAGGAACAAGCTCAAGGGCACCAAGCACCCAAGAGTAATAAGCTTCTCAACTTGTAACTTCCACGTATCACCGTGGAGAACTCAAACCGATGCACCAAATGCAATGGCAAGGGCACACGGAGTGCCCAAGTTCTTCTCTCTCAAATCCCACCGAAGCAACTAATGCTAGGGAGGAAAATGAGAGGAAGAACAAGAAGGAGAACACCAAGAACTCCAAGATCTAGATCCAAGGGGTTCCCCTCACATAGAGGAGAAAGTGATTGGTGGAAATGTGGATCTAGATCTCCTCTCTCTTTTCCCTCAAAAACTAGCAAGAATCCATGGAGGGATTGAGAGTTAGCAAGCTCGAAGAAGGTCAACAATGGGGGAAGAACACGAGCTCAAGGGATAAGGTTCAATGGGGAAGAAGACCCCCTTTTATAGAAGGGGAAAAATCCAACCGTTATGTGCTCAGCCCGCACACGAGCGGTACTACCGCTCTGGCGGAAGAAGCAGGGAAAAGGAGCAACCAAACATGAACCTTGGGGCGGTAGTACCGCTTATAAGCGGTACTACCGCGCACCCCAGCGGTACTACCGCTGGAGGAGCAGAACACGGGACCAAAAAAACAGTAGCGGTACTACCGCCCGACCGGAGCGGTACTACCGCCCATCAGGGCGGTACTACCGCTTATAGGTGGAACTGCCGTGCCTTACTGCCGTGCAACTACTGCAAAACTCGACACGAAAAATGCAAGACCCAAAATCGAGGCGGTACCAGCGCGGAACCGTAGCCATACTACCGCTTATGGCCATAGGCGGTACTACCGCTTTGGACAGCAGTACTACCGCTTGGGGTGATAAGCGGTACTGCCGCTCTGGCCGCGGTACTACCGCTAGGAAACCAAAACTGCCATAACTTCTGCATATGAGCTCCGAATTGAGCAAACTCAAGCTTGTTGGATTGAGAAAGACGAGTAGCATCAAAACAACGACTGGTTATTGTAAGAAGAGGCAGGGGAGGTATGCCAAAAAATAGAGGAGTGAAACCTCCAACCGAGAAGAACCGGCATAACCTCCAACATCGAAAACATCATAGAAGATGCGAGTGAACTCCATTTTCGATGAACTCGAGCTTGTCATCAAGATGACCATAAGCTCCAAAACTCACAAAGAGAAGAACCAAACAAGAACCAACAAAGATGATGCAAGGATGCAATGGTTTGAGCTCTCTATGAACGATACGATCAAGCTACTCATCGAGAGCCCCCCTTGATAGTACGGCAATCGATCCTATAACCCGGTCTCCCAACTACCATCATGAGACCGGTAAAATAGAAAACCTATCAAGAGCAAACCTTTGCCTTGCACATGGTCCACTTGAGCTAGATGATGACGATCTTGACTCCCTCAAGTTGGACCACCTTTCTTGGTTGTGTTGGCTCGATGAAGACTAGTTGATTGCTCCCCCATACTCCACTATGGGTGAGCCACTCTTCCGCACATCTTCACCAGTCCATTGTCACCACAATGGACGGCAAGCTTCAAGCATTTGATCTCGTCATGATGCTTCACTTGAACTTGCGCACCGCAACATCTTCACAAGTCCATTGTCGCCACAATGGACGGCAAGCTTCAAGCATTTGATCTCTTCATGATGCTTCACTTGAACTTGCACACCGCAACCTAACCCCACAAAGAACTCTCACGAAGATCATGGGTTAGTACACAAAGCGTAATCGACAATGCTTACCACACCATGGGATCGCTTGATCCCTCTCGGTACATCTTGTGCGCTTTGTGTGTTGATCAACTTGATTCACTCTTGACTTAGTCTTGATCAACCTTGACTCTTTCCAACTCTCTTCATTTGGATGATGTCTTGAAGGTAAACATGAATGATCACACAATCTTCTTCTTCAAGACATGCTTGCAATAAGTTCTACTCTCACATGACCAATCTTTGGATAATTCCTTAATAACACCTTGGTCACCACATAAACTCCTTGAAACCAACACATGGACTTCAAGAAATGCCTATGGACAAATCCTTCAAATATAACTCAAGGCAACCATTAGTCCATAGAGATTGTCATCAATTACCAAAACCAAACATGGGGGCACCGCACGTTCTTTCACTTTCAAAGATGCATGATGGCTATATTCTCTGATTTTTGTGAAAAGATTGTTGAGGTTTTCATGGATGATTTCTCCATTTATGGAACTTCTTTTAATGATTGCTTGAGAAACCTTGATCGAGTTTTGCAGAGATGTGAAGAAACTAATCTTGTCTTGAATTGGGAAAAGTGCCACTTTATGGTTAATGAAGGTATTGTCTTGGGACATAAAATTTCTGAAAGAGGTATTGAAGTTGATAAAGCTAAAGTTGATGCTATTGAAAAGATGCCGTGTCCCAAGGACATCAAAGGTATAAGCAGTTTCCTTGGTCATGTCGGTTTTTATAGGAGGTTCATAAAGGACTTCTCTAAAATTTCTAGGCCTCTGACTAATCTCTTACAAAAAGATATTCCTTTTATCTTTGATGATGATTGTGTAGAAGCATTTGAGATACTTAAGAAAGCTTTGATTTCTGCACCTATTGTTCAGCCAACTGATTGGAATTTACCCTTTGAAATTATGTGTGATGCTAGTGATTATGCTATAGGTGTTGTTCTAGGACAAAGAGTTGATAAGAAATTAAATGTTATCCAATATGCTAGTAAAACTCTAGAAAGTGCCCAGAGAAATTATGCTACTACTAAAAAAGAATTTTTGGCACTTGGATTTGCTTGTGATAAGTTCAGACCTTATACTGTTGATTCTAAAGTAACTGTTCACACTGATCATGCTGCTATTAAATACCTTATGGAAAAGAAAGATGTTAAACCTAGACTTATTAGATGGGTTCTCCTACTACAAGAATTTGATTTGTATATTATTGATAGAAAGGGAGCTGAGAACCCCGTTGCAGACAACTTGTCTAGGTTAGAGAATATTCTTGGTGACCCACTACCTATTGATGATAGCTTTCCTGATGAACAATTGGCTGTCATAAATGCTTCTAGTACTGCTCCATGGTATGCTGATTATGCTAATTACATTGTTGCTAAATTTATACCACCTAGTTTCACTTACCAGCAAAAGAAAAAGTTTTTCTATGATTTAAGACATTACTTCTGGGATGACCCACACCTTTATAAAGAAGGAGTAGATGGTGTTATTAGACGTTGTATACCTGAGCATGAACAGGAAAAGATCCTACGCAAGTGTCACTCCGAGGCTTATGGAGGACACCACGCTAGAGATAGAACTGCACATAAGGTATTGCAATCCGGTTTTTATTGGCCTACTCTCTTCAAAGATGCCCGTAAGTTTGTCTTGTCTTGTGATGAATGTCAAAGAATTGGTAATATTAGTAGACGTCAAGAAATGCCTATGAACTATTCACTTGTTATTGAACCATTTGATGTTTTGGGCTTTGATTATATGGGACCGTTTCCTTCCTCTAACGGGTATACACATATTTTAGTTGATGTGATTACGTTACTAAGTGGGTAGAAGCTATTCCAACTAGTAGTGATGATCATAACACCTCTATTAAGATGCTTAAAGAAGTTATTTTTATGAGGTTTGGAGTCCCTAGATACTTAATGACTGATGGTGGTTCACATTTTATTCATGGTGCTTTTCGTAAAATGCTTGCTAAGTATGATGTTAATCATAGAATTGCATCTCCATATCACCCACAGTCTAGTGGTCAAGTAGAACTTAGTAATAGACAACTCAAATTAATTTTGCAAAAGACTGTTAATAGGTCTAGAAAGAATTGGTCCAAGAAACTTGATGATGCATTATGGGCCTACAGAACTGCATATAAAAATCCTATGGGTATGTCTCCGTATAAAATGGTTTATGGAAAAGCATGTCACTTACCTCTCCAACTGGAACATAAGGCATATTGGGCCATTAAAGAGCTCAACTATGATTTCAAACTTGCCGGTGAGAAGAGGTTATTTGACATTAGCTCACTTGATGAATGGAGAACCCAGGCCTATGAGAATGCCAAACTATTTAAAGAAAAAGTTAAAAGATGGCATGACAAAAGGATACAAAAGCGTGAGTTTAACATAGGTGACTATGTGTTGCTATTCAACTCTCATTTAAGATTTTTTGCAGGAAAACTTCTCTCCAAATGGGAAGGTCCTTACGTTATCGAGGAGGTCTATCGTTTTGGTGCCATAAAAATCAACAACTTCGAAAGCACAAATCCAAAGGTGGTGAACGGTTAAAGGATCAAACATTATATCTCGGGTAATCCAATAAATTTTGAAACTAATGTTATTGAAACCGTAACCCCGGAGGAATACATAAGGGACACTTTCCAGAACGTTTCAGACTCCGAAAAGGAATAGGTATGTGGTACGGTAAGTAAACCGACTCCAAAACAGTTCTAATGGCAATTTTTCTCTGTTTTGGAATATTTAAGAAAATAGGAAAATAAGAAGTAGTCCGGGAAGGACACGAGGCGTCCACGAGGGTGGCGGGCGCGCCCCCTGCCTCGTGGGCACCTCGTGTGCTCTCCGGACTCCGTTTTCTTGCACGATACTTCTTTTGGCCGGTAAAAAATTCATTATATAATCTCCCGAAGGTTTTGACCACTGTACCGTGCAAATATCCTCTGTTTTTGTTTCGAGCTGTTTCTGTAGCAGGTTTGGAGCAAGATGTCATCTCAGGATTCCGACGGAGAGAGCTATGTCTCACATCTCGTTGCTGACCCAAAGTCCTATGGGGATCTATCTCCTTGTGGTCGAATTTCGGATGATGAGGAGGATGCTCATTTGATGAGGATCAATGATTCAAGTTCGGAGGAGGAGGATGTCCCTCTACCTCAACCTGGGGATATGCACGTGAAGTTCAAGAAGTCTAGTCTTCCTAAGAGGGCTAAACTGTCTAACAACCGATCTATTCCTTCTCGTTTTCGGCAGAAAAGCAAAGGAGATTTATGTGACAAGATCTTGAAGCTGGAATCGGAGGTCGATGATTTAAAGGAGGAAATTGCTCTTCTTAAGTTCAATATGAAAAAGCTGAGGGCACAATTATATTCATCATCACCATCTTCTTCACCAGCAAAGGAGAACTGAGTACATGGGTATGGGCACTCCCCTTGGCAACTGCCAAGCTTGGGGGAGATGCCCCGGTATCGTATCACCATCACACTCCTATCTTCACCCTTTTTCTTAGTTCGATCCTTTTGGTAATATCGTTATCTAGTAGAATAAAGTTTTAGCATGATTTAGTTTTGAGCTTTGCTTTATGATCCTTCTTTGAAATCGAGTCCGTGAGCTATATATAATAAAGATTAGTGTCGAGTTAAGGGCTTGATTATCTTGGTATGATCTTGAGACAATAAAAAGAAAAGAGAAAGAATAAAAAGAAGTAAAGAGATCATATTGATCTTATGGAGAGTAATGACTTCACATATAAAGAGTATGATAAATAAAAGTTGTTGAGAGTTGACAAACATAGTTTTGGTCATCGTTGCAATTAATAGGAAGTAATGAAGAAAGAGAGGTTTTCACATATAAATATACTATCTTGGACATATTTTATGATTGTGAGCACTCATTAAAATATGACATGCTAAAGAGTTGATGTTGGACAAGGAAGACAACGTAATGGGTTATGTTTTCTTATAACCGAAATAAAGTATATTGTCATGGATCATCCAACATGTTGAGCTTGCCTTTCCCTATCATGCTAGCCAAATTCTTTGCACCAAGTAGAGATACTACTTGTGCTTCCAAATATCCTTAAACCCAGTTTTGCTATGAGTGTCCACCATACCTACCTATGGATTGAGTAAGATCCTTCAAGTAAGGTGTCATTGTTGCATGCAATAAAAAATGCTCTTTAAATATGTATGATTTATTAGTGTGGAGAAAATAAGCTCTATACAATCTTGTGATATGGAAGCAATAAAAGCGACGGAGTGCATAATAAAGGTCTGTATCACAAGTGGCGATATAAAGTGACATTCTTTTGCATTAAGATTTCATGCATCCAACCATAAAAGCACATGACAACCTCTGCTTCCCTCTGCAAAGGGCCTATCTTTTATTCTTGTCTTATACCTTATGCAAGAGTCATAGTGATCTTCACCTTTCCTCTTTACATTTTATCCTTTGGCAAGCACAGTGTGTTGGAAAGATCCTGATATATATATATATATCCAATTGGATGTAAGTTAGCATGAACTATTATTGTTGACATTACCCTTGAGGTAAAAGGTTGGTAGGCACCACTATAAGCCCCTATCTTTCTCTGTGTCCGATTAAAACTCCATAACCACAAGTATTGCGTGAGTGTTAGCAATTGTGAAAGACTAAATGATAGTTGAGTATGTGGACTTGCTGAAAAGCTCTTATATTGACTCTTTCCTATGTTATGATAAATTGCAATTGCCTCAATGACCGAGATCATAGTTTGTTAGTTCTCAATGAAGTTTCTGATTCATACTTTATATTGTGAATAGATTATTACTTGAGCATAAGAAATCATATGACAATATTTATATATGTTGCTGTTATAAGAATGATCATGATGCCCTCATGTCCGTATTTTATTTTATCGACACCTCTATCTCTAAACATGTGGACATATTTTTCGTTATCGGCTTCCGCTTGAGGACAAGCGAGGTCTAAGCTTGGGGGAGTTGATACGTCCATTTTGCATCATGCTTTTATATCGATATTTATTGCATTATGGGCTGTTATTACACATTATGTCACAATACTTATGCCTTTTCTCTCTTATTTTACAAGGTTTACATGAAGAGGGAGAATGTCGGCAGCTGGAGTTCTGGGCTGGAAAAGGAGCAAATATTAGAGACCTATTCTGCACAACTCCAAAAGTCCTGAAAGTTCACGGAGGCACGTTTTGGAATATATAAAAAATACTGGAGAAAGAATCAACCAGAGGGGGCCCACACCCTAGCCACGAGGGTGGGGGCGCGCCCTACCCCCTTAGGCGCGCCCCCTGCCTCCTGGGTCCCCTGGCAGGCCTTCGGTGCCCATCTTCTGCTATATGAAGTCTTTTGCCCTGGAAAAAATCATAAGCAAGCTTTCGGGATGAAACACCGCCGCCACGAGGCGGAACCTTGGCAGAACCAATCTAGGGCTCCGGCGGAGCTGTTCTGCCGGGGAAACTTCCCTCCGGGAGGGGGAAATCATCGCCATCATCACCACCAACAATCCTCTCAGCGGGAGGGGGTCAATCTCCATCAACATCTTCACCAGCACCATCTCCTCTAAAACCCTAGTTCATCTCTTGTATCCAATCTTTGTATCAAAACCTCAGATTGGTACCTGTGGGTTGCTAGTAGTGTTGATTACTCCTTGTAGTTGATGCTAGTTGGTTTATTTGGTGGAAGATCATATGTTCAGATCCTATATGCATATTAATACCCCTCTGATTATGAACATGAATATGATATGTGAGTAGTTACGTTTGTTCCTGAGGACATGGGAGAAGTCTTGCTATAAGTAGTCATGTGAATTTGGTATTCGTTCGATATTTTGATGAGATGTATGTTGTCTTTCCTCTAGTGGTGTTATGTGAACGTCGACTACATGACACTTCACCATTATTTGGGCCTAGTGGAAGGCATTGGGAAGTAATAAGTAGATGATGGGTAGCTAGAGTGACAGAAGCTTAAACCCTAGTTTATGTGTTGCTTCGTAAGGGGTTGATTTGGATCCATATGTTTCATGCTATGGTTAGGTTTACCTTAATACTTCTTTTGTAGTTGCGGATGCTTGCAATAGGGGTTAATCATAAGTGGGATGCTTATCCAAGGAAGGGCAGCACCCAAGCACCGGTCCACCCACATACCAAATTATCAAAGTAACGAACGTGAATCATATGAGCGTGATGAAAACTAGCTTGACGATAATTCCCATGTGTCCTCGGGAGCGTTTTCCTTTATATAAGAGTTTGTCCAGGCTTGTCCTTTGCTACAAAAAGGATTGGGCCATCTTGCTGCACCTTATTTACTTTTATTACTTGTTACCCGTTACAAATTACCTTATCACAAAACTATCTGTTATCGATAATTTCAGTGCTTGCAGAGAAAACCTTACTGAAAACCGCCTGTCATTTCCTTCTGCTCCTCGTTGGGTTCGACACTCTTACTTATCGAAAGGACTACGATAGATCCCCTACACTTGTGGGTCATCAGTTAGCACAAATAATAACATGATATATCTTCTTTTCATCAAGATAAGCATATTTCAAAGTGTCTGGCAATTGTTTTAATTCAAACACAGGATCACCTTTAGGTAGAGGAGGACCTCCTAGAGTTTCAATAGGCAAATTGTGTTTAAGAAGAGGACGTTGTTCAAAGAATTTTTTTATCTATTTCATTCCTTTCATGCATATGTAAATCATTTTCATGGTCTAGCAAATATTGTTCTAAAGGATAAGTAGGTGGTACAGCAATAGAAGCAAGACCAATTAATTCATCCTTACTAGGCAATTCTTTTTCATGAAGCTTTCTACTAAACATGGAAAAATTAAACTCATGAGACTCATCACCAAAACTAACACCGACAGTTTGTTTCTCACAATCTATCTTAGCATTAACGGTGTTTAAGAAAGGTCTACCAAAAATAATGGGACAGAAGTCATCTTGTGGGGAACCAAGAACAAGAAAATCAGTAGGATATTTTATTTTCCCACACAAGACTTCAACATCTCTAACTATCCCAATAGGTGATATTGTGTCTCTATTAGCAAGTTTAATAGTGACATCTATGTCTTCTATTTCTGCGGGTGCTATGTCATTCATAATTTCTTGATATAAAGTGTAAGGAATAGCACTCACACTAGCACCTATGTCACATAAACCATGATAGCAGTGATCTCCTATTTTAACTGAGATGACAGGCATGCCAACAACAGGTCTATGTTTATCTTTTTTATCAGGTTTGGCAATTCTAGCAGCTTCTTCACACAAGTAAATAACATGCCCATCAATATCTTCTTCCAAGAGATCTTTAACCATAGCAATACTAGGTTCTACTTTAATTTGTTCATCGGGTTTAGGTGTTCTAATATAGCTTTTGTTAACCACGGTTGAAACTTTAGCATGTTCCTTTATCCTAACAGGGAAAGGTGCTTTCTCTATATAAGCAGAAGGAACAATTGGATCAACATTATAAACTATAGTTTCTTCTTTAACTGGTACCCGTTCTTTAATTTCTTCTTTAATAGGTGGGTGATATTTAAACCACTTCTATTTAGGGAGTTCAACATGAGTAGCAAATGATTCACAAAAGGCGGCTACTATTTCAAAGTCAAGTCCATATTTAGTGCTAAACTTTTGAAAAGCATCGGTATCCATAAAATATTTAACACAATCATACTTAAGTTTAATACCTGACTCTTTACCTTCGTCGAGTTCCCAATCTTCAGAGTTGCATTTAATTCTTTCCAAAAGATCCCACCGGAATCCAATAGTCTTCTTCATAAAAGAACCAGCACAAGAAGTATCAAGCATGGTTTGATCATTACGAGAAAGCCGAGCATAAAAGTTCTGGATAATAATTTCTCTTGAGACCTCATGATTGGGGCATGAATATAACATTGACTTAAGCCTCCCCCAAGCTAGAGCGATACTTTTTCCTTCACGAGGCCAAAATTATATATATAATTCCGATCACGATGAACTAGATGCATAGGATAAATTTTTTGGTGGAACTCCAATTTCAAAAGATTCCAATTCCATGATCCAATATCATCGCATAGCCTATACCATGCCAATGCTTTTCCCTTCAAAGATAAAGGGAAAACCTTTTTCATAACTTCGTCTCCGGGTAAACCTGCAAGCTTAAACAATCCACAAATTTGTTCTACATATATCAAGTGCATATTAGGATGTTCGGTTCCATCTCCTGCATAAGGATTAGCTAGCGGCTGTTCTATCATACCCGAAGGGATTTCATATTCAATATTTTTAGTAGGTGCAGTAGGTTGAGGGGTAGCTAATTGTGGTTCCGGACGAGGTGAAGATACCCTGAACAAACCCCTCCAAGGATTGTTTTCCATAGTAACAAGTGACAATAAATTTCAGCACACTATATAAATGTTTCCTTACCAAATTCCACTTACCAAAGGCGCTTCACTCCCCGGCAACGGCGCCAGAAAATAGCCTTGATGACCCACAAGTATAGGGGATCAATTGTAGCTCTTTTCGATAAGTAAGAGTGTCGAACCCAACGAGGAGCAGAAGGAAATGACAACTGGTTTTCAGTAAGGTAATGTCTGCAAGTGCTGAAATTGTAAGTAGCGGAGTAGTTTGATAGCAAGATAATTTATGACGAGCAAGTAATAATAGTAGTAATAAAAGTGCAGCAAGGCAGCCCAATCCTTTTGAGGCAAAGGACAGGCCAAAACGGTCTCTTATGATAAGCAAAGCGTTCTTGAGGGTACACGGGAATTTCATCTAGTCACTTTCATCATGTTGGTTCAATTTGTGTTCGCTACTTCTATAATTTGATATGTGGGTGGACCGGTGCTTAGGTGATGTTCTTACTTGAACAAACCTCCTAAGTATTATTAACCCTTCCACAAGCATCCGCAACTATGAGAAAAGTATTAAGAATAAATTATAACCATAGCATTAAACTTTTGGATCCAATCGGTCCCTTACGGAATAGCGCATAAACTGGGGTTTAAGCTTCTATCACTCTCGCAACCCATCATCTAATTTCTACTCCACAATGCATTCCCTTAGGCCCAAATATGGTGAAGTGTCATGTAGTCGACGTTCACATGACACCACTAAGGGAATCACAACATACATACTATCAAAATATCGAACACATATCAAGTTCACATGATTACTTGCAACATGATTTCTCCCGTGACCTCAAGAACAAAAGTAACTACTCACAAATGATAAACATGCTCATGATCAGAGGGGTATTAAATAGCATAATGAATCTGAACATATAATCTTCCACCAAATAAACCATATAGTAATCAACTACAAGATGTAATCAACACTACTAGTCACCCACAAGCACCAATCTATAGTTCCGGTAACAAGATTGAACATAAGAGATGAACTAGGGTTTGAGATGAGATGGTGTTGTTGAAGATGTTGATGGAGATTGCCCTCCCCAAGATGGGAGAGTTGTTGGTGATGATGATGACGATGATTTCCCCCTCCGGGAGGGAAGTTCCCCCGGTGGAATCGCTCCGCCGGAGGGCAAAAGTGCTCCTGCCCAAGTTCCGCCTTGAGACGGCGGCGCTCCGTCCCGAAAGTCCTCCTCTTATTTTTTCTAGTTCAAAATGACCTATATACCAAAAGATGGGCACCGGAGGTGGGCCTGGGTGAGCACAACCCACCAGGGCGCGCCTGGGCTCCCTGGCGCGCCCTGGTGGGTTGTGCCCACCTGGTGGGCCCCCTCTAGGAGTTATTTTCTCCAATAATTCTTAAATATTCCATAAAAAATCTCCGTGAAGTTTCATCTTGTTTGGAGTTGTTCAGAATAGGTAGCCTGACGTAGCTTTTCGAGGTCCAGATTTCCAGCTGGCGGAATTCTCCTCTTGGTGTGTACCTTGAAAATATGAGAGAAACGGCATTAGAATTACTCCAAAAAGAATTATTATGGATAAAAACATCATAAATAACAGTAATAGAACATGATGCAAAATGGACGTATCAGTTGTGTGCAAGTGTGTGTTAGTTTGTGCAGGTGCATAGATTGGAGACTTGCTTGTGCCTCCTACTGGATTGATACCTTGGTTCTTAATTGAGGGAAATACTTATCTCTACTTTGCTGCATCACCCTTTCCTTTTCAAGGGAAAAATCAACGCAAGCTCAAGAAGTAGCAACTCCCGAAGCGCAGGCTGCGTTCTAAGAACTTAACAGCGTCCAGAGGCATTTGCAGATGCTCTTATCTCAACGCATTTACACACACCAGAGCCACAAGCCAGAAGACCCCTTCAGGAGCTCCAGAGGATCATGCCTAGAGAGAGGTATAGCTCTATACCTTTTCAAGCTTTTTGGTAACTTGTTGCCAAAGAGGGAGAAAGTGTATAGATCATTGGGTTTCGAGAGAGAGAGAATGTCTCGCTTTTGCTCTTTGGTTTTATTGAGTTTTTGCTACTTTGTCCGTTTGATTCGTGCTACTTGTTTGTTTGATGCTTGTGAGATATTGCGTTTGGTTCTGTGGTTGATCATACTATGCTTAATGTGTGCTTAATGTTTATCCATACAATTATTTGTGTATGATCATTCACTTATGTCTTTGGTGATGTGTGCATGTTATTTCACTCATATCATTTTGTGCGCTCCACCAAGATGTATGTGACATGGAAGAGTGACACGTGATCCTAATCGATTATGCTTTTGCATTCAAACACAAATCTTTTAATAATGCACAAATTTAGGGGGGGCTCTTTCTTATCACATACTTCTCAAAGCGACGATGTATTTCATTCATTTAATCATTTGATGAAGCTTTGATCTATATGTTGTCATCAATTACCAAAAAGGGGGAGATTGAAAGTGCAACTAATCCCTGGGTGGTTTTGGTAATTCATAAAAACATATAGCTCATTGAACTAATATCCATTCAAGATAAATATTTTAGGATGTTCAATGATTGGCATGGCATGGACTAGAGATGTGGACCCCTCAAAATGCTAAGGACAAAGATTGGCAAAAGCTCAAGACTCTTCATTTCTGTTTAAGTGATCCAAGATCACATTGAGTCCATAGGAAAGCCAATACTATTAAAAGGGGATGAGGTGTTGATTAATGGTCTACTTGCTCAAAGTGCTTAGTGATATTGCTCCAAAACCCTTAGCCACTTTCTCCATCCAAATATGTCCAAACCCAAATTCCAAACTCGGCCCCATCGATTCTTTCTACCCGGAACCACCGAGTTCATTTGACATAGCCACTGCCAGAAACCCTAACGATTCAGTCACACCGATACGGATCTCGGTCCCACCGAGATGGCCTTGTCAGCGCTCTGTGATCTGTTGCATTCACTCGGTCCCACCGATTTTATGCAATCAGTCTCTCCGAGGTGGCTTGACAGATTCTCTATTGCCTATTGCTTCACTTCGGTCCCACCGAGTTGATGCAATCGGCGCCACCGAGATGAAGTTTTCCCTAAGCCCTAGCACATCGGTCCCACCGAGATTCCTAACGTTCATATTTTTGAACAGATCGGTGCCACCGAGTTGCCTAATCGGTGCCACCGAGATGAGTCAAAAGTGTGTAACGGCTGGACTTTCGCGGAGGCTATATATACCCATCCACCCCTTCTTCCTCATTGAGGAGAGCCATCAGAACGTGCCTACACTTCCACCATTTATTTTCTGAGAGAGAACCACCTACTCGTGTGTTGAGATCAATAGATTCCATTCCAACCATTTGAACCTTGATTTCTAGCCTTCCCAAGTTGCTTTCCACTCAAATCCTTCTTCCACCATAGCCAAATCTGTGAGAGAGAGTTGAGTGTTCGGGAGACTATCATTTGAAGCACAAGAGCAAGGAGTTCATCATCTACACACCATCTATGACCTTTTGGAGAGTGGTGTCTCCTAAATTGGTTAGGTGTCGCTTGGGAGCCTCCGTCATGATGTGGAGTTGAACCAAGAAGTTTGTAAGGGCAAGGAGATCGCCTACTTCGTGAAGATCTGCCCGAGTGAGGCAAGTCCTTCGTGGGCGATGGCCATGATGGGATAGAGAAGGTTGCTTCTTCATGGACCCTTCATGGGTGGAGCCCTCCGTGGACTCGTGCAGCCGTTACTCTTCGTGGGTTGAAGTCTCCATCAACGTGGACGTACGATAGCATCACGTATCGGAACCATGCCAAAAATCTTCGTGACTCCATGGCGTTTGCCTTCTCCAAAACCTTCCATTTACCTTCATATGCAATGTTTTATATTCCGCTGCTATACTCTTAGAATTGCATGTGTAGGTTGATTGCTTGATTTGTGCTATTTGCTAAAATCCGCCCACAACTAAAATTAAGAAAATCATAGATTTTTATTTGGCCAAGTAGTCTAATCATCCCCACTCTAGACATATTTTCGATGTTACACGTGTTCCTATCGCCAGCGGGCTATATGGAGGGCGGCTGGCCAGACGGCGTGGTGGCGGAGGCGCGCTGGGCTCGGGGCGGTGCGTTGGTGCTGCCGCGATCGATCTTCTGAATTCTATACTCTTTTCCAATTTCCAAATTAGTGGGCATTTTTTCAATTATACACTTTTTCAAATCCACCAGCATTTTTTGAATTCACAATATTGTTACCCAAGTTCATGAACATTTTTCAAATTCGCACATATTCGGTATTCGTAGATATATTTTACAAATTCATGTACATTTCCTCAAAGTCATTAACATTTTTTGAATTCATGAACATTTTTTAAATTCACAAATATATTTTTATAAATCTGAGAACATTCATTTAACTTGTAAACTTTGTTAAATTCATGAATATTTTTCAAATTCATAGCCTTTTTTTAATTAAAATTCATAAACATTAATAAATCTTTTTACAAAAAGTGAACATTATTTTAATCCACAAACATTTTTTAATTCACTAATTGTTAAAATTGTATGTAATTGGTAGACAATGAAAAAAACACACACACGCCGTGTGAGGCCGGCCCACACGCCGTGTGTTTCCTATTTGGCGCCCATTGCGCCCGTTAATGCGTTAAACGCAAAGCGGCGCACACATTCCCTACGAGCTGGGCCGGCCCGTTTAGCTTTGTTTTGCCGTGTGAGGCCGGCCCACACGCCGTGTGTTTCCTATTTGGCGCCCATTGCGCCCGTTAATGCGTTAAACGCAAAGCGGCGCACACATTCCCTACGAGCTGGGCCGGCCCGTTTAGCTTTGTTTTTTCTTGCTAAGCAAAAACTAGAACCGAAGGTCCGTTCGTGGTGATTCGAACCCGCGATCCCGCTGAGCTAGATAACATGTAGTAGTAGCCACCAGGCCACAACGCCACTTTTGATAACTTCTTCCTTTTATCCCTCTTGTCTTGTTCTATTTTTTTACTTTTTCCTTTCTCTTCCTTTTACTTTTATTTTTTATTTTCTCTTAAATCCGTGAACCTTTTTCAAGTCGTTGATATTCTGTTTTTCAAAATCGAGTGAACTGTTTTTTTTCCAAATTTGTGAAAATTTTCGAGAATTGATGAACTTTTTCCGAATTTGTGAACTCTTTTTGAAAATTGATGAACATTTTTCAAAGTCGATGAACATTTCTTCGAATTTATGAACTTTTTTTAGAATCTATGAACCTTTTTCCAAAATCAATGAACTCTTTTTAAATTTGTGAACCTTTTTGAAAATCGATGAACTTTTTTTCAACATCAATGAACACTTTCTCAAAATCGGTGAACTATTTTGAGTGCATGAACTTTTTCTAATACGTGATTTTCTTAGGTGAACTTTCAAATTTCGTTCACATCTTTTTCAAAAAAGTTCACGTTTTTCTTGAACCTCTCCAAGCATCATTGCTAACGTACCAAATTCTCATTTCGCAAAACAAACAAAAACATACCAAATTCTCCAAGCATCAGCAGTCGAACTCGAGCTGGCTCGTCAATTTCACAGATCAGCTGGATGAACCAATCTGGTCCTGTTGACTTGATTGAAGGTACATCAGGGAGTGTCCATTCAAACTTTTGGCGGTGCCCGACTTGACCATAGCGCCTTCCAGCCCTCGCGACGGCCATCGGGGCAGCAGCGACTCGACGTAGTCATTTGCCCATTGTGTAGATCATCCGAAGCCAAACGATAAGCACTTCTCACACTAAAAACTCCGTTTTTACGGAGCCCAAGCTATGAATCCTCGCCAAGATGATGAGAGGGGCAAATTTTCTGGATCTCACAAATGTTCACTGGAAGAAAAAATTGCTATAGTTTTGTGTTGTCCCAAAATTGGCATTAAAATTGCAAGACAACAAAATAAAATAACATCAATATGTATATGTTAGGTTGTGTTTTTAGGTTTGTAATTTTACGTCATAGAAACTAAAAGAATGTGCTTGTATATGTTCTTACGTATTTTTTTACTCATTGTTTTTGAGATAGCTCACCACTCATACCGAGTGGTCGTTTTTCTTCACTCCCTATGTATTATACAATACAAATGACATAAAAGTATGGTGTGGTGGTATAAAATATACAAATATTTGAAGCGAACTTTTGCAATATATTTTAAGTTAAAATGTCCAGAATTGAAATATTTGTGTGGAGAAACATTTCATAACAAAGGGGGAGTCAAACAAAATATCCCCCCTCTGCATTCTTTGGGAAAAGAATGATATACTTGAGCAACATATAAACAGAGGCGTAGGCCAGCAAATCTGTACAAACTGATTCAGCATCAACTAGGGAAAACAGGGCCCGGGCATACAATTCTCTCCCACAGAACCCCACACCCAACCTTTCTAGCCAAGCTAAAACTGAGAATTGATCACTTGAGCTTTGATCAGGCAAGCAACGGCGCAGACGTATCCTTGCATCTCCATTTGCGGCTGTAGTAAGCGTAGAGCGTCAACTGCGTTGCTCCCAGGACAACTCCAAGCCCGTTGGGCAGCTGAAAATTCAGACGGCGAGAAGTCCAATTGTCAGCACATGCATTCCCACAGATACATCGATTCAAGCAAATTGAATTTGAAATCGGATAGGGCGCTTACGTAGATGAAGAGATCACGCAGCAGCACTCCGTATGCCGCGAAAGAGGCGCTCATCAGCAGCGTAGAGAGCGAGAGGTAGAAGGGCATGAACTCCACGCACTCCGTCCTGATCACCACTCCCTGAAGAAGAAACGATGGAGACATGTGTGAGAACAGTTCCATGATACGCCGTTGCGCGCCGATGGCGTACGTACTCCAAAAAGGATGATCTAGGTAGGAGAAATTTTGATGAGGAGCCCAGGTTGAGCGGACGGCGTACCATGACGGCCAGCGGGGAAGCAAACATGGAGATGAGCGACGCCATGCTCACGGCGCCGACGAACTGCTGCCGAGTCGGCTGGTCGAAGAAGGCGATGCTCGCGTGCGCGACGAGGGCGAACGCGCAGACCAGGAGAACCAGGAGCCCTACCATCCTCAGCTGTGGAGGAAATGGATAACAGAGTTCAGTACAGGAATAGTATTGCAGTTGTTGTTCCCCGTTGGAGTGTTTCTGAGATGAAAGTGAAACGGGTTCAGGCCGGGAAGGAAATTACCCTGGTCTTTCTGCTGTCGGCGTAGATGAAGAAGAGAGAAATGTAGGCGAGCTGGAACGCGGCGCCGGTGCCGTTGACGGTGGCGACGAGCAGCCGGCCATCGGAGACCCAGGGGAGGCCATACCAGAGGCAGATGAAGCAGTTGAGCAGGGAGAGCAGGTAGGGGAGCCCGTCGAACTGCTCCGTGGACTTGGCCTTCAGGATCCTCTTGAAGGTCGGCCTGAAAAGGCAACAACACAATCCGTCGTCAGAAACCTCTCTCCACCATGATCAAAACAAGGGGGCGAGGCAAACAGCATGCATGTATATATGCTTACACTGGGGACAGGAAGAGAGCGAAGGCGAAGAGGTTGCCGGCAAAGCCAGCGGCGAAGCAGGAGATCTCGTACAGGGAGAGGGAGTCCATGAATGAAAGATTGAAGAAGCCTCCTTGTACCTTAGCTTTTCCACGTCTGCCTCCTCAGCAATGTAACCCCGTGGCTTTTGTAGCGGGCGGCACGGCACGAGCCAAAACCCCACAGCCACAAGTTGGATTGTATGGTTGAATCATCGGCAACCTAGCCCTGGGAACCGGCCTCTTCATTTATTTATTTTTCGCGCCTATGGAACGGTAGGCGACTGCGAGCATGCGTCTCCACTCATCAGTTAACCAGCAACTTGTCTTGCCTCTGCTGATACCGGGGCTCCCTTTCACTGTCGTGTATCGCATGGACGTGGTCCGCAGCGGCATGAACGTGTTTTTTTGTCAACTAGCTCATTACTGGCGCACTGGCAAGATCATTACTAGCTTTTACGAAAAAATAAAATTTACTACCAGCTATCTACAGACTATCGTTTTCTGCGGTCGGATCTGAAGAATCTTTCCTGGTGTCCAGGTAGGTTTTTTTTTTTAGGTAATGGCGTCCAGGTAGTTGATAGGTTGGATAGCGGATCATCGCCATGAACACAAATCGGCCAAGTCACTCTTTGAACTTGTGGCCGAAAAGGTTGGATGGCCACCGCTTGCTTGGCCGTCATTTGACCCATCGGTCTCCGGCCCTAGGCAGCCATGAGATTGGACGGCCGACAGCACCTCTGAGAAGCGGAGCGGATGACAAAAAGGCGCGTTTGAGGCTGACACGCCTCGCCATGTCACTGCTTAGAATGACCAGATGGAATTCAGCAAGGAGAAATGCAGCGGTTTGGCAATTCTATGCTCAAAACTTGTGAAGATGAGTCATCAGTTGAGCCAAATATAAGTGGCTAAGACACGCCATCTTTCAGACACTGCTTCGCAAAATCGGGGTAAACCTTGCCACACTAATATTTTTCTTCTTTTTTGGTCTTCACACTAATCTTCAATTCAAAGATCTAATAGAAAGTTGACCTCAACAAAATCACCACGCTAGTTTGCCAGAATAAGCAACATTGCATTCCAGGTGAGCCTTTTTCCTTAAAGTTGGGAAAGCAAGCAATGGAGCTCAACTATTGGAACAAAAAGAAAAGGCAAGCAAGGTATATAAGTCGACAAGGCAGAGCCAGCATCTTTACACACTTCTTAGTTCATAAACAATATTTGGGCCAAATATATGCACGTCTGTCAGACTGCAAGTTCACTAGTAATTAAGTGCAATCATCTGATGGAAGATGAACAGAAACGAGTGTAACCCATATCAGGATCTTTATTTTTGTTTCTGTATTGAACATTCTGATATGATGTGAGGAACTATTTAAGACCACGATAAATAACATCTCAAATTGTAACAGGGCCATTAAAAGGGACGTAACAGACGATACCTCCCGACATATAAGTATAGAAAATAAAGACCAAAATTTTCACTGTTGACCCACTTTTTAACTCATATGCTACAAGGACAGCAGAACCTAGAACATGCTAGACAAGGGGTAATACTCAGAATACTGCACCCAGGATTTTAACCACAACCAATACAATGTAACTTTGCACAGCAAGACACGGAAAATACGGGTGGAGAGAAACATCAGCTCGATGTCATTCAAAATCCTTCAACTCCATCATCTGTGTGAGCACTCAACGAGCCTAGTTACAGATACCCATCAGCTTTGCACAACTTTGCATCTTCTGCCTTCTTGCTTTCCAAGTTCCTTCCAATTCATGTACCTGAGCATAACAAGGGCATTTCTTCAAGGATGCTAACGAAATGTAACTTAGCATGAATGAAGAACAAGCACAAGACACCGAAGGATCACTATAATCTTTTACCAAGGTACTATTATCTAAGTCTTGACAGATTTTTGAGTTTATTATCCACATTTTCGTGCATATCAAACAACAGTAAATATAGAGAATGCATCAGGGATAGATTGCAGATGAATTCTCAAGATGAAATCAGCCAACGATCCTAGTTAACTGAGTGGTATGTTACTACTTATCAGCTCCAGAGCTATCTGTTCTTAAAATGAATAAGAGTACAGAAAATATCGCAGAAAAGGTGCCTCCTAGATTTCCACATGTAGCAGGGAGCAGGTTCTTTAAAATAGTACAAAGAAGGTCTCCTAGTACTTCTCATATAAGCTCAGAGGCAAACACACATAAAACAAAACACATGAAATTTGGGAAATTCTTTTGATGTATACAACATGACTATTCCCCACTAATATAAAAAATGTAGGGTGCAATTTTGTGTACATGTATATTGCAATTTGCAATGAAGTTAAATGAGTAGTGTGTTCTCGGTTCATACGTAATAGTGTCCAAATGCTACAGCTATATAGCACATGTCAAGCTCATCAAACTTCTAAGATATTCTCTGCCAAATAAATGACTACTAGGTCTAGGACATAAGGAACATCATATGATTTGACATGGGACCCGGCCTCTTATAAATGCAGCACAATCAAATTTATTCAGGTACCATATCACGACACTCCCAACACATGGCTCGTTGATATCTTACAAATAACTCAGTGCTAAGCATTTGATTTAAGAAATCAGTTCTTTGTATAAAGCTCATTACATGTATGAGACTGAGATCTAGCATGATATGATGCCTCCATACATACTGGAAAGCTTAATATGCCCAAAATGGTGCTTCTATTGTATAGATAACTCTTGGCAACAAAAGGGCGGCACTAAGATTGAAGAAATACTTGCATGATACAGAGCAACTGTACTAATAAACCCAGCAGTCATAAACAAATTGAAAGATTAAGGGCCACATAAAAAAATGATCTTAGACAGCTTGTTCAAAGTTTTCTTGCTGGTATCATTTTCTCGTAACCCCTTAAAATATGTTCCCAGCTGCAGACATGTATTATTACCATGCTCTCAATGATGGTCTCAGCCATTGTGAATACATTTAATCACAAGTGCTGCTACATTTAATCCTAGAAAAACAATTCCAGACATGCTTGTATTAAATATGATACATGTCAATACTGGGAGCATACCAATTTATCAAGAAGGGTAGTGGAAAGTGAGCAGACCGCACTAGAAGGTCAAAGCCTTTGATTTGAAGTTAGTATTTACTGAACGGCTGTTCTCCGGCCATTTACCTAACAAATGATTCAAGTTTCCCAGTTGCATCCAATTGTTTTAGTACAGATTTCAGATGTTTAAGTTAGGCATAGGGAATAGAAATCTGCATCTCATGTTCAAAGGTGCAGCACACAAGATTTTGTTCACTCACAATTTGCACAGAATTCACACAAAACAATTGATCGAATGGCACTCTCACTGAACAGGGCATTATAAAACACAATCATAAGCACAGAACCAACTCACCTCCATCTATCTCTCTGAACCACCAAAGACTTCCAAAATCCCACAGCAATTCCACCATTTTGCCCGATGCCCCGAAGCAGCCACCGCCACTGCCGGTCCGCGTACCACCTGCAACAAAAGCAACCCACCTAAGAGAAATCACAGCTTCAAAATATGGAGAATGGAGGGTAAACAGGCAGAAACGTTGTGTACCTCTGTAGTCTGCGCAGCAGCTGGCTCACGAGACCGTGACACCTCACCCTTTGCCTCCGGTTCCTGCACCACAGCAGCGGTGTCCGCATCCCTGACCACAACCTCATCGGCCTTCGTCTCCGGTTGATGCGCAGGATGCACCTTGGCCGTGTCCCGGATCACCGCCTCCTCGCTCTTCACCTCTGGTTCCAGCACCTCGGGTGCTTCGGACACCACGATGTCCTGCACCTCCGGTTCCTGCACCACGGCATGCGCCTCCGCCCTCACATCCACCTTACCCTCTTGTTCCCGGTCAGCAGCTTCAGGCGGTAAAGCATCAACCATGACCTCCTCCCCGGCCTCGCCCGTGGCGCCCTCATCAGCGACCTCGACGGCGCGCTCCACCGGCACCTCCGACGTGGCGCCCTTCTTCTCCTCCTCGGCCGCCTCCGCCCTCGGCGTCACCATCTCCTCGGAGCTCTCCATCGAATCCTCGCTCGCATCCACTGCGCCCACCACCGAACACAAGCACACGGCATCAGAAACACACACACGCATCCATCATATTATAGGGCACGAAAGGAAGCGAGGCGAAAAGGCGAACAGCTCGTAAAGCGGGCGGTGGGAAGGTGGGGTGGCCGGCGCCAGCGGAGGGCGTACGAATGCCACCCTCGCCGCAAGCGCAAAAGGCGATTCCTGCCGCCCCGCTGGTGCCGAAAGCGGCGTGGCGCAGATCTGCCCCCGGCTTAAAGAGGGGGGAAGGGGAGGAGGGGTAGATGCCATGCGTACCGGGAGGAATGTTAAGTTTGATTGGTAGGTGGTTTCCATCGCTGGCGGCGTCGCCGTGGCTCGAGTTATTGCTTCCGTTGTTGTTGGTGGTGGTGGTGGCGCCGCCGTTGGACCCGGCAGGCTGGCCCCCCTGCTGCTTCTTCTTGAGCTTCGCACGCTTTTTGGCGCCCTTCGGCATGGCGGAATTCGAGGGTGCGGCGCCGGCGGGGCAGCGGGCGATGGAACGGGAGGGGAGGAGAGAGGAGAGAGGGGAGGAAGAGGAAGGGGAAGGAGATTTGTTTTGTTGTGGAGGGAGGGGATCAGTTTTTGTTAGGTTTACGCAGATGGAACAAATTTGAACGGAATTATATCTATTTTATCCGTGGGGAAAATGTATCGTTTGTTTCTCAAGTTACATGTGCAAAATATTTTTGTCCAAAAATCTGTTTAATTTTTTTAACAGACGCAGACGATACATAGGCACATACACTCACCTCTATGAACACCCGCACACGCATTCTACCCCTATAAGCACCTAAGAGACTGAACCGGCACATCATTTTGAGATTGACGAAGTCGCCACAGACGTCTTCATAGTTGACGGGCACATCACGAAGAGGACTGAAATAAATACAGAAAAATGAGAGCATCAGTGCCAAGTCTAAGACTTGAACGTACACCACTATCGTCCTAACCATCCAACAACAGATTGGTTCGTCAAAAATCTGTTTAGTTGCTCAGCGGGTTATATTGTCATGTTAGAAAGAGGATTCCTCGGTTAGTGAATTTTCAAGTATATTGTAGGGATCAGTTAAAAAAGAATGTTTGTAAAGATTGCAATCTTATGTATTTAGGGTTATCTTATGTTTGTTTTTTCAACATGATATGTTTGATCCAGTTCAAAAATATGTATTATTTGCACTGTATTCTCCATTGGTTGTGTCAAACAAGTTAGAAAGTTTTCTATGATTTTGCAGTGGTGTAAGCAAATATGGTTTGGTTAAAATCCTTAAAGAGATACTACCACCTCCGTCCTTATTTAGTAATTCCTCGTATTTTGGGTTATGCTTTGATCATGGTTTTAATTATTAATATATAAATTATACATGCAAAAAATTATATCATTGGAAATTGTTTTCAAATATAATTTTTTCTAACATGTATTAATATTTTACTTGTCAAATATATGTTCAAACTTTGACCCAAAGTACGATGGGACTAATAAACCCAGACGAAGGTAGTACCTCCATAACTAAATATAAGGCGTTTTTGTAGTTTAATTTGAAATATAAAAATATATTTAATACAGAGGTAGTAGTATGTAGTATTGGTGTCAGTCTATGAGTTTTATGTCAAAATATAGAGAGCTCTAATTTTATGAATGTTGTCATGCATTACCCTTGGGTTCATAAATAAATGACTTTTAAGCCGGAATCTTAAATGTAGAACTTATGTTGTCATGCATTACCCTTGGGTTCATAAATAAATGACTTTTAAGCCGGAATCTTAAATGTAGAACTTATGTTAGTATGTCAAAATCTATGGTTGCATGGTTAGGAGGACAGTGGTATCTCACCCTACCAGAGTTTAAGTTGTAGACTTGACAGTGGTGCTCGCAATTTTCTGGATTTGTTTCAGCCTTTTCGGCGTTATACGTTCAGTGGGGTATACGTTCCTGACGATTACAAAGGCGTCTATGATGACTCCGTCAATCTTATCATGATGTGCCGGCTCGATCTCTTGAAGGTGCACGTAGGGGGAGTGTGTGTGCGTGCGTGCGTGCGTCATAGGGGTGAGTGTGTGCGTGTATGTATGAGTGTCTACGTCTGGACTGTGTTAAAAAAAACCTTAGGTAAATAAACATATTTATAATCCAAACTTTTTTTGAGGGTATATTTATAATCAAACTAATTAGTACTACTATAACATTTTCACGCCGCAGCTCAAATACTAGCATGCTCTGTTTCGCGGAGAAACACGTGGCAACTCAGGGTTTCCCGTTGAACCTCGCCTCACCTCTATTTAGGAATGTTGTCTCTCGTCCATTTACCACAACGTGCTCAGCTGGCTGCATGCGAATTTCCCTGATCTAAAAACGGCTGCTTTCTCCCATGGCAATTCAACTCCAGGCTGGTGCGTTAGAAACTGACAATTCAACTCCAGGCTGGTACTCCATGGTAGTAGAGCCATTTGTCACCACCCACTCTCTTTTTTTCGACACCATTGTCACACCCTTGTAACTCGAGACTTGCGACAAGGCAACAGGGTTGTTGCGCGCAGAAAATCTCGTGGGCACCTTTTTCCGGTGACAGATGCAGGCTTGTTTCAAAGAGAGCCACACGATCCGGACCGCTCCTGGACACCAAACTGAGCTCGTGCCAGCGGCTCCCTTTGCGGACGTTGGTTTCGCCGTGGCCCACACCGTTTGAGCGCGAGGGGCGCCGGACTGACGTGCCACCCATGGACGAACGGGATCCAGAGACTGAGCCATCGGCTCACAGTGGCACGAGGGCGTCGTCTTGGCAGGATCGGCCGTCTACTCGAAGGTTAACTGGAGTCCCCGCTGCATTGATTTCCAGGCCCGTTCCGTTCAAATCGCAACTCAGTTTTTTTTATTTCCTGTCTATGAAACGCGGTCACACGGGGACGGTCTCTGGTCTCTGAGATTTAAATCTGCCCGTCTTCCTTAGAGAGAGACAAAACTGGCCAACTTGTCCGATAAAAAATGTTCTACTCCTAGTTATTAAAATCTGGCGCTGCTTAACTAGCATGTTATCGCGATCTGAGTGCAAGATTCTTTTTTTGATTTGTTTTGGACCTGATTCCGTTTTGTACCAGTTCAAGATCGAGAGGGCCGTATATGATTTAGTATTCAAACAAGGTGCCGCACAAATCCGTTCCCACGGTGTCCCGACGCGACGCATGTGGGAGGTCAGTGCAAAACACAAGCACTTCGGACTAACATGCACTCACCTGGAGCACATAATTATTTATATGGAGAGAAAAAAAGGGGTAAAGATGCCCCTGGAAAAGGATAGGTGAGCGCTGGTTAGCGTGTGGTTCCTGCTCAGCCGTCCGTATGGTTCCAGGTTGAACGTATCATCATAACCTGGATCAGACCGGGCCTACATTAAACGAGCGTGAGAACGACGTAAAAGGATTCCGTTGCTATTCTTCTAAAAACATAGAGAACCAACAGCGACACAATGTAGAGAAAACTATTATATGCATTTCAATGGCGCGATTAAGTGTGCTTTCTCACAAGTCACGCCACAATTGACAATTTGCTTTCCCGCACAAAAACAATACAGCGTTTAGGTACAGCCAATATATATATTGTCGCACGTTTTGAGATATGATAATTGAAACAAAGCAAGAGAATGCAAGTTTGCTTTTCCTCACTAGATATCGAGAGAACGCAAATATGTTCTTCAGTTCCTACCGTTGGTTCCTTGCGCGGTGTTTTCCTTCTCCGGAGTTGTGTTCTAACCTTAAGCTAGATGGATGTAATTGTGAATGTGTCCTTGAAGGACTAAACCTCACAGTTTATATAGACACTATAGGGATATCTAGGGTTATACATGGTCCGTTGCCAATCTAGGAATGCGCATGGCGCCGGGCCAATGCAAGTCTTGGAGTGTACGTCAAGTCTTCGGCGAAGTCCATCCTGATCACGCCAAAGTGCAAGGCCTCCGGAATCCTTCCTTGAGAGAACGGTGGGTCGTAAGCTCGGCCCATGGACTATGGACCAATTAGGTTGGTACCCCCTAGTAGGACACCGCCAGTAGCCCCTGAACTGGTCTTCGATGCCGAGAACGACAAACTACCTCACACACATGACTTCGGCTTTGTAGTCTTCGGCTTGACATGCGAATTCCTCCCTTTATCATCTTGAGTTCGGCCTTGGCCCCACCATGCCCTGTTGCTTCCTTAAAATAATCTTCCCTCGACAGCCGAGCCATCTGGGGAACAGGTCGCTTTATGGGCGGATGTCGAAGCATCACTTTCTTTCTTATATTTAACAGGTATCCAATCAAAGTTACGGTAAAGCGCATCTCCACTTCCCCTTGTTGGACTCAGCACAGAAAATCACCCCCACAATCTAGTTTTGAGAGCTTCAGAAATGGCGAACGACGCATGCTCCTCCAAGCGTCCCCACGACCCCCTCAAGGGTGACTGGAAAGCTGCTCCATTACCCGCCTTCAGCTGGATCGGCTTGCCACCCAAGGTTATTTGCCGGATCCAGAGTTAGCCTCCACCCGTCTAGGCTTAATCTCCGTAGACGGACAGGTGCATGTCGACCGCCATCCCATCCCCCATGGGGATGAGCGAGTATGTTTTGTTCCCTTTCTCCTCCGTGGCCTGGGATTTCCTATCCACACCCCTTCCTTTGGGGCCTGCTTGAATTTTACGGGATCCAACTCCATGATACGTTCATTTTGCATCATGTTTTCTTACTGTTATTTACAATGTTTTTATCCATAATAATGCTTTTTGGAGTAATTCTAATGCATTTTCTCTCATAATTTGCAAGGTACACACCAAGAGGAATAATTCCGGCAGCTGGAAATCTGGACCTGAAAAAGCTACGTCAGGCCACCTATTCTGCACAACTCCAAATGAGCTGAAACTTCACAGAGATTTTTTATGGATTATTTAAGAAATATTGGAGCCAATAATCACCAAAGGGGGGCCACCAGGTGGGCACAACCCACCTGGGCGCGCCAGGCCCCCCAGGCGCGCCCTGGTGGGTTGTGGCCTCCTCGGCCCACCTCCGGTGCCCATCTTCTGCTATATAAGTCATTTTGACCTAGAAAAAAAGGAGGAGAGGACTTTCGGGATGGAGCGCCGCCGTCTCGATGCGAAACTTGGGCAGGAGCACTTTTGCCCTTCGACAGAGCGATTCTGCTGGGGGAACTTCCCTCCCGGAGGGGGAAATCATCGTCATCATCATCACCAACAACTCTCCCATCTTGGGGAGGGCAATCTCCATCAACATCTTCACCAGCACCATCTCATCTCAAACCCTAGTTCATCTCTTGTATTCAATCTTGTTACCGGAACTATAGATTGTTGCTAGGGGGTGACTAGTAGTGTTGATTACATCTTGTAGTTGATTACTATATGGTTTATTTGGTGGAAGATTATATGTTCAGATCCATTATGCATATTAATACTCCTCTGATCATGAGCATGTTGATTATTTGTGAGTAGTTACTTTTGTTCTTGAGGTCATGGGAGAAATCATGTTGCAAGTAATCATGTGAACTTGATATGTGTTCGATATTTTGATAGTATGTATGTTGTGATTCCCTTAGTTGTGTCATGTGAACGTCGACTACATGACACTTCACCATATTTCGGGCCTAAGGGAATGCATTGAGGAGTAGCAATTAGATGGTGGGTTGCGAGAGTGACAGAAACTTAAACCCAAGTTTATGTGCTATTCCATAAGGGACCGATTGGATCCCAGAGTTTAATGCTATGGTTAGAATTTATTCTTAATACTTTTCTCGTAGTTGCGGACGCTTGCGGGAGGGTTAATCATAAGTAGGAGGTTTGTTCAAGTAAGAACAACACCTAAGCACCGGTCCACCCACATATCAAATTATCAAAGTAGCGAACACAAATCGAACTAACATGATGAAAGTGACTAGATGAAATTCCCGTGTACCCTCAAGAACGCTTTGCTTATTATAAGAGACCGTTTTGGCATGTCCTTTGCCTCAAAAGGATTGGGCTACCTTGCTGCATACTTATTTCTACTATCGTTACTTGCTCGTTACAAATTATCTTGCTATCAAACTACTCGCTACTTACAATTTCAGCACTTGCAGACATTACCTTACTGGAAACTACTTGTCATTTCCTTCTGCTCCTCGTTGGGTTCGACACTCTTACTTATCGAAAAGAGCTACAATTGATCCCCTATAATTGTGGGTCATCACTCCACCACTTGACTCCCAATTCGATTTTGCACATCGCGGGATTCGTCGCCCTTTGCGAAATGTACCTCGCATGCTCAGCCTACTTCGGGCCATGGAGGAAGTATTTTGGCATGATGCCTTGTTCCCGGGGAGGGAGACTCCATGAAGTAGGAGCGGCCGAGGTCTGCCGAATAGCTCAGACTGGCTACCCCACGGGCACCCCTCGAGAGGATGCCGACACGTGGGCGTCCAAGTGGTTCTATACGACCGATGTCCCGCTGCATGACCCAGTTCGGCCCGGGCTCCCGGCCTTCTCCTCGGATCCTTCGAAGAAGCGTTTTAATTGGAGGCTACGGAGCACCACTCAAAAGGCTGACTCTGACATGGCTTGCCTCGCCGCCCAGGTGAGGTGCTTGACAAACAACGGCCTCACCATCATAGACGTGATGGCGACGACCATTGACCGAAAAAATGTTGGAAATACGCCCTAGAGGCAATAATGAATTGGTTATTATCATATTTCCTTATTCATGATAAAGGTTTTTTATTCATGCTAGAATTGTATTGACCGGAAACTTAAATACATGTGTGAATACATAAACAAATACTAAGTCCCTAGTAAGCCTCTACTAGACTAGCTCATTGATCAAATGATGGTTAAGGTTTCCTAACCATAGACATGTGTTGTAACTTGATAACGGGATCACATCATTAGGAGAATGATGTGATGGACAAGACCCATCCGTTAGCATAGCATATGATCGTTCACTTTTTTCTATCGCTTTCTTAATATCAAATACATATTCCTTCGACCATGAGATCATGCAACTCCCGAATACCGTAGGAATACCTTCTGTGCTATCGAACGTCACTTCGTAACTGGGTGATCATAAAGGTGCTCTATAGGTATCTCCAAAGGTATTTGTTGAGTTGGCGTGAATCGAGATAGGGATTTGTCACTCCGTATGACGGAGAGGTATCTCTGGGCCCTCTCGGTAATACAGCATCACAAGAAGCTTGCAAGCAAAGTGACTAAGGAGTTAGTTACAAGATGATGTATTACGGAGCGAGTAAAGAGACTTGCCGGTAACGAGATTGAACTAGGTATGGAGATACCAATGATCGAATCTCAGGCAAGTAACATACCGACGGACAAAGGGAACTACGTATGTTGTCATAAAGGTTCGACTGATAAAGATCTTCGTAGGATATGTAGGAACCAATATGGGCATCCAGGTCCTGCTATTGGTTATTGATTGGAGAAGCCTCTCTGTCATGTCTACATCATTCTCGAACCCGTAGGGTCCGCACACTTAACGTTCGTTGACGATATAGTATTATATGAGTTATGTATGTTGGTGACTGAATGTTGTTCGGAGTCCTAGATGAGATCACGAACATGACGAGGAGCTCTGGAATGGTCCGGAGGTAAAGATTGATATATAGGATGATATGGTTGGGCCGGAGCGCCGCCGTCTCGAGGTGGAACTTGGGCAGGAGCACTTTTGCCCTCCGGCGGAGCGATTCTGCCGGGGGAACTTCCCTCCCGAAGGGGGAAATCATCGTCATCATCATCACCAACAACTCTCCCATCTTGGGGAGGGCAATCTCCATCAACATCTTCACCAGCACCATCTCATCTCAAACCCTAGTTCATCTCTTGTATTCAATCTTGTTACCAGAACTATAGATTGTTGCTAGGGGGTGACTAGTAGTGTTGATTACATCTTGTAGTTGATTACTATATGGTTTATTTGGTGGAAGATTATATGTTCAGATCCATTATGCATATTAATACTCCTTTGATCATGAGCATGTTGATTATTTGTGAGTAGTTACTTTTGTTCTTGAGGTCACAGGAGAAATCATGTTGCAAGTAATCATGTGAACTTGATATGTGTGCGATATTTTGATAGTATGTATGTTGTGATTCCCTTAGTGGTGTCATGTGATCGTCGACTACATGACACTTCACTATATTTTGGGCCTAAGGGAATGCATTGTGGAGTACCAATTAGATGGTGGGTTGCGAGAGTGACAAAAACTTAAACCCCGGTGTGGTCCTCTAGTTGAGCCTCCTCTAATTGGTCCTAGTTGACTAATTAGAGCTAGCCCTAGCTACCTCTAATCCTCATAATTAGAAGCCCAGTGTGGTTCTAATCTCCTCCTCTCTAAATCCGTTGTGCTTGATGAAGCCCTACGGAAATAGTTTCACCACCACCAACACCACGCCGTCGTGCTGCCGGAACTCATCTACTACTTCGCCCCTCTTGCTGGATCAAGAAGGCGAGGACGTCATTGAGCTGAATGTGTGCTGAACGCGGAGGTGCCGTACGTTTGGTACTTGATGGGGACGGATCATGAAGGTGTACGACTACATCAACCGCGTTGATAAACGCTTCCGCTTAGCGATCTAAAAGGGTATGTAGATGCTCTTCCCCTCTCGTAGCTATGCATCTCCATGGATAGATTTTGCGTGTGCGTAGATTTTTTTTGTTTTCCATGCAACGTTTCCCAACAAAAAATCCATCCCCTATGGCATTGCTAACATCCGTTGTGTATGTACAACGGAACCGACGACGCCACCTGATAATTCAGAAAGGCTTCAAGGACCAAGAATGTAAGTGCATCTAGTGCCCCTTAGTGATTGTGGTGTATTGAAGACTTATAGGTTAAGGGACTGATGCGTTTGTGAGTGTACACTGGTCTATAAGTCTATGAGGAGTTTGATATTTACAGAGAAAGTCGACCCCTAAAAATGAAGTTCTTCGACTGAAGACTTTGGATTTCTGAAGACTTTGAAAGTGAAGAAATTTGTGTGGCCTTGAAGACTAGGTTTCCATTCGAGGAACATGAATCGTGAAGACTTTTGTTTTCGTAGTTTCATTTTCTCTTTCTTGAGTCATAGGAAACACCGTACTGTTAAAGGGGGTCGAGGAAATACTAAGGAAAAATTTCCAAGTGATGCTCAACTCAAAATCCTACACCTACCAATCCCTTCGAGTGACGCCATTGGAAATCTCATACAGTTCAGTCATATTCTTCAGTGACAGAGACGAAGCTCTTCTGGTCTCTGAGGAATTAGTTCTGACTGAAGAGTTAGGAATTCGCCAGTGCGGACTGCCTACACAGTGAGGAACATGATAGCCCTGAGGAATTTGATACTCAAATTTCCGACCGTTGCTGTGCCCTGTGCCAGCTGTCCCAAAATATCTACCCACCCAACGGTCATATCATTGAAGGGCATTTATGTCTTATCATGTCGGGCTGCTCCCTAGGCTATAAATAGCCGCCCCCTACAACCACTAGCTGGTTGGCTGCTCCGAGAGAAACGGACACTTGTCATTTGAGAGCATCCCATCCTCCGAGGACTTTGAGCGAAAATCATCGAGTGAGAAAAACCCAAACCCAAACACCTACAAACCCAAAGTGATTGAGCATCACTGAAGAGATTGATCCTGCATGGATCCGACGCTTGTTACCTTTGAAGACTGTGCTTCTTCCAGACGGTTAGGCGTCATGGTCTAGAGCATCCAAGAGGAATTGTGGATCGCCAAGTGACCGAGTTTTTGAAGGTTTGGAAGTCACCTGAAGACTTACCACGAGTGATTGGGCGAGGTCTATGTGACCTTAGCTCAAGGAGAATACGGTGAGGACTGTGTGTCCGGGACTGTGTGTCCTCAGGTTTAAATACCTAGCCGCTCCAACTAGATGTACAACTGAGACAGTAGTTGGAACTGGTCTACCAAATCATTGTCTTCACCAAGCCTACTGGTTCTATTTCCTCAACTCTTTCATTTCCTCATTACTGTGTTGTGCACTTGTTCATATCTGTGTTTGAAGACTTCGACTGAAGACTTTCTCAATTTCCTCAGTTCAGTTTCTTCAGTCTGTTTGTCTTCATCCTTTGTTATCCTGTGTTTACACTTTTTGTACTATGTGCTTGTCTTCATTTCATCATGATGACCATGCTTGTGTTCTGTTATGTTTACTTCTGAGTACTTATTCCGCTGCAAGTAGTTCTTCACTAAGGAATTTCCTCACCCGCAAATTCCTAAGTGAAGAATTCATAAAAATCGCCTATTCACCCCCCTCTAGTCGATATAACGCACTTTCAATTGGTATCAGAGCAAGGTACTCCCTTGTTCTGTATGATTTTGGTTTAACCGCCTGGAGTTTTAGTTATGTCGACCGCAGGTATGAAGACCGTGTCATGCCCCATCTTTGACGGTCACGAGTATCCCAAGTGGAAGGCCATGATGAAGAAGCGCCTCATGGCAATGAACATCAAGCTGTGGACCGTCACTGAGATTGGTCTTACCGATCTGTGCAAGATGGCGGAAGCTGATGACATTCGCAAGTACACCCTTCTCAACCTCACGGCGAAGGACGTCATCTGCTCCTGCCTGTCGCAAAATCAGTTTAGGAATATCATGCATATCGATCATGCGAAGCTTATCTGGGACCGTCTCTCTGAGGTCTATGAAGGTCATCGAACCCGTCATGATCCTTGGTTTGAGGACTTCAAGGAATCTCTCAAAGCGATGACATTCGAACCAGAATCATCATCTTCTACACCATGCCTTATGGCAAAAGATGCAAAGGTAACTGAATGCTATCTCTCTGAATCTAGTGATGATGAATCTGGTGATGAATTTGGACCTAGCTATGTCAAACTTGCTTCCCTTGCCACTAAACAACAAAGAGCTTTGGAAAAAGTTCAATACATGCTAAATAAGAGCGATGATATGTTGGGTGAAGAAATGGATCAGTCGAAAGCTTTGGCTGAGAGTCTTCAGAGACTTCAGACTAGGTTTGACAACCTTCAAGGTCATCATAACACTCTCTTATCTGATCATGAGAAGATTTCTTATGAATTTCTTCAAAGAAAGCAAGATCCTGAAAAGCTAAGAGTGAGTTATGAAGATCTTCAGAAGGAGCGCGATTGATTACTTGCTCAACAAATCAGCGCTGCTCAGGAAGAATTTGTTCCTCCATGTTTGAAGTGCATTGAACGAGACTCTGCTAATTCTTCACCTGAATGTTCAAATGCTTCTAATGCTACAAATTCTTCACCTGTCTCTGCTATCACTAATTCCTCATCTGAGGACATTGCTAGTATCACTGATGATGCAGGGCTGAAGGAATTGTACATGACAGGCATGTACAAAAGCCTCAAAGGGCATCAGACTCTTTGTGATGTGCTTAAAAAGCAGATCCTCAACAGGAACCCTAGGAAAGAGGGTATTGCCTTTGAGAGGAAACTCAACGCTGATGGTACATATTGGAAGCCTGAGCAGTACCCCAAAACCTCATGGGTTGCTGCAAAGGGACCTCCAGTTGATCCATCCAATTTATCTGGCTTTACATGTGAATCTCCTCATTCTTCTGATGAGTCATTTGACTCCAACTATAAACTGTTCAAAAATCAGAATGGTGAAGTATTTGCTAGATATGTTGGCACTAACTGCAGGAACGGTTCCCCTATGAAGAAAATCTGGGTTCCCAAAAGGTACCTTGAAAATCTTCAGGTGAATGTCATCATGACACCACCTGTGAAGAATAGGAACCCCAGATCAAATTCTTCACATGGACCAAATTCTTCATATGGATCCAAGTCCTCATACGGACCAAACTCCTCACGTGGATCAAATTCCTCAAAAGGATCAAAGTCCTCATATGAATATCATCGTGCTAACACTTCTATCTCGCAGGGAAGAGCTAAGGGCTATGAATATGAGCATTATTCTTCTAACCATTATGTTCATAAGTCCTCGAAGAATTTATCTGCTTATTCATATGCTTATCCTAACTCCTCCTATGTAAAACGAAACGGATTGGCTTCTAGGCCACCTTTCTCATATGGAGCTCGCAGAGTGATGAACTCTTTGCCACCCCTTCAGATGTGGGTGGTGAAGAAAAAGAACTAATTTCTTCTGCAGGGTCAGGTCTCCAGACGTACTTGAACGTCTGAAGAATTTACTGGAGACCTGAAATTGCCTGAAAGGACGCAGGCTAATCATGAAGAAATGAACTTTCATTTCTCACGTCCTCATATTGCTTTATCTGTTCTATTGCTTGATGAAATTGATCTGATGAACTTGATGTCATATTCTTCACTGATGAAGTATATGAGTTCGTAAGCTGCATTAATTCATCTGCAGGATGATCAACCCAAAGCCAATGAGTGGGTCCTCGATAGTGGATGTAGAAATCACATGACTGGTGACAAGAATCTATTGATGGATGCTCCCTTATCTCCATCGCATCTGAAGAATATCATCTTCGCTGACAAAGGCAAAAGTCAGGTATTGGGTCTAGGTAAGGTTGCGATCTCTAAGGATCGACACATGGACAAAGTCATGCTTGTTGAGTCCTTAGGGTACAACCTCATGTCTGTCTCAATGCTTTGTGATCTTGATATGGTTGTTGTCTTTGGCAAGTATCGTTGTGTTGTGATCATGGAAGCTGACAATTCCAAAGTCTTCGAAGGCTTTAGGAGAGGAGACTTGTATATTGTTGATTTCTCTACAGGACCTCAACCAGCCGTATGCCTACTTGCAAAAGCTTCAGAAGGCTGGCTATGGCATCGATGACTTGGTCATGCAGGCATGAGGAATTTGCACGCGCTTGCGAAGAAGAAGCATGTCATTGGCATTGAGAATGTCAAATTCCTCAAGGATCACTTGTGCGGAGCCTGTGAAGCTGGAAAGATGACCAAGGCCAAGCATCCAGCGAAGACTATCATGACTACTACTCGACCATTTGAATTGCTTCACATGGATCTTTTTGGTCCTAATCATTATTCTGCAGTTTCAAATGATGCATCTCAATATGGCTTTGTTATTTTTGATGATTACTCTCGTTACACATGGGTACATATTGTCACTTACAAATATGAAGTGCAGGAAGTCTTCAAACGATTTTCTTCGAGGGCTTCAACCAACTTTGGTGTGAAGATCAAGCACATCAGAAGTGACAATGGAACTGAGTTCAAGAATTCTGGTCTTGATGACTATATTGATGAACTCGGTATTACTCATGAGTTATCTGCTCCTTATACTCCTCAGCAGAATGGCGTCGTGGAGCGCAAAAACAGGACTCTTGCTGAGATGGCTCGCACTATGCTTGATGAATACAAGACGCCTCGTCATTTCTGGATTGAGGCAATTGATACTGCGTGCCACATCATCAACAGAGTATATCTTCACAAATTCTTCAAAAAGACTGCATACAAACTCCTCACTGACAAGAAACCCAATGTGAGTTATTTCAAAGTCTTCGGTGCTAAATGTTGGATTAGAGATCCTCATCACAACTCAAAATTTGCACCGAAAGCACATGAAGGTTTTATGCTTGGTTACGGAAAGGACTCGCACACCTACAGAGTCTTCAACAACGTTCTTCACAAGGTTGTTGAAACTGTAGATGTGTGGTTCGATGAAACTAATGGCTCGCAAAGAGAGCACCTACCTTCTGTGATAGATGAACCAGCACCTGAGGAAACTATCAAGTTCAAGGCTACTGAGGATGTCATCCCTACCGAAGAATCTGCTGAAGAATTCATTCCAGAACGTGAAGAACATCGAGCTGATGCACCTGAAGAAAATGGTGCTGAAGAAAATGCTGATCAAATTCCTCGACGACAACCCGCTCATCCTCGCGTTGCAAACGAAGTGCAAATTGAGAAGATCATATATGACACTGAAGCACCAGGTCCTCTCACACGCTCAAAAGCTTCACATTTATCTAACTTTTGTGGGCACTTTGCTTTTGTCTCTATCACAGAGCCCACTAAGGTAGATGAAGCATTTCTGGAGCCTGAGTGGATTCAAGCTATGCAAGAAGAATTACATCAGTTCGAGCTCAACAACGTCTGGGAACTGGTCAAACGTCCAGATCTTCGCAAGCACAATATCATTGGCACAAAGTGGATCTACTGCAACAAGCAAGATGAAAATGGCCTTGTGGTGAGGAATAAGGCACAGCTTGTAGCTCAAGGCTACACACAGGTTGAAGGAATTGATTTTGATGAAACTTTTGCACCTGTTGCTAGACTTGAGGCTATTCGCATATTACTTGCTTATGCTAACCATCATGATATCACTCTATATCAAATGGATGTGAAAAGTGCATTCCTCAATGGTAAGCTTGAGGAAGAAGTATATGTTGCTCAACCCCTAGGTTTTGAAGATCCAAAGCATCCTGACAAAGTCTTCAGACTCAATAAGGCCCTCTATGGCCTCAAGCAGGCCCCTCGGGCGTGGTATGATACTTTGAAGGAATTCCTCATGAAGAAAGGCTTCAAACCCGGTTCACTCGACCCTACTCTTTTCACTAAAATCTTATGATGGCGAATTGTTTGTGTGCCAAATTTATGTTGATGATATTATTTTTGGCTGTACTGACCAACGTTACAGTGATGAATTTGCCTATATGATGAGTGACGAATATCAAATGTCTATGATGGAAGAATTGAAATTCTTCTTAGGTCTTCAAATTTGTCAACAACGCAATGGCATATTCATATCTCAGGAGAAATACCTCAAGGATGTACTGAGGAAATTCGGCATGCAAGATTGCAAAGGGGTCAAAATTCCAATGCCCACAAATGGCCATCTATGCACTGATGAAAATGGTATTGACTTCGATCAAAAGGTATACCGCTCCATGATTGGTTCTCTATTGTACTTATGTGCATCTAGGCCAGACATTATGCTTAGTGTTTGCATGTGTGCCCGGTTTCAAGCTACACCAAAGGAATCACACCATAAGGCTGTGAAGCATATTCTTCGATATCTAGCTCACACACCAACACTTGGATTATGGTACCCCAAGGGCTCGGCTTTTGATCTCATTGGATATTCAGACTCTGACTATGCTGGTGATTGTGTGGACCGCAAGTCAACATCAGGCACATGCCATTTCCTCGGACGATCTTTGGTCTGTTGGTCCTCGAAGAAACAGAACTCAGTGTCACTGCCTACTGCTGAAGCTGAGTATATTGCTGCTGGTTCTTGCTGTGCTCAATTACTATGGATGAAGCAAACTCTCAAGGACTACGGCATTAACATGAAGAATGTGCCTCTCTACTGTGACAATGAGAGTGCAATTAAGATTGCTCATAACCCAGTTCAGCACTCGAAGATAAAGCACATTCAGATTCGTCATCATTTTCTTCGTGATCATGTGTTGAAGGGCGACATTTCTATTGAGCATGTGAAGACTGAAGAACAGCTAGCCGATATCTTCACAAAGCCCTTGGATGAGAAGAGATTTAGCAAGTTGCGGTGTGAGCTAAATATCCTAGAATCTTCGAATGTTCTTTGAAAAGGACACTCATCCTAACATTTATGCAAAATTGATGACTTAGATGTGCAACACATGAAGAAACGTTTTTCTTCAATCAATGAGGAATAACACTCTAAGTGTGAAGAAATTAACGAAGAATTTGATTCTCAGAGCCCTACGACAATTGTACGCGGTGTCTGAAATCATCATTCTTATATGGTGGGCCACGCCACCACCAAAAGTTGAAAATCTTCAATTTGAGTTTTTCCTCACTTTTGAAATTCCTCAGTGGTTCATTTTCTTCAACTTTGCATTGTCTTCACTGTTTCCGTCGTTTTTCTTCATTGGCTATATATATATGAGTTTATGTCCTCTACAACATTCACTTATTGCTAATTCTTCAAGTTGCTGTTTCTGCTAAGTGAATGTGATCGGACCCTTCCCCCTCTATGCTAAACTCAACCTATTCTATTCACAAATTCTTCATGTGCGTTCTATTTGAAACTCGTTCAAAATCTTCACTGTGTCCTTGTCAGCTGAAGAATTTGCGAACGCAATGTTAAAACTTATCTTATCAAAAATTTCGGGTTTGCCGCTCAAACCGCTCTGCATTCCACGAAACACTTATCTATTCACCCACGATCTCACACGATCGCCACCTCTCAGTACGTGGGTGACACATGTCAAGCGAATGAGAAGGGTCAAGGGCACGTTCGTCCAATTTCTTTGGGCAAACAGTTTTTCACCGTGGCTATATATACCCCTCCCCTTCCTCACTTCACTTTTACTCCGCTCGAACTCTCTCCAACTCGAGCTTCTCAAACCCTAGCGCCGCCGCTACTTCATCGTCACCAGTGAGGAAGAGCTTCACTGCCTCGACCTCGTCGCCGTCGTACTCGCGCCGGCTGTGGATTTCTTCACTCCGCCGCCGTCGTAGCTGTCTTCCTCAGCCGAGTTAGGGCGTGGAAGATCTGAACGGACGAACTTCACATCTACACTTCCCAGTTCGTCGTGTTCTTCGTCCAGGGTAATTAAAAGTTACTTTTATTGCCCTCATTGATTCAAACGTTTACTACAAAAATCTTCAAAGGTGTTTTTCTTCAAATCTTCACACACTAAACACCTCACATGTCATCTGTTCTTGATACATTTCTCTAAGCTACATTTTTCTTCAAGATTCCTCAATTGTGTGGATTCTCAATCTATACAACTCTGGAACCTAAGACAAAGAACGCTTAGTGAAATTCTTCAAGACTCATCTGGTCAAATTCCTCAAACCTGTTCATTTTACAAAATCTTCTGAGGACGCATATGACCTCTCCAAATGTCCTCGCAACTATACTCTGTTCACAGGTACTCATGTCAGCTGCTGAATCACTAGGTTCTCATCAACTTAACTCATTTGCAGCATTCCTCAAAGAAAAGTTGCATACATCTTCAGAGAATTCAATTGTACAAATTCCTCAGCTGAAGAAAATGGCTGATGGAAAGAAGCCACAGAAAGGAGGAAAGAGGCCTGAGGTCAACACAACGTTTGAGATCCCTGATGATATATACAAGGATTACTGCACTCCTGATGAGGCCATGTTTGGCAAGGAGGACAAAAATCAGCGCAAGGTGCGCATTCAAAGAATAGAGAGGAGATGGGCAAGGGAGTGGAGGGAGTACATGTATGCTACTCCCAAGTATATGAAGAAATTCGCTCTAAATCCTCCATGCCCAAGACCTCCGTTGACACCTAGCCAAGTAGCAGATCCCACCAACCTCAAGCGCGGTGAGGATTATCCCGATGAATGGGCCAAGTGCCTGGCCAAATTGGCCAGACAAGCGAGAGAAGCAGTGAGGAAATTCAATGAAGACTCTGTTGCTGCTGCTGCCACTACTGAGGCCACTGCAAGCAAGCCAAAGAAGGCCATGGCAAAGAAGCCTGCTCATAAGCCAAGTGCTTCATCCTCAATGCCCTCATGGCCAAGTTCCTCAGCAATGCCCTCACGGCCAGATTCTTCAAAGCTCTCATGGCCAATTCCTCAAACTGCTCCTGCTCCTCCAAAGTCCTCAGCTCCTCCGCCAAAGTCCTCAGCTGCTCCAACCAAATCCTCTGCACCTATGCATCTCGCCACGTGCCAAAGGACGACAGGCATCTCAATTGCCTTAGAAGCTTCTGCTAGTTCCTCGGCTGCACCAAATTCTTCAACTGGCCCCTCTCTGCTGAAGACAAAGGCCACAGCTGGACGAGGCATTAGAACAAGTCCTCACAAGAAGCAGGTTGCCTTTCAAGTGCCGTCTGATGAAGACGAAGCTGATGATGATGAACTTGCTGAAATCATCAGAGACAGGCAGGTCAGGGCCGCTAGAGCCAATGGCACAAATGTGCCTCTACTTTTGGATCCAAAGTTGATCCTCGATTACATTGATCTCTGGCACAAGGATCCAAATACTCCTATGCCTGATTTCAAGCTGACTCCTAGCCAAAGTCATATGCTGACTGCCTTCATCCAAGAAGAAAAATGGAAATTTGAAAAGGCCAGGCAGATCAAGAAAGCGCAGTACAAGAAGGAGCGCTTCCTGAGGAAAAACGTTGTCTCTATGACAACTGAAGAACTTGTCAATATTCAAACTGAGATCAAGAAACTCAGTGATGAATTTGACATGTACCATGCTGACTGACTTGGAGCCAAAGTCAGATTTGTGAATTTGACTGAAAAGTTCACTTCAAATGTTGCAGCCCCAACGCAACAGGAAAATCCTCAGGCTGAGGCTTCTGCTCAGCCTACTGAAGAAAATGCCAGCACCGCTGATGACATTCAGGCTGCTGAAGAAACTCAAAGTACCAGAGCTGATGACTGCATTCGAGCCGCTGAAGAAATTGCCAGGGCATCCACTAGTGGTGCGCCTGAAGAAAATGAAGAAGTCAGGGCAACTGCATCAGTTGTGCCTGAAGAAATTCAACCAAATTCCTCTCCTCCTCCTGCGCCTACCCCAACTCTGATCCTTCCATCTGCATCAGATGTGAAGAAGACCAAGGCTGTAGAGCATGCAGCGGTGAAGAAAAGGAAAGCATCAACTTCATCAGATTCTTCAGCTCAGAAGAAGATGAAGCCGTTGTCCAGCTCTTTTGCAAATCCAATTGATGTTGTTCCTATCTCTACCATGCCATCAAAGGACCTTGTTCCTTTTGATGAAGATTATGTGGTTCCAAGTGAATCAGATGAAGAGATTCCTTCTGCTGCTTCATCAGAATAGTTGGATGAAGAAATTGAAGCGGATGCAATCCCTTCAACACCAATTGTCTCCTCGCCTATGCCTCAGTTCACTGCTGAAGAGGCCGGCGTTGAAGAAATGGAAGAAGAAGATGTGGACATTGGCAGTACCACACCCGTGCTGAATGATGACTTTTGGGAAAGTCAGCACCCCAACTCTCCACTGTTCACACCGTTGCAACAAATTCCTCAGTCCCCAGTAACTACAGTTCAAATGGGATCTGATGAACCACATGCCACACCGTCTGTCCATGAAGAGATTCCAGCCACTAGTGCTGAAGAAAATGTAAATGAAGAATTGAAGACCCAGGCTGCCACTAAAGAAGCTGAAATTCCTCAGCCTGTGGAACCTGAGATTGTGATTCCTGAAGTGGTGATGCAATTGACTGACACTCCTCAGCCCAAGCCAAAGGATCCATTCTCGAAGAAGCAGAAATTCAAGGCTGATGACTTCTTCGGCGAGCACGCGTTCTTCACTGATTATAATCCTTATGACTCTGCTCGTCTTAGAAGGAAGCGCTTCTGGACTGCCAGCCAGGCAAATTTCTATTCTTCACTGCTCTTCAACAAGGATAAAGTCTTCGAGCACGAGCATATTCCTCACGTGGACATGGAATCACTGCCTTGCTTCACCCCTGTCCTCAGTGTGCTTCATGATGCAGGCCTCCTAAACTTTTGCACAGACATTGTTGATTGGAATGAAGAACTTATTCTTCAGTTTTATGCAACCCTGCATATCACAGGCGATGCTGATGACATCAACACCTGGGTTCTGGACTGGATGACCGACAACACTCATTACAAGGCACCGGCCTCTGAATTACTTCACGCCCTGCCCATCAGTCCGCCCATTGAAGGAGCTCGCTGCCTGTACCATGAGCCAGAACTCACTGCTCATTACATGCAAGTTCTTATGAAGCCTCTGAAGCCTGGTCAAGCCCCAAGGACCAAATTCCTCGTGAAGGAATTGCAGTATGTACCAAGAACAGTCTATCGCATTCTGACGAAGACTATGAGTCCAATCAAAGGCCACGACTCGACTGATGAGGAAATTGTTGGCATCATGAAGAATCTGCTATTCAACATCATACATGGCATTCCTATCAATTATCACGATTTCTTCATGAGGACTCTGGCAAATGTTGCACTCTCTCCGTTTGAGCTGAAGCCTTATGCTCCTTGGATTATGAGATTCCTCAGAACAAGGTCTTCACTCAACTTCAAGGCTGATTTTCAGAATCACCTTAGCTACTTGCCCCCAATCGAAGTCCTCAAGCGGACATATTCCCCAGCTGATGAGAACGGGAAGGCACCAGCTGTCATTGATGAAGGCATTCGTCCATTGGATGGTCAGTTTCGCAAAGCTGCATCTTATTCCACCAATGATGACTCTGCCACTCATGATTCTGCTGCTAATGCATCCAAGCCAAATCCTCAAGCCACAGCTCCAAGAGTGATGGCTGACCATGAGCTTCTGATTAGTCTTCACCAGAAGGTGGATCGAAACCATAAATGGGTTAAACGTCAGTTTGGTTCTATTCTTCACAACATGACTGCTACACATAATGCAGTGAAGAAAAACCATTACTACCTCGATGAAATTTTCGGTCGCACTTGGGCTATTCTGTCACATGTATATGGTGAAGAAGATCTGAAGCAAATGGGTCTCAAGGAGGACTTTGACTGGTCTGCACCTCCACCAAAGAAATACAAGAAGGTCAAGGTTCCTTCCTTGGTGGCCAGCTCATATTCTTCATCACGCGACACCGACAAACATGAAGACTTGGACGACACTGCGGCAGGCCCTACTACGACAAACGACCCCACCAACGTTGGCGCTCCTCCATCAACTTGATATTCTTCAGGGGCATTAGTCCTCATTTTTTATCCTTTTGGTCATTCAATGACAAAGGGGGAAAAATTTGAGTTAGTCTTCAAGCGGGTCTATCTTATATGGGCGTTCTTTTGCTAAGTTACAACTCTCGTTCTTCTGATGACTTTGCTGGATCGAGTTGTAAACTTAAACTCTATGGTGGTCTGATACTTTTGTTGTGTTCTTCTGCATGCTTATTCCTTGTTAATGTTAATGCACGCATGCTGAATTACATCAGTCACCATATTTCATCATGCATTTCAAATTCTTCATATCCTATGTTAAATGCGTGTATGAATTACAAGATATAGGGGGAGATCTCCATGATTCTACTCTTCAAGTGTGCATTGCTTCAAAAGCAAAATCCTCACTATGCACATCTTCAGGGGGGGTTCTTCTATATCTTGCAATCAAATTCCTCAATATCAGTATTTACACTTCATATGATTATCCCCGTTGAAAACTTAACCTATATTGTCATCAATCACCAAAAAGGGGGAGATTGTAAGTGCATCTAGTGCCCCTTAGTGATTTTGGTGTATTGAAGACTTGTAGGTTAAGGGACTTATGCGTTTGTGAGTGTACACAGGTCTATAAGTCTATGAGGAGTTTGATATTTACAGAGAAAGTCGACCCCTAAAAATGAAGTTCTTCGACTGAAGACTTTGGATTTCTAAAGACTTTGAAAGTGAAGAAATTGGTGTGACTTTGAAGACTAGGTTTCCATTCGAGGAACATGAAGCGTGAAGACTTTTGTTTTCGTAGTTTCATTTTATCTTTCTTGAGTCATAGGAAACACCGTACTGTTAAAGGGGGTCGAGGAAATACTAAGGAAAAATTTCCAAGTGATGCTCAACTCAAAATCCTACACCTACCAATTCCTTCGAGTGAAGCCATTGGAAATCTCATACAGTTCAGTCATATTATTCAGTGACAGAGACGAAGCTCTTCTGGTCTCTGAGGAATTAGTTCTGACTGAAGAGTTAGGAATTCGCCAGTGCGGACTGCCTACACAGTGAGGAACATGATAGCCCTGAGGAATTTGATACTCAAATTTCCGACCGTTGCTGTGCCCTGTGCCAGCTGTCCCAAAATATCTACCCACCCAACGGTCATATCATTGAAGGGCATTTATGTCTTATCATGTCGGGCTGCTCCCTAGGCTATAAATAGCCGCCCCCTACAACCACTAGCTGGTTGGCTGCTCCGAGAGAAACGGACACTTGTCATTTGAGAGCATCCCATCCTCCGAGGACTTTGAGCGAAAATCATCGAGTGAGGAAAACCCAAACCCAAACACCTACAAACCCAAAGTGATTGAGCATCACTGAAGAGATTGATCCTGCATGGATCCGACGCTTGTTACCTTTGAAGACTGTGCTTCTTCCAGACGGTTAGGCGTCATGGTCTAGAGCATCCAAGAGGAATTGTGGATCGCCGAGTGACCGAGTTTGTGAAGGTTTGGAAGTCACCTGAAGACTTACCACGAGTGATTGGGCGAGGTTTGTGTGACCTTAGCTCAAGGAGAATACGGTGAGGACTGTGTGTCCTCAGGTTTAAATACCTAGCCGCTCCAACTAGATGTACAACTGAGACAGTAGTTGGAACTGGTCTACCAAATCATTGTCTTCACCAAGCCTACTGGTTCTATTTCCTCAACTCTTTCATTTCCTCATTACTGTGTTGTGCACTTGTTCATGTCTGTGTTTGAAGACTTCGACTGAAGACTTTCTCAATTTCCCCAGTTCAGTTTCTTCAGTCTGTTTGTTTTCATCCTTTGTTATCCTGTGTTTACGCTTTCTGTACTTTGTGCTTGTCTTCATTTCATCATGATGACCATGCTTGTGTTCTGTTATGTTTACTTCTGAGTACTTATTTCGCTGCAAGTAGTTCTTCACTAAGGAATTTCCTCACCCGCAAATTCCTCAGTGAAGAATTCATATAAATTGCCTATTCACCCCCCCTCTAGTCGATATAACGCACTTTCAAAGAAGCTTTTGGCGCAGCCCTGGCTGGCATATACAAGGGAGAACCAGCGGATTTCACGAAGCAAAAGTTCATAGACGGTTTGTCTTACTAGAAACCTGCTGAAATAGTAAGTCTCTCTGAACCTCCTCGTCCATCCGAGCAGTTCATTTTATCCTTTTCAAATGGATGTTCGATATAATTGAATAGAGGTGAAGGCATTAGGTTGAAACGTGAAGTTGCCCTGCTTGAGCCGGGGGTATATCGTCGAGATGATGACCCCGGCTTCCACGAAGATGAAGAACCGTCCACCATATACGAGGAGGGGACTTTTTATCAAGAGAGCCTTGATGGCTCCAGACTGGCTATCACTCCCGACCTGTCGGGGATCCGGCCATCTTCATCGGTAAAACCCTTTCTTGCTTCTGCTCGAAAGAGAACTTCTGCCCATGAGGCCCCGAACACCATGACGCCTCTTCCTAAGGGCGAACGCTCGAAGCACCTGCGCCCTGGTCCGAGCTTTCAAGAGGGCTCCCTGCCAGCCGCTCAGGGTGCCCCTCAACGGACATCCACTGTGGAGATGGAGCGTGACGCCCCATCCCTAGATAGGTGATTTCATTGATAACGATACTTCGGGAGTTTATCTCAGCATCAAGTGATCATTTTAATATCATGTGCAGGCGGCCCGCTCAGGCGTCGGAGATCGGGGAAGCAGTCGCCCGAGGCACTCCTGCCCCTAGGACCAGTGGCGAGGCCGTACCCACCTCAGGGGATGCTCCCGAAGTGCCTCAAAGGAAGACTTCGGAGACCTGTTCGGCCACCACCCCCGAGTTCAAAAGTGTCATGAACCATCGGCAGAGGAGGGCTTCTCTAAGGAATCCTACCTTCTCTAGTGAAGAATTCAACGCTCTCAGTTCGGTGGACGCCTACCACGGCGCGACTGATACGTCTCCAACGTATCTATAATTTTTGATTGTTCCATGCTGTTATATTATCATTCTTGGATATTTTACAATCATTTTATAGCAACTTTATATCATTTTTTGGGACTAACCTATTGACATAGTGCCTAGTGGCAGTTGTTGTTTTTTGCTTGTTTTTTACTTCGCAGAATATCAATACCAAACGGAGTCCAAACGCAGCAAAACTTTTCAGAGATTTTTTCTGGACCAGAAGACACCCAGTGGGCCAAAGAAGTACCAAAGTGGAGGCCCGTGGGGAGCACAACCCACCAGGGCGCGCCCAGGAGCCCAGGCGCGCCCAGGAGCCCAGGCGCGCCCAGGGGGTTGTGCCTCCCACGGAGCCCCCGTGGACCACCTCTTCGCCCTATAAATTCCCAAATATTCCAGAAACCCTAGGGAGTCGACAAAACACAATTCCAGCCGCCGCAAGTTCCAGAACCATGAGATCCAATCTAACACCATCACGGAGGGGTTCATCATCCTCATTGGTGCCTCTCCGATGATGCGCGAGTAGTCCACCATTGACCTACGGGTCCGTAGGCAGTAGCTAGATGGCTTCCTCTCTCTCTTTTGATTCTCAATACAATGGTCTCTTGGAGATCTACTTGATGTAACTCTTTTTTGCGGTGTGTTTGTTAGGATCCGATGAACTTTGAGTTTATGATTAGATCTATATCCATGAATATTTTTTGAGTGTTCTTTGATCTCTTATATGCATGATTATTTATAGCCTTGTATTTCTTCTTTGAATCTTTGGTTTAGTTAGGCCAACTAGATCGATTTTTCTTGCCATGGGAATAGGTGCTTTGTGATGGGTTCGATCTTGCGGTGTTCTTTCCAAGTGACAGAAGGGGCAGCAAGACACGCATGTATTGTTGCTATTAAGGATAACAACATGGGGGCTCTGCCTACATGAATAGATCTCGTCTACATCATGTCATCGTTCTTAATGCATTACCCCGTTTCTCCATGAACTTAATATACTAGATGCATGTTGGATAGCGGTCGATGTGTGGAGTAATAGTAGTAGATGCAAGCAGGAGTCGTTCTACTAATCTTGGACGTGATGCCTATATATTGATCATTGCATTGGATACCGTCATAACTATTCGATCTTCTGTCAATTGCCCAACAGTAATTTGTTTACCCACCATGTGCTATTTCTTGAGAGAAGCCACTAGTCAAATCTATGGCCCCCGGGTCTATCCTTTATCATATTTGCTTTGAGATCTATTTTTATTCGCTTTTGTTTTCAAATCTATTATTCCAAAAACCCAAAAATACCTTGCTGCACTTTTTTAATACTTATTGTATTTCGAGTTTTATTGAGATCTATTTATCCAATCTACCACAAATTTCATCCCGTCAACTTGACAATTTCTGGCGCCGTTACCCGAAGAGGGATTGACAACCCCTCATACGCGTCGGGTTGCAAGTATTTGTTCTTTGTGTGCAGGTCCCGTTTACATAGTGTTGCTTGGTTCCCCTACTAGATTGATACCTTGGTTTCACAACTGAGGGAAATACCTACCGTAGTTGTACTACATCATCCTTTCCTCTTTGGGGAAATACCGACGCAGTCTCAAGCGACATCAAAAGGAATTTCTGGCGCCGTTGCCGGGGAGACATCATCAACATCTATCAGGTTCCTAGTCACAGATCTCATCTCCTTGCAATTTACATTATTTGCCATTTGCCTCTTGTTTTCATCTCCCCCACTTCACAAAATTTTGTCGTTTTATTCGCCCTCTTTTTCGTTCACCGTTTTCTCGTCAGATCTGATATTCGTTTGAACTTGTCACTATGAGTGATTTTGGTATGGCAGAAACAGATGATGGCCCAACTCCTAAAATTGGACGATCTGGCAATCTGGATGCTAAAAATTTTGTTTTGGGGCAAGGGGATGTTATGGGAAAAGAACATATCCAAGAATTTCTCAATTGTGTTGGAAATTTGACTCTTGATGATGCTCCTATACCTAAAAGAACTAAATCTTATGCGGAAGCTATTTCAGCACTAGTTCTGAAACTTGAAAATACATTTATCTGTACCCATCCTACTTTGCAAAGATTGTTTTATGAGCTAACAGTTATAAAGGATCCTAAGGCTAAAAAATTAGCTACCCTTATTCTTATGAATGAATTTGACTATATAGTACGGGAAGCTAGGGAATTTTTTTATTTTTATGGTATGAGCCGTGAAAAACCGGTGATAAATGAGATCCTTTATAATAGTGATTATATGTTGAGTCATTTTCTTGGAAATAATCAATTTTTTACGAGAACCTTAAAAAGGAAATCCCCATTTTTTATATAATCTAACAAGTTTTCAATGATGTTAATCAACACTATTCTTGGATTGTTGCCGGAAACAAAAGGGGATACGTTGATGGGCAACTTGATAATGCTAAAATTTCTATGGATACGTGTTTCAAGTTATTTACGAAAAACCTCCTGGCAAGAACACATGTATGAAAATTAAGAATAAAGATGACAATACTTGAATCTATGCATTATGCCTAGCTAGGGGCATAAAACGATAGCGCTTGTTGAGAGGTAACCCAATGAATAAATTTTATTTTTGCATTTTTCTTTCTGTTCTTGAGTGTTTACAAAATTATGATACTGTTATGATTGTGTTTCGTGTTTGTGCCAAGTAAAGTCGTTGGGATCATGTTGGGTGATAGTTGATTTGATCTTGTTGAAAAATAGAAACTTTTGCGCCCAATAACAGAATTGTTGAAAATCATAGAAGCGTGATAAAATTCTGAAATTTTTACACAAGATTGATATAGAAATTGCCTACATTGTCCTAAGTTTTCAGAATTTTTGGAGTTACAGAACTATACGAAGTTTGTAGATTATTATAGACTGTTATATTTTTGACAGATTCTGTTTTCTTTGCGTTATGTGCTTATTTTGATGAATCTATGGATTGTATCGGGGGGTATAAGCCCTGGTAAAGTTAGAATACAGTAGGTATAATGCAAAAATAAAACATGAATGGGTTTGCAACAATACTTAGAGTGGTGATTTGCTTTGTTATACTAACGGATCTCACGAAGGTTTTGTTGAGTTTTGTGTGATTGAAGTTTTCAAGTTTTGGTTGAGATCACGATGGATGAAGGAATAAGGAGTGAAAAGAGCCTAAGATTGGGGATGCCCCATGGCACCCCAACTTATTATTCAAGGAGAAGCAAGCAACTAAGCTTGGCGATGCCCCAGAAGGCATCCCCTTTTTCTTCTAATGACCATCGGTATTTTACTTGGAGCTATACTTTTATTCGTCACATATCATGAGTTTTTCTTGGAGCGTCTTGTATTATATGAGTCTTTGCTTGTTTTGCTTTTTAGTTTGTTTCATCTATCCTTGGTGGACACACCTATTTGAGAGAGCCAAAATTATGCTATGATTTGATAGAATTGCTCTTTGTGCTTCACTTAATTTTTTTGAGCTATGGAATTGCTCTAGTGCTTCACTTATATCTTTTTGAGCATGGTGTGCTTTAATATTTTTGAGGAAATGCTCTCATGCTTCACTTAGATTTATTTGAGAGTTAGTAAGTTTTTGAAGAAATTCTCTCATGCTTCACTTATATTATTTTGAGAGAAGAAAATTTTTATGCTCATGTTCTTCACTTAAATTTGTTTGAGCTTATCAAAAGCAACATATGGAACTAGTCCCAAAGTGATAGATATTCAAGAGGGACATAATAAAAACTTTCATGAAGATCATTGGACAAATTAAACTTGATGCTTTGTAATAGTTTTGAGATATGATTATAGTGATATGTGAGTCATGTTGGTGAGTATTTATGCTTTAGTAAGAATATTGGTTTTAAGGTTTGTGGTTCCCTATGCAAGCACGAAAGTAATAGTTATGCAATGAAATTACATCCTACTTATGGTACATTATTCGGTGTTAGTTATGCTTAATGCTCGCTTATGTGATTTTTCGTTTCTTGGTTGGTTGCTTCTCAATCTATTTGCTAGCCTCCACTTGTACTAAGTAGAAATACTACTTGTGCATCCAAAATCTTTAAACCCAGTTTTGCCATATGAGTCCACCATACCTACCTATATGTGGTACTTTCGTGCCGTTCTAAGCAAATTTGTATGTGCCATCTCTAATTTTCAAAATGAATTTCCTTTTTGTGTGCTCGTACCACTCACGAAGCGGGAGGGGGTGTCCAATATTTTCCATGCTAGATGTGTTATTCTCAAGATGAGTGTTTATTCACTTGTCATTACATGAGAGTACGGCGGTAATAGGGATGCCCAGTCCCAAAATGAAAAAGAAATTTACTTTATGTTATCAAATAATAAATTCCTTGGAAAGTGTTGGTATGGAAGGCACCCGTGGATACGGCTAGCCATGGATTGTGAAAGAATGGCGGAAAAAGGAATATACTTTCTTTTCTGTTTGGGAACCGCCTATGATATATCTAGCATGGAAAGTGTTGGGAATTACTCGGTCGTTTTCGTTGACGGGAAAAGTATGCCTCTCAAAAAAAATTATCTCTCAATTTAAGCTTTGAGCTCTAGTACCTCTACAAATCCCTACTTCCCTCTGCGAAGGGCCTATCTATTTACTTTATGCAATTTTTTTATTCTAGTCTCCATCTTCTCTTATAAAGCACCAACTAGGGAGCACTATGATCACTCTTGAGCATTGGATGTAGCTAATATGCGAGTGTGTTTTGTGAATGGATCAATGATTGAGTATGATGGGCTAGGGATAACTTTCTTTAGTGTTGATATTTCGAAAGACATGGTTGCTTGTTGATATGCTTGAGTACTGAAATCTTCATGTCAAAACTAGACTATTGCTTTGAACCATATAAAAGTCCAAATGTCCATGGGACAAAAGAAAAGAATATGTGATGAACATGTTAGGTAGCATTCCACATAAAAAATTCTCCTTTTATCATTTGCCTACTCGAGGATGAGCAGGAATTAAGCTTGGGGATGCTGATACGTCTCCAACGTATCAATAATTTTTTATTGTTCCATGCTGTTATATTATCATTCTTGGATGTTTTACAATCATTTTATAGCAACTTTATATCATTTTTTGGGACTAACCACTACTGCAGGATGCTGCTAACGCGACACTACGATCAGAGACCCTTTGACGGAACTGTGTGCGATGCATTAATCGCAAACGGTGATGTAAAAAACCGTCGAAAAAGATGCAAAACGTTTGCGATGAAGGATACATCAAACAAGGTTCAGATTTTAGTTACGTGTGTGATGCGGGGCATACGGTTGATCCATACAAACTATTTGCGATGAGACAGAACAATAGAAACTGGCAGCCAGATCAAGGTGTGTGCGATATACGGCATACAGTTTGCTCCGATGAGCCGTTTGCAATGATCGAGTTGAACACAAATGATTCAGTGTAACAAGATGTGTGTGATACCCAGCAAACAGGTCGATAATTAGAATTGTGTGCGATCATTATAGACAGCCCATACAGTTCTTTTTTGTGAATTGTGTGCTCGTTAGGGCACACAGTTCAAGAAACCAACCTATGGGTGATAACGAATTAATATGAGCAAACGGAAACAGAGATATATACAATCTGTTTAATTTAGTCCTTCTTCTTGTTGTTGTTGGATGGCCCCGCGACATCGTCTTGGCGAGGACGCTTCCTGCCGCTGACCGTTGGCTTTTCATCGCCGCCGCCGTCATCATCGTCGTTGCTGTCATCGTCCTCCTCCTCGTTTGACCATTCCTCCTCATCATCATAGCCGTCCTCTTCTTCATCCTCCGACGGCTCCTTGTCCGCCTGGTTGTCGTCTGACGACTCCGGAGGTGGCGTCCCTTCCATGATCAGGATATAATCGAGGTCTGGGCTCGACGCCAGACTCATGGAAGACGAGCGGGATGATTCCGATGTTGACCTATCATCGGGCGCCTGACTGCTGGCCGAACTGTCGTCCTCGCCATCGCTTGACATGGCTGCGATCGTATAAAAACCGCAAGAAAGCAAGATTGCAGGGCGTGTGCAAGTGTGTAGCGCGGCCTGCCGGGGACGATGAAGATGGTGGACACTTGAGCGGGGTATGCAGAGAATAGGAATGCCAATTGAAGCGGGGATTGACGTATTATCTAACTGCTGATATAATCAACCCCAATTATTTGTACCCAATCGCTCCAAATTCCCGGGCTTGCGGAGTTCTCAATGTGATAATTTATTACGCACACACGTTGTAGCGTCCAAATATGAAACAAGCATTTTTCGTAGTACTTCTACTCCCTCCGTACCGGTGACCTAGGTGGGGGAAAACGAGATAACTTGATGATTATTTGGTAATCAATACCATAGCATGCAGAGAATTGACCATTGCATGCATGTTATGCTAAGTAGTATGAAGTCATTGAATGCATACTAGCCGAGGACTCCTATTGGCTGATTTCTTTTTTCAGGACAAAAACAAGGAACGAATTGTGGGATTATGCACCGGTACCGGTACGAACGGAGTAGGACAGTTGGCAGGCAATACATTGAGCTCTTCTTATTGATGAAGCCAGTAATAATCAAACTACAAAGGAAAAGAAAAGAATACAAAGGAAAACATCGGCACGAATCTTCGCATAATGTCAATGGCATAGGACCTAGATGTGCATTACTTAGAGCACATCTAGATGTGCTTTAGCAATATTGTCAAACAAAACCCATAATCATCATTGCAAACAACACATTGAACATGGCTAATGCGACAACCACAACTACACATGCTAGTTCCTTCTTGTCTCTTGCTTTCATCTGTTGCCTGTGATTGATCCTTTGTTGCTTCATCGAACTGATTGTACATTCCAGATCAGCCAGTTTCTTCTTTAGCTTTATGTTATCTTCTGCGAGCTTGGTGATAACACTCCGAGCCCTACCATGCCATTCTTCATCCAGCCAGTTAACAAAGGCAAAAGACTCATATCCCTACCAATGTTAAATAGTATTCAGGATGAGCGGTGGCATTAACTCAAGTAAAACGATAAACTTAGCACTAACCTCTAAGGGGCAACTGAGAAACTGCCTGCCAATGTCGAATCCCTCAGTGCATACACATCGAGCGGGAGTGTGCCCGTGCACACAACTCAACTTTTGGTACTTCTTGGTGGCACAAAACTCGGAGCTGAACTCATGTTGCGGGAGTCTGGAGTCATGCTCTGGATCCGGTGGCAGATCGCTTTCCCGGGGAGGGGGGGTCATTCAGGACGGATTCAGCAGGGAGCTACTTTGGACATGCTAAAAAAGATCAGGATAGATTGGAACCTGCCTTCTGATGACCTTAGGCAAGTGCTCGGCGGCGACCGCCGTCGTGGCGGCATTGCCGAGAGCGATGATACGAGCAGGAGCAGCCGCACCGAAACCATCAGCACCACTCGCCCGCATTCCCCCAATGTCAGCGCCACATGAGGTAATTTGGAAGCTATCTAGGGATTTGGGGAAATGGGGAAACCGTGGGGATAAGCTAACGGTCGGGAACTACTTATGGCACTATATGTTGTATACGGCACACTGTTTATACATGTCATTTGTGTTAGGTATTAGAACTTCACACACGATTTCCGCACCCAACCGTGTGAGAAGACAACATAGGTGAGACACGATTGCCGTGACATAATCGTATGTGATGTACTACCATGTACATATAATTGCGTTACAGTGATACCGTGTAAACAGCCGCTCTGCGGATATCCGTCAAAAAATAAAATAGCCGCTGTGCAGATAGAGATGGCGACGGCGGTGGCCTAGGCAGTGGCTACCGGATAAGAGGTCAATCCTTGGTATGTGGGTGGTGGCGGCGTCATAGGAGGTCAATCCTCGGTCTACGGCGGGAGATAGGAGGAGCTCAACCATCGAGGTTGGCGGCGGCGTGATTGGAGCACATCCATCGCGGTCGATGGCGGGATAGTGGAGGTCAAACTTCAGGCGGCAGCCGCACTAATCTTTGCTCCTCGACCCTGCTGTCTCGGGTGCCACCGCATCGCGGTTCTCTGTCTGCTGGGTGGAGGTCGCCGCACGGCTAATTAATTAAGGTATTATTTTTGTGAGTGGCTTAATTAAGGTATTCAATTCCTAAGGGTAGTGTTGTAGTACTCTGCGTGTAAATTTACTGGCCATTAATTTTTGTCATTGCACGCCTGGATAACAATATGGTGCACCCTCAGTAATTATGAAAATAAAACCTTGTGATTTATGCACGCATCTTTTGGCATCAGTTAATCCATGTATTAATGTTGTTGTTTTGTTTTTAATTACCCTCCGTGTGGTGTAGATGGAACGATCTGAATGGATGATGAATCGGAGAAGCTCAAATTTCATAAGTGGCATGGCGGAGTTCATGAATTTGCCTGAAAGTACAAAGAAGAGAATTGGTGATGAGGATTACATCCTGTGTCCATGTACTCATTGTGCCAATAAAGAGTCACGTCAAGTTGCAGATGTCGAGTGGCACTTACTCTCTCGGGGGTTCATGGATGGATATACACGTTGGACCAGACACGGTGAAGAGCAGGTCATGGATGAATATACCCAAGGTTGCGAGATGCCAAACCCCAGTCAGTGTCACATGGATGTTGAATCTAACATCGGGGCAGAGGCGTCAAGCTACCAATGGAACACCGGAAAGCCGAAACGCCCACTGGAAAACCAAGACAGCGACGATCTTGATATGCCAGATTTTGCTGCTATGATTGCAGATTTCAAGGGCCCAAAAAAAGGATATGATTGGGTACAAGGATCTGCCAACCATTGATGCGGACTCCAAGAAAGAATTGTATCTAGGTTGCAAAAAGAAATATTCCAAGTCGCGTGCCACCCTGGCGCTTCTCAGATTTAAAGTAGCAAATGGTCTATCAAACAAGGGCTTCACAGAGTTGTTAGGTCTTTTCAAAGAAATTCTTCCGGAAGATAATGTGCTCCCCAGAAGCACGAACGAAGCGAAGAAAATTGTTTGCCCATTGGAACTTGAAGTACAGAAGATACACGCTTGTGTGAATGATTCTATATTGTACCATGGTGAGTACAAAGATTTGTATGCATGTCCCACATGCAAGCATGCACGATACAAGCGCATGAGAGCAAAGGACAAGTACAAATTGGACGGCGAGATCAAGACAGGAATCCCGTTCAAGGTTGTTTGGTACTTGCCTTTAACTACAAGGTTGAGGCGTTTGTTTGCAAACCCTAGAGAGACAAAGAGGTTGTGTGGCATCATGATGAGCGAACTACAGATAAATATATGAGGCACCCGAAAGATGGGGCTCAGTGGGAATTAATCGACAACAAGTTTGAAGACTTTGCCAGGGATCCTAGAAGTATAAGGCTCGGGGAGTGTACTGACGGGATGAATCCTTTTGGCAATATGAGCACCAATCATAGCACATGGCCGGTGCTTCTGTGCATATATAACCTAGCTCCTTGATTTTGTATGAAGAGAAAAATACATTATGATGTCAATGATTATCCAGGGCCTGAACCAACCTGGAAATGACATCGACATTTACTTTCAGCTACTGGTAGAAGAACTGCTGACAGTGTGGGTAGATGCGCCTGCTGTAAAATGTTATGATGCTTACAAAAAGGAGATTTTTGATCTACATGATGCTGCTACACACCATTCAAGATATGCTGGCATTAGGCTGTAACATCCCAAATTTTCAATTTGGAATGTTATACATAGGTCATTCATGCATATCATATTTTATTGCATTTTGTTTTCCGATCCTAAAAATTCTAAGCAACTCAAGGACCCACGGAGAGAGTTGGGGATTTTATCGTTTTCATATTTGAATTTTCTCAAATATCGAAACAAGGATCACTTTTGTTTTAGTTATTTTTATCTCCAAAAATATTTCATATTAAAATATATGAGAGGAGATAATATGACTTCTCCAAAATAAATGAAATATTGGAGGAATTTTTTTAAAATCAAATAAAAAATTTATTTGGATTTTATTGCAATTTTATTTGAATTAGGAAAAATATGCGTTTTCCAAAATTGCATTAGAGGCCCAAATAAATGTTCACTTTGTCCGCAATATTATTAGAGGACCGTGAAAATTTATTTCAGGATTTTTGGAGTCAGTTTAGTATTTCTTTTAATTGTTTCCCTGTGTCGGGATTTATTTAAAAAAACACCGACCTACCGGCCCGTATTCGACCCGGATTCCGGCCAGCCAGGCTTTATAAGCCGCGCCCTCGAGGCCCGACAACCCAAGCTGCCCGCCCTGCAGACCCTAATCCTAGCCGCCGTGCCGCGCCTTGCCGCCGCCGCTCGCCACGCGAACCCTAGCCGCCTTGCCCCACCGTCGCCACCGCGCCTCGCCGTTGCACCGCGCCGACCGCCGCCGCCGCCCGTCCCGCCGCCGACCGCGCCGGAGGTAGAGCCGTGCCGCCGCCGCCGGTTTTCGCGAGAAAACCGTTCGGTTTTTTTAGAAACCCTAGTTCGTTTTTTAGATTGGTTTTGTTTCGGTTTTTCTCGGTTCGGTTAAATAGCGGATGTTCGTCCGTACGTTCGTTTTAACGAATGCTATTCATCCGTTAGCCGCAGACAGCGAACGTTCGTTCGTTAGTCTGTTCGTCAGTTTTCTTTTTCCAGGGTTTTTCCGCGATTATTTTCGACCGTGATTTCTGTCCTAATCTTCGTTCTAGTATAACTTTTCGCTCGTTTATCCAAATCAGGTGAAAGAAGCGCCTAGATTTTCGTCTCGAAGTCCTCTTTCTATTTAGCCAACTTGAACAAGATTTTGGTACTGTAAAATTTGACTTTAGTCCAGATTAGTAAACAGATCTTGTTTCTTTCGTGGTTTGAGTTTCGTTGCTCTGTTTGATTTGGTTCTTTTTGCAAATCGAATCTCTTTAGTTGAGTTTTCAGATTCGATATTCTTATTTGAGGTTTACCCGTGCATCTTTGCTTGATTGCTTATGTATGCTATTGTTTGTTTGCGATAGAATTCCCGGAGTGCGAAGCGTGCTACTACGAGTCACTAGGTTTTTTAGATCGTCAGCAAGTCAAGTAACACATTGATCATACTCTTTTCATACCCAGTTTTTATATATTAGTATCAATCCTCAAACATTGCATGATTAGGATGAGATTAACTTGTGGGTTTTGGGAAGTAGTTGATGAGGTAGAACCTATTGCCCTGTTTATTATAAAACCCTTGGGAGTTACTTCTACGTTATGCTTATGTTGCTATGCTATGCTCGTAGACGTGGATTGGGTTTGAGTGTATCCATGACAGATGTGAGATTGTTAATTAATGGTTCAACTTAAGGTGGCAACTTTAATACACATCTGGGTGGATTGTTGGTTTGGGCACCTGGAGAATCCAATGTTGTCCTAGGATATCCCGGAGTACCCGTGTGATCATCCTACGGTCCGCCACCCAGGCTCAAAGGGATCATAAGATTATTCATGCTAGAAACTTCCGTGTGCAGCCACAAGCTATTATGGGCTCTAGCATAGTTGAGTATGTTGCATGACCTCTTTCAGTGGTGGGCTAGCAGATGTAGAGGGAAAGTAGGTGTAACTGTCCACCCAGAGTAAAGAGTTAATGTTTCGGAAAGACTGTGTCTCGGTCATCTGTTTCTCAAACACCATGAAGTGCGAGGAATCCAACGGAGGAGATCGAGTCTTGTGGGGAAAAGTGCGCAAACCTCTACAGAGTGTACAAACTAATCATGGTTAGCTGTGTCCCCGGTTATGGACATCTTGAGTATCTGGTTCTTGGATTATCATATGAATCTCATCACTCTAATTTAATTTGCTGGGTTGGTAATTACCTTTAATTGGCATAGAGTTGGAGGAACCTTCTCAATATTGTTTCAATCACCATAATAGTTAAATAAAATATATTCCTTTGTTGTAGGAAAAAATTGGCTTTTCGCAAAAACATATTAACCATCGAGCCTCCACCAGCCATATATGCATGTAGTGATAGTATTATTCTGTTCATTACTATTGTGTTACTATGCCAGCATATTCCATGTGCTGACCCGTTTTCGGGCTGCAACGTATCGTGTTGCAGACTTTTCAAACGAATAGTAAGGTTCGCTAGGCCGTTGTCATGCACTCAGCTATGCCGTTGGAGTTGATGGACTCACTTTATCTTCCAAGCCTTCCGTTGTTATCTTATTTAGATGGCCTTAAGCCATATTTATTGTAATAAGTTCTCTTTTGAGACTATCGATGTAATAAGTGTGTGATTGCTACTCTGTTATAAATCCTTCGAGTACTGTGTGTGTCAGCATTAACGATCCAGGGATGACACTTAAGCACAGAGACTTGACCGTCTAAGGTTGGGTTGCTACAAGATGGTATCAGAGCACACGCTGAATGTAGGACACGACCACTAAGATGAGCCATAGGTCACTCTTCTCTACTCATTTCTGACTCCTCTCCATTTTCTACTCCTTAGGATGGCGGACTCGAGGAACAAGTTTGCACAACCGGATGAAGACACACCTTTTGGACGACACTTGAAGGAAGTCACTAGGTACCTGAACATTGGAATACCAAGCTTCACCGGAACCTACACCGCCACTTTACCAGAAGAGGAGCGCTGGATGATTCGAGTTCAAGTTCCAGGAAGGACCTTCACGCCAGTCACTGAGCCCATAGAGTTTTCCTTTGATGCACCAACCTGGAGTCTAGGCAAAAGCATGGCAGCCCACATTGCTATGGGACGTATTGGAGAAGTCTACAAACAGGAGCTGAAGGACACTATCTATCAGATATGTGGGCAACGAGATGAGCAATGGGAGATGATCAGCACCAGGAAGGACCGGTCTATTGCAGCATTCATCCAAGAGTTAAACCAGCACATTCGACGCCAGGAGAATCAGATGTGCGCTAGCATGGTAGGCCTGAAGAGGGCGATGACCAGGAACATGGAACTAGAAGAGGAACTCATGTCTACACACGATGGATACGAGGAGGAAATCACAATACTATTGGAGAAGAATGACGATCTGATAAACAAGATCTGAGTCTTCATGGGAGATCCCGCGCCAGGAAGAGATGACGATCAATCCAAGGACATTTGTTTTGAAGACTACATCATCATCGATGACACCGACTCCGACCCCGATAGTAGCGATGATGACTATGAAGACGAAGCTGGAGCGGATATTATGGAGTCTTCCACCGACCAAATTTCTAGTAGACCACCATATGATCAGTAGTATTTCCCCATGTAAATAGTATAGTCCGAGCATCGTAACGATAGTTAGATCGATTGTGTGCCCTTGCTTGATTGATTGAGTGATATGATATGATTATGTTTGTCTCATGTGCATATGGGTAGTGCTTTCTCACTAGACCTCATTCTATTCTTATCTCTTCCCTCTAAACCCATCAGATGCCTCCGAGACGTGATACCGGATTTGTCTTCCCACCGGAGCTCAGTCAGTTGATCCAGCAGCAGAATGCCTTGATGCAGTTGTTAGTTCAGAACCAAGGCAACAACAACAACAACCCACCGCCACCACCTCCAGTTGACAACTTAGCCCGATTTCTGAGGTTGCAGCCACCGGTGTTTTCCAGTTGCACCGAGCCAATAGTTGCTGATGACTGGTGACGCAGGATTGGAAGGGAGTTGACCACCGCAGGTTGTACAGATGCTGAGAAGGTGTGTTTTGCCGCACATCAATTGGATGGACCAGCAGCCTCATGGTGGGAGAATTATACAGCCACATTCCCTATAGCCAATGTCACTTGGGAGCAGTTTCAGCAAGCATTCCGCACAGCCCACGTCTCAACTGGAGCTATGAGCATGAAGAAGCGCGAGTTTCGCAACTTGCGCTAGGGAAATCATACTGTGGCTCAGTACGTAGATGAGTTTAGTAAGCTATCTCGTTATGCCCCTGATGATGTGGCCATATATGCCGCGAAGCAGGAGAAGTTTATGGAAGGGTTGAATGATGAGATGAGTATGCAGTTGATGGTGGCAACATTTAACAACTACCAGGAGTTGGTAGACAAGGCTCTAATGATTGAAGGGAAGCAGCAGCATATTGAGAGCCGCAAGAGTAAGTATGGGCAAGGAAAGTACAATTCAGGAGCACAACAGAAGCCTCGTTTTACCCCGAACTCGGGAGGATATACCCATAACCATGGAGGCCACACTCACAATGGAGGAAGTTCCCATAACCACAATGGCCCCAAGAATGGGAATGGGAATGGAGCAAGCAGTAATCAGAACCGCTCCAATCCAGCCACATCCGCCAAGAAGGACCTAAGTCACATTACTTATTTCAAGTGCGGGAAGACTGGGCACTATGCCACTGAGTGCCCTGAGGCGAAGAATGGGAATGGCAATGGAAGCTCTGGGAAGAAGCCCAACCCTTTCAATAGGGGACAAGTGAACCACGTGAGCGTGGAGGAGGTTGAAGAGCAGCCGGATGCAGTTATCGGTAAGTTTTTGGTTAAGTCATTTACTGCAATCATTCTTTTTGATACTGGTGCATCGCATTCATACATATCAAGGGGATTTGTGGATAAGTATAAGTTGCCCACTAAAGTTCTTAGGACACCTATGCTAGTAACCTCACCCGGAGCTGAGTATATGGCAAGCAGTAGATGTTTTCAGATGCCCTTAACCATAGGTAGTCATGTTTTCCCCTCTGACTTGATAATTCTAGAGTCGCAAGGGTTGGATGTGATACTAGGTATGGATTGGCTGTCGATGTATGGAGGAAACATCGATTGTGCCAGTAATTCAATACTGCTTACCACCCCGGAGGGAAAAAGGATCAAGTATGTATCCAGGCATGCGCCAAGGAGAACCCAAGCAAATTCCCTCTCAGGAGTTGTTCAGGAGGAAGTGCCTGTTGTGAAGGATTATCCGGATGTATTTCCAGAGGAACTACCAGGCATGCCGCTAGATCGAGACATCGAGTTTTTGATAGAGCTGTTGCCAGGCACCGGGCCTATATCGAAGAGACCATTCCGGATGCCCGCGAATGATCTGGAAGAGACCAAGAAGCAGATTAAGGAGTTATTGGAGAAAGGTTACATCCGACGAAGTTCATCACCACGGGGAGCCCCAACGCTCTTGGTTGAGAAGAAGGATGGATCGTTGAGAATGGTTGTTGATTATTGTGCGCTGAATGAAGTGACGATCAAGAACAAGTACCCATTGCCAATGATCAATGATCTGTTTGACCAGTTGCAAGGAGCTAAAGTACTTTCGAAGATCGATCTGTGATCAGGATATCACCAGCTGAAGATTAGGGAAAAGGATATACGTAAGACAGCTTTTACCACAAGGTATGGGCTATACGAGTATACTGTTATGTCATTTTGATTGACTAACGCCCCTGCCTATTTTATGAGCATGATGAACAAGGTATTCATGGAATTCTTGGATAAGTTTGTAGTGGTGTTCATTTATGATATCTTGGTATACTCAAAGAATGAAGAGGAGCACAAGGAACATTTGTGTTTAGTTCTCGAGAAACTCAGGGAACATCAGTTATATGCCTAGTTCAACAAATGTGAGTTTTGGTTGAAGGAAGTTGGATTTATTGGACATGTTATATCAGGTGAAGGTATAGCCGTGGACCCTACCAAGGTTCAGTCTGTCACTGAGTGGTTGGCACCCACCTCAGTTGGAGAGATGCGCAGTTTTCTGGGACTCGCGGGATACTACCGGATATTTATTGAGAATTTTTCCAAGATTGCAAAGCCTATGACGGCATTGCTGAAGAAAGATACTAAGTTCCATTGGACTGAAGAATGCGAAGCAAGTTTCCAGGAGTTGAAGAAACGTTTGACTACAACCCCAGTGCTGATTCTGCCAGATATACGCAAGGATTTTCAAGTGTGTTGCGACGCCTCTCGCTTAGGACTTGGAGGAGTACTTATGCAAGACGGAAGAGTTGTTTCGTATGCTTCACGACAACTTCGACCGCATGAGTTGAACTATGCCACCCATGATTTGGAGTTAGCAGCTGCGGTGCATGCGCTCAAGACCTGGAGACATTATCTCATTGAAAACCGTTGTGATGTGTACACGGATCACAAGAGTTTGAAGTACATTTTTACTCAGAAGGAGCTAAACCTCAGGCAGAGGAGATGGTTGGAGCTCATAAAGGATTATGATATGAAGTTGCACTATCATCCAGGAAAGGCCAACGTCGTAGCAGATGCTTTGAGCCGGAAGAGTTATGTCAACACCCTCGTAAGCGGAGGATTGCCAAAGGAGTTAGAAGAGGATCTCAGGGAACTTCGTTTGGAGATCGTCCCTACAGGTTTTGTTGCAGCATTGGAGGTTCAATCAACATTATTGGGAAAGATTCAAGAAGCTCAGAAGGATGACAAGGAAATTGCCGAGATAAAGGAGAGAATGAGCAAAGGAAAGGCCAAAGGATTTCGTGAGGATGAGCACGACACCTTGTGGTTCGAGGACCGTGTTTATGTGCTCAATAATGCAGAAATCAGGAAGTTGATACTACAGGAAGCTCATGACTCGCCATACTCGATACACCCCGGAAACACCAAGATGTATTTGGATTTGAAGGAACGTTTCTGGTGGACTGGTATGAAGAAGGATATTGCTGAGTATGTAGCCGTATGTGATGTATGTCAGAGAGTGAAGGCAGAACATCAGAAGCTAGCAGGATTACTGCAGCCTATGCCTATACCTCAATGGAAGTGGGATAAGCTTGGCATGGATTTTATCACCGGATTACCCAGGACCCGATCGAGATATGATTCTATCTGGGTAGTAGTGGATCGTCTGACCAAAGTAGCTCACTTTATCCCAGTGAAAACCACTTATACAAGTGCGAAGTTGGCCAAGATATACATGACCAGGATCGTATGTCTGCATGGAGTTCTGAGGACCATCGTATCAGATAAAGGAACACAGTTTACTTCAAAGTTTTGGCACCAGCTGCACCAGACTTTGGGAACCAGACTAGAGTTCAGTACAACTTTTCATCCACAGACACATGGGCAGACAGAGAGAGTCAATCAGATTCTGGAAGACATGTTGAGAGCTTGTGCGCTAGACTATGGATCTAGTTGGGATGATAACTTGCCATACGCGGAGTTTTCATACAACAATAGCTACCAGGCCAGTTTGAAGATGGCACCGTTCGAAGCCCTGTATGGAAGAATGTGCATAACACTGTTGATGTGGGATGAAGTTGGAGACTGTCAGTTGTTTGGACCAGATTTGATCAAAGAGTCAGAAGAGAAGGTTAAGCTGATTCGGGATAGACTGAAGGTAGCTCAGTCCAGGCAGAAGAGTTATGCAGATTCAAAATGCAAGGAGGTAGTCTATGAAATCGGAGACCGAGCATATCTTCGTGTGTCACCTCTACGAGGAGTTAAATGTTTTGCAGTTAAGGGAAAGTTAGCCCCGAGATTTGTAGGACCATACCGAGTTTTGGAGCGCATGGGAGAGGTTGCGTACAAGTTGGAGTTACCCGAAGGACTGTCAGGAGTTCATGATGTGTTTCATGTTTCCCAGTTGAAGAAGTGTCATGCTGAGATGGCCGATATTCCTCTAAGAGATACAGTGCCCTAGAAGCAATTCAGCTGGATAGTGATTTGACCTATGAGGAGAAACCTCTCAAGATTCTCGAGTTTGCCAGCCGGGTTACGCGCAGCAAGGTTAACAAGTTTTGCAAAGTTCAGTGGAGCCACCATACCGAGGACGAAGCCACCTGGGAACGAGAGGATGATCTACGGAAGGACCACCCACACCTATTTTCTAGCCAACCCGAATCTCGAGGGCGAGATTCATCTTAAGGGGGGTAGGTTTGTAACATCCCAAATTTTTAATTTGGAATGTTATACATAGGTCATTCATGCATATCATATTTTATTGCATTTTGTTTTGCGATCCTATAAATTCTAAGCAACTCAAGGACCCACAGAGAGAGTTGGGGATTTCATCGTTTTCATATTTGATTTTTCTCAAATATCGAAACAAGGATCACTTTGGTTTTAATTATTTTTCTCTCCGAAAATAATTAATATTAAAATATATGAGAGGAGATAATATGACTTCTCCAAAATAAACGAAATATTGGAGGAATTTTTTTAAAATCAAATAAGAATTTTATTTGGATTTTATTGCAATTTTATTTGAATTAGGAAAAATATGCATTTTTCAAAATTGCATTAGAGGCCCAAATAAATGTTCAATTTGTCCGCAATATTATAAGAGGACCGCGAAAATTTATTTCAAGATTTTTGGAGTCAGTTTAGTATTTCTTTTAATTGTTTTCCTGCGTCGGGATTTATTTTAAAAAAAAAGCACCGACCTACCGGCCCGTATTCGACTCGGACTCCGGCCGGCCAGGCTTTATAAGCCGCGCCCCCGAGGCCCGACAGCCCAAGCCGCCCGCCCCGCAGACCCTAACCCTAGTCGCCGCGCCGCTCGATCCGCCGCCGCGCCGCGCCTTGCCGCCGCGCCTCGCCGCCCGCCGCCGCCGCAGCCGCCCGCCCCGCAAACCCTAGCCGCCGCCGCCGCCTTGCCCCGCCGTCACCGCCGTGCCTCGCCGCCGCACTGCGCCGACCGCCGCTGACCTCGCCGGAGGTAAAGCCGCGCCGCCGCCGCCGGTTTTCGCGAGAAAACCGTTCGGTTTTTTTAGAAACCCTAGCTCATTTTTTAGATTGGTTTTGTTTTGGTTTTTCTCAGTTCGGTTAAATAGCGGATGTTCGTCCGTACGTTCGTTTTAACGAACGCTGTTCGTCCGTTAGCCGCAGACAGCGAACGTTCGTTCTTTAGTCAGTTCGTCAGTTTTTCTTTTTCCAGGGTTTTCTGTGATTATTTTCGATCGCGATTTCTGCCCTAATATTCGTTCTAGTATAACTTTTCGCTCGTTTATCCAAATCAGGTGAAACAAGCGCCTAGATCTTCGTCTCGAAGTCCTCTTTCTGTTTAACCAACTTGAACAAGATTTTGGTACTGTAAAATTTGACTTTAGTCCAGATTAGTAAACGGATCTTGTTTCTTTCGTGGTTTGAGTTTCGTTGCTTCGTTTGATTTGGTTCTTTTTGCAAATCGAATCTCTTTAGTTGAGTTTTCAGATTCGATCTTCTTATTTGAGGTTTAACCGTGCATCTTTGCTTGATTGCTTATGTATGCTATTGTTTGTTTGCGATAGAATTCCCGGAGTGCGAAGCATGCTACTACGAGTCACTAGGTTTTTCAGATCGTCAGCAAGGCAAGTAACACATTGATCATACTCTTTTCATACCCAGTTTTTATGCATTAGTATCAATCCTCAAACATTGCATGATTAGGATGAGATTAACTTGTGGGTTTTGGGAAGTAGTTGATGAGGTAGAACCTATTGCCATGTTTATTATCAAACCCTTGGGAGTTACTTCTACGTTATGCTTATGTTGCTATGCTATGCTCGTAGACGTGGATTGGGTTTGAGTGTATCCATGACAGATGTGAGATTGTTAATTAATGGTTCAACTTAATGTGGCAACTTTAATACACATCTGGGTGGATTGTTTGTTTGGGCACCTGGAGAATCCAGTGTTGTCCTAGGATATCCCGGAGTACCCGTGTGATCATCCTATGGTCCGCCACCCAGGCTCAAAGGGATCATAAGATTATTCATGCTAGAAACTTCCGTGTGCAGCCACAAGCTATTATGGGCTCTAGCATAGTTGAGTATGTTGCATGACCTCTTTCAGTGGTGGGCTAGCAGATGTAGAGGGAAAGTAGGTGTAACTGTCCACCCAGAGTAAAGAGTTAATGTTTCGGAAAGACTGTGTCTCGGTCATCTGTTTCTCAAACACCATGAAGTGCGAGGAATCCAACGGAGGAGATCGAGTCTTGTAGCGAAAAGTGCGCAAACCTGTGCAGAGTGTACAAACTAATCATGGTTAGCCGTGTCCCCGGTTATGGACATCTTGAGTATCTGGTTCTTGGATTATCATATGAATCTCATCACTCTAATTTAATTTGCTGGGTTGGTAATTACCTTTAATTGGGATTGAGTTGGAGGAACCTTCTCAATATTGTTTCAATCACCATGATAGTTAAATAAAATATATTCCTTTGTTGTAAAAAAAAATTGGCTTTTCGCAAAAACATATTAACCATAGAGCCTCCACCAGCCATATATGCATGTAGTGATAGTATTATTCTGTTCATTACTATTGTGTTACTATGCCAGCATATTCCATGTGTTGACCCGTTTTTGGGCTGCAACGTATCATGTTGCAGACTTTTCAGACGAAGAGTAAGGTTCGCTAGGCTGTTGTCATGCACTCAGCTATGCCGTTGGAGTTGATGGACTCACTTTATCTTCCAAGCCTTCCGTTGTTATCTTATTTAGATGGCCTTAAGCCATATTTATTGTAATAAGTTCTCTTTTGAGACTATCGATGTAATAAGTGTGTGATTGCTACTCTGTTATAAATCCTTCGAGTACTGTGTGTGTCAGCATTACCGATCCAGGGATGACACTTAAGCACAGAGACTTGACCGTCTGAGGTTGGGTTGCTACAAGATGGTATCAGAGCACACGCTGAATGTAGGACACGACCACTAAGATGAGCCATAGGTCACTTTTCTCTACTCATTTCTGACTCCTCTCCATTTTCTACTCCTTAGGATGGCGGACTCGAGGAACAAGTTTGCACAACCGGATGAAGACACACCTTTTGGACGACACTTGAAGGAAGTCACTAGGTACCTAAACATTGGAATACCAAGCTTCATCAGAACCTACACCACCACTTTACCAGAAGAGGAGCGCTGGATGATTCGAGTTCAAGTTCCAGGAAGGACCTTCACGCCAGTCACTGAGCCCATAGAGTTTTCCTTTGATGCACCAACCTGGAGTCTAGGCAAAAGCATGGCAGCCCACATTGCTATGTGACGTATTGGAGAAGTCTACAAACAGGAGCTGAAGGACACTATCTATCAGATATGTGGGCGCCGAGATGAGCAATGGGAGATGATCAGCACCAGGAAGGACCGGTCCATTGCAGCATTCATCCAAGAGTTAAACCAGCACATTCGACGCTAGGAGAATCAGATGTGCGCTAGCATGATAGACTTGAAGAGGGCGATGACCAGGAACATGGAACTAGAAGAGGAACTCATGTCTACGCGCGACGGATACGAGGAGGAAATCACAATACTATTGGAGAAGAATGACGATATGATAAAGAAGATCGGAGTCTTCATGGGAGATCCCGCGCCAGGAAGAGATGACGATCAATCCAAGGACATTTGTTCTGAAGACTACATCATCATCGACGACACCGACTCCGACCCCGATAGTAGCGATGATGACTACGAAGACGAAGCTGGAGCGGATATTATGGAGTCTTCCACCGACCAAATTTCTAGTAGACCACCATATGATCAGTAGTATTTCCCCATGTAAATAGTATAGCCCAAGCACCGTAACGATAGTTAGATCGATTGTGTGCCCTTGCTTGATTGATTGAGTGATATGATATGATTATGTTTTTCTCATGTGCATATGGGTAGTGCTTTCTCACTAGACCCCATTCTATTCTTATCTCTTCCCTCTAAACCCATCAGATGCCTCCGAGACGTGATACCGGATTTGTCTTCCCACCGGAGCTCACTCAGTTGATCCAACAGCAGAATGCCTTGATGCAGTTGTTAGTTCAGAACCAAGGCAACAACAACAACAACAACAACAACAACAACAACCCACCGCCACCACCTCCAGTTGACAACTTAGCCCGATTTCTGAGGTTGCAGCCACCGGTGTTTTCCAGTAGCACCGAGCCAATAGTTGCTGATGACTGGCTACGCAGGATTGGAAGCACTACAAAAAAATACACTTCCGTGATGATACGTGTTTGTCACAGTAGGTCGCATTTTTTGTCATGCATGTACATCCATGACAAATTTATGACAGAATCAAGATAGTCATACCTGTGCTGTCGTAGAAGTGTTCCATGACATTACCAAAATTATCATCATGGAAGTGTCCACTTCCATGACGATAAATCGCGCGTCACAGAAGTGCTTTCGTCAAGGGTGACCGACACGTGGTATCCACCGTAATGGAACACCGTTAAGCTATCGGGTCGGGTTTTGGATCCCATAACCCGTTAATAGCCCCGACCAATGGGGATTTTCCACGTGTAAAATCATCATTGGCTAGAGGAAACACGTGTCGGCTCATCGTTGGGACAGATGTCATCCACTCACTGGACAGAAGGCGCCTATGATACGTCGACACGTGGCACGGCCCAACAGTGGCCCATTCCTGTGAAAAGGCCGGCCCGTTTGACTTGGTCAAATGCTGGCGGGCCGGCCCATGGAAAGCCTGTTAACGGCCTGTTCGCATATAGCCCATTTACAGCCCGCTAACCCAGGGCCCGTTATGCCCTATCCGAATTAGGCCCAGTAGCATCATCTGGGCCATCCAATATGATTCCAGCCCGTTTTCACTTCTGGCCCATGTATAGCCCATGACGTCTTTCGGCCCATATGAGGCCCTTTGTAACTCTTGCCCATTAGCGACCCGTGCTGAAACTGGCCCGTAATGAACAGTGTATTACTTTACACCCATTAACGGCCCGTGGTGAAACTGGCCTGTAATGAACAGTGTATCACTTTATACCCATTAACGGCCCGTTATTCCGTTGGGCCGTTTCCAGCCCAAGTTAACTTTCGGCCTTCTGAGGGCCCATTTATTCTTGGGCTCATTTGCAGCATTCGGTTACTTACGGCCCGTTACTGTCATTTTCTGCTTGTGGGCCAAATTCAGCCCATCGTTACAGTCGGCCCGTTTGTGGACCATTAGTCTGTTGGGCCATTTTCATAGCATCACCAAATACGGCCTATTAACGTCCCGTTATGGTCAGCCCATAAAACGTAAGATTTCCATTAAAGGCATGTCTACGGCCCATTAAAGGCCCGTACAAGACCCATAAATGAGTCGGCGGCCCATGGATCCTACGAGACATAGAAGGCCCATGGATCCTAAGAGACGTAGAAGGCCCATGGATCCTACGAAATGTACAAGGCCCATGGATCCTACGAGACGTAGAAGGCCCATGGATCCTACGAGACGTACAAGGCCCATGGATCCTACGAGACGTAGAAGGCCCATGGATCCGACGGCCCGTGAAGGGCCATGGTCGGGCGAGTTGGCCCCCGTTTGAACGATATAGCATATTTAAAGAATTATCCTACTCAATACTATACAACAAAGAGATCAAGGCATAGAAAGGTAGAATAATCCTACACTATACAATAAAGGAATTACAGCCGATTATACCCACTGGGCATTATGGTTCGGCACAGGTGATAATAAAGCATACACAAACAGCAAATTACATACACTGGGCAAATACAGCTCATACATCATGGACGCGCATCAACTTAACTCCATTTGAACTATAATCTCTTCAGAAAATAGGATTGGCCGGATTCAGATAACACAAATTTCAGTCTGCAAAATCTCCAATTCCTTCATGGTTACCTCAGTGTCTTGTTTCATTTTTTTGACTCCTTCATCTAATACATGCACGTCCAGTCTCAACTTGTTGATTATACGTTGACAATCATGTACACATTGTCTTGCCACCTCTAGTTGATGCTTGAGAACATCAGCACATTCCAATTCCAATCCATAATCATTCGGTAACGGCCATGCCGCACTGCACGCAGATCTTTGTGTTGATGTCACTTCATCCTGAAATGTTTCTGTAAGTACACATGACTAGGGCAAAAATATAGTTACAACAGTGAAGCGAACAAGACACTATTTTGTACTACATGGCAAAACAGGACTAACAATAATGTTACACGTCACTTTCAAAAAAAAAGTTACACGTCATGAAGCATAAGCAGGTGATATTTTAAAAATTATAAAAAAGATAGTCTGTGCAGCCTGCATACAGAAATCCCTCTTAGCTCACCAGAGGAGCATGATGTTGGGGCCCAATCAAAAACACAGACAAGTTACAAATTTAGACAGCACGTTGCGTATAAGTAAGCAAGCAGTTGGCCATTCTGTGCCTCAATTAAAGTCTTAGGGAGAATAATGAACAACAGAGGGTTTCATACAAACATAGTACAGCAGGCAAAACTATGCAATCATTAGCGTAGTATAAACTAGATTGTGAGCCTCATGCAATAATAGTTGGTTAATAGACTTCAAAGCTTCAGGCACACTTCGGCAGAGTAATTAAATGGTAAGGCCTTTAATTATGTCAACTAATAGTGATACAAGTACCGAACATCAGGCATGATTATTTGGGCATCTCATTAACTGAGGACAAATAAAGCAATTGAAAAGAGAAAATTAACTATGCCTGAAACAAACAAGGAATTGAACTGTTGAGTTGCATACAGTGACTTACCTTAGCAGGTTGAAGAGGCTCAGCGCAGCTCCTACTTCTCTTGCAAGGCTCCTTCCTAACATCTTGTACTTGGAAATCCTCAATCTTATCTTCATTGCACCCCCTCTGCAAGGTGACACAAACTAGTTACTCGTCTCCTTGGAAGATAAATATGCATACTTTCCAGTCTGTGAACACAAAAGGATGAGATTATAAAAAAACAACACCACATAATGAAACATGCCGCATCTCTTGCACTTGCACGCAATGAAATGAGCATTTACTATGTCTGCACTATGTAAAAACTAGGCATACCTTCGAACTGGATCTCCAGGTACTCTTGGAGAGCCTACTGTAGTGTACAACCAAACCTTTATGTCACCTATGAGTTAGACAAGGCCCCACTATAGCAGCCCTTAGTGTTTAAATCGTTGACAAGCTCTGTTAGAGTGTTAGGTCAAGAACAACAAGTAATCAAAGCAAACAGTCCTAGTATGGCTGGCTGATGCAAACAAGCAATTGAACAGATGTGTGAGCAAATCTTACATATCAAGAAAAGAAGCAAAGAAGGAGGCTTAAAGACCATCACTTGACTGACCAGATTTAAGGGGCATTTAAACATCATGTGCAACGTATGAACTAACATAAACATTGCATATTCCAGATTCTACAATGGAATGCACATGTATTAGGTTATGCCATGTATGATATGCCTAAATGTACAGATAGCAGGCAGGAGTGATTGATCATTGCACGCACAATTGAATTGCAGGTTAAGGGCCAGTTCGATTCCGCCTTTTCAGGGCATATTGTCAAAATAAGCCATAAACGATGTAAAGAAGTTATTTTTGAGTTATGGGCTTGGGCTTAACTAATTTCGCTTTGGAGGGGGTGTTTCGGGTAGAACCTCACTAAAAAATGAAGGGAAGGGGAATAGTGAAATGACTCTGTTGTTTGCCTATATTACACTCAAAATGCAACTACTGACGCCCGTGTCACACCTGACCCTCAAGTAAAAACAAACACGCAAGCATTCATTGCCCTGCCCGCTTGCATCTCCTCTCCCCTTTCCCTCTATCTCGATCCCCTGCCTGCAGCACTAGGGTTCCTCCAGCGAGCCGTCGCCACTGGTCCCATCTGGCCTGGTCCTCGACGATGCTATGTCCAGCTAGGCTACATGGCCGGCGGGTAGGGGCAAATCTCCCTGGCTGCTCCTCCCTCTGGCGCCGCCCCTCATTCTCATGGTCTCCAGCAGCTGCTCCACTGTGGTTCGTCCAACGCACTACTCCGGCGGGCGCTGCACAACTACGGCTGATGCCACACTACGGCAGACGGCACCTTATTCCCCCTCCCCTCCTCCCAGGCCATGGCCTTGAGGTGTTGTTGAAGGATGAGCTCATCCAACAAGGTGAGGATCTCCTCTGATTTTTTTGCCAAATTTTCATTCTGATCCACTATACGATGAATTGCTATGAGATGCTTCTGCTTCTGCTATATGATGCATTGCTATGAGCTGCTCCTGCTGCTGCTATACGATGGATTGCTATGAGCTGCTGCTGCTATATGATGAGTTGCTATGAGCTGCTGCTGCTATATGATGAATTGCTATGAGCTGTTGTTGCTGTATGATGAGTTGCTATGAGCTTCTGCTGCTGCTGCTATATGATGAATTTCTATGAGCTGCTGCTGCTATATGATGAGTTGCTACAAGCTGCTCCTGCTGCTGCTATATGATGAATTGCTATGAGCTGCTCCTGCTGCTGCTATATGATGAATTTCTATGAGCTGCTGCTGCTATATGATGAATTGCTATGAGCTGCTGCTGGTATATGATGAATTGTAGACTGCTGCTGCTGTATGATGAGTTGCTATGAGCTGCTGCTGCTATATGATGTTTTCAGGTGGTGCTGCTATACGATAATAACCAGCCACTTGGACCATCGAATTTCAATAAATAATTGTTCTTCATTTAAATGTGGGTCATGCGTTCTTCATTTAAATTAGGCAATGGGATCTCTATGGAAAACATTGACCAAAGTAGATTATGCCAAGTAGATGGTATCTTTGTATTTGCATTTTGAGCAAATAGTGATGGTCTGTTTTCCTATCATATTAATTACTGCACTGGGTTCAATTTGTGATGTTTGCAAGTCAAATTAATTTCCATATGGGCAGCAAAATGAAAAAAATATAATGCAATCTAGACTTTCCACTGATCATACCAAAGATAAGCTGAAAACGCAATGAAAAGAACTGGTTGGCTTATTACATGGAGCTTATATTCACAGGTGCTTATTTTCTTAGGATAACTCGTAATAACTGTCCCTAAGAAACTTGGCTAATAGAACTGGCATACAAATGACATGTCACGATGATTGCAATGGAGGAGTGACGTACCATAGCACACTGTATAGGCTCACCGCTGCCTCTCCTTTTTTTGCGATGTTCGATGAAATTGCCACATACATCTTGCACCTTTTCATTGTGTAACCCTATCTGCAAGTTGACACGGCTAATTTCAGACATCTCTACATGATACTACATTGCATATCCCTTGCGCATATTTAAACCACCAATTAACGATTGTGTGCGTACCATAAACTAGCCATGACTCTGTATGGTGGACTAGCAGGCACTCTAAGGGAGCCTAATGTAGTGCACTAGAATTCCTACATGCCACCTACGATTTTGTGTAATGTACTGCCCCTGTTCCTAAATATATGTCTTTGTAGAGATTCCAGTATGGACCACATACAGATGTATATAGATGCATTTTCGAGTGTAGATTCACTCATTTTTCTCCGTATGTAGCCTATAGTGGAATCTCTAGAAAGACTTATATTTAGGAACGGAGGTACGAGGTAGTATCATGTATGACATCTACATATCTAATTTAGCAGCCAGTAGTAGAAATCATTGTCTCCACAGAGGGATTACTGGTCGAAAATCCTAGCAAAGCACGCTGGCAGGCACAGAACAATACAAGAGAGAGAGACGCGCTTACAAGATCATAGCAATGCCTCAGTCCAGGATCTTGGTTGGCCAAGCTGTTAGATCCAGAAGAAACATCGTCCTTGTAGTTTTTGCCAGCTGCATAACAGGTAACAGCGACCGGTTAGTATATTTGAAGTACGTCGGGTAGGTGATGCTGGACGGGTTTAAAGGTGACCAGTACCTAGGCCGTGGCGGGTGCTTGGCATCTCTCCAGATGGTGGGAATCAGGTTAGAAACGTCGAGGGTGATGACGCTGCGCTGGCTGTCGGGGTCCGGCAAGGAGATCTAGAACCGTCGAGTAGGGTGTTTGTGGAGCGGCTCCGTTAGGGTGGACTACGGTGTGGGCGAAGCGGATCTGTGGCCCTGGACAAGGGCGTAGGTGAAGCTGCTCTGGTGGTTGGGTTAAGGATGGTGTCGACGATGCGGATCTGCGGCCGTGGACGGGGCGTCAGAAGCTGCTCCGGTGGTTGGGTTAAGGATTGTGTTGACGATGCGGATCTGCGGCCGTGGACGGGGCGTCAGAAGCTGCTCCGGTGGTTGGGTTAAGGATGGTGTCGACGATGCAGATCTGCGGCTGTGGACGGGGCGTCAGAAGCTGCACCGGTGGTTGGGTTAAGGGTGGTGTCGACGATGTGGATCTGCGGCCGTGGACGGGGCGTCAGAAGCTGCTCCGGTAGGTTGGATGAGGGTGCGAGGAAGCGGATCTGAGGCCGTGGACTTGTGAGTTGGCAAAGCGGCCCCGGTAGGGTTGGGAATGGTATAGGCGAAGCTACTCCGGTAGGGTTGACGATGGTGTCGGCGAAGTGGCTTCGGTAGGGTTGAGAAAGGTGTCGGCGAAGCGGCTCCGGTAGGGTTGAGGAAGGTGTCGGCGAAGAGGATCAGAGGCCGTCGACGGGGGCGTCGGTGGGGCGGCTCCGGGGGGTGTGGACGAAGAGTCTCCGATGGGGAGTACGAATGAGCCGCTGCAGATGCGTGGCGGTTGACGAGAGTAGCGGCGAAGCAGATCCGGCGCCGTGGACAAGGCCGACACTGAATGGGCTGTGGTACAGTGGTGGATGAGCACTCTACTTGTTTCTAGGGGAGGTGGGAGGGGTAGATGCGGCCGCAGAAGCAGATCCGGCGAGGTGGACGCCGCTGGCAGTGAATGGGCTATGGTACGCCGGTGGATGAGCAGTCTAGGGTTTCGAGAGGGGAGGGGAGAAAGGGCGATGAAGTACGGACGGCGTGATGTAAGATGCTCTGGTGCTGTGGAGTTAGTCGTTTTTGCGGGAGGGGGATAGGAAATGGGGGTGCCGTGTAGTGAGGGAACCGGAAGTTACCAAAGCAGCCCTGACCTATCATGTAGATGAGGGCGGTATTGTAACTGTTGGTCTCCGTGCACAAGGGACAAAAGGGGGATTTCGCATGCTAAAGACTAAGGTGGCAGAAATTTTAGAAGGAGGCGGGAGATTTTGCCGCCCACGGGATCGTTTGTATCCAGTTTCAACTAATTTTGGACTGTCCTAGCGGGAAGGTCATGCTAGACTGTGTACACGGGGCACGCGTCAGCAGTTAATAACTGGTGTGAAGTCCACCCCAGAAAAAAAGACAATAACTCGGGATGATGCGCCGATAACTCGGACGTTCACACTGGCGCGGCCAATCGTACGGGTGTAGTGGCGTGTTCACAAAAAAGGGATCAAACGCTCAGCCTATGTATTTCTCATGTAAATAGATAATTTAGTGCCATTGGTTATTTACTTTAAACATAATGCATTGACGTGTTAGTGTAGAGGCGCACAAAAAGAAATGGATATTGTAGTCAGCTACTTAAAAGTGTTACCTCATATGATTACATAGCCTCCATTTCATAAATTGCGTACCCGTTGAATTCATATATGAATATTACATATATTACTTCAAAATAGAAACTTAAATCATCCAAGACTAATGAATTTGAATGCAAGAGTAACAATGGTGCATATACATGATAGCTACATTGGTTGTTTGAAGAAACATCACTGTAACTTTGGCATGCACAACTGAAAAGGTTTATTTAAATAGAAAAAAATGTGATATGTGAGTGTCCAATATTTATAGCGTTGAATCGATATTGTACCTTTTGCCACGATACGAAGTAGATATTGACTTATGTTCAAGCGATGCACGTCCACGATCGCTAGATAGTGATACGTGAATGAATTGTGCAATCTCTCTCACACGGATACATATCTCATTTTCTTGTGGGCATCGGAATCACACATGCGCACTTCGTGTATTTCTCTCCCTCCGTCAGGGTTAAATTCGTCTTTCTACCCCGTCCTACAAGTCTCTCACATAGAAACACACACGCTCTCTATGTCTAACACGCCCACCCCTTTAATTCCGCCCACCCACAGCCACTAATGTCTCAAAGTATAATAATGTCTCTCACACATATGCTATCTACCTATCCCTTAATATAGCTAGATATGTGTCACACAAACTCCTTCTCCCTACTAGCAAGATGCCCATGCGTTGCACGGAACATCAAGATGCATTTGTATGAGAAGTTTATCTTGTGGGAGAAAAGGATGAACGAGGGAATGCCTTATTTGCAAATGCGGAGAGGGGTGTGGGTATCTTTTTGCAAAATTGCCATAGTTTCCTTCCTGTCCGTCGGATATAAATCGGATGGCCTATATTGCAGGATGGCAGGAACACCATCATCACCAACTATGTTTTTTTATAAGAGTAGAGATATGTGAGTGTCACTGCCCCCCCACACACAAACACACCCACACTCCCAACACCGAAGGAGTAGGGTGACACCTCGATCTTGATACTAATCTATCGACTGGCTTCTCTCTCAAACATACACACACACACACAAACTACCCAACACCGAAGGAGTAGGGTGGCACATCGATCTTGATAATAATCTATCTACTCCTCTTTCAAACACACACACACACGCTAGTTGTGCCTCTGTGCCTACCGCGCACACTCTCGATACGTCTTTCTCTCCCTCCCCCCCAACAATGACAGCAGAAGGTGACAACTTGATCTGATCATAATCTGTCAATTGGTTTCTCTCTCAAACATTGTGTCTCGGTGCCTCGCTCGGTAGCCCCCTCGATATGTAGACTTCTCGCGCGCGCACAACTGTAGTGACGATGACGCTGAACCCAGTGTGCCTCGTTTTTACCGGCCTCATGTGATAGTTTTCACCCTATTTTCTGTTAATTAACAAGGCAACCTTTTCTTTGTTACTACTAGTGAATCTGAAATCATTCGGGGCAGACATAAAATATATCACTTCAACCCAATTATCGCAGCAACTATTTTAAAAGAAATTAGCTAGCTGCCCATGCGTTGCACGGAACATCAAGATGCATTTGTATGAGTAGTTTATCTTGTGAGAGAAAAGGTTGAACGAGGGAAGGCCTTATTTGCGAACGTGGAGAGACGTGTGGGTATATTTTTGCAAAATTGCCATAGTTTCTTTCCTATCCGTTAGATATAAATCCGACGGCCTATATTGCAGGATGGCACGCACACCATCATCACCAACTCTGTTTTCTACTCCCTCCGTCCGAAAATACTTGTCATCAAAATGGATAAAAAGAGATGTATCTAAAACTAAAATACATCTAGATACATTTCCTTTTATCCATTTTGATGACAAGTATTTCCGGACGGAGGGAGTATTTGTCTTTTTAGAGATTTCAACAAGTGACTATGACCGGACCTTACCAACATACTCAAAAAAGTAGTCCATAATCTTGATGTTACCCTCTTTTCTTGGCGGTGCAGTGCCATCTGGATACCTCATAAATAAATCAAGGACAAATCTGACCCCTTCCTGAAAAGACATACGGAGCAAAATGAGTGAACCTACACTCTAAAATATGTCTACATACACATCCGTATGTGGTAGTCCATTTGAAATCTGAAAAAGACAAATATTTAGGAACGAATGGAGTATATATAAGAGTAGACATGGAGATATATCTCCAGCATGGTCTACAACAAAAATGTGCCGGGCTGGTTAGCGCCGGATGCTCGCAACGCGATGACATGAGTTCGAATTCTGTCTTTTAACTTTATATTTTTATATTATATATTACTCTACTTATTTAATATATACTTCTTTCGCTACTGTACTGACAGTGGAACCCACAGAGTACTTAGAATACAAGATTAAGGATGGACTTATTTCTTTTTAACTTTCTGTACGAAGCTGTAGCCACCCTGCAAGTCACGTGTACACTGTACATGCAATTAACTTTTTATAAAGGGACAATCATACAGGCAATTAACAAAAATGGATTGGATGTCACTCTAATATTTCCAGCATAAAGAGCATCTCCAACGGCAGCCGGCGAATTTCCTCCCGCTTCCTTAAGCGGAGGACGACATCAAACGCCAGCGGCATACATTTTTACAACTCTAACCAACCAGATGAAATTCGTGCAAACACGGACTGATTTCATATAAGCATGAAGGATTTCGTATAAAAAAGCCGGATCTTCATATAAACATGATGTATTTCATTACATTTACATGAACTAAGAGGTGCCAATCCGGCTCTCTTGTATAATTAATACTCCCTCCGTCCGGAAATACTTGTCCTAGAAATGGATGTATCTAGACTTATTTTAGTTCTAAATGGTCGCCCGCGGATCCCTTTGTCTTCCTCATGTCCGTCAGACACTTGCGGGGTCGACGAAGGTCCTCGGAAGAGACGAAGCAGCAAAGAAACCACCTGAACCCGCGGTCGTCGCCTCGGCGGTGGCCTTCATGGGTCCCAAGTGGCGGCGGCCTCCTGTGTTCTACTTCTCCTCGATGATGGCGGTGGACACGGAGAAGCTGGCCACCGACTCGTCGCTCTCCACACACCCGGCTTCTGTCTCTACCTGCATGGTGCTGCCGCAGGCACGGGAGGCGCGCCCACAGACACGAGAGGCGCGGCCACCGCAGACACTGGTGGCGCGGTACGACGCGGCAGCGACGGCGCCCGTACCGGCGTGCTAGCCGCCGTGCCGGCGTGGAGCAACTCGCCACTCCTCATCGAGCTGAACTGGAGCAGCGAGTTGCTGAACCACGCGCCTGCTTGGGGCGGCAACTGGCTCCGTCCGGCCAAGCGAGGTTGGTGAAGCACCGAGCGGCCTCGCCCGTATCCGGAGGCCCTCGCCTCTCGTGAAATCACAAAGGCCCTCGCCTCTCGTGAAACCGACCGAGCTAGACTGCCCCACCCTCTAGCCTTTAAAAAAATGTATATACTCCACTTTTGTACAGTAGTAGTATCGATGGATTGCGCCATGGAGCAAAACTTGAAATTGAAAAAAAGGTGGTACATATAGAGAGCGCTCGTCGCCAAATTATGCATATAGTACTATTAAAAAGGCTTGTCACAATAATGGTGTCCAACACAAGTGCACAACCCACCCCTCAAATAAAACTAAGCACCCTGGAATTCTTTGACAAAACTAAGCACCCTGAAATTCTTTGACAACTAAACTGCTGGCTATATGATGTTGGCCATATATATTGTACGTATATAATGTGAAGAAACGAGTGGTAGTACTATACCAACTAAAAGATGAAATGTAAGAAATACTAGTATGTACGTACTGAAGAGTTAAAGTAACAAGAAGAAACATAACATAGTTCTGCTGGGGGCTCAGCACAACACACCTCTCAAATTAAATTAAGCACACCTGAAATTAAACTTTGCAACTATTCCGGTAGACACTGCATTAGAACCACCATGAGCAACGACACTGCCACCTTACTCGGAGTCCTTGTCCACGTCCTCGACTTCGTCCTTGTCCCTCTTCCTCTTGGCCGATACTTCTTTGCTTGAACCGCACACTTGGCTGTTGCTCTTCATCCAACCCTTGTAGATATTGAAGCAAAGGTAGTCATCCATTGCAGCGTAGTGGATGTGGTCTATATCTAGTACATTCCGCTGCCATGCATGACGATGAAACGTGTATGGAGGTTTCTCCAATTTACCGTATGAAGGATGAACCATGGTTCCTGCCAGGGTCAGCATTGAAGGCTGACGAGAGGACACCAGCCGATTCTTCTCGAGGTCGAAGGTGTTGCCTACAATGAGGCCTATCCGACGCAGGACTTCTTTGTCGTTACCAAAGTCTACAGTAACAAATTTGACTAGGTTGCTCTCGAGGAAGTCCTTAAAATCCTAGCACTCAACGTCGGCATGGCATATGTGGTAGACCAAGCATAAGTCATGCACGCAAACCTGGATCACGGCGGGCTTCTTCCTCTCTTCGTCCTTTAGATCCTTCTCTCGTCCCAAGACTGTGGTGTACTCAACATCTAGCCCAGCGACCCACTCATCATCTGAGTCTTCGAACATGCGTCTGAAGCGAGAAAGGCATCCTTTCACCGTCGCGGAAGAACGGGTGTAGATGACGTCGAACTCATCGCCGGTGATGGTTCTAACCTTGTACTCACCGCCGATCGGGGAGATTTGGGACGCCATGGATTTGGGAGGAGGGTTAGGATTAGTGGAACTGCCGTAATGTGAATGGACGGGACGACTAGGAGCGAACCGCCGTAGTATTAAAGGACGTGCGGGGACGAGTAGGAGCGAACTGCCAGCGTGCGAACGGCAGGGTAGTGGCTTTCCATTCTCCCATGATACGGGCTTCCGAGAGCCCTTGGATCTGAGATCGAACGGTTGCATGGCGTGATTCTAGACCTATGGGTGAATATCCTATCCTGGAGGGTTATTCTGCAAATTTTCAGCAACTTAGCATGCGACCATTTGATCTCAGATCCAAGGGCTGCCAGCAGCCCGTATCGTGGTCGCGCCTACCACGACCGTCGCGTCGCTCGTGCGGTCGCGCCCTTGGAGATTTAACACGGTGCGTTAGGCTATCTGATGTTGGCATGTCATACATAGTCATCACTTAGTCACTCATACTACAACAAGGTTTTGGCTATATGGTTGGCTATAAGTGTATTTTTTTACTTCTCTCTATCTTTTTCTTCGTACTCCCTCCGTCCCATAATATAAGAATGTTTTTGACACTAGTGTAGTGCCAAAAACGTTCTTATAGTATGGGACACAGGGAGTACTAGTATTTATTGCATTTGCCAAGGAGTGACCTCTTCCAATGAAATGGTGTTGCTAAGTTTGCTTCATTTAATTAGCTATAGACTCAGAATTGTCTTTTCACCTAGGTACACGCGCTTAGCACCATTTCTTCCTTGGGTCAAGCTTAAGCACCATCAGACTTTATGCCTATGTGTCAAGCTTAGTCTCTCTCTTCTTGATTAACTTGCCACATCAGACTTTATGCCTATGTGTCAAGCTTAAGCACCTGTAGGAGCAAGTAAGTACAATAGTGCGCTTTACATGGCATTTTTGCATATGTGGAGGAAAGAGAGGCAAGGAAAAAGTGGAGAAGGGGGCTCTCATGCAAGAGCCAACCTCTACTACATGGTGGAGCATTGGGAGAGGCACCTGTATGGAGGTGGTCAGGAATCGGGAGACTCACGCCGGTCGTAGTGCCGCAGTTAAAATGATAATGGCAAGTCAAATCACGGGGCCCCACCTGTCCAGCAGTAACTCGCTGTCAAATCACACAGCCCTACGTTTGCAGCAGCCTACTCCCTCGTATTCTCGCGTATCTGTCGAACCGACTAGGCGGAACTGCCCCGCCTACCGCGCAGGAAAAGCCCGCGCAGTATACTCCCTCCGTCTAGGTGACCAAGGTGGAGAGGAAAACGAGAGAACTTAATGTTTAGTATTTCCTAAGGCTGGTTGTAATGGTACTAGCCTTAGCAATTTTGATGAGGTATCATAGAATTAAATGAAGAAAGAGAGAGAGAGAGTTGAGTACTATGTGTCATACATGGCAATAAATAAAGTACTACATGATACTAATATATGATACATGGCGCAGGAGTACTAAGTATTATTAATACAGTTTTGCTAGAACTCATCTAGATGAGATATAATTTGGTCTCATTCATCTTTTATAGCCATTGCATGTGATGCTATATAAGATGCGTGTGTGCTGACGTGGGTTGTATTTGTTCTTGTGCAATGAACTGACCACTGCATGTCATGTTTGATAGTCTCAAGTCATTAAAAGCATACAAGCCCCACATCTCTTCTTGGTTGATTCCTCTATTTATGTCAAAAAATAAGAAACAACGTGAGAGTTAATGCACCACTCCTATGTGTTTACTATTTGGTTTTCGTAAGATGACTTAATACTCACCCAGACGGAGGGAGTATTCGATTTGACAGCGGGCGGCGCAGTTCCCGATACGGCTTTAATGCAGACGAGGGAGGGAGTAGCGGTTCCCGATATGTTGAACGGCCAATGCATCCTCCTTCAGTTAATGCATGAGGGAAGTAATGGGAGGAGGTCCGGGAAAAGAGGCTGCACGATGTGAATGCAACGCAGTTTGCCCTCATATAAAGGCGCCCCTCCATTCCAATGCATCCACCACATCGTACGCACCTAAGCATTTGCCTAAGCACCTACACTAAGCGCAAAAGAGCTCACTCCAGACCCATGGCGGCGATGCGCGTGAGCGGCCAGCGGCTGCGCCAGATGGTCCACGACCCCGGCCTGCGGCATGGCGCCGAGGATCGTCTCCAGACGGTGTTGGAGACCGGCTGGTGGATGGCCGCCGTCGACGCCAACTACGACTCTCAGTTGGACCAGATGATCGTTGCCACCAGCAACAAGTTCACCGTCCTCAAGAAGCTCGCGGACGACATCGCCGTACTCCTCCAGCCCGCGCGCCCGGGCTCCTCATTGCCTGCCACCCTAATCGGCCTCCATGGCCGGAACCTCTTTCAAGCACTGGTGGCCCTGCGACTGCCCGCCGACGCCACGAAGAATGTCCACCTGGAGGTCGCGCTCGCCGCGAGGTGCCTCGCCTTGCAAGAATTCGTCGACCTACACATCCACGTGTATGAGCAAATCGTGTACATAGGTATCTACAAGGCCAGTGAGGACGCTACGACGTTGGCCTTCCTCAACCGGCTGGAAGCCTTGGATGCCTTTGCTGAGAAGCACCTCGACCTCGCCACAAAAGCCGCCGCTCCTTAGCCGCCGGTCGGTGGCCCGGCAGACTAAGTTGAGGAGGAGGAGGTCGTACGTTCGTGGATCCATCTTTCTTCTTGCCTTCTGTAACCACCACTGCGATCGCATCATCGTGGCCTTAATTCTTATTGTGCTGTTGCATTCTCGTTCCAGTCAATACCGACATGTGCGATCCCTTTGCTTAATTATATGCATCACTGTAACTAGTACTCCATCTGTCAATTTATAAGTTGTGCTTACCTTTTCCATCAACTTCGTGCAACGCGCGGGCATCTTGCTAGAAACACTAGAATATGTCTAGATAATCCGTATGTGATAGTCCATTTGAAATCTCGAAAAAGACAAATATTTAGGTACGGAGGGTGTAATATATTAGGAGTATATCAAAACAATAGTGATTTCTTTCAAGTTTGTGAACAAATACTACTATTCTACTACTTTGGATCCGTCGCAACGCATGGGCACATTGCTGGTAAAAGGAAAAGGCCTGCCGTGTTCGCGTCGCACCCCCACACGCCCGGGAATCGGGAGTACAACACGGCCCGTCCGGCATGACACATAGATTAGGGAAGGCGTGTTGCCTAGCATTTTCACTTTCATGTGGGACCGCCGTTGAGCAAACCGACACCCCGCCCACCGCCGGGTTGGAAAACAGAAATGAGGGGAAGATCTAGCTGTAGCACGGAAGCCAAGAAATTTGGTGTCAGACGGGGCTCGTTGATAGAGTAGGAGCATTCCGTACTAGTACTACTCCTACTTGTACCAAGTTTGTACTCCTAATACTATATTACTAGTACTACCACTATACTACTAGTAGGTACGTGCACGGCACAACATCGTAGGAACAAAAAACGGGAAGATCTTGTTTTGGGTGATTTATCTTTTTTTCAATCAACGTAGTATGAATAATATGATGTGGGGGGCACCCATGAAGCTTATGTGGCTTGGTTGCATGGCTACGGAAGGTTAGAGAAAAATAAATAGATAATGTGTTTAGAGTGCACTCCACTAAATAGATATACTTTGGATCCATTGCAACGGACCGGCACATCTATATCTATACCCCCTATATAGTGTGTGAAAAACTTTGAAAGTTGGTCGTTGGATGAAGCCAATCCGACGGTACAAAGATGGCAAATCCGAGCACTACTGGCCGTTGGATATCATCCACCAGATTCTGCCACATGTATAATCTAGAAGACTCCATGGTTGAACTTAATTCATGACTAACTTTGCCACAACTAAGCTTAGGCAAAGTTATTAGTTCTTCAAAATGAGAGCCACAAGTTGGCAAGCCTAAGGGAATCTTGCCACATTTTGTGTGTGTATGTCATGTGGGGCCTTAGTGTGGCTTGCCTAAGGTGTGGCTTGAACCAAACACTCACCTAAGTTAATCAAACTTGCCTAACCTTACATTCCACCAGATTTTGCCACATGTTAGAATCCAGAAAGCTCCACATGTAGAAGCATAATGCACAAACCACCAGAATCTCATGCGTGCAATGCACGTGTACCTTACTAGTACTAGTTGGTAGTAGCAAGAAACAAATTCCAGTTTTGGCACGAGCTCGTACTGCAGGAGCACCACAAGGCCTGCCGCTGGAGTTACATTTCCCTCTCGGGGCCCACAGGATCGAACTTCAGTGGCTTAGTGCCCGGCCTATGAGTCAATGACATGCGGACCTTAAATGCGGCTGACCCACATGTCATTCTCATGGTGGTGGCGTGGTTCGCGACTCACTCGTTCGAGATGAACCGGCCGGTGGTGGCGTGGCCGTGGCGAGGGTGCCACAGCAGGGCGTCGGGGCGTTACGAGGCGAAGATGGCCACACCGGCGGGTACTACCTGTAGTACATAAGTACTCCAGCTGAGGATTGATGCCCGGGACAAAATGTGTCACAACCGCTGGATGAAAATTCGATGGTGTGGGAGTACGGATCGGAGCACAGCAGCGGAGCAGGCAAACCGCGTCCAATCGGGTGTGTCTGTGGTAGAAAGTTGATGGTCGCCGCAGTTCAGCTGGCCCGCATGTCATGCACACAAAGGCAGAGGAGCGGTGGGGCCGAGAGGGATGAGGGGCACGTCGGGGGGATGAGGATCCCCTGACGCAAACAATCCTACCATTCTGTCACTGACATGTGGGACCCATAAGCGTGGGTCCCACCTGTCAGCGAAGGAAAGGCAGGGCAAGGCAGTGATAGCCACGTCAGAGGATCCATGTCCACGTCGGGGGACGTCGTGCCGTGGGTTGGAGCGGCATCGTGGGAATCGCGTGTGGGTGTGGCAGTGGTAGAAACAGGAAACGTGATGGTCGCCGTGGGTTCAACTTCCATGGACAAGCTGTCATGTCTGCTGACACATGTATATCAAAACTAGTGTTTATATTTCAAGCACGTGAACAAGTATTATTCTACTACTTTGGATCCATTGCAATGCACGGGCCAGCACATTGGTAGTAGTAGTGTCCATCTCTATCTCTAGAGGCCTTCCCTCGTTCATCCTTTTCTATCACAAGATAAACTACTCATACAAATGCATCTTGATGTTCCGTGGAACGCACGAGGATGTTTCCTTGGGGGTCTCTCCAGCGCGGCGTGGCCGTAGTTGCAAGTTGACGCCCCTTGAGATGCTGACGTTGAGGGGCACTCGGATTTCCTCCGATGAGCAGGCAAGATGAGTTTGATCACTTAGTAAATGTATTCTAAAGACTACTTCCGTGTCCATTTCCTAATTCTCCCCCTGCCCACTGTTTCACAGGTTAGGCTCGTTGCGAGTGGAGATTGGCTTGCATATGTACGGGAGGGTACCAACATCAATTTGCACAACATTTACAACGGTGACACCGTTCCCGTAGAACCTTTGTCCAACATTGGGATCAGCCATGCAATGGGCCACCGCATGAATTGGTACGATGGAACCACGGTGAGATTGAATAAGATAGCACGAACCTTGCACATGGCGGTCAAAGGCGGACCATGCTATCTGTGGCTGATTTGTTGTCGTACGAGTAGGAAGACGCCGTGCTCCTTTCTAACCGCATCTTCGCGGTGACAAACCAGGGGACTTATTTTGTATGGGACACATCCTATGATATACTCCCACTCTCCTAGTTTATTTGTTTTGAATCTTTTCGTTTTATAAGTTTCAAATTCAAATTTAGAGCTCCCCATCACATGTTGAGATTACAATGTCCATTAAATTGTTGCGTGCATGTATAGTAAAGAAACAAATCTCGAGTTTGGCACGAGTTCGTGCTGCGGGAGCACCACAAGCCCTGGCGCAGGAGTTACATTTCCCTCTCAGGGCCGTCGGGACTGAGCTTCAGCGCCTTACTACACCTACCTTTGAGTCAATAACATGTGGACCCGATAGGTGACTGGTCCACATGTAATGCTCCCATAGGCAGAGGGGCTATGGGGCCAAGAGGGGTGAGCCGCAGGTCGGGGGACGTGTGGTTTCATGGGTTCGAGCGGCGTCATGGGAATCGCGGGTGGCTGTGGTAGAAACTTGATGCTCGCTGCATTTTAGGTGGCCCACATGTCATGCACACAAAGGCAGAGGGGCGGTGCGGCCGAGAGGGGTGAGGCGCACGTCGGGGGCGTGGTGCCGTGGGTTGGAGAGGCGTCGTGGGAATCGCGAGATGAAACGTGATGGTCACCGTAGTTGAACTTCCATGGACAAGCTGTCATGTCTACGGACACATGCACTGCATACCGATCACTAGAAGGAGTAGCAGAGAAAGCTATATATGCGGATAAATAGTTCCTTATAGTCAAGCGGACCCACGCTACTACTCTGTTCCAAAGACATGCACACCATCGAAATAGTCCATCTATATCAATATACACCGAGAGGGAATAATTTTTTTACAAGAGATGAAATAGTTCATCCATCCATAATGCCCTCCTGCTGGTGCAGCCTTTTCTTCTTGTTCTTCTTCTCCTTCTTCTTCTTCTTCTTGTTCTCATTCTCTGTGGGAGACGGCTTCGCAACAAGCTCTTTGGACCTTGCAGCTATCTCGAAACTCACACGGGCATCGAGGGCAGCATATTTTATCCGCTCATACGTCAAGGGATAATTCTCCCATCCATACAACCTTGATGCCACCGTCTCGTCACCCTTCTGAAGATTTGTACCGAGCACAAAATTTGCTATGTCGAATAGGGATGGTGTCTGTTTGTCACAATCTTCTACAGGAATTTTGATTCTGGTTTGTAGGTCAGCGATGCTTTTCAAATCAAGGTTGTACGCCTCCAGCTTCTGTTTGTCCCCTTTGATGGCTGCCCCACAGAAGTATACGTCCTCCCGAGACAAGAAATCGTGAATCTCACCTGGTATGGAGGGCGAGTGTATGATGTGGTACACCAAAACATCATCTTCGAGGCACAGCTGAATGACGGCGGCGCGCTGTATCTTCCCAGGGGCACGCTCCGTGTACTCTGCGTCGAGACCGATGACCCTCGTCTCTACCTTTTCGAGGGAGTTGGATACATTGTTGATTCACTGTCGAACAACCCTTGGGTGGACGGTGACGATGGCAACTATGCACATCGAGCCTTCGACGAGGACATGTTGGACGCTAAAAACCTGCATCTCGATCTCTTTCGCCATTTGGAACCGCTGGAACGGAGGGCTATGGTTTGGAGAATTAGGATTAGATGGCTAGTCTAACTGAAGTAGTAGATGATTATTTAAAGAGGTTAAAACAATGTGAACGCAGTGGGGTTTGGATGCAAATGAAGACGAAGGGGAGGTGAAGAAGCCGAGGAGAATCGGTTCCCGATGGAGAAGTAAATGGGAGAAGTGGCGTGCAGGCAGTTGATTAGACGACAAGGTAGACTAAACGAAAAGGCTATGCGGGTAGACTGATGAGTCATACCTGTTCGTGTACGTGCCCATCCTTCCTGATAGGTGGGACTTATGCAAACAGATAAAAAAAATGTGTCGTAGTTTTTTTGAGCGCGTGAGTGGGAGACACAACATTCTCTGGTTAAGGAATACTCCCTCCGTTTAGGTGAGTATAAGTCACCTTATGAAAATCAGGTTTTCCCAATACCTTTAGGTGTGGAGCATTAACTTCCTGCTCGATCCCCTCCCAGCCTCGTTAGCCAGCGTTCTCTTCCTCTGCTGCCGCGTTCTACCTTTCCATTTTTCCTCTTCTCAAGTGTGGAATGATCTGCATGCCGTCCTTGATGCACCAGAACGACCACTGCATGCATCGCGGCAGGGCGTTGATTGGGCATGCACGAGAATTTGGTTCTGCTCGCAATATGGATGATACCTGAACGATGAAGTGAACAGGCATACTAGCACGGGAGACCTATTTCCGCTATACAATACTGGAGTACTCATGTTCCTACTAGTAGTAGTAGTACAACTGTGGTACTCCCTCCGTCTAGGTGTGTAAGTCATCTTACGAAAACCAAATAATCCCAAAACACTTAGGCGCGGTGCATTAATTTCTATGTCGTTTCTTTTTTCTTGACATATCAACCAATAAGAGATGAGGGGTGTGCAAGCTTTTAATGACTTGAGACTACCAAACACAACATGCAGTGGTTAGTTCATTGCATGCAATGCTATTAATTAGCAAATAAACATTAAGGTCTCTCGGTTTCCCCTCCTCCTTGGTCACGGCGCACAACCTAAGATGACTTACTCACCTAGACGGAGGGAGTACACTTGATGGTCAAAATACTATTCATCCGGTCCTCACAGTGAAGTGACAACACCCTGCGCCTGACACTAGTCCAGGCGGCGTGTTCGGGTTACCAAAGTCAGCCTCACCCTGTGCACTGTGCAGTCTGTCACCGCCACGGTACAGCACAATGGCGCCTCGCCTCGTCTCCCTCTCCGCTCCAATAGCACCACTCCATCTCCATCTCCTTCTCCGTCTCCGTCTCTGTCTCCATCTCACTATGCCCCCGTGTACCGTCGCCTCACCCGCCTCCCCCAGTACCACTATTCCCTCGCTAGCCGCTCTAGCACCGACATCCTTCTCCCCCGTAAATCAAGCCCCCTTCCAAACTCCACCATGGCCGAACGCGAACCGCGCAGCATCCATATGAGCCGCGATTGGAGCAATCTCCCCAGTGACATCCTCGACCTCTGTTGTTCGTGTATGGATACGTTGAGCGCCCTGCGGCTGGCTACATGCTCGAGGGACATGCACACGGCCATCGTTGAAGCGAGGCCTAAGCTTTTCAAGACACCCTGCTTGCTGCTATCTGGTCTTGCGAGATTGGCTCACCATGATACGGAGGCATGCATGATGCCCCTCGACTTCAATCCGATCTCCATTAGCCGAAACTTCTTTGCAGGTATGTAGTGGGTCGCCGTACATCATTTCCCTCGACATCGATCCGATCACCATCGCCCGAAACTTCTTGGCAGGTATGTACTGGGTCGGCATGAACTCCCACTGGATGGCTGCCTTCAGAGAAGACGGTAAAAAGTTGGTTCTCATGAAATTCCAGACCTCCCATGAGATTATCCTTCCTCCGTTGGATTATATAGAGTATTACCATCGCGGTCCAAGTCATCTAGATTACTACGTCAGTTGGACGGACCTTGTTTTGCAGAAGATTGTAATCCGCCAAGTGCCCACACGACATGCGAATTACGCAGACTTCAAGCTAATTGCCTTGTTCGACCGCGGACTCGCCTATCTTTACGCCGGTGCCTTCTTTAGCTGGAGACAACTCGGCTCGCAGTGGATCATCGTCAAAGCTGATACACATTTCCGTGATGCTATTGAACACAATGGCATCATCTACGCGATCGACAAAGCAGATGGCACCACGTATTGCTGGGACGACGCGTGTAAGTTGTTTCCGTCTCATGTTAATGATGACGCAATGACACTGTTTGAACTTTTTGTGATGATTGGCATATCCCTGTTTGAGCAGAATTTGAGTAGAACTATGGCAATGTATTAGAGACGCCGTAAGTCAGCTATATTTGGAATGAGTTAATTCATGCGATTGTGACCATGTCATTACAGCCAATTTGTACCCTGAATAATCAAACGGTTAGGAATATATGGATATTATCCTTATTTTACAGTAATCTATATACTACTACTAAATATGAGTGTGTATCAATGGCCATGTTAGTTTCCTCATTTTCATGATGTAGAAACATGCACCACACTGTTGGTTTCATCTAACCATACATTAGGGAAGTAAATGTGCATATGGAGAACTATATATTTGGAAGTAGTGAAATCCTACAATGCTTACCATGTGTACGTACCTATATTCGCCCTTCAGCAATCAATGGCTAGAATAATATCCTCACAAAATTTTTGCCCACAGAACACGAGTATATAACAATGCATGGTCTGTTAGTTACCTTGAAGAATTTGTTTGTGGGGACAGAACATGATTACTCCCTCCGTTCCCAAATATTTGTCTTTCTAGAGATTTTAACAAGTGACTACATACGGAGCAAAATGAGTGAATCTACACTCTAAAATATGTCTACATACATCCGTATGTTGTGTCTATTTGAAATGCCTAGAAAGACAAATATTTGGGAACGGAGGGAGTACATAACATGCATGACATGGTAGTTTCCTATGAAGAATCGATTGCGAGATAACATGAGTATAACCATGCATGGCACTTCTATATTTTTGAACCCAGTATACATTTCCCTGTATTTTCCTCCCAGTTCCAACAGGGACATATCAATGCTGTTTCTTGCATTATCCTACTCATACTCTGAACAATGCTGATCTTACATTAACAATGCTTATCCTTTTTGATATGATGCAGTGTCCCTACAGTTACTGCCCTTTGTAATCACACCGCCTTTGCCAAAAACAGGGAAGCACAACTGGTTGCTCGCTCGATCAGACGACGGCAAAAGACTGATGATCATTCGGACACATGAGCCGGAAAAGTTATATTGCAGAAACCCCATTGTATACAAGCACCGTGTAATACGTGAGTATCCGGACAGTGGCTGTTACGTCTATGAGAAGGATACCAGCTTGTTGGGGCCTTTAGGATTTTTTAGTTGGAGGCGGGTAAACAGCCTTGGTTCACACTCTCTGTTTCTCGGACTCAATTATCCAATTAACCAGGAGATCACCGTTGGCAAGGACCTTGATGGCAGAGAGGCTCTGTTTGCTATGGAAAACTATGTCTACACGGCGAGCCCTAGGAGTTCAGGAGCAAACTCCCCTGATTGTCAACGATACAGCCTGCAGCCAAAAGAAGGTGAGAATGACAAAGGCATCCGGATTAACTTTGATCCTTGGATGTCTCAATTACGACAGGCAGTGATGTGGTTCAAGCCTTCAGGTTGATAGGTAATTGGGCTGTTGCATCGAAAGGGTGGAGTACTGGTGTCTCCGGATCACTGGTCGCTGAAGCGGGGCTGCAAATTATGATGGTGTTGGATCATCTCTTCGAATGACTTTGTTGTCTTTGCTGCTGGTTCTGGATGGGTAGTTCTTTCTTTTGTTATGCATATTCCTTGTCATTTGGTCATCCTTGTCTATGTCACTCTTACTATGTAATAGTTGCTTCTGTTTAGAATGTCATTCTCGTCTGGATCACGAGAGTCTGAGCGCTGCAGATGGGTGCGTTTTGGTGGTGTAGCAAGACTTCTTATGAACTATCATGTCTTGCTGTTTATGTCAGTAGTAGTCACTAGTCAGTGTTTGAATGTTGTATATATCGTTGTTTCGAGCTGTTTATTGTCTCGAACTACTGGTGGGCTAAATGAGGGCATCACCATTCTCCAGTGTTCAGAGTATATCTCCTTTTTTCAAGTTATATAATTTGAGCTCAGTGTCTTTTCGATGATGTACACTTGTTTGGGCCAGTGAGGTGTAGTTGAATATGGGCCGAGTAGTAACGCAATGCCAAACAAGTCAATTATGACTCTCAGGACGGGCTCTCAAAAGATCCTGAAAAAAGGCCGGGCTCTCCAAAAAAGAAAGAATAAGGACTCTTAGGCCGACATGTGGGCGCCACCGGTGTTTTCGTCCGCTTGCGCGCCGAGAGCATATTGGCGCGTGCTCGAAATTCATGCAACCTTTTCATCCCCAGTCTCCCGCCCCTCCCCCACCTCTGGAATCTCGATTCCTACTCCAGTTCCCCCAAATCCCCCTCCTATACTCCCTGTACTCAAGCGCACTATCATGTCACCGGTCAACGCGGATCACCGAGCCGGAGATCCTGAGGTCCGTCCTGCCTTCGGTCGCTGCGTGCTGTCGCTCAATAGTGGCATGGCGGCGCTTGACGACCAGTTTGCTGGCAAAGTGCTGATGGTAACCATCAACGGCGACCGGCCTCCCGTCTCGCCAGACGACCTTGTCAAAGCTCTTGGCATTGCGCACGGCATCCAAATAAGTGACTTGCTCGTCGAAGTCTATCCGCCACCGGCTGATTTCTTCGTCAGGTTCTGGACAACTTTCGACTGCAGTCGTGTGTTCGAATCTTCCCGACGTTTGTTCTGTGATGGCGCGCTGGTGAGCTTTGATCGGTGGCACCCAGGATGGGGCTCAGTGCTGTCACGACCGGTTTTCCAATAAAACATTTATTGAGAAACCGACCCCTTTAACGGACCAGTATAGAAGAATCCTTCTTACTGGTAGACAAATCCTTGATACAGAAATCCAGAAGTACTAAATATGATACAGGGTTGAGCTGAGGTGGCTCAACAATTTATTACAAGCACGCCGATATTATACATAAAGGCGGATATGACACAAGGGATATGGTGGCATAACTACTGACTCATAATAAAAGTGGTGGATATGTCACAGTGAAGTGGGTGACATGTCTCCTAAATCTTACAACTCATCGAGCGTCGGAGCGAGGCTCGAGGGTTCTTATTCCGGGTAGCGGAAGCGTATAATACAAGTGACCAATTCCCGGATCGCACGGGACTGACTGGGACTCCTCTAGGCGTCGGACTCGCTATCGAACTCTTCATCCATAAGATCGCCTTCATCAACATCTGGCCAAATCAACAAGCCAGGTGAGTACTATGGAAGTACTTGCAAGACAGTTTGGACATAAGATATAACAAATGCAAACATGATGCACATGAGCAGATTAGTAATGCGCACTCCGATAATGAAATTTGCACTGCATGACAAGTAAAAAGGGAGTCAGGCGGTAGTCCTCCCGAAATCCCAATGAAATACTGAAGGCCAATCGAGTGTCTGAAATGACGCCTCGAAAGGGTAAAAATAAATTAACAATGCCGCAGTCGGGCGTCAGGGCGACACCACATAAAGGGATTATATTGGAATATAAACGACAGTACGTGCCACAGTCGGACGTCTGAGCGACATCACATAAAGGGTTTATATCAAAAGTAAATAACAAGAGTGCCACAGTCGGACGTCTGAGCGACATCACATAAAGGGCTTATATCAAAAGTAAATAACAAGAGTGCCACAGTCGGACGTCTGAGCGACATCACATAAAGGGCTTATATCCAAAGTAAATAACAAGAGTGCCATAGTCGGACGTCTGAGCGACATCGCGTAAAGGGCTTGTATCCAAAGTAAATAACAAGAGTGCCACAGTCGGACGTCTGAGCGACATCACGTAAAGGGCTTATATTTCATTACTCAAAATTCAAGTAGCTCATGAATTTAAATCATCTCAAGGAAATACTCAGGTACGTAATAATAAAATGGTTAATCCATCCACAGGAATAACATTCAGCCTGGTTTACCACTCAAGCTTGTTCACCGGGGATTTTCACTGAGACTGACACAAGGACTGACGCTGAGACTGATATGGATACTGATATGGATATGTTGACCAAGGTCCTTGACCATGGACACGATTGCTCGGAAGGTTTTGACTCTGCAGAGTTTGTACTCTTAACCACAGCCAACGGATTTCAGTAGTCACAAAGGACTAGTTCCGTTTACGGTATTTTAGGAGAAACACATCTAACCAGTACACACCCATTCCACATTCCGCTGCCAGGCATCACCCTAGGCAACGTTCCAGAAAAACCTTGAGACGTGGAGGCTACAACCTCGCGTAGCATGGGATCAAATTTATATCGCGCGCTCTAAGGGGTGCCCCCCTCTCGGTCCCAACCGGAAACACCCATGCCCCCTGACCGGATGACTGGCTTTAATCCAGGGCCATGGAACCCTCATCACGGCCTCTCTATATGGTGTGTACAAGGAAGAGGGTTTGCAACTTACTAAACCGTATTCTTTGCAGAAAACATGTGGCAGCACGAAAAGGGGACAAACGGTAACGTGGCTCGGTCCATGTTAACGCCGGAGTTTAATGGTTGACATAAGACTGGCATGCTTCAACAATACCATCTTACCACCCCTCATGTCACCACATGATCAGGTTATCTCCCATCAAAAGATCACTTCAAGTTTCGAAGCATACTGGTAGTTGCCTTGCATGAATATAACACCACTGATGCCCACATAAACATGCCATGCACAAACTGTTCAAGCAACTATGCAAAACACTCATCATATCAAAGGTTCAAACATGCTTGCCTGGTTCGGAGTAGTCGGAGTCTAGCTCGGCGAAGTTCGCGGTTCCGTCACCTCCTCCGGTATCAACGGTATAAAGAAACCGCATACTAACGTAAATAACGTGTGTGTATAAAAATTATTTCAAATTTTTTCCAAATAAATACTATAAAAAACTAGACAAAAATATAAGGCTGACAGAAAAAGAATCAATCAAAAAGCATCTTTTGTTTAAAAGATATAAGGGTTTTAGTCCAAGGACTAATCTGTGATGAAACAAAAAAGACCCAGGGGCTAGTTTGAAAAAGCAGAAAACGTTTCGGTAGGAAATACGCCAGCCCAGAAGGAAAACGCACTCTGCCCGAAGGCGCCTTCAGAAAATGGTTCGAATATAAGAGAGAGAGACTGACGGGGGGGTCCCACCCGTCAGGTTCAAACTTCGAACAGAGCTCACCGGCGCCCGTGGGCTGCGGTGGTCGCCGGCGTTGATCCACGGCGAGGTAGGGGGATCGGGGGGTACCTACGGGTTCACTGTATCCTTCCGCGTCGGTGGGTGGTGGACTTGGCCGTCGGCGAGCACCACGTCGACGACGGCCTTATCTCCGGCGGACGGTGGTTCCGGCGAGGATGAAACTCTCCGGCGGGAGCTGCAAACTTCAAATTAGGGCGCGGGTTAGAGAGGTGGATGCACTAGGAGGCTACTGGCATGAGTTGAGAGGCGGGGGTGCACGCACTTGAGCGAATCTTGCCGGATCCCGAAGCGGGTCGGGGCGGCCGGAGTCGGGGAAGAAGGCCTCCCCGAGGTCTCTCCAGTGGCTGGGCGTGGTTCTGGTGGGGTGGAGTGATGGTGCGTGGTCGAGATCGAGCTCGGGGCCTCCTTTTATAGTCGACCCGAGGCGGTTGCCCTGAACGGGTAACTCCGGCGGGCAATTACGGCGAGGCAGCGGTCGGGCTGGGGGTTTAGGTGATTGGGCATCAACGTGACGGTCCACTGGTTCCGTTTCTTAGTTAAAATCTCGGTCGGACTTGGGTGACACTCCGGCCCTCGACGGAACGGCCGTACGGGCACGTCGGCGGCAGGGAGCGTGCTCTGTGCCTTCCAGTTCATGACGATGGCTCTGCAGCGCGCACAGGTAAGGGGACGGCCACGCGGTGGCCTCTGGTGGTTTGGGCGGTGCTGGACGGCGCCGTCCCTTGCTGCGCCTCTCTGGCAGCCGCAGCGAGTGCTGTTGCCGCCGCTCACGGGGCGATGCACCTCTGCCAGCTCGCCGCCGACGCCCGCAACCTTCCAGGCGACCGTGTGGTGCGGTGGATAAGAAGGAGGAACTGGGAGCAAGGCGCCACTAGAGTTACTGGCGAGATCGACATGAGGTTCTGAAGAAAACGACACTGACACCTGAAACTGTTTTCTGAAACTCTGAACTTTGACAGGAACAGTGCATGCCAGGTGTTCGACGATATGATTTGGGCATGAGGAAAATTTTTCTGGAGCTGGGACTTGGTGAGGTGACCTCTTGATGCATCTAGAGGCTGCCTGATTTTTCTCAGATTTTTAGGAGCAGAAAACAAATGAATTTCACCAAAATTGGCAGATATGGTCCAAACTTGCAGCAAGCACATTTTGAAAATTTTGAACTATGGACCAGTGGATCTTCCTGGATCTTGGTTGAGGGTTCTAAGGACTAGCCAGGGAAACTTGTTTGAAATCAAAACTCAAAGGAATTCTAGTGGTTCCTTTGTAAATCTCTAAGGGCCAAAATAGGAGACAGAAAAGATTTTTGATTAAAAATAATTGGAAAGCAACCGTGAGTACTCATCCAAAGTACTCGCAAGCAAGGATCTACACTACATATGCATGGGTATCTGTGTAAAGGGGCAATATTGATGGACTGAACTGTAGAATGCCAGAATAAGAGGGGGATAGCTAGTCCTGTCGAAGACTACGCTTCTGGAAGCCTCCATCTGGCAGCATGTAGAAGAGAGTAGATGGTAAGTTCACCAGGTAGCATCGCATAGCATAATCCTACCCGGCGGTCCTCCCCTCATCGCTCTGTGTGAGAGCGATCACCGGGTTATATCTGGCACTTGGAAGGGTGTGTTTTATTAAGTATCCGGTTCTAGTTGTCATAAGGTCAAGGTACAACCCCGGGTTGTCCTGTTACCGAAGATCACAACTACTCGAATAGATAAACTTCCTTGCAGGGGTGCACCACATTACCCAACACGCTCCATCCCTTTGGCCGGACACACTTTCGTGGGTCATGCCCGGCCTCGGAAGATCAACACGTCGCAGCCACACCTAGGCACAACAGAGAGGTCAGTACGCCGGTCTAAATCCTATGCGCGCAGGGGTCTGGGCCCATCGCCCATTGCACACCTGCATGTTGCGAACGCGGCCGGAAGCAGACCTATCCCCCTTAATACAAGCGTAGGCTTATGGTCCAATCCGGTGCGCGCCGCTCAATCGCTGACGTCAAGAAGGCTTCTGCTGATACGACGACGTCGAGTGCCCATAACTGTTCCCGCATAGTTGGTTAGTGCGTATAGGCCAGTGGCCAGACTCAGATCAAATACCAAGATCTTGTTAAGCGTGTTATTTTGAAGTAACCGCGAACGCCGACCAGGGCCAGGACCACCTCTCGCCTAGGTGGTCTCAACCTGCCCTGTCGCTCCGCCACAGAGGTCCACCCAGAGGGCCGTCGGGACAAAGGTCCTTTCAGCCCCCAATCCGTGAATCACTCATGGGTACTCTACGAGCCGACCCGACTTTAGTCACCACATGTATCATATATTATGTATATAAGTATATACCCGTGATCACCTCCCGAGTGATCACGTCCCGATAGTATAGCATGACAGACGAACAAGAATGTAGGGCTACTGATGGAATACTAGCATCCTATACTAAGCATTTAGGATTGCAGGTAAAGGCAACAACAGTAGTAGCGAAGACAGGCTATGCAGCAGAATAGGATTAACCGAAAGCAGTAACATGCTACACTACTCTAATGCAAGTAGTAGAGAGAAGGAATAGGCGATATCTGGTGATCAAGGGGGGGGGGGCTTGCCTGGAAGCTCAACCGAGAAGGAGGGGTTGTCAACACTGTAGTTGTACTGGGTAGCAGCGGCGTCGGTCTCGGTGTCTAGCGAGAGAAGAGGGGGAAGAAACAATAAATATAATGCAAACATATGCATGACGATGCATGACATGACAATAAGCAGTGCTAGGTGTGCCCTAACGCGGTAGGAGGTGATACCGACGAAGGGGGGAAACATCCGGGAAAGTATCCTCGGTGTTTCGCGTTTTCGGACAAATGAACAAGAGAGGGAAAGTTGCGTGTTCGCTATGCTAGGGATGTGTGGCGGACGAACGGGCTACGTATTCGGATTCGTCTCGTCGTTCTGAGCAACTTTCATGTACAAAGTTTTTCCATTCGAGCTACGGTTTATTTTATATTAATTTTAACAGGTTTAACCAATTTTTAAATTATTATTATTATTTAAATTAATCCGAAAACAACATTATTGCATCACCACAACGTCAGCATGACATAAGCAGTCAACAGAGGTGTTGACTGGATCGCTGACGTGTGGGTCCCGCATGTCATTGACTGTTAACTAACTAACCAGGTTAATTAGTTTAGTTAATAGATTAGTTAAGTTAATTAATAGTAGTTAATTAGTTTAATTAGCTATTAGGTTAATTAATCACAATTAATTAAGTTGATTAATGAATTAATTAATTAATTAACATTTTTATTTATTTTTTTATTCTTCTTTTTTCCTTTTTTTCTAAAACGTTCTAGGGGACAGCCCCACTTGTCATTGGGCCAATAGGGTTAACGGGCACCGGGTGCAGAGGGAAAACGGGCACAGGCGCCTGGAGCGGGCACAGCCCGGCTGGCCCCGGGCGTCGGTCAGGGCGGAGGAGGGTGTGGCCAGGGCAGAGGACAGGGGCGAAGCGGGACGGCGGACGGTGCAGTGGGCGAGCACGATGGAGTCGCGACGGCGTGAGCAGGCGGTGGAGGTAGCAGGGGCCACGGCAATGGGCGACGGTAGGTGCGGCGAGGCGCGGGTGAAAGGGCACCAGTAGGCAGCGCAAGCGGGGGAGGGCGCGGTGGTGAGCGCGAGGCCACGACGCGGGGCGGCGGTCAGCGGCAGCAGAACAACAGCGGGTTGCGGGTGGCGCGTGCTCGCTCGGTGAGGCAGACATTAGGCCAGGAGGGCGCAGGCTGGCGCGGTGGCGCGCGCAAGCACGGCCATGGCGAGGGACGACGCGGGCGCGCGCGCGAGCAACGGCGAGGGAGCGGGTGCACGAGGGGCTACGCGCGTGAACGACGGGCGCGGGGCAGGGGCTTGTGGAGCACGGCCACGGCAGCGGCAGCGGTCGCGAGCTACGGCGCGGGAGCGGAGAGCCGCGGCGGAGGGCGTGCGATAGAGGAGGAGAGGAGAGGTCGGGGCTCATGGCGGTAGTGTAGGTACGGGGCAGCGGGTGTCGAGGAGGTCGACGGGGATGACGACGATGGGGAGGCAGTCCGCCGGGGAGGTCCAGCGAACGGCGGGCTCCGGTGAGGTCCTTGGGCGGCAGTGGTGCGGCGCACGACGTCGAGTGGTGGGGGGCGGTTCGTGCCCCGATCCAGACCGGATCGGGGGAGGGGGGCTAGCGTCGTGGGGGAAGTGGGTAGTGTGCTAAGGGTTTGACCGGGTGGAGTGGGGGGTTATGTGGAGCGGGGGGGGGGGGGGGGGGGTGGCCGGTTGGGCCGGCTAGGCGGCCTGGTGGCCTGCTGGGCCGAAGCCCAGTGAGGGGGGGGGTTCCTTTTTTGTTTTATCTTTTACCTTTTTATTTATTTTCTTTTTTGTTTTCTCTTAACTTCTAATTTATTTTAACTCTATTATGATAAATAATTAGGGCCTAAATTAGTGTTGTAAATTAAGCCTCTGCCATAAAAAGCTTGACTTCCAAATAAATTAGTTTAGGATTTTATAAAATACAAAATTCATTTATTTAATTGTTTTAGCCACTATGTTAATTACTTTTGAGCATTTAAACATGTTTTAAAAATGTGGTTTCTCCACCATTATTACCCATGATCTATTGGACACGTTTAGAGCATTTTAGTTTTGTTTGGAAACTTTTATTGTTTGACTTAAATTCAAATTTGAATTTGAGTCGGTTTTGAACTAATGCGAGATTAACAATAGTAACCGTGGTGACGTGGCATCATTAACGTGGGATTACTGTAGCCTAATTATCCGGGCGTCACACTTAGAGTCATCCGGATCAATGTCAAAGCTTGCATCAACGTAACCATTTACGACGAGCTCTTTGTCACCTCCATAAACGAGAAACATATCCTTAGTCCTTTTCAGATATTTCAGGATGTTCTTGACCGCTGTCTAGTGATCCACTCCTGGATTACTTTGGTATCTCCCTGCTAAACTAATAGCAAGGCACACATCAGGTCTGGTACACAGCATTGCATACATGATAGAGCCTATGGCTGAAGCATAGGGAACACCTTTCATTTTCTCTCTATCTTCTGCAGTGGTTGGGCATTGAGTCTGACTCAACTTCACACCTTGTAACACAGGCAAGAACCCTTTCTTTGCTTGATCCATTTTGAACTTCTTCAAAACTTTATCAAGGTATGTGCTTTGCAAAAGTCCAATTGAGCGTCTTGATCTATCTCTATAGATCTTGATGCCCAATATATAAGCAGCTTCACCGAGGTCTTTCATTGAAAAACTCTTATTTAAGTATCCTTTTATGCTATCCAGAAATTCTATTTCATTTCCAATCAACAATATGTCATCCACATATAATATTAGAAATGCTACAGAGCTCCCACTCACTTTCTTGTAAATACATGCTTCTCCAAAAGTCTGTATAAAACCATATGCTTTGATCACACTATCAAAACGTTTATTCCAACTCCGAGATGCTTGAACCAGTCCATAAATGGATCGCTGGAGCTTGCATACTTTGTTAGCATCCTTTGGATCGATAAAACCTTCAGGTTGCATCATATACAACTCTTCTTCCAGAAATACATTCAGGAATGCAGTCTTTACATCCATTTGCCAAATTTCATAATCATAAAATGCGGCAATTGCTAACATGATTCAGACGGACTTAAGCATCGCTACGGGTGAGAAGGTCTCATCGTAGTCAACTCCTTGAACTTGTCGAAAACATTTCGCAACAAGTCGAGCTTTGTAGACAGTAACATTACCATCAGTTTCTGTCTTCTTCTTGAAGATCCATTTATTCTCGATGGCTTGCTGATCATCGGGAAAGTCAACCAAAGTCCACACTTTGTTCTCATACATGGAACCCATCTCAGATTTTATGGCCTCAGCCATTTTGCGGAATCTGGGCTCATCATTGCTTCCTCATAGTTCGTAGGTTCGTCATGGTCCAGTAACATGACTTCCAGAACAGGATTACCGTACAACTCTGGTGCGGATCTTACTCTGGTTCACCTACAAGGTTTGGTAGTAACTTGATCTGAAGTTACATGATCATCATCATTAGCTTCCTCACTAATTGGTGTAGGAGTCACAGGAACAGATTTCTGTGATGAACTTCTTTCCAATAAGGGAGCAGGTACAGTTACCTCATCAAGTTCTACTTTCCTCCCACTCACTTCTTTCGAGAGAAACTCCTTCTCTAGAAAGGATCCATTCTTAGCAACAAATGTCTTGCCTTCAGTTCTGTGATAGAAGGTGTACCCAACAGTCTCCTTTGGGTATCCTATGAAGACACATTTTTTCGATTTGGTTCGAGCTTATCAGGTTGAAGCTTTTTCACATAAGCATCGCAGCCCCAAACTTTAAGAAACGGCAACTTTGGTTTCTTGCCAAACCATAGTTCATAAGGTGTCGTCTCAACGGATTTAGATGGTGCCCTATTTAACGTGAATGCAGCCGTCTCTAAAGCATAACGCCAAAACGGTAGCGGTAAATCAGTAAGAGACATCATAGATCGCACCATATCTAGTAAAGTACGATTACGACGTTCGGACACACAATTACGCTGTGATGTTCCGGGTGGCGTGAGTAACTATTCTGCATTCTTTCAAATGAAGACCAAACTTGTAACTCAAATATTCTCCTCCACGATCAGATCATAGAAACTTTATTTTCTTGTTATGATGATTTTCCACTTCACTCTGAAATTCTTCAAACTTTTCAAATGTTTCAGACTTATGTTTCATTAAGTAGATATACCCATATCTGCTCAAATCATCTGTGAAGGTGAGAAAATAACGATACCCACCGCGAGCCTCAACATTCATCGGACCACATAGATTAGTATGTATGATTTGCAACAAATCTATTGCTCGCTCCAGTGTTCCGGAGAACGGAGTTTTAGTCATCTTGCCCATGAGGCATGGTTCGCAAGTACCAAGTGATTCATAATCAAGTGATTCCAAAAGTCCATCAGAATGGAGTTTCTTCATGCGCTTTACACCAATATGACCTAAACGGTAGTGCCACAAATAAGTTGCACTATCATTATCAACTCTGCATCTTTTGGCTTCAATATTATTAATATGTGTATCTCTACAATCGAGGGTGCATGAGCATAAACGATATTACTCATATAAATAGGACAACCATTATTCTCTGATTTAAATGAATAACCGTCTCGCATCAAACAAGATCCAGATATAATGTTCATGCTCAACGCTGGCACCAAATAACAATTATCAGGTCTAAAACTAATTCCGAAGGTAGATGTAGAGGTAGCATGCCGACCGCGATCACATCGACTTTGGAACCATTTCCCACGCGCATCGTCACCTCGTCCTTAGCGAATCTTCGCTTAATCCGTAGTCTCTGTTTCGAGTTGCAAATATTAGCAACAAAACCAATATCAAGTACCCAGGTGCTACTGCGAGCATTAGTAAGGTACACATCAATAACATGTATATCACATATACCTTTGTTCACCTTGCCATCCTTCTTATCCTCCAAATACTTGGGGCAGTTCCGCTTCCAATGACCAGTCCCTTTGCAGTAGAAGCACTCAGTCTCAGGCTTAGGTACAGACTTGGGCTTCTTCACTTGAGCAGCAACTTGCTTGCCGTTCTTCTTGAAGTTCCCCTTCTTCCCTTTACCTTTTTTCTTGAAACTGGTGGTCTTGTTGACCATCAACACTTGATGCTCGTTCTTGATTTCTACCTCCGCAGCCTTTAGCATCACGAAGAGCTCGGGAATTGCCTTATCCATCCCTTGCATGTTATAGTTCATCACGAAGCTCTTGTAGCTTGGTGGCAGTGATTGAAGAATTCTGTCAATGACACTATCATCAGGAAGATTAACTCCCAATTGAATCAAGTGATTGTTATACCCAGACATTTTGAGTATATGCTCACTGACAGAACTATTCTCTTCCATCTTGCAGCTGTAGAACTTATTGGAGACATCATATCTGTCAATCCGGGCATTTGCTTGAAATATTAACTTCAACTCCTGGAACATCTCATATGCTCCATGACGTTCAAAACGTCGTTGAAGTCCCAGTTCTAAGCCGTAAAGCATGGCACACAGAACTATCGAGTAGTCATCAGCTTTGCTCTGCCAGACGTTCATAACATCTAGCATTGCTCCTGCAGCGGGTTTGGCCACTAGCGGTGCTTGCAGGACGTAATTCTTCTGTGCAGCAATGAGGATAATCCTCAAGTTATGGACCCAGTCCGTGTAGTTGCTACCATCATCTTTCAACTTAGCTTTCTCTAGGAACGCATTAAAATTCAACGGAACAACAGCACGGGCCATCTATCTACAACAACATAGACATGCAAAATACTATCTGGTACTAAGTTCATGATAAATTAAAGTTCAATTAATCAAATTACTTAAGAACTCCCACTTAGATAGACATCCCTATAATCATCTAAGTGATCACGTGATCCATATCAACTAAACCATGTCCGATCATCACGTGAGATGGAGTAGTTTTCAATGCTGAACATCACTATGTTGATCATATCTACTATATGGTTCACGCTCGACCTTTCGGTCTCAGTGTTTCGAGGCCATATCTGCATATGCTTGGCTCGTCAAGTTTAACCCAAGTATTCTGCGTGTGCAAAACTGGCTTGCACCCGTTGTATGTGAATGTAGAGCTTATCACACCCGATCATCACGTGGTGTCTCGGCACGACGAAGTTTTGCAACGGTGCATACTCAGGGAGAACACTTGTACCTTGAAATTTAGTGAGAGATCATCTTATAATGTTACCGCCGTACTAAGCAAAATAAGATGCATAAAAGATAAACATCACATGCAATCAATATAAAGTGATATGATATGGCCATCATCATCTTGTGCCTTTGATCTCCATCTCCAAAGCACCGTCATGATCACCATCGTCACCGGCGCGACACCTTGATCTCCATCGTAGCATCGTTGTCGTCTCGCCAACTATTGCTTCTATGACTATCGCTACCGCTTAGTGATAAAGTAAAGAAATTACATGGCGATTGCATTTCATACAATAAAGCGACAACCATATGGATCCTGCCAGTTGCCGATAACTCCGTTACAAAACATGATCATCTCATACAATAAAATTTAGCATCATGTCTTGACCATATCACATGACAACATGCCCTGCAAAAACAAGTTAGGCGTCCTCTACTTTGTTGTTGCAAGTTTTACGTGGCTGCTACGAGCTGGGCAAGAACCGTTCTTACCTACGCATCAAAAACCATACCGATTTTTTGTCAAGTATGTGCTGTTTTAACCTTCAACAAGGACCGGGTGTAGCCACACTCGATTCAACTAAAGTTGGAGAAACTGACACCCACCAGCCACTTGTGTGCGAAGCACGTCGGTAGAACCAGTCTCGCATAAGCGTACGCGTAATGTCGGTCCGGGCCGCTTCATCCAACAATACTGCCGAATCAAAGTATGACATGCTGGTAAGCAGTATGACTATTATCGCCCACAACTCACTTATGTTCTACTCGTGCATATAACATCTACGCATAAACCTGGCTCGGATGCCACTGTTGGGAAACATAGTAATTTCAAAAAAATTCCTACGCACACGCAAGATCATGGTGATGCATAGCAACGAGAGGGGAGAGTATTGTCCACGTACCCTCGTAGACCGAAAGCGGAAGCGTTACGACAACGCGGTTGATGTAGTCGTACGTCTTCACGATCGACCGATCCTAGTACCGAACGCATGGCACCTCCGTGATCTGCACACGTTCAGTTCGGTGACATCCCACGAACTCACGATCCAATAGAGCTTCGAGGGAGAGCTTCGTTAGCACGACGGCGTGATGACGGTGATGATGAAGTTACCGACGTAGGGCTTCGCCTAAGCACTACGACGATATGACCGAGGTGAATTATGGTGCAGGGGGGCACCGCACACGGCTAAAAACAATGTCTGTTGTCTGTTCTAGGGTGCCCCCTGCCCCCGTATATAAAGGAGTAAGGGGGGAGGCCGGCCGGCCCTTGGTACGCCCAAGGAGAGGAGGAATCCTCCTCCTAGTAGGCGTAGGATTCATCCTTTCCTAGTCCTACTAGGAAGGGGGAAGGGGGAAGGAAGGAGAGGGAGAGGGAGAGGGAAAGAGGGGCCGCACCCCCTCCCCTAGTCCAATTCGGACTCCCCTTGGGAGGGGGCGCGCCACCTCCTGGGCTGCTGCCCTCTCTCCCCTAAGGCCCACTAAGGCCCAATACTTCCCCGGGGGGTTCCGGTAACCCCTCCGGCACTCCGGTTTTCTCCAAAATCACCCGGAACACTTCCGGTGTCTGAATATAGCCGTCCAATATATCGATCTTTATGTCTCAACCATTTCGAGACACCTCGTCATGTCCGTGATCACATCCGGGACTCCGAACTATCTTTGGTACATCACAACACATAAACTCATAATACCGATCGTCACTGAATGTTAAGTGTGCGGACCCTACAGGTTCGAGAACTATGTAGACATGACCGAGACTCATCTCCGGTCAATAACAAATAGCAGAACCTAGATGCTCATATTGGTTCCTACATATTCTACGAAGATCTTTGTCGGTCAAACCGCATAACAACATACGTTGTTCCCTTTGTCATCGGTATGTTACTTGCCGGAGATTCGATCGTTGGTATCTCAATACCTAGTTCAATCTCGTTACCGACAAGTCTCTTTACTCGTTCCATAATGCATCATCCCACAACTAACTCATTAGTCACATTGCTTGTAAGGCTTATAGTGATGTGCATTACCGAGAGGGCCCAGAGATACCTCTCCGACAATCGGAGTGACAAATCCTAATCTTGATCTATGCCAACTCAACAAGTACCATCGGAGACACCTGTAGAGCACCCTTATAATCACCCAGTTACATTGTGACGTTTGGTAGCACACAAAGTGTTCCTCCGGTATTCGGGAGTTGCATAATCTCTTTGTCATAGGAACATGTATAAGCCATGAAGAAAGCAATAGCAATATACTAAACGATCAAATGCGAAGCTAACGGAATGGGTCAAGTCAATCACATCATTCTCTAATGATGTGATCTCGTTAATCAAATGACAACTCATGTCTATGGCTCGGAAACTTAACCATCTTTGATTCAACGAGCTAGTCAAGTAGAGGCATACTAGTGACACTCTGTTTGTCTATGTATTCACACATGTACTAAGTTTCCGGTTAATACTAGCATGAATAATAAACATTTATCATGATATAAGGAAATATAAATAACAACTTTATTATTGCCTCTAGGGCATATTTCCTTCATAATTATGCTTTAGTAAGAATATTGGTGTTAAGGTTTGTGATTCCCTATGCATGCATGAAAGTCAATAATCATGCAATGCAAATTATATCCTACTTGTGGTGCATTATTCGGTGTTAATTATGCTTAATGCTTGCTTATGAGATTATTCGTTTCTTGGTTGGTCGCTTCTTAATCTTTTTGCTAGCCTTCATTTTGCACTAAATATGACCTCTCCTTGTGCATCCAAAGTCCTTTAAACCAGTTTTGCCACATGAGTCCACTATATCTACCTATATGCGGTATTCTTTTGCCGTTCTAAGAAAATTTGCATGTGCCATCTCTAATTTTCAAAATAAACTTCTGTTTTGTTTATTTGTTTCGCTCGCGGAATGGTAACGGGTGGCTAATATTTTCCATGCTGGATGTCTTATTCTCACGATGAGTGTTTATTCACTTGTCATTACACGAGAGTAAGGCAAAGGTTTTAGGGATTCCCAGTCCCGAAATGCAAAAATGAATTTACTTTATGTTGTCAAATAATAAATTCCTTGGAAAGTGTTGGTGTGGAAGGCACCCGCGGATACGGTTAGCCATGGAAAGTGAAAGTATGGTGGAAAAAGGAATAAACTTTATTTTCTGCTTGGGAACCGCCTATGGCATATCCAGCATGGAAAGTGTTCATAGCTCTACGTCGTTCTCGTTGGTGGGATGGATACACCTCCCAAAATGTTTTTATCTCTAATTTTCGCTTTGAGATCTGGCACCTCTACAAATCCCTACTTCCCTCTGCGAAGGGCCTTTCTTTTACTTTATGCAATTTTTATTTTTGAATTTGAGTCGCCATCTTCTCTTAAAAAAGCACCAACTAAGAGGCAATATGATCATGCTTAAGTATTGGGTGTAGCTAATATTCGAGTGTGTTTCATGAATGGATCAATGTTTGAGCATGATGGGCTAGGGATAACTTATTTTAGCGTTGATATTTTGAAAGACATGGTTGCTTGTTGATATTATTGAGTATCTAAATTATTGTGTCAAAACTATACTATTGCTTTGAATCACATAAAAGTCCAAATGTCCATGCTAAAAAGAAAAGAATATGATATGACTTGATAAACAACACTCCACATAAAAAATTCTGTTTTTATCACTTACCTACTCGAGGATGAGCAGGAGTTAAGCTTGGGGATGCTGATACGTCTCCAACGTATCTATAATTTTTGATTGTTCCATGCTGTTTTATTATCAATCTTGGATGTTTTATAATCATTTTATAGTCATTTTATATCATTTTTTGGTACTAACCTATTGACATAGTGCAAGTGCCAGTTGCTAATTTTTCCATGTTTTTTACATCACAGGAAATCATTATCAGACGGAGTCCAAATGCCACGAAACTCCACGATGATTTTTTATGGGCCTGAAGGAACACAACGGGCCCTGGTTGCACCTGGGGGGAGTCCCGAGGAGGGGACAACCCACCAGGGCGTGCCAGGAGACCCAGGCGCGCCCTGGTGGGTTGTGCCCACCTCGGGTGCCCCCCGGCCCACCTCTTTGCTCTATAAATACCCCAAAAATCCAGAAACCTAGGGGAGTCGACGAAATATTCATCCAGCCGCCGCAGAGTCCAGAACCACCAAATCCAATCTAGACACCATCTCGGATGGGGTTCACCACCTCCATTGGTGCCTCCCCGATGATGCGTGAGTAGTTCTTTATAGACCTTCGTGTCCGTAGTTAGTAGCTAGATGGCTTTCTCTCTCTCGCTGAATTCTCAATACAATGGTCTCTTGGAGATCCATATGATGTAACTCTTTTTGCATTGTGTTTGTTGGGATCTGATGAACTTCGAGTTTATGATCAGTTATATCTTTTTATATCCATGGAAGTTATTTGAGTTTCTTTGATCTCTTATATGCATGATCTCTTATAGCCTCGTATTTCTTCTCCTATATTTGGGTTTTGTTTGGCCAACTTGATCTATTTATCTTGCAATGGGAAGAGGTGCCCGGTAGTGGGTTTGATCTTACAGTGCTTGATCCTAGTGACAGAAAGGGAAACGACACATATGTATCATTTCTACTAAGGATAAAAAGATGGGATCTATATCTACGCAATAGATAAACGGATCTTGTCTACATCATGTCATCGTTTTTATTGCATTACTCCATTTTTCCCTGAACTTAATACACTAGATGCATGCTGGATAGCGGTCGATGTGTGGAGTAATAGTAGTAGATGCAGGCAGGAGTCGGTCTACTAATCTTGGACGTGATGCCTATGTAATGATCATTGCCTGGATATCGTCATAATTATTTGAATTCTATCAATTGCCCAATAGTAATTTGTTTACCCACCGTTTGGTATTTTTCTCGAGAGAAGCCACTAGTGAAACATACGGCCCCTGGGTCTTCTTTCTCATATATTTGCTTGTGATCTACTTTTCCTTTGCATTTTTATTCCGATCTATTAAACCAAAAATACAAAAATACTTTGCTGCACTTTATTTTATTTGCGATCTATTATTTCAATCTATTACAATTTCTGGCATCGTTACCCGAAAGGGATTGACAACCTCTTTAACACGTCGGGTTGCGAGGTGTTGTTATTTGTGTGCAGGGGCTGTTTACGTTGTGTTGCTTGGTTCTCCTACTGGTTCGATAACCTTGGTTTCATCACTGAGGGAAATACCTACTGTCGCTGTGCTGCATCATCCCTTCCTCTTTGGGGAAATACCGACGTAGTCCTAGCAGACGCGAGCTTTTCTGGTGCCATAGTCAGGGAGCAATCATCCACAACATGGCTAAACAAATTAATGTTGTGCTTCGCAAGAAGCACGCTTTGACGGTGAAACAAACACCCAAGGGTCAAGTGTTTAAGAAGAAATCAGTGTTCTGGAAATTACATTACTAGGAGATTCTATGTGTATGTCACTGCATGAATGTCATGCACGTAGAGAAGAATGTATGTGAAAGCATCCTTGGTACTCTGCTCAAGATTAAAGGTAAAACAAAGGATGGTGACGGTGCATGACTCGATATGCTTGCTGATCAATCGAAAAGCAAGAGTGAAGCAGAAGATAATAACAAATTCATCCACGCTCGCTAGAGTTACAATTTCAGTACAAAAGAAGCAACAAAGTTCTTCACCTATCTGTTGTCAGTTAAGACACCCTCTTCCTACTCTGCAAACATCAGAAGTCTCGTGGATGTGAGCTCAGGTAAAATGAAGTTGGGACACATGAAGTCACATGATTGCCACGTAATGTTGACACAAATCCTCCCGGTGTCCATCAGTAATCTGATGGACAAAGATATAAGAAACACACTCATTGAATTCTGTGATTTCTTCAACCAACTATGGCAGAAAGTTGTAGATCCTGAAGAGTTGGATCATATGCAAGAGGATATTGCAAGAATATTGTCCAACCTAGAGATGTTCTTCCCACCGTTATTCTTTGATGTCATGGTCCATCTCACTGTGCACTTTGTTGACGAGATAAAGTAGTGTGGTCCTGTGTTTCTTCGCAACATGTATCCCTTCGAGCGGTTCATGGGAATACTGAAGCGCTATTGTCAGAACCAAAACCTGATACGTCTCCAGCGTATCTATAATTTTTGATTGTTCCATACTATTATATTATTATTTTTGGATGTTTTATATACATTATTATGCTATTTTATATTATTTTCGGGACTAACCTATTAACCTAGAGCCCAGAGCCAGTTCCTGTTTTTTCCCTGTTTTTGAGTTTTGCAGAAAAGGAATACCAAACGAAGTCCAAACTGAATAAAGCCTTCGCGATGATTTTCTTGGACCTGAAGACAACCAGGAGACTTGGAGATGAAGTCGAAAGAGCCACGAGGCGGCCACAAGGACGGAGGGCACGCCCAGGGGGTAGGGCGTGCCCCCCACCCTTGTGGGCCCCTCGTGCACCCCCTGACCTAATTCTTTCGCCTATATATACTCTTATATCCCCAAACCAACAGAGTGAGCCACGGAAACTCTTTTCCACCGCCGCAACCTTCTGTACCCGTGAGATCCCATCTAGGGACCTTTTCCGGCACCCTGCCGGAGGGGGATTCGATCACGGCTTCTACATCAACTCTATTGCCCTTCCGATGAAGTGTGAGTAGGTTACCACAGACCTACGGGTCCATAGCTAGTAGCTAGATGGCTTCTTCTATCTCTTTGATTCTCAATACCATGTTCTCCTCGATGTTCTTGGAGATCTATTCGATGTAATACTTTTTTGCAGTGTGTTTTCCGAGATCCGATGAATTTTGGATTTATCATCAGCTTATGTATGAATATTATTTGAATCTCCTCTGAATTCTTATATGCATGATTTGATATCTTTGTAATTCTCTTCAAACTATTAGTTTGGTTTGGCCAACTAGATTGGTTTTTCCTGCAATGGGAGAAGTGCTTAGCTTTGGGTTCAATCTTGCGGTGTCCTTTCCCAGTAACAATAGGGGCAACAATGCACGTATTGTATTGTTGCCATTGAGGATAAAAAGGTGGGGTTTTCATCATATTGCTTGAGTTAATTCCTCTACATCATGTCATCTTGATTAATGCGTTACTCCGCTCTTTATGAACTTAATACTCCAGATGCATGCTGGATAGCGGTAGATGTGTGGAGTAATAGTAGTAGATGCCGAATCGTTTCGGTCTACTTGACACGGACGAGATGCCTATATTCATGATCATTGCCTTAGATATTGTCATAACCTTGCGCTTTTTCTATCAATTGCTCGGCAGTAATTTGTTCACCCACTGTAATATTTTCTATCTTGAGAGAAGCCTCTAGTGAAACCTATGCCCCCCGGGTCTATTTTCCATCATATAAGTTTCTATTTTCCATCATATTAGTTTCTGATCTACTATTTTGCAATCTTTTACTTTCCGTTCCATAAACCAAAAATACCAAAAATATTTGCTCTACCGTTTATCTATCTCTATTAGATCTCACCTTTGCAATTAACCGTGAAGGGATTGACAACCCCTTTATCGGGTTGGGTGCAAGTTGTTTGATTGTTTGTGCAGGTATTCGGTGACTTGTGCATTGTCTCCTACTGGATTGATACCTTGGTTCTCAAACTGACGGAAATACTTATCTCTACTTTGCCGCATCATCCTTTCCTCTTCAAGGGAAAAACCAACGCAAGCTCAAGAAGTAGCAGGAAGAATTTCTGGCGCCGTTGCCGGGGAGATCTACGCCAAGCCAATACATACCAAGTACCCATCATAAACTTTCATCTCTTGCATTACATTATTTGCCATTCGCCTCTCGTTTTCCTCTCCCCCACTTCTAAAATGATTTTCGAAAAGATTTGCCTTTTCTTCGCCTTCTTTCTGTATGTCTTTTTGTTTGTGTTTCCATGTGCCTTCTATTTGCTTGCATCTTTGCTTGCTAAAATCTATTGATATGGATCCACTTAAAGTGTTCTACTTGGATCATCTTCGATCTATTTGTGCTCATGCTGAAACCCCAGCTAGTTTAGTTGAGGAAAAATCTTTAGATGAGCATGCTCATTTTGTACGTCACCGTTTGTCTGAAAAAGGGAGACTGTTATGTAATCAAATAAACTCTTTGCTCTGTTATGCTTGGAATCTTTGTGAAATTATGATTTTACTTGTTGCTCTAAGAACCCTAAAAAACACCTTCCCTACCTATGTGAGTTTAATGATAATGAAATCTTATCTTCTTATGAAAAGGGTGTTTATAGTTACTATGATAACGAACAAATTGAAGAATCTGTTGCTTTTAACGGTGCTCATGAAGTTGCTTCTTTGATTGAAAGTTATGATATTACTCTCTACAAATCTAAAAATTCTGACATACTTAAATATTGCTATGAAAACTATGCTCATAATGCCTATGTTAAGGAGTTTATTTAGAGAATGACCATTGCTTTGGAAGAAAATAATGATATGCATGAATCTATAGATAACTATGATTCCGATGATTTGATTGAAATATCTCTTGATGAACATGATGCCTGCTATTCTTATGGCCATGATGCCAATATTTATGGAGATGAATTTGTTGTAGTTCCTTATGTTAAACATGAGATTATTGCTATTGCATCCATACTTGACAGTTCCTTGAATCAAAAGCATGATTGCAATGATGTTATTATACATTCTATTAATGTCAATTGTGCTAATAATATGCAAAACCCCAAGCTTGGGGATGCTAGTTTTGCTATGTCTGCTACTTATTGCAATGATCATGATTGGGGTGATAATGCTTCTTGTGATCTTGAAAATTTACTTAAGCCTCATGATGAATATGTTTGCTATAATATTGAAAGTGGGTTTGGAAGAGTGTCAACTTTAGGAAATAATGATCCCACTACTTTGGAGATTGATAAGTCTTATGAAATTTTTGATAAAAGTGGGTTTGGAGAGGTCATGACTTTATTTGATGATAATCCCACTATTTTGTAAGAGTGTCAACTTTGCATGCATGTGGATCATGTTGAGAATATTTTATGTGATAGCTATATTGTTGAATTTGATTATGTCCTACATGTAATTATTATGAAAGAGGAAAATATGGTTGTAGAAATTTTCATGTAACTAAATTACCTCTCGTTATGTTGAGATTGCTATTATTTCTTTCTCCTTCTTTGCATATGCTAGTTTTTGCTTGCCTTGATAATTTGTTTGCTTATAAAATGCCTATGCATAGGAAGTATGTTAGACTTAGATGTGTTTGTCACGTGTTTTATGATGCTCTCTTCGTGCTTCAATCTTCCCTTTTATGTGAGCATCATTGAATTCTCATTGCCTAGCTAGGGGCGTTAAACAATAGCGCTTGTTGGCATGCAACCCAATTTTATTTTTTGTTTTTGCTTTTTAGGTTTTGTTTTGCAATAAATAATTCATCTAGCCTCTGTTTAGATGTGGTTTTGTTTTTTAATTAGTGTTTGTGCCAAGTAAGACCTTTGGGATAGCTTACAGTGATAGTTGATTTGATCTTGCTGAAAAACAAAAACTTTTGCTCAGTCCCAGAATTGTTAAAAATCGCTGAAGCATGATAAAATACTGATTCTTTTTGCAGAAGATTTATACATAAATTGTCCCTTTGGTCCTAATTTTTCAAAAAAATTGGAGTTACAGAAGTATTCGAAATATCCAGATTGCTATAGACTATTCTGTTTTTTGACAGATTCTATTTTCTATGTGTTGTTTGCTTATTTTGATGAATCTATGGGTAGTATCGGGGGGTATGAACCATTTAAAAGTTGTAATACAGTAGATATTACACCAATATAAATAAATAATGAGTTCACAACAGTACCAAAAGTGGTGATTTCTTTTCTTAGACTAACGGAGCTTATGAGATTTTCTGTTGAGTTTTGTGCTGTGAAGTTTTCAAGTTTTGGGTATGTATTTGATGGACTATGGAATAAGGAGTGGCAAGAGCCTAAGCTTGGGGATGCCCAAGGCACCCAAGGTAATATTCAAGAACAACCAAGAGCCTAAGCTTGGGGATGCCTTGGAAGGCATCCCCTCTTTCGTCTTCGTCTATCGGTACCTTTACTTGAGGCTATATTTTTATTCACCACATGATATGTGTTTTGCTTGGAGCGTCTTGTATGATTTGAGTCTTTGATTTTTAGTTTGCCACAATCATTCTTGCTGTACACACCTTTTGAGACACACACGCATGAATCATGATTTATTAGAATGCTCTATGTGCTTCACTTATATCTTTTGAGCTAGGCAATTTTGCTCTAGTGCTTCACTTATATCTTTTTAGAGCACGGCGGTGGTTTTATTATAGAAAATGATGAACTCTCATTATTCACTTATATTATTTTGAGAGTCTTTAAACAACATGGTAATTTGCTTTGGTTATAAATTTAGTCCTAATATGATAGGCATCCAAGAGGGATATAATAAAAACTTTCATATATAGTGCATTGAATACTATCAGAAGTTTGATTCCTTATGATTGTTTTGAGATATGAAGATGGTGACATTAGAGTCATGCTAGTGAGTAATTGTGAATTTGAGAAATACTTGTCTTAAAGTTTGTGATTCCCGTAGCATGCACGTATGGTGAACCGTTATGTGATGAAGTCGGAGCATGGATTATTTTTTGATTGTCTTCCTTATGAGTGGCGGTCGAGGACGAGCGATGGTCTTTTCCTACTAATCTATCCCCTAGGAGCATGCGCGTAGTACTTCGTTTCGATAACTAATAGATTTTTGCAATAAGTATGTGAGTTCTATATGACTAATGTTGCTAGCCTCTCTAGTACCGCACAACTTTTGTCGGTGCCATAAACCCACCATATACCTTCCTCAAAACAGCCATCATACCTACCTATTATGGCATTTACATAGCCATCACTACAAAAAAAATACACTTCCGTGATGATACGTGTTTGTCACAGTAGGTCGCGTTTTTTGTCATGCATGTACATCCATGAAAAATTTATGACAGAATCAAGATAGTCATACCTGTGCTTTCGTAGAAGTGTTCCATGACATTACCAAAATTATCATCACGGAAGTGTCCACTTCCATGACGATAAATCGCGCGTCACAGAAGTGCTTTCGTCAAGGGTGACCGACACGTGGCATCCACCGTAACGGAACGCCGTTAAGCTATCAGGTCGGGTTTTGGATCCGATAACCCGTTAACAGCCCCGACCAATGGGGATTTTCCATGTGTAAAATTATCATTGGCTAGAGGAAACACGTGTCGGCTCATCGTTGGGACAGATGTCATCCACTCACTGGACAGAAGGCGCCTATGATACGTCGACACGTGGCATGGCCCAACAGTGGCCCATTCCTGTGAAAAGGCCGGCCCGTTTGACTTGGTCAAAAGCTGGCGGGCCGGCCCATGGAAAGCCTGTTAACGGCCTGTTCGCATATAGCCCATTTACAGCCCGCTAACCCAAGGCCCATTACGCCCTATCCGAATTAGGCCCAGTAGCGTCATCTGGGCCATCCAATATGATTCCAGCCCGTTTTCACTTCTGGCCCATGTATAGCCCATGACGTCTTTCGGCCCATATGAGGCCCTTTGTAACTCTTGGCCCATTAGCGGCCCGTGCCGAAACTGGCCCGTAATGAACAGTGTATTACTTTACACACATTTACGGCCCGTGGTGAAACTGGCCCGTAATGAACAGTGTATCACTTTATACCCATTAACGGCCCGTTATTCCGTTGGGCCGTTTCCAGCCCAAGTTAACTTTCGGCCTTCTGAGGGCCCATTTATTCTTGGGCTCATTTGCAGCATTCGGTTACTTACGGCCCGTTACTGTCATTTTCTGCTTGTGGGCCAAATTCAGCCCGTCGTTACAGTCGGCCCGTTAGTCTGTTGGGCCATTTTCATAGCATCACCAAATACGGCCTATTAACGACCCGTTATGGTCAGCCCATAAAACGTACGATTTCCATTAAAGGCCCGTCTACGGCCCATTAAAGGCCCGTACAAGACCCATAAATGAGTCGGCGGCCCATGGATCCTACGAGACGTAGAAGGCCCATGCATCCTACGAGACGTACAAGGCCCATGGATCCTACGAGACGTAGAAGGCCCATGGATCCTACGAGACGTACAAGGCCCATGGATCCTACGAGACGTAGAAGGCCCATGGATCCGACGGCTCGTGAAGGGCCATGGTCGGGCGAGTTGGCCCCCCGTTTGAACGATATAGCATATTCAAAGAATTATCCTACTCAATACTATACAACAAAGAGATCAAGGCATAGAAAGGTAGAATAATCCTACACTATACAATAAAGAAATTACAACCGATTATACCCGCTGGGCATTATGGTTCGGCACAGGTGATAATAAAGCATACACAAACAGCAAATTACATACACTGGGCAAATACAGCTCATACATCATTGACGCGCATCAACTTAACTCCATTTGAACTATAATCTCTTCAGAAAATAGGATTGGCCGGATTCATATAGCACAAATTTCAGTCTGCAAAATCTCCAATTCCTTCATGGTTACCTCAGTGTCTCTTTTCATTTTTTGACTCCTGCATCTAATACCTGCATGTCCAGTCTCAACTTGTTGATTATACGTTTACAATCATGTACACGTTGTCTTGCCACCTCTAGTTGATGCTCGAGAACATCAGCACATTCCAATTCCAATCCATAATCATTCGGTAACGGCCATACCGCACTGCTCGCAGATCTTTGTGTTGATGTCACTTCATCCTGAAATGTTTCTGTAAGTACACATGACTAGGGCAAAAATATAGTTACAACAGTGAAGCGAACAAGACACTATTTTGTACTACATGGCAAAACAGGACTAACAATAATGTTACACGTCACTTTAAAAAAATGTTACACGTCATGAAGCATAAGCAGGTGATATTTAAAAAATTATAAAAAAGATAGTTTGTGCAGCCTGCATACAGAAATCCCTCTTAGCTCACCAGAGGAGCATGATGTTGGGGCCCAATCGAAAACACAGACAAGTTACAAATTTAGACAGCACGTTGCGTATAAGTAAGCAAGCAGTTGGCCATTCTGTGCCTCAATTAAAGTCTTAGGGAGCATAATGAACATCAGAGGGTTTCATACAAACATACTACAGCAGGCAAAACTATGCAATCATTAGCGTAGTATAAACTAGATTGTGAGCCTCATGCAATAATAGTTGGTTAATAGACTTCAAAGCTTGAGGCACACTTCGCAGAGTAATTAAATGGTAAGGCCTTTAATTATGTCAACTAATAGTGATACAAGTACCGAACATCAGGCATGATTATTTGGGCATCTCATTAACTGAGGACAAATAAAGCAATTGAAAAGAGAAAATTAACTATGCCTGAAACAAACAAGGAATTGAACTGTTGAGTTGCATACAGTGACTTACCTTAGCAGGTTGAAGAGGCTCGGCGCAGCTCCTACTTCTCTTGCAAGGCTCCTTCCTAACATCTTGTACTTGGAAATCCTCAATCTTATCTTCATTGCACCCCCTCTGCAAGGTGACACAAACTAGTTACTCGTCTCCTTGGAAGATAAATATGCATACTTTCCAGTCTGTGAACACAAAAGGATGAGATTATAACAAAACAACACCACATAATGAAACATGCCGCATCTCTTGCACTTGCACACAATGAAATGAGCATGTACTATGTCTGCACTATGTAAAAACTAGGCATACCTTCGAACTGGATCTCCAGGTACTCTTGGAGATCCTACTGTAGTGTACGGCCAAACCTTTATGTCACCTATGAGTTAGACAAGGCCCCACTACAGCAGCCCTTAGTGTTTAAATCGTTGACAAGCTCTGTTAGAGTGTTAGGTCAAGAACAACAAGTAATCAAAGCAAACAGTCCTAGTATGGCTGGCTGATGCAAACAAGCAATTGAATAGATGTGTGAGCAAATCTTACATATCAAGAAAAGAACCAAAGAAGGAGGCTTAAAGACCATCACTTGAGTGACCAGATTTAAGGGGCATTTAAACATCATGTGCAATGTATGAACTAACATAAACATTGCATATTCCAGATTCTACAATGGAATGCACATGTATTAGGTTACGCCATGTATGATGATGCCTAAATGTACTGATAGCAGGCAGGAGTGATTCATCATTGCACGCACAATTTAATTGCAGGTTAAGGGCCAGTTCAATTCCGCCTTTTCAGGGCATATTGTCAAAATAAGCCATAAAAGATGTAAAGAAGTCATTTTTGAGTTATGGGCTTGGGCTTAACTAATTTCGCTTTGGAGGGAGTGTTTCGGGTAGAACCTCACTAAAAATTGAAGGGAAGGGGAATAGTGAAATGACTCTGTCGTCTGCCTATATTACACTCAAAATGCAACTGCTGATGCCCGTGTCACACCCGACCCTCAAGTAAAAACAAACACGCAAGCATTCATTGCCCTGCCCTCTTGCATCTCCTCTCCCCTTTCCCTCTACCTCGATCCCCTGCCTCCAGCACTAGGGTTCCTCCAGCGAGCCGTCGGCACTGGTCCCATCTGGCCTGGTCCTCGATGATGCTATGTCCAGCTAGGCTACATGGCCGGCGGGTAGGGGCAAATCTCCCTGGCTGCTCATCCCTCTGGCGCCGTCCCTCATTCTCATGGTCTCCAGCAGCTGCTCCACTGTGGTTCGTCCAACGCACTGCTCCGGCGGGCGCTGCACAAGTACGGCTGATGCCACACTGCGGCAGAAGGCACCTTATTCCCCCTCCCCTCCTCCCAGGACATGGCCTTGAGGTGCTATTGAAGGATGAGCTCATCCAACAAGGTGAGGATCTCCTCTGATTTTTTGCCAAATTTTCATTCTGATCCACTATACGATGAATTGCTATGAGCTGCTTCTGCTGCTGCTATATGATGCATTGCTATGAGTTGCTCCTGCTGCTGCTATATGATGAATTGCTATGAGCTGCTGCTGCTGTATGATGAGTTGCTAGGAGCTGCTGCTGCTGCTATATGATGAATTGCTATGAGCTGCTGCTGCTACTATATGATGAGTTGCTACAAGCTGCTCCTGCTGCTGCTATATGATGAATTGCTATGAGCTGCTCCTATTGCTGCTATATGATGAATTGCTATGAGCTGCTCCTGCTGCTGCTATATGATGAATTGCTATGAGCTGCTGCTGGTATATGATGAATTGCAGACTGCTGCTGCTGTATGATGAGTTGCTATGAGCTGCTGCAGCTGCTATATGATGCTTTCAGGTGGAGCTGCTATACGATAATAACCAGCCACTTGGACCATCGAATTTCAATAAATAATTGTTCTTCATTTAAATGTGGGTCATGCGTTCTTCGTTTAAATTAGGCAATGGGATCTCTATGGAAAACATTGACCAAAGTAGATTGTGCCAAGTAGATGGTATCTTTGTATTTGCATTTTGAGCAAATAGTGATGGTCTGTTTTCTTATCATATTAATTACTGCACTGGGTTCAATTTGTGATGTTTGCAAGTCAAATTAATTTCCATATGGGCAGCAAAATGAAAAAACATATAATGCAATCTAGACTTTCCACTGATCATACCAAAGATAAGCTGAAAACGCAATGAAAAGAACTGGTTGGCTTATTACATGGAGCTTATATTCACAGGTGCTTATTTTCTTAGGATAACTCATAATAACTGTCCCTAAGAAACTTGGCTTATAGAACTGTCATACAAATAGCATGTCACGATGATTGCAATGCAGGAGTGACGTACCATAGCACACTGTATAGGCTCACCGCTGCCTCTCCTTTTTTTGCGACGTTCCATGAAATTGCCACATACATCTTGTACTTTTTCATTGTGTAACCCTATCTGCAAGTTGACACGGCTAATTTCAGACATCTCTACATGATACTGCATTGCATATCCCTTGCGCATATTTAAACCACCAATTAACGATTGTGTGCGTGCCATAAACTAGCCATGACTCTATATGCTGGACTAGCAGGCACTCTAAGGGAGCCCAATGTAGTGCACTGGAATTCCTACATGCCACCTACGATTTTGTGTAATGTACTTCCCCTGTTCCTAAATATATGTCTTTGTAGAGATTCCAGTATGGACCACATACAGATGTATATAGATGCATTTTCGAGTGTAGATTCACTCATTTTGCTCCGTATGTAGCCTATAGTGGAATCTCTAGAAAGACTTATATTTAGGAACGGAGGTACGAGGTAGTATCATGTATGACATCTACATATCTAATTTAGCAGCCAGTAGTAGAAATCATTGTCTGCACAAAGGGATTACTGGTCGAAAATCCTAGCAAAGCACGCTGGCAGGCACAGAACAATACAAGAGAGAGAGAGAGACGCTTACAAGATCATAGCAATGCCTTAGTCCAGGATCTTGGTTGGCCAAGCTGTTAGATCCAAAAGAAACATCGTCCTTGTAGTTTTTTCCAGCTGCATAACAGGTAACAGCGACTGGTTAGTATATTTGAAGTACATCGGGCAGGTGATGCTGGACGGGTTTAAAGGTGACAAGTACCTAGGCCATGGCGGGTGCTTGGCATCTCTCCAGACGGTGGGAATCAGGTTAGAAACGTTGAGGGTGATGACGCTGCGCTGGCTGTCGGGGTCCGGTAAGGAGATCTAGAACCGCCGAGTAGGGTGTTTGTGGAGCGGCTCCGGTAGGGTGGACTACGGTGTGGGTGAAGCGGATCTGTGGCGGTGGACGAGGGCGTAGGTGAAGCTGCTCCGGTGGTTGGGTTAAGGATGGTGTCGACGACGCGGATCTGCGGCCGTGGACGGGGCGTCAGAAGCTGCTCCGGTGGTTGGGTTAAGGATGGTGTCGACGATGCGGATCTGCGGCCGTGGACGGGGCGTCAGAAGCTGCTCCGGTGGTTGGGTTAAGGATGGTGTCGATGATGCGGATCTGCGGCCGTGGACGGGGCGTCAGAAGCTGCTCCGGTGGTTGGGTTAAGGGTGGTGTCGACGATCCGGATCTGCGGCCGTGGACGGGGCGTCAGAAGCTGCTCCGGTAGGTTGGATGAGGGTGCGAGGAAGCGGATCTGAGGCCGTGGACTTGTGAGTTGGCAAAGCGGCCCCGGTAGGGTTGAGAATGGTATAGGCGAAGCTACTCCGGTAGGGTTGACGATGGTGTCGGCGAAGCGGCTCCGGTAGGGTTGAGGAAGGTGTCGGTGAAGCGGCTCCGGTAGGGTTGAGGAAGGTGTCGGCGAAGAGGATCAGAGGCCATCGACGGGGGCGTCGGTGGGGCGGCTCCTGGGGGTGTGGACGAAGCGTCTCCGGTGGGGAGTACAAATGAGCCGCTGCAGATGCGCGGCGGTTGACGAGAGTACCGGCGAGATCCGGCGCCGTGGACAAAGCCGGCACTGAATGGGCTGTGGTACAGTGGTGGATGAGCAGTCTACTTGTTTCTAGGGGAGGTGGGAGGGGTAGATGCGGCCGCAGAAGCAGATCCGGCGAGGTGGACGCCGCTGGCAGTGAATGGGCTATGGTACGCCGGTGGATGAGCAGTCTAGGGTTTCGAGAGGGGAGGGGAGAAAGGGCAATGAAGTACGGACGGCGTGATGTAAGATGCTCTGGTGCTGTGGAGTTAGTCGTTTTTGCGGGAGGGGGAGAGGAAATGGGGGTGCCGTGTAGTGGGGGAACCGGAAGTTACCAAAGCAGCCCCGACCTATCATGTAGATGAGGGCGGTATTGTAACTGTTGGTCTCCGTGCACCAAGGACAAAAGGGGGATTTCGCATGCTAAAGACTAAGGTGGCGGAAATTTTAGAAGGAGGCGGGAGATTTTGCCGCCCGCGAGATCGTTCGTATCCAGTTTCAACTAATTTTGGACCGTGCTAGCGGGAAGGTCATGCTAGACTGTGTACACGGGGCACGCGTCAGCAGTTAATAATTGGTGTGAAGTCCACCCCAGAAAAAAAGACAATAACTCGGGATGATGCGCCGATAACTTGGACGTTTACACGGGCGCGGCCAATCGTACGAGTGTAGTGGCGCGTTCACAAAAAAGGGATCAAACGCTCAGCCTATGTATTTCTCATGTAAATAGATAATTTAGTGCCATTGGTTATTTACTTTAAACATAATGCATTAACGTGTTAGGGTAGAGGCGCACAAAAAGAAATGGATATTGTAGTCAGCTACTTAAAAGTGTTACCTCATATGATTACATAGCCTCCATTTCATAAATTGCGTACCTGTTGAATTCATATATGAATATTACATATATTACTTAGAAATAGAAACTTAAATCATCCAAGACTAATGAATTTGAATGCAAGAGTAAGAACGGTGCATATACATGATAGCTACATTGGTTGTTTGAAGAAACATCACTGTAACTTTGGCATGCACAACTGAAAAGGTTTATTTAAATAGAAAAAAATGTGATATGTGAGTGTCCAATCTTTATAGCGTTGAATCGATATTGTACCTTTGGCCACGATACGAAGTAGATATTGACTTATGTTCAAGCGATGCACGTCCACGATCGCTAGATAGTGATACGCGAATGAATTTTGCAATCTCTCTCACACGCATACATATCTCATTTCCCTATGGGCATCGGAATCACACACGCGCACTTCGTGTATTTCTCTCCCTCCCTCAGGGTTAAATTCGTCTTTCTACCCCGTCCTACAAGTCTCTCACACAGAAACACACACGCTCTCTATGTCTAACACGCCCACCAAATTAATTCCGCCCACCCACAACCACTAATGTCTCAAAGTATAATAATGTCTCTCACACATATGCTATCTACCTATCCCTTAATATAGCTGGATATGTGTCACACAAACTCCTTCTCCCTACTAGCAAGATGCCCATGCATTGCACGGAACATCAAGATGCATTTGTATGAGAAGTTTATCTTGTGGGAGAAAAGGATGAATGAGGGAATGCCTTATTTGCAAATGCGGAGAGGGGTGTGGGTATCTTTTTGCAAAATTGCCATAGTTTCCTTCCTGTCCGTCGGATATAAATCGGATGGCCTATATTGCAGGATGGCAGGAACACCATCATCACCAACTCTGTTTTTTATAAGAGTAGAGATATGTGAGTGTCACTGCCCCCCCCCCCACACACACCCACACTTCCCAACACCGAAGGAGTAGGGTGACACCTCGATCTTGATACTAATCTATCGACTGGCTTCGCTCTCAAACATACACACACACACACTACCCAGCACCGAAGGAGTAGGGTGGCACATCGATCTTGATAATAATCTATCTACTCCTCTTTCAAACACACACACACACACACTCACTAGTTGTGCCTCTGTGCCTACCGCGCACACTCTCGATACGTCTTTCTCTCCCTCCCCCCCAACAATGACAGCAGAAGGGTGACAACTCGATCGGATCATAATCTGTCAATTGGTTTCTCTCTCAAACACTGTGTCTCGATGCCTCGCTCGGTAGCCCCCTCGATATGTAGACTTCTTGCGCGCGCACAGCTGTAGTGACGATGACGCTGAACCCAGTGTGCCTTGTTTTTACTGGCCTCATGTGATAGTTTTCACCCTGTTTTCTGTTAATTAACAAGGCAACCTTTTCTTTGTTACTACTAGTGAATCTGAAATCATTCGGGGCAGACATAAAATATATCACTTCAACCCAATTATCGCAACAACTATTTTAAAAGAAATTAGCTAGCTGCCCGTGCGTTGCACGGAACATCAAGATGCATTTGTATGTGTAGTTTATCTTGTGAGAGAAAAGGTTGAACGAGGGAAGGCCTTATTTGCGAATGTGGAGAGACGTGTGGGTATATTTTTGCAAAATTGCCATAGTTTCTTTCCTATCCGTTAGATATAAATCCGACGGCCTATATTGCAGGACGGCATGCACACCATCATCACCAACTCTGTTTTCTACTCCCTCCGTCCGAAAATACTTGTCATCAAAATGGATAAAAAGAGATGTATCTAAAACTAAAATACGTCTAGATACATTTCCTTTTATCCATTTTGATGACAAGTATTTCCGGACGGAGGGAGTATTTGTCTTTTTAGAGATTTCAACAAGTGACTATGACCGGACCTTACCAACATACTCAAAAAAGTAGTCCATAATTTTGATGTTACCCTCTTTTCTTGGCGGTGCAGTGCCATCTGGATACCTCATAAATAAATCAAGGACAAATCTGACCCCTTCCTGAAAAGACATACGGAGCAAAATGAGTGAATCTACACTCTAAAATATGTCTACATACACATCCGTATGTGGTAGTCCATTTGAAATCTGAAAAAGACAAATATTTAGGAACGAATGGAGTATATATAAGAGTAGACATGGAGATATATCTCCAGCATGGTCTACAACAAAAATGTGCTGGGCTGGTTAGCGCCGGATGCTCGCAACGCGATGACATGAGTTCGAATTCTGTCTTTTAACTTTATATTTTTATATTATATATTACTCTACTTATTTAATATATACTTCTTTCGCTACTGTACTGACAGTGGAACCCACAGAGTACTTAGAATACAAGATTAAGGATGGACTTGTTTCTTTTTAACTTTCTGTACGAAGTTGTAGCCACCCTGCAAGTCACGTGTACACTGTACATGCAATTAACTTTTTATAGAGGGACAATCATACAGGCAATTAACTCAAATGGATTGGATGTCACTCTATTATTTCCAGCATAAAGAGCATCTCCAACGGCAGCCGGCAAATTTCCTCCCGCTTCCTTAAGCGGAGGACGACATCAAATGCCAGCGGCATACATTTTTACAACTCTAACCAACCAGATGAAATTCGTGCAAACACGGACTGATTTCATATAAGCATGAAGGATTTCGTATAAAAAGCCGGATCTTCATATAAACATGATGGATTTCATTACATTTACATGAAAAGAGGTGCCAATCCGGCTCTCTTGTATAATTAATACTCCCTCCGTCCGGAAATACTTGTCCTAGAAATGGATGTATCTAGACTTATTTTAGTTCTAAATGGCCGCCCGCGGATCCCTTTGTCTTCCTCATGTCCGTCAGACACTTGCGGGTCGACGAAGGTGCTCGGAGGAGACGAAGCAGCAAAGAAACCACCTGAATCCGCGGTCGTCGCCTCGGCGGTGGCCTTCATGGGTCCCAAGTGGCGGCGGCCTCCCGTGTTCTACTTCTCCTCGATGATGGCGGCAGACACGGAGAAGCTGGCCACTGACTCGTCACTCTCCACGCACCCGGCTTCTGTGTCTGCCTGCATGGCACTGCCGCAGGCACGGGAGGCGCGCCCACACACACGGGAGGCGCGGCCACCGCAGACACTGGTGGCGCGATACGACGCGGCAGCGACGGCACCCGTACCAGCGTGCTAGCCGCCGTGCCGGCGTCGAGCAACTCGCCACTCCTCATCGAGTTGAACTGGAGCGGCGAGTTGCTGAACCACGCGCCTGCTTGGGGCGGCAACTGGCTCCGTCGGGCCAAGCGAGGTTGGTGAAGCACCGAGTGGCCTCGCCCGTATCCGAAGGGCTCGGCGGGCCACCCAGCCGGGTAATATGCTGGAGAACGGCTCATCGGAAGCCATCGGAAGAGTGGGGAAAATGGTGAAGGAGGAGATGGGGGAGCGGCGGAGGGGTGTGATTCTTGTCCGCTGTCTGTCTGGCCTCGTGTAAATAGAGGGCGGACGGTAGGAGCTTGGCCGGCGTCTGGCCTCGTTTAAACTGAGGGCGGACGGGAGGAGCTCGGCCGGTGTTTCGTTTAATTCCGGCCTGCTCATGAACGGACATGTGGCTGGAGTAGGATTCTCGGTTTGCATGCGGGTTTAACGGAGGGGTTTAATGGAGGCGCCGGGCGTGCAGCGGGCGGCGCAGTACTATTCGATTTGACAGCAGTAATGAGCCATCAAATCACAAAGGCCCTCGCCTCTCGTGAAACCGACCGAGCTAGACTGCCCCGCCCTCTAGCCTTTTAAAAAATGTATATACTCCACTTTTGTACAGTAGTAGTATCGATGGATTGCTCCATGGAGCAAAACTTGAAATTAAAAAAAAGGTGGTACATATAGAGAGCGCTCGTTGCCAAATTATGCATATAGTACTATTAAAAAGGCTTGTCACAATAATGGTGTCCAGCACAAGTGCACAACCCACCCCTCAAATAAAACTAAGCACCCTAGAATTTTTTGACAAAACTAAGCACCCTGAAATTCTTTGACAACTAAACTGCTGGCTATATGATGTTGCCTACAATGAGGCCTATCCAACGCAGGACTTCTTTGTCGTTACCAAAGTCTACAGTAACGAATTTGACTAGGTTGCTCTCGAGGAAGTCCTTAAAATCCTGGCACTCAACGTCGGCATGGCATATGTGGTAGACCAAGCATAAGTCATTCACGCAAACCTGGATCACGGCGGGCTTCTTCCTCTCTTCGTCCTTTAGATCCTTCTCTCGTCCCAGGACTGTGGTGTACTCAACATCTAGCCCAGCGACCCACTCATCATCCGAGTCTTCAAACATGCGTCTGAAGCGAGAAAGGCATCCTTTCACCGTCGCGGAAGAACGGGTGTAGATGACGTCGAACTCATCGCCGGTGATGGTTCTAGCCTTGTACTCACCGCCGATCGGGGAGATTTGGGACGCCATGGATTTGGGAGGAGGGTTAGGATTAGTGGAACTTCCGTAATGTGAATGGACGGGACGACTAGGAGCGAACCGCCGTAGTATTGAAGGACGTGTGGGGACGAGTAGGAGCGAACTGCCAGCGTGCGAATGGCAGGGTAGTGGCTTTCCATTCTCCCATGACACGGGCTTCCGAGATCCCTTGGATCTGAGATCGAACGGTTGCATGGCGTGATTCTAGACCTATGGGTGAATATCCTATCCTGGAGGGTTATTCTGCAAATTTTCAGCAACTTAGCATGCGACCGTTTGATCTCAGATCCAAGGGCTGCCAGCAGCCCGTATCGTGGTCGCGCCTACCACGACCGTCGCGTCGCTCATGCGGTCGCGCCCTTGGAGATTTAACACGGTGCGTTAGGCTATCTGATGTTGGCATGTCATACATAGTCATCACTTAGTCACTCATACTACAACAAGGTTTTGGCTATAAGGTTGGCTATAAGTGTATTTTTTACTTCTCTCTATCTCTTTCTTCGTACTCCCTCCGTCCCATAATATAAGAACGTTTTTGACACTAGTGTAGTGCCAAAAACGTTCTTATATTATGGGACACAGGGAGTACTAGTATTTATTACATTGCCAAGGAGTGACCTCTTCCAATGAAATGGTGTTGCTAAGTTTGCTTCATTTAATTAGCTATAGACTCAAAATTGTCTTTTCACCTAGGTACACGCGCTTAGCACCGTTTCTTCCTTGGGTCACCAAACTAGTCTCTCACTTCTTGATTAACTTGCCACATTAGACTTTATGCCTATGTGGCAAGCTTAAGCACATGTAGGAGCAAGTAAGTACAATAGTCCGCTTTACATGGCATTTTTGCATATGTGGAGGAAAGAGAGGCAAGGAAAAAGTGGAGAAGTGGGCTCTCATGCATGAGCCAGCCTCTACTACATGGTGGAGCATTGGGAGAGGCACCTGTAAGGAGGTGGTCAGGAATCAGGAGACTCACGCCGGTCGTAGCGCCGTAGTTAAAATGATAATGGCATGTCAAATCATGGGGCCCCACCTGTCCATCAGTAACTCGCTGTCAAATCACACAGCCCTACGTTTGCAGCAGCCTACTCCCTCGTCTTCTCACGTCTCTGTCGAACCGACTAGGCGGAACTGCCCCGCCTACCGCGCAGGAAAAGCCCGCGCACTATACTCCCTCCGTCTAGGTGACCAAGGTGGAGAGGAAAACGAGAGAACTTAATGTTTAGTATTTGCTAAGGCTGGTTGTAATGGTACTAGCCTTAGCAATTTTGATGAGGTGTCATAGAATTAAATGAAGAAAGAGAGAGAGTTGAGTAGTATGTGTCATACATGGCAATGAATAAAGTACTACATGATACTAATATATGATACATGGCGCAGGAGTACTAAGTATTATTAATACAATTTTGCTAGAACTCATCTAGATGAGATATAATTTGGTCTCATTCATCTTTTATAGCCATTGGATGTGATGCTATATAAGATGCGTGTGTGCTGATGTGGGTTGTATTTGTTCTTGTGCAACGAACTGACCACTGCATGTCATGTTTGATAGTCTCAAGTCATTAAAAGCATACAAGCCCCACATCTCTTCTTGGTTGATTCCTCTATTTATGTCAAAAAACAAGAAACAACGTGAGAGTTAATGCACCACGCCTATGTGTTTACTATTTGGTTTTCGTAAGATGACTTAATACTCACCTAGACGGAGGGAGTATTCGATTTGACAGCGGGCGGCGCAGTTCCCGATACGGCTTTAATGCAGACGAGGGAGGGAGTAGCGGTTCCCGATATGTTGAACGGCCAATGCATCCTCCTTCAATTAATGCATGAGGGAAGTAATGGGAGGAGGTCCGGGAAAAGAGGCTACACCATATGAATGCAACGCAGTTTGCCCTCATTGCCCTCATATAAAGGCGCCCCTCCATTCCAATGCATCTACCACATCGCACGCACCTAAGCATTTGCCTAAGCACTTACACTAAGCGCAGAACCGCTCACTCCAGACCCATGGCGGCGATGCGCGTGAGCGGCCAGAGGCTGCGCCAGATGGTCCACGACGCCGGCCTGCGGCATGGCGCCGAGGATCGTCTCCAGACGGTGTTGGAGATCGGCTGGTGGATGGCCGCCGTCGACGCCAACTACGACTCTCAGTTGGACCAGATGATCGTTGCCACCAGCAACAAGTTCACCGTCCTCAAGAAGCTCGCGGACGACATCGTCGTACTCCTCCAGCCCGCGCGCCTGGGCTCCTCACTGCCTGCCACCCTAATCGGCCTCCATGTCCGGAACCTCTTTCAAGCACTGGTGGCTGTGTGACTGCCTGCCGACGCCATGAAGAATGTCCACCTGGAGGTCGTGCTCGCCGCGAGGCGCCTCGCCCTGCAAGAATTTGTCGACCTACACATCCACGTGTACGAGCAAATCGTGTACATAGGTATCTACAAGGCCAGTGAGGACGCTACGACGTTGGCCTTCCTCAACCGGCTGGAAGCCTTGGATGCCTTTGCTGAGAAGCACCTCGACCTCACCACAAAAGCCGCCGGTCGATGGCCCGGCGCACTAAGTTGAGGAGGAGGAGGAGGTCGTACGTTCGTGGATCCATCTTTCTTCTTGCCTTCTGTAACCACCACTACGATCGCATCATCGTGGCCTTAATTCTTATTGTGCTGTTGCATTCTCGTTCCAGTCAATACCGACATGTGCGATCCCTTTGCTTAATTATATGCATCACTGTAACTAGTACTCCATCCGTCAATTTATAAGTTGTGATTACCTTTTCCATCAACTTCGTGCAACGCGCGGGCATCTTGCTAGAAACACTAGAATATGTCTAGATAATCCGTATGTGATAGTCCATTTGAAATCTCAAAAAAGACAAATATTTAGGTACGGAGGGAGTAATATATTAGGAGTATATCAAAACAATAGTGATTTCTTTCAAGTTTGTGAACAAATACTACTATTCTACTACTTTGGATCCGTCGCAACGCACGGGCACATTGCTGGTAAAAGGAAAAGGCCTGCCGCGTTCGCGTCGCACCCCCACACGCCCGGGAGTCGGGAGTACAACACGGCCCGTCCGGCACGACACATAGCTTAGGGAAGGCGTGTTGCCTAGCATTTTCACTTTCATGTGGGACCGCAGTTGAGCAAATCGACACCCCGCCCGCCGCCGGGTTGGAAAACAGAAACGAGGGGAAGATCTAGTTGTAGCACGGAAGCCAAGAAATTTGGTGTCAGACAGGGCTCGTTGATAGAGTAGGAGCATTCCGTACTAGTACTACTCCTACTAGTACCAAGTTTGTACTCCTAATACTATATTACTAATACTACCACTATACAACTAGTAGGTACGTGCATGGCACAACATCGTAGGAACAAAAAAGGGGAAGATCTTGTTTTGGGTGATTTATCTTTTTTTCAATCAACGTAGTATGAATAATATGATGTGGGGGGCACCCATGAAGCTTATGTGGCTTGGTTGCATGGCTACGGAAGGTTAGAGAAAAATAAATAGATAATGTGTTTAGAGTGCACTCCGCTAAATAGATATACTTTGGATCCATTGCAACGGACCGACACATCTATATCTATACCCCCTATATAGTGTGTGAAAAACTTTGAAAGTTGGTCGTTGGATGAAGCCAACCCGATAGTACAAAGATGGCAAATCCGAGCACTACTGGCCGTTGGATATCATCCACCAGATTCTGCCACATGTATAATCTAGAAGACTCCATGGTTGAACTTAATTCATGACTAACTTTGCCACAACTAAGCTTAGGAAAAGTTATTAGTTCTTCAAAATGAGAGCCACAAGTTGGCAAGCCTAAGGGAATCTTGCCACATTTTTTGTGTGTATCTCATGTGGGACCTTAGTGTGGCTTGCCTAAGGTGTGGCTTGAACCAAACACTCACCTAAGTTAATCAAACTTGCCTAACCTTACATTCCACCAGATTTTGCCACATGTTAGAATCCAGAAAGCTCCACATGTAGAAGCATAATGCACAAATCACCAGAATCTCATGCGTGCAATGCACGTGTACCTTACTAGTTCTAGTTGGTAGTAGTAAGAAACAAATTCCAGTTTTGGCACGAGCTCGCTCGTACTGCGGGAGCACCACAAGGCCTGCCGCAGGAGTTACATTTCCTTCTCGGGGCCCACGAGATCGAACTTCAGTGGCTTAGTGCCCGGCCTATGAATCAATGACATGCGGACCTTAAATGCGGCTGGCCCACATGTCATTCTCATGGTGGTGGCGTGGTTCGCGACTCACTCGTTCGAGATGAACCGGCCGGTGGTGGCGTGGCCGTGGCGAGGGTGCCACAGCTGGGCGTCGGGGCGTTACGAGGCGTAGATGGCCACACCGGCGGGTACTACCTGTAGTACCTAAGTACTCCAGCTGAGGATTGATGACCGGGATGAAATGTGTCACAGCCGCTGGATGAAAATTCAATGGTGCGGGACTACGGATCGGAGCACAGTAGCAGAGCAGGCAAACCGCGTCCAATCGGGTGTGTCTGTGGTAGAAAGTTGATGGTCGCCGCAGTTCAGCTGGCCCGCATGTCATGCACACAAAGGCAGAGGAGCGGTGGGGCTGAGAGGGATGAGGGGCACCTCGGGGGGATGAGGATCCCCTGACACGAACAATCCTACCATTCTGTCACTGACATGTGGGACCCATAAGCGTGGGTCCCACCTGTCAGCGAAGGAAAGGCAGGGCAAGGCAGTGATAGCCACGTCAGAGGATCCATGTCCACGTCGGGGGACGTCGTGCCGTGGGTTGGAGCGGCGTCGTGGGAATCGCGTGTGGGTGTGGCAGTGGTAGAAACAAGAAACGTGATGGTCGCCGTGGTTCAACTTCCATGGACAAGCTGTCATGTCTACTGACACATGTATATCAAAACTAGAGTGTTTATATTTCAAGCACGTGAACAAGTATTATTCTACTACTTTGGATCCATTGCAATGCTCGGGCCAGCACATTGGTAGTAGTAGTGTCCATCTCTATCTCTAGAGGCCTTCCCTCGTTCAACCTTTTCTCTCACAAGATAAACTACTCATACAAATGCATCTTGATGTTCCGTGGAACGCACGAGGATGTTTCCTTGGGGGTCTCTCCAGCGCGGCGTGGCCGTAGTTGCAAGTTGACGCCCCTTGAGATGCCGACGTTGAGGGGCACTCGGATTTCCTCCGATGAGCAAGTAAGATGAGTTTGATCACGTAGTAAATGCATTCTAAAGACTACTTCTGTGTCCATTTCCTAATTCTCCCCCTGCCCACTGTTTCGCAGGTTAGGCTCGGTGCGAGTGGAGATTGGCTTGCATATGTACGGGAGGGTACCAACATCAATTTGCACAACATTTACAATGGTGACACCGTTCCCGTAGAACCTTTGTCCAACATTGGGATCAGCCATGCAACGGGCCACCGCATGAATTGGTACGATGGAACCACGGTGAGATTGAATAAGATAACACGAACCTTGAACATGGCGGTCAAAGGCAGACCATGCTGTCTGCGGCCGATTTGTCGCAGTACGAGTAGGAAGACGTTGTGCTTCTTTCTAACCGCATCTTCGCGGTGACAAACCAGGGGACTTATTTTGTATGGGACACATCCTACGATATACTCCCTCTCTCCCAGTTTATTTGTTTTGAATCTTTTCGTTTTATAAGTTTCAAATTCAAATTTAGAGCTCCCCATCACATGTTGAGATTACAATGTCCATTAAATCTCGAGTTTGGCACGAGTTCGTGCTGCGGGAGCACCACAAGCCCTGGCGCAGGAGTTACATTTCCCTCACAGGGCCGTCGGGACTGAGCTTCAGTGCCTTACTACACCTACCTTTGAGTCAATAACATGTGGACCCGATAGGTGACTGGTCCACATGTAATGCTCCCGTAGGCAGAGGGGCAGTGGGGCCAAGAGGGGTGAGCCGCAGGTCGGGGGACGTGTGGTTTCATGGGTTCGAGCGCCGTCGTGGGAATCGCGGGTGGCTGTGGTAGAAACTTGATGCTCGCCGCATTTTAGGTGGCCCACATGTCATGCACACAAAGGCAGAGGGGCAGTGCGGCCGAGAGGGGTGAGGCGCACGTCGGGGGGTGTGGTGCCGTGGGTTGGAGAGGCGTCGTGGGAATCGCGAGATGAAACGTGATGGTCGCCGTAGTTGAACTTCCATGGACAAGCTGTCATGTCTACAGACACATGCACTGCATACCGATCACTGGAAGGAGTAGCAGAGAAAGCTATATATGCGGATAAATAGTTCCTTATAGTCAAGCGGACCCACGCTACTACTCTGTTCCAAAGACATGCACACCATCAAAATAGTCCATCTATATCAATATACACCGAGAGGGAATAATTTTTTTTACAAGAGATGAGATAGTTCATCCATCCATAATGCCCTCCTGCTGGTGCAGCCTTTTCTTCTTCTTCTTGTTGTTGTTGTTGTTGTTGTTGTTGTTGTTGTTGTTGTTGTTGTTGTTGTTGTTGTTGTTGTTGTTGTTGTTGTTGTTGTTGTTGTTGTTGTTCTCATTCTCTGTGGGAGACGGCTTCGCAACAAGCTCTTTGGACCTTGCAGCTATCTCGAAACTCACACGGGCATCGAGGGTAGCATATTTTATCCGCTCGTACGTCAAGGGATAATTCTCCCATCCAGACGACCTTAATGCCACCGTCTCGTCACCCTTCTGAAGATTTGTACCGAGCACAAAATTTGCTACGTCAAATAGGAATGGTGTCTGTTTATCACAATCTTCTACAGGAATTTTGATTCTGGTTTGTAGGTCAACAATGCTTTTCAAATCAAGGTTGTACGGCTCCAGCTTCTGTTTGTCCCCTTCGATGGCTGCCCCACAGAAGTATACATCCTCCCGAGACAAGAAATCGTGAAGCTCACCTGGTATGGAGGGCGAGTGTATGATGTGGTACACCAAAACATCATCTTCGAGGCACAGCTGAAGGACGGCGGCGCGCTGGATCTTCCCAGGGGCACGCTCCATGTACTCTGCATCGAGACCGATGACCCTCGTCTCTACCTTTTCGAGGGAGTTGGATACATTGTTGATCCACTGCCGAACAACCCTTGGGTGGACGGTGACGGTGGCAACTATGCGCATCGAGCCTTCGACGAGGACATGTTGGACGCTAAAAACCAGCATCTCTATCTCTTTCGCCATTTGGAACCGCTGGAACGGAGGGCTATGGTTTGGAGAATTAGGATTAGATGGCTAGTCTAACTGAAGTAGTAGATGATTATTTAAAGAGGTTAAAACAATGTGAACGCAGTGGGGTTTGGATGCAAATGAAGACGAAGGGGAGGTGAAGAAGCCGAGGAGAATCGGTTCCCGATGGAGAAGTAAATGGGAGAAGTGGCGTGCAGGCAGTTGATTAGACGACAAGGTAGACTAAACGAAAAGGCTATGCGGGTAGACTGATGAGTCGTACCTGTTCGTGTACGTGCCCATCCTTCCTGATAGGTGGGACCTATGCAAACAGATAAAAAAAATGTGTCGTAGTTTTTTTTGAGCGCGTGAGTGGGAGACACAACATTCTCTGGTTAAGGAATACTCCCTCCGTTTAGGTGAGTATAAGTCACCTTATGAAAATCAGGTGTGGAACGATCTGCATGCCATCCTTGATGCACCAGAACGACCACTGCATGCATCGCGGCAGGGCGTTGATTGGGCATGCACGAGAATTTGGTTCTGCTCGCAATATGGATGATACTTGAACGATGAAGTGAACAGGCATGCTAGCACGGGAGACCTATTTCCGCTATACAATACTGGAGTACTCATGTTCCTACTAGTAGTAGTAGTACAACTGTGGTACACTTGATGGTCAAAATACTATTCATCCGGTCCTCACAGTGAAGTGACAACACCCTGCGCCTGACACTAGTCCAGGCGGCGTGTTCGGGTTACCAAAGTCAGCCTCACCCCGTGCACTGTGCAGTTTGTCACCGCCGCTGTACAGCACATTGGCGCCTCGCCTCATCTCCCTCTCCGCTCCCATAGCACCACTCCATCTCCATCTCCTTCTCCTTCTCCGTCTCCGTCTCCATCTCACTGTGCCCCCGTGTACCATCGCCTCACTCGCCTCCCCCAGTACCACTATTCCCTCGCTAGCCGCTCCGGCACCGACATCCTTCTCCCCCGTAAATCAAGCCCCCTTCCAAACCCCACCATGGCCGAATGCGAACCGCGCAGCATCCATATGAGCCGCGATTGGAGCAATCTCCCCAGTGACATCCTCGACCTCTGTTGTTCGTGTATGGATATGTTGAGCGCCCTGCGGCTGGCTGCATGCTCGAGGGGCATGCACACGGCCATCGTCGAAGCGAGGCCTAAGCTTTTGAAGACACCCTGCTTGCTGCTATCTGGTCTTGCGAGATTGGCTCACCATGATACGGAGGCGTGCATGATGCCCCTCGACTTCAATCCGATCTCCATTAGCCGAAACTTCTTTGCAGGTATGTAGTGGGTCGCCGTACATCATTTCCCTCAACATCGATCCGATCACCATCGCCCGAAACTTCTTGGCAGGTATGTACTGGGTCGGCATGAACTCCCACTGGATGGCTGCCTTCAGAGAAGACGGTAAAAAGTTGGTGCTCGTGAACTTCCAGACCTCCCATGGGATTATCCTTCCTCCGTTGGATTATATAGAGTATTACCATCGCGGTCCAAGTCATCTAGATTACTACGTCAGTTGGACGGACCTTGTTTTGCAGAAGATTGTAATCTGCCAAGTGCCCACACAACATGCGAATTACGTAGACTTCAAGCTAATTGCCTTGTTCGACCGCGGGCTCGCCTATCTTTACGCCGGTGCCTTCTTTAGCTGGAGACAACTCGGCTCGCAGTGGATCATCATCAAAGCTGATACACACTTCTGTGATGCTATTGAACACAATGGCATCATCTACGCGATCGACAAAGCAGATGGCACCACGTATTGCTGGGACGACGCGTGTAAGTTGTTTCCGTCTCATGTTAATAATGACGCCATGACACTGTTTGAACTTTTTGTGATGATTGGCATATCCCTGTTTGAGCAGAATTTGAGTAGAACTATGGCAATGTATTAGAGACGCCGTAAATCAGCTATATTTGGAATGAGTTAATTCATGCGATTGTGACCATGTCATTACAGCCAAATTGTACCCTAAATAATCAAACGGTTAGGAATATATGGATATTATCCTTATTTGACAGTAATCTATATACTACTACTAAATATGAGTGTGTATCAATGGCCATGTTAGTTTCCTCATTTTCATGATGTAGAAACATGCACCACACTGTTGGTTTCATCTAACCATACATTAGGGAAGTAAATGTGCATATGGAGAACACTATATTTGGAAGTAGTGAAATCCTGCAATGCTTACCATGTGTACATACCTATATTCGCCCTTCAGCAATCAATGGCTAGAATAATATCCTCACAAAATTTTTGCCCACAGAACACGAGTATATAACAATGCATGGTCTGTCAGTTACCTTGAAGAATTTGTTTGTGAGGATAGAACATGATTACTCCCTTCGTTCCCAAATATTTGTCTTTCTAGAGATTTTAACAAGTGACTACATACGAAGCAAAATTAGTGAATCTACACTCTAAAATATGTCTACATACATCCGTATGTTGTGTCTATTTGAAATGCCTAGAAAGACAAATATTTGGGAACGGAGGGAGTACATAACATGCATGACATGGTAGTTTCCTGTGAAGAATCGATTGCGAGATAACATGAGTATAACCATGCATGGCACTTCTATATTTTCGAACCCAGTATACATTTCCCTGTATTTTCCTCCCAGTTCCAACAGGGACATATCAATGCTGTTTCTTGCATTATCCTACTCATACTCTGAACAATGCTGATCTTACATTAACAATGCCTGTCCTTTTTGATATGATGCAGTGTCCCTACAGTTACTACCCTTTGTAATCACACCACCTTTGCCAAAAACAAGGAAGCACAACTGGTTCCTCGCTCGATCAGACGACGGCAAAAGACTGATGATCATTCGGACACATGAGCGGGAAAAGTTATATTGCAAAAACCCCACTGTATACAAGCACCGTGTAATACGTGAGTATCCGGACAGTGGCTGTTACGTCTATGAGCAGGATACCAGCTTGTTGGGGCCTTTAGGATTTTTTAGTTGGAGGCGGGTAAACAGCCTTGGTTCACACTCTCTGTTTCTCGGACTCAATTATCCGATTAACCAGGAGGTCACCGTTGGCAAGGACCTTGATGGCAGAGAGGCTCTGTTTGCTATGGAAAACTGTGTCTACACGGCGAGCCCTAGGAGTTCGGGAGCAAACTCCCCTGATTGTCAACGATACAGCCTGCAGCCAAAAGAAGGTGAGAATGACAAAGGCATCCGGATTAACTTTGATCCTTGGATGTCTCAATTACGACAGGCAGTGATGTGGTTCAAGCCTTCAGGTTGATAGGTAATTGGGAAGTTGCATCGAAAGGGTGGAGTACTGGTGTGTCTGGATCACTGGTCGCTGAAGCGGGGCTGCAAATTATGATGGTGTTGGATCATCTCTTCGAATGACTTTGTTGTCTTTGCTGCTGGTTCTGGATGGGTAGTTCTTTCTTTTGTTATGCATATTCCTTGTCATTTGGTCATCCTCGTCTATGTCACTCTTACTATGTAATAGTTGCTTCTTTTTAGAATGTCATTCTCGTCTGGATCACAAGAGTCTGAGCGCTGCAGATGGGTGCGTTTTGGTGGTGTAGCAAGACTTCTTATGAACTATCATGTCTTGCTGTTTATGTCAGTAGTAGTCACTAGTCAGTGTTTGAATGTTGTATATATCGTTGTTTCGAACTGTTTATTGTCTCGAACTACTGGTGGGCTAAATGAGGGCATCACCATTCTCTAGTGTTCAGAGTATATCTCCTTTTTTCAAGTTATATTATTTGAGCTCAGTGTCTTTTCGATGATGTACACTTGTTTGGGCCAGTGAGGTGTAGTTGAATATGGGCCGAGTAGTAACGCAATGCCAAACAGGTCAATTATGACTCTCAGGACGGGCTCTCAAAAGATCCTGAAAAAAAGGCCGGGCTCTCCAAAAAAGAAAGAATAAGGCCGTGCTCGAAATTCATGCTACCTTTTCATCCCCAGTCTCCCGCCCCTCCCCCACCTCTGGAATCTCGATTCCTACTCCAGTTCCCCCAAATCCCCCTCCTGTACTCCCTGTACTCAAGTGCACTATCATGTCGCCGGTCAACGCGGATCTCTGAGCCAGAGATCCTGAGGTCCGTCCTGCCTTCGGTCGCTGCGTGCTGTCGCTCAACAGTGGCATGGCGGCGCTTGACGACCAGTTTGCCGGCAAAGTGCTGATGGTAACCATCAACGGCGACCGGCCTCCCGTCTCGCCGAACGACCTTGTCAAAGCTCTTGGCATTGCGCACGGCATCCAAATAAGTGACTTGCTCGTCGAAGTCTGTCCGCCACCGGCTGATTTCTTCGTCAGGTTCCGGACAACTTTCGACTGCAGTCGTGTGTTCGAATCTTCCCGGCGTTTGTTCTGCGATGGCGCACTGGTGAGCTTTGATCGGTGGCACTCAGGATGGGGCTCGGTGCCCTCTGAGCTTGAGTTTTTAACAAAGCTTACCTTCCACGGCATGCCTCGACGTGCTTGGAACAGCGAGTCCATGAACGAGCTTATCAACGACCTTGGAGGTGAGCTCGTAAGTATGTTTGTTCCTCCAGACAGCTGGGCTCTGACGGTTATGGCATGGATGAAGAAGCCGTCCACCATACCGAAGGTGATTGGTGTTGAGATACCGGTGCAGGAACCGGGGTTGTACTATTCGTCGCCACCAAGGCCGCTGCGGACCACGTTAGGGATGTACCTGTATCGAGTGTTCGTGCATGTCGAAGAAGTGGTCAATCCATCAATCGAAGTCCTGCCGCCGCCGCTGGTGCCAGGGTCCGTCGACGACGTCCATTACAGGAGTCAACGTCAGACTTTCCCCGTGTTGCTCGGAACGATGGATGGCACAGGGCCTACTCCATCGCGCGGCGGAGGCCACTGCTTCTTTGGGAGAAGAGGCAGGGCTGGCTGCCTGGATGTGCTCTAATTTGAGGTAACAACTGAATCTTGTCAGATACTAGTTAAATCCGAGCTATGGGTGTGAAGCACTGATATGCCAATACATTTGATTGTGACCTGTTCTAATTTTGTACCTGAACTTTTTTTAGAAAGGGCTGTACGTCAACTTAATGTGCTAGCGGAACTTATTGTGTTGTCTGTCTGTTTTCTTTGCACAACATTTAAGATATTTCCCCGTCATTGGTAAAGACGATGAACCGTTATGTACGACTTCGTTGGTTTCAACATAGCCCTTCCCGTAGCGATCCACTGCTTCCATCCTGATTGTGCCGCCTGCGTGAAATTTTTGTATGCAAGTTCAGTGTGCTATGATGTTCTATATGATTGTGTCAACTATATAAGTTTTTACTGAGCATCAGCAATGCATATGGCTGAAAGATGTATTTACGAGCATCGACCGATGGGTCTCTCTCTCTCTCTCTATCTCTCTCTCTCTCTCTCACACACACACACGCACGCACGCACACACATGCGCACACGCACAAGTGGGACCTGTTGAATTATTTATTTGCACGTGACAGCTTTTAATTAGGTTCCACTGTAATCTAACTTTTTTCTTAAGTTATTAATTGAGCTCAGTGACTTGAAAAAGTTGTACAGAAGCCTTGTTTGGGCCTTTCCGGCGTCGCTGAATGTGGGCTGAGTAACCATGTTAGGTTCTACTGTACTACACAGGCCTTTTTTTCAACATCAGCAATGCAATTGGGCCGACAGTTGTACACAATATCCGGGTCAACTTGTTATTCTCCGCCCCGCTGGGCTGCAAACTTTTGTAGGAGGTATGCATTAGGCTTAACAAGAAAATGGAGTTGAAGAAATAATAAATGGGATGTAATTATAATAACTGGACAGTTACTATGCTCCAGACACGTAATTAGTTTGAAAAATATATTATTTTTGGAATTTGAAAATTTTAATTTCATTACTTGTTGCGCGCGCAATATTTCGTTGGATTTTAACGTAATACAACTTTATTTTGAAATTATATTTAACCTGACTAGAAATTTCGGATAAAAATATTTCGGATCCCATCAAAATGTGGGAATTTTTTTTGAATTCTGTTTTGAGCGGTTGTTTGAAATTATTAATCGTTGTCCTAGCTAGAAGTTGGGCTGTACTTTTAACAAACTGTAAATGGGCTGTAGTAAATTCCATTAGAATTAAAAAATGGGTTGTACATTCTTACAAATCGCAAATGGGCTATATATTCTCTGCCAAATCCGAGCTGTGGGCCTACTAAGTTGACGCGTACCAAGGGCTTTGTCAACTTAGTCAATATAAACGATTCCAGCTGCAGTGATCGTACGATGTCCATCCAACGGCCGTAGTGCTTCTTCAACCTCTGGTCTTCTTGCTCCAGCCGCCCAAAGCAGCGCCGGTCGTGTCGCGTGCTCCTGCCTCCCGTGGCCGGCTGTGATGCCGCGGAGGCCTCACCACCCCGTACTACTCCCACGCTGGCCAGGCCATCCCTCTACTCACCCACACCCCCTGTTATTCTGCGGCGACGGCAGCCTCACACCGCAGCCGAACCAGTGAACCCTCGTACTCCTCTCCGCGCGGGCTTCCACTGCCGCGTCTTCCCCGGCTCCGCGTCGTCCCCTTCCTAGGCCTCGCCATCGTCCAGACCACCGCCCCGGTGCTCTCGGCGCGGCGTGGTCAACATGGTCAACGACCGACTTCCATCGGAAGAGTACTGTACGTGGAGAGGCGGACAGCTGGGTCCAAGCGGCCGCAAGGAAGTGCCTCCTTATTACGTGCAAAATAATTATTCCTCCACCTGACAGCAGGGACCCACCGGACGGGCCACCTTATTTCGCGAAAAAACGTTTCCCCCTCACTGCTGGGACCCACCGGACGGGCCAGCTTATTTCGCGAAAAAAACATTCCCCCCGCTGTCAGCTCGGACCCATCGGAAGTGCCTCCTTATTACACAAAAAATGAATACTCCCCCTGCTAGCTGGGACCCACCAAGGTGGGAGGCTGACTTGTGGGCCTACTAAGTTGACTGGGATGGGGGCCTTTGTCAACTTTAGTCAATATGAACGATTCTAGCTCCAGTGACCGTACGATGTCCATCCAACGGCCGTAGTGCTTCTTCAACCTCTGGTCTTCTTGCTCCAGCCGCCCAAAGCAGCGCCGGTCGTGTCGCATGCTCCTGCCTCCCGTGGCCGGCTGTGCTACCGCGTAGGCCTCACCGCCCCCTACTATTCCCACCGCTGGCCAGGCCTTGCGGCGACGGCAGCCTCACACCACAGCCGAACAAGTGAACCCTCGTACTCTCCGCGTGGGCTTCCACTGCCGCGTCGTCCCCGACTCCCCGTCGTCCCCTTCCTAGGCCTCACCGTCGTCCATTGTCCTGGTGCTCTCGGCGCGACGTGGTCAACGTGGTCAAGGAATGACTTCCATCAGACGTGGACTGTACGTGGAGAGGCTGACAGCTGGGTCCACGGCCGCAGCAAGGAAGTGCCTCCTTATTACGCGGGAAATAATGATTCCTCCACCTGACAACGGGGACCCACCGGACGGGCCACCATATTTTGCGAAAAAAATGTTTCCCCTGACTGCGGGGACCCACCAGCTACATCTTCGCACGCAAGGAAGTGCGTCCGGGCAAAACAAAAACGATTCGCCCCCCTGACTGCTGGGACCCACCAGCTACATCTTCGCAGGCAAGGAAGTGCCTGACAGTCGGTACCCACCTGGTCGAAGCGTACGCAGCATTGTCATTCTTGTCGCGAATGTGTACGTACATACTGGTCGATGTAGAGGCGCCCACATGTCGTAGTAGAGGCGCGCACGTAGCATGTACACGTACGTACAGCAGCCAGTGTGCAGGAAAGAAAATACGGCCACGTACGTACATACGGGCAGGGTCTCGAACGCCTACTCGCGCATACGTACGGCCAGGGCTCATGTACATGGCTGGGTCGGAATGGAGATACAGCGTCGTCGTCGTGTTCATGGGGTGCCAACCAGCTGGGTCAGAACGGAATGCGTCATCGTGTTCATCGAGAGGGCTTGGACGGAACAGCCGATGGAAACGAGGCCTGGCGTACCGCAGAACGGAGGAAACGGCCTTGTGTTCGACCGGCCACGTTTGAAACGGGATCTTGTTCATCGGGAGGGGTCTGGCGTACCGCAAAACGGAGGAAACAGACCTCCTACGGTCGAAACGGGGGTCCTGTCGATCGGGAGGGGTGTGGCGTACCGCAAAACGGAGGAAACGGACTTGTGTTGGAGCGCTACGGTCGAAACGGGGGTCCTGTTCATCGGGTGGGGTGTGGCGTACCGCAAAATGGGACTCCACGGGACACTGTTCATCTCCACCGTCGACCCCCTCCAGCCTCCACGGGCTACTGTTCATCCACCGTCGACCTCCTCCAGCCACCACCTGCGACTGTTCATCCACGGGCTCCTGTTCATCCAGCCTCCACCACGCGCTACTCCACCGGCTACTGTTCAACCAGCCCTCTCCACGGGCTCCTGTTCAACCACCCCTCCACGGGCTACTATTCATCCAGCCCTCCACCGTCTATTGTTCATTCTGCCCTCCACGAGGTGGTCCTGTTCATCCTGCCCTCCACGGGGTCCTTTTCATCCAGCCCCAACCGACTCGATCGATCGGGGTCCTGTTCGTCCAAAGGCAACACCACGGGGTCCTGTTCATCCACCCCCACCGGGAACTGTTCATCCAAACCCCCCAGCAACGCTCACTGTTCATCCAGAGGCAGCATCGATCGGCTTCAGTTAGCAGCAGTAGCGAAGGAATCGCTCGATCGGGTTCAGTTAACAGCCATTGATCGATCGCTCGGGTTCAGTAACACGTAGCCTGCAGTGCAATCGCTCGGGTTCAGTTAGAGCCCAAGGTCTCGCTCGGGTTCAGTTAGAGCCAACGCCTCGCACACACGCGCGTACGTGTACGAGAGAAACACGGATCGCTCGGCCCCCGACCACCCACCATAACCGGGAACTCCCCGAAATTTTCCTCGCCCTCGCTTCTACCATGGTTTTTTCCGTCATGGACGGCCCAAAGAATGTCATGCAGCTGCGTCTCCGGCCCGCCCAGGATGAAAAGCTCATTTTCTGTCATGATTTTGTGTCATAGAAGTAGGAGCCCACCACATCTATGATGATACGGGGTTTTGTCACAATTATCGTCATAGAAGTGTCATATGTATGACATAATTTTTTTTCGTTCGGCCCAAAATGTCATGGATGTGTCTTTTTTTGTAGTGCATTCCAAGATATATTGCCATGCAACTTTCCACCGTTCCGTTTATTATGACATGTTCCATCATTGTCATATTGCTTTGCATGATCATGTAGTTGATATCGTATTTGTGGCAAAGCCACCGTTCATGATTCTTTCATACATGTCACTCCTGATTCGTTGCACATCCCGGTACACCGCTAGAGGCATTCATATAGAGTCATATTTTGTTCTAAGTATCGAGTTGTAATTCTTGAGTTGTAAGTAAATAAAAGTGTGATGATCTTCATTATTTGAGCATTGTCCCATGTGAGGAAAGGATGATGGAGACTATGATTCCCCCACAAGTCGGGATGAAACTCCGGACGAAAAAAGAAGGCCAAAAAAATGAGAGAAAAGAGAGAAGGGGCAATGTTACTATCCTTTTACCACACTTGTGCTTTAAAGTAGCACCATGATCTTCATGATAGTGAGTCTCCTATATTGTCACTTTCATATATTAGTGGGAATTTTTCATAATAGAACTTGGCTTGTATATTCCAATGATGGGCTTCCTCAAATTGCCCTAGGTCTTCGTGAGCAAGCAAGTTGCATGATCCATTGCATGGCAATCCCTACTCACTCACATTGATATCTATTGATGGGCATCTCCATAGCCCGTTGATACGCCTAGTTGATGTGAGACTATCTCCTTCTTTCTGTCTTCTCCACAACCACCGCCTATTCCACCTATAGTGCTATGTCCATGGCTCACGCTCATGTATTGCGTGAAAGTTGAAAAAGTTTGAGAATATCAAAAGTATGAAACAATTGCTTGGCTTTTCATCGGGGTTGTGCATGATTTAAATATTTTGTGTGATGAAGATGGAGCATAGCCAGACTATATGATTTTGTAGGGATAAGCTTTCTTTGGCCATGTTATTTTGAGAAGACATAATTGCCTTGTTAGTATGCTTCAACTATTATTGTTTTTATGTCAACATTAAACTTTGTTTTGAATCATACGGATCTGAACATTCATGCCACAACAAAGAAATTACATGGATAAGTATGTTAGGTAGCATTCCACATCAAAAAATCTGTTTGTATCATTTTTCTACTCGAGGGCGAGCAGGAATTAAGCTTGGGGATGCTTGATACGTCTCCAACGTATCTATAATTTTTGATTGTTCCATGCTATTATATTATCTGTTTTGGATGTTTTATATACATTATTATGCTATTTTATATTATTTTTGGTACTAACCTATTAACCTAGTGCCTAGTGCCAGTTCCTGTTTTTCCCTGTTTTTGAGTTTTGCAGACAAGGAATACCACACGGAGTCCTGATAATCCCCAAGTGCAGGGAATCATCATAGCAATTCCCAAAGGTGGAAGTTATAAGTATGGAGTATCGAACCCACAAGTAGCTAAAGGTAAGATCAATATTCTCTCAAGTCCTATCTGCCACTGATACGACTCTACATACACCGAACGTTTGCTTCCAACTAGAAACGAGAAATAAAACTACGTTGTGGGTATGAAGAGGATAACTTTGCATGATATCGGAGAGCTAAAACATAAAAGTAGGTGCTGTTATCATTAATTTAGAATATACTACTAAATATTATAAATAGCGAGTGTGGAATAATGATGGGTCGGTGTGCGGAATTATCCTAGGCAATTGTTAACAAGACCGGTAGTCGTCATTGCAATTTCATATGAGGGAGAGGCATAAGCTAACATACTTTCTCTTCTTGGATCATATGCACTTATGATTGGAACTCTAGCAATCATCTGCAACTACTAAAGATCATTAAGGTAAAACCCAACCATAGCATTAAAGCATCAAGTCCCCTTTATCCCATACGCAACAACCCCCTTACTCGGGTTTATGCATCTGTCACTCAAGCATCCCACTATAAGCGAATCATAAACATATTGCAACACCCTACAGCGGGAATCCCTCATGCTTGCGTGACACGGAGGGCACAATAGGACAGCACCAAAATAAAACATACAACTCGTACCAATCTAGATCATCAATCAACCCAAAGACAAAGGATATATACTCAAAACATCATAGGATGGCAACACATCATTGGATCATAATATGTGGCATAAAGCACCATGTTCAAGTAGGGATTGCAGCGGGGTACGAGAGAGTGGACCGCGTAAAATAGATGAGGATGGTGATGATGAGGGTGATGTTGACGAAGACGATCACCGCGGCGATGATTCCCCTCCCGATGGCACTCCGGTGCCACCGGGAGAGAGGAGGAGAGGTTCTCCCCCTTGTACTTCCTCCTCCGTGGCCTCCCCCCTAAACGGGGAGAGGTTCTCCCTCGGGTCCTTGGCCTTCATGGCGATGATGGCCCCTCCGGGATCCTCCTCCATGGCCTCCGGTGAAGATGGCCCCCTCCGGCAGGGTGCCAGAGAGGGCCTAGATTGATTTCTCGTGGCTACAGAGGCTTGCGGTGGCGGAACTTCCGATCTAGGTTATTTTCTGGAGGTTTCTGCATTTATAGGAATTTTTGGCATGGGTCTCACGTCATGGGGGGTCTCCGAGTCGTCCACGAGATAGGGGCCCACGCCCAGGGGGTGGGCGCGCCCCCACCCTCGTGGAAAGCCCGAGACTCTTCTGGCCCAACTCTTTTACTCCGGGGGCTTCTTTTGGTCCATAAAAAATCATCAAAATTGGCACGTCAATTGGACTCCGTTTGGTATTACTTTTCTGCGATACTCAAAAACAAGGAAAAAACAGAAACTGGCACTAGGCTCTAGGTTAATAGGTTAGTCCCAAAAATCATATAAAATATCATATAAATGCATATAAAACATCTAAGATGGATAATATAATAGCTTTAATACTTCATAAATTATAGATACGTTGGAGACGTATCAGCATCCCCAAGCTTAATTCCTGCTCGTCCTCGAGTAGGTAAATGATTAAAGAAATAATTTATGAAGTGTGAATGCTAGCAGGTGCACAAGTTTGATCAATGATAATTTCAATCACATTTTCTAGCATCATTATATGTCATAATAGTAGCTCATCTCAGAAAACTTTTCATGATCAAGTAACAAGCTATTCACATGTTAAAGTATAGATCATAAAGTTTCTTGAAAACTAACAAACAGTGCTCTTAGTCATCAAACAATTGCAATTCATCTTATTTTTGGGAAGGGTCTATGTAAGAGCTTTGATTCAGCAAACTCCACATAAGCAACTATCATTTAATCTTTCACAATTGCTAACACTCATGTGATATTTATGGGTTCAAAGTTTTAATCAGACACAGAGAAAGATAGGGGATTATAGTTTCGCCTCCCAACCTTTTACCTCAAGGGTAATGTCAACAATAATAATTTATGAAAACCTACATCCAAGTGGATATATATATCCGGATCGCTCCAACACAAAGTGCTTGCCAAAGGAAAAAGTGTAGAAAGGAAAGGTGAGGATCACCATGACTCTTGTATAAGGGTAGAAGATAAAAGTAAAAGATAAGCCCTCCGCAGAGGGAAGCAGAGGTTGTCATGCGCTTTTATGGTTGGATGCACAAAATCTTAATGCAAAAGAACTTCACTTTATATTGCTGCTTGTGATAAAGACCTTTATTATGTAGTCCGTCGCTTTTATTTCTTCCCTATCACAAATTCGTATAAAGCTTATTTTCTTCGCACTAATAGATCATACGTATTTAGAGAGCAATTTTTATTGGATGCACAGATGACAACTTACTTGAAGGATCTTACTCAATCCTTAGGTAGGTATGGTGGACTCTCATGGCAAAACTGGTTTAAGGGATGTTTGGAAGCACAAGTAGTATTTCTACTTGGTCCAAAGAATTTGGCTAGCATGAGAGGGAAAGGCAAGCTCAACATGTTGGATGATCCAAGACAATATAACGTTTCGGATATAGGAAAACATAACCCATTAAGTTGTCTTCCTTGTCCAACATCAACCTTTTAGCCTGTCCTATTTTAATGAGTGCTCACAATTACAAAAGATGTCCAAGATAGTATATTTATATGTGAAATCTCTCTTCCTTCAATATTCTTTCATGAATTGTTCAAGTGACCAATTCTGTGTTTGCTAACTTTCAATAAGTTTACTACCTATACTTATTCTGTGTGAAGTCATTACTCCCCATGGTATAAGCATATGAAACATATATAAATTCGGATTTCTGATATTCAATTCATTCAACCATTTACTCATAGGATATATGTGAAGCACGTGAGTAAATGACAACCTACTCCAAAAAGATATAAGTGAAGAACACTGAGTAGTGAAATAATTAACTAGCCATGGGAGGATTATTTTTCACTCAAGATTTCATATCCAATGATTTTATTCAAACAGCAAGTAAAATTGAAAATACACTCCAAGCAAAACACATATCATGTGACGAATAAAAATATAGCTCCGAGTAAGGTATACCGATAGTTTTGAAGACGAAAGAGGGGATGCCTTCTGGGGCATCCCCAAGCTTAGGTGCTTGAGTCTTACTTGAATATTACCTTGGGGTTCCTTGGGCATCCCAAAGCTTAGGGTCTTTCCGCTCCTTATTCTCCTCATATCGATATCTCACCCAAAGCTTGAAAACTTCAATCACACAAAACTTAACGGAACTTCGTGAGATAGGTTAGTATGATAAAGAGTAAACCATTCACTTTGGTACTGTCAAAGACAAGGTTCATAATTGTTCTCACACAATACCTACTGTACCATATAATTTCTACAATTTATATTGAGAAATATAATCCATAGAAACTAGAAAACAAGCAAACTATGCAATGAAAACAGAATCTGTCAGAAACAGAACAGTCTGTAATGATCTAAACAGCAACCATACTTCTGCTACTCCAAAAATTATGAAATAAATTGGTGGACTTGAGTAATTTGTCTATTAATATTCTTAAAAAATAATCAACTCAAAATCACTCTTATGTAAAAAAATGGCAGCTAATCTCGTGAGCGCAAAGTTTCTGTTTTTTACAGCAAGATCACATTAACTTTCACCCAAGTCTTCCCAAAGGTCTTACTTGGCACTTTATTGAAAAAAAGCTATAAAACATGATTACTACAGTAGCTTAATCATTTAAACACACAAAAACAGTAAGGGTAAATATTGGGTTGTCTCCCAACAAGCGTTTTTCTTTAATGCCTTTTAGCTAGGCATGATGATTTCAATGATGCTCACATAAAAGAAAAGAATTGAAACATAAAGAGAGCATCATGAAGAATATGACTAGAACATTTGAATCTAACACACTTCCTATGCCGAGGGATTTTGTGAACACATAATTTATAGTAACAAGAATCAACTAGCATAGGAAGGCAAAACAAGTATAACTTCAAAACTTTAAGCACATAGAGAGGAAACTTGATATTATTGCAACCCTACAAGGATATATTCCTCCCTCATAATAACTTTCAGTAGTACCATGAATGAATTCAACAATATAACCATCACATAAATCATTCTTTTCACGATCTTCAAGCATAGAGATTTTTCTACTCTCCACATAAGCAAAATTCTTCTCATTCAGAATAGTGGGATCACTAATTCCTAAAGTTGACACTCTTCCAAACCCGCTTTAGATGATAGTATTATTCATACTCCAAAAGATATAAGTGAATTTCATGGATCATTCTACAATTAATATAGTCTAACCAATATCCAAGCTCAAAATATATAAGTGAAGCACACGAAGCATTCTATAAAACCATACTCAAAAGATTTAAGTGAAGCACAAAGAGCATTCTATAAGGTCATACTCAAAAGATATAAGTGAAGCACACGAAGCATTCTATAAAACCATACTCAAAAGATTTAAGTGAAGCACAAAGAGCATTCTATAAGGTCATACTCAAAAGATATAAGTGAAGCACATGAATCATTATAAAAATTGATGAAGGGACATCTCATACTAGCATGGTTCTTAAAGAAAAAGAAAAACACAAAGGACACAAATCATGTGAACAAAACAAAAACCGAGGTATACCGATAATTGTTGAAGAAGAAAGATGGGATGCCAACCGGGGCATCCCCAAGCTTAGATGCTTGAGTATCCTTGGAATATTTACTTGGGGTGGCTTGGGCATCCCAAGCTTGAACTATTGCCTCTCTTTATTCTTCTCACATGGGTAACTCCTCGTTTTTCGAACACTTCATCCACAAAAACTTAACAAAAGCTTTGTGAGATCCGTTAGTATACTAAAGCAAAACACTACCTTTAGGTACTGTTGCAAACTCATTCCAATTTGATATTAGCACTTTATATACAGTATTCCAACTTCACCATGGTTCATACCCCCTGATACTACCCATAGATTCATCAAAATAAGCGATCAACACATAGAAAACGGAATCTGTCAAAAACAGGACAGTTTGTAGTAATCTCGAAGTTTAGTAAACTTCTGTAACTCCAAAAAATTCTAAAAAAATATGACAATTTAATTTTTTTACACAAGTAATGTTCAAAAAGTTTCAGACCCATTTGACTTTCCAGTAAAAAAAATAAATTCACGCGCTACAGCCAAAGTTTCTGTTTTCGTACTGCACAAAGTAAACAAGCAATCTAATCATCCTAAAACCAAAGCCTGGCACATTATTTTTATAATACAATGGATATATACAAGGGGATAATTATTTTCAGAGAAGCTTCCATGAAATTTTTTACATTGTTTCCATGAGCATGAACACAAGTGTTCGAGGTCGACCCTCACTTCTCCAATGCATAACCTTCCAATCACTTCTCTTATTGAAAAACTTTTTAGGCATGAGAGGCAAGTATTTTTTTGTATTTGCATTCTTTTAATTTATTTATTTTGTATGTTTCACCCACAACTAAATAGAAACAAAAAGGAAAAACAAAATCTACTTAGTGAAGAAAGCAAACAAGCACACACGAGAATATCAACCCCATGCTATTGCTCCCCGGCAACGGCGCCAGAAAAGAGCTTGATAATCCTCAAGTGCAGGGAATCATCATAGAAATTCCCAAAGGTGGAAGTTATAAGTATGGAGTGTCGAACCCACAAGGAGCTAAAGGTAAGATCAATATTCTCTCAAGTCCTATCTGCCACTGATACGAATCTACGTACACCGAACGTTTGCTTCCAACTAGAAACCAGAAATAAAACTACGTTGTGGGTATGAAGACGATAACTTTGCATGATATCGAAGAGCTAAAACATAAAAGCAGGTGCTGTTATCATTAAGTTAGAATATATTACTAAATATTATAAATAGTGAGTGTGGAATAATGATGGGTCGGTGTGCGGAATTATCCTAGGCAATTATTAACAAGACTGGTAGTCGTCATTGCAATTTCATATGAGGGAGAGGCATAAGCTAACATACTTTCTCTTCTTGGATAATGTGCACTTATGATTGGAACTCTAGCAAGCATCCGCAACTACTAAAGATCATTAAGGTAAAACCCAACCATAGCATTAAAGCATCAAGTCCCCTTTATCCCATACGCAACAACCCCCTTACTCGGGTTTATGCTTCTGTCACTCAAGCAACCCACTATAAACGAATCATAAACGTATTGCAACACCCTACAGCGGGAATCCCTCACGCTTGCATGACACGGAGGGCACAATAGGACAGCACCGAAATAAAACATACAACTCGTACCAATCTAGATCATCAATCAACCCAAAGACAAAGGATATCTACTCAAAACATCATAGGATGGCAACACATCATTGGATCATAATATGTGGCATAAAGAACCATGTTCAAGTAGGGATTACAGCGGGGTGCGGGAGAGTGGACCGCGTAAAATAGATGAGGATGGTGATGTTGATGAAGACGATCACCGCGGTGATGATTCCCCTCCCGATGGCACTCCGGCGCCACCGGGAGAGAGGAGGAGAGGTTCCCCCCCTTCTACTTCCTCCTCCATGGCCTCCCCCCTAGACGGGGAGAGGTTCTCCCTCTGGTCCTTGGCCTTCATGGCGATGATGGCCCCTCCGGGATCCTCCTCCATGGCCTTCGGTGATGATGGCCCCCTTCGGCAGGCTTGCGGCGGCGGAGCTTCCGATCTAGGTATTTTCTGGAGGTTTCTGTATTTATAGGAGTTTTTGGCGTAGGTCTCACGCCAGGGGGGTCTCCGACTCGTCCATGAGATAGGGGCCCACGCCCAGGGGGGTGGGTGCGCCCCCACCCTCGTGGACAGCCCAGGACTCTTCTGGCCCAACTCTTTTACTCCGGGGGCTTCTTTTGGTCCATAAAAAATCATCAAAAATTGGCACGTCAATTGGACTCCGTTTGGTATTCCTTTTCTGCGATCCTCAAAAACAAGGAAAAACCAGAAACTGACACTGGGCTCTAGGTTAATAGGTTAGTCCCAAAAATCATATAAAATATCATATAAATGCATATAAAACATCTAAGATGGATAATATAATAGCATGAATACTTCATAAATTATAGATACGTTGGAGACGTATCAAGTCCAAACGGAATAAAACCTTCGCGATGATTTTTTCTTGGACTAGAAGACAACCAGAAGACTTTGAGATGAAGTGGGAGGAGCCACGAAGCGGGCACAAGGACAGAGGGCGCGCCCAGGGGGGTTGGGCGCGCCTAGGGGGGTAGGACGTGCCCCACCCTTGTGGGCCCCTCGTGCAGCCCCTGACCTAATTCTTTCGCCAATATATACTCTTATAACCCCAAACCAACAGAGAGAGCCATGAAAACACTTTTCCACCGCCGCAACCTTCTGTACCCGTGAGATCCCATCTAGGGACCTTTTCCGGCACCCTGCCGGAGGGGGATTCGATCACGGAGGGCTTCTACATCAACTCTATTGCCCTTCCGATGAAGCGTGAGTAGTTTACCACAAACCTACAGGTCCATAGCTAGTAGCTAGATGGCGTTTTCTCTCCCTTTGATTCTCAATACCATGTTCTCCTCGATGTTCTTGGAGATCTATTTGATGTAATACTTTTTTGCTGTGTGTTTGTCTAGATCCGATGAATTGTGGATTTATGATCAGCTTATCTATGAATATTATTTGAATCTCCTCTGAATTCTTATATGCATGATTTGATATCTTTGTAATTCTCTTCGAACTATCGTTTTGGTTTGGCCAACTAGAGTGGTTTTTCTTGCAATGGGAGAAGTTCTTAGCTTTGGGTTCAATCTTGCGGTGTCCTTTCCCAGTGATAGTAGGGGCAGCAAGGCACATATTGTACTGTTGCCATCAAGGATAAAAAGATGGGGTTTTCATCATATTGCTTGAGTTAATTCCTCTACATCATGTCATCTTGCTTAATGCGTTACTCCGTTCTTTATGAACTTAATACTCTAGATGCATGCTGGATAGCGGTCGATGTGTGGAGTAATAGTAGTAGATGCAAAATCGTTTCGGTCTACATGACACGGACGTGATGCCTATATTCATGATCATTGCCTTAGATATCGTCATAACCTTCCGCTTTTCTATCAATTGCTCGGCAGTAATTTGTTCACCCACCATAATATTTTTTTATCTTGAGAGAAGCCTCTAGTGAAACCTACGGCCCCCAGGTCTATTTTCCATCATATAAGTTTCTATTTTCCATCATATTAGTTTACGATCTACTATTGTGCAATCTTTTACTTTCCGTTCCATAAACGAAAAATACCAAAAATATTTGCTTTACTGTTTATCTATCTCTACTAGATCTCACCTTTGCAATTAACCATGAAGGGATTGACAACCCCTTTATCGCGTTGGGTGCAAGTTGTTTGATTGTTTGTGCAGGTATTTGGTGACTTGTGTGTTGTCTCCTACTAGATTGATACCTTGGTTCTCAAACTGAGGGAAATACTTATATCTACTTTGCTGCATCACCCTTTCCTCTTCAAGGGAAAAACCAACGCAAGCTCAAGAAGTAGCAAAACCATCCAGAGGCAAGCATCCTAAAAGGTTATACTGCGGAGGACGTGGTTGAGTTTTGCACCAAATACATGAAACAAAGACCTATAGGTTTTCCCCTCTCTCGCCACGAGGGAAGGCTCAAAGGTAAGCCGGTCCTTGCTGGCACGCAAAAGGCTGCACCCAGAGAATTGGCAGAGAAAGCCCATTTGACGGTACTGCTTAACAACCCAGTTCTCAGCGCTTATGCCGAAGAACACTTGGCGGAGATATGCCAAAGCTTCTTACCAATGGTGTATCCATTAGATGCGGAGATGAAGGAGCACACTAAGAACTACGCGGAATGGCTGAAGAATCGTTTGGCACAAGGATCCATTGATGACATTGCTACGTGGTTGGCACAAAAGCCATCACGTACGGTGTTGACGTACCAAGAATATGACATAAATGGCTACACGTTCTACACTGAGGAACGTGATGAAAAGAACTCATATCAAAATAGCTATGTTCAAATAGAATGCATGACTGTAAATGAAGCTGATAAAAGGGTATACTATGGAACCATCAAAGAGATTTGGGAGCTTAACTATGTGAAAGTTAACGTGGCATTATTCAGGTGCACATGGATCCCTCTTAGTCAGGTAAAGGTTGATGATTACAGGAAGACCTGTGTTAACAGGACAACGATGGCATATCACGCGGACCCTTTCATGCTTGCCAGCGATGCTACCCGGATTTTCTATGCGGAAGACCCCTTGCATAAGAACTGCCATGCAGTGATGCATGGGAAGAGGAGGGTACTGGGTGTCGAGGATGTTACCGATGAGGACAAGTACGATGAAGTTGCTGAGTTGCCAGCCAAGGGATCACGCACCCCTCTAACAGAGAAGCGTAAAATCATCAGAAAACCCAAGTTACCCCATGTACATGGGAATTAAGCCATGAGACTAGTTTCTATGCCTACCCTGCAACTTAATTCGTTCAATTTAGAACTGTCGCATGTACTGAATTTGTGAGTTATGCCCAGTTTTCTGTTGATGTAAGAACAGTTAATATGTTGACCTTGATATGTTCTCAGCTCAGGCTATGAATATGAACTATTATTATGATTATTATTATTATTATTATTATTATTATCATTATTATACCATAGAGGTAGCACACTCAATTGATCTCACTCCAGTATGTATGAACAGAAGATATGCAATCTGGTTTGCGAATAGCACACGGATCGTTCATGAAAGCCCTGTGCTGACCAAACCGCGCGCGCGATCTGAGTCGTGTGCTCTGATTGGCCAGAACCCAAACCCCACGGATCGTACGTCTGCACCATTAGATGCTCGCAGATCGAGGGGCAATCCTCATCCCTTTCGATATCAAATGCAGTTCTTGTTGTAATTATATTTATATGCACAAAATGCATGTTAAATTCAAAAAATGTCTTAAATATAGCAAACGGTACCTGAAATGCGCCAGAAAATCAAACTCGTGGTATAATGCTGGCGTACCGTGGAAATTTGTATGAGGCCAAACGATGAAGTCACCGGCCACTGGAGTTTGAATTGACACGTCTCCTTTTGGAAACCATGATCCTTCTTGTGAGATGCTCCGGTTTGGAAGGAGTGATCATCAAAACTTGTGCCATACTTTACCAAAAAAATTCCACGGGGTCGTGAGAGCACGCCACGGGCACACACCGATTTTGATGATGTCCGGACTCTATCCGAATTTCCTGTAATTAAAATACCAACTAGGCCTACGCCGGTGGCCGCACCTCGCGGACGAAATGTTTGAAACTTCTCCCCGCTTCTCGGACAACGGATGAAAACTCGCAAAGCGACACACAAATGATTTGTACACCTACTTTGCTAAGACTACCCACAGTGGGAGTAACATAGGTGGTAACATCACACATCTCTAGGAAAAACCGATGATGTGGTGAGTAATTAATAAGGAAGTAGGGGCATGTGGTAACATAGCTAGTTACTGTAACATCACACATACCAACACAAGATGAGTCTATAACCTAATAAATGAAGTGTTGCATGAAACCACACATAATGTTACTCCCCACTATAGAGGTAATAACATAGATTAGTAACATATGCATGTTACTAGTCTAAGTTACTACCCGTTGTGACTAGTCCAACTAACACCCGCAGGTAGTTGTAGTAGGGTTTTGACTTTATATGCACTAAATGCAAGGTAAGTGCAGAAAATGACTTAAATATAGTAGACGAGACCTGAAATGGGCCAAAAAATCAAACCAAGGATATATCCATGATTTTTTACCATGAATTCTTTTTCGATGCGGAACGATGTAGTCACCGACGATTTGGAGTCCGAAGTGCCGCGTCTCCTTTTGGAAACCATGATCCTTCTTGTGAGATGCTCCGGCTTGGAAGGAGAGATCATCAAAACTTGTGCCAAACTTTACCAATTTTTTCCACGGGGTTGTGAGATCGAGCACGGCACGGGCACACACCGATTTTGATGATGTCCGGACTGCATCTGAATTTCCTATAATTAAAATACCAACTAGGCCTACGTCGGTGGCTGCACCTCGCGGCCGAAATGTTTGAAACTTCTCCCCGCTTCTCGGACAAACGGATGAAAACTTGCTAAGCGACGCACAAATGATTTGTACACCTTCTTTGCTAACTAACACCCACATGTAGTTGTAGTATGGTTTTGACTTTATATGCACTAAATGCAAGGTAAGTGCAGACGAGACCTGAAATGGGCCAGAAAATCAAACCAAGGGTATACTCGTGATTGTTTACCATGAGTTTTCTTCTAGGCGAAACGATGTAGGCACTGGCGATTTGGAGTCCGAAGTGCCACGTCTCCTTTTGGAACTATGATCCTTCTTGTGAGATGCTCCGGTATGGAAGGTGCGAGCACCAAAACTTGTGCCAAACTTTACCAAATTTTTTCCATGCGATCATGAGAGCACGCCACGGTGACACAATGATTTTCGTTATTTCCGGACTCTATATGCATTTCCTGTAATTAAAATACCAACAAGGCCTAAGCCTCTGGCCGCACCCTGCGGCTGAACTATTTGAAGTTTTTTCCCGTTTCTCGGACAATGAATGAAAACTCGCAAAGTGACACACAAATGATCTTGCTAACACCCATGTGTGGTTGCGACTATATATATATATATGCAAACAATGACTCAAATATAGCAAATGAGATCTCAAATGCACCAGAAAATCAAACCATAGAGTATAATCGTGATTTCTTACCATGGAAAAAAATTCGAGGCGAAACGATGAACTCATGTTTTTATTCAAACGAAAATATGCTGTTAGTTCATGTAAATGTTTTCAAATAGCACACGTTTCACTCACTAAAGCCGCGTGCCTACTAAACCGTGGCCCATGCTCCCCTGCCGCGCACATGATCTGAGTCATGCGTTCTGATTGGCCAGAACCCAAACCCCACGGATCGTACATCTGCATCGTTGGATTCTCCTTGATCGAGCGCCAATCCTCATCCCTTTTGACAACACATGCATTTTCGGTTGTGATTTTATATATATCCACAAAATGCATGTTAAAATCAAAAAATGTCTTAAATATAGCAAATGATACCAGAAACGCGTTACAAATCAAACCCGTGGTATAATGATGATTGCGTACCGTGAAATATTTTATGAGGCCAAACGATGAAGTCACCGGCCACTGGAGTTTGAATTGACACGTCTCCTTTTGGAAACCATGATCCTTCTTATGAGATGCTCTGGTTTCCAAGGAGCGATCATCAAAACTTGTGCCAAACTTCACCAATTTCTTTTCCGCGGGGTCGTGAGAGCACGCCACGGGCACATGCCGATTTTGATGATGTCGGGACTCCATCTGAATTTCCTGTAATTAAAATACCAACTAGGCCTACGCCGATGGCCGCACCTCACAGCCGAAATGTTTGAAATTTCTCCCCGCTTCTCGGACAATGGATGAAAACTTGCAAAGCGACACACAAATGATTTGTACACCTTCTGTAACATCCCAAATTTTCAATTTGGAATGTTATACATTAGATCATCATTGCATATCATATTTTATTTGCATTTTGGTTTGATCCTAGAAATTCTACGCAACTCAAGGACCCACAGAGAGAGTTGGGATTTTCGTTATTTTCATATTCGAGTTTTTCTCGAATTTTGAAAAGAGGATCGTTAGATTTTAATTATTTTTCTTCGAATATTTCTTTTATAAAAATAAAAGAGAGAGGATAAAATGACTTCCTCAAAATAAAGAATTATCGGAGATTTAATATTAAAATCAAATAAGATTTTTATTCGGAGTTTTATCGCTATTTTATTCGAATTAGGAAAAATATGCGTTTTTTAAAATTGCATTTTAGGCCCAAATAAATGTTCACCTTGTTCGGCCTATTTTTATAGGATGGGGAAATTTATTTTGGGATTTTTGGAGTCCGTTTAGTATTTCTTTTATTTCTTTTTCTGCATGTTGGGATTTATTTAAAAAAGAAAAAAGTCAAACCGACTTCGAGCCGTACCCGAGCGGGACTCCGCCCGGGGGGCCTTTATAAGCCGCCACCCCCGAGCCGCCGAAGCCCACCAGCCGCCGCAGCCCACCCGCGCCCCGCCCCAAACCATAACCCTAACCGCGCCCCGCCGCCGCCGCCGCAACGCGCCCCGCGCCGCCGCCGCCGCCGCGCCTCACCACCGCCCCGCGCCGCCACCCGCCGCTCCGAGCCGCCTCGCCGGAGCCGCCCGCCGCCGCCGCCGTCTCGCCGGTGGTAGCCGCCGCCGCCTCGGTTTTTGCGAGAAAACCGATCGTTTTTTTAAACCCTAGATGCGTTTTTTTATTTTTTTAGATCGGTTTTTTTGGTTTAGTTATTTAGCGAACGCCTGTTCGTTAGTTCGTTTTAACGAACGGTTTTCACCGTTTAGCCGCAGACAGCGAACGTTCGTTCGTTAGCCTGTTCGTCAGTTTTTCTTTTTCTCGGATTTTCCGCGATTATTTTCGATCGCGATTTCTGATCCGATTTTCGTTCTAGTATAACTTTTCGCTCGTTTATCGGAATCAGGCGATTCAAGCGCCTAGAGTTTCGTCTCGAAACCCTCTTTCTGTTTAACCAACTTAAACAAGATTTTGCTACTGTAAAATTTGACTTTAGTCCAGATTAGTAAACGAAGCTTGTTTCTTTCGCCGTTTGAGTTTTGTTGCTTTGTTTGATTTGATTATTTTTGCAAACCGGATTTCTTAAGTTGAACTTTCTGGTTAGATATCTTATTTGAGTTTTACCCATGCCCTTGCTTGATTGCTTATTGTATGCTTGTTTGTTTGCGATAGAGTACCCGGAGTGCGAAGCGTGCTACTACGAGTCTCTAGGTTTCACGGATCATCAGCAAGGCAAGTAACACTTTGATCATACCTTTTCATACCCAGTTTTATTGCATTAGATCAATCCTCAAACAATTGCATGGTTAGGATCTGATTAAATTGTGGGTATGGGAAGTAGTTGAGGTAGTACCTATTCGCCTGCTTATTATCAAACCTTTGGGAGTTACTTCTACGTTGCTTATATTGCTATGCTTTGCTCGTAGACGTGGATTGGGTTTGAGAGTATTCATGACAGATGTGAGTATCGTTAATTAATGGTTAACTTAAGGTGGCAACTTTAATACACATCTGGGTGGATTGAGGCACCTGGGAATCCAGTGATTGCCTGTATTTTTTGGAAATCCCGGGGTACCGTGTGATTCTCCTATGGACTGCCACCCAGGCTCAAAGGGATTATGAGATTATTCATGCTAGAAACTTCCGTGTGCAGCCACAAGCTATTATGGGCTCTAGCATAGTTGATTAAGTCGTGTGAACTCTTAGAGTGGTAGACTAGCAGATGTAGGGGATGTAGGTGGTACTGTCTACCCATCGTAAGGTGCTAACGCTTCTGAAAGACTGTGTCTCGGTCATCCGTTTCTCAAACATCATGTAGTGCGAGAAATCAAGCGGAGGAGATCGAGTCTTGTGGGGAAAAGTGCGCAAACCTCTGCAGAGTGTACAAACTAATCATGGTTAGCCATGTCCCCGGTTATGGACATCTTGAGTATCTGGTTCTTGGATTATCATGTTGATCTCATCACTGTTAATTATAAAATTTGATTGGATTATTAATTTACTTTTAATTGGGATTGAGATGGGGTTTACCATTCTCAATGTTTAACAACCACCATGATAGTTAAATAAAATATATTCCTTTGTTGTAGGAAAAAATTGGCTTTTCGCAAAACGTATTAACCAGCCAAATATGCATGTAGTGATAGTTTTATTCTGTTTACTACTCTCTTGTGTTACATTGCCAATATATTCCATGTGCTGGCCCGTTTTCGGGCTGCAACGTATCATGTTGCAGACTTTTCAGACGACGAGTAAGGAGCCTTAGGTCGTGGTCTTTCACTCGGTGATGCCGTTGGAGTTGATGGACTCACTTTATCTTCCAAGCCTTCCGCTGTTATCGTATTAGATGGCCTTAAGCCATATTTATTGTAATAAGTTCTCTTTTGAGTCATTCGATGTAATAAGTGTGTGATTGCTACTCTGTTATAAACCCTTCAAGTACTGCGCGTGTCAGCATTACCGATCCAGGGATGACACTGATGCATAGAGATCAGACTGTTTGAGGTGTGGTCGCTACAAGATGGTATCAGAGCACACGCTGACTATAGGACATGACCACTAAGCTAAAGCCCTAGATCACTACTCTCTTCTCATTTCTGACTCCTCTCCATTTTCTACTCATTAGGATGGCGGATGCAGGATCAAGTTCACGCAACCGGATGAAGGCACTCCTTTTGGATGCCACTTGAAGGAAGTTACTAGGTACCTGAATATTGGAATACCAAGCTTCACAGGGACTTACAATGCCACTTTACCAGAAGAGGAGCGCTGGATGATTCATGTTCAAGTTCCAGGAAGGACATTCACGCCAATCACTGAGCCCATAGAGTTTTCCTTTGATGCACCAACCTGGAGTCTAGGAAAGAGTATGGCAGCTCACATCACCATGGGACGCATTGGAGAAGTTTACCACAATGATCTCAAGGACACTATCTACGAGTTTTGTGGGCGCCGAGATGAGCAATGGGAGATGATTAGCACCAGGAAGGATAGATCGATTGCAGCTTTCATCCAGGAGTTAAACCAGCACATTCGACGCCAGGAGAACCAGATGTGCGCCGGCATGACAGATTTGAAGAAGGCGATGACAAGGATCACGGAGCTGGAGGAAGAACTCAAGGCTACACGCGAAGATTATGAGGAGGAAATTGTCGTACTAGTGGAGAAGAATGATGACCTGACAAGGAAGATCGGAGTTTTCATGGGAGACCGCGCGCCAGGAGGAGAAGACGACGATTCCACTTGCCCGGAGAACTACATCATCATCGACGACACCGACTCGGACCCTGACGATAGCGATGATGACTATGTTGATGAAGCTGGAGCTGATATCATGGAGTCTTCGACCGATCAATTTTTCTAGTCGACCACCATATCAGTAGTAGAATTCCACCATGTATATAGTATAGTCCGAGCACTTTTGTAACGATAGTTCTAGACCGATTGTATGCCCTTTATTTGATTTGATTGAGTGATATGTTTGTGTTTGTCTCATGTGCATATGGGTAGTGTTTCCCCCCCTAGACCTTATTCTACTATGTTTTCTCATCTTTTCTAAGCCCATCAGATGCCTCCGAGACGCGACAATGGATTTGCTTTCCCACCGGAGCTCACTCAGTTGATCCAGCAACGGAATGCATTGATGCAGATACTAGTCCAGAATCAGAACCAGGGGAACAACAACAACAACCCACCACCACCACCAGTTGATCACTTAGCCCGTTTTCTTAGGCGGAATCCGCCGGTGTTCTCCAGTAGCACTGAGCCGATTGTTGTAGATGATTGGCTCTGCAAGATTGAAAGGGAGTTGACCACTGCAGGATGCACAGATGCGGAGAGAGTGCATTTTGCCGCACATCAGCTTGATGGACCCGCAACATCATGGTGGGAGAATTTCATAGTCACTTACCCTATTGACACGGTGACATGGGACCAGTTCCAGCAAGCTTTTCGCACTGCCCATGTTTCAGCAGGAGCTATGGCCATGAAAAAGCGTAAGTTTCGCAACTTACGCCAAGGAGGGCGCACTATTGGCCAGTATGTGGATGAATTTAGTAAGCTAGCATGTTATGCCCCGGATGACGTCGCTACAGATGCAGCTAAGAAGGAGAAGTTTCTGGAAGGACTGAATGATGAGCTGAGCATGCAGTTGATGGTGGCAAATTTCAATAACTACCAGGAGTTGGTGGATAGAGCTCTCATGCCTGAAGGGAAGCAGCAGCAGATTGACAGCCGCAAGAGGAAGTATGGACTAGGGAAGTATAATTCTGGAGCTCATCAGAGACCTCGTTTCACCCCGAACTCGGGAGGACTTGTTCATAACCATGGAGGCCACACTCATAATGGAGGAAGTTCACACAACCATAGTGGCCCCAAGAATGGGAATGGTAATGGAGGAAGCAGCGGACAAAACTGTTCCAACCCGGCAATGCCCGCCAAGAAAGATCTAAGCCACGTTACTTGCTACAAGTGCCAGAAGACGGGACATTACGCAAATGAATGTCCTGAAGCTAAGAATGGAAACGGCAATGGAAGCTCTGGGAAGAAGCCCAACCCTTTCCCCAGGGGACAAGTGAACCACGTTAACGTGGAGGAGGTTGAAGCCCAACCCGATGCAGTAATAGGTTAGTTTTTAATTAAGTCATTTACTGCAGTCGTACTTTTTGATACTGGTGCATCGCATTCATACATATCAAGGGGATTTGTGGATAAGTTCAAACTACCAACCCAAGCCCTTAGGTCACCCATGTTAGTAACCGCGCCAGGAGCTGAGTATATGGCTAGCCTATGGTGTGATCGGTTACCATTAAGGATTGGTAACTACCTGTTCCCCTCAGACCTAATAGTATTGGAGTCACAAGGATTGGATGTGATATTAGGCATGGATTGGTTATCAAAGTATGGAGGGAACATTGACTATGCCAGTAAGTCGATTTTGCTTACCACCCCAGAAGGAAGAAGGATCAAGTATGTATCCCGGCATGTGCCGAATAGGACTCAAGTAAATTCCTTATCAGGAGTTGTACAGGAGGAAGTACTAGTGGTGAAGGATTTTTCTGATGTATTTCCAGAAGAGTTGCCAGGCATGCCACCGGATAGAGACATTGAGTTTTTAATTGAGCTTTTGCCAGGCACAGGGCTAATATCTAAGAGACCGTACAGAATGCCCGCAAAGGATTTGGAGGAAATTAAGAAGCAGATTAAGGAGTTACTGGATAAAGGTTATATTCGCCCAAGTTCTTCACCTTGGGGATCACCAGTACTTCTAGTGGAGAAGAAGGATGGATCGTTAAGGATGGTTGTTGATTATCGAGGACTGAATGAGGTAACGATCAAGAACAAGTACCCACTGCCGATGATCAATGATTTGTTTGACCAGTTGCAAGGAGCTAAGGTGTTTTCCAAGATCGATCTGCGATCAGGGTATCACCAGCTGAAGATTCAAGAGCGGGATATACCTAAGACAGCGTTTACCACGAGGTACAGGCTATATGAGTATACCGTTATGTCATTTAGCCTGACTAACGCACCTGCCTATTTTATGAACATGATGAACAAGGTGTTTATGGAGTTTTTGGATAAGTTCGTCGTGGTGTTCATTGATGATATTTTGGTCTACTCAGAGAACAAAGAGGAACATAAAGAGCACTTGCGTTTGGTACTTGGGAAGCTCAGAGAACATCAGTTATACGCCAAGTTCAGCAAGTGTGAGTTTTGGCTGAAGGAAGTTGGATTTCTTGGACATGTTATATCCGGAGAAGGAATAGCAGTAGACCCTACCAAAGTTGTCACTGTGACAAATTGGGAGTCACCCACGTCAGTTGGAGGGATCCAGAGTTTTCTTGGACTCGCAGGATACTACCGGAGGTTCATTGAGAATTTCTCAAAGATTGCGAAGCCCATGATGGAGTTGTTGAAGAAGGACACCAAGTTCAAATGGACTAAGGAATGTGAAGCCAGTTTTCAGGAGTTGAAGAAACGCTTGGTTACATCACCAGTGTTGATTCTGCTAGATCAATGCAAGGATTATGAAGTGTATTGCGACGCTTCTCGTCGAGGACTTGGAGCCGTACTTATGCAGGAGGGAAGAGTTGCTTCATATGCCTCGCGACAGCTTAAACTCCATGAGTTCAATTATGCTACGCATGATTTGGAGTTAGCAGCCGTAGTGCATGCGTTCAAGACATGGAGACATTTTCTCATCATAAACCATTATGAGGTATACACGGATCACAAGAGCTTGAAGTATATCTTCACGCAGAAGGAGTTGAATCTCGGGCAGAGGAGATGGTTGGAGCTCATTAAGGATTATGATATGAGATTGCATTATCATCCCGGAAAGGCTAACGTAGTAGCCGATGCGTTGAGCCGCAAAAGTCATGTCAATACACTCATGACCAGGGAGTTGCCCAAGGAGTTAGCGGAAGACCTTCGTGAGCTATGTTTGGAGATAGTTCCTAGAGGTTATGTAGCAGCTTTGGAGATTCAATCTACTTTGATGGATAAGATCAGAGAAGCTCAGAAGACGGACAAGGAGATAGCCGAAATAAAGGAAAGAATGAGTAAAGGAAAGGCTAAAGGATTTCATGAGGATGAGCACGATATCTTATGGTTTGAGGACCGCGTATATGTGCCAAATGATCAGGAGATCAGGAAGTTGATTCTGCAAGAGGCCTATGATTCGCCATATTCGATTCACCCAGGAAATACCAAGATGTACCTGGATCTGAAGGATAGTTTCTGGTGGACCGAAATGAAGAAGGATGTTGCGGAGTATGTAGCAGTTTGTCATGTATGTCAGAGAGTGAAGGCAGAGCATCAGAAGCCAGCAGGATTGCTACAACCATTGCCGATACCCGAATGGAAGTGGGATAAACTAGGCATGGACTTTATCACGGGATTACCCAGGACTCGCTCAGTCTATGACTCGATATGGGTTGTAGTCGACCGTTTGACGAAAGTAGCTCATTTCATCCCAGTGAAGACCACTTACACCAGTGCTAAGTTGGCAAAGATATACATGACCCGGATCGTATGTCTGCATGGAGCTCCGAGGACCATTGTATCAGATAGAGGAACCCAGTTTACTTCAAAGTTTTGGAATCAGTTGCATCAAACTTTGGGAACCAGGCTAGAGTTCAGTACAGCTTTTCATCCGCAGATAGATGGATAGACTGAGAGGGTCAATCAGATTCTGGAGGACATGTTGAGAGCTTGTGCACTAGATTATGGATCTAGTTGGGACGATAATTTGCCGTATGCAGAGTTCTCTTACAACAACAGCTATCAAGCCAGTTTGAAGATGGCCCCATTCGAAGCACTGTACGGAAGGAGGTGCAAAACACCGTTGTTGTGGGACGAAGTTGGAGACCGATAGTTGTTTGGACCAGATTTGATTAAAGAGTCTGAAGAGAAGGTTAAGTTGATTTGTGATAGACTCAAGGTAGCCCAGTCTAGGCAGAAGAGTTATGCGGATTCTAAATGCAAGGAGACAGTTTACAAAGTCGGAGACAGAGTGTATCTTCGTGTATCCCCACTTCAAGGAGTGAAGCGTTTTGGAGTTAAGGGAAAATTAGCGCCACGTTTTGTGGGACCATACAAAGTTTTGGAACGTATGGGAGAAGTTGTTTACAAGTTGGAGTTGCCTGAAGGATTGTCAGGAGTTCACGACGTGTTCCATGTTTCTCAGTTGAAGAAGTGCCACGCAGAGATGGCTGATATTCCTCTGAGAGATACAGTGCCGCTGGAAGCGATACAGTTGGATAGCAATTTGACCTACGAGGAGAAGCCAGTTAAGATTCTTGATTTTAGCAGCCGTGTTACACGCAGCAAGGTTATCAAATTTTGCAAAGTTCAGTGGAGCCACCATACCGAGGATGAAGCCACCTGGGAACGAGAGGAAGATCTACGGAAAGATCACCCACACCTATTTTCTAGCCAACCCGAATCTCGAGGGCGAGATTCATCTTAAGGAGGGTAGGTTTGTAACATCCCAAATTTTCAATTTGGAATGTTATACATTAGATCATCATTGCATATCATATTTTATTTGCATTTTGGTTTGATCCTAGAAATTCTACGCAACTCAAGGACCCACGGAGAGAGTTGGGATTTCCGTTATTTTCATATTCGAGTTTTTCTCGAATTTTGAAAAGAGGATCGCTTGATTTTAATTATTTTTCTTCGAATATTTATTTTATAAAAATAAAAGAGAGACGATAAAATGACTTCCTCAAAATAAAGAAATATCGGAGATTTAATATTAAAATCAAATAAGATTTTTATTCGGAGTTTTATCGCTATTTTATTTGAATTAGGAAAAATATGCATTTTTCAAAATTGCAATTTAGGCCTAAATAAATGTTCACCTTGTCCGGACTATTTTTAGAGGACGGGGAAAATTTATTTCGAGATTTTTGGAGTCCGTTTAGTATTTCTTTTATTTCGTTTTCTGCATGTTAGGATTTATTAAAAAAAAGTCAAACCGACTCCGGGCCGTACCCGAGCGGGACTCCGCCCGGGGGGCCTTTATAAGCCGCCACCCCCGAGCCGCAGAAGCCCACCAGCCGCCGCAGCCCACCCGCGCCCCGCCCCAAACCCTAACCCTAACCGCGCCCCGCCGACGACGCCACGCGCCGCCGACGCCACCGCCCCGCCGCCCGGAGCCGCCGCCCCGCGCTGCCACCCGCCGCCACGCGCCGCCTCGCCGGAGCCGCCCGCCGCCGCCGCTGTCTCGCCGGACTTTCGCCGGAGGTAGCCGCCGCCGCCGCCTCGGTTTTCGCGAGAAAACCGATTGATTTTTTAAACCCTAGATGCGTTTATTTTTATTTTTTTAGATAGGTTTTTTTCGGTTTAGTTATTTAGCGAACGCCCGTTCGTTAGTTCATTTTAATGAACGGTTTTCAACGTTTAGCCGCAGACAGCGAACGTTCGTTCGTTAGCTTGTTCGTCAGTTTTTCTTTTTCTCGGATTTTCCGCGATTATTTTCGATCGCGATTTTCGATCCGAGTTTCGTTCTAGTATAACTTTTCGCTCGTTGATCGGAATCAGGCGATTCAAGCACCTAGAGTTTCGCCTCGAAACCCTCTTTCTGTTTAACCAACTTAAACAAGATTTTGCTACTGTAAAATTTGACTTTAGTCCAGATTAGTAAACGAAGCTTGTTTCTTTCGCCGTTTGAGTTTTGTTGCTTCATTTGATTTGATTATTTTTGCAAACCGGAGTTCTTAAGTTGAACTTTCTGGTTAGATCTCTTATTTGAGTTTTACCCGTGCCCTTGCTTGATTGCTTATTGTATGCTTGTTTGTTTGCGATAGAGTACCCGGAGTGCGAAGCGTGCTACTACGAGTCTCTATGTTTCACAGATCATCAGCAAGGCACTAACACTTTGACCATACCTTTTCATACCCAGTTTTATTGCATTAGATCAATCCTCAAATAATTGCATGGTTAGGATCTGATTAAATTGTGGGTATGGGAAGTAGTTGAGGTAGTACCTATTCACTTGCTTATTATCAAACCTTTGGGAGTTACTTCTACGTTGCTTATATTGCTATGCTCTGCTCGTAGACGTGGATTGGGTTTGAGAGTATTCATGACAGATGTGAGTATTGTTAATTAATGGTTAACTTAAGGTGGCAACTTTAATACACATCTGGGTGGATTGAGGCACCTGGGAATCCAGTGATTGCCTGTATTTTTTGGAAATCCCGGGGTACCGTGTGATTCTCCTATGGACTGCCACCCAGACTCAAAGGAATTATGAGATTATTCATGCTAGAAACTTCCGTGTGCAGCCACAAGCTATTATGGGCTCTAGCATAGTTGATTAAGTCGTGTGAACTCTTACAGTGGTAGACTAGAAGATGTAGGGGATGTAGGTGGTACTGTCTACCCATCGTAAGGTGCTAACGCTTCTGAAAGACTGTGTCTCGGTCATCCGTTTCTCAAACATCATGTAGTGTGAGAAATCAAGCGGAGGAGATCGAGTCTTGTGGGAAAAAGTGTGCAAACCTCTGCAGAGTGTACAAACTAATCATGGTTAGCCGTGTCCCCGGTTATGGACATCTTGAGTATCTGGTTCCTGGATTATCATGTTGATCTCATCACTGTTAATTACAAAATTTTATTGGATTATTAATTTACTTTTAATTGGGATTGAGATGGGGTTTACCATTCTCAATGTTTAACAACCACCATGATAGTTAAATAAAATATATTCCTTTGTTGTAGGAAAAAATTGGCTTTTCGCAAAACGTATTAACCATACAGCCTCCACCAGCCAAATATGCATGCAGTGTTAGTTTTATTCTGTTTACTACTCTCTTGTGTTACATTGCCAGCATATTCCATGTGCTGACCCGTTTTCGGGCTGCAATGTATCATGTTGCAGACTTTTCAGACGACAAGTAAGGAGCCTTAGGTCGTGGTCTTTCACTCAGTGATGCCGTTGGAGTTGATGGACTCACTTTATCTTCCAAGCCTTCCGCTGTTATCGTATTAGATGGCCTTAAGCCATATTTATTGTAATAAGTTCTCTTTTGAGACATTCGATGTAATAAGTGTGTGATTGCTACTCTGTTATAAATCCTTCAAGTACTGTGCGTGTCAGCATTACCGATCCAGGGATGACACTGATGCACAGAGAACAGACTGTTTGAGGTCTGGTCGCTACACCTTCTTTGCTAACTAACACCCAGATGTAGTTGTAGTACGGTTTTTGATTTTATATGCACTAAATGCAAGGTAAATGCAAAAAATGACTTAAATATAGCATACGAGACCTGAGATGGGCCAGAAAATCCAACCTAGGGTATATACATGATTGTTTAGCATGAAAAAAAATCGAGTCGGAACGATGTAGTCACCGACGATTGGAGTCCGAAGTGCCGCGTCTCCTTTAGAATCTATGATCCTTCTTGTGAGATGCTCCGATTTGGAAGGTGTGAGCATCAAAACTTGTGCCAAACTTGTCCAAAAAATCTCTATGGGATCCTGAGAGCACGCCACGGTGACACACCGATTTTTGTTATTTCCGGACTCTATATGCATTTCCTGTAATTAAAATACCAACAAGGCCTACGCCTCTGGCCGCATCCTGCGGCCGAACTGTTTGATTTTTCCCGTTTCTTGGACAATGAATGAAAACTCCTAAAGCGACACACAAATGATCTTGCTTACACCCACGTGTAGTTGCGACTATAGCAAACGACTCAAATATAGCAAATGATACCTCAAATGCGCTAGAAAATCGAACCATAGGGTAGAATGGTGATTTCTTACCCTAGAAAATAAAATTGGAGGTGAAACGATGAACTCATGTTCTCATTCAAATGAAAATATGATGTTAGTTCATGTAAATGTTTTCAAATAGCACACGGTTACTCACGAAAGCCGTGTGCCTACCAAACCGTGGCCGATGCCCCCTGCTGCGCGCGCGATCTGAGTCATGCATTCTGATTGGTTAGAACCCAAACCCCACGGATCATACGTCTGCACCATTGAATGCTCCCAGATTGAACGACAATCCTCATCCCTTTCATCAGCACATACAGTTCCGGCGAGGATTTGATTTATATGCCAAAATGCATGGTAAATGCCAAAAAATGTCTTAAATATAGCACACGAGACCTAAAATGCGCGAGCAAATCAAACCTGTGGTATAATGGTGATTGCTTACCGTGGAAAAAATTAGAGGTGAAACAATGAACTCACGTCTTCATTTCAAACGAAATTATGTTGTTTGTGCACACGAGCACTTAGAGGCAACCGTTTGCATAGGCCTTTCCGCGCGGCGACCGGGTATATTTTTTCACCCTTTTCACCTAGGCCGCTAACACCCCCCACCGCCCGCCCGCGTTTCACTCAATTAGTACACCCAATCTCCATCTCCAGCCCCCTTCCCCCAGATCCATAGCAGAACCCTCTCCGGCGCCGGCGTGCTCAACCCGGCCGCGTGCCCACTCTTCAGCGTCAACCCTACCTCCACTGCCATTCCCAACACGCGGCTGCCCGCGCCTCACTGTCTTTGTTTGCTCGCCAGCCACCCTCGAGCATATCGATCCTGTATCCCTCGTCTCTCCTGTGGTCCTTCCGGGTTTGCATTAAGAAACATGTTAGTTACTGCTCTCCATCGATGAATATTTCCTCACAATCCCTCTTCCTATTTCATTCCGTATGTTCCCAAATTGGCTATAAAATAATGGAGAGCATGTATATGTTCATTATCTACCTTCCTAACTAGTACATATAAGATGTATTTGTTCCAACAAGTTATTGTCGATTTACAGATCGTGGGCACCCGAGTCACAAAAACTTAACAAATAAGCCGTACATTTTCTAAATTATTACATGACATGTTTAGACAGCTTGATACAAAGTTGTTAGCTTTATGCTTATCCTCCTTTCCTGAGTTTCGCATGTGTTCTCTATAGATGTCGAGTAGTAGCGACAACACTCATGCTTCAGGCGATGTATCTTCATCTGATTCCGACAACCCTAGGTCTTCAGCAGATGGTGAGGGATCAAGTAATCTGGAACAGGATAGAGCTGCAGCAATTACCCTTCTGGTCAGGACACGGAGGAACACTCCAAGGAAGCCCACGCACCAGCCTAAAGGTGTATATGAAGTTACCGAGATCGATTTAAAGTCTTGGGTTCCAACTAAACCAGATAAAGCACACACGAGGTTCAAGAGTGTGTGTGGATTTGTTGGCAGGGCAAGGCTCAACATTAATCTGCCGGGGTTTCGGAAGGCTGACACAGAAACATAGCAAAGGATAGTCCGGGAGATCATGGATCACTTCAACATTCCAGAGCAGTGAAGAATGCAGGTGAAACACGTTGCATTGAAGAAGGCTAGGGATGCTTGGAGAAACTGGAAGCACGTGCTGTACAAGAAGTACTTGAGTGAATGCAAGGACCCAATCCCCGCATACCCCCAAATTACAAAGGCAGACTACACAGAATTCAAAAGGGTCGGGGCAACTATAGAGTTTGCTACGAAGAGTGCCAAGCAATCGGAACTTCAAAAGAGGAACAAACACACCCACCGTATGGGTGTGGCAGGATACTACGACATGAAACCGATATGGGACCGGACAAAGAAGCAGTAGCTGCGGGTGGGAAACCGACCTTTAGTGAAATCAGGGGCGAACACGCTAGAGACTACTTGCGGGCACATGCAAGGAGGCGTGATGAAGAAACTTATTACTTTGAAAACTCACATGACGAAAACTGTATCACGTGATGTTAAAGGCTTCCGAGATCCCTGGAAGGTTCCACAGGAACTCAGGGCCATGTGACATTCTGACTGATGCTCTGGAAACAAGAAAACCCCCTGGCCGTGCAAAGGGTATAGGTGTTAATGTACTGCAGAAGAGGGCTTTCACACTCCGCAAAGAAGAGAGGCTCAGCATGAAAAAAGCGAGGAGTCTGAAAGCACAAGTGCTCCCTGGGTGATTTTGGTAATCAATGTCAACATATCTCTTGTTGGACTAATATTTTCATCTAGTATATTTCAGATGAGTTCAACAGTGGAGTGGCATGGAGAAGAGGATGTGGAACCCCTTCAAGATGCTAAGGATAGAAGATTGACAAAAGCTCAAGACTCTACATTTTCATTTTAGTGATCCAAGATCACATTGAGTCCATAGGAAAGCCAATACTATTAAAAGGGGATGATGTGTTTCTTAATGGCTTGCTTGCTCAAAATGCTTAGTGATATGCTCCAAAGCCCTCAACCACTTTCTCATATCCACATATGTCCCAAACCTAAAGTAAAACTCAGCCCCACCGATTTGATCTATCCGGCGCCACAGAGTCCACTTGACATAGCCACTGCCAGAAACACTAATTAGTTCGGTCTCACCGATGGGATCTCGGTCTCACCGAGATGGGCTTGCAAACTCTCTATTGCCTGTTGCAACTATTTCGGTCTCACCGAAATATGCAATCGGTCCCACCGAGTTTGCTTGACCAACTCTCTATTTTGCTTATTACCAAAATTGGTCTCACCGAGTTTGTGTAATCGGTCAAACCGAGTTGAGGTTTTACCCTAACCCTAGCACATCGGTCCCACCGAGTTGATCATATCGATCCCACCGAAAACACTAACGTTCACATTTCGAACTAAATCGGTCTGACCGAGTTTCACTATTCGGTCCCACCGAGTTTGGTAAATTGTGTGTAACGTCTAGATTTTGTGTGGAGGCTATATATACCCCTTCACCCTTCCTTCATTCGTGAGGAGAGCCATCAGAACATGCCTACACTTCCAGCATTCATTTTCTAAGAGAGAACCACCTACTCATGTGTTGAGACCAAGATATTCCAATCCAACCACAAGAATCTTGATCTCTAGCCTTCCCCAAGTTGCTTTCCACTCAAATCATCTTTCCACCAAATCCAAATCTGAGATAGAGAGTTGATTGTTGGGGAGACTATCATTTGAAGCACAAGAGCAAGGAGTTCATCATCAACACACCATCTATAACCTTATGGAGAGTGGTGTCTCCTAGATTGATTAGGTGTCACTTGGGAGCCTCCGTCGAGATTGTGGATTGAACCAAGGAGTTTGTACGGGCAAGGAGATCGCCTACTTCGTGAAGATCTACCCTAGTGAGGCAAGTCCTTCGTGGGTGATGGCCATGGTGGGATAGACAAGGTTGCTTCTTCGTGGACCCTTCATGGGTCGAGCCCTCCGTGGACTCGCGCAACCGTTACCCTTCGTGGGTTGAATTCTCCATCAACGTGGATGTACGATCGAACCACCTATCGGAACCACGGAAAAAATCTTCGTGTCTCCAATTGCGTTTGCACACTCCAATCTCATCCCTTTACATTCTCGCAAGTTGCATGCTTTACTTTCCGCTGCTCATATACTCTTTCCATGCTTGCTTGAAATGTATTGTGAATGTTTAAACTTGTGCTAAAACTCCACCTTAACTTGAAGAAATTAAAAACTGCTACTTTTCATGTTGAGGGTCTAGTCACCCCCCTCTGGACACCTCTTCTCGATCCTTTCAATTGGTATCAGAGCATTGGTCTCCATTGCTTTGGTTTAATCACCATTGGAGGAAGATGGATGAGTGTACGTTGGGGAGTCTTAGACGTAGAGTGCCTATACTTGATGGAGAGTTCTTTCATGAATGGAAAAATGATATGCTTGTTATTTTCAATGAATATCATTTGGACAAGTACATTACTACTCCTTGTGCGCCCCTTGTTGATCCCTTGCATCCTACTCCCGATGAGTCTATTGACATGATTCGCAACCTTAGAACTATTAATCTTATCACTAGAGGTTTGCCTAGAAACTTGATTGGTTGCTTGCCTACTCTTGATTGTGCCTACACTATATGAAGATTTCTTGAGGAACGATTTCCAAACTATTCCTTGCTAAATCTAGATGTGATTCTTCATAAGTCTATTGCTTTGAGTAAGATGAATTCCAATGATCCTAAGTTTGGTGATTGCATGTTTGAGCTCCATGACCTTATGCGTGCTAACGGAGATGTTGGAATCATTAGCAATATCATCTCCGAAGGCATTAGAATTCATAAAGATGAACATTGTGATGATCACTTATCTAATGAATCACTCTCTCTAGGAATTGATCAATCACAAGACGATGTTGAACATGGATACTTTGATGAGGATGATGATAGTGACTTTGATCTCGATGAGTCTGTGAGACACTTTGGTCTTATGGCTAATCTTCGCGGCTACATGGCTGGAGGAAAGGAATGGGTCCTTGATAGTGGCTGTACCGATCACATGACCGGAGACAAGGATATGTTTCGTGAGCTTGCTAAAACGACGGCCCTTGAAAGTATGTCACTTTTGGTGATAACTCAAATGGTAAGGTGTTTGGCCTTGGTAAGGTGGCCATCTCACATGATAGCTCCATACAAAATGTTATGCTCGTTGAATCTCTTGGCTATAATTTACTTTCCGTATCTAGACTAGCTGATTTTGGCTTCAATGTCCTATTTACTGAAGTAGATTGCCAAGTGTTTCGAAGAGATAATCACAATATGGTCTTTACCGGTATACGTAGAGGTGATCTATACATTGTTGATTTCACTAAAAAGGATCAACCTAGAACTTGCTTAATTGCTAAATCTTCTAAAGGCTGGTTGTGGCATAGAAGGTTAGGTCATGTGGGCATGCGAAATCTTGATAAGCTTATTAAAGGTGATCATATACTTTGAGTGAAAGATGTTATATTTGACAAGGATAGATTGTGCAGTGCTTGTCAAGCAGGAAAACAGGTTGGAGGAAGCCACCCCATGAAGAACATTATGACCACGAGAAGACCGCTCGAGCTACTTCATATGGATCTCTTTGGTCCAAACGCCTATAAAAGTCTCGGTGGAAACTCGTTTGGTTTAGTCATAGTAGATGATTTTTCAAGATTTACGTGGGTGTTCTTTCTTGATAAATCGCAGGTCCAAAAGATCTTCAAGAACTTCGCTAGGGAGGCCCAAAATCAATTTGAAGTGAAGATCAAGAAGGTTTGCAGCGACAACGGAATGAAGTTCAAGAACGCAAATGTGGATACCTTTCTTGACGAAGAAGGGATTCCACACGAGTTCTCGGCTACGTACACGCCTCAACAAAATGGAGTTGTTGAGAGGAAGAACCAGACTCTTATTGAGATGGCGAGAACGATGCTTGATGAGTACAAGACGCCAAAACACTTTTGGGCGGAAGCGGTTGAGACAGCTTGCCATGCAACAAATTGTTTATATCTTCACAAGCTACTCGGCAAGAGGGCATACAAGCTTCTCACCAGTAACAAACCCCATGTCGGATACTTTTGGGTATTCGGTTGAAAGTGCTATATTCTTGATAAGCATCGTCGTTCTAAATTTGCTCCTAAATCTCATGAGGGTTTCCTAATCGGTTATGGCTCAAACTCTCACACTTAATAGGTCTACAACTATTTCACCCGAAAGGTTGAACAGACAGTAGATGTGTTTGATGAATCTAACGGCTCGCAAGTAGAGCAATTGCCAATTGATGTAGGAGACAAAGACCCTTCGGAAGCAATCCAAGATTTGTGTATTGGGAAGATTAGTCCAACAGAGGTGAAGGAGAGTACCTCGTCCGTCCAGGTGGAAGCTTCTACCTCACGACAAGGTGAACCAAGAGTTGACCCGGAGGCATCCACAAGTGGGACACGCCAAGAAGAAGAAAACGAGGAAGTACACCAAGATGAACCTCATCAACCTCCTTCTCCACCTCGACAAGAGAACGACGACATCAACAACAAAGAAGGCCAAGAGGAAGAACAAGATGATGAACAAGATGTTCCACCCCGACCCAAACAAAAGCTCTCACGAGTTAGAGCAAGAGTCTCACGAGACCATCCCGTCGAACAAATCTTCAATGATATCCAAACCAGGAGAATCACTCGCTCTAAAACTCCTCTGGCTAATTTTTGTGAACATTATTCATTCATCTCTAGCATTGAACCTATGAAGGTTGAAGAAGCATTGGAAGATCCAGATTGGATAAATGCCATGCACGAAGAGCTACACAACTTTGAGAGGAACCAAGTGTGGACATTGGTCGAGAAGCCCGAAAACAACCACAACATCATCGGTACCAAATGGGTGTTTCGCAACAAGCAAGATGAAGATGGACAAGTCGTTCGCAACAAAGCACGTCTCGTCGCCCAAGGCTTGATGTCTACTATGCAACCTTCTTCTTGTAGACGTTGTTGGGCCTCCAAGTGTAGAGGTTTGTAGGACAGTAGCAAATTTCCCTCAAGTCGATGACCTAAGGTTTATCAATCCATGGGAGGCGTAGGATGAAGTTGGTCTCTCTCAAGCAACCCTGCAACCAAATAACAAAGAGTCTCTTGTGTCCCCAACACACCCAATACAATGGTAAATTGTATAGGTGCACTAGTTCGGCGAAGAGATGGTGATACAAGTGCAATATGGATGGTAGATATGAGTATTTGTAATCTGAAAACATAAAAACAGCAAGGTAACTAATGATGAAAGTGAGCACAAATGGTATTGCAATGCGTTGAAACAAGGCCTAGGGTTCATACTTTCACTAGTGCAAGTTCTCTCAACAATAATAACATAATTGGATCATATAACTATCCCTCAACATGCAACAAAGAGTCACTCCAAAGTCACTAATAGCAGAGAACAAATGAAGAGATTATGGTAGGGTACGAAACCACCTCAAAGTTATCCTTTCTGATCGATCTATTCAAGAGTCCATAGTAAAATAACATGAAGCTATTCTTTCCGTTCGATCTATCCTAGAGTTCGTACTAGAACAACACCTTAAGACACAAATCAACCAAAACCCTAATGTCACCTAGATACTCCAATGTCACCTCAAGTATCCGCGGGTATGATTATACGATATGCATCACACAATCTTAGATAAATCTATTCAACCAACACAAAGAACTTCAAAGAGTGCCCCAAAGTTTCTACCGGAGAGTGAAGACGAAAACGAGTGCCAACCCCTATGCATAAGTTCACAATGTTACGAAACCGCAAGTTGATCACCAAAACATACATCAAGTAAATCACGTGATATCCCATTGTCACCACAGATAAGCACATGCAAGACATACATCAAGTGTTCTCAAATCCTTAAAGACTCAATCCGAAAAGATAACTTCAAAGGGAAAACTCAATCCATTACAAGAGAGTAGAGGGGGAGAAACATCATAAGATCCAACTATTATAGCATAGCTCGCGATACATCAAGATCGTGCCGAATCAAGAACATGAGAGAGAGATATCAAACACATAGCTACTGGTACATACCTCAGCCCTGAGGGTGCACTACTCCCTCCTCATCATGGAGAGCGCCGGGATGATGAAGATGGCCACCGGTGAGGGATCCCCCTCCGGCAGGGTGCTGGAACAGGGCCCCGATTGGTTTTTGGTGGCTAAAGAGGCTTGCGGCGGCGGAACTCCCGATCTAGGTTTCTTTCTAGAAGTTTGGGTATATATAAGAGGTGTTGGCGTCGGGAACAAGTCAGGGGGTCCCCGAGGCGGCCACGAGGTAGGCGGCGCGCCCCCACCCTCATGGTGGCCTCGGGACTCTTCTGGCCCATCTCCGATGCTCCGTGGGCTTCTTCTGGTCCAAAAACAATCTCCGTTGAATTTCAGGTCAATTGGACTCCGTTTGGTTTTCCTTTTCTGCGATACTCAAAAACAAGGAAAAAACATAAACTGGCACTGGGCTCTAGGTTAATAGGTTAGTCCCAAAAATCATATAAAATGGCATATAAATGCATATAAAACATCCTAGATGGATAATATAATAGCATGGAACAATCAAAAATTATGGATACGTTGGAGACGTATCAAGAATCCCCAAGCTTAATTCCTGCTCGTCCTCGAGTAGGTAAATGATAAAAACAGAATTTTTGATGTGGAATGCTACCTAACATATTTATCAATGTAATCTTCTCTATTGTGGCAAGAATATTCAGATCCATAAGATCCAAGACAAAAGTTTAATATTGAAATGAAAACAATAATACTTCAAGCATACTAACAAATCAATCATGTCTTCTCAAAATAACATGGCCAAAGCAAGCTATCCCTACAAAATCATATAGTCTGGCTATGCTCTATCTTCATCACACAAAATATTTAAATCATGCACAACCCCGATGATAAGCCAAGAAGTTGTTTCATACTTTTTATGTTCTCAAACTTTCTCAATCTTCACGCAATACATGAGCATGAGCCATGGACATAGCACTATAGGTGGAATAGAATGGTGGTTGTGGAGAAGACAGTCTCACATCAACTAGGCGTATCAACGGGCTATGGAGATTCCCATCAATAGATATCAATGTGAGTGAGTAGGGATTTCCATGGGACGGATGCACTAGAGCTATAAGTGTATGAAAGCTCAAAAAGAAGTTAAGTGGGTGTGCATCCAACTCGCTTGCTCACAAAGACCTAGGGCAATTTGAGGAAGCCCATCATTGGAATATACAAGCCAAGTTCTATACTGAAAATTTCCCACTAGTATATGAAAGTGACAACATAGGAGACTCTCTATCATGAAGATCATGGTGCTACTTTGAAGCACAAGTGTGGTAAAAGGATAGTAGCATTGCCCCTTCTCTCTTTTTCTCTCATTTTTTTGTTTTTTTGGGCCTTCTCTTTTTTTAGGGCCTCTTTTTTCTCTCCCTTTTCTTTTCGTCCGGAGTCTCATCCCGACTTGTGGGGGAACCATAGTCTCCATCATCCTTTCCTCACTGAGACAATGCTCTAATAATGATGATCATCACACTTTTATTTACTTACAACTCAAGAATTACAACTCAATACTTAGAACAAAATATGACTCTATGTGAATGCCTCCGGCGGTGTACCGGGATGTGCAATGAATCAAGAGTGACATGTATGAAAGAATTATGAATGGTGGCTTTGCCAGAAATACGATGTCAACTACATAATCATGCAAAGCAATATGACAATGATGAAGCGTGTCATAATAAATGGAGCGGTGGAAAGTTGCATGGCAATATATCTCGGAATGGCTATGTGAATGCCATAATAGGTAGGTATGGTGGCTGTTTTGAGGAAGGTGTATGGTGGGTGTATGGTACCGGCGAAAGTTGCGCGGTATTAGAGAGGCTAGCAATGGTGGAAGGGTGAGAGTGCGTATAATCCATGGACTCAACATTAGTCATAAAGAACTCATATACTTATTGCAAAAATTTATTAGTTATCGAAACGAAGTACTACACGCATGCTCCTAGGGGGATAGATTAGTAGGAAAAGACCATCGCTCGTCCCCGACCGCCACTCATAAGGAAGACAATCAATAAATAAATCATGCTCCGACTTCATCACATAACGGTTCACCATACGTGCATGCTATGTGAATCGCAAACTTTAACACAAGTATCTCTCAAATTCACAACTACTCACTAGGATGACTCTAATATCACCATCTTCATATCTCAAAACAATCATAAGGAATCAAACTTCTCATAGTATGCAATGCACTTTATATGAAAGTTTTTATTATATCCCTCTTGGATGCCTATCATACTAGGACTAAATTCATAACCAAAGAAAATTACCATGCTGTTATAAAGACTCTCAAAATAATATAAGTGAAGCATGAGAGTTCATCTATTTCTTCAAAATAAAACTACCGCCATGCTCTAAAAGGATATAAGTGAAGCACTAGAGCAAACGATAAACTACGCCGAAAGATATAAGTGAAGATCAATGAGTAGTTGAATGATTATGTAACAATGTGAAGTCTCTCTAACATTTAAGAATTTAAGATCTTGGTATTTTATTCAAACAGCAAGCAAAACAAAAGAAAATAAAATGACACTCCAAGCAAAACACATATCATGTGCTGAATAAAAATATAGCTCCAAGTAAAGTTACCGATGAACGAAGACGAAAGAGGGATGCCATCCGGGGCATCCCCAAGCTTAGGCTCTTGGTTGTCCTTGAATATTACCTTGGGATGACTTGGTTATCCCCAAGCTTAGGCTCTTGCCACTCCTTATTCCATAGTTCATCGAATCTTTACCCAAAACTTGAAAACTTCACAATTCAAAACTCAACAGAAAACTCGTAAGCTCCGTTAGTATTAGAAAATAAATCACCACTTAGGTACTGTTGTGAACTCATTATAAATTCAAATTGGTGTAATATCTAATGTATTCCAACTTCTCTATGGTTCATACCCTCCGATACTACTGATAGATTCATCAAAATAAGCAAACAACACAATGAAAACAGAATCTGTCAAAAACAGAACAGTCTGTAGTAATCTGTATCATTCGAATACTTCTGTAACTCCAAAAATTCTGAAATAAATTGGTGGACCTGAGGAATTGGTCTATTAATCATCTGCAAAAATAATAAACCTAAAAGCACTCTCCAATAAAAAATGGAAGCTAATCTCGTGAGCGCAAAAGTTTCTGTTTTTTACAGCAAGATCGCAAAGACTTCACCCAAGTCTTCCCAAAGGTTCTACTTGGCACAAACACTAATTAAAACATAAAACCACATATAAACAGAGGCTAGATGAATTATTTATTACTAAAAAGAAGCAAAAGTCAAAGAACAAAAATAAAATTGGGTTGCCTCCCAACAAGCGCTATTGTTTAACGCCCCTAGCTAGGCATGATGATTTCAATGATGCTCACATAAAAGATAAGAATTGAAACATAAAGAGAGCATCATGAAGAATATGACTAGCACATTTAATTCTAACCCACTTCCTATGCATAGGGATTTTGTGAGCAAACAACTTATGGGAACAATAATCAACTAGCATAGGAAGGCAAAACAAGCATAACTTTAAAACTTTAAGCACATATAGAGGAAACTTGATATTATTGCAATTCCTACAAGTATATGTTCCTCCCTCATAATAATTTTCAGTAGCATCATGAATGAATTCAACCATATAACCAGCACATAAAGCATTCTTTCATGATCTACTTGCATAGAAATTTTACTACTCTCCACATAAGCAAATTTATCCTCATTCGGAATAGTGGGAGTATTATAAGAAACTCGAATACTATAAATTGTTTCCATATTAAAAGAGTAATGTTCAGAAAAAGGGTAATCATAATCATGACAAGTTTTATAAATATAATCATCACTAATTTTTATAGCATAAGTTTCATCACAATAATCATCATAAGTAGCAACTTTGTTCTCATCATAATCAATTAAAACCTCTTCCGAAATAGTGGATTCATCACTAAATAAAGTCATGACCTCTCAAAATCCACTTTCATAAATATTATAAGATTCAACACCCTCCAAAATAGTGGGATCAATACTTCCTAAAGTTGACACTTTTCCAAACCCACTTTTATCAATATAACCATCATAAATAGGAGGCATGCTATCATCATAATAAATTTGCTCATCAAAACTTGGGAGGCTAAAAATGTCATCTTCATTAAACATAGCATCCCCAAGCTTGGGACAACCATTAACTGCAGCAAATATATTCTCAAACATGTCATTCTCATCAAACATAGCATCCCCAAGCTTGGGCCTTTTCATATCATAAGCATAATCACTCTCATCATTAATAGTATGGATAGCAGCAATAGTATAGCAATTATCATCATCACAATGACTAATAGGAGCAATATCATTTGTGAGGGATACCTTTTTACCTTTGTTTCTCCGTCTTTTCTTTTTCTTCTTCACATCATGTGCGGGTTTAATCCTCTTTTTGGAGCTCCTTATTAATGAGATTGGTTGAATAGAAAGCTCCTCCTCATCACCTGATTCATCATAAGAAAGAATAGGAGGATATTGGGAAATCTCTTCCCTTTCATTAGTATTCCCTTCATCTTCTATTTGTTTTCTTTTCTTTATGTAATTGGCAATATAAGGATTTTCAATGTAATTCACCGCACAATACATAAAAATTTCTTCTAGATCAAAATCAAGAACTTTATCAAGGACAAATTCTGGCATATCCTTAGTTATACGTTTCATTTCTCCATAACACAAAAGCAAACTAAGTTCATTATGATGTGCAAGGGAAATCAAGTCATCACAATTTTTGGACACGATACGATCATAAAACAATTTGCATTGGGGATTTAAATGACCACGTTCATTGCAAAGTTCACAAGGATGGCAGAGAAATTTTAAATTTTCAGCACAAGCATCTAGCCTCTCTTGCAACCATTTAGTTTCTAAATACTTATGCCTCTTGCAAAATCTATCTTCCCTATTTGGTGTGTACTTGCAAACTCTATGCACTCCACAAAAATTGACATGCTTATAAGAGACATTTTCATCATGACTAGTGCAATCATCATTAGTACTATGGATATTCAAAGAGTTCATACTAACAACATTGCAATCATGCTCATCATTCAAAGATTTAGTGCCAAACATTCTAATGCATTCTTCCTATAGCAATTTAGCACAATTATCGGAATCCTTATTTTCATGAAAGATATTAAAAAGATGAAGCATATGAGGCACCCTCAATTCCATTTTTTGTAGTTTTCTTTTATAAACTAAACTAGTGATAAAACAAGAAACAAAAAGATTCAATTGCAAGATCTAAAGATATACCTTCAAGCACTCACCACCCCGGCAACGGTGCCAGAAAATAGCTTGATGTCTACTACGCAACCTTCTTCTTGTAGACGTTGTTGGGCTTGCAAGTGCAGAGGTTTGTAGGACAGTAGCAAATTTCCCTCAAGTGGATGACCTAAGGTTTATCAATCCGTGGGAGGCGTAGGATGAAGATGGTCTCTCTCAAGCGACCCTGCAACCAAATAACAAAGAGTCTCTTGTGTCCCCAACACACCCAATACAATGGTAAATTGTATAGGTGCACTAGTTTGGCGAAGAGATGGTGATACAAGTGCAATATGGATGGTAGATACGAGTATTTGTAATCTGAAAATATAAAAACAGCAAGGTAACTAATGATAAAAGTGAGCACAAACGGTATTGCAATGCATTGAAACAAGGCCTAGGGTTCATACTTTCACTAGTGCAAGTTCTCTCAACAATAATAACATAATTGGATCATATAACTATCCCTCAACATGCAACAAAGAGTCACTCCAAAGTCACTAATAGCGGAGAACAAACAAAGAGATTATGGTAGGGTATGAAACCACCTCAAAGTTATGCTTTCTGATCGATCTATTCAAGAGTCTGTAGTAAATATAACATGAAGCTATACTTTCCGTTCGATCTATCCTAGAGTTCGTACTAGAATAACACCTTAAGACACAAATCAACCAAAACCCTAATGTGACCTAGATACTCCAATGTCACCTCAAGTATCCGTGGGTATGATTATACGATATGCATGACACAATCTCAGATTCATCTATTCAACCAACACAAAGAACTTCAAAGAGTGCCCCAAAGTTTCTACCGGAGAGTTAAGACGAAAACGTGTGCCAATCCCTATGCATAAGTTCACAATGTTACAGAACCCGCAAGTTGATCACCAAAACATACATCAACTAAATCACATGATATCCCATTGTCACCACAGGTAAGCACATGCAAGACATACATCATGTAGCGATCCGACCTCAGACGGTCAAATCTTTGTATTCAGTGTCATCCCTGGATCGGTAATGCTGACACACACAATACTCGAAGGATTTATAACAGAGTAGCTATCACACACGTATTACATCGAATGTCTCAAAAGAGAACTTATTACAATAAATATGGCTTAAGGCCATCTAAATAAGATAACAGCAAAAGGCTTGGAAAGTAAAGTGAGTCCATCAACTCCAACGGCACAGCTGAGTGCATGACAAACGACCTAGCGCACCTTACTGCTCGTCTGAAAAGTCTGCAACATGATATGTTGCTGCCCGAAAACGGGTCAGCACATGGAATATGCTGGCAATATAACACAGTAGAGCAATGAACAGATAAATACTATCACTATATGCATATATGGCTGGTGGAGGCTCTATGGTTATAATGTTTTGTGAAAAGCCAATTTTTCCCTACAACAAAGGAATATATTTTAATTTAACTATCATGGTGGATGAAACATTGAGAATGGTACCCCCATCTCAATCCCAATTAAAAGTATTCATTAACAACCTAACAAATTAATTTAGAGTGATGAGATCAATCAATAGTTCAAGTACCAGATACTCAAGCTGTCCATAACCGGGGACACGGCTAACCATGATTAGTTTGTACACTCTGCAGAGGTTTGTGCACTTTTCCCCACAAGACTCGATCTCCTCCGTTGGATTTCTCGCACTACATGGTGTTTGAGAAACGGATGACCGAGACATAGTCTTTCAGAAGCATTAACTCTAACCCCGGGTAGACAGTACCAACCTACATCCCCTACATCTGCTAGCCTACCACTGGAAGAGGTCATGCAACATACTCAACTATGCTAGAGCCCATAATAGCTTGTGGCTGCACACGGAAGTTTCTAGCATGAAATAATCTTATGAGCCCTTTGAGCCTGGGTGGCGGACCATAGGAGGATCACACGGTATAACCCCGGGATCTCCTAGGACAACACTGGTATAACCCCAGGTGCCCTAAGCCAACAATCCACCCAGTTGTGTATTAAAGTTGCCACCTTAAGTTAAACCATTAAATAATCAATCTCACATCTGTCATGGATACACTCAAACCCAATCGACGTCTACGAGCATAGCACAACAATAAGAGCATAACGTAGAAGTAACTCCCAGGGGTTTGATAATAAAACATGTAATAGGTTCTACCTCATCATCTACTTCCCAATACCCACAAGTTTAAACACATCCTATCATGCTCGGATCTTCAAAGAAAATAGGCGGCGCGAACTCCGGCGGGCGGCGGCGCGGGAGGCAGCGCGGCGTGCGCGGCGGCGGCTGGGCGGCGCTAGGGTTAGGGATTGGGGCGGCGGCTGGGCCTCGAGGCGCCTCGGGCTTATAAAGCCTGAGCTCGGACGAGTCCGACTCGGGCACGGCCCGATAGGTCAGTTGACTTTTTTTAAAATAATCCCGACGCGGAAAAACTAACAAAAGAAATACTAAACGGAGTCCAATAATCCTGAAAGAAATTTTTACGGTCCTCTAGTAATATTGCAGACAAAGTGGACATTTATTTGGTCCTCTAATTCAATTTCGAAAAACACATATTTTCCTAATTCAAAATAAAATAGCAATCAAATCCAAATAAAATTATTTATTTGATTTTAACATTTTTCCACCAATATTTCTTTTATTTTGGAGAAGTCATATCATCTCCTCTCATATATTTTAATATGAAATATTTTCGAAGAGAAAAGTAATTAAAACCAAAATGATCCTTGTTTCGATGTTTGAGAAAATTTCAAATATGAAAATCGTGAAATCCCCAACTCTCTCCGTGGGTCCTTGAGTTGCTTAGGATTTTTCTAGGATCGCAAAACAAAATGCAATAAAATCTGATATGCATGAATGACCTACTTATAACATTCCGAATTGAAAATTTGGGATGTTACACATCAAGTGTTCTCAAATCCTTAAAGACTCAATCCGAAAAGATAACTTCAAAGGGAAAACTCAATCCATTACAAGTGAGTAGAGCGGGAGAAACATCATAAGATCCAACTATAATAGCAAAGCTCGCGATACATCAAGATCGTGCCGAATCAAGAACACGAGAGAGAGAGATCAAACACATAGCTACTGGTACATACCGTCAGCCCCGAGGGTGAACTACTCCCTCCTCATCATGGAGAGCACGGGATGATGAAGATGACCACCGGTGAGGGATCCCCCCTCCGGCAGGGTGCCGGAACAGGGTCCCGATTGGTTTTTCATGGCTACAGAGGCTTGCGGCGACGGAACTCCCGATCTAGGTTTCTTTCTGGAAGTTTGGGTATATATAAGAGGTGTTGGCGTCGGGAACAAGTCAGGGGGGTCCCCGAGGCGGCCACGAGGTAGGGGGGCACGCCCAGGGGGGTAGGGTGTGCCCCCACCCTCATGGTGGGCTCGGGACTCTTCTTGCCCATCTCCGATGCTCCGTGGGCTTCTTCTGGTCCAAAAACAATCTCCGTTGAATTTCAGGTCAATTGGACTCCGTTTGGTTTTTCTTTTCTGTGATACTCAAAAACAAGGAAAAAACAGAAAAATGGCACTGGGCTCTAGGTTAATAGGTTAGTCCCAAAAATCATATAAAATAGCATATAAATGCATATAAAACATCCTAGATGGATAATATAATAGCATGGAACAATCAAAAATTATAGATACGTTGGAGACGTATCAAGGCTACACTCAAGTCGAAGGTATGGACTATGGTGGGACATACGCTCCCCTTGCTAGACTTGAGTCCATCCGCATCTTACTTGCCTATGCAAATCACCATGATATTACCTTGTACCAAATGGACATTAAAAGTGCTTTTCTAAATGGTGAAATTGAGGAGGAAGTTTATGTTAAACAACCTCCCGGCTTTGTTAATCCTAAGAAACCCGACCATGTTTACAAACTTCACAAAGCTCTTTATGGTCTTAAACAAGCTCCTAGAGCGTGGTATGAATGCTTGACCAAGTTCCTTATTGAGAAAGGCTTTGAGATTGGAAAGATTGATTCTACTCTTTTTACTAAAAGGGTTAATGGTGAATTATTTGTGTGCCAAATTTATGCTGATGATATCATATTTCGTTCAACTAACCCTCATTTTAGTGAAAAGTTTGGAAAGCTAATGTCAAAGAAGTTTGAGATGTCTATGATGTGTGAACTCAAGTTCTTTCTTGGTTTGCAAATCAAGCAAACTAAGGAGAGAATCTTTGTCTCTCAAACAAAGTATACCAACGACTTATTCAAGAAGTTCAACATGCAAGAAAGCAAAGGTATGAAAACACCCATGCCTACTAGTGGACATCTTGACTTGACTAAGGATGGCAAATCGGTTGACCAAAAGGTTTACCGCTCTATGATTGGATCATTGTTATATCTATGTGCCTCCCGTCCCGATATTATGCTAAGTGTCTGCATGTGTGCACGATATCAAGCGGCCCCCAAAGAATGTCATCTTAAGGCTGTGAAAAGGATAGTGAGATACTTAATTCATAAACCAAATTTTGGCATTTGGTATCCTAAGAGGTCTTGTTTTGATCTTGTTGGTTACCCCGACTCGGACTATGCTGGTGACAAGGTTGATAGAAAGTCCATTTCGGGTACTTGTCAATTTCTTGGTAGATATCTTGTGTCTTGGTCCTCCAAAAAACAAAACTCGGTGTCCTTATCCACCGCTGAAGCCGAATACATTGCCGCCGGTTCATGTTGTGCTCAATTACTTTGGATGACCCAAACTCTTAAAGATTATGGGATCTATGTGAAACATGTTCCATTGCTTTGTGACAATGAAAGTTCTATTAAGATTGCTCATAATCCCGTGCAACATTATCGAACTAAGCATATTGAAGTTCGTCATCATTTCATTCGAGATCATGTTGCTAAAGGATATATTGATCTTAAGCATGTTCGTACCGATATGCAATTGGCGGATATATTCACCAAACCACTTGATGAGAAAGTATTTTGCCATTTGAGAGGTGAACTGAATATCATTGATGCGTCAAACTTGGAGTAGAAACTCCATTTGGATACATGCAAGGCATGAGCCTTTGACTAATCCTTGATATTTCTCTTATGATGATGATCATATGTCTTGGATATATATTTGCACCCTTGCATGCTATCTAACCCCTGTAGGTGCTTGGATGAATCTAAATCTATGAGATTGCAAATCACTCACATCTTGAGCAATCTCTACATCACCAAGTCTCTACAATATGGTGGTTGAAGACAAGGAAGCATGAAAACCTTCAACATATCCTTTGACAATTTCTTTATATCAAATTTCATTCAGTATCAAATTTCATGATTGTCATTTTGGATACACAAGTGCTTTTCCTTGAAAAACTAACCCATGTAGGTAGATGGACTTAAACTACAAGTGGTGCTCCCAATCCTTGATGAGCAACATCAACCTTGAGCATCCCACACAAGTTCAACTACATGATCAACACCACCACCCAAGCTTTGTTATTCCATCTTAGAGAAGCTTTACCCCAAGTCATGGGTCAAAGCAGCTCAACAAGATGTGAATACATCAAAATGCTTAAAAGAAAAATGGCACCTCATTTAAAGCTTAAACGATGAGTATGACCTACGATCAAGTGTTCTCACTTGACTCCTTAGTCAATATACTCTAACATAGGTGACTGATAACCCACAAGTATAGGGGATCGCAATAGTTTTCGAGGGTAGAGTATTCAACCCAAATTTATAGATTCGACACAAGGGGAGCCAAAGAATATTTGAAGGTATTAGCAGCTAAGTTGTCAATTCAACCACACCTGGAGATTAATTATCTGCAACAAGTGATTAGTAGCAAAGTAGTTTGATAGTTTTGATAGTAGTAACAGCAGCAACGGTAAGAGTAACAGTGATAGCAGTAATTTTGTAGCAAGTGTAACAGTGATGATAGTAGTAGTAACTTAGCAGAAACAATATAACATTAATTCGTAGGCATTGGATCGGTGACTTGTTGGATGATATTCATCATGTGACAGTTATAACCTAGGGCGATACGTCACTAGCTCCAGTTCATCGATATAATGTAGGCATGTATTCCGTAAATAGTCATACGTGCTCTATTAAAAGAACTTGCATGACATCTTTTGTCCTACCCTCCCGTGGCAGCGGGGTCCATATTGGAAACTAAGGGATATTAAGGCCTCCTTTTAATAGAGAACCGGAACAAACCATTAACACATAGTGAATACATGAACTCCTCAAACTACGGTCAACACCGAGAGTGGGCCCGGTTGTTTTCACTCCGGGTTTGTCGGATCATAACACGTAGTAGGTGACTATAACTTGCAAGATCGGATCTAAAACATGGATATAATGATGAATTCATAAACGGTTCAGATCTGAGTTCATGGCACCCGGGCCCAAAGTGACAAGCATTAAGCATAGCAAAGACATAGCAACATCAATCTAAGAACATAGTGGATACTAGGGATCAGGCCCTAAGAAAACTAACTCGATTAGATTATGAATCTCATCCAACTCCTCACCGACCAGCGAGCCTACGAAGGAATTACTCATTCCCGGTGGGGAGCATCATGGAATTGGCGATGGAGATGGGTTGGTGATGACGAAGAACGAAGACCCCCCTCTCCGGAGCCCCAAACGGACTCCAGATCTGCCCTCCCAAGGAAGAACATGTCTTGGCGGCGGCTCTGTCTGGTGGATCGCGATAATTCGTTCTCCTTGATTTTTTCTCTGAAAATAGGAATTTATAGTGTCAGGGTTGAGGTCTGGGGTACAACCCACCTGGGCGCGCCAGGAGAGGGGGGCGCGCCCTGGTGGGTTGTTCCCACCAAAGGCCCCCTCTCCGGTAGGTCTTGGCTCCATAAATTCTATATAAAAATTCCTCGTAAAGTTTCGTTCCATTCCGAGAACTTTTATTTCTGCACAAAAACAACACCATGGTAGTTCTGCTGAAAACAGCGTCAGTCCGGGGTTAGTTTCATTCAAATCATACAAATTAGAGTCCAAAACCGGAGGAAAAGCGTGAGAAAAAGTTGATACGTTGGAGACGTATCAACTCCCCCAAGCTTAAACCTTTGCTTGTCCTCAAGCAATTCAGTTGATAAACTGAAAGTGAGAAAGAAAAACTTTTATGAACTATTTTGCTCTTGATTGCATAAATAAGCTTAAACATCACCCAGGTTTTCAGCCAACATTATAACTAACCATGTCGACAATACCTCTTAAAGATTATAATGACTCATATCAATGACATAATCAGCTAGCGAGCAATAATAAGACATCTCAAGCAGCAACACACTGTCAAAAAACCATGATATAATATGACAATAATGGTATCTCACTAGCCCTTTCTGAGAATGCAAAACATAAATGCAGAGCACCTCCAAAGTTCAAGCAGCGACTAAACATTGTAATTCATGGTAGAAAAGATCCAGTCATGATGCACCCAACATTAGCTATACATAATGCATAAATCATGACAGTTGTGCTCTACTCAGTTTCTGGCACTTGTTTTAGAAGGTGATGACACAACATAAAAGTAAATAGAAAGTCCCTTCGCAGAGGGAAGCGGTGATTTGCAGAGGTGCTAGAGCTCAGTTTTTAAAACAAAGATAAATAATATTTTGAGACATGCACCCTTCTCATTCACTTCACGACCATCAGTTATCAACATCTTCCATGGTAAGCATGCTAGTGGCGGTTCCCAAGCGATAAAAGTAAAGGTTTACTCCCCCTCCACCATCAATCACACTCCACGGCTTGTCCGAAACAACGGGTGCCGTCCATACCAACATCAGTCCCAGGGGAGTTTTGTTTAATTATTTGCATTTTTGAGTTCGAGACTGGGAATCCCTATTACCGCCCATTTTCTCGTGCGATGGCGAGTGAATGAACACTCGACCTGAGAATAACCTGCTTAGCATGGAAGATATCGACCACCTCCTGTCGTTCCATGAACAATCCAGGCACACAAAAAGGATAATTTTTAGAAGTTTTTAGAGGTGGCACATGCAAATTTACTTAGGACGGCAGGGTAATACCGCATATAGGTAGGTATGGTGGACTCATCTGGAGTAACTTTGGGTTCAAGGTTTTTGATGTACAAGCAGAGTTCCCACTTAGTACAGGCGAAGGCTAGCAATTAAGATTGAGAAGCGGCTAGCTAGAGAGCAACAACGATCATAACCATGCATTATGCATAAGTAACATTGGACACTAGCATGAGTAGGATATGAACACCATGAACATAAATATCATAGAGGCTATGTTGGTTTTGATTCAACTACATGCATGAACATGTGCCAAGTCAAGCCACTCGAACATTCAGAGGAGGATACCATATCATCATACTACATCACAATCATTTTAACACTATGTTGATATCCAAGATAAATCATTATTCACTCCTAGCTACTTATGCATGGCATGAGAAACTATAATCTCTAATTGTCATTGCAAACATGTTTAATCATAACGGGCTGAAGCATGGACACCAGGTTAAACATATTTACTCAAACAGAACAAGTCGAGTTCATACCAGTTTCTCTTTGCCATGGCTAGTTCATCGAATGTCGTCATTATTGCCTTTCACTTGCGCGACCGAATGCTATGAAAATAATAATAGTGCAAGAGTGCTGTGGACTAAGCTGGAATCTGCAAACATTTTATTCAACAGGAGAAGACAAGGTAAAATGTGATCTTTATTAGTTCAACAATTATTCATATGAGAGCCACTCAACATTTTCATCATGGTCTTCTCCTCGGTACAACTCGAATAAAAGGAAAATAAATTCAGAGAAGAACACTGAAATATTTTTGGAGTTTTTGGTTTTCTTTAACAAGCAAATAAAAGCAAAAACGAGAAAAACTATTTACACAAGAAAGCTCCCAACAAGCAAAAGAAGAACAAGGAAATCTTTTTGGATTGTCTTTTTAGTACTACTACTAAGCATGCATAGAAAGTAAATTACTACAACTAATTTTTTTGGTTTTTCTAAAGTTTTTCAAACACACAAGAAGAAAGCAAGAAAATAAATCTAAGCATGGATGATACAATGAAAAAGTGTGAACACCGACAAACAGAAACACGTACTCCCCCAAGCTTAGGCTTTTGGCCTAAGTTGGTAATCAATCAGTAGCCTGGAGGGTAGTAGTCGGTGTGGTAGCTTACAGAGGCTCTCGATGTGGATGCCTCAGCACGCCGTGCCACCACCACTACTGCATTATGAGCTCGGGCCTCGCTCTCAAGAACAAAATATCTTTCCTTGCTATTATAGTAAAAAAGAGCAGGAGCAGGCAAATATGTGTCCACAACAGATGATTGGTTAAACATCAGATTATAAGTGAAGTCATGAGTCTTTCCTTTAAGGATTTTATGCTCTTTCAAAGCATCAAAATCTAAATACCGAGTGGGTAAGATAGGATCAAAGGGTAAAGGTGAAACACCCAGCCCTCGTGCTAGACGTGCGGCATAAATTCCACCATAGAACCATCCACTTTTGGCGTTATGCTGAAGTCTACATGCAGCAATCGCTCCAAGGTTATAATTCCTTTCACCAGTGAGAGGGGTGTGAATGAGGCTCAAGTCTGGCGCACAAAGTATGCTACAGTCTTGCTTGCCTACTATGCATTTCCCGTTAAATAAAGCAAAATACTGAATTGCGGGAAAGTGAATGCTCTTTATTCTTCCTTGTCTCACTCCCCTATTTTCACCGTAACAAAGGCTAGTCAAGAAAGATTCATACTCAGCCGTTGGTGGCTCATGCAGCGAACCCCAAAATGGAAGTTTGCAATGATAAGCAAAATTCTCTAATGGAATAGTATATGGATTATCATAAAGCATAAATGACACCCTAGACTCACGTGGAAAATATTTAAATCCTTTGACAAATGATTCAGTGAGAAGTTGGTGTTGTTCACACTTATCTGAAAGGTAGGGACTGAGACCGACATTGTGAACATGTTGCTCAAATTCCTCCTTAATGCCCACTCGCATCATATACTCATCGCAGGGCCGTAAGCATGTTTTGGTAGCGGCACCTCGTGTGGAACTTTCACTTGGTTCAACATAAGACCGGCGAACAAAACTATCTCTAGAAGATGCCCCCAAGGATCGTCTCCTCGAAGAACTCCTTCCAAATAGGTTCATAATGTCCGCGTACAATTTTCGGAAAATAAAATTTTTGAGGTGACAAAAATTTGTCAACAAAACTTTATAAGATTGATAGCAACTACTCATTGGGATACATAGAGGCCATAGCAAGCATTCAAACTACTTAGAACACTAAGAATTCAACATGCAAGCACATCTACAGCAACACCAAGAGTAGCTAATTATTCAAAGTATAAACCACTAAAACAAAAACTAATTGGACAAATGGTGGAGTCACGTACCAAGCAACAATCCACCAAAACAGTTTTGGAAACGGAGCTTCGAGCAAAGAGATCGAAATCCACAGGTTTGAGCTCAAGAACACAGGAGAGAGAGCAATGGGGATTTCTTTTCTGGAGGTAAGTGATGATGTGGGATGAAGAGGTAAGTGAGGGGGCCCACGTGGGGACCACAACCCACCAGGGCGCGCCTGGGGGTCCTGGCGCGCCCAGGTGGGTTGTGCCCACCTGGTGCACCTCCCTTTGGTATTATTTGCACCAAAAATACAGAAATATTCGCAAAAAAATTCATGTTCAATTTTTAGGGCATGCTGAGAATTTTTATTTTTGGGTCATTTTTTATTGCACGGGAAATTCAGAAAACAGACAAAACATGACATTTTATTTTATTTAACTAATAAAAACAGAGAATAAAAAGTAGGGTCAGAAGGTAGTGCTTACTAAATTCATCAACTTCATACTGTTCAAAAATGATTCATTAATAAGGTTGATCAGGTCTTATTAACAACCACTTTCGATTAGCATGAAACCGAAGAACTTTCGTAAATCACTAAGTTACCTCAATGGAGATATGAATGTACCCAACAATAAGCATTTCATATTTCTTTTTGACAGTAGGTAGAGGTATTTGAAAACTTCCAATAGTTATTGTCGGAGATTTTTCAATAACATTATTACCATTCATTTGGAATTATTTCTTCGGAAAGTGCACCGTATGCTCATTACCACTAATATGAAAAGTGATCTTGCTTTTATTGCAATCAATAACATCCCCTGCAGTATTCAAGAAGGGTCTACCAAGGATAATCGACACGTTGTCGTCCTCGGGCATCTCAAGTATAACAAAGTCAGCCAAAATAGTAACATTAGCAACAACAACGGGCACATCTTCACAGATACCGATAGGTATGGCAGTTGACTTGTCAGCCATTTGCAAAGATATTTCAGTAGGTGTGAGTTTATTCAAGTCAAGTCTTTTATATAAAGAGAAAGGTATAACACTAACACCGGCTCCTAAATCACACAAAGCAGTTTTCACATAATTCTCTTTGATAGAGCAAGGTATAGTTGGTATTCCCGAATCTCCAAGTTTTTTAGGTACTCCATCTTTGAAAGTATAATTAGCAAGCATAGTGTAGATTTCAGCTTCCGGTATTTTTCTCTTATTTGTGATGATGTCTTTCATATACTTTGCATAAGGAGGCATTTTAAGGATATCAGTCAAGCGAGTACGCAAAAAGACTGGCCTCAGCATTTCAGCAAAGCGTTCAAATTCTTCATCATCTTTCCTTTTAGTTGACTTGGGTGGAAAATGCATAGGTTTTTGAACCCACGGTTCTCTTTCTTTACCGTGTTTTCTAGCAACAAAGTCACTTTTATCATACTTTTTATCCTTAGGTTGTGGGTTATCAAGATCAACAGGTGGTTCTATCTCAACACCATTATCTGGTCCTTTTTCATTATTTGGTTGAGCGCCTTCATGAACATCAGCATTATCTTTTTCATTATCACTAGGTGGATGTTCATTACTAGATTGAGTTTCAGCATCTGAGATAGAAGTTTCATTTTCATTATCAGGAGGTTTCTCTATTTCAGGTTCACTAGAAGCATGCAAAGTCCTATCATTTTTCTTTTTCTTTTACTTTTTAGAAGGACTAGGTGCACTAGTGTTATTTCTTTGTGAGTCTTGTTCAATTCTTTTTGGGTGTCCCTCAGGATAAAGTGGTTCCTGAGTCATTTTACCTCCTCTAGTTGCAACTCTAACAGCAAAGTCATGTATATTATTATTCATTTCGTCAAGCAATTCTCTTTGAGATTTAGCAACTTGTTCTAACTGAGTTTGTACCATAGAAGCATGTTTTCCAACACCTCTAACATCATTTGAGATTCTAAATAACAAGTCACTCAAGCGAGCAATCATATCAGAATTATATTTCAACTGTTTCATAACATTTGCATTAAAGTGATCTTGTTTTCTAATGTAGTTTTCAAACTCATAAAGGCATTGACTAGGATGCATATTGTGAGGATTATCATTTTCATTGAACTTCATAAGAGAATTTACCTCTACCACCTTAGGCAGCGGTGGTGTATTAAGCCCATGTATTTCTTCAATAGGAGGTAAATTTTTAACATCCTCAGCTTTAATACCCTTTTCCTTCATAGGTTTCTTTGCCTCTTGCATATCTTCAGGACTGAGATATAATATACCCCTCTTCTTTGGAGTGGGTTCAGCCGGTGGTTCAGGAAGAGTCCAATCATCATAATTTTTCAATATGTTATTCAATAATTCTTTAGCTTGAGCAATAGTTCGTTCCCTGAAAACACAACCAGCACAACTATCTAGGAAGTCCCTAGAAGCATCGGTCAGTCCATTATAGAAAATATCAAGTATTTCAATTTTCTTAAGAGGATGATCAGGCAAAGCATTAAGTAACTGGCAAAGCCTCCCCAAGCTTGTGGGAGTCTCTCTTCTTTAGTTTGCACAAAGTTAAATATTTCCTTTAAGGCAACTTGTTTCTTATGAGCAGGAAAAATATTTTTCAGAGAAGTAGTAAATCATATCCTAGGGACTACGCACACAACCAGGAGCAAGAGTATTGTACCAAGCTTTAGCATCACCCTTTTATGAGAAAGGAAAAATAATTTGAGAATAAAGTAATAGCGAGTTTTCTCATCATGACTAAAAAGGGTGGCTATATTATTCAACTTAGTAAGATGTGCCACAACAGTTTCAGTTTCATAATCATGGAAAGGATCAGATTCAACCAAAGTAATTAACTCTAGGTCGACAGAGAATTCATAATCCTTGTCATCAATAAAGATAGGTGAAGTAGCAAACTTAGGATCACATTTCATTCTAGCATTCAGAGATTTTTCTTTATACTTGCATAGTAATTTCTCTACATCATCTCTATCCTTACAAGCAAGAATATCTCTAGTTGTCTCCTCATTCATAACATAACCTTCCGGTACCTTAGGCAATTCATATCTAGGAGGGCTAGTTCTAGCAGGCGTTTCAGGAGATTCAGTTTCAAGCTCATCATCAGATTCAACAGCATCATGTTGTATTACTCTGGCAATTTGTGCATCAAGAAAATCACCAAGTGGCACCTCATCCTTATCAAGCAAGGTACTAGCATCATCATAAGCATCATTCATAGCAGAAGTCGCATCATGAATAACTTGCGACATATTAGAATTGATAGCATGTGGTGGTGTTGCAAGTTTACTCATAACAGATGGTGAATCTAAAGCAGAACTGGATCGCAGTTCCTTACCTCCCCTCGTTCTTGAGGGAAATATCTTAGTCTTTAGATCCTTTAGATTCTTCATAGTGATAAATTGATAATAATCCTAAGTGACTCAACAAATATAGCTATGCTCCCCGGCAACGGTGCCAGAAAAGGACTTGATAACCCACAAGTATAGGGGATCGCAACAGTTTTCGAGGGTAGAGTATTCAACCCAAATTTATAGTCGACACAAGGGGAGCCAAAGAATATTTGAAGGTATTAGCAGCTGAGTTGTCAATTCAACCACACTTGGAGATTAATTATCTGCGGCAAGTGATCAGTAGCAAAGTAGTTTGATAGTTTTGATAGTAGTAACAGCAGCAACGGTAACAGTAACAGTGATAGCAGTAATTTTGTAGCAAGTGTAACAGTGATGATAGTAGTAGTAACTTAGCAGAAACAATATAAGATAAATTCGTAGCCATTGGATCGGTGACTTGTTGGATGATATTCATCATGTGACAGTTATAACCTAGGGCGATACGGCACTAGCTCCAGTTCATCGATATAATGTAGGCATGTATTCCGTAAATAGTCATACGTGCTTTATTAAAATAACTTGCATGACATCTTTTGTCCTACCCTCCCATGGCAGCGGAGTCCATATAGGAAACTAAGGGATATTAAGGCCTCCTTTTAATAGAGAACCGGAACAAAGCATTAACACATAGTTAATACATGAACTCCTCAAACTACGGTCATCACCGAGAGTGGCCTGGTTGTTGTCACTCCGGGGTTGTCGGATCATACCACGTAGTAGGTGACTATAACTTGCAAGATCGGATCTAAAACATGGATATAATGATGAATTCATAAACGGTTCAGATCTGAGTTCATGGCACCCGGGCCCAAAGTGACAAGCATTAAGCATAGCAAAGTCATAGCAACATCAATCTAAGAACATAGTGGATACTAGGGATCAGGCCCTAACAAAACTAACTCGACTACATGATGAATCTCATCCAACTCCTCACCGACCAGCGAGCCTACCAAGGAATTACTCACTCCTGATGGGGAGCATCATGGAATTGGCGATGGAGATGGGTTGGTGATGACGAAGAACGAAGATCCCCCTCTCCGGAGCCCCAAACAGACTCCGGATCTGCCCTCCCAAGAAAGAACAGGGCTTGGCAGCGGTTCCGTCTTGTGGATCGCGATAATTCTTTCTCCCTGATTTTTTCTCCAAAAATAGGAATTTATAGTGTCAGGGTTGAGGGCTCCTAAAATAGGAAATTACAGTGTCAGGGTTTTGCTCTGATTTTCTTGTTTTGCTCTAATTTTCATTTTCCTATCTTCTCCCATTATCCAATATAAGATTCAGGGGGAGAAAGACATCTAAGGGAAGGAAATCTTCGAATTCATTGCATATCTTTACTCTTTGGGGACATGCCTATATCAAATAGAGTACCTAGTACTCACTCACTACATGTCATCCCAATCTTGGTACTCTTGTGGTTTGCTGTTCTTGCTCGGTTTAGTAGATGTTTCTGTGTTATCTAACCTTGTTTACTCAGGCTCATCTCTTCCAAAGCCAACTCAAAACCACAAGGTAAGTATATGCATCACATTCATGTGCATGATGATCTCTTGCTGATGTACATATTGTTTGCAAGAAGGACTCGTGAACATGAACGTACATTTCCTATATTCACACCATTTGCTCTCATGCATATAGCCAAGATACATGTAACTCATTGCTTGCTCTGTCATGCTTACGCATTCACATGCTCTTATATTCTATATTTACATGATTGCATACATGTAGGGGGAGCCTATGTATGTTACATGTCTTTCCAAAGATTTACTTGTTATTCTTCATATCTTTATCTAAAGATTTGATGTATGTTGTCATCAATTACCAAAAAGGCGGAGATTTAAAGCACAAGTGCTCCCTGGGTGATTTTGGTAATTAATGTCAAAATATCTCTTGTTGGACTAATATTTTCATCTAGTATATTTCAGATGAGTTCAACAGTGGAGTGGCATGGACAAGAGGATGTGGAACCCCTCCAAGATGCTAAGGACAGAAGATTGGCAAAAACTCAAAAGCTCAAGACTCTACATTTTCATTTTAGTGATCCAAGATCACATTGAGTCCATAGGAAATTCAATACTATTAAAAAGGGATGAGGTGTTGCTTAATGGCTTGCTTGCTCAAAATGCTTAGTGATATGCTCCAAAGCCCTCAACCACTTTCTCGTATCCACATATGTCCTAAACCTAAAGTCAAACTCGGCCCCACCCATTTGATCTATCTATCGCCACCGAGTTCACTTGACATAGCCACTGCCAGAAACCCTAATCAGTTCGGTCTCACCAATGGGATCTTGGTCTCACCGAGATGGGCTTGCAAACTCTCTGTTCCTGTTGCAACTATTTTGATCTCACCAAAATATGCAACCGGTCCCACCGAGTTTGCTTGACCAACTCTCTGTTTTGCTTATTACCAAAATCGGTCTCACCGAGTTTCTGTAATCGGTCAAACCGAGTTAAGGTTTTACCCTAACCCTAGCACATCGGTCCCACTGAGTTGATCATATTGGTCCCACCGAAAACTCTAACATTCACATTTTGAACTAAATCGGTCTGACCGAGTTTCACTATTCGGTCCCACCGAGTTTGGTATATTGTGTGTAACGGCTAGATTTTGTGTGGAGGCTATATATACCCCTTCACCCTTCCTTCATTCGTGAGGAGAGTCATCAGAACGTGCCTACACTTCCAACATTCATTTTCTGAGAGAGAACCACCTACTCATGTGTTGAGAACAAAATATTCCTATCCAACCACAAGAATCTTGATCTCTAGCCTTCCCCAAGTGGCTTTCCACTCAAATCATCTTTCCACCAAATCCAAATCTGTGAGAGAGAGTTGAGTGTTGGGGAGACTATCATTTGAAGCATAAGAGCAAGGAGTTCATCATCAACACACCATCTATTACCTTTTGGAGAGTGGTGTCTCCTAGATTGGTTAGGTGTCACTTGGGAGCCTCCGTCAAGATTGTGGAGTTGAACCAAGGAGTTTGTACGGGCAAGGAGATCGCCTACTTCGTGAAGATCTACCCTAGTGAGGCAAGTCCTTCATGGGAGATGGCCATGGTGGGATAGACAAGGTTGCTTCTTCGTGGACCCTTCGTGGGTGGAGCCCTCCGTGGACTAGCGTAACCGTTACCCTTCGTGGGTTGAAGTCTCCATCAACGTGGATGTACGATAGCACCACCTATCGGAACCACGAAAAAAATCATTGTGTCTCCAATTGCGTTTGCACACTCCAATCTCATCCCTTTACATTCTCGCAAGTTGCATGCTTTACTTTCTGCTGCTCATATACTCTTGCCATGCTTGCTTGAAATGTATTGTGATGTTTAAACTTGTGCTAAAACTCCACCTTAACTTGAAGAAATTAAAAACTACTACTTTTCCTGTTGAGGGTCTAATCACCCCCCTCTAGACACCTCTTCTCGATCCTTTCAGAGTGAAATGAAGCAGAATGAATTCTATGAAAGGTCGAGGAAGGACATGTATCCGACTGTTCGAAAGGAAATTGAGGAGTCAGTGATGATGCAGAAGACTCTAAAACGGACAGATAGCCAATAGATGGGAGGGGAGGTGGGCATGGAGGATGCTGGTTATTGCGCGACAACACCGCACAAGAGTAGCTGTGCATCAGCTGACCCCAGTGACACTGAGGCTGCAGTTGCTCATGATGATGCTATATCAGATCTATCTAGAATGAAAGACAGACTGAAGGGCGTGCTTACACATTATGAAGGTACATTAAAATGTGCAACAGCCTGGGTTTGCCCACCCTTCTTGGAAGAGGGCCTCTTGTTGGACAATGTGCCATTGAAGCCGGGCTGTGTGAAGTGCTACGTGACTGAAGTAAAGCTTGGATTCAATGAATTTGCCCTGAAGAATGTCCTAGGAGATGAGCAAAGGACTTGGGAGAAACACTGTTACATGACATCCAGTGGCCACGAAAGGAAATAGACTTCATGGGTGAGATCCCTGAAGCCCCGCCAAGAGCAACCAATGTCACCCCTCAACTGATGACGCTCTCCTAGCCACAGTAGCTCTCGCGTGCTTCCCCCAAAGAACCTAATACTCGTAATCCGACGGCTGATGCATCAACCTGTGATCAACCCGCCCGACTTTGTGCCATACAGGCCATATCCTTGTCCGCCCTAGAGCAGCCAGTGGCAAGGCCTACAACTGCTGAAGACACACCGCCGGTTCAGATGCCGGCCGTTGAAGCAGCGGGGGGAGACCCAGCTGCAGCACATGCTCAGCAGACCAACATGGTGGAACAGACTACTAAGCAGTCTGATGCTTCGAAACCGCCTGCCAAGTAGTCTGTAGGTCGAGAACCGACTGCTCATCAGTCAGTCGGTCCGCAGCTGCGTGATCAGCATACCAATGCATCAGCACTTCCTGCTCAGCATACCAACGCATTGGCACGGCCTCCTCAGCACATCGACAAGTTGGCACCACCTGCGCAGAAACCCAACATAGCTTCAACGCATGGTCAGCAGTCTGATGCCTCTGCTCCTATAGCCCAGAAGTCCGTCACAGTAGCACCACCAGTTCAGCTGTCCGGCATAGCTAAACCGTCTGCTAAGCAGTCTGTCGAAGCTTTACCGTCTGCCTTTCAGCCAACCATACCTTGGACCAGAAGTGCTTCAAGTACCAAGAATGAAGTGGGCAAGAAGGGTGCACCCGCGAGGAAGTGCGCCCCGAGAGCGAAGAGGAAAGAGAATGATTGCCTCTTACTTAAAGCACTCATCACCCAGAACCAAATCAACAGCAAGTTATTTGAATCGGGGAGTAATATTATTTCTAACGGCATGAATGATGAAGAAATAGCTTTGCAGCTTGCTAAAAACAAAGTAGACGTACTTGAAGCACGCAATGACATCCATGGCCAGCCATATCTTGTTGGCGGATACTTTGATGAGTGCAGCTCCAGTTGCTGCGAGTTACATAAATATTGCATGGATCAAATGTTAGCAGGTCATCATGTTCTACTAGTCTACTACAACAGAGATCATTTCTGACACGATGCTGGTTCCACCAGTGTGAGTTTCGAGGACTTACATCTCTTCTTCAACTTCAACGAGCTCGATGCCACTCTTGTTAGATGCCTGATTTTGTAAGTACTTAACAAACTCTGATCAACTTCTCCATAAAGGTTGTAAATGATAAACAGCAAACTGCATTTTATTCCTCTCAGGGGATTGAACGTGCAGAGAAGAAAAATGGAGAGTGTGTATTTCATAGATCTTGCATTAGCAAATGGCACAACATTACATGGTAAGCCTGAACGGGAATGGGCCATTAACACGGTCGCCCGTATCTTCGAAAACACGTCCCATGCAGAATCATTTCTCTGGCCATATCATGAACGGTAAGTCAAATAAACAACCACGCATACACTAATTGTCTTTCAGATTTCGACATAATTCATAAGTTTATGGCTTTCTTAATATGTAGTAATCATTGGATATTGGTATTCATTGTTCCAAAGACGAACACAGTTTACTACATGGATTCTCTCAGAGAGTCAACAAATGCTCAGGATCTGATGCATCTTCAGCAATTCATGGATAGGTATTGAATTCTATGATGTTGAAATTAATTTGCATTCATATCTGGTTCAATAATTGATGTTGTAAAAATTCATCTTCATTTGCAGTGTGCCCGCATTGTGGGAAACTAAACCAGGGAACCTGTTCAATAGGGAACTACCTCTGCAGCACGAGATCGTTTCTCCGGTAACACATCGAAATCCTTATTTTCGGAAAATGTATCCAATAGTCTGCAAATACCTTTTCTTACGCTAGTCAAATGTTCAAACTTCTAAATAAACCTCTTTCTATTTCTGTCTAAAGAAAAAATGCATCTAACGCCAGTTAGGTTGTTCCTAACAGGACAAATACATGACTAACTATGTACAAAAAAATTAGAATCCTCAGCATCAAGCAGGGACCAACCTTTGTGGATACTATGTTTGCAGACACATGATCTCCATCTGCAAATCTGCTGATAGTTGTGAAGATGCTCGCGAATTAGTACTGGTAAGTCTATCTTAATTAATATCTACTCCACTCATATGGCACATTCTGATCTTAAAAATACTGCAACTCATCTTAGAACCGAGGACCCGTGAACCGCTCCCCGCTGGTGAATTGCTGATGGTTCGAAGATTTATTAGGGACTTCTTCCTGAATAACTACATCAATCCCGCTGGTGATAATGAAGATTTCAGCATGCCTTCTCCTGAAACATTGAGTAAGAGTTAGCCGCTAAACATATACGCATGGATCCATTGTTTTTCATCTGATGATGTCTTCGTATTTCGTACACTATGATATGTAATGCATATATATGTCGCCAAATCATTGGAATTTATCTACCATTTGTTCAATTGCAATTGTTATGAAATCTGATGAATGGTCTTCCTGTGGACACTATTTGTTCAATTGCATATTGTGGCAAATTTGGTTTTTGCATGCCGATTCAAATGGGATATTTTTGCTTTAACCTGGCAATTGCTCCGCACACGGTTCAACTAAATGAGTGTGTGCGATCCACATCAGTAAGCATAGGTCAATCGTAGCGGAACCACGGTGATACAAAGCAGATCACAAACGATTTGCAGCACTACTACTTGTGCGTAGGGGCTCCGGAACCATTTGTGATATCCCAATATCGCGCGTGAGAGCTCGGAGTAAACCGTGCCCAATGTAAAATACAATCCCAGTCATAAATTTTTTAGGAAACATGTGGGATCCCAAATGAAAAGCACACGTCACTCTTACTGCAACCTCGATGATACACAACAAATAACAAACGGTCTGCAGCACTTGTATGTGTGTGTAGGGGCTCATGAACCGTTTTTGATAGAACATTATGACACATGGTAATTGTTCGGAAACGTGTGCGATGGAGTCTTGCATGGCAGACGAGTTCCGCAGAAAACTCGTGTGTGATGGGGCACATATCGCAAATCGTTCATATGTTGGCCCGTGTGCCTTACATTCTGCTTCCCAAACGGTTCATTACGACACACCGTTTGGTTTCACTGCGTCATTAAAAACGTTTAATCACCGATCCTACACGTGCGAAAGAATTTAGTGTGTGATGCATCGCATACGATTACATTTGGCAAGGCCTCTGCATCATGGCTCCCTATCCCCGACGGTTTCTGGGTCGTGTGGGAAGGACCCCCCCTATCGCACACACTCACTTGGCGACGGTTCAAAATGTCATCACGGAAAGGAGTTAAAAATTGTTTGTATAGCACCTCGCTATACCAGTGAACCTATTGACATAGTGCCTAGTGTCAGTTGCTGTTTTTTTGCTTGTTTTTTACTTCGCAGAATATCAATACCAAACGGAGTCCAAACGCAGCAAAACTTTTTTAGAGATTTTTTCTGGACCAGAAGACACCCAGTGGGCCAAAGAAGTACCAGAGGGGAGGCCCGTGGGGAGCACAACCCACCAGGACGCGCCCAGGGGGTTGTGCCCCCACGGAGCCCCCCTGCACCGCCTCTTCGCCCTATAAATTCCCAAATATTCCAGAAACCCTAGGGGAGTCGACGAAACACAATTCCAGCCGCTGCAAGTTCCAAAACCATGAGATCCAGTCTAACACCATCACGGAGGGGTTCATCATCCTCATTGGTGCCGCTCCGATGATGCGTGAGTAGTCCACCATAGACCTACGGGTCCGTAGGCAGTAGCTAGATGGATCCTCTCTCTCTCTGTTGATTATCAACACAATGGTCTCTTGGATATCTATTTGATGTGACTCTTTTTTGCGGTGTGTTTGTTGGGATCCGATGAACTTTGAGTTTATGATCAAATCTATATCCATGAATATTATAGTAGTCTTCTTTGATCTCTTATATGCATGATTATCATAGCCTCGTATTTCTTCTTCAGATCTTTGGTTTAATTGGGCCAACTAGATCAATTTTTCTTGCCATGGGAAGAGGTGCTTTGTGATGGGTTCAATCTTGCGGTGTTCTTTCCCAGTAACAGAAGGGGCAGCAAGACACGCATGTATCGTTGCTATGAAGGATAACAAGATGGGGGCTATTCCTACATGAATAGATCTCGTCTACATCATGTCATCATTCTTATTGCATTACTCTGTTTCTCCATTAACTTAATACACTAGATGCATGCTGGATAGCGGTCGATGTGTGGAGCAATAGTAGTAGATGCAGGTAGGAGTCGGTCTACTAATCTTGGACGTGATGCCTATATATTGATCATTGCCTTGGATGTCGTCATAATTATTCGATCTTCTATCAATTGCCCAACGGTAATTTGTTTACCCACCGTGTGCTATTTCTTGAGAGAAGCCACTAGTGAAATCTACGGCCCCCGGGTCTATTCTTTATCATATTTGCTTTGAGATCTATTTTTATTCGCTTTTGTTTTTAGATCTATTATCCAAAAACCCAAAAATGCATTGCTGCACTTTTTATTACTTATTTTATTTCGCGTTTTATCGAGATCTATTTATCCAATCTACCACAAATTGTATCCCGTCAACTTGACAATTTCTAGCGCCGTTACCTGAAGAGCGATTGACAACCCCTCATATGCGTCGGGTTGCAAGTATTTGTTCTTTGTGTGTAGGTACCATTTACATAGTGTTGCTTGGTTCTCCTACTGGAATAATACCTTGGTTTCATAACTAAGGGAAATACCTACTGTAGTTGTACTTCATCATCCCTTCCTCTTTGGGGAAATACTGACGCAGTCTCAAGCGACATCAGCGACCCGCTTTGTCTTTGAGAAGGCGGTGTGCGTACTGTCCAAAGGTTTGCGGGTAAGGTGCCTTTGAGTCTAATTACTCTGACAGTGGGTCACGCTTCAGGCTTTATCCATCCTTTCATACGGGTTAATGCTAGATCATCCTCCCCTCAAAGTTTCTATTAACACTTGATCTTATCCGAGGATGTCCAAGGACTGACCTAGAAATCATGCATGACAGTAGCCCCTAACACACTAGTCGGGTGACACAACCAATGACTGGATTCAAAATAATCCAGCAGCCTTTGAATGAGCCCGAATCCCAGTAGCCCGCAAGCCTTGATTTGGGCACATGTGGCCATATTAAGGGTTTGTCTGGTGTTTTGACCCTTTGAATTTTCAGACCTCTCGGGAGAAGAGCGGAAGTCTCTCTGAGGTGCTGACTGATACGTCTCCAACGTATCTGTAATTTTTTATTGTTCCATGCTATTATATAATCTATCTTGGATGTTTTATATGCATTTATATGCTATTTTATATCATTTTTGGGACTAACCTATTAACCTAGAGCCTAGTGCAAGTCTCTGTTTTTTCCTTGTTTTTGAGTTTCGCAGAAAAGGAATATCAAACGGAGTCCAAACGAGCTGAAAATTTACGAAGAATAGTTTTGGAAAATATTAAAAATACTGGAACAAAAAGATATCGGAGAAGAGTCCCGAGGCCACCACAAGAGTGGAGGGCGCCCCCACCTAGGGCGCGCCCCCTGTCCTTGCCGTCGCCTTGTGGGCCCCCTTGACTTGTCCCCGACGCCAACACCTCCTATAAATCCCAAAACCTCTAGAACAGAACCTAGATCGGGAGTTCCGCCGCCGCAAGCCTCTGTAGCCATGAAAAACCAATCGGGAGCCCGTTGCGGCACCCTGCCGGAGGGGGAAACCATCACCAGTGGCCATCTTCATCATCTCGACGCTCTCCATGTCGAGGAGGGAGTAGTTCAGCCTCAGGGCTGAGGGTATGTACGAGTAGCTATGTGTTTGATCTCTCTCTCTCGTGTTCTTGATTTGGCACGATCTTGATGTACCGCGAGCTTTTCTGTTATAGTTGGATCTTATGATGTTTCTCCACCTCTACCTTCTTGTAATGGATTGAGTTTTCCCTTTGAAGTTATGTCGGAGGGAATGGCCACGGGTAGCCTAACCGACTACCCCTGGCTCTTCAGAAGATTTATCAGGCCTTTTGGGCCTTCAGACACTCCGCGCATTTGGGCCGCCTTCCCCGGCCGGCTACCCCTAAAAGCCGACTCCCGGAAGGCAACCCAGCCTCACCGACTCCAAGAAGCCGGCCAAGAAGGACGCCGACTCCTAGAAGCCGGCCAAGACCACAACCACTCCTACATAACGGCGACATGACGGGGTGTGGCCACAGTGCGGCCCACGACCCCCGAAGCCCGATGCGGGCATGGCTACAGGAGGCCGTACGGGGGGACGTCTCCCATGCGGCTCGGCACTGTAGCCACGCTAGCCTTGACGTCATCCATGACCCACTCCTGTACGGCCCAAGGGTTGCGGGCCCCTTCAGCCAGAGAGAGGCGTGAAGGCGGCCCGGCCTTTCCTAGTCGGCCAGGAGTGAAGCCGGCCTCCAGAAGCCGGCTACTCCCTTCCTCGAAGCAGGAGCCCCATTAAGAAGACAAGATGAGGTGAGGCTACAGTGATAGCCCCCGAGGCGGCCCACTGTAGCCATGCTCACCTCGACAAAGCCCTCATCATCAGAGGCGCGGCTACAGTAAGCAGCCGCCGACAAGACCCTAGGCGGTGGGGCCGGCCTGTCGACCAAGTAGCCGGCAGCCGGCGGGACCCACCAGCCGGCGGGACCCAGTAGCTGGCAGAGAAGCCGGCGAGCGTAGACACTGACGGCTGGGGCCAGTTCCCAGTCGGATTACCATTGTACCCCCGGGGGTAGGCCTATATAAACCCCCCGGAGCACCCATGCAAAGGGTTCGCACCTCTGCATGTTTGGCCTCCAAGCATAGCACACACACACACATAGATAGAGAGAAGCAAGAGCTAGCCTTGTTCTTCTTCTCCCTTGATCCCAACAGCTCTAGGAGCGATTGTAGCTACCCTTTATCGATCTAGTGATCATGCGGAGACCCCGCAGAGCAGGACTAGGGGTGTTATCTCCTCGGAGAGCCCTGAACCTGGGTAAGATTCGCCGGCGTGCATGTCCTCGCCTCATCCCGTTTCCAGGCACCGGCGACGTTTTATTGGATCCCACAATGATAAGCCATCCCTTGGCATATGTCGCACCAACCACCCGACAAGTTATCTTATCGGATTGAGTCTTTAAGGATTTGAGAACACTTGATGCATGTCTTGCATGTGCTTATTTTCGGTGACAATGGGATATTCACGTGATCCACTTGATGTATGTTTTGCTGATCAACTTGCGGGTTATGTGACCTTGTGAACTTATGCATAGGGGTTGGCACACGTTTTCGTCTTGACTCTCCGGTAGAAACTTTGGGGCACTCTTTGAAGTTCTTTGTGTTGGTTTGAATAGATGAATCTGAGATTGTGTGATGCATATCGTATAATCAAACCCGCGGATACTTGTGGTGACATTGGAGTATCTAGGTGACATTAGGGTTTTGGTGATGTGTATCTTAAGGTGTTATTTTAGTATGAACTCTAGGGCTGTTTGTGACACTTATAGGAATAGCCCAATAGATCGATCTGAAAAAATAACTTTGAGGTGGTTTCGTACCCTACAATAATATCTTCGTTTGTTCTCTGCTATTAGTGACTTTGGAGTGACTCTTTGTTGCATGTTGAGGGATTTCCATATGATTTAATTATGTTATCATTGTTGAGAGAACTTGCACTAGTGAAAGTATGAACCCTAGGCCTTGTTTCGAAGCATTGCAATACTGTTTTCGCTCACTTTTGTTACTTGCTACCTTGCTGTTTTTATATTTTCAGATTACAAAAACCTATATATACCATCCATATTGCACTTGTATCACCATCTCTTCGCCAAATTAGTGCACCTATACAATTTACCATTGTATTGGGTGTGTTGGGGACACAAGAGACTTTGTTATTTGGTTGCAGGGTTGTTTGAGATAGACCATCTTCATCCTAAGCCTCCCATGGATTGATAAACCTTAGGTCATCCACTTGAGGAAAAAATGATACCGTCCTACAAAACTCTGCGCTTGGAGGCCCAACACGAGTCTACAAGAAGAAGGTTGCGTAGTAGACATCAAGCTCTTTTCTGGCGCCGTTGCCGGGGAGGTTAGTGCTTGAAGGTATATCTTTAGATATTGCAATCGGATCTTTTAGTTTCTTGTTTTATCACTAGTTTAGTCTATAAAATAAAACTACAAAAAAATGGAATTGAGGTTGCCATATATTATCCATCTTTATAATGTCTTCCGTGAAAATGATGGAAAGGAAAATTGTGCTCAAGTGCTATAAGAAGAAGTCAATAAAATGTTTGGCACTAAATATTTGAATGATGAGCATGATTGTAATGTTGTTCGTATGAATTCTTTGAATATCCATGATTCTAATGATATGCAAAGCTACGAGCTTGGGGATTCTATGTTTGATGAAGATGATATTTTCAGTCCCCCAAGTTTTGATGAGAAAATTTATTATGATGATAGCATGCCTCCTATTTATGATGATCATATTGAGGAAAGTGGTTTTCGAAGAGTGTGAACTTTAGGAAGTAATGGTCCCACTATTTTGGAGGGTGTTGAATCTTATTGTGATAATTATGAAAGTGGATTTGGAGTGGTCATGACTTCATTTAGTGATGCATCCACTATTTCGGAAGAGGTTCCAATTGATTATGAGAACAAAGTTGCTATCTATGATGATTATTGTGATGACATGTATGCTATAGAGAATAAAGATAACCATGAAACTTGTCATCATGATTTTAATTTTCAATTGGATTATGCCTCACATGATAGTTATTTTGTTGAGTTTGCTCCAACTATTCATGAGAATAAATTTGCTTATGTGGAGAGTAACAAAATTTCTATGCTTATGAATCATGTAAAGAATGCTTTGTGTGATGGTTATATTGTTGAATTCATTCATGATGCTACTGAAAATTATTATGACGGAGGAATATATGCTTGTAGGAATTGCAATAATATCAAGTTTCCCCTCTATGTGTTGGAAGTTTTGAAGTCATGCTTGTTTTGCCTTCCTATGCTAGTTGATTCTTGTTCCCATAAGTTGTTTGCTCACAAAATCCCTATGCATAGGAAGTGGGTTAGACTTAAATGTGCTTGTCATATGTTTCATGATGCTCTCTTTGCGTTTCAATTCTTTACTTTTATGCGAGCATCATTGAAATCATCATGCCTAGCTAGAAAGGCATTAAAGAAAAGCACTTGTTGGGAGACAACCCAATATTTAACCCTACTGTTTTTGCATGTTAACATGATTAAGCTACTGTATTAATCATGTTTTATAGCTTTTGTTTCAATAAAGTGCCAAGTAAAGCCTTTGGGATAGTGTGGATGATAGTTGATTCAATTCTGTGCAAATACATAAACATTTTCTTCCAGTTATAGAATTGTTTAAACTCATTGGAGAGCAATAAAATTCTGAATTTTTTACACATTGTTGATATACCAATTGTCTATGTCGTCCTAATTTTTCATAATTTTTGGAGTAACAAAAGTATGGTTGTTGTTCAGATCATTACGAACTGTTCTGTTTTTGATAGATTCTGTTTTCAATGCACAGTTTGCTTGTTTTAGTGTTTCCATATCTTATATTAAGTGATATAAATTATGGAAATGATAAGGTACAGTAGGCATTGTGTGAGAACAATTTTGAATCTTATCTTGACAGTACCAAGGTGAATGATTTGTCTTTATCATACTAACTCATCTCACGAAGTTCCGTTAAGTTCTGTGTGATTGAAATTTTCAAGTTTTGGGTGAGATATTGATATGAGGAGAATAAGGAGTGGAAAGACCCTAAGCTTGGGGCTGCCCAAGGCACCCCAAGGTAATATTCATGGAATACCCAATCAACTAAGCTTGGGGATGCCCCGGAAGGCATCCCCTCTTTCATCTCCAACATTATCGGTAACCTTACTTGGAGCTATATTTTTATTCGTCACATGATGTGAGTTTTTCTTGGAGCATCATTTGATTTTATTAGGATTTCCTTGCTGTCATTTAGAGTAATGTTTTGCATCTTTTAGTTTAATAAAAAGTGAAGTGTAGCCTTTACCATGCTTATTTTGCAAGTCTATATGTTGCTGTTTTGAAAATAGAAAGTTTTCTATCATTGTCTAAATTCTTCTGGAAAGTTAGAAGGTGATAAAATCTTGAAATTTTACACAATGAGTAACAAAAAATTATATACAGTATTTTAATTTTTTTAGAATTTTTGGAGTTAGAGAAGTATGAATTTTCTTGCATTCTTTACACACTGTTCTGTTTAGACAGATTGCTGTTATGTTTGCTTGTTTAATGATTCTATTTGAGGATAGGAGTATTAAATATGCAGAGGCATTTAGTATGCAATGTTAAATAATAATTTTAGTGATTTTCTACAGTAGAGAAAGATAAGGTTTTGCATTTGATTTATACTAACTTATCTCACGAGTTCTTGTTGAGTTTTGTGTGGATGAAGTTTTTAAAATTTAGGGAAACTACGATATGAAAGGAATTAAGGAGACACAAAAGCTCAAGCTTGGGGATGCCCAAGGCATCCCAAGTTAATATTTCAAGAAGTCTCAAGCATCTAAGCTTGGGGATGCCCCGGTTGGCATCCCACCTTTCTTCATCAACAAAGATCGGTTAGTTTTGGTTGAGCCTAAGTGTTTGCTTCTCACATGATATGTGCTATCCTTAGAATGTCATTTTATTTTATTTTGATTGCTGTTTGAATAATATCCCAAGATCTGAAATTCTTAAATGTTAGAGAGTCTTCACATAGTTACATAATTATTCGACTACTCATTGATCTTCACTTATATCTTTTGGAGTAGTTTGTCATTTGCTCTAGTGCTTCACTTATATTTTAGAGCACGGTGGTAGTTTTATTTTGAAGAAATTGTTGAACTCTCGTGCTTCACTTATATTATTTTGAGAGTCTCTAAACAGCATGGTAATTTGCTTAGGTTATGAATTTAGTCCTAATATGATGGGCATCCAAGAGGGATATAATAAAAACTTTCATATTAAGTGCATTGAATACTATGAGAAGTTTGATTCCTTATGATTATTTTGAGATATAGAGATGGTGATATTAGAGTCATGCTAGTGAGTAATTGTGGCTTGTAGAAATACTTGTGTTAAAGTTTGTGATTCCCGTAGCATGCACATATGGTCAACCGTTATGTGATGAAGTCGGAGCATGATTTATTTATTGATTATCTTCCTTATGAGTGGCGGTCGGGGACGAGCGATGGTCTTTTCCTACCAATCTATCCCCCTAGGAGCATGCGTGTAGTACTTTGTTTCGATGACTAATAGATTTTTGCAATAAGTATGTGAGTTCTTTATGACTAATGTTGAGTCCATGGATTATACACACTCTCACCCTTCCACCATTGCTAGCCTCTCTAGTACTGCGCAATTTTCACCGGTACCATACACCCACCATACAACTTCCTCAAAACAGCCACCATACCTACCTATTATGGCATTTCCATAGCCATTCCGAGATATATTACCGTGCAACTTCCACCGTTCCATTTATTATGACACGTTCCATCATTGTCATATTGCTTCGCACGATGATGTAGTTGACATCGTATTTGTGGCAAAGCCACCGTTCATAATTCTTTCATACATGTCACTCCTGATTCATTGCACATCCTGGTACACCGCCGGAGGCATTCATATAGAGTCATATATTTTGTTCTAAGTATTGAGTTGTAATTCTTGAGTTGTAAGTAAATAATAGTGTGATGATTATCATTATTAGAGCATTGTCCCGGTGAGGAAAGGATGATGGAGACTATGATTCCCCCACAAGTCGGGATGAGACTCCGGAAGAAAAATAAAAAATATATAAAAAGAGGCCAAAAAAAGAGAGAGCCCCCAAAAAAACAAAAAAAACAAAAAATGAGACAAAAAGAGAGAAGGGGCAATGTTACTATCCTTTTACCACACTTGTGTTTCAAAGTAGCACCATGATCTTCATGATAGAGAGTCTCCTATGTTGTCACTTTCATATACTAGTGGGAATTTTACATTATAGAACTTGGCTTGTATATTCCAATGATGGGCTTCCTCAAAATTGCCCTAGGTCTTCGTGAGCAAGCGAATTGGATGCACACCCACTTAGTTTCTTTTTGAGCTTTCATAAACTGATAGCTCCAGTGCATCCGTTGCATGGCAATCCCTACTCACTCACATTGATATCTATTGATGGGCATCTCCATAGCCCGTTGATACGCCTAGTTGATGTGAGACTATCTCCTTCTTTTTATCTTCTCCACAACCACCATATTCTATTCCACCTATAGTGCTATGTCCATGGCTCACGCTCATGTATTGCGTGAAAGTTGAAAAAGTTTGAGAACATCAAAAGTATGAAACAATTGCTTGGCTTGTCATCGGGGTTGTGCACGATTTAAATATTTTGTGTGATGAAGATGGAGCATAGCCAGACTATATGATTTTGTAGGGATAGCTTTCTTTGGCCATGTTATTTTGAAAAGACATGATTACTTTGTTAGTATGCCTGAAGTATTGTCATTTTTATGTCAATATTAAACTTTTGTTTTGAATCTTATGGATCTGAACATTCATGCCACAATAAAGAAAGCTTACATTGATAAATATGTTAGGTAGCATTCCACATCAAAAATTCTGTTTTTCTCATTTACCTACTCGAGGACGAGCAGGAATTAAACTTGGGGATGCTTGATACGTCTCAAACGGATCTATAATTTTTTATTGTTCCATGTTATTATGTTATCTATCTTGGATGTTTTATATGCTATTTTATATGATTTTTGGGACTAACCTATTAACCTAGAGCCCAGTGTTAGTTTCTGTTTTTTTCCTTGTTTTTGAGTTTCACAGAAAAGGAATATTAAACGAAGTCCAAACAAGCTAAAAATTTACGGATAATATTTTTGGAAAATATAAAAAATACTGGAACGAAAATATATCGGAGAAGAGTCCCGAGACCACCACAAGGGTGGAGGGCACCCCCCCTAGGGCGCCCCCCATCCTTATCGTCGCCTCGTTGGGCCCCTTGACTTGTCCCCGACGCCAACACCTCCTACAAATCCCAAAACCCCCAGAACAGAACCTAGATCGGGAGTTCTGCCACCGCAAGCCTCTGTAGCCATGAAAAACCAATTGGGAGCCCGTTCCGGCACCCTGCCAGAGGGGGAAACCATCACCGGTGGCCATCTTCATCATCCCGGTGCTCTCCATGACAAGGAGGGAGTAGTTCACCCTCGGGGCTGAGGGTATGTACCAGTAGCTATGTGTTTGATCTCTCTCTCTCTCTCTCTCTCTCTCGTGTTCTTGATTTGGCACGATCTTGATGTACCACGAGCTTTGCTATTATAGTTGGATCTTATGATGTTTATCCACCACTACCTTCTTGTAATGGATTGAGTTTTCCTTTGAAGTTATCTTATCGGATTGAGTCTTTAAGGATTTGAGAACACTTGATGTATGTCTTGCATGTGCTTATCTGTGGTGACAATGGGATATTCACGTGATCCACTTGATGTATGTTTTGGTGATCAACTTGCGGGTTCTGTGACCTTGTGAACTTATGCATAGGGGTTGGCACACGTTTTCATCTTGAATCTCCGGTAGAAACCTTGGGGCACTCTTTGATGTTCTTTGTGTTGGTTTGAATAGATGAATCTAAGATTGCGTGATGCATATCGTATAATCAAACCCACGGATAATTGTGGTGACATTGGAGTATCTAGGTTACATTAGGGTTTTGGTTGATGTGTATCTTAAGGTGTTATTTTAGTATGAAATCTAGGGCTATTTGTGACACTTATAGGAATAGCCCAATAGATCGATCAGAAAGAATAACTTTGAGGTGGTTTCGTACCCTACGATAATCTCTTCGTTTGTTCTCCACTATTAGTGACTTTGGAGTGACTCTTTGTTACACGTTGAGGGATTTCCATATGACTTAATTATGTTATCATTGTTGAGAGAACTTGCACTAGTGAAAGTATGAACCCTATGCCTTGTTTCGAAGCATTGCAATACCGTTTTCGCTCACTTTTGTTACTTGCTACCTTGCTTTTTTATATTTTCGGATTACAAAAACCTATATCTACCATCCATATTGCACTTCTATCACCATCTCTTCGTCAAACTAGTGCACCTATACAATTTACCATTGTATTGGGTGTGTTGGGGACACAAGAGACTCTTTGTTATTTGGTTACAGGGTTGTTTGAGAGAGACCATCTTCATGCTATGCCTCCCACGGATTGATAAACCTTAGGTCATCCACTTGTGGGAAATTTGCTACTGTCCTACAAAACTCTGCGCTTGGAGGCCCAACACGAGTCTACAAAAAGAAGGTTGCGTAGTAGACATCACTGACCCAGACCAAGACGAAGCTGAATGTCACGCAGTCCGAGGTAGAGCACAATAAAAAATTCACCAGAGAAGCACACAGTAAGTGCACCTAGTCTGTAGTTATATTCCATAGGGGGTTTGAGGTCTTTGTTAACGTGGTTTATGTCCATAGCAGCACAAGTCATTGGTCAGGTGGAAAAAGACCTAAAGCGGACGCAAGAGGAGTTGCTATATGCTGAGTCCCAACGACAGGCTGGTGAACGTGTGCTGACTCGGAGTAGGGAGGAAATGAATGCACTCAAGGCCAAAAACGAACAACAAGCTCAGGAGATTGAGAGGCTAAAGGCCCCAATTGGCTGCTGCTGAAGCGAGGAACCAGAAAACGAGCGAAGTTGTGTCTGGTAAGTCTTTTATGATGACTCTGTATGCATTATGCTTAGCATTTGAGCGCTAACCTCTGCTTTCACACAGTGTTGCTAACAGGTCAGCCGGTGGAGCACACTGGTTCTACGTCCTAATATGCTCTGGGGGAGCTGGCTGAAGTGCATGAGACATCTCGGAAAGCAATGAAGATTGTTTTCAAAGCTCTATGGCCCGAAGAAGATAATGTGCCCGAGGGCATGTCCGAGTTCACTGAGTGCCTCAAGGGGGGTCGGCGCCGAATATAGGCTTGGAAGATCTCTGCCTGTTGGGAGGGAGCATGCGAGGCATGGGCTATGGTTAATACCTGCTTTACCGGCATAGAGATAGAACACCTTGCAGAAGTAGGCCCCGCAGGGGCAAATGGGAAGGAAGTGCTGACCTGCCTAATGTATGATAATGTAATACCAGCCGCTCGTCTCTCTCGGTGGGACTGTGCCCTTGATTCTTTGATTGACAGGCTTGATATGGTGTACTTTACGTCATTTTATTCCAATCTGCGCAAGCAAACTTTGTTAACCGGCCATCGTCTTCCACCTCCTCGTCTAGTGGGTGCTACTTCTTGAGCTTGCGTTGGTTTTTCCCTTGAAGAGGAAAGGGTGATGCAGCAAAGTAGAGATAAGTATTTCCCTCAGTTTGTGAACCAAGGTATCAATCCAGTAGGAGGTACAAACAAGTCTCCAATCTATGCACCTGCACAAACAATCAAACACTTTCACCCAGCGCGATAAAGGGGTTGTCAATCCCTTCACGGTTGTTTGCAAGGATGAGATAGATATAAAAGATTACTAAAACATAAAACAAAATAAAAGTAAATAAATTGCAGCGAGGTATTTTTGGGTTTTCAGTTTTATAGATCTGAAAATATATGATGGTAAATAGACCCGGGGGCCATAGGTTTCACTAGAGGCTTCTCTCTTGAAAGAAAACATACAGTGGGTGAACAAATTACTGTCGAGCAATTGATAGAAAAGCGCAAAGTTATGACGATATCCAGGGCAATGATTATGAATATAGGCATCATGTCCGTGTCAATTAGACCGAAACGATTCTGCATCTACTACTATTACTCCACACATCGACCGCTATTCAGAATGCATCTAGAGTATTAAGTTCATAAGAACGGAGTAACGCTTTAAGTATGATGACATGATGTAGAGGGATAAACTCAAGCAATATGAAATAAACCCCATCTTGTTACCCTTGATGGCAACAATACAATATGTGCCTCGCTACCCCTACTTTGTCACTGGGTGAGGACACCACAAGATTGAACCCTAAACTAGGCACCTCTCCCATTGCAAGACGAATCAATATTGTTGACCAAACCAAACTAATAATTCGAAGAGAAATACAAAGATTTCAAATCATGCATATAGGAATTCAGAGAAGATTCAACTAATATTCATAGATGATCTGATCATAAATCCACTATTCATTGGATCTCGACAAACACACCGCAAAAGAATATTACATCGGATAGAACTCCAAGAATATCGAGGAGAACATGGTATTGAAGATCATAGAGAGAGAAGAATCCATCTAGCTACTAGATATGGACCCGTAGGTGTGTGGTAAACTACTCACGCTTCATGATAGGGCAATAGAGTTCATGTAGATGCCCTCCGTGTCGGTGTACAAAAGTAGGGGTCCTATTTTTGTACCCCTTTACTTGTGCACAGGCAGTTAGAGCCGCACCTACGGCCACACTTAGCGGGGCAGAGGAAGGAAGCAAAGTCGCAAGACTACCAGAGCAACCAGAGCAGCACTTAAGACCAGAAGCATGAAGAGCAGAGGGGCGAGGTGAGATTCCCCCGGCAAGGCCCTTGCCGGTGAGCCCTTCATGGCCCCGGCAAGAGGCTTGCCGGGGAAACTTGCCCAACACCAACAAGGCCGCCACCCTTGAGCCTGAGAGTTCCGACACCATCAACCACATTGGAACCAAGGCTCGGGAGGCGGATCCATGGTGGCATGCAGATCTTTGTGAAGACAAAGGGCCTACAAGGCCTAGATGAGAACCAGAAGACAAGGCGACAGCAAGGCTCCTTGCCGAGGACGCCCATGAGGCCCCGGCAAGGCTCCTGCCGAAGGTACCCACGAGGCCCCAGCAAGACTCTTGCCGAGGGCACCCACAAAGCCCCGGCAAACCCTTGCCGGGAATATCAGCAAGACCGCGGCAAGGCCTTGCCGTCCCAGCTCAGCGGCCGACCCACCAATTAAGCAGGTACCCACGTGGTAGTACATGGCTCCTAATCCAACTAGTCAAGCACCTACGTGGTGGCATGCAGATCTTCATGAAAACCCCGCCACCGCACCAGCTCAGCAGCCTGCCAGCCTACATGGCGCTGCATGCCTCGTTGGCCTGGACGAGTGTCGGAGCAAGGCAAAGCGGCGACGGACGGGACGGGCTTCACTGCCAACCCTGATAAAGTAAGAGGACACCTAAGTAGCGCATTTAATGCGTTTCGTCCTATATTGTCAGGCGATAAGCTTGTACACTGTACAACTTTCCACCTCCTGTGTGCCACTATGGCAGCCCCTTTGACTATAAAAGGAGGCCCGCGGCGTACTAACAGAGGATTGGGACTTCTTGGACCCTGCGCGCTGTGTAGCTAGTTCAAGAACACCATATAAACACAAGCCAGCAGGAGTAGGGTATTACGCATCACTTGCGGCCCAAACCTGGATAAAATTTCCCGTGTTGGTCTCTTAAACCCGCTCTTTCCACAGCCCCGCTCCCGCCGACCGTAGAAGGGATTCCCCATGATCCCATAGGTGTCGTTTCCACTGACATCCTTTGGCGCGCCAGGTAGGGGCTGAAGGGTGTGAGAATCCGGTTTCGGAGCAAACCTATCGACTCCCTCGTCGCAGTGACCCGAGAAGAGAAGGCAGCATCAATCAGTTGCACTCTGGTGCCGTCCACGGCGGCAACGATCATCTATGTGGCCGCAAAAAGCTAAGTCATGCAAAACTTTGAGTAATTACCTTTTTTATAAAGTTATTTTCCTCGAAAGATCTCACTCTTGGTATGGAAAACTGCACGCGATGGGACCCTCCGCTATTGGCAACGCCCTTGTTCTGTTTCGAGTCCGCTCAACAGTTCGAGCGGCCGTGTCGAGAACGGCAGGGTGGCCTGTCCGCTATTGGCAACGCCCTTGTTCTGTTTTGAGTCCGCTCAACAGTTCAAGCGGCCGTGCTGAGAGCGGTAAGGTGGTTTGCCCGGCAGCAAGCACACCCGACAGGCCGCTAAGGATCCATCCTCAAAGCGCTGCGGCTTGGGTTTACGCGCTGGCAAGCCTGTCCAACTAAGCGTATGGCATACATACCAAGAAAGATCAAACAGGAAAATAGCATGCATCATTTCAAAGTACCGCAGAGTTATATTACTTCAATTGTTGCTACGGTTCTAACTTAAGATAAAATTGTCTTGGTCATGAACCCGCAGCGGCGATGAGAAACGGGGTGCCTAGTCCCGGTGCTGGCCCTCCACCCTCTGGACTCCGTCGACGCAGTCGATGATGGGCTTGATGCGCTCCTTGAGCGCCGCGAGGTCCGCCTCCTCCGGCAAGCTCTCCAAGGCATCGACAAAGTTGACGGTGGGGTTCCAGAACACCACTTTGGTGAGCACCTTGGTCAGGGCACCCCGGCAGAGCCTCCGGGCCTCGTTGGCCAGATAAGTTGCTCGGTTGGAGCGGAGCTGATCCAGGGCGTCGAGGATGCACTCGAAGAACAAGGTCAGCCTGGCGTTGGGGCTTATGTTCCTGTCCTCGGAGAACCTGACGTCCGGCATGCCCAAGACGGCTAGCTGGGCGGTGAGCTTCCCTGCGACGTCGACGAGGTGGCCAATCCAGAGGTTCACGCCCTTCGCGTACTCCTCGTACTCGGTGGCACCCTCCGCAGCCATTTCTCCTCCTCCGGGTCCTTGGTCAGGGTCTCCTCCCGGGCCCGGACCTCCGAAAGCGTCCCCTCCATGTAGCGACCAGACCTGAAATAATCTGATCTCTGTGCATCAGTGTCATCCCTGGATCGGTAATGCTGACACAGACAGTACTTGAGGATTTATAACAGAGTAGCAATCACACACTTATTACATCGAATGTCTCAAAAGAGAACTTATTACATTAAATATGGCTTAAGGCCATCTAATATGATAACAGCGGAAGGCTTGGAAGATACAGTGAGTCCATCAACTCCAACGGCATCACTGAGTGAAAGACCACGACCTATGGCTCCTTACTCGTCATCTGAAAAGTCTGCAACATGATACGTTGCAGCCCGAAACGGGTCAGCACATGGAATATGCTGGCAATGTAACACAAGAGAGTATTGAACAGAATAATGCTATCACTACATGCTTATATGGCTGGTGGAGGATGTATGGTTGATATGTTTTGCAGAAAGCCAATTTTTCCCTAAAACAAAGGAATAAATTTTATTTAACTATCATGGTGGTTGTTAAACATTGAGAAGGTTCACCCAACTCAATCCCAATTAAGCATCATCATTAAACCCAATCAAATTATATTAAGAGTGATGAGATCCACATGATAATCCAAGAACTAGATACTCAAGATGTCCGGGACACGGCTAACCATGATTAGTTTGTACACTCTGCAGAGGTTTGCGCACTTTTCCCCACAAGACTCGATCTCCTCCGTTGGATTTCTCGCACTACATAATGTTTGAGAAACGGATGACCGAGACACAGTCTTTCCGAAGAGGTCCCCTTAACCGATAGATAGGCCTGTACACCTAAAATCCCCTACATCTGCTAGCCCATCATGGAAAGGTTTCCCACAACTTACTCAACTATGCCAGAGCCCATAAGGGCATGTGGCTGCACACGGAAGTTTCTAGCATGAATAATCTTATGATCCCTTTGAGCCTGGATGGCAGTCCATAGGAGAATCAGACGGTACCCCGGGATTTCCAAAATACAGGCAACACTGGGTTCCCCAGGTGCCTCAATCCACCCAGATGTGAATTAAAGTTGCCACCTTAAGTTAACCATTAATTAACAATACTCACATCTGTCATGGATACACTCACCCAATCCACGTCTACAAGCATAGCATAGCAATATAAGCAACATAGAAGTAACTCCCATAGGTTTGATAATAACAGGTGAATAGGTACTACCTCATCTACTTCCCAAACCCACAATTTAATCAGATCCTAACCATGCATTTGTTTGAGGATTGATTTAATGCAATAAAACTGGATAGTAAAGAGGTATGATCAAAGTGTTACTTGCCTTGCTGATGATCCGTGAAACCTAGAGACTCGTAGTAGCACGCTTCGCACTCCGGGTACTCTAACGCAAACAAAACAAGCATACAATAAGAAATCAAGCAATGATGCACGGGTAAAACTCAAATAAGAAGATCTAACGAGAAAGTTCAACTTAAGAACTCCGGTTTGCAAAAAGAATCAAATCAAATGAAGGACCGAAACTCAAACTGCGAAAGAAACAAGCTTCAAATTACTAATATGGACTAAAGTAAAATTTTACAGTAGCAAAAACTTGTTTGAGTTGATTAAACTGAAAGAGGGCTTCGAGACGAAAATCTAGGCGCTTGAATCGCCTGATTCTGATAAACGAGCAAAAAGATAAACTAAAACGAAAATCGGATCAGAAATCACGATCGAAAATAATCACGAAAAATCCGAGAAAAAGAAAAATTGATGAACAGGCTAACGAACGAACGTTCGCTGTCTGCGGCTAAACGGTGAAAATCGTTCGTTAAAACGAACGATCGAACGGGCGTTCACTAAATAAAATAAACCGACGGAAAACCGATCTAACGAAATTAAACCGGAAAATAAAAAACCGGGGTTTAACTGAAGAAAACCGACCGGTCAAACGGTGGTTAACGGCGACGAGATCCGGCGGGCGGCGGGTGGCGGCAGCGGCGGCGGCGGCTAGGGTTTGGGTGGCGGGGCGCGGGCGCGGGCTGGTGGGCTGCAGGGCTGGGGCCTCGGCGGCTTATAAAGCCCCCCGGGCGGAGTCCCGGTCGGGTATGGCCCGGAGTCGGTTTCCTTTTTTTAAACATATTCTCACATGCAGAAACAGAAAGAAAATAAATACTAAACAGACTCCAAAAATCCCGAAATAAATTTTCCCCGTCCTTTAAAAATATGCCGGACAAGGTGAAAATTTATTTGGGCCTATAATGCAATTTTGAAAAACTCATATTTTTCCTATGCAAATGAAATAGCGATAAAACTCCGAATAAAATTCAAATATTTGATTTTTAATATTTTTCCTCCAATATTTCATTTATTTTGGAGAAGTCATATTATCTCCTCTCATATATTTAATATGAAATATTTTCAGAAGGAAAATAATAAAACAAATGATCCTCGTTTCGATATTTGATAAAAATTTCAAATACGAAAATGGTGAAATCTCCAATTCTCTCCGAGGGTCCTTGAGTTGCTTGGAATTTCGAGGATCGAGCCAAAATGCAATAAAATATGATATGCAATGATGACCTAATGTATAACATTCCAAATTGAAAATTTGGGATGTTACACTCCAGGCCGTCCAGCTTCAGCTTCAGGTCATTGATGGAGTCGTTGGCCTTGGAGAGTAGCTCAGCCTTGCCGAGGACTGCGGCCTGCGCCTCCACCAAAGCACCGTTGATCGTGTCCTTCTCCTTCGTCAGCTCCAGGACCTTTTTCTTCAGCCCATCCCGCTCCACCTCCAGCTCCTTCACCTTGCCGCCGTGGACTAGGGCCTAAGCATCGAGTGCCTCCTTGTGCCTCTGTTCCAGCTCCTGGGTCCACTGCGCGACAAGCTTCTCGACCTCTGCATCCTTGCCGCGGAGTGTGGCGGCGAGCGCCTCCTCACGGGCGGCAAGGTCCTCCTCCTGGGAGTTCAGCAGAGACAGGTGCTATTGCTGAGCAGCCTCGTCCTTGGCGGCCTGTTCCTTCGCCACCTCCTGGGCCTTCTCGACGCCATCCTGCTTCAGGATGAGCTCCTGTTTGCGCTCAGCCAGCTCGTCCTGGGAAGCCTTCAGCCCCTCCCGAGCCTCGCGGAACCAGACCTGCGTCTCGGCGACGCGCTCCTCAAGATCCGCCCCCGCCTTGTCCGCCGCCGCCATCCTGGATTTCGCCTTGTCTAGGCGGGCACGGTGGAGCGCCTGGAGCTTCTAGAAGTTGACGCCATGGCCCGGAGAAGTTGCTCGTCTTGAGAATCGCCGTCACCAGGGCTCGGTTCATCAAGAACCTGGAGCCCGGCGGTGGCAAGCGCCTCGTCGTCAAACACCTCCGCCTCGGTCGGCGCCCTGGTGCCCGCCGTCCCTGGAAGGTGGACGAACAGGCCGTCGCCCACCTTCAAGTACCTGCCCGAGGCGGGGGCAGGAGGGGAGGGAGGTTGGTCGTTGGCCACCTCCTCCTCGGCGGCAGCCCTGTCAGCCTCCCTAGCAGTGGCCTCGCCGGCCCCTTCGGCAGCGTCCTTGCCGGCCTCCCCGGCAGGCCCCTTGGTGGCCTCCTCAGCGGCGGTCTTGGCGGCCTCCTCGGCAGCGATCTTGTCGGCCTCGGCCTCGGCATCCTTGGCGACCTCCTCGATGATGGTGTCGATGTCCCCCTGGCCTGCCGAGGGAGGGACTGGAAGCCAAGAAGAAGAATGGGACAAAGTCAACATCAAAGATCGAAGCTCAGAACAAGAAAAAGAACAGGGACAGGAAGCAAATAACTTACCCGCGCCGGGCTAGGAAGAAGTGGCGCCCTCCCCGCCAACATTTGTTATCGGGGCAGAACCACTGGCACCCAAGCTCGCCCCCTCCTCCTCCATGCGCGTGGGCTCGGTGGTGGATGCCCTTGCCAGGGATGCCCTTCTGGACGGCGTGGTCGATGGGGGCGGCATGTTGGGAGTGGCCCTCGGCGGCTCCTCTTGCTGCCGCTCTCCTCCTGCAAACCCGACAAGGTCGGCATCATGAATTCACACCCCGATGCTCATCATTGAAGGAGTGAGTAATAAACTCACGATGGGGGCTGAAGCGGGTGCTGTTGTCCGGGCTGATCTCCACCACCACCGGCGTGTGCGGGGTACCCGCCGGGGGCTTGTCGCTCGTCGACATCAAGTCAAAAAAGGATAACACAGGCATGAGGTCAGGAGATGATGGGGGGGCAAAAAACTTACTCGTTCTCTAGCTCCTCCTCCACTGGCTTCCTGTTCCTCTTCGGGCTAAAAGACCCGAGGTCGAACTCGGCCTCCAGGGTGCTCTCCGAAGGAGGGGGAGAAGGGGATGGGGTCCAGCACTGCTTGGACAAGGAGGAGGCAGTCGCCGTCTTCTTCGCCACCGCGGCCTTCACCGTCTTCTTTGCTGTCGCGGCCCTCGTCTGGCGCACGGATTACTCCTGAACCTGTTGCCGCTGCGCGGTCTTGCCGGGTCGGACCGGCTCCTCGGAGCTGGCCCGTCACAGGACGTGCCTCTTCCCCGTGGCTGAGGGGTCATCGGCCTCGGCCTCCTCTTCGGACGACTCGTTGCCCACATCTTCAATGAGGGGGCCCCGGCACCGGCGCCGCTGGCCTCCCCGGCAGACTCCGCCCACTGGGTGAGCTCCTTCTCCTCCGCGGTCGCGTCGGCCTCGTCCTCCATGGCGCCGACGCTGCCGGCCTCCTTGGCGAGCGCTGCCTCCGCTGCCCTGGCAGCAATGTAGTCCAGCTCCTCCTTGGTGGTGTCGCGGATGAATCGGCTCATCGTGGAAATAGCTCTCCGACAAGTTATCGAAGAATGCTTGCACCTCCTTCGCTTTCGGCTCGACCCAGAGCGGGTCGAGGCCGTGCGCGTTGAAGTCCGGCATCATAGCGATGATGGCGGTCTGGCGAGAGTTGCTGCTAAGCGGGACCACTCCCTCCGGCAACCCAAACAGGTGCCCCTTGACGGCCTTGCCGGCCTTCGCGGCCCTGCCGTTCCTCTCAGCCCAGCCGTCATCGCCCACATTGAGCTGGAAGAGCCTCTGGCAGAAATGGACGTGTCCCATCACCGTGAAAATGTGCTTCAGGCCAGGGCGGAGCCTCATGACGTCAGCCGCGTTCCTGTAGTCCCAGGCCGGCCTCCCCTTGTTGTGCAGCGGGGCAATTCGGCGGCGGATGAAATCAGACCCAATCATGTCAAGGGTGAGCCCGGCCATGGTGAGGTGATGGATCCTAGTGGTGGCTATCGTGAGCTTGTTGTCGTTGGCGTCGAGGTCGCTCCAGTCCCAGCGGCGGGTCGGCAGGCTCTGACGAACTCGGCAGAACTCCTCAGGATCCTCCTCCCTAATCCAGAGCCACCGGCCCCGCCACTCGTCCCACCTCTCCTTCTGGGCACCCTCCGGGTACGTGCCCTTCTCCTGGGTCCTCAGGATCGAGGTGGCGCACCCAGAAATGGCGTCCCCTGGCTGGATGCGGGGATAGAGTAGTGGCGGAAGAGCGCCGTGCTGGGGAGCACTCCGGCAAATCCCTCACAGAGATGGGCAAAGAAGGCCATGCACGCCACAGAATTCGGCGTGAAGTCGAGGAGGTGAAAGTCGTAGGTGTGCATGATGTTGTTGAAGAAATCAGAGAAAGGGGGGCAGAGCCTGCAAGAAAAGTAGTCGACGAAGAAAGGATACCGGTTTAGGCCGGCCTTGGCAAAATCGGCGGGGATGATGTGCGTGGCGGGGTGCCCCGTCGTCGCCCTTCCCCACAGGGGCCTGAAGTAATCCCTAAGGTGGACCACATCGACTGTCAAAGGGAAGTAGGCGTGCTGTGTCCGGAGCGCCGCCAGCTCGCTCTCCAGAAATCCTCGGCCACTCCCTTGCCCTTGCTGGTTTTGGGTGCCATGGCGACTAGGAGAGGGCGAAGAATCAAGAGCAATGGGGGCGCGGCGGCTGCGAGCAGAGGCAAGAGCTTTGAATCTTTCTCGTGAGGAAGAAGAGGGGAACAGCGGTTCCGAGATTGGAAGAGGCGCAGAGGGTAAATGAGCAGCGCGCCTGCGGTTTTTCCTTTTTATGGGGAAGGCGTGGGTCGCCTCTTTACCATTCACCACGATGTGACACGCTTGTGCAGCAACTGCCCCATGCACGACCCCCACGTCACGCATTCAACGCGGATCGTGGGGAAGCACAACTGGCAAGGGAAGTTACTGCAGTAAAAACTCAGCCCCGCATGCCCGCGCACCGTTTTGGGACTAGCCCAACAACGCGTCATGCTTATGTGTGGCCCAGGCCCGGGGGCTCCTGTGGGTGTACAAAAGTAGGGGTCCTATTTTTTGTACCCCTTTACTTGTGCACGGGCAGTTAGAGCCGCACCTACGGCCACACTTAGCGGGGCAGAGGAAGGAAGCAAAGTTGCAAGACTACCAGAGCAACCAGAGCAGCACTCAAGACCAGAAGCATGAAGAGCGGAGGGGCGAGGTGAGAGTCCCCCGGCAAGGCCGTTGCCGGGGCGGCATTCACGGCCCCGGCAAGAGGCTTGCCGGGGCAACTTGCCCAACACCAACACTACAAGAAATATGTCAACTAGTGACCTTCTGTCAGTGACCCTAGAAGAATTGGTCATAGATCTATGACCATTTGAGACCAATTGGTCAAAAGCTGTTCGGGGGGCTCCAAACCCTAAACCATTGCGACCATTTTGGTCAGAAAGGTCGTAATTTCCTTACACGAAATGGTCATAAAGCAAACAGCGCTAGTCCGCTGCCTTATTTCTAGTTGTTAACAACCAATATAGATGGTCATAGCCTTGTAAATTGTGGTGGGTTGCGATGACTAGGCGCCATCTCATCAGTTTTGCCTATGTGTCATGTCCATGTGTCAATTTTTGCCCTAGGTTGTGAAGCAACCTATATTTCTGTTATTCCAAAAATTCCCAAAAAAATCTCATAAATTGTTTGGATCATATCTTCATCAAATATGTCAAAAACCTTCCTTGCCTAGTTCAAAAATAATTCAACAATATTCATTTTCCTATTCTGTTCAGAGCAGCACTTTGTGAAGGAAGTACCACTTTGGCATGTCCAAATAGTATCCATTTTCTACAATGCTTACCTATGCCCAAATAACCATCCTACACCAAATGCCAGCTCAATCTAGTCATTATTTTGAGCCCAGCGTCAACATTCGTATTTATGTCAACTGTGGTACTTTGCAAAGCAAGTACCACCTAGGCTCCTCCTTTTGAGCTAAAACTTTGTGAAGACGGTCTTCTTAGTAACTGATCATCCTCATCTGAAACTCACGCCCATTAGCCATGTACATTTCCCGTACCGCTAATCAAACACTTGGATGCTAATTCATGTTTGAGCATCGATCGGTCTCCTCGTGAGAGTCTTATGTTGTAATTTTCTTCCTAGCACCTACCTGGGGAGTTCCCAACCCACTAGACATGCCTAGGCCACCCAGAACACATGGCAACGCCACGGTCATGCGGTGACCATGCGGCGGGCATGCGAGTTTACGCGCTCTATAGTTGGAGCCCTCGGCCACCGCCCAAACCTCAACGTATCGCCACCAAACCATGTATTTCTGATTTAAAAGGTACTTATGTAACTAGAAATGATTTTTGGAAAAAATAAATAGCAAACTATGAGGCAGCTGCAGTTCAAATTTGACCCGCTTCCTACTGAATCGGCGGGAATTTGTCTTTTTCACCAGAGGTGGATCAATTTTTTTTACACCCAAGCATTTTGTCAATTGTGCATTAAATATGTCCTAGTATTTTAGAAAATTGATTTGGTCCAATTTTGCAACAATTATTTGGGAGGTCCTTCACAAAAAAACCTCCTTTCAGGCACTCGGAAAATGGAAAATGAATTTTCCATGCAAAGAAAATGAAAACTCCTTTAGGCAACATTGTTTGGAATTCCAATATGTACCCTTGTGCACAATATGATATCATTTAAACAAACTATGCCATGAATGTGGCCATAAGATTGATCACTTGGCTTGAAAGCCATTGATCTCCATACGTGATAGCTGGTTTCTGAGAACACTTTTTTAAAATATTTGCTGTATTACAAGTTTGTTATTTTTCCTAGGAACTTGGCCACATATAATGACACAATGCGAAGGTTTCCCAATTTTTCGATTTTTTTTAATTTGTTATGCCTGTTTCAAAATGCGGTCAAAACGGCGGGAATGACCGTTCCTAGCTAGTGGTTGAATCTTGGATTTTTTTTGGTGTTTCTCTGATTAAATAGATACTTATGTACCTAGAAATGATTTTTGTAAAAAATAAAAAGCAAACTACAAGGCAACTACAGTTCAAATTTGACCCACTTCCAACTAAATCGGCGGAAATTTGTCTTTTTCACGAGAGGTGGATCAAAACTTTTTACACCCAACCATTTGGTCAATTGTGCATTAAATATGGCCTAGTATTTTATAAAAATGATTTGGTCCAATTTTGCAACAATTATTTGGGAGGTCCTTCAAAAAAAACCTCCTTTTGGGCACTCGAAAAATGGAAAATGGTTTTTTCGTCCAAAGAAAATGAAACTCCCTTAGGAAACATTGTTTTCCATTCCAAGATGCACCCTTGTGCACAATATGAGATCATTTGAACAAACTATGCCATGAATGTGGCCATAAGATTGATCATTTGGCTTGAAAGACATGAATCTTCACGCATGATAGCTCGTTTCTGAGAACACTTTTTTAAAATAATTTCCGTATTACAATTTTATTATTTTTCCTGGAAACTTGGCCACATATAATGACACAATGCGAAGGTTTTACAATTTTTTGATTTTTTTTGAATTTTTTATGCCTGTTTCAAAATGCGGTCAAAACAGCGGGAATGACCGTTCCTAGCTAGTGGTTGAATCTTGGAATTTTTTGGTGTTTCTCTGATTAAATAGATACTTATGTACCTAGAAATGATTTTTGGAAAAAATAAAGAGCAAACTACAAGGCAGCTACAGTTCAAATTTGCCCGCTTCCAACTAAATCGGCGGAAATTTGTCTTTTTCACGAGAGGTGGATCAAAACTTTTTACACCCAACCATTTGGTCAATTGTGCATTAAATATGTCCTAGTATTTTAGAAAATTGATTTGGTCCAATTTTGCAACAATTATTTGGGAGGTCCTTCACAAACAAACCTCATTTCTGGCACTCAAAAAATGGAAAATGAATTTTTTTGTCCAAAGAAAATGAAAACTCCCTTAAGCAACATTGTTTGTCATTCCAATATATACCCCTGTGCACAATATGAGATCATTTGAACAAACTATGCCATGAATGTGGCCATAAGATTGATCATTTGGCTTGAAAGCCATGAATCTTCACACATGATAGCTCATTTCTGAGAACACTTTTTTTAAAAAGAATTGCCATATTACAAGTTTATTATTTTTCCTGGTAACTTGGTCACATATAATGACACAATGCGAAGGTTTTCCAATTTTTTGATTTTTTTTTGAATTTTTCATACCCGTTTCAAAATGCGGTCAAAACAGCGGGAATGACCATTCCTAGCTAGTGGTTGAATATTGGAATTTTTTTGGTGTTTCTCTGATTAAATAGATACTTTTGTACCTAGAAATGATTTTTGGAAAAAATAAATAGCAAACTATGAGGCAGCTGCAGTTCAAATTTGACCCGCTTCCAGCTAAAACGACGGAAATTTGTCTTTTTCACCAGAAGTGGATCAAAACTTTTTACACCCAACCATTTGGTCAATTGTGCATTAAATATGGCCTACTATTTTATAAAAATTATTTGGTCCAATTTTGCAACAATTATTTGGTAGGTTCTTCACAAAAAAAACCTCATTTGGGGCACTCAAAAAATGGAAAATGATTTTTCGTCCAAAGAAAATGAAAACTTCCTTAGGCAATATTGTTTGCCATTCCAAGATGCACCATTGTGCTCAATATGAGATCATTTCTTTGAATTTTTCATGTGAAAAAGTAGAAAATGACCCCCCCCCCCCCTAAAAACTCATTTCTCATAACAATTTTCAAAAGATATTTGTCTTATTCCAATTTCAGGTTTGTTAGTTTTCCTAAAAACTATGTCACATTTGGTGACACAATGAGAATGTTTCTTTTTGAATTTCTCATATCATAAAATTGTTTATATGATTCAACACCTTTTTTTGAAAAATATTGTTCAACACCTTATTTTTAGTCGATTACGACCAATTTAGAAGGTCATAATGTGTACTGCGTTCTGATTGGTCCATGGGCATGTCACGCGGATCGTGCTCAAACGCCGTCAGATGCTCTTGGATCCGATGGCAGCCCTTTCTCCCTCACCCCCTCCCCTCTTTGTCTCAGAAAAAAGAAAAAGAAACAAGAAAACTCCCTCACCCTCTCACCCCATGAACCCTAGCGCTCCAGATCCGCCACCCACCTCACGCGCTCCCTCTCCCCCATCGCTGCCGCCACCCCGCCGATCCCATCCCTCCCGATTCAGATCCATTCTCCCTGATTTAGATCCGACCCCGCCGCCCGCGCCCGCGGGCCACCATCCGCTCCTCCTCGTGTCCTGGAGGACGTCCGCCGCTCTTCCTCCGCCCGTCCCAGAGGCCTTGGTCGGCGCCCTCCGCCGGAGGGCCGCCGCGCTCGTCCCGCCCTCGGCGCCGCACCTCCTTTTCCTCATGGCCTCGCACCTCCCCGATCTATGTTCCTCGCACGCTCACCGCTTCGCCTCTATCTCCCACCACGCCGCACGCCCCACGCCAGAAAAGGGAAGGCGAGCCACCTCCGCCCTCCCCTCGCCCCCGCGCTGGTCCCACCGCCGAGCCTAGTTCCCCTCACTTCTCCGTGCAGGCGCCGTCACCATCAATCGATCTCCTGAGCAAGCGACCTCCCTCCCCGATCTACTCGTTGGCTATGGCGGACGAGCCGGAGGGGCGAGGGGCGGGGGAGCGTGGACGCCAACTGGCGCCCCACCCAAGACTCAGATCCCGCCACCGCAGCCGCCGGAGGCGGGGTTGACCCGAACGCACCGGCGCCCCACCGCCGGAGGCGACTGGCGCTCCGGGCTCCATCCCGACGCCCGCGCCAGGATCGTCAGTAAGATGTAAGCGGCGACCTCAATCTTTGATTTGATCCTTCATCCCCTTGATTTATTGGAGCACTCCTTCCAGATCCAGTCGCACTCCTCATCCAGCTCCATGTCTCCTGGTGCGGCAGCACAGTGGGAGGATGTGAACGCGCGGCCGCCCAGGGGTGGTGGTGGTGGTGACCTGCCTGCTCGTCCCTCGTCCTCATCACCGGCCTCTCCGAGGTCGCTGCTAGGGCAATCTCCATGGGCCCTTGAGGGTAATTTCCGATCCCTCCTCCGCAATTGTAATTCTACAGTAGTACAAGGCTTCCATCTAGGATAATGTCCGGCTGTATTAGACTGCATGTACTACTAATAGTAAATCTACAATAGTATTTCTACACATCCTAGCTAGTGATGAATACTTTTCATTGCATGGCCTGACTAATGACTCGCATTGGAGTCATTTATTAATCTTGTACTACTAGATGAGCTTCCGAATGTAACTTATGGAAATATCAGGTTATCCTATGATGCAGAAATCTCGTATTTGCTGCATCTTTCCAGTTTATTAAGGAAGCACTGAGCTAGCTTGAGCAGTAAAAAATGAACACTTGGTACCATTTACTACAACCCCTGATTTTGCTACATCATTTTTATAGTTCAGAAAATCTGGGGCTATACATTATTATTGCATATTTATTGCAGACTGACTGACTGTAATAGTATTCAAAAAATCAGGTTGATGGTCAGATTAGCCCCTTTCAAATTTCATATATTAATCAATGGAGCACTAGCAGCCAACCTTGGAGATGGGCGTGCAAGTGTCTGACCTCCAACCCTGAATGTGTTCTTCCCATATTTCTATAGCCAATAGTACCAAACTGCCATTACAAACATGTCACTCCACTAGCTAGCCGACAACTCAGTCTTAGTTTCCAAGCAAAAACAAAGCATCTTTCGCCTTTGGCTTCTTACTGGCGTTATCAATGGCTGACATGTTTTGATATACTCAATCCTGCAATTTCTGTTACCGATTTTCAGCTTGACCCACTGTTTTGGTCAGTTATTTCCATTACTCTTGCCGCTGCTCTGCTCTGTACATACATAACCTAGGACTCTTATCTGTATTACATATTTTTAGCTTGACCCACTGTTTTATTAAGTGAATTCCATGCCAACTAACTTTCTCTTGTTCATGTAGATGGAGTAGGACGATGAGCAGCAGCAAATGAGCCTGATGGTGAAGAAGCACCTGATGACCAGAACTCATTCAAGAGCTCTTTTGTCCTTCCAAAACAGGGTCTTGATGTCCCCCTTACAGAAAAATGTTCATACATGTTCCTGCATGATGTGTGTGTGCATGTTGGATGGTCATATTCTAGTGTACTAGCTAGCTAGTAAGCTTGTTTTGCTACCGGATGATTGGATGTCATCTCAGTTTTTACCTCATGTAGCTGACCACCTAATTTGTAGGTAAAGATACCGTTGGCATATATTATTAGCAGCATTTTTTCATAAACAAAATAAAAAATGTTGATTTAGATCTAGAATGTGTATTATGTCCATGTTGTTGGCTAGATGGTAATGGCTCATCAGAATACACACACACACATGAACGCTATTATTTCTCTTCAGAGAAACCAAGCCAGTATTCTGATCCTCCTAGCCATTGCACATGCCTGTATTCATATGGCCATTGTGGATAATTCTATGCTTTAATAGTTCTCCTTATATATCACTGTTTATTAGTAGGAGATTTCTTCTGCTTGGCCATAACAACAATTTCATGTTGTTTCTTTTGTAATTCGATGGTTGACAATCTCATATATTACACTAGCTAATATATTACAACGGAATGAATCAACTACTCTCATGGTCGATCCCATCCCATCTAGCATTATTTACTGTCTATCTGTCTGTATGTATTTACTCTGGAAAAAATTCAGTCTGCACATCTGCATCTGCATTGCACAAGTACAGATGCATCCGCCCCTGCTATTTTCTTGTTATACATTACATAGATGCATACATACGCCAAGCTATTTCCGTGTCTATCTGTCTGACCTCTCAAGGATGCATATCTCGTTTGTATGTACTGAATTTTGTGACAATTTCGTTTTCCTCATACTTACAGGATGCTGCGCTCGCTACTTACATGTTTTCTGATGCCGCAACAAAGGACTATATGTGGTTTCTTCAGTGGGACTGTTGCTATCACTCCTCATGTTCAATAACATTTCAGCATTGGACCTGCTAGTCACCCAAGCCAAGCCTCGCATCGCTTCAACAAAGCGATACTTCTTCCAATCAACCCCTACTTCGGCTCTGGTCTTTTTTCCATCTTCTCTTATTTAAGCTAAGAAAGATTCTGAGTTTGCATCCATCTCATTACACTAGCTAGAACAATATATTAGTTAAGGCAACTCTACTACATATCAATTTCCCCTACTGGATTGGTTCTATATTTTTAAAGTTCTTTCGTGGTGCATGAGCCCAACCTAAAGAAATATAGGCTTATGATGACTATTTTCCTTCTTAAGTAATCATAGTTGTTGGCTTCGGTAGCTTGCTGAATATGCTTTAGTTATATATAGAAATGACGTGCCTTCTATGCTTAAATGATTATTTGGCTCTATATAATTGTTGACATGAATATCTTGACTTCCCAAACAAGTATAGGACTGTACCTATGCATACAGATTGTCCTAACAAAACTGAAAATAAAAATTGAAGCATGAAATAAGCAATAAGTGGCTGATTTTTATTTGCATGTTAAGCAGAAAGTTGTAGCCAAGGCTTATATATTACGAAATATTGTCACACCTCTGAGCTTCTACTGTTGTTAGGGACATCGTAGTGTGATCTTCATCATTTTTCGCTTGAAGATGTACTGATTCATTAGTCAAGCAGAGACCGAAGTCATCTTTTGCTACTGCTAGCTCTATGGATGTTTATTTACCTGCAACTTCTGCCAGCACTAACTTGGTTATATAGCAGTTCAATTCAGTCAACCTGTTGGAACTAGTTTGTTGATTACTTGTATCCAGATTTTATATCCTGCCCTATGCCATTGTCGACTTGCTTAGGTACATAATTGTTATGTCTTGCAATCTGGTATTGATGATTGTCAATGTATTCATTTATACCTTTCTAGTGTACCTTGTATGTTACCCAGCTGATCTGTATATCAATGCTCTGTTTCCAATAGATGTATGCTGATGCCTGATGGCTGATTTCTTAAAACTTCACTGTTGCAGTAGCATTTTTCCTTAGTGCATAGATGTATGAGCGACCATTTATGCTTGAAACCTTGCTCTCTTTCCCAGGAACCATCGTGGTCTGCGTCACTACTGGGGCAGGAGAGGAAAGACTGTTGGTGTCTCCAGGAAGCGATAAACTGCTTCACAAAGATCCCCGCATAGCTTCACTACTACTGTGTTGGTCCATTTCCAGAATCGTAAGGAGTGTTCTTGTTTATACGATTACCTTGGATGATGCTTTTGCTTAAGGAGAGGCTCAAGAAGATCAAGTATAAACTCCTCCCCCTCTTGTTTGTTTTTGCTTGATACTGTTTGGTGGTTGATACATTACTGTGCAAGTTCTATGGTATGTGAGTTCTTTCTGTTGCTGCAAGCATTGACACAACATGTCATGTGCAGGGAGCTCCGCATCCGAGTTTCAGCCATCCTCTACAGCAAGGAGCTCTGGGCCAAAGGAGCAAGCAGCGCTGCTAGTTCCTTAATGCCAGATCGAGTAAGATGGTGCACCATGGCGTGTGGTGGCGTATTTTGCTTCCGAGAACAGTACTGTTTATTTGAAGTGAGATGTACTCGTCTAGTGCCTGGCAAAAAAATGAAGGATGAAGTGTCATGTACTGTCTATGTTGTAGTGAGCTGTAGTAGGAGTGAAATGAAAATGTATCTGCTGTTGTATGTGCCATTTCGCTGTAATGTATTGTGTACATTTTACTTGAACATTAACTTCTCCAGAAAAAATGTTCTTACTGGACATGATAGTGGCCACGGCCCAAATATACTTGTACTATTAAGATGCCATGGCCCAAAATAACCTGGGCTGAAAAGCTATTCAGAATTATTATAAGCAGGCCTCGACTCAAATAGAAAATAGAAACAAAAAGGAAACAAACTATGTGGAAAGGTAAAGGCCCATTATAGAAAAGGCCCAAAAACATCAAGCAAAAAAATATCATAAAATGCTGAATTAATGGGCTTGGCCCATGTAGAACACCGAATTGGACCGGGCTGAATCTTACCAACGACCAATTCAATTGATCGCAATTTTGCCACGTCAGATTGCCACGTCGGATCCGACGTGGCCTGGGCAGACAACCAGTGACCAAAACAAAAGGTCATGGGTTCAACGACCTTCTGTTTTGGTCGTAAACGTTTACGACCTTCTCACAGAGAAGGTCGTTAATTTCAGTTTACGACTGCTAGCTTTTGACCTTTTGTTTTTGGTCACAAAAAGGTAGCAAATGAAAAACAATGACCTTTCAGTGACCAATAGTCAAGGTCACAAGTTGACATATTTCTTGTAGTGCAACAAGGCCGTCACCTTGAGCCTGAGAGTTCCGACGCCATCAACCACATTGGAACCAAGGCTCGGGAGGTGCCTCCATGGTGGCATGCAGATCTTTGTGAAGACAAAGGGCCTACAAGGCCTAGATGAGAACCAGAAGACAAGGCGACAGCGAGGCTCCTTGCCGAGGACGCCCGCGAGGCCTCGGCAAGGCTCCTGCCGTAGGTACCCACGAGGCCCCGGCAAGACTCTTGCCGAGGGCACTCGCAAAGCCCCGGCAAGACCCTTGCCGGGAATATCAGCAAGACCGCGGCAAGGCCTTGCCGCCCCGTCGCCGCCCCAGCTCAGTGGCCGACCCACCAATTAAGCGGGTACCCACATGGTAGTACGTGGCTCCTAATCCAACTAGTCAAGCACATGCGTGGTGGTATGCAGATCTTCGTGAAAACCCCGCCACCGCACCAGCTTAGGCCTGGACGCATGTTGGAGCAAGGCAAAGCGGCGACAGACGGGACGGGCTTCACTGCCATCCCCGATAAAGTAAGAGGACACCTAAGTAGCGCATTTAATGCGTTTCATCCTATAATGTCAGGCGATAAGCTTGTACACTGTACAACTTTCCACCTCCTGTGTGCCACTGTGGCAGCCCCTTTGACTATAAAAGGAGGCCCGCGGCATACTGAGAGAAGATTGGGACTTCTTGGACCCTACGCGCTTTGTAGCTAGTTCAAGAACACCAGATAAACACAAGCCAGCAGGAGTAGGGTATTGCGCATCACTTGCGGCCCGAACCTGGATAAAATTTCCCGTGTTGGTCTCTTAAACTCGCTCTTTCCACAACCCCACGCCCGCCGACCGTAGAAGGGATTCCCCGTGATCCCATAGGTGTCGTTTCCACGGACATCCTTTGGCGCGCCAGGTAGGGGCTGAAGGCTATGAGAATCCGGTTTCGGAGCCAACCTATCGACTCCCTTGTCGCGGTGACTCGAGAAGAGAAGGCGGCATCAATCAATCGCACTCTGGTGCCGTCCTCGGCGGCAACGATCATCTGCGTGGCCGCAAAAAGCTAAGTCATGCAAAACTTTGAGTAATTCCCTTTTTTATAAAGTTATTTTCCTCGAAAGATCTCACTCTTGGTATGGAAAACCTGCATGCGATGGGACCTTCCGCTATTGGCAACGCCCTTGTTCTGTTTCGAGTCCGCTCAACAGTTCGAGCGGCCGCGTCGAGAACGGCAGGGTGGCCTATCCGCTATTGGCAACGCCCTTGTTCTGTTTTGAGTCCGCTCAACAGTTCAAGCGGCCGCGCTGAGAGCGGTAAGGTGATTTGCCCGGCAGCAAGCACACCCATCAGGCCGCTAAGGATCCATCCTCAAAGCGCCGCGGCTTGGGTTTAGGTGCCGGCAAGCCTGTCCAACTAAGCGTAGGGCATACATACCAAGAAAGATCGAACAGGAAAATAGCATGCATCATTTCAAAGTACTGCAGAGTTATATTACATCAATTGTTGCTGCGGTTCTAACTTAAGATAAAATTGTCTTGGTCATGAACCCGCGGCGGCGATGAGAAACGGGGTGCCTAGTCCCGGCGCTGGCCCTCCACCCTCTGGACTCCGTCGACGCAGTCGATGATGGGCTTGATGCGCTCCTTGATCGCCGCGAGGTCCGCCTCCTCCGGCAAGCTCTCCAACGCGTCAGCGAAGTTGACGGTGGGGTTCTAGAATGCCACCTTGGTGAGCACCTTGGTCAGGGCACCCCGATAGAGCCTCCAGGCCTCGTTGGCCAGATAAGTTGCTCGGTTGGAGCAGAGCTGATCCAGGGCGCCGAGGATGCGCTCGAAGAACAAGGTCAGCCTGGCATTGGGGCTTATGTTGCTTTCCTCGGAGAGCCTGACATCCAGCATGGCCATGACGGCTAGCTAGGCGGTGAGCTTCCCTGCAACTTCGACGAGGCGGCCGATCCAGAGGTTCACGCCCTTCGCGTACTCCTCGTACTCGGCGATGCCGTCCCTCCGCAGCCGTTTCTCCTCCTCCAGGTCCTTGGTCAGGGTCTCCTCCCAGGCCCGGACCTCCGAACGCGTCCCCTCCAGGCCGTCCAGCTTCAGCTTCAGGTCATTAACGGAGTCGTTGGCCTTGGAGAGTAGCTTGGCCTTGCCGAGGACTGCGGCCTGCGCCTCCACCAAAGCTCCGTTGATCGTGTCCTTCTCCTTCGTCAGCTCCAGGACCTTTTTCTTCAGCCCATCCCGCTCCACCTCCAGCTCCTTCACATTGCCGCCGTGGACTAGGGCCTGAGCATCGAGTGCCTCCTGGTGCCTCTGCTCCAGCTCCTGGGTCTACTGCGCGACAAGCTTCTCAACCTCCGCATCCTTGCCGCGGAGTGTGGCGGTGAGCGCCTCCTCACAGGCGGCAAGGTCCTCCTCCTGGGAGTTCAGCAGAGACAGGTGTTGTTGCCGAGTGGCCTCGTCCTTGGCGGCCTGTTCCTTCGCCACATCCTGGGCCTTCTTGATGTCAGCCTGCTTCAGGATGAGCTCCTGTTTGCACTCAGCCAGCTCGTCCTGGGTAGCCTTCAGCCCCTCCTGAGCCTCGCGCAAGTCAGACATGGCCTAGCATGTACTCGGGTTAAACTTGATGAGCCTAGCATATACAGACTGTTGGGTTCTACGGTAGGGTGCGTCGACTACAAATTAAAATTTTCCTACGCGCAGAACAACCAGGAACATGCTACGGGAGATGGATCATAGTTCGTTACCACTAGACGTGCAGTGCCGTGCAGCTGAAGAAGAGCTGGGGCAGCGCGTTCGCGTGGATCGTCTCCTCCTCGTCCGATCTCCCTCGAACAGCCAGTTGTCGGATCCCTCGTACAGGTTCGCCGGAGCGGCGCAGGTGCACGCCTCTAATGGTATCCGCGCGTGCAGGAGGAACGTCGTGCGGCGGACTGCTAGGTCCGATCACACAACCGGTGGCGAGTGGAGGTGTCTATTCGCAACACATGCAAACCCTAGTGACAGTGCCGAAGCGATCAATCACATGAGTGTGCCGCACCTCCACTTTATATAGGCCTCCGTCGCGGGCTCAACACTTGGGCCTCGCTCGGACCCTAAAGCCCGTAAGTCTACTCAGCCATAATCTGAATACAGCTCGGATCACATCCGACCAGTGTCCTCGGATCCGACCTCATAGGTTCCTTCCCTTAAGCGCGCGACCCTTTAGGTTCAAGCCGGCTTGGTCGCAGTTCGGATCACCTCCAAACTACATGGCTGGTAGCAGCCTCTAGCAAGGCGTGCCGACCACCAAGCAGACGATGAAGCTGGTTAGGCGAACCTATACATCACACTTCCATTCCTTTTGCCACACGATATATGTTGTCAGGCTCAAGGCGAGTCTGTCATCCTTGTGCTAGCCCGACCTCTTTCTCGTTCCAGTGATGCCGACCACAAACCGGATTATATCATAATCCATGTCACATGGCCATGCTTATCTTGGTCGGATCACACGAGGGGCCCAGAGTATATCTCTCCTGATCGGAGGGGCAAATCCCATCTTGCTCGACCATGTCTCGCAGCATGGGTCTAGACAAACCCGAAACCTACCTTTGTAACTACCCAGTTGCGGAGTAGAATTTGGTCGGCCCAAAGCAAGTCTGTCACCATCCCGAGTACATGCGTCAACTCAGGTCTTAGGACATAGAACGTATGTTGTACTAGAGACTCACAGATGAGATATCGCTGCATCTCATAGTTGGGTCTGTCCGACTCGGACCTTATCTCGACTCGGATCCGACTACGTCGGATCCGACTAGACCTTTCCAAACCCATATTATCTGGTTAGTATCTAATGCTCCATGGCTAGTGAGACCAAGCCATCGACCGTGTCATATGCTAGTCTAGTCGGCTGCGCGTCCACATAGCCCTTTCGACTAGGGACATTTTAGGACAGCCATCATACAGTGCATAGTCCCACAAACAAGTCACGTACTTGCTGATACACATCATTGATAATGTCCAAGGACTATCTTTATTCATAAACACATAGGAAATATCATCATACATGATTGCCTCTAGGGCATATCTCCAACAGTCTCCCACTTGCACTAGAGTCAATCAAATAGACATCGAATGTCCATAGCTCTAACGTACCCCTCATGCTTGGGTTGTGGAAGCGGCTTAGTCAACGGATCTGCAACATTTGCATCCGAGTGAATCTTGCATAACTCTACATCACCGTTCTTTACGATCTTTCGTATCAGGTGATATTTTCGATCTATGTGTCTGGTCTTGTGGTGATTCCTCGGCTCCTTGGCTTGTGCGATGGCACCAGAATTATCACAATAAAGGTCCAACGGTTTTACCGAGGCTGGGAAAATACCAAGATCATCCAGAAAGTTTCGGATCCAAACACCTTCCTTTGCAGCTTCACAAGCCACAATGTATTCGGCTTCTGTGGTAGAATTGGCCACCGTATCTTGCTTGGAACTCATCCAGCTCACTGCTCCTCCGTTCATGACGTACACGAATCCAGACTGTGATCGACAATCATCTCTGTCGGTTTGGAAACTAGCATCGGCGTAACACCTTACGACGAGCTCTTCCTCACCTCCATAAACTAGGAACATCTCTTTAGTCCTTTTCAGGTACTTTAAAATAGTCTTTACCGCTGCCCAGTGACTCTCACCTAGGTTGGCTTGGTATCTGCTTGTTAGGCTTATTGCAAAAGCAACATCTAGCCTTGTACATATCATGGCATACATGATGGATCCGATTGTCGAGGCATACGAAATCCTACTCATCCTGCTTCGCTCATCAGATGTCGAAGGACTCCGAGTCTCGCTTAGCCTTATACCATGTGAGAGTGGCAAGAACCCTTTCTTCGCCTCACTCATGTTTAACTGCTTCAACACTTTATCTATGTACGTGCTCTGGCTTAAGCCGAGCAGCCTCCTCAATCTATCTCTATAGATCTTAATGCCTAAAATGTACATTGCCTCACCAAGGTCCTTCATCAAAAACTTGCCATTCAATGATTCCTTGACCGAGTTCAGCATCGAAACATCATTTCCGATCAGTAGTATGTCATCCACATACAAGATCAAAAACACTATCGAGCTCCCACTTAACTTCTTGTATAAACAAGAGTCCTCTTCGCTTTTGATGAAACCGAGACCAGTGACGACCTCATCAAAATGAATATTCCAGCTCCGAGATGCTTACCTCAACCCATAAATGGATCTCTTGAGCTTGCATACCTTACTAGTGCTAGTTGGATCGACAAAACCCTCGGGCTGTTCATATACACGTCCTCGGTTAAATTTCCGTGAAGCAAGGCCGTCTTGACATCCATCTGCCATATCTCGTAATCGAAATATGCAGCTATAGCTAGTACGATCCTCATCGATTTCAGCATCGCTACTGGCGAGTAAGTCTCATCGTAGTCAATTCCTTGAACTTGTCCATAACCCTTAGCGACAAGCCGAGCTTTATGGATCTGAACATTTCCATCCACATAAGTTTTCTTCTTAAAGACCCATTTGCAACCAATGGCCGTTATGCCAGGCGGCGGATCAACCAAGTCCCAGACTTGATTCTCATCCATGGACTTTAACTCGGATCTCATGGCCTCCAGCCATGCCTCGGAATCTGGGCTCACCATCGCTTCCGCATACGTGGTCGGCTCGTCGCTTTCTAGCAACAATACATCACGCACTCTGCGCAATCTTTCCGACCTCCGTGGCTTCGGTGCCGCTTCCACTACGGGTTCCCTGACTGACTCCAGTATGATCTCATCACCTGCCGAGCCGTCCCCGAGTGGTACTCGAATTTCTTCGAGTCGGACCGTCCTCCCACCGGCCTCCCGACTGAGAAACTCTTTCTCAAGGAAAACCCCGTTCCGAGCAACAAACACTTTGTTCTCTTCGCGGTTGTAGAAGTTGTATCCCAAGGTTTCCCTCGGATATCCCATGAATATGCATTTATCTGACTTGGGTGTAAGCTTGTCTGACATGAGTCGCTTGACAAATGCTTCACAGCCCCAAATCTTTAGAAAAGACAAACTGGGACTCTTCCCGGTCCACATCTCATGTGGTGTCTTGTCTACGGATTTTGATGGTACCCTGTTAAGTGTGAAAGCTGCAGTTTCTAGAGCGTATCCCCAGAATGACAAGGGTAAATCCGATTTGCTCATCATAGACCGGACCATGTCCAACAAGGTCCTATTCCTCCGTTCCGACACGCCGTTTCTCTGTGGCGTACCCGAAGGTGTGAGCTGAGGTACTATACCTCGGCTTTTCAGATGATCATCAAACTCCTGGCTCATATACTCACCTCCACGATCTGATCGTAGAAGTTTTATAGTCTTGCCGAGCTGATTCTCAACCTCGTTATGAAACTCTTTGAACTTTTCAAAAGTTTCCGACTTGTGCCTCATCAAATAGATATATCCATATCTACTCAAGTCGTTGGTGAAAGTCACGAAGTACTGATAGCCACCTCTGGCAGTTGTGCTCATTGGACCACATACATCATTATGTATAAGCTCCAACAGCTCGGACGCCCTCTCGCAACTCTTTGCGAAAGGAGACTTAGTCATCTTGCCGAGCAAGCATGATTCACATGTCTCGAACGACCCGAAGTCGGACGAAGTTAGGAGCCCATCATCATGGAGCTTCTTCATGCGTTTCAGACTAATGTGTCCAAGCCGGCAATGCCAGAAGTATGTCGGATTTATCTCATTAGGCTTATGCCTCTTGACATTCACGTTATAGACCGGTTCATGTTCTAGATTCAATATAAATAGCCCATCAACAATGGGTGCATAGCCGTGGAACATACCATTCAAATAAAACGAACAACCATTGTCCTTTAAATTGAATTCATAACCCTGACTCATCAAACATGAGGCAGAAATAATGTTCCGACTAAGTGCAGGAATGTAATAACAATTATTCAATTCCAAAATAAATCCAGAAGGAAGCTGGAGCTGCATCGTGCCGACCTCCAACGCAGCAACTCTTGCTTTGTTGCCGACCCTGATGTCAATCTCCCCTTGTGCCACACGCCTAGTTCTTACCAGCCCCTGCATCGAGTTGCAAATATGAACAACCGATCCGGTATCAAATACCCAAGAGCTACTAGGTATGTCAGCAAGGTAAATGTCTATAACAAATGCAACAAGTGTACCTTTGCCTGAAGCAGCATTCCCGACCTTCTTGCCATGCTCTGCAAGCCACTTGCTACAGTTCCTCTTCCAGTGACCAGTTTCCTTACAATGATAGCAAATGGTCTTTGAGTCCGGTCCAGACTTCGGCGCAGCGGCGGAGGTTACCATCTCCGTGCCCTTTGCGTTAGCCTTCTTCTTGGACCAACTCTTCTTGAACTTAGCCGATTTCTGCACCATCAACACTTGATGCGTGCCTTTCTTAATATCCTGCTCTGCCACTTTGAGCATCCCATGCAATTCAGTGAGCTTCTTATCCATGCCATGCATATGATAGTTCGAGATGAACGTCCCATAGCTGGGTGGAAGAGAACCCATAACTGCATCAGTAGCCAGCTCATCCAAGAGCGGGAAGCCCAACCTATCCAAAGCTTGCACATATCCAATCATCTTGATCACATGTGGGCTCAGTGGATCACCTTCCTTCAGCTTGCAATCCATCAAGGATCGCCAGACGTTGAACCTTTCGGTCCTAGCCTGTGTCTGAAACATGCTCTTGAGACTCTCGACCATATCGTAAGCCTCAACATTTTCGAAATGCTGTTGCAAATCGGGCTCCATACAAGCCAGCATCAGACAGCTGATCTTCGTTTATTCATCAACGAGTTTTTGGTAGGCATTCTTAGTTGTGGCACTAGCATTATCGGCAGGTTCCTCTGGAAGTGGATCCTCTAGAACATGTTCCTTTTTATCATGCTTGAGAACAATTCTCAGATTTCTATACCAGGTGGTAAAGTTTGTTCCATTCAGTTTATCCTTTTCCAGAATTGATTTCGATGCAAAGTTGGGTTGAGCAGGTGGTGCCATTGATCTACAACAGAAAATATGCAATCACTAAGCAATGTGTTTATGTAGAGTAATTCAAGCCTTAAATAGAAATACTCCCACTGAAGTCAGCATCCCTCCGCAAACTCTCAGTGATTCAGGATCCGACTAGCACATGCGACTAGTGAGCTTTAGCATCACTGCTAGACAACATGCCTATTCGGTAAGCAACTCCTTGCTAATCGTATCTCTATACGACTCCTGTCGGTCGGGAAGGTATCTCATACCCCGGCCCCCAACCTTGTTTGCCACAAGGCCCAAAACCGTTTTGATAGCCTTGTCAAGTTAACCTGATGCAGTGCATGTCCATGTCCGACACGAACCCTTCAGTTCAAGGACACCCAGCAGTACCTCAATTTTATGAGCCCACTACTAGACGTACTTGACGTGCGAAGGTGCAACATCGGGGATGGCAATTCACTTGATATTCATGAGGAATCTTTCTACCATTCCAACATGCATAGAAAAGAAGAAGCATAACAATCACAAATAAACACATATTGTGAAATAGTATGGCTCCTTCATGGACGTTCTTCCAGGTCGGCTCCGACTCCGATGACCATCTAGGAACTCCATCTTGTTTGTCACACCGGGACGCCAAGCCACCAACCTGATATCTATTATCCAACTACTACAACTAGTAATGAATTTTACATAGAGTCACAAGTCGACACGCAGGTCGTTATACAATATATTGACAGCACTTTGGCTCGTGCCGGCTGACAAACATGACACGCAGGCCATGTATAATTTACACACATGCATCACATACACATGAGCCATACTATTCACATCAAACCAGCAAAACAAAGTTATGCATAGAATCACATTCTACCGGTTTGAGTGATCGTGTACGAAATACAAGGCGCTACGCACAAGGCGGTCCCTCGTGGGTGCGGGCAGCGCCGGACGTTTTTGGAAATCACAGATCACATCTGAACTCCGATCACGCCCAATTCTCTGATCTGACCGATCTCATCGATCATCGCGAATCCGATTCGGATTTACGTTTCATTGTTAACCCCGATGGCGGATAATCGACCGGTAGGGGTAGATCGTGTCACGACCTCATCGATCCCGATTGACAGAAAACAAAGCCTCATCGATCCCCATGTGCAGTTGATCTCATCAACCGTGCACACAGCCGATCTCAACAACGACAACAGATCTCATCTGCCGCCTCCACATATCTAATATGCATACGATCTGAATCCAAATCCTATAATAGAGGCTCTGATACCACTGTTGGGTTCTACGGTACGGTGCGTCGATTGCAAATTAAAATTTTCCTACCCGCAGAACAACCAGGAACATGCTACGGGAGATGGATCACAGTTCGTTACCACTAGATGTGCAGTGCCGTGCAGCGGAAGAAGCATTGGGGCAGCGCGTTCGCGTGGATCGTCTCCTCCTCGTCCGATCTCCCTCGAACAGTCGGTCGTCGGATCCCTCGTACAGGTTCGCCAGAGCGGCGCAGGTGCACCGCCTCTAACGGTATCCGCGCGTGCAGGAGGAACGTCGTGCGGCGGACTGCTAGGTCCGATCACACAACCGGTGGCGAGTGGAGGTGTCTATTCGCAACACATGCAAACCCTAGTGACAGTGCCGAAGTGATCAATCGCGTGAGTGTGCCACACCTCCACTTTATATAGGCGTCCGTCGCAGGCTCAACACTTGGGCCTCGCACGGACCCTAAAGCCCATAAGTCTACTCGGCCACAATCCGAATACAGCTCGGATCACATCCGACCAGTGTCCTCGGATCTGACCTCGTAGGTTCCTTCCCTTAAGCGCGCGACCCCTTAGGTTCAAGCCGGCTTGGTCGCAGTTCGGATCACCACCAAACTACATGGCTGGTAGCGGCCTCTAGCAAGGCGTGCCGACCACCAAGCAGACAATGAAGCTGGTTAGGCGAACCTGTACATCACACTTCCATTCCTTTTGCCACAAGATATATGTTGTCAGGCTCAAGGCGAGTCTGTCATCCTTGTGCTAGCCCGACCTCTTTCTCGTTCCAGTGATGCCGACCACAAACCGGATTATATCATAATCCATGTCGCATGGCCATGCTTATCTTGGTCGGATCACACGAGGGGCCCAGAGTATATCTCTCCTGATCGGAGGGGCAAATCCCATCTTGCTCGACCACGTCTCGCAGCATGGGTCTAGACAAACCCGAAACCTACCTTTGTAACTACCCAGTTGCGGAGTAGAATTTGGTCGGCCCAAAGCAAGTCTGTCACCATCCCGAGTACATGCGTCAACTCAGGTCTTAGGACATAGAACATATGTTGTACTAGAGACTCACAGATGAGATATCACTGCATCTCATAGTTGGGTCTGTCCGACTCGGACCTTATCTCGACTCGGATTCGACTACGTCGGATCCGACCAGACCTTTCCAAGCCCATATTATCCGGTTAGCATCCAATGCTCCATGGCTAGTGAGACCAAGCCATCGACCGTGTCATATGCTAGTCTAGTCGGCTGCGCGTCCACACAGCCCTTTCGACTAGGGACCTTTTAGGACAGCCATCATACAGTGCATAGTCCCACAAACAAGTCACGTACTTGCTGATACACATCATTGATAATGTCCAAGGACTATCTTTATTCATAAACACATAGGAAATATCATCATACATGATTGCCTCTAGGGCATATCTCCAACACGGACATGGCCTCGGAACACTGGAGACCGAAAGTTCGAACGTGAATCATAGAGTAAATATGATCAACATAGAGATGTTCAACATTGATGACTACTCCATCTCACGTGATGATCGGATATGGTTTAGTTGATTTGGATCACGTATCATTTAGATGACTTGAGGGATGTCTATCTAAGTGGGAGTTCTTAAGTAATTTGATTAATTGAACTTAATTTATTATGAACTTAGTCCTGATAGTTTTTGCATATATATGTTGTAGATCAATGGCCCGTGCTACTGTTCCCTTGAATTTTAATGCGTTCCTAGAGAAAGCTAAGTTGAAAGATGATGGTAGGAAGTACACGGACTGGGTCCGTAACTTGAGGATTATCCTCATTGCTACACAGAAGAATTGTGTCCTTGATGCATCGTTAGGTGAAAGGCCTGCTGCGGGAGCAGATGCTGATGTTATGAATGGCTGGCAAGCTCGATCTGATGACTACTCGATAGTTCAGTGTGCCATGCTTTACGGCTTAGAATTGGGACTTCAAAGAAATTTTGAACGTCATGGACCATATGAGATGTTCCAGGAGTTGAAGTTAATATTTCAAGAAAATGCTAGAGTTGAGAGATATGAAGTCTCGACCATGTTCTATAGCTGCAAGATGCAGGAGAACAGTTCTGTCAGTGAACACATACTCAAAATGTCTGGGTATCATAACCACTTGACTCAGTTGGGAGTTAATCTCCCAGATGATAGTGTTATTGACAGAGTACTCCAATCACTGCCACCAAGCTACAAAGGCTTCATGATGAACTATAATATGCGAGGGATGGAGAAGACAATTCCCGAGCTCTTCGCAACGCTCAAAGCTGCGAAGGTAGAAATCAAGAAGGAGCATCAAGTGTTGATGGTTAACAAGACCACTAGTTTCAAGAAAAAAGGCAAGGGAAAGAAGGGGAACCTCAAGAAGAATGGCAAGCAAGTTTCCACTCCCAGGAAGAAGCCCAAAGCTGGACCCAAGCCTGAAACTGAGTGTTTCTACTGCGAAGGGACTGTTCACTGGAAGCGGAATTGCCCCAAGTATTTGGCAGATAAGAAGGATGGCAAAGAGAACAAAGGTATATTTGATATACATGTTATTGATGTGTACATTACTAATGCTCGTAGTAGCGCCTGGGTATTTGATACTGGTTCAGTTGCTCATATTTGTAACTCAAAATAGAGGCTACGGATTAAGCGAAGATTGGCTAAGGACGAGGTGACGATGCGCATCGGGAATGGTTCCAAGGTCGATGTGATCGCCGTCGGCACGCTACCTCTACATCTACCTTCGGGATTAGTTTTAGACATGAATAATTGTTATTTGGTGCCAGCATTAAGCATGAACATTATATCTGGATCTTGTTTAGTGCGAGACGATTATTCACTTAAATCAGAGAATAATGGTTGTTCTATTTATATGAGTAATATCTTTTATGGTTATGCACCCTTGAAGAGTGGTCTATTTTTGTCAAATCTCGATTGTGGTGATACACATATTCATAATATTGATGCCAAAAGATGCAAAGTTGATAATGATAGTGCAACATTGTAACACCCCGGATGTAATTTTCCATAATTGTAACTCCAACTCTTGCCATTTTCGGCTATGTGTTATGATATTCCCTTCGTGGTCGGGTTTTGTTTTTGTTTTGCATTTTGTTCATGTCATACATCTCATATCATGTCATCATGTGCATTGCATTTGCATACGTGTTTGTCTCATGCATCCGAGCATTTTCCCCGTTGTCCTTTTGCAATCCAGCACTCCCACATGCACCAGCGCACCCCTTTTTGTTTCTTTTCGTGAGAGGGTGCTGAACGTTCTCGGAATGGACCGAGTCTTGTCAAGTGGCCTTGGTATACCACCGGTAGACCACCTGTCAAGTTTCGTTCCATTTGGAGGTCGTTTGATGCTCCAACGGTTAACCGGGTAACCGCCAAGTCCTTTTCTGTGTTGCAGCAAAAAACCCTCCAAACAGCCCAAAACCCCTCTAAGTCACCTCCATGCTCTCGGTTGTTCGATCACGATCGTGTGGGCGAAAACCGCACTCCATTTGGAGTCTCCTAGCTCCCTCTACCTATAAATACACCTCCCCCTCCAAAATTTCGGGCAAAAACCACCCCTAACCCTAGCAAAATCGCCCTCCGCCGCCGCCGGACGAACCCGCCGCCGCCGCCGGCCTCTCCCGCGCTGCCACGTGGCCCAGCCACCGCGCCCCCGCCGCCGGCCTGCGAGGCCCCCGCGGCCCGTACGCCGTCGCCCCGCGGCCCGGTCGCTGCTCCTCCACGCCCCAGCGCGGGACCCCGCCGCCGACCGCCGCCGCCTTCTCTTCGCCCGCCGGCGCCGCCCGCACCCGTAGCCGCCCGCGCCGGCGACCGCGCCTCCCCCCCGAGCCCTTCAACTCCGGCTGCCATCTCCCTCCTCTCCACGCCGGCCACCGCCACTGCTCCGGCGAGCTCCGGCGAACCCTAGCCCGAGCCCCGATCCAGATCCGCGAGGAGGTTGACTTTCCCCCCTCCCCGTTTTTCTCCAAGTCCCCGAACTTTTGCAACATGTGGCTGTGTTCATTGCATCATAACTCTCTGCATATATCTCCGTTTCATGCGTGTAATATATCGAAATATTCGTCTCAAGATTCTCTTCATTTTGCTCCATAGTGCCATGTTCATTTGAGTCCATCTTGATGCCCAAATCTCTGGTGCAAAAGTGCTATATGCTGTTAAGTGCTGTTACTTATCAGAACTTGGTGATTTGTTATTTTTGTTGCATTTGATGTGTGCATCTTATGAGTATAAGCTCTATATGTGTTTTGATGTATTCCATGCCATCTTTACATAGGTGTATGCCATGTATTTTTTGATCTATGTGGTGACTAGCAAAAGCATGCAAACTAGGCTTCGTGATGTTTCTGTTTTCAGGGACTTAGTAATTTCACTAAGTCTGTTTCTGCTGTTATTTTGTTGCCATGTATCCATGTGTCTACAGAGAGATCCATGCTCCTTTTGGTGATGTTCAGTAAGGATGTTTTGTAGATATAGTTGTGATCTATTCCTCGATGCCCCTGTTTGCAACTATGGAGTGCATAGCATGTCTTAATCTTGCTCTACTTTTGCTATAAAATATTTCTGGCAGAATGTTAACATGATATTCAATTTTTCCAAGGTTGTTGTAGTTGATCCATACATGCTATGTATTTTCTCTTGCCATGGATAGCTTCATAAACATGCCATCTTGCTGTAGTTATGCTTGCTTTGTCATGCATTGCTTTGTGATGAGTGCATCAAGCTCACCAAGATGCCTTCATAATGCTGTTTCTGCCATGCTCTGTTTTCTGCCAAGTCTGAAACCTGTTAACGAAACTTGTTATGTTTACATGGTTGCCAGCATATCTTCTGATCCTTTTTGGCTTATGGTCAGTAAGGGACTTTTGTTCTATGCATTTAGTGTATTAATTCCATGCCTTGTTTTGTTATGTTAATTTCCTGTAGCATGTTGATTTCTTGCTCTGAACAGTGCTACCTGATGTTGTTTATGCCATGTCCAGTAATTTCACCAAGTCTGTGAACCTGATATCTTTTGCACTTTTTCCATGCTTGTTTGAACCTGTTATGTTGTGATCTAGCCGTAGCTCAGTGTTCATCTTTTGTCAAGCATCTCCTGTAGATTACTGCCATATGCTTTGTTGCTATGTTGGAGTGCTGTAGCATAGTTACTTGATGCATCCTAACCGCTAACATGCTATTAATCGCAGAATCGTGTCATTCTTGTTTTGCTTGCCATTTGCAAACCGTGCATCCGTTTTCGGTGATCTTTATATCGATTTCAACCGAAATCATCTCATCTTTCCAGTGGCATACTTGGTTTGCCAAGTCACTGCCTTGTTCATTCGTTTTCTTCTGGAGCACGCATATGCATCGCATATCATATCCCGCATATCATGCATGTATTGCATCATGTTGTTTGTGCATTTCCCGTGATTGATTGTGGTTCCATTGCTTGTGTTCTTGATGTGGGGAGAGCCGGGAGACGAGTTCGTGAATGAGGAACCTGTTGAGTACGCTTACGAGGATCAAGTTTTCGACAACTCTGAGAACCTTGCAGGCAAGATGACCATACCCTTGAAATCACTTCTATCTTTGCTTTGCTAGTTGTTCGTTCTATTGCTATGCTGCGCTACCTACCACTTGCTATATCATGCCTCCTATATTGCCATGTCAAGCCTCTAACCATCTTTACCTAGCAAACCGTTGTTTGGCTAAGTTACCGCTTTTGCTCAGCCCTTCTTATAGCGTTGCTAGTTGCAGGTGAAGTTGAAGTTGGTTCCATGTTGGAACATGGATATTTTTTGGAATATCACAATATCTCTTATTTATTTAATGCATCTATATGTTTGGTAAAGGGTGGAAGGCTCAGCCTTATGCCTGGTGTTTTGTTCCACTCTTGCCGCCCTAGTTTCCGTCATACCGGTATTATGTTCCTTGAGTTTGCGTCCCTTACGCGGTTGGGTGATTTATGGGACCCCCTTGACAGTTCGCCTTGAATAAAACTCCTCCAGCAAGGCCCAACTTTGGTTTTACCATTTGCCACCTAAGCCTTTTTCCCTTGGGTTTTCGCGAGCCCGAGGGTCATCTTTATTTAAACCCCCGGGCCAGTGTTCCTCTGAGTGTTGGTCCAAACTAGAGCCACTTGCAGCGCCACCTTGGGGAAACTCGAGGGCTGGTTCTAGTTGTACGTAGTGTTCATCCGGTGTGCCCTGAGAACGAGATATGTGCAGCTCCTATCGGGATTTGTCGGCACATCGGGCGGCTTTGCTGGTCTTGTTTTACCATTGTCGAAATGTCTTGTAAACCGGGATTCCAAGACTGATCGGGTCTTCCCGGGAGAAGGTTTATACTTCGTTGACCGTGAGAGCTTATAATGGGCTAAGTTGGGACACCCCTGCAGGGTATTATCTTTCGAAAGCCGTGCCCGCGGTTATGAGGCAGATGGGAATTTGTTAATGTCCGGTTGTAGAGAACTTGTAACTTGACTTAATTAAAATACATCAACCGTGTGTGTAGCCGTGATGGTCTCTTCTCGGCGGAGTCCGGGAAGTGAACACGGTTTGAGTTATGCATGAGCGTAAGTAGTTTCAGGATCACTTCTTGATCATTTCTAGCTTCGCGACCGTTGCGTTGCTCCTCTTCTCGCTCTCAGTTGCGTATGTTAGCCACCATATATGCTTAATGTCTACTGCAGCTCCACCTCATTACACCATCCTTTCCTATAAGCTTAAATAGTCTTGATCTCGCGGGTGTGAGATTGCTGAGTCCTCGTGACTCACAGATTCTACCAAAACAGTTGCAGGTGCCGACGATGCCAGTGCAGATGATGCAACCGAGCTCAAGTGGGAGTTCAACGAGGAACATGGTCGTTACTATGTTTCTTTTCCTGATGATCAGTAGTGGAGCCCAGTTGGGACGATCGGGGATCTAGCATTTGGGGTTATCTTATTTTCATTTGGATTTGACCGTAGACGGTCTATGTGTGGATTTTGGATGATGTATGAATTATTTATGTATTGTGTGAAGTGGCGATTGTAAGCCAACTCTCGTTATCCCATTCTTGTTCATTACATGGGATTGTGTGAAGATGACCCTTCTTGTGACAAAACCACAATGCGGTTATGCCTCTAAGTCGTGCCTCGACACGTGGGAGATATAGCCGCATCGTGGGCGTTACAAACATATTTGTGGCACTGCTGTTTAGGTCATATTGGTGTAAAGCTCATGAAGAAACTCCATGCAGATAGACTTTTGGAATCACTTGATTATGAATCATTTGATACTTGTGAACCATGCCTCATGGGCAAGATGACTAAAACTCCGTTCTCCAGAACAATGGAGCGAGCTAATGACTTATTGGAAATAATACATACTAATGTATGCGGTTCGATGAGTGTTGAAGCTCGCGGCGGGATCGTTATTTTCTGACCTTCACAGATGATTTGAGCAGATATGGATATATCTACTTGATGAAACACAAGTCTGAAACATTTGAAAAGTTCAAAGAAATTCAGAGTGAAGTGGAGAATCATCGTAACAAGAAAATAAAGTTTCTAAGATCTGATCGCGGAGGCGAATATTTGAGTTACGAGTTTGGCCTTCATTTAAAACAATGTGGAATAGTTTCACAACTCACGCCACCTGGAACACCACAGCGTAATGGTGTGTCCGAACGTCGTAACCGTACTTTATTAGATATGGTGCGATCTATGATGTCTCTTACCGATTTACCACTATCGTTTTGGGGTTATGCATTAGAGACAGCTGCATTCACGTTAAATAGGGCACCATGTAAATCCGTTAAGACGACACCGTATGAACTGTGGTTTGGCAAGAAACCTAAGCTGTCGTTTCTTAACGTTTGGGGTTGCGACACTTATGTCAAAAGGCTTCCGCCTGATAAGCTTGAACCCAAATCGGAGAAGTGCGTCTTCATAGGATACCCTAAGGAAACAATTGGGTACACCTTCTACCACAGATCCGAAGGCAAGATCTTTGTTGCCAAGAGTGGAAACTTTCTAGAGAAGGAGTTTCTCTCGAAAGAACTGAGTGGGAGGAAAGTAGAACTTGATGAGGTAATTGTACCATCTCTCGAATTGGAAAAGTAGCTCATCACAGAAAACCGTTCCTATGATGCCTACACCAACTAGAGAGGAAGCTAATGATGATGATCATGAAACTTCAGATCAAGTTACTACCAAACCTCGTAGGTCAACCAGAGCATGTTCCGCACCAGAGTGGTACGGTAATCCTGTTCTTGAAGTCATGTTACTAGACCATGACGAACCTACGGACTATGAAGAAGCTATGATGAGCCCAGATTCCAATATATGGCTTGAAGCCATGAAATCTGAGATAGGATACATGTATGAGAACAAAGTGTGGACTTTGGTTGACTTGCCTGATGATAAGCGATCCATAGAGAATAAATGGATCTACAAGAAGAAGACTGATGCTGATGGTAATGCTACTGTCTACAAAGCTCGACTTGTCGCAAAAGGTTTTTGACAAGTTCAAGGAGTTGACTATAGTCTGACCGTAGCGATGCTTAAGTATGACCGAATCATGTTAGCAATTGCCGCATTTTATGATTATGAAATCTCGCAAATGGACGTCAAAACTGCATTCCTTAATGGATTTCTTAAAGAAGAGTTGTATAATATGCAACTAGAAGGTTTTGTCGATCCTAAAGGTGCTAACAAAGTGTGCAAGCTCCAGCGATCCATCTATGGACTGGTGCAAGCATCTGAGAGTTGGAATATATGCTTTGATGAGGTGATCAAAGCATATGGTTTTATACAGACTTTTAGAGAAGCCTGTATTTACAAGAAAGTGAGTGGGAGCTCTCTAGCGTTTCTAATATTATATGTGGATGACATATTGTTGATTGGAAATGATATAGAATTTCTGGATAGCATAAAAGGATACTTGAATAGAAGTTTTTCAATGAAAGACCTCGGTGAGGCTGCTTATATATTGGGCATCAAGATCTATAGAGATAGATCAAGACGCTTAATAGGACTTTCACAAAGCATATACCTTGATAAAGTTTTTAAGAAGTTCAAAACGGATCAGTCAAAGAAAGGGTTCTTGCCTATGTTACAAGGTGTGAAGTTGAGTCAGACTCAATGCCCAACCACTGCAGAAGATAGAGAGAAAATGAAAGTCATTCCCTATGCCCCAACCATAGGTTCTATCATGTATGCTATGCTGTGTACCAGACCTGATGTGTGCCTTGCTATAAGTCTGGCAGGGAGGTACCAAAGTAATCCAGGAGTGGATCACTGGACAACAGTCAAGAACATCCTGAAGTACCTGAAAAGGACCAAGGATATGTTTCTCATTTATGGAGGTGACAAAGAGCTCGTCGTAAATGGTTATGTCGATGCTAGCTTTGACACTGATCCGGATGACTCTAAGTCACAAACCGGGTACGTATTTATATTGAATGGTGGAGTTGTTAGTTGGTGCAGTTCCAAGTAGAGCGCCGTGGCGGGATCTACGTGTGAAGCGGAGTACATAGCTGCTTCGGAAGCAGCAAATGAAGGAGTCTGGATGAAGGAGTTCATATCCGATCTAGGTGTAATACCTAGTGCATCGGGTCCAATGAAAATCTTTTGTGACAATACTGGAGCAATTGCCTTAGCGAACAAATCCAGATTTCACAAAAGAACCAAAGACATCAAGAGACGCTTCAACTCCATCTGTGATCAAGTCAAGGAGGGAGACATAGAGATTTGCAAAATACATATGGATCTGAATGTAGCAGACCCGTTGACTAAGCCTCTTCCACGAGCAAAACATGATCAACACCAAGACTCCATGGGTGTTAGAATCATTACAATGTAATATGGATTATTGACTCTAGTGCAAGTGGGAGACTGAAGTAAATATGCCCTAGAGGCAATAATAAAGTTGTTATTTTATATTCCCTTATTCATGATAAATGTTTATTATTCATGCTAGAATTGTATTGATCAGAAACCTAAATACATGTGTGAATACATAGGCAAACATTGTGTCCCTAGTGAGCCTCTACTTGACTAGCTTGTTGATCAAAGATGGTTAAGGTTTCCTGACCTTAGACATGAGTTGTTATTTGATAACGGTTTCACATCATTAGGAGAATGGTGTGATGGACATGAGGCATCCGTTAGCTTAGCATATTGATCGTTCAATTTTATTGCTATTGCTTTCTTCATGTCAAATACATATTCCTTCGACTATGAGATTATGTAACTCCCGGATACCGGAGGAATACCTTGTGTGCTATCAAATGTCACAACGTAACTGGGTGATTATAAATATGCTCTACAAGTATCTCCGAAGGTGTTTGTTGGGTTGGCATAGATCGAGATTAGGATTTGTCACTCCGAGTATCGGAGAGGTATCTCTGGGCCCTCTCGGTAATACACATCATAAGATGCCTTGCAAGCAAAGTAACTAATGAGTTAGTTGCAGGATGATGTATTACGGAACGAGTAAAGAGACTTGCCGGTAACAAGATTGAACTAGGTATGTAGATACCGACGATCGAATCTCGGGCATGTAACATACCGATAGACAAAGGGAATAACTTATGTTGTCATAACGGTTCGAGCGATGAAGATCTTCATAGAATATGTAGGAACCAATATGAGCATCCAGGTTCCGCAATTGTTTATTGATCGGAGAAGTGTCTCAGTCATGTCTACATAGTTCTCGAACTCGTAGGGTCCGCACGCTTAACGTTTGATGATGATTTTGTATTATATGAGTTATGTGATTTGGTGACCGAATGTTGTTCGAAGACTCATATGAGATCACGGACATGACGAGGAGTCTCGAAATGGTCGAGAGGTAAATATTGATATATAGGATGATAGTATTCGGACACCAGAAGTGTTCTGGATAGTATCGGGTATTTATCGGAGTACCAGGGGCGCGGGGGTTATCGGAACCCCCGGGGGGAAGATATGGGCCATAGGAGGGGAGCAGCCCCCATGGGGTGGCGCCCCCCCCAAGGAAGGAGGCCGAGAGGGAGAAGGGGAAGAGGGGGTTCGGCCCCCCTTTCCTTCTCTCTTTCCTCTTCCCTTTTCCCCCTCCGGCAAATATGGAAGGGGGGAGGCCGAATTGGGGAGGACCCCAAGTAGGATTCCTCCTACTTGGGGCGCCCCTTACTGCTCCCTTCCCCCTCCCACCTATATATATGTGGGGAGGGGGCACCTAGAACACATAACATCAATTGTTAGCCGTGTGCAGCGCCCCCCTCCACAGTTTACACCCTCGGTCATAGTTTTGCGGTGCTTAGGCGAAGCCCTGCGAGAATCACTTCACCATCACCGTCACCACGCCTTCGTGTTGACGGAACTCATCTACTTCCTCGACACCTTGCTGGATCAAGAAGGCGAGGGACTTCATCGCACTGAATGTGTGCAGAACTCGGAGGTGTCGTACGTTCGGTACTTGATCGGTCGGAGCTAGAAGAAGTTCGACTGCATCGACCGCGTTATCAAATGCTTCCGCTTACGGTCTACGAGGGTACGTCGACATACTTTCCCCCTCGTTGCTATGCATCTCCTTGATAGATCTTGCGTGAGCGTAGGAAATTTTCTGAAATTGCATGCTGCGTTTCCCAACACTAAGTTCCGTGGATGTCTTCTGGTCCAAGAAAAATCATCGCGGAAGTTTTATTCCGTTTGATATTAGTTTTCTGTAAAACTCAAAAACAAGGAAAAAATAAACTAGCACTAGGCTCTAGGTTTGTAGGTTAGTCCCAAAAATAATACAAAATAGCATATTAATGCATATAAAACATCCAAAACAGATAATATAATAGCATGGAACAATCAAAAATTATAGATACGTTAGAGACGTATCAAGCATCCCCAAGCTTAATTCATGCTCGTCCTTGAGTAGGTAAATGATAAAAACAGAATTTTTGATGTGGAATGCTACCTAACATATTTATCCATGTAATTTTATTTATTGTGGCATGAATGTTCAGATTCATAAGATTCAAAACAAAAGTTTAATATTGACATAAAAACAATAATACTTCAAGCATACTAATAAAGCAATCATGTCTTCTCAAAATAATATGGCCAAAGAAAGTTATCCCTACAAAATCATATAGTCTAGCTTTGCTCCATCTTCATCACACAAAGTATTAAATCATGGGCAACCCCATTGACAAGCCAAGCAATTGTTTCATACTTTTGATGTTCTCAAACTTTTTCAACTTTCACGCAATACATGAGCGTGAGCCATGGATGTAGCACTATGGGTGGAATAGAATATGGTGGTTGTGGAGAAGACAAAAATAAGGAGAAAGTCTCACATCAACTAGGTGTATCAACGGGCTATGGAGATGCCCATCGATATATATCAATGTGAGTGAGTAGGGATTTCCATGCAACGGATGCACTAGAGCTATAACTGTATGAAAGCTCAAAAAGAAACTAAGTTGGTGTGCATCCAACTCGCTTGCTTATGAAGACCTAGGGCAATTTGAGGAAGCCCATCATTGGAATATACAAGCCAAGTTCTATAATGAAAAATTCCCACTAGTATATGAAAGTGACAAAATAGGAGATTATATATCATGAATATCATGGTGCTACTTTGAAGCATAGGTGTGGAAAAAGGATATTAACATTGACCCTTCTCTCTTTTCTCTCATTTTTTGGTTGGCTTCTTTGGCCTCTCTTTTTTATTTGGGCTTCTTTGGCCTCTTTTATTTTTCATAAAGTCCGGAGACTCATCCCAACTTGTGAGGGAATCATAGCTTCCACCAACCTTTCCTCACATGGGACAATGCTCTAATAATGATGATCATCACACTTTTATTTACTTACAACTCGATTCTAGAACAAAGTATGCCACTATTTTAATGCCTCCGGCGGTGTACCGGGATGTGCAATGATCTACCGTAGCAAATGACATCAAAAAATAGACAAGCCATGAAAACATCATGCTAGCTATCTTACGATCATGCAAAGCAATATGACAATGATGGTGCGTGTCATAATAAACGGAACGGTGGAAGTTGCGTGGCAATATATCCCAGAATGGCTATGGAAATGCCATAATAGGTAGGTATGGTGGCTGTTTTGAGGAAAATATATGGTGGGTTTAATGCACCGGCGAGAATTGTGCGGTACTAGAGAGGCTAGCAATGGTGGAAGGGTGAGAGTGCGTATAATCCATGGACTCAACATTAGGCATAAAGAACTCACATACTTATTGCAAAAGTCTATAAATTATCGAAACAAAGTACAACACGCATGCTCCTAGGGGAATAGATTGGTAGGAAAAGACCATCGCTCGTCCCCGACCGCCACTCATAAGGAAGAGAATCAATAACTAAATCATGCTCTGACTTCATCACATAAGGGTTCACCATACGTGCATGCTACGGGAATCAAAAACCTTAACACAAGTATTTCTACCAATCCATAATTACTCACTAGCATGTCTCTAATATGCCCATCTTTATATCTCAAAACAAATGCAAGGAATCAAACTTCTCATAATATCAATGCTCTTTATATGAAAGTTTTTATTATATCCCTCTTGGATGCCCATCATCTTAGGACTAAATTCATAACCTAAGAAAATTACCATGCTGTTTAGAGACTCTCAAAATAATATAAGTGAAGCATGAGAGTTCAACAATTTCAATAAAATAAGACCACCGCCGGGCTCTAAAAAGATATAAGTGAAGCACTAGAGCATATTGCCTAGCTCAAAAGATATAAGTGAAGCATATAGAGTATTCTAATAAATTCACGATTCAAACGTGTCCCTCTCAAAAGGTGTGTACAGAAAGGATGATTGTGGCAAACTAAAAAGCAAAGACTCATATCATACAAGACGCTCCAAGCAAAACACATATCATGTGGTGAATAAAAATATAGCCTTAAGTAAATTTACCGATGGATTGAAGACGAAAGAGGTGATGCCATCCAGGGCATCCCCAAGATTAGATGCTTGGTTGTCCTTGAATATTACCTTGGGGTGCCTTGGGCATCCCCAAGCTTAGGCTCTTGCCACTCCTTATTCCATAGTCCATCAAATCTTTACCCAAAACTTGAAAACTTCACAACACAAAACTCAATAGAAAACTCATGAGATCCGTTAGTATAAGAAAATAACTCACCACTTTTTGGTACTGTTGTGAACTCATTCTTTATTTATATTGGTGTAATATCTACTATATTCCAACTTCTCCATGGTTCATACCCCCCGATACTACCCATAGATTCATCAAAATAAGCAAACAATACATAGAAAACAGAATATGTCAAAAACAGAACAGTCTGTAATAATCTGGAAACTTCGTATACTTATGTAACTCTAAAAATTCTGAAAGTTAGGACAACATAGGCAATTCATATATCAATCTTGCGTAGAAAAATCAGTATTTTATCGTGCTTCTGTGATTTTAAACAATTTTGTTACTAGGCGCAAAAGTTTCTGTTTTTCAGCAAGATCAAATCAACGATATTACCAAAGCATCCCGAAGGCTTTACTTGGGTCAAACACTAATTAAAAACACTAAAACGAAATTACTACAGAGGTAATAATGTGTAAACTCATAAAACAGAAAGTAAAAAATTAGGTTGTCTCCCAACAAGCGCTTTTCTTTAAAGCCTTTTAGCTAGGCGTTGATAATTTTAATAATGCTCACATGAAAGATAGCAAATTGAAATGAAGAGAGCATCATGTAGCATGTGAAAAACAAGTTTAAGTCTATCATACTTCCGATGCATAGGCATTTTATAAGCAAACAAATTATCAAGACAAGCAAAAACTAGCTTATGCAAGGAAGAAGAAAGAAATAATGGCAATCTCAACATAACGAGAGGTAATTTAGTGACATGAAAATTTCTACAACCATATTTTCCTCTCTCATAATAATTACATGTGGGATCATATTCAAATTGAACAATATATCTATCACATAACATATTCTCTACATGATCCACATGCATGCAAAGTTGACACTCTTCCAAGATAGTGGGATTAACATTAACTAAAGTCATGACCTCTCCAAGCCCACTTTTATCAAAAATTTCATAAGATCTATCATACTCCAAAGTAGTGGGATCATTATTACCTAGAGTTGACACTCTTCCAAACCCACTTTCAATATTATTTCAAACATATCATCATGAGGCTTAAATAAATTTTCAAGATCATAAGAAAAATCACCCCAATGATGATCATTGCAACAAATAGTGGACATAGCAAAATTAGCATCCCCAAGCTTAGGGTTTTGCATATTATTAGCACAACTAACATTAATAGAATTTATAGTAGAACCATTGCAATCATGATTTTCATCCAAGGAGCTATCGTGAATCACTTCATAAATTTCTTCTTTTAACACTTCATCACAATTTTCAGATTCATGAATTTCAAGCAAAACTTCATAAAGATAGTCTAGTGCACACAACTCAGTACAATTGGTTCATCATAATTGGATCTCTTAAAAAGATTAGCAAGTGGATGAGGATCCATAAACTCTTTGCTTCCTATTTTTGAATAAATACACAATTATGCAAAGCAAACGAGCGAACAAACCAAGTAAGACATAAGGGCAAACGGGAAAAGGCAAATAAAAAGGGCAAATATTTTTGTGATTTTCTAAAAACGTTTTAGAAGTGGGGGAGAGGAAAACGAGAGGAAAATGGCAAAGAATGTAATGCAAGAGATGAGAGTTTATGATGGCTACTTGGTAGGCTTGACGTAGAACCTCCCCGACAACGGCGCCAGAAATTCTTCCTGCTACTTCTTGAGCTTGCATTGGTTTTTCCCTTGAGGAGGAAGGGGTGATGCAACAAAGTAGAGATAAGTATTTCGCTCAGTTTGAGAACCAAGGTATCAATCCAGTAGGAGGTACGAACAAGTCTCCAATCTATGCACCTGCACAAACAATCAAACACTTGCACCCAACGCGATAAAGGGGTTGTCAATCCCTTCACGGTCACTTGCAAGGATGAGTTCTGATAGAGATAGATATAAAAGATTACTAAAACATAAAACAAAATAAAAGTAAATAAATTGCAGCCAGGTATTTCTGGGTTTTTGGTTTTATAGATCTGAAAATATATGATGGTAAATAGGCCCGGGGGCCATAGGTTTCACTAGAGGCTTCTCTCTTGAAAGAAAACATACGGTGGGTGAACAAATTACTGTCGAGCAATTGATAGAAAAGCGTAAAGTTATGACGATATCCAAGGCAATGATTATGAATATAGGCATCACGTCCGTGTTAAGTAAACCGGAACGATTCTGCATCTACTGCTATTACTCCACACATCGACCGCTATCCAGCATGCATCTAGAGTATTAAGTTCATAAGAACAGAGTAACGCTTTAAGTATGATGACATGATGTAGAGGGATAACTCAAGCAATATGATATAAACCCCATTTATTTACCCTTGATGGCAACAATACAATATGTGCCTCGCTACCCCTACTTTGTCACTGGGTGAGGACACCGCAAGATTGAACCCAAAACTAAGCACATCTCCCATTGCAAGAGGAATCAATCTACTTGGCCAAACCAAACTAATAATTCGAAGAGAAATACAAAGATATCAAATCATGCATATAAGAATTCAGAGAAGATTCAAATAATATTCATAGATAATTTGATCATAAATCCACAATTCATCGGATGTCGACAAACACACAGCAAAAGAATATTACATCGGATAGAACTCCAAGAACATCGAGGAGAACATGGTATTGAAGATCATAGAGATAGAAGAATCCATCTAGCTACTAGCTATGGACCCGTAGGTCTGTGGTAAACTACCCACGCTTCATCGGTAGGGCCATAGAGTTAATGTAGATGCCCTCTGTGATCGAATCCCTCTCCGGCAGGATGCTGGAAAAGGCCCCAAGATGGGACCTCACAGAAACAGAGGCTTGCGGCGGCGGAAAAGTATTTTCGTGGATGCTTCTGAGGTTTGGGGGATATTTGGGAATTTATAGAGCTGAGAGGGAGGTCGGTGGACTCCCGGGGGGCCCACAAGCCAGGGGCGTCCCCCCTAGGGCGCGCCCTGAGGGCTTGTGGAGCCCTCAGGACTCTTCTGACTTGGCCTCCAAGTTCCATGGATGTCTTGTGGTCCAAGAAAAATCATCGTGAAAGTTTTATTTTGTTTGATATTCCTTTTCTGTAAAACTCAATAACAAGGAAAAAACAGAAACCGGCACTGGGCTCTAGGTTAATAGGTTAGTCCAAAAATAATATAAAATAGCATATTAATGCATATAAAACATCCAAAACAGATAATATAATAGCATGGAACAATAAAAAATTATAGATACGCTAGAGACATATCAGTGAGTGAGGAGTGTTTCCTATCCCCAACCTGGCCGTCCAGGCGAGGTATTTCAGAAACAAGGCAATCCGACCATGTGGTTAGAAAAATGAAAGTGGTGCAGAGAGTTATGTTATATTACTATTTAACGTAAGAAACATCTTCCGAGAAAAATAGTTCTTCTAACAGTTCCTTTTCTCGGGGTGCCATGTTAACCATGTGTGTCTGAAGACTTGGGACCTTGGGGGTGAAGCCCCTGGTCAAGGTTTTGAAGAACCTGGCCTTTCTTTGCTTCCATCGTGGCTGACCGATTGTGTCCATTAAGAATGCTAGCTTTTGGCTTTATCCGTCTGAAGCGCTAACCCGGATAACCCGAGAGCACCAATCGCAGCAGTGCTCCATGTGTCGCTTTGCCGAAGAATCGAGAACGTAAGGGGCAAGCATAGGAGCCAGGGAACCCAGCTTGGCCAAATATTAAGTCAATTTGATGCATATTGTGGCTTAAATACGATATGGTAGGAAGAAAGATAAATGCTTGAAAAAGTAGAATCAAAGCCCCAAGGCAGTTCAAGACATAAATTTGAAGATGCTGCCAAGGTGTCTAAGCATATCTCGGATTGACTAGACGCTATTGACGGGGAAGAAGGTTTTTGACAACCTTAAAGAGGTGTACCAAAATAGGCAACAATTTGCTTGAAAAGACAAACTATAACTAAATGTATAGTGAAGAAAGAAGGGAAGGGTTTGGTTAACCGTAATAACATCATAGCAGGGAGCGTTCCATGGGTTTGGCTCTAGCCAGTCGTCCATCGAGTCTCGGATGTGGTATGATCCTCCGATGAGTACCTGGTAAGTTATAAATGGTCCATCCCATTTAGGAGAAAGTTTATGCTTCTGCTTTCTCTGGTGGAGCCTCATGACCAGGTAGCCAACGTTGAACTCCTTTGACCGGACCTCCCTACTTTGATAGTGTCGCGCTTGCCACTGATAGAATGTGAAGCGTGCCCGGATACATCGCTCTCCTCGTCTAGTGCATCCAAAGCGTCCTGCCGATCGAGCTCAACCTCCCACTTCTCATACATGTGCACCCGAGGTGCGTCGTGCATGAGGTCACAAGGGAGCACGGCCTCGGTGCCGTAAACCATGAAGAAAGGTGTGTAACCAGTGGATCGATTTGGTGTAGTGCGCAAGCCCCATAGGAGAGAATCAAGTTCCTCCACCCATTGATAGTCTTCTTCTTTCAGGGGGTGCACCAACCTCGGCTTTATGCACTGAGGATTAATCCATTGGCGCGCTCTACTTGCACATTGGACTGCGGGTTGTAAACATATGCGTAATCGAGCTTGATGACCATATTTGCGCACCATGCCTTTACCTCCTTTGCCTTAAAATTTGTTTCATTATCCGTTATAATACTATGGGGGATGCCATAACGGTGTACCACTCCGGATATGAACTCAATTATTGGTTCTGTTTTGGCTAAGGTTGGCTTTGTCTCAATACATTTGGTGAACTTATCTACCATGATGAGTAGATGTTTGTTTTTCTTTGACCCTCCTCAAAGTGGGCCGACAATGTCAAGCCCCCAGACCGTGAAAGGCCAGGTGATCGGAATAGTCCGAAGAGCTATGGGCGCATGTGGCTTTGTTTAGCAAAAACTTGGCAGTCGGGGCAACGTTGGACCAGAGCTTTGGCATCGGCGCCCACTGTTGGCCAATAAAAGCCGGCTCGGAAAGACTTGCTTACCACGGCCCGACCAGCGGCGTGGTGTCCGCTCATGCCAAAGTGTATATGCGCAAGGAGCTCTCTTCCTTCCCCTTCGGATATACATTGTTGGAGGACGCCCGTGAAGCTTTGCTTATAGAGCTTGCCCTCGTTGACTTTATAGGCCTTAGATCGTCGAATAATCTCACGTGCCTCGGTTTGGTCCTCGGCATCTCCTTGCGGTGTAGGTATGGGAGGAGGGGCTCGGTCCAGGGTGCAATGACTGCGGTAACCTCATGAGCCGAGGCTGTTTCCTAGAGGGTTGAGCCCCCGACTATAGCCTCATATTTTTCGGCTATGGGAAGGGTAACTCGTCCCATGTCGTTTGACTCCGATGTGGCATTGTCGTCTTGCCGGACCACAGATGGCTTGAAAAGCCACTCAAGAAAGGTGTTCTCTGGGACCTCATACCATTTAGCACCCATTCTAGCAAGGATATTGGCAGCTTGATTCTTGCCAGACCACAGATGACTTTGAGGACTGTGTTCCGATATGCCATCATTTTGGGCTCTTTGGCATCAAATTCACCATTTACTTGAGAGATGTTGAGGTTAGAGTCACCTCGAACCTCGAGACATCGGATGCCCATTGAGACTGCTATCCGGAGGCCATGCAAGAGGGCCTCTGATGTCTGCTAGAACTACGTCGGTATTTCCCCAAAGAGGAAGGGATGATGCAGCACAGTGAAGGTAGGTATTTCCCTTAGTGATGAGACCAAGGTTATCGAACCAGTAGGAGAACTACGCAACACTACGTCAATAGCACCTGCACACAAATAACAAATACTCGCAACCCGACGTGTTAAAGGGGTTGTCAATCCCTTTCGGGTTACGGCCCCAGAAATTGGCAAACGGACGTGAGAGAGTTGTAAATTTTGATAGATCGAACGCCAAATAAAATAAATTGCAACAAGGTATTTTTGTATTTTTGGTTTAAGATATATGAAAATAAAAGCAAAGGCAAATATCATAAAGAAGAGACCCGGGGGGCGTAGGTTTCACTTGTGGCTTCTCTCGAGAAAAATAGCAAACGGTGGATGAACAAATTACTATTGGGCAATTGATAGAACTTCAAATAATCATGACGATATCCAAGAAATGATCAATATATAGGCATCACGTTCAAGATTAGTAGACCGACTCCTGCCTGCATCTGCTACTATTACTCCACACATCGACCGCTATCCAGCATGCATCTAGTGTATTAAGTTCATGGAGAAACGGAGTAATGCAATAAGAACGATGACATGATGTAGACAAGATCTATTTATGTAGAAATAGACCCCATCTTGTTATCCTTAATAGCAACAATACATACATGTCGGTTCCCTTTCTGTCACTGGGATCAAGCACCGTAAGATCGAACCCATCACAAAGCACCTCTTCCCATTGCAAGATAAATAGATCAAGTTGGCCAAATAAAACCCAAATATCGGATAACAAATATGAGGCTATAAGTAATCATGCATATAAGAGATCAAAGAAGACTCAAATAAACATGGATAAAAAGATAGATCTGATCATAAACTCAAAGTTCATCGGATCCCAATAAACACACCGCAAAAAGAGTTACATCATATGGATCTCCAAGAGACCATTGTATTGAGAATCGAACGAGAGAGAGGAAGCCATCTAGCTACTAACTACGGACCCATAGGTCTACGAAGAACTACTCCGCATCATCGGAGAGGCACCAATGGACATGATGCACCCCTCTGTGATGGTGTCTAGATTGGATCTGGTGTTTCTGGAACTTGCGGCAGCTGGAATTGATTTTCATCGACTGCCCCAGGGTTTATGGAATATTGGGGTACTTAATTTATAGAGCAAAGACGCGGTTCAGCGGGCACCCGAGGTGGGCACAACCCACCTGGGCGCGCTTGGGCCCCCACGCGCGCCCTGGTGGGTTGTGCTCCCCTTGGAGCACCCCCAGGTGCTTCTCCGACCCACTGGATGTCTTCTGGTCCTAAAAAAATCCACAAAAAGTGTTGCTGCGTTTGGACTCCGTTTGGTATTGATTTCCTGTCATGTAAAAAACATGCAAAAAATAGCAACTGGCACTTGGCACTATGTCAATAGGTTATTACCAAAAATGATATAAAATGACTATAAAATGATTATAAAACATCCAAGAATGATAATATAACAGCATGGAACAATAAAAAATTATAGATATGTTGGAGATGTATCAGCTTCCCCAAGCTTAAGTCCTGCTCGTCCTCGAGTAGGTAAATGATAAAAACAGAATTTTTGATGTGGAATGCTGCCTAACATGTCATCTCATATTCTTTTCTTCATAGCGTGGACATTTGGACTTTATATGGTTCAAAGCAATAGTCTAGTTTTGACATCTATACCTACTAATAAAAGAAATAGGTATTCTTCGTCCATCATGCTATTTTGCAGAACACCCCCTCAAGTTTTTGGTAATAAACCCGTAGTACATATTAATCGATTTTTAAAAAATCCATAGCTTTTTAACCCTAACTCCAAATTTAACATGTTATATATGAAATTTGATTAGAAAAATATGTAGAATCTGAATATGATATTATTTTTAACTATTAACCATTTAGAAAAATGCTATTTACGATGAAACCTTAATCAATAGCGCATGATCAGTCTTTCCTTCATAGCGGTGCCACTCCGAATTGAAAATGAACACTTCGGCAAAACCAGGATGGGGAACAAAAACAATATCCAGAAACTACACAGAAAAAATAGATTTATCATCCTATGCTGAAAGGGAGACGTCTTAAGATTGAGGCCAGCGTCGACGAGAGTGGGAAGAAGGATAAATAGAAACTCAGATGGGATGCCTTGTGTTGAAATAAAGGACATGAACCTACGAATTCATGGTTATTAGATTAGTGAGTGTTTTTTTCACCCGTTGCAATGCACGGGCTCATTTGCATCGTATGCCGAGAGGAAACGTCTTAAGATTGACAACCTTCAAACGTGTTGTGTTGATGTCAACACTAAGGCCAGCGTCGATGAGAGTGGGTAGAAAGATAAACAAAAACACAGATGGGATGCCATGTGTTGAAATAAAGGACAAGGACCTACTAAAGTTTGGACTCACGGTTATTAGATTAGGAAGTGTTTTTTTCACCCGTTGCAACGCTCGGGCTCATTTGCTAGTGATAACTTAAATACTCAAGCATATCAACAAGCAACCATGTCTTTCAAAATATCAACGCTAAAATAAGTTATCCCTAGCCCATCATACTCAATCATTGATTGATTCATGAAACACACTCGCATATGAGCTACACCCAATGCTCAAGTACGATCATAGTGCCTCCTAGCTTTATAAGAGAAGATGGAAACTCAAATTAAAAATAAAAATTGCATAAAGCAAAAGAAAGGCCCTTCGCGGAGGGAAGTAGGGATTTGTAGAGGTGCCAGAGCTGAAAGCGAAAAACTTAGAGATAAAAACATTTTGGGAGGTGTGCTTTTCCCACCAACGAAAACGACTTAGAGTTCCCAACACTTTCCATGCTAGATATATCATAGGCGGTTCCCAAACAGAAAATAAAGTTTATTCCTTTCTCCACCATACGTTCACTTTCCATGGCTAACCGTATCCACGGGTGCCCTCCATACCAACACTTTCCAAGGAATTTATTATTTGACAACATAAAGTAAATTCATTTTTCATTTCCGGACTGGGCATCCCTAGTACCTTTGCCTTACTCTCGTGCAATGACAAGTGAATAAACACTCATCGTGAGAATAACACATCTAACATGGAAAATATTAGGCACAAAAAAGAGAAGTTTATTTTGAAAATTAGAGATGGCACATACAAATTTGCTTAGAACGACAAAAGAATACCGCATATAGGTAGATATAGTGGACTCATATGGAAAAACTGGTTTAAAGGGTTTTGGATGCACAAGTAGAGATCATACTTAGTGCAAAATGAAGGCTAGCAAAAGATTGAGAAGCGACCAACCAAGAAATGAATAATCTCATAAGCGAGCATTAAGCATAATTAACACCAAATAATGCACCACAAGTAGGATGTGATTTCATTGCATGACTATTGACTTTTGTGCTTGCATAGGGAATCACAAACCTTAACACCAATATTCTTACTAAAGCATAATTACTCATCAACATGACTCACATATCACATCATCATATCTCAAAACCATTACAAGGAGTCAAGTTTATTTGTCCAATGATCTTCATGAAAGTTTTTATTATATCCTTCTTGGATATCATCAATTTGGGACTAATTTTCATGTGTTGCTTTTGATAAGCTCAAACAAATATAAGTGAAGATCATGAGCATATTATTTCATTCTCTCAAATTAATCTAAGTGAAGCAAGAGAGAATTTCTTCAAAAATACTAAAGCACACCGTGCTCAAAAAGATATAGGTGAAGCACTAGAGAAATTCCATAGCTCATAAAAATTTAAGTGAAGCATATAGAGCAATTCTAACAAGTCATGGAAATTTTTTGGCTCTCTCAAATAGGTGTGTCCAGCATGGATTCATGACTTAGAACACAAAGCAAAACAAGCAAAGACTCAAATCATACAAGACGCTCCAAGCAAAACTCATAGTATGTGACGAATAAAAATATAGCTTCAAGTAAAATACCGATGGTCGTTAGAAGAAAGAGGGGATGCCACTCGGGGCATCCCCAAGCTTAGTTGCTTGCTTCTCTTTGGATAATAGCTTGGGATGCCATGGGAATCCCCAAGCTTAGGCTCTTCTTACTCCTTATTCCTTCATCCATCGTAACATCACCCAAAACATCAAAACTTCAATAACACAAAACTCAACAAAACCTTCGTGAGATTGTCGGTGTAAAAAAGTAGGGGCCTTTCCATACCCCTTTACTTGTGCACGGCCAGTCGTAGCCACACCTGCGGCCATGCTTGGCGGGGCAGAGGAAGGAAATGTACGAAACTGTCAAAGCAGCACTCAAGCCAGCGGCATGAAGAGCAAAGGGGCAAGATGGATTTACCCTGGCAACACCCTTGCCGGGGCGGCCTACATAGCCCCAGCAAGAGCCTTGCCGGGGCAACTTGCCCAACACTAGCAAGGTCGCCACCCTGGAGCTTGAGAGTTCTGACACCATCGACAACATTAGGACCAAAGACTCGGGGGTGCCTGCATGGTGCCATGTAGATCTTTGTGAAGACCAAAGGCCTGCGAGACTAGATAAAGAACCAGAAGACGAAGCCCCCCGGCAAGATCCTCGTCGGGGACGGCTGAAGACCCCCGACAAGACCCTTGCCGGGGACGCCCGCGAGTCTTGCCGGGGGCATCTGTGGGGCCGCAGCCAGGCCCATGCCTACCAAAGCTCCGCTGCCCCGCGGCCGTTCCAACGCGGCAACCAGCCCGCCAACTAGGCAAGCGCCTGCGTGGTAGCATGCAGCTTCTAGGCCAACCAGTCAAGCACCTGCGTGGTGGCATGCAGATCTTCGTGAAGACCCTATCACCACACCGGCACAACAGCCAGCCAGCCAGCATGGCGCTGCATGCCTCGTCAGCTTGGACGCGCGTCGAAGCAAGGCGAGGCGGCGACGGACGGGACAAGCTCTGTTGCCGTCCCCGATAAAGCAAGAGGGCACATAGGCAGCGCATTAAATGCGTTTGTCCTACGGTGTCAGGCGATAAACTTGTACACTATAGATACTTTCCCCCTCCCGTGTGCCACTGTGGCAACCCCTTTGACATATAAAAGGAGGCCCGACGCGTACTATGGAAGGATTCGGACTTTTTGGACTGGGCATGCCTCGCAGCTAGTTCAAGAGCTCAAGAAGATGCCTGGGAGGCAAGGGCGTCCTCACCGTCGAGGGGGACACCAAGGAGGCTCTGCTGGCGCTCAAGCTTTCTTTCAAGACCGCCGCGGTAGCGCAGCCCGCCGGCGCAGGCGCCTCCGAGGCCAAGGGAGCCGCACCAACCAAGAAGAAGAAACTGTTCACCCAAGACAAGGCAGAAACCAAGCAGGTGCCCATCGATGAGGACGAGTCCTTAGGAGCCACCTTTACCATAGGTGCCAACCTCGACCCTGACCAAGAGGAAGCGTTGGTGAAGTTCTTGCACGCAAATAAGGAGATATTCGCATGGGAACCCAAGCAGTTGGTGGGGGTCCCGAGAGAGGTCATTCAGCATCACTTAAGGGTGTGCCCCAACATACGCCGTGTGAAGCAGCGGGCGAGACCACAGTCCACGGAGAAGCAGGCCTTCATCGTCCAAGAAACCCGCAAGCTGGAGGCGGCAGGTGCCATTCACGAAGTTCGGTACCCCGAGTGGCTGGCAAACCCCGTTGTTGTGCCGAAGAAAGGCGGGAAGGAGCGCATGTGTGTCGACTTCACCAACCTCAACAAAACCTGCCCCCAAGATCCGTTCCCGCTTCCACACATTGACCAGATCGTCGACTCCACTGCAGAGTGCGATTTGCGGTGCTTCCTAGATGCGTTCTCGGGCTACCACCAGATCAAGATGGCGGTAGAAGATGTGGAGAAGACCGCCTTCCTGACCCCGTGTGGGGTGTACTGCTATACTTGCATGCCTTTCAGACTGCACAATGCGGGCGCGACCTTTCAGTGGCTGATGCACATCGCCTTAGGGCGGCAGCTCGGGAGAAACACGGAGGCCTACGTCGACGACATCATGGTGAAGTCTCGGGAGGCGAGAACCTTGATCCAAGATCAGGAGGAGACTTCCGTAAGCCTACGCCAGGTGAACTTATGGCTCAACCTGGAGAAGTGTGTGTTCGGTGTCCCTTCCGGCAAGCTGCTGGTTTCCTCGTATCCCACAGAGGGATCGAGGTGAACCCAGAGAAGGTCAAGGCAATCGAAGACATGAGCTCGCCGCAGACCCTCAAGGAGATGCAGAAGCTTACTGGTCGTGTGACTGCGTTGGGCCGCTTTATCTCCAAACTGGGAGAGCGAGCCCTACCGTTCTTCAAGCTGATGAAGAAAAAGGGCCCATTCGAGTGGACTCCGGAAGCGGACCAAGCGTTTCAAGACCTCAAGAGATACCTGACCAGCCCGCCAGTGATGGTGGCGCCTCGACCCCTCGAGCCCTTGGTGCTCTACCTGTCAGCCACACCCCACACCGCCAGCGCAGCGCTGGTGGCCCTCAGAGAAGAGTGCCAGATAAAGGGCCCGCCAGGAGGAACCCCCAGGCCGGACGAAGCAACGCGACACCAAGGCGAAGCTCCTGAAGCAGCATCTGGTTCAGCGGACCACCAAGCCCCTGAAGCCAAAGCCCTCGCAGGAGACACCTCAGCTCCCGGAAGCCGAAGACTTCGTCAGCTCTCCCGCCCTCGTCGAGCACCCGGTGTACTTCGTCAGCACAGTGCTGCGGGATGCGAGGGCACGGTACCCCATGCCTTAGAAGATCCCGCTCGCGCTCCTGGTGGCCTCGGGCAAGATGCGCCACTACTTCCAGGGTCACCCCATCAAGGTCGTCTCGTCTTACCCACTGGAAAGAGTGCTCAGGAGCCCCAATGCTACCGGGCGAGTCGCTGAATGGAACATCGAGCTGCAAGCGTTTGACTTGGAGTTCAGCACAACCAGGGTTATAAGGGGGTCGCGCTCGCAGACTTTGTGGCTGAATGGACCGACGCCCCAGAACTCGAAGCAGGTGAGGACCAATCCCTATCTCCAGGAAGCGAAGCGCCGGACAGCTGGGTCATGTACTTCGATGGCGCATTCTCACGCCAGGGCACGGGGGCTGGAGCGGTACTCATCTCGCCCACCCAGGACAAGCTCTACTACGCCGTGCATCTCTGCTTCTAGCAGGGCGAGAAGGTATCCAACAACATAGCAGAGTACGAAGACCTCATAGCCGGCCTCAGGGCCGCGGTGGCCCTGGGGGTGAGGCGTCTCACCATCAAGGGCGACTCGCAGCTCCTTGTCAACTTCTCCAGCAAGGTTTATGAGCCAAAGGATGAGCACATGGAGGCATACCTCGCGGAGGTGCGCAAGATGGAGAAGCAGTTCTCGGGTCTGGAGTTACAGCATGTGCCCCGTGGCACCAACAAGGAAGCTGACGACATCGCCAGAAGAGCATCCAAGCGGCTACCCCAAGAGCCTGGCGTCTTTGAGGAGTGGCTCTTCAAGCCATCAGCAATGCCACCGCTCTCGAGAACAGCGCTGCCTCGCGAGGAGCTCCCTCAACCACCTGCCTCAGGAGCCCCGGCCTGCGGCCCGACCTCGGGAGCGCGCTTGCTCTTGGCGCTCGAACCTCAGGAGGGATTCTGGATCAAGAAATTCAAGGAATACCTGACGCAAGGGACGCTACCGGAAGAGGAGGAAGACATGGAGCATGTGGCCCAACAAGCCACGGCATATTGCATCCGGGACGGTGAGTTATACAGGAAGCGGCCAAATGACGTTTCCCTGCGTTGTATCTCCAGGGAACAGGGGAAAGAGCTGCTAGCCGACATACACGGCGGGGACTGCGGGCACCACTCGTTGTCGCGAACCCTCGTCGGCAAGGCATTCCGCAGCGGATTCTACTGGCCTACGACACTCAACGACGCGACTGAACTGGTGAAGTCCTGCGAGGCCTGCCAGTTCCACGCCAAGCAGATTCATCAGCCGGCTCAGGGCCTCCAGACCATCCCACTCACATGGCCGTTCGCGGTCTGGGGGTTGGATATCTTGGGACCGTTCCCTCGAGCGCCCGGGGGCTACCGCTACCTCTATGTCGCCATCGACAAGTTCACCAAGTGGGCGGAGGTAGAAGCCGTCCGCACCATCCCCGCTGGCTCTGCGGTCAAGTTCATCAAGGGTCTCGTGATCCGTTTCGGGGTCCCCAACCGCATCATCACTGATATGGCTCGCACTTCACTAGTAATATCTTCAGGACATATTGTGCTAACCTTGGAATGCAGATCTGCTACGCTTCGGTGGCGCACCCCAGGAGCAATGGACAGGCTGAACGCGCCAACGCAGAGGTCACGAGGGGCCTCAAGACCAGGACCTTCAAGAAGAATCTCGAGGCCTGCGGCAAGGGTTGGTATGACGAGCTCAGTCCGTGTTGTGGTCCATCCGCACCATCGCCACCAAGCCAACGGGCGAGACCCCGTTCTTCCTCGTCTACGGAGCAGAAGCGGTCCTCCCTCACGAGGTCAAGCATCGCTCAACACGGGTCCTGGCGTTTGATGAAACGCAGCAGGACGCCATGCGGGGGATGGACCTCGTGCTGGGGAAGGAACGCCGCCGCGAAGCTGCACTGCGGGCGGGAACGTATCAGCAGGCGCTGCGGCGGTACCACTGCCGCAACATCCGCCCTAGGACGCTCGAGGTGGGTGACCTCGTCCTGAGGCGGGTCCTCTCCAGGGAAGGGCTGCATAAGCTCTCACCCATGTGGGAGGGCCCATTCAAGGTCGTCCATGTCTCCAGGCCTGGCGCCGCGCGCCTGGAGACACAGGACGGGGTACCCATCCAGAACGCCTGGAACATCCAACACCTCCGGAAGTTCTACCCATGAAGAAAGGCCCAGCGCCTGTGAAGAAGGCCCAGTGCCTGTGAAGGTCTTCGCTCGTGACACTCTCACGTAATAATGAGTGGGGCTGTACACACCCCGGAGTCTCAGGAGTGCCGCCCTCGGGCCTCGGGGGCTCCCTCCCACGTCTTAGTGGAAGCACTTAGCTCCGCGCTGGTGAGAAGACTTGAAGTCTAGACAAGGTGCTGGACGCGGCTTTTCATTTGCTTTCCGTAGTTGGCTCACCCCTCTTTAATTGAAGTTTGCTTCTGGTGTTCTCGACTAATTTGGTTTCGTTGCCTTCTGCCTCTATTTCCGTCTTCGGCTTGGCCTGTACTCTCTCTCGCATTCCTCGCAAGGGGGCTGGACAGGTGCCCTCGTGAACGTTTTTCCTTCCCTCGTGAGCGAGGCACCCTTGTTTTTTCTTGTTCTGCCTTTCGTCTGCTTTTCGCGAGGCACCCTTGTTCGAGCCCACAAGCTGGCGCACTTCTTCTAATCCGTGCCCCATGGGTACCACGATACAAAGCGCAGGGTCAATGCCAGCGGCGCCTGCGACCAAGGCTCGGGAAAACGTTAAGCCTCCTAACGAGTTTTTTCTGCAGTTCCTAAGCGCCTACCAGGCCAAGGGGGCCTCGACAGGCACCAGGAAGCGAGCACCTCATGGAGAGGAGACTGCTCCAAGCACGTCGAGCTAAGTTATCCTTACATAAAACAACGATGTTGCGACACAACACAGGGACGACGAACATAGCATAATAACTGGGAAATCATAGTTCGTTGCACGGCCCTCCGGGGCCCTATACTGGTTTCTTTCTTAATACAGGAAGGAAAGGAAGAACAGGATAAAAGCGGCGCGTGCCCCTCTGGTGGACCGTGAAGGCGGGCCCTTGGCGCTGACCCGAGCTCAGCCAGACCCCTTCTCGCGCTTCACAAGGGCGCGACGATGAGACGACCCGCTGCCACCTTCGAAGCGGGCGTGGCGGCGCGGCGGCTGGTCGTAACCACCGCTGCTGGAGCTGTCGCCGGGGGAAGAGCCGCCGTAGCTGGACGAGACGCGGTCGACGCCAAGGGCGAGTTCGCCCTCATCCTCGTCATAACCATCGCCAAGGCCGAGCATCTCGTCGCCATTGTTGACCTCGGGGCAGCATCCGGCGCGGCGACCATCTTCCCCAAACACCCTCACGTAGAGGGTCGCATCACCGTCGTACTTGAAATGAAGGGTGCACCGCCTACCCAGACCGCGCGCGCGGGCAAACGTCTGCCAGCCGCGGGCCAGGGCTATGTTGCCCGCGATAGAGACCTCAACCGCGACCCAGGAAGCCTTACTGCAGCAGCCGTCTGCCTGCAGCCAGAGCCCGCCTGGGCCTGCGACTGGCAGCTCGTCGACGAGGAAGCGCGGGAGCTGAAGCCAGTTGCCGACCGGGTCCTCCGACCAGACGACGAACTCCGTCAGCACCTCCGCCGAGTGGAAGCGCGGCCGGGGAGGCCGTGTGACCACGGCGCGTCTCCCTTCATCAACAGGGCTGCCGCGACCAGAGCGACCCCTGCCACGCGAAGCAGCACCACCGCAGCCGCGGGGGGCCGCGGCGGGGGTCGCGGTGTGCTTGCGGGGACGGCCACGTCAACGCTTGGGCATAGGAGAGCCGGGGCCCTTCGCGAGGGGCCTTCCCCTTCTCCGCGGCAGAGAACCTCTTTGACGGCATCATTGGTGTCGCTGCTAGCAATGGAGCAAGGGGGAAGAAGTGAGTGGAATGGGAAGAGATGGGCGACGGGGGCTCTTCCCCCCTCCCCATTTATAGCAGGAGAAGGCCAACCAGCACCCCCCACGATCACAGGTAATGATGGTTTTTCCTTGCATGTCGCAGGGACTTGTCAAGTCGGGCAGTTGCCGAGGCAACATGGGGAAGCGGAGACGCCCACGTCCAATCAACCGCCATGCATCGACCAAGGCGCAGGCTGTTGGGGCCCACGGTGCTCCGCACTTGCCCTTTGGCTTCGCCTCGCCTTGGGCCCGGGGGCTACTGTCGGCGTTCTGGGAACGGGGGTCCCCAGACTTGCCTGCCTGCAGCCCACGGCATGGCTCTGTGAGCGGGCCCGTACGGCCCATCTTCACCAACAAGCTTTTAAGACCCTCGCGAGGGGCCAAGCCTCGCGAGGCGGACGACACAAGACCTCCTCGGGAGCGGCCTCACTAGGCTGGCTCGCGAGGGGCGGAGAGATCAAGGCAAGGCAAACCTCGCGAGGTTCTCATGACGTGAGCCATGAAGACCAAGGCCAGGCGGGCGCCAGCGTGCACAGTGTCCTTGTTTCCCCTTTGGTGCTAAGGGGGCCAGCGCAGGCGAGGAGTTACGAGGCGTCAGGCAAAGGTTTGCACATCGGTGCAACGAGACCAAGACCAGCAGGACGGCAGGACGGAGGTCACCGTGGAGCCCAAGACGGCGTCACCACTAGAGCCTTTAGCAGGCGAAGACTACTTTTGTCAGGATAAGCTGTACTAGTTGTCCCCTTTCAAATTGGCTGTTGTGGGATCCCTTCCCGCTCAATATTTGGGGAGAGGACCAGGGCCTCTATAAATAGGACTAGCCACCATAGTAGGAGCCATCTCATCTTGAGTAATCCTCACCCACACAAGTTCACCAAGCACAACAACACCTCGCCTCAGGAGGCTGTTCTTCCCCTTGTACTGTTCATCCTCAGCCCAAGAGGCAATCCACCATCACACACTGGAGTAGGGTATTACACCACGACGGTGGCCCGAACCAGTATAAATCTTGTGTCCCTTGTGTTGCAGTTCGTCGAGCTAGCCTAGAAATTGCGAAGCGTGTGAGGGCGTGATCTGTGAGGGAGAGATCTTCGCGCGCACCCCAGAGTTCGAACCTTAAGGGTTTTGCCAGAACCAGAGATCTGACAGCTGCGCCGAGAATGGCAAGATGGCTTGCCCGGCAGCAAGCGCCCCCGGCAAGCTGCTAAGGATCCATTCCTCAAAGCGCCACAGCATGGTTTACGCACCGGCAAACCTATCCAACTAAGCATAGGGTGTGTACATACAAGGAAAGATCAAAACAGGAAGATAGCATGCGCCATTTCAGAATACTGCAAAGTTATATTACATCAGTGGTTGCCGCGGTTCTAACTTAAGATAAAATTGTCTTGGGCATGAACTCGCAGCGGCAATGAGAAACGGGGTGGCTAGTCCCAGCGCTGGCCATCCAACCTCTTGACTCCGTCGACGCAGCTAATGATGAGTTTGATACGCTCTTCGAGCGCCGTGAGGTCCGCGTCCTCCGGCAAGCTCTCAAGCACGTTGGCGAAGTCGACGCTGGGGTTCCCGAAGGCCACCTTGGTGAGCACCTTGGTCAGGGCGCCCCGGCAAAGCTTCCGGGCCTCATTGGCCAGATAATTTGCTTGACTGGAGCGGAGCTGCTCCAGGGCGTCGAGGACGCCCTCGAAGAACAAGGTCAGCCTGGCATTGGGGCTTATGTTCACCTCCTGGGAGTACCTGAAGTTCGGCATGCCCATGATGGCTAGCTGCATGGTTAGCCTCTCTGCAACGTCGATGAGGCGGCTGATCCGGAGCTTTACGCTGTCCACATAGTCCTTGTGGGAAGCGGCGTCATCATGCCGCAGCTGCCTCTCGTCCTCAAGGGCCTTGTTCAGGGTCTCCTCACGGGCCCTGCCCTCCGAAAGCGTCCCTTCCCAGGTGTCCAGCTTCAGCTTCAGATCATCGATGGAATTGTTGGCCTCGGAGAGCAGCTTGGTCTTGTCAGAGATGGTGACCTGCAAATCCGCCAGAGCGCGGTTAGCTGTGTCCCTGTCCTCCGTAAGTGTTGAGATCTCCTTCTTCAGCCCGCTCCAGCTCCAGCTTCTCCACCTTGCCGGCTTGGTCCAGGGCCAGAGCATCAAGTGCATCCTTGTGCTTCCGCTCCAGCCCCTGGGTCCGCTGCGCGACGAGCTTCTTGATTTCCTCGTCCTTGCCGCGGATCTTGGCGGCAAGCGCCTTGCTGCTGCCGCCGGTTAGCTTCGTCCTTGGCGGCCTGTTCCTTCGCCACCTCTTGGGCCTTCTTGATGTCAGCTTGCTTCAGGAGAAGCTCTCGCTCACGCTCGTCCAGCTGCTCCTGGGCGGCCTTCAGTTCCTGTCGGGCCTCGCCGAACCAGACTTGAATTTGAGCAACGCGCTCCCGAAAGTTTGCTTCGGCCTTGTCCATGGCCACCGTCCTGGAGTTTTCCTTGTCCTGGCGGGCACGGTGGAGCACCTAAAGCTTCCGGAAATTGGCGCTCATGGCCCGGAGGAGCTGCTCCTCTTGGGAACCACCGCTGCTGGCGCTCGGTTCATCAACAACCTGGAGCCCGGCAGCGGCGAGGGCCTCATCGTCGAAAACCTCCCCTCGGCTGGCACTCTGGTGCTTGCTGTCCCCGGGAGGCTGACGAACAGATCCTCGCCCACCTTCAAGTATTTGCCCGGGGCGGGGGCGGTAGGGGAGGAAGGTTGGTCATCGACCACCTCCTCCCCGGCAGGCCCCTTGGCGGCCTCCTCGGCGGCGGACTTGGCGGCCTCCCCGACAGCGATCTTGGTGGCCTCGGCTTCGGTGTCCTTGGCGATCTCCTCGATGACAGTGTTGACGTCCACTTGGTCCATCGAGAGAGGGTATGGAAATCAGAAAGGAGAATGAAGTGAGGCCAAAGTCAAAGTTTAGAACAAAGAAAAAAGAGAACACCGCGTGGCAGAGATGGCGGGGGACGAGAGGCAGGCAGCTTACCTGTGCCGAGCTGAGGAGAAGTGGTTCCCTCCCCGCCAACATTCGTTGCTCGACGGAGCCACCAGTGCCCATGCTTTCCCCCTCTTCCTCCATGCGCGTGGGCTCGGTGGTAGGTGCCCTTGCCGGAGATGCCCCTTTGGGTGGCGTGGTCGACGGGAGCGGCATGTCAGGGGCGGCTCCTCCTATTGCCGCTCTCCACTTGCAAACCCGTGAAGGTCAGCACCAAGGATACATGCCCCAACGCCCGCCGATGGGGAGTGAATAACGGACTCACGCTGGGGGCTGGAGCGGGGGCTGCGCTGAGGGCTGTTATCCGGGCTAATCCCCACCAATGCCGGCGTGCGCGAAGCGCTCGCCGGGGGCTCGTCGCCCGTCGAAGCCTTGGCTCTCTTCGCCACCCTCTGGGCCAGCGTCTCCATGTCACTGTGAAGATAAGATCAAGTTAGGAGAGGATAGCGCAGGCGGGGGGGGTCAGGAGATGATGAGGGGTAGGGTGCTTACTCGTCGTCCTCCTCCTCTGGCCTCCTCTTCCTCTTCGGGCTAAAGGACCCAAGGTCAAAGTCAGCCTCCGGGGCGGCGTCCACAAGGGGAGGATAAGGGGATGGGGTCCTGGGCCGCTTGGACGAGGAGGAGGCGACGGCCGCAGTCTTCTTCGCTGCCGCAGCCCTCGTCACTACAACCCTCGTCTTGCGCACGGTCTGCGCCTGGGCCTGTTGCCGCTGCGCGGTCTTGCCGGGCCGGACCGGCTCGCCGGAGCCAGCCCGCCGCAGGATGCGTCTCCTCCCTGGGGCCGAGGAGTCATCCGCATTGGCCTCCTCTTCGGCCGACTCCTCGACCACTTCTTCGACAAGGGGAACCCCAGCGCCAGCGCCACTGGCTTCCCCGGCAGGCGCCGTCCATTCGGCGAACTCCTTCTCTTCTGCGGCCGCATCGGCCGTGTCCTCCACAGTGTCGAGGCTGTCGGCCTCCTCGGCAAGTGCTGCCTCCTCCGCCCTGGGGGCAATATATGCCAGCTCTTCCTCAGTGGTGTCTCGGATAAGCCGTGGCTCATCACGAACATACCTCTCCAACAAGTTGTCAAAGAATGCCTGCACCAGCTCCGCTTTTGGCTCGGCCCAGGTCGGATCGAGGCCGTGCGTGTTGAAAACTGGCATTATGGCGATGATGGCAGTCTGGCAAGAGTTGTTTCTCAACAAGACCACCCCCACTGGCAACCCGAACAGAGACTTGCCGGCCTTGGCAGCCTTGCCGGTCTTCTCGTCCTTGCCGGTCCTCTCGACCTTACCGACCTCGTCAACCTTGAGCTGGAAAAGCCTCTTGCAAAGATGAGCATGCTGCAGCACCGTGAAGTTGTGGTTCAGGCCAGGGCGGAGCCTCATGATATCGGCCGTGTTCCTGAAATCGCAGGCCGGCCTCCCCTTATTGTGCAGCGGGGCAATCCGGCGGCGGATGAAATCGGCCCCGATCATCTCGAGGGTAAGCCCGATCGAGGTGAGACGATGGATCCTGGTGGTGGCAACCGTGAGCTTCTCGTCGTCAGCGTCGAGCTCGCCCCAGTCCTTGCTGCAGACCGGCAGCCTCCGACGGACCCGGTAGAACTCCTACGGATCTGCCTCCTCGATCCAGCACCACCGGCCCTGCCACTCATCCCACCTCTCCTTCTGGGCACCCTCCGGGTACGTGCCCCTGCTCTGGGTCCTCAGGATCCAGGTGATGCAGCCGGAGATGGCACCCCCTGGCTGGATGCGAGGGGTGAAGTAATGGTAGAAGAGCGCCATGTTGGGGTGCACTCCGGCGAAGCCCTCACAAAGGTGGGCAAAGAAGGCCATGCACGCCACAGCGTTCGGCGTGAAATCCAGAAGGTGGACGCCGTAGGTGTGCATGATGTCATTGAAGAAAAAAGATGTCGGGGGAAACGACACCTATGGGATCCCTGGGAATCCCTTTTACGGTTGGCGGGGCGTGGAGTTGTGCAAAGAGCAGGTCTAGCGATCAACGCGAGGGGATTTTTACCCACGTCGGGCCGCAAATGATGCGTAAAGCCCTAGTCCTGCTTGTCTGTGTTTATCCGGTGTTCTTGAGCTCTTGAACTAGATGCAGGGCATGCCCAGTCCAAAAGGTCCGAATCCTTCCACGGTACGCCTCGGGCCTCCTTTTATATGTCAAAGGGGTCGCCACAGTGGCACATAGGAGGTGGAAAGTATCTACAGTGTACAAGTTTATCGCCTGACACCGTAGGACAAACGCATTTAATGCGCTGCCTACGTGCCCTCTTGCTTTATCGGGGACGACAACAGAGCTCGTCCCGTCTGTCGCCGCCTTGCCTTGCTTCGTCGCATGTCCAAGCTAACGAGGCATGCAACGCCATGCTGGCTGGCTGGCTGCTGTGCTGGTGCGGTGACAGGGTCTTCACAAAGATCAGCATGCCACCATGTAGGTGCTTGACTGGTTGGCCTGGAAGCTGCATGCTGCCATGCAGGCGCTTGCCTAGTTGGCGGGCTGGTTGCCGCGTTGGAATGGCCGCGGGGCAGCGGAGCTTTGGTAGGCACGGGCCTGGCAGTGGCCCCGCAGATGCCCCCGGCAAGGGTCTTGCCGGGGTCTCGCGGGCGTCCCCAACAAGGGTCTTGCCGGGGGTCTTCGGCCGTCCCCGGCAAGGATCTTGCCAGGGGGCTTCGTCCTCTGGTTCTTTATCTAGTCCCGCAGGCCTTTGGTCTTCACAAAGATCTGCATGCCACCACGCAGGCGCCCCCGAGTCTTTGGTCCTGATGTTGTCGATGGTGTCAGAACTCTCAGGCTCAAGGGTGGCGGCCCTGCTGGTGTTGGGCAAGTTGCCCCAGCAAAGCTCTTGCCGGGGCTATGGAGACCGCCCCGGCAAGGGTGTTGTCGGGGGAAATCCATCTTGCCCCTTTGCTCTTCATGCCGCTAGCTTGAGTGCTGCTTTGGCAGTTTCATACCTTTCCTTCCTCCGCCCCGCCAAGCATGGCCGCAGGTGTGGCTATGACTGCCCGTGCATAAGTAAAGGGGTACAAAAAGGCCCCTACTTCTATACATCGACAGGAGCCCCCGGGCCTGGGCCACACATAAGCGCGAAGCGTTGTTGGGCCAGGCCCAGAACAGTGTGCGGGCACGCGTGGCAGAGTTTTAACCGCAGTAAATCCTTCGCCAGTTGCGCTTCCCCATGACCCGCATTGAGTGCGTGACGTGGGGGTCATGCATGGAACGGTTGCAGCATGCTTGCGTCACCCTGCGGTAAATAGTAAAGAGGCGGCCCACGTCTTTTCCAATCTTGGAACCGTCGTTCCCCTCTTCTTCTTTAAGCGAAAATCGGAGCTCTCACCTCTGCTCGCCGCCGCAGCGCCCCCATTGCCCTTGATCTCTTGCCCCCTCTCAACTGCCATGGTGCCCAAGGCAAGCAAGGGCAAGGGAGCGGCCAAGGACGCCGGAGGGAAGGAGGCGCCGGAGAGCGAGTTGGTGGAGCCGCGGACGCAGTACGCCCTCTTCACCTCGACGGTTGACGCGCTCACCCTCATAGATCCGTTAGTATAAGAAAGCAGATCACTACTATAAGTACTATAGCAAACCAATTCATATTTTATTATTTCATTATATCTACTGTGTTCCAACTGTTCTATGGCAAAAACTCATCAAAGAAAACCATAGAATCATCAAAACAAGCACACAACGCAAAGAAAACAGAATATGTCAAAAACAGAACAGTCTATAGAAATCGGGATATTTTGAATACTTCTGTAACTCCAAAAATTCTCAAAAAATTAGGACCACATGAACAATTTATATATTAATCTTATGCAAAAAGAATCAACTCAAAAGCGCTCTTCTGATAAAAATGAGAATTATTTTTGTGAGCGCATAAGTTTCTTTTTTTAGCAAGATCAAATTAACTATCACCCAACATGATCCTAAAGGCTTTACTTGGCACTAACACTAATTAAAACACAAAAACACAATCATAACAGTAGAATAATTTTGCAAACACTCAAGAACAGAAAGCAAAAAAGCCAAAAGCAAAAATAAATTTTATTCATTGGGTTGCCTCCCAACAAGCGCTATAGTTTTACGCCCCTAGCTAGGCATAAAGCAAGGATCTATGTTTTGTTCTCCTTCTCCTTAATTTCCTTAGAGGTGTTTGTGTCATGAGGTGTTGTAAAGACAACATAAAACATATTATCCATAGAAACTTTAGCACTATTAAGTTGCCCAACATCATAACCCCTTTGATTTCCGGCAACAATCCAAGAGTAATGTTGATTAACATTATTGAAAACTTGTTGGATTACATCTAAAATGGGGACTTCCTTTTTAAGATTCTCATCAAAGAGGGGCTTTTCACAATCCCTTTGATTTCCGGCAACAATCAAGCAAATGTCTTAACGCATAATCACTATTGTAAAGAATTTCAACTATCACGGGCTTTTCACAATTCATACCATAAAAATCAAAGAATTCCCTAGCTTCCCGAATTATGTAGTCAAATTCATTCATAAGAACAAGAGTGGCCAACTTTTTAGCTTTAGGATTCTTTATAACGGGAAGCTCAAAAAACAATCTTTGCAAAGTAGGATGGGTGAGGGAGTCCTGGATTAGGGGGTCCTCGGACAGCCGGACTATATACTTTGGTCGGACTGTTGGACTATGAAGATACAAGATTGAAGACTTCGTCCCCCGGCCGTCAGGTCAGGTTTGGAACTTCAACTATACTGCCGACATCCGCGGAGACTTGATCTTCGACGGATTCGAGCCCATGTCAGGTGCGCCGCACAGTCACGACGAGCATGACTTAGCTCTGCCGTCAGACGGTGTTTGGGAGATCACACATGTGGCTACTCCGGCCCACAATCCGGAGTAGATTGCACCATCCGAGGACGGGTGGATGGACTCCGCCACGGAGGCCGCACACTCAGCGGCGATATAGCCGAATACTGATTTCACCTCCTACGAGACCTATGTTGCCAGATCCTTGGATTCGTCCCCGGCCACGGGCTCCGAACCACCGGCGTCCGTGCCTATTGAATCTGATTGGGCGCCGATTATGGAGTTTTCCTCCGCGGATATCTTTCAGCACTCGCCCCTGGGCGACGTGCTGAATTTATTAAGGTCTCTCTCCTTGTCAGAAGGCCCTTGGCCGAACTATGTCCGGCTCGAGTGGGAAGCAGAGGACGAAGAAATTCGTTCCCCACCCACCACCCACTTAATAGCCACTGTAGATGATTAAACCAACATGCTTGATTTCGACTTCGAAGACATCGACGGTATGGACGACGATGCAGGAGAGGAACAGGAACCACCGCCCACAGGGCGCTGGACAGCCACTTCATCACATGATATATATATATATATATATATATATATATATATATATATATATATATATATATATATGGTGGATACACCCAAAGAAAACAATGACGAGGAACGGAAGGATGCAGCGAAGGATAGTTCCCTCGAGAAGCAACCAAAGCGACGGCGTAGGCGCCGCTCCAAACCCCGCCTCGGCAAAAACAGTGATAACAGCGCAAGAAAGAATAATACCCCGGTCGACTCCAAGGAAACGATGACCACATGGATCCAGCGACAGAGCAGGATGAACCAGCGGACGGCGAACATAGTACTAAGCCGCTGTCCGATCACGGTGACACCGAGGGTAAAGCTAATCAACCTGTCTCCGGAGAGGAGAACAGTCCGGACGACGATGCACACATCATCCCGGAAAAGCACTTGGATCAAGAGAACCTCCAAAGAAGACTTATTGCCACCGCAAGGAGTCTAAAGAAGCATAAGCAAAGGCTTAAGGCCGCGCAAAATACACTCAACAATAGATGGAACAAAGTGCTCGACACTGAAGAAAAGTACGGCGGCAATCGCCACACAAAGAGCTATCCAAAGCGCAAGTTGCTACCTGAATTCGATGACGAGGCTTTAGAGCCTATACAGCCGACAAATAAAACGGCCGGTCAGAGGGATCGACCACCCCGTGGCCACGATAGGGCGGCTAACGATGTCACACACAAGTCAGCACATGATTTACGTGAGGACTTGCACCAAAAAGCCGTTATGACCAGGTCCATCTATGGCTCTATGAAGCGTGCTCCGGCACAGAATAAAAATCGAACACTACAACCATCAGAATGCCATGACACATCAAAATACAGGGGTGCCGCGCACCCCCTATGCTTCATCGATGAGGTGCTGGATCACGAATTTCCAGAGGGATTCAAACCCGTGAACATAGAGGCATATGACGGAACTACAGACCCTGGGGTCTGGATTGAGGACTTTATCCTTCATATCCACATGGCTCGCGGAGATGATCTCCACGCCATCAAATACTTGCCCCTCAAGTTGAAAGGACCAGCTCGGCACTGGCTGAAGAGCCTCCCCGAAAACTCAATTGGAAGTTGGGAAGAGCTTGATGATGCTTTTAGGGCTAATTTTCAAGGGACTTATGTCCGACCTCCGGATTCAGACGATTTAAGTCATATAACTCAAAAGCCCGGAGAGTCAGCCCGAAAGCTTTGGAACAGATTCCTCACTAAGAAGAATCAAATTTTCGACTGCCCGGACGCCGAAGCCTTAGCGGCTTTCAAACACAGTGTCTGGGACGAATGGCTCGCCAGACACCTTGGCCAGGAAAAACCGAGGACAATGGCAGCCCTAACAAGCCTTATGACCCGCTTTTGCACGGGCGAAGATAGTTGGCTAGCTCGTAGCGGCACCAGTGACCCAGGCACATCCAAAGTCAGGGATGGCAATGGAAAACCACGACGCAATAAAAGCAAGCGTTGAAACAATGAAGACAGCCCAGACAACACGGCGGTAAACGCCGGATTCAGGGGCTCTCGACCCGGTCAACGAAAAATGCCATTCAAAGGCAGCAGAGATAGACTGTCCAGCCTAAACAAGATTCTACACAGATTATGTCAGATTCACGGCACCTCCGACAAACCTGCAAATCACACCAACAGAGAATGCTGGGTCTTCAAGCAGGCCGGCAAGCTAAACGCCGAACACAAGGGGAGGGAGACACCAAGTGAAGACGAGGATGAGCCTCGCCAACAAAACACTGGGGGACAGAAAAAATTCCCACCAGAGGTCAAAACAGTGAACATGATTCACGCAACGAAGAGGAGGAGCAAACGCGCACTCCGAGACACATGCGTCATGGAGCCCGTCACTCCCAAATTCAACCTTTGGTCAGCCTGCCCGATCACTTTTGATCGCAGGGATCACCTGACCTGTACCCACCACGGAGGATCGGCTGCCTTGGTACTAGACCCAATAATTGACGGATACCATCTCACCCGAGTCCTTATGGACGGCGGCAGTAGTCTTAATCTGATATATCAGGACATAGTCCGCAAAATGGGGATAGACCCGACAAGAATCAGTCAAAGCAATACTACCTTTAAAGGAGTAATACCAGGCCCAAAGGCCCGCTGCACGGGCTCTCTAGTACTAGAGGTTGTATTCGGTTCTCCCGACAACTTCCGAAGTGAAAAGTTAACCTTCGACATCGCTCCATTCCGAAGTGGCTATCAAGCACTACTCGGAAGAACGGCCTTCGCTCGTTTTAATGTAGTACCGCATTACGCTTATCTTAAGCTTAAGATGCCCGGTCCATGTGGCATCATCATAGTTAGCGAAAACACAGAGCGTTCCTTACGTACGGAAGAATGTGTGGCGTCTTTAGCAGCCGAACACTGAACGGCCCCTCCCACCAGAATAAATGATCGGTCGTCAAGACCGCGGACACGGCTAGACGAGTCCGGCACACCCCTAGCTGTAACAGCTCAGATAAACCTGAGATTGGGTGGATGGATATACCCCCTTAGGTGGCGCTAGGGGCATCCCGCATGTAAAAAGGACTACAGTTCGCCTTGACCTTATTTAGATTGAATTTTAAATGGTTTATTAAGAATAACCAATTTTTTGCACGAAGACTTTCACCTGGGTTTTTCTCTTTTACAGATGATAATCGTGCTACACCCTTCCAGGATACGGCACAACGGACACACAGGTGCAGACGTGCAGCAGGGCCCCGCTCAAAGGTTTCTTTTTAGATTAAGACCCTGTGTAAACCTTTTTTACTGTCTCTTGTTGCTTCACACCCTCCGGATACTCAACATAACCAAGAGGGATGCTGGCGTTATTGGCATTTCGACACGTCAGACTAATGCATGTACCTGGAAATTCAGGGCTTATTATCGAGGGCGTTACTCAGCCCAGTATACGTTGTAAAGACCGAATACCTTAGGGAGTGTTCGGCGTCGCGAGTTTGGCCTTATATGCATCAGCTCCGAATCATGTCTTTGGTCAATAGTTGGGTTTGCCCGGCTCTCGTGTTTTGCTACCTTACGTCCCGCTCTATCGGCTAAGGTGGCACCATGAGAACTACTGCGATTGTGCCCTGGTTCATCTAGACGAGCACCTTAGTAGAGAAAGCCGAAAACTGACTGTCATGATAAAGCGCGAGACTAGTCAACCACTCGATGACTCAGCGGAATCTTCGTGATTCCTCCGCATTAAGGAAGGGCCGGTTTTCCCGGTCATGTATGTGTGCGCCCCTTATTCGGATAAGCGCGGAAGTACCAGGGGCTATATAGTAGCCCCATCATCAAACTCCTATGGCTAAGTGAAAGTGTTAAAGCTATATAGTCCGATTGCCTTGTTCGCCGCGCCATCACCTCCTTAATGGACCAAGACGTTGGATCAAGTGTGAATACGCGCTTTTCCGAACACCCCCGCATTATATGTGTGGGAGCTGAAGCCGACGACTGCAAACTTTCAGGTTATATACATACATAAATCGGCCGCACAGGAGGCATCATAATACTTTCAGGAAAAAGTATAAACACAGCCTTTATAATCCAAATAGCATTGTTTTTACAATTGGGATACATGTCACTCGAACAAGATACTCTTCGAGCATTGAGCCTCTATTAAACGAGCACCTTCTAGGACTTCTTCAAAATAGTGCTTGGCCGAGACCTGGCCTACGGCCGGATCCTAGGTTGCAATGGCGGTGGCCTCCATCCCTGCCCAGTATGTCTTACCACGGGCAAGAGCCATTCGCGCACCCTCTATGCACGCCGACCTCTTTACAGCGTCGATATGCGGCACATCACCAAGGAATCGTTGCACTAAACCAAAATAACTATTCGGCCTTGGTCCTTCCGGCCAAAGATGATCCACGACAGACCTCATGGCAAGTCCGGACAATCTATGGACTTCAGCCCACTCGGCCATTTGTTCATTTAACAGCAGCGGGCGCGTTGGAGCACTGAACTGCGACCAGAATAACTTTTCCACTTCGTGATCTTATTTATCTTTGAAAAACTCAGTCGCATCAGCAGCACTCGTTGCCAAGTCTGAGTACGCGTCTGCAGCACTCCATAACTGATCCAGAGGGGCATACTTTGGATCTCCAAACTTCGTCCGCAACAAAAAGGGCTTCCCAGCCGTGATATCTCCGGCTTGACGAAGCTCCTCCTTCGCCGCTCTGATTTTAGAGCGGGTTTCCTTGGCTGCTACCATGGCTTTCTTCAGGTCCGCCGCTTTCGGTTGGCTTTCCTTTTCAAGAAGCTCATACCGGTCGGCGACATCCTTCAGCTCAACAGCCATCTTGGCTATTTTATCTTCGCTCTGGTGATGAGCAGCTTGTTCAGCTGTTAACTCTTCGGCCGCCTTTAGGGCGGCCGCATCGCTTCTCCTGGCTTGTTCCTTGGCCCGGGCAAGCTCCACCCGGAGGGTCTCCACGGCGGCAGCTCCATCTGCAGTCATAGCATATTACAAATATTAGCATCATGCTCCTCTTAATATCTGCTGACCACTGGAGAATACATACCCTGTGCCTCGTCAAGCCGCTTGTTTACAAGCACGATGTCGGCATCTGCCGCATCAAGTTGCCGCCTCAGTTCGGTAAACTCACCAGTCCGGCCAGCCACCGGACCCTCAGCCGCCTGCACATGAAAGCAGCATGGTCATTACCTGGGACTATGATCCTCTGTTTGCCGCCTTTGGACAGCAACCAGAGTCTCAGGGGCTACTATCTGCATAGGGCACACCAAGCGTGTGCGGTACCGTCAAAATATATATATATTACTTTGCGTACCTCAAAGCCTCTTAGCAGGCTCATAAAAGCTTCATGCAACCCACTTTTGGCGGATGAAATCCTCTCAACCACCGTACCCATTAAAGTACGATGCGCCTCTGAGATAGCCGCTTGCTCCAGAAGACCCGTCAGTGCGTCCGGTCGTGCACCGGATAGTCCCAGACTCTTTCTGTTGCTCTCCTTAGGAGCCGAATAGTCCGGACTTCGGGTGGCCGAAGGGTTACCTTCTGGCCTTGGTGGATCAGTAGAAATCCTCCGTGACGACACCTCTGGGTCATCCGCCTCATGAGGCGGGGAGGCACGGGGAGGCGTTTCGCTCTCCATCATCTCCGAAAGAAGATCCCCCGAAGACGAACTCTGTCGAGAAGGGCTACGATCCAAACTAAAAGACATACGTCTCGGTTATTGTCCTCGGAGATGAAGCAGGATATATTTACTTTAAAGTACTCTTGTTCACTTACAGCTCGGTGGAGGGCTGATTCCCTTGCGGGCACTGTGCGGTAAGGATGCCCTCTGGGGCAGGGCCCCCTGGCAAAGGTTTTTTCCCTCGTTTGGAAACCCTTGTTCCCCAGTCTTCAGAGGCGGTCCTTTTCCTTCCTTGGGGGGAGGGAATTTCAGATTCTTCTCCCCGACTATCCTCCTTCGCGGAGACGCTAATTCCCCCGGTTTGGATGAGTAATGCGTGAGGCCTGCTTTCGGCTTCTTTATTCCTCCCTCTATCTTCCCCTGATGGCGCTTGATAAGGTGCTAGCTCAAGCATCCTGGCTAGTACGAGATCCGGTGAGCCTTCAGAAAGGGGGGCCGAACACCTGATCATTTTCGCCTTTCTTATCCAGTCCCGGGCAAGAGCAATTTTTCAGAATGATGTTAGGACAAATGAAAAGACAGCGTGTTCGGCCGCAGAATTACTTACGTGGGTATCTGGACGGTTGCAGTTTAGACCCGCATCCTCGGTGGTGTCCGGACACTTTATTCGTGATCCGAAGAATAATCCATACATCCCTTCGAGCGTCATGCCGAAGAATTGCTGAATAGTTCGCGTTCCTTCCGGGTTGAACACCCACATATGGAGAGGTCGACATTGACAGGGCAGGACCCAACGAACTAGCATGACTTGCATTACCTTGACAAGGCTGACATCTCTCTTGAGGAGATCTCGGATGCGACTCTGCAATGTTGGCACGTCATTAATTGGCCCCCAGTCCAGCCCCTTGCTGACCCATGACGCCAGCTGCGGCGGGGGGCCCGAACGGAAGGCGGGGGCAGCTACCCACTTAGTACTTCGGGGAGCCGTGATGTAAAACCACTCCCGCTGCCATAAGTCGGACATCTCCGGGAAGGAATCCTTTGGCCATGGAGCATCGGCGCCTTTGCTTATTATGGCACCTCCGCATTCTGCGTGTCGCCCATCGATCATCTTCGGCTTCACATTGAAGGTCTTGAGCCATAAGCCGAAGTGTGGGGTGATGCGGAGGAAGGCCTCACACACGACGATGAATGACCAGATGTGAAGGATGGAATCCGGAGCCAGATCATGGAAATCGAGCCCGTAATAGAACATAAGCCCTCTAACAATGGGATCGAGGCTAAAGCCTAGCCCTCGGAGGAAGTGGGAAACGAATACGACACTCTCGTTGGGTTTGGGAGTGGGGATGGCCTGCCCTTGAGCAGGCAGCCTGTGCGAGATTTCGGCGGTCAGATACCTGGCTTCTCTTAGCTTCTTGATGTCCTCCTCTATGATAGAGGAGGCCATCCACCGGCCTTGAAGGTTGGATCCGGACATGATTGAAGGTCCGAAGCGCATAGCCTAAGCCTTGGGTGTTGGAATTCGAGGTGGGGGAAGGGAAGGATCGAGCGCGAGAATAAAAGGACAGGCCTTGGCCCCTTTATAAAGAGGGTGAATATCAAGCGTCCTCCGCGTGGCCGTTTGGAACTTGCCTAAAATTGAGGAGTCATACCAACAGGCACGATTGGGTTACCCACACCCGTATTGATGAGAATCCCGTGATAAGGGGACACGATCTCTGCTTCGACAAGACGTGCCAAGAAAACCGCCTCACAATATGTGCAGTAGCTGGTTGAGAAAAACGGTTCGAATAATGACCGGGCCATGGCGTGATGTCACGCTATGAAAAGTTGTCAGCATATTAGATTTGTGGAAATATTATACTCTCTACGATGGTATGTGGAATTTGTTTTCAAAAGCCGGACACAATCCTTGTGTTCAAATTCTTCTATGGAGTATTCGGAGGAAGAATCCGCCTTGCAATGCCGAAGACAATCTGCGCGCCGGACTCGTCATCATTGAAGCCTGGTTCAGGGGCTACTGAGGGAGTCCTGGATTAGGGGGTCCTCGGACAGCCGGACTATATACTTTGGCTGGACTGTTGGACTATGAAGATACAAGATTGAAGACTTTGTCCCGTGTCCGGATGGGACTCTCCTTGGCGTGGAAGGCAAGCTTGGCAATTCGGATATGTAGATCTCCTCCCTTGTAACCGACTCTGTGTAACCCTAGCCCCCTCCGGTGTCTATATAAACCAGAGGGTTTAGTCCGTAGGACAACAACAATCATAATCATAGGCTAGCTTCTAGGGTTTAGCCTCTACAATCTCGTGGTAGATCAACTCTTGTAATACTCATATCATCAAGATCAATCAAGCAAGAAGTAGGGTATTACCTCCATCGAGAGGGCCCGAACCTGGGTAAACATTGTGTCCCCTGCCTCCTGTTACCATCCGCCTTAGACGCATAGTTCGGGACCCCCTACCTGAGATCCGCCGGTTTTGACACCGATAATGGGTACGAATAAATTTACTTTCAAGTTTCAGAACCAGTGCTGAAATAGCTTCTGAATAAGATCTAGTTCTTCTAAGTATAGGAGCATCACCAAGACTTAAATTTCCAACACAACTGAAAAATTCTTGGATACGTTCTTTTCCCATAATATTCCCTTGCCCCAAGATAAAAGTTTTAGCATGCCCGTACGTCCAATCTTAGGAGTTAGGCCATCATCTGTTGCTGCCATGCCGAAATCACTCATGACTGCAAGCAAAAGATAGATCTGACGAGAAAACGGCGAACGAAAAAGAGGGCGAATAAAACGGCAAATTTTTGTGAAGTGGGGGAGAGGAAAACGAGAGGCAAATGGCAAATAATGTAAATTGCGAGGAGATGAGATTTGTGATTAGGAACCTGGTAGATGTTGATGATGTCTCCCCGGCAACGGCGCCAGAAATTCCTTTTGATGTCTCCTAGAACTACGTTGGTATTTCCCCAAAGAGGAAGGGATGATGCAGCACGGTGACGGTAGGTATTTCCCTCAATGATGAGACCAAGGTTATCGAACAAATAGGAGAACCATGCAACACTACGTCAATAACACTTGCACACAAATAACAAATACTCGCAACCCGACGTGTTAAAGGGGTTGTCAATCCCTTTCGGGCAACGGCGCCAGAAATTGGCAAACAGGTGTGAGAGAGTTGTAAATATTGATAGATCGAACGCCAAATAAAATAAATTGCAGCAAGGTATTTTTGTATTTTTGGTTTAATAGATCTGAAAATAAAAGCAAAGGAAAATAGATCGCAAAGGCAAATACAATAAAGAAGAGACCCGGGGGCCATAGGTTTCACTAGTGGCTTCTCTTGAGAAAAATAGCAAACGGTGGGTGAACAAATTACTGTTGGGCAATTGATAGAACTTAAAATATTCATGACGATATCCAGGCAATGATCATTATATAGGCATCACGTCCAAGATTAGTAGACCGACTCCTACCTGCATCTACTACTATTACTACACACATCGACCGCTATCTAGCATGCATCTAGTGTATTAAGTTCATGGAGAAACAGAGTAATGCAATAAGAACGATGACATGATGTAGACAAGATCTATTTATGTAGAAATAGACCCCACCTTGTTATCCTTAATAGCAACGATACATACGTGTCGGTTCCCTTTCTGTCACTGGGATCAAGCACCGTAAGATCGAACCCATCACAAAGCACCTCTTCCCATTGTAAGATAAATAGATCAAGTTGGCCAAACAAAACCCAAATATCAGAGAAGAAATACGAGGCTATAAGTAATCTTGCATATAAGAGATCAAAGAAGACTCAAATAACTTTCATGAATAAAAAGATAGATCTGATCATAAACTCAAAGTTCATCGGGTCCCAACAAACACACCGCAAAAAGAGTTACATCATATGGATCTCCAAGAGACCATTGTATTGAGAATCAAACGAGAGAGGAAGCCATCTAGCTACTAACTACGGACCCGTAGGTCTACAAAGAACTACTCACGCATCATCGGAGAGGCACCAATGGACATGATGCACCCCTCCGTGATGGTGTCTAGATTGGACCTGGTGTTTCTAGAACTTGCAGCGGCTGGAATTGATTTTCGTCGACTCCCCTAGGGTTTCTGGAATATTGGGGTATTTATAGAGCAAAGAGGTGGTTCAGGGGGCACCCGAGGTGGGCACAACCCACCTGGGCGCGCCTGGGCCCACAGGCGCGCCCTGGTGGGTTGTGCTCCCCTCAGAGCACCCCCAGGTGCTTCTCTAGCCCACTGGATGTCTTTTGGTCCAAAAGAAATCCACAGAAAGTTTCGCTGCGTTTGGACTCCATTTGGTATTGATTTCCTGCGATGTAAAAAACATGCAAAAAACAGCAACTGGCACTTGGCACTATGTCAATAGGTTAGTACCAAAAATGATATAATGATTATAAAACATCCAAGAATGATAATATAATAGCATGGAACAATCAAAAATTATAGATACGTTGGAGACGTATCAGCCTCGTACTCGGCTGCATTGTTTGAATCGGTGTACATGATTTGTAGTATGTATCGAATGTTATCACCCGTCGGCGTTGTGAGCACTACTCCAGCCCCTAGCCCAACGAGCATTTTTGTGCCGTTGAAGTACATAGTCCAGTGTGAATATGTGTTGTATTCTCTAGGGAGTTTCACTTCTGTCCATTCGGCCATGAAATCTGCCAGCACCTGAGATTTAATAGCTCGGCGTGGCCGGTATGTTATTTCAAAGGGAGGAGCTCGATGGCCCACTTGGTGATGCGCCCTGTGGCATCCCTATTGTTGATTATGTCACTCAGGGGTACTTCGGATGCCACCGTCACTGAGCACTCTTGAAAGTAGTGACGAAGTTTTCATGACGCCATAAAGACGGTGTATGCTATCTTCTAGTAATGAGGATATCATGTCTTACACGGGGTGAGGACCTTGGAGACATACTAAATAGGCCTTTGGACCTGGAACTCATGACCCTCCATGTCCTGCTCGACCACGAGAACTGCGCTAATGACCTGGTTGGTGCTCGAGATGTATAATAACAGCGGCTCGCAAGCCCTAGGTGCCGCCAATATGGGATTTGTGGCAAGGAGGGTTTTAATTTCCTCTAGAGCAGCTGCCGCCTCACTGGTACATTTGAAGTTTTTGGTTTGCTTTAGTAGTCTGTAAAGGGGTAGTGCCTTTTCTCTAAGCCGCGAGATAAATCGGCTGAGTTCAGCTATGCAGCCTGCCAGTTTTTGAACGTGCTTAAGCTTGGTTGGCACTTCGAGCCAAGCTAAGGCTCAGATTTTGGATGGATTGGCTTCGATACCTTGGTTGGAGACAATAAAGCCGAGGAGTTTGCCTGCAGGAACTCCAAAGATGCACTTCTCTGGGTTGAGCTTAATTTGATATGCTCGGAGGTTAGTGAATGTTTCGCGAAGGTTATCAACCAGTTGTTCGACGTGTTTAGTTACGACCACATCATCAACGTAAGCTTGCATGGTTTTTCTGATTTGATTTTCCAGGCATGTTTGAATCATGCGTTGGTATGTCGCACCAACATTTTTTAATCCAAAGGGCATTGTGTTAAAGCATAATGGCATGTAAGGTGTGATGAGGGCCGTTGCCTCCTGATCATATTCATTCATTTTAATCTGGTGGTATACCCTGAGTACACATCCAGGAAGCACAAGGAGTCTTGCCCCGCTGTGGCATCCACGATCTGGTCATCAATCCATGGTAGGGGGAAAGGGTCCTTAGGGCAAACCTTATTCAGGTCTTTGAAATCGATGCAAAGGCGCTAGGACTTGTCCTTTTTGGGTACCATGACCAGATTGGCTAGCCAGTCGGGGTGTTTGATATCCCGGATGAACTCGGCTTCATGTAGTTAGCTAATTCTTTGCCCATGGCTTGATGCTTGGGTTCCGAGAATCGTCGAAGCGCCTGCTTAACAGGTTTCGAGCCTTTAATGATATTTAGGCTGTGCTCGGCGAGGTTACATGGGATTCCTAGCATGTCCGAGGGGTGCCAAGCAAATATATCCCAATTTTCTCTGAGGAAATTGCGTAGGGATTCATCAATTGCTGGCTCTCAAAGTGCTCCTATGGACGCCATTTCATTCGAGTATGTAGGGTGTACTTGAAATTTGACGATCTCATCGGCTGGCTGAAATGAGGTGGAGTTGGATCATTTGTCAAGGATGACGTCGTCCCTGTCGATTGTGGCCCATTGTGGTGTCAACCCCTCGGCTGCAAGGGCCTTGGATAGTGACTTGAGGGTGAGCAATGCCATTTATTTCGGCTCTAAGTGCTCTGTTGTGGTTGCTCAAGGTGGAAATCACCCCGTTCAGGCTCGGTATCCTAAGCTTCATATAGGCATAGTGCAGAACCGCGTGGAACTTCGAGGAAGCGTCGTGCCCCAGAAGGGCGTGGTAACTGCTTTGAAAGGGGACGATATGAAATGTCACCTTCTCGGATCGATAGTTCTCGGTAGTTCCAAAGACTACGTCCAAGGTAATTTTCCCGCTACACCATGCCTCTCTACCAGGTATTGTTCCTTTAAAGGTGGTGTAGCTCTATTGGATGCACGATTTATTGATTTGCATCTTGTCTAGAGTATCTTCATATATAAGATTTAGACGGCTGCCTCCATCCATTAGCACCTTTCGAAGTCGTCAACCACTAATGATTGGGTCGAGGAACAAGGCGGTTGGACATCGGCCCAAGCCGATCTTTGGCTGGTCCCCTTGGTTAAAGGTGATTGGCGTGTCTATCCACGCACCCAGGGCTGCGATGTATTGGACATAGTTGAGCTCCCGGCGGGCTCTTTTCCTCTGATTTTTTGACGTGAAGGTTTTATAAATCATCAAGACAACGTCCTCGTCCGAGGATGCTGTCGAATGCTTGCATTCTTCCTTTTTTATGAAGAGGGATTCGCCTCCACTAGCCACTTGTTTCTGCACCCAACAATCTCAAAGACTGTGGGTTGGGCTGGCATTGAGTAGAATGGAGTGTATTGGACATGGTTTATCCAGCAGGCCATCGAGGGTGGTCTTGGCTCCTATGACAGGCTTCCTCCTTTTCCGAGGTGGGTCGGCTAATGCCGGCCGGCAAGAAAGATCTTCCTAATATGCTAGTTTCTCGCGCTTCGTCCTTCTGGCGTGGATTAACTCTGTCTAGTCCTTTTGGACCAACCAGACATCCTCTGTGGTGCAGAAATTTGACACCAGATCAGATAACTCAAAGAACGTTTGGACGCAACGCCGGGCGAGGGCGTTTAGAACGCCTTCATCCCAGCAGTTATATTGGAAAGTTGCTAGTATATCCGAGTCGGGACAATCTGCCATCTTGTTCTTAACAAACGGGAATCTAGCCCAGAATTGACTGACTATTTTGCCAGGTTGCTGATGCATGTAGACTAGATCCCAAAACATCAGAAGGCCCTGACTTACTCAGGCAATACTCAATGTGGGTGGTGGGTGGAGCAAAAAATCGATCCCCACCGCTCGCGGGCTCGAAGCTCAGGAAATGTCGTCCCGAGGAGGATGTGCTGAAAGTGGATCGGCCGAATTGATCTTGAGATTCGATCCCTCAGCTTTGTTTGTTTGGTCATTTTCACCATCACTCACCAGGTAATACCTTGGTCCTCCATAGGGGGAATTTTGGCTGTGGCGAGAGGGAAGGTGGAGAGCTCATCGCCGCCTGAATCTTGACGGAGGGGGCTCGATCCAGCTGCAGGAGACTAGGGTGTGGGCATCATGCCACGATAATTGTGGTCCTTAACCAACGATTCCATTGATCCTTCTCTAATCACACAACGGAATGAAAGCACCAATGTCGGCACTAAAACCGGCAGACCTCGGGTAGGGGGGCCCAAGTTGTGGATCTCGGATCTATGGATAACAGGAGGCGAAGGATATAATATTTTACCTAGGTTCAGACCCTTTCGAAGAGGTATGTAATACCCTACGTCCTCCTTTGATTATATTGATGATGGCATATCGAGTATAAGCTGGATCTACCTCGAGATCGTAAGTTTTTTTGTAACCCTAGAGCTAGATGGATGTAATTGTGATTGTGTCCTTTAAGGACTAAACCTCCTAGTTTATATAGACACTGGGGATACCTTTTGGTACACATGGTCAGTTGCTAATCTAGGGATGCGCATGGCGTAGGGCCATTGCAACTCTTGGAGTGCATGTCAAGTCCTCGGTGAAGTCCATCCTAATCACACCGAAGTGTGAGGCCTCCGAAATACTTCCTTGAGAGAACGGTGGGCCGTAAGCTCGGCCCATGGACTACGGGCCAACTAGGTTGGTACTGCCTAGTCCAGAAAACCGTCACCTATCATGGTAATTTCCCGAGAATACCCATCTGAGAATAGCGACTGTGTCAGAGATCATGATGGTGCACACTCAGAGAGATTTATCTAGGTTCAGGCCCTCAGATTGAGGTAACACCCTACTTCCTGCTTGTCATGTTGATGATCTAGCCTCGCATGAGAACTACATGAAATAAGATCATTAGGCATCCAGACGGCATGTCCATGCGCCCCCCTCTTGCCGCGTGGTGGGACCATGTGGGAGCTCCTTAAGTTGATTGGGGCTCTACATTTGCCGCAAGAAAGATCCTAAATTAGTACAAATTCTCTTAAAATTTTAGCCCAATCAGAGTTATGGATCTCCAGCTATAAAAGAAACGATGACCAGCCCTAGAAAATTACCAAAAAAAGGAGACAGAAAAAGAGAACCAATCTAGGGGAGAGCTCCCTCTCTCCCTGGAGGTGATGAGTCCCTTTGGTGATCCGGTAACAGATAGCAGAAAGGTTCCCAACCTCTTTCCCAAGGAGTGACCATGAGTTATCGAACCCACGAGAGGACGCACACTTGTGACAAGGGTTTCTACCAAGCTTTTGTAAGAGTATTAATTAAAGTTTTTAGATCAGATCGTAATAGAGTTGTAACGGAAAACACTTATAATGAATAGGCATGGGTATGAGGACTTGATTCCTATAACATATATTTGTGATCGGGATCATCATGATGTCAGTTCGTGCTCTGGAAGACAACCATTAAGATGTGCTTGCAAAGTATCAAAGTAGGGGATGTGTCCAAATTACGTCTTGACCAGAACACCCCTACATCAATAATAAGTTGTCCAACTATAGGACCTTTCCATCGCGTGGGGTTACCCTCGATTATTAAGATAAATTAGAAAAAGCATTGGGAATTTAATGACTACACCTCATGTACCCCTAGATATTGGATCCACGCTACCGTACAAAATCTATCTGTCACTTGTGTTCATAATAGCGCTTCATGTTCTCCCTACCCTTAGCCTCCTTGTGGTTCAAACTCTGCAATACTGGGTACCTGCAGGGATAAAGAACGTTGATGTCTGCTTGAACTATGTCGATATTTCCCCAAAGAGGAAGGGATGATGCAGCACAACAATGGTAGGTATTTCCCTCAGTGATGAAACCAAGGTTATCAAACCAATAGGAGAACCATGCAACACCACGTAAATAGCTCCTACACACAAAGAACAAATACTTGCGACCCGACATAAGAGAGGGGTTGTCAATCACTCACGGGTAAAAAGATGGGTAAAATTGTAGTAGATTGGATAAATAGATCTCGCGGGAACGCGAGATAAAATAAATAACAATAAATTGCAGCAAGGTATTTTTGTATTTTTGGTTTAATATAACTGAAAATAAAAGCAAATAAAAATAGATCACGAAGGCAAATATAATAAAGAAGAGACCCGGGGCCGTAGATTTCACTACTCGCTTCTCTCGAGAAAAATAGCATAGGGTGGGTAAACAAATTAATGTTGGGCAATTGATAAAACTTCAAATAATCATGACGATATCCAGGCAATGATCATTATATAGGCATCACGCCCAAGATTAGTAGACCGATTCCTGCCTGCATCTACTACTATTACTCCACACATCAACCGCTATCCAGCATGCATCTAGTGTATTAAGTTCATGGAGAAATGGAGTAATGCAATAAGAACGATGACATGATGTAGACAAGATATATTTATGTAGAAATAGACACCATCTTGTTATCCTTAATAGCAATGATACATACGTGTCGGTTTCCCTTCTGTCACTGGGATCAAGCACCGTATGATCGAACCCATCACAAAGCACCTCTTCCCATGGCAAGAAAAATCGATCTAGTTGGACTAACTAAACCAAAGATTCGAAGAAGAAATACGAGGCTATAAGTAATCATGCATATAAGAGATCAAAATACTTAAATAACTTTCATGGATAAAAACATACATCTGATCATAAACTCAAAGTTCATCGGATCCCAACAAACAAACCGCAAAAAGAGTTACATCAAATAGATCTTCAAGAGACCGTTTTATTGAGAATCAAAAGAGAGAGAGGAAGCCATCTATCTACTAACTGTGGACCCGTAGATCTACAATGAACTACTCATGCATCATCGGAGAGGCACCAATGAGGATGATGAACCCCTCCGTGATGGTGTCTAGATTGGATCTTGTGGTTCTGGAACTTGCGGCGGCTGGAATTGATTTTCGTTGACTCCCTTAGGGTTTCTGGAATATTGGGGTATTTATAGAGCAAAGAGGCGGTGCGGGAGGCTACCGAGGTGGGCACAACCCACCTGGGCGCGCCTGGGCCCCCCAGGTTCTTCTCTGCCCATCTGGTGTCTTCTGGTCCAAAATAAATCCACAAAAAGTTTCGCTGTGTTTGGACTCTGTTTGGTATTGATTTCCTGCAATGTAAAAAACAAGCAGAAAACCGCAACTGGCACTGGGCACTATGTCAATAGGTTAGTCCCAAAAAATGATATAAAGTTGCTATTAAATGATTGTAAAACATCCAAGAATGATAATATAACAGCATGGAACAATAAAAAATTGTTGATACGTTGGAGATGTATCAACATCCCCAAGCTTAATTCCTGCTCGTCCTCCGGTAGGTAAATGATAAAAACGGAATTTTTGGTGTGGAATGCTGCCTAACATGTTCATCACATATTCTTTTCTTTGTAGCATGGACATTTGTACTTTTATGTGGTTCGAAGCAATAGTCTAGTTTTGACATGAGGACTTTAATACTCAAGCATATCAACAAGCAACCATGTCTTTCAAAATATCAACACTAAAGCAAGTTATCCCTAGCCCATTATACTCAATCATTGATCCATTCATGAAACACACTCGCATATTAGCTACACCCAATGCTCAAGTATGATCATAGTGCCCCTTAGTTGGTGCTTTATAAGAGAAGATGGAGACTCAACTAAAAAATAAAAATTGCATAAAGTAAATAGAATGGCCCTTCGCGGAGGGAAGTAGGGATTTGTAGAGGTACCGGAGCTCAAAGCAAAAAAGATAGAGATAAAACATTTTGGTTGGCATGCTTTTCCTGTCAACGAAAATGATCGAGTAGTTCCCAATAATTTCCATGCTAGATATATCATAGGCGGTTCCCAAACAGAAAATATAGTTTATTCCTTTTTCAACCATACTTTCACTTTCCATGGCTAGTGATGTCTACTACACAACTTTATTCTTGTAGACACATGTTGGGCCTCCAAGCGCAGAGTTTTGTAGGACAGTAGCAATTTTCCCTCAAGTGGATGACCTAAGGTTTATCAATCCATGGGAGGTGTAGGATGAAGATGGTCTCTCTCAAACAACCCTGCAACCAAATACAAGAAATCTCTTGTGTCCCCAACACACCCAATACAATGGAAAATTGTATAGGTGCACTAGTTCGGCGAAGAGATGGTGATAGAAGTGTAATATTGATGGTAGAAATATATTTTTGTAATCTAAATAAATAAAAACAGCAAGGTAGCAAATAGTAAACAGGCACAAAAACGTTATTGCAATGCTTAAAAATGAGGCCTAGGGTCTGTACTTTCGCTAGTGCAACCTCTCAACAATGCTAACATAGTTGGATCATATGATTATCCCACAAAGTGCAATAAAGAATCACTCCCAAGTTCCTATTAGCGGAGAACAAAAGATAGGAATTGTTTGTAGGGCACGAAACTACCACAAAGTTATTCTTTCCGTTCGATCTATTCAAGAGTTCATACTAAAATAACACAAAGCTATTTTTCCGTTCGATCTATCCTAGAGTTCGTACTAGAATAACACCAAAGCAAAGTCATATTCATAATACTCAATCCACACAAAGAACTATAAAGAGACCCCAAAGTCTCCGTCGGAGAAAAACGTGCATCAACCCCTATGCATAGATTATCCCAATATCACCGCGGGAATCCGCGAGTTGAATGCCATAACACATATCAAGTGAATCAATAGGATACGTCATTGTCACCTCAAGTATTCATATTGCAAGACATATACCATGTGTTCTCATCTCTGAATATTCAATCCGACAAAACAAAACTTTGAAGGGTAAAGATTTAATCCATCATAACAAGAATATAGAGGGGAGAAACATCATATGATCCGACTATATTAACAAAGCCCATGATGTAGATCACGAGAGAGAGGGATAAAACACATAGCTACCAGTACAAACCCTCAGCCTCGAGGGTGGACTACTCCCTCCTCATCGTGGTGGCTGCCGGGATGATGAAGATGGCCACCAGAGATGATTCCCCCCTCTGGTAGGGTGCCGGAAAGGGTCTAGATTGGTTTTCGGTGGCTACAGAGCCTTGCGGCAGCGGAACTTCTGATCTAGGGTAAACCCGAAGGGTTTCAGAATATTTGGGAATTTATAGTGCAAAGAAGGGGTGCGGGAGGCCACCGAGGTGAGCACAACCCACATGGGCGCGCCAGGGGGGCTTGGTGCTGCCCATATTCAACTGGACGTATGTGCCTAGATCTTTCCTCACCACATGATGCTTGCCAAAGGAGAAAATAAAAGGAATAGAGAGAAAAACTTTAACTCTTTGCATAAAAGTAAATACTGAAAAGTAAAAGATAGGCCATTCGCAGAGGGAAGCAGAGGTTGCCATGCGCTTATTTGTTTGTATGCTCAATCCCTTAGTGCAAAAGAACGTCATGTTACATTGCCCCTTAAGATGACAACCTTTATTATGCAGTCTGTCGTTTTTATGCTTTGTCATCCAAGTTCGTGCAACGCTCAATTTTCTCTTACACTAAACGATCTCACACTTTTAGAAGCAATTTTTATTGCCTTTTTTGCACCGATGACAACATACTTGAGGGATCTTGCTCAATCACTAGGTAGGTATGTTGGACACTTGAAAAAGATTTGGGTTTAAGGGTTTTTGGATGCACAAGTAGTATCTCTACTTAGTGCGAAATTTTTGGCTAGCAAAGATAGGGGAAAGCACCACATGTTGAAGGATCTATGATAATATGACTTCTATGTGAATATGAACAAACATAAACCATTACGTTGTCTTCCTTGTCCAATGTCAAAATTTTTGGCATATAATATTTTGATGGGGGCTCACAATCAGAAAAGATTTCCATGATAGTGTATTTACATGTGAAAGTTCTCTTCCTTATACTAATTATTCGTGAATTGCTTGTATGACCAAAATTGTGATTGTCAAGCCTCAAAAGATTTCACTTTCTAAACCCAATGTGAAGCTACCACTAGGCATGATATGATTTCAAATTCATGACATTCAATTTATTCAACAATTTACTCATAGGATATAAGTGAAGCACAAGAGTAAATGACCAACTACTCCAAAAAGATATAAGTGAAGATCAATCGAGTAGTTAAGTAAATACATAGCTATGTGAGGGCTCTCTCTTATTTAAAACTTTCATATATAAGTACTTTATTAAAACAGCAAGAAAAACAAAACAAAATAACATTTCAAGGATAGCACACATCATGTGAAGAAGCAAAAACTTAGGCTCAACCGATACTAACTGATAATTGTTGAAGAAGAAAGGTGGGATGCCTACCGGGGCATCCCCAAGCTTAGATGCCTGAGACTTCTTGAAATATTATCTTGGGGTGCCTTGGGCATCCCCAAGCTTGAGCTTTTGTGTCCCCTTAATTCCTCTCATATCACAGTTTCCTAAATCTCAAAAGCTTCATCCACACAAAACTCAACAAGAACTCGTGAGATAAGTTAGTATAAACCAATGCAAAAACTTTATCATTCTCTACTGTAGCAAATCACTAAAATTATTATTCAACATTGCCTACTAAATTCCTCTGCATATTTAATACTCCTATCCTCAAATAGAATCATTAAACAAGCAAACATATGCAAACAATGCAAACATAACAGCAATCTGCCAAAACAGCACAATCTGTAAAGAATGCAAGAGTATCAATACTTATTCAACTCCAAACATTATGAAATTATACCACACTGTAGAAAATTTATCAGAGCTTATTATGCAAAAGGTTTCAACATTTTATCACATTCTGACCTTTTTAGGGAATTTTTGCAACATCGATAAACTTTCCGTTTTCAAACAGCAACATGTATACTTGCAAGATAAGCATGGCAAAGGCTATCAATGCCACTTTTATTGAAATAAAAGATGAAAAACATTATTCTAAATAACAGCAAGGAAATCCTAACAAAATAAATTGATGCTCCAAGTAAAACTCATATCATGTGACGAATGAAAACATAGCTCCGAGTGAGGTTACCGACAATGTTGGAGACGAAAGAGGGGATGCCTTCCGGGGCATCCCCAAGCTTAGTTGCTTGGATCTTCCTTGAGTATTTTCTTCGAGGTGCCTTGGGCACCCCCAAGCTTAGGGTATTGTCACTCCTTATTCTCCTCATATCGATATCTCACCCAAAACTTGAAAACTTCAATCACGCAAAACTTAACAAAACTTTGTGAGATAGGTTAGTATGATAAAGAGCAAGCCATTTCACTTTGGTACTGTCGAAGACAAGATTCATAATTGTTCTCACACAATGCCTACTGTAGCATATCATTTCTATAATTTATATTGAGCAATATAAGCCATAGAAACTAGAAAATAAGCAAACTATGCATTGGAAAACAGAATCTGTCAAAAACAGAACAGTCTGTAATGATCTGGATAACTACCATACTTATGCTACTCCAAAAATTATGAATTTTTTTTTAACACGTGATAAATTTGTATATTAAACTTCTTAAAAAAGAATCAACTCCAAAGCACTCTTCTGTTAAAAATGGGACCCATTTTCGTGAGCGCAAAGTTTCTGATTTTCAGCAGGGTCAAATCAACTATCACCCAACATGATCCCAAAGGCTTTACTTGGCACTATTGAAACAAAGCAATAAAACATGATCAATACAGTAGCATAATAATGTTACACACAAAAACATTAGGTAAAGTGTTGGGTTGTCTCCCAACAAGCGCTTTTCTTTTATGCCTTTTAGCTAGGCATGATGATTTCAATGATGCTCACATAAAAGATAAGAATTGAAACGTAACAAGAGCATCATGAATCACATGGCAGGCACATTTAAGTCTAACCCACTTCCTATGCATAGAGATTTTGTGCGCAAAGAAATTATGGGAACACGAATCAACTAGCATAGGAAGGCAAAACAAGCAAAACTTCAAGATTTTCAACACATAGAGAGGAAACTTGATATTATTGCAATATGTAAAAGCATATGTTCCTCTCTCATAGCAATTTTCAGTAGCATCATGAATGAATTCAACAATATAACTATCACATAGAGCATTATTTTCATGACACAAAAGCATATAAACTTATTACTCTCCACATAAGAAAATTTCTTCTCATTATTAGTAGTGGGAGCAAACTCAACACAATAACTATCATGAGAGTGAAAAATTAAAAGCATGATGACAAGTTTCATGGTTATCATTATTCAACATAGCATACATGTCATCACCATAATCATCATATATAGGAACTTTGTTGTCATAATCAATTGCAACCTCCTCCAAAATAGGGGATTCATCATTAAATAAAGTCATGACCTCTCCAAATCCACTTTCATCAATATAATCATCATAAATAGGAGGCATGCATTCATCATAATAAATTTTCTCATCAAAACTTGGGGGACTAAAAATATCATCTTCATCAAACATAGCATCCCCAAGCTTATGGCTTTGCATATCATTAGCCTCATGGATATTCAAAGAATTCATACTAACAACATTGCAATCATGTTCATCATTTATACCAAACATTCTATTGAATTCTTCTTCTATCAATTGAGCACAGTTTTCCTTTCCATCATTTTCAAGAAAGATATTATAAAGATGATCAATACTATGATGCAACCTCAAATCCATTTTTTATAGTTTTCTTTTATAAACCAAACTAGTGATAAAACAATAAACTAAAAGATTCAATTGCAAGATATAAAGATATACCTTCATGCACTCACCTCCCCGGCAACGGCGCCAGAAAAGAGCTTGATGTCTACTACGCAACTTTATTCTTGTAGACACGTGTTGGGCCTCCAAGCGCATAGTTTTGTAGGACAGTAGCAATTTTCCCTCAAGTGGGTGACCTAAGGTTTATCAATCCGTGAGAGGTGTAGGATGAAGATGGTCTCTCTCAAACAACCCTGCAACCAAATACAAGAAATCTCTTGTGTCCCCAACACACCCAATACAATGGCAATTTGTATAGGTGCACTAGTTCGGCGAAGAGATGGTGATAGAAGTGTAGTATTGATGGTATAAATATATTTTTATAATCTGAATAAATAAAAGCAGCAAGGTAGCAAATAGTAAATGGGCACAAAAATGGTATTGCAATGCTTAAAAATGAGGCCTAGGGTCCGTACTTTCGCTAGTGCAACCTCTCAACAATGCTAACATAGTTGGATCATATGATTATCCCACAAAGTGCAATAAAGAATCACTCCCGAGTTCCTATTAGCGGAGAACAAAAGATAGGAATTTTTTTGTAGGGCGCGAAACTACCTCAAAGCTATTCTTTCCATTCAATCTATTCAAGAGTTCGTACTAAAATAATACAAAGCTATTTTTCCGTTCGATCTATCCTAGAGTTCGTACTAGAATAACACCAAAGCAAATTCATATTCATAATACTCAATCCACACAAAGAACTGTAAAGAGACCCCAAAGTTTCCGTCGGAGAAAAACATGCATCAACCCCTATGCATAGATTACCCCAATATCACCGCGGGAATCCGCGAGTTCAATGCCATAACACATATCAAGTGAATCAATAGGATACCTCATTGTCACCTCAAGTATTCATATTGCAAGATATATATCATGTGTTCTCATCTCTGAATATTCAGTCCGACAAGACAAAGATTTGAAGGGTAAAGATTCAATTCATCATAACAAGAATATAGAGGGGAGAAACATCACATGATCCGACTATATTAACAAAGCCCATGATGAGATCACGAGAGAGAGAGAGAGAGAGATCAAACACATGGCTACTGGTACAAACCCTCAGCCCCAAGGGTGGACTACTCCTCCTCATCGTGGTGGCCGCCGGGATGATGAAGATGGCCACCGGAGATGATTCCCCCCTCCGGCAGGGTGCCGGAAAGGGTCTAGATTAGTTTTTTGGTGGCTACAGAGCCTTGTGGCGGTGGAACTTTTGATCTAGGGTAACCCCGAAGGGTTTCGGAATATTTGGGAATATATATTCCAAAGAAGGGGTGCCGGAGGCCACCGAGGTGGGCACAACCCACCTGGGCGCGCCAGGGGGGCCTGGCGCGACCTGGTGGGTTGTGCCCCCCTTGGGGCACCCCCAGGTGCTTCTTTGGCCCATCGGGAGTCTTCTGGCCCATAAACAATCTCCGTGGAGTTTCGCGGTGTTTGGACTCCGTTTGATATTGATTTCCTGCGATGTAAAAAACAAGCAAAAACCAGCAACTGGCACTAGGCACTGGGTCAATAGGTTAGTGCCAAAAAATGATATAAAGTTGCTTTAAAATGATTGTAAAACACTCAAGAATGATAATATACTGGCATGAATACTTCATAAATTATAGATACGTTGGAGACGTATCAGCTAGCCTTATCGACGAGTGCCTTCCATACCAACACTTTCCAAGGAATTTATTATTTGACAACATAAAGTAAATTCATTTTTCATTTCGGGATTGGGCATCCATAATCCCTTTGTCGTACTCTCGTGCAATGACAAGTGAAAAAACACTCATTTTGAGAATAACACATCTAGCATGGAAATATATTAGCCACCCCCTACCGTTCCATGAGCGGTACGAGCACACAAAAGAGAAGTTTACTTTGAAAATTAGAGATGGCACATACAAATTTGCTTAGAACGGCAAAAGAATACCGCATATAGGTAGGTATAGTGGACTCATGTGGCAAAACTGGTTTAAAGGATTTTGGATGCACAAATAGTGATCATACTTAGTGCAAATGAAGGCTAGCAAAAGATTGAGAAGCATCCAACCAAGAAACGAAAAATCTCATAAGCGAGCATTAAGCATAACTAACACCGAATAATGCACCACAAGTAGGATGTAATTTCATTGCATAAATATTGACTTTCGTGCTTGCATAGGGAATCACAAACCTTAACACCAATATTCTTACTAAAGCATAATTACTCATCAACATGACTCACATATCACTATTATCATATCTCAAAACTATTACAAAGAATCAAGTTTATTTTGTCCAATGATCTTCATGAAAGTTTTTATTATATCCTCCTTGTGTATCTATCACTTTGGGACTAGTTTCATAAGTTGCTTTTAATAAGCTCAAACAAATATATGTGAAGAACATGAGCATCAAATTTCTTTCTCTCAAAATAATTTAAGTGAAGCAAGAGAGAATTTCTTATTTTTTTACTAACTCTCAAATAAATCTAAGTGAAGCATGAGAGCATTTATTCAAAAATAAGAAAGCACACCGTGCTCAAAAAGATATTAGTGAAGCACTAGAGCAATTCCATAGCTCATAAAGATTTAAGTGAAGCATAGAGAGCAATTCTAAAAAGTCATGGCATAATTCTCTCTTAAATAGGTGTGTCCAGCAAGGATTCAATATTTAAAATAAAAATCAAAACAAGAAAAGACTCATATCATACAAGACGCTCCAAGCAAAACTCATAATATGTGACGAATAAAAATATAGCTCCAAGTAAAATACCGATGGTTGTTAGAAGAAAGAGGGGATGCCACTCGGGGGCATCCCCAAGCTTAGTTGCTTGATAATTCCTGAATATTATCTTGGGGTGCGATGGGCATCCCCAAACTTAGCCTTTTGCTAATCCTTATTCCTTCATCCATCGTAATATCACCCAAAACTTGAAAACTTCAATCACACAAAACTCAACAAAACCTTCGTGAGATCCGTTAGTATAAGAAAGCAAATCACTACTATAAGTACTGTTGCAAACCGATCATATTTTATTTTTGCATTATATCTACTGTATTCCAACTTTTATATGGCAAAACTCTTAAAAGAAAACCATAGAATCATCAAAACAAGCAGACAACACAAAGAAAACAGAATCTGTCAAAAACAGGACAATCTGTAGCAATATGGATATTTCGAATACTTCTATAACTCCAAAAATTCTGAAAAATTAGAAAACGTAGGCAATTTGTATATAAATCTTGTGTAACAAATTCAGAATTTTATCGTGCTTATGTGATTTTTAACAATTCTGTGACTGGCGCGCTAAGTTTCTGTTTTTTCAACAAGATCAAATCAACTATCGCCCAACATGATCCCAAAGGCTTTGCTTGGCACAAAAACTAACTAAAACACAAAAAACACAATCATAACAGTAGAATAATTGTGCAAACATTCAATAACATAAAGAAAAAGACAAAAAATAAATTTTATTCATTGGGTTGCCTCCCAACAAGCGCTATCATTTTTGGCCCTTAGCTAGGCATAATGCAAAGGATCTATGTGCTGTCATCTTTGTTTCTAGATCCATACGATGCCCTCATGATTGATTCATACGGTGGCTTAATTCTAGTTCTAGGGAAGTGTTCCGTACCCTTCCTTAGTGGAAATTGAAATTTAATATTGCCTTCTTACAAATCAATCACGGCACCAATAATACGTAAAAAGGTCTACCAAGTATAATTGCACAAGACGGATTGCAATCAATATCAAGAACAATAAAATCTATGGGCACATAATTCCTATTTGCAAGAATAATAACATCATTAATTCTTCCCATAGGCTTTTTAATAGTAGAATCCGCCAAGTGCAAATTTAAAGAGCATTCTTCAATATTGGTAAGACCAAGCACATCACATAAAGATTTTGGAATTGTAGAAACACTAGCACCCAAGTCACATAAAGCAAAGCACTCATAATTTTTGATCTTGACTTTGATAGTAGGTTCCAATTCATCATGTAATTTTCTAGGAATTGAAACCTCTAATTCCAATTTTTCTCCTAAAGCTTTCGTCATAGCATCAACAATATGTTTAGTAAAAGCTTTATTTTGTTCATAAGCATGGGGTGAATTTATCATGGATTGCAACAAAGAAATACAATCAATCAAAGAGAAACAATCATAATTAAAGTCTTTGTAATCTAAAAGAGTGGGCACATCACTAGTTAAAGTTTCGACCTCTTCCAACCAACTTTTATAAATTTTCTCAACAAGATTTTCACCCTCCGAATTATCGCGGCGCCTTCTAGCTAAAGTTGACTCTTCTTCAATCCCTTTTGTTACCAATCTTAATTTTAATAAACAAAGAATGAATAGAAGAAACACCAATCATTTTAAGATCTTCATCACTTTTATGAAAGCAAACGCTCTTTCCAAAAATTCTCTTCTAGCTCTAAGCATAGCGGTTCTTTTCTTACTTTCATCCATAGAAACATAAAGACACGTAATTGATTCCTCAACCTTAGGCACAAAAATTTTCACCTTGAGATTTTCTACATCATGAGAAATTCTATCAATACTTCTAGACATATCATCAATCTTATTCAGCTTTTCTTCTATTGTAGCATTGAAAACTTTTTGGGTATTGATAAATTCTTTAATATTATTCTCAAGATCAGAGGTGTTCCTATTATTATTATAGGAAGGATTACCATAGGAATTACCATAATTATTAGAGGAATTACTAGGAAAAGGCCTAGGATTAAAATTACCTCTATAAGCATTGTTATTGAAATTGTTTCGCGAGATCAAATTCACATCTATGGCATCACTATTTTGCTCAATCAAAGTAGACAAAGGCACATCATTAAAATCAATAGGAGCACTTTTATTAGCAACCAATTTCATAAGAGCATCAACTTCTTCACTCAAAGAAGAAATTTCTTCAACCGAATTAACTTTTTTGCTAGTAGGAGCTCTTTCGGTATGCCATTGTGAATAATTTGCCATAATATTATCAAGAAATTTGGTGGCTTCACCCAAAGTAATATCCATAAAAGTGCCACCTGCGGCGGAGTCCAAAAGATTACAAGAAACAAAATTCAACCCCGCATAAATTTTTTGTATGATCATCCAAAGATTTCAACCGTGAGTAGGACAATTTCATAGCATCAATTTCATTCTTTCCCAAGATTGTGCAACATGTTCGTCCTCAGGTTGCTTAAAATTCATGATTTGCGTCCTAAGGGAAATAATTTTCGTGGGCGGAAAATACTTAGTAATAAAGGCATCCTTGCACTTATCCCAAGAATCTATACTATTGCGAGGCAAAGAAGAAAACCAAATTTTTACACGATCTCGCAAAGAAAACGGAAATAATTTAAACTTCACAATATCATTGTCCACATATTTTTTATTTTGCATGTCGCATAATTCCACGAATGTGTTAAGATGGGACGTGGCATCCTCATTAGGAGTACCAGAAAATTGATCTTTCATAACATGAATCAGCAAAGCGGCATTAATATCATAAGACTTTGCACTAGTGTCGGGAGGAGCAATCGGAGTGCTAATAAAATCATTGTTGTTGGTATTGGATAAATCACACAACTTGGTGTTCTCTTGAGTCATTGTGACTACGCAACAAGATTGCACTCAAAAACAGATCTGACGAAAAAAACGGCGAACGAAAAAGAGGGCGAATAAAACGGCAATTTTTGTGAAGTGGGGGAGAGGAAAACGAGAGGCAAATAATGTAAATTGAAAGGAGATGAGATTTGTGATTAGGAACCTGGTAGATGTTGATAATGTATCCCTAGCAACGGCGCCAGAAATTCCTTTTGATGTCTGCTTGAACTACGTCGGTATTTCCCCAAAGAGGAAGGGATGATGCAGTACAACAACGGTGTGTATTTCCCTCAGTGATGAGACCAAGGTTATCGAACCAGTAGGAGAACCACTCAACACCACGTAAACAGCTCTTGCACACAAAGAACAAATACTTGCAACCCGACGTAAGAGAGGCGTTGTCAATCCCTCACGTGTAAAAAGATGGGTAAAATTGTAGTAGATTGGATAAATAGATCTCGTGGGAACGCGAGATAAAAAATAACAATAAATTGCAGCAAGGTATTTTTGTATTTTTGGTTTAATAGAACTGAAAATAAAAGCAAATAAAAATAGATCATGAAGGAAAATATAATAAAGAAGAGACCCGGGGCCGTAGATTTCACTAGTGGCTTCTCTCGAGAAAAATAGCATACGGTGGGTAAACAAATTACTGTTGGGCAATTGATAGAACTTCAAATAATCATGACGATATCCAGGCAATGATCATTATATAGGCATCACGTCCAAGATTAGTAGACCGACTCCTGCTTGCATCTACTACTATTACTCCACACATCGACCGCTATCCAGCCTGCATCTAGTGTATTAAGTTCATGGAGAAACGGAGTAATGCAATAAGAACGATGACATGATGTAGAAAAGATCTATTTATGTAGAATAGACCCCATCTTGTTATCCTTAATAGCAACGATACATACGTGTCGGTTCCCCTTCTGTCACTGGGATCAAGCACCGTAAGATCGAACCCATCACAAAGCACCTCTTCCCATGGCAAGAAAAATTGATCTAGTTGGCCTAACTAAACCAAAGATTCAAAGAAGAAATACGAGGCTATAAGTAATCATGCATAGAAGAGATTAAAAGACTCAAATAACTTTCATGGATAAAAACATAGATCTGATCATAAATTCAAAGTTCATCGGATCCCAACAAACACACCGCAAAAAGAGTTAGATCAAATAGATCTCCAAGAGACCACTGTATTGAGAATCAAAAGAGAGAGAGGAGGCCATCTAGCTACTAACTACGAACCCGTAGGTCTACAATGAACTACTCACGCATCATTGGAGAGGCACCAATGAGGATGATGGACCCCTCCGTGATGGTGTCTAGATTGGATCTGGTTGTTCTGGAACTTGCGGTGACTGGAATTGATTTTTGTCGACTCCCCTAGGGTTTCTGGAATATTGGGGTATTTATAGAGCAAAGAGGCGGTGCGGGAGGCCACCGAGGTGGGCACAACCCACCTGGGCGCGCCTAGGCCCCCAGGCGCGCCCTGGTGGGTTGTGCCCCCTTCGGGGCACCCCCCCAGGTGCTTCTCTGGCCCATCTGGTGTCTTCTGGTCCAAAAAATCCACAAAAAGTTTCGCTGCATTTGGACTCCGTTTGGTATTGATTTCCTGCGATGTAAAAAACAAGCAGAAAACAGCAACTAGCACTAGGCACTATGTCAATAGGTTTGTCCCAAAAAATGATATAAAGTTGCTATAAAATGATTGTAAAACATCCAAGAATGATAATATAACAGCATGGAACAATAAAAAATTATATACGTTTGTGTCGGTGTACAAAAGTAGGGGTCCCTTTTTGCACCCCTTTACTTGTGCGCAGGCAGTCGCAGCCCCACGCCCCTGGCCACCCTTGGCAGGGCAGAAGAAGCAAAACCACAAGACAACCAGAGCAACGCCAAGACGGAAACACAAGGAGTAGAAGGGCGAGGTGGACTCCCCCGGCAAGGCCCTTGCCGAGGCAGCCTCCGCAGCCCCGACAAGAGCCTTGCCGGGGCAACTTGCCCAACGCCGACAGAGCGCGCCACCCTTGAGCCCAAGGGTTCCAACACCATCAACCACATTGGGACCAAGGCTCGGGAGGCACCTCCATGGTGGCATGTAGATCTTTGTGAAGATCATAAGCACACAAGATCAGATGAGGACCAGAAGACGACGATCCTCGGCAGGATCCTTGCCAAGGAAATCCATGAGACCCCCGGCAAGATCCTTGCCGGGGACGACCGCGATGCCATGGCAAGACCCCTGCTGGGGCCCCGACAAGCCCCTTGCCGAGGACACCTGCGGGGCCACAGTCAGGCCCACGTCTGCCAAGACTCCACCGCCGTTCCCATACAGCTGCCAGCCCAACCAGCTGGGCAGGCACCTGCGTGGCGACGCGCGGCCTCCAGGCCAACTCAGCAAGCACCTACGTGGTGGCATGCAGATCTTCGTGAAGACTCTGCCATCGCGCCAGCCCAGCAGCCAGCCAACGTGGCGCTATGATGCCTCATCAGCTCGGACGCGTGCTGGAGCTAGGCGAGGCGGCGACAGCTGGGACGAGCCTCCTCGCCCTCCCCGATAAAGCAAGAAGGGCACGTCGGCAGCGCATTAAATGCGTTTGTCCGATAGTGCCAGAGGATAGACTTAACCACTGTATACCTTTCCACCTCCTGTGTGCCACTGTGGTGACCCCTTTTGTCCATAAAAGGAGGCCCGAGGCGTACTGGAGAAGGATCCGGATCTGTTGGACTACGCACGCACCACGGCTAGTTCAAGAGCTCAAGAACACTCAAATATACACCAAAGCAGGACTAGGGTATTACGCATCCTTGCGGCTCGAACCTGGGTAAACGATCTTTGTGCTGGCTACCAGACCCGCTCTTTGCACAACCCCGCGCCCGCCAACCGTAGAAGGGATCCCAGTGATTCCATAGGTGTCGTTTCCACCGACATCTTTGGTGTGCCAGGTAGGGGGCGCGCAGTTGTGGAAATCTGGTCTGGTTGGAGCAGCAGCTTCATCATGGTCGTCACTCCAAGGAAGAAGACGACCAACAAGCGGCATCATCGGCGGGTGCAGTGAACGCTCAGCAGCGGCAGAAAAGTTAAGTCATGCAAAACTTTGAATAAATTCCTATATGTATAAGGTTATTCTCCTCGGAGATCGTGCTCTTTGTATGGAAAACCTGTACGCAATGGGGCCCTTCCGCTATTGGCAACGCCTTTGCCCTGTTTCGAGTCCGCTCAACAGTTCGAACGGCCGCGTCGAAATCGGTGGGGTGGCCTTCCGCTATTGGCAACGCTCTCGTTCTGTCTCGAGTCCGCTCGACGGTTCGAGCGGCCGTGTTGAAAGCGGTAAGGTGGCTTGCCTGGCAGCAAGCACACCCGGCAGGTTATCAGGGATCCGTCCTAGAGGCGCCGCGGCTTGGGTTTACGCGCCGGCAAGCCTACCCAATTAACGTAGGGTGGACATACAAAGAGAGATCAAACAGGAAAATAACATGCATCGTTTCAAAGTATTGCGGAGTTATATTACATCAATTGTTGCTGCGGTTCTAACTAAAGATAAAAAATGTCTTGGTCTTGAACTCGCAGCGGCGATAAGGAACGGGGTGCCTAGTCCCGGCGCTGGCCCTCTATCCTCCGAACTCCGTCGACACGGCTGATGATGGGCTCGATACGCTCCTCGAGCGCCATGAGGTCCACACCCTCCGGCAAGCTCTCCAGCGCGGTGTCGAAGTTGAGGTTGGGGTTCCAGTACGCCACCTTGGTGAGGACCTTGGTCTTGGCACCCCGGCAAAGCCTCCGGGCCTCATTTGCCAGAGAGGTCGCCCTGTTGGAGCGGAACTGCTCCAGAGATCCAAGAACGCCCTCAAAGAATAGGGTCAGTTTGGCATTGGGACTCACGTTCGGTTCCGGGGCGTACCTCACATTCGGCATCCCCATGGTAGCCAGCTGCGTGGTGATCCTGCCGGCGACGTCGGCGAGGCAGCTGATCCAGAGGTTTTCGCCCTTCACCAAATCCTCGTGGTTGGCGGCGTCATTCCTCCGCAGCTGCCTCTCGGCCTCCAGTTCTTTGGTCAGGGTCTCCTCCCGGACCCTGACCTCCGAAAGCGTCCCCTCAAGACCCTCCAGCTTCAGCTTTAGGTCTTTGATGGAGTCGTTGGCCTTGGAGAGCTGCTCAGCCTTTCCGAGGACTGCAGCCTGCGCCTCAACCAGAGCACCGTTGAACGTATCCTTCTCCTTCGCCAGCTTCAGGGCCTGTTCCTTCAGCCCATCTCGCTCCACCTCTAGCTCTTTCACCTTGCCGGCATGGACCAGAGCTTGGGCATTGAGCGCCTACTTGTGCTTCTGCTCTAGCTCCTGGGTCCGCTGCGCGACGAGCTTCCCGATCTCTTCATCCTTGCCGGGAGTGTGAAGGCGAGCGCCCCCTCACGAGCGGCAAGATCCTCCTCCTGGGAGTTCAGTTCGGCCTGGTGCTGCTGCCGAGTGGCCTCGTCCTTGGCGGCCTGTTCCCTCGCCACCTCCTGGGCCTTCTCGATGTCGGCCTGCTTCATGACAAGCTCCAACTTGCGCTTGGCCAGCAGGTCCTGGGCAACCTTCAGCTCCTCATGGGCTTGGCGAAACCAAGCTTGCGTCTCGGCGACGTGCCCCGCGAGATCCACCTCCGCCTTGTCCACCACTGTCATCCTGGACTTTTCCTTGTCCAGGCAGGCACGGTGAAGCGCCTGGAGCTTCTAGAAGTTGGCGCTCATGGCCCGAAGGAGCTCCTCCTCCTGGGAACCGCCGCCACCGGTGCTTGGCTCGTCAACAACCTCAAGCCCGACAGCGGCGAGCACCTCGTCGTCGAACACCTCCCCCTCGGTGGGCGCCCTTGTGCTCGCCGTCCCTGGGAGGTGGACGAACATATCGTCGCTCACCTTTAGGTACTTGCCTGAGCCGGAGGTAGCAGAGGAGGAAGGCTAGTCATCAACCATCCCCTCCTCAGTGGCGGCCTTGCCGGCCTCTCCGGCAGGACCCTTGCCGGCCTCCTCGGCAGTGGCCTTGCCGGCCTCCTCGGCGGGCCCCTTGGCGGCATCCTCAGCAGCGGTCTTGGCGGCCTCCTCGGCGGCGATCTTGTCGGCCTCGGCGTCTCTGGCGACTTCCTCGATGACAGCCTCGATGTCCTCCTGGTCCGCCGAGGAAGGGCCTGGACACCAAGAAAGGGAATGAGGCGGAGCCAAGGTCAAGGCCCAAGAAGAAGAAGGAAGAACAGGGACGGGAAGTGAGCAAGCTTACCTACACCGGGCTGGGAAGAAGTGGCGCCCTCCTCGCCAATGTTCGTTGCGGGGGTGGAACCACCGGCACCCAAGTTCGTCTCCTCCTCCTCCTTCATGGGCGTGGGCTCGGTGGTGGATGCCCTTGCCGGGGACGCCCCTCAGGGCGGCGTAGTTGATAGGGGCGGCATGTTGGGGGTAGCCCTCGGCGGCTCCTCCTGCTACCGTTCTTCTCCTGCAAACCCGACAAGATCAGCATCAAAGATTCACACCCCAAAGTTCATCAATGGAGGAGTGAGTGATGGACTCACGCTGGGGGCTGAAGCGGGGGCTGCGTCGAGGGCTGTTCTCCGAGCTTCTCTCTACCACCAGCGGCATACTCGAAGTACCCGCCGGGGGCTTGTCGCCCGTTGAGGCCTTGGCCTTCTTTGTCACCCTCTGCGCCAGCGTCTCCGTTTCCCTGTGAAGACAACATCAGGTCAAGGAAAGATGACACAGGGGTAAAGTCAGAGGATAATGCGGGGGGGTGAGATACTTACTCTTCCTCCACCTCCTCCTCCACTGGCTTCCTCTTCCTCCTTGGGCTGAGAGACCCAAAATCGAAGACGACCTCTGTGTCGACATCTGCGGGAGGAGGGGAAGGAGGTGGGGTCCGGCGACGCTTGGACGAAGAAGAGGCAGTCGCCTTCTTCTTCGCCACCGGGACCTTCACCGCCTTCTTCGCTGCCGTGGCCCTCATCTGGCGCACGGACTGCTCCTGGACCTGTTGCCGCTGCGCGGTCCTGCCGGTCCGGACCGGCTCGCCGGAGCCAGCTCGGCACAGGACGCGTCTTTTCCCCACGGCCGGAGGATCGACGGCCTCGGGCTCTTCCTCGGTCGACTCCTCGTCCACATCTTCAACTAGGGGGGCCTCGGCGTTAGCGTCGCTAGCCTCCCCGGCAAACTCCGCCCACTGGGCGAGCTCTTTCTCCTCCGCGGCCGAGTCAACCTCGTCCTCCACATGGCCAGCGCTGCCGGCCTCCCGGGCAAGCGCTGCCTCCGCCGCCCTGGCGGCAATATAATCCAGCTCCTCTTTGGTGTTGTCCTGAATAAGCAGTGGCTCTTCGTGGACATACTTCTCCGACAGGTTGTCGAAGAACTCCTGCACCCGCTCCACCTCCGGCTCGGCCCAACTTGGGTCCAGGCCGTTTGCGTTGAAGTCCGGCATCATGGCGATGATGTCGGTTTGGCGAGAATTGTTGCTCAGCGGGACCACTCCCGCCGGCAACCCAAACAAAGGCCCTTTGACGGCCTTGCCGGCTTTCGCAGCCTTGCCGCTCCTCTCCGCCCTGCCATCGCTGTTCACGTCAAGTTGAAAAAGCCTCTGGCAGAAATGGGCGTGCCCCATCACCGCGAAGTTGTGCTTCAGGCCAGGGCGAAGCCTCATAATGTCAGCCGCATTCTGGAAAAGCCAAGCCGGCCTCCCCTTGTTGTGCAGTAGGGCGATTCGGCGTCGGATGAAATCCTCCCCAATCATCTCAAGGGTGAGCCCGTCCTCAGCGAGGCGGTGGATCCTGGTGGTGGCAATCGTGAGCTTCTCATCATTGACACCGACGTCACTCCAATCCTTACAGCGGACTGGTGGACTCTAGCGAACTTGGCAGAACTCATGCAGATCCTTCTCCTCGATCCATAACCACCGGCTCCGCCACTCCTCCCACCTCTCCTTCTGGGCACCCTCCGGATACGTCCCCTTCTCCTGGGTCCGTGAGATCCAGGTGACGCACCCAGAGATGGCACCCCCCGCCTAGATGCGGGGATAGAAGTAGTGGCGGAAGAGCGCCGTACTAGGGAGCACGCTGGCGAAGCCCTTGCAGAGATGAGCGAAGAAAGCCATGCACGCCACCGCATTTGGTGTGAAATCAAGGAGATGGAAGCCATAGGTGTGCATGACATCATTGAAGAAATCGGAAAAAGGGGGCAAAGCCCGCAGCAGAAGTAGTCAACGAAGAACGGGTACCGATTCGGGCCGGCCTTGGCGAAATTGGCAGGGATGATGTGCGTGGCCGAATGGCCCGTCGTCTTCCTCCCCCACAAAGGCCTGAAGTAATCCCTGAGGTGGACTGCATCGACCGTCGGGGGGAAGTAGGCAAGTTGCGTCCGGAGCACCGCCAGCTCACTCTCCGGCACCCCCTTCTCCCCGACGTCCTCCGCCACTCCCTTGCCTCTGCTGGATTTGGGCGCCATGGCGACCAGGGAAGAGGTGAGGATGAGGGCAATGAGGGTGCGGCGGCACAGAGGCGGGAGCTTCGAATCTTTTGCCTGAGGAAGAAGAGAGGAACGGCGGTTCCGAGATTGGAAGAAGCACAGAGGGTAAATGAGCGGCGCGCGTGCAGTTTTTTCCTCTTTATGGGGAAGGCGTGGGCCGCCTCTTTACCATTTACTACGATGTGACGCATGAGGGAAGCAACTGCCCCACGCATGTCCCCCACGTCACACACAACCCCCACGTCACGCATTCAACACGGGTCGTGGGAAAGCGCAGCGGGGGGGAGTTACTGCGGTAAAAAAACTCCGCCGCACGCGCGCCCGCGCACCATTCTGGGCCTGGCCCAATAACGCTCTATGCTTTTATGTCGCCCAGGCCCGGGGGCTCCTGTCGGTGTACAAAAGTAGGGGTCCCTTTTTGCACCCCTTTACTTGTGCGCGGGCAGTCGCAGCCCCACGCCCCTGGCCACCCTTGGTGGGGCAGAAGAAGCAAAACCACAAGACAACCAGAGCAACGCCAAGACGGAAACACAAGGAGCAGAAGGGTGAGGTGGACTCCCCGGGCAAGGCCCTTGCCGGGGCAACTTGCCCAACGCCAGCAGAGCGCGCCACCCTTGAGCCCAAGGGTTCCAACACCATCAACCACATTGGGACCAAGGCTCGGGAGGCACCTCCATGGTGGCATGCAGATCTTTGTGAAGATCATAAGCACACAAGATCAGATGAGGACCAGAATACGACGATCCTCGGCAGGATTGAGGGAGTCCTGGATTAGGGGGTCCTCGGATAGCCGGACTGTTGGACTATGAAGATACAAGATTGAAGACTTCGTCCCGTGTCCGGATGGGACTCTCCTTGGCGTGGAAGGCAAGCTTGGCAATACGGATATGTAGATCTCCTCCCTTGTAACCGACTCTGTGTAACCCTAGCCCCACTCCGGTGTCTATATAAACCGGAGGGTTTAGTCCGTAGGACAACAACAATCATACCATAGGCTAGCTTCTAGGGTTTAGCCTCTACGATCTCGTGGTAGATCAACTCTTGTAATACTCATATCATCAAGATCAATCAAGCAGGAAGTAGGGTATTACCTCCATCGAGAGGGCCCGAACCTGGGTAAACATCGTGTCCCCCGCCTCCTGTTACCATCCGCCTTAGACGCACAGTTCGGGACCCCCTACCCGAGATCCGCCGGTTTTGACACCGACATTGGTGCTTTCATTGAGAGTTCCACTGTGCCGTCACCACAAGGTTTGATGGCCCCTTCGATCATCGCAACGATGCGATCGAGGGTGAGGTTTTCCTCCCCGGACAAATCTTCATGTTCGGCGGCTTCGCACTGCGGGCCAACTCGCTTGGCCATCTAGAGCAGATCGAGAGCTACGCCCCTGGCCATCAGGTCAGGTTTGGAAACTTGAACTATACTGCCGATATCCGCGGAGACTTGATCTTCGACGGATTCGAGCACATGTCAGGTGCGCCGCACAGTCACGACGAGCACGACTTAGCTCTGCCGCCGGACGGTGTTCGGGAGATCACACCTGTGCCTACTCCGGCCCTAGATCCGGAGTCGATTACGTCGTCCGAGGACGGGTGGATGGACCCCGCCTCGGAGGTCACACACTCAGTGGCGATAGAGCCGAATACTGACTTCACCTCCTATGAGACCTGTGTCGCCGGATCCTCGGATTCATCCCCGGCCACAGGCCCTGAACCGCCTCCGTCCATGCCTATCGAATCTGATTGGGCACCGATCATGGAGTTCACCTCCGCGGATATCTTTCAGCACTCGCCTTTTGGCGATGTGCTAAATTCATTAAAGTCTCTCTCCTTGTCAGGAGAACCTTGGCCGAACTATGTCCGGCTAGAATGGGATGCGACGAAGATATTCGCTCCCCACCCACCACCCACTTAGTAGCCACTGTCGACGATTTAACCGACATGCTCGATTTCGGCTCCGAAGACATCGACGGTATGGACCACGATGCAGGAGACGAACAAGAACCACCGCCCACAGGGCGCTGGACTGCCACCTCATCATATGACATATACATGGTGGACACCCCCAAAGATGGCGATGGCGATAAGACAACAGAGGATAATCCCTCCAAGCAGCAATCCAAGCACCGACGTCAGCGGTGCCGCTCTAAGTCCCGCCATAGCAGCGATACCGGCCCAAGAGACAATAACGCTCCAGATAGTGCCGAAGACGACGACAATCCCCTCCAGCCAGATCTCGAGCGGGGGGATGAACAAGCTAGCCCTCCAGAACAGGCAGCAGACGGAGAATCAGAGGATGACAATTACATGCCTCTCTCCGAAGACGAAGTGAGCCTCGGCGATGAAGAATTTATCGTGCCTGAGGATCCCGTCGAGCAGGAGCGCTTCAAGCGCCGGCTTATAGCCACAGCAAACAGCCTGAAGAAAAAGCAACAACAGCTTCAAGCTGATCAAGATCTGCTAGCGGATAGATGGACTGAAGTCCTGGCAGCCGAGGAATACGAACTCGAGCGCCCAACCAAGAGTTACCCAAAGCGCAGGTTGCTACCCCAACTCAAGGAGGAAGCATTGAAACCTACATCACCAGCGTATGATGCGGCTGATCGGCCACCTCATGGCCAAGACAGAGGGGCATACCAGCCCGAAGTCCACCCCGCACCCCGCCGCCATTCAAACAAAAATACCAAGGCCTGGGGCAACACGCGGGACCTGCAAGATGTATTGGAAAACAAAGCAGGACATGCAAGATCGATCTACGAATCACGGGGGCGCGCCCCAACACGGGACGATGACCGTCACGCCGGATATACTAAAAGCAAATCCGGCCGGGCCGAATACAGCAGACAAGACTCGTATGAACTGCGTCGCGATATAGCCCGGCACAGAGGCGCCGCACACCCCCTATGCTTCACTGATGAAGTAATGGATCACGAATTCCCAGAGGGTTTTAAACCCGTAAACATTGAATCATATGATGGTACAACAGACCCCGCGGTATAGATCGAGGATTTCCTCCTCCACATCCACATGGCTCGCGGTGATGATCTACATGCCATCAAGTACCTCCCACTAAAACTCAAAGGACCAGCTCGGCATTGGCTGAATAGCTTGCCAGCAAACTCCATTGGCAGTTGGGAGGATCTGGAAGATGCATTCCTTGACAACTTCCAAGGCACTTATGTGCGACCACCGGATGCTGATGACTTGAGCCATATAACTCAGCAACCAGGGGAATCGGCCAGGAAATTCTGGACCCGGTTCCTCACTAAGAAGAACCAAATTGTCGACTGTCCGGACGCAGAGGCCTTAGCGGCATTTAAGCATAATATCCGTGACGAGTGGCTCGCCCGGCACCTCGGCCAGGAGAGGCCGAAGTCTATGGCAGCACTCACGACACTCATGACCCGCTTTTGCACGGGCAACGATAGCTGGCTGGCTCGCAGCAACAACACATCAAGAAGTCATGGCAGTTCAGATGCCAAAGATAGTAACGGCAGACCACATCGCAACAGACACAAGCGCCGCAACAACGGTGACAACGCCGAAGACACGGCAGTCAATGCCGGATACAGTGGCTCTAAATCCGGTCAGCGGAAGAAGCCATTCAAAAGAAGCAACCCGGGCCCGTCCAGTTTGGACCGCATACTCGATCGCTCGTGTCAAATTCACGGCACCCCCGATAAGCCAGCCAATCACACCAACAGAGAATGCTGGGTGTTCAAGCGGGCCGGCAAATTGAATACCGAAAACAAGGAAAAGGGGCTGCATAGCGACGATGAGGAGGAGCCCCGGCCGCCGAACACAGGAGGACAGAAGAAATTTCCTCCCCAAGTAAAAATGGTTAACATGATATACGCAACCCATATTCCAGAGAGGGAACGGAAGCATGCACTAAGGGACGTCTATGCGATGGAGCCAGTCGCCCCAAAGTTCAACCCATGGTCTTCTTGTCCGATCACTTTCGATCGCAGGGACCACCCCACTAGTATCCGTCATGGCGGTTCTACCGCATTGGTCCTTGATCCCATCATTGACGGATTTCACCTCACCCAAGTCCTTATGGACGGTGGCAGCAGCCTGAACCTGCTTTATCAGGATACAGTGCGCAAAATGGGTATAGACCCCTCGAGGATCAAACCCACTAAAACCACCTTTAAAGGTGTCATCCCAGGTGTAGAGGCCCGTTGCACGGGCTCAATCACACTGGAAGTGGTCTTCGGATCTCCAGACAACTTCTGAAGCGAGGAGTTAATCTTCGATATCGTCCCATTCCGCAGTGGCTATCACGCACTGCTCGGGCGAACCGCATTTGCCAGATTCAATGCGGTACCGCATTATGCATACCTCAAGCTCAAAATGCTAGGACCTCGTGGGGTTATAACAGTCAATGGAAACACAGAACGCTCAGTCCGCACAGAGGAGCACACTGCGGCCCTCGCAGCAGAAGCACAAAGCAGCCTTTTAAGGCAAACCGCCTATTCGGCGATAAATCCCCCGGACACCTTCAAGCGAGTCCGGAATAATCTGCAACAGGATCGCCTGGCACGTTCAGAGCTCGCCTAGCAATTCGGCCTCCGTCCTAGTCCCAGTCAAGCGACGAAATCTGTGTCACGCGTACATAATTACGCACTAAAAATACCATGGGCATAGGCGGGGGCACGTCCAGGGCACGTCCCACAATGCGGCTCAACCGCCCCAGGGGCTGTATACCTTTATCATTTTCTCACTTTCAGGACCTTACTCTCTGGAAGCCCTTTTCGGCAATCTGATTGCTGGACGCATTACGGGAAGGAAATACCAAGGAAGCAAGAAGCTCTGCGGTACAAGGGAATCCCCAGGTGGTCTTTGATAATGATCGAAATACCTGTTTTAAATACCCATATGCAGCTTGCCCTTGGATAGGACATGTCAAATAGTCCTATTTTTTGCTTATTGCACTACTTGTATCTGTACGCTTCGACGTATTATTTAATAACAATGCATAGCGTTAGTCTATTATTGCATTACCCTTTCTTTTTTTCCTTGTCTGCTTACTTACGACAAATTTCACCCGTACATTCTGGTACGACCAATACACCAGGGGCTTCAGTATACCCCATAAATACGGCGTGAGAAGTCCGAACACTCTCGACAGTGCGGCACCCCGAACTTATAGCACTATATGCATCAGCTCTGAATCATGTCTTGGGTCAATAGTTGGGTTTGCCCAGCTCCCATGTTTTGGTACCTTACGTTCCGCAATATCGGCTAAGGTAGCACTGGGAGAACTACTGCGATTGTGTCCTGGTTCTTCCGGACGAACACCTCAGTAGAGAAAGCCGAAAACTGACTGTCATGATAAGGCGAGAGTTGGTCGCTGTTCGAGAGGTCTCAAGTCCTTAAAGACTTTTTCCGCTTCGGGCGAGGAGTCGGCCTTGCCCGACCTAGGCGTATATAGCGCCCCAAATTCGGCCTTCCAAATACTAGGGGCTTCGCCAAAATTTAAAATTGTATACTTCTATGGCTAAGTGAGAGTGATAAAGCCTTATAGTCCGATTGCCTGGTTCGTTGTGCTGAACACCTCCTTCGAAGGACCCAAAATTGGGATAAAGAGTGCTCAGGTTTATCCCGAACACCTCACACTACAGGAATCAGCTACTTCGCCGTCTGCCACGGCAGACGGCAAAGGCAAGGATGGCGGACGGCAAAGGCCTTTGCCGTCTGCCGCGGACGGCAAAAGGCTCCAGCAAAGTAGGCTATGGTAAAGAGCTTCTTTGCCGTCTGCTTTTTGAAGCGGACGGCAAAGGGGCCTTTGCCATCGGCGGCAGACGGCAAAGAAAGCCGACGGCAATAAATGTGTTGTTAGGCGGCTAACGGCAGCCTTTGCCGTCCGCCGCGGACGGCAAAGAGCATCTGGCCTTTGCCGTCCACTAAATGACGTCAGCTGGACGTCACTGCGGGACAAGTCTTTGCCGTCTGCCACTGTAGGCAAAGCCTTTGCCGTCCGCCGCTGTCGGCAAACTGACCAAATGGGTCAGCTCCCAGGGAGCACAGGTGGCCGCCGCGTGGCTTCTTTGCCGTCCGCGGCGGACGGCATAGGCGCCTTTGCCATCAGCAGCTGACGGCAAAGGTGCCTCTTTTTCTGTTTTTTTAATCCAGCAATTTTCACAGCAAATATATGACATATATATATATATATATATATATATATATATATTTCACAGGGCTATTTAACAGCAAACATATGACATATCCAACACATAAGTTTCATCGTGCATACATATATAGTTCCATCCATTCATACATAGCAAGTTGCACATACACATTGTTCCATCCATACATATTACAATCCAAAGTTTCATCAAGATAGCAAGTTCCATCATAACAAGCTAGAAGAATACTAAAGGAGAATGAAAGAAAAAACAAGCACTCCATCATAGCAAGCTAGCTTCCGTGAAGTGAATGAAATCTGCAAAAAGGCAAATAAGAAAGTTAGAAAAAGGTGACTAGAAGAAGAAGTATATGCCATTTATGAGCTAACTTAGGTGAAATGGATCATTTATGAGCTAACTTAGTTGAAATGGATCATTTATGAGCTAACCTAGGTGAAATAGATCGTTTATGAGCTAACTTAGGTATAATGCATCATTTTAGAGCTAACCTAGGTAAGATGGGTCATTTTGGAGCTAACCTAGGTGAAATGGATCGTTTTTGAGCTAAGTTAGGTGAAATGGATCGTTTATGAGCTAACCTAGGTGAAATAGATCGTTTATGAGCTAACTTTGGTAAAATGCATCATTTTAGAGCTAACCTAGGTGTGATGGGTCATTTTGGAGCTAAACTAGGTAAAATGGATCGTTTGTGAGCTAACCTAGGTGAAATGGATTGTTTATGAGCTAATCTAGGTAAAATGGGTCATTTTAGAGCTAACTTGGGTAAAAATGCATCATTTTGGAGCTAACCTAGGTAAGATGGGTCATTTTGGAGCTAACCTAGGTAAAATGGGTCATTTTAGAGCTAACATAGGTAAAATGGATCATTTTGGAGCTAACTAAGGTATAATGGGTCATTTTAGAGCTAACTTAGGTAAAATGGATTGTTTATGAGCTAACTAAGCTAATTATGCCATTTTTGACATAAGTAAGCTAAGTACATGTCATTATAGAGCAAACCTAGTTAACTAAGCATACTAGAGCGAACTTAGGTCATTTTGGAGGAAACAAAGCTAAGTATAGATCGTTTTAGAGCTAACTTAGGTAAAATGGATGGTTTTGGAGGTCAGTAAGCTTATTAAGTCATTTTGGAGGAAAAGAAGCTAACTCTAGGTCATTGTGGTAAGCATATTGGAGGAAATAAGGCTAAGTCTAGGTCTTTATGCATTTGTTAAGCAAAACACTAGAAGAAACTTACCAGTGCCCACCATCTTTCAACACCTGCCATGACAAAGAGTAAACGAAATTAGTACAACATAAAAAAATACCGACATGCATAATAATATGTATATCACTTAAGTGTATCATCATCAAGTACAACATAAAAAAATTATATACCTGACACTACTAATAATCTGGATCACTATCATCAATAAATGCATAATCATCATCATCACTATAATCAATGACGGGCTCATAGGGTTCAGTGGCATCAACATGTGGAAGGCCACCTTGACGTCATCGGTCAAGCATTGACAGGTCATCCGCAGCAGTAACCTCTTCTTGTTCCGGCTCTTCTTGTTCCTCCTCTGGGTTGATGTCGGATTCACTGTCGCTGTCTACTTCAATATTTTGGGGTGAAGTATAGCGGTTCTTGAAACGCTTTTTGGAAAGACGTGTCTCTTGGAAGAATTCTCCTTCATATGTGTCTGGGTTAATGTGAGGTTCATAATCCTCTTCCTTTGGGGGAGATAGTCTAGCACGTGGCGGCACTTCATAAACGACATCCCAACCTTTCAGATTTGGGTTAGTTTGGCAGCCCACGGTAGATAGAATACTTGGGTCGCCTGTTGAGCCGTAATATAGACATCAGGAACATCTAAATGGGTGCTTTGTTTGATTTCAACTAGCCCTATATGTTCATGAGTCCTTCTAGTCTCCTTCGGCTGAAACCAATAACATTTGAAGAGTACGACATTCGGTGGGTTGTCACCATAGAATATAAGTTCATAAATTGCTTCAACTCTCCCATAATACTCGGTACCTCCTTCGCCGATAGCAGATACACAACAATTTGTAGACTTTCGGTCGGCCATAGATAGCTCTTTACCATAGGTACGAAAGCGATACCCGTTGATGTCGTATTTGTCAAATGAACGGACCTTATAGTCAAAACCATTAGCGACTTATCTCAATTCGGCTTCCATAGACTCTGAATTAGCCTACAAGTTTAATACGAAAGGATTGTTGGATTAGGCAGAAATTAGCGAATGTAATGAAATGGTCTAATAGAAATTACCGTTTGTTTGAACCAAGAGATGAAACCGGGATAGCCGCCTCCTTGCTTTGCGAGAAGCTCATACTCTTCGACGGAATCCTTTTGGATTACCGCTCCATACGAGAATATGGCGACGTATCGATTGTATGAAATATCCAGGAATAAGAGTAGTTCAAAGGAAATAGAAGTTGCGAAACAATGTACCGAGAACTTACTCGGTGTACGGCCGCACTTCTGTCAGGTTGTTGAAGATATACAACGTAATGGTCCGCCATTCTTCGTTATCCAAAGATACTGGTTTCGAACCACTGGCTGGTGCGAGATTCCCTTTGAGTAGGCTGAGGTTGGATCCACCCTTTGAGGTTCGTCAGCATTGTACCGAGGCTTCGGATTATGCAAATGACGATTTTTGGCTTCGTAGTGTGTTGTCACGAAGTTTGCCGCCTCCTCAGTGATGAATGCCTCAGCCATCGATGCTTCAATTCTATGTTTATTTTTACATTTTTGTCAAAGCGTCTTCTGCATCCTCTCAGTTGGGTAGCACCAACGATTTTGCACGCCCCCCCCCCAATCTTGCCTCGGTCGGGAGATGCAAAATCAAATGCTGCATTGGATTAAAGAAGCCCGGTGGAAAGATCTTCTCTAACTTGCAGAATAACTCCGGCGCCAACTCTTCCATTTCTTCTAGCACGCCAGGCGATAGTTCTTTCGCACAAAGAACATGGAAGAAATAGCTGAGTTCTGCCAGTACTAGCCATTCATCCTCAGGGATGAAGCCACGCAACATCACCGGCATTACCCGCTCAATCCATATGTGCCAATCATGACTCTTGAGACCAAATATCTTCAATTTATCAAGACTCGCTCCCCTCTTTAGATTCGCTGCATACCCATCGAGGAACATCAACTGCATTTTCACCCACAAGATAATTTCCCTCATAGCTGGCCTTCCAAGATTGAACCATGCCTTTGGCTTCGTCCAGTTCTGCTTTCCTTTCGGTTCTTTCATGTTTTGTAACGGCCTATCACATAGCGCCTCCAGATCGACTCTAGCCTTAGTATTATCCTTTGACTTCCCATCTATGCCGAACAATGTACCAAAAAGTGCCTCGGCGATATTCTTCTCAGTGTGCATCACGTCGATGTTGTGTGGGCAAAGGAGGTCTTTGAAGTAAGGCAGATCCCATAAGCATGTCTTGTGAGTCCAGGCGTGCTTAGAATTATACCCCTTGAAGTACCCTGGACGCTCTGGATCTGGCTCGAGAGCGTTTAACTGATCCAGGGTCTGTTGGCCTGTCAACGCGGGTGGTGCAGAGTTTTTGACAACTCTACCTCTGATGAAGTTCTTCTTGTCTTTCCTGAACTTATGGCGAGGATCCAGGAACTGTCTATGCATGTCGAAGCAAGAAAACTTGCGACCGGCCTGAAGCCAACGAAACTCAAAAGCTCCCTTGCATGTGGGGCACGGGAACCTTCCATGCACACACCAGCCAACGAATAGCGCATACGCCGGCAAGTCATGCGTCGAGTACATGTACCAGACACGCACTATGAAGTTCCGTTTGCTATAGGCGTCGTATGTCTTGAACCCATTATCCCAGGCTTCTTGCAATTCGTCCTTAAGCGGTTGCATGTACACATTCATATTTTTCCCCGGATAGTTGGGCCCTGGAATTATCAACGTCAGGAAAATGTTCTTCTTTGCATAATCTGTCCGGGGGGAGATTGAGTGGAAAGACAAATACGGGCCAACAACTGTATTGGGCTGCCGTCATACCAAACACACTGAACCCATCCGTGCTGATGCCGACTCGAGGGTGCCTCGGATCTGCCGCTTTGTCAGCATGTAATTCATCAAACTTTTTCCACGCAACACCATCCGATGTGTGTACCATCATCAGATTCCCATCTGCATCTAGTTTGGTTCTTTTGCCTGTTTTGTGCCATGTCATCTGTCTGGCTGTCTCTTCGACCATGAAAAGACGTTGAAGTCTTGGTACGATTGGCATATACCGAAGAACACTAACGGGGATTTTGGTTTGTGTCTTCTCACCCATATCGTTGTCTACCACAACATACCTGGAAGACTTGCAAATGGACAATAGTTCAAGTCCGCATAGTCAAGCCTAAATAAGGCACATCCTTTCTCACAGGCATGTATCTTCTAATAGGGCATCTTCAGTGCACGGAGGATTTTGTCCGACTGGTATAGGTTAGCAGGCATTATATGGCCTTTGGGTAGAAAGCGTCCAAATACTGTCATTATTGCGTCGTAGCATTCTCTGCCCAAGTTGAACTGAGCCTTCAGAGCCATTACTTGTGAGATGGCATCCAACTGACAAAGCTCAGTGTGCTCGTGGAGCGGACGTTTTGAAGACTCCAACATTTCATTGAAGGCCTTTGCAGATTCCTTCATCTCCTCGTCCGAATCCCGAGCATCATCATTGTCTTGCACCATGTTTTCCATCCCGGTACCATGCTCGTCGGTGCGACAACGATCCACCTCAGCTCTGTCACGTTGGGCAGACTCACCATGATATGTCCACACCGTATAATCGGGCGTAAAACCACTCTTCTGCAGGTGTTTGCCCATTTCATCCTCTGTCCTCTTTTCCCAATTGCCGCACCGGAAACAGGGGCACCAGGTTTTCCTCTGGCCATTTGCAAATGCAGCTTGCACAAACCCCTTGGTTTTTGTGAACCATTCAGCGCTCCATTTGTTCTGACCAGTGTGACCGATATACATCCACGCATGATCACTCATCTTGACTTTCAGAGCTACTGGACACACAACAAATATATATATATATATATATATATATAATTCACCATGTATATATTCATCAGTTGATCTACTTTGTCAATTTTATTACGTCCATGCAACCTACACTCTAATAGGTAATGATAGGTCCTAATCCCACCCGAGTATGTGTAGATTGGGTTCATTTTCCCGTGCTATGCTCCGGATCCGACGCAAAATTTTGGCAGCACCTCCCTGCTGTGCTCCTGATACACGTCTCTGCAATAAACAGAGAGGATGTGTACCCGGAGAACAACAGGGGAGGCACTGGCGAAATTTATGCGTCGGATCCGGAGCAAAGCATATGGGAAAACGAACCCAATCTACACATACTCGGGCTGTCCATGGATAGCGTTGGACAATTCGAAAGAATCAAGGTTATAAATATGCAAATGCATGCATATTTATAACTATAACGCTTTCGAACGGGAGACACATATTGGTTACGCATACTGATGATTCAAGACACATATATAGCTAGCTATCAAGTTTCATCGGCACGAACACCGAAACAGAGCAAATAATTAATGGGGGAGGAGGACATGTCATTTGTGCTCACCCACGAACGAAGGGGCAGAGCTCGTCAAATGCACGGCGAGGTCGTCGAACACCAAACCTCGCAGCGATGAAACAACTGCACATTTAAATCTACCCGATCAACACAATTATATATGATGTTTTTCATAACAAAATCGAAAAATATATGACCTAAGTCATAATTCACAAATATATGACCCCGTCGGCCTCTGGACGGCCAAAGAGCACCTTTTCGGGAGGTGTCGGGGGTCGGGGTGTCGTGTCGGTGTCGGGGTGCCCTGTCGGGGTTGGGGTGCTGTTTCGGGGTCGGGGTGTCGGGGTCTGGTGTCGGGGTCGGGGTGTCGGGGTCAGGGGGTCAGGGGGTCGGGGTGTCGTGTCGGGGTCGGGGTGTGGTGTCGGTGTCGGGGTGTCGGGGTCGGGGGGTCGGGGTGTCGAGGTGTCGTGTCGGTGTCGGGATGTGGTGTCGGGGTCGGGGTGTCGGGGTTAGGGGGTCGGGGTGTCGGGGTGTGGTGTCGGGGTCGGGGTGTCGGGGTGTGGTGTCGGGGTCGGGGTGTCGGGGTCAGGGGGGTCGGGCTGTCGGGGTGTGGTGTCGGGGTCAGGGGGTCGGGGTGTTTCCTTCTATCCTTCTTCTTCTTTCTTTCTCTTCTTCTTCTTCTTTCCTTTCTTCTTCTTCTTCTTTCATCTTTTTTCTACTTCTTTTACTTCTTTTCGTTTCTTCTTCTTCTACTTCTTCTACTTCTTTTCTTCTTCTTCTTTTTTCATCTTTTTCTACTTCTTTTCTTTTCTTCCTTTCTTCTTCTTCTACTTCTTTTCTTCTTCTTCTTTTTTCATCTTTTTTCTACTTCTTTTCTTTTCTTCTTCTTCTACTTCTTCTACTTCTTTTCTTCTTCTTCTTCTTTTCTTCTACATATTCATTTTTCTTCTACTTCTTTTCTTCTTTTCTTCTAACACTAACACTATATAATACATATCTAGCACTAAATCTATCACTAACAATTAAACAGCAAAAAAATGAAAAAACAGAAGAAAAAAAAAGAAAAAAAACTCACCGGAGCAATGGGACGGTCGGGGCAGTGGGGCGGGTGGGCCGGCGACGTGGTGGCGCGCCGGGGCAATGGGACGGTTGGGGCAGTGGGGCGGGTGGGTCGGCGACGTGGTGGCGCGCCGGGGCAATGGGACAGTCGGGGCAGTGGGGCGGGTGGGCCGGCGACGTGGTGGCGCGCCGGGGCGCCGGGATGGTGGAGCGACAGGGCGTCGGCGGGCGGGGTGGGGCGGCGGGGTGGTGGGGCGACGGGGCAAGCGGGGGCGGGGGCGGCGCCGGGCGGCGGGATGGTGGGGCGACGGGGCGTCGGCGGGCGGGGTGGGGCGGCGGGGTGGTGGGGCGACGGGGCAAGCGGGGGCGGGGGCGGCGCCGGGCGGCGGGATGGTGGGGCGACGGGGCGTCGGCGGGTGGGGTGGGGACGGCGAGGTGGTGGGGCGACGGGGCAAGCGGGGGCGGGGGCGGTGGCGGGGGCGGCGCCGGGCGGCAGGGGCGGCGGTGGGTGGATCTGGTGGCGTCGGGGAGGAGAGAGGAAGAGAAACAGAGAGGAGTAACGGGCGGGGGAGCTCGATCGGTCGTTAGTTAGGTTAGGTTAGTTAGCCTTTGTCGTCGGCCAAGCCTTTGTCGTCCGCTTTTTTTATCTTTGCCGACGGCAAAGAGGGGGGCCGTTAAGTTTTTCTAATCGGCTCGTTAGTGGGGCCACCTCTCTCTTTGCCGTCAGCCAGCAGACGGCAAAGAAGTGACAGATGGCAAAGACCTTCTTTGCCGTCTGCCAGTTGTTTGCAGTCTGCTTTTTGGTAGCTGATGGCAAAGACCTTCTTTGTCGTCTGCTAGCGGACGGCAAAGAACTGGCAGACGGCAAAATCCCTGATTCCAGTAGTGTCAGTACTAGTTACATGGGGGCAGAAGCCGGCGACTGGACAACTCTCAGATTTTATAAACGGTCTCACAGAAGGTAATATTTTAAATTCACAGGCGTTGCATAGCACAAATGAACTCGTTTCATATTACAGGATCACATGAGTACATTTATTCAAATATTACATCCTTAGCACATTCCTCCGCCACAAGGCGAGCACCCTTCAGGACACTTTCATAATATTTTTCGGGGTGGCGATGCTCCTTGCCCTCCGGTGGCCCCTCCTTCACCAGCTTTTCGGCGTCCAGCTTCGCCCAGTGCACCTTCGCCCAGGCAAAAGCCCTGCGCGCACCCTCGATGCAGACGGATCACTTTATGACTTCAAATTGTGGGAAGGCATTCACAAGCCCCCTCACCAGACCGAAGTAGCTGCCAGGAAGGGGCTCGCCAGGCCACATCCGGACTATAAGACCCCTCATGGCCTGTTCGGCCGCCTTGTGAAGCTCGACCAGTTGCTTCAACTGGTCGCTCAAAGGCATTGGGTGTTCGGTCCCAGTATACTGAGACCAGAACAACTTCTCCGTCGAGCTCCCCTCCTTGGCCCAGTAGAACTCCGCGGCATCTGACACACTGCGGAGTAGATCTGCGAACGCTCCTGGAGAGCTCCGAACTCGGGTAAGTAAAAAGAAAGTTTCCTTCACATGCTTGCTTTGCATAATGAATGCCTTACCTGCCGCTATCTTCTTACCCGCCTCAATCTCCTGGAGGGCCTTTTGGGCTTCGGCCTTGGCATGTTGTGCGCTTTCGAGGGCCTTCGCAAGCTCGGACCCTTGTGTCTTAGAGTCAAGCTCCAAGGCCTCGTGTTTCTTGACGAGAGCCTGGAGCTCTTGCTGCACCTCGCCTACTCGGGCCTCTTGTTTCTCTCGCTCGATGCGCTCCTTGGCCACTTTGTCTTCGGCCTCGGATAGCGCCTTCTGCAGGGCCGCCACTTTGGTCGTGGCGCCTAGCAAAATTCATGATGATCCTATTATTCCAAAACCAAATTTTCTTTATTAATATACAGACGGGGTATCACTTACCTTTGTTCTCTTCGAGCTGCCTCTTGGTAAGGCCAAGCTCTTCCTTGGACCGCTCAAGGTCCCGCTTCAGTGCGGCGACCTCCGCAGTACGTGCGGTAGCAGCTAGCAGTGAGCCTGCATATGCACATAGACATATTCCGATTAGACTCCTATGGTTATTATTTGATCCTCTATTCGGCCTTTCTTCGCGAACGCCAAACAGAGCATCAGGGGCTACTGTCGATGCGGTAACATTCTCTTATAATCTGGTTACTTACCTCAAAGCCTGTTAGGAGGCTGGCACAGCCTTCAGTCAGTCCGCTCTTGGTGGACTGAACCTTCTTGACCACCGCACTCATGATAGTGCGGTGCTCTTCGTCAATGGAAGCGCCGCGAAGCACTTCCAGCAAATTGTCCGATGCCTCTGGATGAACAGAGGCCATCGGCACAGACGGCTTGCCCCCCTTAGCGAGGGGTCGCCGGACAGAATCCGGAACCACTGGAGGTTCCGGCGCCGTATTCGGCTTGGGGCTAGACTTGCCGCCCCCGGCGTTAGGGCCCAAAGGAGTCTTGCCCCTCGTGCGCCCAGCGCCTGGAATGTCGCCTTGAAGCGCCTCCGGAACTGTCTCCCCTTGGTTCAGTCCCCTTTGAGACAACACCACGGCGTCGTCCGTAGGGCAGGGGGAGGAGGCGGTCGGGAGTGAATCGCTGTTCATATCCGACGGGCCCAGAGAATCATCTGACGAAGATACGTCGATGTGGGCTCGGGATGGGCTATATAATCATGCGCGGCGTGATAAGAAACAGTACAATAAGACATACCAAGAATCGTTAGGGTATCCGGATACTCACAACTTCGCCAGGGGCTTGTCCCTGGGCAACCACTCCTCGTCGCTGAAAGCGGCCGTCGTGGAGCAGTCCGGGAGGAGGGTCCTTCCCTTCTTGGACCCTTCGGCCTCCCCTGATGGGGCGGCCTTCCTTTTCTTGTCCCCCCCCCCCGGCTGGGGGGAGAACTTTCCTCTTCTTCCTCCTCGTTTTCGTGGGAGGAGTGCGCCTTGGTGTTTTCGGACGATGAGTCCGATATAACCTTGCGCCGGAGACCCTTCCTGATCCCTGTGGCCTTCTTCTTGGCCTTCTTCTCCGGCACCTCATAAGGCGCCGGAACCATCATCTCCGTTAGGAGAGCATCTGCTGGATCTTCGGGCAGGGGAGCCGGACAATCGATCTGCTCCGCTGTCGCTACCCAGTCCTGTTAAATGGCGTGGAGGCTTAGATCCTGCGCGCGGTTATACTGGGGAAAAGAACATCTTATGAAATGTAAAAGGCTTACCGGATTGGCAGGACGCTTCGCGCTGAGTCCGCGGTCCTCGGTAAGGGGAGGAGGTACCTCAGCGCCCTTGAACAGCACCCTCCGGATGTCCTTGTGCGTCGTGTCGAAGAGCTCTCGCAGTGTCTGGTGCTCGGCCAGGTCGAACTCCCAAAAATTGAATGCACGTCTTTGACACGGGAGGATCCGGCGGAAGAGCATGACTTGGGCCACGTTGACGAGCTTGATTTTCTTGCTCGTCATGTTTTTGACGCAGGTCTAGAGTCCGATCAGCTCTATCGAGGAACCCCAAGATAGGCCCTTCTCTTTCCAGGAGGTGAGCCGCATGGGGATTCCGGGTCGAAATTTGGGGGCCGCCACCCAGTTGGTGTCACGTGGCTCGGTGATGTAGAACCACCCCGATTGCCACCCCTTTATGGTCTCCACATAGGAGCCTTCGAGCCAGGTGACGTTAGGCATTTTGCCCACCATGGCGCCTCCGCACTCCGCTTGCTGGCCGACCACCACCTTTGGTTTAACGTTGAATGTCTTCAGCCACGGGCCTAAGTGGGGCTTGATGCGGAGGAAGGCCTCGCACACGACGATAAACGCTGAGATGTTGAGGATGAAATTGGGGGCCAGATCATGAAAATCTAGCCCGTAGTAGAACATGAGCCCGCGGACAAACGGGTGGAGGGGAAATCCCGGTCCGTGGATGAAGTGGGTAAGAAAAACCACCCTCTCATGGGGTTCTGGAGTAGGGACGATCTGCCCCGCATCTGGCAGCCGGTGTGCAATATCCGCGGCCAGATATCCTGCTCCCCGTAGCTTTGTGATGTTCTCCTCCGTAACGGAGGAGACCATCCACTTGCCTCCCGCTCCGAACATGCTTGGAGTGGTTTGAGGAGGAAATGCGAACTTGGGTGCTGGAGCTTGAGTGCGCAAGAATGGATGAGCAAGGAGGAAGAGGGTGTGGGTAAAAAGAGGAATCCCTGTCCCTTTATAAGGACGGAAGAAACTATATGCCTCCCCACCTGCCTGGTAAATTTGCTTATTCCTCAAGCGCCGTAATTGATGGCGCGGTTGGGTTACCCACACCCGTATTGATGAGAATCCCGTGATAAGGGGACATGATCTCTGCTTCGACAAGACGTGCCAAGAAAACCGCCTCGCAATGTGTGCAATAGCTGGTTGAGAAAAACGGCTCAAATAATGACCGGGCCGTGGTATGATGTCATGCCGCCGAATGTGTCAGTGGATTAGATTTGTGGAAATATTATTCTCTCTATGGTGGTATGTGGAATTTTTTTTGCAGAGCCGGACACTATCCTTGTGTTCAAAATCTTCTATGGAATATTCGGAGGAGGAACCCGCCTTGCAATGCCGAAGACAATCTGCGCGCCGGACTCATCGTCATTGAAGCCTGGTTCAGGGGCTACTGAGGGAGTCCTCGGACAGCCGGACTATATCCTTTGGCCGGACTGTTGGACTATGAAGATACAAGATTGAAGACTTCGTCCCGTGTCCGGATGGGACTCTCCTTGGCGTGGAAGGCAAGCTTGGCAATACGGATATGTAGATCTCCTCCCTTGTAACCGCGACTCTGTGTAACCCTAGCCCCCCTCTGGTGTCTATATAAACCGGAGGGTTTAGTCCGTAGGACAACAACAATCATACCATAGGCTAGCTTCTAGGGTTTAGCCTCTACGATCTCGTGGTAGATCAACTCTTGTAATACTCATATCATCAAGATCAATCAAGCAGGAAGTAGGGTATTGCCTCCATCGAGAGGGCCCGAACCTGGGTAAACATCGTGTCCCCCGCCTCCTGTTACCATCCGCCTTAGACGCACAGTTCGGGACCCCCTACCCGAGATCCGCCGGTTTTGACACCGACAAGGATCCTTGCCAAGGGAATCCACGAGACCCCCGGCAAGATCCTTGCCGGGGATGACCGCGATGCCACGGCAAGACCCTTGCCGGGGCCCCGACAAGCCCCTTGCCAAGGACACCTGCGGGGCCACAGCCAGGCCCATGTCTGCCAAGACTCCACCACCGTTCCCATACAGCTGGGCAGGCACCTGCGTGGCGACGCGCGGCCTCCAGGCCAACTCAGCAAGCACCTACGTGGTGGAATGCAGATCTTCGTGAAGACTCTGCCACCGCGCCAGCCCAGCAGCCAGCCAACGTGGTGCTATGACGCCTCATTAGCTCGGACGCGTGTCGGAGCCAGACGAGGCGGCGACAGCTGGGACGAGCCTCCTCGCCGTCCCCGATAAAGCAAGAAGGGCACATCGGCAGCGCATTAAATGTGTTTGTCCAACGGTGCCAGAGGATAGACTTAACCACTGTATACCTTTCCACCTCCTGTGTGCCACTGTGGCGACCCCTTTTGTCTATAAAAGGAGGCCCGAGGCGTACTGGAGAAGGATTCGGATCTTTTGGACTACGCACGCACCACAGCTAGTTCAAGAGCTCAAGAACACTCAAATATACACCAAAGCAGGACTAGGGTATTACGCATCCTTGCAGCCCGAACCTGGGTAAACGATCTTTGTGCTGGCTACCAGACCCGCTCTTTGCACAACCCCACGCCCGCCAACCGTAGAAGGGATCCCAGTGATTCCATAGGTATCGTTTCCACCGACAGTTTGAGACATATCAAACGCGAGAGAGACAAGAGATAACTATGACGCAATTTTATTTCACACTACATGACGTTAGTTCAAAGTCATTCCATCGACCCCTCCAACAAATACATCGGGTTGGAAGGCCTCAACCGATGACCTTACCAAATTACTCACACATGACTTTCGGATCGCAAGAAGAAATCATTGAAGAACACATGAAGATGAATGCTTTATTGATAATATGTATTACAATGGTTGCCGGATGTGATACACGATTACAAGTATGACTAACTTGGGGGTGGTTTGTGCGGTGATGTGGTGGCTATGGAGATGAGATGGGAAATGGCGGCGGTTAGGGTTGACGAATGGCTTCGGTTGCGGAGATTAAGTTTTGTATGGTGTTTTGTTATAAATTCGACAAAGGCCCCTTTATAATAGTTTCTTGGTTGGACCTACTAGAGTCGCAGGTGCCTGGTACGAGGGCTTGAGCTTGTACCAGTAGTCGTCTTGGACTCTGGTGCGCTTCCCAGTTGATCTCTCTTATCTCCAATTTACTCCTTTCCTTGTATATGCTTGATTTCATCCAGGTTTAGCCCAATTTCCCATGGAAACAAAATAAAGAGAGCATTTTTGAATCTTTTGCATTCATTAGTCATTAGTAGCATATCAAAGTGGATATCTCATTTTTTAAAAATAAATCGGTTTAAACTACGGTGTGATAGCGTAAAAATAACACTCATCAAGTCCCCAAGCTTAAACTTGACCGTCCTCAAGTAGCATAGATAGAAATCCAACCCGTAAGGAACTTAGCTGTTTAAACCGAAATAACAAGAAGGTTTTGGTTCACTTACAATCGGTATGCCTAGTCATCCCTCCGCCTTTCACCTGAAAACTTAGTATAGCTGTAGCGATGGCATGGTTATTATGCCAGCGTTAGTGAAGCAAAGATAACCAACACAAAGTTCTTGCTCAACTAGACAAAATAACAAAGTAGCTTTCATTCTATTTAGTATAGTTAACACTTGTTGCCGGGAACGCACGGAAGAGAATTTTCTTTCTTGAGCAATGAAAACATGAATTAGGGAGTGAAAGGTATGTTGGGGAACGCAGTATTTCAAAAAAATTCCTACAATCACACAAGATCTATCTAGGAGATGCATAGCAATGAGCGAGGAGAGTGTGTCCATGTACCCTCGTAGACCGAAAGCGGAAGCGTTAAGTAACGTGGTTGATGTAGTCGAACGTTTTCGCGATCCAACCGATCAAGTACCAAATGCACGGCACCTCCGCGATCTGCGCACGTTTAGCTTGGTGACGTCCCTCGTACTCTTGATCCAGCTGAGGCCGAGGGAGAATTTCGTCAGCACGACGGCGTGGTGACGGTGATGATGAAGTTACCGGCGCAGGGTTTCGCCTAAGCACTGCAACGATATGACCGAGGTGGAAATATGTGGAGGGGGCACCGCACACGGCTAAGACAACTGTCAACTTGTGTGTCTATGGGGTGCCCCCCTCCCTCGTATATAAAGGAGTGGAGGAGGGGAGGGCCGGCCCTCTCTATGGCGCGCCCCAAGGGGGATACCTACTCCTAGTAGGAGTAGGTTTCCCCCCTTCCCTAGTTGGAGTAGGAGAAGAAGGAAGAGGGAGAAGGAGAGAAGGAAAGCCCCCCCCCCCCAATTAGGATTGGGCTTGGGGGCACGCGCCTCCCACTTGGCCGCCTCTTCCTCTCTCCCACCATGGCCCATTAAGGCCCATTAACTCCCCTGGGGGTTCCGGTAACCTCCCGGTACTCCGGAAAAATGCCCGAACTCATCTGAAACCTTTCCGGTGTCCAAACATAGCCTTCCAATATATCGATCTTTATGTCTCAACCATTTCGAGACTCCTCGTCATGTCCGTGATCACATCCAGGACTCCGAACAACCTTCGGTACATCAAAACACATAAACTCATAATATCGATCGTCATCGAACGTTAAGCATGCGGACCCTACGGGTTCAAGAACTATGTAGACATGACCGAGACTCATCTCCGGTCAATAACCAATAGCAGAACCTGGATATTCACATTGGCTCCCACATATTCTACGAAGATCTTTATCGGTCAAACCGCATAACAACATACGTTGTTCCCTTTGTCATCGGTATGTTACTTGCCCGAGATTCGATCGTCGGTATCTCAATACCTACATCAATCTCATTACCGGCAAGTCTCTTTACTCGTTTCGTAATGCATCATCCCGCAACTAACTCATTAGTCACATTGCTTGCAAGGCTTATAGTGATGTGCATTACCGAGAGGGGCCAGAGATACCTCTCCGACAATCAGAGTGACAAATCCTAATCTCGATCTATGCCAACTCAACAAACACCACCGGAGACACCTGTAGAGCATCTTTATAATCACGCAGTTACATTGTGACGTTTGATAGCACACTAAGTGTTCCTCCGGTATTCGGGAGTTGCATAATCTCATAGTCATAGGAACATGTATAAGTCATGAAGAAAGCAATAGCAACAAACTAAACGATCATCGTGCTAAGCTAACGGATGGGTCTTGTCAATCACATCATTCTCTAATGATGTGATCCCATTAATCAAATGACAACCCATGTCTATGGTTAGGAAACTTAACTATCTTTGATTAACGAGCTAGTCAAGTAGAGGCATACTAGTGACACTCTGTTTGTCTATGTATTCACACATGTACTAAGTTTCTGGTTAATACAATTCTAGCATAAATAATAAACATTTATCATGATATAAGGAAATATAAATAACAACTTTATTATTGCCTCTAGGGCATATTTCGTTCAGTCTCCCACTTGCACTAGAGTCAATAATCTAGTTCACATCGCCATGTGATTTAACACCAATAGTTCACATCACCATGTGATTAACACCCATAGTTCACATCACCATGTGACCAACGCCCAAAGAGTTTCCTAGAGTCAGTAATTTAGTTCACATCACCATGTGATTAATACCCAAAGAGTACTAAGGTGTGATCATGTTTTGCTTGTGAGAGAGGTTTAGTCAACGGGTCTGCCATATTCTGATCCATATGTATTTTGCAAATTTCTATGTCTACAATGCTCTACACGGAGCTACTCTAGCTAATTTCTCCCAGTTGCAATATGTATCCAGATTAAGACTTAGAGTCATTCGGATCAGTGTCAAAGCTTGCATCGACGTAACCCTTTACGACAAACTTTTAGTCACCTCCATAACCGAGAAACATATCCTTATTCCACTAAGGATAATTTTGACCGTTGTCCAGTGATCCACTCCTGGATGACTACTGTACCCTCTTGCCAAACCCATGGTGAGGTACACAATAGGTCAGGTACACAACATAGCTTACTTTATAGAACCTATGGCTGAGGCATAGGGAATGACTTCCATTCTCTTTCTATTTTCTGCCGTGGTCGTGTTTTGAGTCTTACTCAATCTTCACACCTTGCAACACAGGCAAGAACTCCTTCTTTGACTGTTCCATTTTGAACTACTTCAAAATCTTGTCAAGGTATGTATTCGTTGAAAAAACTTATCAAGCGTCTTGATCTATCTCTATAGATCTTGATGCCCAATATGTAAGCAGCTTCACTTAGGTCTTTCTTTGAAAAACTCCTTTCAAACATTCCTTTATGCTTTCCAGAAAATACTACATCATTTCCGATCAAAAATATGTCATTCACATATACTTATCAGAAAAGGCTGTAGTGCTCCCACTCACTTTCTTGTAAATACAGGCTTCACCGCAAGTCTGTATAAAACTATATGCTTTGATAAAGTCATCAAGCGTGTATTCCAACTCCGAGATGCTTGCACTAGTCCATAGATGGATCGCTGGAGCTTGCACACTTCGTTAGCACCTTTAGGATCAACAAAACCTTCTAGTTGCAGCATATACAACTCTTCTTTAATAAATCCATTAAGGAATGCAGTTTTGTTATCCATTTGCCAGATTTCATAAAATGCGGCAATTGCTAACATGATTCGGACAGACTTAAGCATCGCTACGAGTGAGAAAATCTCATCGTAGTCAACACCTTGAACTTGTCAAAAACCTTTCGCGACAAGTCGAGCTTTGTAGATAGTAACACTACCATCAGCGTCCATCTTCCTCTTGAAGATCCATTTATTCTCAATGGTTTGCCGATCATCGGGCAAGTCCACCAAAGTCCACACTTTGTTCTTATATATGGATCCTATCTCAGATTTCATGGCCTCAAGCCATTCTGTGGAATCTGGGCTCATCATCGCTTCCTCATAGTTCGTAGGTTCGTCATGGTCTAGTAACATAATTTCCAGAACAGGATTACCGTACCACTCTGGTGCGGAATATGCTCTGGTTAACCTACAAAATTTGGTAGTAACTTGATCTGAAGTTTCATGATCATCATCATTAGCTTCCTCACTAATTGGTGTAGGCATCACTGGAACTGATTTCTGTGATGAACTACTTTCCAATTCGGGAGAAGGTACAATTACCTCATCAAGTTCCACTTTTCTCCCACTCACTTCTTTCGACAGAAACTCCTTCTCTAGAAAGGATCCATTCTTAGCAACAAAAATCTTGCCTTCGGATCTGTGATAGAAGGTGGACCCAACATCCTTTGGGTATCCTATGAAGACACATTTCTCCGACTTGGGTTCGAGCTTATCAGGTTGAAGCTTTTTCACATAAGCATCGCAACCCCAAACTTTAAGAAACGACAACTTGGGTTTTTTGCCAAACCACAGTTCATATGGTGTCGTCTCAATGGATTTAGATGGTGCCCTATTTAACGTGAATGCAGCTGTCTCTAATGCACAACCCCAAAACGATAGTGATAAATTGGTAAGAGACATCATAGATCGCATCATATCTAATAAAGTACGGTTATGACGTTCGGACACCACATTACGCTGTGGTGTTCCAGGTGGCGTGAGTTGCGAAACTATTCCACATCGTTTCAAATGAAGACCAAACTCGTAACTCAAATATTCGTCTCCGCGATCAAATCATAGAAACTTTATTTTCTTGTTACGATGATTTTCCACTTCACTTTGAAATTCTTTGAACTTTTCAAATGTTTCAGACTTATGTTTCATCAAGTTGATATAACCATATCTGCTCAAATCATCTGTGAAGGTCAGAAAATAACGATACCCGCCGCGAGCCTAAACACTCATCGGATTGCATACATCCGTATGTATTATTTCCAATAAATCAGTTGCTCACTCCATTGTTCCGGAGAACGGAGTCTTAGTCATCTTGCCCATGAGGTATGGTTCGCAAGCATCAAGTGATTCATAATCAAGTGATTCCAAAATCCCATCAGCATGGAGTTTCTTCATGCGCTTTACACCAGTATGACCTAAACGGCAGTGCCACAAATATGTTGCACTATCATTATCAACTTTGCATCTTTTGGCATCATTATTATGAATATGTGTATCACTACGATCGAGATTCAATAAACCATTCATCTTGGGTGTATGACCACAGAAGGTTTTATTCATGTAAATAGAATAACAATTATTCTTTGACTTAAATGAATAACCGTATTGCAATAAACATGATCCAATCATATTATGCTCAACGCAAACACCAAATAACATTTACTTTAGGTTCAACACTAATCCTGAAGGTAAAGGGAGTGTGCGATGGTGATCTTATCAACCTTGGAATCACTTCCAACACACATCGTCACCTTGCCCTTAACTAGTCTTTGTTCATTTTGTAACTCCTGTTTCGAGTTACTAGTCATAGCAACTGAACCAGTATCAAATAACCAGGGGCTACTATGAACACTAGTAAAGTACACATCAATAACATGTATATCATATATACTTTTGTTCACTTTGCCATCCTTCTTATCCGCCAAGTATTTGCGGCAGTTCCGCTTCCAGTGACCATTTCCTTCGCAGTAGAAGCACTCAGTTTTAGGCTTGGGTCTAGCTTTGGGCTTCTTCATGGGAGTGGCAACTTGCTTGCCATTCTTCTTGAAGTTCCCTTTCTTTCCCTTGCCCTTTTACTTGAAACTAGTGGTCTTGTCAACCATCAACATTTGATGCTTTTCTTGATTTCTACCTTCGTCGATTTCAGCATCACGAACAGCTCGGGAATCGTTTTCGTCATCCCTTGTATATTATAGTTCATCACGAAGTTCCAGTAACTTGGTGATAGTGACTAGAGAACTCTGCCAATCACTATTTTATCTGGAAGATTAACTCCCACTTGATTCAAGCGATTGTAGTGCTCAGACAATCTGAGCACATGCTCACTGGTTGAGGTATTCTCCTCCATCTTGTAGGCAAAGTTCTTGTCAGAGGTCTCATACCTCTCGACTCGGGCACGAGTCTGAAATACCAATTTTAGCTCTTGGAACATCTTATATGCTCCATGGCGTTCAAAATGTTTTTGAAGTCCCGTTTCTAAGCCGTAAAGCATGGCGCACTAAACTATCAAGTAGTTATCATACCGAGCTTGCCAACCATTCATAATGTCTACATCTGCTCCTGCAATAGGTCTATCACCTAGCGGTGCACCAAGTACATAATTCTTCTGTGCAACAATGAGGATAATCCTCAGATCACGGACCTAGTCCGCATCATTGCTACTATCATCTTTCAACATAGTTTTTCTCTAGGAACATATCAAAAATAAACGGGGAGCTACATCGCGAGCTATTGATCTACAACATAGTTATGCAAATACTACCAGGACTAAGTTCATGATAAATTAAAGTTCAATTAATCATATTACTTAAGAACTCCCACTTAGATAGACATCCCTCTAGTCATCTAAATGATCACGTGATCCATATCAACTAAACCATGTCCGATCATCACGTGAGATGGAGAAGTTTTCAATGGTGAACATCACTATGTTGATCATATCTACTATATGATTCACGCTCGACCTTTCGGTCTCAGTGTTCCGAGGCCATATCTTCATATGCTAGGCTCATCAAGTTTAACCCCGAGTATTCTGCGTGTGCAAAACTGGCTTGCACCCGTTGTATGTGAACGTAGAGCTTATCACACCCGATCATCACGTGGTGTCTCAGCACGAAGAACTGTAGCAACGATGCATACTCAGGGAGAACACTTATACCTTGAAATTTTAGTGAGAGATCATCTTATAATGCTATCACCATACTAAGCAAAATAAGATGCATAAAGGATAAACATCACATGCAATCAATATAAGTGATATGATATGGCCATCATCATCTTGTGCCTTTGATCTCCATCTCCAAAGCACCGTCATGATCACCATCGTCACCGGCTTGACACCTTGATCTCCATCGAAGCATCATTGTCGTCTCTCCAACTATTGCTTCTACGACTATAGCTACCCCTTAGTGATAAAGTAAAGCAATTACATGGCGATTGCATTTCATACAATAAAGCGACAACCATAAGGCTCCTGCCAGTTGCCGATAACTTTTACAAAACATGATCATCTCATACAACAATTTATATATCATCATGTCTTGACCATATCACATCACAGCAAGCCCTGCAAAAACAAGTTTGACGGCCTCTACGTTGGTGTTGCAAGTTTTACGTGGCTGCTACGGGCTTAGCAAGAACCGTTCTTACCTACGAATTAAAACCACAACGATTTTTCGTCAAGTGTGCTGTTTTAACCTTCAATAAGGATCGGGCGTAGTCACACTCGATTCAACTAAAGTTGGAGAAACAGACACCCACTAGCCACCTGTGTGCGAAGCACGTCGGTAGAACCAGTCTCGCGTAAGCATACGCATAATGTCAGTCTGAGCCGCTTCATCCAACAATACCGCCGAATCAAAGTATGACATGCTGGTAAGCAGTATGACTATTATTGCCCACAACTCTTTGTGTTCTACTCATGCATATAACATCTACGCATAGACCTGGCTCTGATGCCACTGTTGGGGAACGCAGTATTTCAAAAAAATTCCTACGATCACGCAAGATCTATCTAGGAGATGCACAGCAATGAGCGGGGAGAGTGTGTCCACATACCCTCGTAGACCGAAAGAGGAAGCGTTAAGTAACGCGGTTGATGTAGTCGAACGTCTTCGCGATCCAACCGATCAAGTACCGAACGAACGGCACCTCCGTGATCTGCACTCGTTCAGCTCGGTGATGTCCCTCGTACTCTTGATCCAGCTGAAGCCGAGGGAGAGTTTCGTCAGCACAACGGCGTGGTGACGGTGATGATGAAGTTACCGGCGCAGGGCTTCGCCTAAGCACTGCAACGATATGGCCGAGGTGGAAATATGTGGAGGGGAGCACCGCACACGGCTAAGACAACTGTCAACTTGTGTGTCTATGGGCTGCCCCCTCCCCCGTATATAAAGGAGTGGAGGAGGGGAGGGCCGGCCCTCTCTATGGCGCGCCCCAAGGGGGATTCCTACTCCTAGTAGGAGTAGGTTTCCCCCCTTCCCTAGTTGGAGTAGGAGAAGAAGGAAGAGGGAGAAGGAGAGAAGGAAAGCCCCCCCCCCCAATTCGGATTGGGCTTGGGGGCGCGTGCCTCCCACTTGGCCTACTCTTCCTCTCTCCCACCATGGCCCATTAAGGCCCATTAACTCCCCGGGGGGTTCCGGTAACTTCCCGGTACTCCGGAAAAATGCCCGAACTCATTTGAAACCTTTCCTGTGTCCAAACATAGCCTTCCAATATATCGATCTTTATGTCTCAACCATTTCGAGACTCCTCGTCATGTCCATGATCCCATCCGGGACTCTGAACAACCTTCGGTACATCAAAACACATAAACTCATAATACTGATCGTCATCGGACGTTAAGCGTGCGGACCCTACGGGTTCGAGAACTATGTAGACATGACCGAGACTCATCTCCGGTCAATAACCAATAGCGTAACCTGGATGTTCTTATTGGCTCCCACATATTCTATGAAGATCTTTATCGGTCAAACCGCGTAACAACATACGTTGTTCCCTTTGTCATCGGTATGTTACTTGCCCGAGATTCGATCGTCGGTATCTCAATACCTAGTTCAGTCTCGTTACCGGCAAGTCTCTTTACTCGTTCCGTAATGCATCATCCCGCAACTAACTCATTAGTCACATTGCTTGCAAGGCTTATAGTGATGTGCATTACCGAGGGGGCTTAGAGATACCTCTCCGACAATCAGAGTGACAAATCCTAATCTCGATCTATGCCAACTCAACAAACACCACCGGAGACACCTGTAGAGCATCTTTATAATCACGCAGTTACATTGTGACGTTTGATAGCACACTAAGTGTTCCTCCGGTATTCGGGAGTTGCATAATCTCATATTCATAGGAACATGTATAAGTCATGAAGAAAGCAATAGCAACAAACTAAACGATCATCATGCTAAGCTAACGGATGGGTCTTGTCAATCACATCATTCTCTAATGATTTGATCCCGTTAATCAAATGACAACCCATGTCTATGGTTAGGAAACTTAACCATCTTTGATTAAGGAGCTAGTAAAGTAGAGGCAAACTAGTGACACCCTGTTTGTCTATGTATTCACACATGTACTAAGTTTCCGGTTAATACAATTCTAGTATGAATAATAAACATTTATCATGATATAAGGAAATATAAATAACAACTTTATTATTGCCTCTAGGGCATATTTCCTTCAAGGTATGTGAAGACAACATGATACTAGAGTAAGTCTCTAACACCCAAAAGTGCCTCTTCATCAAGGCTCTCAAGGACTTTATTCCAATCATTGGTTGTTGAAACTTTAGTTGTCTCGTGATGGGATCATGCCAAAGAAATGATACATGCATAAGGTTTCGTAATGGCTTAAGTTTGAGTACTATGGACCAATATATTCTCTCTTTCGAGCTCTTGCGATTAGTACTCGGTTATTATCACATACACAGACATTCAAGAGAAAGCTGAATAATATTCGATGTAGTGTTGCCACTACATACTGTAACAAACTCATAGCAAAAATCCGAGTCGAAACTATGGTGGTTCGTTCGTTGGCCAACAGAGTTATCAACATAACATCAAGAAAGGTGACGAGGCCACATTTACACACGTGAACGCACATAGAGTGACAAGGCCATGGCACTAGCGAGAAGCTGAAGCGCCATGTAAGAATGCAAACATAGATTTTGCCATAATCTCATTCACCTTTCAACTAGGTTCCTCTAGAAAACTTTATCCACAAGGGCTATTCAGTCTATTAAAATTGATACTATGGGGTTGAGTATCTCTAACATCATATTCCCTACAATTCTTCTCAACACCCAAGTCTTTTTAGAGACTTTCTCTTATGCATGGTTATTCTCTATTAATATCTGTTTCTTCTTAAAAACTAGTCCCACGACAAGTTTTGGTTATCTAGATTAAACAGAACAAAGGTTCTTAAATTATTTTAGCTACTAGAACAAAACCTTTATTTTAATTATCAAGACTTTCTCCCACTTGTATACTTTACACATACTCTAAGTAATTCAAGTGCAAAAGACAGGAGTCATGGGACATACCTTGACGACCATGAATTTCCATGCTTTTCTTCCTTAAGGGTGCATGCCTTGTTGCCTGAGTAGAATAACTCTCGTAGAAAATATATACAAGAATGCAAACAAATTTGGGCAAAAAGTAAAAGAGCAAAGTCAAGACTTATTATATATTTTGGGTTTTGGTGGTTTTGAAAGCTAACTTGCACATGAAAAATTGCAACCAGCAAAAATAAAACAAGCCAAATAAAAGGCAAAGTATTGGACAAACCAACACGAGTTATCAAAGCTCATCGAGCTTAAGTACGACCTCATTACAACTTTAATAAATAAATACTACCACATCTTGATTTGGACGTGGTAGTGACCTCCCCCAAGCCTAAGCTTTTGCAATCCTGATCCAGCGAGATCATTGTGGTGGTGGATAGTACAGAGCCCATCCTTGTCTCCACTCATAGAAGTTGTTGTTCATGGAAGCGTACGTGTCTCAAAGGGACTTGGCAAGGCTGGTCATGTCATTGATGGAGCCCCCGAGGTTGTAGATGTCAGCATATGTGGTGTAGGGCACTTCCTCTTATGCATCTTCTTGGGACTGCACGTCTTCCGCGTCAGTGGCTAGTTCATTTTCATCAACTTGTTCTAGTTCCGGTGCCTCCTGGTCAACGGTGAACCACTACCATTACAACACTAGTGGGAACACTCTTATTAAGAAGAGTATTACCAACAACAGAGCAAAGGTTGGTGAAATCTAGGCCAAGGGAGTTGGCCAACATGGCGACCACTCCGCCACACATGATATCTGTTGGAAATATGCCCTAGAGGCAATAATATAGTATTATTATATTTCCGTATTTTCCATTTTGTCTGACCACTGTCTATCTATTTGCTTTACCGAAAAAGGCTTTCGCCCGCTTTATATATAAAGCAACAATCAACATACATGCAGCACACCACCCGACACCACCCACCCACCCAAGGCAGATACAAGGGGGCTAACGAACGGCAACTCTACTCCAAACAACCCAAAGCACACAACAAGTAGGCAAAAGAGCATATCTAAGGATAAAAAGAGCTCTCCACCGTGAACAAGTCACCGCGAGGAGATGAAGCCACAACTCAACGAATCAGGGACTCCCAAAGCGGTGCTTCCAGGAAAGAAACGACACCGAAGAGCCACCACCGCCGGATCCAGCGAATCGAGGTTTTCACCCAGAGTAACATGAAGGACACAGGGCCACCGCGATGGAGCCTTCAAGAAGGGAACAATGTATGGACGCCGCCGCCATCGGTATGGCTCGAGCCAGACGAGGTTTTCACCCCGGCCACCACCCTCCGCCTCTGCCCGGGGTACGGCCCTACATGAGAGCGTCGATCGCACCACCACCGAGAACATCGAAGGCCTACCCCCATGCCGCCCACGCGGCCATGACAGCAAGCCCGTCAGCGCCCGAGCCCTGAGCTCCGCCCACGAGCCCGGATCTCCCACCACCAAGGCCACCGCCCTGCATCCAGACGCTCCGTGGACCATCAAAGGCATGAGCTTTGAGCCGATCGGTAGATCCCTAGCCATCAGAACCGTCGGTGACCGACCTGCCCCGAACAACGGTTAGAGGCAAGGAGGCGCTAGGCCAGGAAAAGGGAAGGTCGGAGACGAGCTCGTCTGGATCGGCGCACCCCTGCACCGGTGACAAGTAGTCGGTCTACCCGTCCCACCAACATACTCCCCTACGTGACCCCTGATGCCCTACCACGGCCTCCGGCGAGAACCACACGAGGAGGAGGCAGCCACCCGTCCGCCGGCAAGGGCCGCCGGATCGACCTCACCCTACCGCTGAAGAAGGCCTCCAGAGCGTCAACCACCACCACACCACCCGCGTCTCCACGCCCAGGCCAGCTCCAGCTGGTGCCCAGCCACCCCATCGGAGTAGGACGACCATCGGCTGCATCACCACCATCTTAGAAGGGCCGCCGGTCACCCCTACCGCCACCAGCCGCCACTACCAGTCGGATTTGGGCTGGGGCTGCCAGATCCGCACGCCCCTGGGCCTCTAGAACCCCACTAGCCGAGGTGGAGACGGGAGGAGCGGAGGAGGCGCCGCCGACAGGCCACCAGGACGCAGGGAGGAGGAGAGAAGCCAGAGCAGAGGTCGGCTGGCGCCCGATGCCACCAAGTAGGGGATGGCGCTCCATGACGAGCGCCACCCCCGCGAGGGAGAAAGCCACCCCGCCACCGCCTACGCGACACGGCCTTGAGCCGGCAATGCCACCGGCGACGGCGAGGGAGAAGGGGCGGGGTGAGGGGATGGGAGCGGCGGCGCTAGGGTTCCTCCGGGGGTGCCAGCGGGAGCGCCTCGGGAGGGAGGGGGGCTTCTGTCTTCGACGCTTTCAATCACGGGAGGGAGGGGGACAAAAAAACATTAACATCTATTTACTTTCAATCTTGTAACTAGCAAGACCAGGGGCTTGACAAACCCCTCAAGTTGGGTGCAAGTATTGTTTTTGTTTGTGTGCACGCACTGTTTACCTTGCTAGCTTGGTGATTCCTACTAGTTCGGTTAAATCTTGGTTCTCAACTGTGGAAAATATTTTTCTTCTGTGGTATATCACTCGTCCTCTTTAGGGCAAAACCCAGCAACCCCTGTGAGAGCAGCAAAGGAATTTCTGGTGCCGTTGCCGGGGAATCGTCTTTTATCAAGTCAGGTACCTACACATAAACTTTTTCTTTACTTGCTTATTTCTTGCCTAGTTACCTTTGCTTTTTTGCTTTGCTTGCCAATTATTTTAAAGTACCAAAATACCTTATTGCTATTTTTGTTTGTCTTGCTATCATGGCTAGTTCTTCACTCGCCGTCTCTAAGCCCGAGCTAGAAGTTCTTAATTTTAAACCAAGGGGCGAAGAAAGTTTAATAGATGCGCGGTATAGAATTTGTGATGCTCAAAATAGATCTACTAATAAACAATCTACCACAATACTCCTTAGAAATTTCTATATTGGTGTTACTACTTGTATAGGTTTGTTCTTGATGCTATCACTAGAGGAAATTTCTAAAATAGTCATACTTCGGATGCTTTTAATGCTATGGGAAGTTTAGTTGGATTTCCACCGATTAAGGTTAATGAAACTGAAATAACTTTAGAAGACCTTATCCAAAAATTGGATATTTATCAAAAATAAAATGCCAACTCGTCAACAATTAGAAGAACTGGATAAAAAGGTGCATAATCAAGTTACTAAGTTAGGCTCTACAGTAGGAAATGCTTTGGAATTATTAAAGGAAAAAGAACCAATTACTGATAGAGTAGAACAAAGTTCCACTAAAATTGATAAATTGAAAGAAGTTATAAATGTCTTGGGTTCAGCTTTTTCTTCCACAAAAACTAGTGAGGAAGCTTCTACAAATAAGAATTTGAAATTCACTTATGTGTCTAAGGTTCCTAGGCCAAACTTGGGTGCTTCTTCTAGTAAAGAAAAGGGAGATTTAAAGATGATAACTGTGCACCCAACTTTTAGAAGATAAAAATGAACATGCCTTTGACACTAATTTTTTTGACTTTGTGCCTACAAGTGTTATGACTAATAAAATGTTTGGCAATCCTCCTAAGAAATCAAGTTGCCTTATTGAAGAATTAAATGATGATAAAACTTGATACATTTGCATTATGTCTAGCTAAGAGCATTAAACAGTAGCGCTTGTTGGGAGACAACCCAATATGTATCTTTTTATTTCTTGTTCAGTATAGTGGGTCAACATAATGAATTCTATTGTAATAATTATGTTTGTATCTTTTCTTTTGCTTTGTGCCCCGAGTTAAGCCTTTGGAATGTTGCAAATGCATATTTTATTACCTTCATTTATATATATCTGAAATGGGAACATAATTCATTAAATTAAGAAAAAAGGCTAATCACTCGGTTGAAAAATACTGATGCAATGTACGAAAAATATTCATTCAATGTAAAACAATGATGTCTGCGCTTTTAGAATATATTCTTAACATTATAATTTTTTAATATAATGTAAAAAAATTCACATATTTAAAAAGAATATGTTGTACCGTTCAAGAAAAGTATTTATGCAACGTAAAATAAAATGTTTATACAATGCAAAAAAGATGTTCGTCAGGTTTTATAGGTTTTGTACTAATGGAAAAAATGTTCGTGACATTTTCAAAACATGTTTATACATTGAAAATAAATGTTTCTTGTAATTTCGAAACAAGTTACACACCATTCAGAATAATAGTCATGACATTAAAATAATGTTCCCGTGCTTCGGAAAAATACTCATGGTATTAAGAAATGCTCATGTAGTTTAAGAAAATGTTTCCTATGATTCAAAAATAAGGTTCAATGCATATATATGAATATGTTTAATATTTTATAAAATTTATTCCAAACATATATCTAGAAAAGTTTAGTCATGTATTCTGAAAAATATTCAATGTGTAAGAAAATATAAGAAAAACTGAAGAAAACAGGTAAAGGACCATAGAGACAAAAAATGAAAGAAGAGGACTAAACCCAAAATAAATCGTGCACAAAAAAAATAAAAAAATCGAAGTTAAAAAGAAAACCACAGCAAAGCACACCAGACCGAAAAAAACTCGGTGCACCAAAGGAAGAACGAAATTTCGTCCGCGCATGAAAAAAAGGGAGTTGCGGCAGGCCCGTTCGCGAGATCGTCTGTCTCGTATGAGCGAGAGATAACCATGGTGATACATCATTCCAAATGAGGCGATATATACCTCTCTTTGCATTTTATTGTTTTTTCTTTCGTTTTCTTATTTTCTTTCGCACCATTAAAAATCGTACAAAAAAAATTCAATTCAAATTTTGATTAATTCAATAAATGTTTTGGACTTGAAAAATGTCCCCGAATTGAAAAAGAATGTTCGTGAATTTACAAATTGTTTGTGTGCTTTAAAAGATGCCCACGAAATTATAATAAAGTTCGTGGATTGATAAAAAATTCGCGAACAATTTCTGAAATGTCTGTGGTTTTTATAAAATGGGAACATTTTCTGATTTTTTTTTAAATCAAGAACATTTTTTGAAAAATTAAACATTCGAATTTTCGAATTGAAATTAGAAAAATAAAAGATAAGTAATGAAGAACCAAATCGAAAAACAGAAACAAAAGTACACTGAAAAAACAAAAGGAAAAAGGAAACTGAAAACTCGGAAAGGTAAGAACCTTTTTTGATGGGTGAATTCTATTTAGCGCATTGGTCAGGGGATAGCTACCTGACGCGTAACCAAGACCTGCGAGATTTGTTGTAATTGGGCTGGCCCATTCCTGTTTTTCCTCCCCACCGATTTTTCGAAGGTTTTCTTCCCTTTTTTTCACATCCGCGGACAATTTTAATATTAAGTTTTTTTAAATTTTTAGACATTTTTAAAATTTTTAGTAACTTCCGAAATATACAGCGTTTTTTTAATTTATGAACATTTTGCTAAGGCGACATTTTTTGAATTTGTAAATATTTTTAGAATTCGGAGCATTTATTGAAATAGAATTTTTTAAATTTTAAATTTTATTTTTAATCCTTGAACATTTTGAAAATTGGTCAAATTTTTTGAAATTAGGAATATTTTTTCAAATTCATATATAATTTTGAGAAATGGAACATTTTTCAAATTCGTGAGTATTTATTAAATTTGGAACAATTTCAAATTCGTGATTTTTTTGACATATAGGAACATTGTTCAAATATGTGATGAGATTCAGGACATTTTTTAATTCAGAACGTGTTTTGAAACTTGGGAACATTTTTATATAAACAATCAATTTTTACAAATTCGTTTTTTAACATTGTATGATATCCAGAACGGCCTTTTAGAATTCGAGAGTCGCGAACTTTTTTCCGAAGGTAACAAAGAAAAAATAATTAATAGAAAAAATAACTGGGGCGCCCCGTCACGTACATGGGTCGTCCCAAAGCGCGTACATGCAAATGCGGGGGGGGGGGGGGGGGGGGGGTTGCTCGCTGAGCACCACCGCAGACTGCATGGATAGGAGGTCCCTTGTACTGCCCCCGTTTCTAAATATTTGTCTTTTTAGAGATCTCAAATGGACTACCACATACGGATGTATATAGACATATTTTAGAGTGTAGATTTACTCATTTTGCTTCGTATGTAGTCACTTGTTGAAATGTTTAAAAAGACAAATATTTAGGAATGGAGGGAGTAAATGGTTCCTAAAACCGGTGACACTCTCAGTTCGCTTAATCTCTAATGGGCCAGCCCATCTAACTACGCAGGTGGGCGATCGGAGACTTAACAGTTGCTACGAGTGATACACAACAATTGTGTTGGCAATGAGCGATAAGTTGGTTGCTTGGATCTGTCCCAATAGCCGACGAGACATGCGCCAGATAAACACCCTAAACCCCAAAACAGTGCATCATGCTAATACTTTTTTTTCAGTTTGACTAATTCACATCTATATTTTTTTAAGGATGTCACATCTAAGCTCCCACAAATATATAATGCAGCAACAAGAAACAAAAAAAAACTAGGACAAAAAAAAAGACCACAAACAGAGTGAACATCAGCTTAGATGTGACATAACCCTATTCTTTTTCGTAATGTAGTGTGCATAGATTTTTTAAAAGTCAACCTTTGCAAACTTTGAACAAGTTTACAGAGAAAATTACGATATGCACAACACCAAATATATCAAATATGAAGTTATATTTTATGATGAATCTAATGATATATGTTTGGCTTTCTAGATGTAAATGTTTTTCTCGACAAACTTGACCAACGTTTGTGAGGTTTGATTTTTTAAGAAAAATCTGCATGCACTACATTATGAACGGAGGGGGTAACTAATATTAACAATTTTCCGTAGAAAAGACGATATACTCAAATCAAATGAATATAATAGCTTCGTATTTGGTTCCCAATCAACAAATCACGCGGAAATCTGAACACGCATCTAACGCTTATACACACACAACGTACAGATACACACACACTCACACATGCACAGTGCATTTCCGTCTCAGCAATAAACACACGATACACAAGTTTTAATACCACATCAAAGATGTACACATGCAACCAGTGCTCGGCTAGTTGTAGTTGATATATCGGCATTGAATCATCACGCTTGGAAGCAAATATTCCATCGGCAATCGATCTCTTGCCCACTTGAGCTGGCCCTTCACCTCCCTCCGTGTATGGCGAGTATGTAGAAGAGCTGCGTCCCCGAGAGTATGATGGTGAAAGCCTCCATGGTTATCTACAAGACAATCCAAACCAACACAAACAGTCATTAATGATTATATCGTGTCACATCAGTAGTCACAAACTTACAACTTGATTCCCTACTAGTGCTGATCAAATTAAACAGTGCGTCTGTCGGTCTTACCAGTCTAGCATTCCTGCCGTTCAGGTCAATCTCCTTGACTGCCAATCTGGAGAATCAGAAGGTGCCAAAGAGGATTAAAAATAAGTCAGGCAAAACGTTACATATGCACGCATAGAAAGAGAGTTGGGAGTGGTACGTAGAAGTGGTCATACTACAACATACCCCATGGCGAGCAGCGTGAGCATCCAGGCGATGAACGCAGAGGAGGCTGCCGCCGGCAGGCTCTCGTGGCTCCACGCCCGGACATGGTGGAATCCGGCAAGCGCCGCCCCCATGCCGACCACGCTGGCAATCACGGCGAAGATGACGAAGAACCCAGTCGCCGCGTTCCCTATCGGGAAGTAGATCGGAGAGAAGTGTGACGGCAGCTCCAGCCCGGAACCTGTATATAACAACATACATACGCTCAGGCCTCTTTTGGTTTGGAGGAATCATGTAGGAATTTCATAGGATAGGATTTTTGTAGAAAAATTTTTTAGAGCCCTTCGGTTTGTAGGAATGTAATCCTATTTCTATGCAGGAATTCTTCCTATCTTCCATATTTCATAGGAAAATAAATATTAGCCTAGACTCAAAAATCCTATGATGTGAATCAAAGGGCATCTTCTTTCCTATTCCTACTCATAGGATTTGAGATACATGTCATCTCATTTTTTATGACTTTCCTATTTCTACAATTTTCCTATCCTATGAACCAAAGGATGCTTCAGCTCAAGGAATTAACACAAGATAATGCACCAGGAGTATGCACTACCGGTCAGCAGTACGTACCTATGAAGAAGCCGTTGTTGATGGCGAAGTTGATGGCCCAGCCCCCGACCGCGGCGACGATGAGGTACATGCAGAAGTTGAGCATCAGGAGGAAGCCGGCCACCGGCTTCAGCCCCGCGTTCGCCATGTGTGCGTGCGTGCTCCTAGCTGCGAACGCTTCGACCGATCAGAGGCTGGGCTCTACTTCTTCTTCTACTAGTCAGTATTAGTATTTCAGGCGGCTTAAGGATTGCATCGGCGGCTGCACCTTATATATAGACACAGGGCGTGCGCACGAACGATCGACGGGAAAATCCAGGCTAGATTTGTTCCTTGCTTCCCTCGGCTGCATGGACAGCCGATTGCGTGCTTGTGGAGGCTGGGTTACGTCAAGTTTGTGACAAACTTGATGCTTAAGGCAGCCGTCCCCGCGGTCTGGGGCATTCGGCCTCTCGACCTGTCAGAGATTCGATCCGTTGGCCTCGAGGATAAAATGACGGCTGGCTGGACAGTGGATACCTTTCCTTGCCGGACATGCATACTATATGCATCGACCCTTTTGGTTCAGTTTAGTTTAGTTCCCGCGCTTTATTGCTTTACAGCCGTGGAACGCAGCTTTGGCCGTCGTCTCTTGGTATGATGCTGCGTGCAACACAAGTCTGGTAGATGCCAAATACTACGTAGTACTCCCTCCATTCCACAATATAGTGCTTCCTCTATCTCCGTGCTTCAACTTTGACCGTAAATTTAACTACCAAGACCGATTGCGGCGGGAGCAAAAATTATATCAGTGAATTCGTATTCGAAAGAAGTTTTTAATTATGTAATTTTTTCACCCGCCGCAGTCGGTCTCGTTCGTTAAATTTATGGTCAAAGTTCGACCTCGGGAAGCGCGGGCGCACTATATTTTGAAATGGAGGGAGTAATAAAGAAAAGGAAACATATGATTGCGTCTTGGGCCACTGGATCACAAGATGGACGGCTAGGATGTCCGGTTAAGAGCACGATTGCAAGCCTAAAATCGATTGCGGACGTGAAGGAATTTGGTGAACCCCTTCTCTCCGCCCAATCCCCTCAAATCTCACCCCATCCCTCTAATCCCCAAATAGTTTTTTGGATGAGAGAGATTATTGCATCTAATTTTTATGGCAAATCAACGTAACGATCAAGAAAAGGAATTGCTTCCTCTTCCGCACTATGTCAAGCTGAATGTGGATGCATGTTTTGATGATGAGATGCTAAGAAGAACCACTGGGGCTGTTATCCGTAACAGTTGGTGGAAGTTTATTGTTGTAGGTAATAGCATAATTGAGTGGTGTTCAGATGTATTGTCTGCGGAGACCATGGCACTGAAATATGGTTTATCCTTTTTTTTGCCGGGGGATATGCTTTATCCCTTGTACAATCTATTGGTTGTAACAAACTAGTGGTTAACTTAGACAACATGGATGTCATTAACACAATGAAGTAGGGAGCAAATCTTGCAGGAGCCCCAGCACCTATCTTCGATCATTGCTATCATATGTCATGTGATTTCCTCATATAATTTTTGAACTTTTCCCAGGAGAGGCAAACTCAGTAGCTCATGAGTTAGCTAGCTAAGCGATATTTTCTCCGACTAATGTCTGGATGGATGAACCTTCTACTTCTATTTCTCCTTTGACTGTAAATGATGTAACACTTATTACAAATGAATGAGAGGAGGTTTTATTGTTAAATAAATAACCGCTGCTACAAGCCTATTGCAACATGGATAGGCCAACTACTACCTCTTTTTTTTAAAGGAGGTTAAACCTCGCTTCTGCATCATTGTGATGCAGCCAAACAGAATTGATCCTCATCAAATAAGCAAAAAAATATAATCTTAAAAGCACACATGGATGAATTCTAAAAAAACAGTAAACATGGATGAAATATGATGCAAAGAGCATAATGTAGAGTTCTAATTGAAAACCCATTGATAGGAGCATGTGAGCTCCAACACAAGGGCTCCCAAAAGTTTATTTTAGAATAGGGCCCCCAAAAGTTTGAGAGGGCACAAATTGCTACATCGTACATGGTTGGACAACGACATCAGAAAGTGGGCTTAAGCAGAGACGCATGTACATCAGACCTGGTTAATAGTGATTGGGTGCGATCTTGTATCTCATATGAAAAAAGAGGCAATTCTTCAAAAATACATGAAAAGGGAGGCACATACACGAGTGTGGATTTTTTAAGCATGGGTGCAATTAGGGATGAAAACATCGCAGGAACGAAAAGAATTGGGTGCTACCATGTTTGTTTTTACATTTTTTGTAGAAGCGGAAATAAATACAGAAACCCCCAAAATAAATATGGAAACATATACTGCTGGAAACGGGCACGGAGCAAATATGGAGGGGACACGGCAACAGGAACGGGTGTTGACCGAAACTTAAAAACTCCTTGAATTACAAAAAAAATACACACAAAAACCAACAAACCTAATGAATTGTTAACATGGCTACAAAATAATATGATTAGGTTATCAACTTAGCATAGTATTATAGTAGTACCGAATAATTACATATAAGTCTAGTTGAGTACATCTGTGGTAGTAGAGGGCCTCAAATGGACCATTCTGCTCATTGTGTCATTGTGTGTTGTTTGGTGATTGGGCTACAAATCAGCCATAGGCCTATAGTAAAATGGGAATTCCATATTCACGGAAACAAAAATTTTCTTTCCACGTTTGTTCCGTCAGGAAACACCGTTTCGTTTTTCTTTCTGTTTTTGCATTAAGAATTTTCATTTCCATTTCCGTTTTGCAAATTTCCATTTCTATTTTTCCTACGGAAAAGCTAAAAGTTCCACTCCATTTTCAACCCTAAGTGTATCGGATCCTTTTATTTTGGAAGACCCAAAAATGATATTTAAAAAGTTTTAAAAAATGTTTAATTTTTACACAACTACATATAGATGTTCTCTGCATGCCTGTTAATTTCGTTGAATAATATGATGTATTATACATAACACTAAGAAAGACAAAATTCTGGCCAGGAAAAACAATCCATTTTTGTGCATGTCTGTCTTTTTTTATCTCACATACAAACACTTATGTTGACGAGACTTTGAGGGAAATTCACTTTGGCTTTGTGCAAATATACTACACATCTATATGCCTGTAGAAAAAATTTGGGTTTCTGTAGCCATAAAATAAATATTTTTGAACTACAAACATAATGAGCTCAGTGTTCCCATGCTCCAAAGTGACTATCCTTACATGCACGTCGTTGGGGATCCTGATTGATCGTGCTAAAGTCATAGCATGTTCGTGACTCCTTGATCTGCTTGAGTGTTCGCCGTGCATTCATGAAGGCCTCATGTGTTGCCAAATTATGATACGCATCCCAGGCTCCTTGCTCCTAGCGTCTCTCTGCCCCCTCCCGCTCTCTCTCATCTTCTATTTGTTCCACCATTTCTCCATTATGTTGTTAGCTCCAATGCAGTGATACCCCGATGCCTGACCATCACAATTCCCGAAGCGTGCCATCACAAATTCTACAATTCACTATCACAAGTTAGAAGGGCAGAAAGATGAAAGTTAACTTGTAACTCTAAGTCGATACCGATCGACTGGTTTATCATTCTGTCAGTAGATAAATTTATTGTTTTTGTAACTGCCACTTTAACTTATCTAGGTGTTGTCGGTGTTGTGCAGATTGCGGTAGCTAAATTTGTGGTGATAGTTATTAATTAATTAGTTGCTCTATACTTATTGATTTGCAGTCAAATTGTCTTGGGAACATAGTTGGCTAGTTGCTCAAGAAGGCGCGTATCGAAGAGTTTCAAGATAGTTGTTCAATCAGAATTCAAGACTCCGATGTCCTCAATTTTACTGTCTTGATAAGCCTATAATTCATGTAGTGTTTGAAATTCATCCACATTAGACCTTTTTGGTTTATACAACGGGAAGGATCATGTATTCTAGAAATAGGAAGTATGATTCTAGTGTTGAAAAGTGTAAGAAGAGATAAAGACTAGAGTCAACCATTTAAACCCAAAAGGGTGTTCGTGGTAGATTTTTTGTGAAAGAATCTCAAACAAATTTTGAAATCAAAACTGCTAAGTTAATGATGGTCATGGTGATGTTGAAATAGAGGTTGAGGCTCACACTGTAGAAATGGATGAAGGCGGTGATGGTAATATTGTCGATAAAGCTGATGATGGTAATATTGCTGATGAAGGTCATGATGTTTATATTTCTAGTGACATCATTTATTCATTTAGCCTGGTATATTATGTCCAAGAACCTAGGATGCACTTGATACTAGAATGATTGATACTTCTAAAAGGGACTTTTGTGTTGAGCATGGCCCTGGAAACAAGTTCTCTACATTATCATAGACTACAATTCTCTCAAATGGATAAAAGTGTGACAAAATTGGCTTTCATACGGTAAAGATCTTGGGATAGTTTTTTTTTATACATATCATTAAGAAAGTGGTTTGTGAGAGGCCACTTAACAAACGAGAGAGTGACTAGACTCATCTTAGCACTAAATTGAGCACGAAACCAGTAGCGAACATGTCACAAATATGACTACATGCTATCACTTGCATCTGAAAAAACTAAACAAGTGATAAAGCTCCTCGACGAGAACTTGAAAAAGAAGGGAGCATTGGACGATTTTTTTTCCAGGATTTGTTTGATTACAATATTTCTAGTAGAACGTAATATAGCATTTCATGGTGGTAATTGTAGATTCAGCAAAGATAGCAATGACACTTTCATGGTGGAGGTAGTGCCTGTGGGGCCCACGCGTCCCCTGCTCGCGGCCTACTCGGCCCTGGCTTGCGGCCCCATGGCCACGGGCAGATGGGGTACCACATTGGATGACAAACTACGTCCGGACAGTTCGGTCCAGACGTATGCGGGCGTTTTGAGGGTCCACTTTAAAAATGCCATTATATGTAAAAGTTCCAGGAGAAACGTAATATTTTGACTTGTGCAAAAAAAAGTCAAAAGTTTGGCATTTCTAGACCATTGAATTCTTTTTTTTTTTGCTAAAAAACACGTTCTGTTTTGCATGAAAATTGCCGAGCGCGCTTTAGACATTAACGTGAACACATAAAAAATGAAAAAAGTTTGATATTTGTTTTAAATTTACTGTTCATCCCTAACATTCACATTCAACTGCTATGTACTTGAGGTTAATTTCGGTAAGTTGCTTGCTTGCTGTTATTTTTTGTTAGTTTCTTGTGTTTGGATTCGTAAAGTTGCTCCGTTGAGCACATGTTGAGCAGGCCAGCTGAATGAAAGCTTTATTGTTTACTTTGATTCAAAGATACTTGGAATTTGAAAAACTTGAATTACGCAGACCGAAAGGATCAAAAAGCCCCGAATGTCCATCCTAATCTGTGAACTTTAATAGTACACGTGTGCAACATGGTCGGTGAATGATGATATAATTACATAAACCTGTAAGATATTTTTTGTTTTTCAGCTTGCTCAGTATAGTATTTTAATGCTAAACACACTGGAACGTCAACATCAATTGTTTGCAAGTGTGAAAAGGTCCCGTCCATACGACATGTATTTGGAAGTTGAACTTTCCTCGCATACTTTGCTCGGCCGGGAGGTGGAAAGAGAAGGCGAAGATTTGGCGTAGAGAAACCTTCAGGATGTGTGTACTGGCTGACTTGTTGGGAGGACCAGGCCGCTGAAACACCAACAGCTTCCAGCCAAGTGAGACCGGTGAGCCGAGTCGCGAGCAGAAGGCCGCTGTAGGTGGGTGGTCAGCTCCCGGCTGCGGAGGGCGAAGCAACCTTGCTGATTCCTCAACTTGTTTTGGCAACTCGCAGCCTGAGCCTTACGTCACCCCCTCCAAGATACATAGTACGGTTGACTGGTTGTGAACATTCATCTGAACGTAGACCGACTCGTGGTATAGGAAAGAAGAACGATCCCAGTAGCCGCCCACCACTGCCACTGGCCTTGCCTTATCGACAACATCACAGTGGGCGCAGTTCATTGGACACCGCCAGAAAGATTGGAGTACAGTTTTGAAGAAATGGCAATTATTAGTTCCGAACCCGCACTGGATTAGGAAGTGATCCAAAACATTTTTGAGGAAGCGCAGGTGAACTGCGTTTATATTAGAAGAGGAAGGGAGTGATCCAAAACATGCAAAGAATATTCGGGCATCAAGCAGATAGTCATGCATGCAGATCGCTTGAACGAGCGTCCCACCAGGAAAAGAGAGGTCGGAAATCCCATCTACCGCACACGCGCGGCAGGCACTAGAATTTGACCATGGGCAGCGGCTGAAAGCTCGTTGCGCCGTCCCCTCGCCCGGGCGTTGACGGGGACTCCGCACGAAGCACACGCTCTCTCTGTCTCTCTCCCGCACGTTTCCCACGCAATCATCGCAGCCAAACTCGGGGTGGCCATACAAATACGCCCCCGCGCTCCCTTCGTCCACAGGCTCATCGATCGCACGTCCAACTCCACGCACCACAGCACCCAACCCTACGATCCCTCTCTCGGAATGGATGCCACAACGGCCAAGCAGCTCAGGCGGCTCCGCACGCTCGGCCGCGGCGCGTCCGGCGCCGTCGTCTGGCTCGCCTCCGACGACGCCTCCGGCGAGCTTCTCGCGGTCAAGTCGGCCGGCGCCGGCGCGGCCGAGACGCTGCGGTGCGAGGGCCGCGTCATGGCCGGGCTCTGCTCCCCGCACATCGTCCCGTGCCTCGGCTCCCGCGCCGCACCCGGCGGCGAGTACCAGCTCTTCCTCGAGTTCGCGCCGCGCGGCTCGCTCGCCGACGAGGCTGCCAGGAGCGGCGGGAGCCTCGCGGAGCGCGCCATCCAGGGGTACGCGGGGGACGTGGCCAGGGGGCTTGCCTACCTCCACGGGAACTCGCTGGTGCACGGGGACGTCAAGGCTAGGAACGTCATGCTCGGCGGCGACGGCCGAGCCAAGCTCGCGGACTTCGGATGCGCGAGGGCGGCGGATTCCGACCGGACGATCGGCGGCACTCCGGCGTTCATGGCGCCGGAGGTGGCGCGCGGGGAGGAGCAGGGCCTGGCGGCCGACGTGTGGGCGCTCGGCTGCACCGTCATCGAGATGGCCACCGGCCGCGCCCCGTGGGGCGACATGGACGACGTCTTCGCGGCGGTCCACCGGATCGGATACACGGACGCCGTGCCCGAGCTGCCAGCGTCGCTGTCGCCGCAGGCCAAGGACTTCCTGTGCAAGTGCTTGGCAAGAAACCCCCGCCACCGGTCCACCGCCGCGCAGCTCCTAGAGCACCCGTTCCTCGCGTCCGCCTTCCGCGACGTCGACGCGGAACCGGCGAAGCAGGATTGGATGTCCCCCAAGAGCACACTCAACGCGGAATTCTGGGAGTCGGACGAGGAAAGCGAAACAGAGGACATGCTGACGAGCGCGGCCGAGAGGATCGCCTCGTTGGCGAGCCCTTGCTCGGCCTTGCCAGACTGGGAGTCCGACGATGGCTGGATCGACGTGCACGGCGAACGCCCTGAAGCTTCAGAAACAACGTCGGCCACGGCGATCGCCGGCACAGATTTCGGTCCTTGGAGCCGTGAAGAAGGATTGGAAGCCGAGCTTGGTGTCCGTTTCGCTGATGCGGATGCCGGTAGGTGGTACGACCTTGTGCGGAATGTGGATGGAGCGCATTATTTCGGTTGGTACGAGAGAGATTTTAGTGTCAGTGTCGCTACTGATAGACCATTGTGCCTCATTGTTAGTCACAGACGCAAAATTGTAAAATTCGGTTGTCATTGCGACAGAGAAAGAACAATACATTCTGATTTTGCACAAATATTTCGTTGTCTTGAGCTTCCGTCGATGCTGTTTGCATTTTATCTTCCACTGAATGGGGGGGGGGGGGGGGGGGGGGGTATTAGGTATTATCTTTTTTTATAACTGCTTGCTGCTTATGGCCTCTTTAATTTGCAGAATTTCAAAAAACACATAAATAGAAAAAACTCGAAAATAGAATAGAATCGCAGGTGCAATACACAGGATTGTCAAAACAAAGGAATTTGCAGAATCACCGAAACTACATTTCTACAACCAGGAGCAAATGCTCCTGGTGTGAACAGTAAAAGCAAAAAGAATTCAACAAATTCTGAAAAAAAATTGTGACATACTTTCACAAATATTTGTTGTCCATGCAAATTTCATCACGAAATCACATTGGTACAAGTCGTGCCAAAAAAACAAAATCAGAGCTCCAAATGCTTTTGTAAGTAACATTTTCAAAGGATCGATTTTTTTACCACGCCTTCCACCAATGAAATTTTGCATGCACAACAAAGATTTGTGAAAGTATGCCACAAAAAAATTCAGAAACTTTTGAATTGTTTTTGTAATGATTTTTTAGTGTCCACACCAGAGCATTTGCACCTGGGTGTAGAAACTCCACATCCCAGAATCACATGTTTTTTTAGGAGGTGCATAATTACATGTTTGATAGGTAGGAATATGAGAAACACATGATACATGGTCAAATTAAGGTTAGACCATATGCAAAGATAAGGTGGAGTCGATATTTATGCTACTTATAGCCAAAACAGAAGTTTGATTGGATTGTAAATTTCCTTTGTTTTTTCTACTCAATCCAAAAAGAAAAATTCTTCCATTTTTTTTCTATGGTTCATCTTTTGAATCAAACAAATGATGGTGTCATCATACAAAAATAATAATCCTATGATTTTCATTTATTCTAATGAATCAAAGTGGCCCTTACTAAGGATTCTTCCGGTCTATGCTACTCTTCAATGGCGGCGGGTGTTGTTTTAGTGCGCTGGTCCAATGGGGTCTTAGCACGACGAATTTCCGACTGTCTACTATAATAAGGTTTGCCCGGCTCCAGCGAGGGAGGGGCAATGACGGCGGCGCGTCTTCGGCTCGCTTCAGTGCTTGTAGTCGTCGCTAGGTGGTCCACGAATCTGAGTGTAATTTTTATTATTTCTTGTGTTCGTTGTAGTACCATGATTGAAGATGAATAGATTGGAAGTTTTTCGCAAAAGAAATGCATTTGCTGCTTCACAATGTTCTAGGCTTCAACAAACAATTTTGCTAAGTCTCAGTCGACTGAGACTTTCTTATGTCTCAGTCGATACTATATTCCTTTGATCTTGCAAGGAGATTCGTACAAGAATTTCTTTTCAATTTTTCTTTTTTTCTTTTATATACTATGTCATTTGAGTGAGAGTTGGTTAAGTCTCAGTCAACTAAGACCTAACCACACCCTTCAACAAATTACTACTACGAAATAGGAAACCCAAGCCGTGAAGATCTTGATCTGCAATCCAATAAGAAAAAAATAGTACTCCTTTTTCTTGCTGGTGAAAAAAAAAGTACTCTAGGCCTGCTCCTAGAGCACTGTGTCATCTTTTGAGTTTTGATACCAGGTCGAAACTTCTTGCTATGGTATGTGTTCTCAACGGATGTCCTTCAGAGGAAGCCAACGGATGTGGAAACGAGGGAGTCAAAGGCTGTGTAATTTGACTCTTCAGAGTAGGAATACTTCTCAGGCACGTGCGTTAACTGATAAATAAAATGCGTACCGTGAAAGTGGGAGATTATTACTCAATCAATCTCATGTGCAAGGGATGTTTGGTGCTTCTTTTTTTTTTTAAGGACTAGGGATGTTTGGTGCTGGAAAGGTCAAAATGTTCCTTCAGTTAGGATGCGGAGTTTTCTCCCGAGCTCATCTGCACCCACGCTTAGAAAAAAAAAATCAAAATAAATACTAGAAAAATTTAAAAAATTCCAAACTTTTTTTGGGCGGTAGATAATTGGACGCGTGAGATCCGCTCTAAAATTCAACTCATTTGAGCATCTGAGCAGCTCTTGGCAAAAAAATAAAATCGGGGTCTGTAAAAATGTTTACTGTTCACGCACTGTTCTGACCCGATTTGTTTTTTTGCCAAGAGCTACTTAAATGTCCAAATAAGTTGAACTTTAGAGCGGACCTCACGTGACAAATTATCTATCACACAAAAAGAATTTAGAATTTTTTGAATTTTTCTAATATTTATTTTGATTTTTTTTCTGAGCAGGAGCAGATGAGCTTGGGAACCGAATTGGATATCCGTTTCAGTTACTGATATTAAAATCAACCGGAGAGTGCTTACAAAAATGATTGGCAGGGGTACTTATTGTTGAACATGTGTACATGTATGTAGGTCTGGTTTCTGTATGTAGTACCTGTAGTATCTGTCTCCCTCTATTTATATGTACGTGTATTTTACGAGACAAGATACCGGCCACACCCCTTGTACCTATATATATGTGCCTAGTGCACGATCAATCAATTATCGATGCACCAAATCATTCTTTACATGGTATCTATCGCAAGTCGATCTTCCAGCTTTCGCTAACCGTAGCCGCCGCCGCCCCCAGCCGCCGCCACCACCCCTCCTCCCCGCGCGCCACCTCCACGCCGCGCGCCTTCCCCTCCACGCCGCGCCGCCCCTTCCCGCCGCGTTGCTGCCTCCCGCCGCCGCGCCGCCTCTCCTCAGCCGCGCCGCCGCTTCCCTCCCCACGATCTCATCGCCATGTCTTCCAACGCCTTCACCTACTCCAACCCCTTCGCCATCGACCCTGCCGAGATCCGCGACATCAACGTCCATGCACGCGTCCCCATGATCCTCGACGCCTCCAACTCCACGTACTTCGCGTGAAAGACGTACTTCACGCCGCTCTTCCGCGAGAACAATCTCGTGGATCACGTGGATGGCACCGTGGACTCCCGCGCCATGGTGGACGACGCCGAGTGGACCGCGATCGACGCCACGATCATTCGGTGGTTCTTCACCACCATCTCCAAGGACTTGTTCCACACGGTCGTGAGCGCCGCGACGACGCCCGCGCCATGTGGGTCAAGCTGAACGGCCTCTTCACCGACAACAAGCTTCAGCGCCGCGTTTTTTTGCAGCAGGAATTTTTTGACTGTCACGAGGATGAACAGTCCATCGATAACTACTGCCGCCGCCTGAAGACGTTGGCGGATGAGCTCCGTGACATTGGAGCCAAGGTGGACGACGACCTCCTCCTCAGCACCCTCACCGCCGGCCTCAACGAGGACTTCGGCAACGCCGCCTCCAACCTCACCTTGATGCCGGAGCCCTCCTTCCCCAAGTTTGTGGCGTACTTGAGGTTGGAGGAGCGCCGGATGAAGGGGGTCAAGAAGCGCGTGCAACACCACGCCCTCGCCGCCGGCACCTCCCGCGGCCCCCTCCACCGACCGCCCCACCCGCGCCGCGCCCGTAGCCGCCGCCACCAGCGCCTCCGGGGTACTTCCCCTTCTCGCCCGCGCCTCCCGCCCCTCCCGCTGCCCCAGCAGCCGGGTGGCCGCAAGCAGCAACAGGCGCCGGGGGGGGGGGGGGGGGGCTCGTCAGCAGCAGCAGCAGGTGACTCCCCCATGGACGTACGGCACCAACCCGTGGACCGGCGTCGTCCACGCGTACTCCATGCCGGTCCCTCGGGCTCCGACTCCGGGCATCCTTGGGCCCCGCCCGGCGGGTCACCAGGCCCTCTTCGCCGCGTAGAACGCCGCTCCCTACAGCAGCTATGGTGCCCCCCCCCAGCCTGCGCCCGCCTACGGGTCCGCGCCGGCCTATGGCGCCGCCGCCGCGCCGGCCTATGGGGCCGCGCCCGCCTACGGCGCCACCGCCGCTCCGGCCTTCGGGGCTGCTCCCGCGCCGGCCTACGGAGGGTTCTACCCTCCTCAGGTGCCGCCGCCGTGGGACCCGGCCTTGCTCGCTGCACTGCACTCCGCCCCGTCACCGAGCTCCTATGGTGGCGGTGGTGACTGGTACATGGACTCGGGCGCCACTGCTCACATGACTGCTCATCCCGGTAACCTCACATCTGCCACTCCCGTTCATATTCCCACCCGTATCACCATTGGTAACGGTTCCTCCCTACCCATTACTCACGCGGTCATATGTCTTTTCCTTCTACTTCCACTCCTGTGCATATGTCTAATGTTCTTGTGTCTCCTGACTTAGTCACTAATCTTGTTTCCGTTCGTCGCCTTGCTCGTGAGAATCCTATAACTGTTGAATTTGACGATATCGGTTTTTCTGTGAAGGACGCCCGTACACGGATGGTGCTCCACCGATGTGATAGTCCGGACGAGCTTTATCCAGTGCATCCCTCCGGTGCCACCACCACCCGTCGCCCCGCCGCCTTCGCCGCTAGTGTCGATCTTTGGCATGCCCGTCTTGGTCATCCCACCTCCACCGTTATGCGTCAGATTCTTCAGAGTTATTCCTTCTCATGTAATAAGGTCGACGATCACACTTGTGAGGCTTGCCGTCTTGGCAAGCACATTCGTCTTCCCTTTATCGAGTCTACCAACATTTCCACCTTTCCGTTTCAGTTATTGCATAGTGATGTTTGGACGTCCCCGGTTGCTAGCAACACGGGCTATTTATACTATCTGGTGATATTGGATGATTTTACTCATTATGTGTGGACCTTCCCTCTCCGTCGCAAGTCCGACGCTCTTGCCACACTCACCGCCTTTTATTCATATGTCACCACACAGTTCGGTCGTCCTATTCTCGCCTTGCAAACTGACAACGGCAAGGAGTTTGACAACGTCGCCGTCCGCAATTTACTTGCGTCCCACGGCACCATCTTCCGCCTCACCTGCCCCTACACGTCTCAGCAGAATGGTCGCGCCGAGCGCGTCCTTCGCACGCTTAATGACTGTGTCCGCACATTGCTCTTCCACTCCTACGTGCCTGCTCGGTTCTGGCCGGACGCGCTCGCGACCGCCAGCCTCCTCATTAACATTCGCCCCTGTCGTTCCCGCTGGAACTACACACCTCACCAGCTACTCTTCGGTGCGTTTCCATCTTATGATGGCCTTCGCATTTTCGGGTGTCTCTGTTATCCTAGCACCGCGTCCACCGCTCCTCACAAACTCGCGCCCCGGTCACTTCCTTGCATCTTCCTTGGCTGTCCTCCCAACACCAAAGGTTACCGGTGCTATGATCCAGTCTCCCACCGTGTTTTCACTTCGCGGCATGTGTACTTTGATGAGCTCGTGTTCCCGTTTCAGCAGGTACCGTCACCCTCGGAGTCTCCTGCGGCGCGGTTCGTCCCTGCCTCCACCTCTGGCGGACCGCCCAGCCGCGCCCCGGGTTCGGCCCTGCCCGCGCTCCCCGCGCTGGCGGCCCCTGCTGCGGCCCCCGACGCAGCGGCCTCTTCGGCCGCCCCCGCCGCGGCCCCCGATGCCGCGGCCCCCATCGCCGTGGCCCCCTCGTCCGGTCCCGCCGCGGCCCCCGCCGTGGCCCCCGTCGCCGCGGCCGCACCCCTCACCGGTTTGGTCACTCGGGCTTGGACTGGGACCCTGCGTCCCAGCACGCGCTACTCTTCGGACGAGTACGCATGCGCGGCTTCTACCTCAACGCCATCCCCACTCCCCACCTCCGCTCGCGCAGCCCTTCGGGACCCGAACTGGCTAGCTGCGATGCGTGAGGAGTTTGACGCCCTGCAGCGCAACCGTACGTGGTAGCTTGTCCCGCGGCCACCCCGTGCCAATGTCATCACTGGCAAGTGGGTCTTCCGCCACAAGACTCGCCCCGACGGTTCTCTCGAGCGCTACAAGGCGCGTTGGGTGGTGCACGGCTTTCGCCAGCGCGCCGGCGTGGACTTCACCGACACCTTCGCCCCGGTTGTTAAACCGGGCACGATTCGCGTCGTTCCCCAGCTTGCTGTTTCTCGCGCTTGGCCTGTCCACCAGCTCGATGTGTCTAATGCTTTCTTGCATGGCCATCTCGACGAGCAGGTGTTCTATCAGCAGCCGACTGGTTTCGTCGACACCGACTATCCGGACCACGTGTGCTTGCTCTCCCGTTCTCTCTACGGGTTGAAGCAGGCACCTCGGGCCTGCTACCAGCGGATCGCGGCCTTTCTCCAGCAACAGGGGTTCCGGTCCACACGGTATGATGCCTCCCTGTTTGTCTATCACCAGGGCCCCGCCACCGCGTACCTCCTTCTGTACGTCGACGACATCATCCTGACTGCGTCCTCGCTAGCGCTTCTTCAGCAGATCACAGCTCACCTCGGCACAGAGTTCGCCCTCAAGGACTTGGGGGCTCTCCACTACTTCCTCAGCATCGAGGTCGTGCGCCGGGCTACTGGCTTCTTCCTGCACCAGCAGAAGTACGCCTACGAGCTTCTGGAGCGAGCGGGCATGCTTAACTGCAAGCCTGCTTCCACGCCTGTCGATACGAAGGCTAAGGTGACCGCCGTTGAGGGCACTCTGGCGTCCGACGCTCCCTTCTACCGCTCCATCGTTGGTGCGCTTCAGTACCTCGCACTGACGCGTCCGAACATTCAGTATGCTGTCCAGCAGGTCTGCCTCCACATGCATGCTCCTCGTGACACCCATTGGGCTCTCGTGAAACGTATACTTCGGTACATACGTGGCACCACAGCCATGGGTCTCACCCTGACGGCCTCGCCAGACACTAGCCTTGTCGCCTACTCCGACGCCGACTGGGCTGGGTGTCCCAACACTCGACGCTCCACTTCCGGCTACCGCGTCTACCTCGGGCCCTCTCTGATTTCGTGGTCGTCTAAACGACAACCCAAGGTCTCACGATCGAGCGCCGAGGCCGAGTATCGGGCCGTGGCCAACGCCGTCGCGGAGTGTTCCTGGCTACGACAGCTACTCCAGGAGTTGCTATGTGAGGTCACCAAGGCGACGCTTGTCTACTGTGATAAGTCTCCGCGGTGTACCTCGCTGCCAACCCTGTCCATCACCGACGGACGAAGCACATTGAGCTCGACATCCACTTCGTCCGGGAGCACGTCGCACTTGGTCGTGTTCATGTTCTACATGTGCCCACCGATCAGCAGTTCGCCGATGTGATGACGAAGGGACTACCCACCTCGACTTTCGAGGGCTTTCGGTCCAGTCTTTGCATCACCGGCGACGCTTCGACTGCGGGAGGGGGGGGGGGGTGTTGAACATGTGTACATGTACGTAGGTCTGGGTTCTGTATGCAGTACCTGTAGTATCTGTCTCCCTCTGTATGTACGTGTATCTTAGGAGACAAGATACCGGTCGCACCCCTTGTACCTATATATATGTGCCTAGTGCACGATCAATCAATTATCGATGCACCAAATGATTCTCTACACTTATGAAGATGACATGGGGCCACAAACTTATGGATAATATCTGCTGGTTCTCAAAAAATTATGTCTGGTTCAAAAATATATTATTGATGGCAGCTAAACTCTTTTTATGATCATGCAAGAAGATATGTGTCTTCCCTAAGAAAAAAAAGTTATGCGTCTGTAAGTGATGACGTGCTGGTGAACCAAATGAAATGGACAAAGCCTCGCAAAAAAAAATGAAATGGACAAAGAGAGAAACTGAAGCGTGCACACTTTTTTGGGTTACTCAACCGTACCTCTGCATGTGCTTGCCTAAACGGCGTGACGGCAGGAACGATGGACAAGTAACTAACCCTCCATCAGCTTCAGCCGAACTCCCTCACATGGCTGTGCTGTCCAAAGATCAGTCAGGGCTTAAACCCACCGAAAATGGTCGGATGTTCTGGCGAGGTGCCCATGGCCGCCGAACGAAACGTGCCTCTAGGAAACGGCGATGGACTGGATGATGATGGACGTGTCTTGCTCTTCTTCTGAGACATCTCCACGTTGTACTGCAAAGCCTAACGAGAGAAATGTCCAAGGCGAGACTGGGACGTAACCTCGAGGCACATAGCTAACACGACGCATCAAGGAGGCCTTATCGGTTAGGCTCGGCTCCGGAGCACGTCACGTGGAGAGCCAAAATGACAGTCCACCCAGATACTTACTGAAGCAAGTAAGCAACGCTAGTATATATCCACTATTTTATTTTATAAATAGTATAGTACTCCCTCTATAAACTAATATAAGAGCGTTTAGATCACTAAAGTAATAATCTAAACGTTTTTATATTAGTTTACGGAGGGAGTAGTTATTATCCATTGGGTTACTGCATACAATGATCATCGTATACGTCGACAATGATCATGTTGCATCACGTGACGTCCACAATTCAATTCAGGCGCCGATGCACCTACCCCTGAAGCCGATCCAGATCCACCAAACGAAAAGGCAGCAGAAAAACGACGGGAGAAGGCGCGCCAAAAATACCATGACCAAAATAAGACCCCCCACGTTCGTTACACCTTCCTTTGCAGCCGGAGAGGAGAAGGCTTTTCATTTCTAGCAGCAGCCGCGCACAGAAACGCTGCGAGCTCCATTCTCGCACGTGTTCCTTCCGCGCACCCAACCCATGCCGGTCTCTTCCTCGTCGCACGCCACTCCGCACATATAAATACACCTCGCGCACCATCCCTCCATCCTCCCATCGCATACAAAGTCAGCTCAGAACCAATCCAGCCGGAACGCCGACGACCAACGATGGATGTCGCCGTGGCGAAGCAACTCAGGCGGATCCGCACGCTGGGACGCGGCGCGTCCGGCGCCGTCGTGTGGCTTGCGTCCGACGAAGCCTCCGGAGAGCTCCTGGCCGTCAAGTCCGCCGGCGCCGGTGGCGCGGCGCAGCTGGAGCGCGAGGGCAGCGTGCTCACCGGGCTCTGCTCGCCGCACATCATCCCCTGCCTCGGCTCCCGCGCCGCGGAGTGCGGCGAGTACCAGCTCTTCCTCGAGTTCGCGCCCGGCGGCTCGCTCGCGGATGAGGCCGCCAGGAGCGGGGGCTGCCTCCCGGAGCCCGCCATCCGGGCGTACGCAGGGGACGTGGCCAGGGGGCTGGAGTACCTCCATGCGAGGTCGCTGGTCCACGGGGACGTGAAGGCACGGAACGTGGTGATCGGCGGCGACGGCCGCGCCAGGCTGACGGACTTCGGCTGCGCGAGGGCCGTGGACTCCCTGCTCCCGATGGGCGGCACGCCCGCGTTCATGGCGCCCGAGGTCGCGCGCGTCGAGGAGCAGGGGCCGGCGTCCGACGTGTGGGCGCTCGGCTGCACCGTCGTCGAGATGGCCACTGGCCGCGCGCCATGGAGCGACATGAACGATCTGCTCGCGGCCGTGCACCGGATCGGGTACACGGCCGCCGTGCCGGAGGTGCCGGGGTGGCTCTCGGCGGAGGCCAAGGACTTCTTGGACGGATGCTTCAGGAGACAGCCCAGCGACCGGTCCACGGCAGCGCAGCTCTTGGATCACCCATTCGTTGCTTCCGCCGCTGCCGCCGGCGACTATAAGGCTGCGCCGGTGAAGCAACAATACACGTCTCCCAAGAGCACACTGCAGGACGCACTCTGGGACTCGGACACCGACGACGAGGCGGACGAGATGTCGGCGACGCCGGCCGAGAGGATCGGGGCATTGGCCTGCGGCAACTCGGCCCTGCCGGACTGGGACTCGGACGACGGCTGGATCGACGTGTGCGACGAGGTCCACAGAGTCCCCGACTCGCCGCCGGCCGACGCGGGTTACGACCTCGTTTGGCCCGAAGAATCTGACGCAGAGCGCGAGCCGTTCGCGGTTGCTGCTGACGACAGCAACGACATCCCGCGCAATGCAGTGGTGACCGACTCCTCCATTTGGCAGGACAGTTACGTGCGCCCTGTGCATTTAGGCAGCTGTAGAAATCAATTTCACCCGTTTCAGTCTGACGGGGATGAAAACTTGAGATTTGATCGTCGTTGTAACAAAGACAGAGTAATGGAATTCATTTTTTTGCTCAAAATCTCAAAGTCTGCGACCAGCCATCTCTCTGCTACATTCCTCGTGTGCGTATGCTTTTCGTTACAGATCCGAGCATGCTCTTTTTTTTTGCGGGTGACAGATCCGAGCATGTGACGTGAGGGTTCGAGATTCAGTTACTTGAAGCGACATGCGAGTGACGTCGAGATCATACCTCCTGTGTTCCAGCCAACCTGGATCGTATTTGTTCACTGAGGGCGTGTTTGGTTGCAGTTTACGACAGTAGTTGCATTGCATGTCCATCTTTAGTCAGCCTAGTTTTTGAAATGCATATGCAGCAGATGCAACTTATTTGATTGCCTGCATCGTATGGAGGGGTACTTACCTCCATGTTGTTTGATTGCCGTTTTTGTGCTTATGGTGTGAGCAGATGCAAACTTCAGCTGTTTGGTTGCAAACAACATTTGTGTTCTGCTCACCCCATTCAAATGTGGTGGCCTTACCACCACATGATCATCACAATAGCAAGATCAAACAAAGCAAGCACCCAAATGAAATCAAACACAACAAGTAAGAAAATGACAGCAAACTATTTAACTACATAGTATAAGTCTAGATTAACAGCAGGGGCATCCTCCTTCCCTGCTCCAAGCCAGGTGCTGCTCCTGGCCAAAATATGAACAAGTTTTCAACACAAGTCTCGCCACACACCAAAAGTTCAACACTAACACCTTACTTAACTTAACTACATAGCATGCTCGATGTTACCAACGCAATTGTGCCTGCTGCAACGAAACCTGCACATGACCGAGGAGTCGTGGTTAGATCTGAACCTTTAGTCCGAGTCCTGAGATGCGCACAACGACGAGGTCACCGGGGACGATCCGGTGGCGGCGGCAGAAGTAGTTCCAGCCCCGGGCAAGCACCATGTGCCCCTCAAAGTTCTGGACCTGCACCTAGAACATGCACCGCTTGTTCGCCGACAGTCTGACTACGCGCGGGAGCCGCTTGATGACCAGCCAGGTGTTCATCACCTCCACGAACTTGCGAGGGACGACGAGCATGGCGAGGTCCTCGTTGTCCTTGATCTACTGGTAGAAGCACAGCGGCTCCCTGCCCCCCTCCTCGTGGCCCTGCCTCGGAGATCGTCCCCTTGAACGAGGCAGGCTCATGAAGGCTATCCTGCCAGGCAGGTCCACTGTCCCGAGCCACCTGTTAGTGGGGATGAAATCCTCGGCGCCCTCAGCTCCGGCCACCACCTGAGCTCCTCCTCCCGCCACATCCCAGTCAGTCTTCAATATCTTGTCAGGTAAGATGACAAGTATTAGTGCACAAACTCTTTGCAAAATGGCATTGATCAGAGACATTTGCCCAAGAGCAAATGCCACTGATCAGTGCACAAACTCTTTAAGCAAATGCCACTTATCAATGGCACTTGCTGTTAGGCAAATGCCACTCATCAGTGCACTTGCCCAACAGCAAGTGCCATTCAACACAAACCCTAGCTTGAACATGTATGCTAGCAATATGAACAACAACATGAACATGATCCTAGCATGAACATGAACATGCCATTTGCATGAACACACATCCTAGCAAGACCCTACCATGAACACACATCCTAGAAAAGTACACTACCATTGGGGATTCTAGCATGAACACAGCTACTAGCATGAACACAGATCCAGTGGCACAAGAAAATTATCTTAGGACACACACTGTACAAAACAAGAACAGATCAGTCTGATTGGATTTGATTGGGATCGCATCCAATCGGATCTGCTAGAATCCTATCTAATCCTATCGAATCCACTTACTACTAGCACATGCCTAAGAAATAAACCCCTAATCTACATCTACAAGGAAGCATTGAGAGGGGTTGACTCACCGGAGCACGCGCAGCTGCAGCGAACCGAGGCCGGGGTGTAAACCCCGACGGGAAGGAGAGAGGTGGCGGAGCAGAGGAGGAGCCGGCCCTGGCGACGGCTTGCGGCATCGGCCCCGTGCTCATCGCCATGCCGGAGGTCGACGAGGATGGCCCACCGACAGGAGAAAACCCTTGGACGGGGGTCAAGAAAAACCCCTGCCCAATGGGGTCCCAAAAATCGCCGGCTCCGTCGACGGCGCCGGCGCCGAGCCCAAGACCACGAGGTCCGGAATCCGCGGTGGAGCAGGAAGGGCCGGAACGGCCGACACCGCATTGGCCGGCGCTCGTGGTGGCCGCAGCAAATGGGGGACGGCGCTCGCAGCGCCGACGCCAGGTCCCTGCCCGAGTTCTGCAGCCCGGACACCCAGCGCTCCTGGATGCTGGCGATGCGCTGGTCGACGGGGGTCAGAGGGCGGTGCGGCGGTGGGCGAGGCGGAGCCATCGGAGGAGAGGAGAGGGAGGGGCGGTGAGGGAGAGAGGGAGCGGTGGGAACAGTGCGATTGGGCGGTGACAGGAGAGTGGGGGCGAGTTATGAGACGTCCCCTCCGTCTCCAGCGCTGCCCGAGGCGTGCAACTGCCTTGCATGTGTGGCCGCGCCCAGCCAGGCTCGCGAGAACTGCCGATTCTGCAGTTTCCGCCGGGCCAGGCTGCGGGCTGCTTTAAGGTCCGTGCAGGTCTCAAACCGCATGCAATCCAGACAACCAAACAGGCCGCGTACATCCCGCACGGGCCTGGTTGGGCTGCATGCGGGCAACCAAACACGCCCTGATAGGAGCTAGCGATCCAGCGAAATCCATATCTTTTTATTTTTGAAACAGGGCAAAAGATTTGCCACTTTCATTCATTAAGCAGAAGAGAGTTGCCCGGTTAATTAACGGAAACCCGGGCGAAAACCGTTACAACACATGCCCTCAACAGGGCACCATCAACACACGCCGGCCCCAGGGCCGCGCTCCAGCCGAGCCGCCGGCTCCGTCACCCAAGCAACCCGTAGCTGACACCCTACAACCAAGACCGAAGCCGCCGCTCCGGCATCCACGCCGACCCCGAGGCCGCGCACCAGGCGAGCCGCCTGCTCTGCTGCCCGAGCAACCGGAGCCGACACCCTACAACCATCTCCGGAGCCGTCGCTCCGACGTACAGACAGAAACCCCACACGCCGACCCCGAGGCCGCGCACCAAGCGAGCCGTCAGCTTCGTCACCCGAGCAACCGGAACCGACACCCAACCACCGTATCCGGAGCCGCCGCTCCGACATCCACGCCGACCCCGAGGCCGCGCACCAGGCTGGCCAACGACACTGCCACCCGTGTGACCAATGCCGACACCCCTCCATGACGACGAGATCAGGAGCCGCCGCTTCGATTTCCACGCCAGCCCCGAGGCCGCGCACCACCCGAGCCGATGACTCTCCCAGGCCAAGACCACTCCAGAACGATGCCTCCAAGAAGGACCGCGACACCGGAGCGCCCATCATCTGCTCCAAGAACCTGGAGCAAGGGTTTCGCCCGGAGTGTGAGAGAAGAGGTCGAAGGCCCTCGAACGACGACGCCTCCAAGAAGGTGTGCGGCGCCCATAGGCGTCGCTGCCGCTGGCTTCGGCCAAGGCAGGAGCAAGGCTTTCGCCCCGAGCAGCCAAAGGAAGCCCTTCCCTCGAACCGGCACCACGCGAGCCACCGCCCGCCTGAACCACCACCTACCACCAGAGCCAGGAGCCGCTGATCAGAACAGCCCCGCCGTCGGCACCTGCACCACATAGAGCCGCCGACTAGGCTGCCCCATCACCACCGCAGGAGCCAGAACCAGCCACGTCTGGTCAGATCTGGCGCCCCACGCAGCAGTCAACCCACCGGCCAGCACCAAGCGTCCTTGACACGACCGAGGGCCGACGCACTGCCGCAGAGTACCGGCGCCCCGAGCTCCAGCCGTGGCGCTACCCACGTAGCCACCACGGCCGCCGTCGCCGAAGAAGAGGTCCGGGGCCGCCGCCCCGGCATCCGAGCACCACACGCCAACAAGCCCTCCGACTCCGTCCCGCCGGAGCAGCAGCAACAGCAGCACATCCCCGCACCACGGCGACCTCCAGGTAGCAAGACCTCATCGCACACGCAGAGGCAGATCCACCCTGGTTGCCAAGATCCTACTGCCGCGCTGCTCCTCCACACGGACCTCCAGATCCACGCTGCTCCTCCACACGGACCTCCAGATCCACACCAGACCGCGCCAGAGCCGAGCGAGCCCACGCGATGCAGCTCGTCCGCGCCCACCAGGTGCAACTTCTCCGCGCCCGCCTGATGCAGCTCCTTTGTGCCGCCTCGCCGCTGCCACGACTCCGCCAGCCACGGCCGCAACCTCGAGCCCCTCTACCGCCGGTGCGCGCGGCCCCTGGAGCACATCCCACTACCAGTGCTCAAGGCCACCAGATCCGCCACCGCACCGTAAAACGGCCCCACCGCCGCCGACGCCTCCCGGGCTTTGCCCGGCAGCGCCCTCCGGCGGCGGTGAGGGGAGAGGAGGAGGGGGGAGGGTGAGGGGAGAGGAGGAGGGGGGAGGGCCCTAGCCGGCCAGCTTTGGGGCGCTCCGGTGCGGCTGTGGTGCCGCACGGGAGCGGGCGTGTTTTCTAGAGTCTGCCGTCCTTCACGATTTGGATGTAAGGATAGGCGGATTTGTTTTTCTCCGGCCAGCCTTGCGTACATAATAGTGGAATATTTCTCGTTTCCATGTGTCAGTTTCTTCATTATTGGAGCACACCCTGTTTCAAAAAATTATTGGAGCACACGGCTTCGCTATGCGGTGCATCATCATGGCGCCATTTTGAAGCCGAGCGGATGCAATTTACGTAATTAGTACCAGCTAGCGGAGTCGTGGCGGCACGCTCCACCCGTGGTGGAGCCCGTGCATGCATCTATATTGTTTTATTATTATTTTAAAATAAGAAAAGGGATGGAAGTAGGTTTGAGGTCGAGCTGGTCGCGTAGAAGTCCTTATACTGTTTGGTCCTTTACATCAAGATGGCGTACAAACAACCGAGCAAGAAACATAACCAATTCATGTACATGAAAACTCAAAGACTTGCATTATAGTTCTAAAAACCTAAGAACGGAATCCAATAAAACTAACAAAAACAAAAGCCGTGCAAATGATATAGGAGGTATGTAATCATGCATTTTTACACTACTAGCAATTCTCTCAACATGCAACCTATCCAACTCAGCATCCTGCCACATCATCAATTATTTTTCCCATTTAACTGATTTAGTGGCTATATTTTCAGACTTAAGCTACCACTGAAGCCCAATGGCCTCGACTCGCAACCGGAGAAAAGCCCAAACGTCATGCTTAGAAGAAGAACAGCCGTCCTGCCCCCACCCCCTCCATGCTTTCCGTTCATCCTCTCCTCTCCTCTCTCTCCTTAAATAAAGGATCAGTCTTTTCCGTTTCCCCCCTGCAATAGTGCGCCACCGAAGAAGAGATCTCCCGTCTCCGTGTGCGTCCTCTAATTGGAAGTCATTTTAATGTTATGTACAATTAGACTATATGGTATGCTAATGTATATCTACATGTACTTCTATTATTGATATTATGTTTGAATTATATTTATTAATATTCAGTCCAAATTGTTTGCACGATGAATGCCGCAGCAATGCACGAGGTATCATCTAGTTGAATAAGAAGTTCCATGATGGTCCCTCCCCCCCTCCCCCCCCCCCCCCAATCAAAAGGAGCAAACATGTTCCGTTTCCAGCGCCTACATTCAGATTGATTACCTTCCCTTTGCATGAATAGAATGAAACAATGGTAATATTTCCCACAGAGCCTGTTAGTTTTTAAATTGGATAAACAAAAGAAGAGAAGGACCAGCATGTATCTAAGACAAATTGTACTTGTTGCTTCTCTCTTGTCCTAGTTATTGTTGTTACTTCATCCAAAGAGTTTGAATGATTACTGATAGTTTTCAAATTATATAAGCAAAAAAAAATGAGTTGTATTGAACCAATATAGATGCTCAAAGAAAAAATATCCAAGAGAACATAAATTGGTATCTCTAGTTAATAATGGAAACATTTAACAGGCCTCCAAAATGTGCTAAAAACATACAGAGATTATGTATGGAAAATTTTGCCAAAGCATTTCTAGACCGTTGTTGGGACTGTATGCTCATTAGTACATTATAGTTTGGTCAAGTCAGGACGATGGCATGTGTGAAATTTCTACAAAGGAAAAAAGGAAAAGGAAAGATCCTAGAATTTCAATTACCTTGTAATTACATGTGTTGTCTTTATTATTTGATCCAAAGATTGTGTATGCTTGCTCACAATTTCAGAACTGCAAGGGAAGAAAAGGCCCCTATATTTTTTTGACCCGAGACCGTAGAACAATTGTTCTATGAAATAAAAGAATATTGACAACAACAAGCTAGGGGGGTATAATCAACCAATGCCAGTTCAGGGTATCATAATTACAGTTTTAGATTATAAGTATTGTCCTATCCATTGTCTGATCTTTTGTGCTTTGTGGGCTTGCCCCTGATCATGTGCTGCCCAAAGTCCTTCTTTCAGGCAACGTTCCATTCCTTGTATGTGTGATACCGTCGATCTAAAAAATTATCATTTCTGATAGACCAAATACTCCAGCATCCCACTATCACAAAGTCTAAAGCACCGTCTCCTGTAACTTGGTGTAAGTGCATCTACTGCCACCTAAGGGTGTCCCGAACTAAGGGGTCCTCAGACTGCCGACCTGTCTCTCATGGGCCAGACTGATGGGCCACTCTTATTCATTAATGGAAGGCAGGGCTCCAGGCGATCCCGTGCTATGGAAGGAAACTCCCGAAGACTTGGTGTATCCTCCAAGTCTAGTTAGCATAATCAGCATGTTTACCCCTGGATGGTAACCAGCCATGTGTAACACTAGCTACTCCTGGTGTCTATATAAACCAGAGGGCTAGACCGTACAGAGGGACAACCCTTCGACCATACCCACCTAGGATTTAGTTCATACAATCTCATGGTAGATCAACTCTGTAATTGTCACACTCATACACCAATACAATCAAGCAGGACGTAGGGTTTTACCTCCTCGAGAGGGCCTGAACTTGGGTAAATTGCGTCTCTGCATTCCTTGTTACCCATCGATCCACGATTCACAGTTCGGGACCCCCTACCTAAGATCTGCCAGTTTTGACACCGACATTGGTGCCTTCATTGAGAGTTCCACTGTAGGATCACCAAAAGATCGATGGCTCGCTTAGTCATCGACGAGAGCATCAGCACCGGGGCGACTTTGTGCCCGGCCAGCTCTTCGCGTTTGGCAGCATCGTCCTGCACGTCAACTCGACCGGTCATCTTGACCAAATCGACAATTTTGCCCCGAGCAGGAAATCCGGTTCGGAAGCTTGGAGTACGCCGCCGATGCTCGGGGTGATCTGATATTTACTGGGTTCTCAGCTTTACCTGAGGGGCCCAGCAACCCCGAAGACTTAACTTCGAGCCTCCTCCATGATCCCGTCTCCGGATCGACCTTTATATTGGATCTTGCTTTGAGCTCGGATCCGATCTCAGCGTCCGAAGACCAGGATGCCTTGGCCGAACGCACCCCCTATGCAGGCATACTGGAGGTCAACTTCGAATAATACCAGAGTATGGATCCAGCTGACCTCCCGCTATTAAACGACACGTTAGATCATATCCAAATGATGAGCCTCACAGATGGCCTGTCCTCGATCTATGATCTGATCGGACTGGAGGCCACCCACGGGGAACTTTACATCCCACCTACTACCCACTTAGTAGCCACTGTCAATGACTTAACCGACATGCTGGACTATGACTCCGAGGAGATTGACGACATGGACGAGGATGTCGACGTCACGACCCACACTGCTCCCTCTCCGGCCACGCCCAACACGGAAAAGTGGACGACCACTTTCACTTACAACGTTTACATGGTCGACACCCCTAAGAAGGATGGCGATGCCCCCGTTAAGGAGTCATCCAAACGCCGACGTCAGCGGAGGCAATCCAAGGAACGTGAAAAGAGCAGGGAAGACAACCTGAACACATACACAAACTACACCAGAGATGACGATACTCCGGACAACATGGAAGAGCTCGGCGAGATCGCCACCCTCGATCAGCATCGCGACACCCCTGAAGGTCATGAGGACCAGGACAACCCCGAGAACCCCGATGATTCCAATGACGACAGCTACCTCCCTCTTTCTGAAGAGGAGGACAGCCTCGGACCCGAGGATTTCATCATCCCCGAGGACCCTCTGGATCAGGAGCGGTTCAAGTGGCAACTCATAGCCACCGCCCGAAGCCTGAAGAAAAAGCAACACCAGCTGAAGGCCGAACAACTATAGACTCGGGGGCCAAAATTTTCACTAGAGGCTTCTCTCTTGAGCACATAATGTACAGTGGGTAAACAAATTGCTGTTGGGCAATTGATAGAAAAGCGCACAATTATGACGATATTCAAGGCAATGATCATGTATATAGGCATCATGTCCGAGACAAGTAGACCGGCTCCTGCCTGCATCTACTACTATTACTCCACCGATCGCTATCCAGCATGGATCTAGGGTATTAAGTTAATAAAACTAGAGTAACACCTTAAGCAAGATGACATGATGTAGACAATGTAAACCCAATCAATATGAATAAACTCCATCTTTTTATCCTTAATGGCAACAATACAAATACGTGTCATGTCCCTTTCTATGCACACGCAATTATCTACCCATGGAGATGCATAGCAACGAGGGGAGAGTGTGTCTACGTACCCTCGTAGACCGTAAGCAGAAGCGTTTCACAACGCGGTTGATGTGGTCGAACTTTCTTCGCGCTCCAACCGATCTAGTACCGAGTGCATGGCACCTCCGCGTTCTACACACGTTCAGCTCAGTGACATCCTCCACCTTCTTGATCCAGCAAGCCGGCGAGCTAGTAGATGAGTTCCGGCAGCACGACGGCGTGGTGACGGTGATGGTGATGTGATCTCCGCAGGGCTTCGCCTAAGCACTACGAAAATATGACTGAGGGAGTAAACAGTGGACGGGGGCGCCGCACACGGCTAAGACAATGTTGTGTCCTTGTGTGGCGCCCCCTCCCCACATATATATAGGTGGGAGGGGAGGAGGCAGCCGCTAGGGCGCCCCAAGAGACCTAGCGGCATCCCTAGGCTGCTGCCTTGCCCTGCGGCCCCCTTAATTTCCTTATTTGGACATGAGGGGGAAAGGAAAGGGAGATGGCTGCCTTAGGGTGCCTTCCCTTTCCTTCCCTCCCTCCTTTGGTGCGTGGGAAGGGGGTAGAGGGGCGCACTAGCCCCTTGTGGGCTGGTGTGCCTTCCCCTTTTGGCCCATAAGGCCCAAAAACCTACCGGGGCTGCCCGGAACCCCTTCCGGTGACCCGATAAGTACCTGGTACCACCCGAAATACTTCCGGTGTCCAAATACCATCGTCCTATATATCAATCTTTACCTCTCGACCATTTTGAGACTCCTCGTCATGTCTGTGATCTCATCCGGGACTCTCGAACAACATTCAGTCACCAAATCACATAACTCATATAATACTATATCGTCATCAAACGTTAAGCGTGCGGACCCTACGGGTTCGAGAACTATGTACACATGACCGAGACACCTCTCCGGTCAATAACCAATAGCGGAACCTGGATGCCCATATTGGCTCCTACATATTCTACAAAGATCTTTATCGGTCGAACCGTTCTGACAACATATGTAATTCCCTTTGTCCATCGGTATGTTACTTGCCCGAGATTCGATCGTCGGTATCTTCATACCTAGTTCGATCTCGTTACTACTCGTTCCGTAATACATCACCTCATGACTAACTCCTTATTCATTGCCTTGCAAGCTTATGATGTGTATTACCGAGAGGGCCCAGAGATACCTCTCCGATACTTGGAGTGACAAATCCTAATCCCAATCTATGCCAACTCAACAAACACCTTTGGAGATACCTGTAGAGCATCTTTATGATCAACCAGTTACGTTGTGACGTTTGATAGCACACAAGGCATTCCTCTAGTATCAGGGAGTTGCACAATCTCATAGTCGAAGGAATATGTATTTGACATGAAGAAAGCAATAGCAATAAAACTGAACGATCATTATGCTAAGCTAACAGATGGGTCTTGTCCATCACAACATTCTCCTAATGATGTGATCCCGTTATCAAATTACAACTCATGTCCATGGTTAGGAAACCTTAACCATCTTTGATCAACGAGCTAGTCAAGTAGAGGCTCACTAGGGACACGGTGTTTGTTTATGTATTCACATATGTATTTAGGTTTCCGATCAATACAATTCTAGCATGAATAATAAACTTTTATCACGAATAAGGAAATATAAAATAACAACTTTATTATTGCCTCTAGGGTATATTTCCTTTAGTCTCCCACTTGCACTAGAGTCAATAATCTAGATTACATAGTAATGAATCTAACACCCATGGAGTCTTGGTGCTGATCATGTTTTGTTCGCGGAAGAGGCTTAGTCAACGGGTCTGCCACATTCAGATCCGTATGTATCTTGCAAATTTCTATGTCTCCATCCTTGACTTGTTCACGAATGGAGTTGAAGCGTCTCTTGATGTGTTTGGTTCTCTTGTGAAACCTGGATTCCTTCGCCAAGGCAATTTCTCCAGTGTTGTCACAAAAGATTTTCATTGGACCCGATGCACTAGGTATTACTAATACCTCTCCGTCGTATCTACTTTTCCAAAAACTTTTCCCCTTGTTTTGGACTCTAACTTGCATGATTTGAATGGAACTAACCCGGACTGACGCTGTTTTTAGCAGAATTGCCATGGTGCTATTTCTCTGTAGAAATAAAAGTTCTCGGAATGCCCTGAAACTTCACGGAGAATATTTTTGGAATTAATAAAATATACTGGTGAAAGAATCAAGGCCAGGGGGCCCACACCCTGTCCATGAGGGTGGGGGCGCGCCTACCCCCCTGGGCGCGCCCCCTGTCTCATGGGCCCCCTGGTGCTCCACCGACCTCAACTCCAACTCCATATATTCATGTTCGGGGAGAACAAAAATCAGAGAGAAGGATTCATCGCGTTTTTTGATACGGAGCCGCCGCCAAGCCCTAAACTCTCTCGGGAGGGCTGATCTGGAGTCCGTTCGCGGCTCCGGAGAGGGGAATCCGTCGCCGTCGTCATCATCAACCTTCCTCCATCACCAATTTCATGATGCTCACCGCCGTGCGTGAGTAATTCCATTGTAGGCTTGCTGGACGGTGATGGGCTGGATGAGATTTACCATGTAATCGAGTTAGTTTTGTTAGGGTTTGATCCCTAGTATCCACTATGTTCTGAGATTGATGTTGCTATGACTTTGCTATGCTTAATGCTTGTCACTAGGGCCCGAGTGCCATGATTTCAGATCTGAAGCTATTATGTTTTCATGAATATATGTGAGTTCTTGATCCTATCTTGCAAGTCTATAGTCACCTATTATGTGTTATGATCCGTTAACCCCGAAGTGACAAAAATTGGGATACTTACCGGTGATGACCATAGTTTGAGGAGCTCATGTATTCACTAAGTGTTAATGCTTGGTCCGGTACTCTATTAAAAGGAGGCCTTAATATCCCTTAGTTTCCATTTAGGACCCCGCTGCCACGGGAGGGTAGGACAAAAGATGTCATACAAGTTCTTTCCATAAGCACGTATGACTATATTCGGAATACATGCCTACATTACATTGATGAATTGGAGCTAGTTCTGTGTCACCCTATGTTATAACTATTGCATGAGGAATCGCATCCGGCATAATTCTCCATCACCGATCCAATGCCTACGAGCTTTTCACATATTGATCTTTGCTTAGTTACTTTACCGTTGTCACTGTTACAATTACTACAAAACTACTACTGTTACTCTTGCCACCGTTACCGTTACTTCCATATTACTTTGCTACTAAATAGTTTGCTGCAGATATTAAGTTATCTAGGTGTGGTGGAATTGGCAACTCAGCTGCTAATACTTGAGAATGTTCTTTGGCTCCCCTTGTGTCGAATCAATAAATTTGGGTTGAATACTCTACCCTCGAAAACTGTTGCGATCCCCTGTACTTGTGGGTTATCAAGACTATTTTCTGGCGCCCTTGCCGGGGAGCATAGCTCTATTCTTTGAGTCACATGGGATTTATATCTGCTGGTCACTATGAGGAATTTGAAAGACGAAAGAACTAAGATTTTCCCCTCAACTACGAGGGGAGGTAAGGAACTGCCATCTAGCTCTGCACTTGATTCACCTTCTGTTTTGAGTAAGCTCGCGACACCTAAACCATCTTCTGCTATTAATTCTGATATGTCGCATGTTATTGATGATGCCACTTCTGCTATGCATGATACTTATGATGAAACTACTTCTATGCTTGATACTACTGTGCCACTAGGTGAATTTCTTGATGAACAACTTGCTAGGGCTAGAGAGAATGAAATTATTGAAACTGATAATATTGATGAAAGTGATGATGAAGATTCTCCCCTAGATATGAATTGCCTGTCGTGCCTGAGGGTTATGTTATGGATGAAGAAACTGCTAGAGACTTTCTTGCTTGCAATGATAGATATGATCTTAAGAAATTATTAGCTAAGCTGAAAGAAAAGTCTTTGAATGCTAGAATGAAATATGACCCTGCTTTTGCTACTTCACCTATCTGTGTTACTGATAAGGATTATGATTTCTCTGTTGACCCTGAGATAATTACTTTGGTTGAATCTGATCCTTTTTATGGCTATGAATCTGAAACTGTTGTGGCACATCTTACTAAATTAAATGATATAGCCACCCTATTCACTAATGATGAGAAAACTCGCTACTACTATATCCTTAAGTTATTTCCGTTCTCATTAAAGGGTCATGCTAAAACATGGCTTAATTCTCTTGATCCTGGTTGTGTGCGTAGTCCCCAGGATATGATTTATTACTTCTCTGCTAAATATTTCCCCACTCATAAGAAACAAGCTGCCTTAAGGGAAATATACAATTTTGTGCAAATTGAAGAAGAGAGTCTCCCACAAGCTTGGGGGAGGCTTCTCCAATTACTTAATACTTTGCCTGATCATCCTCTCAAGAAAAATGAAATACTTGATATATTTTATAATGGACTAACCGATGCTTCCAGAGACCACCTGGATAGATGTGCTGGTTGTGTTTTCAGGGAAAGAACTGTTGATCAAGCTGAATTGCTATTGAATAATATGTTGACTAATGAAAATAATTGGACACTTCCTGAACCAACTCCTAAGCCAACTCCGAAGAAAAGGGGTATTCTATTTCTTAGTCCTGAAGATATGCAAGAGGCAAAGAATCTATGAAAGAAAAGGGTATTAAAGCTGAAGATGTTAAGAATTTACCACCTATTGAAGAAATACATGGTCTTGATAACCCAACACAGGTAGTAAAGGTAAATTCTCTCTATTGATTTGATGAAGGTGATATTCCTCGTTATAAGTCTGCTAGCCAATGCTTAGATGAGTTTGATAATTTTATTGTTAAACAAGAAAACTTCAATGCTTATGTTGGTAGACAATTGCAACGTAATGCTTATATGATCGAACACTTGAGTGATTATATGTCTAGAGTTAAAGGTGAACTTAAACTCATTAGTAAACATGCTTCTATGGTTACCACTCAAGTAGAACAAGTGCCTAAAGCTCAAAATGATCTGCTCAATGAATTAAATAAGAAGAAGAATGATAATGCTGTTAGAGTTGTGACTAGAGGGGGTAGAATGACTTAGGAACCTTTGTATCCTGAGGTCCACCCTAAGAGAATTGAGCAAGATTCTCAGAGAACTTATGTTGATGCACCTAGTCCTTCTAAGAAGAAGAAAAAGAAAAATGATTGGACTTTGCATACTGAGAATCCCAACGATATTTCTATTTTTGATGCTGAAACACAATCTGGTGATGAACATGAACCTAGTGATAATATTAATGATGATGTTCATGTTGATGCTCAACCTAGTAATAACAATGATGTAGAGATTGAACCTGCTGTTGATCTTGATAACCCACAATCAAAGAATCAACGTTATGATAAGAGAGACTTTGTTGCTAGGAAGCACGGTAAAGAAAGAGAACCATGGGTTCAGAAACCCATGCCTTTTCCTCCTAAACCATCCAAGAAAAAGGATGACGAGGATTTTGAGCGCTTTGCTAAAATGATTAGACCTATCTTTTTGCGTATGCGTTTGACTGATATGCTTAAAATGAATCCTTATGCTAAGTATATGAAAGATATTGTTACAAATAAAAGAAAGATACCGGAAGCTGAAATTTCCACCATGCTTGCTAATTATACTTTTAAAGGTGGAATACCTAAGAAACTAGGAGATCCAGGAGTACCAACTATACCATGCTCCATTAAAAGAAACTATGTTAAAACTGCTTTATGTTATCTTGGAGCCGGTGTTAGTGTTATGACTCTCTCTTTATATCATAGACTTGATTTGAATAAGTTGACACCTACTGAAATATCTTTGCAAATGGCCGATAAATCAACTGCTATACCTGTCGGTATTTGTGAGGATGTGCCTGTTGTGGTTGCAAATGTTACTATTTTAACGGACTTTGTTATTCTTGATATTCCCGAGGACGATAGTATGTCAATTATCCTTGGTAGACCCTTTTTGAATACTGCAGGGGCTGTTATTGATTAAAAGGCAATGTCACTTTTCATGTTAATGGTAATGAGCATATGGTACACTTTCCGAGGAAACAACCTCAAGTCCACAGTATCAATTCTATTGGAAAATTTTTAACTATTACTATTGGAGGTTTTAAATTTCCTCTTCCTACTGTCAAGAAGAAATATGATATTCTTATTGTTGGGGATGTGCATATCCCCGTTGAGGTAACCTAGTGTTATTCGAAATTTCTCCGGTTCCATGTTATTCGAAAAGAGTTTGTTAACAAGACTTGATCAACCTTTTTAGTGGATTCCTTTTGATGAGCATGAGATGGATGAAATTAGAAAGCACAACTTTCCGTACCCTCCTTTTACTTCCTGTTATTTAGATTAAATAAAGCAAAAATATTATTTTCTGAATTATCTGCGCAATAAAAAAACCTCGAAAATAAAAGTTCTCCAAATGCCCTGAAAATGAAATATGATTTTTTCTAGAATATTTGAGAATATTTGGCACTGAGAACACATCAGGGGGAGCCAGCACCTGGCCACGAGGGTCCAGGGCGCGCCCCCTGCCTCGTGGGCCCGTGGTGGCCCCCCTCCACTTATTCCTGCACCCACACACTCCTTCTTCCTCCCAAAAAAACCACCAACCAGCTCAAGCACGAGTTCTAGCTCATCTTGCTGCCATTTTCGATCTCCTTGCTCAAAGCTCCACTCACAAAACTGCTTTGGGGGATTGTTCTTCGGTATGTGACTCCTCCAATGGTCCAATTAGTTTTTATTCTAGTGCTTTATTTATTGCAAATTTTTGCTACTGTGGTGACCCTGTTCTTGAGCTTGCATGTCAAATTTATATGGTACCAAGTAGTTCTAATGCATGATATAGTCTCTAGGCACTTGTGGGAGTAGTTGCTATCAATTTTGTTGAGTTTGGTTCACTTTTATTTTGGGTTACTAAAATTTTCAGAAATTTTCCAGAGGAAGAAATATGTTTAGGAAAATGTACCAAGGTGGTTCTTCAAGGAAGCAAGGACCCAGGCCCGCAATACGTGAGCCGGACCATGAACTACCAAGAGAAGCTGAAGTGCGGCCTTGTGAATGGCCGTCAGAAGATTTCATGGTCCAAGTAGGAATTAAGGAGGAATTTGACGCATATGTGCGTAATGCTGAACTCGAGGCTTCATGCTAGATAAGTGCCCTCAGTATTATCACCTAACTGATTCCTTTGTGAGAAGGTTCAAATTTACATCTTCACGCAATTCTCACACTGTCCTATTTGATCTCTATGGTAAATCTTATACTATGGACTTAGAAGATTTTAATACTGCTTGTAAACTTCCGCAATGGGGTAGTGCTTGTGAACCTCGCAAATCTGAGTTTAAAGATTTTCTTTCTAGTATCATTGTGGGGGAATCTACAGAAATAACACAAGCTACCATAGGGAGCATTTATTTTCCTGCTATACATTATTTCTCTCTCTTTATAGGTAGATGCATAAACGGTAAGGATGAGGCATGTCACATGTGTGTTGCAGATATTAGTGTTCTCAAGAGTGTTGTTCTAGGAGATAAACAATATAACTTGGGGGCCATTATTGCACGAAGGTTGCATAATAATGGTTTAAGTGGAGACTTGTTTGGTGGGATTTATGCAACCCGTGTGGCTAATTTTCTTGAGATACCCATACATGAAAATGATATGGAATTGCCTCCCGCTTATCTAGATTATGATGCGATGGTTCACCATCAGTTTATTGAGAGGAATGAACAGCCTCTCCAGTACCGACTAATGTTTGACAGGCGCCGCACTGTCCATGTTGCTCTCCCTGCTCCTACTTTCTTTGACTTTCAGGCAAAAGGGAGATATATTATAACCAGGGAGGAGGCGAACGAGTATAAGAGGAGGACGGAGGCAACTCGCCTCCAAGCTGCAGCTCATGAGGCAATAGCTGCTGCATCTCAGTACGACCCCAGCTACAACTTTGATCCTTGGGCATAGACCAACTTAGGCCAAAAGCCTAAGCTTGGGGGAGTACGTATTTCTCACCGACATTACATTCATGTTCACACACTCATTCCAGTTGTTGGTGCTCATACTTTTTCATTATAATATCCATGCTAGTTTATTTTCTTTTTCTCGCTTTCTTCTCGTGTGTTTGAAAAACCTTAAGAAAAACCAAAAAAAATAGTTGTAGCTTTTAGCTAGTTTACTTTCCATGCCTGTAGTAGTAATAATTAAAAATAAAACCCAAACAGATTTCTCGTTCTTCTTTTGCTTGTTGGGAGCTTTCCTGTGTAAATAGTTTTATTTCCTTTCTTTTCTTTGTGGGTCGAGAGGAGAAGACCATAATGAAAATGTTAAGTGGCTCTTATATGCTTTATTGTTGATTTAACCAACAGCCCATATTGCCTTGTCTTCTCCCCTGTATTAAATGCTTGCAGAGTCCAACTTAGTCCAATTGCACGTGCACTATTATTATTATCACACCGTTCGGTCGTGCAAGTGAAAGGCAATAATGACGATATATGATGGAATGATTGAGATGAGAGAAGCTGGTATGAACTCGATCTCTCTTGTTTTTGTAAGTATGATTAGTTCATCGTTCCTGATTCAACCTATTATGAATGAAACATGTTTGCAATGACAATTAGAGATTATAGTTGCTTATGCCATGCTTAATTTGCTAGGAGTTTATAACGGTTTACCTTGCGTGCCAAAATGCTATTGAAATGGTTGTGATGTGGTATGATGGGGTGGTATCCTCCTTTGAACGATTCGAGTGACTTGACTTGGCACATGTTCACACATGTAGTTGAAACAAAATCAACATAGCCTCCACGATATTTATGTTCATGGTGGATTATATCCTACTCATGCTTGCACTCAATGTTTATTAATTTTAATGCATGTTAATGTCTGTTGTCGCTCTCTAGTTGGTCGCTTCTCAGTCTTTTTCTAGCCTTCACTTGTACTAAGCGGGAATACTGCTTGTGCATCCACTTACATAACCCCAAAGTTATTCCATATGTGTCCACTATACCTTCCTATATGCGGTATCTACCTGCCGTTCCAAGTAAATTTGTATGTGCCAAACTCTAAACCTTCAAATGAAATTCTGTTTTGCATGCTCGAATAGCTCATGTATCAACTAGGGTTGTCTGTATCTTCCATGCTAGGCGGGTTATTCTCAAGAGGAGTGGACTCCGCTCCTCACTCGCGAGAAAATGGCTGGTCACCGGGATGCCTAGTCCCATGCTCAAATCAAATCAAAATAATTGCAAAAAAACTCCCCCAGGACTGTTGTTAGTTGGACGGTACCCGTTGTTTCGGGCCAGCCATGGATTGATGCTTGTTGGTGGTGGGGGAGTATAAAATTTACCATTCTGTTTGGGTACCGCCTATAATGTGTGTAGCATGGAAGATATCGACATCTCTCGGTTGTTATGTTGACAATGACAGTATGCTGCTCAAAATATTATTTATCTCTGCTTTAAAATCAAGCTCTCGCACCTCTACAAATCCCTGCTTCCCTCTGCGAAGGGCCTATCTATTTACTTTTATGTTGAGTCATCATCCTCTTATTAAAAAGCACCAGCTCGAGAGCACCCCTGTCATTTGCATCCATTACTATTAATTTATATTGGGTATGACTATGACTGGATCTCTTTTACCATGAATTACAATGTTTAGTTAGTCCTTGATCTTCAGAGGTGCTCTGCATTTATGTTTTGCGGTCTCAGAAAGGGCTAGCGAGATACCATCTTGTTATTTCATATTATGATTGTTTTGAGAAAGTGTTGTCATCCGAGATTTATTATTATTGCTCGCTAGTTGATTATGCCATTGATATGACTAAACATGAGACCTAAATGTTAGTGTGAATATGGTTAGTTCATAATATTTGCTGAAAACTTGAATGTCGGCTTTACATATTTACAACAACAAGAGCAAACGGAGTTTGTAAAAGTTTTTCCTTATCACTTTCAGTTTGTCAACTGAATTGCTTGAGGACAAGCAAAGGTTTAAGCTTGGGGGAGTTGATACGTCTCCATCGTATCTGCTTTTCCAAACACTTTTGCCCTTGTTTTGGACTCTAACTTTCATGATTTGAATGGAACTAACCCGGACTGACGTTGTTTTCAGCAGAATTGCCATGGTGTTATTTTTGTGCAGAAATTGAAGTTCTCGGAATGACCTGAAACTTCACGGAGAATATTTTTGGAATTAATAAAAAATACTGGCGAAAGAATCAAGGCCAGGGGGCCCACACCCAGTCCACAAGGGTGGGGGGCACGCCTACCCCCCTGGGCGCGCCCCCTGTCTCGTGGGCCCCCTGGTGCTCCACCGACCTCAACTCCAACTCCATATATTCATGTTCGGGGAGAAGAAAATCAGAGAGAAGGATTCATCATGTTTTACGATACGGGGCCGCCGCCAAGCCCTAAAATCTCTCGGGAGGGCTGATATGGAGTCCGTTCGGGGCTCTGGAGAGGGGAATCCGTCGCCGTCGTCATCATCAACCTTCCTCCATCACCAATTTCATGATGCTCACCACCGTGTGTGAGTAATTCCATCATAGGCTTGCTGGACAGTGATGGGTTGGATGAGATTTACCATGTAATCGAGTTAGTTTTGTTAGGGTTTGATCCCTAGTATCCACTATGTTCTGAGATTGATGTTGCTATGACTTTGCTATGCTTAATGCTTGTCACTAGGGCCCGAGTGCCATGATTTAAGATCTGAACCTATTATGTTTTCATGAATATATGTGAGTTCTTGATCCTATCTTGCAAGTCTATAGTCACCTATTATGTGTTATGATCCGTTAACCCCGAAGTGACAAAAATCGGGATACTTACCGATGATGACCGTAGTTTGAGGAGTTCATGTATTCACTAAGTGTTAATGCTTTGGTGTGGTACTCTATTAAAAGTTGGCCTTAATATCCCTTAGTTTCCATTAGGACCCCGCTGCCATGGGAGGGTAGGACAAAAGATGTGATACAAGTTCTTTCCATAAGCACGTATGACTATATTCGGAATACATGCCTACATTACATTGATGAATTGGAGCTAGTTCTGTGTCACCCTATGTTATAACTATTGCATGAGGAATCGCATCCGGCATAATTCTCCATCACCGATCCAATGCCTACGAGCTTTTCACATATTGATCTTTGCTTAGTTACTTTACCGTTGTCACTGTTACAATTACTACAGAACTACTACTGTTACTTTTTCCACCATTACCGTTACTTCCATATTACTTTGCTACTAAATACTTTACTGCAGATATTAAGTTATCCAGGTGTGGTTGAATTGACAACTCAGCTGCTAATACTTGAGAATATTCTTTGGCTCCCCTTGTGTCGAATCAATAAATTTGGGTTGAATACTCTACCCTCGAAAACTGTGGCGATCCCATATACTTGTGGGTTATCAATTACACCCAGATCGGATATGAACTCCTTCATCCAGACTCCTTCATTTGCTGCTTCCGAAGCACCTATGTACTCCGCTTCACACGTATATCCCGCCACGGCGCTCTGCTTGGAATTGCACCAACTGACGGCTCCGCCATTCAACATAAAGACGTATCCAGTTTGTGACTTAGAGTCATCTGGATCAGTGAAAAAGCTATCATCGACGTAACCATTTACGATGAGCTCTTTGTCACCTCCATAAACGAGAAACATATCCTTGGTCCTTTTCAGGTACTTCAGGATGTTCTTGACCGCTGTCCAGTGATACACTCCTGGATTACTTTGGTACCTCCCTGCCAAATTTATGGTAAGGCACACATCAGGTCTGGTACACAACGTAGTGATAACCCACAAGTATAGGGGATCACAACAGTTTTCGAGGGTAGAGTATTCAACCCAAATTTATTGATTCGACACAAGGGGAGCCAAAGAATATTCTCAAGTATTAGCAGCTGAGTTGTCAATTCAACCACACCTGAAAGACTTAATATCTACACCAAAATATTTAGTAGCAAAGTAATATGGATGTAGCGGTAACAGTGGCAAAAGTAACAGTAATAGTTTCATAGCAATTGTAACACTGACAGCGAAAAAGTAACAAAGCAAAGATCAATATGTGAAAAGCTCTTAGGCAATGGATCAATGATGGATAATTATGTCGGATGGCATTCATCATGCAACGGTTATAACATAGGGTGACACAGAACTAGCTCCAATTCATCAATATAATGTAGGCATATATTCCGAGTATAGTCATACGTGCTTATGGAAAATAACTTGCATGACATCTTTTGTCCTACCACTACAAAAAAAGACACATCCGTGACATTTAGGGCTGAACGAAATTTTTTCTGCCATACTTATGACACTTCTATGACGATAATTGTGACAAAACCCGGTATCATCATAGATGTGGTGGGCTCCTACTTCTATGACAAAAAACCATGACAGAAAATGGGCTTTTCGTCCTGGGTGGGCCGGAGACGCAGCTGCATGACATTCTTTGGGCTGTCCATGACGGAGAAAACCGTGGTAGAAGCAAGGGCGAGGAAAATATCGGGGGAGTTCCCGGTTACGGTGGGTGGTCGGGGGCCGAGTGATGCGTGTTTCTCTCGTACGTACGCGCGTGTGTTCGAGGCGTTGGGCTCTAACTGAACCCGAGCGAGGCATTGGGCTCTAACTGAACCCGAGCGATTGCACTGCAGGCTACGCGTTACACTGAACCCGAGCGATCGATCGATCCCTTGCTGTTAACTGAACCCAAGTGATTCCTTCGCTACTGCTGCTAACTGAAGCCGATCGAACACTGCTGCCTCCTTCCCTGGATGAACAGTGAGCGTTGTTGAGGGGGTTTGGATGAACAGTTCCCGATGGGGGGTTGGATGAACAGGAACCCGTGGTAGTAGAGGCCGTTGCCGCTGGATGAACAGTACCCCGATCGATCGAGCCGGTGGATGAACATGACCCCGTGGAGGGCTGTTTGAACAGTAGCCGATGGAGGGCTAGTTGAACAGTAGCCGGTGGAGGGCTGGATGAACAGTAGCCCATGGAGGGGTTGTTGAACAGGACCCCGTGGAGAGGGCTGGTTGAACAGTAGCTGGTGGAGGAGCGCGCGGTGGAGGCTGGATGAACAAGAGCCCGTGGATGAACAGTCGCAGGTGGAGGCTGGAGGAGGTCGACGGTGGATGAACAGGAGCCCGTGGAGGCTGGAGGAGGTCGACGGTGGAGGTGAACAGTATCCCGTAGAGTCCCGTTTTGTGGTACGCCACACCCCTCCCGATGAACAGGACCCCCGTTTCGACCGTAGCGCTCCAACACAAGTCTGTTTCCTCTGTTTTGCGGTACGCCACACCCCTCTCGATCAACAGGACCCCGTTTCGACCGTAGGAGGTCCGTTTCCTCCGTTTTGCGGTACGCCAGACCCCTCCCCATCAATAGGATCCCGTTTCCACCATGGCCGGTCGAACACTAGGCCGTTTCCTCCGTTCTGCGGTACACTAGGCCTCGTTTCCATCACCAGTTCCGTCCAAGCCAGTTGGCTCCCGATGAACAACACGCATTCCGTTGCCTCCCGATGAACACGACGCAGTCCGTTGCCTCACCATGAACACGACGACGACGCAGTTTCTCCGTTCCGACCCAGCCACAGCCATGTACACAAGCCCTGGCCATACGTATCCGCGAGTAGGCGTTCGAGACCCCACCCGTATGTACGTACATGGCCGTATTTACTTTCTTGCACCCTGGCCGCTGCACGTACGTGTACATGCTACGTGTGCGCCTCTACTACCACACGTGCGCGCCTCTACTACCACACGTGCACGCCTATACATCGACCAGTATGTACGTACACGTTCGTGACCAGAATGACAATGCTACGTACGCTTTGACCGGGTGGGTCCCGACTGTCAGGCACTTCCTTGCGTGCGAAGATGTAGCTGGTGGGTCCCAGCAGTCAGGGGGGCAAATCATTTTTTTTCGCCTGTAATATGGACGCACTTCCTTGTGTACGAAGATGTAGCTGGTGGGTCCCAGCAGTCAGGGGGGAAACTTTTTTTTCGTGAAATACGGTGGCCCGTTCGGTGGGTCCCCGCTGTCAGGTGGAGGAATCATTATTTTCCGCGTAATAAGGAGGCACTTCCTTGCTGCAGCCGTGGACCCAGCTGTCAGCCTCTCCACGTACAGTACTCTTCCGATGGAAGTCGTTCCTTGACCACGTTGACCACGCCGCGCCGAGAGCACCAGGGCGGTGGACGACGGCGAGGCCTAGGAAGGGGACGACGCGGAGCCGGGGAAGACACGACAGTGGATGCCCACGCGAAGAGGAGTACGAGGGTTCACTGGTTCGGCTGCGGTGTGAGGCTGCTGTTGCCGCAGGGCCTGGCCAGCAGTGAGAGTAGTAGGGGGTGCTGAGGCCTCCGCGGCATCACAGCCGGCCATGGGAAGCAGGAGCACGCAGCACGACCGTCGCTGGTTTGGGCGGCTGGAGCAACAAGACCAGAGGTTGAAGAAGCACTACCACCGTTGGATGGAAATCGTACGGTAACTGGAGCTAGAATCGTTCATATTGGCTAAGTTGACAAAGCCCTCCGTCCCCGTCATCTTAGTAGGCCCACAAGTTAGCCTCCCACAATGGTGGGTCCCAGCTAGCAGGGGAGTATTCATTTTTTTTTGTGCGTAATAAGGAGGCACTTCCTTGTGTGCGAAGATATAGCTGGTGGGTCCGAGCTGACAGCGGGGGAATTTTTTTTCAAGAATACAGAGGCCCTTCCGGTGGGTCCCAGCTGTCAGGTGGAGGAATCATTATTTTGCACGTAATAAGGAGGCATTTCCTTGTGTGGACCCCTACTGTCAGCCTCTTTCGATTGCTGTTGTTTGTTGACCATGTTGACCTCGCCGCGCCGAGAGCACAAACGTGGTGGACGAGGGCGAGGCCCAGGAAGGGAATGACCCGGAGCCAGTGAAGCCACCGCAGCGGATGCCCATGCTGAGGGGTGTACGAGCGCTGACTGGTCAGCTGCGGGGTGAGGCTCACGTCGCCGGAAAATAACAGGATGTGCGGGTGTGTAGAGGGATGGCCTGGCGGCAGCACAGCCAGCCATGGGAGGAGGGAGCAGGCAGTCCCGCCGGCGCTGGTTTGGGCGGCTGGAGCAGGAAGATCAGAGATTGAAGAAGCACGGCAGCCGTTGGATGGATCCAACAGTCACTGCTCTGTGTTGACTAAGTTGACAAAGCCTTGCGTACGCGTAAAAAAAATTGGATAGCGTCATCGTCAACCTAGTAGGCCCAGAAGTCAGCCTCCAAATCTGTGGAAAACAACATACATCCCATTAGCCATTATTTTCAATAATTTACAGCCCATTTGCTAATTCTTAAGGATATTTGAAGCCCATATTCTTTTTATTAGCATTACAGACCATATATTCTGGGCACTGCTAAAAAATTCAATGAATTTTTTCATATTTTGGTGGGGTCCGAACTCTTTTAATCGCGAAATTTCGAGTCGCGTTAAAAATATTTTTTTTAAAAATATATCAAAATAAAATTCAAAAAACAATTCTCCACAAAAAAATGAATGAAATTTAAAATCTTAACTAGCAAGATGCCCGTCCGTTGCACGGAACATGAAGATGCATTTGTATGAGTAGTTTATCTTGTGGGAGAAAAGACGATCTTCTAATGTAATTGCCAGTTGGCTTTGGTTTTTATAAGAGTAGAGAGTAGAGAAATCCAGAAAAAATATGATATTTTAATGTAATTGCCGGTTGGCTTTGGTTTAAAAATTTACAGCCCATTTCGTACAACTTATAGCCCATTTTCTGGGGAAGCCCATTTCTTACTACTTTACATCCCTCCCTCCTCGTCTTGAAAGATTTGCTGCCCAGCAGGGCTGAGAAAAGCAGGTAGTCCTCCATTTTGGTGTTCTCCAAAAAAAAGAACTGGGCTAGCCATTTTCAGAAAGAAAAAAGATATCAACTGGGCTCGTCATGTGCTTAAATAAAAGCGTAAGCGTGGGTAGACGGGCCACAGCCCCTGCACAGCGCGCAGTTGAGCTCAGTCTCTGAAACTAAAAAAACAACTGGGCGAGCTGCTGGGTCCCTGGTGTTATCCACTCGTTGTGTAATTTTAACAAATCCGCCGCCGCGCCGGCCTATGCATCGCCGGTGTGAGATGAGACGTCGATGACTTGTCCTGGCGACATGGCGCGCCGCCCTCAAGGTTGTAGTACTCATAGTAGTGGCTGCACCAGAGTTCGCGTTGGTACTCCACTACCGATTCCTCGATGGACAGACTCTTCTCTACCTCGACCTCAGCCACGCGCAACTCCTCCTCCTGACGCTTCTCAATCTCCGCCGCCTCCTACATCTCCAGCTCCCGCTCGGCGACCTCATAAGGAAGCAGGTGCTCCATGGCCACCGCCGCCTTTTCAGACGTGGGTTGCATGCTGGAGTCTGAGGTGGCCTGGAATATCTTGGCGTGTGCATCCTCGATCTTGGCGTGGATGGCCTCGACCCAGGCCAGGGCGACATCGGCAGCACGGATGGCAGCTCGAGTGCTCTCGGCGTTTGCAACCGTCATCGTAGCAGTCGTCTCGGCTGCCGCGGCTTCCCTGTCGGCTGCCGCAGACGCCCTCTCGGCGGAAGCGTCCGCGCTCAATGCAGATGCGGCGACACTCTCAGCGTAGGCGGACGCGCTCTCGGCGCAGGCGGTGGCGCTCGGGGGGACGCGGCCATCGTACGGGCCTTCGCGAAGCGTTTCCACGGCGTCATCTTTGCAAGAAGGGGGTGCGGGAATGGGGATTGGGATTCGTGGATTCGGGGGTTGCCGGCACTGGAGCAGACGAGCCGGCGAAGCTTAAGGAGGGAGACTTAAATAGACCCAGATATTTTCATCGCAAACGGTTCCTAGAAAACAACTGTGTGTGATGTTGTACATATTTTTTATTAGCTGTGAAAGACGAATCTGGAGTAAAGTGGCAACGGATGGTGTTTTAAATGAACGAGAAATTTTGTAGTACTAATACAACTGTCATGTCAAATTTTGGAAAATTTCAGGGGTGATTTGACCTTTTAAGACATTTAAGTGATTTTATAGCAGTGAGGAATTAGGAGGAAGTATTTTTTGGCTTGTAATAACAAGGCACCTGCTTGCGTAATGCAATGACCCTAGTGGGTCCCTACTGTCAGCCTCTCCACATACAGTCATCTCCTAATTCCTCTTGGTTGCTGACCATGTTGAAAACGCCAGACGGAGGCGGGCACAGCGAGTGAACCAAGGCGGAGAAGGACGGCGAGGCCTCGGACGGGAAGGAACAACAGCCGTGGAAGATGCGGCAGTGTAGTGGCAGGTGGAGGGGAGTACGAGGGCAACAACATGCAACTCAGCTTACAAATGGTACAAAAAGCCCAAGGATTAATTATTCATCAAATTTTTAGACAAAACCTAGATTGAACATGGCAGTAACATCTAACCCAACCACTCTTTTTCGCAGTCACAAACAAATGGATCGGTCTGATCCATAAAATCAACATCCTGTGCATAAAAATTTATTGCACGATGACTACAACTTGTTGTAAATAGAAGTCGAGCACGTTTAGAAGCCCGTTTGTCCACCTGAAACTTCTTTTTTTGCTCTTCAACATGTCCGTCCGTGAGAAATCTCTTGCGGTAAAACTTAAGCCTCAGGGACAATAGTAACCTCGCATTCAACAGGAAGAATGTGACAAAGCTTCTGTTTGCCTGGTTGGATGCATATCCTTCCATCGTTATTGTCCTCAAACGAATGTCATGAGAACTGAGAAAATCCTGGTGCTAATTACGCCACCGATTGGTTATACGTTTTTGTCCATGTACTTCTAGTACCTAAGTAGACATGAAGATTTGAAAATAGTTAAGGTCTGAAAAAAGAGTATGTCGAAAGAGCAACAACTGAACGGTTAATTCTAGTACAATATATACAGTCTTTCAATGTGCATGAAATCATCACCTCCATATAAAAATTCTCCAAAGACTGAAAGCATCGCAACAAGCCAATAATTATGTTCAGATCATAACTATACATTCCGATATATAAGATCTTGACAGAATCCAGCAGCATTGATAGGCTATCCATGGACGTACTCTTCATTGAGCATATAACATAATATTAGTACCCAAAGTGTACTCCAAGATGATATAAAACTTATGCGCACAAATGAAAAATGCAGCTTATGATTACAAATGTGTAGACGATAATATACGGTACCTGAAAAAGTGAGGAGCCAAACACCAACTTCTTGTGATCATTAAACGGATCACGAATTACACCCAAGGTCTCTAGTTTGGGCGCAGAGTCGATAGCTATTTGCGAAGGTTTATAACAATTATCAAGGAGCAACCTTTCAAGTGAAGGGGCATCTTCGATGATGAGCTATTGTCCTTCAAAACAAATTCCAATGCTTTTAATGTGAGGCGACTTTATTTGGAGACATCTGATAGGGATTTCTATTCCCAAAACAATCAGCAAGCGCTCCAGGGCAGGGCAACTGGTGTGGACGATGCTGTGTAGTGAGGCCTCCGACAGATAAACCACCACAAGCGAAAGTCTTTTTAGCAGTGGGAGTCGAAGCATTTGTACCAGATCGTCTGGTAGATGGCACCGGGCAAAGGTGGCGGTGTGGAGAGAGAAGGATAACCGCAAGATGGACAATGGTGGTGTGGGCACGAATTCTTGGTATGTTCGTGGTATGAAACTTTCGTGGTAATGGTAGAACTCAAACTGCAGGAGTTTTCCGAATTCAGGGGATGTCAGCCAAGCGTCCACCGTGCCGGGTATGGACAGTAGGTAGCGTGTCAGGATGCAGAGGCGTTGAATAGGGCCCTGCTGGTGAGAGGAGATGATGGCTCTGAGGAGATCAAATTCAGGAAGGACAGATATCTGACGACAGTCGAGATTGAGGGGCGCGGTGCACCATAGAGGGCGCCACCGAGTTGAGAGGACTTGTGTGCGGCAGCAATCCTTGGTGGGGAGAAGCCAGATGATCTCCTCAAGGATGACGTCCGGGAGATCGCTGATGCGGTCCACCAGAGATTCTACTAGTTCCTCGGATCCGGGTGGGGGGGGGGGGGGCTCGCCGCTTCTCCCCGCGATGGCGGGTGCGGGATCTACAACCGGCGTCGCCGCTGGCGGGAGCCTCATCTTCTTGGCGCTGGGGCCAACCGACTCCATTTTCCTTGTGGGCGTTGCGCCGAGCTCACGGGTTTGAGCAGAGTAGCCAGAGACGAGCCTAGTGGCAGTGCGAGTGGGGAAGAAGGAGGGCTGGGGTTTTCTGTAGGAGTGGAAGAAGAGGAGTAGGCGTTTTCTGTACGAGTGAGGAAGAAGGTGAGCGGTTTTTTTGGAAGAGTGAGGAAGATGGGGAGCGGGGGGAATTGGGGCGAGACGGAAGCGTAAGTGGAAGCGAGGAGGAAGGAGGGTTTTCCTGGGATCGCCCCCTCTTCAAGAAATATGGGCTTCTCCTTGCAAAAAAACAAATGGGCCTTAAGATGGATAGGATTTTGTATCGGCCCAGTCGGCTGCCCGTGTTTCGTACTGGAGGGCCTTGTGCTAGAGGCAGCCCAAGACACTCTCCAGCTTATTGCCCATTCGAAAGAAAAAAAGAGACGCCTCCAGCTTATGGCTACTCATCGGTAACCTTTTTCAACTTGGCATCCACCAAATTAGAGGATGTGGTACTGGATGCAGAAACTCACACTGGTCGCGTAGCGCGGCAAAGTGAGGTGTCAAATAACAGGCCTACAATATACTTACTAGATTGTGAAGGTTCACAGGCTAGTCAACATTTACATTAAACTAAGCTTCAGAAGATACGGTATGCATACTAACATTCAGAAGAACAAAAGTTCAGCATGTTTATGCATCTCAATGGTTCACCATACTATAACCAATACAAAGCTGTGAGAAGGTGTGGAAATAAAGAAAATCGGTCGATGCTTCTCTAAGCAAAGAGCCTCCCTGCGCCGCATTAATTTCCTTAATTTCCTGGGCATGCTTGTTTCTTCTCAATGTTACGAGCACTTTGAGCATGTTGGCAACTCCACAGCTAGCTAGCTGCCTCATCTTGTAATTGATGCTGACACATTTGCAGCAAACACATGAGGCAATAGAGATGACTCAACATGAGTCCATATTGTGCAGTTCCCCTGAAATTATGTTCATTGTCCTGAATCTGAAAAGATACGAAAACGATAGCTATACTTAAACGGTGTTGCAAAACAATAGCACATATCAATAGCTCGTCATGACAAAACATGATCATCTGGACGAAGGGGATACTGACCTGCCTGAGGAAGATTATATATAATTTCGTAAGTCCTTGGTTGATTTCCACCTTCGGCTGCACTGCTTGTTTGCTACTCCACACATGACAGGATCGTTTCGCACTGCAATCAGCAAGTCAACGTACAAATAAGCTTATTTCATCTTGCGGTGGTGATTGTACCTAGTTACGAATGTAGGAATTCCTGGAGCACCATGAGGTTAGCTGACAGCAGGTAGATGCAGCCATATAAGTTTTGTGCGGTGCTACCAAAATTGAGGTTTGTATCCCTTCCCGTTATGAGAATTGTTCTTGAAGTTGGTAGAATGTGACGGCTTGTTCTTTGCATCAAACTTGCCTTTCCCTTGAGATTTGTTCTTGTTGTTTGGGGGCTGGTTGGGTTGGAAGTTCTTCTCGTGTACCATGTGGGCACTAGAAGCTCCCTCAGCGACCCAAGCACGTGTGTCTTTTGCTCTTGCCTTCTCTTCAAAATGAAGAGTGCTAATGAGATCCGAAACGGAAAACTCATGTCTCTTGTTTTTCAAAGAAGTAGCAAAATCGTTCCACGAAGGTGGAAGCTTGGCAATGATGGTCCCAGCAACAAATTTGTCCGGCAACACACACTTGAAGTACTCAAGTTCCTTAGCGAGTGACTGTATCTCATGAGTCTGCTGAACAACAGAGCGCTCATCAGTCATCTTGTAGTCACAGAATTGCTCCATGACGTACAAATCGTTGCCAGCGCCCGAGGCCCCAAACGTGGCCTCGAGCGCAGCCCACATGTCTTTGCCGCTGTCAAACGACATATATGAATCCACAATGGAATCGTCAAGAACACTCAGCAGGGCGGCTTTGAAGAGGGTATCCATGTTCTCAAAAGCTTCCTGCTGTGTAGGATTAAGATCGCCCTCAGGCTTACCCTTAGTGGCGTCATAGCAGTACATGATCTGAAACCAATATACTGCTCTTGTGAGCCACCTTTTATATTGCACCCCCTTAAAAGTAGGCGGCTTCAAAAGTGCAGCAAAACCACTCGGAGTAAATTGCCTATAATCAGGTTTTTGGATTGGATTGTTGAATATATGAGCAATTTACTATGAGATGTAATCCGAATCAACAGTAAATAGATCATGACGACAATTGCAAAGATCAAAGTAATGATGCGGACTAAACCAGGAGGACAGAATCACATATTGTACAACGGGAGCAGAACCGCTGTGGTTGATGTTGTCACTCATGTCGTTGATGAAGAGGTTACCGAGGTCGGGGAAGAAGGCTGCCGTTGAGGAAGTCATCGCTAGCAGCAGTCACAGGAGTGTGCTCCCCAAAAACCTGATCGCCCCTCTCCCGTACAGGATCACGAAAGGCGGGGTTCGGAGGACTGCTGTCCCTTCTCGCGGTTCACGACGGAAGGAGGGATGGAGAAGAATTGCGTGGCGGCGCTAAGATCTGGAACAGTGCGAAACCATATGATACAACGGCAGCTAGGGTCGAGCCTGTCAGGTCGGTCGTGCGAGTAAAACCAAGTACTGTATAATAGTAGGCCTTTGGCCAAAACCCCACGTCCAAGTCAATAATAGCCCCACTATCCAAAAGAATCAGAAACGGCTGAGTAATTAAGGCGTCCGTTAATTATTAATTAATGACTTCATAAATTTTCCGACTCACACCACACTTAGAGCATGGTTAATAGTATAGCCAACATCCGGCTATCTGAAGTTGACACATCATCTAGAACCAACCTAATACGTAGCCTGCTTACAATAGTTAGTCCCTTTAGTATAATACTATATCATTAATAATGGCCCCACCTTTTGTCTCACAAAGTATGTGTAGTCTAAAATGCCGGGCGTGCAGCGGGCGGTGCCCTCGGTCGGCGCGCCACTTCAACGGCGGAAGCAGTGAGAGGTCGCGTCGCCCTGACTTGCCATCAATGTGGAGCGGCGGGCTCAGCTGGCACCGGGCGGGAAGGTTTCAATTTTTGATTCAGTTGCTGTGCTGCTACCGTCCAATATTCGCGTGTGGTTGTTTCTAGAATAAAAAAGGAGGTACTCCTACTTATGTTACTCCCACTATGGCTAGCCTTGCGCTTGGCTCTTCGCCTCTTCCGGAAGTCGAACAATAATGGTGGTACTACAGTAGTACTTCTGGCAATCTGACACCAAATGAACTACTGCACGTCCACCGCTTGTAAGCAAAAGTTTCTCCTCCTGCTGAGAGCCACCGCGCACGCGTTGGCGAGGGAGAAGGCGTAGTAAGCAAGCTTCTTGTCGTTCTGTGAGTTGACGGGACACATCAAATTTATTTAGTAGTACGTACTCTCTCCAAAAAAGGGCTGACCATGTCAATGGCTACCATCCCGTGCTCCGTCGTTGAGTAGGTGCCATCGAAGTGCACAACTCACTTACGCACTGCTTATCTGATTATCTCCATTTTCTTGCATGACACGTGCACCTTGATGCTAGATGTCTCCTGTGTTGGCAAAAGGATGAACAAAGCTCACGTAAAAAAGAGAGTGGAAGAACATAGATTCCCGATGACCGAGAAGGAGCAAGGAACCTCGCGGTGGAGCGTCTGCAAGGAACCTTGCGCGTTTCCCCCTGTTTTTTGCCGCATGCCCGCCTATAAACAAATAAAAGAACATGAACTCTTCGCTAACCACTAGAGACGATACATCAGGATGCTAAGTTGAAGATATTTTATTATTTTATATTGATAACCACGCAAGAAGCCACGCATGTACAGGACGCATGCAGCCACGCATGTACACACGCCAATGCACTAACTCATGCCGATCCAACTCATGCACAAACGCGCACAACATGGAGCACACAACGCACATACACAACATATGCATGCACACACACACTCGGACGCAGAATGCACGTAAATAACACATGCATGCGCACACACTCGGCTGCATGGAGGCGTGCGCCATCTGCGGTGACGTCTGGTTCCTCATGCTACGTCAAAGCTCGCACACAACAGCGCCTACGCATCTCTTGCAGCACCTCTTTGCCGTCGTTGCTCAACGACTAGCCGGAGACGAAGATGACCGAAGCCTCGGTCTTAGAGCTAGCACCGATGGAAAAGCACGCCCGCTACACGCACACGAGCACGTACGGAGTGCCCACGACGTGGTGCATCCCCAGTCGCCTCTACTCCTTCTGCGCACGTTGTCTATGAAGGCGGCTGCATGCCTAATGATGATGTGGGTGAGATCTTCTAGGACCTAGATGATGCCGAGGAGGGTGTCTCCAACAGCGTTCCTCGGCTCGCACCTCTTGCATCACGGCGGTCGAGCTTGGAGTCATTCATCTAGTACACGTGGCATCTCAGATCTGGACACAAGGTGACGTGCACCGTCAAGGGGGTCAGGGAGGATGCGACCTCTCACTGCATCCGCCATTTGAAGCAGCGCGCCGGCCCAGGGCGCCGCTCGCTGCACTCCCAGCTGTACCCGCCTCCTCGCCGCATTCAAAAACCTACATTTACTAGTATGTATACACGTGCAAGGCACGTCTTAATATAACAGAGTGATTTTGGTAAAAGGGAAAAGAAGTAATATATGTGCTAATAGATTCAAAGAAAAAGAAATTATAGTGATGTATAAATGCCGATATTAGTTCAATATCGTAAAAGCGGGAAGTAGTATTCATGCCATTAAACTGTACGTTCATTTAAAAAGAACTACACGTTGCTTCACTTTTTGCACGTGTTCCTTTTTTTTGAGAAATATCCACATAAACCTACTAAACCATCTTGACTGGGCTCAATCAAACCATCTGGTGGTCATGTGGCAACACAGCCCATTGGAGCTAGTTATGCGGGTTTAATAGAGGGGTTTGATGGAGGCGAGGAGGCGTGTTCAGCCGGGCGTGCAGCGGACGGCGCAGTACTATTCGATTTGACAACTACTACTAGTATATTATAAAAAACAAATAAGAGTAGTAGAGATAGAGATAAGAGTAGAGACTAGGGAGGAGCACCATCTATTGCTTCATGGGCTACTCCTACGCTCCATTCGGCGGCCGCAACGTCCCCTACAGCCACTCCCTCCTGCGCTCCATTCGACGGGCGCTGTTGAAATTTGGGGAGCGCACTCTCGCGACTGCTGGCAGCGTCGACTTCTTCCTTGACCTCGGCAACCTCTTCCTCAATGACATGGGCGACAACCTCAATGCCAACGGTGTTGCTCCCGTTGCACCGTATGTGTTTCTTTCCTTCCTGTTCGAAATCGTGGTAGAATTCATGTTTCTAGTCTGTGTCCTAGATTCGATCTGTTCATCTACTATGCTAGTCCACATGAGTAGTTTAATCTCTGTTATAGCCGTCATGATTTATTTTGTGCTTATTCAGACTAAATCTCGTAGTAACTTGCTCATATATTCAACTGGCGCAACGTCCCCTACAACCACTCCCGTTTCATGGACGGCCTGGTCGATGCCTCCAAAGAGCCCTTCGTCTACTGCTATCCGTGCCCGATGCCGTTTTGGGGCTCGCCGGCGGTCATCGTGCATCACCTCATGCAGGCATGCGGCGATCACTACTGGCCCTTGGCGGAGAACATCAAGTACGAGACGTGCTACCCGTTCACCGTGCCGGAGTCGCTGGAGGATCACCGCCGCCTGCTAGTCTCGGAGGAGGACGGCAGTGTCTTCCTCTTGATCGTGAGCACCGGCGAGGCCCGCGCAGGCCGCCGCCCCATCTCTATAGTGTGCGTCAGGGGCGACGCCGCTGACGCTGACACTGACACGAGGCCGATGTACGGGTGCGTGCTCACTGTTACTACCCCTCAGAGGTACGTGGGCGGCGACACTGGCTGGGCTGGCTACATCAAGCTGACTAGGATTGTGCAGAGCTAGGACCTTCCCGCCGATGTGGACATGGAAGACGCATGGTATGATTTGGCCCCCAACAAGGTGCACGGGGACTCCAAGGAGGTTCACCTGGACATATGCGTTACCAAGTTAAATGTTGATCATTAGTCTTCGCTCAATGTAATCCGCTGTCTAAGCATGTGGAGACTTCCATCCATGATCTTGCTCTATTGGAGTATCGCGCATGAATAAAAGTGTATCCATTTATGGTTTAGTCTAGAATCTTCCATGTATGAAATTTTTACTACAGTACTGGTGAAAGACTTATGATGAACCATTTCTTACATCTCCTCTGCCCCCTTCCAAGTCATCCTTATTTAATCCCTCCGTCTAGGTGTATAAGGGCATGGTTAATACTTAATAGTATAGCCAACTGTTGACTATAAGAAAGTGCCATGTCATCTGTAGCCAACATGTATAACAATCGATACTCAAAAACTAATTCTTAAAGATCATTTCTTACAAAGCACAATAAGTGTTATTTCTTCACAAGTTTTGGATGCAGGTTGAATAGTTGAATGCTTTTGTTTGCAAAATATACTTTTTATCTATTTCACCCGGATGTTTCTGAGCTCTAGAGATGAAACTAGTAAGGTGCCCATGCGTTGCACACAACACCGAAATGCATTGATCCGGGTCATCTCATGTTTAACAAATATTGATAGGTTTCTGCAGATATTCATTCTTCTCTAGAGCTCACAAGCATATGGATAAATAGTAAATGTAGGAAAATAGATAAAAAATATCTTTTGCAAACAAAAGCATTCAAGTGTTCAACCTGCATCCAAAACTTCAGGAAGAAATAACACTTATTGTGCTTTGCAAAAAATTATCTTCAAAAAATATTTTTTGAGTATCGATTTTGTTTATTTTTTCTCGACAACTATGAATGTAACACAGGATGACTTGGAAGGGGGTAGAGGAGATGGCGAGGAGGAGGGGGTCGTGGTGGTGGTCGGCAATGCGTCCCAAGCGAAGGCATGAGAGGCGTTGGGGGCAGACGACACCAAGAGCAGCGACCTCTCTAGATCCTTCTTATTTTGTCATGAGATGGCTAGATGAGGTGAGAGGAAGGGGGTTATCTACAAACGAGTAGTGGAGTGCGGGGGTATTTTTGTAAAACTGACATAATTTGTCTCAGATGCGTTGGATGCAAATCAAACGGTTGTAAATGAAGGATGGCAGGCACACCATCATCACCAACTCAGCTTTTTATAGGAGTAGAGATAATATTCGAAGAACATTTTTGCTATGTCTGAGTCGACTGAGACTTCGTTATGTCTCAGTCGATGATATAGTCCTTTGATTTTGCATGGAGATTAGTACAAAAAATTTATTTTCAGTTTTTTATTTTTCTTCTTATACTATATCATTTGACTGAGACTTGGACTGAGACCTAGCCACACCCTTCGAAGAAACCTATCGATATCCGTTACACATGAGATGACCCCCACATCCTTTGTCAAAATAAACAACTCCCCGATCAATGCATTTCACTGTTCCGTGCAACGCACGGGCACCTTACTATAGATTAGTACGACAAAAAATTGAACTAACATTATATATAGTATGATAAATGCTGATGCATGTCACCTAAAATTATATCATTGAAAACTATGTTCAAATACTAATCCAACGATATAGTTTTTGTTGACATGCACTAACATTTTGTTAGTTAAATCTTTAGTCAAATTCAATGGGGGACTAATAAACCACAACCGATGTAGTACTAGTGTAGAGGGCGGGGCTGCACGCGAGTCTCGCGGCAGTAAAGCCGTCATATCACAAAACCCAACCACTAATAAGTGGTCTGGTAAAATAAACGGACAAGCAACCATCACATCCCTCCGTCTTGATTGTTCTAGAACACATGTGAGGTAGCAACAGTGTACTGTTCATGCGAATCCTACTGATATTGGTCGTTGGATTTAGAAGATCAACGATTATGATTGATGTTCTTAGTCCTACTTAAAATTGGTACACTATATAGTAATATAATATATATAGTAGTATAGATATAGATATAGATATAGAAACCTGCGTGGGATGCGAGAAACCAACTCCGGCCACACACGTCCGTTCAGGAGCAGGACGCCGGCCAAGCTCCTCCTTCCACCATTCTGTCCACTCTTTCGGCGACATCCGACTAGCAGGAAGAGCAGTTCTCCGGTATAAAAGCCATCTGGGTGGCCCGCTGAGCCCGGCAGCTCGCTTCTCCACCTACCTAGCCTAGCCCATCGGAGGTAGTTGCCGCACTAAGCCAGCGCGTGGTTCCACAGCTGGCCTCTCCAATACAGCTCGAGGAAGAGTGCCGACTTGCTCCACGCCGGCTTGTCGAGGAGCACAGCGGCACGGGCATCATCGCTACCCTCGACGCGCCGCGTCGTACAGCTCCTCCAGTGTCTGTGACTGCGCCATTGTAGCGACCAGACCTCAAACAGTCTGATCTCTGTGCATCAGTGTCATCCCTGGATCGGCAATGCTGACACGCACAGTAGTTGAAGGATTTATAACAAAGTAGCAATCACACACTTATTACAACGCATGTCTCAGAAGAGAACTTATTACAATAAATATGGCTTATGGCCATCTAATACGATAACAGCGAAAGGCTTGGAAGATAAAGTGAGTCCATCAACTCCAACGACATCACTGAGTGAAAGACCACGACCTAAGGCTCCTTACTCGTCGTCTGAAAAGTCTGCAACATGATACGTTGCAGCCCAAAAACGGGTCAGCACATGGAATATGCTGGCAATGTAACACAAAAGAGTAATGAATAGAATAATGCTATCACTACATGCATATATGGCTGGTGGAGGCTGTATGGTTAATATGTTTTGCGAAAAGCCAATTTTTTCCTACAACAAAGGAATAAAATTTATTTAACTATCATGGTGGTTGTTAAACATTGAGAATGGTAAACCCCATCTCAATCCCAATTAAAAACTAATTAATATCCCAATCAAATTTTATAATTAAGAGTGATGAGATCCACATGATAATCCAAGAACTAGATACTCAAGATGTCCATAACCGGGGACACGGCTAACCATGATTAGTTTGTACACTCTGCAGAGGTTTGCGCACTTTTCCCCACAAGACTCGATCGCCTCCGTTGGATTTCTCGCACTACATGGTGTTTGAGAAACGGATGACCGAGACACAGTCTTTCAGAAGCGTTAGCACCTTATGATGGGTAGACAGTACCACCTACATCCCCTACATCTGCTAGTCTTCCACTGTAAGAGTTCACACGACTTAATCAACTATGCTAGAGCCCATAATAGCTTGTGGCTGCACACGGAAGTTTCTAGCATGAATAATCTCATGATCCCTTTGAGCCTGAGTGGCAGTCCATAGGAGAATCACACGGTACCCCGGGATTTCCAAAAATACAGGCAGTCACTGGAATCCCCAGGTGCCTCAATCCACCCAGATGTGTATTAAAGTTGCCACCTTAAGTTAACCATTAATTAAGAATACTCACAACTGTCATGAATACACTCAAACCCAATCCACGTCTATGAGCATAGCATAGCAGTATAAGCAACGTAGAAGTAACTCCCATAGGTTTGATAATAAACAGGTGAATAGGTACTACCTCATCTACTTCCCAAACCGACAATTTAAATCAGATCCTAACCATGCAATTGTTTTGAGGATTGATCTAATGCAATAAAACTGGGTAGTAAAGAGGTATGATCAAAGTGTTACTTGCCTTGCCGATGATCCGCGAAACCTAGAGACTCGTAGTAGCACGCTTCACACTCCGGGTACTCTATCGCAAAAACAAACAAGCATACAATAAGCAATCAGGCAAGGGCACGGGTAAAACTCAAATATGATATCTAACCAGAAAGTTCAACTTAAGAACTCCGGTTTGCAAAAAGAATCAAATCAAAAGAAGCAACAAAACTCAAACGGCGAAAGAAACAAGCTTCGTTTACTAATCTGGACTAAAGTCAAATTTTACAGTAGCAAAATCTTGTTCAAGTTGGTTAAACAGAAAGAGGGCTTCGAGGCGAAACTCTAGGCGCTTGAATCGTCTGATTCCGATAAACGAGCGAAAAGCTAAACTAAAACAAAAATCGGATCAGAAATCGCGATCGAAAATAATCGCGGAAAATCCGAGAAAAATAAAAACTGACGAACAGGCTAACGAACGAATGTTCGCTGTCTGCGGCTAAACGGTGAAAACCGTTCATTAAAATGAACGTAGGAACGGGCGTTCGCTAAATAACTAAACCGAAAAAACCGAGCCGATCTAATCTAAAAAAACGAATCTAGGTTTCTAAAAAAACCGAACGGTTAACCGAAAAAATAAAACGGAGACAAACGGCAGCGGAGGTCCGGCGAGGCAGGGCGGATCTGGCGGAGGCGGGCTTCGGCGCGGCGGCTACGGCGGCGGCGGCTACAGCGGTGCGGCGGTGGGGCGGCGGCGGCGGGCTTTGGCGGGCGGCGGCTAGGGTTCGGCGGCGGTGGGCTGGTGGGCTGCGGGGCTCGGGTGGCGCGGTTTATAAAGCCCCCCCAGGCGGAGTCCCGCTCGGGTACGGCCCGGAGTCGGTTTCTCTTTTTTTTAATAATTCCGACGTGCAGAAAAAGAATGAAAAGAAGTACTAAACTGACTCCAAATATCCCGAAATAAATTTTCCCCGTCCTCTAAAAATAGGCTGGACAAGGTGAACATTTATTTGGGCCTAAAATGCAATTTTGAGAAACAGATATTTTCCTAATTCAAATAAAATAGCGATAAAACTCCGAATAAAAATCTTATTTGATTTTAATATTAAATCTCCGATATTTCTTTATTTTGAGGAAGTCATTTTATCCTCTCTCTTTTATTTTTATAAAAGAAATATTCAAAGAGAAAAATAATTAAAATCAAACGATCCTCTTTTCAAAATTCGAGAAAAACTCGAATATGAAAATGATGAAATCCCGAACTCTCTCCGTGGGTCCTTGAGTTGCGTAGAATTTCTAGGATCAAACCAAAATGCTAATAAAATATGATATGCGATGATGATCTAATGTATAACATTCCAAATTGAAAATTTGGGATGTTACAAACCTACCCCCCTTAAGATGAATCTCGCCCTCAAGATTCGGGTTGGCTAGAAAATATGTGAGAGTGATCCTTCCGTAGGTCTTCCTCTCGTTCCCAGGTGGCTTCATCTTCAGTATGGTGGCTCCACTGAACTTTGCAGAATTTGATAACCTTGCTACGTGTGACTCGGCTGGCAAACTCGAGAATTCTGACTGGCTTCTCCTCGTAGGTCAAATCGCTATCCAACTGTATCGCTTCCAGCGGCACTGTATCTCTCAGAGGAATATCAGCAATTTCTGCGTGGCACTTCTTCAACCGAGAAACGTGGAACACATCGTGAACTCCTGAAAATCCTTCGGGCAATTCCAACTTCTAAGCAACTTCTCCCATACGTTCCAAAACTTTGTATGGTCCCACAAAACGTGGTGCTAATTTTCCCTTAACTCCAAAGCGCTTCACTCCTCGAAGTGGGGATACACGAAGATACACTCTGTCTCCAATTTCGTAAACTATCTCCTTGCGTTTTGAATCCGCATAACTCTTCTGCCTGGACTGGGCTACCTTGAGTCTATCGCGAATCAGCTTAACCTTCTGTTCAGACTCTTTAATCAAATCTGGTCCAAACAACTGTCGGTATCCAACTTCGTCCCACAACAATGGTGTTCTACACCTCCTCCCATACAATGCTTCGAAAGGGGCCATCTTCAAACTGGCTTGATAGCTGTTGTTGTAAGAGAACTCTGCGTAAGGCAAATTTTCATCCCAACTAGATCCATAGTCTAGCGCACAAGCTCTCAACATGTCCTCCAGAATCTGATTGACTCTCTCAGTCTGTCCATCTGTCTACGGGTGAAAAGTTGTACTGAACTCTAGCCTGGTTCCCAAGGTTTCATGCAACTGATTCCAAAACTTTGAAGTAAACTGGGTTCCTCTATCTGATACAATGGTCCTCGGAACTCCATGCAGACATACGATCCTGGTCATGTATATCTTTGCCAACTTAGCACTGGTGTAAGTGGTCTTCACTGGGATGAAATGAGCTACTTTCGTCAAACGATCGACTACAACCCATATCGAGTCATAGCCTAGACGAGTCCTGGTTAATCCCGTGATAAAGTCCATGCCTAGTTTATCCCACTTCCATTCGGGTATCGCCAATGGTTGTAGCAATCCTGCAGGCTTCTGATGCTCTGCCTTCACTCTGTGACATACATCACAAACTGCTACATACTCTGCAATATCCTTCTTCATTCCGGTCCGCGAGAAACTATCCTTCAAATCCAGATACATCTTGGTAATTCCTGGGTGAATCGAATATGGCGAATCATGGGCCTCTTGCAGAATCAACTTCCTGATCTCCTGATCATTTGGCACATATACGCGGTCCTCAAACCATAAAGTATCGTGCTCATCCTCACGAAATCCTTTAGCCTTTCCTTTGCTCATCCTTTCTTTTATCTCGGCTATCTCCTTGTCTGTCTACTGAGCTTCTCTGATCTTATCCATCAAAGTAGACTGAATCTCCAAAGCTGCTACATAACCTCTCGGAACTATCTCCAAACATAGCTCGCGAAGGTCATCTGCCAACTCCTTGGGTAATTCTCCGGTCATGAGTGTATTGACATGACTTTTGCGGCTCAATGCATCGGCTACTACGTTAGCCTTTCCGGGATGATAATGCAACCTCATGTCATAATCTTTAATGAGTTCTAACCATCTCCTCTGCCTGAGATTCAACTCCTTCTGCGTGAAGATATACTTCAAACTCTTGTGATCCGTGTATACCTCGCAATGGTTTCCGATGAGAAAATGTCTCCAAGTCTTCAATGCATGCACTGCGGCTGCTAACTCCAAATCATGCGTAGCATAATTTAACTCATGGGGTTTAAGCTGTCGTGAGGCATATGAAACAACTCTTCGCTCCTGCATAAGTACGGCTCCAAGTCCTTGACGAGAACCGTCGCAATACACTTCATAATCCTTGCGTTGATCTGGCAGAATCAACACTGGTGATGTAACCAAGCGTTTCTTCAACTCCTGAAAACTGGCCTCACATTCCTCAGTCCATTTGAACTTAGTGTCCTTCTTTAACAACTCCATCATAGGCTTTGCAATCTTTGAGAAATTCTCAATGAACCTCCGGTAGTATCCTGCGGGTCCAAGAAAACTCCGAATCTCTCCAACCGACGTGGGTGACTCCCAATTTGTCACAGTGACAACTTTGGTGGGGTCTACCGCTATTCCTTCTCCGGATATAACATGTCCAAGAAATCCAACTTCCTTCAACCAAAACTCACACTTGCTGAACTTGGTGTATAACTGATGTTCTCTGAGCTTCCCAAGTACCAAACGCAAATGCTCTTTATGTTCTTCTTCATTCTTCGAGTAGACCAGAATGTCATCAATGAACACCACGACGAACTTATCCAAAAACTCCATAAACACCTTGTTCATCATGTTCATAAAATAGGCAGGTGCGTTAGTCAGGCCAAATGACATAACGGTATACTCATATAGCCCGTACCTCATGGTAAAAGTTGTCTTAGGTATATCCTGCTCTCGAATCTTCAGCTGGTGATAACCTGATCACAGATCAATCTTCGAAAACACCTTAGCTCCTTGCAGCTGGTCAAAAAAAATCATTGATCATCAGCAGTGGGTACTTGTTCTTGATCGTCACTTCATTCAATCCTCGATAATCAACAACCATCCTTAACGATCCATCCTTCTTCTCCACTAGAAGTACTGGGGATCCCCAAGGTGACGAACTTGGGTGGATATAACCTTTATCCAGTAACTCCTTAATATGCTTCTTAATTTCCTCCAAATCCTTAGCGGGCATTCTGTACGGTCTCTTATATATTGGCCCTGTGCCTGGCAAAAGCTCAATCAAAAACTCAATGTCTCTATCCGGTGGCATGCCTGGCAACTCTTCTGGAAATACATCCGAAAAATCCTTCACCACTGGTACTTCCTCCTGTACAGCTCCTGATAAGGAATTTACTTGAGTCCTATTCGGCACATGCGGGGATACATACTTGATCCTTCTTCCTTCTGGGGTGGTGAGTAAGATCGACTTACTGGTGCAGTAAATGTTCCCTCCATACTTCGATAACCAATCCATGCCTAATATCACATCCAATCCTTGTGACTCCAATACTATTAGGTCTGAGGGGAACAGGTAGTTACCAATCCTTAATGGTAACCGATCACACCATAGGCTAGCCATATACTCAGCTCCTGGCGAGGTTACTAACATGGGTGACCTAAGGGCTTGGGTTGGCAGTTTAAACTTATCGATGAATCCCCTTGATATGTATGAATGCGATGCACCAGTATCAAAAAGTATGACTGCAGTAAATGATTTAACCAAAAACTTACCTATTACTGCATCTGGCTGGGCTTCAACCTCCTCCACGTTAACGTGGCTCACTTGTCCCCTGGTGAAAGGGTTGGGCTTCTTCCCAGAGCTTCCATTGCCATTTCCATTCTTAGCTTCAGGACACTCATTGGCGTAATGTCCGGTCTTCTGGCACTTGTAGCAAGTAACATGGCTTAGATCTTTCTTGGCGGGTGTTGCCGGGTTGGAACGGTTCTGTCCGCTACTTCCTCCATTACCATTCCCATTCTTGGGGCCACTATGGTTGTGCGAACTTCCTCCATTATGAGTGTGGCCTCCATGGTTATGAACAAGTCCTCCCGAGTTCGGGGTGAAACGGGGTCTCTGCTGAGCTCCAGAATTATACTTCCCTTGTCCATACTTCCTCTTGCGGCTGTCAATCTGCTGCTACTTCCCTTCAAGCATGAGGGCTCTATCCACCAACTCCTGGTAGTTATTGAAATTTGTCACCATCAACTGCATGCTTAGCTCATCATTCAGTCCTTCCAAAAACTTCTCCTTCTTAGCTGCATCTGTAGCGACGTCATCCGGGGCATAACGTGCTAACTTACTAAAGTCATCCACATACTGGCCAACAGTGCGCCCTCCTTGGCGTAAGTTGCGAAACTCACGCTTCTTCATGGCCATAGCTCTTGCTGATACATGGGCAGTGCGAAAAGCTTGTTGGAGCTAGTCCCATGTCACAGTGTCAATGGGGTAAGTGACAATGAAATTCTCCCACCAGGATGCTGCGGGTCCATCAAGCTGATGTGCGGCAAAACGCACTCTCTCCGCATCTGTGCATCCTGCAGTAGTCAACTCCCTTTCAATCTTGCGGAGCCAATCATCTGCAACAATCGGCTCGGTGCTACTGGAGAACACCGGCGGATTCAGCCTAAGAAAACGGGCTAAGTGATCAACTGGTGGTGGTGGGTTGTTGTTGTTGTTGTTCCCCTGGTTCTGATTCTGGACTAGTATCTGCATCAATGCATTCTGCTGCTAGATCAACTGAGTGAGCTCCGGTGGGAAAGCAAATCCATTGTCTCATCTCGGAGGCATCTGCTGGGTTTAGAAAAGATGAGAAAACAGAGTAGAATGAGGTCTAGGGGGGAAAACACTACCCATATGCACATGAGACAAACACAAACATATCACTCAATCAAATCAAACAAGGGCATACAATCGGTCTAGAACTATCGTTACAAAAGTGCTTGGACTATACTATATACATGGTGGAATAGTACTACTGGTATGGTGGTCGACTAGAAAAATTGATCGGTCGAAGACTCCATGATATCCGCTCCAGCTTCATCAACATAGTCATCATCGCTATCGTCAGGATCCAAGTGAGTGTCATCGATGATGATGTAGTTCTCCGGGCAAGTAGAAATGTCATCTTCTCCTCCTGGCGTGGGGTCTCCCATGAAAACTCCTAGCTTCCTTGTCAGGTCGTCATTCTTCTCCACTAGTACGACAATTTCCTCCATATAATCCTCGCGAGTAGCCTTGAGTTCTTCCTCCAATTCCGTGATCCTTGTCATCGCCTTCTTCAAATCTGTCATGCCTGCGCACATCTGGTTCTCCTGGCGTCGAATGTGCTGGTTTAACTCCTGGATGAAAGCTGCAATCGATCTATCTTTCCTGGTGCTGATCATCTCCCATTGCTCATCTCGACGCCCACAAATCTGGTAGATAGTATCCTTGAGATCCTTGTGGTAAACTTCTCCAATGCGTCCCATGGTGATGTGGGCTGCCATACTCTTTCCTAGACTCCAGGTTGGTGCATCAAAAGAAAACTCTATGGGCTCAGTGACTAGCGTGAATGTCCTTCCTGGAACTTGAACTTGAATCATCCAGCACTCCTCTTCTGGTAAAGTGGCATTGTAAGTCCCGGTGAAGCTTGGTATTCCGATGTTCAAGTACCTAGTGACTTCCGTCAAGTGGCGTCCAAAAGGGGTGTCTTCATCCGGTTGCGTGAACTTGATCCTTGCATCCGCCATCCTAGAGAGTAGAAAATGGAGAGGAGTTAGAAATGAGAAGAGAGTAGTGATCCAGGGTTTAGCTTAGTGGTCGTGTCCTACAGTCAGTGTGTGCTCCGATACCATCTTGTAGCGACCAGACCTCAAACAGTCTGATCTCTGTGCATCAGTGTCATCCCTGGATAGGTAATGCTGACACACACAGTACTTGAAGGATTTATAACAGAGTAGCAATCACACACTTATTACAACGAATGTCTCAAAAGAGAACTTATTACAATAAATATGGCATAAGGCCATCTAATACGATAACAGCGGAAGGCTTGGAAGATAAAGTGAGTCCATCAACTCCAACGACATCACTGAGTGAAAGACCATGACCTAAGGCTCCTTACTCGTCGTCTGAAAAGTCTGCAACATGATACGTTGCAGCCCGAAAACGGGTCAGCACATGGAATATGCTGGCAATGTAACACAAAAGAGTAATGAACAGAATAATGCTATCACTACATGCATATATGGCTGGTGGAGGCTGTATGGTTAATATGTTTTGTGAAAAGCCAATTTTTTCCTACAACAAAGGAATAAAATTTATTTAACTATCATGGTGGTTGTTAAACATTGATAATGGTAAACGCCATCTCAATCCCAATTAAAAAGTAATTAATATCCCAATCAAATTTTATAATTAAGAGTGATGAGATCCACATGACAACCCAAGAACTAGATACTCAAGATGTCCATAACCGGGGACACGGCTAACCACGATTAGTTTGTACACTCTGTAGAGGTTTGCGCACTTTTCCCCACAAGACTTGATCGCCTCCGTTGGATTTCTCGCACTACATGGTATTTCAGAAACGGATGACCGAGACACAGTCTTTCAGAAGCGTTAGCACCTTACGATGGGTAGACAGTACCACCTACATCCCCTACATCTGCTAGTCCACCACTGTAAGAGTTCACACGACTTAATCACCTATGCTAGAGCCCATAATAGCTTGTGGCTGCACACAGAAGTTTCTAGCATGAATAATCTCATGATCCCTTTGAGCCTGGGTGGCAGTCCATAGGCGAATCACACGGTACCCCGGGATTTCCAAAAATACAGGCAATCACTGGAATCCCCAGGTGCCTCAATCCACCCAGATGTGTATTAAAGTTGCCACCTTAAGTTAACCATTAATTAAGAATACTCACAACTGTCATGAATACACTCAAACCCAATCCACGTCTACGAGCATAGCATAGCAGTATAAGCAACATAGAAGTAACTCCCATAGGTTTGATAATAAACAGGTGAATAGGTACTACCTCATCTACTTCCCAAACCCACAATTTAAATCAGATCCTAACCATGCAATTGTTTTGAGGATTGATCTAATGCAATAAAACTGTATGGTAAAGAGGTATGATCAAAGTGTTACTTGCCTTGCCGATGATCCGCGAAACCTAGAGACTCGTAGTAGCACGCTTCACACTCCGGGTACTCTATCGCAAACAAACAAGCATACAATAAGCAATCAGGCAAGGGCATGGGTAAAACTCAAATATGATATCTAACCAGAAAGTTCAACTTAAGAACTCCGGTTTGCAAAAAGAATCAAATCAAACGAAGCAACAAAACTCAAACGGCGAAAGAAACAAGCTTCGTTTACTAATCTGGACTAAAGTCAAATTTTATAGTAGCAAAATCTTGTTCAAGTTAGTTAAATAGAAAGAGGGCTTCGAGACGAAACTCTAGGCGCTTGAATCGCCTGATTCCGATACACGAGCGAAAAGCTAAACTAAAACGAAAATCGGATCAGAAATCGCGATAAAAAATAATCGCGGAAAATCCGAGAAAAAAAACTGACGAACAGGCTAACGAACGAACATTCGCTGTCTGCGGCTAAACGGTGAAAACCGTTTGTTAAAACGAACGTACGAACGGGCGTTCGCTAAATAACCAAACCGAAAAAAACCGAAACGATCTAATCTAAAAAAAAGAATCTAGGTTTTCTAAAAAAACCGAACGGTTAACCGAAAAAAATAAAATGGAGACGAACGGCGGCGGCGGCAGGCTTCGGCGCGGGCGGCCGCGGCGGGCGGCGGCTACCTCCGGCGGCGGCGGGCTTCGGCGCGGGTGGCCGCGGCGGGCTGGCGCGGCCGGCGGCTAGGGTTCGGCGGCGGTGGGCTGGTGGGCTGCGGGGCTCGGGTGGCGCGGCTTATAAAGCCCCCCCGGGCGGAGTCCCGCTCGGGTACTGCCCGGAGTCGGTTACTCTTTTTTTTAAATAATTCCGACGTGCAGAAAAAGAAAGAAAGAAGTACTAAACGGACTCCAGAAATCCCGAAATATATTTTTCCCGTCCTCTAAAAATAGGCCGGACGAGGTGAACATTTATTTGGGCCTAAAATGAAATTTTGAAAAATGCATATTTTTCCTAATTCAAATAAAATAGCGATAAAACTCCGAATAAAAATCTTATTTGATTTTAATATTAAATCTCCGATATTTCTTTATTTTGAGGAAGTGATTTTATCCTCTCTCTTTTATTTTATAAAAGAAATATTCAAAGAGAAAAATAATTAAAATCAAATGATCCTCTTTTCAAATTTCGAGAAAAACTCGAATATGAAAATAATGAAATCCCCAACTCTCTCCGTGGGTCCTTGAGTTGCGTAGAATTTCTAGGATCAAACCAAAATGCAAGTAAAATATGATATGCAATGATGATCTAATGTATAACATTCCAAATTGAAAATTTGGGATGTTACAGCCATTCGCCGTCGACGCGCGCGTAGCCGCGACATGCAGGCAGAGAAAGAAGCCGCCGCGGATGTCGACGAGGTGATGCGGCTACGCGGATGTGGACGAGGTGATGGGCAGCACGTCCCCGCCCGCCGCCATCATCGAGGAAAAGTAGAACACGGGAGGCCGCCGCCGATTGTATCCCATGAAGGCCACCGCCGAGGTGACGCCGGCGAATACATCCGGTGTCTTGCTCGATTCTTCTTCTGCCGGATGCTGGAGAGGACAAAGAGATCGGGCGGCGACCATTAGATTAGGTATTTTAATTCTACCAGGCTGGTTGTAATGGGAGTATTATAGGTAGTATCATGCATGCCAACTACTCCCTCTGTTCCTAAATATAGGAGTATTATAAGCGCATGGTTAATAGTATAACCAGCTGATGGCTACATGACACTACCACGTCATCTATAGCCAACCTTGTAGCCTTCAAGTATAATACTCCCTCCGTCTAGGTGTCATCTTACTAAGAGCAAGTATAATAGAGCAGAGTCAGCGGGCTATAAGGAATAAACTAGTATATTTGCTTAGTTGGAGGAAAGAGAAGAGGAGAGAGAAGGTAAGCGGGCTCTTCGTGAAGAGCCAGCTCTAGCACGTGCTCCTAGGCACTTTGTGAGAATGAAAGGTGGGCCACATAATAAAGAAGTAGTACACTCTTTTGATGTACTATTATACATGTTGGCTATAAGATGGGCTGTAGATGACATGGCACTGGCTTATAGCCAGCAGCTGGCTATACTATTAACCATGCTCTAAAACCAAATAATCCCAAAATACTTAGGCGCGGTGCATTAACTTCTACGTCGTTTCTTGTTTCTTGACATATCAACCAAAGAGATGTGGGTGTGCATGCTTTTAATGACTTCAGACTAGCAAACACGACATGCAGTGGTTAGTTCATTGCATGCAATGCTATTAATTAGAAAATAAACATTAAGTTCTCTCGTCTCTTCCGAAAGTCGAACAATGATGATGGTACTACAGTCGATAGTGTCCTACTAGTAAGCAAAGCTTCTCCTCATTTGCGAGTAGACCGGACACATCAAAAGTAGTGCATTATCTCCAAAAAGGGTTGACCATGTCCATGGCTACCATCCCGTGCTCCGTCATTCAGTGTGTGCTTCTCGTCGTTCTACGAGTTGACGGGACACATCAAATTTAATACGTATTCAGTACTCTCTCCAAAAAGGGCCGACCATGTCCATCAGTCCATGGCTACCATCCCATGCTCCGTCATTGAGTACGTGCAGTATTCACGTGCCATCGAGGAGGAAAAATATTACTACGTAGTACTAGGTGCCATCGTAGTGCACGGCTCACTTACGCACTGCTTATCTCCATTTTCTTGCATGACACGTGCACCTTGATGCTAGATGTCCCGCGTGTTGGCAAAAGGATGAACAAAGCTCATGTCAAAAAAAGAGTGGAAGAACATTGATTCCCGACGACCGAGAAGGAGCAAGGAACCTCGTGGTGGAGCGTCTGCACTCATAGTATTTTATATTATTTAGCGATATAAAATCAACCAATCATGTCCATAGTAGACCGGAAGAGTATGAAACACGGCAGCCCAGTGTAGTTACATCATACTGTACATGGCCAACCCACGCTATCACCATATTTCTTGGCCTCCGTGCGACACCTAGCTCTAGTAATCCACCAGCCCGTATCGCTTCTCGCTCCTTGTCTCTCTCAAAGTGCAGCGGGCTGGCGTTTTTGCCGTCTATTGAGGTCGGTTAACTCATTACATGTTAGCGACATGCCAAGAGCATTCTAAAAAAAATTACTGTACTCTATTGTTATGCCAAGAAGAGGAAGCGCTTTGACCTACGGACCAAACGAGAGAGGCGTGTGGTGCCGTGAGTGGGTCCAGTTTCTCGTTTTGAACTTGTTTGGGATAGTAGTAACACTTGGTTTTGACTATTGGTAAGATTTTATATACTCCCTCCGTCTAGTGAATAACTCATCTTAGATTGTGCACCGTGACCAAGGAAGAGGGGAAAATGAGAGAAATTAATATTTATTTGCTAATTAATAGCATTGCATGGAATGATCTAACCATTGCATGTCGTGTTTGGTAGTCTAAGTCATTGAAAACATGCACGCCCCACATCTCTTATTGGTGGATATGTCAAGAAACAAGAAACATGGTGGGAGTTAATGCACCGCACCTAAGTATTTTGGGATTATTTGGTTTTCATAAGGTGACTTATACACCTAGACGGAGGGAGTAGGGCCTAATGTATTCTTCGAGGATGCCTTTGACTATTGATAAGATTTGATATAATTTGAAAATTATATCATTCGAAGATCCTTTCACGTTCCGTTTTCAAAAACAAAAAAGATCCTTTCACGTACGAATTTGACTGTATGCTTTGAGAAACTTGCATGTCCTATACTGCTCCTGTTTGGATACTCTAACTTAGCTAGAGGTTAGACTAACTCATGACTAACCCTGAACTAACTGTAGCCAAAGAGGTGTTTTGGTGACAGGGTTAGATTGACAATAAGTGCACTTGATGGGGAGAGAAAAGTGATTTTTCAGTGGGCCCAAGGAGGTACTTACTGTGGGAAAGGTGAAGTGATGGTTGCTTCGCCTGAGCAACTTATTAATCTGGGAATATGGGAGTGCCGGCGGATTCAAGGAACAGGGAAATGATGATTACTTCGTCCGAGCAACTTACTGTGGCGAAGGTGGGGCTCTGTGATTTGACTGCTCACTAGTCATTACTACTGCGGCGCAACAACCAGGGTGAATCTTTCCCTGCAGTTGTGCACTCAATATTGCTGCACGGCAGGTGGAGCCGGATGAAGGATGTCCCACATGTCGACGAAACGAAGTTGAATTTTTTTTCTGGCATTGCTATCGATCCTTCAGGATTTGTTTATATGTACGCATAATTTTAATGAAATTGTACTGTGATGATATGAAGGTTTCAACTTTGGTTCCCGTAGGAAAAAAAGGTTTCAACTTAGGATTCTTGTGTCCTCTTGCCTCAAGATTATCTCGTTACAACATTCCATCAAATACAAATGAAACTACTACCATGGCTGCTAATGCATCTCAATGGTTTGCAGATCAGCGCCAATATTCACATCAAAACTGAAGACAAAGTTGTGAGAAGGTGTACAAATAAAGAAAAATATATAATTGATCGATGCTGTCCGTAGGCATGGTTCCATTTCCTGGGCACAGTGTTCATTGCTTGGCAGCTAGTTTCACCCAACGCTGTAGCCAAAAAGGGGGTGTACGGAGGACACCACAATCCGATCATTTTGTGCAGCTCCACTAAAATTGAGCTGACCATCCCTGTTTGCAAAGATATCCAGTCAATGTGATTACAATAATACTGGAACTAGATGATGAAACAGAACACACACAAATAGAAGCCGATCACCTCTGCGATCTCTCTTTAGGACTAACTACTTGTTGGAGAAGATTAGGCAGGAGTTGGATGTGGAGGATAGCAAAACCAATCTCCCTTTCTGCAGTCCCACATAAATGTAAAAACGTTGCCCGTGTGACATTTTGGCAAAACTGCACAAAACACTCTTAAGAAAAAAAGTGATTTGTGCAGTTCACCAAAAGGTCACAATAGCAACAAGGTGAAATGGCTAGCCCTGTTTGCAAAAAAGAGGTAGAAAGGAAACAATTACTGGCGAATAACACGAGTTGAAGACACATACGCCGACAAAAAAGAAGCATATTCCATGTAATAAGGGAAAGATAGCAGCATGGTGGTTTATCAAAAATGGTTTGAGGACGAGATTGCAAGATGGAAAGTACGCTGGCCGAGATACGTTTTAAGCAAACAACTAAAGAAGATCCACATGCAGCAACGTGGGAAGATGGGCAGTGGAGTAAGGCTGGAGGAAGCTGTACCTGAGGGTCGTCGGGATGTTACTAAGAGGGCGCCGGCGGCCAGGATCTGCCCATACTGCGGCAGTGAGCAAGTAGCGAAGGCCCTATCATTCGGAGCTTGGTCACAGAGAACGATGGGTACCGCAGATCAGGACGTGCTGCCTCAACACCGTCGAACGGAGAAACGATGGACATCCTCCCTTTCTGCCAGTGGACAGGATGCGGCTGGATCACTGACCAACGGTGAGAGAGAGAGAGAGAGAGGCCACCGCCGCCTTGTGTGAGATGGTGTGACGAGAGACAAACCCTGGCAGGCAGGCTCCATTGTATATAGTGGAGCGGATTTTTCCATTTTCCGTGATAACCCACAAGTATAGGGGATCAATTGTAGCCTCTTTCGCTAAGTAAGAGTGTCGAACCGAACAAGGAGCTAAAGGTAGAACAAATATTCCCTCAAGTTCTATCGACCACCGATACAACTCTACGCACGTTTGACGTTCGCTTTACCTAGAACAAGTATTAAACTAGAAGTACTTTGTAGGTGTTTTTGGACAGGTTTGCAAGATAATAAAGAGCGTGTAATAAAAACTAGGGGCTGTTGTAAGTAAAGAAGCAATAAAGTAAATATAGCGAGTGTGGAAAAGTGGTGGTAGGAGTTGCGAAATTGTCCCTAAGCAATTGACTACTTTACTAGACCGATAGCAAGTTTTATGTGGGAGAGGCCACTGCTAGCATGTCATCCCTGACATGGAATTCCATGCACTTATGATTGGAACTATTAGCAAGCATCCGCAACTACTAACGTTCATTAAGGTAAAACCCAACCATAGCATTAAGATATATTGGTCCCCCTTCAATCCCGTATGCATCAATTTCTATGCTAGGCTGAAGCTTCTGTCACCCTTGCCCTCCAATACATAGCCCTATCAACATACAACTAACCCTAAGGTGTGATCCACGCGCGCGCTCATATGATGGGCACCAATGGACAGCAACATAACCACAAGCAAATTAAATCAATCATAGCAATTCATCAACCACCGATAGGACAAAGAAAATCTACTCAGACATCATAGGATGGCAACACATCATTGGATAATAATATGAAGCATAAAGCACCATGTTCAAGTAGAGGGTACAGCGGGTTGTGGGAGAGTGGACCGCTGTAGATAGAGGGGGGAAGGTGATGGAGATGTTGGTGAAGATGGCGGTGGTGTTGGTGAAGATCGCGGTGATGATGATGGCCCCCGGCGGCGTTCCGGCGCCACCGGAATCGAGGGGGATAGAGCCCCCCTCCTTCTTCTTCCTTGACCTTCTCACTAGATGGGAGAAGGGTTTCCCCTCTAGTCCATGGTCTCCATGACTTGGGAGGGGTGAGAGCCCCTCCGAGATTGGATCTGCCTCTCCCTGTTTCTGCGTTCCCTGATTCTGCCCTGGCACCGTTTCTTTTATATCCAGAGATCCGTAACTCCGATTGGGGTGAATCTTTCGCCCAGATCTTTCTCATAAAATTAGCTTTCTTGCGGCAAAAGAAGAGCGTCAACTGCCTTACGGGGTGCCCACGAGGGTCCAGGGCGCGCCTGCCCCTGCCTCGTGGCCCCCTCGGGCACCGTCTCGCGTTGATTTTACTTCCCAAAAATCATAAATATTCCAAAATAATTCTCCGTCCGTTTTTATCCCATTTGTACTCTGTTTGATATTGGGTTTCTGTGAAACATAAAACATGCAACAAACATGAACTGGCACTGGGCACTGGATCAATATGTTAGTCCCAAAAATAGTATAAAAGTTGCCAAAAAGTATATGAAAGTTGCATAATATTGGCATGGAACAATAAAAAATTATAGATACGACGGAGACGTATCATTCCCCACGGCAATCGTTTTATATTCTATACCACGCGCCATTGAGGAGGAATATATAACTTTATTTAATACAAACGCGTCAAGTCGAACTTTGTTCCGTCTAGGCGTGGTACCCGACCCTCCTTCGAGTAAACAACTGCTACACGCGTCAAATTATCATGTGGGCTGCCTTTTCATATATAAACGAACTCCACCCTATACCCGCGCGAGTGTGGCCGGGAACGAGACGTGAGTATGTGCATCCTGCGTGCACCTCTTCTTTAGGTGCAGGTACGTACGTGGGTGGGTGTGAGAGAGATGGTTTGTGCGAAACCGAGGCAATGTGTCGATGATATCTCAAACAAAAAAACGTAACATATGCAATGTGTGTGAAACAGAGTCATGGATATATCATATATAGAGGGAGCGATCCACGAGAAGAGAGTGGAGGGATCATCGGCGTGAGATATCGATAGAATCAAAAACAGGGATGAAGTGTGTGGCTGCGCGATCGATAAAGAGTGCCATCGAATTTGTGTTTGCCCACGTCAAAGATACAGGGCGGTCGGCCTACTGGAATTTGAGAGGGCAGAGGTGCAGTTTTTCTCTGTGGCTTGGATACCTACCTATAATGTTCGACTATTGGTGGGGTGGGGGGAGGGGGCAGAGACCTAACTATAGAGAGGTAGATCGACTAGTATATGTGTGGAGAAGGAGAGAGACCTAGCTATGTATAGAGGGAGATCGATCGGCATCCATGGATATTTGCAGCAGAGGAATAAGGTTGGGAGAAAGACAAAGGTAGAGTGTCGGAGGGTTGGTGGTGGAGTGGCGTCTCACAAATGGTGGGAGAGGCCTGCTAGACAAACGGAGGGTATGAGTGCAATATCAATAAGAGAGGGTGGGGATGTCTGTCTGTCTATGCACGTGCGTGTGAGAGACGGGTCGGGAGGTATGCAAGGATTATGAGGGGAGATGATATGGTTGTGGTAAGCATACGTAACTACATAGGAAGATCAACTGTCGTGTGTCCGAGAAAAGGAGAGACATAACTAGTGAGGTAAGTCTATCGGTGCGTGGGGAAAAGAATTATAGTCGACCTAGCTATATGTAGGGAGATCAGTACGTATACATGCATGCATGTGTTAGAAGCAAATAAGGTCCGAAGAGACAGATAGGGGGAGAGGGGTGCGGCTAGGAGGTGGTGCGAGAGGCCTACTATGTCGAGGGGGAGGAGTGTGCGACTATGAGATCGATGAAAAGAGGGGCGGGAGTGTGCACCTGCGTGGAACCGTATTGGACATAGGGGGCATGGATGGTGAGAAGAGAAGAGGGGAAGTATGTGTTTGTGGTAGGCACACTTGGCTAGAGAGGTATATCGACCGGTGTGTGCCGGAAAGGAGTCGGGGGGCCTACACGCACCGCGGGTGAACGACCTAAAGAGAAATAACGAACGTGCGCGATGGAGGGAACGCTGAGGGAGGGTGAGAGGGGGCGGGCGTGTGCATGCGCGATAGAAAATTAGCGCTAGCTAGCTACAAAGAGAAGAGGATCGTGAAGGTGTTAAAGACGAACATAGATCATAATTCATTATAAAAGAGTGGATACGGATACTTGAAGAAGATATCATAATGTAGAACATTGATTATAATTTGGGCTAATGTGTGGCTTTTGCAGCTCAAGGCTAAATACTTGTCATAATGTAGGGGGCGGGGCACTATACTTTGTGTGATAAACACGGTGTACGTATGGAACATGGTTTAGATTATGAATATATAGTTAGTACATCAAATGTACTATTATTTGGAATCAACATCAAGTGTATTCAAAAAATTGAATTCGAGTTCATATAGTACACATAGTTCATATCTATCTCTATAGTAATCATGTAGTGTGTTGTTAAGGTAATAGACGAATGATGGTTGAAGTTGGCAACAATCATGATTGTAGATTCTTATTGAAATAGAGAAATGAATTCAAATTCAGTTCGAATTGCAGCGGTAGTATAGACATTTGGAATGCACTAAAATGTTGGCATGAGTAGGTTACATGCATTATACAGCCAGCGAAAAAATTTAATTGGACATAGCATGGATCCATACTCCCTCCTTCCATTTATAGAGGGCCTAATGCGTTTTTTAAGACCGCCTTTGACTATTGACAAGATTAATAGTACATGACATGCACAATGTGAAAATTATATCATTGAAAGCTCCTTTCACACACGAATTTAACGGTGTGCTTTGTGTAAGTTGCATGTCATATATGATTGCTCCAATATTTGGTTGGTCAAATTTAGCCTCGAAAAACGCATTAGGCCCTATATAGATGGAAGGAGGGAGTAGCTTTGAATAGCATTTGTATAGTAAAACGGGACAAGACTCTCTCTTTGTGTGGCGTGAATAGTTTTTATTTTTTCGTTTTTTTCGTTGAGGGAAGTGAGAATTGATTTGGTACGTACAAGTAAAATATTACACGTTAGGCTTGTCCCTAAAATTCAACCCGCGCCTTGTTATATCCCGAAAATTCAGATATCGTGCTCCCAAAACTGGCGCCTTCACAACCCACGCCTTGCTATCCCGAAATTACAACGCGCGCGAAAACTCCCTCCAACTGCCAAATCCCGACACGCGAAATCCCCCTTCTAACCCTGAGCCGAAAGGGCCGCTAGTTCAAATCAGTGGGGGTACTTTTGTAACACACCCTACATTTTGGACAAGCGCGTCCTTAAGTCATGGTTCCCCCCTCCCATTGCCTTCTTTTCGCCATTCGAAATCTGGCCGCCATAACCTCTCCGCTCCAGCCGCGAAACCCCACCCTCCTCCGTCCGCCACCTCACCGCTGCCCAGCCGGAGCCTCTTCCCCGACGACGTCGTTCACCGCAACAGCTCGCGTCCCTCATCCGCCTCCCCAGATGAGGATCCGTCGTTCCGCCGGTTCAGCCGCCCCGTCCTCCACCTCCAAGGAGCTGCTCCGACGATGGCCTCGTCTATCGCGGCAGCTCCATCCCCATAGCGCCGCCTTAACCTGCTCCACCGGAACCTCAGCATCCTCGCCGACTCCTCGGACGAAGCCGAGGCCTACTCGGTGCCACCAAAGAGGTTGTACACTCATCGCATCGCACCTTCTCCTTAACTCGACCTCCCAGCGCCGACGGTTCTCCATCCCGCACCCCCATGGAGCGGCTACCTCGAAGCCGGCGCCGCGGGCGACATCTCCACGGCGGCTCTCCCCAGTGCGAGGCCCCTTCGACGGCGGCGTCCACACCAGCCGGATCTGCTGCTGCTGCTCTAGCTGTCGCTCGGTCGCTCGCGCTGCTTCTGCTCCGGCTCTCGCTCGCTCGCGCTGCTGCTGCTGCTCCGGCTCTCGCTCGCTCGCGCTGCTGCTGCTGCTGCTCCGGCTCTCGCTCGCTCGCACTGCTGCTCTCCCCCTCGCTCGTGCTGCTGCTCTGCTCCGATTTAGCTACACTTCAGTCGACTGAATCGACTTTTGGGTCAGTAGATTTTCAAGGGGTGGTGGGTCTCGCCGGAGTTAAGGAAGAACCACCCGCAGCAGGGAGGGGGCTCACCGGAGAGGTACCCCACTATCTATCTTAGGGTTCTGGGTGGGGTGCTACTCGCCGGCAGTGGGGGAGGGCGCGGTGGTGGGGTGGTGCCGTGGGGATCGCGGGAGAAAAAGCTTGGCGCGGGGGTGGGGGTCCTAGAGGGCTGGCCGGGGTGGCGGCGGACCGACGATGGGGAGTTGTTTCGGGGCGGCGAGGCGGTGGTGGACCGGCGGTGGGGAGTTGTTTCGGGGCGGTGAGGCGGCGGCGGACCGGCGGTGGGAAGTTGTTTCGGGGCGGCGAGGCGGCGCGGGGTTCTACCGGTGGTGGCTGGCAGCTCAAGGGGGTGCAGGTTGAAGATGAACTACAGGCCCTCCCTAAACTATCCCATGTGAAGTGCCTCTCTGCTACCATTGCGTTCAGTTTCGACAGTAACATTCAGATTCCACAGTAATTTCAGTTTCAACAGTTAAGTTCAGAGTCAACAGTTTTTACCTCATCTGTTGTAGTCAGGTGGTTTTGGTGATGTAAATTTTACATCTATCACTTTTTGGTAATGCATTTTACATCATCTATTGGAGATTCTATTAGAATCCCACTTGAGATTAACGATGTCTGTCTTGTGCTGCTTCAGCCTTGACGTCTTACGGCTCACCAGAGCTGCTCCAAGGACGGAACGATCCATCACAACGGAGCAGTGCCCTGGACGCCGTCTACAAATTCCTCAGATCTTCCTCCACACCCCGACAACCACCTCTGCCTCAACTTCTTCAGCGACCAACCCAATGATGCTGAGGTCGACATGGCTATGGCAAAGAGGTTGTACACTTGTCGCATCACTTATTACTCTACATTCATGTCGATCCATTAGGGCTATTGTGGTTCAACGGAAAAACATAGCAATAGGAAATTTTCCTATGGCACTCTACTATTCAATTATTCATGCATTTTGTTGAAAGGAATGGAGCAAAACATCCACCTGGACCTACTTTTCAAAATCCTATGCATGAAAACAAGACCAAGTGCATTAGTGGCAGAATAACATTCTAACTGTACACGCTTTCATATGGTTTCACTTTTTTTGGCCATGTTCCTTTGCATTCCTCTGCTCCTCCTTTTCCTGTGAACCAAACACCCAAGTTGACGGAAATCCTGTGTTCACAAATGCTCTGTTTCCCATGTGCATTCCTATCCTATTCCGGTGTTTTTTCTCCTATCCCTGCGTTTTTAGAATCATGCAAGCCAAATGAGCCCTTACAGAATTACTTCAGTTACAGGTAGGTGTCGAAGAAAACTTTGTGTGGTTTGTCTTGCTCCTGCCGCGATGTCGTCCACCTCACCTGAGCTGCTCCATCGACAGAAGCATCCAACAAACCAGACATCACAACTCCTGACCGTCTTTCATCGCCTTAGATCTCCTTCCCTGCCGCCGGCACCCGCCGCAATGGCATCACCATCATCGACTTAGCAGATGAACCTGAGGAGTACACGGGTTCACAAGAGAGGTCGCACTCTTTTGTTTCTGCTTATGTTATGCATTGCTTAATATTACCTGCTACTTTATTGTCCTGTTCATCTCTTAGACTCCAAGTCAGGTCCAGATTGATGTTCAAACTTGAGTTCTAAATTAGTTGTGGGTCACATATCGAGGCAACAATGAATAGTATCTCTGTCTAATATCTGGTTCACCTAGGGTATGCCTATGTTGTTCATCTTGGGTGGGAAACAAATAGTAAAGCAATCATCATCTGTTTTTTATTAAATTAAAGCAATCATCAGCCTGCTATTATTATTTTTGGATCCATCCACTGGTTGTTAACATTACTCTAGATTTTGGCATGCTCTCCTTACATAATCTCACTATATTTTTTGTATGCATGTCAGATATTGTACACAGTCATGCTGAACATGTAGAGAAAAAGAGAAGAGTTTTGTGCGGCAATACAATGTCATGCAGACATCGCTCCATGGTGGGTTCAATGGCAAACCCTCCCCCCTCTCCAGATTGTAATCCAGAGGAAGATATCTGTTCTAAGGCGGATTCAGACGCAGCTAACCACTCCTATTTACCCCCAAGGTGTTTTCTCTAACTTGGCATGATGATGTTAGTCATATCATGCATATGTTGCCTTGCAGTGCCTACTTTCGACATCATATATGTCATCTGCTTAGTTTAGACATGTTCTGTAATGCCACCTGTTTAGTTTCAATATCATATATGGGAATTATGCAGTCTCATGTCTTTTAGCCAGCCATAATATATGTGCAATGTGCAATGCCATCCTGTTTAACCAGGCATCATATATTTGAATGATATGTAGCCCATCCTTTTCTTTTAAATTTCCATTTGTCGACAATGTTTGTACATTAAACTACTCTTCCTGTGAATCAGCCATTTGAGTGGGTGATGAAAAAATCTGGAGTGAAAACAAGGCCTTCAGAGCAGACAGTGCTACCTGTCGAAGCAGATCTCTTGCTGGGTCCCGATAGCTCCTGAGAGATGGACTCAGAGATAGATGACCAGTCCTATTCACCCACCGAGGTGTATGCTCTAACTTGGCACGCTTCTACTGCTCATATCATGCATATGGTGTCTTGCATTGCATAGTTTAGACATCATATACACAATATTCAACACCATGTTCTTAGTTCAGACATCATATATGCGAATGCCCTCCGCTTAGCATATAAATCACATATGTGAATTAAATCATGCGATCCTGGTTACTTAGATAACATGTATGTGAATTATGTCATGCGATCCTATTTAGTTAGTCATCATATCTTTGAATTATGTTATGCTATGCTATCCAGTTTAGATAAACATCATATATGTGAAATTATGTCATGCTATCCGTTTTAGTTAAACAATATACATGTCAATTATTTAATGCGCTCTTTTTTCCAAACTATCTATTGCATCTGTCTCTCATACAATGTCTATACATTCAATTATGTTTCCTGTTTATCAGCCATTTGAATTGGAGCAGGTGATGGTAGTATCTAGCGGAGTAAAAACACGGTCTTCAAATAAAACAGTGCTACCTCTTGGTGGAGATAGCACCCGGTTGTACATGCACGAGAACCAGCCCTACCACACATAACCCACAAGACTCGATCTCCTCCGTTGATTTTCTCGCACTACAGGATGTTTGAGAAACGGATGATCGAGACACAATGTTTCCAAAGCATTAACTCTTTACTCTGGGTAGACAGTACCACCTACTTTCCCCTACATCTGCTAGCCTACCACTGAAAGAGGTCACACAACATACTCAACAATGCCAGATCCTGGCTTGTGGCTGCACATGGAAGTTTCTAGCATGAATAATCTTATGATCCCTTTGAGCCTGGGTGGCAAACCATAGGATGATCACACGGGTACTCCGGGATATCCTAGGACAACACTGGATTGCTCCAGGTGCCCGCAACCAATCCACCCAGATGTGTATTAAAGTAGCCACCTTAGGTTTCCCTTAGTTAAAATCTCTCACAACTTGCATGAATCTCACATACCAATCCACGTCTACGAGCATATCAAAGTAGTATAAGCATAACGTATGATACCCGGGGTTTGATACGTAAAAGACAATAGGTTCCTACCTCATCAACTACTTCCCACACCCCCTTGTAATCAAAACCTACTCATGCAATGTTTGAGGGTTGAAACTAATGCATAAAAACTGGGTAATAAAGGGATATGATTACTTGCCTTGCCGACGATCGAAAAACCCTAGAGATTCATAGTAGCAAGCCTTGCACTCCGGAAACTCTATCGTGAACAAACAATAGCATACATAAGCACTCAAGCATAAGATGCAAGGCTAAAACCAAAATAAAAGATCTAAACAGAAAGTACAAGTGAAGAGCTTCAATTTTGAAAAAAAACAATCGAATCGGAGATACGAAACTCAAACTAGGATCAAAAGAAGTTCAAATTCAAATCTGCTTGAAAGCAAATTTTAAATTTTCAAAATCATGTTCAAGTTGTTTATCTGAACAGAGGGATCAAGACGAAGATTTTGGCGTTGGTTTCATTGGATTTGGACCAACGAGCAAAAAGTAGTGAGGGTTTGAAGATCAGGGACTAATCTGTAAGAAAACTATTCATGGATAGGTCCCTGGCCAAACATAAAACTAAAAAGAAAAATCTAACGAACGAACGTTCGCTAACAGAAACTAACGAACGAATTCATTCGTTAACAGAATGAATTGGGTGAACGCTCACTAAATAACGTAACCTAGAATAATAAACTGATCTATCCTAACTAAACCGAAACAAAAAAACCGAAAGAATAACTGGCGAACCTGGACGGGTTTTACCGGTTAAACGGGGTTCGGCCGGTGGCGGTCAACGGCGAGGCGGGGCGGCGGCTCCGGCGGCGTGCAGCGAGGCGGCGACGGCGGCTTGCAAGGGCAGCGGCGCGAGAAGAGGCGGCGGCGGCGCGGCAATGGCAGGCGGCGACGTTGGCTTGGTGGGGAGGAGAGGGGGCAGGGGGAGTATATAAAAGGGGGTCGGGGGAGGTGGATCTGGCTTGGGGAAGGGGCAAACGGCGGCGGGGCAGAGTCGGACTCCAAGTGGAGTCCGGCAGTGGCGGCACGGGTCCGCTCGGGACTCCTCCCGAGTCGGCGGTGGAGGCGACGCGAGCTGGACCGGCCCGGTCGGCGCGCGGAAACTTTTTTTAAATAATTTCGCTGCCGAGAAATATCCAAAATAAAATAATATAAAAATCCTAAAATCCCAAAAATAATTTTCACGGTCCTCTCCTAATATTTAGGATCACATGAACATTTTTCTGGGCTAAAATACAATTTTAAAAAATGCATGTTTTCCTAATTTAATCGAATAAAATTTAAATAAAATTCAAATAAATAAATAAATATATATTTATTCAAAATAAAATTTCCATTATTTCCTCTGTTTTGAAGAAGTCATATTATCTTCTCTCATTATTTTATTTATTTTGAAATAATTGGAAAATAATTTCAAATAAAAATCACCTTGATCCAATTTACCTATTTTTGAAAATTCAAAAATGGAATTTTATGAAAACCTCCAACTCTCTCACATGGTCCTTGAGTTGCTTAAGGTCTCTTGGATCAAACTGTCCAAATAAACCAAATTCAAAATGCTCAAAATATGGATGCATGTGATGACCTAATGATTAGCATCCAAATTGAACATTGGGATGTTACAAACCTACCCCCCTTAAGATGAATCTTGCCCTCGAGATTCGGGTTGACTAGCAAATAGGTGTGGGTGGTCCTTCCGTAGGTCTTCTTCTCGCTCCCATGTGGCTTCTTCCTCGGTATGGTGGCTCCACTGAACTTTGCAAAATTTGATGACCTTGCAGCGTGTAACTCGGTTGGCAAACTCGAGAATATTGACGGGTTTCTCCTCGTAGGTTAGGTCACTCTCCAACTTAATTGCTTCCAGGGGCACTGTATTTCTCAGAGGAATATCGGCCATCTCTGCATGGCACTTCTTCAACTGGGAAACGTGAAACACATCATGAACTCCTGACAAACCTTCGGGGTAACTCCAACTTGTAGGCAACTTCACCCATACGTTCCACAACTTGGTATGGTCCTAGAAATCGTGGGGCTAGCTTTCCTTTGACTCTACATCGTTTAACTCCTAGAAGTGGTGACACACGGAGATATGCTCTGTCTCCGACTTCATAGGCCACCTCCTTGCGTTTAGTGTTGACATAACTCTTCTGCCTGGACTGAGCTACCTTCAGTCTATCACGAATCAAATTAACTTTCTCTTCAGACTCTCTGATTAAATCTGGTCCGAACAATTGTCGGTCTCCAACTTCATCCCACATCAATGGTGTCCTGCACCTCCTTCCATACAAAGCTTCAAAAGGGGCCATCTTCAAACTAGCCTGGTAGCTGTTGTTGTACGAGAACTCTGCGTAAGGCAAATTATCATCCCAACTAGATCCATAATCTAGCGCACAAGCTCTCAACAGGTCTTACAGAATCTGGTTGACTCTCTCGGTCTGCCCATCTGTCTACGGATGAAAGGTTGTACTGAACTCTAGCCTGGTACCCAAAGTCTGGTGTAACTGATTCCAAAACTTCGAGGTAAGCTGTGTTCCTCTATCTGATACTATGGTCCTCGGAACTCCATGCAGACATACGATCCTCGACATATATATCTTGGCCAACTTTGCACTCGTATAAGTAGTTTTCACGGGGATAAGGTGAGCCACTTTGGTCAAGCGATCTACTACTACCCATATGGTGATGAAATCCATGCCAAGCTTATCCCACTTCCATTCGGGTATCGGCAAAGGCTGAAGTAATCCTGCTGGCTTATGATGCTCTGCCTTAACTCTCTGACATACGTCACATACTGCTACATACTCGTTGTAGGATCGAAAGTATGTCTATAGGGGGGGGGGGTGATTAGACTACTTGACCAAATAAAAATCTAGTCTTTTCACAATTTTAAGTCTTGGCAGATTTTAGCAACTTTGCACAAGTTAAGCAATCAACCTACACATGCAATTCTAAGAGTATAGCAGCGGAATGTAAAACAATTGCATATGAAGGTAAAGGGAGGAGTTTGAGGGAGCAAATGCAATGATGGCACAAACATTTTTTTATCCGTGGTCCCGATAGGTCCTGCTATCGTACATCCACGTTGATGGAGACTTCAACCCACGAAAGGTAACGGTTGCGCGAGTCCATGGAGGGCTCCACCCACGAAGGGTCCACGAAGAAGCAACCTTGTCTATCCCACCATGGCCGTCGCCCACGAAGGACTTGCCTCACTCGGGTAGATCTTCACGAAGTAGGCGATCTCCTTGCCCTTACAAACTCCTTGGTTCAACTCCACAATCTTGACGGAGGCTCCCAAGTGACACCTAGCCAATCTAGGAGACACCACTCTCCAAAAGGTAATAGATGGTGTGTTGATGACGAACTCCTTGCTCTTGTGCTTCAAATGATAGTCTCCCCAACACTCAACTCTCTCTCATAGGATTGGATTTGGTAGAAAGATGATTTGAGTGGAAAGCAACTTGGGGAAGGCTAGAGATCAAGATTTATGTGGTTGGAATGGAGTATCTTGACCTCAACACAAGTGTAGGTGGTTCTCTCTCAGAAAATGTATGTTGGAAGTGTAGGCATGTTCTGATGGCTCTCTCCACAAATGAAGGGGTATATATAGCCTCCAGACAAAATCTAACCGTTACACACAATTTACCAAACTCGGTGGGACCAATTCAGAGAACTCGGTCAGACCGATTTAGTTCAAAATGTGAACGTTAGGATTTTTGGTGGGACCGACATGTCAACTCGGTGGGACTAATTTTGTTAGGGTTAGGGCATAACGTAATCTCGGTGAGACCAATTACACAAACTCGGTGAGACTGATTTCGGTAATAGACTAACCAGAGAGTTGGTCAGGCAAACTCGGTGGGACCGTTTCGCTCATCTCGGTTGGACCGAAACATTATGAAAGGGAAACAGAGAGTTTGCATTGCAATCTCGGTGGGACCGATCGCTCATCTCAGTTTGACCAAAACGTTACGAAGGGAAACAGAGAGATTACAATCCCATCTCGGTGAGACCGAAAAGACTAGGGTTTATGGCAATGGCTATGTCAAGTGAACTCGGTGGCGCCGGATAGATCAAATCGGTGGGGCTGAGTTTGACTTTTGGTTTGGTACATAAGTGGATATGAGAAAGTAGTTGAGGGCTTTGGAGCATATCACTAAGCGTTTTGAGCAAGAAACTCATTAAGAAACACCTCACCCCCTCTTAATAGTATTGGCTTTTCCTACGGACTCAATGTGATCTTGGATCACTAAAAATAAAATGTAGAGTCTTGTGCTTTGAGCTTGAGCCAATCCTTTTGTCCTTAGCATTTTGAGGGGTCCACTTTCTTAATCCATGCCATGCCAATCATTGAGCTTTGCTGAAATATTTATCTTGAAATAGCATTAGCTCAATGAGCTATATGTTGTTAGGAATTACCAAAACCACCTAGGGATAGTTGCACTTTCACTCGGCAATATCCTTCTTCATACCTGTCCACCAGATATGTTCCTTCAAATCCAAATACATCTTGGTGTTTCTTGGGTGAATCGAGTCGAGTATGGCGAATCATGAGCTTCCTAAAGAATTAACTGCCTGATCTCTGGGTCATTGGGCACATAAATACGATCCTCAAACCATAAAGTATCGTGCTCATCCTCACGAAAACATTTGGCCTTTCCTTTACTCATCTTTTCCTTTATCTCTGTAACCTCCTTATCTGTCTTCTGAGCTTCTCGAATCTTTCCCAACAAGGTGGACTGAACTTCCAACGCTGCAACAAAACCTCTCGGAACTATCTCCAAGAGAAGTTCTCTGAGATCGTCTGGTAACTCCTGAGGTAAACCTCCGGTTATTAGTGTATTAACATAACTCTTGCGGCTCAACGCGTCTGCTACAACATTGGCCTTTCCTGGATGATAGTGCAGCTTCATGTCATAATCCTTTATTAGCTCCAACCATCTCCTCTGCCTGAGGTTCAACTCCATCTGCGTGAAGATGTACTTCAAACTCTTATGATCCGTGTATACCTCACAACGGTTTCCAATGAGAAAATATCTCCAGGTCTTGAGTGCATGCACTACGGCTGCTAACTCCAAATCATGCGTGGCATAATTCAACTCATGAGGTCGAAGCTGTCATGAGGCATATGAAACAACTCTTCCGTCTTGCATAAGTACGCCTCCAAGTCCCTGTCGAGAAGCGTCGCAATATACTTGGAAATCCTTGCGGATATCCAGAAGAATTAGCACTGGGGCTGTAACTAAACGTTTCTTCAACTCCTGAAAACCGGCTTCACACTCGTCGGTCCATTTGAACTTAGTTTCCTTCTTCAATAACTCCATCATGGGCTTCACAATCTTGGAAAATTCTCAATAAATCTCCTATAATATCCTGCGAGTCCAAGGAAACTGCGTATCTCTCCAACTGAGGTGGGTGCCAGCCACTCGGTGATAGATTTAACCTTTGATGGGTCTACTGCTATTCCTTCTCCAGATATAACATGTCCGAGAAATCCAACTTCCTTCAACCAAAACTCACATTTGCTGAACTTGGAATATAGCTGATGTTCCCTGAGCTTCTCGAGAACTAAGCGCAAATGTTCCTTGTGTTCTTCTTCATTCTTCGAGTACACCAATATGTCATCAATGAACACCACAACAAACATATCCAAGAACTCCATGAACACCTTATTCATCATACTCATAAAATAGGCAGGGGCGTTAGTCAATCCAAAAGACATGACTGTGTACTCATATAGCCCATACCTTGTGGTAAAAGCTGTCTTGGGTATATCCTGTTCTCGGATCTTCAGTTGGTGATATCCTGATCGGAGATCGATCTTGGAGAATACTTTAGCTCCCTTCAGCTGGTCAAACAAATCATTGATCATCGGTATTGGGTATTTGTTCTTGATCGTCACCTCATTCAATGCACGATAATCAACAAAAATTCTCAAGGATCCATCCTTCTTCTCGACTAAGAGCACTGGGGCTCCCCACGGTGACGAACTTGGTCGAATATAACCTTTCTCCAGTAACTCTTTGATTTTCTTCTTAATCTCCTCCAGATCATTTGCGGGCATCCGATACGGCCTCTTCGATATTGGTCCGGTGCCTGGTAACAGCTCAATCAAAAATTCTATATCTCGGTCTGGTGGCATGCCTGGTAGTTCCTCCGGGAATACGTTGGGATAATCCTTCACAACTGGCACTTCCTCCTGAACAACTCCCGAGAGTGAATTTACTTGAGTCCTCCTTGGCGCATGCCTAGACACATACTTGATCCTTTTTCCTTCTGGGGTGGTGAGGAGTATTGACTAGCCAATCCATGCCTAGTATTATGTCCAATCCTTGTGATTCCAAAATAATGAGGTCTAAGGGGAAAACGTGCTTACCTATGGTCAATGGCAACTGACAACACCATCGACTAGCCATATATTGCGCTCCTGGTGAGCTTACTAACATGGGTGACCTAAGGGCTAAGGTTTCCAACTCAAACTTATCCACAAATCCCCTTGATATGTATGAATGGGATGCACCAGTGTGTCAAAAAGAACAAGGGCTGTAAATGACTTAATCAAAAACTTACCAATAACTGCGTCAGGCTGCTCTTCAACTTCCTCCATGTTGATGTGGTTCACCTGACTTCTGGTAAAGGGGTTTGGCTTCTTTCCTGAGCTTGCATTACCATTACCATTCTTGGCTTCGGGACACTCTGTGGCGTAGTGTCCAGTCTTCCCGCATTTGAAACAAGTAATGTGACTCAGATCCTTATTAGCGGGTGTAGCGGGGTTGGAACGGTTCTGATTGTTTTTTCCTCCACTCCCATTTCCATTCTTAGGGCCACTATGGTTGTGTGAATTTCCTCCACTGTGGGATGGCCTCCATGGTTATGTCCCCCATGGGTATGAGTGTGTCCTCCTGAGTACAGGGTATAGCGAGGCTTCTGCTGAGCTCCAGAGTTGTACTTCCCCTGTCCATACTTCCGTTTGCGGCTCTCTATCTGCTGATGTTTGCTTTCAATCATGAGGGCCCTGTCAACCAGCTCCTGATAGTTGGTGAATGTTTCCACCATCAACTGCATACTCAGCTCATCATTCAGTCCCTCCAGAAACTTCTCCTGCTTCGCGGCATCTATGGCCACATCGTCTGGGGCGTAGCGAGCTAACTTGCTGAAAACATCCACGTACTGCGCCACGATACGATTCCCTTGGCGTAAGTTGCGGAACTCACACTTCTTCATGCTCATAGCTCCAGCTGAGACGTGTGCAGTGCGGAAAGCTTGTTGAAACTGATCCCAAGTAACATTGGCCACGGGGAAAGTGGCAGTGTAGTTCTCCCACCATGAGGCTGCGGGTCCATCCAGTTGGTGTGCGGCAAAGCGCACCTTCTCAGCATCTGTGCAACCTGTGGTGGTTAGCTCCCTTCCAATCTTGCGGAGCCAGTCATCGGCAACAATCGGCTCGGTGCTACTAGAGAACACCGGCAGATTCAACCTTAGAAAACGGGCTAAGTTGTCAACTGGTGGTGGCGGCGGTGGGTTGTTGTTGTTGTTGCCTTGGTTCTGGACTAGCAACTTCATCAAGGCATTCTGCTGTTGGATCAACTAAGTGAGCTCCGGCGGGAAAACGAATCCGGGGTCACGTCTCGGAGGCATCTGATAGGTTTAGAGGGGTGAGAACAGAATAGAGTAGGGTTTAAAGGGAAATCACTACCCATATGCACATGAGACAAACATATTCATTCCACACCACTAAAATTCAAACAAGAAACATACAATCGATCTAATCTACCGTTACAAAATCTCGCGGACTATTTCTATATACATGGAAGAACTCTAAGGGTAATATGGTGGTCGACTATAAATTTTGATCGGTGGAAGACTCCATAACATCAGCTCCAGCTTCGTCTTCATAATTATCACTGTCTTCATCATTGCTTTCGGGATCAGAGTCTGTGTCATCTATTATGATGTAGTCTTCAGAACGGATGTCCTCTTCAGGTTCGGGATCACCCATGAATATTCCTAGCTTATTCAGGTCTTCATTCTTCTCCAGTAGTACAACAATTTCCTCTTCATATCCATCGCGTGTAGATTTGAGTTCCTCTTCTAGCTCCATGTTCCAGGTCATCACCTTCTTCGTGTCTATCATATTGGCGCATATCTGGTTCTCCTGATGATGAATGTGTTGATTCAACTCCTGTATGTAGGCTGTAATTGATTTATCCTTTCTGGTGCAGATCATCTCCCATTGCTCATCTCGGTGTCCACATATCTGGTAGATGGTGTCCTTAAGATCCTTGTTGTACACCTCGCCGATGCGTCCAATGGCGATGTGGGCGGCCATGCTCTTTCCTAAACTCTAGGTTGGTGCATCAAAGGAAAACTCGATGGGCTCGATAATTTGTGCAAAAGTCCTTCCGGGAACACGAACTTGAATCGTCCAACGATCCTCTTCTGGTAAAGTGGTAGTGAAGGTTTCGGTGAAGCTTGGTATGCAGATGTTCAGGTACCTGGTGACTTCCTTCAAGTGTCGTCCAAAAGTGGTGTCGTCATCCGGTTGAGTGAACTTGTTCCTTGGGTCCGCCATCTATAGAATGGAAATGGAGAAGAGTCAGAAATGAGTAGAGAAGAGTATCCTATGGTTTATCCTAGTGGTCGCTTCCTACAGTCAGCGTGTGCACTGATACCATCTTGTAGCGACCTGATCCCAATGAACCATAGTCTCTGTGCTTAAGTGTCAACCCTGGATCGGTATTGCTGACACACGCAGTACTTGAGGATTTATGACAGAGTTCAGTCACACACTTATTACATCAAGTGTCTCAAAAGGAGTACTTATTACAATAATATAGCTGAAGGCCATCTAAATATGATAACTGCAGAAGCATCGAAGATAAATGAGTCCATCCAACTCCACGGCAATACTGAGTGCATGACAACGACCTAGCGCACCTTACTCTTCTTCTGAAAATTCTGCAACATGATACGTTGTGGCCGTGTAGGTCAGCACATGGAATATGCTGGCAAGATAACACTATAGAGCAATGAACAAATAACGGCCATCACTACATGCATATATGGCAGGTGGAGGCTCTAAGGTTAACATTTGCATAAAGCCAACTTTTCCCTACAACAAAGGAATAAATTTTATTTAACTACCAAGTTTATGTCATTAAATGAGAAGGTTCCTCCAACTCAATCCCAAAGTAATAATTATAACCCAACAATTTCATTAAGTAGGTGATGAGATTAGATCAACAATTCAAGTACCAGATACTCAAAATGTCCATAACCGGGGACACAGCTAACCATGATTAGTTTATACACTCTGCAGAGGTTTGCACACTTTTCCCCACAAGACTCGATCTCCTCCGTTGAATTTCTTGCACTACATGATGTTTGAGAAACGGATGATCGAGACACAGTCTTTCCAAAGCATTAACTCTTTACTCTAGGTAGACAGTACCACCTACTTTCCCCTACATCTGCTAGCCTACCACTGAAAGAGGTCACACAACATACTCAACTATGCCAGATCCTGGCTTGTGGCTGCACACGGAAGTTTCTAGCATGAATAATCTTATGATCCCTTTGAGCCTGGGTGGCAAACCATAGGATGATCACACGGGTACTCCGGGATATCCTAGGACAACACTGGATTGCTCCAGGTGCCCGCAGCCAATCCACCCATATGTGTATTAAAGTAGCCACCTTAGGTTTCCCTTAGTTAAAATCTCTCACAACTTGCATGAACCTCACACACCAATCCACGTCTACGAGCGTACCAAAGTAGTATAAGCATAACGTATGATACCTGGGGTTTGATACGTAAAAGACAATAGGTTCCTACCTCATCAACTACTTCCCACACCCCCATGTAATCAAAACCTACTGATGCAATGTTTGAGGGTTGAAACTAATGCATAAAAACTGGGTAATAAAGGGATATGATCAAAGTGTTACTTGCCTTGCTGACGATCGGAAAACCCTATAGAGATTCGTAGTAGCAAGCCTCGCACTCCGGAAACTCTATCATGAACAAACAATAGCATACATAAGCACTCAAGCATAAGATGCAATGGTAAAACCAAAATAAAAGATCTAAACAGAAAGTACAAGTGAAGAGCTTCAATTTGCAAAAAAAAAAATCAATCGAATCGGAGATACGAAACTCAAACTACGATCAAAAGAAGTTCAAATTCAAATCTGCTTGAAACCAAATTTTAAATTTTCAAAATCATGTTCAAGTTGTTTATCTGAACAGAGGGGATCAAGATGAAGATTTTCGCATTGGTTTCATTGGATTTGGATAAACGAGCAAAAAGTAGTGAGGGTTTGAAGATCAGGGACTAATCTGTAAGAAAACTATTCATGGATAGGTCCCTGGCTGAAAAATAAAGCTAAAAAGAAAAATCTAATGAACGAACGTTCGCTATCAGAAACTAACAAACGAATTCGTTTGTTAACAGAACGAATCGGGTGAACGCTCACTAAATAACGTAACCTAAAATAATAAACTGATCTATCCTAACTAAACCGAAACTAAAAAAAACTCGAAAGGATAACCGGCGAACCGGGACGGTTTTTACCGATTAAACGGGGTTTGGCCGGTGGCGGTCAACGGCGAGGCGGGGCGGCGGCTCCCGCGGCGTGCGGCGAGGCGGCGACGGCAGCGGCAGCAGCTAGCAGCGGAGGCTTGCGCGGGCGGCGGCGCGACATGAGGCATCGCCGGCGCTGCTGGCGAGCGGCAGCGGCGCGGCAATGGCGGGCGGCGGCGTCGGCTTGGTGGGGAGGAGAGCGGGCAAGGGGAGTATATAAAGGGGGTCGGGGGAGGCGGATCCGTCTTGGGGAAGGGGCAAACGGCGGCGGGGCGGAGTCGGACTCCAAGTGGAGTCCGGAGGTGGCGACGCGGGTCCGCTCGGGACTCCTCCCGAGTTGGCGGTGGAGGCGACGCGAGCTGGGCCTCGCCAGGCTTCGGCTGGGCCGGCCCGGTCGAAGCGCGAAAACTTTTTTTAATAATTTCGCCGCCGAGAAAAATCCAAAATAAAATAATATAAAAATCACAAAAATAATTTTCACGGTCCTCTCCTAATATTTAGGATCACATGAACATTTTTTGGGGCTAAAATACAATTTTTAAAAATGCAATTTTGACCTAATTTAACCGAATAAAATCTCAAGTAAAATTCAAATATATATATATATTTATTTATTTTATTCAAAATTAATTTTCCATTATTTCCTCTATTTTGAAGAAGTCATATTATCTTCTCTCATTATTTTATTTATTTTTAAATAATTGGAAAAATAATTTCAAATAAAAATGACCTTGATCCAATTTACCAATTTTTGAAAATTCAAAAATGAAATTTTATGAAAACCTCCAACTCTCACACATGGTCCTTGAGTTGCTTAAGGTCTCTTGGATCAAAGTGTCCAAATAAACCAAATTCAAAATGCTCAAAATATGGATGGATATGATGACCAAATGATTAACATCCAAATTGAAAATTGGGATGTTACACTGGTACACAAATATGGCAGTGCTCATGTTTACCATTAATACACCTACCGATAAAGAGAGCAAAATAATGTATGGCAGGAAAGTGAATGCTCCTTACGGTTGCTTGTGTAATATTTCTAGTTTCTCCAACAGTGATGCTAGCAAGGAAATCATTATATTCAGATTTGTGAGGCTCACTAAGACTACCCCATTGTGGAATTTTGCATGCTTCACAAAAATCTTCTAGGTCCAGGGTATAAGATTCATCATAAATATCAAACAGGACAGTATGAGTATTACGCTTGGATGAAAACTCAAACCTCCGCACGAAGGAATCGGTGGGATAATAATACTGTAAGCACTTGTCCGATAAGAAATCCTCGAGGCCGGCATTTTGTACGTACGCATAGAATTCATCCTTGAAACCTGCACGATCCATAAATTCATCCGGCGGCCATTCACACGGCTTCACTTGAGCTTCCCTTGGTGTTTCAGGGTCTAATTCTCATATCGCACGCCTTGGTGCTTGCTTCCTTGAGGAACCACCATGGTACATTCTCCTAGACCTTTTTCTTTCTCTGAAAAATTTCTGAAATTTTTAGTAACTCAAAATAAAAGCAAACCAAACTCAATAAAATTGATAGCAACTACTCCTACAAGTGTCTAGAAGCTATATCATGCATCAAAACAACTTTGGACCATATAAATTTGACATGCAAGCTCAAGAACATGGTCACCACAGCAGCAAAATTTTGCAATGAATAAAGCACTAGAACAAAAACTAATTGGACCATTGGAGGAGTCACATACCGAAGAACAATCCCCCAAAGCAGTTTTGTGAATGGAGCTTTGAGCAAGGACATAAAAAATGGCAGCAAGATGAGCAAGAACACGAGTTTGAGCAATGGAGTGATTTTTTTCTGGAGGAACAAGGAGATGATGGGCGCCACCTCAAAAGAGTTACTTGCATTCGTAGTACAGGATAGCCACTGAGTCAAAGCTGGCTTGCTACAGTTAAACTCCACCACCCCTTTGTTGATACTGATGCATATGTAGCTAGTTCTGATGTAAGTCTTGCTGGGTACATTTGTACTCACGTTTTCTTAATTTATGTTTTGTAGAGAGACTTCAGTCTCACTAGTAGTTCTGCATGGACTTCGACGTTTAGCTTGATACCTCAGCTACGATCTTGTACCCTTGGGAGGGTCTTGTAGATAGTCAGGCTTCTCAGCATTTTTCATTTGTAGTTGTCTGTACTCAGACATGTTTATGCTTCCGCTTGTGCTTGTGGCTTGTATGACTTGAATGATGGGTCATGATACCCATGTTTGTAATATCTGGCTCCTCGGAGCCTATTGAATAAATACTTTGAGTCATAGAGTTTTTTTGTGATGCCATGTTGTATTCGCACATATCGAGCGTATTGTGTGTATGATTTTGAAATGCTTGGTATGTGTCGGATCCAACAATCTAGTTGTTTATTCTTGGTAGCCTCTCTTATGGGGAAATGTCTCCTAGTGCTTCCACTGAGCCATGGTAGCTTGCTACTGCTCCGGAACACTTAGGCTGGCCGGCATGTGTCCTTCTTCATTCCTGTGTCTGTCCCTTTGAGGAAATGTCATGCGTTGTTCCTTTAAGTCCTTGTAGCTTGCTACGACTTGGGTTCATACATTGATGACCGACACGTTCGTTGCTGGGTCATGTATGCCTGTCCCTGTATGTTAGTGCCACTTTGGATTCACGACTAGCCATGTCGGCCTGGGTTCTCTGTCATATGGATGCTACTGACACTATCATATCCGTGAGCAAAAAGGCGCAAACGGTCCTGGCCAGGTAAGGTGGCTCCCGTGGGAATACCATGCGTGAGGCCGCAAAGTGATATGATGTGTTACATGCTAGGTCGATGTGACTTAGGATCGGGGTCCTGACAGTGAAGTAGCAAAAGCGGGATCATATTTCATTCTAGCATTCAAGGATTTTTCTTTCAGCTTAGCTAACAGTTTCTTAAGATCATCTCTACCATTGCAAGCAAGAAAGTCTCTACAGTTTCTTTATCCATAACATAACCCTCAGGTACAACAGGAAATTCATATCTAGGGGGAGAATCATAATCATAATCTACAAAAAAATTCATCAGTTTCAGTAATTTCATTCTCTCTAACCCTAGCAAGTTGTTCATCAAGAAATTCACCTAGTCGCATAGTATTATCAAGCACAGAAGTAGTTTCATCATAAGTATCATGCAAAGCAGAAGTGGCATCATCAATAACATGCAACATATTGGAATCAATAGCAGGTGTAGGTGTCACAAGTTTACTCTAAACAGAAGGAGAATCAAGTGCAGAGCTAGATGGCAGTTCCTTACCTCCCCTCATAGTTGAGGGAAAAATCTTAGTTATTTGATCTTTCAAATTCCTCATAGTGATCAACAGATATAAATCCCAAGTGACTCAGAGAATAGAGCTATGCTCCCTGCCAACAACACCAGAAAAAGGTCTTGATAACCCACAAGTATAGGGGATCGCAACAGTTTTCGAGGGTAGAGTACTCAACCCAAATTTATTGATTCGACACAAGGGAAGCCAAAGAATATTCTCAAGTATTAGCAGCTGAGTTGTCAATTCAACCACACCTGAAATACTTAACATCTGCAGCAAAATATTTAGTAGCAAAGTAGTATGGATGTAGCGGTAACAGTGGCAAAAGTAACAGTAATAGTTTCATAGCAATTGTAACAGTGACAACGGAAAAGTAACAAAGCAAAGATCAATATGTGAAAAGCTCGTAGGCAATGGATCAATGATGGATAATTATGTCGGATGGCATTCATCATGCAACGGTTATAACATAGGGTGACACAGAACTAGCTCCAATTCATCAACATAATGTAGACATGTATTCCGAACATAATCATACGTGCTTATGGAAAAGAACTTGCATGACATCTTTTGTCCTACCCTCCCGTGATATAGCGGGGTCCTATTGAAAACTAAGGGATATTAAGGCTCCTTTTAATAGAGTACCGGACCAAAACATTAACACTTAGTGAATACATGAACTTCTCAAACTACGGTCATCACTGGGAATGGTCCCGACTATTGTCACTCCGGGGTTGCCAGATCATCACACATAGTAGGTGACTATAACTTGCAATATCGGATTGAGAACAGAAATATATTAATCAAAACATAAAGGGTTCAGATCTGAGTTCATGGCACTCGGGCCCTAGTGACAAGCATTAAGCATAGCAAAGTCATAGCAACATCAATCTTAGAACATAGTGGATACTAGGGATCAAACCCTAACAAAACTAACTCGATGACATGGTAAATCTCATACAACCCATCACGGTCCAGCAAGCCTACGATGGAATTACTCACGCATGACGGTGAGCATCATGAAATTGGTGATGGAGGATGGTTGATGATGATGATGGCGACGAATTTCCCTCTCCGGAGCCCCGAACGGACTCCATATCTTCCCTCCCGAGGAACAACATGTCTTGGCGGCGGCTCCGTATCGTAAAACACGATGAATCATTTTATCTGATTTTTCTCTCCCTGAAAGTGAATATATGGAGTTGGAGTTGAGGTCAGTGGAAGTCTAGGGGGACCACAAGGTCGGAGGGCGCGCCCAGGGGGTGGGCGTGCCCCCCACCCTTGTGGCTAGGGTGTGGGCCCCCTACTGCTGATTCTTTCACCAATATTTTTTATTAATTCCAAAAAAATCTCTGTTGATTTCTAGGTCATTCCGAGAACTTTTTATTCTGCACAAAAATAACACCATGGCAATTCTGTTGAAAACAGCGTCAATCCGGGTTAGTTTCATTCAAATCATGCAAGTTAGCGTCCAAAACAAGGTCAAAATAGTTTGGAAAATTAGATACGTTGGAGACATATCACATAGCATACATGATAGAACCTATGGCTGAGGCATAGGGAATGACTTTCATTTTCTCTCTATCTTCTGATGTGGCCAGACTTTGAGTCTAACTCAACTTCACACCTTGTAACACAGGCAAGAACCCTCTCTTTGACTGATCCATTTTGAACTTCTTCAAACCTTTATCAAGGTATGTGCTTTGTGAAATTCCTATTAAGCGTCTTGATCTATCTCTATAGATCTTGATGCCCAATATATAAGCAGCTGCACCGAGGTTTTTCATTGAAAAACTCTTATTCAAGTATCCTTTTATGCTATCTAGAAATTCTGTAACATTTCCAATCAAGAATATGTCATCTACATATAATATTAGAAATGCTACAGAGCTCCCACTCACTTTCTTGTAAATACAGGCTTCACCAATAGTCTGTATAAAACCATATGCTTTGATCTCCTCATCAAAGAATATATTCCAACTCTGAGATGCTTGCTCCAGTCCATAGATGGATCGCTGGAGCTTGCACACTTTGTTAGCACCTTTAGGATCGACAAAACCTTCTGGTTGCATCATATACAACTCTTCTTTAAGAAATCCATTAAGGAATGCACTTTTGACGTCCATTTGCCCGATTTCGTAATCATAAAATGCGGCAATTGCTAACATGATTCGGACAGACTTAAGCATCGCTACGGGTGAGAAAGTCTCATCGTAGTCAACCCCTTGAACTTGTCGAAAACCTTTTGCGACAAGTCGAGCTTTGTAGATAATAACATTACCATCAGCGACAGTCTTCTTCTTGAAGATCCATTTATTTTCTATGGCTTGCCGATCATCGGGCAATGATAACCCACAAGTATAGGGGATCGCAACAGTTTTCGAGGGTAGAGTATTCAACCCAAATTTATTGATTCGACACAAGGGGAGCCAAAGAATATTCTCAAGTATTAGCAGCTGAGTTGACAATTCAACTACACCTGAAAGATTTAATATCTGCAACAAAGTATTTAGTAGAAAAGTAGTATGGAAATAACGATAACGGTAACAAAATTAACAGTAGCAATTTTGTTGCAATCGTAACAGTGGCAACAGAAAAGTAACTTAGCAAAGATCAATATGAGACGAGCTCGTTGGCAATGGATCAATGATGGATAATTATGTCATATGGCATTCATCATGCAACAATTATAACATAGGGTGACACAGAACTAGCTCCAATTCATCAATATAATGTAGGCATGTATTCCAAATATAGTCATACGTGCTTATGGAAAAGAACTTGCATGACATCTTTTGTCCTACCCTCCCGTGGCAGTGGGGTCCTATAGGAAACTAAGGGATATTAAGGCCTCCTTTTTAATAGAGTACCGGACCAAAGCATTAGAACTTAGTGAATACATGAACTCCTCAAACTACAGTCATCACCGAGAAGTGTCCCGACTATTGTCACTCCAGGGTTGTCGGATCATAACACGTAGTAGGTGACTATAACTTGCAAGATAGGATCAAGAACACAATATATTCATGAAAACATAATAGGTTCATATATGAAATCATGGCACTCGGGCCCTAGTGACAAGCATTAGGCATAGCAAAGTCATAGCAACATCAATCTTAGAACATAGTGGATACTAGGGATCAAACCCTAACAAAACTAACTCGATTACATGGTAAATCTCATGCAACCCATCACAGTCCAGCAAGACTACGATGGGATTACTCACGCACGGCGGTGAGCATCATGAAATTGGTGATGGAGGATGGTTGATGATGACGATGGCGACGGATTCCCCTCTCCGAACCCCGAACAGACTCCAGATCTGCCCTCTCGAGGAAGAACAGGGCTTGGCGGCGGCTTCGTATCGTAAAACATGATGAATCCTTCTCTCTGATTTTTTTCTCCCCGAACGTGAATATATGGAGTTGGAGTTGAGGTCGGTGGAGGTCCAGGGGCCCCACAAGGAGGGAGGGTGCCCCCCACCCTTGTGGCCAGGGTGTGGGGCCCCTTCAGTTGATTCTTTCGCCAATATTTTTTATATTTTCCAAAAATATTCTCCGTGGATTTTCAGGTCATTCCGAGAACTTCTATTTCTGCACAAAAATAACACCATGGCAATTTTGCTGAAAACAACGTCAGTCCGGGTTAGTTCCATTCAAATTATGCAAATTAGAGTCCAAAACAAGGGCAAAAGAGTTTGGAAAAGTAGATACGATGGAGACGTATCAACTCCCCCAAGCTTAACCCATTGCTTGTCCTCGGGCAATTCAGTTGACAAACTGAAAGTGACAAAGAAAAACTTTTACAAACTCTGTTTGATCTTGTTGTTGCAAATATGTAAAGCCAGCATTCAAGTTTTCAGCATAGATTATGAACTAACCATATTCACAATAACATCTAGGTCTCACATTTACTCACATCAATGGCATAATCAACTAGCGAGCAATAATAATAAATCTTGGATGACAACACTTTCTCAAAACAATCATGATATGATATAACAAGATGGTATCTACCTAGCCCTTTCTGAGACTGCAAAACATAAATGCAGAGCACCCCTGAAGATCAAGGACTGACGAGACATTGTAATTCATGGTAAAAGAGATCCAGTCACAATCATACTCAATGAAACTTAATAAAAATGCATACAAATGACAGCGGTGCTCTCTAACTGGTGCCTTTTATAAGAGGATGATGACTCAGCAATAAAAGTAAATAGATAGGTTCTTCACAGAGGGAAGCGGGGATTTGCAGAGGTGCCAGAGCTCGAGTTTTGAAATAGAGGTAAATAATATTTTGAGCGGTATGCTTTCATTGTCAACATAACAATCAAGAGATCTCGATATCTTCCATGCTACATACGTTATAGGCGGTTCCCAAAGAGAATGATAAATTTTATACTCCCCCACCACCAACAAGCATACTCCACGGCTGGTCCAAAACAATGGGTATCGTCCAACTAACAGAGCCTGGGGGAGTTTTGTTTGCAATTATTTTGATTTGATGTGAGCATGGGACTGGGCATCCTAGTTACCAGCCATTTTCTCGTGAATGATGAGCGGAGTCCACTCATCGTGAGAATAACCCACCTAGCATGGAAGATATTCACATCCCTAGTTGGTACATGAGCGATTCGAGCATACAAAACAGATTATCATTTGAAGGTTTAGAGTTTGGCACTTGCAAATTTACTTGGAACGACAGGTAAATACCGCATATAGGAAGGTATGGTGGACTCATATGGAACAACTTTGGGGTTTATGGAAGTGGATGCACAAGCAGTATTCCCGCTTAGTACAAGTGAAGGCTAGAAAGAGACAGGGAAGCGACCAGCTAGAGAGCGACAACAGTCATAAACATGCATTGAGAGTAACCAACATTGAGTGCAAGCATGAGTAGGTTATAAATCACCATGAACATAAATATCGTGGAGGCTATGTTGATTTTGTTTCAACTACATGTGTGAACATGTGTCAAGTTGTAGCGACCCGACCTCAGACGGTCAAGTCTCTGTGCTTAAGTGTCATCCCTGGATCGGTATGCTGACACACAGTACTCGAGGATTTATAACAGAGGTAAATCACATGTATAAAGTAACTAAATACTATTACCTCAATCCAAATAGCGGAAGTAACAAGGTTGTGGATTCCCATCAACACCAACGGCAAAGTTGAGTGTAGAAATCGTAACCCTAACGTATCACTTACTCGTCGTAAGAAATCCTGCAACATGAGACATTGCAGCCACAAAGGGTCAGTACATTGAATGTACTGGCAAATTCACACCATAGGATAATGATGAATAATAGCTATCACTACATGCATATATGGCTGGTGGAAAGCTCTAAGTTTATAATGTTTTTGCGAAAAGCCAAATTTTCCCTACTGCAAAGGAATATATATTTTAACTACAAAGTTGGTTGATAAATATTGAGAAGGTTCCTCCAACTCAATCCCAAAATAATAATCATTAACCCAATCAAATTAATTAAATAAAGTGTTGAGATCAACGGGATAATCCAAATACCAGAGAATCAAGATGTCCATAACCGGGGACACGGCTAATCATGATTAGTTTGTACACGCTGCAGAGGTTTGTGCACTTTTCCCCACAAGACTCGATCTCCTCCGTTGGATTTCTCGCACTACATGGTGTTTGAGAAACGGATGACCAAGACACAGTCTTTCAGAAGCATTAACTCTAACCCTGGGTAGACAGTACCAACCTACATCCCCTACATCTGCTAGCCTACCACTAGAAGAGGTCATGCAACATACTCAACTATGCTCGAGCCCATAATAGCTTGTGGCTGCACACGGAAATTTCTAGCATGAATAATCTTATGATCCCTTTGAGCCTGGGTGGCATTCCATAGGGTGATCACACGGGTCCTCCGGGATCCCCTTGGGCAAGCACTGGGTTCTCCAGGTGCCCGGGCAAACCACTGGGTGCTCCAGGGTGCCCCAACCAATCCACCCAGATGTGCATTAAAGTAGCCACCTTAAGTTAACCATTAAATTAATAATCTCACATCTGTCATGGATACACTCAAACCCAATCCACGTCTACGAGCATAGCATAGCAGTAAGCATAACGTAGAATTAACTCCCATGGTTGAATGCATGGCAATAGGTTCCTACCTCATCAACTACTTCCCAATACCCACATGTTATCAAGTCCTAACCATGCAATGTTTGAGGGTGAAACTAATGCATAAAAACCGGGTATGAAAGGGACATGATCAAAGTGTGAACTTGCCTGTACTGTTGATGAAGATGATTCACACTCATAACTCCTGATAGTTCTACTCGTCACACTCCGGTTAATCTATCGTAAGCAAGCAAAAGTAACCACACATAAGCAATCACTCAAAAGATCGGAAAGAATGAAGAAGACAATTCAGAAAACATGAAAACCAAGCAAATAACTCTTGCAACATAAAACAATTACCAACAGTACCAAAATTAGGTGAATTTGGCCTTATCAGAAAGTTTAGGTCAAGAGTTTTGATTAGCAAAAAGAATCAACTCAAACGGAGCTACGAAACTCAAGTTACGATCAAAAGAAGTTCAAATACAAATCAGTTTGAAATCAAATTTTAAATTTTCAAAAACTTGTTCAAGTTGATTATCTGGATAGAGGGGATCGTAACGAAGAAGTGGGCATTGGTTTCATCTAATTCCGAGTAACAAGCAAAAGTAGTGAAGGTTTGAAGATCAGGGGCTAAACGGTAAAAGGGAATACTACAAATAGGTCCCTGGACAGAAAAAAGAAAAAAAAAACCTAAAGAACGAACGTTCACTACTGAACGCTAACGAACGAAAACCGTTCACTACAAAACCCTAACTAACGAACGCTCACAAAATAACAAAAACCTAATTAATAAACCAATCTAAAAGAATAAAACCGATCTATAAAAAAACCGAAGAAAAAACAGGAGTTTAAATCGGTTTATACCGGTTCCAGGGAAAAGTCCGGCGGCGGCGGACGAATTTCGGCGAGAGATCGGTTCGGCGGCACGGCGGCTCTGGCGGCGGGGTGAAGCGAGGCGGCGCGCGTGCGGCGGCGGCAACAGCGGCAGCAGCAGGCGGCGGCGGCAGCGCGGAGCGGCGTGGGTGGCGGAAGGCGGTAGCGGCGAAGTGCAGCGGCGGCGCGAGATGCGAGGGCGCGGCGGTGGCGGTGCGAGGCGCGGAGGCAAGCGGCGGCGCAAGGCCCGGCTATATATAGCCTCGATGGGGGGGGGCGGCTCAGGACGAGTCCGGCGGCGGCACGGCTTCGCCGACGCCGTGCGGGACGAGGACTCCCGCGAGAGGCGGTTGCGGCTGGGCTTCGGCCCAGTTGGCCCGGTCCGGTGGAGAAAGTTTTTTTAAATAAATATTTTTCCACACAAACAAAATAAATAAAAATATTATATAGCCATATAATATATTAGCAAATAAAAAAACAAAATAAATAAAAATATTATATAGCCATATAATATATTAGAATTTTGAGGAAAAAGATTTTCTACGACATGAACATTATTCTAGCTCCAAATAAAATCCACAAAAATTCAAATAAAGCAAACAGTGCTACTGCTCTAATAAAAATCCAATAAAAATCATTTTAAAAATACCAAAATGATTTCAAATTCATTTCTCTCCAATTTTCTGTTGTAGGGAATCATTTTACCCTAATTTCTGTATATTTTATTTTTGGAGAAAAATAATTTGAATAAAACCCAAATAACTCCAAATTGAAAATAATTTCTTAGGGACTTTGAATTTAATTCTTTTAAAACTTCCAACTCATATTTCATATGTTTTGAAGAAGTCATTTTATCTTCTCTCATGAAAATCATTGAGTTGCTTAAAGTTTCTGAATTGGAAAATATTTCCAAATAAAATTCAAATCTTTTCAAAACCCTTTTCATTTATTTAAATGGAAGAAGTCACGTCATCTTCTCTCTAAGGTTTTGTATTTTGAAAAGAATTTGAATTCAGGGAGATCATAAATGCAAAAATGAAAGTTTGGGAAAGTCCTTTTATTCCCTCTCATTTAACTTTCAAAAAGTTTCGAATTTCACTCAATTTCACACAAGCAACCACACCACAATCAAACAATCAATCAAATCTAACTATTTAATATAACATTCCTAAATTTATAATTTTGGGATGTTACAAACCTACCACCCTTAAAATGAATCTCGTCCTCGAGATTCGGAGAGGCTAGAAAGAAATAGGTTAGGTTTGGGGTCTTCTCAAAATCCATCAATCGTCTCCGGGGTCTGGGGTGCTACCACCCTTAGAAACATGGTTACGGTTCCATCAAAACTGATATACTCCTTCCTTATTGCTGACAGGGTCAGTCTTCTTGAGATCTTCAGGATAATTCCTTCTCTGGGCTCTTCCGGTAGTGGCATAACCTTTACCGCAATTCTTTTGTCCTTTCATCTTGGTAAGGTTCTTCTGTGATAGGGTCTTGTTAGCTGACGGGTCTAGCGCCAATACTAAACAACTATCGATATCTCATGGTGGTCAACAATTTATGGGTTTTCCTGCAGGAAATGGGTCTGGGCTTCATTCTCACCGTATGACCTATGATTGGCAACAGCTGCCTTGTACAAGAGAAAATACTTATACCATTCTAAGGTTCAAACAAGGTTTAATATCGTCGTCTCTCTACTATAGGCAAGTCAGTCAGATTTACCATCCCATAGAGCAAGGCGAATAATAAGAGTAAGTCGGTATGGTGATCAATCCATCCCGCACCCAAATCATTACCCTGTATATGGTTTAGCGAATCTCGCATTCTAACACTCGGTCATCCTCACAAGCATTGCAGAATTTCTCTTGTCAACGAACCAAGTTCGGATAATCCATTGATTCTGCAAGCCCAAACAAACATCTATCGTTCCTTCACAACTCTCAGGTTTTGTGTAACTCCTATAAGACCGTCTATTGGTAAATGTAACTTCTTCCAGGGTTTTTCCTTCAGCAAGAATGTGCTTGCTCCTTGGCAGGTCCTAGGGCATGTGGGTTATGGCCCAACTCATCACTTGTAACCCTTGAACTCATCATCATGGGCAACTGATCATTATTCCAACATCCAACTTCCTAGCATTCTTACATCCATCCACTTGTACTGTCCTTCTTCCTTCTATTGGTTCCAAACTAAGACGTGATTACTCAGACTCATCATGGAGTTACAATTGCTCCATATTACCAACATTATACCTCCTTTATATCCAATAGTACTTCATCCCTTCATACTCTTGGGGTATCCCACATATCGAGACAAAACTTATACTTATGAAGTCCACTCCGTGGAACATCATTATCCTTTCCAGGGGTCAAATCTCCTCACAGGGTACTACCACCCTTAAAATGCTCCAATTCTTCCATAGACCATATTTCTCATATCCTTGAAAATGGTCAAAATCTTACTTCATAGAGTAACAACTCATAAAATCCAATCAGTACCAACGATGCTAACTTTATTGATTCTCAAATGATAATCTCTTGCTTTTCCATTACATGCCTCAACTCAACACTTCAATATAAAGGAATTGTTCCCACTACTACTACTACTATATTCCTTTTATTGCAAACTCCACTACTTAGCACAAGCCTCCTTCTCTTTGGGGCAATCTTTGGCAAAGTGCCCTGCTTCATTACAATGAAAACATATTACTCTCGACAAGTCTCGTGGTTTCCTTATGACTACATAGCCTCCTAGGGTCCTCGGCTTCCTTTTAGGGCAACCGCTAAAGTAGTGCCCTGACTCCTTGCACCTGAAACAAGTGATATGACTCACGTCCTTCCTGAAGTCCAAGCTACTTCTCTTCCTGGACTTTTCCGTTCCAATCAGGGCTTCTATTTCCAGTGGGTCATACTCTACTTCCACCGTCGGGAATTCTACTAGATCCCCGTTCCGACAATTTTGGGAGATGTGTCCTTCTTCTCCACATGAATAGCAAGACTTGGTGCAGGGTTTAATTGGGTTTCCTTCGGGTGTGTCATCCACCTCTTCCTTCATCACAGGTTCTCCTAAAATTCCCATGATGGCTCCTTTCATTGCTTCCTTCTTCTGCTGTATGGTTCGTTGTACTATGGGGTAAATGTGACACTGAGCAGGGTAGTGGGTAGTCCCTTCACATAAGAAACAAGTAATATGCCTAGTTGGGCATTCTTCAGCTGGGTGACTTCCTTCACAATTAGGGCATTCATCCTTGTGTTCTTTATGGTTGTGTCCTATTTCTCCACAGAGCTTGCATGCACAAGGCTTCTTCATAACATTTCCAGAAGGCTTCAATTTCTGGGACACAAGACGAGACTTTTAGGAGAGTCAACTTAAATTCTTTCCAAGTGGTTGCTCCTTGCCATCCATTGATGGTTTGGTACATCCTCCACCAAGTAGCAGCACCTCTTTCAAAGCACTGAAGAGCATGCTGGGTCATATCCTTTCCGGCTATAGTGTTATTCTCCATGTGATCCTCCATGTTCTGAATCCATCGGTCTGCCTCCAATTGACTCATCGGTCCAGAAAATACAAGCTCATCTCCATTCATCCTCTATTGGGTCCATGGGTTTGGGGTGAGAAAAGAGAGATAGAGAGGGGTACACACAATACAAACAAAAGTTTTGAAATGACAGATTTTATTTGTGGCTGTCGGAAAAACATCAAACAAATGACAGCTCACAAACGTCGCATCTAACGTAAGTATATAACAGGGGTTTGGTCTTCTAAAGGTCAATAAATCATCAACGTCGCCAAACTCTTCAAGTCTTGCTCATGTCTCCAATGGCTTCTTCCGATCGTGCTTGTCCTTCTCAAGTTCTTTTGCCAGATCTTCTCTATTGGCGCGAAGTCTCTCGTGACGTCCTTCAATATTTCTGGAATTGCGTTCCAAACTTCTAGGTTTCAACATCCTTGACATGAACCATGATCCTATTGTCCTTCAGTTCCTAACGAATCTCCGGTATCTTGAGGTTTTGCTCCTCCAGCTTGGCTACTTCAGCTTCTGGGTCCTAAGTTCTTCACAAAATACTTGCTTGTTAAGTACAGCTTCCTAAAGGTCCACCCTAAACTTCTTGATGTAATAGTCCAGATTCCGGTGATACACCAGCTAAGGTTAAAACTTCATCTGTTGCTGATAGGTGCTCCATCAGCCTTCTACCATCCAATCCTTCCGAAGAAAATGCATGCTTAACTCAGCACGATGACAATGGCATAAGCGGGCGATGGATAGCCGTGTCTATGCCCATGTTACTGCCATGAGCTTTCATTCCTTAATTGATATCTCCTGTCTTAGGGTTTTCTTGACAAAAACTTTGAGTTCTAATGCTCCATGTTCCGGTCTTTCTCCGATACACCTTGATCTCGGCTATTGACAACTTCCTTAGTCTGCCAAGTTCCATAAGGGGTGCCTTCCTAGGTCATACAAATCTGGGAATTCTTCAGAGCCTTCAAATTCTCCTAGTCTTCGGAGTCTTCAACCGTTGTAGTTTCCATTAGTATAATGCACGTAAAATCCTCTTCATTACGAAGTGGTCTTAGGTGTCCGATATATTGTGCTTCTTGGAGTGGTCCCGTCAGTCGAATCTTCGTATGGTCAAAAGGGGAAAGGGGTATGATCTCACTAAAAGGGAATATTTGAATAAGCTTAGAAGAGAAGAGAGGTAAAAGATCATTTTGAAAATGAAGTTGTAGAGAAAGTATTTCCTATGGGCTTGCCAGTTTCTAGGGTCACGTCCTACAGTCAACATGTGCTCTGATACCTCTTGTAGCGACCCGACCTCAGACGGTCAAGTCTCTGTGCTTAAGTGTCATCCCTAGATCGGTATGCTGACACACACAATACTCGAGGATTTATAACAGAGGTAAATCACATGTATAAAGTAACGTAAATACTATTACCTCAATCCAAATAGCGGAAGTAACAAGGTTGTGGATTCCCATCAATACCAACGGCAAAGTTGAGTGTAGAAATCGTAACCCTAACGTATCACTTACTCGTCGTAAGAACTCCTGCAACATGAGACGTTGCAGCCACAAAGGGTCAGTACATTGAATGTACTGGCAAATTCACACCATAGGATAATGATAAATAATAGCTATCACTACATGCATATATGGCTGGTGGAAAGCTCTAAGTTTATAATGTTTTTGCGAAAAGCCAATTTTTCCCTATTGCAAGGGAATTTTTTTTAACTACAAAGTTGGTTGATAAATATTGAGAAGGTTCCTCCAAATCAATCCCAAAATAATAATCATTAACCCAATCAAATTAATTAAATGAAGTGTTGAGATCAACGGGATAATCCAAATACCATAGAAACAAGATGTCCATAACCGGGGACACGGCTAATCATGATTAGTTTGTACACTCTGCAGAGGTTTGCGCACTTTTCCCCACAAGACTCGATCTCCTCCGTTGGATATCTCGCACTACATGGTGTTTGAGAAACGGATGACCGAGACACAGTCTTTCAGAAGCATTAACTCTAACCGTGCGTAGACAGTACCAACCTACATCCCCCACATTTGCTAGCCTACCACTGGAAGAGGTCATGCAACATACTCAACTATGCTAGAGCCCATAATAGCTTCTGGCTGCACACGGAAGTTTCTAGCATGAATAATCTTATGATCCCTTTGAGCCTGGGTGGCATTCCATAGGGTGATCACATGGGTCCTCCGGGATCCCCTTGGGCAAGCACTGGTTTCTCCAGGTGCCCGGGCAAACCACTGGGTGCTCCAGGTGCCCCAACCAATCCACCCAGATGTGTATTAAAGTAGCCACCTTAAGTTAACCATTAAATTAATAATCTCACATCTGTCATGGATACACTCAAACCCAATCCACGTCTACGAGTATAGCATAGCAGTAAGCATAACGTAGAAGTAACTCCCAAGTTCGAATGCAGGGCAATAGGTTCCTACCTCATCAACTACTTCCCAATACCCACATGTTATCAAGTCCTAACCATGCAATGTTTGAGGGTGAAACTAATGCATAAAAACTGGGTATGAAAGGGACATGATCAAAGTGTGAACTTGCCCGTACTATTGATGAAGATGATTCGCACTCATAACTCCTGATAGTTCTACTCGTCACACTCCGGTCAATCTATTGTAAGCAAGCAATAGTAACCACACATAAGCAATCACTCAAAAGATCGGAAAGAACGAAGAAGACAATTCGGAAAACATGAAAACCAAGCAAATAACTCTTGCAACCTAAAACAATTTCCAACAGTACCAAAATTAGGTGAATTTGGCCTTATCAGAAAGTTTAGGTCAAGAGCTTCGATTAGCAAAAAGAATCAACTCAAACGGAGCTACGAAACTCAAGTTACGATCAAAAGAAGTTCAAATACAAATCAGTTTGAAATCAAATTTTAAATTTTCAAAAACTTGTTCAACTTGATTATTTGGATAGAGGGGAACGTAAAGAAGAAGTGGGTGTTAGTTTCATCTAATTTCGAGTAACGAGCAAAAAGTAGTGAAGGTTTGAAGATCAGGGGCTAAACGGTAAAAGGGAATACTACAAATAGGTCCCTGGACGAAAAAAAAACCTAAAGAACGAACCTTCGCTACTGAACGCTAACGAACGAAAACCGTTCACTACAGAATCCTAACTAACGAACACTTGAAAAATAACAAAAACCTAATTAATAAACCGATCTATAAGAATAAAACTGATCTATAAAAAAACCGAAGAAAAACTGGGGCGGGTTTAAATCGGTTTATACCGGTTCGAGGGAAAAGTCCGGCGGCGGCGGACGATTTCCGGCGAGAGATCGGTTCGGCGGCACGGCGGCTCTGGCGACGGGCGCCGGAGGCAGGGTGAGGCAAGGCAAGGCGGCGCTCGTGCGGCGGCAACAGCGGCAGCAGCAGGCGGCGTTGGCGGCAGCGCGGAGCGGCGTGGGTGGCGGAAAGCGGCATCGGCGAAGTGCAGCGGCGGCGCGAGATGCGAGCGCTCGGCGGCGCGGCGGCGGCGGTGCGAGGCGCGGAGGCGGGCGGCGGCGCGAGGCCCGGCTATATATAGCCTCAGGGGGGGCGGCTCGGGACGAGTCCGGCGGCGGCACGGCTTCGCCGGCGCCATGCGGGACGAGGACACCCGCGAGAGGCAGTTGCGGCTGGGCTTCGGCCCAGTTGGCCCTGTCCAATGGAGAAAGTTTTTTAATAAAGATTTTTCCAGACAAACAAAACAAATAAAAAACAAAATAAGTAAAAATATTATATAGGCATATAATATATCAATATTTTCAGAAAAAGATTTTCTACGACATGAACATTATTCTAGCTCCAAATAAAATCCACAAAAATTCACATAAAGCAAACAGTGCTATTGCTCTAATAAAAATCCAATAAAAATCATTTTAAAAATACCAAAATGATTTCAAATTCATTTCTCTCCAATTTTCTGTTGTAGGGAATCATTTTACCCTAATTTTTGTATATTTTATTTTTGGAGAAAAATAATTTGAATAAAACCCAAATAACTCCAAATTGAAAATAATTTCAAAGGGACTTTGAATTTAATTCTTTTAAATCTTCTAACTCTTATTTCATATGTTTTGAAGAAGTCATTTTATCTTCTCTCATGAAAATCATTGAGTTGCTTAAAGTTTCTGAATTGGAAAATATTTCCAAATACAATTCAAATATTTTGAAAACCCTTTTCATTTATTTAAATGGAAGAAGTCACGTCATCTTCTCTCTAGGGTTTTTTATTTTGAAAAGAATTTGAATTCACGGATGTGATAAATGCAAAAATGAAAGTTTGGGAAAGTCCTTTTATTCCCTCTCATTTAACTTTCAAAAAGTTTCGAATTTCACTCAATTTCACACAAGAAACCACACCACAGTCAAATAATCAATCAAATCTATCTATTTAGTATAACATTCCAAAATTTTGAATTTTGGGATGTTACACAAGTCAAGCCACTCAAATCATTCAAGGGAGGATACCATCCTATCATACTACATCACAACCATTTTAATTTCCATGTTGGCACGTAAGGTAGACCATTATAAACTCCTAGCTAATTAAGCATGGCATGAGTAACTATAATCCCTAATTGTCATTGCAAACATGTTTCATTCATAATAGGCCGAATCAGGAACGATGAACTAATCATATTTACAAAAACAAGATAGGTCGAGTTCATACCAGCTTTTCCTCATCTCAATCATTTCATCATATATCGTCACTATTGCCTTTCACTTGCACGACCGAACGATGTGGATAATAATAATAGTGCACGTGCATTGGACTAAGCTGGAATCTGCAACATTTATTCAAAGGAGAAGACAATGTAATATTGGCTCTTTGTTAGATCAACAATAATGCATATGAGAGCCACTCAACATTTTCATCATGGTCTTCTCCTCTCGACCCCCAAAGAAAAGAAAAGAATGTCAAAGAAACACACTGAAATGTTTTTGGAGGTTTTTTTTCTGAATAAAGTAAAACAAGAACGAGAAAAACTATTTATATGGGAAAGCTCCCAACAAGCAAAAGAAGAACGAGAAATCCTTTGGGTTTTCTTTTAATACTACAACTAAGAATGCATGGAAAGTAAACTAACTACAACTAATTTTTTTTGGTTTTTCTTAAGGGTTTTCAAACACACAAGAAGAAAGCAGGAAAAAGAAATAAACTAACATGGCTAATACAATGAAAAAGTATGAACACCGACAACTGAAATGAGTGTGTGAACATGAATGTAATGTCGGTGAGAAATACATACTCCCCCAAGTTTAGGCTTTTGGCCTAAGTTGGTCTAAGCCCATGGATCAAAGTAGCCCTCTCCGGTGTACTAAGGAGGATCCTGGGGATTCCACTGGTTAGATAGCTCCTGTGGATCCCACTGATAAATAGACTCCTGATATGGATCAGATGATGGCTCTGGCTCAGGAGCTGCGGATCGTGTCCCCTCCCAGTATGCATGAATGTCCGCGGGCAAAACAAAGTACCTACCTGAATGAATATCAAGCAAAGTAGGTGCAGGCAAGGTAATAATCTGAAAAGTATCCTCGCTAAATATCAAGTTATAAATGAGTCTATTTTCCTCATCATAGCGAATAAACTTATGTGCTACCGTGCTATCATAATCTAAGTATATAGTGGGTAGCAGTTTCTCCTCTTTTTCATATTGCCTAATGGGTATCTCAAAGTGTTTAGCAAGGCGGGAGGCGAAGATGCCTCCGAAAATAGGACCCTTAGTACGGTTAAGACTTAACCGTTTAACAACCATAGCGCCTAAACTGAAAGTTTTATCATGAAGTAAAGCATGGCGCAAAATTGCAAGGTCAGGAGCACTAAGGCCTCCACTCTCCCCGCGACCAATTAAACATCTCCCAACAAATAATGAGTAGTAGCACAAAACAGGAAAATGTAAACTAGCCACTCTCGCTTCCGACACCGTTCTCCTTTCCCCTACGGTAACTTCATGAATAAAATCTTCCACATCACTAGTACGTGGTTCCTCGATGCTACCCTCATAAGGTAATTTACAAACATCAGAAAAGTCATAAAGCATCATTTCCTTGTACTCATCATATAAGTAAAAGTCTACCATAGGTGGTGATCTCCTAGCATGAAAATGAAAATTTTGCACGAAAGTATTAGTGAGTAGGAGATACTGATCACACTGGCCAAGGAGGAAGTTGGTGACGCCTGCATTCTCAGCCAAATAAAATCATCACAAATTCCAGCCGCCTGCAAGAATGCATCACATGGCCATTCACACGGCCGAATTGCCGCGGCGCGAGGTAGATTATACTTGGGCTTCTCCTTCTCCTCATTTTCCTTTTCCTTCGAACCCTGGGTCGAGGAGCCTCTCAACAATCTTCTCATCATTTTATTCCTCTGAATTTTTTTGAAATGTTTAGTGACTCAGAGTAAAAGTGAACCAAACTCAACAAAATTGATAGCAACTACTCCCACAAGTGCCTAGAGGCTATATCATGCATCAAAACTACTTTGGACCATATAAATTTGACATGTAAGCTCAAGAACAAGGTCACCACAGCAGCAAAAAATTGCAATAAATAAAGCACTAGAACAAAAACTAATTGGACTATTGGAGGAGTCACATACCGAAGAACAATCCCCCCAAGCAGTTTTGTGAATGGAGCTTTGAGCAAGGAGATCAAAAATGGCAGCAAAATGAGCAAGAACATGAGTTTGAGCTATGGAGTATTTTTTCAGGAGGAAGAAGGAGTGGATGGGTGCTGGAATAAGTGGAGGGGGGCCACGTGGGGCCCACAAGGACAGGGGCGCACCTAGGGGTAGGGCGTGCCCTCCACCCTTGTGTCCATATGGTGAGCCCCCCTCGTGTGTGTTCAGTGCCAGAAATTCTCAAATATTCTATAAAAAATCATACTAAATTTCCAGGGCATTTAGAGAACTTTTATTTTCGGGATATTTTTTATTGCACCGATAATTCAGAAAACAGACAGATAATACTATTTTTGCTGTATTTATTCTAAATAACAGAAAGTAAAATATAGGTACACAGAGTTGTGCTTTCTAAATTCATCCATCTCCTGCTCATCAAAAGGAATCCGTTAACAAGGTTGATCAAGTCCTATTAACAATCTTCTTCCGAATGACATGAAACCGGATAATTTTCGAATAACACTAGGTTACCTCAATGGGGATATGCATGTCCCCAAGAATAATAATATCATATTTCTTTATGACAGTAAGAAGAGGGAATTCAAAACCTCCAATAGTAATAGTTGATTTTTTTCAAAGGAATTGATACTATGAACTTGAGGTTGTTTCTTCGGAAAGTGCACCGCATGATCATTACCATTAACATGAAAAGTGACATTGCCTTTGTTGCAATCAATAAAAGCCCCTGCAGTATTTAAAAAGGGTCTACCAAGGATGATCGACAAACTGTCGTCCTTGGGAATATCAAGAATAGCAAAGTTCGTTAAGATAGTAACGTTTGCAACCACAACAGGCACATCATCACAAATACCGATGGGTATAGCAGTTAATTTATTAACCATTTGCAAAGAGATTTCAGTAGGTGTCAACTTATTCAATTCAAGTCTACGATACAAAGAGAAAGGCATAACACTAACACCGGCTCCAAGATCACATAAAGCAGTTTTAACATAGTTTCTTTTAATGGAGCATGGTATAGTTGGTACCCCTGGATCTCCAAGTTTCTTTGGTATTCCACCCTTAAAAGCATAAATAGTAAGCATGGTGGAAATTTCAACTTTTGGTATCTTTCTTTTATTAGTAACAATATCTTTCATATACTTAGCATAAGGAGGCACTTTAAGCATATCAGTCAAACACAGGCGCAAAAAGATAGGTCTAATCATTTCAGCAAAGCGCTAAAAATCCTCATCATCCTTTTTCTTGGATGGCTTAGGAGGAAAGGGCATGGGTTTCTGAACCCATGGTTCTCTTTCTTTACCATGCTTCCTAGCGACGAAGTCTCTCTTATCATAACGTTGATTCTTTGATTGTGGGTTATCAAGATCAACAACAGGTTCAATCTCTACATCATTATCATTACAAGGTTGAGCATCAACATGAACATCATATTAACATTATCGCTAGGTTCATGTTCATCACCAGATTGTGTCTCAGAATCAGAAATAGAAATATCATTGGGATTCTCATGTGTGTCTATAGTAGGTTCACTAGAAGCATGCCAAGTCCTATCAGTTTTCTTTTTCTTTTTATTACTAGGACTAGGTGCATCAGTATTAACTCTCTGAGAATCTCGCTCAACTATCTTAGGATGGCCCTCATGATACAAAGGTTCCTGGGTCATTTTACCACCTCTAGTCATGACCCTAACAACATTATCATTGTTCTTACTATTCAACTCATCAAGCAAATCATCATGTGCTTTATTTACTTGTTCTACTTGAGTTGTAACCATGGAAGCATGTTTACTAATGAGCTTAAGATCGTTAACGGTTCTACTCATATAATCACTCAAGTGGTCAAGCATGTAAGCATGACGTTTCAATTGTCTACTAACATAAGCATTGGAATTTTCTTGTTTAACAATAAAATTATCAAACTCATCCAAGTATTGACTAGCAGACTTATTATGAGGAAGTCACCTTCAGGTTTAACAAAAAAATTTCCCTTAAAGCAACTTGTTTTTTATGAGCGGGGAAATATTTTGCAGAGAAGTAGTAAATCATATCATGGGGACTACGCACACAAGCAGGAGCAAAAGAATTAAACCATAACTTAGCATCACCTTTTAACGAGAAAGGAAACAACTTAAGAATATAGTAATAGCGAATTGTTTCCTCATGAGCAAATAGGGTGGCTATATCATTTAATTTAGTAAGATGTGCCACAACAGTTTCAGATTCATAGCCATAGAAACGACGAGATTCAACCAAAGTACTTAACTCAGGATCGACAGAGAATGCATAATCCTTATCAGTAACAAAGATAGGTGACGTAGCAAAAGTAGGATCATATTTCATTCTAGCATTCAAGGATTTTTCTTTCAGCTTAGCTAAAAGTTTTTTAAGATCCTCTCTATCATTGCAAGCAAAGAAGTCTCTAGCAGTTTCTTCATCCATAACATAACCCTCAGGTACAACAAGCAATTCATATCTAGGGGGAGAATCATAATCTTTAGTTTCAATAATATCATCAGTTTCAGTAATTTCATTATCTGTAACCCTAGCAAGTTGTTCATAGAGAAATTAACCTAGTGGCACAGTATCATCAAGCAGAGAAGTAGTTTCATCATAAGCATCATGCATAGTAGAAGTGGCATCATCAATAACATGCGACATCTCTAACCCAAATTTATTGATTCGACACAAGGGGAGCCAAAGAATATTCTCAAGTATTAGCAGCTGAGTTGTCAATTCAACCACACCTGAAAGACTTAATATCTGCAGCAAAGTATTTAGTAGCAAAGTAGTATGGAAATAACGGTAACGGTAACAAAAGTAACAGTAGCAGTTTTGTAGCAATCGTAACAGTGGCAACGGAAAAGTAACTTAGCAATGAGACGAGCTTGTAGGCAATGGATCAATGATGGATAATTATGTCGGATGGCATTCATCATGCAATAGTTATAACATAGGGTGACACCGAACTAGCTCCAATTCATCAATATAATGTAGGCATGTATTCCAAATATAGTCATACGTGCGAAAAGAACTTGCATGCTATCTTTTGTCCTACCCTCCCGTGGCAGCGGGGTCCTATTGGAAACTAAGGGATATTAAGGCATCCTTTTAATAGAGTATTGCTACCTCTTGAGCATGCATTGGTTTTCCCTCAGTTTTTGAGAACCAAGGTATCAATCCAGTAGGAGACTACACGCAAATCGCCTAGTACCTACACAAATAATCAAGAACCTTGTAACCAACGCGATAAAGGGGTTGTCAATCCCTTCACGGCCACTTGCAAAACTGAGATCTGATAAAGATAATAAGATAAATATTTTGGGTATTTTTGTTATATAGATGGGAAAGTAAAGATTGCAAAATAAACGGTGACAGAAATAGCAAGTTGATAGGAAAATAATATGATGTAAAATAGACCCGGGGGCCATAGGTTTCACTAGTGGCTTCTCTCAAGATAATATATTTTACAGTGGGTGAACAAATTACTGTCGAGCAATTGACAGAAAAGCCCATAGTTATGAGAATATCTAGGCATGATCATGAACATAGGCATCAGGTCCGTGACAAGTAGACCGAAACGATTCTGCATCTACTACTATTACTCCACACATCGACCGCTATCCAGCATGCATCTAGAGTATTAATTTCATAAGAACAGAGTAACACATTAGGCAAGATGACATGATGTAGAGGGATAAACTCAAGCAATATGATATAAACCCCAAGTTTTTATCCTCGATGGCAACAATACAATACGTGCCTTGCTGCCCCTGCTGTCACTGGGAAAGGACACCGCAAGATTGAACCCAAAGCTAAGCACTCCCATTGCAAGAAAGATCAATCTAGTAGGCCAAACCAAACTGATAATTCGACGAGACTTGAAAATATATTAAATCATGCATACAAGAATTCAGAGAAGAATCAAATGTTGTACATAGTAATCTTGATCATAAACCCACAATTCATCGGATCTCGACAAACACACAGCAAAAAGAATTACATCGAATAGATCTCCAAGAAGATCGAGGAGAACTTTGTATTGAGATCCAAAGAGAGAGAAGAAGCCATCTAGCTAATAACTATGGACCCGAAGGTCTGTGGTAAACTACTCACACATCATCGGAGAGGCTATGGTGTTGATGTAGAAGCCCTCCGTGATCAAATCCACCTCCGGCGGAGCGCTGGAAAAGGCCCCTAGATGGGATCTCACGGGTACAGAAGGTGGAAGCGGTGGAAAAAGTGTTTCGTGGCTCTCCCCGATGGTTCCAGGGTATAAGAGTATATATAGGCGAAAGAAGTAGGTCGGTGGAGCTGCGAGGGGCCCATGAGGGTGGGGGGCGTGCCTACCCCCTGGGCGTGCCCTCCTACCTCGTGGCCGCTTCGTGGCTTCCTTGACCTCCACTCCAAGTCTCCTGGATTGCGTTTGTTCCAAAAACGATCCTCGCATAGGTTTCATTCCGTTTGACATTCCTTTTCTGCGAAACATTGAAATAGAAAAAAAACAGCAATTTGCACTGGGCCTTCGGTTAATAGGTTAGTCCCAAAAATAATATAAAAAGGTATAATAAAGCCCATTAAACATCCAAAACAGATAATATAATAGCATGGAAAAATAAAAAATTATAGATACGTTGGAGACGTATCAATTACCGCACGAAAGCATTAGCACTTAGTGAATACATGAACTCCTAAACTACGGTCATCACGGGGAAGTGTCCCGGCTATTGTCACTCCGGGGTTGCCGGATCATAACACGTAGTAGGTGACTATAACTTGCAAGATAGGATCCAGAACACAATATATTCATGAAAACATAATAGGTTCAGATCTGAAATCATGCCACTTGGGCCCTAGTGACAAGCATTAGGCCTAGCAAGGCCATAGCAATATCAATCTTAGAACATAGTGGATACTAGGGATCAAACCCTAACAAAACTAACTCGATTACATGGTAAATCTCATCCAACCCATCACCGTCCAGCAAGCCTACGATGGGATTACTCACACACGACAGTGAGCATCACGAAATTGGTGATGGAGGATGGTTGATGATGACGATGGCAACGGATTACCCTCTCCGAAGCCCGAACGGACTCCAGATCTGCCCTCCCGAGGTAGAACAGGGCTTGGCGGCGGCTCTGTATCATAAAACGTGATGAATCCTTCTCTCCGATTTTTTCTCCCCGAACGTGAATATACGGAGTTGGAGTTGAGTCGGTGGAGGTCCAGGGGGCCCACAAGGACGGAGGGCGCGCCCCCACCCTTGTGGCCAGGGTGTGGGTCCCCTTCGGTTGATTCTTTCGCCAATATTTTTATATTTTCCAAAAATATTCTCCGTGGATTTTCAGGTCATTCCGAGAACTTTTATTTCTGCACAAAAATAACACCATGGCAATTGTGCTAAAAACATCATCAGTCCGGGTTAGTTCCATTCAAATCGTGCAAATTAGAGTCCAAAACAAGGGCAAAAGAATTTGGAAAAGCAGATACGATGGAGACGTATCAGGCAAGCCCACCAAAGTCCACACTTTGTTCTCATACATGGATCCTATCTCAGATTTCATGGCCTCAAGCCATCGTTCGGAATCTGGGCTCATCATAGCTTCTTCATAGTTCGTAGGTTCACCATGGTCTAGTAACATGACTTCATGGACATGATTACCATACCACTCTGGTGCGGAACGTGCTCTGTTCGACCTACGAGGTCCAGTAGTAACTTGATCTGAAGTTTCATGATCATCATCATTAGCTTCCTCTCTAGTTGGTGTAGGCATCACGGGAACAGATTTCTCTGATGTGCTACTTTCCAATTCGAGAGAAGGTACGATTACCTCATCAAGTTCTAGTTTCCTCCCACTCATTTCTTTCAATAGAAACTCCTTCTCTAGAAAGGTTCCATTCTTGGCAACAAAGATCTTGCCTTCGGATCTGTGGTAGAAGGTGTACCCAATTGTTTCCTTAGGGTATCCTATGAAGACGCACTTCTCCGATTTGGGTTCGAGCTTATCAGGGTGAAGCCTTTTGACATAAGTATCACAGCCCCAAACTTTAAGAAATGACAGCTTAGGTTTCTTGCCAAACCACAGTTTATATGGTGTCGTCTCAATGGATTTAGACGGTGCCCTATTTAACGTGAATGCAGCTGTCTCTAATGCATAACCCCAAACGGATAGTGGTAAATCGGTAAGAGACATCATAGAACACACCATATCTAATAAAGTACGGTTACTGAGGGAGTCCTGGATTAAGGGGTCCTCGGGTGTCCGGGCTGTGTATTATGGGCCGCACTGATGGGCCGTGAAGATACAAGGTAGAAGACTTTTCCCCTTGTCCAGATAGGACTCTCCTTTGCGTGGATGGCAAGATTGGCGTTCGGATGTATAGTTTCCTTCTTATGTAAACCGACTCTGTACAACCCTAGGCTCCTCCGGTGTCTATATAAACCAGAGGGTTTAGTCCGTAGAGTCTATCAGAATTCACATAGGCTAGACATCTAGGGTTTAGCCATTCGATCTCGAGGTAGATCAACTCTTGTAACCCTATACTCATCAAAGTCAATCAAGCAGGAAGTAGGATTTTACCTCCATTAAGAGGGCCTGAACCTGGGTAAACATCCTGTCCCCTTTGTCTGTTGTTACCTTCGATCCTCAGACGCACAGTTCGAGACCCCCTACCCGAGATCGGCCGGTTTTGACACCGACATTGGTGCTTTCATTGAGAGTTCCACTGTGTCGTCGGCAGAAGGTTCGATGGCTCGTTTGATCGTCAACAACGATGCTGTTTCCGGGGAAACTTTCCTCCCCAGTCAGATTCTTGTGTTTGGCGGCTTCGCTCTACGTGTCAATTCGGTTGGTCACCTTGAACAGATCGATAGCTACGCCCCTATTCATCGGATCAGATTCGGGAGCCTGAATTACGTCGCTGATATCCGAGGAGATTTGATCTTCGAGGGGTTCATGACCTCGACCACTGTTCCTCCTCTCCAAGAAGGAAACCCATGGGATCCATCATCAGGCACCACTCAAAGACCAACTATCACCCCTGCCTTGGCCATAGATCTAGCGCAGGCCACCCCATCCGAAGATGGGAGCTTAAAACCCACCGGACCCTCTCCTACCATGGAGCTCTTTGCCGAAGACCCAGAGGCAACTACGACTTTGGCGAGCCTAGAATCTAGTAGGACTCTCCTCGTCATCGGAGAGATGAACTCGCCTCTGGAGGCCAACTCCGAACTCTCTAGGACTGCGTCTAGTGAGTGATAACCAACAAGTATAGGGGATCCATTGTAGCCTCTTTCGATAAGTAAGAGTGTCGAACCCAACGAGGAGCTAAAGGTAGAAAAAATATTTCCTCAAGTTCTATCGACCACCGATTCAACTCTACGCACGTTTGACGTTCGCTTTACCTAGAACAAGTATAAAACTAGAAGTACTTTGTAGGTGTTGATGGATTGGTTTGCAAGAAAATAAAGAGCACGTAATAAAAACTAGGGGCTGTTGTAAGTAAAGAAGCAATAAAGTAAATATAGTGAGTGTGGAAAAGTGGTGGTAGGAGTTGCGAAATTGTCCCTAAGCAATTGACTACTTTACTAGACCGATAGCAAGTTTTATGTGGGAAAGGCCACTGCTAGCATGTCATCCCTGACTTGGAATTCCATGCACTTATGATTGGAACTATTAGCAAGCATCCGCAACTACTAACGTTCATTAAGGTAAAACCCAACCATAGCATTACGATATATTGGTCCCCCTTCAATCCTGTATGCATCAATTTCTATGCTAGGCTGAAGCTTCTGACACCCTTGCCCTCCAATACATAGTCCTATCAACATACAACAAACCCTATGGTGTGATCCACACGCGCGCTCATATGATGGGCACCAAAGGACAACAACATAACCACAAGCAAATTAAATCAATCATAGCAATTCATCAACCACCGATAGGACAACGAAAATCTACTCAGACATCATAGGATGGCAACACATCATTGGATAATAATATGAAGCATAAAGCACCATGTTCAAGTAGAGGGTACAGCGGGTTGCGGGAGAGTGGACTGCTGTAGATAGAGGGGGGAAGGTGATGGAGATGTTGGTGAAGATGGCGGAGGTGTTGGTGAAGATCGCGGTTATGATAATGGCCCCTGGTGGTGTTCGGCGCCACCGGAAGCGAGGGGGAGAGAGCGCCCCTCCTCCTTCTTCTTCCTTGACCTTCTCCCTAGATGGGAGAATGGTTTCCCCTCTGGTCCATGGTCTCCATGGCATGGGAGGGGCGAGAGCCCCTCCGAGATTGGATCTGTCTCTTTATCTCTCTCTGTTTCTGCGCTCTCTGATTCTGCCCTGGCACCGTTTCTTTTATATCCGGAGATCTGTAACTCCGATTGGGTGAATCTTTCGCCCAGATCTTTCTCATAAAATTAGCTTTCTTGCGGCAAAAGAAGAGCATCAACTGCCTTACGGGGTGCCCACGAGGGTCCAGGGCGCGCCTGCCCCCCTGGGGCGTGCCCCCTGCCTCGTGGCCCCCTCGGGCACCGTCTCACGTTGATTTTACTTCCCAAAAATCATATATATTCCAAAATAATTCTCCGACCGTTTTTATCCCGTTTGGACTCCGTTTGATATTGGGTTTCTGCGAAACATAAAACATGCAACAAACATGAACTGGCACTGGGCACTGGATCAATATGTTAGTCCCAAAAATAGTATAAAAAGTTGCCAAAAAGTATATGAAAGTTGCATAATATTGGCATGGAACAATCAAAAATTATAGATACGATGGAGACGTATCAGTGAGCACGGCCTGGCAGAATCTGCCATACCCAGCCCCGCAGGTCCTCGGTTCCCCGTCCGGGCTTCGCTCCTAAGCAAGGCCTTGGACTTGATGTGATCTCTCGCCATTACAGAAGTATCGCTTCCAAACCACGCCCATCCCAAACTAAGGGCCGAGCGCAGGGAATTTTGTGTCCCACCCACCACCCACTTGGTAGCCACTTTCGAAGACTTAACCGACATGCTCGACTACGCCTCCGAAGACATCAACGGCATGGACGACGATGCCAGAGACAAACCAGGCCAAGACCCGCCATTTACAGGACGTTGGACGGCCACCTCCACATATGATGTGTATATGGTGGATACACCCAAAAAGGATGACGACGACGGCAGGAAGGACCCGAGCGAGGACAAGCCTGTCGAGGGACCACCAAAATGTCGACGTCAGCAGCACCGCTCAAAATCACGTCGCGAAAAGGAAAGCAATACCTGCACCGGAGATAATAACACTCCAGACGATGCCAAAGATCCCGAAGACCCAGTCGAGCCTACGTCCGAGCAGGATGAATGGGAGGAGGAACATGTTAACCCCGACGAACCGGCCGGGAACAAGGATTCAGAGGATAGTAACTATCTACCAATCTCCGTGGAGGATGTCAGCCTTGTCAACGAATATTTCATCGTGCCAGAGGAACCCCTCGAGCAAGAACGCTTCAAGCGATAGCTAATCGCAACTACGAGGAGCCTAAAAAAGAAACATCAATAACTTCAGGCCGAACATGATACGCTCAATGACAGATGGACCCAGGTCCTAGCCGCCGAGGAATATGGCCTATAGCGCCCAACAAAGAGTTATCCGAAGCGTCGGCTACTGCCACAATTCGACGATGAAGCCCTTGAGCCCATACCGTCAAGATATGACCGCACCGATGAACCAGACCAACCACCACATGGGTGAGACAAGGCGGCTGCTTACACCGAACACCAACCCACACCACCTTGTCGTAGAAGCAAAGAGGTGGCAGCTCCAGGATACACCTATTACTTACGCCATGACCTGGACAATAGAGCCGGTCAGGCTAGATCAATCTAGGATCAAGGGGGCGTGCCCCAATGCAAGATAACGGCCATCAAGCTTGGCGCGATATGCATAACCTCACCCGGGCTGAAAACCGAACATGGATGTCCGATACAGAGGCACCACACACCCCTTATGCTTTACCGATGAGGTAATGCAGCACCAGTTTCCAGAAGGGTTTAAACCCGTAAACATTGAATCATACGATGGAACAACAGATCCCGTGGTATGGATTGAGGATTTTCTTCTCCATATTCACATGGCTCGCGGTGACGATCTCCACGCCATTAAATACCTCCCCCTAAAGCTGAAAGGACCAGCACAGCACTGGTTAAACAACCTCCCAGAGAACTCTATTGGTAGCTGGGAAGACTTGGAGGATGCCTTTCAAGACAACTTCCAAGGTACATATGTCCGGCCCCCAGATGCCGATGACCTTAGCCACATAGTCCAGCAACCTGGAGAGTCAGCCCCCAAACTCTGGACTGTTCTTAATTAAAAAGAACCAAATCGTCGACTGTCCGGACGCCGAAGCCCTCGCGGCTTTTAAACATAGTGTCCGCGATGAATGGTCGCCCGACACCTCGGTCAGGAAAAGCCGAAGTCTATGTCAGCTCTTACTGCACTCATGACCCGCTTCTGCGTGGGAGAGGACAGCTGGTTGGCTCGTAGAAGCAACAGTACCAGCGACCCTGGCACCTTAGAAGCCAGGGATGGCAATGGAAGGCCACAACGCAACAAACATTAGCGTCGAAACAACAATGAAGAAAGTGAAGACACATCGGTTAACGCCGGATTCAGTGGCTCTAAATCTGGTCAGCAGAAGAAGCCATTCAAAGGAAATAAAGATGGTCCATCTAATTTGGACAAAATACTCGGTCGGCCTTGACAGATTCATGGCACCCCTGACAAGCCTACCAATCATTCCAACAGAAACTGTTGGGTCTTCAAACAGGCCGGTAAGTTAAATACCAAACATAAGGGGAAAGGGCCGCAAAGCGAGGACGATGAGGAGCCCCGCCCACCGAACACAGGGGGACAAAAGAAATTTCCCCCTGAGGTGAAAACAGTGAACATGATCTATGTCACACATATCCCCAAGAGGGAACGCAAACACACACTAAGGGACGTCTACACCGTAGAGCCTGTCGCCCCTAAATTCAACCCGTGGTCGGCTTGCCCGATCACTTTCGATCGCAGGGACCACCCGAACAGTATCCGTCATGGAGGTTCGGCAGCCCTGGTCCTCGATCCAATCATTGACGGATACCATCTCACTCGAGTCCTTATGGATGGCGGCATCATTCTTAACCTGATCTATCAAGACACTGTCTGTAAAATGGGTATTGACCCGTCAAGAATCAAGCCTAGTAACACCACCTTTAAAGGAGTAAACCCCGGTGTCGAGGCCCGCTACACGGGTTCATTAACATTGGTAGTAGTCTTCGGCTCACCAGATAACTTTCGAAGCGAAGACTTGATCTTTGACATTGTCCCCTTCCGCAGTGGTTATCCCGCACTGCTCGGACGAACCGCCTTCGCCCGCTTCAATGCAGTCCCACATTATGCTTACTTAAAGCTCAAAATGCATGGGCCGCGTGGCATTATCACAGTCAATGGAAACATGGAGTGCTCCCTCCGTACTGAGGAGCATACTGTGGCCCTTGCGGCTGAAGTGCAGAGCGGCCTCATCAAGCCGAACTCCTAATCGGCCATCAAGCTCCCGCACACTCGTAAACGAGTCCGGCCTACTCTGCATAATGAGAGCTCGATGAATCCAGAGCAAGACTAGCAGTTCCGCCTCCGTCAATCGCCTCGTCTAACCGCGGCATATGCACCGCGTGTGCCTAACTACGCACTCAAAATACCTTGGGCGACGACAGAGGCACACTGCGGACGAGGTTCATGATGTGGCTCAACCCTATTCGGACCTTAACCATCTTCCCTTTCTTTTTTCTCTCATATTACAGGTTCTTTAAAACCTAACTCACTTTACGGTTGTACAAGGGCCCTGTCCTAGGCCTCTTTTATATGCACGATCGGCGATTGATCCTCTCAAAGGATCCTCCACCAAGGTGAAAAGCGGCGCAGACGTGCGACAGGGTGTCCAAAGGATCTTCAAGACTACCTTTTCCTTTTTAGGACCTGTATACAGCTTTCCCTTGTTTACAAATTGTTGGCATGTAAAATAGCCTTGAGGCTTATGGCATTATCTGTAAGAGCACGTTTTGACGTATCAATCGGATAATAATGGAAACAGTTTTTTACCAAGTCCTGCTCGGTAACGGTTTATCTCATAATCTGTGTTCCCTCTTCACGTCAGAGTGACATATACACTTTGGTACGGCTTAAAATGCCAGGGGCTCTATTCGACCCCATATATTTTCAAAAAAAAGTCCGAACACTTCTAGAGTACACTTCGGCGTCCCGAACATTGCATTATATACATCAGCTCCGAATCATGTGTTTGGTCAATAGTTGGGTTGCCCGGCTCCTATGATTACTACCTTACTTTCCGCTTGTTCGGCTAGGGTAGTAAAGGGAGAACTACTGCGATTGTGTTTCTGGTTCGCCTGGTCAAACACCTCAGTAGAGAAAGCCAAAAACTGATTGCCATGATAAGGCGAGAGCTGGTCGGCGGTTCGGCGACCTGCTATAAATCTCTTGCGATTTCTTCCCTATTATACGAAGGACTACCCTTTGTCCGGTCATGCATCTAAGGCATCCTAGTTCTGATAGCCGTATATGCACTAGGGTCTAGTATTTAGTCCCACTGTCAAACTCCTATGGCTAAGTGAAAGTGATAAAGCCGCATAGTCTGATTGCCTGGTTCGCTACGCAGACACCTCCTTTACGGACCAAGACGTTGGGTCAAGCGTGATCGTGCGTTCTCTCGAACACCCGTAGCATCTACGTGGGGGCTGAAGCCGACGACTGGCAAACTTTTAGAATAATAAAATACGGCCGCACAGGAGGAAAGTCATTTCAGATAAAAGTATACACATATTCAGGCCCTGGTTATAACACAAGGTCTGGATAAATATATTACATTTACTCAAAGAAGATATCCTTTGAGCACTGGCCCTCTACTATTTGGGCACTCTCCAGGATGTCGTCAAAATACCGCTCCAGCTTGTGGTGGTCCTTGCCTTCGGGTGGGCCCTCAGTCGCCACGACGGTGGCCTTCATCTTCGCCCAGTGCATCTTGACGTGGGCAAAGGACATCCGCGCACCCTCTATGCACACCGAGCGCTTTACAGCCTCAAGTCAGGGCAGTGCGTCGGTGAGTCGCTTCACCAGGCCGAAGTAGCTGCTAGGAATGGGTTCGGTTGGCCACAGCCGGACCATGACGTCCTTCATGGCCAAACCGGACATCCTATGCAACTCCGCTAGTTGCATCATCTGGTTGTTCAATAGCGCCGGACGCTTCGGCGCTAGGAACTGTGACCAGAAGAGCTTCCCCGCTGTGTGCCCTTCCTGGGCCTGTAAGAATTGCGCGGCATCGGCAGCACTCTTCGGAAGATCCGCAAAGGCGTCTGGAGAACTCCACACCCGAGTGAGCAAGGCATATCTTTGACTGCCAAAAATACTCTACAAAAGAAAGGGCTTACCAGCCGCTATCTGTTCGGCATGCCGGATCTCCTCACGAGCCGCCCGGGACTCGTTCCGCGCTTCTTTAACCTCCTGAAGGGCCATGGCGAGCTCGGTCGCTTGGGCCGTATTCTTGTCCTCCAAGGCCACATACTTGCCGGTGGCGTCCTTGAGCTCTTGCTCCACCTCGGTCACCCTCTCCTCATACTAGCGGCGGGTGACTTGTTCGGCCTTTAAATCCGCGGCCACTTTGTCAGCGGCCGCTTTGCTCGCCTTTGCCTGCTCCTTGGCTTTTGCAAGGGCGCTATTGAGGGTCTCGACCTCGGCCGCGCTACCTGCCATCATATTCATTGCAGCGCATGAGCTTAACTCTCAATTTACATATCACTTCAGACATGCAAGAGCTCTCTTCAACATACCTTGTGCCTAATCGAACTGATTGTTAATGCGGTCGATATCATCATCAGCCAGCTTTAGCTTCCGCTTGAGTTCGGAAACTTCAGCTGTCTGGGCGGTTGCCACCAATAGGGAAGCCTGTTACAAAATAGAAAAGTCCATCACCTCTCCAGAATACTATGTGATCCTTTGTTCGGCTTTTTTCAAAACTGAACATAGTCTCAGGGGCTACTATCTATATCCAGGCATATTTTTCTTCATATGAAAAGCGGCTAAGAATATTACGTCGCATAACTCGAAGCTTGTTAGCAGGCTGGTGAAGGCTTCGTTCAGCCCGCTCTTGGTGGACTGAACCTTCTCAACCACCACACCCATCAGGGTGCGGTGCTCCTCCATAATGGAAGCACGTCGCAGTGCCTCCACCAGAGTGTTCGGCGCCTCCAGATTAGTGGAGGTCGCCGCCGGAGTCGGCGCTCCCCCTCCTTCAAAGGGGGTTGCTTGCTTGATTCCGGAGCCACATGGGTCTCCGGAATAGTGTTTGGCTGGGGGCCGGACTGGTCAAGGCCCCCACCATCGGTCTCCATGGGGGTCGCACCCCCCATGTTCTCGGCAGCCGAGGCCTCACCCTCAGGCGCCGTATTGGCAGCCTTCCGCACCTCTCTGCGGCCCGGAGATGCCCTTCGGGACAACACTTCAGTGTCATTCGTGATGGCTGGCGGAGAGGCTTGCGGAGGCGTCTCGCTCTCCACCATCTCCGGCGCCAAAGAGTTCCCCTCAGATGACTATGGTTGGGGGAGGTCGCGGGCCGGACTGAAACACACAACATGATATGTTATATTACAATCATAAAAGGCTAGATATCTGTAAAGTATCCTTTGGCACTTACGATGTGGCCAGGGGCTTTTCCCTGGGGCGCCTCTTGGGCGTGTGTTCGGCATCCGTGTCCGAACCATTCGAGAGGGTTTTCTTCTCCCTCTTGGACACCCCTCCTCTGGATCTACGGAGGCCGCCCTCTTATTTTTCCTCCCCTTGAGGGGAGAGTCACTTTACGCCTCCTCCTCCTCTTCATCTTCATCTCCCTCGTGGGAGGAGGGGACTTCGGTTTCTTCGGACACTGCGTCCAAAGTACCTTTACGGCGGAGGCCGCCCTTGGCCTCCTTGCTCTTCTTCTTGGCCTTCTTCTCCGGCGCTTGATAGGGCACTGGAACCAGCATCTTGGAGAGCGGGGGCGTGGCCGGGTCCTCGGGAGGCGGTGCCGGACTCTTGATCCGCTCCACCTTTGCTGTCCAGCCCTATGAGAGGGACGGATAACTCATTATGCCTAAAGGATTTATGGATCAAGGCATATGTTCAGGTAAAATACTTACCGGAGTGGCCGGATTCGCGCTGTCGAGGCCGATGTCTTCGGTCTTCTTTGGCCACGTCTTCTGGGCCTTAAAGAGCATCTTCCAGATCTCTTCGTACGTTGTGCCGAAGAAGCGCTGCAAGGTCCGAGGACCTTCCGGATTGAATTCCCACATATGCAGAGTTTGGTGTTGTCAGGGGAGGATCCGGTGGAAGAGCATCACCTGAATCACGTCAGTGAGACTGGTGTTCTTGCTTATCATGTTCTTGATGCGCTTTTGCAGCGTCATCACTTCCGCTGTCCACCCCCAGTCTAGATCCTTGTTTGTCCATGACGCGAGCCGCATTGGGGGTCCGAATCTAAACTCAGGAGTGGCCGCCCATCTGCCGCCGCGAGGTTCGGTGATGTAGAACCACTCCTGTTGCCACACCTTTACGGTCTCCACGAAGGCCCCTTTTGGCCAAGTGGTGTTGGGGAGCTTGCTCACCATGGCGCCGCCGCAGTCCGCATGCTGCCCGTCGACCACCTTCGGCTTCACATTGAAGACTTTTAGCCAGAGGCCGAAGTGTGGGGGCATGCGGAGTAGCGCTTCGCACACGACGATGAACGCCGAGATGTAGAGGAAAGAATTTGGGGCTAGATCATGGAAATCTAGCCCGTAATAGAACATGAGGCCGCGGACAAAGGGGTGGAGGGGAAAGCCTAGTCCGCGGAGGAAGTGAGGGATGAACACAACCCTCTCACTGGGCTCCGGGGTGGGGATGACTTGCTCTTTGGCAGGGACCTGTGGGTAATGTCCGCGGACAGGTATCCCGCCTCCCGGAGATCCTTCACGTCCTTCTCCATGACGAAGGAGGCCTCACACCTACCCTTTGAGCCAAATCCAGACATGGCCAGAGAGATTGGCGGCGGTTGGAAGGGTCGAAGCTTGGGCGCTAGAGCTTGAGATGGGGAAGGCAGGAGAAGGAAGAAGGTGTGGGGATGAAAGAAGGAATCTTTATCCACTTATATAGGCCATGAATATCAAGCGCCCCCCTCAAGCCTTAAAACACACATGTTCCCAAGGGGTCGTGTGAATGGCATGGTTGGATTACCCAAACCCGTATTGATGAAGATCCCGCAATAAGCGGACACGATATCTTTGTTGACAAGACGTGTCAATAGAGGACGCGCCTCGAAACGCGAAGTGGGAGGCAAAAAACGGTTCGAAATGATAAAGAGGCCAAACGTGGCGTTTCACCGAAAAAGTTATCAGTTGACAGACCTTATTTTGATTAAGTATTTTTGCCTTTGTGGTTGAGGGTTGTGTGATTATTATACGAAGCTGGATATACACTGGTACGCGTCGGTGCTATACAAACGGTTTTTAACCCCTTTCCGCGACGGCATTTGGAACTGTCGCCAAGTGAGTGTGGGTGATGGGGGGTCCTTTCCACACGACCCAGAAACCGTCGGGATAGGCCCTCCTGGGACACCAAATGAGCTCGTGTGCGATCGGGCGAGGCATCGAAACCCAATCATTTCCCTAGGTATGTACATCCCACACAGTAAATCCCAGAAAATCATTTCCGTAGGTATGTACATCCCACATGGTGAATCTCAGAAAATCATTTCCGTAGGTATGTACATCCCACACGGTGAATCCTAGAAAAACATTTCCGTAGGTATGTATATCACACACATTTCTTTGTGTCGAAACGTTTGTGCAAGGTGGCCTAATGCAAACAGTTCGTTGCCGGAAGTCGTGTGTGATGGTTAGTTGATCGAACACGCCTACTTACTAGAAACCATGCGGGTTGTTTGAGTTCATCACCCACGGTGCTGTCTGAGTAACCGTCTGCAATAGAAAACCCCAATAAGCAGGGTAATTAGCCTATTATTGAAAATCCATGTACTAATCAAACTGATATTTCTTATAAAACACGCTAGATATTTCATATCCGTATAAACCATGATTTCATAATCGAATTACATCAGATAGCTTCGACACCCAGTTACACCATTACACAACAACACCAAGTTTCACATGCAGCATCGAAAACCTTTGGAAAGGAGCATCATACGCTGTAAATAGACAGATGAATCTCATCTAGGAAACTGCAGAAGCGGAAGGCAAATATTGAGCCTTCAGTGATGTTGAATGTCCTTGCAACTTTAGGCCAGTGGCTATGGATAATTTCCCGCCCAACCTTCGTCCTCTTCAGCAAGACTTCAGTATTGTACCGTGGGTGTTGAATGAATACCTTCCTCGCCTCTTGACCATGCAGGTGGTTTCAGAGGTAATCATCAGTGAACTGCTTTGAAAAGTACTGAAAACAAAGCTATGCATAAATCGCTATTGTAAATTTTGAAATGGCGCAAGGGGTAAAAACAAGGTAAAAGAGTTGGTATCATCCTATAGTTGACTGATGTCTTCTTCATTGTGCAAACAAAGATCTTGCTGTTATTGGTCACAAGTTTCTTCATCCTAACAATCTTTCTGAGTTTCTTGACTTGACTGATATTCATGGACATCTCATTTCCCCATATGCAAAATGGGTCGAACAGTGGGTCTAAGCCTCTGACAGCAGGACCTACATGCGCAAGACCAAATTGTAAGAAACCTAAATATTAGAATGATTTACGCAACTGCACAATAATGTGCTGTTAGCCAAAGGACCCTGCTTGAACAAACCTTGATGGTAAACCGCAGTGTCTCCCATTGTTTCCCTACAACACACATAAGGAAGATCTTGATCAGGTTAATTGAGAGTTGCCATACTATCAGTAGAATATGTATTGAGTACAGCCAAATTCGATTGGTGTCACATGCATAACAATACAAAATTGAACCCACAGCAAACGAAAATCAAATTGCTGAACTGAACCAAACAGTTAAATGGACAGCAGACCAAATGAACCAAAATAGTTAACTGGGCACGACATTGCAGAATAGAAACATGTACTAGAAGATAAGATAGTTAACAAAACAAAGAATGCTTGAGAACAGTACTACGAAATGTAGCAATTGTTGGACCAAAGTGTTAACTGGACATTACATTTTAGAGGACAAAACTATTAACTGAACATCAGATTGCATATTAACATTACAAAGGACAAATCACTATAAGGCACTGGCGGTGGCCTCGAGAAAATAACATGAACTGTATTTTAAAGTAGACAACCGCGTGGAGGTGTCGACGGTGGCCTCGAAGACGAGGTGCTCCTCCAAGATCTGGCGGTCGACACGCATGGCAGCCATAGCGACCTCGTGCGCACGTGCGGCCGCATGCTACTAAGCTCCACGTTATACTGCGTGCAAAATGGCTGTGTGCTGCACTTAATTGGAGGAGGGGGCAGTGATTTCGGTGGAAGGTGTCACGCCGTTGGTCGGGGCATGTGGGACGGGAAAGGAGGAGGATGGTGTGGGTGGGGTGTGTATTACTTGACCATATCGACGAGGCCGCGCAGCAAGAAGAAGGGTCAGCGGCGAGGAGGCCGCGCAGCAAGAAGAAGGGCCGCCGGCGAGGAGGCGGCGCTGCAAGAAGAATGGTCGCCGGCGAGGAGGCGGCGCTGCAAGAAGAAGGGTAGCCGATGAGGAGGCGGCGCTGCAAGAAGAAGGGTCGTCAGCGAGGAGGCTGAGCTGCCAGTAAGCAGCATTGAAGGTTATAACTTGGAAAGCAATTAGGAACAGTGGAAATGTGGCTTTTGGTAGGAGGGAGGGGGCGGGGAGATAGATATTTCTGCGGTGGCAAAAAAAAATTCGCTCAGTGCCGCGAGAAACTAGCGCGCAAGTGTGGTTCAAGCGTGGGCGGTGGACTGTAGACGACGAAGCTTCCTGCGCAAGCTAGACAAGACGGTGCGCCAAGATATTTTATATTGCATCCCACACGATTCTTCCTAGTAAACTGTTTGTGGTATACCTGATTTTTTCATTATGTTTTGAAAGACAAAATGGTGTTACGGAGGGAAAGGATGGTGTTTGACTTGCTAGAACATTTACGTACAGTGAACATGCAACTAGTACATGAGTGTCGTGTTTAAATTTGGAATTATTCCGAGTTCGTTTCGCATTTTTATGCATTAATTGAGTTTTTGGGCATTTAATGTGCATAATTCAAATTTGAACTAGAAGCACATGCTCCAATGCACGAAAGTTTGTTGAAAAATCACATGTGTGTCTTTGGGTGAATTTATAGGTCCCATGCAAGAAATGGGAATGAAATTCAAACATCTGGGCGTCGTGGCTCGGCCAGAAATATTGAGAAACTTGCTTTTTTTAATTCCTGTAAATCCAAAACACGCCTGAAAATCATGAAACTTGGCATGGTATCATGACATGGCACCAACATGCTGCGGTAATTTTTTTGGCCAAATTGGGACAAGCTTTGGTGTAAGCTTCTTGCAAACCGGAGCTTCCCTCAAGAACGCTCATGGTTCCGAGAGGGAACGTGTCACCTCCGTGTGCGAAACGACATATGTACACACCCTTCTCCCACCTTAATTTTTGTACACTGGCAGATTAGACCAAATAGAAGTATCATGCTAAATTTTGAAATTATTCCGGGTTCGTTTGACCATTTTTATACATTAATTGAGTTTCTGGGCATTTAATGTGCATAATTCAAATTTGAACTGCAAGCACATGCTCCAGTGCACCAAAGTTTGTCGAAAAATCACATTTGTGTCTTTGGGTGAATTTATAGGTCCCATGCAAGAAATTGGAATGAAATTCAAACATCTCGGCGTCGTGGCTCGGCCGGAAAGATTGAGAAACTTGGTTTTTTTATTCCTGTAAATCCAAAACACGCCTGAAAATCATGAAACTTGGCATGGTGTCATGACATGGCACCAACATGCTGCGGTAATTTTTTTTGGCCAAATTGGGACAAGCTTTGGTGTAAGCTTCTTGCAAACCAGAGCTTCCCTCAAGAAGGCTCGTGGTTCCAAGAGGGAACGTGTCACCTCTGTGTGCGAAACGACATACGTACACTGCCTTCTCCCACCTTAATTTGTGTACACTGGCAGATTAGACAAAATAAAAGTATAGTACTAAATTTTGGAATTATTCGGGTTCGTTTGGCCTTTTTTATACATTAATTGAGTTTCTGCGCATTTAATGTGCATAATTCAAATTTGAACTACAAGCACATGCTCCAGTGCACCAAAGTTGGTTGAAAATTCACATGTGTGTCCTTGGGTGAATTTATAGGTCCCATGCAAGAAATGGGAATGAAATTCAAACATCTGGGCGTCGTGGCTCAACCGGAAAGATTGAGAAACTTGGTTTTTTAATTCCCGTAAATCCAAAACATGCCTGAAAATCATGAAACTTGGCATGGTGTCATGACATGGCACCAACATGTTGCGGTAATTTTTTTGGCCGAATTGGGACAAGCTTTGGTGTAAGCTTCTTGCAAACCGGAGCTTCCCTCAAGAAGGCTCATGGTTTCGAGAGGGAACGTCTAACCTCCGTGTGCGAAACGAGATACGTACACTGCCTTCTCCCGCCTTAAATTTTTTACACAGGCAGATTAGACCAAATAGAAGTATTGTGCTAAATTTTGGATTTATTCCGGGTTCGTTTGGCCTTTTTTATACATTAATTGAGTTTCTGCGCATTTAATGTGCATAATTCAAATTTGAACTACAAGCACAGGCTCTAATGCACCAAAGTTGTTTGAAAAATCACATGTGTATCCTTGGGTGAATTGAAACATCTGGGCGTCGTGGCTCAGCTGGAAAGATTGAGAAACTTGGTTTTTTAATTCCTGAAAATTCAAAACACGCTTGAAAATCATGAAACTTGGCATGGTGTCATGACATGGCACCAATATGATGTGGTAATTTCTCTGTCCGATTTGTGAAGGAGCACACATTAACAATCAACAAAGTCATTTTGGAACAAGTGCTGTCACGTTACAAATCGGAAACACAAGTATTATTGAAACTGTGGCCGTTCTACTTACCAATTACGTGCTGCCACGCATCCCCTTTTTTTATTGGCTGGGAGGTGCCGTGTGGGGTAGCTATTTGAGTACGGGAGGCATGCGATCAGACCCCTGCGCGTGCTCATCGGGAGGAGAGCCCTTTGACCGCTACCCGTCGCGCACCTCCCTCCCAACGTCTCCATTAATGGCGCCCGAGCCCCTGTTCTATGGCGTGGCTATATGTCTCACTGGAATGAGATTTAAGAGAGAAAATGAAAATCTGAAAAGAAAGTTTTGCACGGATCTTGATGTAAGATCTCACGGACCTATATAGCATCGACTGTGACTTATAGCAAGCATGATGAATATAAGGGATGATAGTGGATAATAATTGTCTTACATATTTAGGAACATAATTAAAAAAAGCCACATGCGGCAACACCCGAAATACACAAGGGCAAAAGAAGGAAGACAACGATTTGGCTCGCTGATCTCTACGTTGTTGCAGGCCACGGGAACTAGTCTCCGCGGCGAGCGGCGATGAGCTCTTTCTTGTCCTCAAGATGCTGCTTGAGAGCAACCACGGATTCCTCCACCAGCCTTCTGCGTTTGATGTGCAGCATGGCATTCTCGTCCATAAGTTTCTCGACGATGACGCTGGTCCTCTTCAACAAGGCAGTGGTCTCCTCCTGCTGCTCCGCACTTCCGACGATCTTCGCCCTCAGCTGGTCGCGCTCGGCCCGGAGCTTCGCATTGCTCTCAGTTAGTTGCCGGATGACGCCATTAGCCTGTTCAAACGAGGCTTTCATGTCTTCCCGCAACCTCGCCTAGCCGGAGATCTGATCCATCTGGCTAAGGACGATGGCATGCATGCGCCTGTAACAGTCCTCGCTTGCCCGCGAGACATTTTCCAAGGCCGCCGCGGTGCGGGAGGACATCTCTGCTGCATTTGCGGCGCGGCGGGACATCTCTTCTGTTTCCGCGGTGCGGCCGGACCAGTTTACTGCATCGACGGCATGGCGGGACCTCCGTGCTGCTCCAGCGGCGCGGCGGGACCTCTCTCCTGCTACGGCCGTGCGGCGGGACATGTCGGCTGCTTTCGCGGCGAGTCGGGACATCTCTCGCGCTTCCGCTTCCATGCTCGCCTCTCCCTGGTGGCAATCTCTCGACCCAGAACTCACACTGGCCATGGCACACGCAAGGGAATGATGATGAATGACTTGTTTGTTTTTGTGGATGAGGAGTTGAGGAGGAATGTGCAGTCATCTTGGAGTACACTACTAGGAAAAGGGCTATAGCTGATATGGACATTAATGGCGCACCATGTATGTGGTGCGCCACTACTATATAGCAGTGGCGCACCAGATACAGGTGCGCCATTATTGACATATTACTAATGGCGCACCTGGTGTGTGGTGCGCCATTAGTAGTTTTAAAAAAATTGTTAGCAATGGCGCACCAGGGGATAGTGCTCCATTACTAGTTTACATAGTAATGGCGCACCACACCCACCGTGCGCCATTAGTAGTTTTGAAAAAAAAATTGTTAGTAGTGGCGCACCAGTGGACAGTGCGCCATTACTAGTTTTAACTAGTAATGGCGCACTATCCCATGGTGCGCCACTACTAACAATTTTTTTTTTTTCGAAAACTACTAATGGCGCACCACACACCAGGTGCGCCATTAGTAACCCTGGTGCTAAATGCACCCCCCTGGACCGCCTTTTCAGTTAAAAAAAATAAAGAAAATGATGGAAATGTCAAAAAAATAAAAGAAAATAAGTTTCCCATGTGATATGTGGTCTAGTTGTTGGGAAAATTTACAAATATGAATTTCGACTACATTTGCAAAATCTCTCTGGAATTTAGTAAAATGGGCATAACTTTTGCATACGAACTCGGATTAAAAAGTTTTTTATATGAAAAATCATCTACTCGAAAAGTTACATACGAATTTGCTAGGTGCTACTACGAGAATTTACTCGAAAAATCATCTACCCCGTTCAACATGGTCAAAATCCCCAAAAACCTAACAGAACAAAAGATACGGGGCTTTTAAGATCTAGAGGGGGGAAAATAAAAAAAATCAAACTTACTAGTGGCGCACTATTTGCTAGGTGCGCCACTAGTAACAGAAAAAAAATTGGTTTCAAAAAAAAATTCGAGTTTGGAATTTTTTTTCAAAATATGATACGTAATATGACCGGGAAGTTTGAAATATTTTTTCAAAATTTCATCACACTCATGAACATGAACAAAGTCCTAGACATCAACAAGGTTTAATAGGATTGATATGATAGATATATCAACAAGTGCCTGTGAAGTGAGCTGGTGCTGGGGTTGGATAGAACTGCGAAGTTAAGCGTGCTCGGGCTGGAGTAGTGTGAGGATGGGTGACCTTCCGGGAAGTTTGACCATGGAGTGCGATTTGACTTGAGATTAAGCTATTGACCTAAGATTAAGCCATAGTGACCTGAGGTACCAGAGGTGCGCCATTACTATTTTGTTACTAATGGCGTGATAATAGTGGCGCACCTGTAGTGCGCCATTAATGGCAAAAACAGGTGCACCACTAATTAGCCTTTTCCTAGTAGTGGTAGTAGTATTTATAACCGAGCACTAATACGCTCCTAAATGGGAAACCGTTTAGGTTTTGATCGGTGTGAACAGACTTGCAATTTGGAATGTGACGGGACGCAGGCTCAAAATTTATTGACGGTTCTATAATTTCTAAGTGCGGCACTATTCCCGGACGACGTAACGTGGGTACGCTTTCTCGGCCGCGTACATGGCGTTTCTGTTATGTTGCCTAATCGCAAACAGTTAATCCTTATGAAGCGTATGCCCTCAATCGCACATTGTCAAAAAAGTAATGCGGTAGACCTTCTTTAACATGTGTTAAAAAACAAAAAAATTCAAAACAATGACCTTGAGGTTAATTCCACTAACGGGATGTGTCATAAATGTCCTTAATGGACATTTAAGATACATCCCATCAGTGGGATTAACATCAAGACAGCTTCCCATCCGGTCACCCATCTCATGCCTACTCCAGCCTGAGCACAGTTAACTTGAGTGTTCTCTTAGATGAGCTACTGGTGGAACAACTGGTCCTTGCTGATATAGGATGCCCTCTTCCATCCTAATGGCGTACCCGTATGACCGCCCGTCGCCCAATGGCCAATAGATGTTGTGTAGACAGATCATATCACATACGTCTTATTAGAAGCAATCGTCTGTGTTATTATCGGACTTCGCAGACATTTCTGATTACAGACCTATTTGCCGCGTATCACACACATCTTGATATATTGAACCATTTCTGTTCTCTTGTCTCAACGCAAACAGTTCATCCGAGTGAACTGCATGCCGTATATCACACACACCTTGATCTGGCTGACCGTTTCTTTTGTGTTGCCTAATCACAAACAGTTCATCCGAGTGAACCGTAAGCCGTATATCGCACACGCCTTCATCTGGCTGCCTGTTTCAATTGAACTAAACCGTATGCCCAGCATCGCACACGCAACTATAATCTGAACCGTGTTTGATGCATCCTCCATCGCAAATGTTTTGCACCTTTTTTGATGGTTTTTTACACCACCGTTTGCGATTATGGCATCGCACACAGTTTCGTACAACTGTCTCTGATTGTAGTGTCATGTTAGCAGCAATCTGCAGTAGTGATAGTTCTTTTATTCAAGAAGATTGCTTTGAAGTATTCGGAGGAGGAACCCACCTTGCAATCCCGAAGACAATCTGCGCGCCGAACACATCATCATTGAAGACTAGTTCAGGGGCTACAGAGGGAGTCCTGGATTAAGGGGTCCTCGGGTGTCCGGGCTGTGTATTATGGGCCAGACTGATGGGCTGTAAAGATACAAGGTAGAAGACCTTTCCCCGTGTCCAGATAGGACTCTCCCTTGCGTGGATGGAAAGATTGGCGTTCGGATGTATAGTTTCCTTCTTCTGTAAACCGACTATGTACAACCCTAGGATCCTCCGGTGTCTATATAAACCGGAGGGTTAGTCCGTAGAGGCTATCAGAATTCACATCGGCTAGACATCTAAGGTTTAGCCATTACGATCTCGAGGTAGACCGACTCTTGTAGGATATTACCTCCATTAAGAGGGCCCGAACCTGGGTAAACATCGTGTCCCCTTTGTCTCCTGTTACCTTCGATCCTCAGACGCACAATTCGGGACCCCCTACCCGAGATCGGCAGGTTTTGACACCGACAGTTACAACGTTCGGACACACCATTACACTATGGTGTTCCAGGTGGTGTGAGTTGTGAAACATTCCACATAGTTTTAAACGAAGGCAAAACTCATAACTCAAATATTCGCCTCCGCGATCAGATCATAGAAACTTTATTTTCTTGTTACGATGATTCTCCACTTCACTCTGAAATTCTTTTGAACTTTTCACATGTTTCAGGCTTGTGTTTCATTAAGTAGATATACCCATATATGCTTAAATCATCTGTGAAGGTCAGAAAATAACGATACCCGCTGCGTGCCTCAACACTCATCGGACCGCATATATCGGTATGTATTATTTCCAATAAGTCATTGGCTCGCTCCATTGTTCCGGAGAACAGAGTTTTAGTCATCTTGCACATGAGGCATGGTTCACAAGTATCAAATGATTAATAACCAAGTGATTCCAAAAGCCCATCTGCATGGAGTTTCTTCATGCGCTTTACACAAATATGACCTAAACGGCAGTGCCACAAATATGTTGCACTATCATTATCAACTTTGCATCTTTTGGCATCAATATTATGAATATGTGTATCACCACAATCGAGATTCAACAGAAATAGACCACTCTTCAAGGGTGCATGACCATAAAAGATATTACTCATATAAATAGAACAACCATTATTCTCTGATTGAAATGAATAACCGTCTCGCACTAAAAAAGATCCAGATATAATGTTCATGCTGAACACTAGCACCAAATAACAATTATTCAGGTCTAAAACTAATCCCGAAGGTAGATGTAGAGGTAGCATGCTGACGGCGATCACATCGACCTTGGAACCATTCCCGATGCGCATCGTCACCTCATCCTTAGCCAATCTTCATTTAATCCGTAGCTCCTGTTTCAAGTTACAAATATGAGCAACCAAACTAGTATCAAGTACCCAGGCGCTACTACGAGAATTAGTAAGGTACACATCGATAAGATGTATATAAAATATACCTTTGTTCACTTTGACATCCTTATCCGCCAAATACTTGGGGCAGTTCCGCTTCCAGTGACCAGTCACTTTGCAGTAGAAGCACTTAGTTTCAAGCTTGGTTCCAGCTTTTAGTTTCTTTCTGGGAGTGGCAACTTGCTTGCCATTCTTCTTGAAGTTCCCTTTCTTTCCCTTGCCCTTTTTCTTGAAACTAGTGGTCTTGTTAACCATCAACACTTGATGCTCCTTCTTGATTTCTAACTCCGCAGCCTTAAGCATTGCGAAGAGCTCTGGAATTGTTTTGTTCATCCCTTGCATATTATAGTTCATCACGAAGCCTTTGTAGCTTGGTGGCAGTGATTGAAGAACTCTGTCAATAACACAATCAACTGGAAGATCAACTCCCAGCTGAGTCAAGTGATTGTAATACCCAGACATTTTGAGTATGTGTTCGCTAACAGAACTGTTCTCCTCCACCTTGCAGCTATAGAACTTGTTGGAGACTTCATATCTCTCAACCCGGGCATTTTCTTGAAATATTAACTTCAACTCCTGGAACATCTCATTTGCTCCATGACGTTCATAACGTCTTTGATGTCCTGGTTCTAAGCCGTAAAGCATGGCACACTGAACTATCGAGTAGTCATCAGATCGAGCTTGCCACACATTCAAAACATCAGCATTTTCTCCTGCAGCAGGCCTCTGACCCAGCAGTGCATCAGGGACATAATTCTTCTGTGCAGCAATGAGTATAATCCTGAAGTTACGGACCCATTCCGTGTAGTTTCTACCATCATCTTTCAACTTATCTTTCTCTAGGAACGTGATACGTCATCAACGAATCTATAATTTTTTAATGTTCCATGCTATTATATTATCTGTTTTGGATGTTTTATATGCATTAATATGCTATTTATATTATTTTTGGGACTAACCTATTAACCTAGAGCCCAGTGCCAATTTCTGTTTTTCCTTGTTTTTTAGCTTCGTAGAAAAGGAATACCAAACGGATTCCAAACAGAATAAAACCTTCGCGGTGATCTTTCTTGGACCAGAAGACACCCCGGAGACTTGGAGATCAAGTCAGAAGAGACGCGAGGTGGCGGCAAGGGGGGAGGGCGCGCCCTAGGGGGTGCGCCCCCTGCCTTGCCGCCTCCTCGGGACTGCTCTGACCTAACCCTTGGCCCTATATATTCACATATATATTCCCAAACAACCAGAAGCATCCACCAAAATACTTTTGCACCGCCGCAACCTTCTATTCCCGTGAGATCCCATCTTGGGGCCTTTTCCGGCATCCTGTCGGAGGGGGATTCGATCACGGAGGGCTTCTACATCAACTCTATGGCCCTTCCGATGAAGCGTGAATCGTTTACCATAGACCTACGGGTCCGTAGCTAGTAGCTAGATGGCTTCTTCTCTCTCTTTGATTCTCAATACCATGTTCTCCTCGATGTTCTTGGAGATCTATCCGATGTAATCTTCTTTTGTGGTGTGTTTGTCGAGATCCGATGAATTGTGGATTTATGATCAGCTTATCTATGAATATTATTTGAATCTTCTCTGAATTCTTTTATGCATGATTTGATATCTTTGTAATTCTCTTCGAACTATCGGTTTAGTTTGGCCAGCTAGATTGGTTTTTCTTGCAATGGGAGACGTGCTTAGCTTTGGTTTCAATCTTGTGGTGTCCTCACCCAGTGACAGTAGGGGTAGCGAGGAACGTATTGTATTGTTGCCATCGAGGATAAAAATATGGGGTTTACATCATATTGCTTGAGTTTATTCCTCTACATCATGTCATCTTACTTAAAGCATTACTCTGTTCTTCATGAACTTAATACTCTAGATGCAGGCAGGAGTCGGTCGATCTGTGGAGTAATAGTAGTAGAAGCAGTCAGGAGTCGGTCTACTTGTCACGGACGTGATGCCTATATTACATAATCATTGCCTTAGATATCGTCATAACTTTGCGCTTTTCTATCAATTGCTCGACAGTAATTTGTTCACCCACCGTATTATTTGCTATCTTGAGAGAAGCCTCAAGTGAAACGTATGGCCCCCGGGTCTATTTTCTATCATATAAATTTCCAATCTACTATTTTGCAATCTTTTACTTTCCGATCTATAAACCAAAATCCCCAAAAATATTTACTTTATCTTTTGTTTAGTTTATCTATCTCTATCATATCTCACTTTTGCAAGTGATCGTGAAGGGATTGACAACCCCTTTATCGCGTTGGGTGCAAGTGTTTGATTGTTTGTCTAGGTTTTGGTGATTTGTGCGTTGTACCCTGCTGGATTGATACCTTGGTTCTCTAATTGAGTTAAATACTTATCTCTACTTTGTTGCATCACCCTTTCCTCTTCAAGGGAAAAACAAACACAAGCTCAAGAAGTAGCAGCAAGAATTTCTGGCGCCGTTGCCGGGGAGATCTACGCCAAGTCAAGACATACCAAGTACCCATCATAAACTATCATCTCTTGCATTGCATTATTCGCCGTTTGCCTCTTGTTTTCCTCTCGCCCACTTCTAAAACGATTTTCGAAAAGATTTGCCTTTTCTTTTGCCCTTCTCCTGTTCGTCTTCTTTGTTCCTTTTTGTTTGCTCGTGTGTTAGATTGCTTGCTTTGTTATGATTGCTCAAGAGAATACCAAATTGTGTGACTTTTCCAACACTAATAACAATTATTTATTAGTACTCTGATTGCTCCCACCACTAGTGCGGAATCTTATGAAATTAATGCCGCTTTGCTGAATCTTGTTATGAAAGATCAATTTTCCGGCCTTCCTAGTGAAGATGTCGCATCCCATCTGAATAATGTCATTGAGTTGTGTGATATGCAAAAGAAGAAAGATGTGGATAATGATATTGTTAAATTGGAGCTATTTCCATTCTCACTTCGAGATCGTGCTAAAACTTGGTTTTATCTTTGCCTAAAAATAGTATTGATTCATGGAATAAGTGTAAAGATGCGTTTATTTCCAAGTATTTTCCTCCCGCTAAGATCATCTACCTTAGGAACGATATTATGAATTTTAAGCAACTTGATCATGAACATGTTGCACAATGTTGGGAGAGGATGAAATTGATGATATGAAATTGTCCTACTGATCACTACAAAAAAAGACAGATCCGTGACATTTTGGGCCGAACGAATTTATTTTCTGTCATGCTTATGACACTTCTATGATGATAATTGTGACAAAACCCGGTATCATCATAGATGTGGTGGGCTTCTACTTCTATGACAAAAAATCATGACAGAAAATGGGCTTTTCGTCCTGGGCGGGCTGGAGATGTAGCTGCATGACATTCTTTGGGCCGTCCATGAAGGAAAAACCGTGGTAGAAGCGAGTGCAAGGAAAATATCGGGGAGTTTCTAGTTACGATGGGTGGTCAGGGCCGAGCGATGCATGGAGGGATTGCACGTTTCTCTCATAACGTACTCACGTGGGTGCGAGGCGTTGGTCTCTAACTGAACCCGAGCGAGGCGTTCACCTACTGAACCCGAGCGATTGCACCGGCTATGCGTTACTGAACCCGAGTGATCGATCGATCCCTGGCTATTAACTGAACCCGATCGAGCGATTCCTTTGCTACTGCTGCTAACTGAAGCCGATCGAACCTACTGCCTCTTGATGAACAGTGAGCGTTGTTGGGGGTTGGATGAACAGTTCCCGTTGGGTGTTGGATGAACAGGACCCCGTGGTAGTAGAGGTTGTTGCCGCTGGATGAACAGGACCCCGATCGAGCCGGTTGGGGGTGGATGAATAAGACCCCGTGGAGGGCTGGTTGAACAATAGCCGGTGGAGGGCTGGATGAACAGTAGCCCGTGGAGGGGTGGTTGAATAGTAGCCGGTGGAGAAGCGGTGGAGGCCGGATGAACAGGAGCCCGTGGATGAACAATAGCTGGTGGAGGCAGGAGGGAGACGTCGTGGATGAGCAGTCGTAGGTGGAGGCTGGAGGAGGTCAACGGTGGATGAACAGTAGCCCGTGGAGGCTGGAGTGAGGCAGTAGACGGTGGATGAACAGTAGCCCGTGGAGTCCTGTTTTGCGGTATGCCACACCCCTCCCGATGAACAGGACCCCCGTTTCGACCGTAGGAGGTCGAAGAGAAGTCTGTTTCCTCTGTTATGCAGTACGCCACACCCCTCCCGATCAATAGAACCCCGTCCCGACCATAGGAGGACGAAGAGAAGTCTGTTTCCTTCGTTTTGTGGTACGCCAGACCCCTCCCGGTGAACAGGATCCCGTTTTGACCATAGGCGGTCGAACACAAGGCCGTTTCCTCCATTCTGCGGTACGCCAGGCCTCGTTTCGACTGTTCCGTCCAAGCCGGTTGGCTCCCGATGAACACGACACATTCCATTGCCTCCCGATGAACACGACAATGCAGTTTCTCCATTCCGACCCAGTCGGTTGGCTGCTGATGAACAGGACGCCGTCGCTGCTCTCCGCTGCCTCTCCATGTACATGAGCCCTGGTCGTACGTATGCGCGAGTAGGCGTTCGAGACCCCGCCCGTATGTACGTACGTGGCCGTATTTACTTTCTTGCACCCTGACTGTACGTACGTGTACACAATATTGACGGGACTGCGTGACATGCTACGTTCGCGTCTCTACTACGACATGTGCCCTTCCTTACTCGGCCACGGGTCATCGCTGCAGCCTGCAGACAGACCGATCGACTAGTATGTATGTACACGTTCGCGACCATAATGGCAACGCTACGTACGCTTCGACCAAGTGGGTCCCAACTGTCAGGGAGGATAAGGAGGCACTTCCTTGCGTGCGAAGTTATTGCTGGTGGGTCCGAGCTGTCAGGTGGAGAATCATTTTTTGCCTGTAATATGGACGCACTTCCTTCCGTGCGAAGATGTAGCTGGTGCATCCTAGCAGTCAGGGGGAAACTTTCTTTTCGCGAAATATGGTGGCCCGTCTGGTGGGTCCCTACTGTCAGGTGGAGGAATAATTATTTTACACATAATAAGGTTGCACTTCCTTGCTGCGGCCGTGGACCCAGCTGTCACCCTCTCCACGTACAGTACTCTTCCGATGAAAGTCGTTCCTTGACCACATTGACCCCACCGCACCGAGAGCACCAAGGCGGTGGACGACGGCAAGGCCTAGGAAGGGGACGACACGGACCGAGGAAGACTTGGAAGTGGAGGCCCACACGGAGAGGAGTGCGAGGGTTGACTGGTTCGGCTATGGTGTGAGGGTGTCGTCGCCGTAGAATAATAGGGGGTGTGGGTGAGTACAGGGATGGCCTGGCCAGCAGTGGGAGTAGTAGGGGCGGTGAGGCCTCTGCGGCAGCACAGCCGACCACGGGAGGCAGGAGCACGCGGTGGTTTGGACGGCTGGAGCAAGATAATCAGAGGTTGAAGAAGGAGGACGACAGTTGGATGTTAACAATCCAACGGTCACTGGTGATAGAATCGTTTGTTGACTAAGTTGACAACGCCCTCCGTATGCGTCAACTTAGTAGGGCCACAAGTCAGCCTCCAAATCTGGTGGGCCCCAGTTGTCATGGGGAGCACTAGTTATTTTTTGCTTAATAAGGAGGCACTTCCTTCCGTGCTAAGATATACCTGGTGGGTCCCAGCTGTCATTGGGAGGATTCATTCTTTTTGGCGTAATAAGGAGGTACTTGCTTGCGTGCGGCCATGGATCATGTGGGTCCCTACTATCAGCCTCTCCATGTTCATCCCTCTTCCGATGTTGTCGTTTGTTGACAACGTTGACCACGCCATGCCAAGGACACCAGCGCGACGGACGACGGCATGACCCAGGAAGGGAATGACCCGGAGGCGGCGAAGCCACAGCAGTGGAGGGATGTGGGTGAGTAGAGGGATGGCCTGACCAACAGTGGGAGTAGAAGGGGCGGTGAGGCATGCGCAGCAGCACAGCCAGCCACGGGAGGCGGGAGCAGGCGGTCTCGCCGGCGCTGGATTTGGCGGCTGGAGCAAGAAGATTAGAGATTGAAGAAGCACGACGGCTGTTGGATTGACATCCAGCGGTTACGTCTGCTAGAATCGTTTGTTGATGTATATAACAAGTAAAAAAATCTTGCATACGCGTCAACTTAATAGGCCCACAAGTCAGACCCTTACCTATTTTTTAATAATTTACAGCTCATTGCAACTTCTTATGCAATTTATTGCAGTCCCTTTTTTTGTTGGCCAGGGCCAGGGTTAAAATTTTAAACAAAATTTCGCATATTTCGGTGGGGTCCAAACTATTTTTAATACCGATATGTCGAGCCAGATTTAAAGTACTTTGAAGAAAATTGGAATCTGAAAATGTGAATTTTTTTTCAGAAATTATAAAGTAATTGCCAATTTGTCGTCTGTTTTTTATATTTACAACCCATTTCATATTACTTCCAAGATTTGCAGCCGTCTTGAAAGAGTTGCAGCCCATAAGGGCGTAGAAAAATAAGTAGGCCTGGATTGGGTATTCTTCAGAAAAAATAAACTGGGCTCATTTTCACAAAGAAAAAATAGCTGGGCTGGTCATGTGGTGAACATAAAATATAAACCTGGGCTAGACGGACATAGCCCAGTTGAAACCCCGCTCCGTCTCAACAATAACAAAATAAATACTGCTCGAGCAGCTACATCCCAGGTGTTAGCCGATCTTGTGATGTTCTCTTGTCTATTGACTATATACGCTGACAATATTGTGGGTCCCAGATGTCAGGAAACCACTAGGAAGAAGCATTTTCTTTTTCTATACGCTGACAATGGAGTATATATAACAAAAAATGAGGAACTTCCTTACGTACGGCCATGGACATGGTGGGCCCCTACTGTCATCCACTCCACGTACAGTCCTCTCCCGATTCCTCTTGTTTCTTGACCATGTTGACAACGCGAGAGGGCGGCGCCGCGGCGAGCGCACAAAGCGCGCGGAGGACGACCGCGAGGCCTCGAACGTCGGCGTTAACGATTTAAGAGACGGTGGGGCGGTGATACTTGCGCTGAGGCGCAGCCAGCCGTGGGAGGCGGAAGCAGGCGGCCCCGCCAGCGCTGGTTTGGTTTTGGTGGCTAGAGGAAGACAAGACTATGAAACACGACCGACTGTAAAAGCAGCATGAGTACTTGACAACCTTAACTGAAACTAGTAGGGGCACTTAACAACCATAGCTGAAAGCAGTATGAGTACTTATACAGGTTCAATCGTACAAAGTACGCCTCGAACAGTGGTACTTTGCCTACAATTAACCAAGGGTGAGGCCACCAAGCCCCAGGACAAGGCCTAGGCGCCACCCCGCGCATCCACAACCTTCTCAAAGCGGCTTCATCTCGCAATGTGGTCAATAAACAGGATATTTGCTTTAGAGCCATGGAAACGCATGAGCATAACCTTCTGTCCTATCTCCAAGATGGATATACCTTCATTATTTGAGACCACCCATGAATAAGTATCTTTTCACCTCCAAGGGGAATGGAGTAGGTCAACATAAACATCATGTTGTGACCAAGCACAAGTCTGACCCTACCATGGTCAGGCATCTGTATAGGAACAATAGAACCGGGCAGTTTCTGTTTCAAGAAGATCACAGCTGTAAAACTGTGTATAAGCAAGAGTTTATGAACAACATATATAATAGAAAACAGCTCGTACCATAAGTTTCTCGACATAGTTGGACCTGTTCAACGTGTGCAGCAGTGGCCCACATATCCCACGTGGCCTTCCACCATTGAAACGCCCCACAAGGACCTCAAGACGGTAAATAAAGTGTAGGAACTTGTGGATGTCGTCCCAGTCAACTTCAGTGCCATCAGTAACAGTCGAGTTCTCATAGAATAACAAACAAGTAGCGTGCTTAACTTTGAAATAACCTACACATGCCACCAATTATGAAAAATATTAGTTAGAAGTAGCATCTTCATGAGAGAAGGGAATCACAAATCGTTGCTACTTCTAAAGTTAAATTGTGATTAGTTAGACAGAATAGGTGGATTAAGAAGTAATTGAGGCAACAAGCAAGAACCAGATACAAAACTAACGTGGATGAACTACTGGAATTACGTCGAGGTGGAAGATCACAGTGAAGATGAGACCAGGTTTTGCTATTTCCATCAACATTCGTGCGCCAACTTTCAGTCTGTAACACTTGAGAAAGTTTATCCAAGTTCGGCCATAAAAAAGCAGCGATCTTCTTGGTTCATGAACCCAAGTCGGAACTTATATCCGCGGCCTGTCTTCAATGTGACCATTAAACTGGTGTATTCAGTTATGGCAAGGCCAACCATCTTGAGTACATGTGTTCTGGCAGAGCAAGGAATGCACTGCAGGAAAAATAATATGAGAACACAATGTATTCGCTATCCAAATCTAGAAATAATTTCCTCCTTCACATCAGTGTTGACCATGGTACTAGTACCTTTTATCCAAATATAGCAATCCAAATTTCCAAATTAGTCGACATCATGTTCAAAAACCCCCACCCTCCTGGATAGAAAAGACGATTCTAGGAACATATGATACGTCTCCAACGTATCTATAATTTTTTATTGTTCCATGCTATTATATATTATGTTTTGGATGTTTAATGGGCTTATTTATACACTTTTATATTATTTTGGGGACTAACCTATTAACCGGAGGCCCAGCCCAAATTGTTGTCTTTTGCCTATTTCAGTGTTTCGCAGAAAAAGAATATCAAACGGAGTCCAAACGGAATGAACCTTCGGGAACGTGATTTTTGGAACAAACGTGATCCAGAGGACTTGGAGTGGACATCAAGCAACAGACGAGGAGGCCATGAGGTAGGGGGTGCGCCTACCCCCCCAGGCGCGCCCTCCACCCTCGTGGGCCCCTTGTGGCTCCACCGACCTACTTCTTCCTCCTATATATACCTACGTACCCCCAAACCACCAGAAGCGACCACGAAAACCTAATTCCACCACCGCAACCTTCTGTACTCGTGAGATCCCATCTTGGGGCCTTTTTCGGCGTCCCGCCGGAGGGAGCATTGATCACGGAGGGCTTCTACAAAAACACCATAACCTCTCCGATGATGTGTGAGTAGTTTACCTCAGACCTTTGGGTCCATACAAAGTTCTCCTCGATTCTCTTGGAGATCTATTTGATGTAACTCTTCTTTTGCGGTGTGTTTATCGAGATCTGATGAATTGTGGGTTTATGATCAAGATTATCTATGAACAATATTTGAATCTTCTCTGAATTCTTTTATGTATGATTGGTTATCTTTGCAAGTCTATTCGAATTATCAGTTTGGTTTGGCCTACTAGATTGATCTTTCTTGCAATGGGAGAAGTGCTTAGCTTTGGGTTCAATCTTGTGGTGTCCTTTCCCAGTGACAGCAGGGGCAGCAAGGCACGTATTGTATTGTTACCATCGAGGATAAAAAGATGGGGTTTATATCATATTGCATGAGTTTATCCCTCTACATCATGTCATCTTGCTTAAAGCGTTACGATGTTCTTATGAACTTAATACTCTAGATGCATGCTGGATAGCGGTCGATGTGTGGAGTAATAGTAGTAGATGCAGAATCGTTTCGGTCTACTTGTCACGGACGTGATGCCTATATACATGATCATACCTAGATATTCTCATAACTATGCTCAATTCTATCAATTGCTCGACAGTAATTTGCTCACCCACCGTAATACTTATGCTATCTTGAGAGAAGCCACTAGTGAAACCTATGGCCCCCGGGTCTATTTTCCATCATATTAATCTCCCGTTATTTCCATTACTATTTACTTGCTTTCTTTACTGTTACTCTTTATCATAAAAATACCAAAAATATTATCTTATCATCTCTATCAGATCTCACTCTCGTAAGTGACCGTGAAGGGATTGACAACCCCTTTATCACGTTGGTTGCGAGGTTCTTATTTGTTTGTGTAGGTGCAAGGGACTTGATCGTGACCTCCTACTGGATTGATACCTTGGTTCTCAAAAACTGAGGGAAATACTTACGCTACTTTACTGCATCACCCTTTCCTCTTCAAGGGAAAACCAACGCAGTGCTCAAGAGGTAGCAAGAAGGATTTCTGGCGCCCTTGCCGGGGAGGTGTGCGCCAAGTCAAGTCAAGACATACCAAGTACCCATCACAAACTCTTATCCCTCGCATTACATTATTTACCATTTGCCTCTCCCCCACTTCACCCTTGCCATTTTATTCGCCCTCTCTTTTCCGTTCGCCTCTTTTTCGCTTGATTTTTGTTTGCTTGTGTGTTGGATTGCTTGCTTGTCACGAGGGCACAAGATAATACTAAATTGTGTGACTTTACTAATACCAACAACAATGATTTTCTTAGCACTCCGATTGCTCCTCTTACCGATGCTGAATCTTGTGAAATTAATGCTGCTTTGTTGAATCTTGTCATGAAAGATCAATTCGCCGGCCTTCCTAGTGAAGATGCCGCTACCCATCTAAATAGCTTCGTTGATTTGTGTGATATGCAAAAGAAGAAAGATGTGGACAATGATATTGTTAAATTGAAGCTATTTCCGTTTTCTCTTAGAGATCATGCTAAAACCTGGTTTTCATCTTTGCCTAAAAATAGTATTGATTCTTGGAATAAGTGCAAAGATGCTTTTATCTCTAAGTATTTTCCTCCCGCCAAATTCATCTCTCTTATAAATGATATTATGAATTTTAAGCAACTTGATCATGAACATGTTGCACAAGCTTGGGAGAGGATGAAATTAATGATACGTAATTGCCCTACACATGGTTTGAATCTTTGGATGATTATACAAAAAAATTATGCCGGATTGAATTTTGCTTCTAGAAATCTTTTAGATTCGGCCGCGGGAGGCACTTTTATGGAAATCAATTTAGGATAAGCTACTAAAAGCCTAGATAATATTATGGTTAATTATTCTCAATGGCATACTGAAAGATCTACTAGTAAAAAGGTGCATGCGATAGAAGAAATTAATGTTTTGAGTGGAAAGATGGATGAACTCATGAAATTGTTTGCTAATAAGAGTGTTTCTTCTGATCCTAATGATATGACCTTGTCTACTTTGATTGAGAATAATAATGAATTTGTGGATGTGAATTTTGTTGGTAGGAATAATTTCGGTAACAACGCTTATAGAGGAAACTTTAATCCTAGGCCGTATCCTAGTAACTTCTCTAATAATTATGGTAATTCCTACAAAAACTCTTATGGAAATTTTAATAAGATGCCCTCTGATTTTGAGACTAGTGTTAAATAATTTATGATTTCTCAAAAGAATTTCAATGCCTTGCTTGAAGAAAAATTGCCTAAGATTGATGAATTGGCTAGGAACGTGGATAGACTTTCTCTTGATGTTGATTCTTTGAAACTTAGATCTATTCCACCTAAGCATGATATCAATGAGTCTCTCAAAGCCATGAGAATTTCCATTGATGAGTGCAAAGAAAGAACCGCTAGGATGCGTGCTAAGAAAGATTGCTTTGTAAAAGCGTGTTCTTCTAATTTTTATGAGAACAAAGATGAAGATCTAAAAGTTATCGATGTGTCCCCTATTAAATCTTTGTTTTTCAATATGAATCTTGATAATGATGGGACTGGAGATGAGTCAACTGTAGTTAGAAGGCGTCCCAAAAACTCGGAGTTTTTAGATCTTGATGCAAAAATTGGTAAAAGTGGGATTGAAGAGGTGAAAACTTTAGATATCAATGAACCCACTATCTTGGATTTCAAGGAATTTGATTATGATAATTGCTCTTTGATAGATTGTATTTCCTTCTTGCAATCCGTGCTAAATTCTCCTCATGCTTATAGCCAAAATAAAGCTTTTACTAAACATATCGTTGATGCTTTGATGCAATCTTATGAAGAAAAACTTGAGTTGGAAGTTTCTATCCCTAGAAGACTTTATGATGAGTGGGAACCTACTATTAAAATTAAAATTAAAGATCATGAATGCTATGCTTTGTGTGATTTGGGTGCTAGTGTTTCCACGATTCCAAAAACTTTATGTGATTTGTTAGGTTACCGCGAATTTGATGATTGCTCTTTAAATTTACACCTTGCGGATTCCACCATTAAGAAACCTATGGGAAGAATTAATGATGTTCTTATTGTTGCAAATAGGAACTATGTGCCCATAGATTTTACTGTTCTTGATATAGATTGCAATGCTTCATGTCCTATTATACTTGGTAGAACTTTCCTTAGAACGATCGGTGCAATTATTGATATGAAGGAAGGGAATATTAGATTCCAATTTCCGTTAAGGAAAGGCATGGAACACTTCCCTAGAAAGAAAATTAAATTACCATAAGAATCTATTATGAGAGCCACTTATGGATTGCCTACCAAAGACGGCAAGACCTAGATCTATCCTTGCTTTTATGCCTAGCTAGGGGCGTTAAACGATAGCGCTTGTTGGGAGGCAACCCAATTTAATTTTAGTTTTTTGCTTTTTGCTTATTTTTAGGAATAAATCTTTGATCTAGCCTCTGGTTAGATTTGTTTTTATGTTTCAATTAGTGTTTGTGCCAAGTTAAACCTATAGGATCTTCTTGAATGATAGTTATTTGATCTTGCTGAAAATTCCAGAAACTTTCTGTTCACGAAAAAAATTGTTAAAAATCACCAGAACGTGATAAAATACTGATTCCAATTGCAGCAGATCATTAAACAAATTGTATAGGCCCTCCTATTTTGGTAGAATTTTTGGAGTTCCAGAAGTTTGCGTTAGTTACAGATTACTACAGACTGTTCTGTTTTTGACAGATTCTGTTTTTCGTGTGTTGTTTGCTTATTTTGATGAATCTATGGCTAGTAAAATAGTTTATAAGCCATAGAGAAGTTGGAATACAGTAGGTTTAACACCAATATAAATAAAGAATGAGTTCAATACAGTACCTTGAAGTGGTATTTTGTTTTCTTTCGCTAACGGAGCTCACGAGATTTTCTGTTAAGTTTTGTGTTGTGAAGTTTTCAAGTTTTGGGTAAAAGATTTGATGGATTATGGAACTAGGAGTGGCAAAAGCCTAAGCTTGGGGATTCCCAAGGCACCCCAAGTTAAATCCAAGGACACCAAAAATCCAAAGCTTGGGGATGCCCCGGAAGGCATCCCCTCTTTCGTCCTCAACCATCGGTAACTTACTTGGAGCTATATTTTCATTCACCACATGATATGTGTTTTGCTTGGAGCGTCTTGTATGATTTGAGTCTTTGTTTGTTAGTTTGACACAATCATCCTTGCTGTACACACCTTTTGAGAGAGACACACATGATTCGGAATTTGTTATAATACTCTATGTCCTTCACTTATATCTTTTGAGCTATATAGTTTTTGCTCTAGTGCTTCACTTATACCTTTTTAGAGCACGGTGGTGGTTGTATTTTATGGAAATTATTGATATCTCATTCCTCACTTATATTATTTTGAGAGACTTAAACAGCATGGTAATTTGCTTTAATTGTGAAATTAATCTTCTAAATTGAATTCATTGAATGTTATGAGAAGTTAGATACTTGATAAGTGTTTTGAGATATAAAGGTGGTAATATTAGAGTGTGCTAGTTGAGTAATTGTGAAATTGAAAAATACTTGTGTTAAAGTTGGCAAGTCCCGTAGCATGCACGTATGGTAAAAGTTGTGTGACAATTTTGACACATAGGTGTTCTTTTATTGCTTTCCTTATGAGTGGCGGTCGGGGACGAGCGATGGTCTTTTCCTACCAATCTATCCCTCTAGGGGCATGCGTAGTAGTACTTTGCTTCGAGGGCTAATAAACTTTTGCAATAAGTATATGATTTCTTTATGACTAATGTGAGTCCATGGATTATACTCACTCTCAACCTTCCATAATTTTCTAGCCTCTACGGTACCGCGCATTGTCCTTTCTCACCTTGAGAGTTGGTGCAAACTTCGCCGGTGCATCCAAACCCCGTGATATGATACGCTCTATCACACATAAGCCTCCTTATATCTTCCTCAAAACAGCCACCATACCTACCTATCATGGCATTTCCATAGCCATTCCGAGATATATTGCCATGCAACTTTCCACCGTTCCGTTTATTATGACACGCTTCATTATTGTCATATTGCTTTGCATGACCATGTAGTTGACATCGTATTTTGTGGCAAAGCCACTATTCATAATTTTTTCATACATGTCACTCTTGATTCATCGCATATCCCGGTACACCGCCGGAGGCATTCACATAGAGTCATATTTTGTTCTAAGTATTGAGTTGTAATTGTTGAGTTGTAAATAATAAAAGTGTGATGACCATCATTATTAGAACATTGTCCCATGTGAGGAAAGGATGATGGAGACTATGATTCCCCCACAAGTCGGGATGAGATTCCAGACTAAATAAAAAAAGGAAAGAGGCCAAAGAAAAAAAGGAGAAGGCCCAAAAAAATGAGAGAAAAAGAGAGAAGGGACAATGTTACTATCCTTTTTCCACACTTGTGCTTCAAAATAGCACCGTGATCTTCATGATAGAGAGTCTCCTATGTTGTCACTTTCATATACTAGTGGGAATTTTTCATTATAGAACTTGGCTTGTATATTCCAATGATTGGCTTCCTCAAAATGCCCTAGGTCTTCGTGAGCAAGAAAGTTGGATGCACACCCACTTAGTTTCTTTTGTTGAGCTTTCATATATTTATAGCTCTAGTGCATCCGTTGCATGGCAATCCCTACTCCTCTCATTGACATCAATTGATGGGCATCTCCATAGCCTATAGATTAGCCTTATCAATGTGAGACTTTCTACCTTTTTTGTCTTCTCTCATAACCCCCATCATTATACTTTACTCCACCCATAGTGCTATATCCATGGCTTGCGCTCATGTATTGCGTAAGAGTTAAAAGCGCGTTAAATGTATGAACCAATTGCTCGGCTTGTCATCGGGGTTATGCATGATGAGAACGTTTGTGTGACAATATTGAAACATAGCCTAACTATTTGATTTTGTAGGGATAAGCTTTCTTTGGCTATGTTATTTTGATAAGACATAATTGCTTGGTTAGCATGTTTGAAGTATTATTGTTTTTATGCCAACATTAAACTTTTATCTTGAATCTTTTGGATCTAAATATTCATACCACAATAAAAAGATTTACATTGAGAATTATGCTAAGAAGCATTCCACATAAAAAATTCTTTTTTATCATTTACCTACTCGAGGACGAGCAGCAATTAAACTTGGGGATGCTTGATACGTCTCCAACGTATCTATAATTTTGATTGTTCCATGCTATTATATATATTCTGTTTTGGATGTTTAATGGGCTTATTTATACACTTCTATATTATTTTGGGGACTAACCTATTAACCACAGGCCCAGCCCAAATTGCTGTTTTTTTTCCTATTTCAGTGTTTCGCAGAAAAAGAATATCAAACGGAGTCCAAACAGAATGAAACCTTCGGGAACGTGATTTTTGGAACAAACGTGATCCAGAGGACTTGGAGTAGACATCAAGCAACAGACAAGGAGGCCACAAGGTAGGGGGGTGCGCGTACCCCCCCCCCCCCCAGGCGTGCCCTCCACCCTCATGGGCCCCTCGTGGCTCCACCGACCTACTTCTTCCTCCTATATATACCTACGTACCCCCAAACCATCAGAAGCGACCACGAGAACCTAATTCCACCGCCGCAACCTTCTGTACTCGTGAGATCCCATCTTGGGGCCTTTTTCGGCGTCCCGCCGGAGGGAGCATTGATCACGGAGGGCTTCTACATCAACACCATAGCCTCTCCGATGATGTGTGAGTAGTTTACCTCAGACCTTTGGGTCCATAGTTATTAGCTAGATGGCTTCTTCTCTCTCTTTGGATCTCAATACAAAGTTCTCCTCGATTCTCTTGGAGATCTATTTGATGTAACTCTTCTTTTGCGGTGTGTTTGTCGAGATCCGATGAATTGTGGGTTTATGATCAAGATTATCTGAACAATATTTGAATCTTCTCTGAATTATTTTATGTATGATTGGTTATCTTTGCAAGTCTCTTCGAATTATTAGTTTGGTTTGGCCTACTAGATTGATCTTTTTTGCAATGGGAGAAGTGCTTAGCTTTGGGTTCAATCTTGCGGTGTCCTTTCCCAGTGACAGCAGGGGCAGCAAGGCACGTATTGTATTGTTGCCATCGAGGATAAAAAGATGGGTTTTATATCATATTGCATGAGTTTATCCCTCTACATCATGTCATCTTGCTTAAAGCGTTACTCTGTTCTTATGAACTTAATACTCTAGATGCATGCTGGATAGCGGTCGATGTGTGGAGTAATAGTAGTAGATGCAGAATCATTTCGGTCTACTTGTCACGGACGTGATGCCTATATACATGATCATACCTAGATATTCTCATAACTATGCTCAATTCTATCAATTGCTCGACAGTAATTTGTTCACCCACCGTAATACTTATGCTATCTTGAGAGAAGCCACTAGTGAAACCTATGGCCCCCGGGTCTATTTTCCATCATATTAATCTCCCATTATTTCCATTACTGTTTACTTGCTTTCTTTACTTTTACTCTTTATCATAAAAATACCAAAAATATTATCTTATCATCTCTATCAGATCTCACTCTCGTAAGTGACCGTGAAGGGATTGACAACCCCTTTATCGCGTTGGTTACGAGGTTCTTATTTGTTTGTGTAGGTGCAAGGGACTTGAGCGTGACCTCCTACTGGATTGATACCTTGGTTCTAAAAAACTGAGGGAAATACTTACGCTACTTTACTGCATCACCCTTTCCTCTTCAAGGGAAAACCAACGTAGTGCTCAAGAGGTAGCAACATACTGTGCGCGTTTTAAAATTCTGTGTTAGGATGAGAAGGAACAAGTGTGGCGTCTCGCCGAGGGCGCAGAAACCTATAGGGTCCTCAAACTTTGGGCACTGCAAACGAACACACTAGATTCAGTAGGAAGAAAAATGCATCAATGGCGGCGGCTGCCATCCTAGGATTACCCGCGACCAGGGGACTTGGATTTATCGGGGATGGATGAAGAATTCGTACCTGGTTGTCCATGAGAAAACCCTATCCAATCACCGAGAGGGGGTTTTATCTGAACAAGCAGACGAGGGAGACGGGGATTCAGGCCCAGTGAAATATTGCTGCTTCGTCCGTCCATCTTACTGCTGAAGCTGGAAGGTGGGGGTTTTTGTGATTTGACGGCTCATTGGGCATTACTGCGGCGCTACAACCGGGGTGAGTGTACCGTGCAGTTATGCACTCTAATTTGGTGCATGGCACGTGGACCCCGTTGTCGGATGCCCCACATATCAGCGAAAGGAAGGATTACTAGTTACACATAAATATATTTTTGACAGAGAGATACTCCCTCTATAAAGAAATATAAAAATCTTTTATATCACAACCTTATACATAAGAAAAATCAAGGCGAATATATATAAAAAACATAATATGGGGGTTCAGCTGAGAATATAATACTAAGACAGGCTCACGGTTCTGGACTTTGGGCCACAGGCCTTTGGGCCACAGGCCTGTGGGCCTGCATGTTTGGAGGCCCATGTGTTCTAACTCAGTGCATTTCATATTGCAAGTGATCGGTACGGCGCTGGTTTTAGATGCTGTCGGAAGGCGAATATAGAAAATTGAATAAAGCACGACAGCTGTTAGAATGAAATCGAACAACAGTTCCTAACCAGCAATCAGAGCTGCAATTCTTTCACGATACCCTACGTGAAAAATAATATTGTCGTACTACTTATACACATAGGACAGTTGTTTCACCATGCCATATTATTACATCAAAATCTGTTAGAGGATAGATCAGTTCGGCAGTTGCGTGCTGCTACTGAAGAATTTCAAAGTTGATTTGGAATAGCTCTCCTTGCCGAGAAAGTTCAATTTTGACATCATCCCCTACCACAAGATTTGATTTAGATTTGAACCTTGACCATCCTTTAGCATCAATCATCATGACCATCCTTTGTACTCACGATATATTTAGCAGGTTCATTCACACCAAGGCTGCGCATGGTAAGAGAAACCTGGCCACGGTCGCCCGGATTGTTGAACGACCCCCTCGTTGCTCTAGGAATTCTCTATTTGCAAACAAGACATACACAAACAGTTAGGTCAAGACAGTGAATCATGTGAAACAACAAGGAAAGAAAAAAGAACGAAGCACTCGGGTGGCCAATGCTTACCAAGAAGGTGGAGATGTCGGTTTTTGTAAGGACTTTGGTATATGCAGTGCGAACTGCAGCCCAGTCTGTTGCCGGTGCAACTGCTGGTTTTGTTGCCGCTGCATGGGCTAGAGCAGATGCAAGTGCAACTTCCAGTGTTGGTGCAAGTGCCGGAGTCGTTGCTGGTGCTCGTGCCGGAGCGACTGGTAGTGTCGCCGCTGCTACCGGAGATGGTTCTCCTTGTGGCGCTAGGGCCTGTGTCGGAGTAGGTGTCGGTGTCGATGCCCGATCCTCCGGTAGATCAACCTGATCCACTGACGCGGTCTGTGCCCAATCCTTAGGTGGATCAGACTGAGCTGCTGCCGCTGTCAGTGCTAGAGCAAGTGCTGTCGGAGAAGGTGCCGGTGCTCGATCCGTTGCTGAAGGTGGTACCAATGTGTGAGACAGCAGCGATCATCTCTGGTCTGCTATGATCAGCTTTCTAACTTGACCAGGCTCCGTGACCTTGATCCAGTCTTTTTCTTCATTTCTTTAAACGCGAGAAGGACTAATTGTGGCGTGTTTGTTAAACCAAACTACAGTTCATCATAGGGCTTCAGATTGTACTTAGACAACAGACATATCTAATTGTGTCCAGTAATATAAGTGATGGACAGTGCCTTCGTTACTGACACGACATAAGAAGTGAAACCTGCAAAAATAACCATCATAGAGCAAACCAAACGGTTTATCCTGTGACAAATATCACATGGCAAAACCTCCATCGTAAAATTACAGCAAAAGTAAGAAAACATGACATTAAATCAATGAGATTTAGACAGTAAATCAATAAGATTTACTTGATGTGACACGAGTGAATCCTTACCAGGAAATCACTATGTTCAATTTCTAAACAGAAGATTGATTGTCCAATTACAGGTGGCATGCAGGGCCCCCGCTTACTCCCACAAGCAGGATAGTCCAAAGGTCGTGACAAATCGTATGGACCGAACATCCATGGGACTGGAAATCCTGGTGGGTGCGATAAACCCTGCAATGCATACAGATATTGGAGTGTAACCATAATTGATAAACCGTCCTCACAAAAAAGATGATGTGGATACTTCAAAATATACAGACTGAATTGAGTGGACAGACATTAACATAGACCGTTCTCAGGACTCACCACACAACAAAAGCGGCAGTACTAAATCATACAGGGTTCGCACACAAATCAAGTACTGAATAATAGTACTTACTACAGAGAAGCAAAGTTGCACTAACTAAACTTTGCAGACAATTTCTTCCCACCGACCTACGGGATGAACCCCGCATAACTGACTAGGCCATGGACTTCATGAGAGATGTCTACCAGAACCATCATCATCTCGTCAACCTTGGAGAACCTAACAGAGTGGTCTTTCCACTAATAAACATGCCGATGAAGATAGTCTGCATCAGATTTGTCGGGAATCTTTACAAGAACCACACCCTTCGTAATCGAAGGCACAGCCAGGAAATTGTTGTGGTGAAGTACACCCTCGAGAACACGCCTGACAACAATGCTACAGGAAAACACTAGTTCAGGACATGTGGCGACAAGGACACAACAGCTGGATAGTTTAGAAGTAGAACTCATCCTCATGTATTCCAGTTCACACGGCATGACTTTGAGAACTTCATCACCACCGCGGACCTGGTTCTAATTCAAATAGAAACCAAATATTTTGTTACTACCTCCGTTCAGGAATATAAGATGATTTTGGATATTTTACTCCATATAAGACTACATATACACACAGAAATAAGTGAACAAAGACACTAGAACATGTCTTCAAAGGCATTAGGGCAGAGGGATTACTTGCTATATCCATAACACAAGTTACTGAGGCTAATATACTCTCTTCAATGGTAGCATTGATGTTCATAAAGTAGTTGAAAGTAATCTATAAGAAATCAATGTCAACCTCTCACATGTTTTGGTCAAAAGAGGAATTTAGAACCATCATTTGGCACGCAAAAATCACATGCAAGACCACCCAGAAAGTTGTACTACTAGTACTAGTACTCCGTGTTAGATGAAAAAACACGATCAAGATCGAGAAAAAGACCGTCAAGAAGAGATATTACCTGGACTAGCTTAATGACGGATCCCGGAGAGGGGGCCTTGGACAGGGCGATGGCCTTGAGCTTGTCTGCGGTAGTCTCGGCGGGGTGCTTGCGCTTCTTCATACCCTGAGCCTCGACGGTTTTGGGCAGAGCCATGGACTTCACTTCGGCCGGTGCTCCAGGGTCCATCAAGAAACTGGCAAATAGAAATAAAAGAAAAGAAACCATAATCACAAACCAAAAAGAAGAACAAAGAGGGAGTTATAGGATCAGTCTCGGGGTAGCAAGACCGAGCCTTGGCCAGAATCAACACCATTGATGCACTCACCTTTCCTTCTTTGGGAGAGAAGAACAATGGCAGAAGCAGGTCGGGGTTTTCTTGAAGAAATGAGGAACAAGATGAGGGAGAAGCGAGTTGGGGTTTTCTTCAAGAGAGGAAGCTTAGGGAGAAGAGTGAAATGATGGTTGCCTCGTCCGTCCAACTTACTGCTGGAAAGGTGGGGGTTTTGTGATTTGACGGCTCATTGGGCATTACTACGGCACTTCGATCAGGGTAGCCTACCGTTCAGTTGGGCACTTTAGTCCGGAGTAATTTAGTGCATGGCTAGTGGACCCCGATGCTGGTTGTCCCACACGTCGGCGAAAGTGAGTGGCAAGGTTCCCGACGATCGTCGAGGAGGATCCGCACGGTAGAGCGTGTCCACTGTTTCTGAAGAAAAAAATGATTACAACAAGCGTTTCCTCTCTTACGACGGAGTAGTGCGAAACACGACATTCACTTGAACTTACACAGTGCTCCTACTAGTAGCTAGGCATGTGCAGTGGTTCATACGTCAGTACTACATAATCTTGTTGCTACTTTAGTAAGATATGACGATAACAAATGATATTGTGCGCATGTCAACTATATGAACAGTAATGTAACATAGTACCACTTTTTTGATTGTCCGGTCGAGAATGAACGGTGAGATCAATGTTAACAGAACTAGGTCAACAGTGCACGGAGAGTATAGTGCTACAGTACTCCACGGAACATGAACCATATGAAGCACAAATCAGTGTTAGGCAGAGTGTATGAAGGGTGCATGGGATGGGAGCAAAAGTTCCCTTCTCGACCCACTTTTGGGTGTTTTGCAAAGTGCATGAAGGGTGCATGAGTCCACACTAGTAGGTTAACACAAATACACTAGGAGCATGCATGAAGAGGGGTGGTGAGATGAGCATGGGAACAACTATATTGAGATGAGAATGCAACCAAACACACCCACACGCTTTGTGCTACAGTGAATGATCTGCACCGTGTAAGTTTGATCCAACGGTCATGTTGCGCCGAAACATGGACATGCCTATGCAGAGGACACCTAAACACCACCGAAGTCCCTCTTCTTCTCGAGGCGCACGACGTTGGTGATGCAGGGTGCCACCGCCCGCAGAGCCCGCTCCCGGTCGACGGGAGCCAGCTCGTCAAAGACGGCGTCTAATGGCACGAATGGATTCCGGTGACGGAGCCCTGAGAGGATTCGCCTGGCAACGGCGACGGCAGCCCGCAACCCCTCCTTGTCCAGCTCCGCCCCCACCATCGTGCGGAGATGGTTCAGCTCCTCGGAGAAATAGGTGAAGAAGGAGACCAGGTCAAGACGCCGCGACTCATTGAATTCGACTGGGTGGTCAAACGGGTTTAGCCCGACGCCCGGCATGGTCGCGCTGGCACGACGGTCGGCATCGCGTAGCCGCAACACGTGCGTGGCAACATGGTCCACCTAGTGGCTGAGGCGATCCTGGACCTCACCACGATCGGCCCGCTCGCGCTCCAGCCGGCTCGCCTGACCGCCTATCATATGTCCCGCTTTCTGCAGCAACGCCGCCAACGCCTCGAGCATCTTTGTGGTGGATGCCTGCCGCTTTTGAAACTCCGTGAACTCACACACATAAAGGAGGCAATGGCACTCCTCTCCTCCTTGAGCTCACGGAGCTCCACGTCCTTGGCCCTGAGCTCCGCATCCTTGGCCTGGAGCTCCCGTGTGAGGCGCCTCACCTCAGACTCCGTGATCTGGTGCGCCGCCATGGAACCAGGTAAAAGCAATGGGGAGAGGAAGCAAAGGGGGAAAAACGGCTGAAAGGCAATGTGATCTACGGGCAGGCGGAGGGAGCGAGCCGAGGAGCGGGGTGAATCTTTTGGTTTTCACCACGGGAAAATAGAAGTCAACGACTTTTCACATCAGGGAGCAGTGGGTTTTACAAGCGGAGTCATCATAACTAATTGCTGCCGCGCCGGCTCCCGTCAATCAAAAAATTAAAAATCGCTAGCACATATGCCCGTGTGTTGCAACGGAAGAAAAATTAACATATCCACCAAAACTTCTACTGTTGAAACTAAATTATATGCAGTTGTACCCACGACATAGCTGTCGCTAGGCGTAAGCTGTGATTGACTCTGAAGAAGAAGGTTGTTGCAATAGTGGCATCCGACTTCACAACAATGGTGGTCGAGCTTTGCAGCATGCGGTCCGCCTTATAGCAACAACGGTGGTCCAGCTTTGGAGCATTGCGTACTTCTTGTAGCAGCATTAACTGGGCATGCAGTGTTGTGTGTCGACGCTCGATCAAAACTGCATGTAGATCAACCAGATATTTTTTTGGTAATATGCAGCAAATTCCCATTTGTCATAGCAAAATCATTGAGAAATAAAAACATTGACAATATGAAAAAAGCAGCACGAAAAGATACTCAGTAAAATGCGCTAGTGGGGTCACACAACGGCTTGATTCTCTTTCACGGGTTTACACACAAGCCAACCAAGCACCCGTTTAATTAGAGTGAGTAAGCACAGTGCATGTCCTTCCGCTTTTGTTGGATTAATTAGAGTAAATCTGCGAGCAGTGCATGTCCTTCCTTTATTTTAATGGGGGGCTCAATTCCTATTGGCAGGTGCAGCCATTAGGTAACTAAAATTATGCCATATCGGCTGTGTTAGTCATTGGGCAGATTTATTGGTTTGTAAAGTGATTTATCAGGCTTCTGTTATAAATTGGTCTGGTTCCTCCAAGGTCAAAAGTTATGGCAAAATTCCTCCACTTCCGCCAGTAGTCGTGATCATCACCAACATCACCAGACAAACAACCCCCGGAGTTCGCCTTTAACGATCAATGGTTGTAAGCATGGAGGAGCCGCACGAAAAGCGAGCCAAAGAAATTGATGTAGATCTCGCAAGGGAAATACGTCGGCAGGGTCGGCCTGCGCACGGTGCGGCTGCTCACGTGATGCCAGCCAGAGGCTGTTTCAAATCCGTCCAAGCTTTGTGCTCAACCATGCCAGCACCGTGTAGATCAATACAGATGTGGCGTCGCTATTGGATTAAAGACATGTGATATTTTTCTTTTCCCGTTGCAACGCACATGCATGTTTACTATATTAAAAACCAAAGTAGTTTGAATAATGTTGCCCTACTTTGTTTTTTTGTTACTTGTAAAGTTGTTTGAGTGGAGTTTTCCCCGTGTTTTTAAGAAATATTCATATTTGGTACCTACTGGCTCTTATGTTTTAAACTCCTGGATATTGTGAGAATATTATGGATAATAAATAATGAATATTACAATCAAATATTACTTTTGCATATTGTGAGAATATTGTGGATAATAGGATTTTCAATATTAGTTTAGTCTTAAAGCATTGCACTTATAGACCACACATAAGGGAGGGGAGGATGGGAGGGAGGATAATTGACGACATTGTTGATGCTATGTTAAAATAGAGAACATGGACCTGAGTGAAGGGTCTTGAATCATCCTTAGAGATGTGGTATTTTTTTTCTCCCGTTGCAACACACGGGCATATTTCCCAACAGGGTAGACTTTGTTGTGTTTATTGACCGCCAATGTCTCATAACAACATTCCAAAGGTACCACCGAAATATGTCCATCAATTTCTATGTAAGAAACAAAAAACACTTCACTCTCCTATCCCAGTAAGCATGTAATCATTTAAGCCTAAACTTGGCCTAAAACATAAGCAAAAACCTAAATGTATGCTTTTGTGATGTTTTCTGTCACAAGCATCAACTTTAGGGGTAAAAATGGAATTTACTCTTTCATTTATGATACACTTCAATTATTCCCGCCATGAATAAGAATTATGTAATTTCAGCATAACCATCTTTGCAAAAATGCTACACCTCTGCATAACTATTCAACAATTAATATTATAGAAGAGCTCACACTGATTGATCAATGTGAGCTTGCATGTGTAGTTTTTGAGTTCCTCCTTCGCATACCTAGCTTGATATGCAAATTAGTCTAAGTGAGTGTCGGTTTTCTTCTGCACCGAAAGTAGTATATGAAAATAAAAGATTTTAACCTTGGAGATGAACAGAAAAGGTAACATGAATGCTATTAGGGTATGCATTGCGTTGAGGATCCCAATTCTTGCAAAATATCTCTCTATCACTCTTCGAGTTATGCAAAAACACATATGAAGTCGGATAGAAATAAATCAACAACTGAAAAATTCAGAATAGTAGGAATACGAAATTCCTCTTTCATACATCGAAAAAAAACATCTTTCCTCCTCCTTGTAGAATAGTAACTTCGAGTGTAATCAATTTAGCTATGGAATGTAGCGTGCGTGTGTATTCATCATTATGCTAACACAGATCAATCAAGCCCTGTATTTTGCTACTGCTCCTGCGTACGTGTATTTTTACCTAGGAAAGAGTCGACCCTACTTGCTTTGTATGCGTGCGTCGTCACATGGTACTGTTTCTTGGTTACACTTTGACTCTTTCCTTCCTTTCATTAATATCAATTTTGCTTACTTCCTTTAAGGACCATTACGGATAGGAATAGGACTCAATTTTGCTTCCTTCCTTAATTTCACGAGCAGGATTCATCTTCTTATTCTCTTTCCAATCATGTGGAGGAACGGACCGGTTTATTCTCCTTTCCTTCCTTATTTATCTGAACATGACAAATTATTTCCTTCCTTTTTGATTCCTGAGAAGGCTCCTTGATATCCAGAAAATTCAAAGACGCATTTAACTTGAGAGGATTGCGTGTAAGGGACCGAGGTGGGACTAATATATAGGTCAGGCTTCCTTTACAACGCATAGTTCGTGGTACATTAGCTGGTATTGACAGTATTTCTTTGCCATCAGGTCGCGTGTTCAAATCACAAAACCAGCCGTTATTTTTTGCCTCCTCCAGACTGCACTGGGCCATCCTTGTTCAGCTAGGCCGTCAGGCTTCATTGGGCCGCATGGGCCAGAACAATTTGACCAGGCATCGGTCAGGAAGGATTGATCGTGCTTGGGAAACCGATCGTGGGTGCTCGATCAAAAAGAGCCAATATCTAGGAACTTTACTTTAGTACCACCTCGTGTATATGTTTTAATTTCAAAGTGAAAGCGTAAATTCACAGAAAGAAAGCGTATTGTGACTGTGAACCCGACAAAGTCAATCCGTGCTTTATTATTTGGGATTGGGATAGATATCGCGCCTGCCGCACCCAAAGACCAGAGCAATGTCGCGGTGGATATTTAAATTTACCTGTCGGCAAGGAGATAAAAAAAGGGGTGAAAAAACAAATGTGGCGGCGGCCTAGCTAATCGGTCGCACTAGCCCAACTAGCTAGCCACCGTGCTTCACTGATGTACTCGGCGAGAAAGGTGGTCTTTTGTGATTTGACGACTCATTTACTTGCTTCGGCGCTACGACCGAGGAGGACCCAGAAAATGCGCGATAGGGCATCCCACGTATTGGCAAGGAAGAAAATATGCGTGCACCGCCCGAGAGGACCCCGAAACCGCGCGGTAGGGTGTGCCACGTCTCGGCACGGAGGAAAAATGTGCGCGTAAAAATATTCTGTATCAGAAGTACTACCTATGGTTCAAACTCGGGACCCAGCCAGTCGGTCGAAAGCACCCCACTAGCCACACAGCTTCATCATGCTAACGTGGCATGGAGGATAGGTGTGGTTAGCTCCGTCTCGACCAGCCACAACGTCTCTTGTTCTAGGAGATTCTTCTAGTTTCCAAGCTTTTTAGTTATAATAACACCACGGCAAGCTAGCGCCGCTCTTTGTGTGTGCCCGTGCGTCTAAAGGTTAGAAGATGGAGAGGAGAGAGAGATCGCAAACATGGGACCCACCAGTAAGAGAGTCAACGGTCATGCACGTGTTGACGAGCCATTCCCTCTACTCTACTCAACGTAATACTGTATAAAATCAAGTTGTGGGACAAAACCAACAACAATTATTCTTTCAGGCTATCGACTTATGCTTTGTAGTCCAGGTTGCCAGTTTGAATCTCGTCTTTCAAATTTGTTAGTTTTAGGTCCAAATTTGATCAATGATAAGTGGAACCCCCGTGTGTTGTTCCGATATTTCAGTGTAGGATGGTTTTTTGAAAAAAAAACACTTTGCGCGGTTAGACAAGTAATGGCACGAGTTACACGTAATTTACAAGTTTAGGAACAAAAATGACAGCGGCATAGAATATCACATCCACCCCGCAGCTTAGATGATATGGTGATATGAGTTTTTACGTCGTTGGAACTGAGATCCAATGGCTTGGGAGTAGTCTTTGTAATTATGCTCAATTTCCAAACTATCCAAGTGTTTTTTTTGCAAATAAAACATTTAGGCCTCGTGTGTGCCGCTGCATCGTGGATCCAACGGCTCCCAGTTGCTCATATTAGGTGCTCCCCGTAGCTTAATTAGCCGCTATAGTGATACGAGCATCTAGGCCGTATGATCTGTGATCAGATGCCACATGCGTATTACTTGTACTTTCTGCGCAGTTCCCAAACTCTCTCAGGCGTATATTGCAAAAATATTCAAACCTCCTACTATGAGCCGTTAGATCTCCGGGAACTCGTATCACCATAGAATCTATGGTGCGGGAGCACCTCATATTCTCAAGTGCGAGAAAACATCAGGTGCTCTCGCCGCATGGATGCTACGGTGATACGAGCTTCGAGGTCGTTCGATCTAAGATCCAATGGCATCTGAACGTTCTTTGTGCTTGTAAGAAGTGGCCGAACTCTTTGGGGGCTTTTCTGCAAAAAAAACATTCAAACCACCGAGGAGTTGTTGGATCACAGGCTCCGAAGAGCTTGTGTCACCACAGCATCTAAGTTGTGGTAGCACATGATATTCTTACATACAGGAGAATATCAGGTCCTCCTTCAACTTAGATGCTAAAGTGATACGAGCTTCGAGGTCGTTGGATATGGGATCCAAAGGCATCTAAGTAGTTTTTGTACAAATTGTGTGCAATTCTCAAACTCATTAAGGTTTCTTGCAAAAATATTAAGACATCGTGTGAGCTGCTATATCTCATATCTACAAGCTCCAGGCAACTCGCATCAACATATAGCATCTAAGGTGTGGGGGCACATGATATTCTCCCGGGGAGGGGTGTGCACAACCAATCGGTGTTTGGGAGGGTGGGGACAAATATAATGTTCAAATAATATAATCTAAACAATCCTAAATAGAGCTTCACAATTTTATCTAAGGTCGAGGGGTTAACCCCCGACAATCTACATAGCTCCGCCTAAACACAACATTTGCATGTATGTAGTACTAGACTTAATATTCATGTTTCAGTTTCTGTTCATTTTAAATATTGAATTGAGGATCATGCATGTGTTACATTTTACTCCCTTCGTTCCTAAATATTAGTCTTTTTAGAGATTTCAAATAGACTGCCACATACAGATGTATATAGACATATTTTATAGTATAGATTCACCCACTTTGCCCCGTATGTACTCACTTGTTGAAATCTCTAAAAGACAAATATTTAGGAACAAAGGGAGTATTTTTGAATTCGTGTCATACATGCATGGTTTGGAAAAATAGATGCACTATACTTACTGGATTGTTGTTGTATTCGTGTGTGTGTGGGGTCATATGCTTGATACATACAAAGTTTTCTCACCACCATACCGTTCATCTTTTAAGTTTGAATTTGCAATGAAAAATTTACTAGGGATACCATGAAATGTGAAATCCACGTTGAGATCACTATATCACAAACTCACTCTAATTCAAAAACTCGTCATAAATCAATTACCATGTTGAGATTACTATTTGCAAGAAAATACGAGCATTGTAATACATATAGATTCGTTCGGCAATTTAAAAGATTCCTTTCGTATTCTAAAATGGTTGCACCCAACGGCGTACCAGCCAGACCCGGGCTCGTGTTGATCCTTAAAAAAACCGGGCTCGTGTCCTTCTGTTGGCGTGCGTGGTACGCACATTAGCCAACCCCAACTAGTCGAGCCTCCGCGTTTCGAGTTGAAATATCTGGCGGCCATAATTCCAGCCCTAGGGAATTCCCCTCATGTCCCTGGTCCATAATGACTATCGATGAACAATGGAGGGATGCTTTAGTAACTAGACAACGTTACCTACCGTGCCAAGCACGGTTCAATTCCCTCAGTCGCCGCTACCCAAGGTCACCCGTCAACTCCATTGCCTAGTACTAATAGGAGTACTACACTAGGATGAGCACAGAATTGAGGCCCATTTGTTTGTGCCTATTACTTGAGTTAATATGTCAGGCAATGCACTGGTACAGAGGGATTATCCTTTAACTATGCACATATAACTTGTCTGAAGTCTAACTAAGCAAAATGTTTGACCAAATCCTTTCTTAAGAAATATTAACATCTACAATAGTAAAGATGTATTGTTTGAAAATTTATTGCATGATGCAGGTTATGATATTGTTTTGAATCCAGGATTTTAAATTTCAGAAAATCCAGAAGTGACCGGAAATTCATGAAACTGAGCATGGTCTCGTGATATGGCACAAATATTCCTACGTAATTTTTTTCTTCAATTTGAGACAAGCTGCTTATGAGAAGTTGCACAAATGAAGAGTCAAGGTATTTTGGAACAAAGACCTATCACGTTAAGGCGAACGCTTTCACTATTCAAACCGTGGGCGTTTATGTGCCGCCACGAGTCCCGCTTCTCATCGGCAGGTGCCGTCCGAGCAAGCATGTAGGTCGACGGGAGGCGTGCGAGCAGACCGCTGCGCCGGCTGACCGAGAGGTGTGCGAGCAAGCCGCTGCGCAGGCTCACCGGGAGCCGAGCCCTTTGACCAGGCTCCGCCGCCCACATTCGTCCCAACTGACCCACTTTTAATGGTGCTGGCGTCGCAGTTTAAAATCACCTCCGACCTACCCGGTATCGCTACAATTTTCTCTCTTCCTCTCCATCCCACAAAAAATTCTTCTCTCTTCTTCTCCAATTCTCCTGTCGTCTACCTCCAACCAGCCTGACATAACCGTACGCCATGTCGCATCACGATGGTCTGCCCTTAGTCTTTCAGTTTTCTAAGGAAGACACCTAGCTGGAGTCTCAAGAACACAAGGCGCTTTGGGACGAGCTTGAACTGGCCTTGCGGGAAGACGTCGCGCCTGTCCCCGCTCCCGTTCCGGCTTCCATCGCTCCGACTATGCCAACGCCCATCCCCGTGGCATTGATGGGCTGGGAGCCACACATTGTCGCCGAGCTTGATGCCACGGGGTTTCACGAGGTCCCGCCGACTTACACGCGCCCGTGCCGGTGCCCGTGCACACGAATGTCTCCGCCGTGCCGTTGCCAATGCCTATCCCCGCGCGGGTGCCAGTGCCCCCCTAAGCGGCATGGATGGCCGTCGTCGACCGCTTCCTTGCACCAACGCCAGTCGCCTCCTCCCGCCAGTTGACTCGCTCTTGGAGACCGAAGTCCAGAACATTCTGGCCATCCTTGAAGCTAGGGCCAATGTCAAGGAGTACGCCAACAACGGCGCAAGACGCCGCCGTTGCCGTCGCCGTCGGTCAGTGGCCCGACGACACATAGAGCATGGCAAAGGAGCCACTTCCCACTACAAGACGCCCCCGCCGCCGTGTAATATAAATTTGTTATGAAAAACATTAAGATTGCCATGCTTAAAATCCGAACGTTTATCATTTCCATTTATTTTAGATTGATCGTCGTATGAATGTAAAGTCGGAGTCAGACTGAATGAAATATTTGGTTTGATCGATTGAACGTTCTGCTAGAGCCGTATCAAACTCATTATAAAACGTCGTCAAGCCACATGTATTCCTTCTCATCACAAACATTTTATATTAAATACCATGTCAATTCCAAATATTTTCTTATGGAAGTCAATTCCAAATACTTGTAGGGCGCGACCAGTCCCCTTGTTCGAGCACTAGGCGATACATCTATTTATCAACGCATTTAATTATTACGGAGTAGTAGATAAATAGTACTAGATAACTTGTCTGTCACGGTCACTTTTGTTCCTAAACTTTTTACATGTATAATCTATATCTATACCAAAGGGGCAGATCCAATTAATCTCGGCCATCAAATCATGTCAATCCAACGACCTAGACTGCATCAATGTCGAGCGCTTAACACGTTTAGCGTGTAGTTCATTTCATGCCAAAAATAGTTCTAATCACATAATAACACGCAAATAATATCCTACTTAATATCCGCATGCACTTAATATACTTCCAAATTAACGTGCATTGCACGTACACATTGACTCGTACTACTAGTACGTGAAACTGGTGCCGTAACTTGTGAACGCGTCCAGATATGGTCAACGGCAACATTGCCTGCGCGTTCTTCGTGTTTGCCCGTGCGTCTAAACATAGAAGGGGAGGAGAGAGAGAGCAGACATGGAACCCACCAGTAACTGAAGGCGAATAATACGTGCTGACGAGCCGGTCCCACTGATGTACTAAAAATAATATTAAAACATGTTATCCATTAAATAGGTTGTGGTAATATAAAAACATTATATCAACAAAGGGGGTACAACAAACGTTGCTGTACTATGTTGCCTATTGACGTGCGGCTTGAAGGCCCTGGTCGCATGTTTGATCCTTGTCCTTTTTAATTTTTAATTTATATATGGGTCCAAATTTGTTTCATGATAGGTGGGCCCCTCGGTGTGTAGTTTGTAGCACTTTAATTTGTGGGTCGAAATTTGTTCCATTACAGGTGGACTATTGGTGTGTATTTTTGTAGCTTATTTATAATAATTAAAGAGAACAACAGAGTTTTTTGCAAAAATACCATGGTGCGACGTTGAAGGTGAGAAAGGACGTGCGAGAGAGCGATGACTGAGCCAGAGGGAAATCAATCGGGGAAGGTGCGGGGGTTGCAATGGTGTTTGGAGTAGTTGTGGGCCAAATGCTACGAAAATATAATCTAAACCCACCAGAATAAATGCCTTCTCAAATTAATCCAAGGTTGGTGTCCCCCTCGCAATGTAAATAGCTCCAGCTTTGCAAGGGATGGAGAGGTAGCTTCAATGTGTGGAAGATACGGCATGAGAAAGCGAGGTCAATCGAGACACGGACAGATAGAGAGACAAAGTGAGTGTGGTTCGGCATTCGTTGAATATATATATATATATATATATATATATATATATATATATATATATATATATATATATATATATATAGAGAGAGAGAGAGAGAGAGGTAAAATAGATGGGGCACCTAGGTGTCTGGGCACCTAAGCCCGTTATAGTAAGTCATATTCGTTAGTGCATGATGTGTAATTCATGACATGATGGCTTTCCAAGTTTTATTTGCATGCACTACAACCATCATCGGTCAATCAATGCTTTCCAAAAAATAATATACTACCGGTTCTTAGCAATGGTTACTTTCCAAATGAAACCTACATATTGTTTTTTCTATAATAATGCACTGTATTATACAGTCAAATCATATGGCGTGCCCACATATGCACCCAACATATTTCTTGTTATGTATGTATATACCTAATGAAAGAGAAAATATAAGTACATACCCTCTAAATTTCTAAGAAAGCAGAATGACCTAATAATACGAAACGTCATCCCAAAAAGTTTGTATGTATAGTTAGGACGTGTTTATGTCTTTTTCTAATATTTTACATTTTACACGTATCTAGTGTTTTTAAAGGCAGGGTCACACTTTTTGACCACTAATTTTTCTATAAAAATTAAGGTGATCAAATAATATAAAATGTGATCCTAATTATTTTTTACTTTTATTAAAATGTATGATGCATACTGATACCCACACACAAATTTTTACTTTTATTAGAAATATACAACATACTCACATAATCCCATAGTATATACCAAACAAACTTAAAAATAAAATAGTATACCTAAAAATAACTCACTAACATCTAAACTTAAAAAATGATATACCCAAGTCCCAACGTACTTATTACCAGATTAGGACATACGATATTCCTATAAATGAAATACCTCAAGTGCAAATATACCCAATGTGTATGCACACGTATATACCCGGCTATGTGAAAGAGGGTACGAAAATGTTATAGGTATCTCGTCAACGTATGTAAAGTAAAATATGGCTACGTATATACCTGGCTATGTGAAATATGGCATCCATAGGTATGTGATATGTATGCACACGTATATACCCGGCTATGTGAAAAAGGGTACGAAAATGTTATAGGTATCTCGGCAACGTATATAAAGTACAATATGGCTACATATATACCTGGCTACGTGAAATATGGCATCCATAGGTATATGATACCCAAAGTCGTAAAACGGCTAGGAAAAAATATAGTATCTTAATTTGAAATAATAAAAATGTTGTACGTATCAACCCAACGTGTATGCACACATATGAAAAAATGTACATATACCCAACGTCATGAACTTGAAGGTACAATAATGAGGCCTTAATTTTTAGTTTTCTCTCTCCTATTTGTACTACTAACGTCTCTCAATAAGGAACGATAGCATGCATGGCATTATTTTGCTTTCCAAATAAATGTTACCATGCATGGCGTGTTGAACCATAGCATTGTTTCCAAATTATGTAATTATTTCCAAATCAGTAACTTGTGATGGATTGACCCGTAATGGAATTGGATGGTCGAAAGGCAAGGAGCCTGGGCACCTAGGTGTCCCATATGGCCGTCCTATATATATATATATATATATATATATATATATATATATATATATATATATATATATATATATATATATTTTCTGTTGCTCTAGAGAGATATTGTCCGATTGAGCTTTTGGGAAGGGTGAGGGCTGGAAGATAGAGCTTGAGAGATGATCCAGTCACAGACATGTAGATATATTTTGTGTGTGGGAGGATGCAAGGTCAATCGATCACATATATAAAAGGAGAGAGATTGAGCGAATGTGGGTCGTCGTGCGATCGAAAGAGTGAGATGGGTTGGAGAGAGTGACCTAGATAGACAATGTGCCTGAGAGAGTATACAATATGAATATGTCGAATTGGGCTCAAACAAGGAGATATATCATTTGTGTCCGAGAAAGAGCGAGGTCAATCGAGACATACAAAGATAGATAAAGAGAGAGAGATTGAGGGAGCGTGGCCCACCATGAGGTCGAAAGAGTGGGGGCGGGTTGGATGGACTGACCTAGATAGACAATCTGCATGAGAGAGTATAGAGTGTGTCGATCGAGGCCCGAACAGGGAGATATATCATTTGTGTGTGAAAGAAAGCAAGGTTAATCGGGACTTTGATAAAGAGAGCGAGATTGAGAGAGTGTGTCCCGCCGTGCGGAAGAAAGAGTGAGACAATATCGAGAGAGTGACCTAGATAGAGAACATGCGTGCGTGCGCACGAGAGGGGGGTCTAGATAGACAATGCATGTATCTAGCGAGAGAGGGTGGGAGGGAGAGAGAGAGAGCTCGGCATGGAGTGCAATGGTGGGTGTGTGAGGTACATACATTTGGTAACATAGTGGAAAAGGGGGGTTATGTAGTTGGGAGAATTAGAGATCGAAAACATGGAGAGAAAGAATGAACGTGTGTCGGAAACCGATAGCTTCCTAAGGTTGTTAGAAGAGGAAGATTGATCGATACAGGAAGTATGTAGCGTGTGTATCGAGGGGGCGGCTAAAAACAACATTTGAATGTAGATAGTACGAGACTTGATATTGACGTTTCAAATTAGTGTACATTGTAAGATTTGAATTGAGGACCATGCATATGGCTTCCGTAATTATTTCGAATTCGTGCCATACTAGGTTTGGAAAAGTTGACATTGATACGATTGTTGTGCTATTTTGTAGGTCATATGTTTGAATACATCCAAAGTTTTCTCACTACCATGGTTTTCATGATATACATATGAATTTGTATTAAAAAAGTAGCATGGATACCGTGAAATGTGAAATCCACGTTAGAATTGGAGATCGCTATGTGACACACACTCTAATTCAAATAACTCCTCATTAATTAATTTATAGTATCTCGTTTCGAATGACTAATTATTTGCAAGGAAAACACGGGCATGGTAATACATACAGATTCATTTTCAAATGAAAGAAGAATCGTTTGCATTCTCAAATGTAGGCGCACCAGGCAGACTAGGGTCGTGTCGTGGTGGTCGCGTGTGTCGTACGGGCGCTAGAACCCAGCCACCCACCCCTTCCTCGCTCCCCCCCAAAAGAACGACGACAAAATAAGTTCGCGCTTCCATGTTTCGGATTGAAATATCTGGCGGCCCCAATTCCAGTCCTGCGAAATCTCCCTTCTCCACCGTCCCCTTCCGCGCCCAGAGCGCTCAAATCCCTAATTCGTCGCGAACCCAAGCAATGTTTGAATCCCCCCTCGTCTTGTCTCTTTCCCCTCCTCTATGCCGGACGACGACGAACATGAAGACGGTCGCGCTTCGCCACCGCACCGGAGCTACCTCATCTACACCCTCGTCCACCGCACCGGGTGGTCCACCGACAACGTCGGCCGCCGCAACCGATGTGCCTCACAGACACCGACTTCCACCGCATCAGGTGCGCTTCACCGACGCCGTCTCCCACCTCACCGGGGCTACTTCACCGAGCACATCGTCGCACCTCCGCCCCCCGAGGCCGTTGGGGCTTCACCAACAGTCTCGTCCACCGCATCGTAGTGCTCTGCTGCCACTCAAGATCTGCATCCGTGCGCGGCCAGCCAACGCCAGCGCATCACCCTCAACGGCTCTGAAGTGACCCACACTCTAGCTAGGCGAGCATGCACAAACCCCGACCCGAACTAGGTATCCACATATCACTCCCTTGTGCACTGTTCCGATGATGTTTGGATACCCTTTCACTGCTCTCTTAGCTTACACGCCTATGCAACTCTGACTTTAACTCTTATTTCTTCTGGAGATATCATCTGAAAGAAGGAAAAGCATTTTTTAGCGAAGCATGACGGTGCTACGGGATCTGGTACACATCATGCACACTAGTATAACCTTATAAGTACCTGTCCTCCTGTACAACAGCAAGGTCGATTCCTCTTATTTGATCAACCATTCGTCGTGTCAAAAATGCAGAGGGGGATGCATGGAGCACAAGGCTTGCACATCCAAGCAAGTGGCAACAGGGACTTGTACATGGAACATCCCAAGCACAAGCAGAGCTGAAGTGAGCCTGTACAACGAGCTAGTATCAGTCCCTGCATTTCATTTAACTCATACTAGCATGCGTGTACGATTGGTGTGTAGTGGCGGATCCACGAATTCAAGTTACCATGGGCGAAAATTTAACTTAAAAATACGAAGGCACTTCCACTCCGGAAATCAACATAACTTGAGAAATGTGAAGCTACATGCACTTTAAAAACCAGCTAATGATCCAAAGTACTTCAAGATTATAAAACACTAAATGATGTAAGCACCAAAAAACACAAAATGCAACATGGTGTAAAAGGACTACTAACATGGTCTGTACCTGCTTGAATTATTCGTTCTCTGGCTGAAAATATCGAAGTGTAATTGCACCTATAACCAGTGGGCAAACTGCATATCAATATATCTATCCTGCACAAGTATGCCAATAGTTTCAAACAACAGATTAGAAAAGTATTTATGCTACGTTGTCATGTTACTGGGACTTTCTGGTAGATGACCTCGACGTTTCCTCAAGCCATGGAAATGTCCTATAATTTGCTTGTCATCAATGCCTGTAAATCTCTATGTCTCTCTCAACATAGCAGATCATCATTAGACACTAAATCCTTTAGTGGGAGCTTGCAAAATGCTTGCATTAGATCCCTCATTAGACACTATATGTTCATCACCAGGAGCATGTAAAATGTTCGCATCAAATACTTCATTAGCAGTCTATTCATTAGACACTTCAGGCTCAAGAACAACATGAGCTTCTATGTTTGCACTAGAAACTTGATTAGATACATCAGGTTTAGTCAGTTCAGTATTGATTGGGGGATTTATAAAATAAGCAGAAATTGGTTTCATTTTCTCATAGATTCCCTACATACAAGCAGTTTTACAACACCGTCAGGTATAACTATTGGCCAGAAATTGAACAGTTGAATTAGATATAATCAGGGATGTGATGTACCTGCTCGTTGCGCATGCTGCTCTTGCAAGCTGCGACTATCCGTTTGCACAAGCTCGATGCCATGCTCATGCTGCCGCCGCTGCCTCCCATGCAGGCTACACCCAGGGTTGGATCTTCATCTTCATGTCCTTCCATTCGCTTGAAGCCCGGCAACCTGCGTCCAACGAGGGCACGAGGAAGTGCTGTGTCAGTCAGTCCAACGACAGTTAGGTTAGGAGCGAACCAGACTGGAGGATGGAGCGAACTACTTCGGATTTTTCCTGCTGTCGATCGATATGGGAGGCGCTCGTTTGGGCCGCGAGCCTACTATAGGGCCTACCCTGCACTTACGTTATTGGCCCATCCAAATTGAAATATTTTTCTTCATTTTTTACATTGCCTGCTCGTGTGTTGGGACGAAGAAAACTAGCATCGGCCAACCTGGATGACTCAAACTACGTGCACACTTTCCAGCCACTCGAGGCGGCCACCCATACCAGCCCCTACGGTGGCGTCACCCCTTTTTGCGTGTATGATTGCGGCAATGAAAAATATTCCAGTGGCGCTTTCGATTTACCCACAGAATGGTTGAATTGCTTGTTTATATGAACTGAGTTCGCCAATAATACGAAGGATGCCAGTCTTTTCATCCTATTGTAGATTGCTTAGATCTCGATATGCCAAATGTAATCACATGAAATATACAGTAAAAGCCAGTGTGATGTGTGTGGCTACAACTAGTCTGAAAACCCATCCTCATATAACATATCAATGACGCACCATCTTATCAGATTAACCATTCGACTTACCAATGCAGTGTGGGAAGAAAGACGTATTGGGACTGCGTATCCAAGCAATTGATGCCATGGACTCCTTCATAGAACCTTGTAAGCGAAAAATAAGTTGCAGTGTGCCTGTATAAAGAGCTAGCATAAGTTCAGTACCTGCATCTCGGAATTTTAGTTAGCCACTTATTGCAAAAAAATTCAATTATGATGCTTGGCTTAATTTAGTTTGCTACTGATTACACAATGCCATAGCCTGTTAATCCTATTATAGACTGCGCCTATCTATGTGTTTGATACTTACTGTTAAGAATTACCTGTTTGCCTGAACTTAAATAGCTACTTAAGCACGCAGATAGCTGGTCATATCTACTTCTGGGGTGCAGTAGAATTCACATGTAGTTTACGTTCTAATACCCTGTATGTTCAAATGGTTTGCTGTTATCACTTGTAGCACTAGTAATGTTTGCATGTTCATAGATAGACAACTGTCAGGTATATATATGTGTGTGTGTGTGTGTGTGTCAGTGTGTGTGTGTGTGTTGGAATCATTTTGCTTACATAAAACAAAATTACAGATGTCTGTGTAGCTTGTAAACGGTACCGACTTGTTACTTTAATACATTGCCAAGAACTTGTTAGTTTTACTAGTTCATGTGTAATTAAATACGTTGCCAAAACTGGTTAATTTTACTAGTTTGATGTTAGTTTCTTATGGCTCTTGCAACACTTTATTTATGATTGCTAACATTCAAGTTTGCAGGATCCAACTGAAACTCCGTTGGCACACCAGGTATGTTTTTAGAAACTTCCTTGTTTACCTAGTTTGTTGCTGTAACTTGTTGCTGTAATCATCTAACCAACATCAAGTTTCCAGGATCCAATTGGAAGTCCAATTGCACAACAGGTACATTTTCTAAAATATATTTGTGTAACAGGTTTGCTTCTGTACCTTGTTGCTCTAATCAAGTTACTGACTACTCAACTTTTTGGGATCCAAGAGAAACTCCAATGCCACAACAGGTCCCTTTTGCAAAACTTGTTTGTTTAACTGCTTTGCTGCTGCAACCGGTTGCTCTAATCACGTTACTGGCTACTCAACTTTTCAGGATCCAAGAGAAACTCCAATGCCACAACAGGTACCTTTTGCAAAACTTGTTTGTTTTACTGCTTTGCTGCTGCAACCAGTTGCTCTAATCACGTTACTAGCTACTCAACTTTTCAGGATCCACGAGAAACTCCAATGCCACAACGGGTACCTTTTGCAAAACTTGTTTGTTTAACTGCTTTGCTGCTGCAACCGGTTGCTCTAAGCACGTTACTGGTTACTACACTTTTCAAGATCCAAGAGAAACTCCAATGCCACAACAGGTACCTTTTGCAAAACATGTTTGTTTAACTGCTTTGCTGCTGCAACCGGTTACAATGATGTTAATAACTACTTTTCAGCATCCAATTGAAACTCTTTAATTCCTTGTTTGTTTAACTGGTTTGCTGTTATAACTCCCAATTGAGATGTTTTGCTAACTTCAACTTTTCAGAATCCAATCAGAACTTCAATGCAAAACAGGTTAGCCCAAGATTAAAGAGCGAGGTCCCCATGGACGTTGTATCATCTCACAGAAGTGGCACCGGCCCAATCGTGCATCATGAATTGCCAACTGTTGATGCTCTAGAGGCTAAACTATTGGTAGAAAGAGATTCTACTTCTGCACTTAGAGATGAAGTTGACATGTTGAGGAAGCAAATAGCACAATCACAAGCAGTACTCAAGACAACCATTAAATATTTGGTGGATTTCAAAACGAAGCAAGCTGAGACTGACCACATTGTTAAGGTCCTGAAGGAAAAAAGGAAATTAAATTCCCTCTTGGTAAATCATAGATGAAATGTTCTTTCCATCGTTGAATAACCTTTGTGTTGTTTGTTCATGTAATCGATCAAACCATTTGTTTTAGAGATCATGTAATAATTGTCTTTTTGTTTTTTGGTTTGTAATTTTTTTAGCACAAGTCTGTATTAATTGATAAGACTCTGAGACATTTCTTTTTGATTGCTATGCCAGACCTACAAATATGCCAATCGGGTTGAATGTGCATTCAGCAATAATAGTAGTATAGATGGTCCTTAAGTGTCATGCATCTGATAGGGCCAAGATATTGTACTACCTTCGCTAAAAAAGGATGCTCTTCTAGCAAAAAAAGTACAGCGGCCTGGCTTATGTATGTTAGTTGATATTATTGATCCATATACTCTATAAGTGTTTATATGTGTGTTAGTTTTGTACATTATTGGTTGATTGACTCGGTATTTGAATCTTGATACATCGCTTGTGTACATATCTAAATGGGAGTACACATTATGCTGCGTGTGACACTTGAGTTGGACATAAAGTGGTTTCAAATATTCGAATTCACCTTAAACTGAATTCTAGCTTCTGAATTCGAGTATTGGAATTTGTAAATCAGATTCATATATGACAGTGGAATACATCTTTGTCGTGCTTTTGAAGATGTATAAAAACACATAGAATGATTTATAAAGATTCGTATAGGAATACAAAATGGATTCGAATTTAGTTGCCAGGGTAAACGTGGATGCTTATTGTCCCAAAATTGAAAGAAGCGGCAAAATGTCCACTCCCACGTCGGCTGCCCGAAGCCAGTGTTTGGGAGATGGAAATTACTGTCCACCCCTTACACGGACAATCCATCGGCCCGATTTCCACTGCTCTCAATAGGGGTAGGTTAGTAACTTCAATTAGACGTGGCACGACCTCCTCTGAGCCCATTCCAACACGGTGGGCGCCAAACATGGGCGGCAAAACACATTTGATTCAAGCTCGTCCGAAAGACCTCTGTCTCTCCCTCCATTTCCCCATTCATACACGGTGTGCGACAAAACAAACTCGACTCGGCTGAAATCGATGTAGGCAAATATTTTCAATAGGGGACGGGTTTGTAACTTCACTCAGACGTGTCACAACCGCCCTACCTATCAGCCCCGTTCATACACCGTGGGCACCAAAACACCCTCTCCTCACCCGAAATCGCTCTGGGAAAATATTGGGGAGATGCAAGATTACCGTCCTATCCAAAACCGACGAGACGTCCAAATTTTAAATGGGGGCTAAGTTCGTAACTTTCCCATATTATAGACAGGCACGTCCCAAAATCATGGTTCCCCGTAACTCTCCCGCTATTTTCCCATTCATACACCATCCATGCTAGAACACCATCCCCACACCAGCCTCCTCCGTCCACCACCCCATCCATCGCCGCCGTCCTCCACCCCATCCATCGCCATCGTCCTCCACCATGTCGGAGCGCCTACCAAGACCGCATCATCCACTGCTAGAGATGGATGTTTCTCAACCACGACGACGGCCAGGAGCCTTGCATCGCGTCCTCTCGCTTCATCGGCGTCGTCGTCCTCTTTGCCGAGGGTGCTCACACGACCTTCTCGTCCACCGCAACGGGACTTATCCCCCGATGCACCCCTCTATCGTCGTAGATCTGCTTCAACACCACCGACAGCCATCGCACCCCTGATGCCTACACGGCGCCGCAAGAGAGGTGGTACTTCATATGTCCTCAACTTTTTGATCTCAACCAGAAAATAGATCGTAACTTGGTTACTGTACTTTCTTTTCAGCTCTTAGAATTTAGTTCTTAGTTCGAAGCAAACAATGGATGCTAAATAGCATTTATGCGGTTTGCAGCTTTAAATCTGCCATGGCACAGTCATAATTGGGTTTAATTGATCATGCTTAGGGTTTAATTGATCATGTTGGTTCCGTCGTGGTTTGTTTAATAGAAATCGGAGGGGATACCCTCTTTTGCTAAAAAAATGCTTACGGTTTCCCCCTTTTATGATCACTATACGATCAACATACGTGCTTCATGTCATAATAGCACTGCTCCACCCATCAAGCTAAACAAGCTTAGTTGTTCAAATACGAATCTGATATTATTAAAACATGGTCGTTTAATTGGTCAGCTAAATGTTCCTAATTTAGTTTAAAAAATGCATGCTCGGGGCTCGGGTGTGTATCTACAGGGTGCCCATGGTGGGCCACGGCCAACCCTGGGATTTTGGGTCGGCCAAGGCCCTGATTCCCTTTGTTCTGCTGCGCTTCCGATCTCTACTCGCCCCCAGCCGCCTGCCTCGCCGGCGACTTGCCGTCCCCAGATGGCATGACTCTAGGAGGAGACGACGGACTAACAGGAGGTCAGGAGCTACTCTCCCAACAGCGTCACCGCTGCCCAGGCGCGCCGCCGTGCCTACCTTCCTAGTCCGTTCAGGGCTCACACATGCAGCAGCCACTAAGCCAACCCGATTTATGCTGAGATACGTCCTCAACACTCAGCAACCACTCCTCATCACCCATTTTCTAATTGATTCATTACTCATTAGGCATGACTGTTATTAGGGTTTGCTGTGTACTGAGTGCTACCTACATTTAATGGTTCAGATGTATTTCAGTAATCTTTAGTACCTTAAAGTTCACAGGGTCTCAAAATTCCGGCCCTAGGAACATACACTAGTCATTTTGGATTGTTGGACATAGTGACATTGATCTAGATTATTACTGCAAGCCAGCTTTGTTGACAATTTTACTTGTATTTCTTACTCATTCGATATGATATCCAATAATTCACGTCGATTAGTTGCAAACAATAAGTGCTACACCAACTTCTTGATTCAGTTTTTGGACGGTCTCTTACTGCAGTTACAATTTTGCATACTTGTCCTTGTAAGCTCACAAGTAATGATTGATTCACTACATCTATGCTTGCCTTGTCAGATTTGTTGTCAATATTCTTTTAGGGTGGACCACCCTATTTCAAAATACTGGAACCGCAGACATGAGTGAATAGTATTTCTCTGTGTGATCTCTTCCATCATGTGTGGGCAACAAACACTGCATTGTATAGAAAGAAAGTGTCATTTCCACCTTTTACATAGACTACAATCTTTTACACGGAATACAATCTGCCTACTTGCTTTGTGTCGCACTACCAGCACTCCAGCCTTGAAGCTAAACATTATGCCACTCATAATTCCTTAGTTTATTTGTTCAAATACGAATTTGATATGATTCTAATGTTCCTACTTCAGTTTTGAAATGTGTGTCTGCCTGTTATAGAGACATAATAGGTTTGTATTTCTGTGTGTGGTCTGGTCAGCACGGTTGGGGGGTGAACTTTGCATATGCAGGGGTTTATAGGGAGACCCCCGTTGAGTTGAATCCACAATGCATTCCATAGATAATCTGACTACTTTTTCTGTTTTCATGAATCTTAGATACTGAACAACATCATAATGATTATGAGCTTGTGCGCATGAAAAGAATAAAGTAGAACAATGCCATGGCTGTCAAACTTGGCATTAAGGGACTGAAATCAAGTCTGGATGCAATGCAATGCAAACGCTCTTCACCTACAGATTCATGCTCAGAATATGATCCTAAAAGTGATTCTGAGCTAGAGGGAGACCTAAGTCAATGTAGCTCCCTAGTGGAGGAGTCAGAGGCAGATGCCCTATCTTATTCACCCATCAAGGTGCTTGCTCTAACTTTCCAAGGTTACATTGGTCACACATATCTTGCAACTGATGCTTTGCATTGCTTCTACTTTGTTGCACTGCCATTAGCTTAGTTTACACATTGTGTATGTGAATACGCCCTGCCTATCCATTTTTAGTACATATTCCATCTGTCATCATACCATATTTATCCATTCAAATGTTGTTCTTGTGTATCAGACATTCAAAAGGAAGAGGGCGATTGCTGATCACGGAGGAGCACGAACAAAGTATTTGGAAAAGGTAGTGACACCTGATAAATCAAATAGCCCATTAGGTGTAGTTGCAATATCACTAGACCCAGAAAACATGGCCACAACTCTAGCAGACTCTAGCCCTATTACACTGGCCATCTCTGATGCCCCAACTCAGCAGACCCCAACCGCCGCAAACAGTATGATGATGCCAGTTGACATAGCACCAGCTCTACGATGCAAAACCCCCATTCTAGCAAAGAGTACACCAAATCCAGTTGCCAAATCCCTTTTCGAACGAGAGAGAGCCCCAATTGTAGCAAATAGGACTCCTGTTCCATTTCTTCCCAGTTTACAAGACGAAGCTTATATTGTTGTCAGGAAGTTTGTGTGCATCTTTCCTTCATGGAAAGATTATACCACGGACAAAGAACAATTTCCAATCTTCCTCCGCAACTTACGTGTAAGTAATGTAGTAATGTTATTCCTGGTAATTATTGCATATGTTTCAGCTGACAGAAGACACAAGATTTCATTCTTTTAAATAGGTGAGGACCAAACTGGATTGTCAAGACGAGCAAGGGTTGGTTGTGCTTTTCAAGCACTCTTTGATGAAGTATCGTTCCTACCTGAGGCAAGCACACTTCGATGGCAAGCCTCTGAACAAAATGTATGTAAAGTCTTTGGTGCTACATTTATCAGACAGTGACTGGAATAATCTTGTTACACATTGGTCTCTTCTGCAGCATAAGGTACTGTCTATGATAGCACATCACAATTTGAACTACATTTCTACATGTGCCTTAACGTCTCACTTGTAGGAAAACTGTTTGCAGAAGAACATTCATTCTCAAGGGACCACGGAATCTCGCAACTATGCTGCACACTGCATTGTTCTTGTGAGTACCTCTTGCCATGTATGACCATACTTACTTTCATAGCTGGTTGATTATGTAGCATCACTGCACATGTTAGCCTCGTTATCATCCATTTGGTGGACATTATAAGATCCTATGGACTCTTACATAAATTTAGAATCAACCCAATGATTTTGAAGAGGTTTAGCTCTGCAGTCCTCTTGTAAGGACTGAACACCGTCTATCACTGTACTTACATAAACAGCTACTCCCTCCGTCCCATAATATAAGAACGTTTTGTACAGTACACCAGTGTTCAAAACACTCGTATATTATGGGAAGAGGGATTGGTTCATTGTGTAGCATTCTGCATCTTATCAACCTCGCCCACCATTTACTAAAAGATATCAGATCTATATTTAATCTTACCAAAAAGTTGAAAACACAAACAATGCCAGTGCAGAAGTGTAGCCCATTGCTCTTGTCAGTACATTTTGTCCTGTAACACTTGTACTTCCTGGGATTGGTAGTTGATTATGTAGCATCAATCTGCATATTATCTTCATTATCCTCTATCCCTTCCAGTATTATCATATCTATAATTACTCTCTACAAAATGTAGAGTACAGGCAATGCTTATGAAGAAGATTTTGTGCTGAAATTTTTGAGTTATCCTTCCCTTGACATGGAGAAGGACATTATAAAGCCGGTGTTAACTGTTAATGTAAGTCAGTCCTTCTAAAGCCTTTATCCTCAAGTGTTGTTTAATTTGCTCATATTTCGTATCGTTAACTGCTGTTTAGTTTGTTTTTTCTATCAAAATGCATGTTCGCAACAACCGTAAGTTCCAAGTTTTACTTGTAAAACCAAATTCCTTACTCATACCATGCACATTACTCAATACTCCCTATATGTATGCTTGTATTTGTGGATCTAGAATCCAGTGTGTGGTGAAGCAGCCCACGTTTGCACCTTATCATCTCCTGTTTTATCTTACTGATGTGGCTAATGATATGAACAACATGCCATGCACATTAACCAAAATAGGTGCAATGATTGTCTTTGCCCTTCATCTATGCTTGTTATGTTGACATGGTAATCCAGTAGTGTGCTGAAGCTCCCCGCATTGTGAACAATGCCAAATTATGTTATTGATATTTTGAACTTACTCTTTATTTTCTAATTCGAAATTGGATGGAATTGACAGCACAGTTATCATCTTTGTTCGTACATGTGCAAAACATGTCATCTCTCTGCTTGTTTCAGGGTGATATGCCTGATGGCATGCACAAGTCTGCTGAAGGCTGTGAGACAAACCCAACATATATTGCAGCAAAGAAGGCAAAACATCTTGAAGATAGCAAGACAACCCCCAAAGTCTTGTCTTGATGCAATGTTCAAGTTACTTGAGACTAGCAGTAAGACAAGCTCATAGAATTCGTTGTCTGACTCAGTTCGACTTCTTCAGTCCCAAGTTCTAGCAGAAAGGCATTCTGCAACTCAACTTCGACTTGAAGTCCTATCTCTAAGAAAGATTGCGGAGAACACCAATGAGAACCTCATTGCTAAACAGCTACACCTGGAAGCTATGACCGACATGCTAGGCCGGTCTCACAGCCTTGCTTAGCAGCTTGCGCGGCAGTTCCTGTGCAAGGCTAACCTTTCTTCAACTGTCTTGGAAGTGGTCTTCTACGACAGCACAGGTATGGCTATCTTCATTCTGTCATAAAATCGTCATGGATGTACATGCACGACAGAAAACATGACCTACTGTGAGAAACATATATCATCACGGAAGTGTATTTTTTTGTAGTGCATGGTTTGAATTTGTGGATGATCATACAAAATTTTTATGCCAAATTGAATTTTGCTTCTAGAAATCTTTTAGATTCGGTCGCGGGAGGAACTATTATGGAAATTACTCTAGGAGAAGCTACTAAACTCCTAGATAATAGTATGGTTAATTATTCTGAAAGGCATACGAGAAGATCTTCCACTAGTAAAAAAGTGCATGCGGTTGAAGAGATTAATGTTTTGAGTGGAAAGATGGATGAACTTATGAAATTGTTTGCTAGCAAGAGTGCTTCTATTGATCCTAATGATATGCCTTTGTGTACTTTGATTGAAAATAATAATGAATCTATGGATGTGAATTTTGTTGGTAGGAACAATTTTGGTAATAACGCGTATAGAGGTAATTTTAATCCTAGTCCGTTTCCTAGTAATTTCTCTAATAATTATGGTAATTCCTACAACAATTCTTATGGAAATTATAATAAGTTTCCCTCTAATTTTGAGAATAGTGTTAAAGAATTTATGATTTTGCAAAAGAGTTTCAATGCTATGGTTGAAGAAAAATTGCTTAAAATTGATGATTTGGCTAGGAACATGGATATAATTTCTCTTGATGTTGATTCTTTGAAAATTAGATCTATTCCACCCAAGCATGATATCAATGAATCTCTAAAGGCTATGAGAATCTCCATTGATGAGTGCAAATAAAGAACCGCTAAGATGCATGCTAAACGAGATTGGTTTGTAAAAGCGTGTTCTTCTAGTTTTTGTGAAAATAATGATGAAGATCTTAAAGTGATTGATGTGACTCCTATTGAATCTTTATTTTCTAATATAAATCTGGATAAAGATGGGACTGGAGATGAGTCAACTTTATTTAAAAGGCGTCCCAATGATTCGGAGTTTTTAGATCTTGATGCAAAAATTGATAAAAGTGGGATTGGAGAGGTCAAAACTTTAAGTAGCGATGAACCCACTCTTTTGGATTTCAAGGAATTTAATTATGATAATTGTTCTTTAATAGATATTAATTCCTTGTTGCAATCCATGTTGAATTCTCCTCATGCTTATAATCAAAATAATGCTTTTACTAAACATATCGTTGATGCTATGATGAAATCTTTTGAAGAAAAGCTTGAATTGGAATTTCTATGCCTAGAAAACTTTATGATGAGTGTGTCGGCATTCTGGGAACGGGGGTCCCCAGACTTGCCTACCTGCGGCCCACGGCGTGGCCATGCTAGCGGGCCTGTGCGGCCCATCTTCATCAACAAGGCATTCAAGACCCTCGCGAGGGGCCAAGCCTCACGAGGCGGATGACGCAAGACCTCCTCAGGAGCGGCCTCTCCAGGATGCCTCGCGAGGAGCGGAGATATCAAGGCAAGGCAAACCTCGCGAGGCTCTCATGATGTGAGCCATGACAATCAAGATCACGAGGGCGCCAGCGCCCTTGTTTCCTCGTTGGTGCAAGGGAGGCCAGCGCAGGCGCGGAGTACCGAGGCATCAGGAAAAGGTTTCCATATCAGTGCAACAAGACCAAGACCAGTAGGACGGCAGGACGGAGGTCACCGTGGAGCCTGAGACGGCGTCACCACCAGAGCTTTCCACAGGCGAAGAGCGCTTTTGTCAGGATAAGTTGTACCAACTGTCCCCTTTCGAATTGGCCGTTGTTGGCTCCCTTCCCACTCAATATTTGGGAAGAGGACCAGGGCCTCTATAAATAGGACTAGCCACCACCAAAGGAGGCAGCGGGATCTCATCTGATCGAGAGCCAATCCTTAGCCACACACCGAACACAAGAACACCCCAACCTCAGGAGGATGTTCTTCCCCTTTTACTGTTCATCGTCAGCCCAAGAGGCAATCCACCACCACCACATTGGAGTAGGGTATTAGACCACAACGGTTGCCCGAACCAGTATAAATCTTGTGTCTTTGCGTTGTGAGTTCGTCGGATTCGTCCGCGAGATCTTAGCGAGCTAGGGCGTAGATCGGTAGGGAGGAAATCTCCGCGCGCACCCCAGTGTTCGAACCTTGAGGGTTTTGTCGGAACCCATGATCCGACATTTGGCGCGCCAGGTAGGGGTGCGCTGGAGCCTCTTCCCCGCCAATCGACCCACCAACGCTCTGCGGCTCCGATGTCCGGCGACCCGAGGGCCGATTCCGACCGCTGGGCAGCCTGGCCAGCCCGGGCGGCGCCATCCGCCCATGAAGACCTCAACCCCGCGCTCCAGGCGGCCCGAGCGCCATCTAATGCCGCAGGGCACGGGCGGCGTGGCGGGGCGCCATCCACCCTCACTCCATGACAAGCGCAAGCCGCTACAAGGGCTGCAAGCCACGCCGCGTCAACGGCGCCGCACACACGGCGGGAGCAGGCGAACATGCGGGCCGCGCTCACGGAGGCGCGGGAGTTGCTGCGGTGCCGGCTGATGGAGAGCGGCCGGGATGCCCCGCTGGAACGCGTCGCCGAGTTGCTGGATGTGGCGGCGTCAGGAGCGCCGCCCTTCTGTTATCTGCTTCCCTCTCAGGCCGCTACAGGATCTCACGGCGGGCCTCGCCACAACCACGTGTCCTCAGGTGTGCCTGGGGTCTTCGTCAACACCAGGACGACTGGTGGCGCCGGGGGCTCCACCGCCCCCGTGCCACCCGCGACAAGCGCGGGCACGAGCGTCGCCTTCCATGGTCCGAGTGAGATGCCGCGCTACCATCCTCAGGACGCCGCGCTAGGCCGGGCAACATGGAGTGTGGGGCACTACGGTGAGGTGTTCGGGGTAACGGCCCCGGAAGCCTACGTGCCCCGCATGATGGACCAGGAGTACGCGCCGGAGGACGACCCTGGCTCGTTCCTCGGAGAATATTGGGATGAAGGGACGCAAGAAGTTGAAGCCTTCCAGGAACCGATGGAGAACCACGACAATCGCGCCAACCACAACTACAGGGTACCGCTAATCTCTCAGGAACGGGCTTACGCTAACCATGGGCTGCAAGTGAATCAGGTCACAGCATCGGTCGACGATCCCGGCATAGCAGCATCCCTTCCGTCGGGGGAAGCACGCTGGGGGCCGCATGGAGGGAGCCTGGAGCGAGGCCCCTCCCCACGTCGCGCGAAGCCAGGCAACGCCCGAAGGTAGGCCCTCTGCCGGGGAGGTGCCGGCGAGCCTTCCCCCTGCAGAGGACCCATGGTTGCCGAGGGAACCGTTGGCGTCCCCTTTCCCCCCTTTGTGCCGTCCAGGTTGCCGGTCGGCTCAAAGCTGGTCGAGGGTGGCGCAAGGCGGGGCCCTCGTCTGGCGATATGAAGCAAGGCCGGTTCCTGTGAAGAAGGCCCAGTGCCTGTGAAGCTTGCCGCCTGTGACACTCTCACGTAATAATGAGTGGGGCTGTACACGCCCCGGAGTCTCAGGGGTGCCAGCCTTAGGCCCTGGGGCTCCCTCCCACGCCTAGTGGCAGCACTTAGCTCCGTGCTGGTGAGAAGACTCGAAGACCAGAAGACTAGACTAGGCGCCGGACGCGGCCATTTGCTTCGGATCTCTTCTTCAGCCCTCGGACGCGTCACTCGTGTCGTCATCGTCTTCGCCGCCACCGTCGCCGCCTTTGGCAACACCTCCATCGCCGTCGTCGACCACATCGCCCTCGTCTGCGATGACCACCACCGCGTCTTCATCAGAAGCGAAGGCTCTGACCATCGCATCCACGTTGTCCTCCACCCACCGCGCCAGGTCGCCCCGGACGGCCTGTGGTATGGAGGCAATGGCAGCGTCGAAGTTGAAGTCGCGGAAGGTGTTTCGGAGATGGCTGAAGACGCGGGAGAATGCGCGCCCGAGCAGGCCCCGGCTCCTCTCTTCCACAAGCTGGCGAGCCCTGTCAGACCGAGCTTCCAGGCGCGTCACCACATCGGTGAAGAAGATCAGGTGACTGGCATAGTCATTTGAGTGGGGGTGCGGCGCATTCTCATCGCAGATGTGGCCCAAGGCGGTATTAGCCCTGTTTCGGAGATCCTGAAGCATGGGGGCGTGCTTGCCCTCCTGCGTCCGCCGTTGAAGCACTTCCTCCCTGTTTTGCCAAACGACGGCCTCGGCGTCATCAACCCGTTTCCGAAGAGAAAACAGCTCGGCGTCGGCGGAGGCCAAGTCCGCGTGCGCCGTGACCAGGGCGGCAGCCGTGGCCTCCCCACGCCTCTCCGCCTCGTCTAACCTGGGCCTGAGGGCAGCAGTCTTGCCTGCTGCCTCGGTTCCCGAAAGCTTCAGCTTCAGGTTATACCGAACTTCGAGATCTGCACAAACCTCGGCCACCCGGCGGTCGACTTCCTCCTGGACCTTGGCCTGGCGAGCCCCAACGACATCTTCTGCTTGAGCAACTTGACGCTCCCTCGTCTCCAGTTGCTCGAGCTCGAGGCTGTGTTCCACGGCTTCCAGACCCAGCGCCTCCTCGCGCTTCCGCACCTCCTCTTCCTCGGCAGGCGTCCACCTCAGCGATGCAAGGGCGGCCCTGCGCGCCTCCACCTGACGCTCGAGGGACGCACTCCAGGCTTGGAGCTCCCACGCACGCTTCTCAGCAGCCTCGCAACGGCAGTCAGCCTCGCGAGCCACCTCCAGGGCTCAGGAGCAAGCTTCGCGGGAAACCTTGATGGACGCCTCGGCCTTCGCATTGTCAAGATCAGGCTGGTAGCGGCCCAGGTTGACAGCCACCCTCAGCTTACGCCACTCCTCCGCCAGCCGAAGACCTTCAGCCTCAAGACGCGAGTTCTTCGGCAAGTCAGCTCGTCGCGCCCATCGCCTCCTGGAAGAGCTCATGGCAAACGACGCTTCGCCCGCGCTCGGACTCGAACGCACAACTCACCTCGTCCTCCACCCCGAGGGCTGCAGGCGGGACATCAAGCGACGCACCACCTCTCGGCAGGGGGCTGGGGGCTGGTGCTGCCCCAGGCACCAGCCAGTCCTCGCCCGGGGCCCTAGCCAGTCGGGGCCCACTGCTTGAAGAGGAACCAAAGACTGAAGCCAACCAGCTACTGTCCATGACTGGAGGAGGGGTCCTGGGCACGCCCGCCAAGCTCCATGCCAAGCCATGGGGGAGGAACGACAAGGTCGCAGGATCAGCGGGCACGAAGGCAAGCGTGCTCCTTCAACCAACCCTGCTCCAGGGGCAGCAAGCGGACTCGGAGCGCTCAAGGCCGATGGGGGAGTCGAGGAAAGAGGAGGCTGTTTCTCAGGAGGCGCAGCAGCCTCGACGGAAGGAGCCCTGAAGGACTGACGTCAGGAGACGGAAACAGCACACGAGAAACCATAGCGGTACGGTACTTACACGTCGACGGCGATGTACTTCCTTCGCTTCAGCGGCCCGAAGATGCTGTTGCCGCTCGGGGATCCTTTCCCCTTGCGGAGCTCCTCGAAGTCCATGCAAAGCCGACCGAAGCGCTGGACGTGGCGGCCAGCGCGGGGCGAGGCCGAGGAAGAGTTTGGAGGGACAACTTCAGGGGTGCCCGGCTGCGGCGAACAGTCGGGCGCCGTCTCACCACGACCTCCCGAGGCTTCCGAGGCTTTGACCTCGGGAACCGCATGCTGCGTCGCCTCAGTAACCGACGCCCCAAGGGAGGGATCGCGAGCTCCCGAGGACGACGCCCCAGTTTCACCAGGCGGCATAAGCTCCTCAGCACTCGAGCCGCCGACCTTCGTTGGAGCTTCCCCCCTGCGCCCACACTTGGGGCGAGCTCGGCAGCGGCGGCGAGGAAGGGAACCACGTCGACGGGGTTCTCGCGAGGCCCCACCAGGCCGATCGGGCGCAGCCCCCACTCATCAAAGGAGGGCATGCTCTTGGCAAATTCAGCGTTGTTCTCAAAGCGGTACAACAGATAGCTCTTCCCAGGCATGTCGTCCAGTAGAGGGGCACCCGTCAGGACCGCAAGCACCATTTGCCGCGTCTTAAGAGGAAGCCCCTCCTCCTGAAACCTCATATGGTTCTGACTGCTGAGCAAGGCCCACATCGGGTGGGAATGGCGCTTAAGCGGAGCGACTCGGCGCTTGACGAACTCCTTCACCACCATAGGCACAGTCACGCCGCGATCCTTCAACCTCCTTAGCCTGAGCCAGACGGGAACGAGACGGGGGCTCGCGAGCCTCTGGTGGCCCCAACTGGAGTTGGGAACAGCAGGCCCTGGCGGAGCATGGAGCAGAGGGCTGAGCACACTGGCGTCGACAAACGCCCATCGTGTCCGAAACTCGCTCATGGATGGAGGAAGCTCAAAGTCGATCCCCGCGCCCGCTATCGCGGCCACGGCCTGGAAGCTCACGCACCCCGAGCTCTGCCGAGGGTCAGTCAGATGCAATGAGAAGAAATGGCGGAAGAGGGCCACCGAAGGAGCGATGCCCACCATGGCTTCGCACACAAAGGCGAAGACGGTGAGAAGAGTCACAAATTGAGTGTCGAGATGCAGCATGTGGATCTGATAATGCTCGAGCACCGCGTTGAAGAAGGCGGAGAAGGGAGGAATCAGGCCAGCCTAGAGGGCATCTATGAAGATTGGGACCTCTGTGGCTGCCCGAGCAATGCAAGCGCGAGACGCGGGCCAAGCCACCGTCTCTCCCCACTCGTTGAAACTGGAAGCAAGCATGGGGCGCACCTTGTCCATGGCCTCGTCGTTGAGCACCAGGGGTCGGCCGAGCGCAGGCTCGAAGGACGGAGGCGCACTTGGCGAAGGCAGGGGATTCTTCCCCTTGTCTGCTCGTCCCGGTGTCATAGCGATGAGGCGGGTAGGGCGCATATCAGATTGGAGGGGAGGAGAAGAGTCTCGAGAAAGCAGAGAGATTGGGGGAGCTAGGCGTGGACAAGGGAAGAATAACCGTGTAGGCTGCGGGGGCCGCATAGCCAGACGGATTCAAAGGCAGCATGGGGAAGCGGAGACACCCACGTCCAATCAACCGCCACGCGTCAACCAAGGCCGCAGGCTTTTGGGGCCCGCGACGCTCCGCATTTGACCTTTGGCTTCGCCTCGAAGCCAAGCCTGAGCGCACCTTGGGCCCGGGGGCTACTGTCGGCGTTCTGGGAACGGGGGTCCCCAGACTTGCCTGCCTGCGGCCCACGGCGTGGCCATGCTAGCGGGCCCGTGTGGCCCATCTTCATCAACAAGGCATTCAAGACCCTCGCGAGGGGCCAAGCCTCGCGAGGTGGACAACGCAAGACCTCCTCGGGAGCGGCCTCTCCAGGCTGCCTCACGAGAAGCGGAGATATCAAGGCAGGGCAAACCTCGCGAGGCTCTCGTGACGTGAGCCATGACGATCAAGATCAGGCGGGCGCCAGGCGGGCGCCACCGCCCTTGTTTCCTCTTTGGTGCAAGGGAGGCCAGCGCAGGCGCGGAGTACCGAGGCATCAGGCAAAGGTTTCCATATTAGTGCAACAAGACCAAGACCAGCAGGACGATAGGACGGAGGTCACCGTGGAGCGCGAGACGGCGTCACCACCAAAGCTTTCCGCAGGCGAAGACCGCTTTTGTCAGGATAAGTTGTACTAGTTGTCCCCTTACGAATTGGCCGTTGTTGGCTCCCTTCCCGCTCAATATTTGGGAAGAGGACCAGGACCTCTATAAATAGGACTAGCCACCACCAAAGGAGGCAGCGGGATCTCATCTGATCGAGAGCCAATCCTTAGCGACACACTGAACACAAGAACACCCCAACCTCAGGAGGCTATTCTTCCCCTTGTACTGTTCATCATCAGCCCAAGAGGCAATCCACCACCACCACACTGGAGTAGGGTATTACACCACAATGGTGGCCCGGACCAGTATAAATCTTGTGTCTTTGTGTTGTGAGTTCGTCGGGTTCGTCCGCGAGATCTTAGCGATCTAGGGCGTAGATCGGTAGGGAGGAAATCTCCGCGCGCACCCCAGTGTTCGAACCTTGAGGGTTTTGCCGGAACCCGTGATCCGACAGAGTGGGAACCTACTATTAAGATTAAGATTAAACATTATGAGTGCCACGCCTTTTGTGATTTGGGTGCTACCGTTTCCACGATTCCAAAAACTTTATGTGATGTGTTAGGTTTCTGTGAATATGATGATTGTTCTTTAAATTTGCATCTTGCGGATTCCACTATTAAGAAACCTATGGGAAGGATTAATGATGTTCTTATTGTTGCAAATTGGTATTATGTTCCCGTAGATTTCATTGTTCTTGATATAGATTGCAATCCTACATGTCCTATTTTTCTTGGTAGACCTTTCCTTAGAATGATTGGTGCAATTATTGATATGAAAGAAGGAAACATTAGAATTCAATTTCCGTTAAGGAAGGGCATGGAACACTTTCCTAGAAATAAAATCAAATTGCCTTATTAATCTATTATGAGAGCTACTTATGGATTGCATACCAAAGATGACAATACCTAGATCTATCCATGTGTTTTTATGCCTAGCTAAGAGCATTAAACAATAGTGCTTATAGGGAGGCAACCCGATTTTATTTTTGTTCTTTGCTTTTCGGTTCTGTTTTTCAATAAATAATTCATCTAGCCTCTGGTTAGATGTGTTTTTGTGTTTTAATTAGTGCTTCTGCCAAGTATGACCTTTGGGATGGCTTACGGTGATAGTTGATTTGATCTTACTGAAAAATATAAACTTTTGCGCTCAGTTCCAGAATTGTTAAAACCCACAGAAGCGTGGTAAAATACTAATTCCTTTCGCAGAAGATTGAAATACAAATTGCCTCTGCTGTCCTAATTTTTCATAATTTTTGGAGTTACATAAGTATTCGAGAGTTATAGATTACTACAGAATATTCTATTTTTGACAGGTTCTGTTTGTTATGTGTTGTTTGCTTATTTTGATGAATCTATTGGTAGTATCGGGGGGTATGAACCATGGAAAAGTTGGAATACAGTAGATATTACACCAATATAAATATAGAGTGAGTTCACAACAGTACCAAAAGTGGTGACTTATTTTCTTATACTAACAGATCTCATGAGATTTTCTGTTGAGTATTGTGTTGTGAAGTTTTCAAGTTTTGGGTAAGGATTTGATTGACTATGGAATAAGGAGTGGCAAGAGCCTAAGCTTGGGGATGACCAAGGCACCCCAAGGTAATATTGAAGGACAACCAAGAGCCTATGCTTGGGGATGCCCCGGAAGGCATCCCCTCTTTTGTCTTCGTCTATCAGTAACTTTACTTGAGGCTATATTTTTATTCACCGCATGATATGTGTTTTTCTTGGAGCGTCTTGTATGATATGAGTCTTTACTTTTTAGTTTGACACAATCATCCTTGTTGTACACATCTTTTGAGAGGGACACGCATGAATCGTGATTTATTAGAATACTTTATGTGCTTCACTTATATCTTTTGAGCTAGGCAGTTTTGCTCTAGTGCTTCAGTTATAACTTTTGGAGCACGGCGGTGGCTTTATTTTATAGAAATTATTGAACTCTCATGCTTCACTTATATTATTTTGATAGTCTTTTTAAACATCATGGTAATTTGCTTTTGTTATGAATTTAGTCCTGATATGATAGGCATCCAAGAGGGGTATAATAAGAACATTCATATAAAGTGCATTGAATACTATGAGAAGTTTGATTCCTTATGATTGTTTTGAGATATAGAGATGGTGATATTAGAGTCATGCTAGTGAGTAATAGTGAATTGGATAAATACTTGCGTTAAGGTTTGTGATCCCTGTAGCATGCACGTATGGTGAACCGTTATGTAACGAAGTTGGAGCATGAGGTATTTTTTGATTGTCTTCCTTATGAGTGGCGGTCGGGGACGAGCGATGGTATTTTCCTACCAATCTATCCCCCTAGGAACATGCGCGTAGTGTCGTGGGAGTAAGTCTGATAGTAAGAAGGGGGTATGTAGGAGGAGGCAAGGCCCTAGCTACGGCGAGGTTGTGCACGCAAGGTTTACGAGTTCAGGCCCTTCTCGGAGGAAGTAATAGCCCTACGTCTCGGTGCCCGGAGGCCTGGTCGATTGGATTATGCGTGAGGGTTACAGGGGGTGCGAACCCTTGTGCCAGAGGAGGGGGTGGCTTATATAGAGTGGCCGGACCCCTCCAGCCCTCAGTTACACAGGGTTCAATGTACATTAAGACAGGGCCTTACTGGTAACGCTAGCTATAAAGGACTATAAATGACCTTTAAGACTACGGAGTGAACGCCTGACCGTTCCTGGGGCGGCTTTACGTCTTCTGTACTCCGAGTGATTCTTCGTGTGGTTGAGTGACTCTATTTTTGTCGAGTGGAATTGGGGTATCTGTCGTGGAATAATCACGGCAGATGCCCTTGTGAAAGACTTAGTCGTGGAGCCATCGCAACTAAGAAGCTTAAAGGGGTTAAAGCAGGACAAAGGACACAACGGTTATACTGGTTCGGCCCCTTACAGTGAAGGTAAAAGCCTACTCCAGTTGAGGTGGAATTACTAGGGTTTCGATGACCAGGGAGCGAATCCGCTAAGCCTGGCTACCGATTTGATGTTATCTCCCTTAACCCGCCGGCGGGTCATCCCCTTATATACACGGGTTGACGCCCCGCGGCCTACAGATTCCCGGCCGGCTTATAAACAGTATCCGGCTCGGTAACTAGTTAATCTTGCCTTACAACACAAGTTACGCCATTACGGCGGTTTATCACTACGAGCCTTAAATCAGCTACGGGCTTTAGGCCCTTTATTGAACCGCCATCTTCAAGCTTTGATATTAGGCTTCATATGATGAATTACCATAACGTAACCCGGCCCCTCCTGGGCGGGTTACGCCAGTAGTTATATCCCCAACATTAGGCCCCAGATTGATTTGAACTGGTTCATGTCGATCTTCAATACCTTAAGACGAAAACTTCTGGCTTCTGTCTGTGCAAAAGTTATGACCCGCCGTGACGTCATCTTCTGGATTCCTGATAACCCGCCATGATGTCATCTTCCATTAAATTCATTTTTTTATTCTGTCATATCCCAACGGATCTTTATCTTAATAACCATCCCGAAAATTGAGGCATCGGAGCCGCTGGGTAATCAAGTTTTCGGCCTCCTCGTTTTTCGCGCCCACTTATTAGTCCTGCCTTATAAATAAGCACGACCGGGTCCTTTCTCATTCTTCCCTTTCCATCGTCTTCCTCCTCTCGACGCCTCAGAACCCGAGCTCCGCCGCCGCCGCCGCGCATCTCGTCTTCCTCATCCTCGGCCGCTCCATCAACCTGAGCTAGTCCAGAGAACGGCGGTGACTCTCCGAAGTGAATCTGCAACTGTAAGTCTTCCTCTTCTCGAACGTCAGATCCGCATTAGGGTTCCGCGTTTTCTTCCGTGTTCTTCGTAGTTCATCTCGGTTTCTTCATAGTTCTTCCACCGCGGTTTCTTTTGATCCAAAAAACAGTACAGAACTCCTGCGGTAGTTGTTTCGCGTCCTTTTTCAATACTAGCAGATCCCTTTCACTTGCAAAAAGACCTCATTGGAGCTTATGAACTCATCTGTACCAGTTTTTAGTTCTAGAAAATTTTCTTTTCTGCACGACCGTTTGATCCAAAATAATAGCTCCAGTCTGTGAAACTTGTTTGTGCAACACTTATGCAAAAAACTGCATCTGTTAGCCATGACGGCTCTTATAGCCGGCTTATAAAGGCAATGCTCAATGAATAGTCCGGGTTACTCATAGTGGATTTGAATAAGTTAATTGTTTATGATGCCCATGGCGGTTTAAACAATCTGACACAATTAGCCATATATCATTAGGCCCCTTCGTAAGACGCCACCTTGAATATGAATTAAATTTTTTTCGCCGGCTTAAAGTTGAACCAGAAACTTTATTTTGTCATAGGCTTCCATCCTTCACAATACCGCCCAAGGCTCCCAAAGCACCCATCACATGCAACTGGGTTAGATCCAACGTCACTGATAGCATCTTAGCTGATTTCGTGAAAACGGGTTACCTGCCAAAGAAAGAGGTCATGTCCTATCGTGCTCCCGACCCGTCAGAAGAGAGGCCTCAACCCAAGGATGGGGAAGTTGTCATATTTACTGATCACATGAACCGGGGCTTTGCTCCTCCCGGCTCAAAATTCTTCAGAGATGTCCTGCACTTTTTTGACCTGCGACCTCAAGACATCGGACCCAATTCCGTGTCAAACATCTGCAACTTCCAAGTGTTCTGTGAGGTGTACCTTGGAGAAGAACCCAGCTTATTACTCTTTAGAGAGTTATTTTATCTAAACCGCCAAAACGAATGTGCCAATGGGCCCAGCTTGGAACTCGGCGGAATCTCAATCCAACGACGGAGAGATTGTCTGTTCCCTTATGCTGAGCCGCCAAGTCACCCTAAAGATTGGAACCAGACATGGTTCTACTGTCAAGACACTTCTCCGGCTGATGAGAACCCTCTGCCTGGCTTTCGCGCCCTGCGACTGGAGTCAAATCACCCCTTGCCAGATAAATTATCTCCAGCTGAACGTCAACCACTTGCTCCCACCGTCAACAAGATCAAAGCTCTTCTGGGGAACGGCCTAAATGGCATTGATCTGGTCCGGGTTTGGACTGCCTGACGGGTTATCCCCTTAAGCCGCCGCCCCGGCTTGATGTGCGATTACACTGGCCTGAACAATGATCCTCTACGGCACAGCCCCGACGACTTACCCAAAGACGTTGTTGATGACATGACCAAGTCTCTTCTAAACGAAAGCCTGGCCGATTGCGAGAAAGTGGGCTTAAGCCCTTTCTGCAAAGCTAACCCAGCTCCAGCGGTAAGCCATTGACTTGAGCATTTTACTTCCCACCTTGATAATGTTGTCTTTACTCAAAAACCTTTGTTGCAATTTGCAGGCTGATGACAAATTCTGGAAGGTCAACTATGACCATGAGGCTGCAAAGAGAGCCAGAAAAGCTAAGAAAGCCGCCAGGAAAGCCGCTCCCCGTAAGAAGGGAAGCAAGCCTAGCGCCTCGGATATGTTTCATCTGGACGATACCTCCGAGTCTGAGGTTGCTCTTGACTCTTTAGGTTCCTTTTTTAACTATCTTATTGACACTTATTATCAGCAGGAGGATACAGGAGCGAGTACTGCAGTGATTGAAGAGGTAACTATAATTTCCTCCGACTCCGAGCCTTTGCCGAGACAGAAAGTCCGAAGAGTAACCCGGAAAGTAAGATTTTCACATCCTTTAGCTTATCAAGATCCTCAATTTCTTTTGAAGCGACAGGTTCACGAAAGTCGGTGGCAGACCCGGACCAGCAAAGATGCAGACCTCTCCTCCGGTTTACCTGTTGCGACAAGAAAACGCCGGACTGAGGTTACCTCCGATTTACATTCTTTGTATCCTTTAGCGGGTTTCACTCGTCAATCACTCAATTTTTTCTGACTCAAACTATTAGGGGACTTCACCTTCTTCCGGTGACTCAATACAATCTAACATGCCGGCTTTCAAAACCGCCCCAGGGTAATGGTAATCTGTTTATCTTGTGTTTATCTTACTCATGTTTTTGTACTAACCCTTTAATTCCAAGTGTTCAAGTGAAGCCCAGCAAGAAGGCAAGGAGAAGTAAGCCGGCTGTTGAGGATATAGAAGTTAGAGTCACCCGCCAGAAGGGGCCGGGTTACTCATAATGGTCATCGCCAGAAGCCTGGCGACAAGCTTGAAGACGGTGGGCCAAAGATGGGCTTAGAGACCCAGATATGGCTTAAGGCCCGGAGTTACAATCATCATTATGGTAGAACTTGTAGTATAAGGCAGGAATAGTTGAGAGTCCGAGCCGGGCACTCTTATGAGCCGGCCGGGACTCTGAGAGCTGCTGGGCGTCAACCTCTCTATATAAAGGGGCGACCCGGCAGCGGTTTAAGGACGAGAAGATCTCATCGAGAGCCAGGCATAGCAGTTAAGCTCCCTGGTCATCGAAACCCTAATCAATACCACCTCAACTGGACGTAGGCTTTTACCTTCACCGTAAGGGGCCGAACCAGTATAAACCCATGTGTTCCTTGTCCCGTTAACCCCTTCAAGCTTCCTAGCGGCGATGGCTCCACGACTAAGTCCTAGTTTGAGGACATCTGCCGTGACAATTCCACGACAGTTGGCGCCCACCGTGGGGCCAGCGCACGGTGGATTTGAGTTCTTGAAGGGCAGCTTCGAAGGGCTCAAGGGATACGTTGTGGGCCGGATGACGAAAAGTCGTCGCGGCAAGCTCTACATCGACGATGCAAAATGGGGCCCCGACGCCGGCTCAATTGAGTACGGGTACCGGGTCCCCTTCGGCGGAATTCATGTTTTCACTGGCAGGATTGGTGAGCCGGGCCCTGAGCCGGATCTCTACGCCGATCTCATCGAGACGGCTCAGCGTGCACGACCCGCCCGGGCCCTGCCTGCCTTAAAGCATGCTTTTGTGGGATGTATCCATGGAGGGCTTTCTGATAGATCTGGATCTGGTGATGAGACGGCCGCCGGCTCTGACGGCGAGTCGTCTACCGATGAGTCAAACTCGTTGTATCAACTTCAAGATGGCAGGCTCATGGGTTGTTCCGATGGTGACAGTATTCCGGACCCGTTTTAGCCGCCAAGCCGGGTTGGAATCTTCATGGCCGACGCGCAGCCTGTTCAGAACCCTGCTGCTGGAGCGGGAAACCCGGTGCCCTCGCCGGCTCAGGTGCTGATGGATCTCACGGACAAGATGACGGCCCTGTTGACCGCCGCGGTCGACCCGGCGGATCAAGCTCAGCATGATGCGGAGGTGGCGCAGTTAAAGTTGGATCTAGTGAAAGCTAAGGAGGATCTGGCAGTGGAAGGGATCAGGATGGCTGCAGAGAGGGCGGCTCTCGACGCCCAGACTCAGTTGATTCAGGCGCAGTCCTTCCGGCTCACGATGGATCAAAACGCGTCCAATGAGGTCATGAGAAGGAGGCATCAAAAAGCCCAATCTTGACTCCCTCCGGTTTACGATCCTTAGAACCTCTTCAACACGCCAGGTGCAGGGTCTAGTAACCCGCCAGGGGTCATGGTGCCCGGGTCTGGGACCCCTGTTCAGCCACAAGTGATGGGGCCTCCCCGGGTGAACCCTGCCCCGCCTCAGTATGTGCCAATACCACCGGGTCATTATGCTAACCCGCTGGAGAACATGGTCGCGGCGGCAGCGCGGCTGGCAGCCCTCCCAATGGATGGTGACTCTCCGACGGCTATTGAAACCCGCCGGGTCAGGGAGCTCCTTCAGACAGCACTGGAGCAGCAAGAGGCGTACTCTTACAGCCGGGACAGGATCCACTCGACCCCTCGTCCAGGCCGAAGCCCGAGTTACAGCAGGCACATGGTCTCAGCGACTGGCTCAAGTAATGTCCGACGCCATGACCCGCCCCTGGCCATGGCCTGGCTCATAATGGAGCCTTTTACGCAGCAGACCAAGACAGAGCACGGCAAGAGGCGAAGCAGGTGCCTCAGTTGACGGCTTACCAGACTCCCCCGGCTTATCCGACGGCTTCCGTCGACGTGGGTGTCCCTACCAGGACTGGAGGTGTCCCTTGCTTGGTGCCGGCTCTCCGCAATGAGCGTCTACCCAAGGACTTCAAAGGCCCTAGGAAGGTGCCTAATTACACGGCTGACTTACAACCCGCAGCCTGGATTGAGAGTTACGAGATGGCCATGGAACAGCTGGAGGTCAGTGAAGCGGCAATGGCCAAGTACTTCACTATGATGTTAGATGGGACTGCCCGCACTTGGTTGAAAGGGCTACCACCGAATTCCATCGGGTCTTGGGTTGAGCTGAAAGCCCGGTTCATCCAAAACTTCAAGGATACCTGTAGGCAGTCTATGTCAATTGTGGATTTTACTAACTGTAAGCAGCAGGAGGGTGAGTCTACGACACATTGGGTTCGCCGGGTTAAGGAAATAATACATTCATCTGATAAGATGGATGCCGGCTCTGCAGTCTTAATGTTGGAACAGAATTGTCGCTTCGTGCCCCTGAAGATGAAACTCGGGCGGCTTAAGCGCGACTGCAATGATATGGGTACACTGATGGCGGCTCTCTTCAAGTACGTCGATTCTGATGGTACCAAGGACCCCGCTTCAGATGATGAAAGGACAGAGAAGGGAAAGAAGAACGGCAATGGCAAGGGTCATCAGCATAACCCGGGGAACCAAGGAGGTGGCAAGCGCAAGGCTGATGGCAGCCTAGAGTTCGTGGCCAACGCCAGTTCACAGGGTAATAGCCAGAGATGCAAGGGGAGGCCCCCTCCCCGAGGCGGCGGGTCAGGCCCGACGCTGGAGCAACTGTTGAATGAGCCTTGTCCAAGGCATGGCTCTAGAGAGAAGCCAGCAACTCATCTATGGAAGGATTGTGCAATCATGAAGGCATTTAAGAATTCCAACGCCTTTAACGGCAACAATGGCCCGGGCGGCGGCTCAGGCGCCGGCGGCTTTCATGGCCCGGGCGGCGGCTCAAACTCTAATCCTCAGAACGGTCAAGGGGGCTTTAATCAACAGTCTGGCCAGAGTCATCAACAGCAGCAGGGGGGTTATCAGACCAATCCAAAGCAGCTTAGCGGTGGGCAGTATCATGTGTTTACCACCAGTCTGTGTAAGCGAGATCAGAAGCTTCATAAGAGGGCTGTGAATGCTGTTGAGCCGGCGGTCCCACGCTACCTGCGATGGTCTGAGCAGCCTATAGTGTGGAGTAGAGAGGATCACCCTCCCCGGGTGAATAATCCGGGTCACTTGGCCTTGGTGGTGGCTCCTCAGGTGGGAGGATATAAGTTCACTAAGGTGCTCATGGATGGAGGCAGCAGCATCAACATCCTCTATTATGAGACTTTCCGTCGTATGGGGTTGATTGATAAGAACCTCAGCCAATCAAACACTATTTTCCATGGTGTGGTACCTGGTAAGTCGGCTTATCCAGTCGGCAAGATCGAGTTGGAAGTGGCCTTTGGAGATGAGCACAACTACAGGGTGGAAAAATTGACCTTTGAGGTGGTCAAGATAAGAAGTCCGTACCATGCCATATTTGGGCGGCCGGCTTACGCCAAGTTCATGGCACGGCCGTGTTACGTGTACTTACAGCTCAAGATGCCGGGTCATAATGGGACCATTACGGTTCACGGCAGCCGAAAGGTGGCCTTGGAGTGTGAGGAAGGCGATGCAGCTTATGCAGAATCTGTTTGCGCAACGGAAGAGTTGAAGTTTTACAAGGACAATGTTGACCCAACAGATATGACCTCACTGAAAAAGCCGACTATGGAGCATGAGCCGGCAATGAAATTTAAGTCGGCTGATGAGACTAAACTTGTTGATTTCGTTCCAGGTGATTCATCTCAGCAGTTTAGCATCAGTGCCAATCTGGATCCAAAATAGGAAAGCGCGCTCATCGAGTTCATCCGTGAGAATAGGGACATTTTTGCATGGAAGCCTTCTGACATGCCAGGTGTACCTAGAGAACTCGCTGAGCACACTCTCAATGTTGATCCGAAATTTAAGCCGGTCAGGCAATTCCTTCGGCGGTTTAATGAAGAGAGGCGGAAAGCTATTGGAGAAGAGGTGGCCCGGCTCTTGGCGGCCGGGTTTATCGTTGAAGTCTTTCACCCAGAGTGGTTAGCTAACCCGGTGCTCGTGCTCAAGAAGAACGGCACCTGGCGGATGTGTGTGGACTACACGGACTTGAACAAAGCATGTCCGGCTGATCCTTTTGCCCTTCCGCGTATTGATCAAATCATTGATGCTACGGCGGGTTGTGAGCGTTTAAGTTTCTTGGATGCTTATTCTGGATATCATCAGATTAAGATGGCAGTTAAGGACCAGGAGAAGACGGCGGTTATCACTCCCTTTGGAGCCTTCTGCTATGTGTCTATGCCCTTTGGACTCAAGGCTGCGCAGGCGACTTATCAGCGCTGCGTGCAGAACTGTCTTCATAACCAGATTGGGCACAATGTTCATGCTTATGTGGACGATATTGTGGTTAAATCCAGGAAGGAGGAAACCTTGATAGAAGATCTAAGGGAAACCTTTGATAATCTCCGGGTCTACAAGATGATGCTTAACCCGGCCAAGTGTGTTTTTGGTGTTCCTGCAGGTAAGCTCTTGGGTTTCTTGGTTTCTAACAGGGGCATTGAAGCTAACCCGGAGAAGATCAAGGCCATCACCTCCCTGGCCAAGCCGGCGTGTATAAACGATGTCCAGCGCCTGGCGGGTCGTATCGCTGCTTTAAGCCGTTTTATAAGCCGTTTGGGGGAGAAGGCCATGCCATTATATCAGTTGATGAAGAAAACTGATGTCTTTGTCTGGAATGATGCAGCCAATACTGCTTTTGAGGATTTGAAGAGGCAGCTGGCCGAGCCCCCAGTCCTTGCTGCTCCGGTTGACAAGGAGCCCTTATTACTGTATGTGGCTGCTAACACACGAGCCATCAGTGTGGCCGTGGTGGTGGAGCGCAAGGAAGAGTGTAAGGAGCATCCGGTTCAGCGGCCGGTTTATTATGTCAGCGAAGTACTCATTGAGTCCAAGCAGCGGTACCCGCATTGGCAGAAGCTTGTTTATGGTGTGTTCATGGCAAGCCGGAAGCTTAAGCATTATTTCCAGGGTCACCCCATCACTGTGGTCAGTTCTGCCCCCCTTGGAGATATCATTCAAAACAGAGAGGCCACAGGGAGAGTGGCTAAGTGGGCTATAGAGCTCGGACCTCATGGCCTGAAGTATGTGCCACGCACTGCTGTTAAGTCTCAGGCTTTGGTGGATTTCATCTATGATTTGACAGAGCTACAAGTGCCCGAACAAAAGCCGGATAACACATATTGGACTATTCACTTTGATGGGTCCAGACAGTTGGAGGGCTCGGGAGCTGGAGTCGTATTGGCTTCCCCTAAGGGTGACAAATTCCATTATGTGCTACAATTGATGTTTCCGTGTACCAACAATGCAGCGGAGTACGAGGCCTTGCTTCACGGTCTTCGGATGGCTAAGGAGATGAGCTTGAGCCGGGTAAGGTGCTTCGGCGACTCAGACTTGGTGGCTCAACAGTATCAGGAAAGTGGGACTCCAAGGATCCTCTCATGGCGGCTTATCGCCGCGAAGTTGATGCCATTGCTGGGCACTTTCAGGGTTACCAAGTAGAGCACATCGATCGCAGGAAGAACGAGGCGGCTGATGCTTTAAGCCGGCTGGGCTCTCAGCGAAAGCTGGTGCCGCCTAATACTTTCTTGGATGTCTTGCATAACCCTTCTGTTAGGTTGCCTACAGAGGAAGACTTGGCTGTCCCTGACCCGGAGGCACAATTGGTGGAGGCTCTCCACATCATCCCGGACTGGACAGTGCCTTATCTGGCTTACATGACCCGGGGAGAGTTGCCTGAGGATGAAAATTTGGCCAGACAAATAACCCGGCGGTCTAAGTCAATGGTGGTTATCAATGGTGAGCTGCATCGCCGCAGTGTTACGGGAGCGTTCCAGTGTTGTGTCTCCCTGGGGAAGGTCAAGAGATCTTGCGTGAGATCCACGAAGGGGATTGTGGTCATCATGCCGGCTCAAAGTCCCTTGTGGCCAAGGCTTTTCGTCATGGTTTTTATTGGCTGACGGCTCATGCTGATGCGGAGGACTTGGTCAGTAAATGTGATGGTTGCCAAAGGTTCTCGCGACGGGCTCATGTGCCGGCTCAAGAGCTGAGGATGATCCCAATTACTTGGCCCTTTGCGGTCTGGGGGCTTGATATGGTTGGGCCTTTTAAAAGGTCCAAGGATAAGAAGACTCACCTCTTGGTGGCAGTTGACAAGTTTACCAAGTGGGTTGAAGCAGAGCCAGTTAGCAAGTGTGATGCAGCCACGGCAGTTCAGTTTATGAAAAGGGTGATCTTTCGCTTTGGCTTTCCACACAGCATTATAACTGACAATGGTACCAATTTATCTAAAGGCGCCATGGAGGAGTTTTGTCAACGAGAGCATATTAGACTTGATGTTTCATCAGTGGCTCACCCTCAATCCAATGGTCAAGCTGAGAGGGCTAATCAGGAGATTCTGAAAGGCATCAAACCCCGGCTTCTGGTTCCTTTACAACGGACGCCGGGCTGTTGAGTGGAGGAGTTACCCTCCGTGCTGTGGAGCATCAACACTACTCCTAACAGGTCTACAGGTTTCACGCCCTTCTTCATGGTTTATGGAGCGGAAGCAGTCCTCCCCAGTGACATCCGTCATGACTCGCCTCGAGTGGCGGCTTATGTTGAGGTGGATAATGAACATGCGCGCAAGATGCTCTTGACTTGTTGGACGAACAACGTGACGTGGCGGCAGCTCGCTCAGCGATTTACCAACAGGACCTGCGCCGTTATCATAGTCGCCGGGTTAAATCCCGGGTCTTTCAGGAAGGCGATCTGGTGCTCCGGCTCATCCAAGATCAAACAGATGCACACAAGCTATCCCCGCCTTGGGAAGGGCCCTTTGTGGTCAGCAAGAATTTGCACAACGGGTCATATTACCTCATTGACATTCGGGAGCACAAAGATTCACGTAAGTCGGAGGAAGATACCCGTCGGCCGTGGAACATAGCTCAGCTTCGGCCTTATTACACTTGAGCCACCGGCTCTCATAATGTACATATTTCCCTCAGCCATGTATATATTATGATAAGCAATAAACCAGGACCTCTGTCCTTTTTTCTCCTCCAAAGATAAAACGTGTTGTTTTCATTATAAGATCATATGATAATTTGAAGGAGGGTCCGGCTTATGATCGTATTCGAATCTAGCGATACACAATAAAGTCACTTGGGGGCTTCCTATTCAAACATAGGTCGTATTCGAACCAAAGAGAACATAGCTGTCGATACCCATTTGATTGGCAAAGTGCCGAGCTCATTGGGGAGTTTTCTTTGATCATATTTGAATCATATGTTTAACCCCTTTGGGAACCGACGTGGATCGTATCCGAATCAGCGTCGTTAAACAATTCGTAAGTCATTTGGGGGCTTCCTGTTCAAACATGGGTCGTATTCGAACCAAAGAGAACATAGCTGTCGGTACCCTCTTGATTGGCATCGCCACACCCACTGGGGGCTATATGATCGTATTCGAATCTTAGCATAACCCCTTGGGGACGGGTCTCTGGTCGTATTCGAACCGGAAGCCTCTAAGTTTTTCTGATTTATAGCGAGTTCTTCTGATTATTTCAAGTATGCCCGGCGGGTCTCACCTTGCTGGCTTAAACTTTGATCTACAGTACTAGTTGAATACAATCGGCGTTCTTAACACTGGTAACCCGGAGTTGAGGTACCAACCTTATTACCCGGGTTACATAAACCGGTAGTGTGCTTGCAGGCCGGTAAGTGTGTTATTACGAGTATGTCAAAGACATGATTGAGGACCAGTCTTTTTTGATTTATCTTCCGGGTTATATGTTTAAAACTACGATTCTCGGTGCGGTAAGCCGCTTAGAGACTTGTGCTTGTCTTTCTATGCAGGATATTTAAAGGCAACTGTTTGAGACTAAGGAAAATGAATGACTCGGGGAAATATAAAGGAGACAACTTCAATGGATTTCAGCATTCAACGCGTGCATGATGGCACAGCAAAGTTAAAGTGTTGGTCCTACTCTATTACAAGACTCATTGAGTCCAAAAGGGTGGAGCATTGTTTGGTAAGCCGCTTGCAGAGTTATGATGCTTGCTGAGTTGAAGTCTCCGGCTCATCCCTCTCCTCTCCTCCGGTTGTTCCCAAGACCTGGAAGGTTGACGACTTCCAGTCAATGCCGCTCAGAGCTTCAAATTGAGCTTCCTCGTCAATTAACCCGGCCGGGTCAACTTCTGGGGCAAATGTGTGCTTCCGAGTCGGTGGGATTAAGTTGATGGCTTCGTAGCGCGGAGTGGGGATCCTCTGATTTTCTGCATCATAACCCGGCTGATACTTGGTCAGATCCATGTCATTTCCAATGAGGGTGGCCACTGGACGCACGATCTTCACGCAGGCGGCAAAGTCCTTTTGGTCGAAGGGCGTGCCGTCTTCCTTCAAGCTGGGATAGCCGAGGGCAATATCCGCCGGGTCTAGCTCTGGAAGGAACGCCTTGGCCCGGCTCAGAGCGGCTATGGCTCCGGCTCTTGCAGAAGCTCGCCGCAACTCTTGGACCCGCTGAGGAAGGACGGCAAGCCGGCGAAGAACTTCCGCCAGGTGAGTCGACACCTCATTGGATAGGGCCACCACGGCCAAGGCGCGCTGAGACCCAGTGTAGAGTTTCTCCACCAGGGTGTACACGGCCTTCAACTTGGTGACCACGCTTTGGTTGAGGTTGGCGCTTCTGGGGCCTGTGTAACAGAATAAGATAAGCCGCTGACAAGGATGAGTTATGAGATATAAAGATTATAAACTTGATGAAAGCCGGTGAAATGACTTACCGAAGATTGCGGCAACCATCTGGGACACTTGGCGTTTTAAGCCGGAGAGTTCAGCGGTCTTCTCTGTTAGAGCCTTCTCTGCCTGTTCAGCCCGGTTCACCAGAGTGGCCTTTTCTTCGGCCCAAGCCTTCCGTTCAGCATCAAACTCCGTCTTCAGCTTTTCTTGCGCAGCAATACTGGACACAAATTTGGCGTTTGCTTTCCGGGTCTCAGTTTCTTGCGTCTTCAGACGGGTCTTGAGATCGGAGATGTCAGCTTCAAACTTCTTGCAAGCAGCCTGCACAATTTCCGGGTTATAGGATGAATAGTTAGTATGCAATTTTCAAAGTCCCAAGCACTTTCCAAGCAAAGACACTTGGCACTTGGGGGCTAATGCATATCGAACGTTTCTATCTACAAATTGCCGGTTCAAGTGAGTAAGCCGGAACTTAAGTCTACAACATATTCTATCATAAGTCGTAGACTTGGGGGCTAGAGCATGGTAAGAATAACAAGATAACTATACAGTAAGCAATTAGAAAGAAAAGTGGTACCTCAGACTTCTGTTGAATCTGGTTCACCATGCCGATCTCTGCATCCCGGCTCTTGTGCACTTGGCTGACGAAGCCGGAGACAATCTCTCCGATGTTCAGGTTGGCGTAGTCGGTGAGGTCTAGATTAACCCGGCGGGGCTGTAGCAACTCCCCCTTGGCGGAGCACTTGGCCAGCGCAGTAGGTCTCCCCGGCTCAACAAATTCCGTCCAGGTGATTACCACGTCCGGATCATCTGCTGGTTGAGCCGAGCTGGAGGCCTCCGGGTTAGCAGAAGCTTCTGCAGTTGCCTTGTCGGTTGGAGCGGTGGCTTCGGGAGCGGAGGCAGCTGGCAGTTCTTGACCTGCTACCTCCGGCTCAGGCAAATCCGGCTCTTCGACCGGCTTGGTCTTCTTCGCCCTCTTGGTGAGCTTGGCCTGGGCACTGAAAAGACAGAAAGATTAAGCACAAAAATGTAAGTAAAGACAAGTACAACATGAGATGATCATCATTACCCGGGCACGGTCTTGAAAGCCGGCAGGCTTGACTGCATAGAGTCGCTAGAAGAGGGGGAAGTTTCCTGATAATTTGAGTCAGAAGAAGTGAGCGGTTGACGTATAACACCCGCCAAAGGATGAAGAGGGTACAAGTTGGAGATAACCTCAGTTCGGCGTTTCCTCGATGCGTCAGGTAACCGGGAGGAGAGGTCAGCGTCTTTGGTGGTCCGGGTGTGACGCCGGCTCTCATGAACCTGTCGCTTCAAAATAAATTGAGGATCTTGATAAGCTAAAGGATGTGAAAAGCTTACTTTTCGGGTTACCCTTCGGATTTTCAGCCTTGGCAAAGGCTCCGAGTCGGAGGAAAGTATCATTACCTCTTCAACCACCGGGTTACTTGCTCCGGTGTTGTCCTATTGATGAACAAGTATTGATAAGGTGGACAGAAATAAAACAACAAATACAACAAGAACTTACAGGCTCAGGGGTTACCTCTGACTCGGAGCTGTCGCTTAGTTGCATCAGCTCTGAAGCAGTAGGCCTACTTCCCTTCTTATGGGGAGCGGTTCTCTTGGCGGCTTTCTTCGCCTTCCTGGCCTTCTTGGCCGCCTCATGGTCATATTTGACCTTCCAGAATTTATCATCAGCCTGAAAAATACAATGATGATGTCTTAAAGATTCAGATGAAAGTTATCTACAGAAGAAGATAAGATGTTCAGATCAGCGGCTTACTGCTGGGGCTGGATTGGTCTTGCATAAGGGGGCTAACCCGGTCCTCCCGCAGTCTGCCAAGCTCTCGTTCAAGAGAGCCTTGGTCATGTCCTCGGCAACGTCTTCAGGGAGGTCGCTGCGGTTGTGTCGCAGGGGGTCATCTTTCCGGCCTGTGTACTCACACATTAAGCCGGGGCGGCGGCTCAAGGGGATCACCCGCCATGAGATCCAGACCCGGACCAAATCAATTCCATTGAGACCATTGCCCAGGAGAGCCTTGATCTTGTTAATAGTGGGGAGGAGAGGTTGGCGCTCCGCTTGAGTCAGCTTGTCGGACAGTGGGTGTGTTGGTTCCACACGCGAGGGGCGAAAGCCGGGCAGCGGACTCTCATCAGCCGGCGACGTGTCTTGGCAATAGAACCACGTCTGGTTCCAGTCTTTGGGGTGGCTTGGCGGCTCTGCGTAAGGGAAAAGGCAGTCCCTCCGCCGCTGAATGGAGATGCCATCAAGTTCCAAACTTGGCCCATTGGCGCACTCATTCTGACGGTTCAGGTAGAAGAGCTCTCTAAAGAGCAGCAGGCTGGGCTCCTCTCCAAGGTAGACCTCGCAGAACACTTGGAAGTTGCAGATATTGGACACTGAGTTGGGTCCTATGTCTTGAGGCCGCAGGTCGAAGAAATTCAGCACGTCTCTGAAGAACTTTGAGCCGGGCGGTGCGAAGCCCCGGCTCATGTGATCCGCAAAAATCACTACCTCCCCGTCCTTTGGCTGTGGTCTCTCCTCTGACGGGTCAGGGGCACGGTAGGACATGACGTCCTTCTTGAGCAGGTAACCCGACTTCATAAAGTCCGTTAAGGTCTCGTCGGTGACGTTGGACCGCATCCAGTTGCAAGTGATGGGTGCTTTGGGAGCTTTGGGAGGCATGGTGAACGTTGGAAGCCTATCATACAGGGAAAAATGTCCGGTTTAATAATGAGCTGGAGGAAACTTACAAGTCAAGGTTTAAGGTGGCGGCTTATGGAGGGGCCTGATGATATATATCTAAGTACATCGGGTTATCTAAGCAATTCGTCTACAGCCTTATTCTAAGTAAGCCGGATATTTTTATGGCGTGTGGTTTCTTTTGAGCCGGAAGATCCTACGGCGCGTGGTTTCTTTAAACCGGAAATGTAAATCACCATGGCTCAATGAGTGCAGTTTTTTACTAAGTGTGGTGGAAACAAGTTTCACACATTGCGGTAAATAATTTGGATCAAGTGGTCGGCTGAAAAAGAAAATTTCTAGACCTAAAAACAGACGCGAGGGAAGTTCTTGAACTCGAACGGGGCCTTTATGCAGTCAAAAGAGGTCTACTTGCAATTGAAATGAGTGCCAAACAGCCGCCGCGTTGATTCTATGCTATATTAAGATCAAGAAGAGGCAGTAAAAATGAAAACTACCGAAGAACTCGTGGGCGACGGCGAAGAACACGGAAGAACAACAGGAGCTGGCGCAGATCTGTCCTACGGGGAGGAAGGAACTTACGGATGCAGGGATTTCGCCGCGGTTCTCTGGACGGTTCAGGGTGATGCAGCGGCCAAGGACGACGACGACGCGAAGCTCTATTGCAACGGCGGCGGCGACGGAGTTCGAGCAGCACAGGGCAGTGAGAGGAAGGAGACGACTGGAGAGGGAGAATGAGAAAGACCCGAGGGTCGGGCTATTTATAAGGCCAGTCTCATAAGTGGGCGCGAGAAACGAGGAGGTTACGGCGCGGTTATCTCGCTCGAGAGGCGCCTCGATTTTCGGGATGGCAGTAAAGATAAGATCCGTTGCGGATCTGGCGGAGTAAAAAAATGGACTTAATGGAAGATGACGTCACGGCGGATCACCCGGAGTCCAGAGGATGACGTCACGCCGGGTTATGGCCTTCACACAATTGTAAGCCGGAGGTTTTCTGTCGAAAGAATTGAAGATTCACATGAGCCGGCTCAAATCAATCTGGGGCCTAATGTTGAGGATATAGACCTTAGAGTCACCCGCCAGAAGGGGCCGGGTTACTCATAATGGTCATCGTCAGAAGCCCGGCGACAAGCTTGAAGACGGTGGGCCAAAGATGGGCTTAGAGACCCAGATATGGCTTAAGGCCCGTAGTTACAATCATCATTATGGTAGAACTTGTAGTATAAGGCAGGAATAGTTGAGAGTCCGAGCCGGGCACTCTTATGAGCCGGCCGGGACTCTGAGAGCTGCTGGGCGTCAACCTCTCTATATAAAGGGGCGACCCGGCAGCGGTTTAAGGACGAGAAGATCTCATCGAGAGCCAGGCATAGCAGTTAAGCTCCCTGGTCATCGAAACCCTAATCAATACCACCTCAACTGGACGTAGGCTTTTACCTTCACCGTAAGGGGCCGAACCAGTATAAACCCACGTGTTCCTTGTCCCGTTAACCCCTTCAAGCTTCCTAGCGGCGATGGCTCCACGACTAAGTCCTAGTTTGAGGACATCTGCCGTGACAATTCCACGACACCGGCCGAAGAGCCGATCTTGGCTGAATCGGAGCTCAGAACGGCTGCTGCCGATACTTCCGTTCCTTAGCCGTCGCCTGAACCAGCTCATGACACTCCAACTTCCACCACTGATCGATCTGTCGAACAAACTATGGAAGGCTCTGAAAACCCAGAGATCCCCAGCTCGGCCATGATGGATGACCCAGAGGTCGAAATCACCCGGACGGACTTTGTTGAACTGGGGAGACCTACCGCGCTGGCCAAATGTTCTGCCAAAGAAGAACTTCTGGAATGCCGCAAAGCCAAACTGAACGTTACTAATTATGCTTATCTGAGTATTGGAGACATCGTCACTGGCTATCTGAATCAAGTGCACAACAACAGTGACTTGGAAATTGACATGGTGAAGCAGATTCACCAAAAATCTGAGGTATAATTCTCATTGCTTATTCCTTAGTTATCTTAACTCTACCAGCCCCCAAGTCTACTGCTTATAATCAAATATGTTGTAGACTTAACACCAGCTTAGTAATTACTGCAAGAAAACCGGCTTATCCGGTAGCGCCCAAGGTCCGGCTTAGATGGCAGATTTGATCCAGCCCTCACCATGTTTTAACCAAGTATTTGAACAGCAATATGCATTAGCCCCCAAAAGCCAAGTGTCTTTGCTTGCAAAGTGCTTGGGACTTACTTTCATAAACCGCCACTGTAAATAGAGCTCTTCAGCATACATTAGCCCCCAAGTGCCAAGTGTCTTTGCTTGCAAAATGCTTGGGACTTAATATTGCATTATGATCACCCTAACTGTGACCCGGAATTTATACAGGCCGCCATTAATCAATTTGAGTCGGAGATCTCTGAACTGAAGACTCGATTGAAAACTCAAGAGAATGAGACCCAAAAGGCAAATTCCAAGTTTGAATTCAGTGTATCTGCTTAAGAGAAACTGAAAAAGAAGTTTGAAGCAGAAAGAAAGGCCTGGGCTGATGAAAAGGCCGCTTTGCTCAGCCAGGCTGAACAAGCGGAGGCTACTCTTGCAGAAACAACCGCCGAATTATCCGGCTTAAAACGCCATGTATCTCAGATGTTCTCAGCAATATTTGGTAAGTTAATCTGCAAAGTGTTAGCTATTTTAAATCTTTTTCAACAAGTATCTCAATTGTCATTAGCTCACCTGACTTTGCAATGCATGCCCCAGGAGTTCCAATCTCAACCAGAGCATGCTGACAAAGCTGAAGGCCGTTTATACCTTGGTGGAACAACTCTACACCGGGTCACAACGTGCCTTAGCCGTCGTGGCTCTGTCAAATGAAGTTCCCACTCATCTGGCGGACGTGCTAAGGCGGCTTCCCGTGCTACCTCAACGATTCCAAGAACTGAGACGAGCTTCTGCAAGAGCCGGAGCCATAGCCACATTAAGCCGGGCCAAGGCGTGGCTACCGGAGCTAGACCCGCCGACATCGCCCTTGGGTATCCCAGCTTGAAGGAGGACGACACTTCATTTGATCAAAAGGACTTCGTCGCTTGCGTGAAGGACATACGCCCTGTGGCCACTCTGATTGGCAACGATACAGATCTCACTAAGTATCAACCGGGTTATGATGCCGAGAATCAGAGAATTCCAACCCCGCGTTATGAAGCAATCAGCTTGATCCCTCCAACTCGTAAGCATACCTTCGCCCCTGAAGTTGACCCCACCGGGTTAATTGATGATGAAGCTGAATTTGAAGCCTTGAGTGGCATTGACTGGAAATCATCAACGTTCCAGGACAGGGAAACAGCCGGAGGAGCGGAAAGGGATGAACCGGAAGCTTCAGCCCAACAACACCTTTGATCCCTCAGGCGGCTCATGGTTATGTCTTGATAAAAAACAATGCCTCACTTTTTGGACTCGGGGAGTCATGTAATAGAGTAGGAAAATACTTAATTTTGTCGTGCCATTGCGCATTTGTGTGGCGCTCAACACTTCTTAAGCCGCCATCTTATATTCACCCGTATGATACTGATCCTCTACTTTCCTTGCTTTAATTGTCCTGCATATAGAACAAATCACAAGTACCTTGGCGGCTTACCGCTTGGAGGGTCATATATTTTACATATAACCCAGAGTATGTAACAATCATAAAAAACGGTTCTCAATCATATCTTTGAAACATAATCATAACAGCATACCTGTGATCCTTCGATTATGCTGCCGGTTTATGCGATCCGAACAATGAGGTTGAGAACCCAACTCCAGTTTACCAGCACATATGATATTTATTATGTGCTATCAATGTTATTGATCAAGGTTAAGCCGGTGGAATAAAAACCACCCGTGAACACTTCAGATATGATTAAAAAGAACTTCAAGTAAAATCCAAAAAATTGTTTGCAGGAAGAAACTTCAAAAAACCTTAAGGCCTCTGGTCCGAATACGACCAGAAAACCGTCCCAAAGGGGTTAAGCTAAGATTCGAATACGATCATATAGCCCCCAGTGGCTTTGGCGTTGCCGATCAAGAGGGTACCGACAGCTATGTTCTCTTTGGTTCGAATACGACCTATGTTTGAACAGGAAGCCCCCAAATGACCTTGAGAGTTGTTTAACGACGCTGATTCAAATACGATCCACGTCGGTTCTCAAAAGGGGGTTGAGCTATGGTTCAAATATGACCAAGGAAACTCCCCAATGAGCTCGGCAGTGTGCCGATCAAGAGGGTATCGACAGCTATGTTCTCTTTGGTTCGAATACGACCTATGTTTGAATAGGAAGCCCCCTAGTGATCAAAAATTTTAACGGCTAGATTCGAATACGATCGTAAGCCGGATCAGCCCCCAAGTGACCATGTGAGATCATAACGGAAATAACAATGACACCTGTTACCTTTGAGGGGAAAAGGACAGAGGTCCTGCTTTATTATTTGTCATAATATATACATTGTCACGGAAGTATGTACATTATGAGAGCTAGTGGCTCAAGTGTAATAAGGCTGAAGCTGAACTATATTCCACGGCTGGCGGGTCTCCTCCTCCGACTTACGTGAATCTTTGTGCTCTCGAACATCGATGAGGTAGTATGACCCGTTGTGCAAGTTCTTGCTGACCACAAAGGGCCCTTCCCAAGGTGGGGATAACTTGTGTGCATCTGTTTGATCCTGGATGAGCCGGAGCACCAAGTCACCTTCCTGAAAGGTTCTGGACTTAACCCGACGGCTGTGATAGCGGCGCAGGTCATGTTGGTAAATCGCCAAGCGAGCTGCTGCTACATCACGCTATTCATCCAACAAGTCAAGAGCATCCTGACGTGCTTGTTCATTGTTCGTCTCAACATAAGCCGCCACACGAGGCGAGTCATGACGGATGTCGCTAGGGAGAACCGCCTCGGCTCCGTAAACCATGAAGAAAGGCGTATAACCCGTAGACCTATTAGGAGTAGTATTGATACTCCATATCACAGAGGGTAACTCCTCCACCCAACAACCCGGCGTCCGCTGCAAAGGGACCAAAAGCCGGGGCTTGATGCCCTTCAAGATTTCGTGATTGGCTCTCTCAGCTTGACCATTGGATTGGGGGTGAGCCACTGATGAAACATCAAGTCGAATATGCTCTTGTTGACAAAATTCTTCCATGGCGCCTTTAGATAGATTGGTACCATTGTCAGTTATAATGCTGTGTGGAAAGCCAAAGCGAAATATCACCTTTTTCATGAACTGAACCGCCGTAGCCGCATCACACTTACTAACTGGCTCTGCCTCAACCCACTTTGTGAACTTGTCAACCGCCACCAAGAGGTGGGTCTTCTTATCCTTGGACCTTTTGAAAGGTCCAACCATATCAAGCCCCTAGACTGCAAACGGCCAAGTGATTGGAATCATCCTCAACGCTTGAGCCGGCATGTGAGCACGGCTTGAGAACTTCTGACAACCGTCACATTTATTGACTAAGTACTCTGCATCAGCATGAGCCGTCAGCCAATAAAAACCGTGACGAAAAGCTTTGGCCACAAGGGATTTTGAGCCGGCATGATGGCCACAATCCCCCTCGTGAATCTCTCGTAAAATTTCTTGCCCTTCCTCAGGGGAAACACAACGCTGAAAAGCCCCAGTGACACTGCGACGATGCAACTCGCCATTGGCAATTATCATTGACTTAGACCGCCGGGTTATTTGTCTGGCCAAAATTTCATCCTCAGGCAATTCTCCCCGGGTCATGTAAGCCAAGTATGGCACTGTCCAATCAGGGATAACGTGAAGAGCCGCCACCAACTGTGCTTCAGGGTCTGGAACAGCCAAGTCTTCCTCTGTAGGTAACTTGATAGAAGGGTTATGCAGAATATCCAAGAAAGTATTAGGTGGCACCGGCTTTCGCTGAGAGCCCAGCCGGCTTAAGGCATCAGCCGCCTCGTTCTTTCTGCGGTCAATGTGCTCTACTTGGTAACCCTGAAAATGTCCGGCAATGGCATCAACTTCACGGCGATAAGCCGCCATGAGGGGGTCCTTGGAATCCCACTTGCCGGATACTTGTTGGGCCACCAAATCTGAGTCGCCAAAGCACCTCACCCGGCTTAAGCTCATCTCCTTAGCCATCCAAAGACCATGGAGCAAGGCCTCATACTCAGCTGCATTGTTAGTACAGGGAAACATCAACCGTAGTACATAACAAAATTTGTCACCTCGAGGGGAAGCTAACACGACTCCAGCCCCCGAGCCCTCCAATTGCCTGGATCCGTCGAAGTGAATAGTCCAGTATGTTCAATGGCCCAGTTAGCGACTCTTCCTGTGGCTTCTCTGATTTGGATGATATCTCCTAAAGGAGCGGAACTAACCACAGTGATAGGGTGGCCCTAGAAATATTGCTTAAGCTTCCGGCTTGCCATGAATACCCCATAAATAAGCTTCTGCCAATGTGGATACCGTTACTGGGACTCAATAAGTACTTCGCTGACGTAGTAAACCAGCCGCTGAAGCGGATGTTCCTTACCCGCCTCCTTGCGCTCCACCACAATGGCCACACTGACGGCTCATGTGTTAGCAGCTACGTACAATAATAAGGGCTCCTTATCAACAGGAGCAGCAAGAACTGGCGGTTCAGCTAACTGTCTTTTCAAATCCTCAAAAGCGGTGTTGGCAGCATCACTCCAGACAAAGTCATCTGTTTTCTTCATCATCTGATACATCGGTATGGCCTTTTCTCCCAACCGGCTTATAAATCGACTTAAAGCAGCGATCCGACCTGCCAGACGCTGGACGTCATTTATACACGCCGGCTTAGCCAGAGAGGTGATTGCCTTGATCTTCTTCGGGTTAGCTTCAATGCCTCTATGAGAAACCAGAAAACCCAAGAGCTTGCCTGCAGGAACAGCGAAGAAACACTTGGCCGGGTTAAGCATCATATTGTAGACCCGGAGATTACCAAAGGTCTCCCTCAGATCGTCTATCAAGGTCTCCTTCTCTCTGGATTTTACCACAATATAATCCACATAGGCATGAACGTTGCGCCCAATCTGATTATGAAGACAATTCTGTACGCACCGCTGGTAAGTCGCCTGGGCGCTCTTGAGCCCAAACGACATAGACACATAACAGAAGGCTCCAAAAGGGGTAATGAACGCCGTCTTCTCTTGGTCCTTAACTGCCATTTTGATCTGATGGTATCCAGAGTAAGCGTCCAAAAAACTTAAACGCTCACAACCCGTTGTAGCATCAATAATTTGATCAATACGGGGGAGAGCAAAAGGATCAGCCGGACAAGCCTTGTTTAAATCCGTATAATCCACACACATACGCCAGGTGTCGTTCTTCTTGAGCACGAGCACCGGGTTAGCTAGCCATTCTGGATGAAAGACTTCAATGATGAACCCGGCCGCCAAGAGCCGGGCCACCTCCTCACCAATGGCTTTCCGCCTCTCCTCATTAAACCACCGGAGAAATTGCTTGATTGGCTTAAATTTCGGATCAATATTAAGAGTGTGCTCAGCGAGTTCTCTCGGTACACCCGGCATGTCAGAAGGTTCCCATGCAAAGATGTCCCGGTTCTCACGGATGAACTCGATGAGCGCGCTTTCCTATTTAGGATCCAGATTGGCACTGATGCTGAACTGCTTAGATGAGTCACCTGGCAAAAAGTCAATAAGCTTAGTCTCATCGGCCGACTTAAATTTCATTACCGGCTCATGCTCCGTGGTCGGCTTTTTCAAAGACGTCATATCTGCCGGGTCAACGTTATCCTTGTAAAACTTTAATTCCTCTGTCGCACAAACAGATTCAGCGTAAGCAGTGTCACCTTCCTCGCACTCCAAGGCTATCTTTCGGCTGCCATGAACCGTAGTGATTCCATTGTGACCCGGCATCTTGAGCTGCAAATATACATAACACGGCTGTGCCATGAACTTGGCGTTAGCCGGCCGCCCAAATAAAGCATGGTACGGGCTTCTTATTTTGACCACCTCAAAAGTCAGTTTTTCCGCCCTGTAATTGTACTCATCTCCAAAGGCTACTTCCAGCTCGATCTTACCAATTGGATACGCCGACTTACCGGGCACCATACCATGGAAAACAGTATTGGACTGGTTGAGGTTTTTATCAGTTAATCCCATACGACGGAAGGTCTCATAATAGAGGATGTTGATGCTACTGCCTCCGTCCATGAGTACCTTAGTGAATTTATACCCACCAACTTGAGGAGCCACCACCAAGGCCAGGTGACCTGGATTATCAACCCGGGGAGGGTGATCTTCCCTACTCCACACAATCGGCTGTTCAGACCATCGCAAGTAACGTGGAACTGCCGGCTCGACAACGTTCACAGCCTCTTATGAAGCTTCTGGTCTCGCTTGCACAAACTGGTAGTAAACACATGATACTGTCCACTGTTGAGCTGCTTTGGATGGGTCTGGTATCCCCCCTGCTGCTGCTGATTACCCTGGCCAGATTGCTGGTTAAAACCACCTTGATTACCTTGAGAATTCTTAAAATTGGAATTTGAACCGCCGCCCGGGCCATGAAAGCCGCCGCCACTTGAGCCGCCGCCCTGCCCATTGTTACCATTGAACATGTTGGAATTCTTGAAAGCTTTCATGATCGCGCAGTCTTTCCATAGATGAGTGGTCGGCTTCTCCCTAGAGCCATGCCTTGGGCAAGGCTCATTTAACAACTGCTCAAGCGTCGGGCCTGACCCGCCAGACCGGGGAGGCTGTCTCCCCTTACGTCGGAGATTGTTACCCTGCGCGTTGGTGTTGGCCACAAACTCCATACCATCATCAGCCTTACGTTTATTACCTCCCTGATTCGCCGGGTTATGCTGAGGGCCCTTGCCGTTGCCATTCTTCTTTCCCTTCCCTATCTTTTCCTCATCAGACACGGGATCCTTGGTACTATCAGAGTTGGCGTACTTGACCAGAGTCGCCATCAGCGTACCCATATCGTTGCAATCGCGCTTGAGCCGCCCAAGCTTCATCTTCAGGGGCGCAAAACAACAATTTTGCTCCAACATTTAAACCGCAGAGCCGGCATCCATCTTAACAGACGAATGTATTATTTCCTTGACCCGGCGTACCCAATGGGTCGTAGACTCGCCTTCTTGCTGCTTGCAGTTAGTCAAATCCACAATTGACATAGATTGCCTACATGTATCTTTGAAGTTTTGGATGAACCGGGCTTTCAGCTCTGCCCATGACCCGATGGAATTAGGTGGCAGTCCCTTTAACCAAGTGCGGGCAGTCCCATCCAACATCATGGTGAAGTATTTGGCCATTGCCGCTTCGCTGACCTCCAGCAATTCCATAGCCATCTCGTAGCTTTCAATCCATGCTCCGGGCTGTAAATCAGCCGTGTAATTAGGTACCTTCCTAGGTCCTTTGAAATCTTTGGGCAGACGTTCGTTACGGGGAGCCGGCACCAGACAAGGGACACCTCCGGTCCTCCTAGCTATGCCTGCCTCGATAGAAGCCATCGGATAAACCGGGAGGGGTTGGTAAGCTGTCAGTTGAGCCGCCTGCTCCGCCTCTTGACGTGCTCTGTCTTGGTCTACCGCGTTAAAGGCTCCGTTATGCGCCGGGCCGTGGCCAGCAGGCAAGTCACGGCGCCGGACGTTGCTTGAGCCGGTCGCTGAAACCATGTGTCTGCTATAACTTGGGCTCCGGTTTGGACGAGGGGTTGAATGAGTCCTGTCCCGGCTATATGAATATGCCTCCTATTGTGCCAGAGCCGTCTGAAGGAGTTCTCTGACCCTGCGGGTTTCGACCGCCGTTGGAGAGTCACCCTCGACTGGGAGAGCCGCCAGTCGCGCCGCTGGAGCGATCATGTTTTCCAACGGATTAGAATAATGACCCGGTGGTATCGGTACGTATTGAGGTGGGCAGTATTCACACGGGGAGGCCCCATCACTTGCGGCTGAACCGGCGTTCCAGCCCCGGGTGCCGTGATTTATGGCGGGTTACTGGGCCCTGCACCGGGCGTGTTGAAGAGGTTTCGAGGATCATAAACCAGAGGGAGCCGAGGTTGAGCCTTCTGATGCCTCCTTCTCATGACCCCATTGGATGCGTTCTGATCCATCGTGAGCCGGAAAGACTACGCCTGAATCAGTTGAGTCTGGGCGTCCAGGGCCGCCCGTTTTGCAGCCATCCTGATTCCCTCCGCTGCCAGATCTTCCTTGGCTCGTGCTATATCCAGCTTTAATTGTGCCACCTCCGCATCATGTTGAGCTTGATCCGCTGGGACGACCGTGGCGGTTAGCAGGGCAGTCATCTTATCTGTGAGATCCATCAGCACCTGAGCTGGCGAGTGCACAGGGCCTCCTGCCCCAGCGGTGGAGTTTTGAACAGGTTGCGTGCCGGCCATGAAGATTCCAACCCGGCTCGGCGGCTCAAAAGGGTCTGGAATACTGTCGCCATCGGAACAATCCCCGAGCCTGCCGTCCCAAAGTTGATACAACGAGTCTGTCTCACCTGTGGATGATTCATCATCAGAGCAGATAGTCGTCTCATCACTAGATCTAGATCCTTCTGAGAGTCCTCCGTGGATGCATCCCACGAAAGCACGCTTCAAGGCGGGCAGAGTCCGGGCGGGTCTCGCACGCTGAGCCGTCTCGATGAGGCCGGTGCAGATGTCCGGCTCAGGGCCCGGCTCACCGATCTTGCCAATGAAAACATGGATTCCGCCGAAGGGGACCCGGTACCCGTAGTCGATTGAGCCGGCGTCGGGGCCCCAGCCTGCGTCGTTGACATAGAGCTTGCCGCGACGACTCTTGGTCATCCGGCCCACAACGTATCCCTTGAGCCCTTCGAAGCTGCCCTTCAAGAACTCAAATCCACCGTGCGCTGGCCCCACGGTGGGCGCCAACTGTCGTGGAATAATCACGGCAGATGCCCTTCTGAAAGGACTTAGTTGTGGAGCCATCGCAACTAAGAAGCTTAAAGGGGTTAAAGCGGGACAAAGGACACGACGGTTATACTGGTTCGGCCCCTTACGGTGAAGGTAAAAGCCTACTCCAGTTGAGGTGGAATTACTAGGGTTTCGATGACCAAGGAGCGAATCCGCTATGCCTGGCTACCGATTTGATGTTATCTCCCTTAACCCGCCGGCGGGTCATCCCCTTATATACACGGGTTGACGCCCCACGGCCTACAGAGTCCCGGCCGGCTTATAAACAGTATCCGGCTCGGTAACTAGTTAATCTTGCCTTACAACACAAGTCACGCCATTACGGCGGTTTATCACTACGGGCCTTAAATCACCTACGGGCTTTAGGCCCTTTATTGAACCGCCATCTTCAAGCTTTGATATTGGGCTTCATATGATGAATTACCATAACGTAACCCGGCCCCTCTTGGGCGGGTTACGCCAGTAGTTATATCCCCAACAGTATCCGAGTGGGATAGCTGGTCGAGTGGATTGCACTGCAAGGTGATTTCAGTCGGTATCTTCTGTCGAACTTTGAATGTCCTTGACTCTAGGGCAGTGTCCTTGGGTAGGGCGTCTAGGCTAGGCCTATGACCCTACCCTAGGTACATGTCATTGTCATTAGCCCCCGAATTGATTGAGGTCCGAGTGAAGAAGGGTTGAAGTTGGTTCTGACTCGATTCCATGCTTCGGAGGCATTTCACTAGAGTCTGGAAATCATGCTGAAGCTTCAACATTGTTTCAGTCCCCTTGATCAATTCAGGTCGTTGGGTGGGAATATGTCGATAGTCTTCGAGTGTGTTATGGTACAAAATCTTCGGCGCGATTGGTTACTCTACGGTTCCCGGATCTCACGGGATTCGAAATTTTGGAGAAGCGCGCGGGACGGAGTGTGCCGCAGTAATCGACGTGAGTAGTCAGGGGTGCCTCAATCTCCGTGCCACCTTTTTCTCCATGTATCGGGTGAGCGACTGTTGCGGGATATGACAGGATTGCTTGAGCCCATGAGTCAGCCGCTCGGAAGCAGGCCCATAAAAGGCGTCGAGGCCGATGCGATGTACAGCACGCCTCATTCAATCTTCTTCTTCCTCTGCTCATCCACCACGCCCTCCTCTGCTCTCATCGCCCCCGCTCGGCCCGTGCGCACTCCGCCGCCATGGTGAAGGACAAGACAGTGGCCTTGGAGCGCGTGAAGAAGGCGACGGCGGCGGCGAAAGGCAACAAGACGACTCGGGGGACGCCGTCGTGGTCCGGTCTGCCGCCTGGCTGGATCTAGGGGGACTGGATCCGCTCCACCGTCGAGCGGGAAGACTTGGAGAAGCTCGCGGAGGACGGCCTAATTGCCGTTGGATCTTGGAGGTTGCCGGAGGGGGAGTCCAAGCCTCAGCCACTCGAGGGCGAGCGTGTCCTCCTCATCACCCACGTTGACCGAGGTCTTTCTCTTCCCCCACATCCATTCTTCAGGGGTTTTCTGAACTTTTTTGGTGCCCAAATTCACCATTTCCCCCCAAACACAATCACATACCTTGCTGCATATATCTCTTTGTGCGGAAACTTCTTGGGTTGTCAACCACAGTGGGGCCTGTTTAAGCACATATTCACTTGTCGATCTCAGTCGGTGAAGAAGGCAAATCCGACTGATGAAAAGACGCATGTGATCCAGATGTGCGGGGGTTTAGGAATCCAAACTAGGGGTAGGAGCACTTTTCCTTCCATAACCCTTCCCGAGTTAGTCCGAGGATGGCAGTCGACCTGGTTCTACTGCAAAGACGTCCTGACTCCTAGTCAGTCGACCAGTCTCCCCCCTTTCACTATGGAGCGACTCCGCCAACCTTCTTCACTGACTATGACCCCAGAGGAGAAAGGCGAGGATTCACTTTTAGTCGACCAGGTTGTCAAATTAGTCCAGGAGGGTGTGACTGGCATGAACCTACTGGAGGTGTTCCTCAGTCGACGCATCCAGCCTCTCCAAGCCCGTGACCACCCGATGTGGATGTATTCGGGCACTGACGACACCGCTCGGGTCCACCCAGAGGAGGTCGCCGAGGAGATGGTGGCCCGGTGGCTGCGAAGCATAACCGGGAACAAGGATAACCCCAGGGGGTCTAGGAGGGTTCTGCCATTTGATGCTGAGCATGAGCCGGAAGAGGTTAGGCTCAAAATACCGAGTGTTTTCTCTCATTGATTTGCAATTTCTCTTGAATCCGACTGATTTTTGTCGTCTCGTGTCTTGTAGATTTACACCAATATGTACTCGATGCCAAATGGGGAACAACTTCAGGAGGGAGAGGAGAACGAGGGCGGAAGCGCCGACTGGCAATCTGAAGACGAAAGTGATGAAGACAACGAAGATTCCAGTAGTAGTGAGGAGGTCGACTCGCCGCCTCGCTCTGAGTGGTGTTCGTCGCATGATCCAGCAGGTGGTCGTGGCAAAGCAGCCCCGCAGGTTCCGAAGTGCACTCGAACGTCTACTCCTGAGCCGTCGGAGAAGGCCGCGAAGCAGCCCAAGGTTGCGCCATCGAAGCCCCGGAAGGCCCTGCCCAAGATCAAGGTGGATGTTCCCGTTGCTTCTGCGTAAGTCTTTCTCCTTCCAGTTTTTCTTTTGCTTGGGAACTTCAATGTTATTGTCGACTCATTCGTTTGCTTGACCGAGTGGATTTTGGAGCTTTTCATTGCTGCTACTTCTGGGACGTCCATGGATATTGACAAGGAGCAAGATGACGAGGAAACTACGGATGCGGCCACTTCTCGAGCAGGTACGTCTCCACAGTCATGCTTTCACTTTGCCAATTGTTCTGTCGGTTGACTAAATGTTTTACGGTCGAGTGTTTGTAGCGCCGCCAAATGTTATTGAACTTCCAGACGATGATGACCACGAAGAAGTGCCCTAAAGGAACACAGGGAGAAGAGGCATGACTCTGAGCAAGAAGGTGCCTGCTAGCAAGGTGTCTCACTCGACATCAGCATTAGACCCAGCCGTTCAGCAACTTGGTGATCTAGTTCGGACTTCTGTTTCTTTTGCTGACCCTGTGTCGACTGTCCATCCTTCGGCGTCACTGTTCAGCCCTCTGTTCCGACTGTGCAACTTCAAGCTTTAGTTCCTCCAGCTACCTCGTCTGTTCCACCAACTCCTCTTTTTACCACTCATCATGTCCCAGAGGACCAAGTAGGCGCTGCCAAGGAAGCCATGATCCAAGCAAGCCTAATGATGGACCGAATGAAAGTGGTGTACGAGACCAGCAAGGCCGCCTATGATGCCAGCTCTGCCCCCCAAGCCAATGTCCAAGTAAGTGGGATTGTAAGTTCATTTCCGAGTCGGCTTTCAGCTTGATCTTTGCTCTGTTAGGATATGCTACTTGAAAACTGCTGCTTTATTATTCGTAAGATGTCCGTGGATGAGCGTTTTGGAACCTTTAATGTGCATCTATCATGAGTGTGCACCTTGCATCCGCTCACCCACTGGGTGTTTTAACTTTTGCCCGGCGGATCTGTGACCACCGGTGAGGAGGGAGAGAGAGGCTTAGATCTGGAGAGAGGGTGATAGTGTGAGAAGCAAGGGCGCAGCCCTTAGCAAGGAAACTCTGAAGCTCCAGCCTATATATCTTTTTTATACTACTAGTACTAGAGGTGGAGTAGTGGTAGAGTAGTTTATATTTTCTCTGCAAACAGTACCAGTTAGTCGTGCTTCAAAACTGAACGGCACGCCATTAAAAAAATAAAGTCGAGAAATAATGCGGCACCTCGGGCCAACGCGGCTAGATCGCATTTTGCACGAGAAATTACACACCATGTTTCGTTGACATGTGGTCCCGTTCCAATATGTCAGTGAGACGATGGCGAGTCCTTTTGTACAATTTCCGAAAGGACGTGTAGGCCGGGGCGCCTCTTCATGTACCATGGCAAACTGGCAACCGTCCACCGACTCTTCGCCTTTCCCTCTCGATTTGGAACTGCTGTCGCACGCTCTTCCTCCCTCCTCCATTTGCCTTCACCCTTCCTTCTGCCATTGTTTGATCGTCTTCTCCATGGAGGGAACAAGCCGGAAACGACCCCATTATTCTTGCCCCAATCTGAAAGATGATGTGGTGGGGAAACTCATTGATCGGTGCGACGCCATCACCTCGGCTAGCATGGCAGGTTCGTTGAAGCCCATTCTTGACTCAACTAATAACATCATTACAAGGAACCCAAGGGTCCAGGAGCGGTTTGATGTCCCTTATCTTTGCTATAAGCCTGTTCGCATGGGCGCGGACGATGGAGGCCTCGCCTTGTGCAAGTTGATGCCGCTTGATAATGATATGTATGATGTCAAGATGCCATCGCTTAAGGGTAAGTCCTGGGCTGGCGCAAACGGAGATTGGGTTGTTTATATTGGGTACAATTGCGAGTGGGAACTTGTGAATGTGTACACTCGTCAGCGGATTCCACTTCCAAAAATCTCCGAGTGCCCTGAGGTTGAGCACACAGATGATCTACGTACGTTCAAATACGATCATGGTGACTGTCGTCTACTGAAGATAGCAATTTGTCGAGTTCCCAACCTCTCTTGGAATTACAAGAACTATCAAGTTGTTGCTATCTTCGACAGGCTTGTTGCCGTCCTTCGTGGTTCGACTAGATGGATATTGCTCAAAAATCAGTTTCTATACACGGATGTGTACTGTGATGCAATTGAATACGAGGATCTTGCGTTTGCTGTCACCACTCGTGGAACTGTTTTTGCATGGGATCCTCGTAGTTTCGGTACGTTTGTCTTCCACCGTAATTATAATTGTTTCATCCACATGCATGCGAGTTAGCAAGTTTCCCTTCTCTACTAATTAACCTTCTTCTTGTGTTTCCAAGGTCCACCACCTATACTTGAAAAAAATTATAACCAAGGGGGAGATGACGATGGTGATGATCACGAGCATGAGGACGAGGAGGGCCCATATACTCAGTGGCGCCTGGCAACTTCCGATGGATCACCCATTCTTGTCTGTATACAGCCCACTGCTGATGTTACTACTAAGGAAGCAGGTGTTGTCTCCCATGGTTGCACTCTCTGAACCTATTCCAACACCCGTTGCATGGTATTCGGGATGGATACTACTGTGCTAGCGCCAACACCTTCTCCCTGGTACAGTATTGATAGTCTTGGAGAAAACTCGCTCTTCCTTAGACAAAACTATCCAATGACGGTGAAAGCCGATCCAGCTATTGTTGACACAACGTTACTACAATTTATGAGAAGCAACTGTATCTATACGTCAGACATCTCGGTGGTTACCTACCTTGGTCCTGATATAGTAGGCCGCTTCAGCCTGGATGATCAGTCCTGCGTTGGCCTCGAGATTTACAATAGCTGGCCCTTCCCAGAGAATCACTTGTGATTCAAAGCAAGTGTTTCCAACGCCAAGGATTGGTTGACTTGAAGTTCATTTCATTGCTTGTTATTTGTTGTGTGATGAAAACTTTAGTATTTATAATGTATCCTCGTTGTCGTTGTGGGTTGATGACCTGTTGTATGTAATAAAATGGTATGCCTGTGATAAACTTACTAAATTTATGAATGGCTATCGAGTCGCTTCACTGAGTGGGTGCTGTGACGAGGCAAAAAATATTTTCCGAATACATAATTGTACGTGCATTGCAACAAGTTATCGGATGAGGCCAATCAACAATAGTACACTATTTGTACTAGCTTCACACGCTGCAGTATCTCTACGTCTACGTACGTAATACAACAAGTTTTAAACTTGAGACCAGCCACCCATCCTCACAAAGAACACTTTTTAACCTAGCACAGACTCCAGGAAATTTGGCCACAGTGTGAGGTGGGCCAGATGTTAATGTGTTCATTGTATGTAACCAGCACCTCGAGTCCTCGATACTACTACTATAAGTAGTACTAGGAGTAGTAGGGTGGCATGGGCCAGAACAAGCATTCACGTCCAGGAGTACGGCACACACCACCAGCGCGACTTCCATCTGACACCATATTTCTTGGAGTCCGTGCTACAGCAATCTCTTCAACCTAGTCGTTTCTCTAACTCAGCCATCCCGCGGCCGGCGAGGTGGGGGTTTGCCGATAGTCGGTTTCCTCAACTGCGGTCCCACTTGTAAGGCCAACTCCAACGCACGACCCCAAACGGACCTCCGTTTTGCCCGAATTCTGTCCGTTTGGGTAGGGCAATGGGGTCGTGTCCGGGCCATTTCTCGGATGCGGTGGTCGTGCGCCGAACGCGCGACCGCATCCCGGCCGCGTACATTTTTCTTTGCAAACACATATCTTTTTTTCATCATTGATTTTTTGGTACATGGAAATACATCACCAAAATTTTGCCTAGAAAAGCAAGACCAAAGAAAACAAGAACCACAAGAATACATTTTAGAATATATCCAACTTCCATAACTGCTCCTGTAAGTTGGATTAGTGCCTTCTCGATGCATTCATTGTTGATCTGCGGAGGCTCGATCTTGCGTGCTTCTTTCTTCTTCGAGTGTAGAGAAGTAGACGTGTCTAGCCTCTATTCTATCAACAAGTGCACTAGTCTCATCTCTAGCCTCTATGCTAGCTAAAAGTGCTAGAACATCTACTAAATTGCACTCTATCAATATATCGTTGTACTCTTCTTCCCAATACCAAAACTTGCATCCATTCTACACAATAAAATTTTAAGTTAGCACAACTAGTCTAATCCGAGAGCACAACCGAAGATTTGGTCGAGTTCTTCCTCCTTTTGCCGACACGTGGGACATCCAGCATCCAGGTTGTCTCATGCAAGAAAATAGAGTGGTAGGTGAAGCCACGTGATGTGCATCTTGGGTTAAACTGTAAATAGAATCTTACTACTCTTGAGTAACTCCAAAAGCGGCTACAGAAGATCTTCATTGGATTTTTTTTTCATCACCAGCACGTGAAGGTGAAAGATGTGCAGGTTCAGTGGGTCCTCTTGTGTTTTCACTGACATGTGGGACCGCATATGAGCAAACAGACGATGGGCTCCGTGCGTCTGCTGGCTGGCTGAGAAGAGAGATAGAGGAGGGCTGAGCACGGACTCCGGGAAATTTGTTCTACGTACTCGATATAGTGGAGTAACCAGCACCTCAATATAGTGGGGTGGCATGGGCCATAACTAGCATTCATGTCTAGCAGTACGGCACACGCCACCCACATGAGTCCCATCCGACACCAATTTTCTTGGAGTCCGTGCTAGCTACAGCCATCTCTTCTCCCTCCTGTTTTCTCAGCCATCGTGCGGTGGGCGGGGTGGGGGTTTGCCGATAGTAGGTTTGCTCAACTGCGGTCCCACTTGTAAGTGAAAATGCAACACAGCACGCATTCCCCCTTGAGCGGCATGCCGGACAAACCGTGTGGGGGTGCGACGCGAACACGGCAGGCTTTTCCTTTTGAACTTGTGACTAGTAAAATTTGGTTCTGCTCCATGGGGCGACCGATAGATAGAAATAACGATTTTCCCTAGAGTAATGAGAAGTTTGGTTCTGGCACGGTTCATGCGTGGAGTACGTAGGAAAATTATGAAGTTGATGCGAAAGGTAAGATAATTACTAGTAGTACCATATACTACTACATGGATTTGACGGAAAGATAAAGATACATACAGATCCATCAACGACATCCTCACGCCCTAGTGCACCAGGTCACCAACCGACGTGTGAGGAGCAGCGGCGTTGGCGGCAAGCTCAACGTGCTTCTGAACAATGCCGTCAAGGGTTGCCCTGCGGTCGAAGAAGGCCAGTGTCCTATCGTCCTCCTCTTGCATGTAGTAGTCCTTGTGGACGATTTGCGCATAGACGTGGGTGATTATGTCGATGGTGTCTTGCTGCGCCAGGCGCTGCGCGGCGAGCGCGACCTCGAGGTGGACATTCTCCGGCACGACGGCGGGCAGTCGCAGGGCCACCAGTGCGTCGAAGAGGTTGTCACCATAGAGGTCGTTGAGGGTGGCAGGCATCGCAGAGCCTGGGCGCGTGGGCTGGAGGCGTACGTCAAGGCCGTCCGCGAGCTTCTTGACGACGGTGAACTTGTCGAGGAAGCCGACAAGGACCTCGTCGAACAAGGAGACGAAGCTGTCGTCCAAGCAGCCCCTCGCCCTGGCGGCCTCAAGCACTACCTGGAGACGTTCCTCGGTGCCGGGCCGCAGGCCGGCGTCGTGGACCATCTGGCACAGCCGGCTGATGCTCGCGCTCATCTCCTCCATGGGTCTAGCTTCTAGTCAACTGATCTTGCGATTGGAGTGATCACTCTTGCCCTTGGGTGCGTAGGTGCGTAGGATTTCGTAGGTTGGACTGACGGGAGCCTTTATATGAGAAGTGCAGACTGCGTTGAATTCACGTGCGTGTTGGCCATCTACTCCTCGCCCCTCTACTGCACCTGCCTTTTGATGTATGACAGGTTGGCCAGCCACCCGTTGGACCCACGTGTCATACACCCAAAGGCAGGTGCAGTAAGTCAATGAAGCTGCGTCCCCCTCCGTGCCCGTGCATGCTTTCAATTACTTGAGACTACCAAACATCACATGCGGTGGTTAGTTCATTGCATGTAATCCTATTAAGTAGCAAAAAGACATTAAGTTACCTCGCCGATAGGAATAAAACAATACACCATGTATTTATTTACAGAGGGAGTAGTACATTTTTTGTTACATGCATTACTAGATATTGCTAGTCTAATACTAAATCTAGATGGACGTGGTAGTACTACTAAATCCAGACGGTGGTGCTAGTACTAGTAGTAGTAGTAGTACTACCAATGTAGTAGCACTGTACTACCCGTTGGTCAAATTATTACGTGCTGCTCCTCATAGTGAAGTGACAAGACCCTATGCCGGAGATGACACATGAGTATAGGCGCCGTGTTCGGCATACCATAGTCAGCCTCACCATCTGCAGACACTATCATCATGGCTGTAGACCTAGCCCGCTTACAACTAGCCGTGTTCGACATAATTTCTCGTGTGTAGATGCCCGTGCATTGCACGGAACACCAAGATTGGGGGGTGGACGGCGCCGGCAGCGGCCATCGCACCAGATTTTTCCATGGCCTTCTAGATGTGGTGGGGAGGAGATAAGGCTGATTGTGAGAGACAAGGAGTTGTTTGTAGATAGGGAACAAGTGCGGGCATCTTTTTGCAAAACTGGAGAAGTTTGGTTTGTATGCGTCAGATCTAGATCCGACGGCTATTGGTGAAAGATGGAAGGCACAACATCATCACCAACTCAGGACCTGTTTGATTCGCAGGACTTTGAAAACGTAGGAATAGGACACGGCAATATTACAAGTTTCAAACTAATATTACAAATGCTAGGAGTAATGCTGCACCTACGAAGAGGGAATTACTAGGAAGTTTACGTAAGAACTTTCGTTACTTTAGGTGGATGCAGCATTATCGTACAAACTAAAATCCACCGCCCTAACAAGTCACTAATGGGCAAATAAGTTTTCGAGTCTCTGGCCACTTGATGTTTCAAAAACAAATTCAGCTTCTGCGGAGACTTTGTCATTTAGGCTTAGACGCTTGCGGTGATCAACACACCATTCATTGTTGCGCCAGAGAACGCCAAACCTCATTACCTTGAGCACACTTGCCTCCAACAAAGAACCTGGCCAATTTAATCTCAGATGTGCTGCCTCGGTAGTCGATCAAATCAATTTCTGTAAGATGGAGATCAAGGCATTCGATGAGATTGTTATAGTGCAGCACATTTTTCACTTCCGGGTCTTTTTTTATCTGCAAAGAAGAGAACATATTAGAGCAGCTGGCTGTATAAGATTGCCGTGTCATCAAGAGGTACCAATATCATTCGCTCAGACAATAGGGTTGGCTGGCTAGTGATATTTTTTCACTCCCTCTCTATTTCTTTCTCTTTCCTCTCATTTCCCTAGGAGTACGTGAAGAGCTTGGGCATTTGTTGCCTTCCACTATGTGGCCGATGCCATATTTCACAAAAGTATGCCACATAATACGCATCGATGTCAAATCAAAATATTTTGGCACCACTCTCGCGATGTGAGAGAGTTGGCACCGCTGTGCACACAGACCCACATGTATAAACAAATCAATCAAACCAACAACACCAGCCTCTCACTCTCCCAAACAAGTGTTTTTTTATTGCCTCAGTCCTCTCTCTCTCTCCCACGCAAGTGTTTATTCATTGCGTGAGTTAATTTGGCACCGGAGCAAAGTAGGTGATCCAGATTGGGGCACCAGGTGAGCAATGGAGGGGCATCGATGCCAAATGCATCACAAGTGAATTTGGCACGTGTTTTGGCCTACATAGTGGAGGGCCGTTATAGCCCGCTTTTGTACTACCTCTTATTTAGTATAAAATTTTGACCATATATTTATGTAAGAAAATGCCAATGCATCTCACTAAAAATTACACCATTTGTAATTATGTTCAAATATGAATCCAACGATATAGTTCTTAGTGACATGCATTAACATTTTGTCAGTTAAATCTATAGTCAAATTTTCATACTACAAAATAGGAAGAGTAAACCAGGACGGAGGTAGTACTGGCTCTTAGGGTAACCATAGAGTTACTGGAGTAGTCTAAGTTACTTTCCACTATGACTAGCCTAGGCTACTATAGTAGTACAACAACAAAACGATGCAGGTGATCACGTGAGAAAAAATACTAAAAACATTTCTTTCGGTGCAGTGCGTAGATGCAGTTTTGAACACTACACTTGTCATCGTAATTTGGGAAAATTACGAAAAATTTGAGCTACGTTGTGATTACCGTTTACAAATAGGAAAGAAGTTTCACCTAGATGAGTAGCTTCTCCGTGCACGGAAAGCATGTAAGGAATCCAACAACTTGATCCAGATTGGGCCGATAGATTTTATTGCCAAGATCTTCACTGTGCGCATAGACTGGGTCAAGCTTGTGGGAATCATTTTCTGGAAGACGGTCATAAATACATCAAGAAGAAATTTAAAAATGTGAATTTCAAGAAGACGGAGAAGAAGATGAGTGTTGTACCTGAACGATTACGGATCCAATAAAGAGTTCGGAGAATTTGGCAGACGAGTGCACCAACGCTGTCAATTTCTGCGCGTCAATGACCCTGATTTTTGTTGGACCTTCTAGATCCGATACAAGCAATCTCTCAAGGAAAGGCGCATTCTCAATGACCATAACGTGGAACAGCTGGAGTGATCTCTTCGCAATTGATGTCTTGTTGCGGGGCCAGCAAGACACATTAATCCATCAGAGATTCGTCGAGGCGATGTGGAGGCTAATGAACCCGTGGATCTGCTCAAGACGAAGGTACTCGAGCGCAGTACAATTGTGGAGCAGGTGCTCCATAGCCTTCTTCGAGATGACAACGTCGAAGAGGTCGAGCAGCTTGAGTTGAGGGAGAAGAAGGGCGGGCGCGGCATTAATCTGGGGAAGGCAGGAGCTGAAGCTGGCCTGGCGCAGCATTGGCGTGAGGCAGAGCACGGACGGCGGCAGAGAGCGACATTGTCCAGCTTCAAAACTGAGCTCCTCAAGCTGATCTAGGGCGGGGGATAAGAACCACTCGTCGAACTTGGGTTGGACCTTGTTGTTGGTACTGAACATGCGGATGTCAAGGCGTCTTGCTGGCCCAGGGTGCGATGAAAGGATCTTGGAGACTGCGGTCATGCGTTTGCAATCCCCGTCGCAGAGGCAGCTGTCAACGGTGAGGTTGAGGAGGACGTGGCGCCAGAGGGGGCGCCACCGCTGGGAGAGCAGGGCGGTCCACACGACAGATTTGGTGGGGAGGAGGCCGATGATGCGGTTTTGGCTCGAGCTGCCTCCGCTTGTTGGCTGCCTCGCCGTCCATCTCAACCGGCGGCGACGCCGGTGTACACGTGTGCTGGTGTGTGTTGTGTGTTGGGTGTGCGCGAGTCCGTCCTTCTGTGCATGCCGCCGCGCAGTGGTGAATTGTGCGCGAGTGCGTTCTCCACGTGAAAGAAGTGTGTCCTCAATGCGCCCTCAATTTACTAGCGTGCGGGGTGCTACCCCGAGTGGTTTCAACTTTGTTTACTTCACCGCATGTCAGATGGGCCTCTAGTTTACTTATTTTCACCCACTGCCACATGGGCCAGCACACGAAGATACAGAACACGAGCTGACAAGGCAGCATGTGGACTGGTTGACCGGTCAACTAAACAATATACAGAGCTATACACTGACACAGTGAGTGTATAATCCGTCGGTATAGAGTGTTCGTGTGAGAGGGGAGGCCCGTGAGAGATAGCAGAGAGAGAGAGAGAGAGAGAAAGAGCTACTCCCTCCGTGTGATAATGTAGTTCCAACATTTTTTTAAAAGTCAAACTTTTGAAACTTTTACCAAGTTTATAAAGAAATTACTTATATCTACAATACCAAAGATAAATGATAGTATGAAGTAAGTACATGTTGTGATGAATCTAATGATCTTTCCAGATGTAAATGTTTTTCTCCACATATACCTGGTCAAACTTTTCTGAGGTTTGACTTTTCAAAACATCCATATGCTTATGGACGTGAGAGAGTCCCTAACTAGAGAGAGAGAGAAATAGAAAGAGTGAGTGAAAAAAGTGTGTGTGCGTGTGTGAAAGAGACATGGACAACTACTCGATAAAAGTCGAGAAAAAACGTGTGTGTCTTATGCAAACATATCACAGATGCATCTTCGACAACGGAAGCAAGGTGAGGAGATAGTGTGTGGTTGTTTGGAACCGAGAGAGCAAGCCCCTAGCACGCTGCCAAGAGGGGTCTGACAAACAAGGGAGAGAGGTCGACAGAGACGTACGGAGAAAATGCAGACATGGGGAGGAGAGAGTGTATGTTTGTCATAGAGAGATCCCTTGGAGATTGTGATGAGACTACATGGGTGGGAGATCGAGTGACAAGGTGTGTGCGCGATAGAAGATACCCCGAGAGATATCGAGATAGACGTATGGATGGAAGGAGACAATACGTGTGTTCCTGATGGCTAGTGAGAGATAATCATACTTAGGGGGGAGTGCTTGCGCCTACGATGGAGTGAGGGATCATGGTACTTATTAGGGGGGTGCGTGTCACATAGAGAGAGAACAAGGGCGGAGACTGTTGGATGGGTCTATATGTATAGCGCGAGCGAGACATGTGTATGTGTGAACCAGGGAGATATAAAGTTGAGAGAGATTGAGGAGCCCCGATAAGGCTGAGTGGTGCGTCAGATAGCTGAGAGGGGGAAAGAGATATTCCATCCGCTCGATAATGCAGTGCATGTAACTTTTTTAGAAGTCAAACTTTGGAAACTTTGATCAGGTTTACATAAATGTTATTTATATCTTCAATACCAAAGATACATCATAGGAAACTACATCTCATGGTGAATCTAATGGTATATGTTTGCTGTTCCAGATGTAATTGTTTTTTCCACGTACATGGTCAAACTTTGTGATGTTTGACTTCTCAATAAATCAATATGCTATGGACCGAGGAGAGTGCCTAAGTTGAGAGGGATCAAGTGTGTGTGAAGGAGAATGAGTAAGTGACAACAAACGATAAATTAGAGAGAGAGTGTGTTTTTTCGTTTCTTAGGAGAACATATCACGCATGCATCTCCGAGATAGAAAAGCGAGGCGAGGAGATACACGAAGATAGCTAGTGTGTGATTGTTTGCAACGGAGAGAGAAACCCCTATAGCACATGTCCAATAGAGGTCTGGCCAACAAGGAACAAAGGTCGAGAGGGACACATGGAGAACATGGACGCATGGGGAGGGCGAGAGGGTGTGTTTGTGATAGAGAGACCCCCTCAAGATCGTGAGTGGACTATATGGGTGGGAGATCGAGGGAGGTGCGTGCGCGATAGAAAGATGCCCCGAGAGAAATCGAGATAGACCATGTACATGTTTGTGATGGAGACTAAGATTAGCTAGTCATATACATATAGGGGGACTGCGTGTGCCTACAATTGAGTGAGAGACCATCATATTTGGCTAGCTAGGCATGAGATTGTGTGTGTGTGCGTGTGAGATGGAGAGAGAACGAGGGAGAGAGATAGAGTTTTAGATGGGCCTATCGAGTGCGAGTGAGATATGCATGTGTATGTGTGATCCAGGTAGATGGAGAGTTTGAGAGAGAGGGGGAAGAGCTCCGAGACGACAGAGTGGTGCGTGAGAGAGTTACGGGCAACGAGCCAAGGAATTTGTGTGCGTACGATGAGTGCACCCAAGATATCTAGCTTGGACTAGAGAATCATACATAGTGTGCGAGAGAGACCTATAGATGGAGTATATATGCATGCGAACTAGAAAGGACCCCCCCCCCACCCACGCACACACACAAAGACAGAGAGATGGAGAGAAAGAGAGAGGACCAACAAGGTTTGTGTGTTGGATGTGTGCGACAGAATTGAAGATTGTCGGCGAGAGAGAGAGAGAGCAGGAGTCCGGGAGAGGGGGAGGTCGCGTTTTATGCATTAAAGACTGATATAAACCATGTTTCGATATAAACTTGGATTCAAATATTTAAATTGGAGAACATGTTGTCTTCAATCCACACATGAACGGATATATGCGTATATCAAACAAGTTCATTAATTTGACTTTCAACATGTTCATGGAGTACTATAATACCGTACAACATGCTATTCGATTGAGGTGTTCAATTTTGGATTTAGTTCACTATTTTGACCTGGTGAACGAGCTATTTCATTGAATCGAGATATTTCATTTTCGGTTTGATTCCCGTTTTTTGTGTGGGTCAACTATTTGTCATATAGTAAATCGCTAGCAACGAGCATGTAAAAACACATTACTCCTGAGCATCATCTCTCCATCTAAAAAAGAAGTGGCAAGCTAATATTTCTAAATTTGATTCGAATCGACTTTTTTTTAGCTTGATTCGAATCGACTTGGTAAGGTAGACGTGGATGCTCGTTCTCCCAAATTTTGAATGAACCGTTAAACATCCTCTGCTCGGTGGAATTCGCCCGAGCAAATAAATGGGAGACGCGAAATTACCGTCCTACGTGGGAGACACATTAATTGGCCTGTTGTGCATCGAGGGTAGGTTCGTAACTTCATCCAAGCGCCTTCTCCTTGGCCAAAATGACATGTGCCGAATAATTCATAAACCATGGTCGGCAAAACATGCTCTCCTCGCCCGAAATAGCTCGCGCCCACTATTTCAAAACACGCTCTCCTCGCCCGAAATCGCTCATGCCCACTATATTTCAAAACACGCCCTCCTCGCCCGAAATCGCTCCCGCCCACTATTTGGGGAGAAGAAAAGTTACTCTACTATCCCCGACCCTCAGTACACAGAGCCAAGCCAAGAAGCCTAAAGGCAGGGGTAGAACTGTAACTCCCCCTCACATTTCGGACAAATGCGTCCGTAAAACATGGTTCCACTGCCCTCCCAATTCCCCCCTCCCATTCATACCTCATGGGCGCCAAATCACCTTCTCCCCGGAAGCTCCCTTCTCCTGAGCTGCGAAACCTCAGCCCCTCCTCCATGGCGCCCCCATCGCACAAATTTCATAGCCGCCCTCCTCCCAAATGCCGGAGACGCTGTCCATTTGGCGTCGTGCACTAGGCCATGTGCCTCTTACTCCGTGTTGCTGGAGCTGCCTCGACGACGGCCGCGTGAACCGTACCGGAGCCGATTCACCCCCGCCGTTGTTCACGGCGCCGGAGCGGCTCCAACTTCGGATCCGTCCAGAGTCGCGGCGCTGCTTAGCCGTCGACCGTCGCGACATCGCTGTTTCCCTGCCGCCGGTGGCCACCGCAACCGCGCCGGCCTCACCGACTCGGCAGCTGGACCTGCCTACTTCACCATGCCGCCAGATAGGTCGCACCCTGATCTCAAATCACTTTATTTAGGAGTCAGTTGTCTGAATTTTTATTCTGGGCCAAATTCCCAATGGGAAGCAGCACCCCTCGAGGCGGCGGAGCTCCTAGGCTGCCGGTTGGCTGTTGTCTAACGTATGGGTGTGGGGCCGCAAGTTCACCGCGGAAGCAGCGCTTAGATGGCTATCTTAGAGTTGCGTGGGTTCAAGGTACTGCCGCCGCCGGATCTGGATGACGGGGAGTCTTTATGGATTGGCCCAGGGGCGGCGCAACCACGGCAGTGCGGTGGGGCGGGGTTTTGGCTGGGGCCACTGACGACAAAGGCAATCTGCTTTGTCGTTGGTCGCTGGCTCTTCGGGGAAGATTCCTAACAGTATCAGCCGGGAGGCACAAGACGGCCATCAAGCCATCTGGCGTAGATCGGACAGTACCAAAATAAAATAAAATCGTGTGACCCCAATTTAGTCTTAGTCAACAGACGTGTGACCACTCTCGTACCTTGCTATTGATCTCTTAGTGTATTTCTTCAGATCAAAGAGATGTGTCGTTCTTAACATTATGCGTTATCTGCATCTTCAGCCACACCGTCTTCCGACTCACCGCCACTGCTCCAAACAGGGAAGCATACACCTGAAGGGAGCTATAGTCCCCACTCAATAGTTCCCTGCATCGAATGCGCGTGCCCGACATGGACAGCCACAACAACTGCAGGGCCATCGACAAGTCAGCACATGATGCTCACTCCTATGGATGGCGGCCAGATAGGTTGTACCCTCATCTTACCTGTGTGCAACATTTATGGCTTTGTTATTCATCTAAGCATGGAAAATAGATTATCACATTTCACTGTATATTCATGCTGATCTCTTACGGGTCTTGTTCAGGAGTTAACGTTGTTCCATAGTTCAGCTAAGATACTTGTTCTTTAGGTAACGTTGTTCCATAGTTATCATCCATCAGCCAATGCTATCCCACAGGCTGGTGATTATAGTATTATACCACTTCTAGTATTACCTATGTTGTTCTTTAATACTTTTGTGTGCCATCTAGTTAATCTCGAGTACAAACGATACATATTCTGTAGCTTTCATCTCTGTTCTCCCTTTAGTTTTTGAGACCTGTTGCTGCTAGTTAACCCCAGTCCTATTATTTATGTCATCTCCTACAGGCACTCATTACATAAATCTAACTACTAGTTGTCTTTCATGCATGTCAGATATAATTGCACACACTGATATATCCACAAGAGCCTCACGGAGCAATGTAAAGGCCAATAAACTTGATGTCAAGGATACCCAATATGATGGAACATGTAAAGGCAGTTCTTCAGAAGACTTGCAGAAAGATGTTGAATCCTCTTCACCCCACAAGGTCCTTGCTCTATCGCAATGCCATCTGCTTAATTTGGACATCATGCTTCTGAATATCTTATGCATTGTTATTCATCAGTATGTAGTTCATCTATCTACCATACCATGTTTTTTTACATTGAAGTGTTGTTCTAGTGCTCTGTTGCAATGCCATCTTAGTTTCCCAATCATACACGTGTATGTTGCCTTAGTTTTTTTCTGTACGTATTCCGCTAGCATACAGTTTTACATTCAACTAGTGCTTTTTTAACTGTGTTTTCCTGTCGTATCCCTAGCTCTTACACCATACTCCCTCTGTCCGGATTACATGTTGCCGAAATGGATAAAAAATGATGTATCTAGAACTGAAATACGCCTAGACCCATCCATTTTTTTCCGGATGGAGGGAATACATGTCAATATGTCATGCCTTTCTATTCTTCAGTACCTATTCCATCTCTCTGCTGTAGCATGTTTTATAATTGAAGCACCATTCTTCTATACAAGGCATGCAACGGGAAGACGACTATGTTAGAATCTGAAGGGTTACAAACCAGGTCTTTGCAAAAGATCCAAACGCCAGGAGATAATAAACCAACTCCAGTTTTTATAGATATTGCTCCAGTACAGAGAAACCCAACTCCTACTGATAATAAGCAGATTCCAGTGGCCAAAGAACTAGTCTGCTCCAGTCCAGCAAAAATATGTCAACTCCATTCTAAGAAGCGTGTGCGTATCCTTGCATCACGAAATTTTATAGCATGCTGATCATATTTTCTACATGTTTCTTACCCATCTCTCTTTTAGAAAATAAGCTTAACAGATAGAAGAATTTCTGCACTGGTATCGTCTGTGAGGAAAGATTCTTGCAGGAATTCTCTATACTCCAATGCAGATGTAAGTACCTATTGTATATCACTATATTTTTACATCAGCATGTATTTTGTTAATCGGCGTGAATCCAACCTTTATCTGATCTAAATTTAGTTGTAGCAAAATGTATGATTAAAGGCCACAATGTTGATTTTTGTAAGGAGAACTGCCTGGTAGTTTTGCATCCTGAGCTGCATTTGTGCACTATCTCATATCAGTGGGTTTGATTACTTTGGTTCTGCAGTGGGTTTTTGTGTTTTTTTACTGTGTTGTCCTGTCATATCCCTAGCTCTTACATCATACTCCCTCCGTCCGGATTACATGTCGCAGAAATGGATAAAACTGGATGTATCTAGAACTGAAATACGCCTAGACCCATCCATTTATTTCCGGATGGAGGGAATACATGTCAATATGTCATGCCTTTCTATTCCTCAGTACCTATTCCATCTCTGTTGTAGCATGTTTTATAATTGAAGCACCATTCTTCTATATAAGGCATGCAAGGGGAAGACGGCTATGTTAGAATTTGAAGGGTTACAAACCAGGTCTTTGCAAAAGATCCAAACGCGAGGAGATAATAAACCAACTCCATTTTTCGTAGATACTGCTCTAGCACAGAGATACCAAACTCCCACTCATAATAAGCAGATTCCAGTGCTCGAAGAACTAGTCCGCTCCAGTCCAGCAAAAGAATGTCAACTCCATTCTAAGAAGCGTGTGTGTATCCTCGCATCATGAAATTTTATAGCATTCTGATCATATTTTCTACATGTTTCTTACCCATCTCTCTTTTAGAAAATAAGGTTAAATGATAGAAGATTTCCTTCATTGGCATTGTATTCGAGGAAAATATCTTGCGGGAATTCTCTGTGCTCCAATGCTGATGTAAGTACCTGTTGTATATCACTATATTTTTACATCAGCATGTATTTTGTTAATCGGCGTGAATCCAACCTTTGTGTGATCTAAAATTTGTTGTAGCAAAATGTTAAAGGCGCCAATGTTGATTTTTGTAAAGAAAACTGCCTGGTACTTTTGCATACTGAGCTGCATGAGTGTACTATCTCATATCATGCACATTACTGAATTGTAGTGCTGCTCTGGTTGCCCATTCATTCATTGTGTCAGTTGCTTTCGTATTACCTTACCTAGCTGATGATAGCTGTGCCATATTGTGTTAATTTGGTGTTGGCTAGTTGCCCAAACGTTCGTTGTGCCAATGTTGATTTCCTATTACCTGACTTGGCCAATGATAGCAATGCTAGTGTCTTAATTTGGTGCAGGCTGTTGAAGATAAGAAGACAAACTCTGAAAACAGCAAGGCAACCCCATTGTTTCTTTCCAATAAATCTAGGCCAGGTAATATGCCAATAACTCATGATTAATCTGTTTGGTTCCCCTCCTAATTTATGTTATGATGCAGTGGTCGAGACACTCTCCACTATCAATAATACAAGCCTGCCAAAATCGCCATCTGAATCTGTTCAGTATCCTTTGTCTCGAATGCAACGGAAAAAATGTATGTTTGTGAACCAATTAATGGCTGAAGGAATGATGGAAATGGTGCAGGAATCAGAGGTGCAGAGTCGTGCGACACAACAACTGATCAATGTTTTCAGAGAGAGTGTAGCAAAGCAGCAAGAACTTGCCCACATGCTTATGGGCGTCATCCGTGCTGAGGTTGCAGATTGTGACATTGTAGATCGTTAGGTTATGTTCATTTATTTGCACTGGCATCAATCTTTGATTGCTCAGTGGATGTAATTTCCTGTAATATATGCTGGATGTGCAACATTTTTCCCTGTATGTCGTACCTTTGCTTGATCGATTTTGGTCCTGTGCATAATTGCTCGTCGTAATGGGCTCAAATTATCTAATTTGGCCTAAAGACATGTATGAACTTTAGTGGGCCCATCAAGTTAATGGGCCGTTACCAGGCCGAAAGTTAATGGTCGGCCCTCTTAACTCTCGGGTCGTTAACAGGCTGACATCGAAGCGGGCAACAGGCGGGCCCAATTGATTTCACGGGCCGTTAACAGGCCATTACTAAGTTCGGGCTACATATGGCCCAACTATATTGTGGGCCTTTAGCAGGCCGAAAGAGACAGCGGGCTTGTACTGGACCATGTAGAGCATGGGCCGCTAAGAGGCCCAAAGTCAGGTCGTATTGTAAATGGCCCAACTGTGTTGTGGGCCTTTAGCAGGCCGAAAGAGAAACCGGGCTGGTATTGGACCATGAAGGGCATGGGCCGTTAAAAGGCCAAAACTCAGGTCCGACTACAAATGGCCCAACTCATTTATGGTTCGTTAACAGGCTGAAAGGCACACGGGGCCGGGAATTGGCCCAACACTTAAATGGGTCGCTAAAAGGCCAAAACTCAAGTCCGACTACAAATGGCCCAACAGATATATGGGCCGTCAACAGGCTGAAAGACACACCGGGCCGGAAATTGGCCCAACACTTAAATGGGTCGCTAAAAGGCCGAAACTCAGGTCCAACTACAAATGGTCCAACTGCTTTATGGGCCGTCAACAGGCTGAAAGACACACCGGGCCGGAAATTAGCCCAATATTTAAATGGGTCGCTAAAAGGCCGAAAGATGTACATCGTGAAAATTGGCCCATCCACTGAATGGGCCGTTAATAGGCTGAAATCTCATCGGGCCGATATTGAGCCCAAATATATAGCGGGCTGTTAACGGGCTCGAACTGACGATGGGCTGCAATGGTGTCAAATCTTTAACGGGCCGTTGATGGGCCGAATTGGCACATCTCGTATGGGCCGTGGGCTTAAATGGACCTGACACAAGTAGGCCTTATATGGGTCGGCCAGCTATTTTTTACTGGGCCGGCCTTTTTCACCGGAGTGGGCCATTGTTGTGTCATGCCACGTGTCGACCTATCATAGGCGCCTCCTGTCCAATGAGTGGATGACATCTGTCCCAACGGTGAGGCAACACATGTTTCCTCTGGCCAATGATGATTTTACACGTGGAAAATCCCCATTGCTCCGGGCTGTTTACGGGTTATCGGATCCAAAACCGGACCTGATAGCTTAACGGCGTTCCGTTACGGTGGATGCCACGTGTCGGTCACCCTTGACGAAAGCACTTCTGTGACGCGCGATTTATCGTCATGGAAGTGGACACTTCCGTGATGATAATTTTGGTAATGTCATGGAACACTTCTATGACAGCACAGGTATAACTATCTTGATTCTGTCATAAATTTGTCATGGATGTACATGCATGACAGAAAACGTGACCTACTGTGACAAACACGTATCATCACAGAAGTGTCTTTTATTTGTAGTGAACCCTAGTCCCCTCTGGTGTCTATATAAACTGGAGGTTTAGTCTGTTGAGGAAATCATAATCATACAGGCTAGACTTCTAGGGTTTAGCACATATGATCTCGTGGTAGATCAACTCTTGTAATCCTCATATTCATCAAGATCAATCAAGAAGGAAGTGGGGTATTCCCTCCATCAAGAGGGCCCGAACCTGGGTAAACATCGTGTCCCCCGTCTCCTGTTACCATCGACCTTGGACGCTTCGGGACCCCCTACCCGAGATCCGCCGGTTTTGACACCGTCATTGGTGCTTTCATTGAGAGTTCATTTGTGGCATCGCTTGAAGATTTGATGGCTCCGTAAATCATCTACAACAATGCTGCCCTGGGGGAGGATTTCCACCCCGGTCAAATCATTGTGTTCGGCGGCTTCGCACTGCGGGCCAACTCGCTTGGCCATCTAGAGCAGATCGACAGCTATGCCCCAGGCCACCAGATTAGTTTTGGAAATCTGGACTATGTCGCTAATATCCGAGGAGACTTGATGTTACAAGGATTCGCGACCCCAACTTCCGCTCTGGCCTTAGATCCGAAGCATATGGCCAGGTTCGAAGACGGGCGTCCTGAGCCCGCCACACTATCTGCGGCCACTAAGCCCATTACGGGAGAGCCGGAGGAAGTAGTGTCGCTGGCAACCATCATGAAGCCAGACCCTTCTCCGAACACTGGCTCCGAACCCTCGGAGTCAGCATCGTGTGAGTTCGGCCAAGGAGTCTCCCTCTCGCCGTACTCGGGCTCTCTTCTCTCGGGCCAAACCTCGCCTTTAAGCGAGGCTCTGGACTTAATGCGATCCCATGTCATTACAGAGGAGCAACGTCCGAACTATGCCCAGCCCGGACTAGGGGCTGAAAGCAGGGAATTTTACGTCCCACCCACCACCCACTTTATAGCCGATGTCGAGGACTTAACCGATATGCTCGATTACGACTCCGAAGACATCGACGGTATGGACGACGATGCCGGAGAAGAGCAGGCCCAAAACCCGCCGTTTACCGTACGCTGGACGGCCACCTCTTCGTATGACTTGTACATGGTGGATACACCCAAAGAAGCTAACGGTGATGACAAAGAAGACCCAGTCGAGGATAAACCTCCCGAGATACAGCCAAAGCACCGACGACAGCGGCGCCGCTCTAAGTCACGCCGTGGAAAAGACAGCAATACCGGCACAGGAGAAAACAATACTCTAGACGATGCCGAAGACAATGAAGACCCCATTGAGCCAACCTCCGAACAGGACGAATGGGAAGATGGGCGAGTCAACCCTGATGAACAGGCCGTAAACGAAGACTCGGAGGACAGTAATTATCTTCCGCTCTCCGAGGATGAGGCGAGCCTCGGCAACGAGGATCTTATCATGCCTAAGGAACCTCTCGAGCAGGAGTGCTTTAACGCCGGCTAATAGCCACTGCAAGGAGCCTGAAAAAGAAGCAGCAGCAGCTTCAAGCTGATCAAGATTTGCTCAACGATAGGTGGACTAGTGTCCTGTCAGCCAAGGAGTACGGCCTCGAGCGCCCAACCAAAAGTTACCCGCAGCGTAAACTGATACCCCAATTCGACGATGAGGCACTTGAGCCCATACCATCAGCGCGTAATGCGGCTGACCGACCACCACGTGGCCGGGACAAAGCGGCAACTCAAGCCGAACACCAGCCCGTACTACCTCGCCGTAAAGGCAAAGATATAACAGCTCGGGGATATACATATGACCTGCGGCAGGACCTGGACAGTAGAGTAGGTCAGACCAGATCGATCTACGGATCGCGGGGGCATTCCCGGACACGCGATGACGGCTATCTAGCAGGACGTGACAAGCATAATCACGCCCGGGCCAAAAACCGCAGACGGACTCCATCCGAGCTACGTCGCGACTTGGCCCGATATAGAGGCGCCGCACACCCCCTTTGGTTCACTGATGAAGTAATGGAGCACGAATTCCCAGAAGGGTTTAAACCCGTGAACATTGAATCATATGATGGGACAACAGATCCCGCGGTATGGATCGGAGATTTTCTTCTCCATATTCATATGGCCCGCGGTGATGATCTTCATGCCATCAAATACCTCCTACTAAAACTCAATGGACCAGCTCGGCACTGGTTGAGCAGCCTGCCTGAAAACTCCATTGGCAGCTAGGAGGACCTGGAAGATGCCTTCCGTGACAACTTCCAAGGTACATACGTCCGACCTCCGGATGTCAATGACCTAAGTCACATAGTCCAACAGCCCGGAGAGTCATCCAGGAAATTCTGGACTAGGTTCTGAACTGAAAAGAACCAGATCATCGACTGTCCGGATGCCGAAGCCCTAGCGGCCTTTAAGCACAACATCCGCGATGAATGGCTCACCCGACACCTCGGCCAGAAAAAACCGAAGTCCATGGCAGCCCTCACGGCACTCATGACCCGCTTTTGCGCGGGTGAAGATAGCTGGCTAGCCCGTAGCAACAATAATTCAAGCGAACCTGGCACCTCTGAAGCCAGAAATAGCAACGGCAAGCCCCGACGCAACAGGCACAAGCGTCGAAGCAATGGTGATAATACCAATGACACGGCGGTCAACGCCGGATTCAGTGGCTCCAAGTCCGGCCAGCGGAAAAAGCCATTTAAAAGGAACAATCTGGGCTCATCTAGCTTGGACCGCATACTCGATCGTCCATGTCAGATCCACGGCACCCCCGACAAACCAGCCATTCATACCAACAGAAGCTGTTGGGTCTTTAAATAGGCCGGCAAGTTAAATGCTGAGAACAAGGAGAAGGGGTCGCAGAGTGAGGAAGACGACGAGGAGCCTGAGGGAGTCTTGGATTAAGGGGTCCTCGGACGTCCAGCCTGTTGGACATGGGCCGGATTGATGGGCTATGAAAACACAACAACGAAGACTCTCTCCTGTGTCCGGATGGGACTCTCCTTGGCGTGGATGGAAAGTTTGGCATTCGGATATGAAGAGTCCTTTTCTCTGTAACCGACTGTGTACAACCCTAGTCCCCTTCGGTGTCTATATAAACCGGAGGGTTTAGTCCATAGAGGCAATCATAATCATACAGGCCAGACTCCTAGGGTTTTAGCCATTACGATCTCGTGGTAGATCAACTTTTGTAATACTCATATTCATCAAGATCAATCAAGCAGGAAGTAGGGTATTACCTCCATAGAGAGGGCCCAAACATGGGTAAACATCATGTCCCCTGTCTCCTGTTACCATCGACCTTAGACAGACAGTTCGGGACCCCCTACCCGAGATCCGCCGGTTTTGACACCGACATTGGTGCTTTCATTGAGAATTCTGATGTGACGTCGAAGACAGGATTGATGGCTCGCCTTGTTAACAAGGATAGTATCACCTCCGGAGGAGCCCTGGCCTCAGGCCAAATCCTCCGGTTGGGCGGCTTTACCATGACCGCCCGTCCGGCCATTAAGCCGACGATGACTTCTCTGGTCATCGAAAATTGCCTCCACGTTGGCTCCGAATACTCCGAACAGATGGATCCGACGGAGTTGTCGTCTTTAAAAAAACTCCTGGATCGCATCGCCGCCTTGGGGGTCGCTACAGACTACGATCGGATTGGGCTTAAACCCGATCAGAGAGATATCAAATCTCCGCCGATCACCCATCAGATAGCGGTTGTAGAGGAGCAAAACAACAACTCCCCCTATATATTGAGGACGAACTATGTTCGGATTTCCGAGCTCGAAGAACCGGACACCCGTCCGCGGAACGACATGCCCTGTCCTCCGAACCTGGAATCGGACGGTGGACCTGAAAAATTGGTTGATATCCTGGAGCCCGAACTATTAAGCTCGGAAGTTTCTCAAACTCCGGATCCCAAATTGGGCCAAGGTTCGGATTTAAATCCACCCACCCACCCAGATATATGTGATCTCATGTACCTACGGCAGCAGTCTCAGGAAACAGTCCATCACTTTTGGGCCAGATTCCTCCTTTTCAAAGACAAGATTAAAGATTGTCGCGACGAAGACGCGATCTCAGTATTCTGCAATAATTGCACGGACAAAGGAATCCTCAACGCCATCAACCACCGTCGCGTATTACACTTCGCTGACTTGGCGACCATAGTACAGAAGTACTGTGCAATGGAAAGCGCCTGGAAAACTCAGGCAGCTCGCTGGGAACCACCGGTTTCTGCTCAACCCCTCGTCCGGGCAAAAAGGACGCACCCTCACGGGGCGCCCGACCAAACCATAAAGAAATATAAACCCATTACGGAGCGCAGGACCGTTCTGGAGAGATGGCTCGATAGGCCATGCAAAATACACACAACGCCGGATACCATACCAACCCACAGCCTTAGAGCATGTTGGATACTCCGGCAAGTGGCCAAGAGCGGCGAGGATATCCTCACCAAAAATACCCCAGAGCAACACCTCCCAGAGGATGACGACCTCAGCGTATTAACAGTCTTCGAGACCTTCGCTTCAAACAATCGGCGCCAAAGGGCCTTCCGCGACCTTGCTGAAGTCTGCCAAGTCGCAGCAATAAACCTCTGGAACTACACGGCTATAACTTTGAATGCCAGTGACGAACCAAAATTCCGGACAGTCCGGGCACCAGCCGCCTTGGTCCTCAATCCAATTATGGACGGTTTTCGGCTCACCAAAGTGGTCATGGACGGCGACAGCGGACTAAACCTCATCTACGAGGATACACTCAACAAAATGGAAATAGACAGGAGCCGCCTCGAGCAAAGTAGCACGGCCTTCCGAGGAATCATTCCCAGACGGGAGGCACGATGCGCGGGAAAATCACGCTCAACATGGTATTCGGCATGCCGGATAACTATCGGTCTGAAGAGATAACCTTTCAAGTGGCCCCTTTCAACAGTGGATATCACGCCCTACTGGGCGAGATGCATTTACACGCTTCCAAGCTATACCTCATTACGGGTACATGAAGCTCAAGATGCCCGGGCCCAATGGTATTATCACTCTTGCCAATGATCCGAACATAGCACTCCGCGCCGGAAAAAAACCGCATCCCTGGCCCTCGAGGCACTGTCTGAAGCACTCGTGGCCGAAGAATTAACCACGCTGCACTCCACGGTGGACAGGGACGATGTAATCCTGGACAAGCGACACTAGTAGAAAAGAGGGCTTTGGTTCAGGCCGGGTCAGCCCATTACTCCCGGTTCAGTCCAGAACCGGGACGGGGGCACTGGTCCCGGTTCGTGAGGCCAAGGGCCTGCCGGGCCTTGTGGGGGCATTGGTCCCGGTTCGTCTGGCCCCTCTTGTCCCGGTTGGTGGGAGGAACCGGGACAAATAGGCCTCGCTCCTGGCCCACCACCATTGGTCCCAGTTGGTGGCTTGAACCGGGACCACAGGCTGCCCTTTAGTCCCGGTTCATGCCACGAACCGGGATCAATGAGGTGCCTATATATACCCCTCGCCTGCGAGCAGAGCACTCCAGTGCTCTGTTTTTCTCTGGCCGGCGAGGGGAGGGCTTTGTGGTGCTCTAGCTCACCTCCTATGCACATGAGGTGTTCGATGACATGCCCGAGCCACACTAGTTAAGCTTTCTCCTCTCGAAGCTCGACCTCAAAGCTCCATTTTCCTCAAGATTTGTCTAGGTTTAGCGGCCCGTCACGTCCCATTCCCGTCTTCACCGCCGTCGATCGCCCGCGGCGATCTCGTCGCCGGCACCACCGTGGTGAGCCTCTTGTTCTTATCTTCTTTCTGAAAGAAAAAAATTCTTACTTTAGATAGATACTTGTCTAATTTTCTTACTATTGTATTGCTTGTTATTATATAGTGCGATGGTTTTGGTATCCGCCCCCGTCGGCCCTTGTCGTGTCTATGATTCGGATGTGGTATATATTACCTTTATAACTATTGGTTCATTTATTGTTTATGAAAATTATGCCAACCAACGTGACATAGATTTTATTTATCTAGGAGGTATGTGAACCAGAAATTCCAACCAACCCTATTGTCGAGAGGTTAAATTTAGTTGAAGAAGAAAACAATTTCTTGAAGGAAAAAATAAAAAAATTGAGGAGGAGAAGATGATATTGGAGTTGCATGTTGCGGATGTCGTCGATGATCACAAGATCAAGATGGATGCAATGCGCTTGAAGATTAGAAAGATTAGAAAATATGCCATTCATACCGAGGCTTGGTATCATTATGTCGTTGGATCAATTGTTACCTTGGTTGCATTATGATCGCATTTGTTTTCGCATTGAAATGTTTTACATAGTTTCAATGTATGGTTTAATTAATTAGATCCTCTGGAGAGCTATATGTTGTTAGATGAGAACTATGTATGTACTTTAGTTTTAATGTGATGATGAACTTCTATTAATTTGATCACTTAATTATCTATTCATGATGTTCTGTAATGGTTTTTGACACACTTAATTATATATAATGCACGCAGATGAACCGGCAATGGATGTACGGTGACAGACACACCTCCGAGTACATTAAGGGCGTGCATGATTTTCTCGAAGTGGCTGAGGCAAACAAGCAGAATGGTTTTATGTATTGTCCATGCCCTAAATGTGGGAAAATGAAGTCTTACTCTGACCGGAAAATCCTTCACACCCACCTGCTTTACAAGGGTTTCATGTCACACTATAATGTTTGGACGAGGCACGGAGAAATAGGGGTTATGATGGAAGACGACGAAGAAGAAGAGGACGATGACAACTATGTGCCCCCTGAATACGGTGATGCTGCAACGGGGGAAGCTGCTGAAGATCAAGAGGAACCAGACAATGTGCCCAATGATGCTGCAACGGGGGAAGCTGTTGAAGATCAAGAGGAACCAGTGCCCGATGATGATGATCTCCGCCGGGTCATTGTCAATGCAAGGACGCAATGCGAAAGTCAAACGGAGAAGCTGAAGTTCGATCGCATGTTAGAGGATCACAAAAAAGGGTTGTACCCCAATTGCGAAGATGGCAACACAAAGCTCGGTACCGTACTGGAATTGCTGCAGTGGAAGGCAGAGAATGCTGTGCCTGACAAAGGATTTGAGAAGCTATTGAAAATATTGATGAAGAAGCTTCCAAAGTATAACGAATTGCCCGACAGTACATACGCAGCAAAGAAGGCCGTATGCCCTCTAGGATTGGAGGTGCAGAAGATACATGCATGCCCTAATGACTGCATCCTCTACCGCGGTGCGTACAAGGATCTGAACGCATGCCCGGTATGCGCTGCATTGCGGTATAAGATCAGACGAGATGACCCTGGTGATGTTGACGGCGAGCCCCCTAGGAAGAGGGTTCCTACGAAGGTGATGTGGTATGCTCCTATAATACCACGGTTGAAACGTCTGTTCAGAAACGAAGAGCATGCCAAGTTGATGCGATGGCACAGTGAGGACCGTAAGAAAGATGGGAAGTTGAGAGCACCCGCTGACGGGTCGCAGTGGAGAAAAATTGAGAGAAAGTACTGGGCTGAGTTTGCAGCTGACCCAAGGAACATATGGTTTGGTTTAAGTGCGGATGGCATTAATCCTTTCGGGGAGCAGAGCAGCAATCACAGCACCTGGCCCGTGACTCTATGTATGTATAACCTTCCTCCTTGGATGTGCATGAAGTGGAAGTTCATTATGATGCCAGTTCTCATCCAAGGCCCTAAGCAACCCGGCAACGACATTGATGTGTACCTAAGGGCATTAGTTGAAGAACTTTTACAGCTGTGGAATGGAAACGGTGTACGTACGTGGGATGAGCACAAACAGGAGGAATTTAACCTGCACGCGTTGCTGTTTGTAACCATCAACGATTGGCCCACTCTCAGTAACCTTTCAGGACAGACAAACAAGGGATACCACGCATGCACGCACTGTTTAGATGACACTGAAAGTATATACCTGGACAAATGCAGGAAGAATGTGTACCTGGGCCATCGTCGATTTCTTCTGACCAACCATCAATGTCGAAAGAAAGGCAAGCATTTCAAAGGCGAGGCAGATCACCGGAAGACGCCCGCCATGCGTACCGGTGATCACGTACTTGCTATGGTCAATGATTTACACGTAATCTTTGGAAAGGGTCCCGGCGGACTAGCTGTTCCGAACGACGCTGAGGGACACGCACCCATGTGGAAGAAGAAATCTATATTTTGGGACCTACCCTACTGGAAAGACCTAGAGGTCCGCTCTTCAATCGATGTGATGCACGTGACGAAGAACCTTCGCGTGAACCTGCTAGGCTTCTTGGGCGTGTATGGGAAGACAAAAGATACACCTGAGGCACGGGAGGACCTGCAACGTTTGCACGAAAAAGGCGGCATGCCTCCGAAGCAGTATGAAGGTCCTGCCAGCTACGCTCTTACGAAAGAAGAGAAAGAAATCTTCTTTGAATGCCTGCTCAGTATGAAGGTCCCGACTGGCTTCTCGTCGAATATAAAGGGAATAATAAATGTGCCAGAGAAAAAGTTCCAGAACCTAAAGTCTCATGACTGCCACGTGATTATGACGCAACTGCTTCCAGTTGCATTGAGGGGGCTTCTACCGGAAAACGTCCGATTAGCCATTGTGAAGCTATGTGCATTCCTCAATGCAATCTCTCAGAAGGTGATCGATCCAGAAATCATACCAAGGCTAAGGAGTGATGTGGCGCAATGTCTTGTCAGTTTCGAGCTGGTGTTCCCACCATCCTTCTTCAATATCATGACGCACGTCCTAGTTCATCTAGTCGACGAGATTGTCATTCTGGGGCCCGTATTTCTACACAATATGTTCCCCTTTGAGAGGTTCATGGGAGTCCTAAAGAAATATGTCCGTAACCGCGCTAGGCAAGAAGGAAGCATCTCCATGGGCCATCAAACAGAGGATGTCATTGGGTTTTGTGTTGACTTCATTCCTGGCCTTAAGAAGATAGGTCTCCCTAAATCGCTGTATGAGGGGAGACTGGCTGGAAAAGGCACGCTAGGAGCGGACTCAATAATATGCAGGGATGGGCATTCTTGGTCTCAAGCACACTACACAGTTCTACAGAAATCTACCTTGGTGACACCGTATGTCGATGAACACAAGAACAGTCTGCGCTCCAAACACCCGGAGCAGTGCGACGACTGGATTACATGTGAACACATCAGGACTTTCAGCAGTTGGTTGGAAACACGTCTCAGAGGTGACAACACTGTTTGTGATGAGCTGTACTCGTTGTCCAGGGGACCATCTTTGACTCTATTGACTTACAAAGGATACGAGATAAATGGGAATACATTTTACACTATCGCCCAAGATCAAAAGAGCACCAACCAAAACAGCGGTGTCCGCTTTGATGCAGCAACCGAGAGGGGAAAGGACACATATTATGGTTACATAGTGGACATATGGGAACTTGACTACGGACATGATTTTAAGGTCCCTTTGTTTAAGTGCAAATGGGTCAATCTGTCAGGAGGCGGGGTACAGGTAGACCCACAGTACGGAATGACAACAATGGATCTGAAAAATCTTGGGTACACTGACGAACCGTTCGTCCTAGCCAATGATGTGGCACAGGTTATCTATGTGAAGGACATGTCTACCAAACCGAGAAAAATAAAAGATAAGGAAGCGAATACATCATACGATGAGCCAAAGCGCCACATAGTTCTTTCAGGAAAAAGGGACATCGTGGGAATGGAGGGCAAGACAGACATGTCTGAAGATTATGAAAAGTTTCATGAAATTCCTCCCTTCAAAGTCAAGGCTGACCCAAGCATCCTGATAAACGATGAAGATTATCCATGGTTACGGCGCAATAAGCAAATGACACAAGCAAAGAAAAAGTGAAGACTTTCTCCCGCAACTATTATGATGATACCGTGCCAACTTTGTAACAGACGAGTATGACACCATTGTCCGTTTTGTACACGAAGTGCATCCAGTTTTTGCCGTAACCCTCTAAACTTTCTTGCACATGCTATGTGCATGAAATGATGATACCATGCCACTTTCAACCTTTTCAGAGTTCATTTGAAATGCTTTTCGATTTCAGGGTCTTATAGCTCAAAATAATCAATAAATGCATGAAAAATAAGAAATGAAGTCAGAAAGGGTTGAAAATTGATGACGTGGCTTTGAATGGTGCATTTTGAACACACAAAAAGTCAGGAGTTCAAATAAGTTTTAAAAAATGAAATCCGTTTGTAACAGACGAGTTTCCGTATGAAATCCTGATACTTCAAAAGAGATTGTTCGTTTTGTACACGAAGTGCATCCAGTTTTTGCCGTAACCCTCTCAACTTTCTTGCACATGCTATGTGGATGAAATGATGATACCATGCCAACTTTCAACCTTTTCAGAGTTCATTTGAAATGCTTTTCAATTTTAGGGTCTTATAGCTCAAAATAATCAGTAAATGCATGAAAAATGGTGCATGAAAAATAACAAATAAAATAAATAAGTAATTAGAAACAAAACAATATAAACTTTAATAAAATATATAAGTACAAACAAAATAAAATAAACTTTAATAACATAAATAAAATTTATGAAACTCAAATTATCAAAGTATTTTCTGTTCAAAACATTATAAGCAACCTCTAGTATTATTGAAAATAAAATTATATAAAATTGATGCAACTAAAATTATCGAAGTATTTTCTGTTCAAAATCATTGAAAGCAAAAAGAATTTACATAAAGAACTTTTTTTGTTAGAAACTTTAATAGCAAAAAGAATTATCATAAAGTAAAATAAATAAGTAATTAGAAACAAAATAAAATAAAATAAATAAGTTTTTTTGTAAGTAGAAACAAAACAAAATAAATAAAGCAAAAAAGAAAACAAAAAAATAGGCAAAAAATAAAAATATGCCACCTACTTGGCCACCACGGCCTGAATACGACTAGAAACCCATCGATGGGCCAGGATTCAGGCCCGCAGAAGGCCTAGTAGGCCCATCAGGCATAGCAGTGAGAATTAGGCCCGTAAGCCTGCAATGGAGAGGAGCTCGAGAGGGGAGTGGCAGTGGGCCTTATAAACCACTGCGCGCCCCTCTCAACTAGCGAGGTGGGACTAAACATTCGACGCGGGCGCAACAGCACGAGGCCTTTGGTCCCGGTTGGTGGCACCAACCGGGACTAAAGGGGTGCATTGGTACCGGTTGGTGGCACTAACCGGTACCAATGCCCCCCCTTTAGTCCCGGTTGGTGCCACCAACCGGGACCAAAGGCCGCCGCTTCCCGCCCTTTGGGCTGCTGAAAAGAGGCCTTTGGTCCCGGTTGATGGCACCAACCGGGACTAAAGGGTGTCTTTGGTCCCGTTTGCTGCTATGAACCGGGACCAAAGGCCTGGGTATATACGTAGCACTTAGGAAAATTTGACGAACTCATCGCCAGTTGCCCCGACGACGCCGAGCTCATCGACACCGCCAGGCTGCCGAGACGCCGTCCGCGCGCCGCCCCGACGCCGTCCGCGCGCCGCCCCGATGCCGTCCGCGCACCCCCGTCGTCGCCCCTGCCCCGTCGCTGCCAGGCTGCCCCGACGCCGCCCGTCGCCCCCGCCGACGCCATCGTCGTCGCCCGCGCCCATCGTCGCCGTCGCTGCGGGGAAGCACCACGCCGGCTCCCGCGACCCGTTCATCCCCGAGGTCGTTCGTCCACCGCCGCACCGATTCCGGTCGGCGACCTCGACCCCTCCCCGCGCTGTGAGCCCCTGTCTCCTCCCCTTTCCTTCTCATTGACGTCCCCGCACGCCATCCGTAAGCGCGCGCCACCGCCAACCATCGTCGCCGTCGCCGACCACCGGCCTATTTTTCATTTTTTTTGTTACGATGTATGTATGTTCACTGTATAATGCTCTGTATATGATGTATAATGCTCGTTTTTGCTTTTTTTTGTTACCAAGAAAAAGGTCTATTTTTGGTGATATGTATGTTCATATGCTCATTAATATTTAAGAAAATGTTCATATGCTCATTTAAGAAAATGTTCATATGTAACATTTAAGAAAAAAAGTAAATGTATGTATGTTCATATGCAAAGAATTATTTTTGGATGAAATGAGATGAGATGAGATGTGTTTTGTGTTGGAGAAGAAAAGAGGAAGAAGGAAGAAGGAAGAAGAAGTAAAAGAGGGTCGAGGGGGGGGGGTCGATATACCCCGTCCCCGATAACATTTTTTCCATGTATATATGCAAAAGTTACATTTTTAGAAAAGTTTTATATATCGAGCTAGGAAAGGAAGAAGAAGAAAAGCAATGAGAGGAAAAAGGAAAATAAGAAGAGGAAGAAAGGAGAATAAGAGGAGAGGAAGAAGAGGAGAAATAAATAAGAAGAAGAATTATTCCTTTCTTCTTCTCCTCTTTTTTTTCTCTTCTTCTCCTCTATTCCTTTCTTCTTCTCCTCTTTTTTTTCCTTTTTTTCTTCAATCTTCTCCTCTATTAATATCTTCTTCTCCTCTTTTTATTTCTTCTTTCGTTTTCTTATTTTTTATCGGATATGTCGTTGTCGATATACCCCGTGTCCCGATAACTTCAACACGAGGGGGGGTTCGACCTACCCTCTCCCCGATAACATTATTTTCCCATGTATGTATGTCGTCGTCGTTGATATAACCCCCTCCCAGATAACTTCGACCATGATAACTTATACCACGGGAGCACCCCCCGGCCCTCTCGCTCGACCAAAACTCTCGAGGACACCCTAACCCTAGAAAAAGACGATGTCGGTCTCCTACCCCCTCCCGCCGCGCCCCTACCCTTGAAGCATTGCCGATGCCACCCCAAACCCGGAATAAGCTAGGTCTACGTTTGCACTAATATATCCACCGGCTGTCATGTTTGTCTAATAATTGCCATGTTGTAATATTTGCAGAAACAATGGAGCACGGACGAGACGAGGAAGCAGAAGAGGTGTTGGGGGACATAATCCTAGCCGGAGATGATGTCTTGTCGTATCTTAACGATAATGATGGTCTGGAAGAACAGGGTGAAGAAGCAGGCTACGGTGATCGAAGAATTGAGGAGGAAAGACATGATTATGATGGCTCCGGTGACCCAATGCTGGTGCAAGAAGGAGCCCGTGGTGACGGCTCCGGTGACCGAACAGAGTCCGGCCAGGTAAATATATTAGTTAAGCCTGTGCTGACTAGCTAATTGATGCATTCATTGTTTTGGTATGTACACATATTAATTAACTCTCGTCTTTCTTCTTTTTTCTAGCCCTCCGGATCAAGCACAACTTCGGTAAAGAGACGAGGCCCGAAGAGAAAGTTGCGCTCGGATGAAAGGTTTAAGATCACAGCAATCGCGCGCGACGGCCAACCGATTGAACCCATCCGGACAAAGGAAGCATTTGCTGCTCAGTGCGGGGTTCTTGTTAGGGACAAGATCCCGATCAACATCCACCAATGGTATAAGCCTAAGAAGGAAGACCCTGAGGTGTCTAATGTCAATGATATGCAGAAAGATGATCTTTGGACTGAGCTGAAGGCAAATTTCACCCTACCGCCAGAGGAGGATCCGGAGAAGCCAGTTAAAGAGCAATTAATCAAGTCTCATGCTCTTAAAAAGATGGCAGACCTATTCAGGAGGTGGAAGAATGAGCTGAACACGTTTGTTGATAAAGAAGAGTCACCAGAATTCATCCGCAAATATGAGAAGATCAGAGATCACTGGCCCGCATTTGTGGCCCACAAGACATCGGAAAAGAGTAAGAAGTTGTCAGCGACAAACAAGAAAAATGCTGCTAAGAAGAAGCTTCACCATCACACGGGGTCAGGTGGCTACCTCAAAGCCCGGCCTAAGTGGGCCAAGGCTGAGAATGATCTGCTTGATAAAGGGATCGAACCAGAGACAATGAACTGGCCACACCGTTGCCGGACTTGGTTCTTCGGGGCTGGCGGAAAATTGGACCCTGTATCAGGGAAGTGCGTTTGGACGGACGAGCTTTTGAGAATACCAGTCAAGAGGCTTCAGCACTATATCGATGCAGCGCAGCAAGGGACATTCATTCCAGACAGAGAGAACGACGAGCTCACAATGGCCCTCGGGAATCCTGAGCACCCTGGACGGACACGAGGCACGCCAGGCTCCGTTCCGTGGAAGGCTGGTTTTCCAGACGCAAGCGGTTACAAAAGCCAGGAGAGGAGGAAAAAAGTGGAGTAGACCCAAATTCAGAAGCTGCACGAAAGGGTTCAAGCGCTAGAGGAACGAGACAATCGACCTGCCGAAACTACCCCCGAAGCTACCCCGCCATCTCAGCGGAGAAGCAGCGTGGCTTCCACCGAGCTGCTTCAGCCGGAGCATGTCTTGACGGCTCCTGCTAGCTACCCCGTGGATGCTATCACGGAGTCTCAACATTGCCACCTTATGACACAATGGCAGAACTTCAAAGTCAAGGCGGCTGTCGGCTCTGTTCGACCTCCTGAACCCGGCGCAACTTTTCACTGTCGTCCGATTCCAGAAGGATATGCTAGGGTGACGGTGGACGAAATAACGGAGGGATTTGAGGACCTCCAGCTTGACCACCCTACCGGTGAAGGGGTGACTCAGCTGGGTTCTGCTCTGAAGACTCCATGCTTATGGCGGAAGGAGGTCATCAACCTTCCGAACTGGACGCCTCTGGCGAGTAAGGGCACTCCGCCTCCTCCTCCGGCGAGTGATCAGGGCACTCAACCTCCTTCCCCGACGCGTGGCGGCACTCCGCCTCCTCCTCCGGCGAGTGATCAGGGCACTCAGCCTCCTTCTCCGGCGCGTGGCGGCACTCCGCCTCCTTCTCCGCCTGCGCCGGCGCGCCCGAGCAGCCAGCCTCCTCCTTCTCCGCCTCGTCAGCAAGGGCGGAAGAGACCCGCCGCCGCTCCGGCTGCTCCGGCGCGTCGTAGTCCTTCTCCTCCGCCTCGAAAGCAAGGAAAGAAGACAGCCGCAACCGCTCCATCTGCTCTGCCGGCGTCTAGCAATACAGCCAGAGGCGGGAGGCAATACAGATTCGGTCCTTCTTTGAAGACTCCAGAGAAGTTACCATACGAGAGGACAAAGGAGGAAACTACGAAGATCGTGCGAGCCGAAGTGACGAACTTCTTTGAAGGGGTGAAAGCAAAGAAACATCCACCTCTGGAGGAGAAGGTAGATCCGGTGAAAGCGAAGCGCACTCTGGCTGCCCTGACAAAACCACCAAAGTCTCCACCGAGAGGCAACTATGAGCGCATTATTGCAAAGACATTTGTCGAAGCGGAGCGGTCGGGGAGTACTGTCAGTGATCAAAGGTTAAAAGAATGACCAAGTGAACCAATCGTGCCCCCCGCTCAAGGTGTCTAGCGACATCGTCGCTAATGATCCGAGGATGGTGCCCGGTTATAGCAATCTTGGAGATTACCTGCCCGACGATGTACATTATGATTTCTTGGAGGTGGACGAACACAAATACCATTACGGGAAGCCTCTCGTCAAAGATGAAAGATCTCTAACAACGATGATGTGAAGATTACATGATTGGTACATGAAAACCTGCAGAGAGTCTGGGGGGAGGAATACTTTGATGCTGAGAGTTAAAGAGGAGCATGACCTCATCGGAATTGAACTATTGAATGTTCCATTTGAGGAGTTCTTCCAGTTTTTCAATCAAAAGGCCCTCGATAAATCAACGGTCACTTGCTACTGCCTGTAAGTAGTACTACTTCTGTCATTAAGTCTCTCTATATAGGTCAGCTCTTTCATTGCATGTATTTATAATTATCCTCACTATATTATGCAGATTGAAGATCGCCGAATTGAAGAAAAGACAAATCGGTGATATTGGGTTCATTAACACAAATCTCATAGATGCAACTGAGGTTAAATATCATGCCGAAAATACCGAGGCCAACTTGCTACGATCGTTGGTAATAAATGAAAACAAAGATATAATACTCTTTCCTTACAACTTCAAGTGAGTGTTACTGTCTTGTGTATATTCGGTTTCCTTTATTAGTCCAGGTTATAGTAATGTAATTGATGACTTATGCATGCGTGCGCAGCTTCCACTATAATCTCCTAGAGATTAAGCTTGAGCAGGGAGTAGTAACCGTCTTAGACTCGAGACGAAAAGATCCCCAAGACTATGCGGACATGACTCAAATGCTCGAGAAGTAAGTTAAATCGATCATTATCCACCATATCAGCAACTTTGTTCATTTCCTGATATCAAGCAATTGTTTTCTTTGTCTGGCAGGGTTTGGAGAAAATTCACCAAAAAAGCTCCGGGACTGCCGAAGAAGCTGCAATTTAGACACCCGAAAGTATGTACTATAGTAGCATGTTCCGCGCATCTCCTAGTGATTCAAGCGCTAGTTTCATCAATACCATTTAGCATGCTTGCTTATCAGTTTGATTGACCTCTATTTCTTGTAAAGTGGTTGTGGCAGGAACAAGGGAATGATTTCTGTGGATACTACGTTTGAGAGTCCATCCGCCACACGACCTGTGAGCGGGGCTACTCTGACGAACAATATGAAGTGCGTAAGCAATAATATTCACAATTTTATTTTATTACCATAATTTGTGTTGAGATTCATTTATTCATATATATATGTATTGACCCCTTCTTCAAATTAGATCTTTCGGAAGCGGGATGAACTCCTAGCACCAGATCGTATGCGAGCAATTCAAGAGGAAATGGCGACATTCTTCCTTGACCACGTGATCGCTAAAAACGGAGAATACTATGTGGACCCTGTGTTCATATATAATTAGGAGATTATATTGTAAGAGATAATTATTGTATATATGTAGCCGGTAGTGTCAGATAGATATACAAGAACTTGTTGTTCGACCAATCTCTCGGAGAAGGAGAGGTGGTCGATATCACTTCTCTCTGTATGCATATGTTCATGACGATCTTCTGTTTCCTTCATTTGCTTAGTAGCTAGCGTGTCTAGTCCTCTCTATACGTATATAGTACGTAGCGTCGACCAAGCATGGAGATAAGAGAGGACACTTCTCTCTATTAATTAGCTAGCTAACACAATATATGAAACACCTAAATTAACCCCCCAAAACCCCCAACCCCCCCCCCCCCTTTCAAAAAAAAACAAAAACCCCAGCCCCTGAAATGCTGACGCGTGGATGCCTATTGGTCCCGGTTAGTGCCACCAACCGGGACCAACGGCCCTCCTGCCTGGGCTCGCCGCACCGGCCACGTGGAGGCCCATCTGTCCCGGTTCGTGTAAGAACCGGGACTAAAGGGCTAGGGCATTAGTAATGACCCTTTAGTCCCGGTTCAAAAACCAGGACAAAAGGCCCTTACCAACCGGGACAGATGACCCTTTTTCTACTAGTCCGACCCAAATCCACCTCCTTTAAACCAGCAGATGAAATAATCAAATTTCAAGTCCACCCGGCGGACCCCAAGAAGACAACATCCATCGGGGCACAGCTAGACCCAACGGTCGACGCCGCGCTACGAGAGTTCCTGCGCGAGAACTGGGACATATTCGCCTAGCACCCTTTTGATATGCCAGGAATCCCATGCAGGTTGGCCGAACACAGCCTCAACATTTTGAAGGGATATAAACCGGTCAAGCAAACACTACAGCGCTTTTCCGAACCCAAACGACAAGCTATGGGGGAGGAGCTAGCCAAGTTAATCAAGGTCGGATTCATCAGAGAAATAAAACACCCGGACTGGCTAGCAAACCTGGTGATGGTGCCAAAAAAGGATAAATCCTGGCGCCTATGCGTCGATTTCAAAGACCTCAACAAGGCCTGCCCTAAGGATCCCTTCCCTCTCCCTCGCATCGATCAGATTATTGATGCTACTACAGGACACGACTCACTGTGTTTCCTCGACGCATACTCCGGATACCATCAAATCAAAATGAAGGAGTCCGACCAAGCCGCAACGACATTCATTACCCCATATGGGCCGTTCTGCTCAACACTATGCCCTTCGGACTTAAAAACACCGGCGCCACCTACCAACACATGATTCAAACATGCCTGGAGAAATAGATCGGCAAGACAGTTGAAGCATATGTGGACGACGTCGTCATCAAAACTAGGCACGTCGAGTCGTTGCTAGATGATTTGCGTCTCACATTCGACAACCTCCGTACATATGACATCAAGCTATCTCCGAAAAAGTGTGTTTTCAGCGTTCCCGCCGGAAAACTGCTGGGCTTCATCATTTCCAATAGAGGAATTGAGGCAAATCCAGCAAAAATCTGAGCTTTGTCACAATTGGCTACACCAACAGACCTTAAACAGGTCCAAAAACTAGCCGAATGTGTGGCAGCTTTAAGCCGCTTTATCTCTAGACTAGGAGAAAAGGCATTGCCACTTTATCGCCTTCTCCGATGCACCAACCACTTCGAGTGGACGGATGTGGCAACGGACGGACTGGAAGAAAGCAACCCAATCCTAGCCGCACCGAACGTCAGCGAACCCATGCTATTATACACATCGGGAACACACCAGGTTGTGAGTGCGGTGCTCGTCGTTGAACGAGAGGAGGACGGACACAAATTCCTGCTTCAGAAGCCGGTATACTATGTATCCACTGTCCTCACACCATGCAAATCCCGGTACCCTCATTACAAAAAAATAGCATACGCGGTCTTCATGGCATCTCGGAAGCTACGACACTACTTTCAAGAGTGCTCAATCACGGAGGCATCCGAAGTACCACTGAATGACATAATAAACAATCGTGATGCCACGGGCCGGATTGCCAAGTGGGCCATTGAGCTCCTTCCATTCGACATAACATACAAACCGCGCCGAGCCATTAAATCCCAAGTACTGGCTGACATCGTCGCCGAATGGACAGAGGCCAAACTCCCTAAAGAGTACGACACATATTCCAACTGGGTCATGCACTTCGACGGCTCCAAAATGCTGGCGGGCTTAGGAGCGGGCGTTATCTTAACGTCCCCACCGAAGATACAGTTCAGTACGTACTCCAAATATTATACACGGACTCCAACAACGCAGCCGAATATGAGGCCTTATTGCATGGTCTTCGGATGGCTGTCTCCATGGGCATACAACGCATGGAGGTGCGTGGGGATTCAAACCTTGCAATATCCCAAATAAATGGAGATTTCGACGCCAAAGATCCGAAGATGGCGGCCTATCGTAACGCCGTTCTCAAAATGTCGGCTCGGTTCGAGGGACTCGAGTTCCATCATGTGGCTCGAGAAAGTAATCAAGCGGCGGACGTCCTCGCTCGCATCGACGCCAAGCGCGACCCCATCCCGCCTAACATCTTTCTGGAAAGGCTCTTCAAGCCATCCGTGGTGTGGCAAGGGGAGAGCGGCAACACCAGTTCGGATCCGATTATACCCCCATATTGCGAACACAATACCGATATCATCGGGGGCTCAGCCACCGAAATAACACCATCGGCCCATCCTATCATTGCAGTAATTGCCCCATGGACCGAACTCTTCTTGGCCTACCTTAATAGGTGAGAGCTCCCTGATGATCAGAATGTGGCTCGCTGCATTCTCCTGCGTTCGAAAGCCTACAAGGTCCATGACGGAGAGCTCTACAAGAAAAGCGCTACCGGAGTACTTCAAAGATGTATCTCCGAAGAAGAGGGACGACAGCTCTTGGCCGAAATTCATGCTGGTCTCGGTGGTCACCACGCCACGGCTCGGGCCCTTATAAGTAAGGCCTTCCGTACAGGTTTCTATTGGCCAACGGCCCGAGCAAATGCACAGGACCTTGTCCAACATCGTGTCGGATGCCAGCTTTTCGCCAACCAAAGCCATATGCCACCCACCGCTCTACAAACAATCCGCATTACTTGGCCTTTCGCGATCTGGGGGCTTGATATGGTCGGACCCCTTAAAGGAGGAAGCCATAAGAGAAAATATCTGCTGGTCATGGTAGATAAATTCACTAAGTGGATAGAGGCCAAACCAGTTAAAACGGCCGAAGCCGGACCAGTGATAGACTTCATATCCGGTGTCGTGCACCACTACGGTGTCCCACACAGCAGCATCACTGATAACGGCTCCAATTTTACAGCTGACGAGGTGAAAACCTGGTGTGCTAATCTAGGCATTAAGCTCGATTACGCCTCCGTCTATCACCCGCAAACAAACGGTCAAGTCGAACGAGCTAATGGTCTTATTATGAGCGGCATTAAGCCTAGACTAGTGCGGTCATTGAAAGAATCAGACAAGCACTGGGTTGAGGAGCTCGACTCCGTACTCTGGGGGCTGCGGAGCACGCCCAATCATACTACCGGATACACACCGTTCTTCATGGTGTACGGCGCTGAGGCCGTATTGCCCTGCGACATCATTCATGACTCACCTCGAGTGCGCATGTATGAAGAGAGAGAGGCCAAGCTTGATCGGCAGGATAGTTTAGACGCCCTGGATGAGGAGCGCGATGTTGCAAAAGCCCGTTCCGCACTGTATCAACAACAGGCTCGCAGATATCAAGGCAGAGAAGTGCGGGAGAAGACGTATAATGTTGGCGAACTCGTTCTACGCGTGCCACAGATGAAAAAGGACAAACTCAAGCCCAAGTGGGAGGGTCCCTTCATCATTGACGAAGTTCTCACTGGAGGAGCGTACCGCTTGCGTGATGCATCAGATAATCACTTAGAGCCGAACCCATGGAACGCTGCCAGACTCCAAAGATTCTATGCCTAGAGCCGAACTCTTTGTTCGTCTTCTTCTCCCTTTTGTTTCCGTTACTTTTCCCCCTCTTTCGTTCTTTTTTTAGCTTTAAGCTCTCGCGTGGCTAACCCGCGCACTTATGACGTACACATCCTTAAATATGTACGCCCATAATACCTGGGGGCTTCTTGTACATAAGCTTATTATTATTTTTCGGGCATCAAGCTCACCACATATGTGTTTTTTCCTCATATGTACTTTTCTTCGCCATTATATGCATCGTTATGACTTAAGTTTTGGCCAAGCTGGGTTGCCTGGCTCCTGTGCTTATGCCCTACATTCCCGTTTGTTCGGCTAGGGCATAAAGGGAGTACCTCTACGATTGTTACTGCCGGGTCATCCGGATGTGTACCTCAGACTGGGTGAAGCCGAAAGCTAGCGTTCTTAAGGGAATATTCGGTCGGCGGACTAAAGATGTTTTCACACTGATTACACTATGAACCCCCTGATGTTACGTATACTGCGATTTCTCAAACGCAGTCCAGCATGCACATTAACGCATGGTCACCTAGGGAAAGGAACCCTTAACAAAACTATTCTCTCTGGAAGATGTTTCTTACAATTACAATGTAATATAACATAGCTAGCCGGTACAACTTGTCTGTTTAAGCAACTATGACCCCTACGCCTGGTTTCACTGCATACCCCGGTCTATCTTGCCGCTCAGGTATTCGAAAACACTCCGTACCTTCGGGTCAGAGGTCGAAGCGAAAAGGTCTGCCATGACAATCGTTTTACAATTCGGCTAGGGACAAATATATCAAGGAAAGTACATAGTCACTTGGACTAAAAAATTTCCTCCTCTACGCCGTCTAACAGGCTGTCTAACTTACAATCCTGTTGGGAGTATTTTGCGGCTACTTTTACTTGGTCATATACCAAACTAACGGGAATTTCTTTTCCGTCCGACCCTAGAGGTCCAACCCGGGCAATATGATTTGGATCAAGCATGGTGTACCATGTCTTCACCATGGCCCAGGCCTCCCGCGCACCTTCTCGGCAGGCTGATATCTTCCATAATCGAATACGCCACCGTGCTCCTTTGAATAGTTCCACGAGCTCCGCCATACTTCCTGGAGGGGAGGCGGATGGCCATAAAGCCTTGGCAACACTCCGCATTGTTTGCCGAACTCGCTCGTGCATTTGGGACAGCTCTTGTAGCAGGTCGCCTTGAGATCCGGACATTTCCTCTTCGGGACGGCCAGTCAGCATACCTACAGACATAAATCTGTCAGTCCTTGTCCTTGCCGAATTATATGGAGGCAAGTTCGAAAAGCATACTGAATATGCCACCTCGTAGTCTCTTATTCTCCTTCACGGAGTCGGCCAGCTGGGTTCGCACATCTTTTAGTTCTTCACCCAGCAGGGTGTTGGAATCCTGCAGTTTATTTTTCTCATCCCTGACCCGTGTCAGCACACGTTCGCCCGCGGCCAGTTGCCTTTTGGCCTCTTGTTCCCCCGCTTGCGTGACTTGCGGGGCCTCCTTCAATTGATCTGACAATCCAGCCATGGGGAGTACACAAAGTTTTAATATTGCTGGTATATGATTATATTTTCTCGATGGAGGGGAACATTACCAGGTGATGCCTTCTTGGATTTCTCCAGTTGGGCGGTAGCAGCAGCTAGCTGGGTCCGACACTTTTCCAGCTCTTGAGACAACAGGCTGTTCTTCTCTGTGAGCACCTGGTTATACAATGATCCTTAAATCAGGTGTATCAATTGCTTCAAGTCTCGGGGGCTACTGGTATATAATTATCATATTTGTACAAATGTGTACTTACCCGCATATCTTTCAAATGCTGGTCTGTAGCTCTGGTAATCCCGTCTCGACCAGCTCGGATGTATGCATCAGCCGAGCTGAAGGCGTTGAATGCCTCTTTTGTAAAGCCGGGGTCGCGAAGAAAGGCCCGCCGATGCTGATGATTCATGGCGCTTTCCACTTCAGAGTTTGTGACAGATACATCATCCGAATCCTCTGCCAAAGGACAATCCGGCGTCACTCTTGTATCAGCCCTCGCCTTTAAGGCAGGGTCGGGAACCTAACTTGCGGAGGTGCGGCCGGCATGATCCCCGGACATAGTACGGCGAACGCTTTTCCTGATAAGACACAACGGATAATGTCACATTTGATGTGACTGCCAGGGGGCATGATCAAAAAACCATACCTCTTTGATGAAGGCTCTGCCGTGTTGTCGTTCGCCTTCCTCTTCGAAGATTTGCTCGGCGCGGGCGCCGCTCTCTTAGGAGATGCCTGTAGCGCACGTTGAGGCATCGGGCGCCTCCCCTTTGGAGCATGAAATAGGGTGGTGGGTGAGGCGTAATGAGGAAGCTCTTTCGAAGAAGGTGTCTCTTGATCACTTACGTGCGAGGCTGGGAGGAGGCCGGGATAGTCGGTGGTGATGGCCACTTCCGTGTCGTCATAGCTCGCCTGGTAGAACACTCCATCCTCAAGCTCCACAAATATGTCTGGATCCTCTTCAAATCCGGGGTCAAGGTCCCGGTTGTGATCCTCGGGCTGTGGGGCGGGGCTATGGATCCACTCGAAAACCTTCGGCCACTCCTGTTACAAATGGATGGATTAATGTGCATTGAAAGTGACTCAGGGAGAGGATTGAGTAAAGTGGTGGGATTAGAACTCACCCAGCTCGGAGGACTGTACATGGAAAACCCATCTCGACGTTTAAGACGAGTGAACTCCTCTTTCTCCACTTTGTATAGTTCGGCCAATATTTTGGCCAAAGTGGCGGGGGTGTCTGGACCCTTCCGACCGCAGCGTGAGGCGTCATCTTCCCCATTGTAGTGCCACATGGGAAGCCCTCTGTATTGGAGTGGCTGCACCCCCCGCACTAGGGAAGTCGCCATTACCTCGATTATTGATAATCCGGACTGGGCGAGCGTCTTTATCTTGCCCATCAATTGACGGACTTCCGCGCTATCTTCCTCCTCGAGGCTCCGAGGGCGCCAGCTGTGGCATTTCTTCAATGGAGCGCTTGAACATTCGAGAAGACCCATTCGAACTGGGTCAGGGCGAGCGACGTCCTCAATATAGGACCATTCGGAAGGCCACTCTTCGGACGCCTTCTTCGGCGTGCCGGACAGGAATCCGGTCCCGGGATGCGCCATACCTCGGCACCGCCCACTTCGAATATCGATCCCCCTTGGTTGCGAGGGATGAGACAGAATAGTTTCCTCCATAGCTCAAAATGGGCCTCACAACCAAGGAATAGCTCACAAAGAGCAACGTAGCCCGCAATGTGCAGGATGGAAGCAGGAGTAAGATTGTGCAGTTGGAGGCCGTAATACTCCAGAAGTCCTCGGATGAAAGGATGGATTGGAAACCCGACGCCTCTTAACAAGTAGGGAACGAAGCACACTCGTTCCCCCCTGGATGGATTAAGGAAATTCCCCGCCCGAGCCCCGCCGTTGAAGGAGGTCAATCCTGCCCGAACGGGGACTAGATCCGCGGGGGGAAGAAATCCCTACGTTTGCAGCTTCACCAGCTGATCGTGGGATACACAGCATCTTTCCCAATCGCCTTTTTCGGAGCCGTGGGGGCGGGGGGGGGGGGGAACTGGGAGCGCTAGCCATGTTGGAGTGGTTTCTCCTAGCAAGCTCTGAGGATTTTCCGCTTGGTGTGGAATGGATCTGAGATCCAAACTCTTTAAATAGACGCCTTTCTTACAATGGTCGGGGTGTTAACAAAAACAACAACAACAACAACAACAACAACAACAACAACAACAACAACAACAACAACAACAACAACAACAACAACAACAACAACAACAACAACAACAAAAACAACAACAACAACAACAACAACAACAACAACAAAGCCTTTAGTCCCAAAAAAGTTGGGGTAGCTAGAGGTGAAACCCATAAGATCTCGCAGCCAACTCATGGCTCTGGCACATGGATAGCAAGCTTCCACGCACCCCTGTCCATAGCTAGCTCTTTGGTGATACTCCAATCCTTCAGGTCTCTCTTAACGGACTCCTCCCATGTCAAATTCGGTCTACCCTGCCCTCTCTTGACATTCTCCGCACGCTTTAGCCGTCCGCTATGCACTGGAGCTCCTGGAGGTCTGCGCTGAATATGCCCAAACCATCTCAGACGATGTTGGACAAGTTTCTCTTCAATCGGTGCTACCTCAACTCTATCTCGTATATCATCATTCCGGACTCGCTCCTTCCTTGTGTGGCCACACATCCATCTCAACATACGCATGTCTGCCACACCTAACTGTTGAACATGTCGCCTTTTAGTCGGCCAACACTCAGCGCCATACAACATTGCGGGTCGAACCGCCATCCTGTAGAACTTGCCTTTTAGCTTTTGTGGCACTCTCTTGTCACAGAGAATGCCAAAATCTTGGCGCCACTTCATCCATCCGGCTTTGATTCGATGGTTCACATCTTCATCAATACCCCCATCCTCCTACAGCATTGACCGCAAATACCGAAAGGTGTCCTTCTGGGGTACCACCTGGCCATCAAGGCTAACCTCCTCTTCCTCACACCTAGTAGTACTGAAACCGCACATCATGTACTCGGTTTTAGTTCTACTAAGCCTAAACCCTTTCGATTCCAAGGTTTGTCTCCATAACTCTAACTTCCTATTTACCCCCGTCCGACTATCGTCAACTAGCACCACATCATCCGCAAAGAGCATACACCATGGGATATCTCCATGTATATCCCTTGTGACCTCATCCATCACCAATGCAAAAACATAAGGGCTCAAAGCTGACCCCTGATGCAGTCCTATCTTAATCGGGAAGTCATTAGTGTCGACATCACTTGTTCGAACACTTGTCACAACATTATCGTACATGCCCTTGATGAGGGTAATGTACTTTGCTGGGAGTTTGTGTTTCTCCAAGGCCCACCACATGACAAAAAATACCCTGACCTCTCGTATTCGCTCGACATGTGGAAGCTGAAGCTATGGATGCACAGAAGCCGATGGGTACGATATTAAATTCAAGGCCAAATACAGCTCTTTGAAGTCATCGGAGGAGGAACCCGCCTTGCAATGACGAACACAATCTGCGTGCCGGACACCTCATCATTGAAGCCAGGTTTGGGGGCTACCGAGGGAGTCCTGGATTAAGGGGTCCTCGGACGTCCGGCCTGTTGGACATGGGCCGGATTGATGGGCTATGAAGACACAAGACCGAAGACTCTCACCCGTGTCCGGATGGGACTCTCCTTGGCGTGGATGGCAAGTTTGGCGTTCGGATATGAAGATTCCTTTTCTCTATAACCGACTTTGTACAACCCTAGTCCCCTCCGGTATCTATATAAACCGGAGGGTTTAGTCCATAGAGGCAATCATAATCATATAGGCTAGACTCCTAGGGTTTTAGCCATTACGATCTCGTGGTAGATCAACTCTTGTAATACTCATATTCATCAAGATCAATCAAGCAGGAAGTAGGGTATTACCTTCATAGAGAGGGCCCGAACCTGGGTAAACATCGTGTCCCCTGTTGATAACCCACAAGTATAGAGGATCAATTGTAGCCTCTTTCGATAATTAAGAGTGTCGAACCCAACAAGGAGCTAAACGTAGAACAAATATTCCCTCAAGTTCTATCGACCACCGATACAACTCTACGCACGCTTAACGTCCGCTTTACCTAAAACAGGTATGAAGCTAGAAGTACTTTGTAGGTGTTGTTGGATAAGTTTGCAAGAATATAAAGAGCACGTAAATAAAAACTAGGGGCTGTTTAGGTAAAGAAGCAATAAAGTTAGTATAGCGAGTGTGGAAAAGTGGTGGTAGGAGTCGCGAAACTGTCCCTAAGCAATTGACTACTTTACTAGACTGATAGCAAGTTTTATGTGGGAGAGGCCACTGCTAGCATGTCATCCCTGACTTGGAATTCTATGCACTTATGATTGGAACTATTAGCAAGTATCTGCAACTACTAACATTCATTAAGGCAAAACCCAACCATAGCATTAAGATATATTGGTCCCCCTTCAATCCCGTATGCATCAATTTCTATGCTAGGTTGAAGCTTCTGTCACTCTTGCCCTCCAATACATAGTCCTATCAACATACAACTAACCCTATGGTGTGATCCACGTGCGCGCTCATATCATGGGCACCAAAGGAGAGCAACATAACCACAAGAAAATTAAACCATTCATAGCAATTAACCAATTACCGATAGGACAACAAAAATCTACTCAGACATCATAGGATGGCAACACATCATTGGATAATAATATGAAGAATAAAGCACCATGTTCAAGTAGAGGGTACAGCGGGTTGCGGGAGAGTGGACCGCTGTAGATAGATGGGGGAAGGTGATGAAGATGTTGGTGAAGATGGCAGAGGTGTTGGTGTAGATTGCGGTGACGACGATGGCCCCGGCGGCATTTCGGCGCCACCGGCAGAGAGGGGGAGAGAGCCCCCCTTCTTCTTCTTCTTCCTTGAACTTCTCCCTGGATGGGAGAAGGGTTTCCCCTCTGGTCCATGGCCTCCATGGCATGGGAGGGGTGAAAGCCCCTCTGAGATTGGATCTGTCTCTCTGTCTCTCTCTGTTTCCGCATCCCCTGATTCTGGCCTTTCACCATTTCTTATATTCCCGGAGATCCGTAACTCCGATTGGATTGAAATTTGAACACGATTTTTATCCGGATATTAGCTTTCTTGCGGCGAAAGAAGGGAAACAACCGCCTTACGGGGTGTCCACGAGGGTCAGGGGCGCGCCCCATGCCTCGTGGCCCCCTCGGGCATCGTCTCGCGTTGATTCCACTTCCCAAAATTCACATATATTCTAAAAAAATCTCCGTCAGTTTTTATCCCGTTTGGACTCCGTTTGGTATGGATTTTCTGCGAAACAAAAAACATGCAACAAACAGGAACTGGCACTGGGCACTGGATCAATATGTTAGTCCCAAAAATAGTATAAAAGTTGCCAAAAGTATATGAAAGTTGTATAATATTGGCATGGAACAATCAAAAATTAGAGATACGACAGAGACGTATCAGCATCCCCAAGCTTAATTCCTGCTCGTCCTCGAGTAGGTAAATGATAAAAAAAAGATAATTTTTGATGTGGAATGCTACCTAGCATAATCTTGATCATGTAATCTAATCATGGCATGAATATTAAGACACGAGTGATTCAAAGAAATAGTCTATCATTTGACATTAAGATAATAATACTTCAAGCATACTAATAAAGCAATCATGTCTTTTTCAAAATTACATGGCCAAAGAAAGTTATCCCTACAAAATCATATGGTCAGGCTATGCTCCATCTTCACCACACAAAATATTCAAATCATGCACAACCCCGATGACAAGCCAAGCAATTGTTTCATACTTTTGACGTTGTCAAACCTTTTCAACTTTCATGCAATACATGAGCGTGAGCCATGGACATAGCACTATAGGTGGAATAGAATATGATGGTGGAGGTTGTGTGGAGAAAGTCTCACATCGACGCGGCTAATCAATGTGCTATGGAGATGCCCATCAATTGATGTCAATGTGAGGAGTAGGGATTGCCATGCAACAGATGCACTAAGAGCTATAAGTGTATGAAAGCTCAAACTGGAAACTAAGTGGGTGTGCATCCAACTTGCTTGCTCATGAAGACCTCGGGCATTTGAGGAAGCCCATCATCGGAATATACAAGCCAAGTTCTATAATGAAAATTCCCACTAGTATATAAAAGTGATAACTCAAGAGACTCTCTATATGAAGAACATTGTGCCACTTTGAAGCACAAGTGTGGTAAAACGATAGAAACATTGCCCCCCCCCCTTTTTTGCGGGCTTCTTTGGCCCCCTTTTTTTAGGCTTCTTTGGCCTCTCTCTTTTTTCTTTTCTTTTTTTGGGGCAATGCTCTAATAATGATGATCATCACACTTTTATTTACTTACAACTCAATATTACAACTCGATACTAGAACAATGATATGACTCTATATGAATGCCTCTGACGGTGTACCGCGATGTGCAATGATCTAGCGTAGCAATGACATCAAAAAACGGACAAGCCATGAAAACATCATGCTAGCTATCTTACGATCATGCAAAGAAATATAACAATGAATGCTCAAGTCATGTATATGATGATGATGGAAGTTGCATGGCAATATATCTCGGAATGGCTATGGAAATGCCATAATAGGTAGGTATGGTGGCTGTTTTGAGGAAGATATAAGGAGGCTTATGTGTGATAGAGCATATCGTATCACGGGGTTTGGATGCACCGGCGAATTTTGCACCAACTCTCGAGGTGAGAAAGGGCAATGCACGGTACCGAAGAGGCTAGCAATGATGGAAGGGTGAGAGTGTGTATAATCCATGGACCCAACATTAGTCATAAAGAACTCACATACTTATTGCAAAAATCTATTAGTCATCAAAACAAAGTACTACGCGCATACTCCTAGGGGGATAGATTGGTAGGAAAAGACCATCGCTCGTCCCCGACCGCCACTCATAAGGAAGACAATCAATAAATACCTCATGCTCCAACTTCGTTACATAACGGTTCACCATACGTGCATGCTACGGGAATCACAAACCTCAACACAAGTATTTCTACAATCCACAACTACCCACTAGCATGACTTTAATATCACCATCTTTATATCGCAAAACTATTGCAAGGAATCAAACATATCATATTCAGTGATCTACAAGTTTTATGTAGGATTTTATGACTAACCATGTGAATGACCAATTCCTGTCAACTCTCTAAATATATATAAGTGAAGCAAGAGAGTTTAATTATTTCTACAAAAGATATGCCCACTCTCTAACAAGTATAAGTGAAGCAAAAGAGCATTCTACAAATGGCGGTTTTCTATGTGAAGAGAAACACGCAATCCAAACTTAAAATGATATAAGTGAAGCACATGAAGCATTCTATAAGGCCATACTCAAAAGATATAAGTGAAGTGCAAAGAGCATTCTATAAATCAACCATGGACTATCTCATACCAGCATGGTGCATAAAATAAAAGTGAAAACTAAATGCAAAATACGCTCCAAGATTTGCACATATCACATAAACGAAACGAATCTGAAAACATACCGATACTTGTTGAAGAAAGATGCGATGCCTTCCGGGGCATCCCCAAGCTTAGACGCCCCAAGCTTAGACGCTTGAGTCTCCTTGAATATTTACTTGGGGTGCCTTGGGCATCCCCAAGATTGAGCTCTTGCCTCTCCTCCTTATCCTCATATCGAGACATCCTCGATCTTCGAACACTTCATCCACACAAAACTCAACAGAAAGTTCGGTAAGATCCGTTAGTATAATAAAGCAAATCACTACTCTAAGTACTGTTGCAAACCAATTCATATTTTGTTTTTGCATTTTAGCTACTGTAATATAACTTTTCCATGGCTTAATCCACTGATAGAAATTGATGGTTTCATCAAAACAAGCAAACTATGCATCAAAAACAGAATCTGTCTTAAACAGGACAGTCTATAGTAATCTGAACATTCACCATATCTCTAGTACTCGAAAAGTTCTGAAAAAATTAGAAAAAATAAACAATTTGTATAGAGAGACAGTGCAAAAAGTTTCAGAACCGTCTGATGTTCCAGTAAAAAATGTAAAATAGCGCACTACAGCCAAAGTTTCTGTCTTGCACCGCACAAACCAACAAGCAATGTAAACATCCTAAAGGCAGATCTTGACACATTATTTTTATTTTTAAACTTTATAAAAACACACAACAGAAATAAATGACTCTCTAAAACTTCCGGGTTGTCTCCCTGGCAGCGCTTTCTTTAATGCCATTACGCTAGGCATATAGTGCTTAAGTAATGGATCCACCCGGATCCCAAGGTATATCAAAGCCAATTTTAATTAACAATGATTTATGATTTAGTAGTGAGAAAAAATTAACATATATCATGCAACAATGAAGTCTAACTATCTTCCTATGCATCAGCATGTCATAAAAGAACAATTAATACACACATAGTAAAGGCCAATGCATAGTATAAACAGTTTCTTGCAATCATATTGGAAACATGAAGAGGCGGAGATGTAGTTCCTCTCTCATAATAATTGCAAGTAGGAGCAGCAAGCAAATGCATATTATATCTATCAAAATCATCATGTGTAGTAGTAAAATGCAACCCATCAATATAATCCTTAATAAGGGCAAACTTCTCCGATATAGTGTAGTCAAGAGAATTCAAAAAGATAATAGGACTATCATGTGTGGGTGCAATAGCAACAATTTCATGTTTAACATAAGGAACTATACCAAGTTCATCTCCATAAGCATAATTCATATTGGCATCTTGGCCACAAGCATAGCAAGCATCATCAAAAAGGGATATTTCAAAAGAATCAACGGGATCATAACAATCATCATAGCAGTCATCCTTCGGTAAGCACGAAGGGAAATTAAACAATGTATAAGTTGAAGAGTTACTCTCATTAGAAGGTGGGCACGGGTAGCTAATCCGCTCTTCCTTGTTTTGTTCTTCGCTCTCCTCATCATATTTTTCATCCAATGAGCCCGCAGTTTCATCAATTCCTTCTTCCATAGACTCCTGCAAAATATTAGTCTCTTCTCAGACAGCGGAGACTTTCTCAATAAATTCATCAATATCATAATTGTATTTATAATTCTCATAGCAATATTTAAGGATAGCTAAATTTTCAGATCTATAAACTGAATCATCAAAATCTTCAAACTCTTTAAACAAATATTCAATTTCACAAGCACCCTTAAAAGCAACAAATTCTTCTATTCGTTCCACATCATAGTAATCATATATACCATTAGCATAAGAAGCTAAGGTTTCATTATCATTAAATTTGCATGAAAAGGGAAGGTTTGGAGCCTTCATCCTAGAGCAACAAGTATAATCATATCTCAAGCATAGTTGCCTAGCATACCAATACAACATATAAATTTGATCCCATAATAGTTTCCCTTATTGAGTCAAGAGATAATCCCTAAAGTATTCACGTTGATCCAACGTGTCTCCCATAACATAATTGAATGGAGTTTTCTCGGGATTATTAAAGTAGTACATAATATCTTTCACATAATGAGCATCGAGGGTTTTAGGAGGTTCTCCATCTCCATGAGTAGCAAGTAAACCTAATTTTTTTGGTATTTCGTGTTCCATATCCATAACTAAAGATAGAGAACAACTTAGAACAGCAAATAAAAATTACTTAGTGGTAAAGCAAACAAGCACACACGAGAATATTCACCCCACGCTATTGCTCCCCGGCAACGGCGCCAGAAAAAGGTCTTGATAACCCACAAGTATAGGGGATCAATTGTAGCCTCTTTTGATAAGTAAGAGTGTCGAACCCAACAAGGAGCTAAAGGTAGAACAAATATTCCCTCAATTTCTATCGACCACCGATACAACTCTACGCACGCTTAACATCCGCTTTACCTAAAACAAGTATGAAGCTAGAAGTACTTTGTAGGTGTTGTTGGATAAGTTTGCGAGAATATAAAGAGCACGTAAATAAAAACTAGGGGCTGTTTAGGTAAAGAAACAATAAAGTTAGTATAGCGAGTGTGGAAAAGTCGTGGTAGGAGTTGCGAAATTGTCCCTAAGCAATTGACTACTTTACTAGACCGATAGCAACATTTATGTGGGAGAGGCCACTGCTAGCATGTCATCCCTGACTTGGAATTATATGCACTTATGATTGGAACTATTAGCAAGCAACCACAACTACTAACGTTCATTAAGGCAAAACCCAACCATAGCATTAAGATATATTGGTCCCCCTTCAATCCCGTATGCATCAATTTCTATGTTAGGTTGAAGCTTCTGTCACTCTTGCCCTCCAATACATAGTCCTATCAACATACAACTAACCCTATGGTGTGATCCGCGCGCGTGCTCATATGATGGGCACCAAAGGACAGCAACATAACCACAAGCAAATTAAACCAATCATAGCAATTCACCAATTACCGATAGGACAACGAAAATCTACTCAGACATCATAGGATGGCAACACATCATTGGATAATAATATGAAGCATAAAGCACCATGTTCAAGTAGAGGGTACAACGGGTTGCGGGAGAGTGGACCATTGTAGATAGATGGGGGAAGGTGATGAAGATGTTGGTGAAGATGGCGGAGGTGTTGGTGTAGATTGCGGTGACGATGATGGCCCCGACGGCGTTCCGGCGCCACCGGGAGAGAGGGGAGAGAGACCCCCTTCTTCTTCTTCTTCCTTGACCTTCTCCCTAGATGCTAGAAGGGTTTCCCCTCTGGTCCATGGCCTCCATGGCATGGGAGGGGCGAGAGTGCGTATAATCCATGGACTCAACATTAGTCATAAAGAACTCACATACTTATTGCCAAAATCTATTAGTCATCAAAACAAAGTACTACACGACGATGACATGTACCTAGGGTAGGGTCATAGGCCTGACCTAGACGCCCTACCCAAGGACACTGCCCTAGAGTCAAGGACATTCAAAGTTCGACAGAAGATACCGACTGAAATCACCTTCGAGTGCAATCCACTCGACCAGCTATCCCACTCGGATACCCCAATTCCACTCAACAAAGATAGAGTCACTCGACCACACGAAGAATCACTCGGAGTACAGAAGACCTAAAGCCAGCCCAGGATGGCAACGATCAGGCGTTCACTCCACACTCTATATAAGCCACCCCCTCCTCTGGCACAAGGGTTCGCACCCCCTGTAACCCTCACGCATAATCCGATCGACCAAGCCTCCGGGCACCGAGACGTAGGGCTATTACTTCCTCCGAGAAGGGATTGAACTCGTAAACCTTGCGTGCACAACCTTGCCATAGCTAGGGCCTTGCCTCCTCCTACGTACCCCCCTTCTTACTGTCAGACTTACTCCCATGACAGTTGGCGCCCACCATGGGGCCGGCGTCTTAGCGACTTCCGGTGAGGTTGTAGTTTTTCCGATCTCCATCAACATGGTTTCTGGCGGTGGTTTGGCTTTGGGCCGCGAGTTCCGTCTCGGCGCGCTCATCTTCATTGCTGACGACTCGGCCTGGCTCCAGGAGGCCCCCTCGGCGTCGAGGCCCTTCCCATTCGCGGGGCGGCGCACTTTCGTGCGAGTGCCTGCGGCAGCTGTCGACCCAGCATCGGTCGGCTCCCACGTCATCCGCTCTCCCTGCTGTACGCCGCCGCAAGCGATCCGGTCGGTCGCGGCTCCTACGGTGGGTGAAGCACACGGTGGCTCGTCAATCGGTCACCCCTCAAGTCGTGGCAATCGAGCCCGGCGAATCTCTCTACGGTCCATTCGACCCGTCGACTAGCTCCGTAGACACTCTTTCCGAGTGCGGAAGCACTGACCCCCGCGGCGGAAGTCCTCATGGTCAACACGCCTCGCAGCCCGCCTGGGTTCCGCCGCAATGGTCGCGGCGGCGGTTGTCGGTGTCAAAACCGGCGGATCTCGGGTAGGGGGTCCCGAACTGTGCGTCCAAGGTCGATGGTAATAGGAGACGGGGGACACGATGTTTACCCTGGTTCGGGCCCTCTTGATGGAGGTAATACCCTACTTCCTGCTTGATTGATCTTGATGAATATGAGGATTACAAGAGTTGATCTACCACGAGATCGTAATGGCTAAACCCTAGAAGTCTAGCCTGTATGATTGTGATTGCCTCTACGGACTAAACCCTCTGGTTTATATAGACATCAGAGGGGACTAGGGTTGTACAAAGTCGGTTACAGAGAAAGGAATCTACATATCGGAACGCCAAGCTTGCCATCCACGCAAAGGAGAGTCCTATCCGGACACGGGAGAGAGTCTTCTGTCTTGTATCTTCACGGCCCATCAGTCCGGCCCACGTCACATAGGCCGGACGCCCGACGACCCCTTAATCCAGGACTCCCTCAGTAGCCCCTGAACCAGGCTTCAATGACGATGTGTCCGGCGTGTAGATTGTCTTCGGCATTGCAAGGTGGGTTCCTCCTCCGAATACTCCAAAACAGCCTTCGAACACATAAAGCGTGTCCGGCTCTGCAAAACAAGTACCACACACACACACACACGCAGAGAGTATAATATTTCACGAGTCCAATCTACTGACAACCTTTGTAGCGTGACATCACGTCACTGCCCGGTCACTATTTCGAACCGTTTTTTAGCCTCCCGCTCCATGTTTCAAGATGCGGTTTTATTGGCACGTCTTGTCACAGCAGAGATCATGTCCCCTTATTGCGGGATTCTCATCAATACGGGTGTGGGTAATCCAACCGCGCCGTCTACATGACCCATGGGGAATAGGCGAGTTTTAAGGAGAGTGGGGCGACACTTGATATTTGTAGCCTTTATAAGGAGATAAGGATTCATCCCTTTCACCCACGCCTTCATCTTCTCTGCCCATCCATTCTCGAGCTCCAGCGCCCAAGCTTCCACCCTTTCCGCCTCAAAAAAGCACTCCGACCATGTCCGGATCCGGAGCGCAGGGCAAATGGATGGTTTCCTCCGTCAAGGAGAAGGACATCACAAGGCTCCAGGAGGCCGGGTACTTGGCCAAGGAAATCGTCCATCGGCTTCCGGCCAAGGGGCAAATTATCCCCACCCCGAAGCCCCATGAAAGGGCAGTGTTCATCCCCCACTTCGTCCGCGGGCTAGGATTTCATCTCCATCCATTCGTCCGTGGACTCATGTTCTACTATGGGCTCTAGCATAGCTGAGTAGATCTATCAAGAGTTTTGAGTGCGAATCATCTTCATCAACATTGCAGGCAAGTAACACTTTTATCATACTTTCCATACCCAGTTTTATTGCATTAGATCTTTTCCTCAAACAATTGCATGGTTAGGATCTAATTAAATTGTGGGTATTGGGAAGTAGTTGAGGTAGTACCTATTACCTGTTTTACTTTATCAAACCCTTGGGAGTTACTTCTACGTTGCTATTATATTGCCATGCTATGCTCGTAGACGTGGATTGGGTTTGAGTGATATCCATGACAGATGTGAGATGTTTATTAATGGTTCAACTTAAGGTGGCAACTAAAACTCACATCTGGGTGGATTGAGGCACCTGGAGAACCCAGTGTTGTCTGTATGTATAAGGTCCGCCACCCAGGCTCAAAGGGATCATAAGATTATTCATGCTAGAAACTTCCGTGTGCAGCCACAAGCTATTATGGGCTCTAGCATAGCTGAGTAGGTTACAGGATCTCTTGAAGAGGTGGACTAGCAGACGTAGGGGAAAGTAGGTGTACCGGTCCATCCAGAGTAAAGAGTGATTGTTTCTGAAAGACTGTGTCTCGGTCATCCGTTTCTCAAACATCATGCAGTGCGAGAATCAAGCGGAGGCGATCGAGTCTTGTGGTGAAAAGTGCGCAAACCTCTGCAGAATGTACAAACTAATCATGATTAGCCGTGTCCCCGGTTATGGACAACTTGAGTATCTAGTTCTTGGATTATCCCGTTGATCTCATCATGTTACTTTTAATTAATTTTGTTGGGTTAATGATGACACTTAATTGGGATTGAGTTGGAGGTACCTTCTCAATGTTTCACAACCACCATGATAGTTAAATAAAATTTATTCCTTTGCAGTAGGGAAAAAATTGGCTTTTCGCAAAAACATTATAACCATAGAGCTTTTTCACCAGCCATATATGCATGTAGTGATAGACTTTGTTCATCATTTCTCTATGGTGTGAATTTGCCAGCATATTCCGTGTGCTCACCCGTTTTCGGGCTGCAACGTTTCATGTTGCAGGATTCTTACGACGAGTAAGTGATACGTTAGGGTTACGATTTCTACACTCAACTTTGCCGTTGGTGTTGATGGGAATCCACAACCTTGTTACTTCCGCTATTTTGGATTGAGGTAATAGTATTTACGTTACTTTATACATGTGATTTACCTCTGTTATAAATCCTCGAGTATTGTGTGTGTCAGCATACCGATCCAGGGATGACACTTAAGCACAGAGACTTGATCCATTCGGGTCGGGTCGCTACAAGATGGTATCAGAGCACATGTTGACTGTAGGACGTGACCCTAGAAACTCGCAAGCCCATAGGAAGGATTTTCTCTAAAAACTTTCCTTTTCAAAAAGATCTTTTACCTCTCTTCTCTTCTGAGTTAATTCAAATATTCCCTTTTAGTGAGACCATGCCCCTTTTCCCTTTTGACCACTCAAAGATTCGACGGATGAGACCACTTCAAGAAGTACAGGATATCGGACAACAAAGACCATTCGGAATGAAGAGGATTTTACCATGCATTATGATAATGGAAACTACAACGGTTGAGGACTCTGAAGACTAGGAGAAATTGAAGGCTCTGAAGAATTTCTAAATTGGTATTGGAAGGCTACCCTTATGGAACTTGGCAGACTATGGAAGCCGTCAATACCCGAGATCAAGGTGTATCGGAGAAAGACCAGAACATGGAGCATTAGAACTCAAAGTTTTTGTTAAGAAAACCCAAAGCCAGGAGATATCAGTTATGGAATGAAAGCTCATGGCAGTAACATGGGCATAAACACGGCTATCCATGATGTTATCGTCCGCTTATGCTATTGTCACCGTGCCGAGTTAAGCATGCATATGCATGGAAGGATTGGATGGTAGAAGGATGATGGAGCGCCTATCAGCAAGATGAAGTTTTAACTTTAGACCGGTGTATCACCAGGATCTGGAGTATTACATCAAGAAGTTAAGATGGACCTGCAGGAAATAGTATTTGATAAGGAAGTGTTTCGTGAAGAACTCAGGACGCAGAAACTGAAAGTAGCCAAGCTAGAGGAGCAAAACCTTGAGACATCAAAGATTCGTCAGGAACTGAAGGACAGTAGGATCATGGTTCATGTCAAGGATGTTGAAACCCAGAAGTTTGGAACGCAACTCCAGAAATATAAAGGACGTCATGAGAGACTTCGCATCAACAGAGATGATTTGGCAAAAGAACTTGAGAAGGACAAGCATGTTTGGAAGAAGCCATCGGAGACATGACCAAGATTTCAAGAGTTTGTCGACTTTGAAGATTTTTGACTTCTAGAAGACCCAACCCCTGTTATATGCCTACGTTAGATGCGACGTTTGAGAGCTGTCATTTGTTTGTTGTTTTTCCGACAGCCACAATAAAATCTGTCTTTTCAAAACTTTTGTTTGCATTGTGTGTATCCCTCTCTATCTCTCTTATCTCACCCCAAACCCTTGGACCCAATAGAGGATGAATGGAGATGAGCTTGTATTTTCTGGACCGATGAATCAATTGGAAACAGACCGATGGACTCAGAACATGGAGGATCACATGAAGAATAACCCTATAGTCGGAAAGGATATGACCCGGCATGCTCTTCAATGTTTTGAAAGAGGTGCTGCTACTTGGTGGAGGATGTACCAAACCACCAATGGATGGCAAGAAGTAACCACTTGGAAAGATTTTAAGTGGACTCTACAAAGATCTCGTCTTGTGTCCCAGAAATTGAAGCCTTATGAAAAGGATATGAAGAAACCTTGTGCATACAAGCCTTGTGGAGAAATAGGACACAACCATAAGGAACACAAGGATGAATGCCCTAATTGTGAAGGAAGTCACCCAGCTGAAGAATGCCCAACTAGGCAGATCACTTGTTTCTTGTGTGAAGGGACTACCCACTACCCTGCTCAGTGTCACATCTACCCCATGGTACAAAGGACCATCCAGCAGAAGAAAGAAGCAATGAAAAGAGCCCTCATGGAAATTTTAGAGGAATCTGTGATGAAGGAAGAGGTGGAGGACACACCCAAAGAAGAACCAATTAAACCCTGCACCAAGTCATGCTATTCATGTGGAGAAGAAGGACACATCTCCCAAAATTGTCTGAATGGGGATTTAGTAGAATTCCCGACAGAGGAAATAGAGTATGACCCACAAGAAATAGAAGCCCTGATTGGAACGGAAAAGTCCAGGAAGAGAAGTATATTGGATCCCAGGAACAACCCAATTTCTACAAAGAGAGACCTGAGTCATATCACATGTTTCAGGTGCAAAAATTCAGGACACTACCAAAATGATTGCCCAAAAGGGAAGATGAGGACCCCAGGAGGCTATATAATCACAAGGAAACCCCGAGATATGTCAGAAGTAATATGTTTCCGTTGTGATGAAGCAAGGCACTTTGCCAGAGAATGCCCCAAGGAGACGGAGACTTGTGATAAATAGTTGAGTGCAACGAGAAAAATAGTAGTAGTAGTGTGGACATTTCTTTTATTAGTGAGGTGTCGAGTTGAGGCATGTAATGGAATGAAGGAGATTGTAATATTTGAGAATCAATAAAGTTAGCATCATTGGTATTGATTTGGATTTTATGATTTGTTACTCTATGAATAAAGATTTTGACCATTTTCGAGGATATGAGAAATATGGTCTATGGAAGATTGTGCATTTTAAGGGTGGTAGTACCCTGTGAGGAAACTTGACCCTTGGAAAAAGGTAATGATATTCCACGAAGTGGATTTCGAACAATATAAGTATGAGTTTTATCTCGATATGTTGGATACCCCAAGAATATGAGGGTATGGAGTATTATTGGATGTAAAGAAGGTAGTCTATGAAATTGGAGACGGAGCATGTCTTCGTGTGTTCCCTCTGCGAGGAGTTAAACTATTTGGAGTTAAGGGAAAGTTAACCCCGAGATTTGTAGGACCATACCGAGTTTTGGAGCGTATGGGAAAAGTGGCCAACAAGCTGGAGTCACCCGAAGGACTGTCAAGAATTCATGATGTGTTTCATGTTTCCCAGTTGAAGAAGTGCCATGCAGAGATGGCCAATAAGGACGCTTGACCCTGGAAAAGATAATGATGTTCCACGAAGTGGAGTATGGACTTCATAGTATAAGTTTTTTTATCTCGGTATGTGGGATATCCCCCGAGGATGAAGAGATGAATTACTATTGGATATAAAGGAGGTATGATGTTGGAAATATGGATCAATGGAAATTCCATGATGAGTCTGAGCAATCATGTCCTAGTTTGGTGCCAATAGAAGGAAGGAAGACAGTACAATTGGATGGATTAAGAATACTAGGAAGTTGGATGTTGGATTATTGATCAGTTGCTCGATGATAAGTTCAAGGTTTACCAGTGATGAGATGGGCCATAACCTGTAGGGGAACGCAGCAGAAAACAAAAAATTTCCGACCTACGCACCAGCCCAGGACCACTATGGAGACTGCATACATGGTTTGATCTTTTTTCGTTACCGACTCGTAGCGCAGCGGGAAGTAGAGTCGATGACGATCGGCGGTGCAGATCCCCGCAGCTAGGATTTACAACCTCCCAACCGCGAGGATGTGTACCCTCATCTGCTCCTCAGACAGCCCTCCGGGAGGCGGTCGAACAGCCCCCCCGGACGGTGTCGCGGACAGCCCTTCGGGAGGACCTTCGAAACTCGAACGGTCACTCGGACAGCCCTTCGGGAGGACCTTCGAAACTCGGACGGTCACACGGACAGCCCTTCGGGAGGCACTCACGAACTAAGACCGAAACTACGATCTCTCTACAGAGTTGCACACATACGGTGTCATCTATCCAGCAGGGCTTCGCCGTCCAGAACTAGTTCCTGCCGGAACCCAGACAGCCTTACGGCTCTACGAAACTCTTTTCGTGGGAGGGAGAGAAGAAGCCAGATAATGCATGGCATGTGTATGAGAGCAAGGGATGAGTGTGGAGGGCTGCCCCTCCACCTCTATTTATAGGAAATCCCAAGGGGGTAGGGTAGTTTCACAAAAAACCCAAAATGCACATGAATGAAGTCCTTCCACAAGGACCTAGGAGTGAAACCAAGGAACAAGAGGGTCCCCAAGGGGGGATACCCCATGTGGCCGGCCACACCCCCATGAGGGGCCCAAAAAATGGCTCCTATCCATCCATGTCGTCCCCAAGATCTTTTGGAGCAAAGCCCCAAAAGGTGGCTTTCCATAAAGTAACCATAAAGCTGATTTTCACTATTCACGACGACATTTTTCAGCGTCTGATCGAACTGAAAATATTTATGTGGGCTAAGAACATTTCCAGTACCCACTAAAATGATTTTCAACGCGTTCCGAAACAATTCCGGTTTTAGTGATTTTCATCTGCGAAACGAATCTGAAGTGGCTCCGGCAGCTCCGGAACATTTCCGGTTTTTATCTCAGAAAATTCCAAAAAGCTTCCAGAATGATTCTGGCATCCTCCAAGAATTATCAGGCATGTGCCGAAACCAATTTGACTTAATGGTGTATCCCGAAACAACTTTTCGGTATCATCGAAACTTATCCGATGACCTCTCTCTGCGGTACGATTCCGTTGTCCGAAACTTTTCGGTGTCCGAAACTTTTTCGGTGATTTTCTCTCAGACTCCCTGTCTAGTATTCAGCAGATAGATGACCCTTAAGCGTGTGACCCTATAGGTTCGGTGAAGTATAGACATGACCCGGAACCCCTTCCGATCAATGATCAACATCGGAGCCGTGGACACCCATATTGACCCCTATACCCACACGAATAAATATTCGAGTGAACCTCCAGTTGCCGTGTGCTATTCCTGTTGCTTCGCGATATGTTACAAATACCCGAGGTGAGACATGTTGGCATTCCCGTGGATCAACAACTTGTCCACTATGCTAGTTACCTCGTTACCGGTATTGTTCTCTTTTCTCGTTATCGTGTTCCGGCATCCCCGTGATCAAATCACAAAGTGTCTGGCCAGACGATGATGGATACCGTAACACCGAGAGGGCCCAGAGATATCTCTCCATCGTCGGAGGAGCAAATCCCAATCTTGAGCTATCAAGTTACTTGACACACTTTTCCATGAACCCGTAAGCCGCCGTAATAGCCACCCATTTACGGATGACGTTTAACAAACCCCAAAGTTCATGAAGCAAGCATGAAGAAACTCGATACTCTCATGGTCTAAGGAATCATGCAAATGTTAACCATCTCTGTGTTATGTACCAATAAACTTGTGACGAATGAATCTCATAGCATAACATCATGCCGGGTCGATTCAACACAGATGTTCTCTTAACATTATGCCCTCAAGGTTGCTGACATAGACATGCCCATGATCAGGAAAATAGAACCATCATGCAACACTTGAGCTAGTCTTAGAGGCCAGACTAGGAATACATTTTACCGTTTATTATTCCACACGTGCATATGAGTCTTCCTCCGAGCCTCGTGGTTATTGCAGACTCGAGAACCATAGCAGTTATAGCATGGAACATAAACATAATTATGAACTCGGAGATAAATAATATCATTTATTATTGCCTCTAGGGCATATCTCCTACAGACTCCCACTTGCACTAGAGTCAATAATCTAGTTAATGCTAATGCACTTTACACCTGTGGCACACCGGTGTAAATATGCTTCGCTTGTGGTATAGCCTGATGTCCAACGGATCTGACGACTTCAGTTCTGTGTGTATCTTTGCATGTCCTCGCGTTTTCACGTTTTCACAAAATTCATATTTTGTGTGGACTTGGCTTTGTATGTATGTGAATCACAGGTCGAACCTGGATTCCTCAGATTGAGTTATGGAGCAACTACCTGCAGTAGTGTCCCATTGTCAAAAGCCATCTTGGAACTATACTAAGTTCATGAATGAACTATATGATTCAACATCTTCTTTGTCGCTTCTAAAGCGTCAACATACTTAGCCCTTGTTATAGAATTCGCCACAGTAACTAGTTTGAACAAATTCCAACTAACTGTGCCACCACATTGTGTGTTACACAAAACCCTTAACTTAAATCGAAAATCGCACGGTGAAAAGATGAAGACTATCGATGTAACATTTTACAACGAACTCTTCATGATCTCCGCTTGCAAGAAAACATATCATCAGTACTTACTCTAGTACTCAATGACATCTTTCACTGTTGTCCCACGATCAGTACTTTGATCACTTTAGTATCCATACTCGCAACACCTTGGGAGTATCGGACATATCTGGTTGTTTTACATACCATGGAATACATGATTAATCCAAACACAAAAGTGTGTGGAATCTGCATCATGTATTTTACTCATCAGTGTTTTGGGACACCGAGTCTTGCAAAAACTCCTTCCATGTGACTTTGGCAAGAATCACTCCTTGGCGTTTTAAATGCTAAAAGGTTTTAGCATCTTGTCAATATGTATTCATTGCTTAGCCCCATTAGGTAAATCTATCTCCATAGATCATCATGCCTTATATTGAGGCTATTTAGCCTAAGCACTTCATCGAAAAACTATTTTCAAATGAAGTCCTAATTCGTGTCAAGAAATTTATTTCCAATTATCAATGTGCCAAGCACATAAGGTTTTTAGAAATATTATTACGCTCCCACTTACTTTCTTGAATTACAAGCATCTTCGTTACCCATTGATGAAGTCAAAACCCCTTTGACCATCTCATCAAAACACGAAGATTCCAACTCCATTTTGCTCTCTTCTGTCCATTGCTAGAACTCTGAAGTTTGCATACCTACTAGCATCCTCTGGATCGACAAATTACTTTGGACTGTATCATATACAAGTCCTAGCTTTCATTTCCATCAGATGGAAATCCTTTTATCATCCATGTTTCATATCTCATGATTGAAATATGTATTAATTGCTAGTTCAACCCGAACCGACTTTAAGCATCGCTACGATGAAAACAACCTCATCGTAGTCAACTCTTGAACTTCTTATTTCAACAAGTCGAGCTTTATGGATAAAACATTTTATCCGTATCAGTTTTAAGTTCCATAAATATTCGTTAGACTCTAAGTCTTCCGAAAGGTGTATCAAGGTTTTAATCTTGAATCACTTATATGGAAACTAACTCGGGTTGTATTGGCATTTAGCCAATTCCGGAGTCAGGGCCCATCAACGCTTCCTTGTGTATCGTAGGTATAATGTTGTCTAACAACAATATCTCGTTTGCGCACCTGAGAGGTTTGCACGAGCCTTGCCTACGTGGTTCAGCTGCAAGTTCGACCGAAGTTCATACATTTTATTGTAGAGACTTCCGTATCAGTCGCAGTAGGAAACTCTGGAATTACTTCCAAGGTCTCTTTCCTTTGATCTGATGAAGATACTGTTTATCTCGTCGAGTTGCGCTATTCTCCCACTCACCTTTTAGAAAGAACCATTCTCTTTTAAAGCATACCGTTCTTTGTGGCAAACCTATTTGCCTCGGTATAGTGAGGGAGGAATACCCAATGACTTGGGATAACCTACAAAGTAGCACTTGTCTGATTTGGAATAGGTTTGTAACCTTTTACACAAGCCCCATATTCCAAATGTTAAGAAAAGATACAACATGGTTGGGCGTACCATACCATGGCTTCATTTCAACAGACCCGATGTAGCTCTTTTCAGTGTAAAAGCCGCAGTCTCTAAAGCATCACTTTAAAAGGGATAATGGCAAATTTATTTATGTCATCTTTGACCTTACCATGTCATAAATGGTTTGATTACATCTCCACGGACTTTCCACTTGCAGTGGTGTTCCGGGAGGTGCAAGTTATGAAACCCCTTTCACAACTCATCAGACATTCGCTAAACATGTAACTCAAATATTCCTTTGTGCAATCAAATTGCAGAAGCATAATTTTCTTGTTACAATAACTTCTACTTTATTTTTGAGAACCTTTTGAATGATTTCAAAAGATCCAGACTTACGTCTCATCAAGTAAATATCCACATATCTACTTGAGTCATTTCTGCAGATAAATAAATCCACCACTAACAACACTTATCGAACTACACACATCAAATGTATGATCACTAATAAGTTTGTTGTTCGTTCCTTATGGCCTGTGAACGGTATTTTAGTCACTTCACTTTTCGGAGGAAAGTTGCAAGTGTCAGATGATTCAAAATCAAAAAGACTTCAAAATCCATCATAATGGAATTTTCCATGCGGGTTTCTCAAATGTGACCAAATGTAGTGCCACACTTGTGTGGTATTCTTTTAGTCTTGCGACATTTAGCGTCAGTGTTATGGATGTATCATATTACCCTCAATATTCATAACATACGTCCCATCGATGATGGAAGTATGGCCCTTATGTTATTCATAATACTTAACAACAATTGTTGTTTTTATGAACAACTCTTTTGCAACAAACATTGTGCAATGGGCTAGAGTGTATGAAACTCTAAAATGAATTATGAAAGTAAACCCAGAGGTATTGTATTATTATCAATATTCATAACATACATCTCATTCATAATGAAAGTATGGCCCTTGTGTTATTCATAACATCGAACATAAAAAGTTCTCTTATGAACAACCTTCTTGCAAGATATCTTATGCAATGGGATAGAGTTTGTAAAACTCTAAATGAATTATGAAAATAAATACAGATGGCAATACACCGATGGAAGGTATAGTAACATTTACTATGTTCCCTGTGTATACCTTAACCTCATTTCTGGCTAGTCTTTTTAGGCCACAGTAGCTCTTACAGTGATTCGCAATTGAATGCAATCGAGCGGGTATCTTTGTGATTAACTCACAATACCCAAGAATTAGTGATTAACATGTTTAACCAGAATTCCCAAGAACTATATCTTTGACCAGCCTACTATACAACAAAAACTTGTATGACATTCATACATGAGCTGGATATTCCAGTCATCTTTCTTTCTGCCTTTTTACTTCTAACAGTTTAACTTTTAGTATTTCTCCTACTCGCAAAAGAAGCACCCAACTTAAGAGTGGCGTTAGCCCCGGACTACCTAGGCGTGTAAGTCATACTAACACCCTTTGGACACTTCCTTTCTCTTTAAGTTGTTGTTTTATTCACCTTTCATTATATGATAGGCGTTCTTCTGGATCCCTTTCCCAACAGTCAAATGCATAGTAAACACTTTTACTAATACTTGCAAACAAACATTGCTTTGTTTGTATCTGAAAATAATTTTCAGTTCCATGAATATCATATAACTATCCCAACTTTCGAAGTTTGGGTTTCATGGAAGCAAACATATTGCACTTGACTGAAACGGAATTATAGCTTTTGGATTGAAGGACGAGAGTCACATGATCCATAGCTTTAGCGGGAGGATACGGAAAGCATGCGATAGGACAAAGTCCTTCTCGGTACTTTTGAGGACAATCCTCATATTACGTTACCAATCGTAAAGTTTTAACCAGATATTTAACAGTTATTCAATTTTAATAGGGAAGGTGGAAACGCGAGCCATTATTCTACAACTATTTTGCAAGAAACACTTAGACAGTGTTCATAATTAATTGCACTGAGAATTAAACATGTTAATTCAACAGTGCGCTCCCACTCAAATCAATATCTCTCACAATTAATTTTGAGTGATACAAGATGCAGACTTCAATTCATCGCCATAGAATCATCATCTCATAACGGGAATTTTAATCGGTAGGCCAACTTGCCGATCACATCTCTATGTGACTCTTGCTCATCTTTCGATGCGTGAGTTCCGAGCTCAGGACGATCCTGCCATGAACGTCAAGACAACCAAGTGATCTTGCTGCGAGGTCTGACCTCACCCGCCTCACACTTCTCTAATCGTTCGTACCCATGCATCCATGGCGCACCCCGAAAAGATAGGTGCCGTGACGGTGCTACACTTGGGAGAACACTAACTACTTGATGTTTTAAGTGAGAGATCACCCTAATAAAAGCGACTACCGCGCAATCAAGAAGGGTGCATCATAAGGGATAAATATCTCAGGCAATTCATAATAGCATGATATGGTATAGCCCTTTCTGACGGAGAAGTATTTCATTTCTTCGTCTTCGGCATTCGCGTCGGTGGTCACCTTCACGAAGATTGCCACCACCTTGTTGATGCACCAGATAATATTGCTATCTCTATAGCTAACAAAATAATGCATTACAACAAGGTTGACACGCAGGTCATTAAAATGCAATCATATGGCTCCAGCCATCATGCCGAATCATGACACGCAGGTCATGTTAATCAAATTACATCATATAGTCATCTCATACATAATCGAATCAGTATGAGCACTGCTATACCACATCACATGCACATCCTGCAAAACCAAGTTAGACGCCTCTAATAGGTTTATGCAAAATTTTATTTTACGTGGCTTCTAAGGTTTTGACTTAAACCGCAGCTACCAACGTTTTATCATCAAGTATGATTATTCAGGTTGCTAGATTAACATCTCGGGGTGTATGAAACACGGGATAATTAAATCTCGAGCCCCATACTAAACTTCGTCATACGCATGACCCCCGTGCAGATCATATCTGCAATGCCCTTTCATCTGCGAATTTCATCTTTCTTTTGACTACGGCAGAACCCAAAGAACTGATAGCACTTCCATGATCAATCAGGATCACGGATTGCCAGAACTTTGTCAAATTCCACCATGCTGTCTCGAGATTGAGCAAACGCAAATTCTAGGGAAGCAACAAGAACCTCGGGTAACAGATTTCATCTGTCACCCGCATAAATAATTTTCAGCAATAGATCTCATCTACTACCTAATTATATTATGCAATACCCATACATCTCCATGTATTCTAGATCGAAACTTGCATCTACGCATAGCACGGCTCTTGATGCCACTGTAGGGGAACGCAGCAGAAAACAAAAAATTTCCGACCTACGCACCAGCCCAGGACCACTATGGAGACTGCATACATGGTTTGATCTTTTTTCGTTACCGACTCGTAGCGCAGCGGGAAGTAGAGTCGATGACGATCGGCGGTGCAGATCCCCGCAGCTAGGATTTACAACCTCCCAACCGCGAGGATGTGTACCCTCATCTGCTCCTCAGACAGCCCTCCGGGAGGCGGTCGAACAGCCCCCCCGGACGGTGTCGCGGACAGCCCTTCGGGAGGACCTTCGAAACTCGAACGGTCACTCGGACAGCCCTTCGGGAGGACCTTCGAAACTCGGACGGTCACACGGACAGCCCTTCGGGAGGCACTCACGAACTAAGACCGAAACTACGATCTCTCTACAGAGTTGCACACATACGATGTCATCTATCCAGCAGGGCTTCGCCGTCCAGAACTAGTTCCTGCCGGAACCCAGACAGCCTTACGGCTCTACGAAACTCTTTTCGTGGGAGGGAGAGAAGAAGCCAGATAATGCATGGCATGTGTATGAGAGCAAGGGATGAGTGTGGAGGGCTGCCCCTCCACCTCTATTTATAGGAAATCCCAAGGGGGTAGGGTAGTTTCACAAAAAACCCAAAATGCACATGAATGAAGTCCTTCCACAAGGACCTAGGAGTGAAACCAAGGAACAAGAGGGTCCCCAAGGGGGGATACCCCATGTGGCCGGCCACACCCCCATGAGGGGCCCAAAAAATGGCTCCTATCCATCCATGTCGTCCCCAAGATCTTTTGGAGCAAAGCCCCAAAAGGTGGCTTTCCATAAAGTAACCATAAAGCTGATTTTCACTATTCACGACGACATTTTTCAGCGTCTGATCGAACTGAAAATATTTATGTGGGCTAAGAACATTTCCAGTACCCACTAAAATGATTTTCAACGCGTTCCGAAACAATTCCGGTTTTAGTGATTTTCATCTGCGAAACGAATCTGAAGTGGCTCCGGCAGCTCCGGAACATTTCCGGTTTTTATCTCAGAAAATTCCAAAAAGCTTCCAGAATGATTCTGGCATCCTCCAAGAATTATCAGGCATGTGCCGAAACCAATTTGACTTAATGGTGTATCCCGAAACAACTTTTCGGTATCATCGAAACTTATCCGATGACCTCTCTCTGCGGTACGATTCCGTTGTCCGAAACTTTTCGGTGTCCGAAACTTTTTCGGTGATTTTCTCTCAGACTCCCTGTCTAGTATTCAGCAGATAGATGACCCTTAAGCGTGTGACCCTATAGGTTCGGTGAAGTATAGACATGACCCGGAACCCCTTCCGATCAATGATCAACATCGGAGCCGTGGACACCCATATTGACCCCTATACCCACACGAATAAATATTCGAGTGAACCTCCAGTTGCCGTGTGCTATTCCTGTTGCTTCGCGATATGTTACAAATACCCGAGGTGAGACATGTTGGCATTCCCGTGGATCAACAACTTGTCCACTATGCTAGTTACCTCGTTACCGGTATTGTTCTCTTTTCTCGTTATCGTGTTCCGGCATCCCCGTGATCAAATCACAAAGTGTCTGGCCAGACGATGATGGATACCGTAACACCGAGAGGGCCCAGAGATATCTCTCCATCGTCGGAGGAGCAAATCCCAATCTTGAGCTATCAAGTTACTTGACACACTTTTCCATGAACCCGTAAGCCGCCGTAATAGCCACCCATTTACGGATGACGTTTAACAAACCCCAAAGTTCATGAAGCAAGCATGAAGAAACTCGATACTCTCATGGTCTAAGGAATCATGCAAATGTTAACCATCTCTGTGTTATGTACCAATAAACTTGTGACGAATGAATCTCATATCATAACATCATGCCGGGTCGATTCAACACAGATGTTCTCTTAACATTATGCCCTCAAGGTTGCTGACATAGACATGCCCATGATCAGGAAAATAGAACCATCATGCAACACTTGAGCTAGTCTTAGAGGCCAGACTAGGAATACATTTTACCGTTTATTATTCCACACGTGCATATGAGTCTTCCTCCGAGCCTCGTGGTTATTGCAGACTCGAGAACCATAGCAGTTATAGCATGGAACATAAACATAATTATGAACTCGGAGATAAATAATATCATTTATTATTGCCTCTAGGGCATATCTCCTACATAACCCACAGGCTCCAGGACCTGCCAAGAAGCAAGCACACTCTTGTTGAAGGGAAGACCCTGGAAGAAGTTAAGATTTTTATCGACAACGATTTTATAGGAGTAACGCAAAAACCTGAGAGTTGTGAAGGAACGATAGATGTTTGTTTGGCTTGCAGAATCATTGGATTTTTCCGAAGTTGGTTCGTCGACAAGAGAAATTCTGCAATGCTTGCGAGGATGACCTAGTGTTAGAATGCGAGATTCGCTAAACCATATACAAGGTAATGATTTGGGTGCGGGATGGATTGATCACCATACCGACTTACTCTTATTATTCGCTTTGCTATACGGGATGGTAAATCTGAGTGACTTACCTATAGTAGAGAGACGACGACCAAACCTTGTTTGAACCTTAGAATGGTGTAAGTATTTTTTCCCTTGTACACGGCAGTTCTTGCCAATCGTAGGTTATACGGTGAGGATCACCCAGACCCATTTCCTGTAGGAGAAACCGTAAATTGTTGACCACCAGGAGATGTCGATAGTTGTTTAGTATTGGCGCCTGACCTGTCAGCTAAGAAGACCCAGTCATGGAAGAACCATACCAAGAGGAAAGGATACAGAAGAATTGAGGAAAAGATTTTGCCACCACCGGAAGAGCCCAGAGAAGGAATTATACTGAAGATCTGAGAAGACCGGCACTGTCAACAACAAGGATGGAGTATATGAGTTTTGATGGAACAGTAACAATGCTTCTAAGGGTGGTAGCACCCCAGACCCCCCTGTGATGATCGATGGATTTTGAGAAGACCCCAAACCTAACCTATTTCTTGCTAGCCTCTCCGAATCTCGAGGACGAGATTCATTTTAAGGGTGGTAGGTTTGTAACATCCCAAAATTCTAAATTTTGGAATGTTATAATAAACAGATAGATTGGATTGATTGTTTGATTGATTGACTGAAAGTGAGTGGAATTCGAAATCTTTTGAAAGTTAAATGAGAGGGAATAAAAGGACTTTCCCAAACTTTCATTTTGCTTTTATGATCTCCATGAATTCAAATTCTTTTCATCACAAAACCCTCGAGAGAAGATGACATGACTTCTTCCATTTATTTAAATGACAAGGGGTGTTGAAAAATATTTGAATTTCATTTGAAAATATTTTCCAATTCTGAAACTTTATGCAACTCAATGATTTTCACGAGAGAAGATAAAATGACTTCTTCAAAACATATGAAATAGGAGTTGGGAGTTTCAAAGGATTAAATTCAAAGTCCCATTGAAATTATTTTCCAATATTGGACTTATTTGAGTTTTATACAAATTATTTTTCTCCAAAATAAAAATATACAGAAAATAGGGTAACATGATTCCCTACATCAGAAAATTGGAGAGAAATAAATTTGAAATCATTTTGGTATTTTAAAAATGATTTTTATTGAATTTTATTAAGGCAGTAGCACTTTTTGCTTTATTTAAATTAGTGAGGATTTTATTTGACTTTACAAAAATGTTCATGTTGTAGAAAATCTTTTTCTGAAAATTTTGATATATAATATGCCTATATAAAATTTTAATTTATTTTCTTTATCCGGTTTTCCTTCTGTTTCAAAAAAAAAACTGTACATGCGGCCCATAGTTATTTACCGTCCACACGCGTAGCATAGTGGCAGCGGGCGCCTCATTTGTTTTTCCCTCTCCTAAATGGGCCAGGCCCAGCCATCCTTTTTATTTTTTTTACTTAGGCCGATTTTGTTAAAAATAAAAAAACTGCAGTGTACGCGTGCGCGCGCAGTTGGCATGCGTTCCCCGTTTATTTTATTTGTTCGTCTACGTTTAGTCCCACATTGCCTAGCCTTTAAACCCTAAACCTCTTTTCCACCTATAAATATAGACCCATAGAGCCTTCAAAAATTATTCATTGCGGGTTAAATCAATATTTTGGTTTGACTAGCTAAAAATATATTTCTCCTCTCCGGCGGGACTTTTGGAAGTTGTCTCCACACTCCGAAGTCGTCTTTTCTATACCTTATAAAGGTATATTTATTCGTTCTCTGTATTTATACATTAGATCTACAATTCTTTTATCCGTAGCTATTTTTTTTATTCTGTAAAACAGCTTGGCCCTGATTTTTCAAATAGCCATAACTTTTTACTCGTTCATCCAAATTAGATGAAACCAACGCCCACTTCTTCGTTATGATCCCCTCTATCCAGTAAAACAACTTAAACATGTTTTTGAAAGTTTTAAAATTTGAATTCAAACAGATTTGTATTCAAACTTCTTTTGTTCATAACTTAAGTGCCGTAACTCCGTTTGAGTTGATTCTTTTTGCAAATCGAAGCTCTTGACCTAAACTTTCTGATAAGGCCAAATTCATATAATTTTGGTACTGTTAGAAATTGTTTTATGTTGCAAGAGTTATTTGCTTGGTTTTGATGTTTTCCGAAGTGTCTTCTTCGTTCTTCTCGATCTTTTGAGTGATTGCTTATGTGTGGTTACCATTGCTTGCTTGCGATAGATTGACCGGAGTGTGACGAGTAGATCTATCAAGAGTTTTGAGTGCGAATCATCTTCATCAACATTGCAGGCAAGTAACACTTTTATCATACTTTCCATACCCAGTTTTATTGCATTAGATCTTTTCCTCAAACAATTGCATGGTTAGGATCTAATTAAATTGTGGGTATTGGGAAGTAGTTGAGGTAGTACCTATTACCTGTTTTACTTTATCAAACCCTTGGGAGTTACTTCTACGTTGCTATTATATTGCCATGCTATGCTCGTAGACGTGGATTGGGTTTGAGTGATATCCATGACAGATGTGAGATGTTTATTAATGGTTCAACTTAAGGTGGCAACTAAAACTCACATCTGGGTGGATTGAGGCACCTGGAGAACCCAGTGTTGTCTGTATGTATAAGGTCCGCCACCCAGGCTCAAAGGGATCATAAGATTATTCATGCTAGAAACTTCCGTGTGCAGCCACAAGCTATTATGGGCTCTAGCATAGCTGAGTAGGTTATACGATCTCTTGAAGAGGTGGACTAGCAGACGTAGGGGAAAGTAGGTGTACCGGTCCATCCAGAGTAAAGAGTGATTGTTTCTGAAAGACTGTGTCTCGGTCATCCGTTTCTCAAACATCATGCAGTGCGAGAATCAAGCGGAGGCGATCGAGTCTTGTGGTGAAAAGTGCGCAAACCTCTGCAGAATGTACAAACTAATCATGATTAGCCGTGTCTCCGGTTATGGACAACTTGAGTATCTAGTTCTTGGATTATCCCGTTGATCTCATCATGTTACTTTTAATTAATTTTGTTGGGTTAATGATGACACTTAATTGGGATTGAGTTGGAGGTACCTTCTCAATGTTTCACAACCACCATGATAGTTAAATAAAATTTATTCCTTTGCAGTAGGGAAAAAATTGGCTTTTCGCAAAAACATTATAACCATAGAGCTTTTTCACCAGCCATATATGCATGTAGTGATAGCCTTTGTTCATCATTTCTCTATGGTGTGAATTTGCCAGCATATTCCGTGTGCTCACCCGTTTTCGGGCTGCGACGTTTCATGTTGCAGGATTCTTACGATGAGTAAGTGATACGTTAGGGTTACGATTTCTACACTCAACTTTGCCGTTGGTGTTGATGGGAATCCACAACCTTGTTACTTCCGCTATTTTGGATTGAGGTAATAGTATTTACGTTACTTTATACATGTGATTTACCTCTGTTATAAATCCTCGAGTACTGTGTGTGTCAGCATACCGATCCAGGGATGACACTTAAGCACAGAGACTTGATCCATTCGGGTCGGGTCGCTACATGCTTTTTCACTCGGCCGAGCTCTTCCTCAGCCCGCTCCAGACTCTGCTTCAGTCCAGAGACTTCGGCAGCATGAGAGGTCGCAGCCAGCAACGACGCCTGCTTATTCACATAGACATGTATGTTTAGTCTCCTACAAAAATTATTTGATCCTCTGTCCGGCTTTTCTTTCCGAACACCGGACAGAGTCTCAGGGGCTACTGTCTATACTATGACATTCTTTTTACATAATTGCGTCACATACCTCAAAGCCTGTCAGAAGGCTGGTGCAGACTTCGGTCAGTCCGCTTTTAGTGGACTGAACCCTCTCAACCACCTTACCCATAAGGATACGGTGTTCCTCAACAATGGAAGCGCCTTGCAGCGCTTCCACCAGATTATCCGTTGCCTCTGGATGGACAGAGGACACCGGCAGAATAGGTGCACCTCCTTCTTTCAAAGGAAGCTGCTTGCCTGCTTCCGGAGCCGTATTGAACTCCGGAATGATATTCGGCTTGGGGCCGAACTGGATATGGCCCCCATCACCAGTCTCCAGGGGGATTTGCTCCCCCATGTGTCCGGCGGCCGAGGGGTCACCCTCTGGCGCCACCCTGACGGCCTCCTGAACCTCTCCCTAGCCTGGGAAGGTCCTTCGGGACAGCACCTCGGCGTCGCCCTTGGCCTTGGGAGAGGAAGCTGCTGGTGGTGACTCGTTGTCCATCGCCTTTGAATCCAGTGAACCCCCCGATGAGGATCGCTGGGAGCTGTCGTGGGCTGGACTGCATTGCACGATTCAACATGTTAGAACTATAAAGTAAATTAGTTGGATATATGAGTGTGTCAGTGCCTTTGAAGTACTTACGATTCGGCCAGGGGCTTATCCCTTGGGCGCCACTCCGGGCTGCTGTCAGTATCGAGCGCGGTGTCGTCCACGAGGGAGGCTCTCCCCTTCTTGGACGCTTCAGCCTCCACATGAGTGGAGGCCGCCCTCTTCTTCCTTCTCTTTTCAGGGGGAGAGTTGCTTTCCTCCTCCTCCTCCTCGTCCTCGGTGGGGGAGGAGCGGGTTTCGGCGTCTTCGGATGTCATGTCCGAAGTACCCTTATGGCGGGGGCCACTTCTGGTCCCCTTGGCCTTCTTCTCCGGCGCCTGGTAGGGCACCGGAACTAGCATCTTCGTCAGAAGTGGAACTGCTGGGTCTTCGTGCAGTGGAGCCGGACACTTGATCTGCTCCGCTTTCTTTGTCCAGCCCTGAAAAAGTAAAATGGGGAAGCTCAGACATTCTCCTTGAGTGTACAGATAAAGGATACACCTTGAAAACACGAAAAAACTTACCGGACTGGCGGGATGGGTCAGGTTGTACCCACGGTCTTCGGTCTCCTTCGGCCACGTCTCATTGGCCTTGAAAAGTACCTTCCAGATGTCTTTGTGTGTAGTGCCGAAGAACTGTTGCAGGGTCTGGTGCTCGGCCGGATCGAACTCCCACAAATGGAAAGTCCGGCTCTGGCATGGAAGGATCCGGCGTAAAAGCATCACCTGGATCACATTGACAAGCTTGATGTTCTTTTCTACCATGCTCTTGATGCATGTCTGAAGTGATGTCAGCTCGTCCGACGAAGGCCAGTCCAGGCCCTTCTCTAGCGAGGAGGTGAGCCGCATCGGGGCTCCGTACTGGAATTCGGGAGCCGCGGCCGAGGTGGCGTCGCGAGGCTCTGTGACGTAGAATCACTGTTGTTGCCACCCTTTGACGGTCTCCACGAAGGTACCATTGGGCCATGTGACGTTGGGCATCTTGCTCACCATGGCGCCTCCACACTCTGCGTGTTGACCACCCGCCACCTTCGGCTTCGCATTGAAGATCTTCAGCCACAATCCGAAGTGGGGTGAGATGCGGAGGAAGGCCTCGCACACGACAATAAATGCCAAGATGTTGAGGAAGGAGTTGGGGGCCAGATTGTGGAAATCCAGCCCATAGTAGAACATGAGTCCACGGACGAATGGATGGAGATGAAATCCTAGCCCGCGGACGAAGTGGGGGATGAACACTGCCCTTTCATGGGGCTTCGGGGTGGGGATAATTTGCCCCTTGGCCGGAAGCCGATGGACGATTTCCTTGGCCAAGTACCCGGCCTCCTGGAGCCTTGTGATGTCCTTCTCCTTGACGGAGGAAACCATCCATTTGCCCTGCGCTCCAGATCCGGACATGGTCGGAGTGCTTTTTTGAGGCGGAAAGGGTGGAAGCTTGGGCGCTGGAGCTCGAGAATGGATGGGCAGAGAGGATGAAGGCGTGGGTGAAAGGGATGAATCCTTATCTCCTTATAAAGGCTACAAATATCAAGTGTCGCCCCACTCTCCTTAAAACTCGCCTATTCCCCATGGGTCATGTAGACGGCGCGGTTGGATTACCCACACCCGTATTGATGAGAATCCCGCAATAAGGGGACATGATCTCTGCTGTGACAAGACGTGCCAATAAAACCGCATCTTGAAACATGGAGCGGGAGGCTAAAAAACGGTTCGAAATAGTGACCGGGCAGTGACGTGATGTCACGCTACAAAGGTTGTCAGTAGATTGGACTCGTGAAATATTATACTCTCTGCGTGTGTGTGTGTGTGTGGTACTTGTTTTGCAGAGCCGGACACGCTTTATGTGTTCGAAGGCTGTTTTGGAGTATTCGGAGGAGGAACCCACCTTGCAATGCCGAAGACAATCTACACGCCGGACACATCGTCATTGAAGCCTGGTTCAGGGGCTACTGAGGGAGTCCTGGATTAAGGGGTCGTCGGGCGTCCGGCCTATGTGACGTGGGCCGGACTGATGGGCCGTGAAGATACAAGACAGAAGACTCTCTCCCGTGTCCGGATAGGACTCTCCTTTGCGTGGATGGCAAGCTTGGCATTCCGATATGTAGATTCCTTTCTCTGTAACCGACTTTGTACAACCCTAGTCCCCTCTGATGTCTATATAAACCAGAGGGTTTAGTCCGTAGAGGCAATCACAATCATACAGGCTAGACTTCTAGGGTTTAGCCATTACGATCTCGTGGTAGATCAACTCTTGTAATCCTCATATTCATCAAGATCAATCAAGCAGGAAGTAGGGTATTACCTCCATCAAGAGGGCCCGAACCTGGGTAAACATCGTGTCCCCTGTCTCCTATTACCATCGACCTTGGACGCACAGTTCGGGACCCCCTACCCGAGATCCGCCGGTTTTGACACCGACAACCGCCGCCGCGACCATTGCGGCGGAACCCAGGCGGGCTGCGAGGCGTGTCGACCATGAGGACTTCCGCCGCGGGGGTCAGTGCTTCCGCACTCGGAAAGAGTGTCTGCGGAGCCAGTCGACGGGTCGAATGGACCGTAGAGAGATTCGCCGGGCTCGATTGCCACGACTTGAGGGGTGACCGATTGACGAGCCACCATGTGCTTCACCCACCGTAGGAGCCGCGACCGACTGGATCGCTTGCGGCGGCGTACAGCAGGGAGAGCGGATGACGTGGGAGCCGACCGATGCTGGGTCGACAGCTGCCGCAGGCACTCGCACGAAAGTGCGCCGCCCCGCGAATGGGAAGGGCCTCGACGCCGAGGGGGCCTCCTGGAGCCAGGCCGAGTCGTCAGCAATGAAGATGAGCGCGCCGAGACGGAACTCGCGGCCCAAAGCCAAACCACCGCCAGAAACCATGTTGATGGAGATCGGAAAAACTGCAACCTCACCGGAAGTCGCTAAGACGCCGGCCCCATGGTGGGCGCCAACTGTCATGGGAGTAAGTCTGACAGTAAGAAGGGGGGTACGTAGGAGGAGGCAAGGCCCTAGCTATGGCAAGGTTGTGCACGCAAGGTTTACGAGTTCAATCCCTTCTCGGAGGAAGTAATAGCCCTACGTCTCGGTGCCCGGAGGCTTGGTCGATCGGATTATGCGTGAGGGTTACAGGGGGTGCGAACCCTTGTGCCAGAGGAGGGGGTGGCTTATATAGAGTGTGGAGTGAACGCCTGATCGTTGCCATCCTGGGCTGGCTTTAGGTCTTCTGTACTCCGAGTGATTCTTCGTGTGGTCGAGTGACTCTATCTTTGTTGAGTGGAATTGGGGTATCCGAGTGGGATAGCTGGTCGAGTGGATTGCACTCGAAGGTGATTTCAGTCGGTATCTTCTGTCGAACTTTGAATGTCCTTGACTCTAGGGCAGTGTCCTTGGGTAGGGCGTCTAGGTCAGGCCTATGACCCTACCCTAGGTACATGTCATTGTCGTGTAGTACTTTGTTTTGATGACTAATAGATTTTGGCAATAAGTATGTGAGTTCTTTATGACTAATGTTGAGTCCATGGATTATACGCACTCTCACCCTTCCACCATTGCTAGCCTCTCTAGTGCCGCCCAACCTTCGCCGGTACCATACACCCACCATATACCTTCCTCAAAATAGCCACCATACCTACCTATTATGGCATTTCCATAGCCATTCCGAGATATATTGTCCTGCAACTTTCCACTGTTCCGTTTTATTATGACATGTTCCATCATTGTCATATTGCTTTGCATGATCATGTACTTGACATCGTATTTGTGGCAAAGCCACCTTTCATAATTCTTTCATACATGTCACTCTTGAGTCATTGCACATCCCGGTAAACCGCTGGAGGCATTCATATAGAGTCATATTTTGTTCTATGTGTCGAGTTGTAATATTTGAGTTGTAAGTAAATAAGAGTGTGATGATCTTCATTATTAGAGCATTGTCCCATGTGAGAAAAAAATAAAATGAGAAAGTAGAAGGGGTAATGTTACTATCCTTTTGTCCACACTTGTGATTCAAAGTAGCACCATGATCTTCATGATAGAGAGTCTCCTATGTTGTGATTTTCTTATGCTAGTGGGAATTTTTCATTATAGAACTTGGCTTGTATATTCCAACGATGGGCTTCCTCAAATTGCCCTAAGTCTTCATGAGCAATCAAGTTGGATGCACACCCACTTAGTTTTCTTTTGAGCTTTCATAAACTTATAGCTCTAGTGCATCCGTTGCATGGCAATCCCTACTCACTCACATTGATATCTATTGATGGGCTTCTCCATAGCCCGTTAATACGCCTAGTTGATGTGAGACTATCTCCCTCTTTTTGTCTTCTCCACAACCACCAGATTCTATTCCACCTATAGTGCTATGTCAATGGCTCACGCTCATGTATTGCGTGAAAGTTGAAAAGGTTTGAGAACACCAAAAGTATGAAACAATGGCTTGGCTTGTCATCGGGGTTGCGCATGATTTGAATATTTTGTGTGATGAAGATGGAGCATAGCCAGACTATATGATTTTGTAGGGATAAACTTTCTTTGGCCATGTTATTTTGAGAAGACGTAATTGCCTTGTTAGTATGCTTGAAGTATTATTGTTTTTATGTCAATATTAAACTTTTGTTTTGAATCTTATGGATCTGAACATTCATGCCGCAATAAAGAAAAACTACATGGATAAATATGTTAGTTAGCATTCCACATCAAAAATTCTATTTTTATCATTTACCTACTCGAGGATGAGCAGTAATTAAGCTTGGGGATGCTTGATACGTCTCCAACGTATCTAATTTTTTTTATTGTTCCATGCTATTACATTATCTGTTTTGGATGTTTTGTATGCATTAATATGCTATTTTATATTATTTTTGGGACTAACCTATTAACCTAGAGCCCAGTGCCAGTTTCTATTTCTTTCCTTGTTTTTGAGCTTCGCAGAAAAGGAATACCAAACGGAGTCCAACCGGAGTAAAACCTTCGCGATGATTTTTCTTGGACCAGAAGACACCCCGGAGACTTGGAGATCAAGTCAGAAGAGCCGCGAGGCGGCGGCAAGGGGGAGGGCACGCCCCCTGCCTTGCCGCCTCCTCGGGACTCCTCTGACCTAACCCTTGGCCCTATATATTCACATATATTCCCAAACCACCAGAACTTGCATGACATCTTTTGTCCTACCCTCCCGTGGCAGCGGGGTCCTATTGGAAACAAAGGGATATTATGGCCTCCTTTTAATAGAGTACCGAACCAAAGCATTAGCACTTAGTGAATACATGAACTTCTCAAACTACGGCCATCACCGGGAAGTGTCCCGACTATTCTCACTCCGGGGTTGCCGGATCATAACACGTAGTAGGTGACTATAACTTGCAAGATAGGATCAAGAACACAAATATATTCATGAAAACATAATAGGTTCAGATCTGAAATCATGGGATGCGGGCCCTAGTGACAAGCATTAGGCATAACAAAGTCACAGCAACATCAATCTTAGAACATAGTCGATACTAGGGATCAAACCCTAACAAAACCAACTCGATTACATGGTAAATCTCATCCAACCCATCACCATCCAGCAAGCCTACGATGGGATTACTCATGCATGGCGGTGAGCATCATGAAATTGGTGATGGAGGATGGTTGATGATGACGATGGCGATGGATTCCCCTCTCCGGAGCCCCGAACGGGCTCCAAATCTGCCCTCCCGAGGAAGAACAGGGCTTGGCGGTAGCTCCGTATCGTAAAACGCGTTGAATCCTTCTCTCTGATTTTTTTCTCCCTGAACGTGAATATATGGAGTTGGAGTTGAGGTCGGTGGAGGTCCAGGGGGCCCACAAGGTCGAAGGGCGCACCCCCACCCTTGTGGCCAGGTTGTGGGGCCCCATCGGTTAATTCTTTTGCCAATATTTTTTATATTTTCCAAAAATATTCTTCGTGGATTTTCAGGACATTCTGAGAACTTCTATTTCTGCACAAAAATAACACCATGGCAATTCTGCTGAAAACGGCGTCAGTCCGGGTTAGTTCCATTCAAATCATGCAAATTTGAGTCCAAAACAAGGGCAAAAGAGATTGGAAAAGTAGATATGATGAAGACGTATCAACTCCCCCAAGCTTAAACCATTGCTTGTCCTCAAGAAATTCAGTTGACAAACTGAAAGTGACAAAGAAAAACTTTTACAAACTCTGTTTGATCTTGTTGTGGCAAATATGTAAAGCTAGCATTCAAGTTTTCAGCAAAGATTATGAACTAACCATGGCATAATCAACTAGCGAGCAATAATAATAAATCTCGGATGACAACACTTTCTCAAAACAATCATGATATGATATAACAAGATGGTATCTCGCTAGCCCTTTCTGAGACCGCAAAACATAAATGCAGGGCACCCCTGAAGATCAAGGACTGACTAGACATTGTAATTCATGGTAAAAGAGATCCAATCACAGTCATACTCAATATAAATTATTAACAATGCATACAAATGACAGCAGTGCTCCCTAACTGGTGCCATTTATAAGAGGATGATGACTCAGCAATAAAAGTAAATAGATAGGCCCTTCGCAGAGGGAAGCAGGGATTTGCAGAGGTGCAAGAGCTCGAGTTTTGAAATAAAGGTAAATAATATTTTGAGCGGTATGCTTTCATTGTCAACATAACAACCAAGAGATCTCGGTATCTTCCATGCTACATACATTATAGGCGGTTCCCAAAAAGAATGGTATAGTTTATACTCCCCCACCACCAACAAGCACACTCCACGGCTAGTCCGAAACAATGGGTACCGTCCAACTAACAACAGTCCTGGGGGAGTTCTGTTTGCAATTATTTTGATTTGATTTGAGCATGGGACTGGGCATCCCAGTTACCAGCCATTTTCTCGTGAATGATGAGCGGAGTCCACTCATTGTGAGAATAACCCACCTAACATGGAAGATATTGACAACCCTAGTTGGTACATGAGCGATTCGAGCATACAAAAAAGATTATCATTTGAAAGTTTAGAGTTTGGCACTTGCAAATTTACTTGGAATGGCAGGCAAATACCGCATATAGGAAGGTATGGTGGACTCATATGGAACAACTTTGGGGTTTATGGAAGTGGATGCACAAGCAGTATTCCCACTTAGTACAAGTGAACGCTACAAAGAGACTGGGAAGCGACCAACTAGAGAGCGACAACAGTCATAAACATGCATTGAGAGTAACCAACATTGAGTGCAAGCATGAGTATGATATAAATCACCATGAACATAAATATCATGGAGGCTATGTTGATTTTGTTTCAACTACATGTGTGAACATGTGCCGAGTCAAGCCACTCGAATCATTCAAGGGAGGATACCATCCTATCATACTACATCACAACCATTTTAATTTCCATGTTGGCACGCAAGGTAAACCATTATAAACTCCTAGCTAATTAAGCATGGCATGAGTAACTATAATCCCTAATTGTCATTGCAAACATGTTTCATTCATAATAGGTTGAATCAGGAACGATGAACTAATCATATTTACAAAAACAAGATAGGTCGAGTTCATAACAGCTTTTCCTCATCTCGATCATTTCATCATATATCGTCACTATTGCCTTTCACTTGCACAACCGAACGATGTGGATAATAATAATAGTGCACGTGCATTGGACTAAGCTGGAATCTGCAACATTTATTCAAACGAGAAGACATGGTAACATGGGCTCTTTGTTAGATCAAAAATAATGCATATGAGAGCCACTCGACATTTTCATCATGGTCTTCTCCTCTCAACCCCCAAATAAAATAAAAGAATTTCAGAGAAACACATTGAAATGTTTTTGGAGTTTTTGTTTTTCTGAAGAAAGTAAAACAAGAACTTGAAAAACTATTTACACGGGAAAGCTCCCAACAAGCAAAAGAAGAACGAGAAATCCCTTTGGGTTTTCTTTTAATAATACAACTAAGCATGCATGGAAAGTAAACTAACTACAACTATTTTTTGGTTTTTCTTAAGGTTTTTCAAACACACAAGAAGAAAGCGGGAAAAAGAAATAAACTAACATGGATAATACAATGAAAAAGTATGAACACCAACAACTGAAATGAGTGTGTGAACATGAATGTAATGTCGGTGAGAAATACATACTCCCCCAAGCTTAGGCTTTTGGCCTAAGTTGGTCTATGCCCATGGATCAAAGTAGCCCTCTCTGGTGAACTGAGGAGGATCTTGGGGGTTCCACTGGTTGGCGAGCTCCTGTGGATCCCACTGATAAATAGACTCCTGATATGGATCAGGTGATGGCTCTGGTTCAGGAGCTGGGGATCATGTCCCCTCCCAGTATGCATGAATGTCCGCAGGCAAAACGAAGTACCTGCCTGAATGAATATCGAACAAAACAGGTGCAGGAAAGGTAATAATCTGAAAAGTATCCTCGCTAAATATCAAGTTATAAATGAGTCTGTTTTCCTCATCATAGCGAATGAACTTATGTGCTACCATGCTATCATAATCTAAGTATATAGTGGGTACCAGTTGCTCCTCTTTTTCATAATGCCTAATGGGTATCTCAAAGCGTCTAGCAAGGCGGGAAGCAAAGATACCTCCGAAAATAGGCCCCTTTGTACGGTTTAAACTCAACCATTTTAGCAACCATAGTGCCTAAACTGAAAGTTCTATCACGAAGTAAAGCATGGCGCAAAATGGCAAGGTCAGGAGCACTAAGGCCTCCACTCTCCCCACGACCAATTAAACATCTCCCAACAAATAATGAGTAGTAGCACAAAACAGGAAAAATGTAAACTAGCCACTCTCGCTTCCGACACCCATCTCCTATACCCTACGGTGACTTCATTAATAAAATCTTCCACATCACTAGGATGTGGTTCCTCGACGCTACCCTCATAAGGTAATTTACAAACCTCACAAAAGTCATAAAGTGTCATTTCCTTGTACTCATCATATAAGTAAAAGTCTACCATGGGTGGTGATCTCCTAGCATGAAAATGAAAATTTTGCACGAAAGTATTAGTGAGTAGGAGATAATGATCACACTGGTCAAGCAGGATGTTGGTGCTGCCTGCATTCTCAGCCAAATAATAGAAATCATCATAAATTCCGGCCGCATGCAAGAATGCATCACATGGACATTCACACGGCCGAATCTCCATGGCACGAGGAAGATTATACTTGGGATTCTCCTTCTCCTCGTTTTCCTTTACCTTCGAACCCCGGCTCGAGGAGCCTCTGAAGAATCTCCTCATCATTTTCTTCCTCTGATTTTTTTTGAAATTTTTAGTGACTCAAAAATATATAAAAGTGAAGCAAGCTCAACAAAATTGATAGCAACTACTCCCACAAGTTCCTAGAGGCTATATCATGCATCAAAACTACTTTGGACCATATAAATTTGACATGCAAGCTCAAGAACAAGGTCACCACAGCAGCAAAAATTTGCAATAAATAAACCACTAGAACAAAAACTAATTGGAACATTGGAGGAGTCACGTACCAAAGAACAATCCCCAAAGCAGTTTTGTGAATGGAGCTTTGAGCAAGGAGATCAAAAATGGCAACAAAATGAGCAAGAACACGAGTTTGAGCTATGGAGTGATTTTTTCTGGAGGAAGAAGGAGTGGATGGGTGCTGGAATAAGTGGAGGGCGCCCACAAGGACAGGGGGCGCGCCCTCCACCCTTGTGGCCAGCTGGTGAGGCCCCCTGGTGTGTTCAGTGCCAGAAATTCTCAAATATTCTATAAGAAATCATACTAAATTTCTAGGGCATTTGGAGAACTTTTATTTTCGCGACATTTTTTATTGCACTGATAATTTAGAAAATAGACAGATAATACTATTTTTGTTGTATTTATTCTAAATAACAGAAAGTAAAAGATAGGTACGGAGATTTGTGCTTTCTAAATTCATCCATCTCATGCTCATCAAAAGGAAACCATTAACAAGGTTGATCAGTCTTATTAACAAACTTCTTCCGAATAACATGAAACTGGAGAATTTTTGAATAACACTAGGTTAGCTCAACGGGGATATGCATGTCCCCAACAATAAGAATATCATATTTCTTTTTGACAGTAGCACGAGGGAATTCAAAACCTCCAATAGTAATAGTTGAATTTTTTTCAATGGAATTGATACTATGAACTTGAGGTTGTTTCTTCGGAAAGTGCATCGTATGCTCATTACCATTAACATGAAAAGTGACATTGACTTTGTTGCAATCAATAACAGCCCCTGCAGTATTTAAAAAGGGTCTACCAAGGATGATCGACATACTGTCGTCCTTGGGAATATCAAGAATAACAAAGTTCGTTAAGATAGTAACGTTTACAACCACAACAGGCACATCCTCACAAATACCGATGGGTATAGCAGTTGATTTATTAGCCATTTGCAAAGAGATTTTAGTGTCAACTTATTCAATTCAAGTCTACGATACAAAGAGAAAGGCATAACGCTAACACCGGCTCCAAGATCAAATAAAGCCGTTTTAACATAGTTTCTTTTAATGGAGCATAGTATAGTTGGTACCCCTGGATCTCCAAGTTTCTTTTGTATTCCACCCTTAAAAGTATAATTAGCAAGCATGGTGGAAATTTCAGCTGTCGGTATCTTTCTTTTATTAGTAACAATATCTTTCATATACTTAGCATAAGGAGGCATTTTAAGCATATCAGTCAAACACATGCGCAAAAATATAGGTCTAATCATTTCAGCAAAGCGCTCAAAATCCTCATCATCCTTTTTCTTGGATGGCTCAGGAGGAAAGGGCATGGGCTTCTGAACCCATGGTTCTCTTTCTTTACTATGTTTCCTAGCGACGAAGTCTCTCTTATCATAGCGTTGATTCTTTGATTGTGGGTTATCAAGATCAACATCAGGTTCAATCTCTACATCATTATCATTACTAGGTTGAGCATCAACATGAACATCATTATTAACATTATCGCTAGGTTCATGTTCATCACCAGATTGTCTCAGCATCAGAAATAGAAATATCATTAGAATTCTCAGGTGTGTCTATAGTAGGTTCACTAGAAGCATGCCAAGTCCTATCAGTTTTCTTTTTCTTTTTATTACTAGGACAAGGTGCATCAGTATTAACTCTCTGAGAATCCTTCTCAACTCTCTTAGGATGGCCCTCAGGATACAAAGGTTCCTGGGTCATTTTACCACCTCTAGTCATGACCCTAACAGCATTATCATTATTATTACTATTCAACTCATTGAGCAAATCATCTTGTGCCTTAAGTACTTGTTCTACTTGAGTTTTAACCATGGAAGCATGTTTACTAATAAGCTTAAGATCATTGACAGTTCTATTCATATAATCACCCAAGTGGTCAAGCATGTAAGCATTACATTTCAATTGTCTACTAACATAAGCATTGAAATTTTCTTGTTTAAAAATAAAATAATCAAACTCATCCAAGCATTGACTAGCAGACTTATTATGAGGAATGTCACCTTCATCAAATCTATGGAGAGAGTTTACCTCTACTAAATGTGTCGGGTTATCAAGACCATGTATTTCTTCAATAGGCGGTAAATTCTTAATACCTTCAGCTTTAATACCTTTTTCTTTCATAGATTTCTTTGCCTCTTGCATATCTTCAGGACTGAGAAATAGAATACCCCTTTTCTTCGGAGTTGGCTTAGGAGTTGGTTTAGGAAGTGTCCAATCATTATCATTACTCAATATATTATTCAATTGCAATTCAGCTTGCTCAACAGTTCTTTCCCTGAAAACACAACCAGCACAACTATCCAGGTGGTCTCTGGAAGCATCGGTTAGTCCATTATAAAAGATATCAGGTATTTCATTTTTCTTGAGAGGATGATCAGGCAAAGCATTAAGTAATTGGAGAAGCCTCTCCCAAGCTTGTGGGAGACTCTCTTCTTCAATTTGCACAAAGTTAAATATTTCCTTTAAATCAGCTTGTTTCTTATGAGCAGGGAAATATTTTTGAGAGAAGTAGTAAATCATATCCTGGGGACTACGCACACAAGCAGGAGCAAGAGAATTAAACCATAACTTAGCATCACCCTTTAATGCGAAAGGAAACAATTTGAGAATATAGTAATAGCGAATTTTTTCCTCATGAGCAAATAGGGTGGCTATATCACTTAATTTAGTAAAATGTGCCACAACAGTTTCAGATTCATAGCCATAGAAAGGATAAGATTCAACCAAAGTAATTAACTCCGGATCGATAGAGAGTTCATAATCCTTATCAGTAACAAAGATAGGTGACGTAGCAAAAGTAGGATCATATTTCATTCTAGCATTCAAGGATTTTTCTTTCAGCTTAGCTAACAGTTTCTTAAGATCCTCTCTATCATTTCAAGCAAAGAAGTCTCTAGTAGTTTCTTCATCCATAACATAACCCTCAGGTACAATAGGTAATTCATATCTAGGGGAGAATCATAATCTTTGGTTTCAATAATATCATCAGTTTCAGTAATTCCATTCTCTCTAACCCTAGCAAGTTGTTCATCAAGAAATTCACCTAGTGGCACCGTATCGTGAAGCATAGAAGTAGTTTCATCATAAGCAGCATGCATAGCAGAAGTGGCATCATCAATAACATGCCGCATATCAGAATCAATAGCAGGTGTAGCTGTCACAAGTTTACTCAAAACAGAAGGAGAATCAAGTGCAGAGCTAGATGGCAGTTCCTTTCCGTCCCTCGTAGTTGAGGGGAAAATCTGAGTTCTTTGATGTTTCAAATTCCTCATAGTGATCAACAGATATAAATCCCAAGTGACTCAGAGAATAGAGCTATGCTCCCGGCAACAGCGCCGGAAAAAGGGCTTGATAACCCACAAGTATTGGGGATCGCAACAGTTTTCGAGGGTAGAGTATTCAACCCAAATTTATTGATTCGACGCAAGGGAAGCCAAAGAATATTCTCAAGTATTAGCAGCTAAGTTGTCAATTCAACCACACCTGAAATACTTAATATCTGCAGCAAAGTATTTAGTAGCAAAGTAGTATGAAAGTAACGGTAACCAAAGTAACAGTAGCAGTTCTGTAGCAATCGTAACAGTGGCAACAGAAAAGTAACTTAGCAAAGATCAATATGAGACGAGCTCGTAGGCAATGGATCAATGATGGATAATTATGTCGGATAGCATTCATCATGCAACAGTTATAACATAGGGTGACACAGAACTAGCTCCAATTCATCAATATAATGTAGGCATGTATTCCAAATATATAGTCATATGTGCTTATGGAAAAGAACTTGCATGACATCTTTTGTCCTACCCTCCCATGGCAGCGGGTCCTATTGGAAACTAACAGATATTAAGGCCTCCTTTTAATAGAGTATCAGACCAAAGCATTAGCACTTAGTGAATACATGAACTCCTCAAACTACGGTCATCACCGGGAAGTGTCCCGATTATTGTCACTCCGGGGTTGCCAGATAATAACACGTAGTAGGTGACTATAACTTGCAAGATAGGATCAAGAACACAAATATATCCATGAAAACATAATAGGTTCAGATCTGAAATCATGGCACTCGGGCCCTAGTGACAAGCATTAGGCATAGCAAAGTCATAGCAACATCAATCTTTGAACATAATGGATATTAGGGATCAAACCCTAACAAAACTAACTCAATTACATGGTAAATCTCATCCAACCCATCACCGTCCAGCAAGCCTACGATGGGATTACTCACGCACGGCGGTGAGCATCATGAAATTGGTGATGGAGGATGGTTGATGATGACGATGGCGACGGATTCCCCTCTCCGGAGCCCTGAACGGACTCTAGATCTGCCCTCCCGAGGAAGAACGGGGCTTGGCGGCGGCTCAGTATCGTAAAACGCAATGAATCCTTCTCTCTGATTTTTTCTCCCCGAACGTGAATATATGGAGTTGGAGTTGAGGTCGGTGGAGGTGCAGGGGCCCACAAGGTCGGAGGGCGCGACCCAGGGGATGGGCGCGCCCCCACCCTTGTGGCCAGGGTGTGGGCCCCCTTCGGTTAATTCTTTCACCAATATTCTTTATATTTTCCAGAAATATTCTTCGCGGATTTTCAGGTCATTCCGAGAACTTCTATTTCTGCACAAAAATAACACCATGGCAATTCTGCTAAAAACAGTGTCAGTCCGGGTTAATTCCATTCAAATCATGCAAATTAGAGTCCAAAACAAGGGCAAAAGAGTTTGCAAAAGTAGATACGATGAGGACGTATCAGTTTACCACAGACCTCGGGTCCATAGCTAGTAGCTAGATGGCTTCTTCTCTCTCTTTGATTCTCAATACCATGTTCTCCTCGATGTTCTTGGAGATCTACCCGATGTAATCTTCTTTTGAGGTGTGTTTGTCGAGATCCGATGAATTGTGGATTTATGATCAGCTTATCTATGAATATTATTTGAATCTTCTTTGAATTCTTTTATGCATGATTTGATATCTTTGTAATTCTCTTTGAACTATCAATTTAGTTTGGCCAACTAGATTGGTTTTTCTTGCAATGGGAGAAGTGCTTAGCTTTGGGTTTGATCTTGCGGTGTCGTCACCCAGTGATAGTAGGGGTAGCGAGGCACGTATTGTATTGTTGCCATCGAGGATAAAAAGATGGAGTTTACATCATATTGCTTGAGTTTATTCCTCTACATCATGTCATCTTACTTGAAGCGTTACTCTGTTCTTCATGAACTTAATACTCTAGATGCAGGCAGGAGTCGGTCGATGTGTGGAGTAATAGTAGTAGATGCAGGCAGGAGTCGGTCGATGTGTGGAGTAATAGTAGTAGATGTAGGCAGGAGTCGGTTTACTTGACATGGACATGATGCCTACATTACATAATCATTGCCTTAGATATCGTCATAACTTTGCGCTTTTCTATCAATTGCTCGACAGTAATTTATTCACCCACCGTATTATTTTGCTATCTTGAGAGAAGCCTCTAGTGAAACCTATGGCCCTCGAGCCTATTTTCCATCATATAATTTTCTGATCTACTATTTTGCAATCTTTTACTTTCCGATCTATAAACCAAAAAACCCAAAAATATTTACTTTATCTTTTGTTTAGTTTTATCTATCTCTATCAGATCTCACTTTTGCAAGTGATCGTGAAGGGATTGACAACCCCTTTATTGTGTTGGGTGCAAGTGTTTGATTGTTTGTGTAGGTATTGGTGATTTGTGCGCTGTCTCCTACTGGATTGATACCTTGGTTCTCTAACTGAGGGAAATACTTATCTCTACTTTGCTGCATCACCCTTTCCTCTTCAAGGGAAAAACCAATGCAAGCTCAAGAAGTAGCAGAATGCATTAAAATTTAGGGGAACGGTAGCACGGGCCATTGATCTACAACATAGATATGCAAATACTATCAGGACTAAGTTCATGATGAATTAAGTACACACTACTGCAGGATGCTGCTAACGCGACACTATAGAGACCCTTCGACGAAACTGTGTGCGATGCCATAATCGCAAACGGTGGTGTAAAAAACGTCAAAAAGGTGCAAGCCGTTTGCTATGACGGAAGCATCAAACACGGTTCAGATTTTAGTTCCATGTGCGATGCAGGGCATACAGCTCAGCTCAATTAACTGTTTGGGATGAGGAGGAACAAAAGAAACGGGCAGCCAGATGAAGGCGTGTGCGATACACAGCATACGGTTCACTAGGATGAACTGTGTGTGATTAGGCAACACAAAAGAAACGGGCAGCCAGATGAAGGTGTGTGCGATATACAGCATACGGTTCACTCAGATGAACTGTTTGTGATTAGGCAACACAAAAGAAATGGTCAGCCAGATCAAGGTGTGTGCGATATACGCATGCGGTTCACTCGGCCCTTGTCGTCAGTGTGTGACCTCTGTGGCAACCGTTCGCTCCCCAGGCGCCTCTTCGTGTACCGTGGCAACCGTCCACCGCCTCTTCGCCTTTCCCTCTCGATTTGGAACTCCTGTCGCACGCTCGTCCTCCCTCCATTTGCCTTCACCCTTCCTTCTGTCGTTGTTCGATCATCTTCTCCATGGAGGGAACAGACCGGAAACGACCCCGTTATTCTTGCCCCAATCTGAAAGATGACGTGGTGGAGGAACTCATTGATCGGTGCGATGTCATCAGCTCAGCTAGCATGGCAGGTTCGTTCAAGACCATTCTCGACTCAACTAATAACATCATTACAAGGAACCCAAGGGTCCAGGAGCGGTTTTATCTCCCCTATCTTCTTCACCGTGACCCTGCTAACTGGTGTGGGGACGAGGGAAGCCTCGCCTTGTGCAAGTTGATGCCACTTGATAATGATACGTATGATGTTAAGATGCCATCGCTTGAGGGCAAGGCTTGGGCAGGCGCAAATGGAGATTGGGTTGTTTATTTTGGGTACTACTGCGAGTGGGAACTTGTTAATGTGTACGCTCGTCACCAGGTTCCACTTCCAAAAATCTCAGACGACTGCCCGGAGGTTGAGTACACCGGTATTTTACGTGAGTTCAAATACGATCATGGTGACTGTCGTCTATGGAAGATAGCAATTTGTCGAGTTCCCAACCACTCTTGGGATTACACGAACTATGAAGTTGTTGCTATCTTCGACAAGCTTGTTGCCATCCTTACGTCCACGCCTCGATGGATGTTGCTCAAAAATCAATTTCTGTACACGGATGAGTACTGCAATGCAATTCAATACGAGGGTCTCGTGTTTGCTGCCACCACTCGTGGCACTATTTTTGCATGGAATCCTGATGCTTTCGGTACATTTGTCTTCCACCGTAATTATAATTGTTTCATCCACATGCATGCAGGTTAGCTAGTTTCCCTTCACTAATTAACCTTCTTATGTTTCCAAGGTCATGTGAACATTCCACCACCTATACTTGAAAATTTTTATAACCAAGGGGGAGATGACAATGCTGACGATCACGAGCAAGACCCATATACTCAGTGGCGCCTGGCAACTTATTCTGATGGATCACCTCTTCTTGTCTGTATTCAAGGCACTGCTGATGTTACTAAGGAAGCAGGTGCTGTCTTACATGGTCGCACTCTCCGGACCTATTCCAACATCCGTTGTAGGGTATTCGGGATGGATACTAGTGTACTAGCGCCAACACCTTCTCCCTGGTTCGGTATTGAAAGTCTTGGAGGAAACTCGCTCTTCCTTGGACAAAACTATCCAATGATGGTGGAAGGCGATCCAGCTGCTGTTGACACAACGTTACTACCATTTATGAGAAGAAACTGTATCTATACCTCGGACATTGCTATGCTTCCCTACCATCCCAATATGGGTCCTAACATAGGCCGCTTCAGCCTGGATGATCAGTCATGCGTTGGTCTCGAGATTGACAGTAGCTGGCCCTTCCCAGATAATCACTTCTGGTTCAAAGCAAGCATTTCCAACGCCGACTAGTGGTTGAGCTGAAGTTCATTTCATCGCTTTGTTATTTGTTGTGTGAGAAAAACTTTACTAGAATGTTTTGTTGGAAATGATCTATAATATCCAACGTGTATCCTCGTTGTCGTTGTGGGCTGATGACTTGTTGTATGTAATAAATGGTACATTTGCATATGCGTCCATCAACTCACGCCTGCTAGTGGTGTCCATATGAACAGTGCTAGTGATTTTACTTGCAAAAATTAGATAGTGCTAGTGATTTTTAGCTGCATATTTTGACAAATCGCAGTGTTACAAGGTTGACAAATGGCAATGTTACAAGATAAACAAATGTCAATATTTCCAATTTGACAAATGGCAACATACCCAAAATGACAGATATGCAAATCTTACCCAATTGTTTGTACGTGGTTGCACACGGGTCATGCAAAACAACCGTTTGTGTTGAAGGGATGCAGAAATCCTGCTCGACACATTTTCCCTTGGCTTCCTAGGAAAGCTGTCGGTTTGCATCCGGGTGTTCTAACAAAAACATTTGCGATGAGTGTTTTATATTTAAAAACCATTGACATTTTTTTAACAGAAAATCGTTTGATAAGTCTGTACAATAAGAGAGAAAACCGCAAGTTTGTTCAAACCATATCTTTCATTCAGTAACACTACGAATTTATATTCATATGATCGAGAATTCGAGATAGAGTATTAAACCCCAAAAAAAATATTTCTGACGGCGGCAGAGGCGGCGTGCCGTGCCGTCGTTGTCGTTGTCGTCCTCCGGGACACCGTTGTTGAAGTCTTCAAGGCAGCACAAAATGTTCTTCACTTGTAAATCAAACATCATGTCGTTGCGCGATCGACGGGCGGGGCGTGGGAGGACGGCAACTGGCGCCGCTGAGCGGTAGCGGTCGACGGCAGCGTCCCATGCCGCTGAGGGGGGCACGGGTGCGGCTGGTGCAGCCAAACGCACGGGGGCCGGCGCCACGGTGGGTGGAGGGGCATGCACGGGCACGGGCGCTGGTGCTGGCATGTACACGGGCTCGCGCGGGTCCGCAGAGAGCTCGCTGACGCCTGCGGCTTCCAGCTCTATGACAGTGCTCGGCGACCAGCCCGTCAACGCTACGGGGATGGTCGCTAGTGCGGGCGCGGGGATGGGAGCTGGGACAGGAGCGGGGGCAGCAACCGCCACGGCCAGCTCGTTCTGGGCCATGTCCATGAGCCCCATTCCCCCTTATTTTCTATCTCCTCCGGCTCGGAGTCGAATTCACCAAACTTGAAGACTAGTGGCAGATGATCGTTCTGCACCATGGCATTGGTGGAGGTCTACGGGAGGGAGGGGAATGGGAGGCGAACAGTAAGGTCGCCCGTATTAAACAGCGGCTCGGGCGCCATTAATGGAGAGGAAGGCGGGCGGCCATGGAAGTCAAAGGCCTCGCTTCCCAGTGAGCCTGCGCAGCGTACAACTCGCACGCTTCCCGGTGAGCCTACGCACTGGAGGACAGCTTGCACACCTCTCGGTCAACTTGCGCACCGGACTGCGCTCGCACGCCTCCCATTCAGTCAAGGTCAAGCCGCTGTCCGCACGGCACCTCCTACGGCCAATAAAACCAAGACACGTGGCGACACTTGAATGGTTAACAGAACGCACACGGTTTGAATTCTACAAACGTTTGAGATATTAAAGTGGCAACTATTTTTTCAAAATGCCTTTGTTGGCTGTAATTATTCGAGTGCGCCTTCTCTCAAAATGGACACGAAAAATGCCACAGCATGTCGGGTGCCATTCCATGATAGCATGCCAGGTTTCATGAATTTCAGATGAGTTTTGGATTTACTAGAATTTAAAAACCAGGCATCTCAATGTTTTGCTGGCAATCAACGGTGCCTTGGTGTTTGAAATTCATTCCCATTTCTTGCATGGGACCTAAGCATGCACCCAAGGACACAAATTTGATTTTTCAACCAATTTATATGCACTAGAGCATGTGCATGTAGTTCAAATTTGAATTATGCACATAAATGCATTGAAAACTCAGTTAATGCATAAAAATGTCCAAACGAACCCTGAAAAATCCCAAAAATTGACACAACACTCCTGTTGTTTTATCTTGACCCGAGAATTTTTTTAAAGCAACAATAGGCAATGGATATCGTTTCGTCCCCAAAGGTGGGACGTTCCCTACCGAAACCATCATGCTTGTTGTGAGAAGCTCTGGTTTGTTAGAAGCATATACCCGAACCTGCCCCGAATGGGACAATTTTTTTACCACGGCATGTTTATGCCGCTCCAAGATAGCATGCCAAGTTTCATGAATTTCAGACGAGGTTTGGATTTACTAGAATTTAAATACCAGGCATCTCAATGTTTTGCCGGCAATCAACAGTGCCCTGGTGTTTGAATTTCATTCTCATCTCTTGCATGGGACCTAGAAATTCACCCAGGGACACATATTTGATTTTTCAACCAACTTTAGTGCATTGGAGCATGTGCTTGTAGTTCAAATTTGAATTATGCACATAAAATGCCTAGAAAACCCAGTTAATGCATAAAAATGTCGAAACGAACCCCGAAGAATCACAAAAATGGACACAACACTCCTGTTGTTCTATGTTGACACTAGAAAAATTTTGAAAGCAATAAGAGGCAATGGATATCGTTTCGTCCCAAAACGTGGGACATTCGCTATCGAAACAATCATGCTTGTTGTGAGAAGCTTATACCCGAACCTGCCCCAAATGGGACAAATTTTTTACCATGGCATGTTGATGCCGCTCCATGATAGCATGCCAAGTTTCATGAATTTCAGACGAGTTTTGGATTTACTAGAATTTAAAGACCAGGCATCTCAACGTTTTGCCGGCAATCAACGGTGCCCTGGTGTTTGAATTTCATTCCCATCTCTTGCATGGGACCTAGAAATTCACCCAAGGACACACATGTGATTTTTCAACCAACTTTGGTGCATTGGAGCATGTGCTTCTAGTTCAAATTTGAATTATGCACATAAAATGCCGAGAAAACCCAGTTAATGTATAAAAAAGGCCAAACGAACCCCGAAAAATTCCAAGATTAAACACAACACTCCTGTTGTTCTATGTTGACACTAAAAAAAATTTAAAGCAATAAGAGGCAACAGATATTGTCCCGTCCCCAAAGGTGGTAAGTTCCCTATCAAAACCATCATGCTTGTTGTGAGAAGCTCTGGTTTGTGAGAAGCTTATACCCAAACCTGTCCCAAATGGGACAAAATTTTCACCATGGCATGTTGATGCCGCTCCATGATAGCATGCCAAGTTTCATGAATTTCAGACGAGTTTTGGATTTACCAGAATTTAAAAACCAGGTATCTCAACGTTTTGCTAGCAATCAACAGTGCCCTGGTGTTTGAAATTCATTCCCGTCTCTTGCATGGGACCTAAGCATGCACCCAAGGACACACATGTGATTTTCAACCAATTTATATGCACTGGAGCATGTGCATGTAGTTCAAATTTGAATTATGCACATAAAATGCCTAGAAAACTCAGTTAATGCATAAAATGTCCAAACGAACCCCGAAAAATCCCAAAAATTGACACAACACTCCTGTTGTTCTATGTTGACACGAGAAATTTTTTGAAAGCAATAAGAGGCAATGGATATCATTTCGTCCCCAAAGGTGGGACGTACGTTCCCTACCGATACCATCAGGCTTGTTGTGAGAAGCTCTGGTTTGTGAGAAGCATATACCCGAACCTGCCCCAAATGGGACAATTTTTTTACCACAACATGTTTATGCCGCTCCATGATAGCATGCCAAGTTTCATGAATTTCAGATGAGTTTTGGATTTACTAGAATTTAAAAACCAGGCATCTCAATGTTTTTCCGGCAATCAACGGTGCCCTGGTGTTTGAAATTCATTCCCATTTCTTGCATGGGACCTAAGCATGCACCCAAGGATACAGATTTGATTTTTCAACCAATTTATATGCACTAGAGCATGTGCATGTAGTTCAAATTTTAATTGTGCACATAAATGCATTGAAAACTCAGTTAATGCATAAAAATGTCCAAACGAACCCCGAAAAATCCCCAAAATTGACACAACACTACTGTTGTTCTATGTTGACACAAGAAAAAATTTGAAAGCAATAAGAGGCAATGGATATCATTTCGTCCCCAAAGGTGGGACGTTTCCTATCGAAACCATCATGCCTGTTGTGAGAAGCTCTGGTTTGTGAGAAGCTTATACCCGGACCTGCCCCAAATGGGACAAATTTTTTACCACGGCATGTTGATGCCGCTCCATGATAGCATGCCAAGTTTCATGAATTTCAGACGAGTTTTGGATTTACTAGAATTTAAAAACAGGCATCTCAACGTTTTGCCGGCAATCAACAGTGCCCCTGGTGTTTGAATTTCATTCCCATCTCTTGCATGGGACCTAGAAATTCACCCAAGGACACACATGTGATTTTTCAACCAACTTTGGTGCATTGGAGCATGTGCTTGTAGTTCAAATTTGAATTCTGCACATAAAATGCCTAGAAAACCCAGTTAATGTATAAAAAAGGCCAAACGAACCACGAAAAATTCCAAGATTAAACACAACACTCCTGTTGTTCTATGTTGACGCTAGAAATTTTTTCAAAGCAATAAGAGGCAACGGATATCGTCCTGTCCCCAAAGGTGGTACGTTCCCTATCAAAACCATCATGCTTGTTGTGAGAAGCTCTGGTTTGTGAGAAGCTTATACCCATACCTGCCCCAAATGGGACAAATTTTTCACCACGGCATGTTGATGCCGCTTCATGATAGCATGCCAAGTTTCATGAATTTCAGACGAGTTTTGGATTTACTAGAATTTAAAAACCAGGTATCTCAATGTTTTGCCGGCAATCAACAGTGCCTTGGTGTTTGAAATTCATTCCTATCTCTTGCATGGGACCTAGAAATTCACCCAAGGACACACATGTGATTTTTCAACCAACTTTGGTGCATTGGAGCATGTGCATGTAGTTTAATTTTGAATTGTGCACATGAAATGGCTAGAAAACCGGTTTAATGTATAAAATGTCCAAATGAACCCTGAATAATTCCAATTCTTTTACGACACACATATAGTTGCATGTTCACTGCAGATAAAAGGTCTAGCAATTCAAACAGCGTCCATTGCCATTATGACCCCATTTTGTAATTCAAATCAAGTAGATCCCACACAGTTTATTATCACCAACCGTGTGAGATGCAGCACAAAATATCTTGGAGCACCGTCGGTGTATAGTACGCCTATGGCTTACGCGAGAAGGTGCGTCGGCTACAGTCCACAGCCGGCGTGTCAAGCACACTAACTCACTCCCCAAAAAATCCCGCCTCTGCATCCCTCGCAATCTCAAAAATATCTACCGCCTAGAAAGTTTTAATGTTTGATAGCACACGATTAGTATGTGCGGACCGTGTGCGATGTCTGTTACTCCCGCTCTGCTTCAGTCCCTTGATTCAAATTTTTAGTAGCCCCGGCATTTTACTCCCGCCTCTGCATCCCTCGCAATCTCAAAAATATCTGCTCGCCCTTGATCCAAATTTTCAGTAGCCCCGCCTTTTTACTCCCGCCTAGTAAAATTTTCAATTGCCGCAGTATTTCCTTAAACACAACCTTGCCCCCCCCACCTCCACACACACCCCAAAACCTCCGCTCACACAGACACACACAACCCTCGAAACCATTGGTAGGTCGCCGCCATCGCCGGCGCCTCCATCCTCAACTTCTACTTGTGTGCCGGGGAGCTCGAGGAGCCAATGGCCAAAAAGAGGTTTATCGCGGCCTTTTCGCCCGACGCCGGCGAGGTGGCCGCCGAGGTGTCCCCGTCGTCCACCGCGGGCCTGATCCGCCGTCGCCGGTCCCCCGATCCGCCCGCCGCCGCGCCCCTACGCCAGTTCGAGGACTTCCCCGTCCTCCCTCGGACCCGGCAGCCGACGAAGTCCTACCTCGGGGTCCGGCAACGACGGTGGGGGACGTGGGTCACCGAGATTACAAATCGAGAGACCCACACCCGCCGGTGGCTCGGTAGCTTCCACACGGCTGAGCTCGCAGCCATGGAGTGCGACCGCTGGTAGGTCCACTACCATGGCGCGGCGGCTAGGCTCAATTTCCCCTTCGGCACACGTCCGGTCCACCTCGTTCCGCCAGAGCCAGGGGTGGTGAGCTCGGCTATGGCGCGGGAGGACCGCGAGGCGTGGGCGCGCCTCGAGGCCAAGGCCGCAGACGAGGCCTACATGCAAGAGCTCCGCCAGCAGCACTCGGAGCTCATGGAGGCGGAGCGGGCGATCTTTACCGGCGCGGAGGGCGGCGAGGTTATCGCGCTCTCCTCCGATGACGAGGTCGAAGGCAGCAAGGACGGTGGCGCGGAGGGCGGCGAGGTTACTGCGCTCTTCTCTGATGACGAGGTCGAAGGCGGCGGCAGCGGCGGTGCGGAGCGCGTCGAGGTGGGCCCCGAGGACGAGGAGATCGACGTTGACGAGTGGAGGAGTGCCTTCCCCAACGACCCCAACGACGGTACTGGCATGGACCTGGCTCGCGGCACACCGTACATGACGAGGAAGGATTGGCTCGACCTCTACTTCGACCGAAAGTAGTTTAGCTTAGTTTAAATTTATGTTTTATGTTCGGTCATGCAAAACTATCTATGTTTATGTTTGAATGCATGCTACTTTCGGTTGAACCTGCTTTGAACTTGATCAAATTGAAGTTTACAACCTTAAGTTTAGGGGATCGACTAGAAAAGGCCAAAAATTGTTGGAGTATATATATACCCACTAAGGGTTTTAGTCCTTTAACTTTTTAAGGATCGCCTAGAGATGTCCTGATGACTCGTTTATATCAGTTCTTCACATTGTGATGCTCTATATGTGCAACTGTTATCCGTGCAGTTCAATTTCATTAATAACAGTTCCAACAATACCACTATGAATTATGATATTTGGTTGATGTTAAGGATATTGCAGTTAACATGCATTTTCGTTTTGCAATTGTTGTTTAGCAACATGCATTGTACTGAATGACTAAATATGCAATCCCAGGCTACATAGCAACAAGGAAGAGTGTTACCTTAATGTTCTGATGATGTCTAGATATACACGTAATAGAATCTTATATAATGGGATAGATGGAGTGTTGTACTACATCATTTTTCAATTGTTGTTTAGCTTCTAATATTAACTTAGTGCTGTTAGGTACATATATCATTGCCAAAGATCCACACTTCGGCCCTTTCTGCGTATGGGGCAATGAGATATTCATGAACCAGCATCAAGTGAGGAAACTGATAAAGATTGTTATTAAAATGGGTCAAAAGATGGCAATCGGACTATTTGTTTACACTTTATGCAAGACAACAGTGAACTGCAGGATGGTAAGTAAGAACCCTGTAGCCTTCTTTTTACTGCCCGTAATGAGTTGTGCTAGATGACAATATCTGAATCTTTTTTCTTTTGGAGTGGATCCTGAAGCAGTTTACTCAAGATTACCTCTCAAACTACATGGTTGGCGGGCGGCCATCACAAGGGGTTGGACTAGAGTCCTGCATGCCTTCTGCATCCAGGAGAGCACAATAGGGCCATTCCGCTTCACCTTGTTCAGCAACTGGAATGTCTGTCGCCTCTTTCTTTACCATATGTAATAGTACAAGTATAGAACCCTGGTACATCATTCTTTATTTGGTGCTTATGTAATTCTTAAATATATGTACCTGTGAATCAAATAATGCATTGGTTGTTTGAACCTGATGGATATGAATAAAGCTATAGCCTACTTTCAAGTTTAAATTAGGTACAATTTTAAAGAGCGGCAATTAAATTAGGGTGAAGTTACGTTGTGCAGGTCATTACCGCACACACGGTTGGTAAAACACAAACGTTTGCGATGTACACCATAATCACGGACGGTTCACAGAGAGAAAACTTGTGCGAGCATGCACACAGTTGCTGTTCGCAAAGCGTGTGTGATGTCAGACACTATCACATATGGTGCGGGAAAACTAAATGTGTGTGATTGTCTACCTATCGTACACGGTTTATAATCATGAACTGTTTGTGATGTGCCGGGCATCGTAAATCTCCCGTGCCTGGAATCTGCCTAGAATCTGCCTGGAAAGCTCTCGTGCCTAGAATCTGCCTGGTTTTAGGTAAAACCACAAAACTCCGACTGCGATGGCAATGCGAGCACAAACAAGTCGCAAGGATGAAGCGTTTGGGATATTCGAGATATCGGAAACGGTTAAATAGGGACAACTGTATACATCAAGGCTCCCTATCCCCGACGGTTTCTGGGTCATGTGGGAAGGACCCTCCTATCACCCACACTCACTTGGCGACGGTTTGAAATGCCATCGCGGAAAGGGGTTAAAAAACATTTGTTTAGGACCAACGCTGCTACCTCTTGAGCACTGTGTTGGGTTTCCCTTGAAGAGGAAAGGGTGATGCGGCAAAGTACCGTAAGTATTTCCCTCAGTTTTTGAGAACCAAGGTATCAATCCAGTAGGAGACTACACGCAAGTCGCCTCGTACCTACACAAACAAATAAGAACCTTGCAACCAACGCCATAAAGGGGTTGTCAATCCCTTCACGACCACTTGCAAAAGTGAGATCTGATAGAGATAAGAAGATAAATATTTTTGGTATTTTTTATGATATAGATTGAAAGTAAAGATTGCCAAGTAAAATAGATTGGAAACTTATATGATGGAAAATAGACCCGGGGGCCATAGGTTTCACTAGTGGCTTCTCTCAAGATAGCATAAGTATTACGGTGGGTGAACAAATTACTGTCGAGCAATTGATAGAAAAGTGCATAGTTATGAGAATATCTAGGCATGATCATGTATATAGGCATCACGTCCGCGACAAGTAGACCGAAACGATTCTGCATCTACTACTATTACTCCACACATCGACCGCTATCCAGCATGCATCTAGAGTATTAAGTTCATAAGAACAGAGTAACGCATTAGGCAAGATGACATGATGTAGAGGGATAAACTCAAGCAATATGATATAAACCCCATCTTTTTATCCTCGATGGCAACAATACAATGCATGCCTTGCTGCCCCTGCTGTCACTGGGAAAGGACACCGCAAGATTGAACCCAAAGCTAAGCACTTCTCCCATTGCAAGAAAGATCAATCTAGTAGGCCAAACCAAACTGATAATTCGAAGAGACTTGCAAAGATAACAAATCATACATAAAAGAATTCAGAGAAGATTCAAATATTGTTCATAGATAATCTTGATCATAAACCCACAATTCATCGGATCTCGACAAACACACCGCAAAAAGAATTATCGAATAGATCTCCAAGAAGATCGAGGAGAACTTTGTATTGAGATCCAAAGAGAGAGAAGAAGCCATCTAGCTAATAACTATGGACCCGAAGGTCTGAGGTAAACTACTCACACATCATCGGAGAGGCTATGGTGTTGATGTAGAAGCCCTCCGTGATCGACTCCCCCTCCGGTGGAGCGCCGAAAAAGGCCCCAAGATGGGATCTCACGGGTACAGAAGGTTGCGGCGGTGGAAATAGGGTTTCGTGGTGCTCTCGGATGTTTTCGGGGTATATGAGTATATGGGCGAAAGAAGTCGGTCAAGGGAGCCACGAGGGGCCCACGAGGGTGGGGGGCGCGCCTACCCCCTGGGCGTGCCTCCCTGCCTCATGGCCTCCTCATTTCTTTCTTGACGTCCACTCCAAGTCTCCTGGATTGCGTTTGTTCCAAAAATCACTCTCCCGAAGGTTTCATTCCGTCTGGATTCCGTTTGATATTCCTTTTCTACGAAACACTGAAATAGGCAAAAAAACAGCAATTTGCACCGGGCCTTTGGTTAGTAGGTTAGTCCCAAAAATAATATAAAAATGTATAATAAAGCCCATTAAACATCCAAAACAGATAATATAATAGCATGGAACAATCAAAAATTATAGATACGTTGGAGACGTATCAAGCATGCCCAAGCTTAATTCCTGCTCGTCCTCGAGTACGTTTGATGTGGAATGCTACCTAGCATATTTCTCAATGTAATTTTCTTTATTGTGGCATGAATGTTCAGATCCATAAGATTCAAGACAAAAGTTTAATATTGACATAAAAAATAATACTTCAAGCATACTAACTAAGCAATTATGTCTTCTCAAAATAACATAGCCAAAGAAAGCTCATCCCTACAAAATCATATAGTTTGGCCATGCTTCATTTTTGTCACACAAAATGCTCTCATTATGCACAACCCCGGTGACAAGCCAAGCAATTGTTTCATACTTTAGTAATCTCAAACTTTTTTCAACTTTCACGCAATACATGAGCGTGAGCCATGGACATAGCACTATGGGTGGAATAGAGTATAATGATGGGGGTTATGTGGAGAAGACAAAAAGGAGAAATTCTCACATTTACGCGGCTAATCAACGGGCTAGGTAGATGCCCATCAATTGATGTCAATGCAAGGAGTAGGGATTGTCATGCAACGGATGCACTAGAGCTATAAATGTATGAAAGCTCAACAAAAGAAACTAAGTGGGTGTGCATCCGACTTTCTTGATCACGAAGACCTAGGGCATGTGAGGAAACCCATTGTTGGAATATACAAGCCAAGTTCTATAATGAAAAATTCCCACTAGTATATGAAAGTGACAAAACAAGAGACTCTCTATCATAAAGATCATGGTGCTACTTTGAAGCACAAGTGTGGAAAAAGGATAGTAGCATTGTCCCTTTTTATTTCTTTTCCCTTTTTTTGGGGGCCTCTCTTTTTTTGTCCTTTCTTCTTTTTTTTTATTTGGGACAATGCTCTATTAATGATGATCATCACACTTCTATTTATTTACAACTCAATGATTACAACTCGATACTAGAACAAAATATGACTCTATATGAATGCCTCCGGCAGTGTATCGGGGTGGGCAATGAATCAAGAGTGACATGTATGATCAATTATGCATGGTGGCTTTTCCACAAATATGATGTCAACTACATGATCATGCAAGGCAATATGACAATGATGAAGCGTGTCATAATAAATAAAACGGTGGAAAGTTGCATGGCAATATATCTCGGAATGGCTATGAAATGCCATAATAGGTAGGTATGGTGGCTGTTTTGAGGAAGATATAAGGAGGCTTATGTGTGATAGAGCGTATCATATCACGGGGTTTGGATGCAGTGGCAAAGTTTGCACCAACTCTCAAGGTGATAAAGGGCAATGCACGGTACCGAAGAGGCTAGCAATGATGGAAAGGTGAGAGTGCGTATAATCCATGGACTCAACATTAGTCATAAAGAACTCACATACTTATTGCAAAAATCTACAAGTCATTAAAAACCAAGCACTACGCGCATGCTCCTAGGGGGATAGATTGGTAGGAAAAGACAATCGCTCGTCCCCGACCGCCACTCATAAGGATGACATTCAAAGAACACCTCATGTTTCAAATTTGTTACACAACGGTTACCATACGTGCATGCTACGGGACTTGCAAACTTCAACACAAGTATTTCTCAAATTCACAACTACTCAACTAGCACGACTCTAATATTACCATCTTCATATCTCAAAACAGTCATCAAGTATCAAACTTCTCATAGTATTCAATGCACTTTTTATGAAAGTTTTTGTTATACCAATCTTGGATGCCTATCATATTAGGACTAATTTTGTAGCCAAAGCAAATTACCATGCTGTTCTAAAGGACTCTCAAAATAATATAAGTGAAGCATGAGAGATCAATAATTTCTATAAAATAAAACCACCACCGTGCTCTAAAAGATATAAGTGAAGCACTAGAGCAAAATTATCTAGCTCAAAAGATATAAGTGGAGCACATAGAGTATTCTAATAAATTCCGATTCATGTGTGTCTCTCCAAAAAGGTGTGTACAGCAAGGATGATTGTGGTAAACTAAAATTCAAAGACTCAAATCATACAAGACGCTCCAAGCAAAACACATATCATGTGGTGAATAAAAATATAGCATCAAGTAAAGTTACCGATGGACGAAGACGAAAGAGGGGATGCCTTCCGGGGCATCCCCAAGCTTAGGATTTTGGTTGTCCTTGAATTTTACCTTGGGGTTCCTTGGGCATCCCCAAGCTTAGGCTCTTGCCACTCCTTATTCCATAATCAATCAAAGCTTTACCCAAAACTTGAAAACTTCACAACACAAAACTCAACAGAAAATCTCATGAGCTACGTTAGCGAAAGAAAACAAACCACCACTTCAAGGTACTGTAATGAACTCATTCTTTATTTATATTGGTGTTAAACCTACTGTATTCCAACTTCTATATGGTTCATACCCCCCGATACTAGCCATAGATTCATCAAAATAGGCAAACAACACACGAAAAACAGAATCTGTCAAAAACAGAACAGTCTGTAGTAATCTGTATCAGAAGTATACTTCTGGAACTCCAACAATTCTGAAATAAATTGGTGGACGTGAGGAATTTATCTATTAATCATATGCACAAAGAATCAACCTAAAAGCACTCTCCAGTAAAAAAATGGCTGCTAATCTCGTGAGCGCTAAAGTTTCTGTTTTTTACAGCAAGATCATAAAGACTCCACCCAAGTCTCCCCAAAGGTTCTACTTGGCACAAACACTAATTAAAAACATAAAACCACATCTAAACAGAGGCTAGATGAATTTTTTATTACTAAACAGACCAAAAAGCAAGAAACAAAAATAAAATTGGGTTGCCTCCCAACAAGCGCTATCGTTTAACACCCCTAGCTAGGCATAAAGGCAAGGATAGATCTAGGTATTATCATCTTTGGTTGGCAATTCTTCAATAGAACACTTATAACCCTTAGGAATTTCCTTCTTTTTATTAATGATCAAACTCCTAGGCAAGAAATCAAGAAATTCATTTGTAGCAAAAGGTTCCTTAATGATAGCGAAAAAGTTGGGGTGAACACTTATTGATTTGAGATCTGCATTTTCCTTACTAGAAGATTCACCCTTATTTTTAGGAACATACATTAATTTGGCAACTTTGGTAGTAGGAGGATTTGGAGTATTTTTCACGGATGAAAAGGCAGACCCTAAGTTGGTAATAATATCCTCAAGTTTACCAATTCTTGTGGAATCTTGATCTATTCTTTCGTTAACTATAGGTTCCTTTTCTTTAAAAAAAATTCAGAGTAACTCCTACCTTAGATCCATATTGGGTAATTTGGTTGTGGATCTTTTTATCCAAATTTTCAATCAACTCTAAAGTGGCAACTTTATTTTCAATAATTTCAAGCCTTTGCATCACATGTTCCAAAGTTAAAATAGTTCCATTAACCAAAAGAGGTGGTGGGCCAAACAAATCTATCATAGCATTATAAGAATCAAAAGTATGGCTACCCAAGAAATTCCCTCCGGTGATGGTATAAAGAATATATCTATTCCAAGGACTGATGCCTACATAAAAATTGCGAAGAAGAACGGAAGTAGATTGCTTCCTAGTAGATCTATTCTGAGCATTGCAAATTCTATGCCAAGCATCTTTTAGATTTTCTCCCTCCCTTTGTTTAAAATTAAGAACTTCATGATCGGGAGTACTAACAATGATAGAAGGACTAGCCATGACGACAAACGGCGACATGAGAAGGAAGCGAAAAAGAGGCGAACGGAAAAAGAGGGCGAATAAAACGGCAAGGGTGAAGTGGGGGAGAGGAAAACGAGAGGCACATGGCGAATAATGTAATGCGAGGGATAAGAGTTTGTGATGGGTAATTGGTATGTCTTGACTTGACTTGACTTGGCGTAGATCTCCCCGGCAACGGCGCCAGAAATCCTTCTTGCTACCTCTTGAGCACTCCGTTGGTTTTCCCTTGAAGAGGAAAGGGTGATGCAGCAAAGTACCGTAAGTATTTCCCTCAGCTTTTGAGAACCAAGGTATCAATCCAGTAGGAGACTACATGCAAGTCGCCTCGTACCTACACAAACAAATAAGAACCTTGCAACCAACGCCATAAAGGGGTTGTCAATCACTTCACGACCACTTGCAAAAGTGAGATCTAATAGAGATAATAAGATAAATATTTTTGGTATTTTTTATGATATAGATTGAAAGTAAAGATAGCAAAGTAAAATAGATTGGAAACTTATATGATGGAAAATAGACCCGAGGGCCATAGGTTTCACTAGTGGCTTCTCTCAAGATAGCATAAGTATTACGGTGGGTGAACAAATTACTGTCGAGCAATTGATAGAAAAGTGCATAGTTATGAGAATATCTAGGCATGATCATGTATATAGGCATCACGTCCACGACAAGTAGACCGAAACGATTCTGCATCTACTACTATTACTCCGCACATTGACCGCTATCCAGCATGCATCTAGAGTATTAAGTTCATAAGAACAGAGTAACACATTAGGCAAGATGCCGTGATGTAGAGGGATAAACTCAAGCAATATGATATAAACCCCATCTTTTTATCCTCGATGGCAACAATACAATGCATGCCTTGCTGCCCCTGGTGTCACTGGGAAAGGACACCGCAAGATTGAACCCAAAGCTAAGCACTTCTCCCATTGCAAGAAAGATCAATCTAGTAGGCCAAACCAAACTGATAATTCGAAGAGACTTGCAAACATAACAAATCATACATAAAAGAATTCAGAGAAGATTCAAATATTGTTCATAGATAATCTTGATCATAAACCCACAATTCATCGGATCTCGACAAACACACCGCAAAAAGAATTACATCGAATAGATCTCCAAGAAGATCGAGGAGAACTTTGTATTGAGATCCAAAGAGAGAGAAGAAGCCATCTAGCTAATAACTATGGACCCGAAGGTCTGAGGTAAACTACTCACACATCATCGGAGAGGCTGTGGTGTTGATGTAGAAGCCCTCCGTGATCGATTCCCCCTCTGGCGGAGCGCAGGAAAAGGCCCCAAGATGGGATCTCACAGGTACAGAAGGTTGTGGCGGTGGAAATAGGGTTTCGTGGTGCTCTCGGATGTTTTTGGGGTATATGAGTATATATAGGCGAAAGAAGTCGGTCGGGGGAGCCACGAGGGGCCCACGATGGTGGGGGCGCGCCTACCCCCCTGGGCGCGCCTCCCTGCCTCGTGGCCTCCTCGTTTCTTTCTTGACGTCCACTCCAAGTCTCCTGGATTGCGTTTTGCTACCTCTTGAGCACTGCGTTGGTTTTCCCTTGAAGAGGAAAGGGTGATGCAGCAAAGTAGCGTAAGTATTTCCCTCAGTTTTTGAGAACCAAGGTATCAATCCAGTAGGAGGCCATGCACGAGTCCCTCGCACCTACACAAACAAATAAATCCTCGCAACCAACGCAATAAAGGGGTTGTCAATCCCTTCATGGTCACTTACGAGAGTGAGATCTGATAGATATGATAAGACAATATTTTTGGTATTTTTATGATAAAAATGCAAAGTAAAGAAAACAAAATAAAAAACGGCACCAGAAATAGCTTGTTGTCGGGAGATTAAATATGATGGAAAATAGACCCGAGGGCCATAGGTTTCACTAGTGGCTTCTCTCAAGAGCATAAGTTTTACGGTGGGTGAACAACTTACTGTTGAGCAATTGACAGAATTGAGCATAGTTATGAGAATATCTAGGTATGATCATGTATATAGGCATCACGTCCGAGACAAGTAGACAGCCTCCTGCCTGCATCTACTACTATTACTCCACACATCGACCGCTATCCAGCATGCATCTAGAGTATTAAGTTCATAAGAACAGAGTAATGCTTTAAGCAAGATGACATGATGTAGAGGGATAAACTCATGCAATATGATATAAACCCCATCTTGTTATCCTCGATGGCAACAACACAATACGTGCCTTGCTGCCCCTACTGTCACTGGGAAAGGACACCGCAAGATTGAACCCAAAGCTAATCACTTCTCCCATTGCAAGAAAGATCAATCTAGTAGGCCAAACCAAACTTATAATTCGAAGAGACTTGCAAAGATAACCAATCATACATAAAAGAATTCAGAGAAGATTCAAATATTGTTCATAGATAAACTTGATCATAAACCCACAATTCATCGGTCTCAACAAACACACCGCAAAAGAAGATTATATCGAATAGATCTCCACAAGAGAGGGGGAGAACATAGTATTGAGATCCAAAAAGAGAGAAGAAGCCATCTAGCTAATAACTATGGACCCGGAGGTCTGAGGTAAACTACTCACACATCATCGGAGAGGCTATGGTGTTGATGTAGAAGCCCTCCGTGATCGATGCCCCCTCCGGCGGAGCTCCGGAAAAGGCCCCAAAATGGGATCTCACGGGTACAGAAGGTTGCGGCGGTGGAATTAGGTTTTTGGCTCCGTATCTGGTAGTTTGGGGGTACGTAGGTATATATAGGAGGAAGAAGTACGTCGTGGAGCAACGTGGGGCCCACGAGGATGGAGGGCGCGCCCAGGGGGTAGGCGCGCCCCCTACCTCGTGCCCTCCTGGTGATGTCTTGATGTAGGGTCCAAGTCCTCTGGATCGCGATCGTTCCGAAAATCATAGTCCCGAAGGTTTCATTCTGTTTGGACTCCGTTTGATATTCTTTTTCTGTGAAACTCTGAAATAGGCAAAAAACAGCAATTCTGGGCTGGGCCTCCGGTTAATAGGTTAGTCCCAAAAATAGTATAAAAGTGTATAATAAAGCCCAATATTGTCCAAAACAGAATATAATATAGCATGGAACAATAAAAAATTATAGATACATTGGATACGTATCAAGCATCCCCAAGCTTAATTCCTGCTCGTCCTCGAGTAGGTAAATGATAAAAACGGAATTCTTGATGTGGAATGCTACTTGGCATAATTTCAATGTAATTCTCTTAATTGTGGTATGAATATTCAGATCCGAAAGATTCAAGATAAAGGTTTAATATTGACATAAAAGTAATAATACTTCAAGCATACTAACTAAGCAATTATGTCCTCTCAAAATAACATGGCCAAAGAAAGTTCATCCCTACAAAATCATATAGTTTAGTCATGCTCCATCTTTGTCACATAAGAATGCTCTCATCATGCACAACCCCGATGACAAGCCAAGCAATTGTTTCATACTTTAGTAATCTCAAACTTTTTCAACCTTCACGCAATACATGAGCGTGAGCCATGGATATAGCACTATGGGTGGAATAGAATATAATGATGGGGTTATGTGGAGAAGACAAAAAGGGGGAAAGTCTCACATCAACGCGGCTAATCAATGAGCTATGGAGATGCCCATCGATTGATGTCAATGCAAGGAGTAGGGATTGCCATGCAACGGATGCACTAGAGCTATAAATGCATGAAAGCTCAACAAAAGAAACTAAGTGGGTGTGCATCCAACTTGCTTGCTCACGAAGACCTAGGGCATTTATGGAAGCCCATTGTTGGAATATACAAGCCAAGTTCTATAATGAAAAGTTCCCACCAGTATATGAAAGTGAGAAAACAAGAGACTTTCTATCATGAAGATCATGGTGCTACTTTGAAGCACAAGTGTGGAAAAAAAGGATAGTAGCATTGTCCCTTTTTATTTTCTTTTTTTGGGCCTTCTTTTTTTTGGGCTTTCTCTTTTTTTTGGGACAATGCTCTATGAATGATGATCATCACACTTCTATTTATTTACAACTCAATTATTACAACTCGATACTAGAACAAAGTATGACTCTATATGAATGCCTCCGGTGGTATACCGGGATAATGATGAATCAAGAGTGACATGTATGAAAAATTATGAATGGTGGCTTTGCCACAAATACGATGTCAACTACATGATCATGCAAACCAATATCACAATGATGAGCGTGTCATAATAAACGGAACGGTGGAAAGTTGCGTGGCAATATATCTCGGAATGGCTGTGGAAATGCCATAATAGGTAGGTATGGTGGCTGTTTTGAGGAAGATATAAGGAGGTTTATGTGTGAAAGAGCGTATCATATCACGGGGTTTGGATGCACCGGCGAAGTTTGCACCAACTCTCAATGTGAGAAAGGGCAATGCACGGTACCGAAGAGGCTAGCAATGATGGAAGGGTAAGAGTGCGTATAATCCATGGACTCAACATTAGTCATAAAGAACTCACATACTTATTGCAAAAATCTACAAGTCATCAAAAACCAAGCACTACGCGCATGCTCCTAGGGGATAGATTGGTAGGAAAAGACCATCGCTCGTCCCCGACCGCCACTCATAAGGAGGACAATCAAAGAACACCTCATGTTTCAAATTTGTTACATAACGTTTACCATACGTGCATGCTACGGGACTTGCAAACTTCAACACAAGTATTTCTCAAATTCACAACTACTCACCTAGCACAACTTTAATATCACTGCCTCCATATCTCAAAACAATCATCAAGCATCAAACTTCTCTTAGTATTCAGCACACTCATAAGAAAGTTTTTTTACTAGTCTTGAATACCTAGCATATTAGGATTATTTAAGAAAATTACCATGCTGTTTAAGACTCTCAAAATAATATAAGTGAAGTATGAGAGAATAATAGTTTCTATAAAACAAAACCACCACCGTGCTCTAAAAGATATAAGTGAAGCACTAGAGCAAAAACTATATAGCTCAAAAGATATAAGTGAAGCACATAGAGTATTCTAATAATTTCCGAATCATGTGTGTCTCTCTCAAAAGGTGTGTCCAGCAAAGATGATTGTGGCAAACTAAAAAATAAAGACTCAAATCATACAAGACGCTCCAAGCAAAACACATATCTTGTGGTGAATAAAAATATAGCTCCAAGTAAAGTTACCGATGGAAGTAGACGAAAGAGGGGATGCCTTCCGGGGCATCCCCAAGCTTTGGCTTTTTGGTGTCCTTAGATTATCTTGGGGTAACATGGGCATCCCCAAGCTTAGGCTCTTTCCACTCCTTGTTCCATAATCCATCAAATCTTTTACCCAAAACTTGAAAACTTCACAACACAAAACTTAACAGAAAATCTCGTGAGCTCCGTTAGCGAAAGAAAACAAAACACCACTTTAAGGGACTGTAATGAACTCATTATTTATTTATATTGGTGTTAAACCTACTGTATTTCAACTTCTCTATGGTTTATAAACTATTTTATTAGCCATAGATTCATCGAAATAAGCAAACAACACATGAAAAACAGAATCTGTCAAAAACAGAACAGTCTGTAGTAATCTGTAACTAACGCAAACTTATGGAACTCAAAAAATTCAGCCAAAATAGGAAGACCTAGACAATTTGTTTATTGATCATAATAAATTGGAATCAATATTCTATCTCGTTCTTGTGATTTTTAAAAATTATTTTCATGAACAGAAAGTTTCTGGAATTTTCAGCAAGATCAAATAACTATCATCCAAGAAGATCCTATAGGTTTAACTTGGCAAAAACACTAATTAAAACATAAAAACACATCTAACCAGAGGCTAGATCAAATATTTATTCCTAAACAAAAGCAAAAAACTAAAAACTAAAAAAAATTGGGTTGCCTCCCAACAAGCGCTATCGTTTAACGCCCCTAGCTAGGCATTGAGATTTCGATCATGCTCACATAAAAGATAGTAATTGAAACACAAAGAGAGCATCATAAAACATGTGAAAATCACATCTAAGTCTAACATACTTCCTATGCATAGGCATCTTGTAGGCAAACAAATTATCAAGGCAAGCAAAAACTAGCATATGCAAGGAAGCGGAAAGAAACAATAGCAATCTCAAAATAACGAGAGGTAATTTAGTAACATGAAAATTTCTACAAACATATTTTCCTCTCTCGTAATAATTACATGTAGGATCATGAGAAAATTCAACAAAATAGCTATCACATAACATATTATCAACACAATCCACATGCATGCGAAGTTGACACTCTTCCAAAATACTGGGATTAACATAGACTAAAGTCATGACCTCTCCAAACCCACTTTTATCAAAAACTTCATAAGATTGAACATTCTCCAAATATGTGGGATCTAAAGTTGACACTCTTCCAAACCCACTTTCAATATTATTGCAAACATTATTATCAATCTCATAATCATCATGGGGCTTAAATAAATTTTCAAGATCATAAGAAGAATCACCCCAATCATGATCATTGCAACAAGTAGTAGACATAGCAAAACTAGCATCCCCAAGCTTAGGGTTTTGCATATTATTAGCACAATTGACATCAAGAATATTTATAGTAAAATCATTGAAATCATGCTTTTCATCGAGGGAACTATCAAGCATGGGTGCAATAGCAACAATCTCATTTTTAACATAAGGAACTATAGCAAATGCGTCTTCATAAATATTGGCATCATGGTCACAAGAATAGCAAGAATCATGTTCATCAAGGGATATTTCAACCAAATCATCGGAATCATCATTATCTATAGGTTCATGCATATCATTATTTTCTTCCAAAGCAACGGTCATTCTTTCAATAAATTCTTGGACATAGACATTATGAGCAAAGTTTTCATTGCAATATTTAAGTATGACGGAATTTTCAGATTTGTTGAGAGTGAAATCATGCTTTTCAATCAAAGAAGCAACTTCATGAGCACCCTTAAAAATGACAAATTCTTCAATTTGTTCGATATCATAGTAGCTATAAACACCCTTTGCATAAGAAGGTAATATTTCATTATCATTGAACTCACATAGGTAGGGAAGGTGTTTTTAAGGGCTCTTAGAGCAACAAGTAAAATCACAAATTTCACAAAGATTCCAAGCATAGCATAGCAAACTATTTATATGATACCATAAGAGCTTCCCTTTTTCAAACAAATGATGACACACAAAATGCTCATGCTCATCTAAAGATTTCCCATCAACTAGGCTAGTTGGGGTTTCAGCACGAGCGCATAAGGATCGAAGATGATCCAAGTAGAACACTTTAAGTGGATCCATATCAATAGATTTTCAGCAAGCGAAGATGCAAGCATATAGAAGGCACAAGGAAACAAAAACAAAGATAGATACGGGAAGAAGGCGAACGAAAAAGAGAGGGCGAATAAAACGGCAAGGGTGAAGTGGGGAAGAGGAAAACGAGAGGCAAATGGAAAATAATGTAATGCGGGATATAAGGGTTTGAGATGGGTACTTGGTATGTTGACTTTTGCGTAAACTCCCCGGAAACGGCGCCAGAAATCCTTATTGCTACCTCTTGAGCACTGCGTTGGTTTTCTCTTGAAGAGGAAAGGGTGATGCAGCAAAGTAGCGTAAGTATTTCCCTCAATTTTTGAGAACCAAGGTATCAATCCAGTAGGAGGCCACGCACGAGTCCCTCGCACCTACACAAACAAATAAATCCTCGCAACCAACGCAATAAAGGGGTTGTCAATCCCTTCATGGTCACTTACGAGAGTGAGATCTGATAGATATGATAAGATAATATTTTTGGTATTTTTATGATAAAGATGCAAAGTAAAGAAAACAAAATAAAAAACGGCGCCGGAAATAGCTTGTTGTCGGGAGATTAAATATGATGGAAAATAGACCCGGGGGCCATAGGTTTCACTAGTGGCTTCTCTCAAGAGCATAAGTTTTACGGTGGGTGAACAAATTACTGTTGAGCAATTGACAGAATTGAGCATAGTTATGAGAATATCTAGGTATGATCATGTATATAGGCATCACGTCCGAGACAAGTAGACCGACTCCTGCCTGCATCTACTACTATTACTCCACACATCGACCGCTATCCAGCATGCATCTAGAGTATTAAGTTCATAAGAAAAGAGTAACGCTTTAAGTAAGATGACATGATGTAGAGGGATAAACTCATGCAATATGATATAAACCCCATCTTGTTATCCTCGATGACAACAATACAATACGTGCCTTGCTGCCCCTACTGTCACTGGGAAAGGACACCGCAAGATTGAACCCAAAGCTAAGCACTTCTCCCATTGCAAGAAAGATCAATCTAGTAGGCCAAACCAAACTGATAATTCGAAGAGACTTGCAAACATAACAAATCATACATAAAAGAATTCAGAGAAGATTCAAGTATTGTTCATAGATAATCTTGATCATAAACCCACAATTCATCGGATCTCGACAAACACACCGCAAAAAGAATTACATCGAATAGATCTCCAAGAAGATCGAGGAGAACTTTGTATTGAGATCCAAAGAGAGAGAAGAAGCCATCTAGCTAATAACTATGGACCCGAAGGTCTGAGGTAAACTACCCACACATCATCGGAGAGGCTATGGTGTTGATGTAGAAGCCCTCCGTGATCGATGCCCCCTCCGGCGGAGCTCCGGAAAAGGCCCCAAGATGGGATCTCACGGGTACAGAAGGTTGCGGCGGTGGAATTAGGTTTTTGGCTCCGTATCTGGTAGTTTGGGGGTACGTAGGTATATATAGGAGGAAGAAGTACGTCAGTGGAGCAACATGGGGCCCACGAGGGTGGAGGGCGCGCCCAGAGGGGTAGGCGCGCCCCTCTACCTCGTGCCCTCCTGGTTGATGTCTTGACGTAGGGTCCAAGTCCTCTGGATCACGTTCGTTCCAAAAATCACGTTCCCGAAGGTTTCATTCCATTTGGACTCCGTTTGATATTCTTTTTCTGCGAAACTCTGAAATAGGCAAAAAACAGCAATTCTGGGCTGGGCCTCCGGTTAATAGGTTAGTCCCAAAAATAATATAGATGTGTGTAATAAAGCCCAATAATGTCCAAAACAGAATATAATATAGCATGGAACAATAAAAAATTATAGATACGTTGGAGACGTATCACGTTTGTTCCAAAAATCACTCTCCCTAAGGTTTCATTCCATTTGGATTCCGTTTGATATTCCTTTTCCGCGAAACACTGAAATAGGCAAAAAACAGCAATTTGCACTGGTCCTTTGGTTAGTTGGTTAGTCCCAAAAATAATATAAAAGTGTATAATAAAGCCCATTAAACATCCAAAACAGCTAATATAATAGCATGGAACAATCAAAAATTATAGATACGACGCGTAACAGTGTCAATTAATCAAATTACTTAAGAACTCCCACTTAAATAGACATCCCTCAAGTCATCTAAGTGATACGTGATCCAAATCAACTAACCCATGTCCGATCATCACGTGAGATGGGGTAGTCATTAATGGTGAACATCTCTATGTTGATCATATCTACTATATGATTCATGTTCGACCTTTCGGTCTTTAGTGTTCTGAGGCCATGTATGTACATGCTAGGCTCATCAAGTTTAACCCAAGTATTCTGCATGTGCAAAATTGTCTTGCACCCGTTGTATGTGAACGTAGAGTCTATCACACCCGATCATCACGTGGTGTCTCAACACGAAGAACTGTAGCAACGGTGCATACTCAGGGAGAACACTTTTACCTTGAAATTTAGTGAAGGGGTCATCTTATAATGCTACCTCCGTACTAAGCAAAATAAGATGCATAAAAGATCAACATCACATGCAATCAAAATATGTGACATGATATGTCCATCACCATCTCGTCGTGATGTCCATTGTCACCGGCTCGACACCTTGATCTCCATTGTTGCGTCGTGGTCGTCTCGCCAACTATTGCTTCTACAACTATTGCTAACTCATAGCGATAAAGTAAAGCAATTACATGGCGTATGCATTTCATACAATAAAGAGACAATCATATGGCTCCTGCCGGTTGCCAGATATATTACAAAACATGATCATCTCATACAATAACGTATATCTCATCATGTCTTGACCATATCACATCACAACATGCCCTGCAAAAACAAGTTAGACGTCCTCTACTTTATTGTTGCAAGTTTTACGTGGCTGCTACGGGCTTCTAGCAAGAACCGTTCTTACCTACGCATAAAACCACAGCGGTGTTTCATCAAGTTTGCTGTTTTAACCTTCTTCAAGAACCGGCCGCGGCCAAATTCGATTCAACTAAAGTAGGAGAAATAGACACCCGCCAGCCACCTTTATGCAAAACTAGTTGCATGTCAGTCGGTGGAACCGGTCTCATGTGCGTGGACATGTAAGGTTGGTCCGGGGCGCTTCATCCCACAATACCGCCGAATCAAAATAAGACGTTGGTGGTAAGCAGTATGACTATCACCGCCCATAACTCTTTGTGTTCTACTCGTGCATACATTTACGCATAAACCTGGCTCATGATGCCACTGTTGGGGAACGTTGCATGGAAAACAAAAAAAATTCTACGCACACGCAAGGATCTATCCATGGAGATGCATAGCAACGAGGGGAGAGTGTGTCTACGTACCCTCGTAGACCGTAACCGGAAGAGTCTCACAACGCTGTTGATGTAGTCGAACTTTCTTCGCGCTCCAACCGATCTAGTACCAAACGCACGGCACCTCCGCATTCTCCACACGTTTAGCTCAGTGACGTCCTCCACCTTCTTGATCCAGCAATACGGCGAGGTAGTAGATGAGTTCCGGCAACACGACGGTGTCATGACGGTGATGGTGATGTGATCTCCGCAGGGTTTTTCCTAAGCACTACGAAAATATGACCGAGGGAGTAAACGGTGGACGGGGGCGCCGCACACGGCTAAGACAATGTTGTGTCCTTGTGTGGCGCCCCCTCCCCACATATATATAGGTGGGATGGGAGGAGGCAGCCGCTAGGGCACCCCAAGAGACATGGCGGCAGCCCTAGGGCTGGTGCCTTGCCCTGCGCCCCCCCCCCCCCTTTCCTTATTTGGACATGAGGGGGAAAGGAAAGGGAGATGGCTGCCTTAGGGCGCCTCCCCTTTCCTTCCCTCCCTCCTTTGGTGCATGGGCAGGGGGTAGAGGGGCGCACCAGCCCATTGTGGTCTGGTGTGCTCTTCCCCTTTTGGCCCATAAGGCCCAAAAACCTACCGGGGCTGCCCGGAACCCCTTCCGGTGACCCGATAAGTACCCGGTACCACCCGAAATACTTCCGGTGTCCAAACACCGTCCTATATATCAATCTTTACCACTAAACCATTTTGAGACTCCTCATCATGTCTGTGATCTCATCTGGGACTCCGAACAACATTCGGTCACCAAATCACATAACTCATATAATACTATATCGTCACCGAACGTTAAGCGTGCGGACCCTACGGGTTCGAGAACTATGTAGACATGACCGAGACACCTCTAGACATGACCGAGACACCTCTCCGGTCAATAACCAATAGCGGAACCTGGATGCCCATATTGGCTCCTACATATTCTACTAAGATCTTTATCGGTCGAACCGTTATGACAACATATGTAATTCCCTTTGTCCATCGGCATGTTACTTGCCCGAGATTCGATCGTCGGTATCTTCATACCTAGTTCAATCTTGTTATCGGCAAGTCTCTTTACTCGTTCTGTAATACATCACCTTGTGACTAACTCCTTCGTCGTTTGCTTGCAAGCTTATGATGTGTATTACCGAGAGGGCCCAGAGATACCTCTCTGATACTCGGAGTGACAAATCCTAATCTCGATCTATGCCAACTCAACAAACACCTTCGGAGATACCTGTAGAGCATCTTTATGATCACCCAGTTACATTGTGACGTTTGATAGCACACAAGGCATTCCTCCGGTATCCGGGAGTTGCATAATCTCATAGTCGAAGGAATATGTATTTGACATGAAGAAAGCAATAGTAATAAAACTGAACGATCATTATGCTAAGATAAAGGATGGGTCTTGTCCATCACATCAATATCCTAATGATGTGATCCCGTTATCAAATGACAACTCATGTCCATGGTGAGGAAATCTTAACCATCTTTGATCAACGAGCTAGTCAAGTAGAGTCTCACTAGGGACATGGTGTTTGTCTATGTATTCACACATGTATTTAGGTTTCCGATTAATACAATTCTAGCATGAATAATAAACCTTTATCATGAATAAGGAAATATAAAATAACAACTTTATTATTGCCTCTAGGGCATATTTCCTTCAGATTGAGCACCGCAAGATTGAACCCATCACAAAGTACCTCTCCCATTGCAAGAAAAATCAATCTAGTTGGCCAAATTAAACGTATAGATCAGAGAGAAATACAATGCTATAATAATCGCGCATAAAATAATTCAGAGAAGACTTAATTAATATTCATGAATAATCTGATCATAAACCCACAATTCATCGGATCCCAACAAAAACACCGCAAAATAAGATTACATCGAATAGAACTCCAAGAACATCAAGGAGAACACTGTATTGAAGATCAAAGAGAGAGAAGAAGCCATCTAGCTACTAACTATGGACCCGTAGGTCTATGGTGAACTACTCACGCATCATCAGAAGGGTAGCAAGAATGATCTAGAAGCCCTCCGTGATCGATTCCCCCTCCGACAGGGTGCCGAAAAAGGCCTCCAGATGGGACCGTGGAAGAACAGAAACTTGCGGCGGTGGAAAAAGTGTTTCGGGTAGCTCTCTGATGTATTGGGAATTTATAGAGGTGGCATTAGGTCAGGAGGTGCTGCGAGGGGCCCACAAGCCTGGGGAGCGCGCCCCATGAGCTTGTCGCTTCCTCGCAACTCCTCAAGTCTTCTCCGGAACCTTCGTGAGTCCCTTCTGGTTTAGAAAAATTAATCCAAAGTTTTTCTCCGTTTGGACTCTGTTTGATATTGATTTTCTGAAAAGCCAAAAACAACAACTCGCACCGGGCACTAGGTTAATAGATTAGTCCCAAAAAATGATCTAAAATTGCATATAAAACATACAAGATTGATACTATAATAGCATGGAACAATCATAAATTATACATACGTTGGAGACGAATCAGTTTACCATCAAGGTTTGCACATGCATGGTCCTTTGGCTAATAGCACATTATTGTGCAATTGCAGGAATCATTTTAATATTTAGGTTTTTAACAGTTTGGTCCTGCACATGTAAGTCCTGTTGTCGGAGGTTTAGACCCAATGTTCGACCCATTTTGCATATGGGAAAATGAGATGTCCATGAATATTGGTCAAGTCAAGAAACTCAGAAAGATTGTTAGGATAAAGAAACTGGTGATGAATAACAGCAAGATCTTTATTTGCACAATGAAGAAGACATCAACGAACTATAGAATCGTACTAACTCTTTTACCTTGTTTCATTCATTTGCGTCATTTCAAAATTTAGAATAGATATTTATGCATATCCTTGTTTTCAGTCCTTTCCGAAGCAGTTCATCGATGATTACCTCTCAAACCATCTGCATGGTTGAGAGGCGAGGAAGGTATTCATTCAACACTCACTGTACAATATTGAAGTCTTCCTCAAGAGGACGAAGGTTAGGTGGGCAATTATCCATATCCACTGGCCCAAAGTTGCAAGGACATTCAACATCACTGAAGGCTCAATATTCGCCTTCCCCTTCAGCAGTTTTCTAGATGAGATTCATCTGTCTATTTACCGTGTATGATGATACTTTCCGAAGGTTTTATATGTTTCATGTGCAACTTGGTGTTGTTGTGTAATGGCATAGCTAGCTATATGCCTATAAGGTGTAACTAAGTGCTGAAGCTATCTGGTGATGTACTCTAATGTAATTCAATTAAGAAATCCTGGTTGATGTAATACGGATATGAAATATATGGTGTGTTTGATATAAAATGTCAATTTGATTACTAAATGGCTTATCAATAATAGGCTAATTAGCCTTCTTATTGGGTTTTTCTATTGCAGACGATTTCTCAGACAACACCGTGGGCGACTAATAACCCATAAGTATAGAGGATCGCAATAGTTTTCGAGGCTAGAGTATTCAACCCAAATTTATTGATTCGACACAAGGGGAGCCAAAGAATATTTGTAAGTATTAGCAGTTGAGTTGTCAATTCAACCACACATGGAGATTAAATATCTGCAGCAAAGTGATCAGTAGCATAGTAATATGATAGTTTTGATAGCAGTGGTAATAGTAGCAATGGTGACGGTAACAGCAGTAACAGTTTTGTAGCAGCTGTAACAGTAGCAAAAGCAATAGTAACTTAGCAAGAGCAATATGTGGAAAACTCGTAGGCATTGGATCAGTGAATTCGTTGGATAATATTCATCATATAACAATCATAACATAGGGAGACATAGAACTAGCTCCAGTTCATAAATATAATGCAGAAGTGTATTCCGTAATAGCCATACGTGCTAATGAAAAAGAAATTGCATGACATATTTTGTCCTAACCTCCCGTGGCAGCGGGGTTCAATAGGAAACTAAGGGATATTAAGGCCTCCTTTTAATAGAGAACCGGAACAAAGCATTAACACATAGTGAATACATGAACTCCTCAAACTACGGTCATCACCGGAAAGTATCCCAATTACTGTCACCATGGGGTTTACGGATCATAACACGTAGCAGGTGCATCTGACTTGCAAGATTGGATCTAGAACATAGATATAATGGTGAAAACATAAATGGTTCAAATCTGAAATCATGGCACTCGGGCCCTAGTGACAAGCATTAAGCATACCAACATCATAGCAACATCAATCTCAGAACATAGTGGATACTAGGGATCAAGCCCTAACAAAACTAACTCGATTACATGATGAATCTCATCCAACTCCTCACTGACCAGCAAGCCTACGAAGGAATTACTCACTCCCGGTGGGGAGCATCATGAAATTGGTGATAGAGGATGGTTGGTGATGACGAAGACCGAAGATCCCCCTCTCCGGAGCCCCGAACGGGCTCCAGATCTGGCCTCCCAATGAAGAACAGGTGGCAGTGGCTCCGTATCGTAAAACGCGATGAAACTTCCTCTCCTATTTTTTCTGGAAAAATAGGATTTTATAGTGTCGGAGTTAGGGTCAGCGGAGCCCCGAGGGCTCCACCACCCACCAGGGCGTGCCAGAGGGGGTTGGCGCGCCCTGGTGTCTTGTGGGCAGCCAGCCCCCCTCCCTCCAGTGGGTCTTGGTTCCAATATTTTTTATTTATTGGGAAATAATTCTCCAAAAAGTTTCGTCCAAATCCGAGAACTTGTATTTCTGCAGAAAAACAACACCACGGTAGTTCTGCTGAAAACAACGTCAGTCCGGGCTAGTTTCATTCAAATCATGCAAATTAGAGTCCAAAACAAGAGCAAAAGCCTTAGGAAAAGTAGATACGATGGAGAAGCATCAGCGATGAACTCAAACAACCCACACAGTTTTTAGAAAGTAGGCGTGTTGGATCAATGAACAATCACACACGGCTTCCGCCCAACAAATGTTTGCGTTAGGCCACCTTGCACAAATGTTTCCACATAAAAAATTGTGTGTGATATACATACGAACGGAAACATTTGTTTGCGATTCACTGTGTGAGATGTACATACAAACAGAAACGATTGGACGTGTATAATTGTCTACGATGGCTCGCCCGATCGCACACGAGCTCTTTTTGCCCCACGTGTGTGACTGGAGGACCTATCACCGACGGTTTCTAGGTCGTGTCAGAAGGACCCCCTATCGCACACACAGGCAAGGCGACGGTTTAAAACTCTGTCGCTGAAAGGGGGTAAAAATCGTTTGCACAACACGTCTCTGCACTAGTGTATTATAATCATCGAGTTACACATTCCTACCATGCAGCACATTCCTTGTATTGCTCTGATCGTGGAGTAGGAGCTAGAAAAAAATTCTTGTGTCTGAGTCAGCGGGAAGTGTTCCCGAGTTGTCTGAAAATGTTGTGAGAAGTATTGGCACCAATCAAGAGTTTGTATATCTTCAGAGAGGAATAACGACCAGAAGTCCATGGGTAATACCTTTTTGACGGTGTCCTGGACTAGGGGGTGATAACCTGTACGGCTCATAGTCCATGGGTCGGACTTATGGCCCGCCAATCATTAAAAGGAAGGACTCCGGAAGCTGTGAACCTCAGCGTAACCAAGATGGAAATCTCTGAATACTTGGCGTGTACTTCAAGGATAGCTCAATACCCGGCATGATGGCAGCCGACCATGTGTGTAACCTAGGTACCCCAGGTGGATATGTAAGCCGGGGAGTTTAGTTTGTAGAGGCACGATTACCAACCTTAGAGTTTAGCACACGATCATACGATCTCGAGGTAGATCAACTTGTACTCTATACTCCATCACATCAATATAATCAAGCAGGACGTAGGGTTTTACCTCTTTGAGATGGCCTGAGCCTGGGTAGACATCATCTCATGTTTCCCCCCTGTTAGCATCGTTCCAAGACCACCACCTCGGGCCCCCTACCCGAGGTTTGCCAGTTTTAGCGCCGACATTGGTGGCCCATGCAGGTCCCGTTGTATGGTCGAAAGGTACCAATGGCTTGTCTTCATATCAACTCCGACATCGGCCGTGGTGATGTCTTCGTCCTCAGCCAGCAATGTTTTTATTCGGCAACATCCTCCTTCACGTTGATTCGTCCGGACGCCTTGGCCAAGTCAAAAACCTAGCCCCAGATCAGATCATTAGGGGTCTCTTTGATTCAAAAGATTTTCATACGATCTTTGAAGGATTAGAATCCTTAGGAATTTTTCCTATGTTGATCGTTTGATTCGTAGGATTGAATCCTGTAGGAATTTTTTCCTAAGGATTCATTTGTACTGCATTTTATAGGAATTCTAACATCAACTCAAACCTCTTGGAAGAAATCCTTTGTTTTTTCCTTGACACAATCAAACAAACTCAAATCCTAAGGGATCCAATGGACATGCTATTCCAATCCTGCGTTTTTTCTATTCCCGTGTTTTTGCAATCCTGTGAATCAAACGATCAACATAGGAAAAACAATCTGTGGCATAAGCATATCCTAGGATTATGGCAAACGGGCAACCATCCAAGCCCTAAAACACAGTTTTAGAGAACTCCACAGAAATATCATATTTCTAGATTTCTCTACTATTTCCCATGAACCATGTCCAATGTTTTTTTAGAGTGTCCATTGCACATATCTAATTTATACTCCCTCCGTGTCATAATATAAGACGTTTTTTGATACTACACTAGTGTTAGAAAACGTCTTACATTACGGGACGGGTAGTAGATATTTTCTACTACACCAAAATATCCTGCTCTAGAACTTTCCATAATTCTAGAGTTGTCTCTAAATCTTTCATAATTCTAGAGTTATTTCTAAATCTCTCCACCATGGTTAATCATGTAGCTTGTAGAGTTTTTTTTTCCAAAAATATCCTCCTTTATCATGAAATATTCCATAATATTCTACAAGCTTCTTGCTTGGCAGCATTACCCATATCTCTAGAACCTTCCAAGCATGCATTGCATTTCTCAACGGTAATGCAAAGGGACGAAAGATATGCTTTTGTCTAACAATAACAGGTCACACTGATTGAACTGTCGCCGAACTGGCTACTTGTGGGTAGTAGAACAGCCGTGTGCAACGACATAGATCGAAGGCATGGTGCTAGTCCGGACAATAAACGTGGAAGTAGCTTGGTTGATCTACAAAAAGGAGGATGCGATCTTAAACCATGTGCAAATGCAAGCGTCGCAGGCAGGCAGCATTGCATCACACATGCCAGCTTGACAGGTTAGAGTTAGGCGGTAGCTGTACATGTCATGAGAGCAACCTGCTCCTGTCCTCGGCGTCGGCGCGTGATTCAGTCGATTCATCAAGAGGAAACAAACAAACCGTTCGTAGCCGCGCGAGAGAGATATCACCTATCCAGTGGACCTGGCAACGAGCATAGCAAGCATGTTAGGTCGCCGCGATTAAAAAGTCATGGCTTCTTTCACTTGGACATCTTTAAGATCCATAGACACCTGCACGTTCGCTTGATCCATCCCCCATGGCGGGTTCATTGATCTGCACCTTTTTTTGAGCTACGGCACTTGACGCCGAGATGCTGAACCATTCAGCGCCGCGAATTGTTGGGCCTGATGATCCTAGGTCCGGCACATGCGTGGACAAATCAAACGTGCCTCGGCGACCATGTGGCGCGCCAAGCCTTAGAAAGTTAGAATAGAACAGAGCAGAGCATGCTCTGCTCTCAAGTCCGTCTAGTCTATTATAAGCTCCTCTGGATATCCTTGGCATCGCTCGTCAACCGTACAATAAGAAGTTGTGCACATGTTTTGTTAGAGTAACATATATACACCATATATGCATGTCGCGAGAGGCATGCGCGGTTATTAAAACATTTTGTGCTCGTTGTTTGTTCAGAAGTCCAAAAACGCGACCGCGTGGCTAAATTTACCGAGACCGTCCCGAGTTGGCCGTGCCCCGGCGTTTCATACCGGAGTTGACTGAGAAAGACCAAGGACACACGACAAAATAGCAGCATGCATGCATGCACAAGCACAGGAAAGACTAGCGCGAGACCACTGGGCCACCGGTCCACGGTCTGTATGTAAACGGCACGAGCCGAATTACGAAACTGCGTGCCCTGCAGTGCTCCACCGGACGCCCGCCGTGGTTGGCGCGCTACCGGCCGGGCACGTCGCCGTCGTTTCGTCCAACTCTGAAAGCCCGAATCGTCATCTTCTCTCTCAGAGAAAGAAAAACGCACGGATTTGGTCCTTCGATTCTTCTCCGATTCAGAGAGGAAGAGGAGGCGTAAGCACCGACGCAGTGTAGCGTGCAGAGTGACCGAAGCGGCAGTTGGGCACGGCAGAGTGACCCCGACATGCGTTTGTCTCTCGCCGAGCTATTTTGTTTACTCGACCTGGTCCCACCAGTCAGGTTTAACACTACTTGTGTTGCTTGTTGCTTGCTGATGCTAGATGAACTGAAACCACGTTCATGCACCTGTACAGTACAGGTAGAAGCGCATCTACTCTTTGGGCTATGTTGATTACTATACTTGACCACGGTGGCCGGGTGGGTGGGAACTAGGAGGAAGGTTCTGCCTGATCTGAAGCCGAGCAAGGCGAGACGGAAGAAAGACTTCCCCGGCGGCGGACCGGCGGGTTGGCGTCACAGCGGGCGTCACGCAGCACCATGCCGTACATACACAACCACGTTTCGCAGCGGCACACCAACGCCACCCAGTTACTGTAGTATCAGAAGCACAATTATTCGGTTATTCTCATCCCAGATAAGAACAAGGCCTTTCTTTTTTCCTGAAAAAGAGAGTTGCACGTCATCCCATTATCAGAGACAGAAAACCACGAGTTGTCAAGTTCGCTGTACACAGAAAGAGAACCACACTAAATTCAGTAAATAAATCAGGCTAGCAGTTTCAACCATGCTCGTTTTCGTGAAAAACAGATCGCAGATTCACAAACGCCGGTCTACCTCTTCTCTTGATACCAAAATGTCAGGTGGAAATGCGACACCTCGTCTGGATCCCCACTTGAGATAGTACTAGTACAACTACACAAGAGTGACGTCAGCGGTGAGATGTGGCGATCGCATGGCTGACATACGCACGGGATTCTTGCTGCTCAACCGCCTGATGTGCAGGTCAAATCTTGGGTGTTGAGATCGTTAAGCAGAAAGATCGTTGTGTTGACTTTGGACGCGAGCCACCTAACAATACGGTTGGGTACCGCACTGCCTTGCCTTCCTAAGTTCTAGAGGCAGGCAACGCTGGCGTTGCAGCTGGAGAAGCACCAAAGCGCCCCCAGTCAGAAAAGAAAAATGAATGGAAGAAGCAGCAATAAGGTTGTCACTCGCCAGCAGAAATGCCAAGGTAGTTGGCTCACAGCAAGGTTGTTGAAAAAAGAAGATCCAGATGCTGTATCGGCGACCAAATTCTTTTACAGCATGACGAATGCACCCTTTTGGAACCCAGTGTGCGGAAACAAATACAGATTTCACGATTCGCAAAATGAAGAAAAAAAACATTTTAGGGCTTCACGGCACACCTTTTGGCCTTTCATGTCGGGGAAAGGAAAACCGGATGAACCAGAGGAGCCGAGATAAGTGCGTACGGCTGCCACTTGGACAAGCAAGCTGCAAGAGCTGCAAAATCTAGAAACGTGGACACAAGTCTCACGAAAGAGCTTTCCGAGGATTCCGGACGCGTGTCACGGTAAGCAAACCTTGAGGATTTGAACAAGCTCACTCTCAACCCATCCCTACTTCCACGTGTGGCAAACATCAAACGTGTACGGCAACTTTCTCTCTGCACTGTCTGAGAAGAACACCTGGGCGTTCGGAGCACGCCGCCACTTGGCCATCGCTCGGAGACGCGGCCGCATGGCGATATGTCCCAACTCCCAAGCCTTTGGTCTTGTAGCTTCAGCCAGTGTCACAAGACTCCCCGTTGACCAGATCTCTGTTAGTCACTAAGATAAGAGGCCGTTTAGAAGAAGTGCGGTCTAATCAGGCCTACTCATCGATCGGTTTATCTTGTTTTATTATGGTCTTCTCTTTGCTGCTCAGCATTGCATTCCTAACTGGAAACTGACGGAGAAGTGCACAAGCCAATAAAGGATAAAGAAGGATCCAAGTGTGTCGAACGGGGAGTGGCCTTCTCTAACATCATCTAGCAACCCCTTTTGGCATGGATGGCCCCATGAGATGAGACACGGGAGGAGAAGATAGACATATGCTACTCCTACTCCTACTCCATGCTAACCCGCCCAGTGATCCTCCGTGGGTCATGCATATCTCTAGTCTAGAGCAAACGTTTCTGGAATCGTCACGCCACGATAGTTCGGCGGAAACAATTAAGCGCGCACACAAGGGATTGAAATGGGGACAGTAATAGTTATAGTTCGATGCAATAACGCTTCTGTTATTTCACTTTCATCAAGGAAGGCACTGTTCACAGGAAATACAGGTGGGTCACTGAAGAGGCCCGAACAAAAGTCATTCTGCTGCTCAGCTGAGAGAGTAGTTAATCCTACAGTGCCAACACGATCGGTATCCTCCACGTATGCAGACCCGGAGAGTTCGGCCTCCGTTGCAAACGCTTCTTCGCCCGACGATGCGCGCTCGTCCTCGGCGGCGGCATCGCAAGCTCCACGGCTCTCGTTGAGCACGTCGATCCAGCCTTCGTCTGAACTCCAGTCCGGGAATGCCGAGGAAGGGGATGCCAATGCTCTGATCCTCTCGGCGGGGCTCTCTGCAATGCCTTCGTCGTTGTCTTCGGTGTCGGACTCCCAGAGCGCCGCGTCCAGCGTGCTCTTGGGGGACACCCATTTGGTCGCCGCCTCCTCCGGCTTCACGCCGCAGCCGGCGGATGCCAGGAACGGGTGCTCCAGCAGCTGCGCCGCCGTGCACCGGTCGCGGGCGTCTCTCGCGAAGCACATGGCCAGGAAGTGCTTCGCCTCTGCGGACAGCCACGCGGGCACCTCCGGCACGGCGTCCGTGTAGCCGATCCGGTGCATCGCCGCGAGGACGTCGTCCATGTCGCTCCACGGGGCGCGGCCGGTGGCCATCTCGAGGACGGTGCAGCCCAGCGCCCAGACGTCGGCCGCGGGGCCCTGCTCCTCGCCCCGCGCCACCTCCGGCGCCATGAACGCGGGCGTGCCCCCGATGGGCCGATCGAAAGAGCCCACCGCCCTCGCGCACCCGAAGTCCGCGATCTTCGCCCGGCCGTCGGCGCCGACCACGACGTTTCTCCCCTTCACGTCCCCGTGGACGAGGGACCTCCCGTGGAGGTACGCCAGGCCTCTGGCCACGTCGGCGGCGTACGCCCGGACGGCGCACTCCTCGAGCCGGCCGCCGCTCCTCGCGGCGACGTCGGCGACCGAGCCGCCGGGCGCGAACTCGAGGAAGAGCTGACACTCGCCGGCGGCGGCGCGGAAGCCGAGGCAGGGCAGGACGTGCGGCGAGCTGAGGCCGGACAGGATGTCGCCCTCGCGCCGGAGCTGGTCCGCGGCGGCCGCGGGCGCCGACTTGACGGCGAAGAGCGCGCCCGAGAGGTCGTCGGCGGCGAGGGACACCACGGCGCCGGACGCGCCGCGGCCGAGCGTGCGGACGCGTGTCCAGCTGCCGCCGACCGCCGCCTCCATTTCTTTCTCGGCGCTCGTTTCTTGCAGGCAGGCAGGAGGTATTTCGAAATTGTGGTGGCTGCGAGTTGTTGGCTCGCTCGATTGGTTTCCCTTCTGCGATTTGATTTGAAGTGGAGAGCTCGGGCTCGGCGTGGGATGATATATGGCGGGGCCGGAAAAGACAGGTGGCGTGGCGTGGCTTCGATTAAGATCCGTACCAATTCCGCGGTGTGGTGTGAAAAGCATGGGCCGAGCTGCGCGAGGAAACGGGAGGGTGGGCGTTGACGGGACACTGTCGCGTGGGCCGGGCGGGTCGGAGGCACCGTCAACGTGGCCTCATTTCGCTGCACGTGGGGGATTTGCTGAATTGGGTTCCGGGAGCGGGGTGAGCAGATGGAAAACGGCGTCAAATTGGGCAGGACCGCAGGAGGCTGGGAGAGCTCCTGTCTCTCTCGCGCGATCGAGCGAAGCTTCTTCAGCCGCGTCATCGCTTCTCTCATGCTCGATGCTCTCATTGCTTCTCTCATGGTCTCTCAAATTCTTCTACTCCCTCCGTTCCCAAATATAAGTCTTTCTAAACATTTTAACAAGTGATTACATACAGAGCAAAATGAGTGAATCTATACTCTAAAATATGTCTACATACATTCGTATGTTGTAGTTCATTTAAAATGACTAAAAAGACTTATGTTTAAAAACGGAAGGAGTATAAGACTAGAAGAACGCCCGTGTGTTGCAACGGGCCACATTAACTTTAAAAGTTCAATATCAATTATGTTAATATTACATTTAATATTCTCATACATATTAAGTGACAGTGACGGCCTTTTTTACCATCAAATTCTCACACACACCCTCTCCCTCCCTCCTCCTCACTCTCTCTCCCCCTCTCCCCCCCTCTCTCTCTAACACACACACACATATCTATCTTATTGGGTACGAGATCATAATCCATCTATTTCACACGCACACGCGCTAGTGCATAACAATATGGATTATGTGTATTATATTTGCCACCACAACTGAGGGAATTAATTTCATGTAATCGGCTAGCCACAGCTCCATGACAAACAATAAATCTAAGTTCTCAGCGTTATTTTTATGTAACATTGGCGAGAGGTAAACGACACCCCGAGCTCCCATGTCTTCCCCTAGGGCGTCATTGACACCGCCATGATCTCCTCTTGCCTTTCCCCTGTTTCCCCTCTCGTTTGCTCTCGTTAGGTATTTCGCCATGGCCGAGAACCGCCGTCCGCCATGGCCATTGCAGGGATAGCCACCGAGCTCCTCGGATTGACCCCGTGGCACATGCCCGCTCCTATGCACGCCCATGCCCGAGCCTGCCGCTCTTCTTCCGCGCCCGCGGGCCACTCCCTCTCCATGCCCACGCCCGTGCTACACCGCGTCGGTCGCGCCCGCCGCTGCCGTCGCGCTCGTCGCAGCCACCGCACCACTGTGCCCGGCGCGACACACACCCTGGCCGCGCGCCACACTCTCGCTGGCTGCGCTCGCCCCGTGTGCCGCCGCCTATCCCTTCACTCGCCCCGCTGTCGCGCCCCTGCCTCGCGCCGCCTCCAGTCGTGGCCATCTTCTGCCGGCCGCCCCTCAGCCACGCCGGCCGCATCTCTGCCCTCCACCGTCGGCCCCTCGCCTCGCCTGCTGCGTGCTGCTTCCTGCTGCTCTACCGCTGGTACGCTGTTGCGCCATGCCCTCGACACCACCGTGGACAAATGTGGCGGAGGGATTGTTAATGGAGTACGAGAAGGAGGTGCCGAAGAAGGTGTGGAGAGGCAGGAGGTCTGGGGCGGTGTCACCTGGCTGTGGTGGAGGTGTTTATGCGAGAAGGAGCCGGAGTGGAAGGAGATGTCACAATTGGAAAGAATCGCAAAAAAAAAAATCATAATCCGGAGATCTCATTCCAAAAAAAAATGCTAATATCGATGGAGGGGTGATTTCCTTCAATAAGTGGAAAACATAGAAAATATTGGTTGTTATCAAGGAAAGGTAAAAATTTAAGAAAGTTAGGATTTTTGAACTGATTTCTATGCAAATGGGGGTTTATTGTTTGGTAATGTGATATCAGTACCTGCCCGTTTATGACGTGTCTGATTAGGAAAATTTGCAAATGTTAAGAAACTATTTATTGGGAGAAAAGTTGTGACGTGTCTGTTATTTGTTTCCTAAAACAAATTTCACTAATAAGAGAAATCAATTGATTTAGATAAGTTAGGAAAGTTAGATTAAGATGTATTATTTATTTCCTGAAAATTTGTTATTTGTTTTCTAAGATAAATTGAACCAATAAAAGGAATCGATTGATTTGCATAATTTAAGAAAGTTAGATCCGTGATTTGTTATACGTTAGGAAAGTTCTGGTTGTAATAAAGAGTGGGAGGGGGTGGTGGGAGGAGAGACGAAAAAACCAGCGAAAATAAACCGCGGAGACTATTCACCAGGGTGGGAGGGGGTGGTGGGAGGAGAGACGAAAAAAACCCAGCGAAAATAAACCGCGGAGACGATTCAACAACTCGTCCATTAGGAATAGAGATTATTGAATTAGCGAGGAAAAGATCGATCGCGAGCACTTTGTCATGAACATATATGACATATTGTTATATCTGTATGTTTTTAAGCACAAACCATAGATTAATTGTTCTACGATGGTTTCATTAAATAATAGTAGTAATATGCATAGGCAAAACAAAGAAAAAGATGAAAGATCCTCGCAAAAAAAGACGAAAGAAAAGAAGAAAGGTATCATAATGAGTGGAGAAAAAAATCTAACAAACTGAAATCGTGCTCCAAGATGAGAATTAATCCAATCCTTGACAGTTATCGTATGCTTTTGCTTGGTCATGTATACCAGAAGGGGTGGTTCTTTCTTGAGCATGTACTTATTTCTTGGAGTTTCTAAATGACACTTCTCTCGTGAATGCCTTATCGTTTCTTTGTTTCCAAATACTTCTGCAGCCAAGGATGTTAATGTACAGTCAATGAATTTAGGCAATTGTTGATGAGCAAGCAGAACATTATCATATATGGAAGTTCCTCTCTGCCTAGAGGGGATGGTGGTGGAGCGAATGTGCAATCCCAAAAAAAGATGTAGTGAAGTCTCTTCAGCTCCCTCATTGCAGAAAAGACAGTCATAGCAGTTTAAGTGCACAAATTTTCTATTGAGAAGATTCCTTGTGTTGACTCTATCAAGAAGCAACAATAAGAAGAAGAAAAATGTGCATTTTTCTGCTAGCACTTCTCCATAACCAATGTGCTGTCGTAGATGAGGTTTCAGCTGCTACCGTCGTTCATTAGCACTCTATGCAGCCGACATGCGTCCACTATGGGGTCGAGGACCAAAGCGGCTGGGCATCGGCTTAGATCGGCCACTGGCTGATGGTGTTGCTCGAATGTGATCGACGTGTCCAACCATGCGGCTGGACGTGTGCCTATCTCGGCGTGGCCGAGCTCGTGTAGAGCTCGTTTTCTTTGATTCCCCCATTTGTACGTTTGGTAAATCATGAGGACCTCGGCTTCGCCCGAGGACTTCGTTGAATGACTAATAGCGTGCCAATATGCGAGGAGGGCCTCGCCACCCGTAGCCACTTGTTTTACAACCCAACAGGCCCAAAGGCTGTGGGTTGGATTGGTGTTGAGCAAGACAGAGTGTATAGGGCACGGTTGGTCCAGCAGTCCGTCTAGGGCGGTCTAGGATCCCGTCTTTTTTCTTTTTCATGATGGTTCCCCTAGCACGGGGGCGCCTAGATGGCTTCCTTTGCCGTGTGGGGTCGGAGTTTTTTGAATTTCTTGATTGGATGGGTTCAGAATATTCATCTTGAGCCAGCGAGGCATCTTCAATGGCGCAAAATTTCAATACCAGTTCAGAGAGCTCGGAGAAAGTTTGAACTCGACGCCGAGTGAGAGAGTTTAGCACCCCCTTGTCATCACAATTATGACGGAAGGCGGTTAGCACTAATGTGTTAGGCCAGTTGGTTATACTGTTCTTGACGAACAAGAATCTCGACCAAAACTGTCGGTCTGTCTCCCCGGCTCGTTGTTTTATATAGATTAGGTCCCAGACATCGGGAGGCCCTGAATTACTTGGGCAATACTCGACATGGGGGTGGGTGGGATCAAAAATTTCAATCCAATCGGGGGGGAGGGGGACTCCAACGTGCCCCCGTGTTCCCTGGGGGAATAGTACATAGAGGGAGAGAGATCAAGGTTCGGCGTAACATCTGAGATGCACGCCTTCTCTGGCCAATCGATCTTGTGCTCGTCCCTCGAACAGGAGCTCGGGTCCGAGGTTTTCTTGAGTTGGATTCCCTCGGCCAAGCTAATCAAAGGAGGATAAAGCTCCAAGCAGAGTTCCCGATCGCGCCTTGCCACCTCAAAGGGGGAGTAGAACTTGGGATCCGTTGGGCCCTCAGATGGCTCATTGGTGCGGATGCTGCTAACGCGGCACTACGATCAGAGACCCTTCGACGAAACTGTGTGCGATGCAATAATCGCAAACGGTGGTGTAAAAAATCGTCAAAAAAGGTGCAAAACATTTGCGATGGCGACGCCATCAAACATGGTTCAGATTTTAGTTGTGTGTGCGATGCACGGCATACGGTTGATCCAGACGAACTGTTTGCGATTAGACAGAACAACAGAAACGAGCAGCCATATCAATGTGTGTGCGATATACGGCATACAGTTCGCTCCGATGAACTGTTTGCTATTAGGGAAAGCAACAGAAACGGTCAGTCAGATCAAGGTGTGTGTGATATACGACATACAGTTCAGTCGAATGAACTGTTTTCGATTAGGGAAGGGAACATAAACGGTTCAACTTAACAAGATGTGTGTGATACGCGGTAAAAAGGCCTAGAGGTTAATTCGAGAACAAGTACACAGTGGTTAATTTGACATACATGACATAAGTTTCACAGCAATCATATCACTTTTTTGGGGAAACATTTAATTGCGTTGAATGTATATAGTGCTCTGTGCTATTAGTTGAATTAACCTCGAGGTCCATGTTTTGGAAACATGTCATAAAGTAACGTGATATACCTTCATTCAAGCCAATTAACATGTGTTCAAAAAACAAAAATTATCAAAAAGTAACGAGATAGACCTTCTTCAAGCCAACCAACATGTGTACAAAAAACAAAAAATGTCAAAAATTACAAAACAAGGACCTCGAGGTTAATTCAACTAATATGATGGAGCACTATATACATTCAACGCAATTAAATGTTTACAGTGACCCATCACATCAGTTAATTTAACATCGAGGCCACTTCCCATCTGGTCACCCATCTGATGACTACTCAAGCCTCAGCACACTTAACTTGGGAGTTTTGTTAGATGAGCTATCGGTAGGGAAGCTGGTCCTTGTTGCTGTAGGATCCCTCTTTGCATCCTTTATTGGGCACCCGGATGACCGACTGTTGCCGCCCAATGGTCAATGCCATGTCCCCCGCATGGCAGTTTTTGCAGCGGGTAACTGCATCGTCGCGCCGCGACCTATGCAACCGCATGCACACGAACGTGCGTGATTGTGCGCCGGCCCCAAACACTAGCAGCACAACTTATAAATTGACGGATGGAGTACTAGTTAAAGTGATGCATATAATTAAGCAAAGGGATCGCACATGTCTGTATTGACTGGAATGAGAATGCAATAGCATAATAAGAATTAAGGCCACGATGATGCAATCGCAGTGGTGGTTACAGGAGGCAAGAAGAAAGATGCATCCATCAACGTACGACCTCCTCCTCCTCCTCAACTCAGTGCGCGGGGCCACCGACTGGCGGCTAAGGAGCGACGGCTTTTGTGGCGAGGTCAAGGTGCTCAGTTAACGTTTGGTTCATTTGTTGTGGTGTTTAGTTAACTGCTTGGTTCAATTCTGCAATGCGATGTTCAATTTTTGTGGCTGCATTCTGTTATTGTATACCATGTGAGGAATAAATCGAATTTGGCTGCACTTAATACATGAGAAACATATACAAGTGCTATATTTCCTAGTTCTTAATCATGCTTGGTTCGGATAAATGGGTTTTCGATGTGTCTTGAATTAATCTGATGAATCTGCAATGTGCTTATTTATCGTCAACATATTTTACTGATAGCATGTGAACCCTTGCTTAACATGATGACTAACTACCTTATATGTGTTGCAGGGAAACAATGGAAAGCACTGAGGTTTACAAGATGGTACTAACTATTATACCTTGCCTTTTTTTATTCCTTTGCCCCATTTCCAATACAGAGAAGATATTTATGCACATCCTTGTTTTCAGGCCTTTCCAAAGCAGTTCACTGATGATTACCTCTCAAACCACCTCTGTGGTCAGGAGGCGAGGAAAGTTTTCATACAACACCCACGGTTCAATATTGAAGTGTTCCTGAAGAGGTCGAAGGATGGATGGTCAATCATCCACAGGCACTGGCCTAAAGTTGCAAAGACCTTCAACATGAATGAAGGCTCAATATTCGCCTTCCGCTTCATCAGTTTTCCAGATGAGATGCATCTGTCTATGTACCGTCTATGATGCTAATTTCGAAAGGTTCTAGATGTTGCATGTGAAACTTGGTGCTGGTGCAGTTGTGTAATGGGGTAGCTCAGTGCTGAAGCTATATCATGTTGTACTCATATGTATTTCAATTATGAAATTCTGCTTCCTTAATATGGAAATGAAATATATTATGTGCTTAATCTGAATGTCAATTAGATTAGTAAATGGATTATTAATAATAGGGCAATTAGCATGCTAATTGGGTTTTCCTATTGCAAACAGTTATTGAGAAAACACCATGGGCGATGACCTCAGGCAACGCACACAGTTTCTAGGAATAAACCGTGTTGGATCAATGAACAATCACACATGACATTCTCTTAAAAACTTTTTGCGTTACGCCACCTTGCACAAACGTTTTCCTTGGAGTGACTGTGTGGGATGTATATATGAACGGAAACGTTTAGCGGGGACTGACCGTGTGGGATGTACTTACGACTGGAAACGATTTCGTCTGTATAATCGTATTTTTAGCTCTACTATACGTATTTCCGTATTTGAGTGCTCGCCGGTCGCACACGACCTCCTTTTGCCGAGCGTGTGTGCTAGGAGGGCATACCCCCGATGGTTTCTGGGTCGTGTGGGAAGGACCCCCCCTATCGCAGTCACTCACTAGGTGACGGTTCCGAACGCCGTCGCGGAAAGGGGTTAAATCCGTTTGTATAGCACCTCGCTCTACTAGTGACACCAAAGGTACCGAGGGGATTCAGATTTCCAATTGACAAAGCCATCTCCCCAAGGTGATCACACGGCAAGCTCCCAATGAAAGCTCCAATGTTGGTGTCAAAACCGGTAGACCTCGGGTAGGGGGTGTTGGGAATCGTAGCATAATTTTAAAATTTTCCTACGCTCACCAAGATGCATCTATGGAGTATACTAGCAACGAGGGGAAAGGAGTGCATCTACATACCCTTGTAGATCGCGAGCGGAAGCGTTCCAATGAACGTGGATGACGGAGTCGTACTCGTCGTGATCCAAATCACCGATGACCGAGTGCCGAACGGACGGCACCTCCGCGTTCAACACACGTACGGTGCAGCGACGTCTCCTCCTTCTTGATCAAGCAAGGGGGAAGGAGAGGTTGATGGAGATCCAGCAGCACGACGGCGTGGTGGTGGATGTAGCGGGATCTCGGCAGGGCTTCGCCAAGCGTCTGCGAGAGAGAGAGGTGTAGCAGGGGAGGAGGGAGGCGCCCAAGGCTGTCATCTTGCTGCCCTCCCGCCCCCCCTTTATATAGGCCCCCTGGGAGGGGGGGCGCCGGCCAAGTCCCATCTAGGGTGGGGGGCGGCGGCCAAGGGGGGTAACTTACCCCCCAAGTCAAGTGGGGCGCCCCCCCACCCTAGGGTTTCCAACCCTAGGCGCAGGGGGGAGGCCCATGGGGGGCGCCCCAGCCCACTAAGGGCTGGTTCCCTCCCCACTTCAGCCCATGGGGCCCTCCGGGACAGGTGGCCCCACCCGGTGGACCCCCGGGACCCTTCTGGTGGTCCCGGTACAGTACCGATAACCCCCGAAGCTTTCCCGGTGGCCGAAACTGGACTTCCTATATATAATTATTCACCTCCGGACCATTCCGGAACTTCTCGTGACGTCCGGGATCTCATCCGGGACTCCGAACAACTTTCGGGTTTCCGCATACACATATCTCTACAACCCTAGCGTCACCGAACCTTAAGTGTGTAGACCCTAAGGGTTCGGGAGACATGCAGACATGACCGAGACGCCTCTCCGGTCAATAACCAACAGCGGGATCTGGATACCCATGTTGGCTCCCACATGTTCCACGATGATCTCATCGGATGAACCACGATGTCGAGGATTCAATCAATCCTGTATGCAATTCCCTTTGTCAATCGGTATGTTACTTGCCCGAGATTCGATCGTCGGTATCCCAATACCTTGTTCAATCTCGTTACCGGCAAGTCTCTTTACTCGTACCGCAATGCATGATCCCGTGACTAACACCTTAGTCACATAGAGCTCATTATGATGATGCATTACCGAGTGGGCCCAGAGATACCTCTCCGTCACACGGAGTGACAAATCCCAGTCTCGATCCGTGCCAACCCAACAGACACTTTCGGAGATACCCGTAGTGCACCTTTATAGTCACCCAGTTACGTTGTGACGTTTGGCACACCCAAAGCACTCCTACGGTATCCGGGAGTTGCACGATCTCATGGTCTAAGGAAAAGATACTTGACATTGGAAAAGCTCTAGCAAACGAAACTACACGAACTTTTATGCTATGCTTCGGATTGGGTCTTGTCCATCACATCATTCTCCTAATGATGTGATCCCGTTATCAATGACATCCAATGTCCATAGTCAGGAAACCATGACTATTTGTTGATCAACGAGCTACTCTACTAGAGGCTTACTAGGGACACGTTGTGGTCTATGTATTCACACATGTATTACGATTTCCGGACAATACAATTATAGCATGAACAATAGACAATTACCATTAACAAAGAAATATAATAATAACCATTTATTATTGCCTCTAGGGCATATTTCCAACAGGGGGGCCCGAGCTATGAGATCAGATCGATGGCTAACAAGAGACAAGGGACACGATGTTTTTACCCAGGTTCGTGCCCTCTTTAAGGAGGTAAAACCCTACGTCCTTCTCTTGCTTATATTATGGATGTATCAAGGTACAGAGTTGATCTACCTCAAGATCGTAAGTTGTGGACTAAACCCTAGGGGTAATGGTGATGATGATGAATGATCGCCTCTACGGACTAAACCCTCTGGTTTATATAGGTACCAGGGGTATCTATGGTTACACATGGTCGGTTTCCATCTAGGGGTTACATGCCGAATCTAATAGTCATACTTGGAGTACACGCCAAGTCCTCGGTGAAGGCCGATATGCTTATGCCACAGATTGGAGGCCTCCGGAGTCCTTCCTTATTAGCAGGCCGTCAGTTCGGCCCACAAACTAGGCCAGCTAGGCCTGGACCCCCTAGTCCAGGACACTATAAAATAGGATGATATTCATTTAAACTACGAAGATTATTGCATAAAGCTGTACAATATCTTATCCGGTGTACTGAAAGCCTAACCCTACACTGCCCTATACTTGATGGTGATCCCGTAGGCCATGCTGGACTCGTCGGAGTCAGGCTTCGGGCAACAAAAGGGCGCGACGTTGATGCGGCTTAAAGCTACGTCGGTATTTCCCCAAAGAGGAAGGGATGATGCAGCACAACAACGGTAGGTATTTCCCGCAGTGATGAAACCAAGGTTATCGAACCAGTAGGAGAACCAAGCAACATTACGTAAACATCACCTGCACACAAATAACAAATACTCGCAACCCGACGTGTAAAAGGGGTTGTCAATCCCTTTCGGGTAGCGGCGCCAGAAATTGGCAAACAGACGTGATAAAAATATGATAGATTGGATCGCGGGAACGCGAGATAAAATAAATAAGAATAAATTGCAGCAAGGTATTTTTGTATTTTTGGTTTAATAGATCTGAAAATAAAAGCAAAGGAAAATAGATCGCAAAGGCAAATAATATGAGAAAGAGACCCGGGGCCGTAGGTTTCACTAGTGGCTTCTCTCGAGAAAAATAGCAAATGGTGGGTAAAAAAATTACTGTTGGGCAATTGATAGAACTTCAAATAATCATGATGATATCCAGACAATGATCATTATATAGGCATCACGTCCAAGATTAGTAGACCGACTCCTGCCTGCATCTACTACTATTACTCCACACATCTACCGCTATCCAGCATGCATCTAGTGTATTAAGTTTATGGAGAAACGGAGTAATGCAATAAGAACAATGACATGATGTAGACAAGATCTATTTATGTAGAAATAGACCCCATCGTTTTATCCTTAGTAGCAACGATACATACGTGTCAGTTCCCCTTCTGTCACTGGGATCAAGCACCGTAAGATCGAACCCACTACAAAGCACCTCTTCCCATTGCAAGATAAATAGATCAAGTTGGCCAAACAAAACCCAAATATCGGAGAAGAAATACGAGGCTATAAGCAATCATGCATATAAGAGATCAAAGAAACTCAAATAACTTACATGGATAAAAAGATAGATCTGATCTTAAACTCAAAATTCATCCGATCCCAACAAACACACCGCCAAAAAGAGTTACATCATATGGATCTCCAAGAGACGACTGTATTGAGAATCGAAAGAGAGAGATGAAGACATCTAACTACTAACTATGGACCCATACACTACTAGGGAAAAGCTTATATACAGAGGTATAGTAGTAGCGCTGGTTAAAATAGGGCACTACCGCTACTTTGTAGTAGCGCGTTCCAGGAAAGCGCGCTATAGCTACAACTATAGCAGCAGCGCCTGTGCATCAAAAAGCGCTACCACTATAAATCCCACCGTGTTGGCGGTAGGCTAGGAATAGTAGTAGAGGTTCCGCGGAAAGCGCGCTACCACTATGGTCGTTGTTGTAGCGTGTTTCCTGCGTAGGGCGCTACTGCTAAGAAAGAAAAGAAAAATGAAAAAAATAGAAAAGTAAATGAAAATAAAAGAAGTAGGAAACAGAGAAATAAACAAAAGTAAGGATAAACAAAAGAAATAACTGCTTCCTATAGCAGTAGCGTGTTTTGCTAAAACGCGCTATAGCTAACTTAGCTATAGCGTTTTCCCGAAACAGCGCTACCGCTAGTTCGACTTAACCACCCGCGGGCTCAAACTTTTGCTAAGTCCTCCTTTTCCCCCCTCCCCCCCTGTTCCCCTAACTCCTCTGTCGCTGCCGCCCGAGCCTGCCCTCACCGCCGCCGCCCGAGGCCGCCCTCAACCTCACCGCCGCCGCCCGCCGCTGCTCTCGACCTCACCGTCACCGCCCTCGAACTCACCGCTGCCGCCCTTGACCTCACCGCCGCCGCCTGAGCCCGCCCAGGACCGCCGCCTCCCTATCCCAAGCCCGCCCTCGCCGCCCTACCTCTGTCGCCGAGCACCTCCCCGCCACCGTCTCTTCCCTCTTTGTAAGCCCCACACCCCTCCCCACCCCCTCTCTCTGCTTTTTCTTCCTCTGCTATGTTAATTAGCAGTAGTAGTAGATGTTAATTAGTACTAGCGTTCATAGATAATGATTTTTAGTAGTAGTAGATGTTAATTAGTAGTAGTGATGGTACTAGTTAACTAGGGCAGTATGGTTAATAGTAGATGTTTTTTAGTTAGGGTAATAATAGATGTTAAGTAGTAGATAATGTAGATGTTAATTAGTTCAGTAGGGTTTAGTTTTTGAATTGAGTTTGTTTAACTAGATGTTAATTAGGGCAATAGGTTTATTTTAGTTCAGTAGTTAACTAAATATAATCTATATTTGGTTTTTGAATTTAGTTTGAGAAAGAATGAGATTTGTGTAGATTTCCTTGAAGTGTTAAACGCTAGGAGATGCAAATTTGAAGTGGTCAGGATACATGCAAATTCCTCAATTGTGTTTGCACATGTTTCGATTGTGCCAAAGTGGCTTTGTTGTTTCCAGGGAATGAAGCCGAGTGGCCTATGTTTTGCCGGAATGTTGATTCATTTCCATTCCGGCAAATTTCAGGTTCTCGATTTGTCCACTTTTTGGCAAAAGTCATGCCGAAATATTCCGTGAATTTCGGCATGACTTCTGCTACAAACTAGGACATATCGAGTGCCCGGGATTTGCCGCATCGGGAAGGAGTCAACGTTCCTGCAAAGCATAGGCCTTTTTTATGTCATTATTCATTTTATTAGGTATAGAATTAATTGACTAGATTTAATCGTAGGAAACATGGCTAGCAACGATGAAGGACAGGGTTCTGGTGACTGCGACAACGTGTACCTGGCGGCAGAGGAATTTTTGAGGGAAGCCGACGATCAACAGTTGATGTTTCTGGGTCCACCTGTCACATCGGAGACTAAGACCAACATCGAGACCGGCACTGAGACTGAGACCGGCGCTGAGACTGAGACCGGCATCGAGACAGGCATCGAGACCGGCGCTGAGACTGAGATCGGCGCCGAGACTAGCGAAGCTGGTATAGAACCAAAAGCAAAGAGTCAACGGCTTCCTAACAAGCTCAGGACTACTAGACTGGTGGTCACGGAGGTGGACAACGGCAATTTTGAGCCAAACGCGCCCGAGGAGGCGCGCGCGTGCTACGGCAATCATATAGGCTGCATCATACAGACAACCGCCACCATCAACGATGAGAAACTAAACAAGATAGATAATATGAGGCCCTCCCTCCTAAAGAAGCTGCACCAGATATTCTTGTTCCCGGGCCAGAATGAAAAGGATTAGAAAGATCCAGATAAGGACCCGACAATGAAGAAGATAAACAAACACGCCATGACCAAGTTTAGCAACGCGTTGGCCGCCTAGAAATCAAGGGTGAAATATCGGATTGTCAACAAAAATACTCAAGCATACAAACAAGCGACAATGTCTTTCAAAATATCAATGCTAAAATAAGTTATCCCTAGCCATCATGCTCAACCATTGATCCATTCATGAAACACACTCGCATATTAACTACACCCAATACTCAAGTACGATCATAGTGCCTCCTAGTTGGTGCTTTTATAAGAGAAGATGCAGACTCAAATTAAAAATAAAAATTGCATAAAGTAAAAGAAAGGCCCTTCGCGGAGGGAAGTAGGGATTTGTAGAGGTGCCAGAGCTCAAAGCAAAAAAAAACATAGAGATAAAAACATTTTGGGAGGTGTGTCTTTCCTACCAACGAAAACGACTTAGAGTTCCCAACACTTTCCATGATGCGATGATGATGCAGTCCCGGTCTTTCATCGCAATTCTACCGACGAGGGAATTCGGAATGCCCTCGACAGCCGTCGCATACAGAGTTTCACGGAACTATGGCACGTAGTACGGAAGTACTCCGTGATGGAAAGCACATGGAAGGCCCAGAAAACCCAATTGGAACCTGCTGCCTTTGAGCAGTGTACTGCCCAGGCAAAACGGATACACCCTTACGAGGCATCTGACCAGAAGCCCGTAGGCAAGAAATACAAACCCTTTATGGGATACAGGTCCGTTCTTGACGAACTCCTCGACAAGCCCTGTCCGATACATGCGACTCCAAGCACAAACTCAACTCACAGCCTCCGAGCATGTTGGGTACTCCGGCAGGTAGCTAAAAGTGGGGAGGCAATCCTCACCACCGCCACTCCAAAGAAGCATTCTCCGGAGGATGACAATTTTAATGTCCTTACGAACTTTGAGGCTTTCTCTTCAAATAATCGGCGCAAGAGGGTGCTTCGCGACCTCGCCGAAGTCCACCAAGTAACTGCAGTGAGCCCATGGAACGACGCGGCAATAACCTTCACCGCCGACGACGAACCAAGGGATCGATCAGTCCGAGCACCCGTCGCTTTAGTACTAAACCCCATTGTGGATGGCTTTCAACTTACCAAAGTGCTCATGGACGGCGGCAGTGGGCTTAACCTCATCTATGAGGACACGCTCGACAAAATATAGGTTGATCGAACACACATCAAGCAAAGCAGTACCACCTTTCGAGGCATCATCCCCAGTCGAGAGGCATGATAATCGGGGAGAATTAAACTTGACGTAGTATTCGGAACGCCTGAAAATTACAGGTCAGAAGAACTGCTCTTTCACATTGTTCCCTTCAATAGCGGATATCATGCCCTTCTAGGGCGGGATGCTTTTTCACGCTTCCACGTTGTACCCCATTTTGGGTACATGAAGTTTAAAATGCCAGGGGCCAATGGAATAATCACAGTTACGAGTGATCCAGATAAAGTACTCCGCGCCAAAAACAAAACTGCATCCTTGGCCCTTGAGGCACTATCTGAAGCCTTCAGGGCCGAAGAACTAACCACCCTACGATCTACGGTGGACAAGGATGATGTGATTCTCGATAAGAGACCTAAATCCACCTCTTTCAAGCCAGCAGATGAAATAGTTATATTTCAAGTGCACCCGACGGATCCTAATAAAACAGCGTCCGTCGGAGCACAACTGGATCCGACAGTAGACACCGCCTTATGCACGTTCCTACGTGAAAATTGGGATATCTTTGCCTGGCACCCTTGACCCTTCGGACATGCCCGTGATCCCACGCAGACTGGCCGAACACAGCCTCAACATAATCAAAGGGTTCAAACTAGTCAAGCAAACGCCGCGACGATTTTCTGAACCCAAATGACAAACTATGGGGGAGGAGCTAGCCAAACTACTCGAGGCCGGGTTCGTCAGAGAAATCAAACACCCGGATTGGCTAGCCAACATGGTCATGGTGCCGAAGAAGGATAATCTTGGCGCCTTTGTGTCAATTTCAAAAACCTCAATAAGGCTTGCCCTAAAGACCCTTTCTCGTTGCCCCGCATTGACCAGATCATTGATGCGACCGCGGGACACGACTCATTATGTTTCCTCGACGCTTACTCCGGATACTATCAGATTAAAATGAAGGAGTCCGACCATGCCGCAACGGCGTTCATCACCCCGTACGGGCCTTTCTGTTTCAACACTATGACTTTTGGGCATAAAAACGATGGTGCCACTTACCAACGTATGATTCAAACATGCTTCGAAAAACAAATCGGCAAGATAGTTGAAGCATATGTGGACGACGTAGTCATCAAGACTAAACACGTCGAATCATTGGTGGATGATCTCCGCCTCGCATTTGATAACCTCCGAACATACAACATACGGCTCAATCCGGAAAAAATGCATCTTCGGTGTTCCAGTCGGGAAGCTACTAGGGTTCATTGTCTCCCATAGAGGAATTGAAGCAAACCCAGCTAAAATCCGAGCCTTGTCGCAATTGTCTACGCCAACAGACTTAAAGCAGGTCCAAAAGCTAGCAGGGTGCGTGGCGGCTTTGAGCCGCTTCATCTCCAGATTAGGAGAAAAAGCATTACCACTGTATAGACTGCTTTGACGTATCGACAACTTTGAATGGACGGAAGTGGCCACAGCCGGATTGGAGGAAATAAAAACCTTATTAGCGGGTAATCCAATCCTAGCCGCCCCAAGTGTTGGCGAACCAATGTTGCTTTATATCTCCGCAACTCGCCAGGTAGTGAGCGCTGTCACTGGTGCGCGTCGGTCCTAAATAAACGGTTTTTAACCCCTTTCCGTGATGGCATTTGGAACCGTCGCCAAGTGAGTGTGGGCGATAGGGGGGTCCTTCCCACACGACCCAGAAACCGTCGGGGATATGCCCTCATGGCACACACGTTCGGCAAAATGAGGTCGTGTGCGACCGGCGAGCGCTCAAATACGGAAATACATACAGTAGAGCTAAAAAATACAATTATACGGTGAAATTGTTTCCGGTCGCAAGTACATCCCACACAGTCAATCCCCGCTAAACGTTTCAGTTCGTATGTACATCCCACACAGTCGCTCCAAGGAAAACGTTTCCGTTCACAGGTACATCACACACAATTTTTCCCGTTAAATCGTTTGTGATAGCGTTGTCATTGCACACGATATTAATAATTTTAGCGTTTGCGCTATTGAATGCATCACACACGGTGCGTAGAAGAAACTGTGTGGCAAAGGCTGTCCATCACACACACTTTTTATGTGATAAACGTTTGCGCAAGGTGGCCTAACGAAAACAGTTTTCAAGAGAAAGTCGTGTGTGCAGTGGAGATTGATCGCACACGTAGTGGATCCTAGAAACATTTCTGATCTCCACGTATATGAAGACGTTTCGCTTTCGCAAACCGTGTGCAGTGTAATCCCTAATTAATCCAATTAATCCCTAATTTAAAAATCACATGTTTTCAATTTGAAAGTAGGCAATCACTTATTTCATATCCAACCATGTTTATTACAAATATAGGTTCAATCACGAATCCATAATTCAATGCACACGGACATATACTGAAGAACTACAGAAGCACCAAGTAAAGAATGATGAACCACAGTTGTACTAAAGACTGTAAAGAGAGAGGCGAAAGACCTTCTCGTTGCTGGAGAAGGTGAAGCGGAATGCCCATATTGTGCCCTCCTCCATGCGTAAGGCGCGCACGACTCTAGGCCAACCCCTTGTGATGGCTGGCCGTCCATCCTTCACTATCTTTATTAGGACTCTTCGATGCTCATTGTAGTCTGGATGAAATACTTTAACCTTCATTGCGTGTCCACCAATCATGTACTTTGCGAGGTAATCTTGAGTCAACTGCTTCGGGAACCACTGGGAACGAAAAAGATTCAGACATTGTTGTCTAACAACTCATTATGGGCAGTAAAAAGAGAAGGCTGCAGAGTTTGTAGTTACCATCCTACAGCTCACTGTTGTGTTGGATAGAGCATAAAAAAATAATTTGCTTGCCACCATTCGTATCTTTTTGCTAATAAGCCTTATCAGTTTCCTCACTTGATGCTTGTTCATCAATATCTCATTGCCCCATACGTAAAAAGGGTCGATGCGTGGATCCTTGCCAAGGGCATATGTACCTACAAGCAACAAGTCAATATTAGAAGCTAACTAGTGTCCAGGCCTAGATCTATATGCACTACATTATAGAACGACGGGGGGAGTACAAGCCGAGGGATCAAGCTAACCTCGGCGGAAAATGGTGGCCACTCCTGTTGTTGTCGTGCATAAGTAGTGGAAAGGCATGATAAGTACAACAATCTTAACATCAAACAATATAGCAAAGGTAAACAACATCATCTCCAAATTATAGCTTGAATGTGTTGGTTTCAGCATGCTATTGAAGCAGATATAAAATAGAAGGCAATGTTACCGACAACAGGCTTAACATCCATCAAATATTGCAATTCAAACTGGTATTGTTGAAAATGAATAGAACGTAGGTAATGCTTGAACATCACACTGGATAAATGTGTAAAACAGAAATAAAGGGTATGTGTTAACTACACCAGGAATAACTGGAACCAAATATAGCCGTTCAAACTGGTATTGATGTAGTCGAGCGGCACAGTTCCGACTTGCACATAATGAACAACACATTGTGAATGACTGAAATAAACAAGGCATAAATGACCAGTATAATGATACGTCTCCGCCATATCTATAATTTTTGATGTTCCATGCCAATATTATTCAACTTTCATATACTTTTTGGCAACTTTTTATACTATTTTTGGGACTAACATATTGATCCAGTGCCCAGTGCCAGTTCCTGTCTGTTGCATGTTTTTGGTTTCGCAGAATATCCATATCAAACGGAATCCAAACGGGATAAAAACGGACGGAGAATATTTTTGGAATATTTGGAGAATTTCGGAAGAAAAATCCACGCGAGACGGTGCCCGAGGGAGGCACGAGGCAGGGGGGCGCGCCCCACCCCCTGGGCGCGCCCCTGACCCTCGTGGTCCACCCGTAAGGCGGTTGTTGCTCTACTTTGGACGCAAGAAAACTAATTTTTGGAGAAAAATCTGGGCGAAGGTTTCAATCCAATCGGAGTTACGGATCTCCATATATACACGAAACGGTGAAAGGGCAGCAGAGGAGAACGCAGAAACAGGGAGAGACAGAGAGACAGATCCAATCTCGGAGGGGCTCTCGCCCCTCCCACGCCATGGAGACCATGGACCAGAGGGGGAACCCTTCTCCCATCTAGGGAGAAGGTCAAGGAAGAAGAAGAAGGAGGGGGGCTCTCTCCCCCTCGCTTCCGGTGGCGCCGGAGTGCCATCGGGGGCCATCATCATCACCGCGATCTTCACCAACACCACCGCCATCTTCACCAACATCTCCATCACCTTCCCCCCTCTAGCTACAGCGGTCCACTCTCCCGCAACCCGTTGTACCATCTACTTGAACATGGTGCTTTATGCTTCATATTATTATCCAATGATGTGTTGCCATCCTATGATGTCTGAGTAGATTTTTGTTGTCCTATCGGTGGTTGATGAATTGCTATGATTGATTTAATTTGCTTGTGCTTATGTTGTTGTCCTTTGGTGCCCATCATATGAGTGCGCGCGTGGATCACACCATATGGTTAGTTGTATGTTGATAGGACTATGTATTGGAGGGCAAGGGTGATAGAAGCTTCAGCCTAGCATAGAAATTGATGCATACGGGATTGAAGGGGGACCAATATATCTTAATGCTATGGTTGGGTTTTACCTTAATGAACGTTAGTAGTTGCGGAAGCTTGCTAATAGTTCCAATCATCAGTGCATAGAATTCCAAGTCAGGGATGACATGCTAGCAGTGGCCTCTCCCACATAAAACTTGCTATCGGTCTAGTAAAGTAGTCAATTGCTTAGGGACAATTTCGCAACTCCTACCACCACTTTTCCACACTTGCTATATTTACTTTATTGCTTCTTTACCTAAACAGCCCCTAGTTTTTATTTACGCTCTCTTTATTATCTTGCAAACATATCCAACAACACCTACAAAGTACTTCTAGTTTCATACTTGTTCTAGGTAAAGCGAACGTCAAGCGTGCGTAGAGTTGTATCGGTGGTCGATAGAACTTGAGGGAATATTTGTTCTACCTTTAGCTCCTCGTTGGGTTCGACACTCTTACTTATCGAAAGAGGCTACAATTGATCCCCTATACTTGTGGGTTATCAAGACCTTTTTCTGGCGCCGTTGCCGGGGAGCAATAGCGTGGGGTGAATATTCTCGTGTGTGCTTGTTTGCTTTATCACTAAGTAATTTTTATTTGTTGTTCTTAGTAGTTCTTTATCTTTAGTTATGGATATGGAACACGAAATACCAAAAAAATTAGGTGTACTTGCTACTCATGGAGATGAGGAACCTCCTAAAACCCTCGATGCTCGTTATGTGACATATATTATGTACTACTTTGATAATCCAAAGAAAACCCCATTCAATTTGGTAATGGGATTAACGTTGGATCAACGTGAATACTTTAGGGATTATCGCTTGACACAAAAAGGGAAACTATTATGGGATCAAATTTATATATTGAAGTGGTATGCTCGGCAAGTATGCTTGAGTTATGATTATACTTGTTGCTCTAGGATGAAGGCTTCACACCTTCCCTTTTCATGCAAATTTAATGATAATAAAACCTTAGCTTCTTATGCTAATGGTATATATGATTATTATGATGTGGAACAAATAGAAGAATTTGTTGCTTTTATGGGTGCTTATGAAATTGAACCTATGTTTAAAGAGTTTGAAGATTTTGATGATGCTGTTTATAGACCTGAAAATTTAGCCATCCTCAAATATTGCTATGAGAATTATGAATACAATTCTGATATTAATGCACTTATTGAGAAAGTCTCCACTGTCCAAGAAGAGACTAATATTAATGCGGGTAGTTTGTTTTTTATATTTCTAGCTAGATGGTCTATCGCACACAGTTCGTCCTAATTTCCAAATAAACTTACCCGCCTTTAGCTTCCACAGGTGGTGGTTTTACAGCGCACTTGCATCGCACACGGTTAAGCCAGTACCTCCACCCTTTGCTCGCGCTTGCGCGGTCGTGGTGATTTCAGTACACTTGCATCGCACACGGTTGAGCCAGTACCTCCACCCTTTGCTCGCGCTTGCGCGGTCGTGGTGATTTCAGCGCACTTGCCTCGCACACGGTTGAGCCAGTACCTCCACCTTAATTTGCTCGCGCTTGCGTGGTCGTGGTGATTCACATCGCACTTGTATCACACACAGTTAAGAGATTATACCCCGTGTCCGTTGAGGGTCATCAGAGTCTTTGCAGCAAAAAATAGCGTTAGGGAGGGTCAAAAGACAGCCACACCAGCATGTGGCCCAAATATATATGAGTGAAAAGGGTGGTATGTGATGTTCAAAATTCCAATGCACAACTTTGACCCCACGGGCCCATGGTTGGGCGCGTCATTGAAGATCGATGAGAGGGGCCAGAAGTCAAGAACCACCTGGAAGTGGCCAAATATATGTACGAATATTGGGGATGTTTAAAACTTTAAATACATAATGCATAACTTTGGTGGCACCTGCCTCGCAAACCCGAAAACACCCTAACAACCACCTAGCTAGGATATATATAATGACATAATGTCGTACCTAGCTAGGATGCTTGGCCCACCACCTCCCACTTCGTGTCAGCGGGGCGGATGCACGTAATGATCGATACATTGGTCATACATGCATGTCGCCATGACCTACCATAAGACGGACCAATGAATCTTTCGTTTGGTCAAATGACAGTTGTTGTTGTCGATAAACCGCTTGGGCCAATAGATTAAACCATCATAAACATCGCACGAGAGGGAGCACAAAACCAGCACCTCTTGCATGCGGCCCAAAATGATGTACGTTGGGAAGGGGTGATGTGTGTTCTCAGTATAGAATAATGTACAATTTAGATGTGGCGCCTACCTCTCGATACAGACAACAACCATGAAGGCAAGGTAGTTAAGGACGAGATACGTACGCAGGGTTTGATGTTGGTCGAACCCAGCAATCCGAGCATCTGAGAGGGAATCCTGACAACGCATGAGCTCGAGCTTTGGTTGACCGATATTTGACGGTGACTGGCCCTAACATGAACTAGGAGGAATCCATTCATGGCCAACACATACCCCTCATTATCGTTCAAAGGGATGATATATATATATATATATATACACTCGGGGAGCCCACAGATATATGTGTCGTCACAAAAGACCGCACAAGGGAGACGTGGTCGATCAGAAGACCTCGTATACACTGCATGTGGCCCGAAAATATGTATGGGTACGATGGTGTATGATGTGTTTAAATCCCAAATGCACAACTTCGATGGGCCACGCCAAGTACATTACAAACCGAACACCGTACCCGACTCCAAGCCTGGTTCAATACCTATGTCAGTTTCCCAACTTCGAGGCGGTAGCGGGGGGGAGGGGGGGGGTCATCCCACGCATGCGCTCAAACTTTATTTTGTCTAGCATGGGACACACACACACACATATACATCTATACATCTATACACCTATATAGTGTGCAAATAACTATGAAAGTTGCTCGTTGGATGAAGCCAATCCGACGGTATAGAGATGGCAAATCCGAGCACCACTGGCCGTTGGATATCATCTACATTCCACCAGATTCTACCACATGTACAATCTAGAAGACTCCATGGTTGAACTTAAGCATAATGCACAAACCTCAAAACACAAGCACTTCTCCTTTGTTCTCTAGAATCTTCCATATCTTAATTGCCCAAACCTTTTTTTAAAATGAATTGTCACCTTTTGTTTTTACCTTTACAATGCAGAATTCCATGAATCTTAAAATAGTTTTTTTATAAAACTAATTGATTTTGGATGAGATGAACAATAAGAATTAAACGAACATCTACATCATGCATATTTGGGAGAAGAGGCGGGAAACCGATGAGAGGAGTGGCAAGAAACGGTAGCCTGTTTTGAATGAAAACCTAGTAGAGAAGGAAGCGTGAGCTACACGACGCATGCGCACAGTGCTTACCCATGTACTGCATGTGCTGTCGAAAGGGCTCAGGGTTTTCGTTCGATCTGGGAGCATCCAACGATGCACACGTACGATCCGTGGGGTTTGGCTTCTGGCCAGTCAGAACGCAGGACTCAGATCGCACGCGCAGCGGGGGGTGTAGGGGGGATATCATACAGAAACCAACATTCGGTGGAAACCGGTGAAAACCACGAGAAAAAGATGTTTTGAAGTTTCAAAAAAAATGCGGGATGTTAAGAGGATGATGTTTTATTGGCACACAAAATTTCAAGTTGAAACACATTAAGAGATGTGAGCTATGAAAAAGACAAATCAGTGTTGAATAGTGCCAAATAGTACTGTCACTATTCAGGGCAGAATTTGTCCTTTTCATAGCTCACATCTCATAATGTTTTTCAACTTGAAATTTTGTGTCGCAATAAAACATCACCTTCTTAACATCCCACATTTTTTCAGATTTTTATGAAACTTTAAAATATTGTTTCCACGAAGTTTTCATTGAATATCGGCTTTCGTGAGTGAACCGTGTGCTATTTGAAAACATTTCGTGAGAAGAATCTCGGTTTTTAAACCCGTAAATCCAATACTAAGCTGAAAATCGTGAGACCTGCCATGGTGTCACGACTTCGCACTTATATGTCGAGGAATTTTTTTCGTCCATTGTGGCGCAAGTTTTATTACAAGCCTCTTACAAATCGGAGCTTCTCTCAAAGAAGCCTCGTGGTTCCAATAGGGAAACGTGTCCCCCTTGTGGGCAAAACGTAATCACTGCCTCTTTTTACCTTCTATTTTCTTCTACGGGCAACATGGAACGACAGGATATCTGTGCTGAAATTTAAACTTATTCAGGGTTCGTTTGGCCTTTTTGTACACTAATTGAGTTTCCTAGGCATTTAATGTCCATAATTCAAATCTGAACTACAAATACATGCTCCAGTTCACCAAAATGGCTAGAAAAATTATACATGTGTCCTTGGGTGCATGTTTAGGTCCCATGCCAGTAATGGGAACAAATTACAACCGTACTGGTGTCATGGCTCGTACTCAAACATTTCGAATCTCGGTTTTGAAGTCCCCATAAATCCTAAACTCGCCAGAAAGTCATCAAAGGTGGCATGGTGTCACGTCATGGCACATATATGTCGTGGTAAAAACATTGTCCAATTTGGGCCAAGCTTTATTACAAAACCTCTTACAAAAACTGGAGCTTCTCTCAAAGAAGCCTCGTGGTTCTGATAGGGAAACGTGTTCCCCTTGTGGGCGAAATGTAATCACTGCCTCTTTCGCCTTGTATTTTGTTCCACGGGCAACATGGAACGACAGGATATCCGTGCTGAAATTTAAACTTATTCAGGGTTCATTTGGCCTTTTTATACACTAATTGAGCTTCCTAGGCATTTAATATCCATAATTCAATTCTAAACTACAAATACGTGCTCCAGTTCACCAAAATGGCTAGAAAAATTATACATGTGTCCTTGGGTGCATGTTTAGGTCTCATGCCAGGAATGGGAACGAATTACAACCGTACCGGTGTCCTGGCTTGTCCTCAAACATTTCGAATCTCGGTTTTTAAGTCCCCATAAATCCTAAACTCACCAGAAAGTCATCAAAGGTGGCATGGTGTCACGTCATGTTACATATATGTCGTGGTAAAAACATTGCCAATTTCGGCCAAGCTTTATTACAAACCTCTTACAAACCGGAGCCTGTCGCAAGAACCCTCGTGATTTCGATAGGGGAATGTGTCCCCTTGTGGGCCAAACGATAATCACTCCCTCTTCTAGCCTCGTATTTTCTTCTACACGCGACACGGAACAACTGGAGATTCGCGCTGAACTTTGAAATTATTCAGGGTTCATTTGACCTTTTTTATTCATTAATTGAGTTTTCTAGGCATTTAATGTCCATCATTCAAATCCGAACTACAAATACATGCTCCAGTGCACCCAAATGGCTAGAAAAAAACGTACATGTTTCCTTGGAGTGCATGTTTAGGTCCCATCGAACTAATGAGAATGAATTCAACCGTCTCGCCGTCCTGGCCTGGCCACAAACATTGCGAATCTTGGTTTTTAAGTGTCTGTAAATCCAAAACTCACCAGGAAATCATGAAACTTGGCATGGTGTCACTACATGGTATATATAATTGTCCAATTTGGGCGAAGCTATATTACAAGCCTTTTAAAATCTGGAGCCTGTTGTCGGTGTCAAAACCGGCGGATCTCGGGTAGGGGGTCCCGAACTGTGCGTCTAAGGTCGATGGTAACAGGAGACGGGGGACACGATGTTTACCCAGGTCCGGGCCCTCTCTGTGGAGGTAATACCCTACTTCCTGCTTGATTGATCTTGATGAATATGAGTATTAAAAGATTTGATCTACCACGAGATCGTAATGGCTAAAACCCTAGAAGTCTAGCCTGTATGACTATGGTAATGTGTATATCCCTATTCGGACTAAGTCCTCCGGTTTATATAGACACCGGGGAGATCTAGGGTTACATTGAGTCGGTTACATGGAAAGGAATATTCATAGTTGATCGCCAAGCTTGCCTTCCACGACAAGGAGAGTCCTATCCAGACACAGGTATAGTCTTCGGCCTTCATGTCTTCACAGCCCATCAGTCTGTCCCATGGATAACAGGTCGGACGCCCGAGGACTGCTTAGTCCAGGACTCCCTCAGTAGCCCCTGAACCTGGCTTCAATGACGAGGAGTCCGGCGCGCAGACTGTCTTCGGCATTGCAAGGCGGGTTCCCCTTTCCGAACTCTAGGATAATCTTCAGACGCAATGACTGTATCCGGACCTATAACACACACCCCACACAACCGCAGAGAGAATATAATACTTCCACGAGTTCAATCCGCCGACAACTTTTTACAACATGACATCACGTCTGCCGGTCATAATTCTGAACCATTTTTCTGCCGCTCCACGTTTTGAGACACGATGGCCATTGGCACATCTTGTCGAAGCGGAGATCGTGTCCCCTTATCGCGGGATTCTCATCAATACGGGCGTGGGTAACCCAATCGTGCCGTTTACATAGGCCTTGGGAATAGGCGACTTTCGAGGCGAATGGGGAGGTGTTCGATATTCACTGCCTTTATAAGGGGATAAGGATTCCCTTCTTCCCCCACGCCGTCTCTCTTTCTCCGCCCTTCCAATCTCGAGCTCCAGCGCCCAAGTTCTCATCTCCTTTCCACTCGAGCTAGTACTTCAACCATGTCCAGATCCGGAGGTCAGGGCAAGTGGATGGTCTCCTCCGTTAAGGAGAAGGACATTACGAAGCTTCGGGCAGCTGGGTATTTGGCGAAGGAAATCGCCCACCGCCTTCCAGCCCAGGGGCAAGTCGTCCCCACGCCGAAGCCCAATGAGAGGGTGGTATTCATCCCTCATTTCGTCCGCGGGCTAGGGTTTCCTCTCCACCCTTTCGTCCGCGGGCTGATGTACTATTATGGGATAGACTTCCATGATCTATCTCCAAACTCCTTCCTCAACATCTCGGCGTTCATCGTCGTGTGTGAGGCCTTCCTCCGTATCCAACCCCACTTCGGGCTGTGGCTCAAGGTATTCAACGTGAAGCCGAAGGTAGTGGATGGCCAGCACGCAGAGTGCGGAGGAGCCATGGTGAGTAAGCTGTCCAATATCTCTTGGCCGAAAGGCACCTTTGTGGACACTGTCAAGGAATGGCAGAAACAATGGTTCTACATTACAGAACCCCGCGGCACCGACTGGGCCGCAGCTGCCGAATTCAACCCCGGTGCCCCAATGTGGCTCACCTCCTGGGTCCAGAAGAGACCGAACTGGTGTTCGCCAGACGAGCTGATAGCGCTGTAGACGCGCATTCAAAGCATGGCGGACAAGGATGTCAAACTTGTCAATGTAATCCAGGTCATGCTAGTTCGCCGGATTCTCCCATGCCAAAGCCAAAGCCGTCCTCTATGGAAGCTCAATTCAAAGAAGCACCATACACTGAAGAGGATCTTTGAGACCACTCACGAGGGCGCCTGGAAGTTGCTTTTCAAGGGCAACGAGAAACCGCCGGCCACAGATTTAGACCGTGGGCACGACATTAACCACCTCGCCAGCGAGGTATGTTATTTTTAACGCATCCCCTACTTGCTTGTTTCGAGGATGATGTCTGATCTTTCATCGTTGCTTTTTCAGGACTGTATGGAGAGGGCGAAGCAGATCCAGTGTCCGGCCCCACTGCCAGAAGAACCGGTCATCCCGCGTTTAGCGAAGATGCTGGCGCCGGCACCCTATAAGGCGCCGGAGAAGAAGGCCAAGAAAAAGGCTAAGAGGGCCAAGAGTGGCCCCCATCGCAAAGGCGCTTCGGACGGGACGTCTGTAGACGAAGAATCCCATTCCTCCGTCCCTGAGGACGACGACGAGGAAAAGGAGGAGGAGGAGAACAACTCTTCCCCTGAGGAGAGGAAGAAGAAGAGGGCGGCTTCCACAAATCTGGAAGAGGGGACGCCCAAAACGGGGAAGGGCGCCCTTGCGGTCAACACCGCGTGGGATGTCGACAGCAGTCCGGAGCGACGCCCCCGCACTAAGCCCCGGGCCGCATCGTAAGTACTATGACTCACATGTACCGTATGTCTGGCCTCTCCTCTTTATCGTTTTGAAATGGTTAATTGTGCTATTGTAGTCTGGCTCGGGACAACATCCAGCGATCCTCTTCTGGAGGTTCGTTGGATCCAGCGGAAATGGCCAGCGCGTCACTGCCGACCGCTCACTCTCCCGAGGCTCAGGATGACGCCGAAGTGTTGTCCCGGAGGACCGCTCCGAGCCGGGGAGATGCCCAGGACGCTGTCCAGGAGGCGCCACAAGGCGAGACCTCCGCTGCGAGACACATGGGGGAACAGACCCCCATGGAGACTGGCGAGGAGGGATGTGTTCAGTTCGTCCCTCAGCCGAGTACGATTCCGGAGACCCACACGGCTCCGTAATCCGGCAAGCACCCTCCTTCGAAGGAGGGAGGTGTGACGATTCCACCAGTGGCCCATGTCCAACCAGGGGCATCGGATAACCTGATGGAGGTGCTACGAGGCGCCTCCGTTGTGGACGAGCACCGTTCTCTTATGGGTGCGGTGATCGAGAAGGTTCAGTCCGCCAAGAGCGGACTAAACGAGGCTTGCAGCAACCTGTTGACAGGTTTTGAGGTAAGTCGCGTAGAAAGAGAACAATCCCATGCAGACAGTAGCCCCTGAGACACTGTCCGGTGTTCGGGAAGAAAGACCGGACAGAGGATCAATCCTTTGTCGTAGGAGACTAACTTGATATGTATGAATAAGTAGGCGTCGGTGTTGGCCGCGACCTTGCATACTGCCGAAGTCTCTGAACTGAAGTAGAGGCTGGAGCGAGCCGAGATAGAGCTCGGCGAGGTGAAGACTCAACTTCAGGAGAAGCAAGGTGTGTAACGACTTGCTGTGTATTCGGAAAGAATAAGTGGTGTGTATTGACCAGAGTGTCATAATATGTGTTGGAGCGACGACCGAGGTCGAGGCCCTAAAAAAGGCCCTGGCCGAAGCCGAGGGGAAGGTTGTCGAGCAGCAAGCAGCCCGTAAGAAGCTCAAGGCCCGGGACAACGAGGTCCAGAAGGAGCTCCAGGACGCGGTGAAGAAGTGCGAGGCCTTGGAGCGCGATGCGTCGGTCCGAGAGACCGAACTCACCAAGGCTCGTCAGAGCGCGGAGGCCGCACGGAATGAGGCCCAGGACGCCCTCAAAGAGATCCAGGAGGCCAAGAAGATCGCGGCGGGTAAGGCATTTAACATGCAAAGCAAGTATGCGGAGAAGAAGTACCTTTTACTAACCCGGATTCGGAGTTACCCAGGGGCTTTTGCGGATCTACCACGCAGCGTGTCCGATGCGACGGAGTTCTTCCGAGCCAAAGAAGGGAGCTCCACGGAGAAGCTGTTCTGGACGCAGTACGCTGTGCCAGAACATCCAGTGCCCTTTACCGATCAGCTGAAATAGCTGGTCGAGCTGCACCGGGTGGCCGAACTGGCCATGAAGGATTTAATAATCCGGTTGTGGCCAGCGGAGGCGATACCCAGCAGTTATTTTGGCCTCGTGAAGCGGGTGATGGAGGCCTGTCCTCGGCTAGACATTCCCAAGCGATCAGTCTGCATCGAAGGTGCACGCGTGGCCTTCGCCCGTTGCAAGATGTGGTGGATGAAGATGGACGCCGTCGAGGTGACCAGGGGGCCGCCAGAGGGTAAGGAGCACCGCACACCCGAGCGATATTTTGTGGATGTCCTAGAGGGGTCTCGCATTGCGGCAACGCAGTGTGGGCAGGACATTATTTTTGAATGAATACATTCGTGTTGTCTTTGCCTTGTATGATGAAAAACAAAGCCGGTTTGTAATATAATGTTGTTTATGTTTTAGTTGTTTCCTCCTGTGTGGCCGTGTTATATGTAATCTGAGGGTTGGCCAGTCGTCGGCTTCTGCCCTCGCATAGGTAGTACGGAGGTGTTCGGGATGGAATCTAAACAATCTTGATCCAATTATATCGTCCTTGAAGGAGTTGTTTAGCGCAACGAACCAAGCAATCAGACTATGCGACTTAAACGCCCTCACTTAGCGATTTGTAACCTCTCGAACAGCTGACCGGCTCTCGCCGCATTATGACAGTCAGTTTTCGAAATTCTCTACTGAGGTGCTCATCCGGGCGAACCAGGGCACAATCGCAGTAGTTCTCCCTTTACTACCCTAGCCGATGTAGCGGAACGTAGGGTAGCAAGCACATGAGCCGGGCAACCCAACTATTGACCAAAGACATGATTCGGAGCCAATGCATATAATGCTAAATTCGGGGAGCCAAACTTATCTATAAGAAGTGTTCGGACTTTGTTGCCGTATTATGGGGCGATGAGGAGCCCCTGGCAAATATGAGACGTACCAAAGTGTACGGATGCTAGAAGATAAGTAAGAAAGGAAAACAGAAAGAGAGCATGGGTAGTATCTGGGGCCCTTGAACTTGGTCCATGAACTGTTTCCATTATAATTGGATTAATGCGTCAAAGCACATTGATACAAATAGTGCACTAAGCAACCGGCTATTTAACATGCCACGAGCAAAGGCGAGCTGCGTGTGGGTCCTGAAAACAGGTAGAGTAATCGTTGAATTGACCTCTAGGACTTCCCCTGTACGCTTGTGCTTCTTGCCATTCTGGTGTATTTATCCTTTGACAGGACCAGTAACCAGGCCGTCGAAGGGGGCCTGTATAAAATAAACCTGAAAAAAGGGAAACGAAAATAGTGAAGTTATATGTGAGCCTGGGATCGGTCTAGCCGAGCCGTGGATCACAAGATAGCTGTGCCTCCGTCGATGCCCATGGAATTTCGAGTGCGTAATTATGTACGTGTGGTACGAATGCCACTACCTCATTGGGACTGGGACGGAGGCCGAATTGCTAATCAAGCTGTTGACGAGCCGAGCTGTCCTGTTGCAGTGTAGTCCGGACCCTCTTAATAATGTCCCGGGGCTCGGCAGCCGGATTATGTTTCTGCTTGGGAAGGCCGCTCTGTACCTCTGCTGCTAGGGCGGCGGTGTGCTCTTCTGTACGGAGGGAGCGCTCCGTATTTCCATTGACTGTTATGCGCCACGTGGACCGGGCATTTTGAGCTTGAGATAAGCATAGTGTGGCACCGCGTTCAATCTAGCGAACGCGGTTCGTCCGAGCAGTGCGTGGTAGCCGCTGCGGAAGGGGACGATATCGAAGATTAGCTCTTCGCTTTGGAAGTTGTCCGGGGAACCGAAGACAACCTTCAGTGTGATTGAGCCCATACAACGGGCCTCTACTCCTGGTATGACTCCTTTAAAGGTAGTCTTTGTGGGTTTGATCCGTGAGGGATTAATGCCCATTTTGCACACTGTATCCTGATAGAGCAGGTTGAGGCTGCTACCACCGTCCATTAGGACTCATGTCAGGTGAAATCCGTCGATGATTGGGTCGAGGACCAATGCGGCTGAACCGCCATGACGGATACTAGTTGGATGATCTCGACGATCAAAGGTGATCGGGAATGACGACCATGGATTGAATTTTGGGGCGACTGGCTCTACCGCGTAGACGTCCCTGAGTGCGCGCTTGCGCTCCCTTTTGGGAATGTGTGTAGCATATATCATGTTCACCGTTTTGACTTGAGGGGGAAACTTCTTCTGCCCCCCAGTGTTCGACTGCCGGGGCTCTTCGTCATCGTCCTCACTTTGTGATCCCTTTTCTTTGTTCTCGGTGTTTAACTTGCCAGCCTGTTTAAAAACCCAACAATCTCTGTTGGTATGATTGGCTTGTTTGTCTGGGGTGCCATGTATCTGGCACGGACGGTCGAGTATGCGATCCAAGCTGGATGGTCCCTCATTGTTCCTTTTATAGGGCTTCTTTCGCTGGCCGGACTTGGAGCCACTGAATCCGGCATTAACTGCATTGTCATCGGTGTTATCGCCATTGCTTCGGCGTTTGTGTGTGTTGCGCCGGAGCTTGCCGGTGCTGTTTTTGGCCTCGGAGGGGCCTGCCTTGTTTGCTGTGTTTTTACTGCGAGCCAGCCAACTATCCTCACCCGCGCAAAAGCGGGTCATGAGCGCCGTGAGCCATGGACTTCGACTTTTCTTGGCCGAGGTGGCGGGCGAGCCATTCGTCACGGATGTTGTGTTTAAAGGCCGTTAGGGCTTCGGCATCCAGACAGTCAACAATCTGGTTCTTTTTTGTTAGGAAGCTAGTCCAGAATTTTCTGGCTGATTCTCCAGGTTGTTGAACTATATGACTTAAGTCACCGGCGTCCGGTGGCCGTACATATGTACCTTGGAAGTTGTCGAGGAAGGCTTCTTCCAAGTCCTCCCAGCTGCCGATAGAATTTTCAGGCAGGCTGTTTAACCACTACCGGGCTGGCCCTTTTAGCTTTAGTGGGAGGTATTTGATGGCGTGGAGGTCGTCTCCACGGGCCATATGGATGTGGAGAATAAAATCCTCGATCCATACTGCAGGATTGGTTGTTCCGTCGTATGATTCAATATTGATGGGTTTGAACCCCTCGGGGAATTCGTGATCCATTACTTCATCGGTGAAGCAAAGAGGGTGTGCGGCGCCTCTATATCGGGCCACATCGCGACATAGCTCTGATGGAGTCCGTCGGCGGCATTCGGCCCGGGCGTGGTTAGGTTTATCACGTCCAAATAGGTAGCCGTCGTCGTGTCTCGAGGCACGTCCTCGCAATCCGTAGATCGATCTTGTATGTCCTGCTCTACTGTCCAGGGTCTGCCGGAGGTCGTACGTGTGACCCCGAGTTGTTCTGTCTCTATTTTTATGGGGCGGTGGGGTAGGCTGCTGCTCGGCCTGAGTTGCCGCTTTATCCTGACCGCGGGGTGGTCGGTCCGCCGCACTGTCTCGACCACGTGATGGTCGTTCCGCATTGCGCGAGGGAGACATGGGCTCTGGTGCCTCCTCATCAAACTGAGGTAGCAGTCTGCGTTTTGGGTAGCTCTTGGCTGGGCGCTTAAGGCCGTATTCTTCGGCTGCTAGGACATCAGTCCATCTGTCGACGAGCAGATCTTGTTCAGCTTGAAGCTGCTGCTGTTTCTTTTTTAGGCTCCTTGCATTGGCTGTGAGCTGAAGCATAAAGAGCTCCTGCTCCAGAGGCTCCTCAGGCACGATGAAGTCTTCGTTGCCGAGGCTCGTCTCCTCCTCGGAGGGCGGACGATAACTATCGTCCTCCGAGTCTTCTTCTATGGCCTGTTCGTCAGGGCTGACATGCCCTGATTCCCGATTGTCTCGTTCAGCAGTTTGTTCATCGGGTTCTTCTGTGTCTTCGGCACCATCCGGAGTGTTGTCGTCTCCTGTGCCGGTGTTGTTGTCCCTGCTGCGGCAGGATTTAGAGCGGCGGCGCTGACGCCGGCGCTTTGGTTGTGTTTCAGGAGGGTCCTCCTTTGCTGGGTTTTCCTTGCCATCGCCGCTATTATTTTTCGGTGTATCTACCATGTAGACATCATATGAGGAAGTGGTCGTCCATCGTCCAGTGAATGGCGGGTCCTGGCCCTGCTCCTTGTCGGCATCGTCGTCCATACCGTCGATGTCTTCGGAGCCATAATCAAGCACGTCCGTTAAGTCTTCGACAGTGGCTATGAAGTGGGTGGTGGGTGGGAAGCTAAATTCTCCATCCTCATCCCCTAGTTCGAACCGGACATAGTTCGGCTTTGAGTCCCCTGCCAAGGACAGGTTCTTAAAAGAGTTTAGCACATCGCCCAAAGGTGAGTGCCGAAATATGTCAGCGGCGCTGAATTCAAAGATCGATAAACGATTAAGTTCGGCGTCCACGGGCGTACGCAGTTCGGAATTTATAGCCGGAGACGATTCCGGGGTTCCGGTAACACAGTTATTGCGTGAGGTTGAGTCTGTGTGCGGCTCCAGCGCCGCGGACTCCATGGCCTCGGATGGCACGATCCGCTCAGGATCCGAGGCTGGAGCAGTATCATGAACCATCTCCTGATTGTGGTCCGATGACAGATTTAAGTCATGTTCATCGGAGCGAGGGGGCGTGATCGCCGTGGTCTCAAATCCGTCGAAGATCAAGTCTCCACAGATGTCCGCGACATAGTTCAAGCTTCCGAATCTGACCTGGTGTCCAGGGGCGTAGCTATCGATCAGCTCCAGATGGCCAAGCGAGTTGGCCCGCAGTACGAAGCTGCCAAACACGAAGATCTGTCCGGTAAGGAAGGTTTCCCTTTGGACAGCGTCACTATCGACGATTGAAGGGGCCATCGAACCTTTTGTCAACGGCACAGTGGAACTCTCAATGAAAGCACCAATGTCGGTGTCAAAACCGGCGGATCTCGGGTAGGGGGTCCCGAACTGTGCGTCTAAGGTCGATGGTAACAGGAGACGGGGGACACGATGTTTACCCAGGTTCGGGCCCTCTCTGTGGAGGTAATACCCTACTTCCAGCTTGATTGATCTTGATGAATATGATTATTACAAGAGTTGATCTACCACGAGATCGTAATGGCTAAAACCCTAGAAGTCTAGCCTGTATGACTATGGTCATGTGTATATCCCTATTCGGACTAAGTCCTCCGGTTTATATAGACACCGGGGAGATCTAGGATTACATAGAGTCGGTTACATAGAAAGGAATCTTCGTAGTTGATCGCCAAGCTTGCCTTCCATGCCAAGGAGAGTCCTATCCGGACACATGTATAGTCTTCGGCCTTCGTGTCTTCACAGCCCATCAGTCCGGCCCATGGATAACAGGCCGGACGCCCGAGGACCCCTTAGTCCAGGACTCCATCACCTGTCGCAACCCTTGTGGTTCCGGTAGGGAAACATGCCCCTCTTGTGGGCGAAACGATAATCGATGCCTCTTCTCGCCTTGAACTGTGTTTTCTACACGCAACATATAATAACAGGAGTGTCGGGCTGAAATTCGAAACTGTTCAGGGTTCGTTTGGCCATTGTATTATATTACTAATTACTAAGTTTTTTATGCATTTAATGTAGTCCATAATTCGAATTTTAACTACAACCAGATGCCCAAGTGAAGCAAAATGGGTGGGAAATCGTACATGTGTCCTTGGGTGCATGTTTAGGTCTCGTTTCAGGAATGAGAATGAATTACAAACTTGTCGTTGTCCTGAAACAATTAGAATCTCGGTTTTTAAATCCCAGCAAATAAAAAAGTCACCCAAAAACATGAAACTTGGCATGGTTTCATGACATGGCACATATATGCCGTGGTAAAAAAATCGTCCAATTTGAGAAGAGGCGCACACATTAGTAGCCAATGAAGTCCTTTTTGAAACAAAAAGCTGACACGTTAATATCGCAAATGGTTGTATTATATTTACCGTGTCGAAATTTAACCATTCTCGGTGGCGTGCGTGCAGCTGTTTGATTAGACAGGACGAGCGCGAGAAGTCCGCCGTGCAGGTTCGACGGGACGCGTGCGAGCAGTCTCCCGTGCAGGCTCGACGGGACGTGTGCATCATGTCCACCTCGCAGGCTCGACGGGACACGTGCGAGCAGCAAGGCCGCCCATGCTCACCGGGAAGCGAGCTCTTTGACCTCCATGCACCAGCCGCCACCCGCCTCGCTCATAAATTCTACATTAATGGGTTAATTAAAGCACCTGGGCAGAGGGTGTTTGCTTGTGATCCCATGGCAGCATTTGCTTTGTTTGTGTTTACAACTCGTATTCCGCCCTAATTTAAATTGCCACATAGGGCAACGGATAATACAACCACAAATAAAATGGCGACGGATAATACGATGACAAATTTACAATGGCGCAGATAATAATTGTCTTACATATTCCGGATAATTTAAAATGCCACATGCGGCAAAGCCCGGGAGACACGGGGGCAAGAGAAGAAGGAAATTGCAGACAACGATCTGGGTCGCTACTGTCTCTACTCGTCGATGGATCACCGGGTAGAAAAATCCTCCAGCTCCTTCTTCAATTCCTCACGACTTTGCTTGAAAGCAGCCACGGATTCCTCCACCTCCTGCTCGCGCTCGATCCGGAGCTTCCTCAAGCCACCCATCAGTTCCTCGACGACCGCTTTCAACATCATCTCCAAGGCACTGCTCTGCTCATGCAGCATCTTCCAGCCGGCGGCCTCCTCCTCCTTCTCGGCAACCAACTTGAGGAGCTTCGCATTGTCATCCATGAATTGCTCGACGAGGCCGGTCGCCTTGTCAACCGAGGCATCGCTGATCTTGAGCAGCTTCATCAAACCGTCGACCAGCTCCTTCTGCATAGTGACGCCAGCGAGAATATCGTCGTCGCCGGCGAAGGACTTCAGGAACGCCGGCTCGTCGCGATGGTCGACGCCGCGAATGCGCTTGTGAGAGCCCTCGCGTGCCCGTGAGAGCTCATTCGAGGGCTCCGCGGCGCGTCGGGACATCTGTGCTGCGGCTGCGGCTTCGCGGCGGGACCTCTAGTGCTTCCGCGGCCTTGGTCTTTGCTGCCTGGTTATATGTCGACCCTAAACTCCTCCTACCGGTCATGGCGGAACGACTTGACAGAAAAAACCAGTTTTGTGGGTGATGAGGAGAGGAACAGTGTGTAATTTTCGAGTGGGTAGTTTTTATAGCCCGGTGCTAAGTGTGAACACATATTAGTTTGATAGGTGTGAACAGATTTGCAATTACTTATTGCATTATAATCAGCAATGTGACGAGAAACAAGGTCAAAATTTATTGATGGCAGAAGGTTGACCACGTGGTTGCTTACCGTTGAGGCGGCCATGGCGCGCTCAGCTCTCGCGTCCCTACGCGCGCTCTGCTCGCCGTTGAGGCAAAGTTACAATGGCAACGGTTAATAATTCTTAATAATTGTCTTACATATTCAGGATAATTTAAAATGCCAAATGTGACAAGGCCTAGAACACTCACGACCTACATATGCACACAATTATAATAAAATATAAGCTAAAAGGCTGAGCTGGCGGCCTTCCGACGATGGTCTTCTCGGACTCCATGATCAGCATAGCACCCTTGCGGCCGTTCACTCCGAGTGTCCCGACCCGCCTCCGCCTACGGAGCTGCTAGCGCTGGGAGGCTCTTGGGGCTGCTGGGCCTCTTCCAGAAGAGCTTGACAGCGTGCAATCGCGCGCATGACAACTCCGCAGAACCGCTCCATTTCCATGTCTCTGGCCTGGTAGCAAATTCCGTCGATCACCTGCATCCTCAAGATATCATGTTGGCGATGTTCTACTTCATCAGGGACGTCAACTCCTCCAAGGATGCGCTCGAGCCTGGCCACCACATCGTCGGGATCGAGGTTGACACGGCCGCCGCGGGCAAAGATGAAGCCGCAGGCTGCCTTTGTCTTGACTGAATCGCAGAGGTCCTCTGCCCATTCCTTGCGGGGCATCAGACTCTCGATGAGCACTGGTGACGGCAGTTCTTCGGGTGGGTCGTCGAGCATGCCGCCGAGCAGCTCTGGATCTTTTGCACGGTGGTTGGAAAACTGCTCATCACACCTCCTCTGCAATATGTCGATTATGCACCCAAGGACCGTGACGCCGATATCGCTGCCGATGGGCCATGGTGCCTGCCCCGGCCGATGAAGCTCTTGCTCCCCGACCTACTCCGGCTCATTCTCCTCGCTGAAGATGTAAAGCAGGTAGGCGTCGACGTCGAAGCTTTGGTCGTTGCCTGGCATGCTTGGAATAACTAATGGTAGATGGGTGAGGACTAGATCTTCGCAGAGTGTCGCGGCGGTGCGTTGCCGCCTGGGTTATATGCAGCAAGCCGTTACCTGGTGGCGGGAAATCGGTGAGGGAATAGGCGTGGATTTTACAATTCACCCATGTGGAGCGCGGGAAGACTAAGTGGATCACACACACAACATGAATACCGTATCCGGTGCCACGTGTTATTTATCACACAAGTGTTAACATAAGGAAATGCATGTGTAACTTACTAATCATCACACACGAGTACTCGCAGACGCATCGTGTGCGATACTCCTACCAACCGCAAGCAACTAGTTTGCATTTTTTTAAAGTTTTTTGTACACACAGAATCGCACACGAACTAACTGTATTAACCGTCTGTGTTGTAAATTCTCATAGCAAATAGTTCATCCGAGTCGGCTGTTTGCCACGTATCACACACATCTTGTTAAGTTGAACCGTTTCTGTTGCGTTCGCTAATCGAAAACAGTTCGTCCGAGTGAACCGTATGCCCTATATCACACACACCTTGATCTGGCTAACCGTTTATGTTGCACTCCCTAATAACAAACGGTTCATCGGAGCGAACTGTATGCCGTATATCGCACACATATTGATATGGCTGCCCGTTTCTGTTGTTCTGCCTCATCGCAAACAGTTCGAACAGGTTAACCGTGTGCCCTACATCGCACACGCAACTAAAATCTGAACCGTGTTTGATGCGTCCTCCATCGCAAATGTTTTGCACCTTTTTTTACGGGTTTTTTACATCCCCGTTTGTGATTAATGCATCGCACACAGTTTCATGAAAGGGTCTCTGATCGTAGTGTCGCGTTAGCAGCATCCTGTAGTAGTGTGTACTCGTCGTCGAGCGAGGGGAGGAGGGGCATAAATTCCCCATCCAAAAGCTAGTCTATTACGTACCGGAGGTCCTTACACCATACAAATCCTGATACCCTCACTACCAAAAGATAGCTTACGAGGTCTTTATGGCATCTCGAAAACTTCGACACTATTTTCAAGAGTGTTTGGTCATGGTGGCATCCGAAGTACCACTCAACGACATCATAAATAACAGGGACATCACCGGCCGCATAGCTAAATGGGCCATTGAGCTCTTCATGTTCGAAATAACATACATGCCACGCCGAGCTATTAAATCTCAGGCGCTGGCCGACTTTGTTGCAGAGTGGACGGAAGCCGAGGTCCCCAAAGAGTACAGTTCCTACTCCAACTGGATCATGTACTTTGACGGCTCTAAAATGCTAGCCGGACTGGGGCTAGCGTCATCTTGACATCCCTACGGGGAACACAGTCCGCTACATGTTGCAAATCATGTATACTGACTCCAATAAATCAGCCGAATACGAGGCACTTCTACATGGTCTCCGCATGGCTGTCTCCATGGGCATACAACGCCTAGAGGTGCACAGCAACTCAAACCTCGCAATATCTCAGGTAAATGGAGAGTTCGATGCAAAAGATCCAAAAATGGTGGCATATTGAAACGTCGTATTAAAAATATCGGCTCGGTTCGAGGGGCTTGAATTTCATCACATCGCTCGAGACAGTAACCAGGCAGCGGATATACTCGCTCGTATGGGCGCCAAGCGCGACCCCATCCCGCCTAATACCTTTGTGGAAAGGCTTTTCAAGCCATCCGTGGTATGGCAGGATGAGAGCGGAGACGCCAGTACGGACCTAATCACACCCCCAGCAGCCGAACACAATACAGATATCATTGGGGGTCGGATACTGAAATAACACCCTCTGCTCATGAGATCATGGTCGTTATTGCTCCTTGGACTGAACCTTTCCTGGCCTACCTTAATAGGCAGAGCTTCCCGATGATCAAAATGAGGCCCGTCGCATAGTTCGGTGCTCTAAAGCCTACAAAGTTCATGAAGGCGAGCTGTACAAGAAAAGCACTACCGGAGTGCTCCAAAGGTGCATCTCCGAAGAGGAGGGACGGCAACTCTTGGCCGAAATACATGCTGGTCTGGGCGGCCACCACACCGCAGCTCGGGCCCTCGTAAGCAAAGCCTTCCGGACAGTCTTTTTCTGGCCAACGACCCGGGCAGACGCACGAACCCTTGTCCAACGTTGTGTGGGATGTCAGCTTTTCGCCAATCAAAGTCATATGCCTCCCACTTCCTTAAGAACAATCCCCATTACTTGGCCCTTCGCGGTCTGGGGGCTCGATATGGTCGGACCCCTTAAAGGGCGAAGCCAAAAAGAAATATTTACTGGTTATGGTGGATAAATTCACTAAGTGGATAGAGGCCAAACCAGTAAAGACGACTGAAGCAGGACTAGTGATTGACTTTATATGCAGCGTGGTACAACGCTACGGCGTCCCGCACAGCATCATCACTAACAATGGCTCCAATTTTACAGCTGATGAGGTGAAAAACTGGTGTGCTAAATTGGGCATTAAACTCGACTATGCATCCATCTATCACCCTCAAACAAACGGTCAGGTGGGGAACGGGCCAATGGCCTGATAATGAGCGGCATTAAACCCCGACTGGTGCGCTCCCTATGGGAGTCAGATAAGCACTGGGTTGAGGAACTCGGTTCCATGCTCTGGGGGCTGCGGACTACACCTAACCAAACAACTGGATATACACCTTTCTTCATGGTGTATGGCACGGAAGTTGTCCTGCCCTGCGACATTATTCATGACTCACCTCGAGTGCACATGTACAAAGAGCGAGAAGCCGAGCTCAATCGGCAGGATGACCTAGACAGCCTTGAAGAGGAGCGTGATATTGCACAAGCCCGTTCCGCATTTTATCAACAACAGGCTAGGCGATACCATAGCAGAGAAGTGCGGGCCAAGACTTATAACGTTGGCGACCTCATTTTGCGTCTCCCAGGGAAGAAGAAGGATAAGCTCAAAACAAGATGGGAGGGGCCCTTCATCATAGATGAAGTTCTCACAGGAGGAGCCTATTGCCTTCGTAATGCATCGGATAATCGCTTTGAGCCGAATCCATGGAACGCTGCTCAGCTCCGACGATTCTACGGATAGTTCGGTCGCATCTTTTTTTATTTTTTGACTAGGTTCCTTCTTCTCCTCTCCTTTTTTATTTTTTCCTTTTTATATCCCAGGGTATGTTCTGATCTACCGAACTGTTAGGGGTACACACCTTTAAATGTATACACCCCACTATAATTGGGGGCTTCTTTGACGAAGCTTATTACTAAAAGCATGTTACTTACATTGTTTACGTCGTTTGTTCTATATATATTTTGCCATTATATGCACCTCTATGACTTAAGTTTTTTCCAAGCTCGATTGCCTCGCTCCTGTGTTTATACCCTACGTTCCCGATTGTTCGGCTAGGGTGTAAATGGAGTACCTCTGCGATTGTTACAACCGGGTAATCCGGATCTGTACCTCAGACAGGTGAAGCCGAAAGCTAGCGTTCTTAAAGGAATAATTTTTCGTCAAGCAACGACAAATTATTTAAGTTTATGAAATTCTTCTCACAAATATGGGATAGGCTGCCCGTAATTCTATCTTCCGGATCAAAGCCTAGGCATGCATAATTAAGCATGCCGACCCAAGGAAAGGAACCCTTAATGGAACTATTTTCCCTGGAAGATGTTTCTTACATTAAATAGTAATATAAAATAACTCCCCAAACAAATTTTGTCTGCTTGAGCAATATGACCGGATTGCCTGGTTTCCGGACATAATGAATGTTTATTACATTCAAACATGGTATCCGGAAACACTCGAACTTCTTGGTTCGGAGGTTGAAGCCGAAGGCCTGCGATGACAAATTTTGACAAGTTCGGTTGGAGATAAGTTCGATGATGAAGTACATTGATACATCGAATCGAACGCCTACTCTTTATCTATGTCATCTAGAAGACTATCTAAGCTACAGTCTTCTTGCGAATATTTCGCAGCTATCATCACTTGATCATATACCAAGTTCACAGGAATCTCTTTTCCGTCCGGTCCCCGAGGTCCAGCTCGGGCCATCTGATTTGGATCGAGCCTGGTGTAGCGTGTTTTCACCATCGCCCATGCCTCTCGTGCACCTTCCTGGCATGCTAATGCCTTCCATAGCTCAAAACGGCGCCGGGCACCTTTGAACAGGTTCGTCAACTCCTCCATACTTTCTGGAGGGCATCGGATGGCCATAAGGCTTTGACCATACTCTTCATGGCTTTCCGGGCCCGCTCATGCACTATGGACAGCTCTTTTAGAACGTCGCCTCGGAATCCGGATACTTCTTCTTCATGACGCCTGGTTAGCAAACCTGCAAGAACAGCATTATAACACTCTGAATTACGGGATAATATAAGTGCCCTAGATGGTTCAAAGGTCATACCGAATATGGCGCCTTTCAAATTTTTATTCTCTTTTTGTGCATCCGATAATTGAGCCTTTAAGCTCTTTATCTCTTTGGCTTGCTTATCCTTTTCCTCCTCCAGTTTGTTCTTTTGATCAATGGTCATCGTGAATTTCTTCATTTCCTCTAGCTCTGTGGTGGCGGAGTTTAGCTTTGTCCGGCTCGTTTCAAGCTCCTGGGACAGCGCGTTGTTCTTCTCTTTGAGAACCTGCGGTCGTAAGGACCCTTAAATCGATTGGTCTAACTGGTTCAAGTCTCGGGAGCTACTGGCATATATCTATTAAATTTACACAAACTCTTACCTGCATATCCTTGGAAAACAGGCGAGCGACTCCTGCAAGTCCGTCTCGGGTGCCTCGGATATATGCATCCATAGAGCTGAGGGTTTTGAATTCCTGCTCAGTGAAAACTGGAGCACGCATGGTCTCTTTCAATCGTCGATGATTCATCACGTTCTCCACTTTGGAATTTGTGATGGATACGTCATCCGAATCCTCATGAGGTGGATGAGTTGGCGCTGCATCCGTATTGGCTCTCGTCCTGGTTGACGAGCCCGGTGCCGGATTAGCTGATGATCAGCTAACTGGGATTTTGGACACGGTTCGTCGTGTGCTCCTCCTGAGATAAGATGGAAGGAGAAATATGACAATCTGGTCTTATGCCTAGGCACAAATTAAAGGTTATACCTCTTTGATGAAGGAGGGGACTCGACGACGCTCCCGGTTTCCTTTCATTTTGAAGGCTCACCCTGCGTAGACGCTACCTTCCTAAAGGCCGCCCTCGATGGAGTGCGGCTTGCCGAGCGTCGATCTTATGAAGCACGATTCAGCGTGATGGGTGAGACGCAAGTGGGGGGCTCCTTTTTTGAGGATGATTTCCGAGTACTTACCTTGGAGAATGGGAACAGGCCGGGGTAGTCGGCCCTAATAGCCACTTCCGAGCCGTCAAGGCTCGCTTGATAAAAGACTCCATCATCAAACTCTATAAATATATCCAGATCCTCGCGGTAGTCGGGGTCTTCGTTGCGAGCATGGTCCTCTGGCTGTGGGGAGGGGCAATGGACATTTCCGACTACCTTCCTCCATGTTTGTTGTAAGACGACGAGAACAATTTGATTAGCACACCTCGATAATGAGGTAGGACAATGTTGATAATCAAAGACTTACCCATTCAATGACATTATAAATGGAAAAAACTTCCCGACAATTTAAACGGGTTTATTCTTCTTTCTCCCCCTTATAAATATCTGCTAGAATGGCGACCAGAGCGGCTAGGGTATCCGGGCCCTCGCGCTTATAACGAGATGCGTCGTCCTTTCCGTTGTAACACCATAAAGGGGTCACTCTAGACTGAAGGGGCTGGATGCATCGCTTTATCGCGATGGCCATGACTTCGATTATCGAGAGTTCGGAATGGGCGAGTAACCTGACCTTGCTGACCAACCTCATTACTTCCGCACTGTCTTCTTGCTTGGGGCTCCGGGGGCGCCAATTGAAGCATTTCTTCAAAAGAGCACTGGAGAATTCGGGAAGTCCACGTCGAACTGGGTCCAGAAGGGGAACGTCCTCAATATAAAACCTTTCCGAAGTCCATTCTTCGGATCCCTTTTTGGGAGTTCCGACGAGGTAACTTGATCCGGCTATGCGCCATACTTCGGCGCCGCCCACTTCAAATATAGAACCCCCTTGATGGCGAGGGACGAGGCAAAAGAACTTTCTCCACAGTTCAAAATGAGCCTCGCAGCCTAAGAACAATTCGCAAAGAGCAACAAATCCCGAAATGTGCAGGATAGAACCTGGTGTGAGGTTGTGCAGCTGGATCGCGTAGAATTCTAATAAACCTCTGAGGAAGGGGTGGATCGGGAAACCTTAGCCCCTCAGAAGAAACGAGATGAAGCACACCCTCTCCTCCTTGTTCGTGTTGGAGAAATTCTCTGCTAGCACATCATTGCCAATCGAGGCCAATCCCACCCGCACGGAGACTAGATCTGCGGGAGGAAGGTATCCCTGCGTCTGAAGTCGATTCAGCTGGAGGTGAGACACTGAGCAGCTTCGCCAATCACCCGCTTGAGGGCCATGAGGGTGCGAGGAAGAGCCATGAGCGCTTGCCATGTTTTGAAGTTTTTCGTGGTTTGCTCTGATGCTCTTTGCATGATATGGGATGGCATTAGGAGATCTAACCTCCTTATATAGATGCCGCCCTTGCGAGGTAAGGGGTTTATTTGTAAAAAAATATGGATCGTTCACATTCGCGCGGTGCGTGGAAATCTGATACGTCTCCGTCGTATCTACTTTTCCAAACACTTTTGCCCTTGTTTTGGACTCTAACTTGCATGATTTGAATGGAACTAACCCGGACTGACGCTGTTTTCAGCAGAATTGCCATGGTGTTATTTATGTGCAGAAACAAAAGTTCTCGGAATGACCTGAAACTCCACGGAACATATTTTTGGAAAATATTCAAAATACTGGAAGAAGAATCCACGTCAGGGGGCCCACACCCTGTCCACGAGGGTGGGAGCGCGCCTGCCCTCCTGGGCACGCCCCCCTGCCTCGTGGGCCCCCTGACGCTCCACCGACCACAACTCGAACTCCATATATTCGTGTTCGGGGAGAAAAAAATCAGAGAGAAGGATTCATCGCGTTTTACAATACGGAGCCGCCGCCAAGCCCTAAAACCTCTCGGGAGGGCTGATCTGGAGTCCGTTCGGGGCTCCGGAGAGGAGGATTCGTCGCCGTCGTCATCATCAACCATCCTCCATCACCAATTTCATGATGCTCACCGCCGTGCGCGAGTAATTCCATCGTAGGCTTGCTGGACGGTGATGGGTTGGATGAGATTTATCATGTAATCGAGTTAGATTTGTTAGGGTTTGATCCATAGTATCCACTATGTTCTGAGATTGATGTTGCTATGACTTTGCTATGCTTAATGCTTGTCACTAGGGCCCGAGTGCCATGATTTCAGATCTGAACCTATTATGTTTTCATGAATATATGTGAGTTCTTGATCCTATCTTGCAAGTCTATAGTCACCTACTATGTGTTATGATCCGGCAACCCCGAAGTGACAACAATCGGGACCACTCCCGGTGATGACCGTAGTATGAGGAGTTCATGTATTCACTATGTGTTAATGCTTTGTTCCAGTACTCTATTAAAAGGAGGCCTTAATATCCCTTAGTTTCCAATAGGGCGCCGCTGCCACGGGAGGGTAGGACAAAAGATGTCATGCAAGTTCTTTTCCATAAGCACGTATGACTATATTCGGAATACATGCCGACATTATATTGATGAATTGGAGCTAGTTCTGTGTCACCCTGTGTTATGACTGTTACATGATGAACCACATCTGGCATAATTCTCCATCACCGATCCAATGCCTACGAGCTTTTCACATATTGTTCTTCGCTTATTTACTTTTCCGTTGCTACTGTTACAATCACTACAAAACCCAAAAATATTACTTTTGCTACCGTTACCATTACTTCCATATTATTTTGCTACTAAATACTTTCCTGCAAATACTAAGTTATCCAGGTGTGGTTGAATTGACAACTCAACTGCAAATACTTGAGAATATTCTTTGGCTCCCCTTGTGTCGAATAAATAAATTTGGGTTGAATACTCTGCCCTCGAAAACTGTTGCGATCCCCTATACTTGTGGGTTATCAAGACTATTTTCTGGCGCCGTTGTCGGGGAGCATAGCTCTATTCTTTGAGTCACTTGGGATTTATATCTGCTGGTCACTATGAAGAACTTGAACGACGCGAAAACAACAATTTATCCCTCAACTATGAGGGGAGGTAAGGAACTGCCATCTAGCTCTGCACTTGATTCACCTTCTGTTTTGAGTAAGCTTGCGACACCTAAACCTGCTTCTGCTATTCATTCTGATATGTCGCATGTTATTGATGATGCCACTTCTGCTATGCATGATACTTATGATGAAACCACTACTATGCTTGATACTACTGTGCCACTTGGTGAATTTCTTGATGAACAACATGCTAGGGCTAGAGAGAATGAAATTATTAAAACTGATAATATTGAAGATAGTGATGATGAAGACTCTCCCCCTAATAAATATGAATTGCCTGTTGTGCCTGAGGGTTATGTTTTGGATGAAGAATCTGCTAGAGCTATTTTAGCTTGCAATGATAGAAGTGATCTTAAGAAATTATTAGCTAAATGGAAGCAGCGATCTCTTAATGCTAGAATGAAACCTGACCCTGCTTTTGCTACTTCACCTATCTGTGTTACTGATAAGGATTATGAATTCTCTGTTGATCCTGATATAATTACTTTGGTTGAATCTGATCCTTTTTATGGCTATGAATCTGAAACTGTTGTGGCACATCTTACTAAATTAAATGATATAGCCACCCTGTTCACAAATGATGAGAAATCTCGCTACCTTTATATCCTTAAAATATTTTCGTTCTCATTAAAGGGTGATGCTAAGATATGGTTTAATTCTCTTGATCCTGGTTGTGTGCGTAGTCCCCAGGATATGATTTATTACTTCTCTGCTAAATATTTCCCTGCTCATAAGAAACAAGTTGCCTTAAGGGAAATATATAATTCTGTGCAAATTGAAGAAGAGAGTCTCCCACAAGCTTGGGGGAGGCTTCTCCAATTATTTAATGCTTTGCCTGATCACCCTCTTAAGAAAATGAAATACTTGATATCTTTTATAATGGACTAACCGATGCTTCCAGAGATTACCTGGATAGTTGTGCTGGTTCTGTTTTCAGGGAAAGAACACCGGATGAAGCTGAAATTCTATTGAATAATATGTTGACGAATGAAAATAATTGGACACTTCCTGAGCCAATTCCTGAGCCTATTCCTAAACCAACTCCGAAGAAAGGAGGTGCTCTATTTCTCAGTCCTGAAGATATGCAAGAGGCAAACAAATCTATGAAAGAAAATGGTATTCAAGCTGAAGATGTTAAGAATTTACCTCCTATTGAAGAAATACATGGTCTTAATTCACCGCATGTTGAAGAAACATATGATCCTAATCCATTACCTATTGAAGAAACTCATTGTCTTGATAACCCGACACAGGTAGTAAAGGTAAATTCTCTCTATAGATATGATAAAGCTGAAATCCCTCCTACTAAGTTTGCTAGCCAATGCTTGGATGAGTTTGATAACTTTATGATTAAGCGAGAAGATTTTAATGCTTATTTTGGTAGACAATTAAAACAAAATGCTTATATGATTGAACACTTGAGTAATTACATGGCTAATGCTAAGGGTGAACTTAAACTCATTAGTAAACATGCTTCTATGGTCACCACTCAAGTAGAACAAGTACTTAAAGCTCAGAATGATTTGCTCACTGAATTGAATAGTAAGAATAATGATTATGCTGTTAGAGTGGCTACTAGAACCGGTAAAATGACTCAGGAACCTTTGTATCCTGAAGGCCACCCTAAGAGAATTGAACAAGATTCTCAGAGAAATAATTTAGATGCACCTAGTCCTTCTAAAAAGAAGAAAAAGAAAAATGATAGGACTTTGCATGCTTCTAGTGAACCTATTGCTGAACCACCTGAGAATCCAAATGATATTTCTATCTCCGATGCTGAGACACAATCTGGTAATGAACATGAATCTAGCGAAAATGTTAATGATAATGCTCAACCTAGCAATGATAATGATGTAGAAATTGAACCTGCTGTTGATCTTGATAACCCACAATCAAAGAATCAACGTTATGATAAGAGAGACTTTGTTGCTAGGAAACACGGTAAAGAAAGAGAACCATGGGTTCAGAAACCCATGCCTTTTCCTCCCAAACCATCCAAGAAAAAGGATGATGAGGATTTTGAGAGCTTTGCTGAAATGATTAGACCTATCTTTTTGCGTATGCGATTAATTGATATGCTCAAAATGAATCCTTATGCTAAGTATATGAAAGAAATTGTTACTAATAAAAGAAAGATACCGGAAGCTGAGATTTCCACCATGCTTGCTAATTACACTTTTAAGGGTGGAATACCAAAGAAACTAGGAGATCCAGGAGTACCTACTATACCATGCTCCATTAAAAGAAACTATGTTAAAACTGCTTTGTGTGATCTTGGAGCCGGTGTTAGTGTTATGCCTCTCTCTTTATATCGTAGACTTGATTTGAATAAGTTGACACCTACTGAAATATCTTTGCAAATGGCTGATAAATCAACTGCTATACCTGTCGGTATTTGTGAGGATGTGCATGTTGTGGTTGCAAACGTTACTATTTTCACGGACTTTGTTATTCTTGATATTCCCGAGGACGATAGTATGTCTATTATTCTTGGAAGACCTTTTTTGAATACTGCAGGGGCCGTTATTGATTGCAACAAAGGCAATGTCACTTTTCATGTTAATGGTAATGAGCATAAGGTACACTTTCCGAGGAAACAACCTCAAGTTCATAGTATCAATTCTATTAGAAAAATTCCATCGATTATTTTTGGAGATTTTGAATTTCCTCTTCCTACTGTCAAGAAGAAATATGATATTCTTATTATTGGGGATGTGCATATCCCCGTTGAAGTAACATAGTGTTATTCAAAATTTCTCCGATTCCATGTTATTCGGAATGAGTTTGTTAACAAGACTTGATCAACCTTGTTAGTGCATTCCTTTTGATGAGCATGAGATGGATGAAACTAGAAGGCACAACCTTCTGTACCCTCTCTCTACTTTCTGTTATTTAGTTGAAATAAAGCAAAAATAGTATTTTCCTGTCTGTTTTCTAAATTATCCGTGCAATATAAAAATACCCCGAAAATAAAAGTTCTCCAAATGCCTGCCAATTTAATATGATTTTTTCTGGAATATTTGAGAATATCTCGAACTGAGAACACAGCAGGGGGAGCAAACACCTGGCCACGAGGGTCCAGGGCGCGCCCCCTGCCTCGTGGGCCCACGGTGGCCCCCCTCCACTTATTCCTGCACCCACACACTCCTTCCTCCCAAAAAAATCACCATCCAGCTCAAGCACGAGTTCTAGCTCATTTTGCTGCGATTTTCGATCTCCTTGCTCAAAGCACCTCTTACAAAACTGCTTGGGGGGATTGTTCCTTGGTATGTGACTCCTCCATTGGTCCAATTAGTTTTTGTTCTAGTGCTCTATTCATTGCAAATTTGTGCTGCCTAGGTGACCATGTTCTTGAGCTTGCATGTCAAATTTATATGGTTCCAAGTAGTTCTAATGCATGATATAGTCTCTAGGCACTTGTAGGAGTAGTTGCTATCAATTTTTGTTGAGCTTGGTTCACTTTTATTTGAAGTTACTAAAAATTTCAGAAATATTTCAGAGGAAGAAATATGCTTAGGAAAATGTACCAAGGTGGTTCTTCAAGGAAGCAAGGACCCAGGTTTGCAATGCGTGATGCTGACGATGAGCCACCAAGGGACGCTCCAGTGCGGCCTTGTGAATGGCCTTCAGAAAACTTTATGGATCGAGCGGGAATCAAGGAAGAATTTAACGCATATTTGCGTAACGCTGATCTTGTGAGCTTCGAGGGAGAAAAGTGCCGCCAGTACCACCATCTCACTAGTTCCTTTGTGAGGAGGTTTGAATTTTCATCTTCACGTAATTCTCCAACTGTCCTGTTTGATCTTTATGAAAAATCTTATACGATGGACTTAGAGGATTTTACCACTGCTTGCAAACTTCCACAATGGGGTAGTGCTAGTGAACCTCGCAATTCTGAATTTAGAAATTTTCTTGCTAGTATAACTGTGGGGGGGTCTAGAGATATAGCACAAGCTACCATAGGGAGCATTCATTTTCCTGCTATACATTATTTTGCTCTCTTCATAGGTAGGTGCATAAATGGTAAAGATGAAGCATGTCATATGTGTGTCCCCGACCTCAGTATTCTTAAGAGTGCTGTGTTAGGAGACAAATCTTATAATTTGGGAGACATTGTTGCACGTAGGTTGCATCATAATAGATTTAATGGAGATTTCTTCGGTGGAATTTATGCAACCCGCTTAGCTGATTTTCTTGGTGTAACCATACGTAATGATGATATTGAATTGCCTCCTGCTTACCTAGACTTTAATGCTATGGTTCACCACCAGTTTGTCAAGAGGAATGAATCGCCTCTCCAATATCGCTTAATCTTTGACAGACATCGTGCTGTCCGTATTACTCTCCCTGCTCCTGCCTTCTTTGATTATCAGGCAAAAGTAAGACATTTTATTACCAGAGAGGAGGCAGATGAGTACGAGAGGAGGGCGGAGGCAGTTCGCCGCCATGCTGCAGCCCAGGAGGCAATAACTGCCGCATCGCAGTACGACCCCAGCTACAACTATGGATATCCGCCAGGCCATCCGTGGCAATAAACCAACTTAGGCCAAAAGCCTAAGCTTGGGGGAGTACGTATTTCTCACCGACATTACATTTATGTTCACACACACTCATTGCTAGATGTCGGTGCTCATACTTTTTCATTGTATTATCCATGCTAGTTTATTTTATTTTTCTTGCTTTCTTCTTGTGTGTTTGAAAACCTTAAGAAAAACCAAAAAAATTAGTTGCAGCTTTTAGCTAGTTTACTTTCTTGCTGTAGTAGTAATAATTAAAAAAGCAAACCCAAAAAGATTTCCCGTTCTTCTTTTGCTTGTTGGGAGCTTTCCCGTGTAAATAGTTTTATTTCTTTTCTTTTCTTTGGGGGTCGATAGGAGAAAGACCATAATTAAATTGTTAAAGTGGCTCTTATATGCATTATTGTTGATTTAACCAAGAGCCCATATTGCCTTGTCTTCCTGTTTATTGAATGCTCGCAGATTCCAGCTTAGTCCAATGCACGTGCACTCTTATTATTATTCACATCGTTCGGTCGTGCAAGTGAAAGGCAATTATGACGATATATGATGGACTGATTGAGATGAGAGAAGCTGGTATGAACTCGACCTCTCTTGTTTTTGTAAATATGATTAGTTCATCGTTCCTGATTCAGCCTATTATGAATAAATATGTTTGCAATGACAATTAGAGATCATAGTTGCTCGTGCCATGCTTGATTAGCTATGAGTTATAATGGTTTACCTTGCGTGCCAACATGCTATTAAAATGGTTGTGATGTGGTATAGTGGGGTGGTATCCTCCTTTGAATGATTTAAGTGACTCGACTTGGCACATGTTCACGCATGTAGTTGAAACAAAGTCAACATAGCCTTCACGATATTTATGTTCATGGTGGATTATATCCTACTCATGCTCGTACTCAATGTCTATCAATTTTAATGCATGTTCATGACTGTTGTCGCTCTCTAGTTGGTCGCTTCCCAGTCTTTGCTAGCCTTCACTTGTACTAAGCGGGAATACTGCTTGTGCATCCAATCCCTTAAACCCCAAAGTTATTCCATATGAGTCCACTATACCTTCCTATATGTGGTATCTACCTGCCGTTCCAAATAAATTTGTATGTGCCAAACTCTAAACCTTCAAATGAAATTCTGTTTTGTATGCTCGAATAGCTCATGTATCAACTAGGGCTGTCCATATCTTCCATGCTAGGCGAGTTATTCTCAAGAGGAGTGGACTCCGCTCCTCACTCACGAGAAAATGGCTGGTCACCGGGATGCCCAGTCTCATGCTTTATGCAAACTAAATCAAAATAATTGCAAACAAAACTCCCCCTGGGACTGTTGTTAGTTGGAGGCAATCGTTGTTTCGAGCAAGCCATGGATTGATGCTTGTTGGTGGAGGGAGAGTATAAACTTTACCATTCTGTTTGGGAACCGCCTATAATGTGTGTAGCATGGAAGATATCGCCATCTCTTGGTTGTTATGTTGACAATGAAAGTATGCCGCTCAAAATATTATTTATCTCTGCTTTAAAATTGAGCTTTGGCACCTCTACAAATCCTTCCTTCCCTCTGAGAAGGGCCTATCTATTTACTTTTATGTTGAGTCATCACCCTCTTATTAAAAAGCATCAGCTGGAGAGCACCGCTGTCATTTGCATCCATTACTATTAATTTATGTTGGGTATGACTATGACTGAATCTCTTTTACCATTAATTACAATGTCTAGTCAGTCCTTGATCTTTAAAGATGCTCTGCATTTATGTTTTGCGGTCTCAGAAAGGGCTAGCGAGATACCATCTTATTATATCATATTATGATTGTTTTGAGAAAGTGTTGTCATCCGAGATTTATTATTAGTGCTCGCTAGTTGATTATGCCATTGATATGAGTAAACATGAGACCTAAGAGTTATTGCGAATGTGGTTAGTTATAATCTTTGCTGAAAACTTGAATGCTGGCTTTACATATTTACAACAACAAGAGCAAACAGAGTTTGTAAAAGTTTTTATTTATCACTTTCAGTTTATCAACTGAATTGCTTGAGGACAAGCAAAGGTTTAAGCTTGGGGGAGTTGATACGTCTCCGTTGTATCTACTTTTCCAAACAATTTTGCCCTTGTTTTGGACTCTAACTTGCATGATTTGAATGGAACTAACCCGGACTGACGCTGTTTTCAGCAGAATTGCCATGGTGTTATTTATGTGCAGAAACAAAAGTTCTCGGAATGACCTGAAACTCCACGGAACATATTTTTGGAAAATATTAAAAATACTGGAAGAAGAATCCACGTCAGGGGGCCCATACCCTGTCCATGAGGGTGGGGGATCGTGGGCCCCCTGACGCTCCACCGACCTCAACTCCAACTCCATATATTCGTGTTCGGGGAGGAAAAAACAGAGAGAAGGATTCATCGCATTTTACGATACGGAGCCGCCGCCAAGCCCTAAAACCTCTCGGGAGGGCTGATCTGGAGTCCGTTCGGGGCTCCGGAGAGGGGGATTCGTCGCCGTCGTCATCATCAACCATCCTCCATCACCAATTTCATGATGGTCACCGTCGTGCGTGAGTAATTCCATCGTAGGCTTGCTGGATGGTGATGGGTTGGATGAGATTTATCATGTAATCGAGTTAGATTTGTTAGGGTTTGATCCCTAGTATCCACTATGTTCTGAGATTGATGTTGCTATGACTTTGCTATGCTTAATGCTTGTCACTAGGGCCCGAGTGCCATGATTTCAGATCTGGACCTATTATGTTTTCATGAATATATGTGAGTTCTTGATCCTATCTTGCAAGTCTATAGTCACCTACTATGTGTTATGATCCGGCAACCCCGAAGTGACAATAATCGGGACCACTCCCGGTGATGACCGTTTTATGAGGAGTTCATGTATTCACTATGTGTTAATGCTTTGTTCCGGTACTCTATTAAAATGAGGCCTTAATATCCCTTAGTTTCTAATAGGACCCCGCTGCCACGGGAGGGTAGGACAAAAGATGTCATGCAAGTTCTTTTCCATAAGCACGTATGACTATATTCGGAATACATGCCTACATTACATTGATGAATTGGAGCTAGTTCTGTGTCACCCCGTGTTATGACTGTTACATAATGAACCACATCCGGCATAATTCTCCATCACCGATCCAATGCCTACGAGCTTTTCACATATTGTTCTTCGCTTATTTACTTTTCCGTTGCTACTGTTACAATCACTACAAAATCCAAAAATATTACTTTTGCTACCGTTACCGTTACTTCCATATTATTTTGCTACTAAATACTTTGCTGCAAATACTAAGTTATCCAGGTGTGGTTGAATTGACAACTCAACTGCAAATACTTGAGAATATTCTTTGGCTCCCCTTGTGTCGAATCAATAAATTTGGGTTGAATACTCTGCCCTCGAAAACTGTTGCGATCCCCTATACTTGTGGGTTATCAAAATCGAGGCGACAACATGAAGGAATCGTAAAGGCAAAACATGGAGGTCAAAATCGGAATATCGTCAATCCGGAGTATGATGAAGGACTCGCCTTCCAAAGCCGAAGACATAAGCCGGATACTACATCGTCATTAAAGACATGTTCGGGGGCTACTGAGGGAGTCCTGGATTCGGGGGTCCTCTGGTGTCCGGCCTATTCGATATGGGTCGGGCTGATGGGTCGTGAAGACGAAGCAGAAGACCACCTCCCGTGTCCGGGTAAGACTCCTATGTGCGTCGAACGGCAAGTTTGGGGTCCGGGTGTAATACTCCTTTCCTCTATGAACCAACTTTGTATAACCCTAGGCCCCTCTGGTGTGTATATAAACCGGAGGGGTTAGTCCGTAGAGGCTATGAGAATAATCATATGCTAGACTGCTAGGGTTTGGCCATTACGATCTCGAGGTAGATCAACTCTTGTAACCCCTATACTCATCGAATACAATCAAGCAGGACGTACGGTTTTACCTCCTTTAAGAGGGCCCGAACCTGGGTAAACACCGTGTCACCATTGTCTCTTGTTACTATTGATCCTTAGACTCACAGCTTGGGCCTCCCTACCCGAGATCTGCCGGTTTTGACACCGACAGTTCTTGCTTCCAATTACCAGTCCAAAAGTGGATAGTAGAGAGCCAGACCTTGCCATGCATGTTGTTGATTGCTTGTAGGAGGGTATTAAGCTGAAATTTATTTTCCACCAGAAGGAGCCTTCCTTCTTATCCCATGGGAGGGAAGCTGAGTAATAAACTTCCCAAATAAGCTTCACCCAAGGGCGATCTTCTTGATTGAGGAACTTATGCGCATTTTTCATGAGGAGGGCCTTGTTATGGAGATATATGTCCAGAATTCCCAATCCTCTTTGGGTCTTTGGTTTGCAGATCTTATCCCAAGCCACTATAGACATTCCACTTTCTGTTGAGTCAAATTTTCCTCCATAAGAAATTCCTCAGGTACTTTTGGAGTTGGTTGATCACTCCCACAGGCAGAGCCAGAGTACACATGAAGAATGTGGGGAGGACAAAAAAGACAGACTTGATTAAGAATAGTTTCCCATCATATGAGAGAAGTGTGGAGCATCAAGTGAATCTTCTTTCCACTCTTTGCATTATGGGGGAGAAATCATCGATTTTCAGCTGTGCAATACCTATTGGCAAACCAAAGTAAGTAAAAGGAGAGCTTGCCAATTTTGCACCCCAAAATTTGCAGCAATCCTGGCAAGGTATCCTCATGAATATTCAAAGGCACAAGAACGGATTTGTTATAATTCACTTTGAGACCAATGTAATTAGTATAGTGCATCGGAAGAGTTTTTACTTGCCAAAGCTGAGATGGGATTGTAGGGAACACAAGGATGGTGTCATCTGCATATGCATTACAGGAAAATCTAGACATTATACTGTGTAAACTAATAAAACATTTTTTAGATCACTAAAAGTAATGATCTAATAGGTCTTATATTTGTTGTGTTGTGTCTATCTTTTTTTTTTTTGAAAGCGTGTTGTAATATCTACCTGTTTTTCCTCTTTCTCTTGTTTTCTATATCCTTCTGGCATAGGTTGAGTCTTGTACGACTTTGATATTTGTTGATGCGGTTCTTTGTGTGTTCGTTGGTATTGGTTGTTTGCATCTTAGTTATGTAAAAGTCGGGTGTATACTCATTGAGTTTGTATCACCTTGATGCTTTATTTTAAGTTAATAAAGTACAACATTTGTCAAAAAAAAACTCAAAAAAGAGTAATATGGGGCTATTGTTCTTTTTTTGCATGGAATATCAGTTGTGTTATACTCTGTAAACTAATATAAAATCTTTTACATCACTAAAATTGTGATCTAGTCGGTCTTATATTTTTTGTGTTGTGTCTATCTCTTTTCTCGAAAGCGTGTTGTAGTATATATCGGCTGAGCGAGATGTTCTGTCACCCATACCTCAGTATGAACTAGTATTATTTTTTCTTGGAAATGCATGCAGATAAACTGAAGAAGTTTTTTTTCCTACGTACCCGTCACTCCACCGTTGAAGAAATGTGAGGTCAAGCACATCGAGAGCCTCCGGTGGCAACCCAAAGTTTATGTGCACGAGCGCGTGGTCTACCGCGGCCGCGTGCACGACAGGCGCATACATGTGGTTCATGCAGCGACGCGCGTGGCGCGAAAGAGCAGGAGGAGCGGCGCACGTAGCCGGCACAGATTTGATCGCCCGGCCCGGCATTTGGCAAAGCCTCGCCGCCCGCCTGCCTGCCTGCCAGCCTGCCTAGGGACGACACGGCTCGCTCGCTAGATAGAACTGTTCGGTGGCTTGCACATATGTCAGCCTCAAGTTATCTCATCGGACGGTCCATCCCATATTGTATTTCTATATCGCAGGCGGCGGCGAGCAAGTTTGATGCAATCAAACTACTAGCTCCGTCCAGCGGTGGTCAGAAATGGATACGTATTGCCTGCCGCTCTGCCTCATTTTGCTGCCCGTGAAATGTGGCCGCAACAGTATCGTTGATCCACGTTCGTGTCGCTGGCTGGCACTGCATGGTTACTCTGTATGAATATAGCACAACCAGAGGAACAAAACCGCTCTAGCAAGCCTGTAATCACGCTTTGGCGATAAACATCCCCCCTGGCCAGGCCAGCGAGGTGACAACCCTCCTCGCATCCATCGAATCATTCGTAGCTCAGCTTATTAGCTCACGGCAGAACCTAAAAAAGACCTGAACTTATCTTCGTTCTATATACTACAGGTATGAGTGAGCTCGCACCTGTCGCGGAACACTCGTGGTAGTGAGTTGGCATTGTTGGTAGGTGCTCCGCCCCGAATCCGCCATTACCTGTCGCACTTGTCCCCTCGACAAGTGTCGAGAGCGCGGCGTCTCTCCTCGTCGTCGGAGTATATTTTTCGCGTGGGGAAGCCGGAAAAGTGTTGGCGTTTTTGTTCTTGGTGCAGGAGCGCGACACGTCGCGGCGTCGTAACGGGCGGCGTTATACTTGCGTTGCCTCAATTATTAGAATTTTCGTGCCCTTTTCATAGAAAGCGGTGGATAATAGAGAGTGCTACTCCAGAATTTGTTTATTTATGTTGGCCAGAGACGCTGCGGAGTACTGACGCGATGTAGAATAGAGCGCATATACTTCCTATATATAAACCACTATGGTAGGGACGCCGTAGTGTTGTCGACACTTTTATTTTTGCGAATCTAGTCGACATTAATAATGCGACTAGCAGTTGATCGGTGAACGGTGAGGCGCTGTGGCCGGGTGCGTAGGCCCTCCTGAGCTCAGTTGACATTTGCGGAGTCATGATGCCTTCGTCTTCTTTTCTTTTCTTTTCTATTGGCACCACTGCCTGACTTCTCTGTAGTGTTCGCACGCCAAGAATGAAATGGCTAACGGAACTGAAGTCAACCCTGCACTGCTCACACTTAACTATTCATGACTACTGTTGCATTGGACCATTATAATTTTTCCTTTCCCAAAGATGATCGATAGAATTTTGGATGCGTGTAAACGCCATTGGAACACATAATGCAGACAGAGCTGAGAGGAGCGCACGCATTGTTTACAAGCAGCAGTATACCAAGAGTACGAGTTTGATCAACAAACTTAATCCTAGATCGGCTGACTCTGCAGATGTTTGAAGCCGGTTGGTCTAAAATCACGGGCCGTTCCACCTGTAGTTGTTCGGTGCCGCCAAAGCACGCTTGGTCGCTTAGTTTTGTCCCTTTTTTTTTCTCGAAAAAATGAGCTGGGAGGCTGATCTGGCCACGACGACACCGAGTTTTTCCAGTCCTGTTCACCTACAATTTTGATGGATAGCGATTACATGGCACCTGTCGACGTAATAACATGCCACCTGGCCATCATCCAAACGGCTTTATAGTTCGTCGAACGAATCCCCACTTACCCAAATCCCGAAGCAGGAACCGAAACGTTCTGGATCTTTCCAGAATCAAGAAGCCACGGGTGTACGTGATGTGTGTGGCCAAAATGTTCTAGACCTCTCTAGAATCCTTGAGCGGCCTCATCACCGTGTCCCGAAGTAGGCGTGAAAGCAACAACAGAGAGCACGCAGCGGCAACCAAGTCAGGGGGCCTCGAGAGCGAGAGAGGCAACCCGAGAGGCGTGGACTCTTCCGTCGCACGAGTCGGCAGCCATATCAATTCCCAAACCCAAATGCCATTCCCCCGTGGATTCCATAGGATGCTCTCGCATCTTCCGTAGCAGTAGAGTAGTCCTTCTCCCGTGCGGTGCGGCCCAATCAGATGGCGCGCCCCCGAAAGTTGCAAAATCTTGGAGACGATGATAGGTGCTGGCCGACGCGCGAGCTGCAGAATCATACAGACTTGGCGGCCGACTCGCGACTGAGCCCAGGCCAACTCCAACGCGACGTCCAGTTTGTTCGCTTCTCGTCCGTTTAGGGCAGAACAACGGATACAGCTGTCCGTTTATGGTCGTGCGGTCATCGGTGCACCTAACGGGTTAGCCGCACCCCAAACGGTCTGTTTTTTTCACAAAAATAAATCCTCAAAACCCCAAATAAACATTAAAAACAACTCGAAAATATTTAACACATACATTAAAACAACCACATTACCCAAGTTCGCACATTAATATAAATAAGATAATTTAAAACATTTAAAAAACATAAAAGGCCGTCGCGGCCGCCGTGGCCACCGTTGACTGCCGTGGCCGCCGTCTACTCCTCGTCGTTGTCCTCGTCAACGGTGAGGTCGACGTATGGAGGTGGCTGTCGGCCCCTGCCAGGGCGGAGTCGCCTGATGTGCCGGCTGCGGTGGCGCCTCCACGACCTCTTCGTGCGGCGGGGATGGTGACCACCGGCCGGCGTCCACCTCGTGCGTGCACGGCACGGTCCACGTCCAGGACTACCCGACCTATGTTGGGTTCCATCCTGTCGGCTCCTCCATCGCCACCTCTGGTCGCGCCTCCTCCATGGCCTCCTCCTTGACGTACGCGTCGAGATCAGGGAAGGCGAAGTCGCCGGTCGCTGACAGGGCCAACATCTCCTCGAGGCCCTCCCATTGGCACTCGTCGTGGGTGTGGACGGACTCCTCCATCACTTGCCGCATCAGCTCCTCCTGCTCGGCGGCCGTCATTCGCTCGGGGGGTGGCGAGGACGGAGACAACGACGACGTAGGGGTGAGCCCACGAACCTGCCTGCGGCCGCGCGACTGGGGCGCGCTGGGAGCTGGCGCGCGGCGATCAGCGGGTGGCCGCCACGGGCTCTGCGGACGGCCTGCAAAGTAGGACTGCCGCCTGATGTTGTGCTCGTCGCGAAGCCACATATCCCACAACGGCGAGTCCACGACGTACCTCCCGTCTTCGATGAGGTCCGGGGGCAGGCGGGCGTGGGGACGATGGATCTCGTCCTGGCGGGCGCGACCGCTCACCGGGACCGGGGGGACAGGCATGCGATCCGCGGAGAGGTGCCAGTTGTTGGGGAGGTGCACGTTGCCCCACGGCAACGGCGTGCGCGTCTCCTAGTAGCACTGGCACACCCCTGCCTTGACGTACAGCCGCCGGCGAGGTGGGGGTGGAGGTGGAGGTGGAGATGGAGGCGGGGTAGGGGAGAGGCGACGGCCCGGCCTCGTGGTCATGCCTCATCTTGCGGTCGAGGAACCATCGCCTCACCATTTTCGCCGGCGGAGATGTGGATGAGGGCTAGGGTTTGTTTGTGTCGGGGCTCGAGGAGGCAAGACGGCCAGGAAGTGAAAACTGTGGACTGGCCGGTCCACGGCTTCCAATTTAAAAAGGACGACGACCCTCCGCCGTGTACTGACAACCGGGGCCGGCCGGCCGTGCGCATTGAATTTGGACGATGGAGGTAGGTGAACGACCGCCACACGTCCTCAAGACGGACGCCGAGCAAGCGCGTGCACGTCCGTTCGACGTCCATGTGGTCGCAAATCTGGCGCATGTTTGCGCCGGAAATAGGGCGAGCCGGATGCCGAACGGACAAAATTTAAGAATGCGGTTGCGCGTTGAGTCGTATTATTTATCCGTTTTGATGCAAACAAACGCGGGCGGACATGATGGAGTCGCACATTGGAGTTGGCCTCAGGGCCTGCACGCCGCGGCCCGCTCGACACGTACGCACACGTATTGGCTTAACCAGTGGCAGTACGTGAGGTGACGGCCGGACAATCACCCAAGGACGGCAGCCGCGCCGCCTGTCGTGCTCGTACTGATCGCATGTGGTAACAGTGCGGCGTGATGGAACCGGTGATACTTGGGTTGCGTCAGCCGGCGCCGGCCGCCCGGCCCCATGTCCAGAGGCCAGAGGTGCATGGCGATGCGCCGCTCGCTAGAAGATAGTACAGGTTTCTCCCGGGGCGGTGGCTTGGGCGGCTGGGACCCCGGGGCGGCGGGCAGAGGCATATATCCCATTTTCCCTGACCCCTATCGCGAATTAAAAGGAGCGGGTACGGCTTCCTTCTTTTCTTTTCTTTTCTTTTCTCCCCCTTTGCTTGAGCGGACGCCCGCGCCGCCGTCGCTGGCTTTCCCACTCGGGAGGGGAGGGGAGGCTTTCTTCTTGCCGCGCCATTCATTCATTAATCAAGTGGAGGCGTACGCACGAGATGGCGTGGGCTGACGCCGGCACCTCCAAGTCGGCCCGCCCGTTTCGTGGCCGAGAGGCCGAGACGATCCGGCCGTGTCCACCTGTGATGGAAGATGGAATTCTTTGGCATGGGATAAACCGCACGCTTCGTCCAACGTCTAGCTTCGCTTCTCTGCGGAAGGAAACAGTCATTTTGTGGGTTTTCTTTCCCTGCCGTGCTATCCCAGGCAAAAGCAATGCTCTTCTCTATTGCGTGGTTACTTATCTGCTACTGTAGTACTGTAGTTGTGTAAGTTGTAGGAAGATTTTTGTTATGAGTTGGAGTGTAAAGAGGGAGACGCACGGTGTTCTCCACGCACGGGTAGAAATTCAGTACGTAGTCTATCAGAACGGCACAGCAAGATTTGTGGAAAACGAAACTTTTCTATTGCAACGATTCGATTATTACAGGGTACATGTGATGATGAAAGTAGTACATCTCTATCTGAGCTCGGACGCACTTCGATCTGGCGGTCCACTAAAGGATCAGCGGCTAGGATGATATCGTCGCCGAAAGGTTCATCCTCTGCGTCCAATTCATGTTCATCACTCGAAAGGGTGCCGACGACAGCTACGTCTTCAGCTGGCACCGCCGGGGACCCGAGCACTTTGCTTGGCGCCCTGCTGGACACATCAGCCGGCCCCTTGGTTGCTGGTGAATCGCAAGCTTCACACTGCTCGCCGAGCACGTCCATCCAGCCTTCGTCGGAATCCCAGTCCGGCAAGACGGAGCACGCCAATGACTTGATCCTCTCGCACGGGCTCTCTGAAACCTCCTCCTCCTCCTCTTCCTCTTCGGTCTCCGATTCCCAGAATGCGGCGTCAAGCGTGCTCTTGGGAGACACCCACCTGGCCTTGGCCTCTCCTGCCTGCAATGCCACGAACGGGTGCTCCAGGAGCTGCGCCGCCGTGCACCGGTCGCGGGCGTTCCTCGCGAAGCACATGGCGAGGAAGCTCTTCGCCTCCGCTGAGAGCCACGTGGGCACCTCCGGCACGGCGTCCGTGTACCCGATCCGGTGGACGGCGGCAAGGACGTTGTCCATCTCGCCCCATGGCGCGCGCCCGGTGGCCATCTCGACGACCGTGCAGCCGAGAGCCCACACGTCGGCGGCCGGGCCCTGCTCCTCCCCTCGGGCCACCTCCGGGGCCATGAACGCCGGCGTGCCTCCGATCGGCCCCGCCGCGCCGAGGGCCCTCGCGCACCCGAAGTCGGCGATCTTGGCGCGCCCGTCGGCGCCGATCACAACGTTCCTCGACTTGACGTCGCCGTGCACGAGCGACTTGCCGTGGATGTATGCCAGGCCGCGCAGGACGTCCGCCGCGTACGCCCGGATGGCGCGCTCCTCCAGGCGGCCCCCATTCCTGGCGGCCTCGTCGGCGAGCGAGCCGCCGGGGGCGAACTCGAGGAAGAGGTGGTAGGAGCCGTCGCGGTCGCCACCGCCGCCGATGCAGCCGACGACGTGCGGCGAGCAGAGCGCGGAGAGGATCCCCTGCTCCCGGCTCAGCTGCGCCGCGTCCGCCGCGCGCACGGACTTGACCGCGAACAGCTCCCCCGACGCGGCGTCGGCCGCCAGCGACACCACGGCCCCCGACGCGCCGCAGCCGAGCGTCCGCAGCCGCGTCCCGTGCCCGCTCACGGCGATCGCCATTCTTGCTTGTCTGTGTGGTGGTGAGCCGGTGATCTTCTTGTTGTTCTTTTTGTTTGGTATGCGTTGGGTTTGGGTGGCCTGTGGTTGCGCGCGTTTATATATCCATGGAATGGAAGCAAGGGGGTTAGGAGGGGAAGGGGAAGGGGAAGACGACTTGGAGCTAATTGGGTGGGGATTAGATTAGGGGGCCGATCGGGGTGGCGGGGAAGGTGTTTGGTGTGTGTCAATGCCCAACTTGGCGAGGCACAAAGCGTGGCTTGTGCGTTCTACCCACGCGCGGCAATTGGACGCTGTTTCCTTTTTCATCTTTTTTCCGCGTGTTTGTGTGGGTGGGAACGCGCGGCGGCTCATGCGGTCAATCAACCGACGGGCGCCCGCGCCTGACGCTCGCTCGCTCGCTGCACATGCCGCCGTCAAATGCATCCATCTCCTCTCCGCCAGTCGCCACCAACGGCAGGCACTTGGCGCATGGATCCCACTGTCATTGTTATTTTTGCCCACTGAGAGCGAATCAATCTCCTCGCAGTATTGTTTTTGTGGCGGTGCAGCAATACAATATGCTCTCCTTTGTGTGAGGCCAGAAAATACAATATGCTCTCTGCGTTCCGCGTGTTTTTTCAGAAAACTGAGAACGAGGAACACGAGATTGGAAAGCCGCCAGGGCGATCCTGCTCTGCGTTCTATAACGGGGGGAGGTACTGCTCGTGATTTTCGTGTGATTAAATGGGATTCACGAGCGTCAGTACAGAGCAAGAATAGACTCTTATTTTTTGAGCCAAAATAGATGCAAGTACCAGTACTACACATGTGAAGCACGAGCGTGGTTAGTGCATTAGGGCGTGTCTGTCAGGTCAGCTGCGCGATGCGACGGCCTCCCCTACTCTAATTAATCCGCGGCTGGCGCCGGTTGAGGTCGTTAATTCCGGGCCAGTTGAGCTCATCAGCTCAGCCGTGCCCGCCCACTTAAATCAGCGGTACCGTGCCGCCGCACCGGTCAAGATTGGACGTGCAACGCCCGCCTTCTCGGTCAGAGACGATCGGATCAACTGCCGAGAAAGCAAAACGCCGCGACACCGGTGGCTGGTGATTCGGCTCGCATCGGAGGGAAGAACTCCATTCTTTCCTCTGTGTAGTTAATAACAATCGTGTAAGCGTGTCAGAAGGGGAGGTCAACGCGTGCGCCCAAAAGGGGCTTTGGGCTTTGGGTGCATGCTTTGACATTGTGGCCTGTGAGTCTGCAACAGAGTAATGATATTTCATCGGAGTAAGGACAGGTTTGCTCCACCAAACCTACCGTTGAAACTTGGTGGGTAGGAGTACTTGACCTCCACGGTCACACTACTATGCACTCAGCAATATCCTACTGTAATTAATTCTGCGGTAGACCGGGAAAAATTCAAATTTGGATCAGGATTCAAAGATAAGAACGGAGATCTCAACAATGTGACCGACTCCTCCTAGAGTTGGTGCCTTTCACCCACCTCTGTTTATAGCCATGTACTGTACGTACATTGCAGCAGTGCATTCAACCGCTGTCACCGATCGAGGCTGTGCAAATTGCCAATGCACTCGGCCACTGTCTGCTAGTGCCAATGCCAATTGCCAGTAGGAGCAGCAGTAGTAGTTCCATCCAGGCTGTCTGTGCAAAACACTGTTTACATATCTTATCCTCTGTTCCTAGCCGGCTCCTCATTCTCCGCGATGCATGGTTCGGGCTTGATCGTGCAGAGCCGGCTGATTCCCTGTCGCCCGACCGAAAAGGGAAACCCCAGCTCGCACACTGGCATGGTGGCATGGTGAGTGCCACGGCATTCCTGCGGCGGCCGGCCGAAAAGGACCAGACCGGGCCGCAACGGACCGGCAAACTGGGATATGCGTCAGATGCACCGCTCCTTCCATTCCGCGGCGGGCATGGAGATGCTCGACGCCTCGCATTGCCGGCGCCCTGTCGGTCCCCGTCCCTCTCTCCCTGTTGCTCGATCCATCTGGAGCGGCGGTGGTGGGACGCGTCGGACGGACGTGCGTGCGTGCGCCCCAGCACGGCGCAAACTGGCAAGCTGGCGAGTGGACGCACATCCGATTCATCCACTCCGTCGCAAAGCGGCGGAGAACACGTATGACATGGTCACCACGCACACGGAGCTCCTCAGCATGCCGCTGATTCGGATCGAATCACAATCAGGCGCCGGATCCTGTTCGGCGGCAGCTCGCGCCGGTCGGTTTGGCCCCAGACCGCGCATGTCGGCGGTGGCACATGCGATGCCCGCACGTTGCGAACGCGTTAGATCTGGAGTGAGGCAGGCACGCGAACCTACCAATATCTGGAGATCTGCGAGAAGAGAGCTCACGTTGCTGCGCCGAACTCGACGCTCGGATCGAGTTCAACGGCCCGCCCAGGTCAATACGCGCCAGAATGCAGGCAGCTGCGCAAGTCAAGTGTTTGGTACGGTCTATGCTTATACTACAAAGTCTTCATACTGGTGTTAGTAGCCTCACCATCCTAGTATGATTACATTAGACTGCACATGATCACATTAGCCATTTCTTCCAGAATTCCAAGGCTAGCTGTTCCACTGGCCATTTGTTAAACCATGCGCCAGTTGGAACTATGCTACTACTATTCCTTTTGGTTGAACCAGCTCTAGGTCTGGAGCAGGTCAACCGTTTTCACATTTTCTTATACTTGGTCATATGCATCCGAAGAAAGAACGAACTGACGAGTGATGATTTCTGTCTTTTTACCCCGTTTCTGTTTGACCGACGTGTCCACGAACATGGATGTGAGGAGGTTGTTGACAGAGCATCGCACGAGATAGGAGACGGAGCATGTCTCGGGGGTTTATCAGTCGAAACGACGTGATTTGATTTCAGGCAGACACATTAAGAAAGTGATGAATCATTGACACACAGATGCTCTGAACCATGCCATATGCTATGGAAGAGAGACGCAGGAACCTGGAACCGAACCCTATCCTCTAAAACCAGCCAGGTCGCATGCTAGAAAAGTGTCACGGTTAAACAAACCCATCTGTGTTGAGTGACGGTGCACCCACCATCTGGGAACCGTCCTTTGCAGGCTGCAGCTGTAAAGAGACCACAAACCTGCAACAGTGCCTTAACTTGGACAAATATACCATTTCGCTTCATATTCAGTGTGCCGTGGTGTGGTTTATCGCGCAAGGAGCCAAGTGTTGAATACTATCTACTGCGACGGGAAATCTGACAGCGGGGATAGCATTTTTTCTACTTGGATAGGATGAGAGGAGCACAATTGTGCGTTTGCTTTTCAGTTATTATTTGTCCAAGAGTGCAGATTTCAGTATGAGTCGGGCCCAATCAAGAGGCTTTGAGAATACAAAAATGTTGACGATACCGCTTTGCTTTTGTTTTCAACTTGAAGAATCAGTTGCGAGTTACCCTTTTGCTCTCTTATATCATAAACAAATGATAGATTATGTTGATCCCTGCTAAAGGCAACTTGAACACTTCGCTTTTTTGTTGCGCATGTCGAAAGACAAGGAAATGCACAGCCTTGACACTTTCTACCACCACTTATTAATTTGTCGGAGATTCAAGCAAGACTTGAAGATGGCCTTCAACTTCCCAATCGTCGTCAGCCAGGCGTTGACTGACGTTGCCGACTGGCTGGGCTTTAGCAGCTGTAGTGGAGTCAACGTCTAATCTAAAGAAAAATAGTAGAAGAGACAACCAAAAAGATATCATTAAAAAGTCAATGCCTCAATGAAACGCTAATGGAGGCTGACATGTATCGGCCGGCGGTGGGCTTGATGGCCAGCTACTTTTCAGGCTTGAATACAAGAATTGGCAACTTGGTAGGGTACTTAGGGTTATGGCCTTCGGTTAGTACGTAAGGCCGTCCTGATTGCAATAGAAATATCGTCTCGGCCTAACTCAGTCGGTTGCTGGCTCGGTAGTCAATCGCATGCCTGGACAAAAGGCCGCTGGATAACGGGATAAGGCATCTAGGATTCTTGGCTGGGAACTGAACCCTTGAGGGTCTGGCAGCTGAGCAGCTGGTCACTTTTGGTTGAGCAGAAGCGCTAGTTATTTTACCTCATCAGTCAGGTCAGTGTGTAAGAGCATCTTCAACGGCCGCGCAACACGCCGCGCGTAAAAAATGCATTTGCCGCGCGCCGTTCGTCTGGTTTGGCGCGGCCGGCAGCGGTGGCTCCAGCAGACGCGTCAAAATTGAACGCGCGCGCGTAGCTCCAGCGGCCGCGTTAAAATGCAGCGCGCGCTAAACAGTGCGTATATTTTTTTTTAAATAAAAATTCATAGATAGAAAAAACGACACATAGATATTTTACATAGTTCCATAGCATAGATAGATAAAAACTATTTAGATAGTGCAAGGACATAGATAAAAAACTACTAGTGCAGCTACAGCCTACTCCCAGTCGTCGTCGTCATCGTCATCGTCGCCATCCTCGCTGGTCTGATCCGAGGTATCGAGCTACATGTCTTCCCAACGATCATCATTAGACGCAAAGATCGTCTCACCACCATTCTCAACGACATCGCACTGGGATAGCGCCAGGGCCTTCCGCCGACGCCTGTCCAACCGCTCAGCGCGGCGCCTTTGCGTCTCCTCCTCGCGGCGCCTTGCCCAGTAGGCTTGCTCGTAGGAGACGTCCTCCGGGTGTTGCTGGCGCCACTCCGCCATGACCCGCTCGTCCTCATGGGCGACGAGGAGGCGGTTCTGCCGCTCAGCGTGATACGCACGGTCTTGTGCCGTGCAAAGACGAGGCGGCGGGGCGACGTCCAACGCCTGCTGCAGCGTGTGGACGTCGTGGAAGTTCATCTGCTGGCGCGGCCTGCCTAGGCGCCACGACGCCGCGTCGTACGCGCGGGCGGCCTCGTGCGCCGTCCCGAAGGTGCCGAGGCCGAGCCGGAGTTGGTCGGACCGTATCTCCGAGTAGAACCCGCCGTTGGGGCGCTGGCGGCCGCCGCGGTAGCCCGACGCTCCTCGGCGGCGCGGCGGCATGGTGGCGGGGCGCTGGAGCGGTGGTGCGCGTGGCAGCGGAAGCAACCGAGGAAGCGGTGGAGGCGCGCGTGGCAACGGAAAAGGAAGAGAAGCGTGTGGAATAGGCGCGTGGCGAGCGCCGCATTTTATAGGCGCGCCGGAAGCGGTGCGCCAAAAAAAGCGCGCGACCTGCCGCCTTTTCCCGCGCGCGTGCGACTTTCCCGCCACCGCTGGAGCACGCCGAAACGTCCCGCGCGTACAAAAGACTCGGTTTACCCCGCGCGCGCGTCTTTTACCGCGGCCGTTGGAGATGCTCTAAAGCCTGAAGCTGCAAGCCCAGTTGCGAATAGAAGAGCAACTAGACTGTGTGCCTCTTGTCAAATTGTTGGTGGGTGCTGGGTGCTGATGGTGAGGCTACGACCGTTTGCTTTTGGAGCGTTCAGTAGTTATATATTGTCAGATATGGCCTTGTGTTCGGCTCTTCCCGTGAGGTGGAGAATATATGGAGCAATAGGGATTAGTGGCTGAAGGGCTCCCCCCCTCCGATAAATCACCTCGTGTGCGGTGGAGTCTTGGCTATTCACGAAACTGGCGCAATTTGAAGGCGCACATGGCGACAGAATGTCGACGTAGCGCATATGAGGCGGCTCAAGTAGTCTAGTCGACATGTGATCGTTGCTTGTCCATCGGTTGTTTTTATTCCCATTTTTTCTTCTCTATTGATTTCCATAATTGTTTTCGTTGGTTTTCTTCGGTTTTTGTTTTTCTTCTTTTTTCATTTATCATATTTTCACATTTTCAAAAATCATAAATATTTATCAAAAATTAAATAAAATGCAAGAACATTTTCTGAATTAGTGATCATTCTTGGAATACACGAATATTTACAAAATTTGAGAACATTTCTAAAATTTGCCATTTTAGAGTTTTTTAATAATTTTCGGGAACATTTTTTAATTTTTATCATTTTAGAAATTTATGTTCTTTTTAAACATATGTAATTGATTTTAAATACAGTTTTCTTTAAAATCATGAATATTTATTTGAACATCCCCTAATATTTATACTCATTTTAATATATATTTTCACGTTTTCATGTATTTTTAAATATTCATGGACCTATCTTAAATTCCTGAATAGTTTTTTTTTGCGGGCAATTCCTGAATAGTTTTAATCCAATACTGATAACAATTCTTTTCATCTGTAAAACATGTAGCTGTTTACTTAAAGCTCGAAGAAGATAAAAGTGAAATAAAATCGCTAGAGCGAACATTCCAGCCATCCCCGGCGCTATGTGATGACATAGAGAGGGTCAAACAGAAGGCCTCATGGCATGAGAATAATTTTTTGAGACAATTTATTTACTTTTTGAAGCACATTGCCTCATTAAGCACGCTGTGGACATTCGTTGGGCCGCCATCTGTGGCTCCTTAATCCTCCGAACTAAACTGTATTTCTATGAAACTTGTTTATGATCAATAATAAAGAGTGTGGTTATACTAAAAAAGTCATTTCTTTTTTGGAGGGGCGAATTTATGTCTCGCTTGCTGCGAGACACAAGACCGCGTCGTCTACACCGAGTTGGTAGTCGGTTGCTCCAATATCCATGTGTTTCGTCACCCTGATGTTGTGCTGATGTCATGTACATTTTTTACCTTTTGTTTAGATTTTGGAAAAGACTGGTTATGATTTTTTTTAACATTGACATTTAAAAAATGTTCATGCATTTCGAAAAATTGTATGTGACAGTTCTAAAAGATGTTATACAATGTAAAAAAATAATTGTGTAATTCAAAAAAAGTTTTGTACCATTCAACAAAATTTATGTTATCTTTTAAAAGAACATTTTCAGTTGTTTCAAAGATATGTTTGTGACATTTAAAAATATATTTATACACTGTAAAAAAATTGAATAGTTTATAAACCATGTTTCTTGTTATTAAAAAAGTATCAACGTGTATTCGATAAATGTTTAAGAGAGATTCGAAAAATGTTCAAAACAACTATTAGAAAAAATGCTAAACATGTATTTGAAAAATGTTAAACACATATAAGAATGTTTTAGATGTATAAGAAAATTTTACAACGTGTGTCAAAAAATAGAGATAAAAAAATATTTGAAAATGTTAATCATGTATTTTAAAATGTTAAACATGTCTAAAAAATTCCTGTTGGATACAAAAAATGTAGAATGTGTAGGAAAAATGTAGAAATGTGTTAAAAAAAGAAGCGATGAAAACAAAAGAAAGAAATAAAGAAAAAAGAAGGGGGATATGGAAAAGGAAATCAAAGCAAACCAGAGAAAAATCGAAGAAAATCCATAGAAAATCGATGCTTAAATTGTGGGAATACCGACCAAAAAAGCGACAGAAAAATACTCACACTCTGCTACATTGTTGGCCGACCCAATAGGCGTGGCGCTGTATGCGATTCCTAATATGTATAAGTACGAGTTAAACATAGCTCTCGCATTTTTGGAGGGCCTGGACAAGAATCTAGCGATCTTGGGATGATATTATTATTATTAGCATACAAGAAGTGGCTGAAATAAGGCGCGCCATGATGACCCACAAGTATAGGGGATCTATCGTAGTCCTTTCGATAAATAAGAGTGTCGAACCCAACGAGGAGCAGAAGGAAATAACAAGTGGCTTTCAACAAGGTATTCTCTGCAAGCACTGAAATTATCGGTAATAGATAGTTTTGTGACAAGATAAATCGTAACGGGTAGCGAGTAATAGAAATAAATAAGGTGCAACAAGGTGGCCCAATCCTTTTTGTAGCAAAGGACAAGCTTGGACGAACTCTTATATAAAGCAAAGCGCCCCGAGGACACATGAGAATTGTTGCCAAGTTAGTTTTCATCATGCTCATATGATTCGCGTTCGTTACTTTGATAATTTCATATGTGGGTGGACCGGTGCTTGGGTGCTGCCCTTTCTTGGACAAGCCTCCCACTTATGATTAACCCCTCTCGCAAGCATCCTCAACTACGAAAGAAGAATTAAGGTAAACCTAACCATAGCATGAAACATATGGATCCAAATCAGCCCCTTACGAAGCAACACATAAACTAGGGTTTAAGCTTCTGCCACTCTACCAATCCATCATCTACTTATTACTTCCCAATGCCTTCCCCTAGGCTAAAATAATGGTGAAGTGTCATGTAGTCGACGTTCACATAACACCACTAGAGGAGAGACAACATACATCTCATCAAAATATCGAACGAATACCAAATTCACATGATTACTTATAACAAGACTTCTCCCATGTCCTCAGGAACAAACGTAACTAATCACAAAGCATATTCATAATCAAGATCAGAGGAGTATTAATTATCATTAAGGATCCGAAAATATAATCTTCCACCGGATAAACCAATTAGCATCAACTACAAGGAGTAATCAACACTACTAGCAACCCACAGGTACCAATCTGAGGTTTTGGGACCAAGATCAAATACAAGTGATGAACTAGGGTTTGAGAGGAGATGGTGCTGGTGAAGATGTTGATGGAGACTGACCCCCCTCTCGATGAGAGGATCGATGGTAATGACGATGGCGATGGTTTCCCCCTCCCGGAGGGATGTTTCCCTGGCAGAACAGCTCCGCCGGAGCCCTAGATTGGTTCTGCCGAGGTTCCGCCTCGAGACGGCGGCACTTCGTCCCGAAAGCTTCCTTCTGATTTTTTTTCAGGGTAAAAGACACCATATAGCCAAAGATGGGCATCAGAGGCCAACCAAGGGGCCCACAAGGTTGGGGGGCGCGCCCTCCACCCTTGTGGCTGGCTGGTGCCCCCCCTCTGGTTCTTTCTTCGCCCAATATATTTTTATATATTCCAAAAACATGCTTCGTGAAGTTTTGGGACTTTTGGAGTTGTGCAGAATAGGTCTCTAATATTTGCTCCTTTTCCAGTCCAGAATTCGAGCTGCCGGCATTCTCCCTCTTCATGTAAACCTTATAAAATAAGAGAGAATAGGCATAAGTATTGTGATATAATGTGTAATAACAGCCCATAATGCATTAAATATCAACATAAAAGCATGATGCAAAATGGACGTATCAACTCCCCCAAGCTTAGACCTCGCTTGTCTTCAAGCGAAAACCGATATCAATAAATATGTCCACATGTTTAGAGATAGAGGTGTCGATAATATAAAATACAGACATGAGGGCATCATGATTATCTATAGAACAACAACATATAATGCCATATAATTTCTTATGCTAAAGTAACAATTCGTTCACAAGGTACAGTATGAATCAGAAACTTCATTGAAAACTAGCAAACTATGATCTCAGTCATTGAAGTAATTGCAATTTATCATAACATCGGAAAGAGTCAATATAAGAGCTTTTCAGCAAGTCCACATACTCAACTATCATATAATCTTTCACAATTGCTAACACTCACGCGATACTTATGGATACAAAGTTTCAATCGGACACAGAGAAAGATAGGGGCTTATAGTTTCGCCTCCCAACCTTTTTCCTCAAGGGTAATGTCAACAATAATACTTTATGATAACCTACATCCGAGTGGATATATATATTCGGATCTCTCCAACACATAGAGCTTGCCAAAGGAAAAAGTATAAAAAGGAAAGGTGATGATCACCATGACTCTTGTATAAGGGTAGAAGATAAAAGTAAAAGATAGGCTCTTCGCAGAGGAAAGCAGAGGTTGTCATGCGCTTTTATGGTGTGATGCACAAAATCTTAATGCAAAAGAATGTCACTTTATATTGCCGCTTGTGATGAGGACCTTTATTATGCAGTCCGTCGCTTTTATTTCTTCCATATCACAAGTTCATATAAAGCTTGTTTTCTTCACACTAACAGATCATACATATTTAGAGAGCAATTTTTATTGCTTGCACCGATGACAACTTACTTGAAGGATCTTACTCAATCCATAGGTAGGTATGGTGGACTCTCATGGCAAAACTGGCCTTAGGGATGTTTGGAAGCACAAGTAGTATCTCTACTTGGTGCAAAGAATTTGGCTAACATGAGAGGGAAAGGAAAGCTCATCATGTTGGATGATCCATGACAATATAACTTCTATTCGGATATAGGAAAACATAACCCATTATGTTGTCTTCCTTGTCCAATATCAACCTTTTAGCATGTCATATTTTAATGAGTGCTCACAATTACAAAAGACGTCCAAGATAGTATAGTTATATGTGAAGCCTCTCTTTCTTTATTACTTCCTATTAATTGCAACAATGACCAAAACTATGTTTGTCAACTCTCAACAACTTTTATTCATCATACTCTTTATATATGAAGTCATTACTCTCCATAAGATCAATATATGATCCTTTTTATTTCTTTCTTTTTATTTAAGTCCCTCAAGATCATAGCAAGAGAGCAAAGCCCTTATCTCAAAAACTACTCTTTAATATATATCTCACGGACTCGATTACATAGATAGAGCATAAAGCAAAACTCAAAGCTAGATCATACTAAAACTTTATTCTACTAGATCAAGACATAACCAAAAGGATCGAACTAAAAAAAGGATAAAGATAAAGATGTGATTGAAGGAAATATGCCCTAGAGGCAATAATAAAGTTATTATTTATATTTCCTTATATCATGATAAATGTTTATTATTCATGCTAGAATTGTATTAACCGGAAACTTAGTACATGTATGGATACATAGACAAAACAGAGTGTCCCTAGTATGCCTCTACTTGACTAGCTCGTTAATCAAAGATGGTTAAGTTTCCTGACCATAGACATGTGTTGTCATTTGATGAACGGGATCACATCATTAGGAGAATGATGTGATGGACAAGACCCATCCGTTAGCTTAGCATGTTGATCGTTCAGTTTTATTGCTATTGCTTTCTTCATGACTTATACATATTCCTTTGACTATGAGATTATGCAACTCCCGAATACCGGAGGAACACCTTGTGTGCTATCAAACGTCGCAATGTAACTGGGTGATTATAAAGATGCTCTACAGGTGTCTCCGAAGGTGTTTGTTGGGTTGGCATAGATCGACATTAGGATTTGTCACTCCGAGTATCGGAGAGGTATCTCTGGGCCCTCTCGGTAATGCACATCACTATAAGCCTTGCAAGCAATGTGACTAATGAGTTAGTTACAGGATGATGCATTACGGAACGAGTAAAGAGACTTGCCAGTAACGAGATTGAACTAGGTATGATGATACCGATGATCGAATCTCGGGCAAGTAACATACCGATGACAAAGGGAATGACGTATGTTGTTAGGTGGTTTGACCGATAAAGATCTTCGTAGAATATGTAGGAGCCAATATGAGCATCCAGGTTCCGCTATTGGTTTGACCGGAGATGTGTCTCGGTCATGTCTACATAGTTCTTGAACCCGTAGGGTCCGCACGCTTAACGTTCGATGATGATTTGTATTATGAGTTATGTGATTTGATGTACCGAAGGTTGTTCGGAGTCCTGGATGAGATCACGGACATGACGAGGAGTCTCGAAATGGTCGAGATGTAAAGATAGATATATTGGAAGGCTATATTCGGACATCGAAAAGGTTCCGAGTGATTCAGGTATTTTTCGGAGTACCGGAGAGTTACGGGAATTCGCCGGGAGAAGTAATGGGCCTTATTGGGCTTTAGTGGAGAGAGGGGAGAAGGGACAAGAGGTGGCGCGCGCCTCCCCCTGCCCAAACTGAATTGGACAATGGGTGGGGGCGCGTCCCCCCTTTCCTTCTCCCTCTCCCTCTCTTTCCTTCTCTCCTACTCTGAATAGGAAAGAGGAGGGGAATCCTACTTGGACCGGGGAGTCCTAGTAGGATTCCCCACACCTGGCGCCCCCCCTTGGGCCGGCCACTTCTTCCCTCCCCTCCTTTATATACGTGGCCAGGGGCACCCCAAAGGCACTCAAGATTTGTCTTAGCCATGTGCGGTGCCCCCCTCCATAGTTACACACCTCGGTCATATCGTTGTAGTGCTTAGGCGAAGCCCTGCGCCGGTAACTTCATCATCACCATCGCCATGCTGTCGTGCTGATGGAACTCTCCCTTGGCCTCAACTGGATCAAGAGTACGTGGGACGTCATCGAGCTGAACGTGTGCTGAACACGGAGGTGCAGTCCGTTCGGTGATAGGATCGGTCGGATCATGAAGACGTACGATTACATCAACCACGTTGATATAACACTTTCACTTTCGGTCTACGAGGGTACGTGGACACACTCTCTCGCTCGTTGCTATGCATCACCTAGATAGATCTTGCGTGATCGTAGGAATTTTTTTGAAATTACTGTGTTCCCCAACAGTGGTATCAGAGCCAGGTCTATGCGTAGATGTTATATGCACGAGTAGAACACAAAGAGTTGTGGGCGATAATAGTCATACTGTTTACCAGCAATGTCTTACTTTTATTCGGCGGTATTGTTGGATGAAGCGGCCCGGACCGACATTACATGACCACGTTCATGAGACTGGTTCTACCGACGTGCTTTGCACACAGGTGGCTAGCGGGTGTCTGTTTCTCCAACTTTAGTTGAATCGACTTTGACTACGCCTGGTCCTTGTTGAAGGTTAAAATAGCACACTTGATGAAAAATCGTTATGGTTTTGATGCGTAGGTAAGAACGGTTCTTGCTAGAAGCCCGTAGCAGCCACGTAAAACTTGCAACAACAAAGTAGAGGACGTATAACTTGTTTTTGCACGGCTTGCTGTGATGTGATATGGTCAAGACGTGATGATATATAAATTTTTGTATGAGATGATCATGTTTTCTAAAAGTTATTGGCAACTGGCAGGAGCCATATGGTTGTCGCTTTATTGTATGAAATGCAATCGCCATATAATTGCTTTACTTTATCACTAAGCGGTAGCGATAGTCGTAGAAGCAATAGTTGGCGAGATGACAACGATGCTTCGATGGAGATCAAGGTGTCAAGCCGGTTACGATGGTGATCATGACGGTGCTTTGAAGATGGAGATCAAAGGCACAAGATGATGATGGCCATATCATATCACTTGTATGATTGCATGTGATGTTTATCCTTTTATGCATCTTATTTTGCTTAGTACGGCGGTAGCATTATAAGATGTTCTCTCACTAAATTTCAAGGTATAAGTGTTCTCCTTGAGTATGCACCGTTGCGACAGTTCGTCGTGCCGAGACACCACGTGATGATCGTGTGTGATAAGCTCTACGTTCACATACAACGGGTGCAAGCCAGTTTTGCACACACAAAATACTCGGGTTAAACTTGGCGAGCCTAGCATATGTAGATATGGCCTCGGAACACTGAGACCGAAAGGTCGAGCGTGAATCATATAGTAGATATGATCAACATAGTGATGTTCACCATTGAAAGCTACTCCTTCTCACGTGATGATTGGACATGGTTTAGTTGATATGGATCACGTGATCACTTAGATGATTACAGGGATGTCTATCTAAGTGGGAGTTCTTAAGTAATATGATTAATTGAACTTTAATTTATCATGAACTTAGTCCTGATAGTATTTGCATAACTATGTTGTAGATCAATAGCTCGCGATGTAGCTCCCCGTTTATTTTTGATATGTTCCAAGAGAAAAATAAGTTGAAAGATGATAGTAGCAATGATGCGGACTTGGTCCGTGATCTGAGGATTATCCTCATTGCTGCATCAAGGAATTATGTCCTTGATGCACCGCTAGGTGACAGAACCATTTCAGGAGCAGATGCAGACGTTATGAATGTTTGACAAGCTCGGTATGATGACTACTTCATAGTTTAGTGCACCATGCTTTACGGCTTAGAACTGGGACTTTAAAAATGTTTTGAACGCCACGGAGCATATAAGATGTTCCAAGAGTTGAAATTGGTATCTCATACTCATGCCCATGTCAAGAGGTATGAGACCTCTGACAGTACTTTGCCTACAAGATGGAGGATAATAGCTCAACGAGTGAGCATGTACTCAGAATGTCTGAGTACTACAATCACTTGAATCAAGTGGGAGTTAATCTTCCCGATAAGACAGTGATTGACAGAGTTCTCTAGTCACCATCACCAAGTTACTAGAACTTCGTGATGAACTATAATATGCAAGGGATAACGGAAATGATTCCCAAGCTCTTCGCGATGCTGAAATCGGCGAAGGTAGAAATCAAGAAAAAGCATCAAGTGTTGATGGTTGACAAGACCACTAGTTTCAAGTGAAAGGGCAAGGGAAAGAAAGGGAACTTCAAGAAGAATGGCAAGCAAGTTGCCACTCCCATGAAGAAGCCCAAAGCTAGACCCAAGCCTGAAACTGGGTGCTTCTACTGCAAAGGAAATGGTCACTGGAAGTGGAACTGCCCTAGATACTTGGCGGATAAGAAGGATGGCAAAGTGAACAAAGGTATATTTGATATACATGTTATTGATGTGTACTTTACTAGTGGTTATAAGAACCCCTCGGTATTTGATACTGGTTCAGTTACTAAGAGTAGTAAATCGAAACGGGAGTTGCAAAATAAACAGAGACTAGTTAAGGGCGAGGTGATGATGTGTGTTGGAAGTGATTCCAAGGTTGATAAGATCACCATCGCACACTCCCTTTACCTTCGGGATTAGTGTTGAACCAAAATAAATGTTATTTGGTGTTTGCGTTGAGCATGAATATGATTGGATCATGTTTATTGCAATACAATTATTCATTTAAGTCAAAGAATAATTGTTGTTCTATTTACATGAATAAAACCTTCTACGGTCATACACTCAATATAAATGGTTTATTGAATCTCGATCGTAGTGATACACATATTCATAATATTGAAGCCAAAAGATGCAAAGTTAATAATGATAGTGCAACTTATTTGCACTGCTGTTTACGTCATATTGGTGTAAAAGCGCATGAAGAAACTCCATGCTGATGGACTTTTGGAATCACTTGATTATGAATCATTTGATGCTTGCGAACCATGCCTCATGGGCAAGATGACTAAGACTCCGTTCTCTGGAACAATGGAGCGAGCAACTCACTAGTTGGAAATAATACATACTGATGTATGTGGTCCGATGAGTGTTGAGGCCAGCGGCGGGTATCGTTATTTTCTGACCTTCGCAGATGATTTGAGCAGATATGGGTATATCTACTTAATGAAACATAAGTCTGAAACATTGGAAAAGTTCAAAGAATTTCAGAGTGAAGTAGAAAATCATCGTAACAATAAAATAAAGTTTCTATAATCTGATCGTGGAGGAGAATATTTGAGTTACGAGTTTGGTCTTCATTTGAAACAATGTGGAATAGTTTTGCAACTCATGCCACCCGGAACACCACAGCGTAATGGTGTGTCCGAACGTCGTAACCGCACTTTATTAGATATGGTGCGATCTATGATGTCTCTTACTGATTTACCGCTATCATTTTGGGGTTATGCATTAGAGACAACTGCATTCACGTTAAATAGGGCACCATCTAAATCCGTTGAGACGATACCATATGAACTGTGGTTTGGCAAGAAACCTAAGCTATCGTTTCTTAAAGTTTGGGGCGGTGATGATTATGTGAAAAAGTTTCAACCTGATAAGCTCGAACTCAAATCGGAGAAATGTGTCTTCATAGGATACCCAAAGGAAACTATTGGGTACACCTTCTATCACAGATCCGAAGGCAAGTTATTCGTTGCTAAAAATGGATCCTTTCTAGGGTAGGAGTTTCTCTCGAAAGAAGTGAGTTGGAGGAAAGTAGAACTTGATGAGGTAATTGTACCTTCTCCCAAATTGGAAAGTAGTTCATCACAGAAATCAGTTCCAGTGATGCCTACACGAATTAGTGAGGACGTTAATGATGATGATCGTGAAACTTCAGATCAAGTTACTACCAAACCCCATAGGTCAACCAGCGTACATTTCGCACCAGAGTGGTACGGTAATACGGTTCTGGAAGTCATCTTACTAGACCATGACGAACCTACAAACTATGAGGAAGCGATGATGAGCCCAGATTCCGCAAAATGGTTTAAGGCCATAAAATCTGAGATAGGATCCATGTATGAGAACAAAGTATGGACTTTGGTGGACTTGCCCGATGATCGACAAGCCATTGAGAATAAATGGATCTTCAAGAGGAAGACGGACGCTGATGGTGGTGTTACTATCTACAAAGCTCGACTTGTCGCGAAAGGTTTTCGACAAGTTCAAGGTGTTCACTACGATGAGATTTTCTCACTCGTAGCGATGCTTAAGTCTGTCCGAATCATGTTAGCAATTGCCGCATTTTATGAAATCTGGCAAATGGATATCAAAACTGCATTCCTTAATAGATTTATTGAAGAAGAGTTGTATACGATGCAACCAGAAAATTTTGTTGATCCTAAAGGTGCTAACAAAGTGTGCAAGCTCCAGTGATCCATCTATGGACTGGTGCAAGCATCTCGGAGTTGGAATATACACTTTGATAAGTTGATCAAAGCATATAGTTTTATACAGACTTGCGGTGAAGCCTGTATTTACAAGAAAGTGAGTGGGAGCACTACAACCTTTCTGATAAGTATATGTGAATGACATATTGTCGATCGAAAATGATGTAGAATTTTCTGGAAAGCATAAAGGAGTGTTTGAAAGGAGTTTTTCAAAGAAAGACCTCGGTGAAGCTTCTTACACATTGAGCATCAAGATCTATAGAGATAGATCAAGACGCTTGATAAGTTTTTTCAATGAGTACATACCTTGACAAGTTTTTTGAAGTAGTTCAAAATGGAATAGTCAAAGAAAGAGTTCTTGCCTGTGTTGCAAGGTGTGAAGTTGAGTAAGACTCAAAACCCGACCACGGTAGAAGATAGAGAGAGAATGAAAGTCATTCCCTATGCCTCAGCCATATGTTCTATAAAGTATGCCATGTTATGTACCAGACCTATTGTATACCCTGCCCTGAGTTTGGCAAGGGAGTACAATAGTGATCTAGGAGTAGATCACTGGACATTGGTCAAAATTATCCTTAGTGGAATAAGGATATGTTTCTCGGTTATGGAGGTGACAAAGAGTTCTTCGTAAAGGGTTACGTCGATGCAAGCTTTGACACTGATCTAGATGACTCTAAGTCTCAATCTGGATACATATTGAAAGTGGGAGCAATTAGCTAAAAGTAGCTCCGTGCAGAGCATTGTAGACATAGAAATTTGCAAAATACATACGGATCTGAATGTGGCAGACCCGTAGACTAAAACTTCTCTCACAAGCAAAACATGATCACACCTTATTACTCTTGGGTGTTAATCACATAGAGATGTGAACTAGATTATTGACTCTAGTAAACCCTTTGAGTGTTGGTCACATGGCGATGTGAACTATGGGTGTTAATCACATAAAGATGTGAACTATTGGTGTTAAATCACATGACGATGTGAACTAGATTATTGACTCTAGTGCAACTGGGAGACTGAAGGAAATATGCCCTAGAGGCAATAATAAAGTTGTTATTTATATTTCCTTATATCATGATAAATGTTTATTATTCATGCTAGAATTGTATTAACTGGAAACTTAGTACATGTATGAATACATAGACAAAACAGAGTGTCCCTAGTATGCCTCTACTTGACTAGCTCGTTAATCAAAGAGTACGAGGGACATCATCGAGCTGAACGTGTGCTAAACACGGAGGTGCCATACGTTCGGTGCTAGGATCAGTCGAATCGTGAAGACGTACGAATACATCAACCGCGTTGATATAACGCTTCCGCTTTCGGTCTACGAGGGTACGTGGACACACTCTCCCGCTCGTTGCTATGCATCACCTAGATAGATCTTGCGTGATCGTAGGATCTTTTTTGAAATTACTGCGTTCCCCAACTGTGATGGTGATACGATACCGGGGCACTCCCCCAAGCTTGGCAGTTGCCAAGGGGAGTGCCCATACCCATGTATTTAGATATCTTTCTTCGGGGTGGTGATGTGATATTCTTGGCGATGATGCCCCTTAGGATACGATTCTCTTCCTCGAGCTTATTAATTTGCTGCTTAAGATCCATCACTTCTTTGCGAAGATTACCCGTGACGGCTAGAGCTCCATCCACCCATGGATGTTTCCTTGTTGCGGGAGAAAAAGCAACACTGCTTTTCATATTTTCATAAGAGAGAAATCTAGCATTGGGAGGAATAACCGAATTTGGTATTGCTGAGCTCTGAAGTTCCTCCAGTATGAATATGGTTTGAAGATGAGAGCTAACTTCTTGATCCTCCTCCATGGCATCCACTCTTTTCAAGTCAGCCTCCATCTCTTCCTCAGTTGCTGGCCCAAAGTGGTTAGTATCACTGTATGCTCTTGGACCTGGTGCCGGGTGAGACACCCGACTCTCCCCGACCGACTCTTGCAAAGACATCTTGCTCCAAATCTGGTGCAGAAACAACTCAAAACGAAAGCAGAGGATTTTGTCGAGGTACAGTGGTCAAAACCTTCGGGAGATTATATAATGAATTTTTACCGACCATAAGAAGTATTCTACAAGAAAATGGAGTCCGGAGGGCACACGAGGTGGCCGCAAGGTCGGGGGGTGCGCCCTCCACCCTTGTGGTTGCCTCGTGTCTCTTTCGGACTACTTCTAATTTTCCTAAAATTTTAAATATTCCAAAACGGAGAAAATTTATCATTGGAAACGTTTTGGGGTCGGTTTACTTACCGTACCACATACCTATTCCTTTTCGGAGTCTGAAACATTCTAGAAAGTGTCCTTTATGTACTCCTCCGGGGTTACGGTATCAATTATATTGGTCCCAACATTTATGGGAGTACCTGAGATATAATGTTTGAGTCTTTGACCGTTTACCACCTTCGGATTTTTGCCTTCGGCATTGTTAATTTTTATGGCACCGGAACGATAGACCTCCTCGATGATGTAAGGGCCTTCCCATTTAGAGAGAAGCTTTCCCGCAAAAAAAAATCTTAAACGAGAGCTGTATAGCAAAACATGATCACCTACATTAAACTCATGCTTTTGTATCCTTCTGTCATGCCATCTTTTAACCTTTTCTTTAAACAACTTGGCATTCTCATAGGCTTGGGTTCTCCATTCATCAAGTGAGCTAATGTCAAATAACCTCTTCTCACCGGCAAGTTTTAAATCATAGTTGAGCTCTTTAATAGCCCAATATGCCTTATGTTCTAGTTCGAGAGGTAAATGACATGCTTTTCCATAAACCATTTTATATGGAGACATACCCATAGGATTCTTATAAGAAGTTCTATAAGCCCACAAAGCATCATCAAGTTTCTTAGACCAATTCTTCCTAGATCTATTAACAGTCTTTTGCAAAATTATTTTAGTCTCTCTATCGCTCAATTCTACTTGACCACTAGACTAAGGATGATATGGAGATGCAATTCTATGATTAACATCAGACTTAGCAAGCATTTTACGGAAAGCACCATGAATAAAATGTGAACCACCATCAGTCATTAAATATCTAGGGACTCCAAACCTCAGAAAAATAACTTCTTTAAGCATATTAATAGAAGTGTTATGATCAACACTACTAGTTGGAATAGCTTCTACCCACTTAGTAACGTAATCAACATCAACTAAAATATGTGTATACCCATTAGAGGAAGGAAAAGGTCCTATATAATCAAAGCCCCAAACATCAAATGGTTCAATAACAAGTGAATAGTTCATAGGCATTTCCCGACGTCTACTAATATTACCAATCCTTTGGCATTCATCATAAGACAAGACAAACTTACGGGCATCTTTAAAGAGAGTGGGCCAATAGAACCCGGATTGCAATACCTTATGTGCAGTTCTATCTCCAGCGTGGTGTCCTCCGTAAGACTCGGAGTGGCACTTGCGTAGGATCTGTTCTTGTTCATGCTCAGGTACACAACGTCTAATAACACCATCTACTCCTTCTTTATAAAGGTGTGGATCATCCCAAAAGTAATGTCTCAAATCATAGAAAAACTTTTTCTTTTGCTGGTATGTGAAACTAGGTGGTATAAATTTAGCAACAATATAATTAGCATAATCAGCATACTATGGAGTATTACAAGAAGCATTTATGACATTTAATTGTTCATCAGGAAAGTTATCATCAATAGGTAGTGGGTCATCAAGAACATTTTCTAACCTAGACAAGTTGTCTGCAACGGGGTTCTCAGCTCCCTTTCTATCAATAATACGCAAATCAAATTCTTGTAGCAAGAGAACCCATCTAATGAGTCTAGGTTTAGCATCTTTCTTTTCCATAAGATATTTAATAGCAGCATGATCAGTGTGAACAGTTACTTTGGAATTAACAATATAAGGTCTGAACTTATCACATGCAAATACCACTACTAAAAATTCCTTTTCAGTGGTAGCATAATTTCTCTGGGCACTGTCTAGAGTTTTACTAGCATACTGAATAACATTTAATTTCTTATCAACTCTTTGTCCTAGAACAACACCAACAGCATAATCACTAGCATCACACATAATTTCAAAGGGTAAATTCCAATCCGGTGGCTGAACAATAGGTGCAGAGATCAAGGCTTTCTTAAGTATTTCAAATGCTTCTACACAATCATCATCAAAAGCAAAAAGAACATATTTTTGTAAGAGATTAGTGGGAGGCCTAGAAATTTTAGAGAAGTTTATAATAAACCTCCTATAGAAACCAACATGACCAAGGAAACTTCTTATACCTTTGATATCTTTAGGACATATCATCTACTTTAGCATTATCAACTTCAATACCTCTTTCAGAAATTTTATGCCCCAAGACAATACCTTCATTAACCATAAAGTGACACTTCTCCCAATTCAAGACAAGATTAGGTTCTTCACATCTCTGCAAAAGTCGATCAAGGTTGCTTAAGCAATCATTAAAAGAAGTTCCGTAAACGGAGAAATCATCCATGAAAACCTCAACAATCTTTTCACAGAAATAATATAGCAGTCATACATCTTTGAAAGGTAGTAGGTGCATTGCATAAACCAAAAGGCATACGTCTATAAGCAAAGGTATCGAAAGGGCAAGTAAAAAAAGTTTTCTCTTGATCATCTTGTGACACAGGTATTTGAGAGAAACCAGAATAACCATCTAGAAAGCAAAAATGTGTATGTTTGGATAATCTTTCTAGCATTTGATCAATAAAAGGTAGAGGGTAATGATCTTTTCTCGTAGCTATATTTAATTTGCGGAAATTAATTACCATTCTATAACCTGTAACAATTCTTTGAGGAATCAATTCATTCTTATCATTAAGAACAGTAGTAATACCTCCTTTCTTAGGGACACAATGAACAGGGCTTACCCATTGACTATCAGCAATAGGATAAATTATACTTGCTTACAGAAGCTTTAGTATTTCATTTCTTACCAGTTCTTTCATCTTAGGATTTAACCGTCGTTGATGATCAACAACTGGTTTAGCATCTTTCTCCAATTTTATTTTGTGCTGACATAGAGTGGGACTAATGCCCTTAAGATCGTCAAGAGTATATCCAATAGCGGCACGGTGCTTCTTCAGAGTTTTCAATAATTTCATTTCTTAATGCTTTGGAAGGTTAGCACTAATAATAACAGGATATATCTTCTTTTCATCAAGATAAGCATATTTCAGAGTATCAGGTAATTGTTTAAGCTCAAACACGGGATCACCCATAGGTGGAGGAGGATGTTGGGGAACGTAGTAATTTCAAAAAAATCCTACGCACACACAGGATCATGGTGATGCATAGCAACGAGAGGGGAGAGTGTTGTCTACGTACCCTCGTAGACCGAAAGCGGAAGCGTTATATCAACGCGGTTGATGTAGTCGTATGTCTTCACGATCCGACCAATCCAAGTACCGAAAGACGGCACCTCCGAGTTCTGCACACGTTCGGCTCAGTGACGTCCTTGCCTTCTCGATCCAGCAAGAGGGGCGAAGTAGTAGATGAGTTCTGGCAGCACGACGGCGTGGTGACGATGTTGGTGAAGAACAATCTTCGCAGGGCTTCGCCTAAGCACTACGAAAACTATGACGAAGGATAAACTAGAGGAGACGGGGTTGCCGGCACACAGCTTGGTGTTTCTTGATGTGTCTTGGGTGCTAGCCCTACCCTCTATTTATATGTTGAGCCTTGGGGTCGAAACTTGGAGTAAAAGCCTCCACAAAGTCGGTTTCACCCAAAAGGCAAGAGTCCTTCTCGGACTCCAGGGCCAGACGCCAGGGTTCCCGGGTCTGGACCCAAACGCCAGGGACCCTGGCGTCTGGCCCCTGGACTCCACAAAACTTCCTTTTGCGCTTTCCAAAAACCTCATGGGCTTTCCCCTTTGGCCCAGATAAAGTGTACTCGTGCCCAAACATTTCGGGAAACATCCGGAACCCCTTCCGATGGATTCCGGAACCTTTCCGGAGATCAAACACTACTATCCACATATCAATCTTTACTTCCGGACCATTCCGGAATTCCTCGTCATATCCGTGATCTCATCCCAAACTCCGAACAACATTCGATCACCAACATACATAACTCATAGTACTATATCGTCAACGAACGTTAAGCGTGTGGACCCTACGGGTTCGAGAACTATGTAGACATGACCGAGACACCTCTCTGGTCAATAACCAATAGCGGGACCTGGATGCCCATATTGGCTCCTACATATTCTACGAAGATCTTTATTGGTCAGACCGCATAACAACATACGTTGTTCCCTTTGTCATTGGTATGTTACTTGCCCGAGATTCGATCGTCGGTATCTCAATACCTAGGTCAATCTCGTTACCGGCAAGTCTCTTTACTCATTCTGTAATACATCATCCCGCAACTAACTCATTAGTTGCAATGCTTGCAAGGCTTATAGTGATGTGCATTACCGAGTGGGCCCAGAGATACCTCTCCGACAATCGGAGTGAAAAATCCTAATCTCGAAATACGCCAACCCAACAAGTACCTTTGGAGACACCTGTAGAGCACCTTTATAATCACCCAGTTATGTTGTGACGTTTGGTAGCACACAAAGTGTTCCTCCGGTAAACGGGAGTTGCATAATCTCATAGTCATAGGAACATGTATAAGTCATGAAGAAAGCAATAGCAGAATACTAAATGATCGTGTGCTAAGCTAACGGAATGGGTCAAGTCAATCACATCATTCTCCTAATGATGTGATCCCGTTAATCAAATGACAACTCCTGTCAATGGCTAGGAAACATAACCATCTTTGATCAACGAGCTAGTCAAGTAGAGGCATACTAGTGACACTTTGTTTGTCTATGTATTCACACATGTACTAAGTTTCCGGTTAATACAATTCTTGCATGAATAATAAACATTTATCATGATATAAGGAAATAAATAATAACTTTATTATTGCCTCTAGGGCATATTTCCTTCAGTCTCCCACTTGCACTAGAGTCAATAATCTAGATCACATCGCCATGTGATTAACATCAATAGTTCACATCACCATGTGATTAACACCCATAGTTCACATCGTCATGTGACCAACACCCAAAGGGTTTACTAGAGTCAATAATCTAGTTCACATTGCTATGTGATTAACACCCAAAGAGTACTAAGGTGTGATCATGTTTTGCTTGTGAGAGAAGTTTAGTCAACGGGTCTGACATATTCAGATCCGTATGTATTTTGCAAATTTCTATGTCTACAATGCTCTGCACGGAGCTACTTTAGCTAATTGCTCCCACTTTCAATATGTATCCAGATTAAGACTTAGAGTCATCTGGGCCAGTGCCAAAACTTGTATCGACGTAACCCTTTACGATGAACCTTTTGTCACCTCCATAATCGAGAAACATATCCTTATTCTACTAAGGATAATTTTGACCGCTGTTTAGTGATCTACTCCTAGATCACTATTGTACTCCCTTGCCAAAAATCAGTGTAGGGTATACAATAGATCTGGTACACAGCATGGCATACTTTATAGAATCATAGGGAATGACTTTCATTCTCTTTCTATCTTCTGACGCGGTCGGGCTTTGAGTCTTACTCAATTTCACACCTTGTAACACAGGCAAGAACTCTTTCTTTGACTGTTCCATTTTGAACTACTTCAAAATCTTGTCAAGGTATGTACTCATTGAAAAACTTATCAAGCGTCTTGATCTATCTCTATAGATCTTGATGCTCAATATGTAAGCAGCTTCTCCGAGGTCTTTCTTTGAAAAACTCCTTTCAAACACTCCTTTATGCTTTGCAAAATAATTCTACATTATTTCCGATCAACAATATGTCATTCACATATACTTATCAGAAATGTTGTAGTGCTCCCACTCACTTTCTTGTAAATACAGGCTTCACCGCAAGTCTGTATAAAACTATATCCTTTGATCAACTTATCAAAGCGTATATTCCAACTCCGAGATGCTTGCACCAGTCCATAGATGGATCGCTGGAGCTTGCATATTTTGTTAGCACCTTTAGGATTGACAAAACCTTCTGGTTGCATCATATACAACTCTTCTTTAATAAATACATTAAGGAATGCAGTTTTGTTTATCCATTTGCCAGATTTCATGAAATGCGGCAATTGCTAACATGATTCGGACATACTTAAGCATAGATACGAGTGAGAAACTCTCATCGTAGTCAACACCTTGAACTTGTCGAAAACCTTTTGCGACAATTCTAGCTTTGTAGATAGTAACACTACTATCAGCGTCCGTTTTCCTCTTGAAGATCCATTTAATCTCAATGGCTCGCCGATCATTGGGCAAGTCAATCAAAGTCCATACTTTGTTCTCATTCATGGATCTCATCTCAGATTTCATGGCCTCAAGCCATTTCGCGGAATCTGGGCTCATCATCGCTTCCTCATAGTTCGTAGGTTCGTCATGGTCAAGTAACATGACCTCCAGAACAGGATTTCCGTACCACTCTGGTGCGGATCTCACTCTGGTTTACCTACGAGGTTCGGTAGTAACTTGATCTGAAGTTACATGATCATCATCATTAGCTTCCTCACTAATTGGTGTAGTAGTCACAGGAATAGATTTCTGTGATAGACTACTTTCCAATAAGGGAGCAGGTATAGTTACCTCATCAAGTTCTACTTTCCTCCCACTCACTTCTTTCGAGAGAAACTCCTTCTCTAGAAAGGATCCATTCTTAGCAACGAATATCTTGCCTTTGGATCTGTGATAGAAGGTGTACCCAACTGTCTCCTTTGGGTATCCTATGAAGACACATTTCTCCGATTTGGGTTTGAGCTTATCAGGATGAAACTTTTCACATAAGCATTGCAACCCCAAATTTTAAGAAACGACAACTTTTGGTTTCTTCCCAAACCAAAGTTCATAAGGTGTCGTCTCAACGGATTCAGATGGTGCCCTATTTAACGTGAATGCAGCTGTCTCTAATGCATAACCCCAAAACGATAGTGGTAAATCGGTAAGAGACATCATAGATTGCACCATATCTAATAAAGTACGGTTACGATGTTCGGACACACCATTATGCTGTGGTGTTCCAGGTGGCGGTAGTTGCGAAACTATTCCGCATTGTTTCAAATGAGGACCAAACTCGTAACTCAAATATTCTCCTCCACGATCAGATCGTAGAAACTTTATTTTCTTGTTACGATGATTTTCCACTTCACTCTGAAATCATATGAACTTTTCAAAATGTTTCAGACTTTATGTTTCATCAAGTAGATATACCCATATCTGCTCAAATCATCTTGAGAAGCTCAGAAAATAACGATACCTGCCGCGAGCCTCAATATTCATCGAATCACATACATCAGTATGTACGATTTCCAACAAATCTGTTGCTCGCTCCATTGTTCCGGAGAACGGCGTTTTAGTCATCTTGCCCATGAGGCATGGTTCGCAAGCATCAACTGATTCATAATCAAGTGATTCCAAAAGCCCATCAGCATGGATTTTCTTCATGCGCTTTACACCAATATGACCTAAAACAGCAGTGCCACAAATAAGTTGCACTATCATTATTAACTTTGCATCTTTTGGCTTCAATGTTATGAATATGTGTATCACTACAATCGAGATCCAACAAACCATTTTCATTGGGTGTATGACCATATAAGGTTTTATTCATGTAAACAGAACAATAATTATTCTCTATCTTAAATGAATAATCGTATTGCAATAAACATGATCAAATCATATTCATGCTCACCGCAAACACCAAATAACACTTATTTAGGTTCAACACTAATCCCGAAAGTATAGGGAGTGTGCGATGATGATCATATCAATCTTGGAACCACTTCCAACACACATCGTCACTTCACCCTTAACTAGTCTTTGTTCATTCTGCAACTCCCGTTTCGAGTTACTAATCTTAGCAACTGAACTAGTATCAAATACTGAGGGGTTGCTATAAACACTAGTAAAGTACACATCAATAACATGTTATCAAATATACTTATGTTCACTTTCCATCCTTCTTATCCGCCAATCACTTGGGGTAGTTCCGCTTCCAGTGACCAGTCCCTTTGCAGTAGATGCACTTAGTCTCATGCTTAGGTCCAGACTTGGGCTTCTTCACTCGAGCAGCAACTTGCTTGCCGTTCTTCTTGAAGTTCCCCTTCTTCCCTTTGCCCCTTTTCTTGAAACTAGTGGTCTTGTTAATCATCAACAATTGATGCTCTTTCTTGATTTCTACCTTCGTCGATTTCATCATCATGAAAAGCTCGGGAATCGTTTTCGTCATCCCTTGCATACTATAGTTCATCACAAAGTTCTACTAACTTGGTGATGGTGACTAGAGAATTCTGTCAATCACTATTTTATCTGGAAGATTAACTCCCACTTGATTCAAGCGATTGTAGTACCCAGACAATCTGAGCACATGCTCACTGCTTGAGCTATTCTCCTCCATCTTTTAGCTATAGAACTTGTTGGAAACTTCATATCTCTCAACTCGGGTATTTGCTTGAAATATTAACTTCAACTCCTGGAACATCTCATATGGTCCATGATGTTTCAAAAACATCTTTGAAGCCCCGATTCTAAGCCGTAAAGCATGGTTCACTAAACTATCAAGTAGTCATCATATCGAGCTTGCCAAACGTTCATAACGTTTGCATTTGCTCGTGCAATCGGTCTGTCACCTAGCGGTGCATCAAGGACATAATTCTTCTGTGCAGCAATGAGGATAATCCTCAGATCACGGATCCAATCCGCATCATTGCTACAAACATCTTTCAATTTAGTTTTCTCTAGGAACATATCAAAATAAAACAGGGGAGCTAAACACGAGCTATTGATCTACAACATAGATATGCTAATACTACCAGGACTAAGTTCATGATAAATTAAAGTTCAATTAATCATATTACTTAAGAACTCCCACTTAGATAGACATCCGTCTAATCATCTAAGTGATCACGTGATCCAAATCAACTAAACCATAACCGATCATCACGTGAAATGGAGTAGTTTTCAATGGTAAACATCACTATGTTGATCATATCTACTATATGATTCACGCTCGACCTTTCGGTCTCAATGTTCCGAGGCCATATCTGCATATGCTAGGCTCTTCAAGTTTAACCTGAGTATTCCGCAAGTGCAAAACTGGCTTGCACCCGTTGTAGATGGACGTAGAGCTTATCACACCTGATCATCATGTGGTGCCTGGGCACGACGAACTTTGGCAACGGTGCATACTCAGGGAGAACACTTTTATCTTGAAATTTAGTGAGAGATCATCTTATAATGCTACCGTCAATCAAAGCAAAATAAGATGCATAAAAGATAAACATCACATGCAATCAAAATATGTGACATGATATGGCCATCATCATCTTGTGCCTTTGATCTCCATCTCCAAAGCATCGTCATGATTTCCATCGTCATCGGCATGACACCATGATCTCCATCATCTTGATCTATATCAATGTGTCGTCACATGGTCATCTCGCCAACTATTGCTCTTGCAACTATTGCTATCGCATAGCGATAAAGTAAAGCAATTATTTGGCGCTTGCATCTTATGCAATAAAGAGACAACCATAAGGCTTCTGCCAGTTGCCGATAACTTCAACAAAACATGATCATCTTATACAACAACTTATATCTCATCACATCTTGACCATATCACATCACAACATGCCCTGCAAAAACAAGTTAGACGTCCTCTACTTTGTTGTTGCAAGTTTTACGTGGCTGCTACGGGCTGAGCAAGAACCGTTCTTACCTACGCATCAAAACCACAACGATAGTTCGTCAAGTTAGTGCTGTTTTTACCTTCTCAAGGACCGGGCGTAGCCACGCTCAGTTCAACTAAAGTTGGAGAAACAGACACCCGCCAGCCACCTGTGTGCAAAGCACGTCGGTAGAACCAGTTTCGCGTAAGCGTACGCGTAATGTCGGTCCGGGCCGCTTCATCCAACAATACCGCCGAACCAAAGTATGACATGCTGGTAAGCAGTATGACTTGTATCGCCCACAACTCACTTGTGTTCTACTCATGCATATAACATCTACGCATAAACCTGGCTCGGATGCCACTGTTGGGGAACATAGTAATTTCAAAAAATTCCTACGCACACACAGGATCATGGTGATGCATAGCAACGAGAGGGGAGAGTGTTGTCTACGTACCCTCGTAGACTGAAAGCAGAAGCGTTATATCAACGCGGTTGATGTAGTCGTACGTCTTCACGATCCGACCGATCGAAGTACCGAAAGCACGGCACCTCCGAGTTCTGCACACGTTCGGCTCAGTGACGTCCTTGCCTTCTCGATCCAGCAAGAGGGGCGAAGTAGTAGATGAGTTCCGGCAGCACGACGGCGTGGTGACGGTGTTGGTGAAGAACAATCTTCGCAGGGCTTCGCCTAAGCACTACGAAAACTATGACGGAGGATAAACTAGAGGAGACGGGGTTGCCGGCACACGGCTTGGTGTTTCTTGATGTGTCCTGGGTGCTAGCCCTACCCCTCTATTTATATGTTGAGCCTTGGGGTCGAAACTTGGAGTAAAAGCCTCCACAAAGTCGGTTTCACCCGAAAGGCAAGAGTCCTTCTCGGACTCCAGGGCCAGATGCCAGGGTTCCCGGCGTCTGGACCAAGACGCCAGGGACCCTGGCGTCTGGCCCCTGGACTCCGCAAAACTTCCTTTTGCGCTTTCCAAAAACCTCGTGGGCTTTCCCCTTTGGCCCAGATAAAGTGTTCTCGTGCCCAAACATTTCGGGAAACATCCGGAACCCCTTCCGATGGATTCTGGAACCTTTCCGGAGATCAAACACTACTATCCACATATCAATCTTTACTTCCGGACCATTCCGGAGTTCCTCGTCATATCCGTGATCTCATCCAAAACTCCGAACAACATTTGGTCACCAACATACATAACTCATAGTACTATATCGTCAACGAACGTTAAGCATGCGGACCCTATGGGTTCGAGAACTATGTAGACATGACCGAGACACCTCTCTGGTCAATAACCAATAGCGGGACCTGGATTCCCATATTAGCTCCTACATATTCTACGAAGATCTTTATTGGTCAGACCGCATAACAACATACATTGTTCCCTTTGTCATTGGTATGTTACTTGCCCGATATTCGATCGTCGGTATCTCAATACCTAGTTCAATCTCGTTACCGGCAAGTCTCTTTACTCGTTCTGTAATACATCATCCCGCAACTAACTCATTAGTTGCAATGCTTGCAAGGCTTATAGTGATGTGCATTACCGAGTGGGCCCAGATATACCTCTCCGACAATCGGAGTGACAAATCCTAATCTCGAAATACGCCAACCCAACAAGTACCTCTGGAGACACCTGTAGAGCACCTTTATGATCACCCAGTTACGTTGTGGCGTTTGGTAGCACACAAAGTGTTCCTCCGGTAAACGGGAGTTGCATAATCTCATAGTCATAGGAACATGTATAAGTCATGAAGAAAGCAATAGCAGAATACTAAACGATCATGTGCTAAGCTAACGGAATGGGTCAAGTCAATCACATCATTCTCCCAATGATGTGATCCCGTTAATCAAATGACAACTCATGTCAATGGCTAGGAAACATAACCATCTTTGATCAACGAGCTAGTCAAGTAGAGGCATACTAGTGACACTTTGTTTGTCTATGTATTCACACATGTACTAAGTTTTCGGTTAATACAATTCTAGCATGAATAATAAACATTTATCATGATATAAGGAAATAAAGAATAACTTCATAATTGCCTCTAGGGCATATTTACTTCAGAGGATCCCCAAGGATTTCAACAGGCAAATTGTGTTTCAAAACAGGACCTTGATTCAAGAATACTTCATCTATTTATCTTCTTTCATTCATAAACATATTGTTTTGATGGTCTAGCAAATATTGTTCTAAAGGATTAGCAGGAGGCACGCCAATAGAAGCAAGACCAATAATTTCATCTTTACTAGGCAATTCTTTATCATGGGGTTGTCTACGAAATTTAGAGAAATTAAAATCATGAGACATATCCCCTAAACCAACAGTAACAATATCTTTCTCGCAGTCTATCTTAGCATTAATGGTATTCAAGAAAGGTCTACCAAATATAATGGGACAAAAATTATCTTGTGGGGTAGCAAGAACAAGAAAATCAGTAGGATATTTTATCTTCCCACACAAGACTTCAACATCTCTAACAATCCCAATTGGTGATATAGTATCTCTATTAGCAAGCTTAATAGAAACATTAATATCTTCTATCTCAGCAGGTGCAATATCATTCATAATTTCTTTATATAAGGTACAAGGAATTGCACTCACACTAGCACCCACATCACATAAGCCATGATAACAGTGATCTCCAATTTTAACAGAAACAACAGGCATGCCAACAACAGGTTTATGTTTATCTTTAGTACCAGGTTTAGCAATTCTAGCAGCTTCATCACAGAAATAAGTAACATGCCTATCAATATTATCCACCAAGAGATCTTTAACCATAGCAATACTAGATTCAACTTTAATTTGTTCAAAGGGTTTGGGTGGTCTAATATTACTTTTGATAACCACAGTTGAAGCTTTTGTGTGATCCTTTATCCTAACAGGAAATGGTGGTTTCTTAATATAAGTAGTAGGAATAATAGGAACAACATTATAAATAATAGTTTCTTCTTCAACTTTAATAGGTTCAACTACTTTAACTTCAATGGGAGGATGATATTTAAACCACTTCTCCTTAGGGAGATCAACATGAGTAGCAAATGATTCCCAAAAAGAAGCTACTATCTCAGAGTCAAGTCCATATTTGGTGCTAAAATCACGAAAAGCATCGGTATCCATAAAAGATTTAACACAATCAAACATAAGGTTTATACCAACTCCTTACCTTCATCGAGATCCCAATCTTCAGAGTTACGTTTAATTCTTTCCAATAAATCCCATTTGAATTCAATATCCTTCTTCATATAGGAACCAATACAAGAAGTATCGAGCATGGATCGATCATTATGAGAAAGCCGAGCATAAATTTTTTGAATAGTAATTTCTCTTAAGAGCTCATGATTGGGGCATGAATATAACATTGACTTAAGCCTCCCCCAAGCTTGAGCGATACTTTCTCCTTCATGAGGCCAAAAATTATATATATAATTCCGATCACGATGAACCAGATGAATAGGATAAAACTTATGATGAAATTCCAATTTCAATCGGTTGTAGTTCCATGATCCAATATCATCCAATAGCCTATACAATGTCAATGCCTTTCCCTTCGAAGATAAAGGGAATACATTCTTCTTGACAACATCCTCGGGCATACCTGCAAGCTTAAATAATCCACAAACTTCATCCACATAGATTAGGTGCATATCAGGATGTAATGTTCCATCTCCTACATAAGGATTAGCTAGCAGTTTCTCTATCATACCCGAAGGAATTTCATAATAAATATTTTTAGTAGGTGTAGTAGGTTGAGGGGTAGCTAATTGTGGTTCCAGTTGAGGTGAAGATACCCCGAACAAACCCCTCAAAGGATTATTTTCCATAGTAACAAGTGACAGTAAATTTCAGCACACTATAAAAATGTTTCCTTACCAAATTCCACTTACCAAAGGCGCTTCACTCCCCGGCAACGGTGCCAGAAAAGAGTCTAGATGACCCACAAGTATAGGGGATCTGTTGTAGTCCTTTCGATAAGTAAGAGTGTCGAATCCAACGAGGAGCAGAAGGAAATGACAAGTGGCTTTCAACAAGGTATTCTCTGCAAGCACTGAAATTATCGGTAACAAATAGTTTTGTGATAAGTTAAATCGTAACGGGTAACAAGTAATAGAAATAAACAAGGTGCAGCAAGGTGGCCCAGTCCTTTTTGTAGCAAAGGACAAGTCTGGCCGAACCCTTATATAAAGCAAAGCGCTCCCGAGGACACATGGGAATTGTTGTCAAGTTAGTTTTCATCATGCTCATATGATTCACGTTCGTTACTTTGATAATTTGATATGTGGGTGGACCGGTGCTTGGGTGCTACCCTTTCTTGGACAAGCCTCCCACTTATGATTAACCCCTCTCGCAAGCATCCTCAAATACGAAAGAAGAATTAAGGTAAACCTAACCATAGCATGAAACATATGGATCCAAATCAGCCCCTTACGAAGCAACACATAAACTAGGGTTTAAGCTTCTGTCACTCTACCAACCCATCATCTACTTATTACTTCCCAATGCCTTCCCCTAGGCCCAAATAATGGTGAAGTGTCATGTAGTCGACGTTCACATAACACCACTAGAGGAGAGACAACATACATCTCATCAAAATATCGAACGAATACCAAATTCACATGATTACTTATAACAAGACTTCTCCCATGTCCTCAGGAACAAACGTAACTAATCACAAAGCATATTCATAATCAAGATCAGAGGAGTATTAATTATCATTAAGGATCCGAAAATATAATCTTCCACCGGATAAACCAACTAGCATCAACTACAAGGAGTAATCAACACTACTAGCAACCCACAGGTACCAATCTGAGGTTTTGGGACCAAGATCAAATACAAGTGATGAACTAGGGTTTGAGAGGAGATGGTGCTGGTGAAGATGTTGATGGAGACTGACCCCTCTCGATGAGAGGATCGATGGTGATGACGATGGCGATGATTTCCCCCTCCCGGAGGGATGTTTCCCTGGCAGAACAGCTCCATCGGAGCCCTAGATTGGTTCTACCCAGGTTCCGCCTCGAGACGGCGGCGCTTCGTCCCGAAAGCTTCCTTCTGATTTTTTCCAGGGTAAAAGACACCATATAGCCAAAGATGGGCATCGGAGGCCTGCCAGGGGCCCACAAGGTCGGGGGCGCGCCCAGGGGGGTAGGGCGCGCCCTCCACCCTTGTGGCTGGCTGGTGGCCCCCCTCTGGTTCTTTCTTCGCCCAATATTTTTATATATTCCAAAACATGCTCCGCGAAGTTTCAGGACTTTTGGAGTTGTGCAGAATAGGTCTCTAATATTTGCTCCTTTTCCAGTCCAGAATTCGAGCTGCCGGCATTCTCCCTCTTCATGTAAACCTTATAAAATAAGAGAGAATAGGCATAAGTATTGTGATATAATGTGTAATAACAGCCCATAATGCATTAAATATCAACATAAAAGCATGATGCAAAATGGACGTATCACGCCACGACACCAGTTAAGTCCTCCAGGCTGTTGTGTGACAATTTTTTATGGGGAACAATAGGAGTTTTCCTCTTTTTAAAAGGCCTATAGAGGCAGAAAGTGCCCCCTTGAAGGAGCTTTGTGTTTCATTATAGAAGGGAGATACTTACATTTGCCAAGGATCCCAGAAAAATATCATTTTCCAGGGACCAAGAAAAAGGAAATATACCCAAAACTGTCTGAACAATAACATGGCTTTGGGGATCCTTTGAGCAACCCACTACCAACTCTTTGGTGTTCGGCCGCAGCCTTTAAAATCATGACCTTGAAGAGGAGACTTGAGGATGTGTGCCAGTAGATGTATGGATCGCTGTGTTGTAAGCTTGAAATTCTATTTCTTAAATGAAATGGGGTTGGATCTTTTAATAACAAAAAAAAGTGACTTGAGTCATTTGACATAACTTTATTTTCACTTTGGCATAGCTATAGATTCATGGATGCCCAAACTTGACACGCATGTTGTGCATGAGTTGATGTTGACCGTGTGCGTCATAATTATACACAGCCTGGCACATGCGAGTCTAGTGGGGCAGGCTTCAACGGGCTGAAGCCTGCCCTCCAGAAAAAATGATGTTTTAATTAGTACTAGGATGCTACGATTCGGTCCGGCTAAGGGAGTCCTGAACTAAGGGGTCCTCGGGCTGCCGGTCTATCTCTTATGGGCCGGACAGCTGGGCTGCTCTGTGACTGTTCCTGGAAGGCCGAGCTAAGGCGACTCTGTGTGCAGGAAGGAGACCTCCGAAGTCTTGGCGTGTCCTCCAAGTCAAGATGGCGTATGCGTGTTTATTCCCTTATTGTAACCGACCATGTGTAACCCTAGATTTTTTTTAAAAAAAGGGATGTGTAACCCTAGATACCCCTGGTGTCTATATAAACCAGAGGGTTTAGTCTGTAGAGGCTAGAAGAAGAACCATCATCCTACTCATCTAGGGTTAGTTCATCTGATCTCGTGGTAGATTGACTCTGTAACCATCATACACACATCAATACAATTAGTAGGACGTAGGGCCTGAACCTGGATAAATACTGTCCCCGAACCTCGTGTGTTGTGAAGACTTAGTTTTTTTTTGCAAGTATTATCTCGGGGGATAATAGGAACAGACTTCATAGAGACAACAACAACAACAATAAAATAATAATAATAATAATAATAATAATAATAATAATAATAATAATAATCAGGAGTAAAGCAATAACCTTTAAATTGCTACCTGTTATCCCGAAGATTCACTACTTTTACTCTGTCCGTGGAGATCTCGACAAGAAAACACCAACCTAGAGAAGTCATCAGAAATATGGAAAAACATATTTATCGCCTCGGGCAAAAGAATGTCGGCGTAGCGCATAAGGGGTTGCTCAAGTAGTCTAGTCGTCAGGTGATCATTCCTGGTTCATCGGTTGTTTTTATTCCCATTTTGTTCTTCTAGGAGTATATTTTTATTTCCTTAATTGTTTTCATTAGTTTTCTTTGGGTTTTATTTTTCTTCTTTTTTCTGTTATTATATCTTCACCTGCTTAAAAATTCATAAATATTTCTCCAAAGAAATAAGGTAAATTTCATGAACATTTTCTGAAATCCTGATCATAAAGTAATGCACGAATATTTTCAAAATTCGAGACCATTTTTAAAGGTCACAAGTTTTTTTTATAAATTTCATGAAAAAATTTAAAATATTTTTGGAATTTGTGTTTTTAATATATGAACATTATTTAATTACGTTTTCTAAAAAACCAAGAATATTTCTTTGAACATAAATTAGACTCATTTTTTAATTTATGAACACTTTTTATATTTGCAAGTATTTAAAAAATTCGTGATCATCTTTTAGGTTCCTGATCATTTTTAATCTTCTAATAACAGTTCTTTTACTCTGTGAAAAAAATTGTACTCCCTCTGATACAATTAATGGACGTTGCTTTAATACAAATTAATTGATTATTTTACTAAATTGTACTAAAGCAGCACCAGTTAATTTGGTCGGAGGAAGTAGCTGTTTTCTTAAACCCCAAAGAAAAGAAAAGCGAAAGAAAACCGGCAGAGAGGAACGTTGCAGCCAATGCCTTAGTGGGCGGTCGCCGGCGCTATTTGATGGCATAGACAGAGGGTCAAACAGAAGGCCTCATAGCATGAGAATAACAGTTTCTTTTTTTAGGGCATAGCTATGTCTCGCTTATAGTGAGACCTAGTGTGCTCTCGCGTCAAGCTCCTCTCCAAATGGACCTGCCTAGGCGGCGGGAGGCCACGGCCTTGTTTTTTTAACTTTTGTTTGTACTTTCAAATATTCTAAATAAATATACTACAAAAACACTTACATAAAAACATTTTCAAAAAATTTAACCAAGCATTTGATTTTTTAATATGTATAAAAAATGTTTCTTATGTGTACGAAAAATGTATAATATCCATGAAAACGTTGATCATATATTTTTAAATGTTAATAAAGCATTCAAAAATGTTAACCAGTATTTAAAATATTAAATGTATATAGTAAAAATTTGACCATGTATTAAGAAAATATAAAACTAGTATTTTAAAAAATATTAATCAAGCATTAGAAAATGTTAAAATGTGCATAGAAAAAATGTTGAATGTTGTATTTAAAAATGTTAATCAAGCATTTGAAAAATGTCAAAAAATGTGTATAGAAAAATGTTCACCATAGACTAAAAATGGTTAACCAAGCATTTTAAAACGTTAAATGTGCATAAAGAAAATGTTTCTCATGTATAAGAAAAATATGCAATGTGTATGAAAAAAGTTGACCATGTATTTAGAAATGTTAATCAAGCATTTGAAAAATATGTTAAACAAGTATATGAAAAATGTTAAATAGTTTTTTGGCCATGTATTAAAAACATTAATCTTGTATTTGAAAAATGTAATCAAGCACTTGCAAATATTAAAATGTGTATAGAAAAAATATTGACCATGTATTAAAAATGTTAACCTTGTATTTGAAAGATGTTAATCAAGCACTTGAAAAATGTGTATATAAAATATGCTGACCATGTATTAAGAGAATGTTAAACTTGTATTCGAAAAATGTTAAACCTATATTAGAAATATGTTCTTGACGTATACGAAGAATGTTGAATGAAAACTAAAGAAAAAAAAGAAAAGGTGAAAACAAAAAAAAACAAAAAAAAGGAAACAAAAAATGAAGAAACAAGTGCAAAAAGAATGGAAAACAATGAAAACCGATAAAGAAAAATAAGAAACCCATTGCAAACCAAGAAGGAAACAAAAAACCAAAGTAAAAAAATGCTAAATGAGAAAGAAAATAATAACCAATGGAAACCATAAACAAAAAACACATAAAAAGGAAAGAATCGAAAGAAAATTGGTGAAAAAGAAAGGGAAATAAAGAAAACAAAAGAAATTCAACAAAAATGGAAGAAAGAAACAACGAAAAACAACGAAAAAACAAAGAAAACATAGAAAGAAAAGAAAAAAAACAGATGAATACCGAGAAAAACAAAGAAAACCAAACTTATGTCAGTGAAAAAAATCCAAAGAAAACTAATTATAAAACAAAAACAATAAAATAAATAGAGCCCCCAAGAGAAAACCAGAGCAGGAGCTATCATACAGCGAGCAAACTACAGTGAACGAATAACTTTGATAATAGGCCGGCCCGCTGGCGATGCGCGTGACGCGAGAGCTAGTTCTATCGAGATATAGCTCTCGCGCTTTTTTGAGGGCCTGGACAAGAATTGACTTTGGGGATGTTATTATTTATTAGCATACAACAGGTGGTTGAATGGGCTCCCTCTCAAAAAAGTTGCTGGATGGGCCGCAACCCACATGCCATGACAACAAGTAACTCCAAGAGCCTGGCTATTTTGAGGGCGACCTAGGGTTAGCTTCTTCGTTGCCACCGCCGCCGACCCGGCGTCGGCGTCTACCTCCATTCTGAGCATGTAGGAGAGAGGTCTTGAATCCTAGGAGGATCTTCCGATGAGGGGGTCTTGAATCCACCTGGGGGATCTTCGCACATCGAGGTCTTGAACTCCATGGGAGTGGTAAGTGGATGAGCAAAACTCAATCTCCAATGAACTAAGCCTTTGCTAACCCTTGTTAGGTGGAGGTAGGGGTCCTTATATAGTAGTCCACGAGGTAGGACGGAATAAGGGGGGGGGTACATGGGCCTCTGGCTAGGTTAGGCACGCGTAGGTGCCGGATGTCCGGGTTGGGGGCCAGATGTCCGGGGTCATGGCCGGATATCCGGGCTGGCTTCGGTTCAACTTCTGTAGGTCTCGGGCTGGATTTCCGGGGGGGGGGGGATTTCCTGCTGCTCGTGTCGGGTTGGATGTACGGGTCGTGTAGCTTTGCAGCCGCTGTCTTGCTGCTGTGGTTGTACCCATCAGGGGCCAGATGTCCAGGCCAGGGGCCGGATGTCCTGGTCCTATAGCATTCCAGCGGTTCCTCTTGTTGAGCCTCTTCGTCCATGTACTTGGGGACTTGGTCTTCATTCCGAGCATCTCTGAGAGGGCCTTCTTGGTGCCTAAGCACACATAGGACCTCTGTCTCGATAGTTCTTGCACGTGCTCGAGTCATCAGTCCACTTGGCACTTGGGGAGACGAAGGTGGGCCCATGGGGATGACCGTAGGATGCTCCGCATCAACAATCTTTTGTTCCTTGATGCTACCACTAAGTGTTGGGAAACGTAGCATGCAATTTAAAAATTAATTCCTACGCTCATGCAAGATCTATCTAGGAGATGCATAGCAACGAGGGGGAGAGTGTGTCTACGTACCCTTGTAGACCGTAAGCGGAAGCGTTTGACAACGCGGTTGATGTAGTCGAACTTCTTCTAGCTCCGACTGATCAAGTACCAAACGTACGGCACCTCCGAGTTCTGCACACGTTCAGCTCGATGACGTCCCTCGTCCTCTTGATCCAGCAAGATGTCGAGGAAGTAGATGAGTTTCATCAGCACGACGGCATGGTGACGGTGATGGTGAAGTGATCCGCACAGGGCTTCACCTAAGCACCGCGAGAATATGACCGGGGGTGTAAACTGTGGAGGGGGCGCCGCACACGGCTAACAATTGATCTTGTGTGTTCTAGGCGCCCCCTCCCCACATATATATAGGTGGGAGGGGATGAGTTGCAGCCAAGGGGCGCCCCAAGTAGGCCGAATCCTACTTGGGGTCTTCGCCAATTCGCCCCCTTCCATAATTGCCGGAGGGGGAAAAGGGAAGAGCAAGGAGAGAAGGAAAGGGGGGGAGGGCGAACCCCCTCTTTCCCTTCTCCCACTCGGCCTCCCTCCATGGGGGGGGCACCCCTTGTGGGCTAGTGGGCTCCCCTCTTATGGCCCATATGGCCCATATCTTGAAGGAAATATGCCCTAGAGGCAATAATAAAGTTGTTATTTATATTTCCTTATATCATAAAAAATGTTTATTATTCATGCTAGAATTGTATTAACCGGAAACTTAGTACATGTGTGAATACATAGACAAACAAACTGTCACTAGTATGCCTCTACTTGACTAGCTCATTGAATCAAATATGGTTAAGTTTCCTAGCCATAGACATGAGTTGTCATTTGATTAACGGGATCACATCATTAGAGAATGATGTGATTGACTTGAACCATTTCGTTAGCTTAGCATTTGATCATTTAGTATATTGCTATTGCTTTCTTCATGACTTATACATGTTCCTATGACTATGAGATTATGCAACTCCTGAATACCGGAGGAACACTTTGTGTGCTACCAAACGTCACAACGTAACTGGGTGATTATAAAGGTGCTCTACAGGTGTCTCCGATGGTACTTGTTGAGTTGGCATAGATCAAGATTAGGATTTGTCACTCCGATTGTTGGAGAGGTATCTCTGGGCCCTCTCGGTAATGCACATCACTATAAGCCTTGCGAGCAATGCAACTAATGAGTTAGTTGCGGGATGATGTATTACGGAACGAATAAAGAGACTTGACGGTAACGAGATTGAACTAGGTATTGAGATACCGACGATCGAATCTCAGGCAAGTAACATACCGATGACAAAGGGAACAACGTATGTTGTTATGCGGTTCGACCAATAAAGATCTTCGTAGAATATGTAGGAGCCAATATGAGCATCCAGGTTCCGCTATTGGTTATTGACCGGAAACGTGTCTCGGTCTTGTCTACATAGTTCTCGAACCCGTAGGGTCCGCACGCTTAACGTTCGGTGACGATCGGTAATATGAGTTTATATGTTTTGATGAACCAAAGGTAGTTCGGAGTCCCGGATATGATTACGGACCTGACGAGGAGTCTCGAAATGGTCGAGACATAAAGATCGATATATTGGAAGCCTATATTTGGACATCAGAATAGTTCCGGGTGAAATCGGGATTTTACCGAAGTGCCGGGGGGTGGGGGTTACCGGAACCCCCCGGGGGCTAATGGGCCTTGATGGGCCCTTGTGGAGAGAGAGAGGGGCCGGCCAGGGCAGGCCGCGCGCCCCCTCCCCTTGAGTCCGAATAGGACAAGGAAGGGGGGGCGCCCCCCTTGCCTTTCCCCTCTCCCACTCCTTCCTTCCCCCTCCTAGTGGGACTAGGAAAGGGGAGTCCTACTCCCACTAGGAGGAGGACTCCTCCTCTTAGCGCGCCCTCCTAGGGCCGGCTGGCCTCCCCCCTTGCTCCTTTATATACGGGGGCAGGGGGGCACCCCAAGACACACAAGTTGATCAGTTGATCTTTTAGCCGTGTGCGGTGCCCCCTCCACCATAATCCACCTCGGTCATATCGTAGCGGTGCTTAGGCGAAGCCCTGCGTCGGTAGCATCATCAACACCATCATCATGCCGTCGTGCTGGCGGACTCTCCTTGAAGCTCTGCTGGATCGTGTGTTCGTGGGACGTCACCGAGCTGAACGTGTGCTGAACTCGGAGGTGTCGTGTGTTCGGTACTTGGATCGGTCAGATCGTGAAGATGTATGACTACATCAACCGCGTTGTCATAATGCTTCCGCTTACGGTCTACGAGGGTACGTGGACTCCCCTCTCATTGCCATGCATCACCATGATCTTGCGCGTGCGTAGGATGTTTTTTTGAAATGACTACGTTCCCCAACAGTGGCATCCGAGCCAGGTTTATGTGTAGATGTTATATGCACGAGTAGAACACAAGTGAGTTGTGGGCGATACAAGTCATACTACTTACGAGCATGTCATACTTTGATTCGGCGTATTGTTGGATGAAGCGGCCCGGACCGACATTACGCGTACGCTTACGCGAGACTGGTTCTACCGACGTGCTTCGCACACAGGTGGCTGGCGGGTGTCAGTTTCTCCAACTTTAGTTGAATCGAGTCTGGCTATGCCCGGTCCTTGTGAAGGTTAAAACAACACATACTTGACGAAATATCATTGTGGTTTTGATGCGTAGGTAAGAACGGTTCTTGCTCAGCCCGTAGCAGCCACGTAAAACTTGCAACAACAAAGTAGAGGACGTCTAACTTGTTTTTGCAGGGCATGTTGTGATGTGATATGGTCAAGACATGATGCTAAATTTTATTGTATGAGATGATCATGTTTTGTAACAGAGTTATCGGCAACTGGCAGGAGCCATATGGTTGTCGCTTTATTGTATGAAATGCAATCGCCATGTAATTGCTTTACTTTATCACTAAGCGGTAGCGATAGTCGTAGAAGCAATAGTTGGCGAGACGACAACGATGCTACGATGGAGATCAAGGTGTCGCGCCGGTGACGATGGTGATCATGACAGTTCTTTGGAGATGGAGATCAAAGGCACAAGACGATGATGGCCATATCATATCACTTATATTGATTGCATGTGATGTTTATCTTTTATGCATCTTATTTTTCTTAGATCGATGGTAGCATTATAACATGATCTCTCACTAAATTTCAAGGTATAAGTGTTCTCCCTGAGTATGCACCATTGCGAAAGTTCGTCGTGCCGAGACACCACGTGATGATCGGGTGTGATAAGCTCTACGTACACATCCAACGGGTGCAAGCCAGTTTTGCACACGTAGAATACTCGGGTTAAACTTGACGAGCCTAGCATATGCAGATATGGCCTCGAAACACTGAGACCGAAAGGTCGAGCGTGAATCATATAGTAGATATGATCAACATAGTGATGTTCACCATTGGAAACTACTCCATCTCACGTGATGATCGGACATGGTTTAGTTGATATGGATCACGTGATCACTTAGATGATTAGAGGGATGTCTGTCTAAGTGGGAGTTCTTAAGTAATTTGATTAATTGAAATTTAATTTATCATGAACTTAGTACCTGATAGTATTTTGCATGTCTATGTTGTTGTAGATAGATGGCCCGTGCTGTTGTTCCGTTGAATTTTAATGCGTTCCTTGAGAAAGCAAAGTTGAAAGATGATGGTAGCAATTACACGGACTGGGTCCATAACTTGAGGATTATCCTCATTGCTGCACAGAAGAATTACGTCCTGGAAGCACCGCTAGGTGCCAAACCCGCTGCAGGAGCAATGCCAGATGTTATGAACGTCTGATAGAGCAAAGCTGATGACTACCCGATAGTTCAGTGTGCCATGCTTTACGGCTTAGAACCGGGACTTCAACGACGTTTTGAACATCATGGAGCATATGAGATGTTCCAGGAGTTGAAGTTAATATTTCAAGCAAATGCCCGGATTGAGAGATATGAAGTCTCCAATAAGTTCTATAGCTCCAAGATGGAGGAGAATAGTTCTGTAAGTGAGCATATACTCAAAATGTCTGGGTATAACAATCACCTGATTCAACTGGGAGTTAATCTTCCGGATGATAGTGTCATTGACAGAATTCTTGAATCATTGCCACCAAGCTACAAGAGCTTCGTGATGAACTATAATATGCAAGGGATGGATAAGACAATTCCCGAGCTCTTCGCGATGCTAAAGGCTGCGGAGGTAGAAATCAAGAAGGAGCATCAAGTGTTGATGGTCAACAAGACCACCAGTTTCAAGAAAAAGGGTAAAGGGAAGAAGGGGAACTTCAAAAAGAACGGCAAGCAAGTTGCTGCTCAAGTGAAGAAGCCCAAGTCTGGACCTAAGCCTGAGATTGAGTGCTTCTACTGCAAAGGGACTGGTCACTGGAAGCGGAACTGCCCCAAGTATTTGGCGGATAAGAAGGATGGCAAGGTGAACAAAGGTATATGTGATATACATGTTATTGATGAGTACCTTACTAATGCTCACAGTAGTGTCTGGGTATTTGATACTGGTTCTGTTGCTAATATTTGCAACTCGAAACAGGGACTGCGGATTAAGCGAAGATTGGCTAAGGACGAGGTGACGATGCGCGTGGGAAATGGTTCCAAAATCGATGTGATCGCGGTCGGCACGCTACCTCTACATCTACCTTCGGGATTAGTTTTAGACCTGAATAATTGTTATTTGGTGCCAGCGTTAAGCATGAACATTATATCTGGATCTTGTTTGATGCGAGACGGTTATTCATTTAAATCAGAGAATAATGGTTGTTCTATTTATATGATTAATATCTTTTATGGTCATGCACCCTTGAAGAGTGGTCTATTCTTTTTGAATCTCGATAGTAGTGATACACATATTCATAATATTGAAGCCAAAAGATGCAGAGTTGATAATGATAGTGCAACTTATTTGTGGCACTGCCGTTTAGGTCATATTGGTGTAAAGCGCATGAAGAAACTCCATTCTGATGGACTTTTGGAATCACTTGATTATGAATCACATGGTACTTGCGAACCATGCCTCATGGCCAATATGACTAAAACGCCGTTCTCCGGAACAATGGAGCGAGCAACAAATTTATTGGAAATCATACATACTGATGTATGTGGTCCAATGAATGTTGAGGCTCACGGCGGGTATCGTTATTTTCTAACCTTCACAGATGATTTAAGCAGATATGGTTATATCTACTTAATGAAACATAAGTCTGAAACATTTGAAAAGTTCAAAGAATTTCAGAGTGAAGTGGAAAATCATCGTAACAAGAAAATAAAGTTTCTACGATTTGATCGTGGAGGATAATATTTGAGTTACGAGTTTGGTCTTCATTTGAAACAATGCAGAATAGTTTCACAACTCACGTCACCCAGAACACCACAGCGTAATGGTGTGTCCGAATGTCGTAATCGTATTTTACTAGATATGGTGCGATCTATGATGTCTCTTACTGATTTACCGCTATCGTTTTGGGGTTATGCTTTAGAGACGGCTGCATTCACATTAAATAGGGCACCATCTAAATCCGTTGAGACGACGCCTTATGAACTGTGGTTTGGCAAGAAACCAAAGTTGTCATTTCTTAAACTTTGGGGCTGCGATGCTTATGTGAAAAAGCTTCAACCTGATAAGCTCGAACCCAAATCGGAGAAATGTGTCTTCATAGGATACCCAAAGGAGACTGTTGGGTACACCTTCTATCACAGATCCGAAGGCAAGATATTTGTTGCTAAGAATGGATCCTTTCTAGAGAAGGAGTTTCTCTCAAAAGAAGTGAGTGGGAGGAAAGTAGAACTTGATGAGGTAACTGTACCTACTCCCTTATTGGAAAGTAGTTCATCACAGAAATCTGTTCCTGTGGCTACTACACCAATTAGTGAGGAAGCTATTGATGATGATCATGTAACTTCAGATCAAGTTACTACCGAACCTCGTAGGTCAACCAGAGTAAGATCCGCACCAGAGTGGTACGGTAATCCTATTCTGGAGGTCATGTTACTTGACCATGACGAACCTACGAACTATGAGGAAGCGATGATGAGCCCAGATTCCGCAAAATGGCTTGAGGTCATGAAATCTGAGATGGGATCCATGTATGAGAACAATGTGTGGACTTTGGTTGACTTGCCCGATGATCGGCAAGCCATCGAGAATAAATGGATCTTCAAGAAGAAGACTGATGCTGACGGTAATGTTACTGTCTACAAAGCTCGACTTGTTGCGAAAGGTTTTCGACAAGTTCAAGGAGTTGACTACGATGAGACTTTCTCACCCGTAGCGATGCTTAAGTCCGTCAGAATCATGTTTGCAATTGCCGCATTTTATGATTATGAAATTTGGCAAATGGATGTAAAGACTGCATTCCTGAATGGATTTCTGGAAGAAGAATTGTATATGATGCAACCTAAAGGTTTTATCGATTCAAAGGATGCTAACAAAGTGTGTAAGCTCCAGCGATCCATCTATGGACTGGTGCAAGCATCTCAGAGTTGGAATAAATGTTTTGATAGTGTGATCAAAGCATATGGTTTTATACAGACTTTTGGAGAAGCCTATATTTACAAGAAAGTGAGTGGGAGCTCTGTAGCATTTCTAATATTATATGTGGATGACATATTGTTGATTGGAAATGATATAGAATTTCTGTATAGCATAAAAGGATACTTGAATAAGAGTTTTTCAATGAAAGACCTCGGTGAAGCTGCTTATATATTGGGCATCAAGATCTATAGAGATAGATCAAGACGCTTACTTGGGCTTTCACAAAGCACATACCCTGATAAAGTTTTGAAGAAGTTCAAAATGGATCAAGCAAAGAAAGGGTTCTTGCCTGTGTTACAAGGTGTGAAGTTGAGTCAGACTCAATGCCCGACCACTGCAGAAGATAGAGAAAAAATGAAAGATGTTCCCTATGCTTCAGCCATAGGCTCTATCATGTATGCAATGCTGTGTACCAGACCTGATGTGTGCCTTGCTATTAGCTTAGCAGGTAGGTACCAAAGTAGTCCAGGAGTGGATCACTGGACAGCGGTCAAGAACATCCTGAAATACCTGAAAAGGACTAAGGATATGTTTCTCGTTTATGGAGGTGACAAAGAGCTCGTCGTAAATGGTTACGTCGATGCAAGCTTTGACACTGATCCAGATGACTCTAAGTCATAAATCGGATACATATTTATATTGAACGGTGGAGTTGTCAGTTGGTGCAGTTCTAAGCAAAGCGTCGTGGCGGGATCTACGTGTGAAGCGGAGTACATAGCTGCTTCAGAAGCAGCAAATGAAGGAGTCTGGATGAAGGAGTTCATATCCGATCTAGGTGTCATACCTAGTGCATCGGGTCCAATGAAAATATTTTGCGACAATACTGGTGCAATTGCCTTGGCAAAGGAATCCAGATTTCACAAGAGAACCAAGCACATAGACGCTTCAATTCCATCCGCGACCAAGTCAAGGAGGGAGACATAGAGATTTACAAGATACATACGGATCTGAATGTTGCAGACTAGTTGACTAAGCCTCTCTCACGAGCAAAACATGATCAGCACCAAGACTCCATGGGTGTTAGAATCATTACTGTGTAATCTAGCTTATTGACTCTAGTGCAAGTGGGAGACTGAAGGAAATATGCCCTAGAGGCAATAATAAAGTTGTTATTTATATTTCCTTATATCATGATAAATGTTTATTATTCATGCTAGAATTGTATTAACCGGAAACTTAGTACATGTGTGAATACATAGACAAACAAACTGTCACTAGTATGCCTCTACTTGACTAGCTCGTTGAATCAAAGATGGTTAAGTCTCCTAGCCATAGACATGAGTTGTCATTTGATTAACGGGATCACATCATTAGAGAATGATGTGATTGACTTGACCCATTCCGTTAGCTTAGCATTTGTTCGTTTAGTATATTACTATTGCTTTCTTCATGACTTATACATGTTCCTATGACTATGAGATTATGCAACTCCCGAATACCAGAGGAACACTTTGTGTGCTACCAAACATCACAATGTAACTGGGTGATTATAAAGGTGCTCTACAGGTGTCTCCGATGGTACTTGTTGAGTTGGCATAGATCAAGATTAGGATCTGTCACTCCGATTGTCGGAGAGGTATCTCTGGGCCCTCTCGGTAATGCACATCACTATAAGCCTTGCAAGAAATGCAACTAATGAGTTAGTTGCAGGATGATGTATTACGGAACGAGTGTCGGTAACGAGATTGAACTAGGTATTGAGTTACCGATGATCGAATCTCGGGCAACATACCGATGACAAAGGGAACAACGTATGTTGTTATGCGGTTTGACCGATGAAGATCTTCGTAGAATATGTAGGAGCCAATATGAGCATCCAGGTTCCGCTATTGGTTATTGACCGAAAACGTGTCTCGGTCATGTCTACATAGTTCTCGAACCCGTAGGGTCCGCACGCTTAACGTTCGGTGACGATCAGTAATATGAGTTTATATGTTTTGATGAACCGAAGGTAGTTCGGAGTCCTGGATATGATCACGGACATGACGAGGAGTCTCGAAATGGTCGAGACATAAAGATCGATATATTGGAAGCCTATATTTTTGTTGGAAATATGCCCTAGAGGCAATAATAAATGGTTATTATTATATTTCTTTGTTCATGATAATTGTCTATTGTTCATGCTATAATTGTGTTAACCGGAAATCGTAATACATGTGTGAATACATAGGCCACAACATGTCCCTAGTGAGCCTCTAGTTGACTAGCTTGTTGATCAACAGATAGTCATGGTTTCCTGACTATGGACATTGGATGTCGTTGATAACGGGATCACATCATTAGGAGAATGATGTGATGGACAAGACCCAATCCTAAGCATAGCACAAAAGATCGTGTAGTTCGTTTGCTAGAGCTTTTCCAATGTCAAGTATCTTTTCCTTAGACCATGAGATCGTGCAACTCCCGGATGCCGTAGGAGTGCTTTGGGTGTGCCAAACGTCACAACGTAACTGGGTGACTATAAAGGTGTACTACGGGTATCTCCGAAAGTGTCTGTTGGGTTGGCACGGATCGAGACTGGGATTTGTCACTCCGTATGACGGAGAGGTATCTCTGGGCCCACTCGGTAATGCATCATCATAATGAGCTCAATGTGACTAAGGAGTTAGCCACGGGATCATGCATTACGGTACGAGTAAAGAGACTTGCCGGTAACGAGATTGAACAAGGTATTGGGATACCGACGATCGAATCTCGGGCAAGTAACATACCGATTGACAAAGGGAATTGTATACGGGATTGATTGAATCCTCGACATCGTGGTTCATCCGATGAGATCATCGTGGAACATGTGGGAGCCAACATGGGTATCCAGATCCCGCTGTTGGTTATTGACCGGAGAGGCGTCTCGGTCATGTCTGCATGTCTCCCGAACCCGTAGGGTCTACACACTTAAGGTTCGGTGACGCTAGGGTTGTAGAGATATTAGTATGCGGAAACCCAAAAGTTGTTCGGAGTCCCGGATGAGATCCCGGACGTCACGAGGAGTTCCGGAATGGTCCGGAGGTGAAGAATTATATATAGGAAGTCAAGTTTCGGCCACCGGGAAAGTTTTGGGGGTATCGGTATTGTACCGGGACCACCGGAAGGGTCCCGGGGGTCCACCGGGTGGGACCACCTATCCCGGAAGGCCCCATGGGCTGAAGTGGGAAGGGAACCAGCCCTTAGTGGGCTGGGGTGCCCCCCTTAGGCCTCCCCTGCGCCTAGGGTTGGAAACCCTAGGGGTGGGGGGCGCCCCACTTGCCTTGGGGGCAAGCTTCCCCCCTGGCCGCCGCCCCCCCCCCTTGTAGATGGGATCCAGGGCCGGCGCCGCCCCTCCCAGGGGGCCTATATATAGTGGGGGGGAGGGAGGGCAGTAGCACCACAGCCCCTGGCGCCTCCCTCTCCCCTTGCAACATCTCTCCCTCTCGCAGAAGCTTGGCGAAGCCCTGCCGAGATCCCCGCTACTTCCACCACCACGCCGTCGTGCTGCTGGATCTCCATCAACCTCTCCTTCCCCCTTGCTGGATCAAGAAGGAGGAGACATCGCTGCTCCGTACGTGTGTTGAACGCGGAGGTGCCGTCCGTTCGGCGCTCGGTCATCGGTGATTTGGATCACGACGAGTACGACTCCATCAACCCCGTTCACTAGAACGCTTCCGCTCGCGATCTACAAGGGTATGTAGATGTACTCCTTTCCCTTCATTGCTAGTATACTCCATAGATGGATCTTGGTGATGCGTAGGAAATTTTAAAATTCTGCTACGATCTCCAACAGTGGCATCATGAGCCAGGCCTATGCGTAGTTACTAGGCACGAGTAGAACACAAAGCAGTTGTGGGCGTAGATGTTGTCAATTTTTCTTGCCACTACTAGTCTTATCTTGTTTCGGCGGTATTGTGGGATGAAGCGGCCCGGACCGACCTTACACGTACGCTTACGTGAGACAGGTTCCACCGACTGACATGCACTAGTTGCATAAGGTGGCTAGCGGGTGTCTGTCTCTCCCACTTTAGTCAGAACGGATTCGATGAAAAGGGTCCTTATGAAGGGTAAATAGAAATTGGCATATCACGTTGTGGTTTTACGTAGGTAAGAAATGTTCTTGCTAGAAACCTATAGAAGCCACGTAAAAACTTGCAACAACAATTAGAGGACGTCTAACTTGTTTTTGCAGCATGTGCCTTGTGATGTGATATGGCCAGAAGATGTGATGAATGATATATGTGATGTATGAGATTGATCATATTCTTGTAATAGGAATCACGACTTGCATGTCGATGAGTATGACAACCGGCAGGAGCCATAGGAGTTGTCTTTATTATTTTGTATGACCTGCGTGTCATTGAATAACGCCATGTAAATTACTTTACTTTATTGCTAAACGCGTTAGCCATAGAAGTAGAAGTAATCGTTGGCGTGACAACTTCATGAAGACACGATGATGGAGATCATGATGATGGAGATCATGGTGTCATGCCGGTGACGAAGATGATCATGGCGCCCCGAAGATGGAGATCAAAGGAGCAAAATGATATTGGCCATATCATGTCACTATTTGATTGCATGTGATATTTATCATGTTTTGCATCTTATTTGCTTAGAACGACGGTAGTAAGTAAGATGATACGTTATAATAATTTCAAGAAAGTGTCCCCCCTAACTGTGCACCGTTGCGAAGGTTCGTTGTTTCGAAGCACCACGTGATGATCGGGTGTGATAGATTCTAACGTTCGCATACAACGGGTGTTGACGAGCCTAGCATGTACAAACATGGCCTCGGAACACACGCAATACACTTAGGTTGACTTGACGAGCCTAGCATGTACAGACATGGCCTCGGAACACGGAAGACCGAAAGGTCGAGCATGAGTCGTATAGAAGATACGATCAACATGGAGATGTTCACCGATCTTGACTAGTTCGTCTCACGTGATGATCGGACACGGCCTAGTTAACTCGGATCATGTTTCACTTAGATGACTAGAGGGATGTCTATCTGAGTGGGAGTTCATTGAATAGATGAACTTAATTATCATGAACTTAGTCTAAAATCTTTACAATATGTCTTGTAGATCAAATGGCCCACGTTGTCCTCAACTTCAACGCGTTCCTAGAGAAAACCAAGCTGAAAGATGATGGCAGCAACTATACGGACTGGATCCGGAACCTGAGGATCATCCTCATAGCTGCCAAGAAAGATTATGTCCTAGAAGCACCGCTAGGTGAAGCACCCATCCCAGAAAACCAAGACGTTATGAACGCTTGGCAATCACGTGCTGATGATTACTCCCTCGTTCAGTGCGGCATGCTTTACAGCTTAGAACCGGGGCTCCAAAAGCATTTTGAGAAACATGGAGCATATGAGATGTTCGAAGAGCTGAAAATGGTTTTCCAAGCTCATGCCCGGGTCGAGAGATATGAAGTCTCCGACAAGTTCTTCAGCTGTAAAATGGAGGAAAATAGTTCTGTTAGTGAACACATACTCAGAATGTCTGGGTTACACAACCGCTTGTCTCAGCTGGGAGTTAATCTCCCAGATGACGCGGTCATTGACAGAATCCTTCAGTCGCTTCCACCGAGCTACAAGAGCTTTGTGATGAACTTCAATGTGCAAGGGATGGAAAAGACCATTCCTGAGGTATATTCAATGCTGAAATCAGCAGAGGTGGAGATCAGAAAGGAACATCAAGCGTTGATGGTGAATAAAACCACTAAGTTCAAGAAGGGCAAGGGTAAGAAGAACTTCAAGAAGGACAGCAAGGGAGTTGCCGCGCCCGGTAAGCCAGTTGCTGGGAAGAAGTCAAAGAATGGACCCAAGCCTGAGACTGAGTGCTTTTATTGCAAGGGAAGTGGTCACTGGAAGCGAAACTGCCCCAAATACTTAGCGGACAAGAAGGCCGGCAACACCAAAGGTATATGTGATATACATGTAATTGATGTGTACCTTACCAGTACTCGTAGTAGCTCCTGGGTATTTGATACCGGTGTGGTTGCTCATATTTGTAACTCAAAACAGGAGCTGCGGAATAAGCGGAGACTGGCGAAGGACGAGGTGACGATGCGCGTCGGGAATGGTTCCAAGGTCGATGTGATCGCCGTCGGCACGCTACCTCTGCATTTACCTACGGGATTAGTTTTAAACCTCAATAATTGTTATTTAGTGCCAGCTTTGAGCATGAACATTGTATCTGGATCTCGTTTAATTCGAGATGGCTACTCATTTAAATCCGAGAATAATGGTTGTTCTATTTATATGAGAGATATGTTTTATGGTCATGCCCCGCTGGTCAATGGTTTATTCTTGATGAATCTCGAACGTGATGTTACACATATTCATAGTGTGAATACCAAAAGATGTAAAGTTGATAACGATAGTCCCACATACTTGTGGCACTGCCGCCTTGGTCACATTGGTGTCAAGCGCATGAAGAAGCTCCATGCAGATGGACTTTTGGAGTCTCTTGATTACGAATCATTTGACACGTGCGAACCATGCCTCATGGGTAAGATGACCAAGACTCCGTTCTCCGGAACAATGGAGCGAGCAACCAATTTATTGGAAATCATACATACCGATGTGTGCGGTCCAATGAGTGTTGAGGCTCGCGGAGGATATCGTTATGTTCTCACTCTCACTGATGACTTAAGTAGATATGGGTATGTCTACCTAATGAAACACAAGTCTGAAACCTTTGAAAAGTTCAAGGAATTTCAGAGTGAGGTTGAGAATCAACGTGACAGGAGAATAAAGTTCTTACGATCAGATCGTGGTGGAGAATATTTAAGTCACGAATTTGGTACGCACTTAAAGAAATGTGGAATCGTTTCACAACTCACGCCGCCTGGAACACCTCAGCGAAATGGTGTGTCCGAACGTCGTAATCGCACTCTATTGGATATGGTGCGATCTATGATGTCTCTTACCGATCTACCGCTCTCGTTTTGGGGCTATGCTTTAGAGACTGCCGCATTCACTTTAAATAGGGCTCCGTCGAAATCCGTTGAGACGACACCGTATGAATTATGGTTTGGGAAGAAACCTAAGCTGTCGTTTCTAAAAGTTTGGGGATGCGATGCTTATGTCAAGAAACTTCAACCTGAAAAGCTCGAACCCAAGTCGGAGAAATGCGTCTTCATAGGATACCCTAAGGAAACTATTGGGTATACCTTCTACCTCAGATCCGAAGGCAAGATCTTCGTTGCGAAGAACGGGTCCTTTCTGGAGAAAGAGTTTCTCTCGAAGGAAGTAAGTGGGAGGAAAGTGGAACTTGATGAGGTGATAGTCACCCCTTCCGAACCGGAAAGTAGCGCAGCGCGGGAAGATATTCCTGTGGTGCCTACACCGACTGGGGAGGAAGTTAATGATGATGATCATGAAGCTTCGGATCAAGTTACTGCTGAACTTCGAAGGTACAAAAGGACACGTTCCGCACCAGAGTGGTACGACAACCCTGTCCTGGAAATCATGTTGTTAGACAACGGTGAACCTTCGAACAATGAAGAAGCGATGGCGGGCCCGGATTCCGACAAATGGCTAGAAGCCATGAAATCCGAGATAGGATCCATGTATGAAAACGAAGTATGGACTTTGACTGACTTGCCCGATGATCGGCGAGCCATAGAAAATAAATGGATCTTTAAGAAGAAGACAGACGCGGATGGTAATGTGACCATCTATAAGGCTCGACTTGTCGCTAAGGGTTATCGACAAGTTCAAGGGGTTGACTACGATGAGACTTTCTCACCCGTAGCGAAGCTGAAGTCCGTCCGAATCATGTTAGCAATTGCCGCATTCTATGATTATGATATGGCAAATGGACGTCAAAACGGCATTCCTTAACGGCTTCCTTAAGGAAGAATTGTATATGATGCAGTCAGAAGGTTTTGTCGATCCTAAGAATGCTAACAAAGTATGCAAGCTCCAGCGCTCAATCTATGGGCTGGTGCAAGCATCTCGGAGTTGGAACATTCGCTTTGATCAAAGCGTTTGGGTTTACACAGACTTATGGAGAAGCCTGTGTTTACAAGAAAGTGAGTGGGAGCTCTGTAGCATTTCTCATATTATATGTGGATGACATACTATTGATGGGAAATGATATAGAATTCTTGGAAAGTATAAAGGCCTATTTGAATAAGTGTTTTTCAATGAAGGACCTTGGAGAGGCTGCTTATATATTAGGCATCAAGATCTATAGAGATAGATCAAGACGCCTCATTGGTCTTTCACGGAGTATGTACCTTGACAAGATATTGAAGAAGTTCAATATGGATCAGTCCAAGAAGGGGTTCTTGCCTGTATTGCAAGGTGTGCAATTGAGCACGGCTCAATGCCCGACCACGGCAGAAGATAGAGAAAAGATGAGTGTCATCCCCTATGCCTCGGCCATAGGGTCTATTATGTATGCCATGCTGTGTACCAGACCTGATGTAAACCTTGCCGTAAGTTTGGTAGGAAGGTACCAAAGTAATCCCGGCATGGAACACTGGATAGCGGTCAAGAATATCTTGAAGTACCTGAAGAGGACTAAGGATATGTTTCTCGTTTATGGAGGTGACGAAGAGCTCGTCGTAAAGGGTTACGTCGACGCTAGCTTCGACACAAATCTGGATGACTCGAAGTCACAAACCGGATACGTGTATATTTTGAATGGAGGGGCAGTAAGCTGGTGCAGTTGCAAGCAAAGCGTCTTGGCGGGATCTACATGTGAAGCGGAGTACATGGCGGCCTCAGAGGCAGCACAGGAAGCAGTCTGGATAAAGGAGTTCATTACCGACCTAGGGGTGATTCCCAATGCGTCGGGCCCGATGACTCTCTTCTGTGACAATACTGGAGCTATTGCCCTTGCCAAGGAGCCCAGGTTTCACAGGAAGACCAGGCATATCAAGCGTCGCTTCAACTCCGTTCGTGAAAGTGTTCAGAATGGAGACATAGATATTTGTAAAGTACATACAGACCTGAATATAGCAGATCCGTTGACTAAACCTATCCCTAGAGCAAAACATGATCAACACCAGAACGCTATGGGTGTTCGATTCATCACAATGTAACTAGATTATTGACTCCAGTGCAAGTGGGAGACTGTTGGAAATATGGCCTAGAGGCAATAATAAATGGTTATTATTATATTTCTTTGTTCATGATAATTCTCTATTGTTCATGCTATAATTGTGTTATCCGGAAATCGTAATACATGTGTGAATACATAGGCCACAACATGTCCCTAGTGAGCCTCTAGTTGACTAGCTTGTTGATCAACAGATAGTCATGGTTTCCTGACTATGGACATTGGATGTCGTTGATAATGGGATCACATCATTAGGAGAATGATGTGATGGACAAGACCCAATCCTAAGCATAGCACAAAAGATCGTGTAGTTCGTTTGCTAGAGCTTTTCCAATGTCAAGTATCTTTTCCTTAGACCATGAGATCGTGCAACTCCCGGATGCCGTAGGAGTGCTTTGGGTGTGCCAAACGTCACAACGTAACTGGGTGACTATAAAGGTGTACTACGGGTATCTCCGAAAGTGTCTGTTGGGTTGGCACGGATCGAGACTGGGATTTGTCACTCCGTATGACGGAGAGGTATCTCTGGGCCCACTCGGTAATGCATCATCATAATGAGCTCAATGTGACTAAGGAGTTAGCCACGGGATCATGCATTACGGTACGAGTAAAGAGACTTGCCGGTAACGAGATTGAACAAGGTATTGGGATACCGACGATCGAATCTCGGGCAAGTAACATACCGATTGACAAAGGGAATTGTATACGGGATTGATTGAATCCTCGACATCGTGGTTCATCCGATGAGATCATTGTGGAACAAGTGGGAGCCAACATGGGTATCCAGATCCCGCTGTTGGTTATTGACCGGAGAGGCGTCTCGGTCATGTCTGCATGTCTCCCGAACCCGTAGGGTCTACACACTTAAGGTTCGGTGACGCTAGGGTTGTAGAGATATTAGTATGCGGAAACCCAAAAGTTGTTCGGAGTCCCGGATGAGATCCCGGACGTCACGAGGAGTTCCGGAATGGTCCGGAGGTGAAGAATTATATATAGGAAGTCCAGTTTCGGCCACCGGGAAAGTTTCGGGGGTTATCGGTATTGTACCGGGACCACCGGAAGGGTCCCGGGGGTCCATCGGGTGGGGCCACCTATCCCGGAAGGCCCCATGGGCTGAAGTGGGAAGGGAACCAGCCCTTAGTGGGCTGGGGCGCCCCCCCTTGGGCCTCCCCTGCGCCTAGGGTTGGAAATCCTAGGGGTGGGGGCGCCCCACTTGCCTTGGGGGGCAAGCTTCCCCCCTGGCTGCCGCCCCCCTTGTAGATGGGATCCAGGGCCGGTGCCGCCCCTCCCACGGGGCCTATATATAGTGGGGGGGGGAGGGAGGGTAGTAGCACCACAGCCCCTTGCGCCTCCCTCTCCCCCTGCAACACCTCTCCCTCTCGCAGAAGCTTGGCGAAGCCCTGCCGAGATCCCCGCTACTTCCACCACCACGCCGTCGTGCTGCTGGATCTCCATCAACCTCTCCTTCCCCCTTGCTGGATCAAGAAGGAGGAGACGTCGCTGCTCCATACGTGTGTTGAACGCGGAGGTGCCGTCCGTTCGGCGCTCGGTCATCGGTGATTTGGATCACGACGAGTACGACTCCATCAACCCCGTTCACTAGAACGCTTCCGCTCGCGATCTACAAGGGTATGTAGATGCACTCCTTTCCCTTCGTTGCTAGTATACTCCATAGATGGTTCTTGGTGATGCGTAGGAAATTTTAAAATTCTGCTACAATCTCCAACAATTTGGACATCGGAATAGTTCCGGGTGAAATCGGGATTTTACTGGAGTGTCGGGGGTTGCCGGAACCCCCCGAGGGCTAATGGGCCTTGATGGGCCCTAGTGGAGAGAGAGAGGGGCCGGCAAGGCCGGCCGCGCGCCCCTCCCCTTGAGTCCGAATAGGACAAGGAAGGGGGGGGGGGCGGCGCCCCCTTGCCTTTCCCCTCTCCCACTCCTTCCTTCCCCCTCCTAGTGGGACTAGGAAAGGGGAGTCCTACTCCCACTAGGAGGAGGACTCCTCCTCTTGGCGCGCTTTCCTAGGGCCGGCCGGCCTCCCCCTTTCTCCTTTATATACGGGACAAGGGCACCCCAAGACACACAAGTTGATCAGTTGATCTTTTAGCCGTGTGCAGTGCCCCCCTCCACCATAATCCACCTCGGTCATATTGTAGCGGTGCTTAGGCGAAGCCCTGCATCGGTAGCATCATCAACACCGTCATCACGCCGTCGTGCTGACGGAACTCTCCCTCGAAGCTCTGCTGGATCATGAGTTCGTGGAACGTCACCGAGCTGAACGTGTGCTGAACTCGGAGGTGCCGTTTGTTCGGTACTTGGATCGGTCGGATCGTGAAGACGTCCGACTACATCAACCGCGTTGTGATAACGCTTCCGCTTACGGTCTACGAGGGTACATGGACGACACTCTCCCCTCTCGTTGCTATGCATCACCATGATCTTGCGTGTGCGTAGGATTTTTTTTGAAATTACTACGTTCCCCAACATATCTTTCCCTCGGGGGTTCCGGTAACCCCCAAGTACTCTGATAAATACCCGACACACTCCGGAACACTTCCGGTGTCCGAATACTATCATCCTATATATCAATCTTTACCTCTCGACCATTTAGAGACTCCTTGTCATGTCCGTGATCTCATCCGGGACTCCGAACAACATTCGGTCACCAAATCACATAACCCATATAATACTAAGTCGTCATCGAACGTTAAGCGTGCGGACCCTACGGGTTCGAGAACTATGTAGACATGACCGAGACACCTCCCTGGTCAATAACCAATAGCGGAACCTGGATGCTCATATTGGCTCCTACATATTCTACGAAGATCTTTATCGGTCAAACCGTTATGACAACATACGTTATTCCCTTTGTCCATCGGTATGTTACTTGCCCGAGATTCGATCGTTAGTATCTTCATACCTAGTTCAATCTCTTTACCAACAAGTCTCTTTACTCATTCCATAATACATCACCTCATGACCAACTCCTTAGTCGTTTGTTTGCAAGCTTATGATGTGTATTACCGAGAGGGCCCAGAGATACCTCTCCGATACTCGGAGTGACAAATCCTAATCTCGATCTATGCCAACCCAACAAACACCTTTGGAGATACCTGTAGAGCATCTTTATGATCACCTAGTTATGTTGTGACATTTTATAGCACACAATGCATTCCTCCGGTATCCGGGAGTTGCATAATATCATAGTCGAAGGAATATGTATTTGACATGAAGAAAGCAATAACAATAAAACTGAATGATCAATATGCTAAGCTAACGGATGGGTCTTGTCCATCACATCATTCTCCTAATGATGTGATCCCGTTTATCAAATGACAACTCATGTCCATGGTTAGGAAACCTTAACCATCTTTGATCAACGAGCTAGTCAAGTAGAATCTCACTAGGGACATAGTGTTTGTCTATGTATTCACACATGTATTAAGGTTTCCGATCAATACAATTCTAGCTTGAATAATAAACATTTATCATGAATAAGGAAATATAAAACAACAACTTTATTATTGCCTCTAGGGCATATTTCCTTCAGTCTCCCACTTGCACTAGAGTCAATAATCTAGATTACATTCTAATGATTCTAACACCCATGGAGTCTTGGTGTTGATCATGTTTTGCTCGTGGAAGCGGCTTAGTCAACGGGTCTGCTACAGTCAGATCCGTATGTATTTTGCAAATCTCTATGTCTCCCTCCTTGACTTGATCACAGATGGAGTTGAAGCATCTCTTATTGTGTTTGGTTCTTTTGTGAAATCTGGATTCCTTCGCTAAGGCAATTGCTCCGGTATTGTCACAAAAGATTTTCATTGGACCCGATGCACTAGGTATTACACCTAGATCGGATATGAACTCCTTCATCCAGACTCCTTCATTTGCTGCTTCCGAAGCAGCTATGTACTCCGCTTCACACGTAGATCCCACCACGACGCTCTGCTTGGAACTGCACCAACTGACAGCTCACCATTCAATATAAATATGTATCCGGTTTGTGACTTAGAGTCATCCGGATCAGTGTCAAAGCTAGCATTGATGTAACCATTTACGACGAGCTCTTTGTCACCTCCATAAACAACAAACATATCCTTAGTCCCTTTCAGGTACTTCAGGGTGTTCTTGACCGCTGTCAAGTGATCCACTCCTGGATTACTTTGGTACCTCCCTGCCAAACTTATAGCAAGGTACACATCAGGTCTGGTACACAGCATAGCATCCATGATAGAACCTATGGTAGAGGCATAGGGAATGACTTTCATTTTCTCTCTATCTTCTGCAGTGGTCAGGCATTGAGTCCGACTCAACTTCACACCTTGTAACACAGGCAAGAACCCTTTCTTTGACTGATCCATTTTGAACTTCTTCAAAACTTTATCAAGGTATGTGCTTTGTGAAAGTCCTATTAAGCATCTTGATCTATATCTATAGATCTTGATGCCCAATATATAAGTAGCTTCACCGAGGTCTTTCATTGAAAAACTCTTATTCAAGTATCCTTTTATGCTATTCGGAAATTCTACATCATTTCCAATCAACAATATGTCATCCACATATAATATTAGAAATGCTACAGAGCTCCCACTTACTTTCTTGTAAATATAGGCTTCTCCGAAAGTCTGTATAAAACCATTCGCTTTGATCACCTCATCAAAGCGTATATTCCAACTCCGAGATACTTGCACCAGTCCATAGATGGATCGCTGGAGCTTGCACACTTTGTTAGCACCTTGAGGATTGACAAAACCTTCTGGTTGCATCATATACAACTGATCTTCTTTAACAAATCCATTAAGGAATGCAGTTTTGACGTCCATTTGCCATATTTCATAATCATAAAATGCGGCAATTGCTAACATGATTCGTACAGACTTAAGCATCGCTATGGGTGAGAAAGTCTCATCGTAGTCAACTCCGTGAACTTGTCGAAAACCTTTTGCGACAAGTCGAGCTTTGTAGACAGTAACATTACCGTCAGCGTCAGTCTTCTTGAAGATCCATTTATTCTCTATGGCTCGCCGATCATCTGGCAAGTCCACCAATTCCACACTTTTTTCTTATACATAGATCCTATCTCAGATTTCATGGCCTCAAGCCATTTATCGGAATCTGGGCTCATCATAGCTTCTTCATAGTTTGTAGGTTTGTCATGGTCTAGTAACATGACTTCTAGAACAGGGTTACCGTACCACTCTAGTGCGGAACATGCTCTGTTTGACCTACGAGGTCCTATAGTAACTTGATCTGAAGTTTCATGATCATTATCATTAGCTTTCTCTCTAGTTGGTGTAGGCATCAGGGGAACAGATTTATCTAATGAGCTACTTTCCAATTCGAGAGAAGGTACAATTACCTGATCAAGTTCTACTTTCCTCCCACTCACTTCTTTCGAGAGAAACTCCTTCTCTAGAAAGTTTCCATTCTTGGCAACAAAGATCTTGCCTTTGGATTTGTGGTAGGTGTACCCAATTGTTTCCATAGGGTATCCTATGAAGACGCACTTCTCCGATTTGGGTTTGAGCTTATCAGGCTGGAGCCTTTTGACATAAGTGTCGCAACCCCAAACTTTAAGAAACGACAGCTTAGGTTTTTTTGCCAAACCACAGTTCATACAGTGTTGTCTCAACGGATTTAGATGGTGCCCTATTTAACGTGAATGCAGCTGTCTCTAATGCATAACCCCAAAACGATAGTGGTAAATCGGTAAGAGACATCATATATCGCACCATATCTAAGGAAGTACGGTTACGAAGTTCGGACACACCATTATGCCGTGGTGTTCCAGGTGGCGTGAGTTGTGAAACTATTCCACATTGTTTTAAATGAAGGCCAAACTCGTAACTCAAATATTCCCCTCCGCGATCAGATCGTAGAAACTTTATTTTCTTGTTACGATGATTCTCCACTTCACTCTGAAATTCTTTAAACTTTTCAAATGTTTCAGACTTATGTTTCATTAAGTAGATATACCCATATCTGCTCAAATCATCTATGAAGGTCAGAAAATAACGATACCCGCCGCGTGCCTCAACACTCATCAGACCGCATACAACGAAATGTATTATTTCCAATAAGTCTTTGGCTCGCTCCATTGTTCCGGAGAATGGAGTTTTAGTCATCTTGCCCATGAGGCATGGTCCGCAAGTATCAAATGATTCATAATCAAGTGATTCGAAAAGTCCATCTGCATGGAGTTTCTTCATGTGCTTTACACCAATATGACCTAAACGGCAGTTTCACAAATATGTTGCACTATCATTATCAACTTTGCATCTTTTGGCATCAATATTATGAATATGTGTATCACCACAATTGAGATTCAACAGAAATAAACCACTCTTCAAGGGTGCATGACCATAAAAGATATTACTCATACAAATAGAACAACCATTATTCTCTGATTTAAATGAATAACCGTCTCGCACTAAACAAGATCCAGATATAATGTTGATGCTCAACGCTGGCACCAAATAACAATTATTCAGGTCTAAAACTAATCCCGAAGGTAGATATAGAGGTAGCGTGCCGACGGCGATCACATCGACCTTGGAACCATTCCCGGCGCACATCGTCACCTCGTCCTTAGCCAATCTTCGTTTAACCCGTAACTCCTATTTCAAGTTACAAATATGAACAACCGAACCAGTATCAAATACCCAGGCACTACTACGAGCATTAGTAAGGTACACATCAATAACATGTATATCAAATATACCTTTGTTCACTTTGCCATCCTTCTTATCCGCCAAATACTTGGGGCAGTTCCGCTTCAAATGACCAGTCCCTTGTAGTAGAAGCACTCAGTTTTAGGCTTGGGTCCAGCTTTGGGTTTCTTCCCGGGAGTGGCAACTTGCTTGCCATTCTTCTTGAAGTTCCCCTTCTTTCCCTTGCCCTTTTTCTTGAAACTAGTGATCTTGTTAACCATCAACACTTGATGCTCCTTCTTGATTTCTACCTCCGCAGCTTTGAGCATTGCGAAGAGCTCGGGAATTGTCTTATCCATCCATTGCATATTATAATTCATTACGAAGCCTTTGTAGCTTGGTGGCAGTGATTGGAGAACTCCGTCAATAACACTATCATCTGGAAGATTAACTCCCAGCTGAGTCAAGTGATTATGATACCAAGACATTTTGAGTATGTGTTCACTGATAGAACTGTTCTCCTCCATCTTGCAGCTATAGAACTTGTTGGAGACTTCATATTTCTCAACTCGGGCATTTTCTTGAAATATTAACTTCAACTCCTGGAACATCTCATATGGTCCATGACATTCAAAACGTCTTTGAAGTCCCGATTCTAAGACTTGTCACACTGAACTATTGAGCAGTCATCAGATCAAGCTTGCCAGAAGTTCATAACATCAACATCTGCTCCTGCAGTAGGCCTTTCATCTAGCGGTGCATCAAGGACATAATTCTTCTATGCAGCGATGAGGATAATCCTCAAGTTACGAACCCAATCCTTGTAGTTGCTACCATCATCTTTCTACTTAGCTTTCTATAGGAACGCATTAAAATACAAGGGAACGGTAGCACGGGCCATTGTTCTACAACATAGATATGCAAAAACTATCAGGACTATGTTCATGATAAGTCAAGTTCAATTAATCAAATTACTTAAGAACTCCCACTTAGATAGACAACCCTCAAGTCATCTAAATGATATGTGATCCAAATCAACTAAACCATGTCCGATCATCACGTGAGATGGATTAGTCATCAATGGTGAACATCTCTATGTTGATCATATCTACTATATGATTCACGATCGACCTTTCGGTCTCCAGAGTTCCGAGGCCATGTCTGTACATGCCTGACTCGTCAAGTTTAACCCGAGTATTCCGCATGTGCAAAACTATCTTGCACCCGTTGTATGTGAACGTAGAGTCTATCACACCCGATCATCATGTGGTGTCTCAACACGACGAGCTGTCGGAACGGTGCATACTCAGGGAGAACACTTATACGTTGAAATTTTTAGTTAAGGGATCATCTTATAATGCTACCGCGAAATAAGATGCATAAAAGATAAACATCACATGCAATCAAAATATGTGACATGATATGGCCATCATCATCTTGTGCTTTTGATCTCCATCGTAGCGTCGTGGTTGTCTCGCCAACTATTGCTACTACAACTATCGCTAACGCATAGTGATAAAGTAAAGCAATTACATGGCGTTTGCATTTCATACAATAAAGAGACAACCATAAGGCTCCTGCCGGTTGCCGATAACTTCTACAAAACATGATCATCTCATACAATAATGTATATCACATCATGTCTTGACGATATCACATCACAACATGCCCTGCAAAAACAATTTAGACGTCCTCTACTTTGTTGTTGCAAGTTACGTGGCTGCTACGGGCTTCTAGCAAGAACCGTTCTTACCTACGCATCAAAACCACAACGGTGTTTTGTCAAGTTTGCTGTTTTAACCTTCTTCAAGGACCGGCCGCAGTCAAATTCGATTCAACTCAAGTAGGAGAAACAGACACCTGCCAGCCACCTTTATGCAAAACTAGTTGCATGTCTGTCGGTGGAACCGGTCTCATGTGTGTGGACATGTAAGGTTGGTCCGGGCCGCTTCATCCCACAATACCGCTGAATCAAAATAAGACATTGGTGGTAAGCAGTATGACTATCACCACCCACAACTCTTTGTGTTCTACTCGTGCATATCATCTACGCATAGACCTGGCTCTAATGCCACTGTCGGGAAACATAGCATGCAATTTTAAAAAATTTACTACGCTCACGCAAGATCTATCTAGGAGATGCATAGCAACGAGGGGGAGAGTGTGTCTACGTACCCTCATAGACCGTAAACGAAAGCGTTTGACAACGCGGTTGATGTAGTCAAACTTCTTCTAGCTCCGACCGATCAAGTACCGAACGTACGGCACCTCCGAGTTCTGCACACGTTTAGCTCGATGATGTCCCTCGTCCTCTTGATCCAGCAAGATGTCAAGGAAGTAGATGAGTTCCTTCAGCACGACGGCGTGGTGACGGTGACGGTGAAGTGATCCGCGCAGGGCTTCGCCTAAGCACCGCAAGAATATGACCGGGGGTGTTAACTGTGGAGGGGGCGCCGCACATGGCTAACAATTGATGTTGTGTGTTCTAGGCGCCCCCTCCCCACATATATATAGGTGGGAGGGGAGGAGAGGCAGCCAGGGGTGCCCCAAGTAGGCCAAATCCTACTTGGGGTCTTCCCCAATTCGGCCTCCCCCCTTCCAAAATTGCCGGAGGGGGAAAAGGGAAGAGGAAGGAGAGAAGGAAAGGGGGGGGGGGCGAACCCCCTCTTTCCCTTCTCCCACTCGGCCTCCTTCCATGGGGGGTGCGCCACCCCTTTTGGGCTGGTGTGATCCCGTCTTATGGCCCATATGGCTCATATCTTTCCCTCGGGGGTTCCGGTAACCCCCTGGTACTCTAATAAATACCCGATACACTCCGGAACACTTCTGGTGTCCGAATACTATCATCCTATATATCAATCTTTACCTCTCGACCATTTCGAGACTCCTCACCATGTACGTGATCTCATCCGGGACTCCGAACAACATTCGGTCACCAAATCACATAACCCATATAATACTAAATCGTCATCGAACGTTAAGCGTGCGGACCCTACGGGTTTGAGAACTATGTAGACATGACCGAGACACCTCTCTGGTCAATAACCAATAGCGGAACCTGGATGCTCATATTGGCTCCTACATATTCTACGAAGATCTTTATCGGTCGAACCGTCATGACAACATACGTTATGCCCTTTGTCCATCGGTATGTTACTTGCCCGAGATTCGATCGTCGTCGGTATCTTCATACCTAGTTCAATCTCATTACCGGCAAGTCTCTTTACTCGTTCCGTAATACATCACCTCGTGACCAACTCCTTAGTCGTTTGCTTGCAAGCTTATGATGTGTATTACCGAGAGGGCCCAGAGAAACCTCTCCGATACTCAGAGTGACAAATCCTAATCTCGATCTATGCCAACCCAACAAACACCTTCGGAGATACCTGTAGAGTATCTTTATGATCACCCAGTTATGGTGTGACGTTGATAGCACACAAGGCATTCCTCCGATATCCGGGAGTTGCATAATCTCATAGTCGAAGGAATATGTATTTGACATGAAGAAAGCAATAGCAATAAAACTGAACGATCAATACGCTAAGCTAACGAATGGGTCTTGTCCATCACATCATTCTCCTAATGATGTGATCCTGTTTATCAAATGACAAATCATGTCCATGGTTAGGAAACCTTAACCATCTTTAATCAACGAGCTAGTCAAGTAGAGGCTCACTAGGGACATAGTGTTTGTCTATGTATTCACACATGTATTAAGGTTTCCGATCAATACAATTCTAGCATGAATAATAAACATTTATCATGAATAAGGAAATATAAAATAATAACTTTATTATTGCCTCTAGGGCATATTTCCTTCACTAAGATGGCCATGAGGGTCGATTCTTTATTGTAGAGATATTGTGCAGCCTCAGGACAATGGATAAATAAGGATAAGTCCTCGATTTTCTTTAGTAAGGGATGCTCTGACATTTTTAAACAGGAAGTCAAGCAAGTACTGGATATATAGAATGAGATTATCTGAGAAGTACTTGGGGCTCCCATCTGATGTGGGTAGATTGAAGGAGGATTCATTCAAATACCTCAAAGATCATATCTGGAAGCAAGTGTAGGGATGGATGGAGAAAGATCTTTCTGTAGGAGCTAGGAGGTAAAGAAGTGCTCACTAAATCCATGGTTCAAGCAATCCCTACCTATTCTATGGCTTATTTTAAGTTTCTGCGTGGGTTGTGCCAACACATCAATTGTTTGTTGCGCAAGTTCTGGTGGGGATCGAAAAAAGGTGAAAGGAAGACGACTTGGGTCTCATGGGAGGTTATGACACAACCCGGGTTCAAGAAAGAGATCCTCAATATTCCCTTAGTTCAAGGGTGCAAGAAGATTTTTGGTCCTGGCATTATGAGAAGAAGGGCGTTTTCACTGTCAGATCAGCCTACAGGCTTCTGTCATCCACTAAACAGCAGCACACGGACTGGCTCGAGCACAACCCGGGTCATTCTAATTCCGAGGCTGATGGACGCTCTTGGACCAAACTTTGGAAGGCACTAGTTCCATCAAAGATCCGAGTCTTTGCCTGGCGACTTGCAAAAACATCACTTCTGACCGGTGACAATCGAAAAAAACAGGAGTATGCCGGCCACACCTCAGTGTTCACTCTACACGTAGATGGATACGTGGCGACATTCTCTTTTTGATTGTCGGATGGCAAGGTGCGTGTAGGCCCTAGCAGATGAGGAATTAACGGATGTCATAATCTCCAATCGCTCGGAAGATCCTAAGATTTGGGTACTGTGGCTTGTGGACACACTCCCGCCTGGTGATCTAACACATGTATTAGTCATGATGTGGGCGATTTGGTGGGCCAGGCGTCGAGCTATCTACGACGATCAGTTTCAAAGTCCTATGAGCACCCACAGTTTCATTGATAAATTCTTGGAAGATCTTGATCTTGCCCCTACACTCAACGCCACTACTTCTAAGGATTTGCATGGAACGTTGTAGAGCCTGCATGTGAATACCAGCGACTTGCATGTATTTCCTGGGGACATGCATGTGACGGAGTCGGCATCTGTCTCTAATGCTTTGGCTCCGGCCTGTAGCACATGAGATGAAGATAAAAGTGGATGGGGTCTTTCTAGGAACTGCTCCCGAGGTGCAACGGTGGCGATCTGCAGGGATAAAAGCGGCGAGTTCATAGGTACATCCGCTGTTGTCTCGTGGACCCAGCTATACTGGAAGCTCAAGCCTGTAACGAAACATTGTCACTTGCAACAAATCTTCACTTAGATTCTATGTGTGTTGCTTCGGATTGTGTGGTTGAAACTGGTGCTGCTTGTCGATAGGTTGCCATTTTGAAGGAGATCAAGCATAAACTGAGGTACTTTCGGGATGTTCAATTCATCCACAAGAAGAAAAACCATAACGGAGAGGCGAATGCACAAGTCAAAGAAGCTTCTTCTCTTCCTACCGGGCGCTATGTGTGGTTTTCCGTTTTGCCCGATATTATCTGTATCCCATGAACATTAACATTTAATAAAGGTGTAGTTTCTTAAAAAAAAACTTACAGCCTTAGGTTTGTTGTGTGATAATTTATTCACTTCTGCTTCGGTACACCCTCCTAAACACAATGTTTAGGACGGTTCAGATTAGCCCATACCTCTTCATGATAGGCATTTTTTATAAACTCTTTTTTTTTGAGAATCACGTATACGCTGTACATTCAGCACATTCATCCTTTCTTTTTTTTGAAACCGCAAGAAAGGTGCTTGCTGCAGGATTCGAACCTAGGTCCTTCATCAACAATTAGCACAACCACAATAACCAGCTAGGCAACCGGACCTCTAGTGTCAAGTAAGTTTTTTTAGACTTGAAATACAACACTGGAAAAGCGCACATTTTCTGGTTTTTTTTCATTTCTTTTTTGTTTCTTAAATGCGTGAAGTTCTTATAGTTCGTGATTTTTTTAATCGAAAATGACGACAAAATTTCAAATTCTTGATTTTTTCTTTCAAATCAGTGAACTTTCTTTCCCCTAAATTGATCAGTTTTCTTCACAAATTCGTAAACTATTTCGCAAGTTGGCAATTTGTTTTTGAAAATTGTTGGTCTTTTTTATAAATTGATGAACTTTGTTTCTAAATCAATGGATTTTTTAAATTCTGTTATTTTTTTCCAAATCAATGAACTTAATTTGAATTATTGATGAACTTTTTTCAAAATCAATAAAAGAAAAGAAAAACAAAATAATATAGAAACCCATGTAAAAACTGAAGAAAAAACCAGCCCAGTTGAAAAGGAAAACCAGAGTCTTTCTTTTTAGCGTTACATTTGATGCACTACAAAAGATGGCAAAAGGAAATTTAGACCATGATCAACGGAGGTGTTCGAGTAGGCGAGATGGCTCCGTCTAAGAGCACGTCGTTTCCCGACATGCTTGAAATGGCCCCAATTTTTTCCATGCCTTGTATGACCAATTCAAGGCACCATGCCAAGTTGTTTTGGTTTTTGACAAATTTTACATTTTTCGTAGTTTTCTTGGTAAAAAAATGCTCGATAATGGGCGGCCGTGTCACAACTTGCATACGGTGTCAGAAATCGTACAAACCTGGCATGGATGACTACCATGGTCATGCCCACCTGCTTGAAAAGGTTAGGGTCATTTTAAGAATGTCCAAAAGTAGCCCATGTTTAATGAAGGGGTGTTCAGGTTGGCTAGAAGGCTCTACCCGAGGGTGCGTTGTTTCTCAACATCCTTCTAAAGGCCTAATTTTTCCACCTCCTTCTATGATCAAATCAAGGCACCATGTCAAGCTGTTTAAGTTTTCTACAATTCTTTCAATTTCTAGAGCTTTCTCGGTGAAAACAAGTTGATAAATGGCCGGACATGACACAACATGCATACATTGTGGGAAATTCATTCAAACTTGGCATGGATGCCTACCATGGGCATGCCCGCCTACTGGAAAAGGTTGGGGTGATTTCATGCATGTTCAAAAATAGATCATGTTCAACAGAGGGTGTTCGGGAAGGCGAGAAGGGTCCATATGAGAGCATGTTTTTGCGTCATCCATTAACTCACCTAAAATCTTTCCATGATCTTATATTACCGATTAACCGCACCATGCCAAGTTGTTTTGGTTTCGACAAATTTGACTTTTCCGGGATTCTCTCGGTTAAAAAAGGTAGATAAATGGTCGGACGTGTCGCAACTTGCATATTTTGTAGAAAATCATTCAAACCTGGCATGGATCCTTACCACGGGCAATTTTCAACACCGTATGCAAGTTGCGACATGTTCGACCATTTTATCGGTCTTCTTTTACAAAGGAAACTCCAGAAAATGCAGAATTTGTTGAAAACCAAATCAACTTGGCATGGTGCCTTGAATCGCTTGTAAAAGGCCATGAAAAAAATCGGATCCATTTCTTCATCTTTTTGGTGGGGAAATTGGGGCCATTTCAAATATGTTGAAAAATAACGTGCTCTCAGATGAACCGTTCCGACCTTACCGAATAATCTCTGTTGAACATGGTGTTTTTTGGACATCCTTGAAATGACCCCAACTAATAAATACAAAGGGATAAAATTGAAAACAGTAAGTGTTTTTTAAAACATTTAATAAATATTTTATATTTTTATTAAATCACTAGTTTAAAAAGTTAGTTACAACTTGTATTTTGGTATTCAAAAAAGAGAAAAATGAATTAACAAAATAAGAAATCAAATGAAAAAATAGAAAAGAAAATAAAACGCTTAGGCCTTGGTCCAACTAGGCGACGACATTGCTCTCGTCGGGCACGTGTTGGGCCGGTCCAAGAGCTCACGGATTTGAAAAGTTCATCAATTGTTTTAAAAATATTCATGGATTTGAATATTTTCACAAAAAATCAAAACAAAGTTCACTATGAAATTTGCAAAAAAGTTTTCTCGGTCTTGGGAACCTCGGGTTCCTAGCCATTTTTTTCCTGTTTTGGGACCTTCTCGAACGTCGTGAACTGTGTTTTTCTTTTTCTTTTTATCTTCTCTTGTGTTTATTTGTTTGTCTTCTTAGACTTTTTGTTTATTATGTTTATTTTTTCTATTTCTCATATATTCAATTTTTTTCAGAATTCAAATTTTGCTCATATTTTTCTGTTTTTTCTGGAATTCCATTTTTTTTACTTTTTTCAAAAAATGTTTGTGTTCGATTTTTTTTAGTTTTTTAATTTTTTTTTCGTATTTTGACATTCTGAGCATGTTTGAAAGGCATGAACATTTGTTTTGAAATTTATGTACAATTTTTAAAAATACAAATATTAGTATTTTATGAATAAAACAGGAAAACTAGAAACCCTAAAGAAAACCGTGCAAAAAAAAAAGAGACATAAACTAAAGAGTGGAGGTGCTGTGTTTTTTTCTTGGGAACAAGAAGTGGAATACAAGTCAAGAAAGCAAATCTGATGTGCTGTCCCGGATGGTTTGTGCAGTTACACGTAGCGCGTGCGGTCTGTGGTTCCAATCCAGCCGAGGGCATCCTTTTTTTTACAATTAAAACTAAAAAAACGTAAACGGGCTGAGCCCATGAGGGCAGGCTGTTCGCCGGGTATTATACGAACCTACAGCGTATATACGTTCTATGTAGGAAAGTGAATATAATTTGTGAAAAGTCCATACTACCCTTTATACGTTTTATGAGGGGGTGTACCGAAGCACTTCTCTAATTTATTTTTTGTGGGGAACAATATGAGTTTTCCTTTTTTTGAAAGGCCTATGGAGGCAGAAACTGCCCACCTGAAGGAGCTTTGTTTTTATTATAAGAAGGGAGAGTCGTACATTAACAACATGGCCATATAAAAAGAGAAACAAAAGCTAAAATCATAAGCTCAAAGAGGCTGTGCGCCGGTAGATGTATAGATCGTTGTATTGTAAGCTTCAAATTCCATTTTCTTAAATGAAAATGAGGGTCATGCGGTCTCTTTTAACCATCAAAACAAGAAGAAACTTGAGTCACTTTTTTTTGGCGGAAACTGTCGATCTATTCATCTTTAATCATGACAGTACAATGAGCACCAGAAATAATAAAAACTACATCCAGATTCATAGACCATCTAGCGACGACTACAAGCACTGAAGCGAGCGGAAGGTGCGCCACTGTCACCGCACCTCCGTCACCGAAGCCGGACACAACTTATTGTAGTAGACAGTCGAAAATTGTTGTGCTAAGGCCCTATAGGAATAGCGCACCAGAACAGCAACCGCCGCCGATGAAGAGAAGCTTAGATCTAATATGTAGACCTGGTTACTCGAAAAAAACATTGTTAGAATAAATCCGAGGTACATGGTCGATCCACCGAGGGACAAGCAATCACAGCACAATGACGACACCGAGATTTGTTAACGAGATTAGACGAACTCGCTTACTCCCCGGGGCAATGACTACGGGTGCTCCTCCCCGAGATACCGCAACACCGGCCACCCGGGCGCCGGCACCCCCTTGCGAGCCTGTCTCTATCTAGTGGTCATAGGTTACAACGTGGGGTGCCTCCTCATATATAAGAGGCCAAAGGGTACAACGTGTCCGACTCCGACACTACACGTATCCTACCCACACTACAACACCAAGTCCAAACGTAACCCAACTCGTACACAATATTCGACACAAACACAACAAACTCCACCTTGGCCTCTACTCCACCACCTTGAATTTGTCCATGCGTCAAACTTCCATGTACTCCGGACTTGTGTTGTCTTCTTCGTAGCTTACCGAGAGCTACTCGACGAGTCTGCCCCAGACCCGCCACCGCCGTGAGACCCCGCCGCTACTCCTGCAACTCCAGTCTTCGTGATTCCACCTGCGATAGTGCTCCCTTGCAACTTGTAAAGATGCGAAGCCGTCCTTGCTCCAATCATCACGGTCACCTCATCTTCCATGATTCTCATGGTCTTCCTATCCCGATCACAACGGAATACCATACCACCATCATGAAGAACTCCAAGTGAAATTAGATTCCTCCTTAGCCCCGGCACATGCCTGACTCCCCGAAGCATCCGCTCAACTCCGTCAAACATCTTGATTTTGATGTCACCTACTCCAGCAACACGATAACCAGTGTCATCGCCCACATAGGCTAAACCAAACTCACCAGACTTGTACGAAGAGAACCACTCCCTGTTGGGTGTCGCATATAAAGAGCAAGATGAATCCAACATCCACGCTTCAGCTTTGGTTAACCGCCTGTTTGATACTATGAGAACATCACTACTGCTGTTTGAGTCATCATCATGAGTTGCCTTATTAGCACTTGCCCCACCATTGAGTTCTGGACAGTCCTTTCTCATATGTCCCCACTGCTTACACTTGTGACACTGTATATTCTTTTTCTTTTTCTTGTTCTTCCCTGCCTCATATCCCTTCCGCTACTCCTCACCCTTGACTAGCAAACCTTCACCATGAGAGACTTCCACCGCGTTCTTCTTTCTCATATCATAAGATAGCAATGCCGCAGTAATATCCCATTCTTGACGGTCTCCTTGCCGTGCGTCAAAGTAGTGATCAAATGGTCATAGGACGATGGCAATGAACAAAGAAGCAGAATTGCCCTATCCTTGTCGTCAACCGTCGCACCCAAGCATGCTAGATCCGTCACGACTTGATTAAAGGCGTTCATATACTCCACAAGATCTGACCCCTCCTGCATCCTCATCCCATACAACTTTTGCTTCAGATACACCTTGGTTGTCGCAGTCTTGGACATAAACTAACTTTCCAGCTTCTCCCAGATCTTCTTCGGCGAATTCTCATCCATCACATGATAAATAACCTGGTCCGCAGACACAACCGTATAGTCCCGGCTGCTTTCATCTGTAACTCCTCCCAGTCATCAGCCTCCATCTTAGCTGGCTTGGCTTCCTGCAATAACGCCTTCAAGCATCCCTGTTGTGCCAACAAATCCTTCACCCTTGTCTGCCATAACCCAAAGCTTCCAATTCCGTTGAACTTCTCCACCTCAAACCTGGTACCCGATGGCGCCATGGTTCTTTGTATGGCTGACTCTACGAAAAATAACCGAGCAGTCTTCCCGTGATCCCCAAATGCACGAACAGAACCTCCGTGTACTACTAGCGATAACTAGATGGTCTTCACGTGACGGCTCTTGCTTTGGCTCAAACCACGATGCTAGCTTTTGCTTGCCCTTGCTAATTCCGCTAGATGCGTATCACCACGATGGATTTTCTCTTGCGCCGATTTGATCTGCTGCCTCTGTCTCGTCGTCCCTGCGGCTGCCTTTTAATATACGCTTGCACGGACAGCAGTCCAGCACGGACACGAGTTCTCCTAGGACTCGGTACCTTTTGTTTCCAAAACAAATCTCGTACTGCTGCATACAATTGCACCGAGATAACCGCTGAATCTACTCAAGCCGTCGAATCATGTACGACGCTACTGGCTCTTCCAGCCGCGCGCTTGCTCGAGCCACCTGACCGTTGAAACATCTTCAACGTATCTATAATTTTTTATTGTTCCTGTCGGTGTACAAAAGGAGGGGCGCACTTTTATACCCCTTTACCTGTGCACGGGCAGTCGGAGCCGCGCCCACGGTCACACCAAGCAGAACAGGGAAGGTGAGCCAAGGTAAGACCAAAGCCCAAGATAACCAGAGCAACACCAAGGCCAAGACCACAAAGAGCAGAGGGACGAAGCAGGTTCCCCTGGCAAGACCCTTGCCGGGGCAGCCCCGGCAAGACCCTTGCTGGGGCAGCTCGCCCCACACCACAGAGCGAGCCACCCTTGAGCCCACGGTCTCCAACATCACGTTGGGCCAGGGCTCGGGAGGCACCTCCATGGTGGCATGCAGATCTTTGTGAAGACAAGGAACACCCAAGATTAGATGAGGATTAGAAGACGATGATCCTCGGCAAGATCCTTGCCGAGGAAAGCCACGAGACCCCCGGCAAGGTCCTTGCCGGGGACGACAGCGCGCCACGGCAAGACCCTTGCAGGGCCACCCGGCAAGGCCCTCACCAAGGACGCCAGCAGGGCCACCTCCAGGCCCGCGCCAACCAAGTTTCCACCGCCGTTCGCATGCAGCTGCCAGCTCAACCAGCTGAGCAGGCACCTGCGTGGCAACATGCAGCTCCCGGGCCAACTCGTCAAGTGCCTGCGTGGCGGCATGCAGATCTTCGTGAAGGCTCCACCACTGCGCCACCTCAACTGCCTGCCTGCCTACATGGCACCGCATGCTTCACTGGCCAGGGCGCGTGTCGAAGCGAGGAGGAGCGGCGACGGACGGGACGGGCCTCGCCCCCGTCCCCGATAAAGCAAGGGGACACCTAAGCTACGCATTAAATGCGTCTTGTCTTGTAATACGAGCGATAAGCTCATAGCACTGTGCACCTTTCCACCTCCTGTGTGCCACTGTGGCAGTCCCTTTCAACTATAAAAGGAGGCCCATGGCATACTAGAGAAGGATTCGGCTCTTTCGAACCACGCACTCACCACAGCTAGTTCGAGAGCTCAAACTCTCTGAAATACACCCACCAAAGCAGGACTAGGGTTTTACGCATCCTCGCGGCCCGAACCTGGGTAAACGATCCTTGTGCTGGTTACTAATCCTGCTCTTCTCGCAACCCTGCGCCCCGACAACCGTAGTAGGGATTCTTGTGATCCCATAGGTGTCGTTTCCCCGACATCTTTGGCGCGCCGGGTAGGGGGCGCAATTGTGAGAATCTGGTCTAGTAGTTAGCTTAGCAGTTCTTCGTCGCCATGGCTCCTAAGAAGAAGACGGCCACGGCGATCGGCTCATTGGGAGCCGAACGGCCCGTGCCGGTGCGGACGAGCGGTGGACCGGTCGCGGACAGTACCCGGGCCGCGGTCCACGAGCACCAGCATCGCCCTGGCAGTCAGAACCTAGCGAGCGGCGTCATTCGCGCGCCAGACGACCGGCCGCACGTCGCCAGATCCAAAGACGGAGCTGGGCCCCCCGCAGGCGGCGCGGGGCCCTCCAGGGGTGTCGTTGTGCCACCTCCGGGCAGCACAGCGACCTCCAAGACACCCACACCGGCGACCACTACGCGCTCTTCCCATTGGTGTGTGCGCCGAGCAGCGTCACCACGCTGGTGACCCTGGGCACCGCCGTGGGAAGAGCCCTGTGCGTCATCCGCAAGATGAAGGGGTTCAGCATGCCCGCCGAAGTGCTGGCGAAAATGGCACGCAGCCGCTGGGTCGTAACGGAGCTCCTTCAAACGTAGTTAGAAGTCGAAGCGCGCCGCGATCCACGCAGCTGTCGCCGCCGCCCACGCCAGTAGAAGGTTTGGCGCGCGCGCAGCTGCTCCTCGACTTCCCTCCTGCTGCGGAGAAGCTCGACGAGTGGAGGGCCACCATCCGGAGCCTCGTTGCCGTCGCCAACAAAGACGATCCGTGACCGGCGGGGCCCTCGGGTCGGCGCTCCACCGAGCCACCACATGCTGGCGCTGGGAGGACCGGGGGAGCTGCGGCCACGGTGCACTCTCCTCCTCCTCGCCAGCCGCCGCGGGCGTCGGCCCGTCGTGACGACGCTTGTGATAACATCTCCATAGCGTCGTCTTACCCGCGGACCCTCCGCGACCCGCACCAGGTTCTTCGGGAACGAGCTCACGAAGACGCTCGAACCACTGTCGAGCGCCGGCGTGAAACGCGCCACCAGTCGGACAAGCGGGCGGGACCTGCTATGGACCACCCAGCACCGGGGGGCTCCAGCGGCCTACCTTACGAGGTGGGCTGCATGGCCTTTACCCGTGAGCTGCGGCAGTTCCAGTGGCCGTCCCACCGCACGTTCAAGCCCGACGTCGGCGAGAAGTACACTGGCAATACCCATCCGTCCGAGTTCCTCAGCATCTACACCATCGCGATGCAGGCTGCTGGAGCTCGCGACGACAAGGTGCTTGCCAACTATTTCCCGTTGGCGCTGAAGTCCAATGTTATGTCTTGGTTGATGCACTTGCCGGTGGATTCCATTTCTTCTTGGTCGGATCTGTGCCATGAGTTCGTTGGCGCCTTCACAGGAGGCCACCAAGCTCATGGCCAGGCCAGTGATCTACATATCATTCCCCAGAAGGAAGGGGAAACCCTGCGCAAGTACATCCAGAGATTCAGCTGGGTGCAGTACAACATCCCCGACGTTCATCCCGCCGCTGTGATCAGCGCGTTCCACCAGAACGTGCGCAACCGCAAGATGCGCGAAGAGCTGGCGATGACCAATGTTAAGGATGTGGCCGAGCTCTACGTTCTGGTCGATAGGTGCGCCCGGGCTGAAGAGGGAAGGAAGTACCCCGGCAAAGACGCCAGCGCGAAAACCGACTCTGCCGATGAAGACGCCGCCATCCCGACGAAGAAGGGCCGGCGTCGCAACAGGAAACGCAAAGGCAAGGCCGTGCTTGCCGTTGAAGGATCTGACGACACCGGCGCCGGCAAGAAGGTCAAGGCAGACGCCCCAGGCAAGGAGATTGCCGGGTGCGCTGCCTGCCGGGCCTTGGTGTCTACCGACAAGCCAGGAAGCTTCGGCAAGCAATACTGCAAGATCCACCGCACCAAGGGCCACGACCTCCAGAACTGCCGACAAGTCGAGCTGCTTGCTGAGAAGCAAAAAGCTGAGTACGAGAGGCGGGACAAGGAGAAGGACTAGGACAGTGCTGAGGGATCCAGCAAGAAGCGTGGCGGCCAAGGAAGCCGCCCCGGCAAGGACAACCAGCAAGAGAGGCCCGCCCGGGGCCGTGACAAGAAACAAGAAGACGTTGATCGCGACGAGGACGACGAGTCTGGTGAGCAAGGGTTCCAGAAGGCTACGGAGGCCATGTGCATCGATGGCGGCGCCTCGCTGCATACTTCTCACTGCCAGCTCAAGCAGTGGGCGCGTGAGATTACAGCAGCGGAGCCGTCGTTCGACGCTCAGAAGCCGCTGAAGTGGTCCGGCACGCCCCTCATCTTTGACGCCGAGGACCACCCTGACCGCACAACCGCGGTCGGGTGTTTGCCATTGTTGGTCTCACCAATGATATGCAACCTCAGGGTGAACAAGATGTTGGTTGATGGCGGGGCCGGCCTGAACCTGATCTCGCCTGTCGTGATCAAAAGATTGCAAATCCCTGATGGAGACCTCGAGGAAACGGGCACGTTTCAAGGGGTCAATCCGGGGAGGAGCCAGCCGAAGGGGAAGGTCACACTGCCCGTGACGTTTGAAGGGGAGTTGAACTACAGGACGGAGAGGATCATCTTCGACGTGGCCGAGATCCCCTTGCCCTACAACGGGATCCTCGGCCGCCCGACACTAGCCAAGTTCATGGCGGCATCACACTACGCCTACAACATGCTAAAGATGCCCGGGCCATTGACCATCATCTCCGTCCCCTCCGACAAGAAGGACGCGCTGACCTGCGCCGACCAACTTTATCGGGAAGCAGTTGCAGCAGCTGCCGTCAAGGCACCTGCTCCTGCCGCTGAAGGCCCAGAAGGGAAGAGGAAGCCCGACAAGACCTCTCGTACCCACTCCGGCAAGCATGCCTCTTCGGAGTGCTACGCTACCATCGAGGACGTGCCAGAGAGCTCTACCGGCAAGAGCAAGAAATCCAGAGCCGAGCCACCGCAGACCAAGAAGGTGTCCGCCAGGGAGGATGGCACGGGAGGGGCCTTCACCATAGGCTCCACCCTCGGTAGCAAATAGGAAGGCGCGCTCGTCACCTTCCTGCGGGCGAATGTCGACGTGTTTGCGTGGCAAGCATCCGACATCCCCGGTGTTCCCAGGGAGGTGATTGAGCACCACCTAGCTGTCTGCCCTCATGCGCGGCCCGTCAAGCAGAAGGTCAGAAAGCAGGCTCTGGAGAGGCAGGAGTTCATCACAGAGGAGATCAGGAAGTTGGAAGCGGCAGGTTTGGTGAGAGGAGTGCTCCACCCGACGTGGTTGGCCAATCCAGTAGTGGTGCGCAAGGCGAATGGGAAGTGGAGGCTGTGTATTGATTACACACATATCAATAAGGCTTGTCCTAAGGACCCCTTCCCATTGCCGCGCATCGACCAGATTGTTGACTGCACGGCCGGGTGTGATCTGTTATCATTCCTCGACGCCTACTCGGGCTACCACCAGATCTTCATGACAAGAGAGGATGAAGAGAAGACAACATTCATCACCCCATGTGGTACGTATTGCTTTTTACGGATGCCTTTCGGGTTGAAGAGTGCTGGCTCAATGTTTGCAAGAGTAGTCCAAATTGGTTTTGAACCTTAGCTCCATAGAAATATGGAGGCATACATGGATGACATAGTGGTCAAAACCAAGGACGGGCCAACTCTTGTGCAAGATCTGGAAGACACGTTTGCCAACCTGCGCAAGATCAACCTCAAGCTGAACCCTGAGAAGTGTGTCTTCGGTGTTCCATCCGGCAAGCTTCTCGGGTTTTTTGTGTCGCAGCGTGGGATCGAGGCAAACCCAGACAAAATCAAGGCTATTGAGCAGATTGAGGCGCCCAAGCGGATCAAGGATGTGCGTCGGCTCACCGGCTGCGTCGCCGCCATGAGCCGATTCATCTCCAAGTTCGCCGAGCGCGCCCTTCCTTTCTTCAAAATCTTGAAGAAGGCAGGCCCAATGGAGTGGACCCCAGAAGCCGAGGCAGCATTGCAGGATCTGAAGAACTACCTTTCCTCCACGCCAATACTGGTTGCGCCTAAACCACAAGAGCCGTTGCTGCTGTATCTGGCGGCGATGAATCAAGTGGTCAGCGCCGCTCTAGTGGCACAGAGGGAGGTCAACGAGGAGGCAGTGACGGCGGCAGAACCAGCGGATGGCAAGCCAAATATTCCCCCGGCAGGGCCTGGTGCCGGCAAGGCGAGGCCCCCGGCAGAGTCTGATGCCACCGAGGCAGTGCCCGCGCAGTCAAGTGAGGTGGTGCAGAAGAAGAAGATGATGCAGCACCCGGTTTACTTTGTCAGCTCCCTCTTGCAGGGAGCTAGATCGAGGTACTCCGGTGTGCAGAAATTGCTTTTCGGCCTCCTTATGGCCTCGAGGAAGCTGTGTCATTACTTCCAAGCCCACGAGATCACTGTCGTCACCCGCCTCCCATTGCAACGGATACTGCATAACCCAGATGCAACCGGAAGGATTGTGGAATGGGCCTTGGAGTTATCAAGTTTCACTTTGAAGTTTGAAAGTACCTCGACAATTCAGAGCAGAGTCTTGGCGGAGTTCATTGCAGAATGGACCTCAACGCCTGACGAAGAAATCCAGGAGACCACTCTCCCTGGCAAGGAGGCAGACCGCGACTGGATCATGTACTTTGATGGGGCTTTCTCGTTGCAAGGCGCCGGTGCCGGTGTGCTGCTTGTCGCACCCACCGGAGAGCACCTCAAGTACGTGATCCAGATGCACTTTCCCCGGGAGATGTCCACCAACAACACTGCTGAGGACGAGGGATTGCTTGCTGGTCTCAGGATCGCGGCAAACCTCGGGGTTAAGAAGCTCATCGTCAGGGGTGACTCGCAGCTTGTTGTCAGGCAGGTCAACAAGGATTACCAGAGCCCATTGATGGATGCTTACGTAGACGAAGTGAGGAAGCTGGAGGAGCGCTTTGACGGTATCCAAGCGGAGCACGTCCCCGAATGGAGAACGACACCGCGGATTACCTGTCAAAGCGTGCTGCATTCAAGCTACCTGTGGAACCAGGTACCTTTTTGCTCCGGTTAACTCAACCATCCGTCGAACCATCAACGGGGCAGAACAAGCGGAGGAAGTCAGGTCCCGGCAAGTACTTTCCTACCGAGCCCCCTGGGGCTGCCGGCAAGGGTGCTGCCGCGGACGCTGAGCCCGCCAAAGGGCAACTAGCTCCGGCAGGGCGTCAAGCCCTGGCATGGAGACAGCCGCGCCCATGGCTGAGGAAATGCCTTTGGTCCTTGCTGTCGAGCCCCAGGCTCCAGCATGGGCATAGCATACTGTCCGATTCCTCCAAACAGGGGAACTTCCTGAGGAGTAGGAAGAAGCGGAGAAAGTAGCCCGTCGGTCCGCCCTGTACCAGTTCGTCGACGACGTCCTATATAGGAGAAGGCCGAACGACGTGAAATTGAAGTGCATCCCCCGGGAGGAAGGACTGGAGCTGTTGGCGGAGATACATGGAGGCATATGTGGCTCCCACATAGGGTCGAGGGCCCTTGCCGGAAAGGCGTTCCGGCAAGGTTTCTTTTGGCCCACCGCCCTCCAGGATGCGACGACACTAGTAACCAAGTGTGAAGTGTGTCAGTTCCATTCAAAGAAACTTCATCAACCAGCTCAAGCCCTTCAAACAATCCCTCTCTCCTGGCCATTCTCGGTCTGGGGGCTCGATATACTGGGCCCTTTCCCCCGCGCTGTCAGGGGCTTTGAGTACTTGTACGTGGTAATCGACAAGTTCACAAAGTGGGCGGAGGTGGAAGCAGTGAGAAAGGTGACTGCTCAGTCAGCTGTCAAGTTTTTCAAGGGACTGGTCTGCCATTTTGGTGTGCCAAACAGAGTCATCACCGACAACGGCACGCAGTTCACAAGCCACACCTTCATGCAATACATCCAAGACCTCGGCAGCAAGGTCTATTTTGCTTCCGTGGCACACCCACGGAGCAATGGCCAAGCGGAGAGGGCAAATGCTGAAGTGTTGCGAGGCCTAAGAACAAAGACTTTTGACAAGCTGCGAAAGAGCGGAAGGCGCTGGATTGATGAATTGCCGGCGGTTCTTTGGTCGATCAGGACGACACCAAATCGAGCCACCAGCCAGACACCTTTTGCCCTGGTTTACGCGGCAGAAGCAGTTCTCCCCACGGAACTCATATACTGGTCACCTCGAGTGCTCGCTTATGATGAGCTTGAGCAAGAGCAGTTGCGCCAAGATGACGCGACGCTCCTTGAGGAAGATCGTCTTCGAGCGGCTGTGAGAGCAGCGCGCTACCAACAAGCCTTGCGCCGCTACCATAGCCGCAAGGTTCATGCCCGAAGCTTTGAGGAAGGCGACCTTGTTCTTCGGCGCGTTCAGTCGGCCAAGAATTCCAACAAGTTGACGCCGAAGTGCGAAGGCCCTTATCGGGTAATACGAGTCACCAGGCCCGGCGCAGTCCGCCTGGAGACCGAAGATGCTGTCCCAGTGAGCAACTCCTGGAACATCGAGCATCTTCGCAAGTTTTACCCATAAGGCGCGGCTTGTCGGGCCTCCCGGCAAGCCACCTTTTGTACAAGCTTTGCCGGCAAGGCATATAACCCTTCGTACAAAGCCAGGCACAGACCCTGAGCATAAATAAATGAAGCGCTGGCGCCCTAAGTTATAGCATGCATGCTAGGTCGAGTCTCTTCCTTGGTTAGGGTTGATAGTGCTCAGCGGCGACTAACCCCTAGCTTAGAGGTCGAGTGCGTGTCTATCTGTTTCTTTTCTGTCCTCCTTTGGTTCGCAGGGCACATGAGCACTTCTGCTGAGCTACTTGGGAGAAAGGAAACGGACCGGCATCCCGACCCCGGCGAACCAGAGTTGCCGGGGGCTGCAAGCACAAAGATCCAGCCGCGGCAAGACAAGGTTGCCGGGGGCTGCAGATCCAGATAAGTCTTTCATCCCCTATCATGCATTTCGGAACGGAACAGGGATATATGAAACCTCGTTTTATTTCTAGGCCACCGTGCTCCCCTTTTCTATACCCAAGGGTTATCTCCTGGGCCCGGATTTGGTTGTAGTTGCGGTGGCAAGGAAGTAGAATGAGGAGCCTAAGCCCGCTTCATCCCTGCCTCTGCCAAGGGCGCGAGAATGGTCGAGCGAAGTGGGGGGACGGCAAGGCCTGTTGCCGGGTGAAAACGTTTATCCTAAATTGTAACAAGGATTCGCTCCTTGTCATGGGGTCTGCCCGCGAATGAAAAACCCGGCAAACAACCCTTTTTCATTAAAAGCATCCCACACAGGTACAGTCCGTACAGAATGAAAAACATGAACAAGGGGGATTACAAGCTTTAAATTTAACAAGGCCCGAAGGCTTACAGATTAAAAAAGAGATAAGATGCCCGTGATCCCTTTCTTGTCCCTCTGCTCAGGAGGCAGGTCAAGGAGGCGAGAGGGCAAAATGGGCGCCTAGGCGAGCTACGAGAAGCAAAAAGCACCAAGAGAGCACCTCGGTGGCCGCCCACGGATGGGCCGGTGATGACGGTGCCGGGAAAGGAGCTGGAAGACGAGGCGGCAAGACCGGCAGTACGCGACGAAGGCGTCGGTGCCCGCGTACTCTGAGTTGACGGCCTTGCCGCCCGCCCTCTTCCTCTTCTGCAACCTCCCAACGCCAGCCGCCCAAGGAGATGGCCCCGAGAAGTCCAAGGAGCTGGCCCCACCCCCAGCAAAACTCTGCCGGAGGAGCGGCCTGGTGCAGATGCTGCTGCTGCTGCCGCACCGCCCAGGCGCGGGGCGTCCGACGCCTAGTCGGACTCGTCCCCGTCATCTGCCCCGCTGTCCTCCTCATCACTCTCGCTCGAGGAAGAGCTTCCATCGTCGGAATCTCCGTCGGAGGAGCTCTCCACGCAGCACTTTAGGCGAGTCCCGAAGTCTCCGAAGACCTTGACGGAGAGCAGGCCGTCCTTCATTAATTTGAAGTAGAGGACGAGCCCCCCATCAGGCTGTGGATGCGAGCGAACGTCTTCCATCCACGACGGAGGTACATTACCCGAGGAGCCGGGAAGTTGACGTCGACCCGCGTGCCCCCATTCCCACAACCCCTCATGTGCAATCTGAGGGATTGGGGCGGGTCACGCTCCATCTCCCGAGCAAACGGGGCGGGAAGACGAAGACGGCGACGCGGAGGCCGGTGCAGCCTGATGAAGAACTCGCGGGGCTGGTCTCCAACATGGCCTTCCATGGGAAAAGGCATCATTGGCGGGGGCGAAGCCGGCGCGCCGCCCCGTCCTCCTCTTCCCCGAGCACTACGACCTCTGCCCCGGCCTCGCCCCCTCCCCTTCCCCTAGCGGCCGGTTCCACCACCGCGGGCTTAGGAGGAGGAGGGACGCGTTGTCGAGCGGCGACCCTCGCCGCCACCGTCGAGGGACCAGGATTCCCCTTCTCCATGGCGAGTGAAAGGAAGAAGCAGAAGCAAGAGGAGATAGATGACAGAAGGGTGTGGGACGCCATCCCCCTTCCCCCTCTTTATAAAGGGGCGGGGTCAGGGCTCGGCCGCCCCGCTCGGCCAATCCAGCCACCAGAGGCGCAGGGAATCGGGACCGACCCGCTGCCCCAACCAGCGATGGCCCGGTTTCCCGCCTCCACCGCTTGCCACCCCAGGAGCATGAAGGACGCGTGGCGGACGTGCAGGACCGAGGGGACGGGTGAAGCGACCTCTCCCCACCCCATGATCGTGGGGTGTGGACGCCTTGAAGACCGCGACCCGGCCCCATTTAGTAAATGAGCCGCGCCTCCATGCCTCCCTCTTTTTACGGGGAGGGCGAGAGCCGCCTCTTTACTACGATGTGACGCATGCGTGTGGAAACCGCCCCACACATGCCGCCCACATCATGCGCACCCCTCCACGCCACGCCACGTGCACGGGTCGTGGGAAGCGCAGCGCGTGAAAAGTTTTACCGCGGTAAAAACCGCCCCGCCTGCCCGCGCACCATTTTGGCCCTGGCCCAACAACGTGTCGCGCTTACGTGTGGCCCAAGCTCGGGGGCTCCTGTCGGTGTACAAAAGGAGGGGCGCACTTTTATACCCCTTTACCTGTGCATGGGCAGTCGGAGCCGCGCCCACGGTCACACCAAGCAGAACAGGGGAGGTGAGCCAAGGTAAGACCGAAGCCCAAGATAACCAGAGCAACACCAAGTCCAAGACCACAAAGAGCAGAGGGACGAAGCAGGTTCCCCCGGCAAGACCCTTGCCGGGGCAGCCTCAGCAGCCCCGGCAAGACCCTTGCCGGGGCAGCTCGCCCCACACCAACAGAGCGAGCCACCCTTGAGCCCACGGTCTCAAACATCACGTTGGGCCAGGGCTCGGGAGGCACCTCCATGGTGGCATGGAGATCTTTGTGAAGACAAGGAACACCCAAGATCAGATGAGGATTAGAAGACGACGATCCTCGGCAAGATCCTTGCCGAAGAAAGCCACGGGACCCCCGCAAGGTCCTTGCCGGGGACGACAGCACACCACAGCAAGACCCTTGCCGGGCCACCCGGCAAGGCCCTCACCAAGGACGCCGGCAGGGCCACCGCCAGGCCCGCACCAACCAAGTTCGCATGCATCTGCCAGCTCAACCAGCTGAGCAGGCACCTGCGTGGCAACATGCAGCTCCCGGGCCAACTCGTCAAGCGCCTGCGTGGTGGCATGCAGATCTTCGTGAAGGCTCCACCATCGCGCCACCTCAGCTGCCTACCTGCCTACATGGCACCGCATGCTTCATTGGCCAGGGCGCGTGTCGAAGCGAGGAGGAGCGGCGACGGACGGGACGGGCCTCGCCCCCGTCCCCGATAAAGCAAGGGGACACCTAAGCTACGCATTAAATGCATCTTGTCCTGTAATACGAGCGATAAGCTCATAGCTCTGTGCGCCTTTCCACCTCCAGTGTGCCACTGTGGCAGCCCCTTTCGACTATAAAAGGAGGCCCATGGCATACTGGAGAAGGATTTGGCTCTTTCGAACCACGAACTCACCACAGCTAGTTCGAGACCTCAAGAACTCTCTGAAATACACCCACCAAAGCAGTACTAGGGTTTTACGCATCCTCGCGGCCCGAACCTGGGTAAACGATCCTTGTGCTGGTTACTAATCCTGCTCTTCTCGCAACCCTGCGCCCCGGCAACCGTAGTAGGGATTCTTGTGATCACATAGGTGTCGTTTCCCCGACAGTTCCATACCATTTTATTATCAATCTTGGATGTTTTATAATCATTTTATAGTCATTTACATCATTTTTTGGTACTAACCTATTGACATAGTGCCAAGTGCCAGTTGCTGTTTTCTGCATGTTTTTTACATCGCAGGAAATCAATATCAGACGAAGTCCAAATGCCACGAAACTCCATGATGATTTTTTATGGGCCAGAAGGAACACATTGGGCCCTGGTTGCACCTAGGGGGAGTCCAACCCCTTGTGATGGCCGGCCGCCAATCATGTTGTTTGAGAGGTAATCTTGAGGAAACTGCTTCAGGATCCACTGCGAAAGAAAAAAGATTCAGATATTGTCATCTAACACAACTCATTACGAGCAGTAAAAAGAAGGCTACATGGTTCTTATTTACCATCATGTAGTTCACTGTTGTCTTGCATAAAGTGTAAACAAATAGTTCGATTGACATCTTTTGACCCATTTTAATAACAATTTTTATCAGTTTCCTCACTTGATGCTGGTTCATGAATATCTCATTGCCCCATACGCAGAAAGGGTCGAAGTGTGGATCTTTGGCAATGATATATGTACCTAAAAGTACCAAGTTAATATTAGAAGCTAAACAACAATTGAAAAATGATGTGGTACAACACTCCATCCATCCCATTATATAAGATTTTATTACATGTATATCTAGACATCATCAGAACATTAAGGTAACACTCTTCCTTGTTGCTATGTAGCCTGGGATGCATATTTAGTCATTCAGTACAATGCATGTTGCTAAACAACAATTGAAAAACAAAAAGGCATGTTAACTGCAATATCCTTAACAACAACCAAATATCGTAATTCATAGTGGTATTGTTGAAACTGTTATTGATGAAATTGAACTGCATGACAAATAGTTGCAAATATAGAGCATCACATTGTGAAGAACTATAATAAACAAGTCATAAGGACATCTCTAGGCGATCCTTAAAAAGTTAAAGGACTAAAACCCTTAGTGGATATATATATATACTCCAGCAATTTTTGGCCTTTTCTAGTCGATCCCCTAAACTTAAGGTTGTAAACTTCAATTTGATCAAGTTCAAAGCAGGTTCAACCGAAAGTAGCATGCATTCAAACATAAACATAGATAGTTTTGCATAACCGAACATAAAACATAAATTTAAACTAAGCTAAACTACTTTCGGTCGAAGTAGAGGTCAAGCCAATCCTTCCTCGTCATGTACGGTGTGCCGCGAGCCGGACCCGGACCAGTACCGTCGTCGGGGTCGTTGGGGAAGGCACTCCTCCACTCGTAGACATCGATCTCCTCGTCCTCCGGGCCCACCTCGACGCCCTCCGCGCCGCCATCGCCGCCGCCTTCGACCTTGTCATCAGAGGAGAGCGTGATAACCTCGCCGCCCTCGACGCCGCCGTCCTCGCCGCATTCGACCTCGTCATCGGAGGAGAGCGTGATAACCTCGCCGCCCTCCGCGCAGGCAAAGATCGCCCGCTCTGCCTCCACGAGCTCCGGGCGCTGCCGGCGGAGCTCTTGCATGTAGGCCTCCTCGGCGGCTTCGGCCTCGAGGCGCTCCCACGCCTCGCGGTCCTCCCGCGCCATAGCCGAGCTCACCACCCCTGGCTCCAACAGAATGAGGTGGACCGGACGTGTGCCTAAGGGGAAATTGAGCCTAGCCGCCGCGCCCTGGTAGCGGACCTGCCAGCGGTCGTACTCCATGGCCGCGAGCTCGGCCGTGTGGAAGCTACCAAGCCACAGGCGGGTGTGGGTCTCTCGATCTGTAATGTCGGCGACCCACATCCCCCATCGCTGCTGCCGGACCCCGAGGTAGGACTTCGTCGGCTGCCGGGTCCGAGGGAGGATGGGGAAGTCCTCGAACCGGCGTAGGGGCGCGGTCGCAGGCGGATCGGGGGACCGACAACGGTGGATCGGGCCCGCGGAGGACGATGGGGACACCTCGGCGGCCACCTCGCCGGCGTCGGGCGAAAAGGCCGCGATAAACCTCCTTTTGGCCATTGGCTCCTCGAGCTCCCCGGCACACGGGCAGAGGTTGAGGATGGAGGCACCGACGATGGCGGCGACCTACCAATGGTTTCGAGGGTTGTGTGTGTTTGTGTGAGCGGAGGTTTTGGGGTGTGTGTGTGTGTGGAGGGGGGGAGCAAGGTTGTGTTTGAGGAAATACTACGGCAACTGAAAATTTTACTAGGCGGGAGTAACAAGGCGGGGCTACTGAAAATTTCGATCAAGGGCGAGCAGATATTTTGGAGATATTGAGGGATGCAGAGGCGGGAGTAAAATGCAGGGGCTATTGAAAATTTGAATCAAGGGACTGAAGCAGAGCGGGAGTAACAGACATTGCACACAGTCCGCACATACTAATTGTGTGCTATCAAACATTAAAACCTTCCAGGCGGTAGATATTTTTGAGATTGTGAGGGATGCAGAGGCGGGAGTTTTTGGGGAGTGAGCTAGTGTGCTTGACACACCGGCTGTGGACTGTAGCCGACGCACCTTCTCGCGTAAGCCATAGGCGTACTATACACCGACGGTGCTCCAAGATATTTTGTACTACATCTCACATGGTTGGTGATAATAAACTTTGTGGGATCTACTTGATTTGAATTACAAAATGGGGTCACAACGGCAATGGACGCTGTTTGAATTGTTAGACCTTTTATCCGCAGTGAACATGCAACTATATGTGTGTCGTAAAAGAATTGGAATTATTCAGGGTTCGTTTGGACATTTTATACAATAAACTGGTTTTCTAGCAATTTCACGTGCACAATTCAAAATTAAACTACATGCACATGCTCCGGTGCATACAAATTGGTTGAAAAATCAAATTTGTGTCCTTTAGTGCATGCTTAGGTCCCATGGAAGAAATCAGAATGAATTTTTCGGGGTTCGTTTGGCCTTTTCTACACATTAACTGGGTTTTCTAGGCATTTGATGTGCATAATTCAAATTTGAACTACAAGCACATGCTCCAATGCACCAAAGTTGGTTGAAAAATCACATGTCTGTCCTTGGGTGAATTTCTAGGTCCCATGCAAGAGATGGGAATGAATTTCAAACACCAGGGCACTGTTGATTGCCGGCAAAACATTGAGATACCTGGTTTTTAAATTCTAGTAAATCCAAAACTCATCTGAAATTCATGAAACTTGGCATGCTATGATGGAGCGGCATCAACATGCCGTGGTGAAAATTTTGTCCCATTTGGGGCAGGTTTGAGTATAAGCTTCTCACAAACCAGAGCTTCTCACAACAAGCATGATGGTTTCGATAGGGAACGTAGCACCTTCGGGGACGGGACGATATCCGTTGCCTCTTATTGCTTTCAAAAAATTTCTAGTGTCAACATAGAACAACAGGAGTGTTGTGTTTAATCTTGGAATTTTTCGGGGTTCGTTTGGCCTTTTTTATACATTAACTAGGTTTTGTAGGCATTTTATGTGCATAATTCAAATTTGAACTACAAGCACATGCTCCAATGCACTAAAGTTGGTTGAAAAATCACATGTGTGTCCTTGGGTGAATTTCTAGGTCCCATGCAAGAGATTGGAATGAAATTCGAACACTAGGGCACTGTTGATTGCCGGCAAAACGTTGAGATGCATGGTTTTTCTAGTAAATCCATAACTCGTCTGAAATTCATGAAACTTGGCATGCTATGATGGAGCGGCATCAACATGCCGTGGTAAAAAATTTGTCCCATTTGGGGCAGGTTCGGGTATATGCTTCTCACAAACCAGAGTTTCTCACAACCAGCATGATGGTTTCGATAAGGAACCTCCCACCTTTGGGGACGAAACATATCCATTGCCTCTTATTGCTTTCAAATTTTTTTCTCGTGTCAACATAGAACAACAGGAGTGTCGTGTCAATTTTTGGGATTTTTCGGGGTTCGTTTGGACATTTTTATGCATTAACTGAGTTTTCGATGCATTTATGTGCATAATTCAAATTTGAACTACATGCACATGCTCCAGTGCATATAAATTGGTTGAAAAATCAAATATGTGTCCTTGGGTGCATACTTAGGTCCCATGCAAGAAATGGGAATGAATTTCGAACACCAGGGCACCGTTGATTGCCGGCAAAACATTGAGATGCCTGGTTTTTAAATTCTAGTAAATCCAATACTCGCCTGAAATTCATGAAACTTGGCATGCCATCATGGAGCGGCATAAACATGTCGTGGTAAAAAAATTGTCCCATTTGGGGCAGGTTTGGGTATATGCTTCTCACAAACCAGAGCTTGTCACAATAAGCCTGATGGTTTCGGTAGGGAACGTACATCCCACCTTTGAGGACGAAATGATATCCATTGCCTCTTATTGCTTTCAAAAAAATTCTCGTGTCAACATAGAACAACAGGAGTGTTGTGTCAATTTTTGGGATTCTTCAGGGTTCGTTTGGACATTTTTATGCATTAACTGAGTTTTCTAGGCATTTTATGTGCATAATTCAAAATTGAACTACATGCACATGCTCCAGTGCATATAAATTGGTTGAAAAATCACATGTGTGTCCTTGGGTGCATGCTTAGGTCCCATGCAAGAGACGGGAATGAATTTCAAACACCAGGGCACTGTTGATTGCCGGCAAAACATTGAGATACCGGGTTTTTAAATTCTGGTAAATCCAAAACTCGTCTGAAACTCATGAAACTTGGCATGCTATCATGGAGCGGCATCAACATGCCGTGGTGAAAATTTTGTCCCATTGTGGACGGGTTTGGGTATAAGCTTCTCACAAACCAGAGCTTCTCACAACAAGCATGATGGTTTCAATAGGGAACATACCACCTTTGGGGACGGGACGATATCCGTTGACTCTTATTGCTTTCAAAAAATTTCTAGTGTCAACATAGAACAACAGGAGTGTTGTGTCAATTTTTGTGATTTTTCGGCATTCGTTTGGACATTTTTATGCATTAACTTGATTTTCTAGGCATTTTATGTGCATAATTAAAATTTGAACTACAAGCACATGCTCCAATGCACTAAAGTTGGTTGAAAAATCGAATCGGTGTCCTTGGGTGAATTTCTAGGTCCCGTGCAAGAGATGAGAATGAAATTCAAACACCAGGGCACTGTTGATTGCCGGCAAAACGTTGAGATGCCTGGTTTTTAAATTTTAGTCAATCCATAACTCGTCTGAAATTCATGAAACTTGGCATGCTATCATGGAGCGGCATCAACATGCCGTGGTAAAAAAATTGTCCCATTTGGGGCAGGTTCGGGTATACGCTTCTCACAAACCAGAGCTTCTCACAACTAGCATGATGGTTTCGGTAGGGAACGTCCCACCTTTGGGTACGAAACAATATCCATTGCCTCTTATTTCTTTCATAAATTTTCTCGTGTCAAGATAGAACAACAGGAGTGCTGTGTCAATTTTTTTGGATTTTTCACGGTTCGTTTGGATATTTTTATGCATTAACTGAGTTTTCAATGCATTTATGTGCATAATTCAAATTTGAACTACATGCACATGCTCCAGTGCATATAAATTGGTTGAAGAATCAAATATGTGTCCTTGGTGTATGCTTAGGTCCCATGCAAGAAATGGGAATGAATTTCAAACACCAGGGCACCGTTGATTGCTGGCAAAACATTGAGATGCCTGGTTTTTAAATTCTAGTAAATCCAAAACTCGTCTGAAATTCATGAAACTTGGCATGCTATCATGGAATGGCACCTGACATGCTGTGGCATTTTTCGTGTCCATTTTGAGAGAAGGCGCACTCGAATAATGACAACCAATAAAGGCATTTTGAGAAAATAGCTGCCACTTTAATATCTCAAACGTTTGTAGAATTCAAACCGTGTGCGTTCTTTTAACCATTCACGTGACGCCACGAGTCTTGGTTTTAATGGTTGTAGGAGGTGCCGTGCGGACAGCTGCTTGACCTTGACTAAACGGGAGGCGTGCGAGCGTAGTCCGGTGCGCAGGCTGACCGAGAGGCGTGCAAGCTGTCCTCCAATGCGCAGGCTCACCGGGAGGCATGCGAGCTGTACGCTGCGCAGGCTCACTGGGAAGCGAGCCCTTTGACTTCCATGGCCTCCCGCCTTCCTCTCCATTAATGGCGCCCGAGCCGCTGTTTAATACGGGCGGTCTTACTGTTCGCCTCCCATTCCCCTCCCTCTCGCAGCCGCAGACCTCCACCAATGCCATGCCGCAGAACGATCATCTGCCACTAGTCTTCAAGTTTGGTGAAGTCGACTCCGAGCCGGAGGAGATAGAAAATAAGGAGGGATGGGGCCTCATGGACATGGCTGCCGGTGTCAAAACCGGCGGATCTCGGGTAGGGGGTCCCGAACTGTGCGTCTAGGATCGATGGTAACAGGAGACGGGGGACATGATGTTTTCCCAGGTTTGGGACCTCTCTATGGAGGTAATACCCTACTTCCTGCTTGATTGATCTTGATGAAAATGAGTGTTACAAGAGTTGATCTACCACGAGATCGTAATGGCTAAACCCTAGAAGTCTAGCCTGTATGACTATGGTAATGAGTATCTATCTATCCGGACTACGCTCTCCGGTTTATATAGACACCGGAGAGATCTAGGGTTACATGGAGTCGGTTACATAAGAAGGAATATTCATAGTTGGTCGCCTAGTTTGCCTTCCATGCCAAGGAAAGTCCAATCCGGACACGGGTATAGTCTTTGGCCTTCATATCTTCACAACCCATCAGTCCGGCCCAATAAATAACAGGCCGGACGCCCGAGGACCCATTAGTCCAGGACTCCCTCAGTAGCCCCTGAACCTGGCTTCAATGACGAGGAGTCCGGCGCGTAGATTGTCGGCATTGCAAGGCGGGTTCCCCTTTTCCGAACTCCACGATAGTCTTCGGATGCGATGACTGTATCCGAACCTGTAACGCATAGCACACACAACCGCAGAGAAAATATATATATTTTCACACGAGTTCCATCCGCTGACAACTTTTTTGCAGCACGACATTACGTCCGACCGGTCATATTTCCAGACCGCTTTTATGTTCGACGCCCCACGTCCCGAGACGCAGTTGCCATTGGCACGTCTTGTCAAAGCAGAGATCGTGTCCCCTTATCGCAGGATTCTCATCAGTGCGGGCATGGGTAACCCAACCGTGCCGTTTATACAGCCCTTGGGAATAGGCGAATCTTAAGGCGAGTGAGGAGGCGTTTAATATTTGCTGCCTTTATAAGGGGATAAGGATTCCCTCTTCCTCTTCTCACGCTCTCTCTGTCTCCGCCTTTCCAATCTCGAGCTCTAGCGCCCAAGTTCTCATCTGCTTTCCACTCAAGCAACCATGTCCGGATCCGGTGGTCAGGGCAAGTGGATGGTCTCCTCCGTCAAGGAGGAGGACATTACTGAGCTTCGGGCGGCCAGATATTTGGCGAAGGAGATCGCCCACCGTCTGCCGGCCGAGGGACAAGTCGTCCCCACGCCAAAGCCCACCGAGAGAGTAGTATTCATCCCCCATTTCTTCCACGGGCTAGGGTTTCCACTCCACCCTTTCGTCCACGGGCTGATGTATTATTATGGGATAGATTTCCATGATCTGTCCCCGAATTCCTTCCTCAACATCTCGGCGTTTATCGTCGTGTGTGAGGCCTTCCTCCGCATCCAACCCCACTTCGGGCTATGGCTCAAAGTCTTCAACGTGAAGCCGAAGGTGGTGGATGGCCAGCACGCGGAGTGCGGAGGAGCCATGGTGAGTAAGCTGTCCAACGTCTCTTGGCCCAAGGGCACTTTTGTGGACACAGTAAAGGAGTGGCAGAAGCAATGGTTCTATATCACTGAACCTCGCGGCACCACCTCGGCCGCAGCTGCCGAATTCCGCTCCGGCGCTCCCATGCGACTCATCTCCTGGGTCGAGAAGAGTGCGGATTGGTGTTCACCTGACGAGCTGATAGCGCTGCAGACGCGCGTTCAAAGCATGGTGACCAAGAATGTCAAGCTCGTCGATGTAATCCAGGTGATGCTAGTTCGCCGGATTCTTCCGTGCCAGCGCCGAAGCCGCCCTCTGTGGGAGTTCAATTCGAAGAAGCACCAGACTTTGGTAAGGCTCTTCGAGACTACTCATGAAGGTGCCTGGAAGTTGCTTTTTAAGGGCAACGAGAAGCCACCGGCCACGGATTCAGACCGTGGTCATGATTGTAAACACCCCGCCAGCGAGGTATGTTATTTTTGATGTACCCCCAACTTAATTGTTTCGAGGATGATGTGTGAGCTTTTATTATTGCTCTTTCAAGACTGGATGGAGAGGGCGAAGCAGATCCAGTGTCCGGCTCCACTGCCTGAAGAACCAGTCATCCCGCATCTAGCAAAGATGCTGGAGCTGGCGCCGTATAAGGCGCCAGAGAAGAAGGCCAAGGGGGCCAAGAGTGGTCCCCGTCGCAAGGGCACCTCAGACGTGACGTCCGAAGACGACGAAGCCCATTCCTCTGTCCCTGAGGACAATGACGAGGAAGAGGAGGAGGAGGAGGAAAACAACCCTCCCCCCGAGGAGAAGAAGAAGAAGAGGGCGGCCTCGACGCATCTAGAGGCGGAAGCGCTCAAAAAGGGGAAGGGCGCCCCAGCGGTCAATACCGCGTGGGACGTTGACAGTAGTTCGGAACGACGCCCCCGCATTAAGCCCCAGGCCGCATCTTAAGTGACATGGATCATTCATGCGCACATCCAGCACTTTCTCTTTATTATTTTAACATAGTTAACTACACTATTGCAGTCCGGCCCGTGACCTTATCCAGCGATCCTCATCTGGAGGTTCGTTGGCTTCGTCGGAGATGGCGAGCATGTCGCCACCGCCTGCTTACTCCCCCGGGGCCAGGGATGACACCGAAGTGTTGTCCCGGAGGACCGCTCCGAAGGGAGGAGCCCAGGACGCTGTCCGGGTGGCGCCACAAGGCGAGACCTCCACTGCCGGACACATGGGGGAGCCAATCCCCATGGAGACTGGCGAAGAGGGTCGTATCCAGTTCGGCCTCAGCCGAATACGATTCCAGAGAACCATATGGCTCCGGAGTCGGGCGAGCAGCCCCCTTTAAAGGAGGGGGGTGCGCCGCTTCCGCCGGTGGCCCCCGTCCATCCGGGGGCGCCGGACATCCTGATGGAGGCGCTACGAGGTGCCTCCGTTATGGACGAGCACCGTGTTCTTATGGGCGCGGTGATCGAGAAGGTTCAGTCCGCCAAGAGTGGACTGAATGAAGCCTGCAGCAACCTGTTGACAGGTTTTGAGGTAAGTGACATAGAAAGAGAAAAACCCCATGTAGTCAGTAGCCCCTGAGACACTGTCCGGTGTTCGGCGAGGAGAACCGGACAGAGGATCAATCTTCTGTTGCAGGAGACTAACGTAATATGTATGCATAAGCAGGCGTCGCTGTTGGCCACAACCTCGCATGCTGCCGAAGTCTCTGAATTGAGGCAGAGGCTGGAGCGGACCGAGAACGAGCTCGGCGAGGTTAAGGTTCGGCTCCAGGAGAAGCAAGGTGAGTAACGACTTGCTGTGTGTTCGGAAAGCGTAGGCGATGTATATTGACTGTAGTGTCGTAATATGTGCAGGAGCCACGACCGAGGTCGAGGCCCTGAGGAAGGCCCTGGGCGAGGTCGAGGAGAAGGCTGTCCCGCAGCAAGCTGCCCGTAAGAAGCTCAAGGCCCGGGTCAAAGAAATCCAGCAGGAGCTCCAGGATGTGGTGAAAAAATGTGAGACCTTGGAGCATGATGCGTCGGCTCAAGGGGCCGAACTCACCAAGACTCGTCAGAGCGCGGAGACCGCACGGAATGAGGCCCAGGCCGCCCTCCAGGAGATCCAGGAGGCCAAGAAGGTCACGGCGGGTAAGGCTTTTAAGATGCAAAGCAAGTATGCGGCGAAGCAGTACCTTTTACTAATCCGGGTTTGGAGTTCCCCAGGGGCTTTTGCGGATTTACCATGCAGTGTATCGGATGCCGTGGAGTTCTATCAAGCCGAAGGAGGGGGTTCGACGGAAAAGCTATTCTAGTCGCAATATGCAGCGCCAGAACCTTCCGTGTCCTTCACCGATCAGCCGAAACAGCTGGTGGAGCTGCATAGGGTGGCCGAACTAGCCATGAAGGATTTGATAATCCGGCTATGGCCAGCCGAAGCTATGCCTGGCAGCTACTTCGGACTCGTGAGGCGGATGGTGAACGCCTGTCCTTGGCTGGACGTCATCAAGCGCTCTGCCTGTATTGAAGGTGCCCGCATGGCCTTCGCCCGTTGCAAGATGTGGTGGGCGAAGATGAACGCCGTTGAAGTGGCCAGAGGGCCGCTGGAGGGCAAGGAGCACTGCACACCCGAGCGATATTTTGCGGATGTCATAGAAGGGTCTCGACTTGCAGCAGCTGAGTGCGGGCAGGACCATTATTTTCGAATGAAAACATTTGTGTTGCCTTTGCCTTGTATTATGAAAACAAAGCCTGTTTTGTAATGTAATTTCGTTGTGCTTTAATTGTTTCCTCCTGTGCGGCCGTGTTGTATGCAATCTGAGGGTTGGCCAGTCGTCGGCTTCTGCCCTCGCGTAGGTAGTACGGAGGTGTTCGGGATGGAATCTAAACAATCTTGATCCAATTATATGGTCCTTGGAGGAGTTGTTTAGCGCAACGAACAAGGCAATCAGACTATACGGCTTAACACCCTCACTTAGCTATAGGAGTTTTATAATAAAGCATGGGCGCAGCCCCTGGTCCAAGCCAGGGTGCTGTCAGCATCTGATCGGGAAGTGCCGATCCTTCGCATAACACGGAAAAAATCTCCAACGATTTTGTAACCCTCGAACAGCTGACCGGCTCTCGCCATATCATGATAGTCAGTTTTCGTCTTTCTCTACTAAGGCGCTCATCCGGTCAAGGCCAGGGCACAATCACAGTAGTTCTCCCTTTACTACCCTAGCCGATGTAGTGGAACGTAGGGTAGCAAGCACAGGAGCCGGGCAACCCAACTACTGACCAAAGACATGATTCCGAGCCAATGCATATAATGCTAAATTCGGGGTGCCGAACTTATCTATAAGAAGTGTTCGGATTTTGCTGCCATATTGGGGGGCGACAAGTAGCCCCTGGCGAATATGAAACGTACAAAAGAGTACCGATGTAGCTGATAAGCAGATCAAAATAAAATGAAGTAAGAAGTGAAACCCACAGAAACTGGGCCACAAACCATTTTTATTATAACTGGATGGATACGTCAAGGTGTATCTTGTACAGATGGTGCGAGAAGTATCCGGGCTATTTAACATGCCGCAATCAATAGGGCGCAGCGCGCGGGTCCTGAGAAATAAGTATGAATACCGTCAAGAAGAACATATAGAGGTTACCCTACACACCTGTGCTGCTTGCCTCCGTTGTATGCCAATCCTTCTAAAGGACTTGTGATCAGGCCCGCGGAAAAAGGAACCTGAAACAAGAAAAAGAAGTGAAAGTATGTGTGTCCGGGATCGGTCTGGCCGAACTGTAGACACCGGATTATCTTGTGCCTCCGTCGATGTCCATGGAATTTTGAGTGCGTAATTGTGTATGCGTGGTACGAATGCCACTACCTCATCGGGACTGGGAAGGAGGCCGAATTGCTAATCGAGCTCTTGACGAGCCGTGCCGTCCTGTTGCAGTGTAGTCCGGAACCTCTTAATGATGTCCAGGGGTTCGACAGCCGTACTATGGTGCTGCTTGAGAAGGCTACTATGTACCTCTGCTGCTAGGGCGGCGGTGTGCTCCTCTTTTCAGAGGGAGAGTTACGTATTGCCATTGACTATTATGACGCCGCGTGGACCGGGCATCTTGAGCTTGAGATAAGCATAGTGTGGCACTGCGTTAAATCTAGCAAACGCGGTTCGTCCGAGCAGTGCGTGGTAACTGCTGCGGAAGGGGACGATATCAAAGATTAACTCTTCGCTTCGGAAATTGTCCGGAGAACCGAAGACCACCTCCAGCGTGATTGAGCCCGTACAGCGGGCCTCTACACCTGGTATGACTCCTTTAAAGGTAGTCTTTGTTGGTTTGATTCGTGAGGGGTTAATGCCCATCTTCCGCACTGTGTCCTGATAGAGCAGGTTGAGGCTGCTACCACCATCCATCATGACTCGTGTTAGGTGAAACCCGTCAATAATTGGGTCGAGGACTAGTGCGGCTGAACCGCCGTGGCGGATACTAGTTGGGTGATCTCAACGATCGAAGGTGATCGGGAATGACGACCACAGATTGAATTTTGGGGCGACTGGCTCTACCGCGTAGATGTCCCTAAGTGCTCGTTTACGCTCCCTTTTGGGGATGTGTGTAGCGTATATCATGTTCACCATTTTGACTTGAGGGGGAAATTTCTTCTGCCCCCCAGTGTTCGGCTGCCGGGGCTCTTCGTCCTCGTCCTCACTTTGTGATCCCTTTTCTTTGTTTTCGGCATTTAACTTGCCAGCCTGCTTGAAGACCCAACAATCCCTGTTGGTATGATTGGCTTGCTTATCCGGGGTGCCGTGAATCTGGCACGGACGGTCGAGTATGCGGTCCAGGCTGGAAGGCCCTTCGTTGTTTCTTTTGTAGGGCTTCTTCCGTTGGCTGGATTTGGAGCCACTGAATCTGGCGTTGACTGTGGTGTCATCGGTGTTGTCGCCATTGCTTCGGTGTTTGTGTCTATTGTGCCGAAGCTTGCCGGTGCTGTTCTTGGCCTCAGTGGGGCCTGCCTCACTGGCTGTGTTTTTGCTACGAGCCAGCCAGCTGTCCTCACCCGCGAAAAAGCGGGTCATGAGTGCCGTAAGGGCCGCCATAGACTTCGGCTTTTCTTGGCCGAGGTGGCGTGCTAGCCATTCGTCATGGATGCTGTGTTTGAAGGCTGCTAGGGCCTCGGCATCCTAACAGTCAACGATCTGGTTCTTTTTGGTTAGGAAACTAGTCCAGAATTTTCTGGCTGATTCTCCAGTTTGTTGAACTATGTGGCTTAAATCGTCGGTGTCCGGTGGCCGGACATAGGTTCCTTGGAAGTTGTCTAGGAAGGCTTCTTCCAAGTCCTCCCAGCTACCGATAGAATTTTCAGGCAGGCTGTTAAGCCAGTGCCGAGCTGGCCCTTTGAGCTTTAGTGGGAGGTATTTAATGGCGTGGAGGTCATCTCCTCGAGCCATATGGATATGGAGATAAAATCCTTGATCCATACTCCGGGATCGGTTGTGCCGTCGTATGATTCGATATTGACGGGCTTGAACCCCTCGGGGAATTCATGATCCAGTACTTCATCTGTGAAGCAGAGAGGGTGTGCGGCGCCTCTATATCGGGCCGCGTCGTGGCGTAGCTCTGATGAAGTCTATCTGCGGTATTCGGCCCCGGCGTGGTTAGGTTTGTCACGTCCGAATAGGTAGCCGTCGTCGTGCCTCGAGGCACGTCCTCGCGATCCGTAGATCGATCTTGTATGTCCCGCTCTACCGTCCAGGGTCTGTCGGAGGTCGTACGTGTGACCCCGAACTCTTCCGTCTCTATTTTTATGGGGCGGTGGGGCAGCCTGCTGTTCGGCCTGAGTTGCCGCTTTATCCCGACCGCGGGGTGGCCGGTCGGCCGCCCTGTCTCGACCACGTGGTGGTCGTTCTGCATTACGCGAGGGAGATGTGTGCTCCGGCGCCTCCTCATCGAATTGAGGTAGCAGTCTGCGTTTCGGGTAGCTCTTGGCTGGGCGCTTGAGGCCGTATTCTTCGGCTGTCAGGACATCAGTCCATCTGTCGACGAGCAGATCTTGTTCGGCTTGAAGCTGCTACTGTTTCTTTTTCAGGCTCCTTGAAGTGGCTATGAGCTGAAGCTTAAAACACTCCTGCTCCAGAGGATCCTCAGGCACGATGAAGTCTTTGTTGCCGAGGCTTGTCTCCTCCTCGGAGGGTGGACGGTAACTATCGTCCTCTGAGTCATCTTCTATGGCCTGTTCATCAGGGTTATCTTGCCCGTTGTCGTGTTCCTCCTGTTCGGATGCAGCGCCGACAGGGTCTTCATTGTTTTCGGCGTCGCCCAAAGTACTATTTTCTCCGGTGCCAGTGTTGCCATCCTTTGAGCGACGGGGCTCAGAACGGCGTTTGGGCCGCCGGCGCTTGGACTGCGTCTCAGAGGGTTTATTCGCATCTGGCTCTTCGTTGTCGTCGCCAGATCCTTTAGGTGTATCAACCATGTACACGTCATACGAAGAGGTGGCCGTCCAACGTCCAGTGAATGGCGGGTCTTGGCCTTGCTCCTTGTCGGCATCGTCGTCCATATTGTCGATGTCTTCGGAGCCATAGTCAAGCACGTCGGTTAAGTCATCGACAGTGGCTATGAAGTGGGCGGTGGGTGGGAAGCCAAGTTCCTCATCATCCGCCTCTAGCTCAAACCGAACATAGTTCGGCTATGAGTCTTCCTCCAAGGACAAATTCTTTAAAGAGTTTAGCACGTCACCAAAAGGTGAGTGCAGGAAGATGTCTGTGGTGCTGAATTCGAAAATCGATAACCGATCCAGCTCGGTGTCCGCAGGCGTACCTGGTCCAGAACGTATAGCCGGAGATGAGTCCGGAGTTCCATTGACGCAAACATTGCAGGATGTAGAGCCCGTGTGCGGCTCCAACGCCGTGGACTTTGTGGCCTCGGAGGGCACGATCTGCTTTGGTTCTGAGGCCGTTGCAGCGACAGGAACCATCTCCTGGATGTGATCCGATGACAGCTTTAAGTCATGTTCATCGGAGCGAGGGGGAGCGATTGCCACGGTCTCGAATCCATTGAAGATCAAGTCTCCATGGATGTCTGTGACGTAGTTCAAGCTTCCAAATCTGACCTAATGGCCAGAGGCGTAGCTATCAACCTGCTCCAGATGGCCAAGTGAGTTGGCCCGTAGTACGAAGTCGTCGAACACAAAAATCTGTCCGGGGAGGAAGGTTCCTCCTTGGACGGCGTCATTATCGACGATTGAAGGGGCCATCGAACCTTTTGTCGGCGGCACAGTGGAACTCTCAATGAAAGCACCAATGTCGGTGTCAAAACCGGCGGATCTCGGGTAGGGGGTCCCGAACTGTGCGTCTAGGATCGATGGTAATAGGAGACGGGGGACACGATGTTTACCCAGGTTCGGGACCTCTCTATGGAGGTAATACCCTACTTCCTGCTTGATTGGTCTTGATAAATATGAGTGTTACAAGAGTTAATCTACCACGAGATCGTAATGGCTAAACCCTAGAAGTCTAGCCTGTATGACTATGGTAATGAGTATCTATCTATCCGGACTACGCTCTCCGGTTTATATAGACATCGGAGAGATCTAGGGTTACATGGAGTCGGTTACATAAGAAGGAATATTCATAGTTGGTCGTCTAGTTTGCCTTCCATGCCAAGGAAAGTTCAATCCGGACACGGGTATAGTCTTCGGCCTTCATATCTTCACAGCCCATCAGTCCGACCCAATGAATAACAGGCCGGACGCCCGAGGACCCCTTAGTCCAGGACTCCCTCAATGGCCCAGAATGAGCTGGCCGTGGCGGTTGCTGCCCCCGCTCCCATCCCCGCGCCCGCGCCAGCGACCATCCCCGTAGCATTGACAGGCTGGTCACCGAGCACTATCGCAGAGCTGGAAGCCGCGGGCATCAGCGAGGTCTCCGCGGACCCGCGCGAGCTCGTGTATATGCCAGCGCCAGCGCCCGTGCCCGTGCCCGTGCGCGCCCCTCCACCCACCGTGGCGCCGCCCCCCATGCGTTTGGCTGCGCCCGCCACTCCCGTGCCTATGCCCGTGTGCGCGCCCCCCTCAGCGGCATGGGACGCTGTCGTCGACCGCTACCTCTCAGCAGCGCCAGTTGCCGTCCTCCCGCGCCCCGCCCGTCGATCGCGTGATGACATGATGTTTGATTTACAAGTGAATAACATTTTGTGCTGCCTTGAAGACTTCAACAACGGCGTCCCGGAGGACGACAATGACAACGGCGGCGCGGCACGCCGCCTCCGTCGCCGCCAGTAATAGTTTTTTTGGGGTTTAATACTGTATCTCAAATTCTCGATCATATGAATATAAATTTGTAGTGTGTCTGAATGAAAGATATGGTTTGAACGAACTTGCCTTTTTCTCTCTTAATGTACAGACTTATCAAACGATTTGAAAAAACCGTCAATGTTTTTTAAATATAAAACACTCATCGCAAACGTTTTAGTTAGAACACCCGGATGCAAACCGACAGCTTCCCCAGGAAGCCGAGGGAAAATGTGCGAGCAGGATTTCTGCATCTCTTCAACACAAACGGTTGTTTTGCATAACCCGTGTGCAACCACGTACAAACAATTGGGTAAGATTTGCATATCTGTCATTTTGGGTATGTTGCCATTTGTCAAACTGGAAAGATTGACATTTGTTTCTCTAGTAACATTGCCATTTGTCAACCTTGTAACACTGCGATTTGTCAAAATATGCAGCTAAAAATCACTAGCACCATCTAATTTTTGCAACTAAAATCACTAGCACTGTTCATATGGACACCACAAGCAGACGTGAGTTGATGGACGCATATGCAAATGTACCATTGATTACATACAACAAGTCATCAGCCCACAATGACAATGAGGATACACGTTGGATTATAGATCATTTCCAACAAAACATTCTAGTAAAGTTTTTCTCACACAACAAATAACAAAGCGATGAAATGAACTTCAGCTCAACCACTCTTCGGCACTGGAAATGCTTGCTTTGAACCAGAAGTGATTCTCTGGGAAGGGCCAGCTACTGTCAATCTCGAGACCAACGCAGGACTGATCATCCAGGCTGAAGCGGCCTGTGTCAGGACCCATATTGGGACGTAGGGAAGCATAGCAATGTCTGAGGTATAGATACAGTTGCTTCTCATAAATGGTAGTAACGTTGTGGCAACAACAGCTGGATCGCCTTCCACCATCATTGGATAGTTTTGTCCAAGGAAGAGCGAGTTTCCTCCAAGACTTTCAATACTGAACCAGGGAGAAGGTGTTGGCGCTAGTACACTAGTATCCATCCCAAATACCCTACAACGGATGTTGGAATAGGTCCGGAGAGTGCGACCATGCGAGACAACACATGCTTCCTTAGTAACATCAGCAGTGCCCTGTATACAGACAAGAAGAAGAGGTGATCCATCGGAATAAGTTGCCAGGCGCCACTGAGTATATGGGTCTAGCTCGTCCTCATGCTCGTGATCATCAGCATCGTCATCTCCCCCTTGGTTATAAAAATTTAAAAGTATAGGTGGTGGAATGTTCACAGGACCTTGGAAACACAAGAAGGTTAATTAATTAGCAAAGGGAAACTAGCTAACCCGCATGCATGTGGATGAAACAATTATAATTACGATGGAAGACAAACGTACATGATGATTCCATGCAAAAATAGTGCCACGAGTGGTGGCAGCAAACACAAGACCCTCGTATTGAATTGCATCAAAGTACTCATCCATGTATAGAAATTGATTTTTGAGCAATATCCATCGAGGCGTGGAAGTAAGGAAGGCAACAAGCTTGTCGAAGATAGCAATAACTTCATAGTTCGAGTAATCCCAATAGCGGCTAGGAACTCGACAAATTGCTATCTTCCGTAGACGACAGTCACCATGATCGTATTTGAACTCACGTAGAATACCGGTGTACTCAACCTCTGGGCAGTCGTCTGAGATTTTTGGAAGTGGAACCCGGTGATGAGTGTACACATTCACAAGTTCCCACTCGCAGTTGTACCCAATGTAAACAACCCAATCTCCATTTGCGCCTGCCCAAGCCTTGCCCTCAAGCGATGGCATCTTAACATCATACGTATCATTATCAAGCGGCATCAACTTGCACAAGGCGAGGCTTCCCTCGTCCCCGCGCCAGTCAGCAGGGTCACGGCAAAGAAGATAGGGGAGATCAAACCGCTCCTGGACCCTTGGGTTCCTTGTAATGATGTTATTAGTTGAGTCGAGAATGGTCTTGAATGAACCTGCCATGCTAGCCCAGGTGATGACGTTGCACCAATCAATGAGTTCCTCCACCACGTCATCATTCAGATCGGGGCAAGAATAACGAGGTCGTTTCTGGCCTGTTCCCTGCATGGAGAAGATGATCGAACAATGGCAGAAGGAAGGGTGAAGGCGAATGGAGGAGGGAGGAAGAGCATACGACAGCAGTTCCAAATCAAGAGGGAAAGGCGAAGAGGCGGTGGACGGTTGCCACGGTACATGAAGAGGCGCCTGGGGAGCGAACGATTGCCACAGAGGTCACACAGTGGCGACAAGGGCCGAGTGAACCGCATGCGTATATCGCACACACCTTGATCTGGTTGGCCGTTTCTTTTGTGTTGCCTAATCACAAACAGTTCATCCGAGTGAACCGTATGTTGTATATCGCACACACCTTCATCTGGCTGACCGTTTCATTTGTGTTGCCTAATCACAAACAGTTCATCCGAGTGAACCGTATGTTGTGTATCGCACACGCCTTCATCTGGCTGCCCGTTTCTTTTGTTCCTCCTCATCACAAACAGTTAATTGAACTAAACCGTATGCCCTTCATCGCACACGCAACTAAAACCTGAACCGTGTTTGATGCATCCGTCATCGCAAACGTTTTATACATTTCTGACGGTTTTCATACAGCACCGTTTGCGATTATTGCATCGCAAACAGTTTCTCGAAGGGTCTCTGATTGTAGTGTCGCGTTAGCAGCATCCTGCGGTAGTGGCAATAGATAAATGGATCTTGTCTACATCATGTCATCGTTCTTATTGCATTACTCCATTTTTCCATGAACTTAATACACTAGATGCATGCTGGATAGCGGTCGATGTGTGGAGTAATAGTAGTAGATGCAGGCAGGAGTCGGTCTACTAATCTTGGACATGATGCCTATGTAATGATCATTGCCTGGATATTGTCATAATTATTTGAAATTCTATCAATTTCCCAACATAATTTGTTTACCCACCATTTTCTATCTTTCTCGAGAGAAGCCATTAGTGAAACCTACGGCCTCCAGGTCTTCTTTCTCATATATTTGCTTGCGATCTACTTTTCCTTTGCATTTTTATTCAGATCTATTAAACCAAAAATACAAAAATACTTTGCTGTACTTTATTTTATTTGCGATCTATTATTTCAATCTATTACCAATTTCTGGCATCGTTACCCGAAAGGGATTGACAACCCCTTTAACACGTCGGGTTGCGAGGTGTTGTTATTTGTGTGCAGGTGCTGTTTACGTTGTGTTGCTTGGTTCTCCTACTGGTTCGATAACCTTGGTTTCTTCACTGAGGGAAATACCTACCGTCGCTGTGCTGCATCATCCCTTCCTCTTTGGGGAAATACCAACGTAGTCCTAGCAGACAGGAGCTTTTCTGGCGCTATAATCAGAGAGCGATCAAAAGAAATTTCTGGCGCCGTTGCCGGGGAGGATCTTCAACATAACCAGGTTCCTAATCACAAATCTCATCTCCTCGCAATTTATATTATTTGCCATTTGCCTCTCATTTTCCTCTCCCCCACTTCACAAAAATTTGCCGTTTTATTCGCCTCTCTTTTTCCGTTCGCCGTTTTCTCGCCAGATCTGTTTTTGAGTGCAATCTTGTTGTGTAGTCATCATGACTCAAGAGAACACCAAGTTATGTGATTTCTCAAATACCAACAACAATGATTTTATTGGCACTCCGCTTGCTCCTCCCGCCACTAGTGTGGAGACTTGTGATATTAATACTGCTTTGCTGAATCTTGTTATGAAAGACCAATTTTTCGGTACTCCTAATGAGGATGCCGCGTCCCATCTTAATACCTTTGTGGAATTATGCGATATGCAAAAGGAAAAAGATGTGGACAATGATGTGGTCAAGATGAAATTATTTCTGTTTTCTTTGCGTGCTTCCGCAAAAATTTGGTTCTCTTCTTTGCCTCGCAATAGTATCAATTCTTGGAATAAGTGCAAAGATGCTTTTATCACTAAGTATCTTCCTCCCGCAAAAAATATTTCCCTTAGAACCCAGATCATGAATTTCAAGCAACTTGAACATGAGCATGTTGCACAATCTTGGGAAAGGATGAAAATGATGCTAAGGAATTGCCCAACTCATGGGTTAAATCTTTGGATGATCATACAAAAAATTTATGCGGGGTTGAATTTCGTTTCTCGTAATCTTTTAGATTCCGCCGTGGGTGGTACTTTTATGGAAATTACTTTGGGTGAAGCCACCAAATTTCTTGATAATATCATGGCAAATTATTTACAATGGCATACCGAAAGAGCTCCTACTAGTAAAAAAGTTAATTCGATTGAAGAAATTTCTTGTTTGAGTGATAAAGTTGATGCTCTTATGAAATTGGTTACTAGTAAAAGTGCTCCTATTGATTTTAATGATATGCCTTTGTCTACTTTGATTGAGCAAAATAGTGATGCCATTGATGTGAATTTATTCTCTCGAAATAATTTCAACAACAATGCTTATAGAGGTAATTTTAATCTTAGGCCTTTTCCTAGTAATTCCTCTAATAATTATGGTAATTCCTATGGAAATCAATCTTATAATAATAATAGAAATACCTCTGATCTTGAGAATAATATTAAAGAATTTATCAACACGCAAAAAGTTTTCAACACTTCCATAGAAGAAAAATTGAATAAGATTGATGATTTGTCTAGAAGTGTTGATAGAATTGCTCATGATGTGGAAAATCTCAAGATGAAAATCTTTGTGCCTAAGGTAATCAATTAAATCTCTTTATGTTTCTATGGACGAAAGTAAGAAAAGAACTGCTATGCTTAGAGCTAAAAGAGAATTCTTAGAGAAAGCTTTTTCTAGTGATTATTCTTGCAAAAATGATGAAGATCTTAAAATGATTGGTGTTTCTTCTATTGATTCCTTGCTTAGTAAAGATAAGATTGATGAAAAAGGGACTGGAGAAGAGTCAACTTTAGGTAGAAGGCGTCCCAATATTTCGAAGGGTGAAAATCTTGTTGAGAAAAGTGATGAAAGTGGGTTTGGAGAGGTCAAAACTTTAGTTAGTGACGCACCCACTCTTTTGGATTACAAAGACTTTAATTATGATAGTTGCTCTTTGATTGATTGTATTTATTTGTTGCAATCCATGCTAAATTCACCCCATGCCTATGAACAAAACAAAGCTTTTACTAAACATATTGTTGATGCTATGATGAAAGCTTTAGAAGAAAAATTGGAATTAGAAGTTTCAATTCCTAGAAAATTACATGGTGAGTGAGAACTTACTATCAAAGTCAAGATTAAAAATTATGAGTGTTTTTCTTTGTGTGACTTGGGTGCTAGTGTTTCTACAATTCCGAAATATTTATGTGAGGTGCTTGGTCTTACTAATCTTGAAGAATGTTCTTTGAATTTGCACTTGGCGGATTCTACTATTAAAAAGCCTATGGGAAGAATTAATGATGTTCTTATTCTTGCAAATAGGAATTATGCGCCCATAGATTTTATTGTTCTTGATATTGATTGCAATCCGTCTTGTCCAATTATTCTTGGTAGACCATTTTTACGCACTATCGGTGCCGTGATTGATATGAAAGAAGGCAATATTAAGTTCCAATTTCCTTTGAGGAAAGGTATGGAACACTTTTCTAGAATAAAAATCAGGCCACCTTATGAATCAATCATGAGGGCATCTTATGGATCTCGAACCAAAGATGACAAAACTTAGATCCTTGCTTTATGCCTAGCTAAGGGCATAAAACTATAGCGCTTGTTGGGAGGCAACCCAATGAATAAAATTTATTTTTTGCTTTTAGCTTTCTGTTCTTGAGTGTTAGCACAATTATTCTACTGTTATGATTGTGTTTTTTATGTTTTAATTAGTGTTTGTGCCAAGTAAAGTCTTTAGGATCTTCTTGGGTGATAGTTGTTTGATCTTCCTGAAAAAGACAGAAACTTTGCGGTCACGATGATAATTTTCATAAATCACAAAAAAGTGATTTTGCCCTGATTCTTTTTGCATAAGATTAATATACAAATTACCCTGGTCTTCCTAATTTGGTAGAATTTTTGGAGTTCCAGAAGTATTCGCAAAAGTCATATTACTACAGACTGTTCTGTTTTGACAGATTCTGTTTTCTTTGTGTTGTGTGCTTATTTTGATGGCTCTATGGTTTTCTTTGATGATTTTTTGCCGTAGAAAAGCCGGAATACAGTATATATAATACAAAAACAAAATATGAATTGGTTTGCTACAACACTTATAGTTGTGATTTATTTTTATTACACTAACGGATCTCACGAAGATTTTGTTGAGTTTTGTGTCATTGAAGTTATCAAGTTTTGGGTCATCTTACGATGGATGAAAGAAGGATAGAAGAGCCTAAGCTTGGGGATGCCCCGGCATCCCAAGCTATTATCCAAGAATGAGCAACCGACTAAGCTTGGGGATGCCCCCGAGTGGCATCCCCTCTTTCTTCTAACAACCATCGGTATTTTACTCGAGACTATATTTTTATTTGTCACATGATATGTGTTTTGCTTGGAGCGTCTTGTATGATATGAGTCTTTGCTTGTTTTATTTTGTGTTTTAAGTCATCAATCCTTGCTGGACACACCTATTTGAGAGAGCCAAAATTATATCATGACTTGTTAGAATTGCTCTCTATGCTCCACTTAAATCTTTTATGAGCTAGGACTTGCTCTAGTGCTCCCCTTATATCTTTTTGAGCACGGTGTGCTTAGTATTTTTGAAGAAATGCTCTCTTGCTTCACTTAGATTTGTTTGAGAGTTAGTAAAATTTTAAAGAAATTCTCTCTTGCTTCACTTAAATTATTTTGAGAGAAATAAAAAGAATCATGCTCATGATCTTCACTTATATTTGTTTGAGCTTATGAAAAGCAACACATGAAAATTAGTCCCAAAGTGATAGATATCCAAGAAGGATAAAGAAAAGAAAAAAAATGTCATGAAGATCATTGGACAAAATAAACTTGATTCTTAGTATAGTTTTGAGATATGATGATGTGATATGTGAGTTATGTTGATGAGTAATTATGCTCTAGTAAGAATATTGTTGTTAAGGTTTGTGATTCCCTATGCATGCACGAAAGTCAATAGTCATGCAATGAAAATTATATCCTACTTGTGGTGCATTATTCGGTGTTAATTATGCTTAATGCTTGCTTATGAGATTATTCGTTTCTTGGTTGGTCGCTTCTCAATCTTTTGCTAGCCTTCATTTTGCACTAAGTATGATCTCTACTTGTGCATCCAAAATCCTTTAAACCAATTTTGCCACATGAGTCCACTATATCTACCTATATGCGGTATTCTTTTGCCGTTCTAAGCAAATTTGCATGTGCCATCTCTAATTTTCGAAACAAACTTCTCTTTTGTGTGTTTGTTTCACTCGCGGAACGGTAACGGGTGGCTAATATTTTCCATGCTGGATGTGTTATTCTCACGATGAGTGTTTATTCACTTGTCATTGCACGAGAGTAAGGCAAAGGTTTTAGGGATGCCCAGTCCCGAAATACAAAAATGAATTTACTTTATGTTGTCAAACAATAAATTCCTTGGAAAGTGTTGGTATGGAGGGCACCCGTGGATACGGTTAGCCATGGAAAGTGAAAGTATGGTGAAAAAGGAGTAAACTTTATTTTCTATTTGGGAACCGCTTATGGCATATCTAGCATGGAAAGTGTTTGGAACTCTGAGTCGTTTTCGTTGGTGGGATGGATACACCTCCCAAAAAATTTTATCTCTAATTTTTTCGCTTTGAGCTCTGGCACCTCTACAAATTCCTACTTCCCTCTGCGAAGGGCCTTTCTTTTACTTTATGCAATTTTTATTTTTATTTTTGAGTCTCCATCTTCTCTTATAAAAAGCACCAACTAGGAGGCAATATGATCATACTTAAGTATTGGGTGTAGCTAATACTCGAGTGTGTTTCATGAATGGATCAATGTTTGAGCATGATGGGCTAGGGATAACTTATTTTAGCGTTGATATTTTGAAAGACATGGTTGCTTGTTGATATGCTTGAGTATCTAAATTATTATGTCAAAACTAGACTATTTCTTTGAATCACATAAAAAGTTCAAATGTCCATGCTATAAAGAAAAGAATATGATATGACTTGATAAACAACACTCCGCATAAAAAAAATCTGGTTTTATCACTTACTTACTCGAGGACGAGCAGGAGTTAAGCTTGGGGATGATGATACGTCTCCAACGTATCTATAATTTTTGACTGTTCCATGTTGTTTTATTATCAATCTTGGATGTTTTATAGTCATTTTATACCATTTTTTGGTACTAACCTATTGACATAGTGCCAAGTGCCAGTTGCTGTTTTCTGCATGTTTTTTACATCGCGGGAAATCAATATCAGACGAAGTCCAAATGCCACGAAACTCCACGATGATTTTTTATGGTCCAGAAGGAACACATTGGGCCCTGGTTGCACCTGGGGGGGGTCTCGAGGAGGGGACAACCCACCAGGGCGCGCCAGGAGGCCCAGGCGCACCCTGGTGGGTTGTGCCCACCTCGGGTGCCCCCCGGACCGCCTCTTTGCTCTATAAATACCCCAAAAATACCAGAACCCTAGGGGAGCCGACGAAATATTCATCCAGCCGCCGCAGAGTCCAGAACCACCAGATCTAATCTAGACACCATCTCGGATGAGGTTCACCACCTCCATTGGTGCCTCTCCGATGATGCGTGAGTAGTTCTTTGTAGACCTTCGGGTCCGTAGTTAGTAGCTAGATGGTATTCTCTCTCTCGCTGAATTCTCAATACAATGGTCTCTTGCAGATCCATATGATGTAACTCTTTTTGCGATGTGTTTGTTGGGATCTGATGAACTTTGAGTTTATGATCAGTCATTTCTTTTTATATCCATGAAAGTTATTTGAGTTTCTTTGATCTCTTATATGCATGATCTCTTATAGCCTCGTATTTCTTCTCCGATATTTGGGTTTTGTTTGGCCAACTTGATCTATTTATCTTGCAATGGGAAGAGGTGCTCGGTAGTGGGTTCGATCTTACGGTGCTTGATCCCAGTGACAGAAAGGGAACCGACACGTATGTATCATTGCTACTAAGGATAAAAAGATGGGATCTATGTCTATGCAATAAATAAACGGATCTTGTCTACATCATGTCATCGTTCTTATTGCATTACTCTGTTTTCCCATGAACTTAATACACTAGATGCATGCTGGATAGCGGTCGATGTGTGGAGTAATAGTAGTAGATGCAGGCAGGAGTCGGTCTACTAATCTTGGACGTGATGCCTATGTAATTATCATTGACTGGATATTGTCATAATTATTTGAAGTTCTATCAATTGCCCAACAGTAATTTGTTTACCCACCGTTTGCTATCTTTCTCGAGAGAAGCCACTAGTGAAACCTACGGCCCCCGGGTCTTCTTTCTCATATATTTGCTTGCGATCTACTTTTCCTTTGCATTTTTATTCAAATCTATTAAACCAAAAATACAAAAATACTTTGTTGTACTTTATTTTATTTGCGATCTATTATTTCAATCTATTACCAATTTCTGGCATCGTTACCCGAAAGGGATTGACAACCCCTTTAACACGTCGGGTTGCGAGGAGTTGTTATTTGTGTGCAGGTGTTGTTTACGTTGTGTTGCTTGGTTCTCCTACTGGTTCGATAACCTTGGTTTCTTCACTGAGGGAAATACCTACCGTCGCTGTGCTGCATCATCCCTTCCTCTTTGGGGAAATACTGACGTAGTCCTAGCATACATGAGCTTTTCTTGTGCTATAGTCAGAGAGTGATCAACCGTGTCCCCTCGCTAGACCGCACCTTGGCCCAGCTACCAGCTACGTTGCAGCACGCTACATCGCGACCTTGCCGAGTCCGATGTTTCAGCTGGGCCTTGCTCATGATGTAATCGCTGCGCTGTTTTTTTCCTGATCTCACCGATGACTGACTCTTTCACGATATCTCCACCTCTAGATCAACCTGATCCGCCTCGATCTCGAACCTTGCTTTGATACCACTTGTTAGAATAAATCCGAGGTACACGGTCGATCCACCAAGGAACAAGCAATCACAGCATAATGACGACACCGAAATTTGTTAACGAGGTTCGGCGAACTCGCCTACTCCCCGGGGCAATGACTACGGGCGCTCCTCCTCAAGATACCGCAACACCGGCCACCCGGGCGCCGGCACAAGCCACCGGCACCCCCTTGCGAGCCTGTCGCTATCTAGTCGTCATAGGTTACAACGTGGGGTGCCTCTTCATATATAAGAGGCCAAGGGTACAACGTGTCCGACTCCGACACTACACGTATTCTACCCACACTACAACACCATGTCCAAACGTAACCCAACCCGTACACAATATTCGACACAAACACAACAAACATCTTATATTTGGTTGAGCTGAACCCCCCCTCTCGCGACCGCGTCGCCCCCGCGGGCGACGGGCCGGGCTCCCAGCGCCTCCTCCCCGAGCCCTCCCCTTCCTTCCCTCCTATCGTCGTTGCTGACGTCCGGCACCGGGCCTGGCCCGGGCGGCGCTGGTGGCGCCGACCGCTGGCCATTCCCCTCTCAGGTCACGCCGATGCGAGGCGGCGCGGTGCCGCGGGGTGCTCCTAGGCGGCGGTCCAGCGCGGCGGCGGGGTTCTTCATCATGGTCGCGGACGATCTGCTGGGCAGCGGCGCTGCCGTTGGCGACACGATATGGCGGTGCTCGCTCGGCCCAGATCTTGGCCCTTCGGGCCCCATTTGGGTCTGGGCGGGCTGGCAGCGGGGAGGGTCCTTGGCGTGGCTTCCGGGAGGTGGGGGAGCGACGATGCGCGGGTGGATGCTGGCGGCGCTGGCGCCGCCCTGCTGCAGCGTCGCCGGCGGGGCTTTGCAGGCCCGATTTTGGCCTGGTTGGGCCAGGGGTAGCCTGATATGCCCTGCTGCCGCGTCCGAATGGCGACCGCGACGGTGCCGGAGGCACGGGCCTCCCGCACGACGGCGGTGGAGGTAGTTCCCTCCGCGCAGCTCCGGTTTCGCTGCTCCCGTCGCGTGGTACGTCTCTTTTTTTATCATTGACAGTAGGGAAAAATCCTTACTGTGATCTTTTTTCCATTAAAACATTAGTGGTTAATACATAGTCCTTTACATCATGGCATGATCATGCCAATCAAGTTAGAGTCAAAGTCTCCAAATAAAAGAAAATTACATGCTATCTAACCATTGGAGCATACCCTCCTTGATACTAGGCTTAGCCCTGATAATTGTATCTCTGAAATATCCAATGAAGTTTTGCAATTTGATAATGAACTTCTGATGCCTTCAAAGATTTCATCATTTCTTTGATTCCAGATGGCCCAGCATCCTGTGATGATAATTTCCATGAAAAATTCCCATTTGTATCTTTGCTTTGCATCAATGATCATCATGTTGATGTTTAGATCAATGTTCCATTCGATCCCAATACTCCACCAGAAGCTTTGACTGAAAGTGCAACCAAACAGCAGATGGGTTCTGTCTTCTATTGGTTGGTATTTGCATAAAGCACATGCAGTAGAATCCAGAGGGTAATTTTTCCTGGTGAGCAGATCACATGTGTTAATTCTGTCATTAAGTGCTAGCCAGGCAAAAATATTTGTGTCTAGGTAGACAGCATGTTTTCCATATCCATTGAACTGGCAAAGGGGCTTGATGGTTTCCCATTAGTAGCCTATAAATCTTTTTTGCAGAATAACTTGAGTCGCCCCACATAAAAGTCCATATATCCTTTTCTTCATTATCTCTGATTTGGTCCAGCTGCTCAGTTAATGAGATGTACTGATCATATGCAACCATAGATAGTGGCAGCTAGAAAAGGCTGGTGTAATCAGCAACAGTTTCTGCCTCATGGATAGTGATACTAGCTTTCTTTGCAAATGAGAGCAACTCAGCCCATTTTCTGTTTAGGACGTTTCCATTCCATACATCCTCCCATAACATGATTGTATCTCCTTTATTAACCTGACAGATGGCCAAACCTCTATATAAGTCAGTAAGTTTAATGCAATCTCTCCACCAAAATGATCCTTTGTTACTGCAATTGTGTGGGATATTGTTGTTTGAGTAGTAGGCTTGCCAAATCAGATTAACCCATGGGATGTCCTCTTTGTTATAAAATTTGTGCAGGTGTTTGATCATCAAGGAAATATTCTTTACTCTGAGATTGAGGATACCCAGTCCTCCTTGGTTCTTAGGCTTGCATATCATTTGCCAGCTGGCAAGACAATTCCCTTTCTTATTGATGTCATTTCCATACCAAAGAAAGTTTCTGCTGGACTTATCCGCATGATCTAGGATGGTGTAGTGTACTTTAAAAGTGCACATTGCAAATATGGGCATGGATGCAATAACAAAGTTTACATATGACAGTCTCCCAACATAGTTCATAAAATTAGCAACCCCAGATAGTCTTCTGTCAATTCTTGAAATGATGGGCATAAGATCCTGTACAGAAGGTTTTGTGGTGCCCAAAGGTAATCCCAGATATGTAAATGGCAAGCTTTCTACTTTGCAACCGAAATTCTCAGCTAGATCATTAGCTGTATCATTGCTTATGTTGATAGGCACCATGGATGATTTAATGTAGTTGACATAAAGACCAGTAGACATGCTGAATATTTGAAGCAGACTTTTGAGATGCATCATTTGATCCTTGTCAGCAGGCATGATTAATAGAGTATCATCAGCATATTGGATTATTGGGTATTGTTGGCCATAACATTCCTCAATAGGAAGAGATAGTTCACCATTCATCCATGCTAAATTAGCAATGGTTTGTAGAAGATCTGCATCAATAACATATAGTAGTGGGGATATAGGATCACCCTGCCTCACTCCTCTTTTACATATGATCTTTTTCCCAGCAACCCCATTGAGCAGAACTGAAGTAGAGGCAGTGTTCAAAAATTTTGTAACCCAGTTTATCCATCTAGGACCAAAACCTTTGGCCTTAAGCATGTCAATAATAGCAGAGTACTCAATTTTATCGAAGGATTTTTCAAAGTCCAATTTAAGGATGATAATGGGTCTATTTGACTTATGACAGATGCTGAGGTACGCAAATGCATATCCTAGGCAATCTTGGATGTTTCTACCTTTGATGAAGCCATACTGATTTTGGTGCACAATCTTGGTAATTTCCTTTTGTAACCTGTTGGCCATGAGCTTGGGAAAGAACTTTAGGGGCAAGGTAACCAAAGAGATTGGTCTATAATCATTCATGTTTTCAGGAGATTGCCTTTTAGGAATGAGAGTAATATATGCAGGTTTGATAATATTCCAGCATTTTTTCAGAAATCTCCCATTGAAGCCATCAGGTCCTAGAGCTCTGTCATCATGGAATTCTTTGACTACAGTTTCAATTTCCTGCATGCTAAAAGGTTCATCTAAATGACCAAGATTATGTGAAGGAATAATCTCTGGAAGATTGAGCAACATAGTTGGTTTGATAGATGTGCCCAACCTTTCTTTGTATGATTGCCAAATGACAGCAGCTTTTTGGTCATGAGAAGTGTGCATAGTTCCATCATCAGTGGTGATGGAGGAGATATAGTTTCTCCTATAATTCATAGTGGCCATGGCATGGAGAAGTTTAGAATTTTCATCTCCAAACAGATTCTTCTCTTGTATCTGCTTTTCCAATATATTCTCTTTGCTTCAAGTAGCTTTAATATATGATTCTTCAATATATTCCTGAAATTATTCTCCATAATTGATAAATTTCTCTGGTCTTCAATCCCATCAATAAGAGTCATCACATAGTTGCATTTTTCAATGGTGGAGTCATGGTGGTGATCTTAGTGAGGCGGCGTGGGTGGCGTCAAGACCGCGGTGGCGCATGTTGTTGGGCGCCGAGGTGGCTGGTTGGCTCCGTCCCGGTTGGGCAGTGGGGTTTGGAGTGCGGGAAAAATCCTTGCCGGTTCTTCCGGCTTCAATGCGGTGACACCTGTGGGTGCCGCCATTCCTTCCCGGAGGGTGTCAGAGGTATCCACCCCCACTCCCTTCCATGTGCCGGGGGAAACCCTATGACATTTGTGGGCAGCGGCGCCGTCGGCGTCGCATTCTTTCTTGAAGGTGCTGCTTGGTACGCGGTGGATCAGAGCTTTGGTCTGTGGTGGGTCAATTCCGAAGGGCGAAACGGTTGCCAGTCATCCGTGCTTTGTCGAGCTGCCGTTGTTGGCATTTGTTTCTTCTTCTTTGTTCTTTCTCTTTTCTTTTGGACTTGTTGTGCTACTCGCCCCAACAATTGCTATGTGATCGGGGTTGGTTGCTTTGTACTCTGTAATACAAAGCGGAGGAAATCTTTTTGGGTAAACCTGGTTACTCACGAAAAATATAATATATAAACCCGGATTAAGGAAAAACATGCGATCTTCGCCGTGGGTCCAAGGACATGGACGAGGGGCGTGCTGACGGCCAGCGATTCCCCGCGAAGGAGATAAACGGTGGCCTACATGGCCTCCCGCGATAGGCTCCTTCTCCACCTCCCCCAATCCAGACATGCCATCCCACGCTCGCGCTACCCATCGCCACCTCTTCCTCATCTCACGGCGCCCATGCCCACCACCTGTTCGACCTCCTGACGCCAGCCTGTCAGCCCGCCATGCCGCCCGCGCTCACCTCCAACCCCCCTTCCTTCCGGCCCTTATCCTCCCCTCTCCGCCGCCGCGCCCCATCCTTCCTCTGCCGCGTCGGCGCCGGCAAGCCTGGGGCGGATGAGGAGGCCAAGAAGAACCCCTTCTTTGTCGACTTCAGCGGCAAGTTTGAGGACGCCAAGTCACTGATACCGGCCTTCCCATCGCCGGGAACAGGGTCCCTGTTTGCCGGAGGGAGGGGAAAGAAGGACCAACAGATGGTGTTCGTGGCGGGCGCCACGGGGCAGACGGGTGTCCGCATTACACAGACGCTGCTGCGGCAAGGTTTCGCCGTGCGCGCCGGGGTTCCGGACCTCGTGTCGGCACAGGAGTTGGCTCGGCTCGCCGCCGCGTACAGACTCATATCCCCCGCGGAGGCACGCCGGCTCAACGCGGTGGAGTCGGATTTTGATGACACTGAGGCTATCGCCAAGTCCATCGGCCCAGCGGCCAAGGTGGTGATCACGGTCGGCCCGGTCGAGAAGGGATTAGAGGGCGGGCCGGTCACTACCGAGGATGCGCTCCGGGTAGTGCAGGCTGCGGACCTCGCCGGCGTGGCACATGTTGTGGTGGTCTACGACGAGGGCGCCGGTGGCGTCAATGGGGCTTCCACGAACAGTGTGCTTAATGGGTTCACGTCTTTTTTCTCGAACCTCTTCTCCCGCGTGCAGACTCTGCCGCTAAGTGAATTTTTGGCCAAGGTGGTAGAGACCGATGTCAATTACACGCTAGTCAAGGCGTCACTCACTGAAGACTACGACCCTGAGAGCTCGTATGGGCTGGTCCTGGCCAAAGAGGGTTCGTCCAGCACCACGACTTCCTCCACTGACACTGGCAAGGTAGTTTAAAGCTGTGATAGTACAATGCAGTTCACATGAAGCTTTGTGCCGTTGCTTTCTCTTAATAATATGCATTGCTTTGTGTGTTTTGGTAGGTGTCCAAGTTGCAGATTGCTTCCCTTGTGGCTGATGTTTTCTCCAACATTGAGATCGCAGAGAACAAGGTAATGAAACTTCACACACAAAGGAATACCTTATTTAGTTTTTCATAGGCAGTTCAATCCAGGGTTTTGTCGGAGTTTCATGAGGAGCTCTATCTATCCTAGCACCGTCGCATGGGGTTTTCATGCTTAACAAGAATCCGATTGCTTACATTGACTGTTTGGTTATCAAATTTCATGAAAGACGTTATTAATTGAAACGTGGAAAATGTGCGCATACAAAAAATCATGCAATATATTGTATTGCTTGCATTACCTTGCAGTACAATCTTGTACCGCATCCCAGTTTTGCACTATTGTTCTAATTTCACAATCATTTGTACTGCCTGCACAGTTTGGGCAGTAAAAATGGTGCACTGCTTCTGAGTTTTTCTCTGGTGAGGCACAATGCATCATTCGGGGGAAGAACAAATAGTGAAGCGAAGGCAATTCAAAAATAGCATGGAATAATTATTCTGCCACCGATTGCAGAACAACATATGTACTGCATGGTGGCGCAATTCTTAGCGAGAACGCAACATTCTTCTTCTGCGTTTCAGTTAGAACAACGCTTCTGAGACCAATGAACCACCCCCTTTGCTTAAATCGACAGTAAATTTTGTATTGCATGTCGTAGAAGTGCGGCGAACAAATTATGAAAATGTTGACTTTATTGTTTAAAACAAAAGTGTATGTCATAATAAAACCATGCATGCAGTAAAAATGTGTGGACCACCAAATAGTTTTACTACACTGTGGCAACACTGAATACTACATGGGATTCGAAACGGAAGCTTTACACGATCTAAGCTCTTCTATTCATCTGGCTATGCACATTTTTTACGCTAAAGGGCATCAAAATATAGCATCAAAGGGATATAGTCGTAATAAGCATACACCCAGCTTCTACTTAAATTTGCTATGCACATGCTTGTTTATTTAGGAAAAGTGTAAGATTTTGCTAAACTAAATTCCTGATAGTGAAGACATCGTGTCAAAAAATTTAGTCCTAATTCCTAGTTGTTTGTGATCAGGCCTTGTTGGTTGCGAATGTGCTTTTCTTGAAAACTTGTATTCACAAGTTTGTGTATACCATTAGATGCTATGTATGATGACAGAAAAGACGCCCTATAATTCAAATTTAGTTTTACGTATGGGTCCTTATTTACTCAACTTTAGTTTTCCCAATGATATTTCTCGTTTCCAGGTTGTGGAAGTTTCAACTAGCTCCTTGGGAAAATCCAAGCCCACAGTGGAGGCACTAACGTGAGTTGGCTAACCAAAATTTCTCCGCCTAATTCTTTCTTGAATCCTTTGATACTGATAGCCTTTTTATGTGGCACTTTAATAAGAGAACCGTGCTTATATTGTGCTACATAGTGACTTTCTAAACGCATGGAATTCAATTCTTTGTATTGCTACTTGAAAAACCATTCTTATCTCCATCCCTCTTCAGAGCTATTCCTGAGGACATTAGAAGAAAAGAGTACCAAGAAGCTGCTGCAAATACGAGGGCACAGGAGGAAGCCCTGGCCTCCCAGCGAGCTGCTGATGCAGAAGAACCCACCAGTAAGCTCAAAACCGAAGGGAAGGATACGACCTCAGAAGAGGCAGGCGCAAGTCCGGTGAACGAGGCGCAGGCCTCGCTGGAGAACCTTCTAACCAGAGCCAAGGGGCTCAAGCTTAACACTGACTTCTCCTGGGACAAGTTCAGCACACAGCTTGCAGCCGTAGGAGCGACTGCGCGGAGCTCGGACGAGGAGGAACCAAGAGCCCAGATCGCCACGGTGAGAGGCCAGGCCAAGGCCAAGAAGCTGGCACCGCAGAGGGCCGTCGTGAAGCCGGTGGCACAGAAGGTGAAGCAGGCAACAATGCAGCCGGCTCCCAAGAAGGAGGTGAGGCCCGTGTTTGGGGGACTCTTCAAGCAAGAGACTATCTTTGTGGACGAGGACTGAGCATCGCAGCAGCTTTTCTTCTTCTTTTTGTGAAGGCCCTGATGTATCCTTGAAATATATATATAAATATAAATTAAAGATTAACGGTCGAATCCAATATTCTGCAGTAGCCGTGCTTTGCCCCTGTCCGAGACTTGTCATGCCTTCGTTTTGTTGGGCCTGCTTTGCAGATATTATTCGCTCTTACGGAGTAGGTTTGAAATTAGAGCCAAGTCAATCAGCTCTAACGTTTGGTTTGTGGAGTTTGGCTGATTCAGCACCAACAAGCTTGTGGTGTATATGAGATATATATCAATAAAGCTTCAATGCACTGTTTTTTTTATGGACACTGCACTGGTTCTTGTGTGTGTGCGAGACACAAATCAAGAGTGAGAAAAGGGAGCTGTGTGAAGCAGCCAAAAAGAGAAGAGAGCTGACAAAATCAGCTCCAACATTACCTAGAACAATTTGAACATATTTGTCACTATACCAATGACTGTGGCTGGTAAATCTAAATATGGTTTTCGCAAAATAAAATAAAATAAATATGGTCAGAATTAGGTGACGGTGATGCCAAAAGAAAGGGTAACTGACCAAAATAAAAGGCTTGCGAATTAACAGAGCCATCCTTAATACATGAGACAAGTAGACCGACTCATCCATGCATCTACTACTATTACTCCGCACATCGATCACTATCCAGCATGCATCTAGAGTATTAGTTTATAAAAAACGGAGTAACGCCTTAAGTAAGATGACATGATGTAGACAAAGTAAACTCACGCATGAATAAACCCCATCTTTTTTCCTTAATGGCAACAATACAAATACGTGTCTTGTCTCCTTCTGTCGTTGGGATATAGATCACCGCAAGATTGAACCCATCACAAAACACCTCTCCCATTGTAAGAAAAATCAATCTAGTTGGTCAAACCAAATCAATTGATCGGAGAGAAATACAAAGTTATAATAATCATGCATAAAAGAGTTCAGAGAAGACTCAAATAATATTCATGGATAATCTGATCATAAACTCACAATTCATCGGATCCCAACAAACACACCGCAACAAGTCATTACATCCAATAGATCTCCAAGAACATCGAGGAGAACATTGTATTGAAGATCGAAGAGAGAGAAGAAGCCATCTAGCTACTAGCTCCCGTAGGTCTGTTGTAAAGTACTCACACATCATCGGAAGGGTGGCAAGGTTGATGTAGCGCCCCTCCGTGGTTGATTCCCCCTCTGGCAGAGTACTGGGGCAGGCCATATGGGATCTCGCGAGAACAGAAACTTGCGGCGGTGGAAAAGTATTTTGGCTGTCTCTCTGATGTCAGGGGAATATTTGATAATTTATAGTGGTGGAATTAGGTCAAGAGGTGTCACGAAGGGCTCACAAGCCCGGGGGCGCCCCCCGGGGGCACGCCTCCCGAGCTTGCCGCTCTCTTGTGGCTCGTCAGGTTTTCTCCCGAACCTTCTAGGGTCTCTTCTGGTCCAGAAAAAATTGATCCAAAGGTTTTCTTCGTTTCTACTCTGTTTGATAATTATTTCCTGAAAAACCAAAAACAAACAAAAAACAGCAACTCGCACTGGGCACTAGGTTTATAGGTTAGACCCAAAAAATAATATATAATTACATATAATTGCGTAATAAACATCCAAGATTGATACTATAATAGCATGGAACAATAAAAAATTATGGATACGTTGGAGACGTATCAATCATCAAAAACAAATGGAGCATGCTTTTGCAAAAGATTAGTAAGAGGCCTAGAATTTTACAGAAGTCTTTAATAAATCTCCTATAGAAACCAGCATGACCAAGGAAACTTCTTATACCTTTGATATCTTTAAGATAAGGCATTTTCTCAATAGCATCTACTTTAGCTTTATCAACTTCAATGCCTCTTTCGGAGATTTTATGCCCCAAGACAATACCCTCATTAACCATAAAGTGGCACTTCTCCCAATTCAAGACAAGATTAGTTTCATCACATCTCTGCAAAACTCGATCAAGGTTGCTTAAACAATCATCAAAAGAAGTCCCGTAAACGGAAAAATCATCCATGAAAACCTCAATAATCTTTTCAAAAAAGTCAGAGAATATAACAGTCTTACAACTTTGGAAGGTAGCAGGTGCATTGCATAAACTAAAAGGCATATGTCTATAAGCATAAGTTTCAAAAGGGCAAGTAAAAGTAGTTTTCTCTTGATCTTCTTTCGGCACAGATATTTGAGAGAAACTAGAATATCCATCAGGAAGCAAAAGTGTGTATGCCTTGACAATCTTTCTAACATTTTATCAATAAAAGGCAAGGTGTAATGATCTTTTCTAGTAGCTTTGCTTAATTTCCTAAAATCAATTATCATCCTATAACCAATTACAATTCTTTGTGGGATAAGTTCATTTTTATCATTAGGAACAACGGTAATGCCTCCTTTCTTAGGAACACAATGAACATGACTTACCTATTTACTGTCAGCTATGGGATAAATTATACCTGCTTCCAGAAGCTTTAATATTTCAGTTCTTACCACAACCTTCATCTTAGGATTCAATCGTCGTTGATGATCAACAACTAGCTTAGCATCAGGCTCCATATTAATCTTGTGTTGACACGGTGTGGGACTAATGCCCTTAAGATAATCTAGAGTATATCCAATAGCGGCACGGTGCTTCTTCAAATTTTCCACTAATCTCTTTTCTTCATGCTTTGAAAGGTTAGCACTAATAGTAACATGATATATCTTCTTTTCATCAAGATAAGCATATTTCAATGTATCAGGCAGTTGTTTCAATTCAAACACATGATAACCTTTAGGTGGAGGAGGGCCTCCAAGAGTTTCAACAGGCAAATTGTGTTTAAGGATAGGTGGTTGATCAAAGAACATCTTATCTATTTCATTTCTTTCATTCATGTGCATATCATTTTCATGGTCTAACAAATATTGTTCTAATGGATCAGTAGGAGGTACGGCAATAGAGGCAAGACCAATAATTTCATCCTTACCAGGCAATTCTTTATCATGAGGTTGGCTACGGAACTTAGAGAAATTAAACTCATGAGATACATCACCAAAGTTAACACTAACAGTTTCTTTAGTATAATCAATCTTAGCATTAACTGTATTCAAGAAAGGTCTACCAAATATAATGGGACAAAAATCATCTTGTGGGGAACTAAGAGCTAGAAAATCAGTAGGGTATTTTATTTTTCCACACAAGACTTCAACATCTCTAACAATCCCAAGCGGTGAAACAGTATCTCTATTCGCAAGTTTAATAGTAACATCAATGTCCTCTATCTCAACAGGTGCAATATCATTCATAATCTCTTGATATAAGGTAAACGGAATAACACTCACACTAGCACCCAAGTTACATAAACCATGATAACAATGCTCTCCTATTTTAACTGAGACAACAGGCATGCCAACAACAGGCTTATTCTTATCTTTAGGATCAGGCTTAGCTATTCTAGTAGCTTCACTATAGAAATAAATAACATGCCCATCTATATTATTGACCAAGAGATCTTTAACCATAGAAACATTAGGTTCAACTTTAATTTGTTCAGAGGGTCTAGGTGCTCTAATATTACTTTTGATAACCACAGTTGAAACTTTAGCATGTTCCTTTATCGTAACAGGAAAAGGTAGTTTCTCGATATAAGGGGTAGGTACAACTGGGTCAACATTGTAAATGATAGTTTCATATTTAACTATAAGGGGTTCCACAATCTTTTCTTTAATAGGGGGATGATATTTAAACCACTTCTCCTTAGGGAGATCAACATGAGTAGCAAATGATTCACAAAAGGAGGCTACTATCTCAGAGTCAAGTCCATATTTAGTGCTAAACTTATCAAAAGCATCAGTATCCATAAAAGATTTAACACAATCAAACTCAAGTATTATACCTGACTCATTCATTAGTACGCGTCGGTGCTATACAAACAATTTTAACCCCTTTCCGCGACGGCATTTGGAACCGTCGCCTAGTGAGTGCGGGAGATAGGGGGTCCTTCCCACACGACCCAGAAACCGTCGGGGATAGGGAGCCTTGATGCATACAGTTTTCCCTATATAACCATTCCTGATATCTCGAATATCCCAAATGCTTCATCCTTGCTACTCGTTTGTGCTCGCATTGCCATCACAGTCAGAGTTTTGTGGTTTTACCTAAAACCAGACAGATTCTAGGCACGGGAGCTTTCCAGGCAGATTCCAGGCACGGGAGATTTACGATGCCTGGCACATCACAAACAGTTCATGATTATAAACCGTGTACGATAGGTAGACAATCACACACATTTAGTTTTCCCGCACCGTATGTGATAGTGTCTGACATCACACACACTGTGCAAACGACAACTGTGTGCATTGTTACACACGTTTCCTCTCCGTGAACCGTGTCGGATTATGATGTATATCGCACACGCTGTGCTTTATTAACCGTGTGCGCCGTAATAACCTGCACACCGTAATTTCGCCCTAATTTAATTGCTGCTATTTAAAATTGTACCTAATTTAAACTTGAAAGTAGGCTATAACTTTATTCATATCCATCAGGTTCAAATAACCAATGCATTATTCGATTCATAGGTACATATGTTTAAGAATTACATAAGCACCAAATAAAGAATGATGAACCAGGGTTCTATACTTGTACTATTATAGATGGTAAAGAAAGAGGCGCCAGACATTCCGGTTGCGGAACAAGGTCAAGCGGAATGGCCCTATTATGCTCTCCTGGATGCAGAAGGCATGCAAGACTCTAGTCCAACCCCTTGTGATGGCCGACCGCCAATCATGTAGTTTGAGAGGTAATCTTGAGTAAACTGCTTCAGGATCCACTGCAAAAGAAAAAAGATTCAGACATTGTCATCTAACACAACTCATTACGCGCAGTAAAAAGAAGGCTACAGGGTTCTTACTTACCATCCTGCAGTTCACTGTTGTCTTGCATAAAGTGTAAAAAAATAGTTTGATTGACATCTTTTGACCCATTTTAATAATAATCTTTATCAGTTTCCTCAATTGATGCTGGTTCATGAATATCTCATTGCCCCATACGCAGAAAGGGTCGAAGTGTGGATCTTTGGCAATGATATATGTACCTAAAAGCACCAAGTTAATATTAGAAGCTAAACAACAATTGAAAAATGATGTAGTACAACACTCCCTCCATCCCATTATATAAGATTTTATTACATGTATATATAGACATCATCAAAACATTAAGGTAACACTCTTCCTTGTTGCTATGTAGCCTGGGATTGCATATTTAGTCATTTAGTAAAATGCATGTTGCTATGTAGCCTCAGATATATTAAATATGGCCCTAGTTAACCTACTGATAAATGGGTTACAGATATATTCAGTGAAATATCCGATTCGACGATTAATCCCTTATCAGCTCCAGGCTATATGGTACCAGCTACCGATATCCTGAATAGTGAGTACATATAAGCAATGCGATGAAACTAACCTCAATGGAAAACAACATTATTCTTAATATTGTCCTGCATGAGTACATATAAAGGCATGTTAAGCACAACAGGCTAAACATCTACCAAATATATCCATGGTAGACAACATAATCTACAAATGATAGCTTTAGTGTGCAAACTTAAGCACGCTAGTTAAGCAAAACAAGAAGTGGAAAGGTGTGTTAACTGCATCATTGTGCAGGTCTAAAGTACACTAGTTATTGTTAAAAAACGAAAAGGCATGTTAACTGCAATATCCTTAATAGCAACCAAATATTGTAATTCATAGTGGTATTGTTGAAACTGTTATTGATGAAATTGAACTGCACGGCAAATAGTTGCACATATAGAGCATCACATTGTGAAGAACTGAAATAAACAAGTCATAAGGCCATCTCTATCCGATCCTTAAAAAGTTAAGGGACTAAAACCCTTAGTGGATATATATATACTCCAGCAATTTTTGGCCTTTTCTAGTCGATCCCTAAACTTAAGGTTGTAAACTTCAATTTGATCAAGTTCAAAGCAGGTTCAACCAAAAGTAGCATGCATTCAAACATAAACATAGAGAGTTTTGCATAACCGAACATAAAACATAAATTTAAACTAAGCTAAACTACTTTCGGTCGAAGTAGAGGTCGAGCCAATCATTCCTCATCATGTACGGTGTGCCGCGAGCTGGGTCCGGGGCCGTCGTCGGGGTCGTTGGGGAAGGCACTCCTCCACTCATCGACATCGATCTCCTCGTCCTCGGGGCCCACCTCGATGCCCTCCGCGCCACCGTCGCCGCCGCCTTCGACCTCGTCATGGGAGGAGAGCGCGATAACCTCGACGCCCTCCGCGCCGCCGTCCTCACCGCCTTCGACCTTGTCATCGGAGGAGAGTGTGATAACCTCGCCGCCCTCCGCGCCTGCAAAGGTCGCCCGCTCCGCCTCCACGAGCTCTGGGTGCTGTCGGCGGAGCTCTTGCATGTAGGCCTCGTCGGCGTCCTCGGCCTCGAGGCGCTCCCACGCCTCGCGGTCCTCCCGCGCCATAGCCGAGCTCAGCACCCCTGGCTCCGGCGGAACGACGCCGACTGGACGTGTGCCGAAGGGGAAATTGAGCCTAGCCGCCGGGCCGTGGTAGCGGACCTCCCAGCGGTCGTACTCCATGGCCGCGAGCTCGGCCGTGTGGAAGCTACCGAGCCACCGGCGGGTGTGGGTCTACCGATCTGTAATCTCGGTGACCCACGTCCCCCACCGCCGCTGCCGGACCCCGAGGTAGGACCTCGTCGGCTGTCGTGTCCGAGGGAGGACGGGGAAGTCCTTGAACCGGCGTAGGGGCGCGGCGGCGGGCGGATCGGGGGATCGGCGACGGCGGATCGAGCCCGCGGAGGACGACGGGGACACCTCGGCGTCCACCTTGCTGTTGGGCCCGCGATAAACCTCTTTTTGGCCATTGGCTCCTCGAGCACCCGACACACAGGCAGAGGTTGAGGATGGAGGCGCCGGCGATGGTGGCGACCTTCCAATGGTTTCGAGTGTTGTGTGTGTCTGTGTGAGCGGAGGTTTTGGGGAGTGTGTGGTGTGTGTGGAGGGGGCGGGGGGGGGGCAATATGGTGTTTGAGGAAATACTGCGTCAACTGAAAATTTTACTAGGCGGGAGTAATAAGGAGGGGCTACCAAAAATTTGGATCAAGGGCGAGCAGATAGTTTTGAGATTGCGAGGGATGCAGAGGCGGGAATAAAATGCCAGGGCTACTGAAAATTTGAATCCAGGGACTGAAGCAGAGCGGGAGTAACAGACATCGCACACGGTCCGCACATACTAATTGTGTGCTATCAAACATTAAAGCCTTCTAGGCGGTAGATATTTTCGAGATTACGAGGCAGTAATATTTTCGAGATTGCGAGGGATGCAGAGGCGGGAGTATTTGGGGAGCGAGCTAGTGTGCTTGACACGCCGGCTGTGAACTGTAGCCGACGCACCTTCTCGCGTAAGCCATATGCGTACTATACACCGACGACGCTCCAGGATATTTTGTACTACATCTCACACGGTTGGTGATAATAAGCTGTGTGGGTTCTACTTGATTTTTCATCTTGATTTGAATTACATAATGGGGTCACAACGGCAATGGAAGGCGTTTGAATTGCTAGACCTTTTATCTGCAGTGAACATGCAACTATATGTGTGTCGTAAAAGAATTGGAATTATTCAGGGTTCGTTTGGACATTCTATACATTAAACTGGTTTTCTAACCATTGCAGGTGCACAATTCATAATTAAACTACATGCACATGCTCCAGTGCATATAAATTGGTTGAAAAATCAAATCTGTGTCCTTGGGTGCATGCTTAGGTCCCATGCAAGAGATGGGAATGAATTTCAAACACCAGGGCACTGTTGATTGCCGGTAAAACATTGAGGTACCTGGTTCTTAAATTCTAGTAAATCCAAAACTCGTCTGAAATTCATGAAACTTGACATGGTATCATGGAGCGGCATCAACATGCCGTGGTAAAAAAATTGTCCCATTTGGGGACAGGTTTGGGTATAAGCTTCTCACAAATTACCAGAGCTTCTCACAACAAGCGTGATGGTTTCGGTATGGGACGTGCCACCTTTGGGGACGAAACGATATCCGTTGCCTCTTACTGCTTTCAAAAATTTTCTAGTGCCAACATAGAACAACAGGAGTGTTGTGTTAAGTTTTGGAATTTTTCAGGGTTCGTTTGGACATTATTATACATTAACTGGGTTTTCTAGGCATTTTATGTGCATAATTCAAATTTGAAATACATGCACATGCTCCAGTGCATACAAATTGGTTGAAAAATCAAATCTGCATCCTTGGGTGCATGCTTAGGTCCCATGCAAGAAAATGGAATGAATTTCAAACACCAGGGCACTGTTGATTGCCGGCAAAACATTGAGATACCTGGTTTTTAAATTCTAGTAAATCCAAAACTCGTCTGAAATTCATGAAACTTGGCATGCTATCATGGAGTGGCATCAACATGCCGTGGTAAAAAAATTGTCCCTTTTGGGGCAGGTTTGGTATAAGCTTCTCACAAACCAGAGCTTCTCACAACAAGCGTGATGGTTTCGGTAGGGAACGTGCCACCTTTGGGGACGAAACGATATCCGTTGCCTCTTAGTGCTTTCAAAAAATTTCTAGTGTCAACATAGAACAACAAGAGTGTTGTGTTTAATTTTGGAATTTTTCGGGGTTCGTTTGGCCTTTTTTATACATTAATTGGGTTTCTGGGCATTTAATGTGCATAATTCAAATTTGAACTACAAGCACATGCTCAAGTGCACCAAAGTTGGTTGAAAAATCACATGTGTGTCCTTGGGTGAATTTCTAGGTCCCATGCAAGAGAAGGGAATGAAATTCAAACACCAGGGCATTGTTGATTGCCGGCAAAACGTTGAGATACCTAGTTTTTAAATTCTAGTAAATCCAAAACTCGTCTGAAATTCATGGAACTTGGCATGCTATCATGGAGGGGCATCAACATGCCGTGGTAAAAAATTGTCCCATTTGGGGCAGGTTTGGGTATAAGCTTCTCACAAACCAGAGCTTCTCACAACAAGCGTGATGGTTTCGGTAGGGAACGTGCCACCTTTGGGGACGGAATGATATCCATTGCCTCTTATTGCTCTAAAAAAATTCTAGTGTCAACATAGAACAACGGGAGTGTTGTGTTTAATTTTGAAAAAAATTCGGGGTTCGTTTGGCCTTTTTTATACATTAATTGAGTTTCTGGGCATTTAATGTGCATAATTCAAATTTGAACTACAAGCATATGCTCGAGTGCACCAAAGTTGGTTGAAAAAACACATGTGTGTCCTTGGGTGAATTTCTAGGTCCCATGCAAGAGACGGGAATGAAATTCAAACACCAGGGCACTGTTGATTGCCGGCAAAACATTGAGATACCTGGTTTTTCAGTTGTAGTAAATCCAAAACTCGTTTGAAATTCATGGAACTTGGCATGCTATCATGGAGCGGCATCAACATGCCGTGGTAAATTTTTTGTCCCATTCGGGGCAGGTTTGGGTATAAGCTTCTCACAAACCAGAGCTTCTCACAACAAGCGTGATGGTTTCGGTAGGGAACGTGCCGGAACGATATCTGTTGCCTCTTACTGCTTTCAAAAAAATTCTAGTGTCAACATAGAACAATAGGAGTGTTGTGTTTAATTTTGGAATTTTTCAGGGTTCGTTTGGTCTTTTTGATACATTAATTGAGTTTTCTGGGCATTTATTGTGCATAATTCAAATTTGAACTACAAGCACATGCTCCAGTGCACCAAAGTTGGTTGAAAAATCACATGTGTGTCCTTGGGTGAATTTCTAGGTCCCATGCAAGAGATGGGAATGAAATTTAAACATCTGGGCGTCGTGGCTCGGCCGGAAAGATTGAGAAACTTGGTTTTTTAATTCCTGTAAATCCAAAACATGGCTGAAAATCATAAAACTTGGCATGGTGTCATGGCACAGCACCAACATGCTGTGGTAATTTTTCTGTCCGATTTGCAAAGGCGCACACATTAACAATCAACAAAGTCATTTTGGAACAAGTGCTGTCATGTTACAAATCGGAAACACAAGTATTATTGAAACCGTGGGCGTTCTACTTACCAATTACGTGCCGCCACGCGTCCCCTTTTTTATTGCTAGGAGGTGTCGTGCGGGGTAGCTATTTGAGTACGGGAGGCGTGCGATCAGACCCCTGCGCGTGCTCATCGGGAGGAGAGCCCTTTGACCGCTACCCGCCGTGCACCTCCCTCCCAACGTCTCCATTAATTGCGTCTGAGCCCCTGTTCTAGGGTATATGTCTCACTGGACTGAGATTTAAGAGAGAAAAATGAAAATCTAAAAAGAAAGTTTAGCATGGATCTTGATGTAAGATCCGACGGACCTATATAGCATCGACTGCGACTTATAGCAAGCATGATGAATATATGGACAATGATAGTGGATAATAATTGTCTTACATATTTAGGAACATAATTAAAAAAGCCACATGCGGCAACTGTTGGGGAACACGGTAATTTCAAAAAAATTCCTACGCACACGAAAGATCCATCTAGGTGATGCATAGCAACGAGAGGGGAGAGTGTTGTCCACGTACCCTCGTAGACCGAAAGTGGAAGCATTATGACAATGCGGTTGATGTAGTCGTACGTCTTCACGATCCGACCGATCCTAGTACCGAAAGTACGACACCTCGGTGATCTGCACACGTTCAGCTCGGTGACGTCCCATGAACTCTAGATCCAGCTGAGTGTCGAGGGAGAGCTTCGTCAGCACGACGGTGTGATGACGGTGATGATGAAGTTACCGACGCAGGGCTTCACCTAAGCACTACAATGATATGACCGAGGTGGAAATCTGTGGAGGGGGGCACCGCACACGGCTAAACAATCAACTTGTGTGTCTATGGGGTGCCCCCCTCCCCCGTATATAAAGGAGTGGAGGAGGGGAGGGGCCGACCCTCTCTATGGCGCGCCCTAGGGGAGTCCTACTCCCACCGGGAGTAGGATTCCCCCCATCCCTAGTTGGAGTAGGAGAGGAAGGAAGGACGAGAGAGGGAGGAAGGAAAGGGGGCCAGCCCCCCACCCAATTCGGATTGGGCTTGGGGGGGGGGGCGCCCCTCCTTGGCCGCCTCCTCCTCTCTCCCACTAATGCCCAATAAGGCCCATATACTCCCCGGGGGGTTCCGGTAACCTCCCAGTACTCCGGTAAATGCCCGAACTCACCCGGAACCATTCCGATGTCCAAACATAGCCATCCAATATATCGATCTTGATGTCTCGACCATTTCGAGACTCCTCGTCATGTCCGTGATCACATCCGGGACTCCGAACAACCTTCAGTAGATCAAAACACATAAACTCATAATACCGATCGTCACCGAACGTTAAGCGTGCGGACCCTACGGGTTCGAGAACTATGTAGACATGACCGAGACTCATCTCCGGTCAATAACCAAAAGCGGAACCTGGATGCTCATATTGGTTCCTACATATTCTACGTTGTTCCCTTTGTCATCGGTATGTTACTTGCCCGAGATTCGATCGTCGGTATCTCAATACCTAGTTCAATCTCGTTACCGGCAAGTCTCTTTACTCGTTCCGTAATGCATCATTCCGTGACTAAATCATTATTCACATTGCTTGCAAGGCTTATAGTGATGTGCATTACTGAGAGGGCCCAGAGATACCTCTCCGAAACACGGAGTGACAAATCCTAATCTCGATCTATGCCAACCCAACAAACACCATCGGAGAGACCTGTAGAGCATCTTTATAATCACTAGGTTACGTTGTGACATTTGATAGCACACTAAGTGTTCCTCCGGTATTCGGGAGTTGCATAATATCATAGTCATAGGAACATGTATAAGTCATGAAGAAAGCAATAGCAACAAACTAAACGATCAAGTGCTAAGCTAACGGAATGGGTCAAGTCAATCACATCATTCGCTAATGATGTGATTCCGTTAATCAAATGACAACTCATGTCTATGGCTAGGAAACTTTACCATCTTTGATTCAACGAGCTAGTCAAGTAGAGGCATACTAGTGACACTCTGTTTGTCTATGTATTCACACATGTACTAAGTTTCCGGTCAATACAATTCGAGCATGAATAATAAACATTTATCATGATATAAGGAAATATAAATAACAACTTTATTATTGCCTCTAGGGCATATTTCCTTTAGTCTCCCACTTGCACTAGAGTCAATAATCTAGATTACACAGTAATGATTCTAACACCCATGGAGTCTTGGTGCTGATCATGTTTTGCTCGTTGGAGAGGCTTAGTCAACGGGTCTACAACATTCTGATCCGTCTGTATCTTGCAAATCTCTATGTCTCCCTCCTTGACTTGATCGCGGATGGAATTGAAGCGTCTCTTGATGTGCTTGGTTGTCTTGTGAAATCTGGGTTCCTTTGCCAAGGCAATTGCACCAGTATTGTCACAAAAGATTTTCATTGGACCCGATGCCCTTGGTATGACACCTAGATCGGATATGAACTCCTTCATCCAGACTCCTTCATTTGCTGCTTCTGAAGCAGCTATGTACTCCGCTTCACGCGTAGATCCCGCCACGACCCTTTGCATAGATCTGCACCAACTTACAGCTCCACCGTTCAATATAAATATGTATCCGGGTTGTGACTTAGAGTCATCCGGATCAGTGTCAAAGCTTGCATCGACGTAACCATTTACGACGAGCTGTTTGTCACCTCCATAAACAAGAAACATATCCTTAGTCCTTTTCAGGTATTTCAGGATGTTTTTGACCACTGTCCAGTGATCGACTCCTGATTACTTTGGTACCTCCCCGCTAAACTAATAGCAAGGCACACATCAGGTCTGGTACACAACATTGCATACATGATAGAACCTATGGCTGAAGCATAGGGAATGAATTTTATTTTCTCTCTATCTTCTGCAGTGGTCGGGCATTGAGTCTAACTCAATTTCACACCTTGTAACACAGGTAAGAACCCTTTCTTTGCTTGATCCATTTTGAACTTCTTCAAAACTTTATCAAGGTATGTGCTTTGTGAAAGTCCAATTAAGTGTCTTGATCTATCTCTATAGATCTTGATGCCTAATATATAAGTAGCTTCACCGAGGTCTTTCATTGAAAAACACTTATTCAAGTATCCTTTTATGCTATCTAGAAATTCTATATCATTTCCAATCAACAATATATCATCCACATATAATATTAGAAATGCTAGAGAGCTCCCACTCACTTTCTTGTAAATAGAGGCTTCTCCAAAAGTCTGTATAAAACCATATGCTTTGATCACACTATCAAAACGTTTATTCCAACTCCCAGATGCTTGCACCAGTCCATAATTGGATCACTGGAGCTTGCACACTTTGTTAGCATCCTTTGGATCGAGAAAACCTTCAGGTTGCATCATATACAACTCTTCTTCCAGAAATTCATTCAGGAATGCAGTCTTTACATCCATTTGCCAAATTTCATAATCATATAATTCAGCAATTGCTAACATGATTCGGACGGACTTAAGCATCGCTACGGGTGAAAAGGTCTCATCGTAGTCAACTCCTTGAACTTGTCGAAAACCTTTCACAACAAGTCGAGCTTTGTAGACAGTAACATTACCGTCAGCGTCAGTCTTCTTCTTGAAGATCCATTTATTCTCGATGGCTTGCCGATCATCGGGCAAGTCAACCAAAGTCCACACTTTGTTCTCATACATGGATCCCATCTCAGATTTCATGGCCTCAAGCAATTTCGCGGAATCTGGGCTCATCATCGCTTCCTCATAGTTCGTAGGTTCGTCATGGTCAAGTAACATGACCTCCAGAACAGGATTACCGTACCACTCTGGTGCGGATCTTGCTCTGGTTGACCTACGAGGTTCAGTAGTAACTTGATCTGAAGTTACATGATCATCATCATTAGCTTCCTCACTAATTGGTGTAGGAGTCATAGGAACTGATTTGTGTGATGAACCACTTTCCAATAAGGGAGCAGGTATAGTTACCTCGTCAAGTTCTACTTTCCGCCCACTCACTTCTTTCGAGAGAAACTCCTTCTCTAGAAAGGATCCATTCTTAGCAACGAATGTCTTGCCTTCGGATCTGTGATAGAAGGTGTACCCAACAGTCTCCTTTAGGTATCCTATGAAGACACATTTCTCCGATTTGGGTTCGAGCTTATCAGGTTGAAGCTTTTTCACATAAGCATCGCAGCCCCAAACTTTAAGAAACGACAACTTGGGTTTCTTGCCAAACCATAGTTCATAAGGTGTCATCTCAATGGATTTAGATGGTGCCCTATTTAACGTGAATGCAACTGTCTCTAAAGCATAACCCCAAAAAGATAGCGGTAAATCAGTAAGAGACATCATAGATCGCACCATATCTAGTAAAGTACGATTACGACATTCGGACACACCATTACGCTGTGGTGTTCCGGGTGGCATGAGTTGCGAAACTATTCCGCATTGTTTCAAATGAAGACCAAACTCGTAACTCAAACATTCTCCTCCACGATCAGATCGTAGAAACTTTATATTCTTGTTATGATGATTTTCCACTTCACTCTGAAATTCTTTGAACTTTGCAAATGTTCCAGACTTATGTTTCATCAAGTAGATATACCCATATCTGCTCAAATCATCTGTGAAGGTCAGAAAATAACGATACCCGCCGCGAGCCTCAATGTTCATTGGACCACATACATCAGTATGTATGATTTCCAATAAATCTATTGCTCGCTCCATAGTTCCGGAGAACGGAGTTTTAGTCATCTTGCCCATGAGGCATGGTTCGCAAGTACCAAGTGATTCATAATCAAGTGATTCCAAAAGTCCATCAGAATGTAGTTTCTTCATGCGCTTTACACCAATATGACCTAAACAGCAGTGCCACAAATAAGTTGCACTATCATTATCAACTCTGCATATTTTGGCTTCAATATTATGAATATGTGTGTCACTACTATTGAGATTCAACAAAAATAGACCACTCTTCAAGGGTGCATGACCATAAAAGATATTACTCATATAAATAGAACAACCATTATTCTCAGATTTAAATGAATAACCGTCTCGCATCAAACAAGATCCAGATATAATGTTCATACTTAACGTTGGCATCAAATAACAATTATTCAGGTTTAAAACTAATCCCGAAGGTAGATGTAGAGGTAGCGTGCCGACGGCGATCACATCGACTTTGGAACCATTTCCCACGCGCATCGTCACCTCGTCCTTAGACAATCTCCGCTTAATCCGTAGTCCCTGTTTCGAGTTGCAAATATTAGCAACAGAACCAGTATCAAATACTCAGGTACTACTGCGAGTATTAGTAAGGTACACATCAATAACATGTATATCACATAAACCTTTGTTCACCTTGCCATCCTTCTTATCCGGCAAATACTTGCGACAGTTCCGCTTCCAGTGACCAGTCCCTTTGCAATAGAAGCACTCAGTCTCAGGCTTAGGTCCAGACTTGGGCTTCTTCACTTGAGCAGCAACTTGCTTGCCATTCTTCTTGAAGTTCCCCTTCTTCCCTTTACCCTTTTTCTTGGAACTTGTGGTCTTGTTGACCATCAACACTTGATGCTCCTTCTTGATTTCTACCTCCGCAGCCTTTGGCATTGCGAAGAGCTCGGGAATCATCTTATCCATCCCTTGCATGTTATAGTTCATCACGAAGCTTTTGTAGCTTGGTGGCAGTGATTGAAGAACTCTGTCAATGACACTATCAACCAGAAGATTAACTCCCAGCTGAGTCAAGTGATTACGATACCCAGACATTTTGAGTATATGCTCACTGACAGAACCATTCTCCTCCATTTTGCAGCTATAGAACTTATTGGAGACTTCATATCTCTCAATCTGGGCATTTGCCTGAAATATTAACTTCAACTCCTGGAACATCTCATATGCTCCATGACGTTCAAAATGTCGTTGAAGTCCCGGTTCTAAGCCGTAAAACATGGCACACTGAACTATCGAGTAGTCATCAGCTTTGCTCTGCCAGGCGTTCACAACGTCCGGCGTTGCTCCTGTAGCGGGTCTTGCACCTAGCGGTGCTTCCAGGACGTAATTCTTCTGTGCAGCAATGAGGATAATCCTCAAGTTACGGACCCAGTCCGTGTAGTTGCTACCATCATCTTTCACCTTATCTTTCTCTAGGAACGCATTAAAATTCAAAGGAACAGTAGCACGGGCCATTGATCTACAACAACATAGGCATGCAAAATACTATCAGGTACTAAGTTCATGATAAATTAAAGTTCAATTAATCATATTACTTAAGAACTCCCACTTAGATAGATATCCCTCTAATCATCTAAGTGATCACGTGATCCAAATCAACTAAACCATGTCCGATCATCACGTGAGATGGAGTAGTTTTCAATGGTGAACATCACTATGTTGATCATATCTACTATATGATTCACGCTCGACCTTTCGGTCTCAATGTTCCGAGGCCATATCTGCATATGCTAGGCCCGTCAAGTTTAACCCGAGTATTCTGCGTGTGCAAAACTGGCTTGCACCCGTTGTATGTGAACGTAGAGCTTATCACACCCGATCATCACGTGGTGTCTCGGCATGACGAACTTTCGCAACGGTGCATACTCAGGGAGAACACTTGTACCTTGAAATTTAGTGAGAGATCATCTTATAATGCTACCGCGGAACTAAGCAAAATAAGATGCATAAAGGATAAACATCACATGCAATCAATATAAGTGATATGATATGGCCATCATCATCTTGTGCCTTTGATCTCCATCTCCAAAGCACCGTCATGATCACCATCGTCACCGGTGCGACACCTTGACCTCCATCATAGTATCGTTGTCGTCTTGCCAACTATTGCTTCTACGACTATCGCTACCGTTTAGTGATAAAGTAAAGCAATTACATGGCGATTGCATTTCATACAATAAAGCGACAACCATATGGCTCCTGCCAGTTGCCGATAACTGTGTTACAAAACATGATCATCTCATACAATAAAATTTAGCATCATGTCTTGACCATATCACATCACAAGATGCCCTGCAAAAACGAGTTAGACGTCCTCTACTTTGTTGTTGCAAGTTTTACGTGGCTGCTACGGGCTGAGCAAGAACCGTTCTTACCTATGCATCAAAACCACAACGATTTTTCATCAAGTGTGCTATTTTAACCTTCAACAAGGACCGGGCGTAGTCACACTCGATTCAACTAAAGTTGGAGAAACTGACACCCGCCAGCCACCTGTGTGCAAAGCACGTCAGTAGAACCAGTCTCGCGTAAGCGTACGCGTAATGTCGGTCTGGGCTGCTTGATTCAACAATACCGCCGAATCAAAGTATGACATGCTGGTAAGCAGTATGACTATTATCGCCCACAACTCTTTGTGTTCTACTCGTGCATATAACATCTGCGCATAGACTGGCTCGGATGCCACTGTTGGGGAACGCAGTAATTTCAAAAAAATTCCTACGCACACGCAAGATCCATCTAGGTGATGCATAGGAACGAGAGGGGAGAGTGTTGTCCATGTACCCTCGTAGACCAAAAGTGGAAGCGTTATGACAACGCGGTTGATGTAGTCGTACGTCTTCACGATCCGACCGATCTTAGCACCAAATGTACGGCACCTCCGTGTTCAGCACTCGTTCAGCTCGATGACGTCCCTCGTACTTTTGATCCAGTTGAGGTCGAGGGAGAGTTCCGTAAGCACGACGGCGTGGCGACGGTGATGATGAAGTTACCGGTGCCGGGCTTCGCCTAAGCACCACAACGATATGACCGAGGTGGAATCTGTGGAGGGGGGCACCGCACACCGCTAAGACAACTGTCAACTTGTGTGTCTATGGGGTGCCCCCTCCCCTGTATATAAAGGAGTGGAGGAGGGGGAGGGCCGGCCCTTCCCTAGTTGGAGTAGGAGAGGAAGGAAGGAGGAGAGAGGGAGAAGGAAAGGGGGGCGCCGCCCCCTTCCCTAGTCCAATTCGGACCCAAGGGGGAGGGGGCGCGCGGCCTGCCCTGGCCACCCCTCTCTCTCTCCACTAAGGCCCATATGGCCCATTAGACTCCCCGGGGGGTTCCGGTAACCCCCCGGTACTCCGATAATTGCCCGAAGTCACCCAGAACCATTCCGAAGTCCAAACATAGTCGTCCAATATATCAATATTTATGTCTCAACCATTTCGAGACTCCTCGTCATGTCCGTGATCACATCCGGGACTCCGAACAATCTTCGGTACATCAAAACACATAAACTCATAATACCGATCGTCACCTAACGTTAAGCGTGCGGACCCTACGGGTTCAAGAACTATGTAGACATGACCGAGACTCATCTCCGGTCAATAACCAATAGCGGAACTTGGATGCTCATATTGGTTCCTACATATACTACGAAGATCTTTATCGGTCAAACCGCATAACAACATACGTTGTTCCCTTTGTCATCGGTATGTTACTTGCCCAAGATTCGATCGTCGGTATCTCAATACGTAGTTCAATCTCGTTACCGGCAAGTCTCTTTACTCGTTCCGTAATGCATCATCCCATGACTAACTCATTAGTCACATTGCTTGCAAGGCTTATAGTGATGTGCATTACCGAGAGGGCCCAGAGATACCTCTCTGAAACACGGAGTGACAAATCCTAATCTCGATCTATGCCAACCCAACAAACACCATCGGAGACAACTGTAGAGCATCTTTATAATCACCCAGTTACGTTGTGACGTTTGATAGCACACTAAGTGTTCCTCTGGTATTCGGGAGTTATATAATCTCATAGTCATAGGAACATGTATAAGTCATGAAGAAAGCAATAGCAACAAACTAAACGATCAAGTGCTAAGCTAACGGAATGGGTCAAGTCAATCACATCATTCGCTAATGATGTGATCCGGTTAATCAAATGACAACTCATGTCTATGGCTAGGAAACTTAACCATCTTTGATTCAACGAGCTATTCAAGTAGAGGCATACTAGTGACACTCTGTTTGTCTATGTGTTCACACATGTACTAAGTTTCCGGTTAATACAATTCTTGCACGAATAATAAACATTTATCATGATAGAAGGAAATATAAATAACAACTTTATTATTGCCTCTAGGGCATATTTCCTTTAGTCTCCCACTTGCACTAGAGTCAATAATCTAGATTACACAGTAATGATTCTAACACCCATGGAGTCTTGGTGCTGATCATGTTTTGCTCGTGAGAGAGGCTTAGTCAACGGGTCTGCAACATTCAGATCCATATGTATCTTGCAAATCTCTATGTCTCCCTCCTTGACTTGATCGCGGATGGAATTGAAGAGTCTCTTGATGTGCTTGGTTCTCTTGTGAAATCTGGATTCCTTTGCCAAGGCAATTGCACCAGTATTGTCACAAAAGATTTTCATTGGACCCGATGCACTATGTATGACACCTAGATCGGATATGAACTCCTTCATCCAGACTCCTTCATTTGCTGCTTCCAAAGCAGCTATGTACTCCGCTTCACAAGTAGATCCTGTTGGAAATATGCCCTAGAGGAAATAATAAATTGGTTATTATTATATTTCCTTGTTCATGATAATCGTTTATTATCCATGCTAGAATTGTATTGATAGGAAACTCAGATACATGTGTGGATACATAGACAACACCATGTCCCTAGTAAGCCTCTAGTTGACTAGCTCGTTGATCAATAGATGGTTACGGTTTCCTCACCATGGACATTGGATGTCGTTGATAACAGGATCACATCATTAGGAGAATGATGTGATGGACAAGACCCAATCCTAGGCCCAGCACAGGATCGTGTAGTTCGTTTGCTAAGAGCTTTTCTAATGTCAAGTATCATTTCCTTAGACCATGAGATTGTGCAACTCCCGGATACCGTAGGAATGCTTTGGGTGTACCAAACGTCACAACATAACTGGGTGGCTATAAAGGTGCACTACAGGTATCTCCGAAAGTGTCTGTTGGGTTGGCACGAATCGAGACTGGGATTTGTCACTCCGTGTAAATGGAGAGGTATCTCTGGGCCCACTCGGTAGGACGTCATCATAATGTGCACAATGTGACCAAGGAGTTGATCACGGGATGATGTGAGTTACGGAACGAGTAGAGAGACTTGCCGGTAACGAGATTGAACAAGGTATCGGGATACCGACGATCGAATCTCGGGCAAGTAACATACCGATAGACAAAGGGAATTGTATACGGGATTGATTGAATCCCTGACATCGTGGTTCATCCGATGAGATCATCGTGGAACATGTGGGAGCCAACATGGGTATCCAGATCCCGCTGTTGGTTATTGACCGGAGAACGTCTCGGTCATGTCTGCATGGTTCCCGAACCCGTAGGGTCTACACACTTAAGGTTCGATGACGCTAGGGTTATAGGGAATAGATATACGTGGTTACCGAATGTTGTTCGGAGTCCCGGATGAGATCCCGGACGTCACGAGGAGTTCCGGAATGGTCCGGAGGTAAAGATTTATATATGGGAAGTCCTGTTTTGGTCACCGGAAAAGTTTTGGGTGCTATCGGTAATGTACCGGGACCACCGGGAGGGTCCCGGGGGTCCACCAGGTGGGGCCACCAGCCCCAGAAGGCTGCGTGGGCCAAGTGTGGGAGGAGACCAGCTCCAGGTGGGCTGGTGCGCCCCCCACCAAGGCCCAAGGCGCAGGGAGAGTGGGAGGGGGCAAACCCTAGGTCCAGATGGGCCTTAAGGCCCACCCTAGGTGCGCCCCCCTCTCTTTTCCCCTTGGCCGCACCCTAGATGGGTTTTGGGGGCTGCCGCCACCCCTGGGGAGGGAACCCTAGATGGGGGCGCAGCCCCTCCCCTTCCCCTATATATACTTGAGGTATTTGGGGCTGCAAAGACACGAGACAATCTCCCTCTTGGCGCAGCCCTACCCCTCTTCCTCCTCCTCTCCTGCGGTGCTTGGCGAAGCCCTGCAGGATTGCCACGCTCCTCCATCACCACCACGCCGTCGTGCTGCTGCTGGACGGAGTCTTCCCCAACCTCTCCCTCTCTCCTTGCTGGATCAAGGCGTGGGAGACGTCACCGGGCTGCACGTGTGTTGAACGCGGAGGCGCCGTGGTTCGGCGCTTAGATCGGAATCAACCACAATCTGAATCGCTACAAGTACGACTCCTTCATCCGCGTTCTTGCAACGCTTCCGCATCGCAATCTACAAGGGTATGTAGATGCACTCCCCTTCCCCTCGTTGCTAGATTACTCCATAGATTGATCTTGGTGATGCGTAGAAAATTTTGAATTTCCGCTACGTTCCCCAACAGTGGCATCATGAGCTAGGTCTATGCGTAGTTTCTATGCACGAGTAGAACACAAAGTAGTTGTGGGCGTCGATTTTGTAAATTTACTTGCCGTTACTAGTCTTATCTTGATTCGGCGGCATCGTGGGATGAAGCGGCCCGGACCGACCTTACACGTACTCTTACGTGAGACAGGTTCCACCGACTGACATGCACTAGTTGCATAATGTGGCTAGCGGGTGTCTGTCTCTCCCACTTTAGTCGGATCGGATTCGATGAAAAGGGTCCTTATGAAGGGTAAATAGAAATTGGCATATCACGTTGTGGCTTTTGCGTAGGTAAGAAACGTTCTTGCTAGAATCCCATAGCAGCCACGTAAAACATGCAACAACAATTAGAGGACGTCTAACTTGTTTTTGCAGGGTATGCTATGTGATGTGATATGTCCAAAAGGATGTGATGAATGATATATGTGATGTATGAGATTGATCATGTTCTTGTAATAGGAATCACGACTTGCATGTCGATGAGTATGACAACCGGCAGGAGCCATAGAAGTTGTCTTAATTTATTGTATGACCTGCGTGTCAATGAAAATGCCATGTAATTACTTTACTTTATTGCTAACCGTTAGCCATAGTAGTAGAAGTAATAGTTGGCGAGACAACTTCATGAAGACATGATGATGGAGATCATGATGATGGAGATCATGGTGTCATGCCGGTGAAAAAGGTGATCATGCCGCGCCTCGAAGATGGAGATCAAAAGGCGCAAGATGATATTGGCCATATCATGTCACTTTATGATTTGCAAGTGATGTTTGTCATGTCTACATCTTATTTGCTTAGAACGACGGTAGCATAAATAAGATGATCCCTCACTAAAATTTCAAGAGACGTGTTCCCCCTAACTGTGCACCGTTGCGAAGGTTCGTTGTTTCGAAGCACCACGTGATGATCGGGTGTGATAGATTCTAACGTTCGAATACAACGGGTGTTGACGAGCCTAGCATGTACAGACATGGCCTCGGAACACATGCAAAACACTTAGGTTGACTTGACGAGCCTAGCATGTACAGACATGGCCTCGGAACACATGCAAAACACTTAGGTTGACTTGACGAGCCTAGCATGTACAGACATGGCCTCGGAACACAAGAGACCGAAAGGTCGAACATGAGTCGTATAGTAGATACGATCAACATGGAGATGTTCACCGATGATGACTAGTCCGTCTCACGTGATGATCGGACACGGCCTAGTTTGACTCGGATCATGTATCACTTAGATGACTAGAGGGATGTCTATCTGAGTGGGAGTTCATTAATCAGATGAACTTCATTATCATGAACATAGTCAAAAGGTCTTTGCAAATTATGGCAAAGCTTACGCTTTAGTTCTACTGTTTAAGATATGTTCCTAGAGAAAATTTAGTTGAAAGTTGATAGTAGCAATTATGCGGACTGGGTCCGTGAACTGAGGATTGTCCTCATTGCTGAACAGAAGGCTTATGTCCTTAATGCACCGCTCGGTGTGCTGAACCTCAGCGTCGTATGTAGATGTTGCGAAACATCTGACATACACGTTTTGATGACTACGTGATAGTTCAGTGTGTGATGCTAACGGTTTAAAATTGTGGCGACAAGACGGTTTTGAAACGTCGCAGAACATATGAGATGTTCCGAAGACTGAAATTGGGATTTCAGACTAGTGCCCACGTCAAGAGGTATGAGACCTTTGACAAGTTTCTTAAGCCTGCAAACTAAGGGAGAAAAGCTCAATCGTTGAGCATGTGCTCAGATTGTCTGAGTACTACAATCGCTTGAATCGAGTGGGAGTTAATCTTCCAGATGAGATAGTGATGGTTCTCCATAGTCACTGCCACCAAGCTATTAGAGCTTCGTGATGAACTATAACATATCAGGGATAGATGATGATTCTTGAGCTATTCGCGATGTATGACACCGTGAAAGTAGAAATCAAATAGGAGCATCAATTGTTGATGGTTGGTAAAACCACTAGTTTCTAGAAGGGCAAGGGCAAAAGGGATACTTCATGAAACAGCAAATCATTTGCTGCTCTAGTGAAGAATCCCAAGGTTGAACCCAAACCCGAGACTAAGTGCTTCTGTAATGAGGGGAACGGTCACTGAAGCAGAACTACCCTAGATACTTGGTAGATGAGAAGGCAGGCAAGGTCGACAGAAGTATATTGGATATACATTATATGAATGTGTACTTTACTAGTACTCCTAGCAGCACCAGGGTATTAGATACCGGTTCGGTTGCTAAGTGTTAGTAACTCAAAATAAAAGCTGCGGAATAAACGGAGACTAGCTAAAGGTGAGATGATGATATGTGTTGGAAGTGTTTCCAAGGTTGATGTGATCAAGCATCGCATGCTCCCTCTACCATCGAGATTGGTGTTAAACCTAAATAATTGTTATTTGGTGTTTGCGTTGAGCATAAACATGATTGGATTATGTTTATCGCAATACGGTTATTCATTTAAGGAGAATAATGGTTACTCTGTTTATTTGAATAATACCTTCAATGGTCTTGCACCTAAAATGAATCTCGATCGCAGTGATACACATGTTCGTGCCAAAAGATATAAAATAGTGATGATAGTACCACATACTTGTGGCACTGCCATTTGAGTCATATTGGTATAGAACGCATGAAGAAGCTCCATGTAGATGGATCTTTGGACTCACTCGTTTTTGAAAAGATTGAGACATGCGAACCATGTCTATTGGTATATATGCATGAAGAAACTCCATGCAGATGGATCGTTTGGACTCACTTGATTTTGAATCACTTGAGACATGCAAATCATACCACATGGGCGAGATGACTGAAAAGCTTCGTTTTCAGTAAGATGGAACAAGAGAGCAACTTGTTGGAAGTAATACATTTGATGTGTGCAGTCCAATGAGTGCTGAGGCACGCAGTGGATATCGATATGTTCTTACTTCACAGATGATTTGAGTAGATGCTGAGAATATTTACTTGATGAAACACAAGTCTGAATTATTGAAAGGTTCAAGTAATTTTAGAGTGAAGTTGAAGATCGTCGTGACAAGAGGATAAAATGTCTATGATATGATCATAGAGATATCTGAGTTACGAGTTTGGCACACAATTAAGACATTGTGGAAAGTGTTTCACAATATATACCGCCTGGAACACCACAGTGTGATGGTGTGTCCGAACATCATAACTGCACCCTATTGGATATGGTGCATACCATGATGTCTCTTATCGAATTACCACTATCGTTTATGGGTTAGGCATTAGAGATAACCGCATTCACTTTAAAAGGGGCACCACGCAATTCCGTTGAGACGACACCGTTTAGAGAAACCTAAGTTGTCGTTTCTTAAAAGTTTGGGGCTGTGATGCTTATGTGAAAAAGTTTCAGGCTGATAAGCTCGAACCCAAAGCGGATAAATGCATCTTCATAGAATACCTAAAACAGTTGGGTATACCTCCTATTTCAGATCTGGAAGCAAAAGTAATTACTTCTAGAAACGAGTCCTTTCTCGAGGAAAAGTTTCTCTCGAAAGAATTGAGTGGGAGGATGGTGGAGACTTGATAAGGTTATTGAACCGTCACTTCAACTAGTGTGTAGCAGGGCACAGGAAGTTATTCCTGTGGCACCTACACCAATTGAAGTGGAAGCTTATGATAGTGATCATGAAACTTCGGATCAAGTCACTACCAAACCTCGTAGGACGATGAGGATGCGTGCTACTTCAGAGTGGTACGTGATCCTGTCTTAGATATCATGTTGTTAGACAATACTGAACCTATGAGCTATGGAGAAGCGATGGTGGGCCCATATTCCGACAAATGGTTAGAAGCCATGAAATCCGAGATAGGATCCATGTATCAGAACAAAGCATGGACTTTGGTGAACTTGCCCGATGATCGGCAAGCCATTGAGATAAATGGATCTTTAAGAAGAAGACGGACATGGACGGTAATGTTACCATCTATGAAGCTCGACTTGTGGCAAAGAGTATTTTCACAAGTTCAAGGAGTTGACTACGATGAGATTTTCTCATCCGTAGCGATGCTTAAGTCCGTCGGAATCATGTTAGCATTAGCTGCATTTATGAAATCTGGCAGATGGATGTCAAAAACAAGTTTCCTTACCAGTTTTCGTAAGGAAAGGTTGTATTTGATACAATCAGAAAGGTTTTGTCGATCCTAAGGATGCTAAAAGGTATGCTAGCTCCAGTGATCCTTCCATGGACTAGAGCAAGCATCTCGGAGTCAGAATATACGCTTTGATGAAGTGATCAAAGTTTTTGGGTTTATACAAAGTTTGTTAGAAACTTGTATTTACAATAAAGTGAGTGGGAGCGCTACAACATTTCTGATAAGTATATGTGAATGACATATTGTTGATCCGAAATGATGTAAAATTTCTGGAAAGCATAAAGGGTTGTTTGAAAGGAGTTTTTCAAAGGAAGACCTGGATAAAGCTGCTTACATATTGGGCATCAAGATCCATAGAGATAGATCAAGACGCCCGATGATACTTTCAAAGAACGCACACCTTGACATGATTTTGAAAGAGTTCAAAATAGATCAGCAAAGAAGGAGTTCTTGGCTGTGTTACAAGGTGTGAGTATTGAGTAAGACTCAAGACCTGACCACAGCAGAAGAAAGAGAAAGGATGAAGGCCGTCCCCTATGCTTTAGACGTAGGCTCTACAGTATGCTATGTTGTGTACCGCACATGAAGTGTGCCTTGCCATGAGTTGGACAAGGGGTACAATAGTGATCCGGGAATGGATCACATGACAGCGGTCGAACTTATCCTTAGTATCTAGTGGACTAAGGAATTTTCTCGATTATGGAGGTGAAAAGGAGTTCGTCGTAAAGGGTAACGTCGATGCGAACTTTGACACTAATCCGGATGACTCTGAGTAGTAAACCGGATTCGTATAGTAGAGCAGTTATTTGAAATGGCTCCAAGTAGCGCGTGGTAGCATCCAAAAGATGACATAGATATTCGTAAAGCACACACGGATCTGAAAGGTTCAGACCCGTTGACTAATAACTTCTCTCACAAGCATAACATGATCAAACCAGAACTCATTGAGTGTTAATCACATAGTGATGTGAACTAGATTGTTGACTCTAGTAAACTCTTTGGATGTTGGTCACATGGTGATGTGACCTATGAGTGTTAATCACATGGTGATGTGAACTAGATTATTGACTCTAGTGCAAGTGGGAGACTGTTGGAAATATGCCCTAGAGGCAATAATAAACTGGTTATTATTATATTTCCTTGTTCATGATAATCGTTTATTATCCATGCTAGAATTGTATTGATAGGAAACTCAGATACATTTGTGGATACATAGACAACACCATGTCCCTAGTAAGCCTCTAGTTGACTAGCTCGTTGATCAATAGATGGTTACGGTTTCCTGACCATGGACATTGGATGTCGTTGATAACGGGATCACATCATTAGGAGAATGATGTGATGGACAAGACCCAATCCTAAGCCTAGCACAAGATCGTGTAGTTCGTTTGCTAAGAGCTTTTCTAATGTCAAGTATCATTTCCTTAGACCATGAGATTGTGCAACTCCCGGATACCGTAGGAATGCTTTGGGTGTACCAAACGTCACAACGTAACTGGGTGGCTATAAAGGTGCACTACAGGTATCTCCGAAAGTGTCTCTTGAGTTGGCACGAATCGAGACTGGGATTTGTCACTCCGTGTAAATGGAGAGGTATCTCTGGGCCCACTCGGTAGGACATCATCATAATGTGCACAATGTGACCAAGGAGTTGATCACAGGATGATGTGAGTTACGGAACGAGTAGAGAGACTTGCCGGTAACGAGATTGAACAAGGTATCGGGATACCGACGATCGAATCTCGGGCAAGTAACATACCGATAGACAAAGGGAATTGTATACGGGATTGATTGAATCCCTGACATCGTGGTTCATCCGATGAGATCATCGTGGAACATGTGGGAGCCACGATCTGAATCGCTACGAGTACGACTCCTTCATCCGCGTTCTTGCAACGCTTCCGCATCGCGATCTACAAGGGTATGTAGATGCACTCCCCTTCCCCTCGTTGCTAGATTACTCCATAGATTGATCTTGGTGATGCGTAGAAAATTTTGAATTTCTTCTACGTTCCCCAACAGGTCCCGCCACGAAGCTTTGCTTAGAACTGCACCAACGGACGGCTCCACCGTTCAATATAAATATGTATCCGGTTTGTGACTTAGAGTCATTCGGATCAGTGTCAAAGCTTGCATCAACGTAACCATTTACGACGAGCTCCTTGTCATCTCCATAAACGAGAAACAAATCCTTAGTCCTTTTCAGGTATTTTAGGATGTTCTTGACCGCTGTCCAGTGATCCACTCCTGGATTACTTTGGTACCTCCCTGCTAAACTAGTAGCAAGGCACACACCAGGTCTGGTACACAGCATTGCATACATGATAGAACCTAGGGCTGAAGCATAGGGAATGACTTTCATTTTCTCTCTATCTTCTGCAGTGGTCGGGCATTGAGTCTGACTCAACTTCACACCTTGTAACACAGGCAAGAACCCTTTCTTTGCTTGATCCATTTTGAACTTCTTCAAAACTTTATCAAGGTATGTGCTTTGTGAAAGTCCAATTAAGCGTCTTGATCTATGTCTATAGATCTTGATGCCCAATATATAAGTAGCTTCACCGAGGTCTTTCATTGAAAAACTCTTATTCAAGTATCCTTTTATGCTATCCAGAAATTCTATATCATTTTCAATCAACAATATGTCATCCACATATAATATTAGAAATGCTAGAGAGCTCCCACTCACTTTCTTGTAAATACAGGCTTCTCCAAAAGTCTGTATAAAACCATATGCTTTGATCACACTATCAAAACGTTTATTCCAACTCCGAGATGCTTGCACCAGTCCATAAATGGATCGCTGGAGCTTACACACCTTGTTAGCATCCTTTGGATTGATAAAACCTTCAGGTTGCATCATATACAACTCTTCTTCCATAAATCCATTCAGGAATGCAGTCTTTACATCCATTTGCCAAATTTCGTAATCATAAAATGCAGCAATTGCTAACATGATTCGGACGGACTTAGGCATCGCTACGGGTGAGAAGGTCTCATCATAGTCAACTCCTTGAACTTGTCGAAAACCTTTCGCAACAAGTCGAGCTTTGTAGACAGTAACATTACCGTCAGCGTCAGTCTTCTTCTTGAAGATCCATTTATTCTCTATGGCTTGCCGATCATCGGGCAAGTCAACCAAAGTCCACACTTTGTTCTCATACATGGATCCCATCTCAGATTTCATGGCCTCAAGCCATTTCATGGAATCTGGGCTCATCATTGCTTCCTCATAGTTCATAGATTCGTCATGGTCAAGTAACATGACCTCCAGAACTGGATTACCGTACCACTCTGGTGCGGATCTTACTCTGGTTGACCTAGGAGATTCAGTACTAACTTGATCTGAAGTTACATGATCATCATCATTAGCTTCCTCACTAATTGGTGTAGTAGTCATAGGAACTCATTTTTGTGATGAACTACTTTCCAATAAGGGAGCAGGTACAGTTAGCTCATCAAGTTCTACTTTCCTCCCACTCACTTCTTTCGTGAGAAACTCCTTCTCTAGAAAGGATCCATTTTTAGCAACGAATGTCTTGCCTTCGGATCTGTGATAGAAGGTGTACCCAACATTCTCCTTTGGGTATCCTATGAAGACACATTTCTCTGATTTGGGTTCGAGCTTATCAGGTTGAAGCTTTTTCACATAAGCATCGCAGCCTCAAACTTTAAGAAACGACAATTTGGGTTTGTTTCCAAACCACAGTTCATAAGGTGTCGTCTCAACGGATTTAGAAGGTGCCCTATTTAACGTGAATGCAGCCGTCTCTAAAGCAGAACCCCAAAACGATAGCGGTAAATCAGTAAGAGACATCATAGATCGCACCATATCTAATAAAGTGCGGTTACGATGTTCGGATACACCATTACTGTCGTGGGATTGCCACGGCAGATGTCCTAGTGCAAGGACTTTGTCGTGGAGCCATCACAACGAGATTAAGTTAAAGGGGTTAAACGGGACAAAGGACACGAGGAGTTTATACTGGTTCGGCCCCTTGCGGTGAAGGTAAAGGCCTAATCCAGTTTGAGGTGGTATTGCTAGGGTTTCGATGACCAGGGAGCGAATACACTTAACCTGGCTCTCGATTTGTTGTTTTCTCGTCCCTAAACCGCCGCCGGGTCGTCCCTTTATATACACAGGTTGACGCCCGGCGGTTCACAGAATTCTGGCCGGCTCATAAACGTGGCCGGCCCGGTATCTATTCTTTCCTATCTTACAATACAAGTCATACACCTATGGCGGTTTACATCTATGGGCCCTAACCCGCCTATGGGCTTTGGGCCTTCTTATTAAGTCTCATTCGTAAGTCACCATCTTCTATGTCTTCATGGGCTTCAATACTGGTAAATCATCATGAACATAACCCGGCCCCTCCTGGGCGGTTTATACTCAATAGTTATATCCCCAACATTAGGCCCCAGGTTGATTTGAACTTGTTCATGTCAATCTTCAACACTTAGGAAAAATCCCTCCTTCATTACCTTTGCGAAACTTATAACTCGCCATGACGTCACCCTCTGGAATCTTGATAACCCGCCGTGACGTCACCTGCCATTAAGTTTACAGAGCCAAAATCTTTAATATATCTCCTTATTTTTAATGAATCTCCAAAAATCAAGGCGTCGGCCCCGTTATATATCCAATTTGGAACTCCTCGATTCCCGTGCATGCCACTTATCCATTCGCCTTATAAATAGGGCCGGGGGTCCCTTTCACTCCCCCCCCCCCCCCGTGCCTCTTCGTCTCGTCTTCTTCCTTGCGACGCCCTAGCACTCGAGCTCAGCCGCCACCGTCAAGCTTCGCCTCTGCTTCAACATTGGCCGCTGCATCAACCTGACTGGTCCAGATCTCACTCGCGCGCCTCCGCCGCTCCAGCAGCCTCGGTAAGTTCTTCCTCCTCGCCTCTCCGTAGATCCCATTAGGGTTCGTTCGAGCTCATGGAAGTTCAGCACCGTTCTTCCCTTGTTCTTCGCTGTAGCATGAACTCTTGATCCAAACTTGATATTTCACCGTGCGGCAATAGCCATACTCCTTCTTTCCTCATCAGAACATCTCTTTTTAAGTAGAAAAACCAATCTGAACCTTTATAAACTGTTCAAGTACCAATTTTTAGGTCTGAATATATTTTCATTTTCTGACACACGGTAGATCCGAAATTGTGATATCCCTCTGCGAAAACTGTTTTTCATCACTTAGTCATTTTCCACTTCAAATCTGTACTTTCAATATCTGTGTAGGCGGTTTAACTCAGAAAATAATAACCCGCCAGGTACCATTAGTCCCCTCTTAAACCGCCAATTGCTCATCTCTGCAACTTGATAACATCAATCCCCGGTTTAACACTTTTGCATGCTTCAACACTTTTCTGCCTTTTAACCTTTAGCGGATTAATCATGAATCTTAAACCGGCACAAACCTTCTTCGATGTTATCAAATAAATGGCCAAGTCCTTTTATGCCTGCAACTGGGTTCAATCCCGGGTTACAGAAGGAAAACTGAACGGATGTGTTGCTACTGGCGCTTTAGCCAAAAAGGAAGTCATCCACTGGAGAGTCCCTGGTCCTGAAAATCCCCCTGAACCCAAGGAAGGGGAAGTGATCGTCTTTGCTGACCACCTGAGTCGAGGATTCAGCCCTCCCGGATCAAAAAAATTATGTGATGTGCTTCATTTCCTCCAACTTCACCCTCAAGATATTGGACCTAACTCCGTATCCAATATTTGCAATTTTCAAGTGTTCTGTGAAGCTTACCTGCAAGAGGAACCCACGGTCGAACTGTTCAAAGATTTTTACTATTTAAACCACCGTACAGAATTTGTGGACGGGCCCAATACCGAACTTGGTGGGGTGTCAATCCAAAAGAGGAAAGATGTTAGCTTCCCTCATGCTAACCATCATAGCCATCCCAAAGACTGGAACCAAACTTGGTTCTATTGCCGAGATACATCTCCAGCTGGTGAGAATCCTCTGCCGGGTTACCGTGCTCACCGGCTTAGCAGCACACATCCACTCCCCCAAAGACTCAGTGCAAAAGAACGGGCTAAGTATGCACCATAGCTTTCAAAGCTCAGAGCCTTCGTGGCAAACGGTTTAACACGCGTCGATTTCGTCCGTTGCTGGGTGTCTTGGAGTATTTTACCATTAAGCCGTCGCCCCAGTTTAATGTGTGAATACACAGGGGACGTGAAAGATCCTCAACACCACATTGATATTCAGCTGACCGACGCTGAAGTTATTGAAGCCGTCAAGAAAATGTTGGATATACCGGTGGCCGAGTGCAGCAAAACAGGGCTTAATCCTTTCTGCGCTTCAAATAAACCGCCAGGTGTAAGAATTGCGTAACTCCTGCTTAATCCATATTTTTTAATACTCCCTTATGATCTTTTCAACTTCTAACAGGGTGATGATCCATTCTGGAAGAGGAATCCGTAGGATAAACCGGCCAAAACAACTCGCCCCAAGACCAAGGTCACCAAGAAGCCTGCCAAGAAGAAAACCGTCGAGTCTGCCGAGTTGAACATTGATGATGACAATGATAACCAGGAATCAGAGGTAGAACTTGATTCACTTGGTTCCTTTTTCATACATCTCATTGACAATGATTATTATCAGGACGACGCTGAAGCTAGTCGTGCAAGTGACACAGAGGTAATTATTCTTTCATCCGGCTCAGAATCTCTGCCCACACAGTAAACCCGACAAGCAAACTGGAAAGTAACATTTTCTCACCCTCTAGCTCACTTGGACCCAAACTTTATTTTGGAGAAACAACAACATGAAGCTCGCCGCACAACCCGGCACATCGGCTATGTGGTAACTTCTTCCGGTTTACCGAACACGCCGGTTCGTAAACGCCGCCCAGAGGTCTCTTATACTTCTGACACACATTATCCCAAGGCGGGTTATTTCCGACAACCTCTTAATTCGTCTGACTCAAATTATTAGGGAACCTCCCATTCTTCCTCTGGCAAATCAACAGGAACGCAAATTCCAACCCTCAAAACGGTTCCTCGGTGAGCATATTTAATTGGCCCTTCATATCTTATACTTGATCTTTATACTAACCTGATCTATACTTATTATTTCCAGGGTCCAAGCCAGAGCCTATAAAAGGGCCAAAGTGAATAAGCCGGCTGAAGACAGCATTCCAACTGATCCGGAACAGACCCCGGAACAGTCTAACCCAAATATTGAAGCCATTCTTGATGATCCGCCACCGCAAGATCATGAACCTGAAGTTGAACATATGGAAGTTGATCCGATGATTCATGCTAATAAACCGCCAAGCCCAACTAAAGTTGCTGATGAGAACACTGACGATGTTATGGTCAGTGGTGTTAGTTATACAGCCCCAGGCAACCCCACTGCTCTGTCAAAACATAGTGCCAAAGAAGAATTTTCCACTATTGACAAAAGGCAAGTGGAAGGCAGACTTGGAAAGCTATGCCCACCTCAGCACCCAAGATATCCATTCTGGGTTTTTAAACCGGTTGTACACAAGCCGTGACTATGAAGCCGGTTTACTGAATATGATGAAGGACCGATATGAGGTAAATGTTGTTAACTCTGTATGAATATTCTTCCCTTACCGCCAAGTTTATTGGACATAAAAGAATAGAATGTTCTGTAAACTTCCAAGAACCCTATAGATCAACTCTAGTAGCCCCCAAGGGCCGGTTTATACTGTCAATATGGACCGGGACTTGTAGAATAACTACTCTTCAATTTCGTCTGTGTAGCCCCCAAGGGCCGGTTTATACTTTCAAGATGAACCGGTACTTTAGAATAGCAATTCTTCAATTTTGCCTGTGTAGCCCCCAAGGGCCGACTTAACAAATATGTTAAGTTGGGACTAATTATGCTGTAAGGCTCAAATTCTTGTTTTTAAGACCTTTGTAAACTGATTGACCACTGAGCTGATAGTTGAAGAAAAATCCATAGCTTTTAACTAGGGCAAACATGCATTAGCCCCCAAGTGCCAAGAATAATACTTGTATTGAGCTTGGGACTTGTAAAAATTTGATAAGAAGCAATAGACATTAGCCCCCAAGTGCCAAGAATAATACTTGTATTGAGCTTGGGACTTTGAATATGCACTGTCATCTCATAAATTGTTTGTCTTCTTGCAGGCTGAGCTTAGCAAGAAGGAATCCCAAATCACCGACCTTCAAGAAAATATTAAGTCGCAACAAGCAGAGACTTCCAAGGCCAAGGATGGACTGGCCAGTGCCTTAGCAGCAATGAAAAAACTGAAGGAAAGCTCCAAAAACGAGCGGGCATGTTGGGATACAGAAAAGACAACTCTGCTAAAGAGGGCTGAGGATGCTGAAGCGGCCCTTAATCCGGTGGCGGAGGAGCTAACTGGCTTGAAACAGCAAATAAATGCCATGACTGCTGCCGTTTTTGGTAAATAGCTTCTTCATAAGCTTTAAACATGTTTTATCCAATACACTGCTGGTTTACAGACGTTTTTGATGATGCAGGACCTTGCATTGCTCATCTTGGCTCGGATATGCGGAAAAAACCGAAAGCTGCCTATACACTTATAGAGCAATTATATACCGGCGCACAATGGGGTCATCTGCACAGCTTCCCATAACAAGCCGCCCCCAGCTTTGATCAAGGAGACACTGGAAAGGCTGTCTATGATGCCTGCCCGGTTTGAAGACCTAAAGAAATCAGCTGCAAGGGCAGGTGCTCTTACCACACTAAATCGGGCCAAAGCATGGATATCTGATCTTGATCTGACTGATTTGGCTAACGGTTACCCAAGCATAAAGGAGGACGGATCAGATTTTAATACTGATGACCTCGGAGCCCTTATGAGGGAAATGTGCCCATTGGCTAGTAAATTGGCTGAGGAGACCGATCTTTCATATTATCAGTCGGTTTACGATGCCAACAATAAGAGAGTTACAGCGGCAACTTATGATGCTCCAAGCCTTACTGCTCCGATCCGTAAGCACACTTATGCCCCTGATGTTGATCCCTCCACACTTATAAGTGATGAAGCTGTATTCAAAGCCTTAACTAGGATCGACTGGACAACTATTGACTTCCATCCACTGGGTAGAGAAGAGGAAGCTGAACCGGCGCTGGATGATCCACAACCTTCAAGTCCACCAGCCCAAGATTCATAAACCGGAGGTTGGCTGAACATCTGCTTTCTGCAAGACTTGTTAAAACAAGTATTCTTTTGGGCATGAAACGCCTTGTAATAGGCTATCTTAAACTCTTGATGCTATGCCGTCGCGCATATTTTGTTTTGCATGACACTGATAATTCGCCATGTTAAGATATGCCACGTATGCTTATGATATTTAGCAATGTTAAATCTGTTCCTGCATATAACAGTTTAAAAGTGTCCTGGCGGTTTACCGCTGGACGGGTCATAACGCCCAATATAAAGCCATGGGAAACTAAAATAGTTGATAACCAATGCTGGCCTTATTTATAACCATACATAATTGGAAATATATCATACCTGTGATATTTGATCACACTGGTGGTTTACCAAACCAGTGTAGTAAGGGTGATAACCCGCATTTTGAGCACTGATAATTATCATATATTGCCGACTGATGAACAAGCCAGGCCGGGTTAATAAACACCGAACATTATCTCATACTGGCGAGTTATAGTCAAAAACCAGACCGGGTTAATAAGCACCAGTGAATTGTAACCATAAAGCATTATAGGCCTTATTGAATAAACCTCAAAAAATCTGGTGAAACAAAAACAAACGAAAAACGAGGCTTTTCATGGGCTGCCAGGCCGAAAATCGAGTGCTTTCACGGGCTGCACAGGCCACTGAGTTAAACCGTTTTACAAACCTTATAAGACGGACCTCACACAACCAATCGTCGTTTTAACTTTGACAAGTTCAGGGTCTATATAAGATTGACTTGTCAAAAGTACGACGGGTCGTTCCAGGATTACCTGGGCGGAGTGGCAGACTTAAAAAGGTAGGATAACATGGGGTTTTAGGTGAATACACCTGGCTTCCAAGCCTTGCTTTTAAGCCTAGGGTCATAAAAACTCTTGTCCATTAGAACAAAGAGCCCCCAAGCAATATTTTTGAGCTGTGCTTAATGGGCGCCTATGTTTGAGTTGTGCTTTTGCAACAGACTCTCTTTGGTCCCTTTAACCTAGGTAGCAAGCCCCCAAGTTTTTTTATGTGTGTGGCCTATAAGCCGGATCAAAGGGTAACCATAACTTCGCTTTATAAAGCAGAAGCCCCCATGTGACCAAAAACTCGTTGTTTAAAGAGAAAACGATAGAGGCCCTGCTTTAACAGGGATGCCGACTTTATTATATTGATCATAATATATACATTGTCAAAATATGTACATCAGAAGAGCTAGTGGCTCAGGTGTAGTAAGGACGAAGATGAGCAATATTCCAGGGCCGGTGGGTCTCCTCCTCCGACTTACGTGAGTCTTTGTTCTCTTGAACATCGATAAGGTAGTATGACCCGTTGTTCACATTCTTGCTGACCACAAAGGGTCCTTCCCAAGGTGGGGATAACTTGTGCATATAAGTCTGATCCTGGATGAGCCGGAGCACTAGATCGCCTTCTTGGAAAGTTCTGTTTTAACTCGGCGACTGTGGTAACGGTGCAGATCCTGCTGGTAAATCACCGAACGAGCCGCTGCGCTGTCACGCTCCTCATCTAACAGGTCAAGTGCTTCCTCACGTGCTTTTTCATTGTCAGCTTCAACATAAGCCACCACGCGGGGCGAGTCATGACGGATGTCACTAGGGAGAACCGCCTCTGCTCCGTAAACCATGAAGAAAGGTGTGTAACCCGTAGATCTGTTGGGGGTGGTATTAATGCTCTATAACACGGAAGGTAACTCCTCCACCCAACAACTCGGCGTCCTCTGTAAAGGAACCATAAGCCGGTGCTTGATGCCTCTCAGGATCTCTTGATTGGTTCTCTCAGCTTGACCATTAGATTGGGGGTGAGCCACTGATGACACGTCAAGCCGGATGTGCTCTCGTTGACAAAATTCTTTCATAGCACCCTTGGACAGATTAGTACCATTATCAGTTATGATACTGTGGGGAAAACCAAAACGGAAAATCACCTTTTTCATGAACTGAACCACCGTCGCCGCGTCACATTTACTGACCGGCTCTGCCTCAACCCACTTTGTAAATTTGTCAACCGCCACCAGGAGGTGTGTCTTTTTGTCCTTGGACCTTTTAAAAGGTCCAACCATATCCAGCCCCCAAACTGCAAACGGCCAAGTAATTGGAATCATCCTCAATTCTTGAGCCGGCACATGGGCGCGTCGTGAAAACTTCTGACAACCATCACATTTACTGACCAGATCCTCAGCATCAGCATGAGCTGTCAACCAATAAAATCCATGATGAAAAGCTTTAGCCATGAGAGACTTTGAACCAGCATGATGACCACAGTCTCCTTCATGAATATCATGCAAAATCTCACGGCCCTCTTCTGAAGAAACACAACGTTGAAAAGCCCCTGTAACACTACAATGATGTAGCTCTCCATTGACAATTGTCATTGACTTAGACCGCTGGGTTATCTGCCTAGCTAGAGTTTCATCCTCAGGTAACTCGCCCCAGGTCATATAAGCCAAATAAGGGACTATCCAATCAGGAATAGCATGAATGGCTGCCACCAACTGAGCTTCCAGGTCAGGAATAGCCAAATCCTCCTCTGTAGGTATCTTGACCGACAGGTTATGCAAAACGTCAAGAAAGACATTAGACGGCACCGGTTTACGGTGAGAACCCAACCGGCTTAAGGCATCGGCCGCTTCATTTTTTCTCCGATCAACATGCTCAACTTGATAACCCTTGAAGTGACCAGCAATAACGTCCACCTCTCGTCGATAAGCCGCCATGAGTGGATCCTTAGAATCCCAAGTACCAGAGACTTGTTGAGCCACCAAATCGGAGTCACCAAAGCACCTTACCCGGCTTAAGTTCATCTCCTTAGCTATCCGAAGACTGTGGAGCAAGGCCTCATATTCAGCTGCATTGTTAGTCCAAGGGAACATCAAACGGAGAACATAACAAAATTTATCACCTCGAGGGGAAGCTAGCACAACTCCAGCCCCCGAGCCCTCCAATTGCCTGGACCCATCAAAGTGAATAGTCCAATACGTGTTATCCGGTTTTTCCTCAGGCATCTGCAGCTCTGTCCAGTCATTGATGAAATCCACCAGTGCTTGAGACTTGATGGCCGTGCGAGGCATATATTTCAAACCATGAGGTCCAAGCTCAATGGCCCACTTGGCTATTCGACCTGTAGCTTCTCTGTTTTGAATAATATTTGAATAATATCCCCCAAGGGAGCAGAACTAACCACAGTGATAGGATGACCCAAAAAGTATTGCTTAAGCTTCCGACTGGCCATAAACACCCCATATACAAGCTTCTGCCAATGCGGATACCTCTGCTTGGACTCGATCAACACCTCACTGATGTAGTAAACCAGCCTCTGAACCGGGTACTCTTTGCCTGCCTCCTTTCGTTCCACCACAATGGCTACACTGACAGCCCGGGCATTAGCAGCCACATATAACAATAACGGCTCTTTATCAATATGAGCAGCAAGAACGGGCGGCTCAACCAACTGTTTCTTCAGATCCTCAAATGCTTGATTAGCAACATCACTCCAAACAAAGTGATCAGTCTTCTTCATCATCTGATAAAGAGGAATAGCCTTCTAGCCCAACCGGCTTATGAACCGGCTCAGAGCCGCAATACGACATGCCAGACGCTGAACATCGTTAACACACGCCGGTTTAGCCAAAGAAGTAATGGCCTTGATCTTCTCCGGGTTAGCTTCAATCCCTCTGTTGGAGACCAGGAAACATTTGGCCAGGTTAAGCATCATCTTGTAGACCCGGAGATTGTCAAACGTCTCCTTCAAATCATCAATCAGGGTCTCCTTCTTTCTTGACTTCAGCCACATACAACAATAAAAGCTCTTTGTCAATGGGAGCAGCAAGAACGGGCGGCTCAGCCAACTGTCTCTTCAAATCCTCAAACGCTTGATTAGCAGCATCACTCCAAACAAAGTGATATGTCTTCTTCATCATCTGGTAAAGAGGGATAGCCTTCTCACCCAACCGGCTTATGAACCGGCTTAAGGCCGCAATACGACCTGCCAAACATTGAACATCATTGACACACGCCGGCTTAGCCAAGGAAGTGATGGCCTTGATCTTCTCCGGGTTAGCTTCAATGCCTCTGTTGGAAACCAGAAAACCCAAAAGCTTACCAGCCGGTACACCAAAAACACACTTGGCCGGGTTAAGCCTCATCTTATAAACCCGGAGATTGTCAAAGGTCTCCTTCAAATCATCAATCAGGGTCTCCTTCTCTCTGGACTTCACCACAATGTCGTCCACATAAGCATGAACATTGCGCCCAATCTGATTGTGAAGACAATTCTGCACACATCGATGGTAAGTCGCCTGGGCACTCTTGAGCCCAAAAGGCATAGACACATAGTAGAAGGCTCCAAAGGGAGTTATAAAAGCTGTCTTCTCCTGGTCCTTAACTGCCATCTTGATCTGATGATAACCAGAATAAGCATCCAAAAAACTCAAACGCTCACAACCCGTTGTAGCATCAATAATCTGATCAATACGAGGGAGAGCAAAAGGATCAGCTGGACAAGCCTTGTTTAAATTCGTGTAGTCCGCACACATACGCCAAGTGTCGTTCTTCTTAAGTACTAGCACCGGGTTAGCCAACTACTCAGGATGAAAAACTTCCACAATAAACCCAGCTGCCAAGAGTCGGGCTACCTCTTCACCAATGGCATTACGCCTTTCTTCATTAAAATGACGAAGAAACTTCTTGACCGGTTTAAACTTGGGATCAATACTGAGAGTGTGCTCATCGAGTTCCCTCGGTACACCTCGCATGTCAGAAGGTTTCCATGCAAAGATGTCCCGGTTCTCACGGATGAACTCGATGAGTGCGCTTTCCTATTTTGGATCCAGGTTAGCACTGATGCTGAACTGCTTGGATGAATCGCCATGTGACAGCCTGGATTTTGCCTTCTCTCTTTTTCCGGACTTGCCTTCTCTCTTCTTCCGGACTTGGTTTCTACCGTGGTTTTTGCCCTGACTTGATTTGGATTTTGGAATCATTTCAAATGGACTTGTCACTTGGGCATATCCTTGACTTTCACCCAAGTGACCTATCTACCTTATTCCTCTAATAAATCCCCAAAATAATCAAATGAATATTTTTCATAAAAGAAAAATATTCATTTTTCTCTCTGAAATTCAATTCAGAAACTTGTGCTCCAAAGCAACCCCAATTTTTCTTGCTCAGAAAAATCTAAGATAATTCCTGAATATTCTTAGAACCTTGGCACAACTTCCCATGCAAAAATATTGCATGACTTTTTGGAATATTTTTTATAGAAAATCATTTCTCTTCTGGCCCAAAATTCCAGTTTGTACAGCAAGTACATTTTCCCTTGAGCTTTTGGCCCTGATCTTTCTTGAGCTTAAACACCCTCCTAAGAAACCCTAAACCCCAGGAGATCAACCCTAATGGCCTTCTAGAGGGTGGCTTAACTTGGCGACCAAGTTTCTGGTCAGAAACTTGCCAGCTTGGTTAAGTCAAATATGGTCGGCCTGAGCATGAGCTATCACCACTCCTAGACTAAACAATGCATGGACGAACGCATAGACAAGGTTTGGCTGCGCTTGTGCGTCGTCTTGACCATTCCAGCTTGGTGACAATGCGAAGAGACGACGCCTGGCAACATCTCAACGCGCTCTGGCTGGCGCTTTCCTCTCTGTTTCGCGCGTGCTCGTTCCAGCGCTCGCCGACGCGTGCCGCGCCGCACCAACAGCATCGACCCATCACCCTTGACCGCTCCCTGGCGCTCGCCGACGCCGGAGCCGCCGCCGCAAGCACGGGCGCGTCATGGCCAAAATGCCACAGTGCGTGCGTGCGCTTGTCCACTTCCTCCACCGCCTCCTGTGCTCATCCGCGAGCGTGGGCAAGCTCCTGCGTTGATGCTGAGCGTTTGCCCCCTTGCATTGGAGCTTCTCGTCGCCGTTCGCCGCGTGTCCAGAGAGCTCCGGCGGCGACACGTTCCCTCCTCGCTCCGGCTATATATAGTGACCCCGCCTGGAATCCTAGCCAAGCACCACTCCACACCACCTCCACAAGCACGTAGAACGACCCCAGCACGGTCGGGCAGGCCTCTGGCCGTCGCCCCGACCAGAGGACTCCGGCGACCTCCGCAGTCCAGCCGCCGCTATCCGGTGCCTCTCGAGCTCAAGCAACTCCTTGGGCGGGGCATTGGGGGTCTGTTGGTGCTTCCTGGACGCTGCTGAGCCCTCGGAGCCGCCCCTAGCCGTCGTCTTCAACCTCTCCGGCGAAACCCGTCCACCACCGAGGCTTGCGAGCTCAACCGCGAGCAGCTCCGTCCACCCCACGCCAAGCCACGGGTACGGGCAGGTGCGCCACGAGCCCCGCTTCAATCCTATCCCTCTAGCCTACCCCCAAACCCCCTAGTCGCTGGCGTGAGCTCTGGCAAAGCCCCGCCTCTCTCTGATCTCGCGCTCCCCCTCTCTCTCCTGACGCGTGGGACCCACCTGTCGGTCTCACCACTCGCGCACGAAGCGGTACGAGTGGAGGCGCCTTTCCCGTTTACGCCTTCGATGTCACCCCGCCAGGATTTCTGTTTAATTCAAATATTATTCAGAAATTTGACTAAACTTTGACCAGCCACCATTTCTAAACCATAAGTCCAAATGATTTGATTCTTTTTGCATTGTCTTTGTGTAACATCCCATATTTTCAATTTGGAATGTTATACATTAGATCATCATGCATATCATATTTTATTGCATTTTGCTCGATCCTAGAAATTCTACGCAACTCAAGGACCCACGGAGAGAGTTGGGGATTTCATTATTTTCATATTCGAGTCTTTCTCGAATTTTTGAAAAGAGGATAATTTGATTTTGATTATTTTTCTCCGAATTATTTCTTTTATTAAAATAAAAGAGAGAGGTTAAAATGACTTCCTCAAAATAAAGAAATATTGTAGATTTAATATTAAAGTCAAATGAGATTTTTATTTGGAGTTTTATCGCTATTTTATTTGAATTAGGAAAAATATGCGTTTTTCAAAATCGCATTTTAGGCCGAAATAAATGTTCACCTTGTCCAGCTTATTTCTACAGGACAAGGAAAATTTATTTTGGGATTTTTGGAGTCCATTTAGTTTTTCTTTTCTTTCTTTTTCCGCACGTCGGAATTATTAAAAAAAAGTCAAACCGACTCCGGGCCGTACCCGAGCGGGACTCCACCCGGGGGGCCTTTATAAGTCGCGCCGCCCGAGCCGCCAACCCGATCCGCGCCGCCACCCAAACCCTAACCCTAGCGCCGCCGCCGCCACGCGCCGCCGCCGCCAGTTGCCGCCCCGCCGCCGACCCGCCGCCCCACGCCGCCTCGCCAGAGCCGCCCGCCGCCGCCGCCGTTCGCCGGATCCGCCGGAGGTAGCCTCGCCGCCGCAGCCGGTTTTCTTCGGAAAACCGTACGGTTTTTTTAGAACCGCGGTTTATTATTATTTTTAGATCGGTTTATTTTTTTGGTTTAGTTATATAGCGAACGCCCGTTCGTTCGTTCGTTTTAACAAACGGTTTTCACCGTTTAGCCGCAGACAGCGAACGTTCGTTCGTTACCCTGTTCGTCAGATTTTCTTTTTCTCGGATTTTCCGCGATTATTTTCGATCGTGATTTCTGATCCGATTTTCGTTCTAGTAGAACTTTTCGCTCGTTTATCGGAATCAGGCGATTCAAGCGCCTAGAGTTTCATCTCGAAGCCCTCTTTTTTTTAACCAACTTAAACAAGTTTTTGCTATTGTAAAATATTATTTTAGTGCAGATTAGTAAACAAAGCTTGTTTCTTTCGCCGTTTGAGTTTTGTTGCTTCGTTCGATTTGATTCTTTTTGCATATCGGAGTTCTTAAGTTGAACTTTCTGGTTAGATCTCTTATTTGAGTTTTACCCGTGCCCTTGCTTGTTTGCTTATTGTATGCTTATTGATTGTTTGCGATAGAATACCCGGAGTGCGAAACGTGCTACTACGAGTCTCTAGGTTTCGCGGATCATCAGCAAGGCAAGTAACACTTTGATCATACCTCTTTCATACCCAGTTTTATTGCATTAGATCAACCCTCAAACATTGCATGGTTAGGATCTAGATTAACATGTGGGTATTGGGAAGTAGTTGAGGTAGTACCTATTACCTGTTTTATTATCAAACCCTGGGAGTTACTTCTATGTTGCTTATATTGTTATGCTATGCTCGTAGACGTGGTTTGGGTTTGAGAGTATTAATGATAGATGTGAGATTGTTAATTAATGGTTCAACTTAAGGTGGCATCTTAAATACACATCTGGGTGGATTGAGGCACCTGGGGAACCCAGTGATTGCCTGTATTTTTGGAAATCCCGGGGTACCGTGTGATTCTCCTATGGACTGCCACCCAGGCTCAAAGGGATCATGAGATTATTCATGCTACAAACTTCCGTGTGCATCCACAAGCTATTATGGGCTCTAGCATAGTTGATTAAGTCGTGTGAACTCTTACAGTGGTAGACTAGCAGATGTAGGGGATGTAGGTGGTACTGTCTACCCATCGTAAGGTGCTAACGCTTCTAAAAGACTGTGTCTCGGTCATCCGTTTCTCAAACATCATGTAGTGCGAGAAATCCAACGGAGGAGATTGAGTCTTGTGGGGAAAAGTGAGCAAACCTCTGCAGAGTGTACAAACTAATCATGGTTAGCCGTGTCCCCAGTTATGGACATCTTGAGTATCTGGTTCTTGGATTATCATGTTGATCTCATCACTCTATATATTAAATTTGTTGGGTTGTTAATGACTACTTTTAATCGGGATTGAGAGGGGGTTTACCTTCTCAATGTTTTCAACAAACTTTGTAGTTAAATAAAATATATTCCTTTGCAGTAGGGAAAAATTGGCTTTCCGCAAAACACATTAACCATACAGCCTCCACCAGCCATATATGCATGTAGTGATAGCATTATTCTGTTCATTACTCTTTTGTGTTACATTGCCAGCATATTCCATGTGCTGGCCCGTTTTCGGGCTGCAACGTATCATGTTGCAGACTTTTCAGACGATGAGTAAGGAGCCTTAGGTCGTGGTCTTTCACTCAGTGATGCCGTTGGAGTTCATGGACTCACTTTATCTTCCAAGCCTTCCGCTGTTATCGTATTAGATGGCCGTAAGCCATATTTATTGTAATTAGTTCTCTTTTGAGACATTCAATGTAATAAGTGTGTGATTGCTACTCTGTTATAAATCCTTCAAGTACTGTGCGTGTCAGCATTACCGATCCAGGGATGACACTTATGCACAGAGATCAGATTGTTGAGGTCTGGTCGCTACAAAGATGGTATCAGAGCACACGCTGACTATAGGACACGACCACTAAGCTAAAGCCCTAGATCACTACTCTCTTCTCATTTCTGACTCCTCTCCATTTTCTACTCTTTAGGATGGCGGATGCAAGGATCAAGTTCACGCAACCGGATGAAGACACCCCATTTGGACGCCACTTGAAGGAAGTTACTAGGTACCTGAATATTGGAATATCAAGCTTCACCGGGACTTACTATGCCTGTTTACCAGAAGAGGAGCACTGGATGATTCAAGTTCAAGTTCCAGGAAGGACATTCACGCCAGTCACTGAGCCCATAGAGTTTTCCTTTGATGCACCAACCTGGAGTCTAGGAAAGAGTATGGCAGCTCACATTACCATGGGACGCATTGGAGAAGTTTACCACAATGATCTCAAGGACACTATCTACCAGATTTGTGGGCGCCGAGATGAGCAATGGGAGATGATCAGCACCAGGAAGGATAGATCGATTGCCTCTTTCATCCAGGAGTTAAACCAGCACATTCGACGCTAGGAGAACCAGATGTGCGCAGGCATGACAGATTTGAAGAAGGCGATGACAAGGATCACAGAGCTGGAGGAAGAACTCAAGGCTACACGCGAAGATTATATGGAGGAAATCGTCGTACTAGTGGAGAAGAATGGCAACCTGACAAAGAAGCTAGGAGTTATCATGGGAGACCCTGCGCGAGGAGGAGAAGATGACGATTCCACTTGCCCGGAGAACTACATCATCATCGACGACACTGACTTGGACCCTGATGATAGCGATGATGACTATGTTGATGAAGCTGGAGCGGATATCATGGAGTCTTCGACCGAGCAATTTTTCTAGTCGACCACCACATCAATAGTAGTATTCCACCATGTATATAGTATAGTCCAAGCACTTTTGTAAGGATAGTTCAAGACCGATTGTATGCCCTTTGTTTGATTGATTGAGTGATATGTTTGTGTTTGTCTCATGTGCATATGGGTAGTGTTTTCCCCCTAGACCTCATTCTACTCTGTTTCTCATCTTTTCTAAACCCAGCAGATGCCTCCGAGACACGACAATGGATTTGCTTTTCCACCGGAGCTCACTCAGTTCATCCAGCTGCAGGATGCACAGATGCGGAGAGAGTGCGTTTTGCCGCACATCAGCTTGATGGACCCGCAGCATCTTGGTGGGAGAATTTCATAGTCACTTACCCTATTGACACTGTGACATGGGACCAGTTCCAGCAGGCTTTTCGCATTGCCCATGTATCAGCAGGAGCTATGGCCATGAAGAAGCGTGAGTTTCGAAACTTACGCCAAGGAGGGCGCACTGTTGGCCAATATGTGGATGAATTTAGTAAGCTAGCACGTTATGCTCCAGATGACGTCGCTACAGATGCAGCTAAGAAGGAGAAGTTTCTGGAAGGTCTGAATGATGAGCTGAGTATGCAGTTGATGGTGGCAAATTTCAATAACTACCAGGAGTTGGTGGATAGAGCTCTCATGCTTGAAGGAAGCAGCAGCAGATTGACAGCCGCAAGAGGAAGTATGGACAAGGGAAGTATAATTCTGGAGCCCAGCAGAGACCCCGTTACACCCCGAACTCGGGAGGACTTGTTCATAACCATGGAGGCCACACTCATAATGGAGGAAGTTCGCACAATTATAGTGGCCCCAAGAATGGTAATGGTAATGGAGGAAGTAGCGGACAGAACCGTTCCAAACCGGCAACACCCGCCAAGAAAGGTCTAAGCCACGTTACTTGCTACAAGTGCCAGAAGACCAGACATTACGCCAATGAATGTCCTGAAGCCAAGAATGGAAACGGCAATGGAAGCTCTGGGAAGAAGCCCAACCCTTTCAACAGGGGACAAGTGAACCACGTTAACGTGGAGGAGGTTGAAGCCCAGCCAGATGCAGTAATAGGTAAGTTTTTGGTTAAGTCATTTACTGCACTCGTTCTTTTCGATACTGGTGCATCGCATTCATACATATCAAGGGGATTCGTGGATAAGTTTAAACTGCCAACCCAAGCCCTTAGGTCACCCATGTTAGTAACCTCGCCAAGAGCAGAGTATATGACTAGCTTATGGTGTGATCGGTTACCATTAAGGATTGGTAACTACTTGTTCCCCTCAGACCTAATAGTACTGGAGTCACAAGGACTGGATGTGATATTAGGCATGGATGGGTTATCAAAGTATGGAGAGAACATTGTCTGCGCCAGTAAGTCGATTTTGCTTACCACCCTAGAAGGAAGAAGGATCAAGTATGTTTCCCGGCATGTGCCAAATAGGACTCAAGTAAATTCCTTATCAGGAGTTGTACAGGAGGAAGTACCAGTGGTGAAGGATTTTCCGGATGTATTTCCAGAAGAGTTGCCAGGCATGCCACCGGATAGAGACATTGAATTTTTGATTGAGCTTTTGCCAGGCACAGGGCCAATATCTGAGAGACCGTACAGAATGCCTGCAAATGATTTGGAGGAAATTAAGAAGCAGATTAAGGAGTTACTGGATAAAGGTTATATTCGCCCAAGTTCATCACCTTGGGGATCCCCAGTACTTCTAGTGGAGAAGAAGGATGGATCGTTGAGGATGGTTGTTGATTATCGTGGATGGAATGAGGTGACGATCAAGAACAAGTACCCACTGCCGATGATCAGTGATTTGTTTGACCAGCTGCAAGGGGCTAAAGTGTTTTCCAAGATTGATCTGCGATCAGGGTACCACCAGCTGAAGATTCGAGAGCAGGACATACCTAAGACAGCTTTTACAACGAGGTACGGGCTATATGAGTACACCGTCATGTCATTTGGTCTGACTAACGCACCTGCCTATTTTATGGACATGATGAACAAGGTGTTTATGGAGTTTTTGGATAAGTTCGTTGTGGTGTTCATTGATGATATTTTGCTCTACTCAAAGAACGAAGAGGAACATAAAGAGCATTTGCGTTTGGTACTTGGTAAGCTCAGAGAACATCAGTTATACGCCAAGTTCAGCAAGTGTGAGTTTTGGCTGAAGGAAGTTGGATTTCTTGGACATGTTATATTCGGAGAAGGAATAGCAGTAGACCCCACCAATGTTGTCACTATGACAAATTGTGAGTCACCCACGACAGTTGGAGGGATCCGGAGTTTTCTTGGACTCGCAGGATACTACCAGAGGTTCATTGAAAATTTCTCAAAGATTGCAAAGCCCATGACGGAGTTGTTGAAGAAGGACACCAAATTCAATTGGACTGAGGAGTGTGAGGCCAGTTTTCAGGAGTTAAAAAGACGTTTGTTTACATCACCAGTGTTGATTCTGCCAGATCAACGCAAGGATTATGAAGTATATTGCGACGCTTGTCGTCGAGGACTTGGAGCCGTACTTATGCAGGAGGGAAGAGTTGTTTCATATGCCTCATGACAGCTTAAACCCCATGAGTTAAATTATGCTACGCATGATTTGGAGTTATCAGCCGTAGTGCATGCGTTGAAGACATGGAGACATTTTCTCATCGGAAACCATTGTGAGGTATACACGGATCACAAGAGTTTGAAGTATATCTTCACGCAGAAGGAGCTGAATCTCAGGCAGAGGAGATGGTTAGAGCTCATAAAGGATTATGATATGAGATTGCATTATCATCCCGGAAAGGCTAACGTAGTAGCCGATGCATTGAGTCGCAAAAGTCATGTCAATACACTCATGACCGGAGAATTACCCAAGAAGTTGGCAGAAGACATTCGCGAGCTATGTTTGGAGATAGTTCCGAGAGGATATGTAGCAGCTTTGGAAATTCAATCTACTTTGATGGATAAGATCAGAGAAGCTCAGAAGACGGGCAAGGAGATAGCCGAAATAAAGGAAAGAATGAGTAAAGGAAAGGCTAAAGGATTTCGTGAGGATGAGCACGATACCTTATGGTTTGAGGACCGCGTATATGTGCCAAATGATCAAGAGATCAGGAAGTTGATTCTGCAAGAGGCCCATGATTCGCCATATTCGATTCACCCAGGAAATACCAAGATGTATCTGGATTTGAAGGATAGTTTCTGGTGGACCGGAATGAAAAAGGATATTGCAGAGTATGTAGAAGTTTGTGATGTATGTCAGAGAGTGAAGGCAGAGCATCAGAAGCCAGCAGGATTGCTACAACCATTGCCGATACCCGAATGGATGTGGGATAAGTTAGGCATGGACTTTATCACGGGATTACCTAGGACTCGTTCGGGCTATGACTCGATATGGGTTGTAGTCGATCGTTTGACGAAGGTAGCTCATTTCATCCCAGTGAAGACCACTTACACCAGTGCTAAGTTGGCAAAGATATACATGACCAGGATCGTATGTCTGCATGGAGTTCCAAGGACCATTGTATCAGATAGAGGAACCCAGTTTACCTCAAAGTTTTGGAATCAGTTGCATGAAACTTTGGGAACCAGGCTAGAGTTCAGTACAACTTTTCACCCGCAACGGATGGACAGACTGAAAGAGTCAATCAGATTTTGGAGGACATGTTGACAGCTTGTGCGCTAGACTATGGGTCTAGTTGGGACGAAAATTTGCCGTATGTAGAGTTCTTTTACAACAACAGCTATCAAGCCAGTTTGAAGATGGCCCCTTTCAAAGCACTGTACGGAAGGAGGTGCAGAACACCGTCGTTGTGGGATGAAGTTGGACACCGACAGTTGTTTGGACCAGATTTGATTAAAGAGTCTGAAGAGAAAGTTAAGCTGATTCGCGATAGACTCAAGGTAGCCCAGTCCAGGCAGAAGAGTTATGCGGATTCTAAACGCAAGGAGACAGTTTACGAAGTTGGAGACAGAGTGTATCTTCGTGTATCCCCACTTCGAGGAGTGAAGCGTTTTGGAGTTAAGGGAAAATTAGCACCACGTTTTGTGGGACCATACAAAGTTTTGGAACGAATGAGAGAAGTTGCTTACAAGTTGGAATTTCCCGAAGGATTGTGAGGAGTTCACGATGTGTTCGACGTTTCTTAGTTGAAGAAGTGCCACGCAGAGATGGCTGATATTCCACTGAGAGATACAGTGCCGCTGGAAGCGATACAGTTGGATAGCGATTTGACCTATGAGGAGAAGCCAGTCAAAATTCTCGAGTTTGCCAGCCGAGTCACACGCAGCAAAGTAATCAAGTTCTGCAAAGTTTAGTGGAGTCACCATACCGAAGATGAAGCCACCTAGGAACGAGAGGAAGACCTACGGAAGGATCACTCTCACATATTTTCTAGCCAACCCGAATCTCGAGGGCGAGATTCATCTTAAGGGGGGTAGGTTTCTAACATTCCAAATTTTCAATTTGGAACGTTATACATTAGATCATCATTGCATATCATATTTTATTGCATTTTGCTTGATCCTAGAAATTCTACGCAACTCAAGGACCCACGGAGAGAGTTGGGGATTTCATTATTTTCATATTCGAGTCTTTCTCGAATTTCTGAAAAGAGGATCGTTTGATTTTAATTATTTTCCTCCGAATTATTTCTTTTATTAAAATAAAAGAGAGAGAGGATAAAATGACTTCCTCAAAATAAAGAAATATTGGAGATTTAATATTAAAGTCAAATAAGATTTTTATTTGGAGTTTTATCGCTATTTTATTTGAATTAGGAAAATATGCGTTTTTCAAAATTGAATTTTAGGCCCAAATAAATGTTCACCTTGTCCGACTTATTTTTAGAGGACAGGGAAAATTTATTTCGGGATTTTTGGAGTCCGTTTAGTATTTCTTTTCTTTCTTTTTCTGCACGTCAGAATTATTTAAAAAAAAGTCAAACCGACTCCGAGCCGTACCCGAGCGGGACTCCGCCCGGGGGGCCTTTATAAGTTGCGCCGCCCCAGCCGCCGAAGCCCAACCCAAGCCGCCAGCCCAACCCGCGCCGCCGCCCAAACCCTAACGCTAGCGCCGCCGCCGCCTCGCCGCCGACCGGCCGCCCCGCGCCGCCTCGCCGGAGCCGCCCGCCGCCGCCGCCGTTCGCCGGATCCGCCGGAGGTAGCCTCGCCGCCGCCGCCGGTTTTCTTCGGAAAACCGTACGGTTTTTTAAGAACCGCGGTTTATTATTATTTTTAGATCGGTTTATTTTTTTGGTTTAGTTATATAGAGAACGCCCGTTCGTTCGTTCGTTTTAACGAATGGTTGTCACCGTTTAGCCGCAGACAGCGAACATTCGTTCGTTAGCCTGTTCGTCAGATTTTCTTTTTCTTGGATTTTCCGCGATTATTTTCGATCGCGATTTCTGATCCGATTTTCGTTCTAGTATAACTTTTCGCTCGTTTATCGGAATCAGGCGATTAAAGCGCCTAGAGTTTCGTCTCGAAGCCCTCTTTCTGTTTAACCAACTTAAACAAGTTTTTGCTACTGTAAAATTTGATTTTAGTCCAGATTAGTAAACAAAGCTTGTTTCTTTTGCCATTTGAGTTTTGTTGCTTCGTTCGATTTGATTCTTTTTGCATACCGGAGTTCTTAAGTTGAACTTTCTGGTTAGATATCTTATTTGAGTTTTACTCGTGCCCTTGCTTGTTTTCTTATTGTATTCTTATTGATTGTTTGTGATAGAATACCCGGAGTGCGAAGCATGCTACTACGAGTCTCTAGGTTTCGCGGATCATCAGCAAGGCAAGTAACACTTTGATCATACCTCTTTCATACCCAGTTTTATTGCATTAGATCAACCCTCAAACATTGCATGGTTAGGATCTAAATTAACATGTGGGTATTGGGAAGTAGTTGAGGTAGTACCTATTACCTGTTTTATTATCAAACCCTGGGAGTTACTTCTACGTTGCTTATATTGCTATGCTATGCTCGTAGACGTGGTTTGGGTTTGAGAGTATTCATGACAGATGTGAGATTGTTAATTAATGGTTCAACTTAAGGTGGCAACTTAAATACACATCTGGGTGCATTGAGGCACCTGGGGAACCCAGTGATTGCCTGTATTTTTGGAAATCCCGGGGTACCGTGTGATTCTCCTATGGACTGCCACCCAGGCTCAAAGGGATCATGAGATTATTCATGCTAGAAACTTCCGTGTGCAGCCACAAGCTATTATGGGCTCTAGCATAGTTGATTAAGTCGTGTGAACTCTTAAAGTGGTAGACTAGCAGATGTAGGGGATGTAGGTGGTACTGTCTACCCATCGTAAGGTGCTAACGCTCCTGAAAGACTGTGTCTCGGTCATCCGTTTCTCAAACATCATGTAGTGCGAGAAATCCAACGGAGGAGATCGAGTCTTGTGGGGAAAAGTGCGCAAACCTCTGCAGAGTGTACAAACTAATCATGGTTAGCCGTGTCCCCGGTTTTGGACATCTTGAGTATCTGGTTCTTGGATTATCATGTTGATCTCATCACACTATATATTAAATTTGTTGGGTTGTTAATGACTACTTTTAATTGGGATTAAGAGGGGGTTTACCTTCTCAATGTTTTCAACAAACTTTGTAGTTAAATAAAATATATTCCTTTGCAGTAGGGAAAAATTGGTTTCCGCAAAACACATTAACCATACAGCCTCCACCAGCCATATATGCATGTAGTGATAGCATTATTCTGTTCATTACTCTTTTGTGTTACATTGCCAGCATATTCCATGTGCTGACCCGTTTTCGGGCTGCAACGTATCATGTTGCAGACTTTTCAGACGACGAGTAAGGAGCATTAGGTCGTGGTCTTTCACTCAGTGATGCCGTTGGAGTTCATGGACTCGCTTTATCTTCCAAGCCTTCCGCTGTTATCGTATTAGATGGCCTTAAGTCATATTTATTGTAATTAGTTCTCTTTTGAGACATTCGATGTAATAAGTGTGTGATTGCTACTATGTTATAAATCCTTCAAGTACTGTGCGTGTCAGCATTACCGATCCAGGGATGACACTTATGCACAGAGATCAGAATGTTTGAGGTCTGGTCGCTACACTTTGTTTCAGAAAACTCTAGCAGCACACCAAAAGGTGGATTTTTCCTTGCTGACTAGAATTTCTGGTGATTTTCAGAATGTGTTTTGATAATTGTTTTTGTGGTTTTAAACTCTTTTCAGAAGGAGAAGCTTGTCTTGAAGCAAACCAAGAGGGGTGTCTTCCTCCTCTACACTAAGGCAAGCCACACCAGCATTTGGATGGTGTTATTTTAATATCTATGATTTTCTACTTGAATATGTGTTCTTATTTGCATTTAAAATTTGTTAAATAAATTTGGTTAATTGCTAGTTACTTTATCATGCTTGATATTCTTGTTTTAGTTACTGGTTGAATGCATGAACTTGTTTGGCTAAGTACAGTAAGATTTTGCACTAGACATATTGCTATGGAAATTAATGATAGTTATTTTATTAAGTGGTATTTTCAATTAAAAGATGAACTAATAAAAAATATTGCTTGAGAATAAAAATGAGTTATAACCAGAGAAGTTTTGATTCTGAGTATTGCAAGATATTTATGTTGTTGTTGATCCATGACTATGAGTGTTTGCTTTGCATGTCGAGTAGTTGCATGATTATGGCATTATATTATGTTTGTGATAATTTTTTTATCAAAGTTAAACTTGATTAAGTTCAACTTGAATATGATGTTAATCACATCATGGTGCCACTGAATCGGGTTTTTAATTCGGTTCGACCACATTTACCTTGTGGGAAGGTCTTGATTCGGTCCTTTGTTGTGGCTCTCACCGGTGCCTCCCGCGAGGGAAGGTTATGGGCGTGCATACCCTGGGCCGGTAGCCAGACATAACCTTGTGTGCTCGTTTTTGTTTTTATGGTACCTTGTCCCCGTTTGGGACCGTTTTTCCACGACGGTGGCCGTTGGTGTCTTTGGTAGACACGGGGCCACCCAAGACCTAGCCCTGAGAGGGGGTTGGTCGGAGTGGCCGGGGAGAGTGCATGACAAAGGGAGGGTTTCGTCGGAATGCTTTGGTCCACCCGAATGGGAATGAGAGGCCAGGTGTTCCATATTGTGGGTAAAGTGCGCTACCTCTGCAGAGTGTATTTAATCTATCGATAGCCGCGTCCTCCATTATGGGCATAACTCGTGAGTAAGTCACACCATGGATCAACTTTTATAATAAATCTTGCAAACTAAGTGATTGTTGTGATGCATTGGTTCGTGGTGAATCATGAACTCTTGAGGTGTTCATGAGTGATTGGTTTCAGGTGTGACCCCGGCATGGTCACCGTTTGGTTATGAGGTAACTGTCTGGTAAGCGAGTCCGTGAGACTCGTAGCACGTATTGTTTGCATTGCATCTGTAGTGTTTCTTGCATTGAAATAATCTGATTAATTATCATGATATTGTCTGTCATCGTGCTTATGTTTGTTGTGAGCTTGCAAGTACATTCAATGTACTGACCTGGCGTGTTATGCCAGCTTTCAGGCAAGTCGGTTCGCATCGGATCGCATCTCGTGTCTAGGCCGTGTCTACGTTGGTGTCCCTGTGCTATGGAGTTCCATTTCATCGTTCTTCCGCTGCCGCATAGTTCGTGTGATCGAGGCCCCCGTCATGTTCATTAAATAATGTACATACTGTCCAACAGCACCGGGTGTGCCGCTTGGCCTCGTATCTCGATGTAATATCAGGCCTATGTAATTCGCTAGCATCAATAAAGCGGTTGTTTCTGTACCATGTTGTGTATTGCTAGAAGACTTGATCTCTGGGCTGGCAATGCAAGGTAGACCGGTTGCTCTGAGCCGGGGTGCCACACGCTAGGAACGAAATCAACCATCTTAGTAGCATCTGCCGACTTAAACTTCAAAACCGGGTCATGCTCTATGGTTGGCTTTTTCAAAGATGTCATGTCAGCCGGGTCAACATTATCTTTGTAAAATTTCAACTCCTCTGTTGCACAAACCGCCTCAGCATAGGCTGCATCACCTTCCTCGCACTCCAAAGCGATCTTCTGGCTTCCGTGCATAGTGATAGTTCCCTTGTAACCCTGCATCTTGAGTTGTAGGTAAACATAACAAGGCCTGGCCATGAACTTAGCATAGGCCGGCCGTCCAAACAAGGCATGATAAGGGCTCTTGATTTTCACCACTTCAAAGGTCAACGTCTCCGACCTAGAGTCATGATCATCTCCAAAAGCAACTTCCAAAGCTACCTTACCAACTGGGTACGCCGATTTACCAGGCACCACGTCGTGGAGAACAGTGTTCGACGGTTTAAGATTTTTATCTGTCAACCCCATGCGACGGAAAGTTTCATAATAAAGGATATTGATGCTCACTACAAAAAAAAGACACATCCGTAACATTTTGGGCCGAACGAATTTTTTTCTGTCATACTTATGACACTTCTATGACGATAATTGTGACAAAACCCGGTATCATCATAGATGTGGTGGGGTCCTACTTCTATGACAAAAAATCATGACAGAAAATGGGCTTTTCGTCCTGGGCAGGCCGGAGATGCAGCTGCATGACATTCTTTGGGCCGTCCATGACGGAAAAAACCATGGTAGAAGCGAGGGTGAGGAAAATATCGGGGTGTTCCCGGTTACGGGGGGTGGTCGGGGCCGAGCGATGCGCGTTTCTCTCATACACGCACGCGCGTGGGTGCGAGGCATTGGGCTCTAACTGAACCCGAGCGTGGAGTTGGGCTCTAACTGAAACCGAGCGATCGATCGATGGCTGTTAACTGAACCCGATCGAGCAATTCCTTCACTACTGCTGCTAACTGAAGCCGATCGATGCTGCCTCTGGATGAACAGTGAGCGTTGCTGGGGGTGTTTGGATGAACAGTTTTCGGTGGGGGTGGATGAACAGGACCCCGTGGTGTTGCCTCTGGATGAACAGGACCCCGATCGATCGAGCTGGTTGGGGCTGGATGAACAGGACCCCGTGGAGGGCAGGCTGAACAGGACCACCCCGTGGAGGGCAGGATGAACAGTAGACGGTGGAGGGCTAGATGAACAGTAGCCCGTGGAGGGGTGGTTGAACAGGAGCCCGTGGAGAGGGCTGGTTGAACAGTAGCCAGTGGAGTAGCACGCGGTGGAGGCTGGATGAACAGGAGCCCGTGGATGAACAGTCGCAGGTGGAGGCTGGAGGAGGTCGACGGTGGATAAACAGTAGCCCGTGGAGGCTGGAGGGGGTCGACGGTGGAGATGAACAGTATCCCGTGGAGTCCCGTTTTGCGGTACGCCACACCCCTCCCGATGAACAGGACCCCCGTTTCGACCGTAGCACTCCAACACAAGTCCGTTTCCTCCGTTTTGCGGTATGCCAGACCCCTCCCGATCAACAGGACCTCCGTTTCGACCATAGGAGGTCTGTTTCCTCGGTTTTGCGGTATGCCAGACCCCTCCCGATGAACAGGATCCCGTTTTGAACGTGGCCGGTCGAACACAAGGCCGTTTCCTCCGTTCTGCGGTACGCCAGGCCTCGTTTCCATCGGCTGTTCCATCCAAGCCCTCCTGATGAATACGACGACGCATTCCGTTCTGACCCAGCCGGTTGGCTCCCCATGAACACGACGACGACACTGTTTCTCCGTTCCGACCCAGCCATGTACACGAGCCCTGGCCATACGTACGCCCGAGTAGGCGTTCGAGACCCCGCCCGTATGTACGTACGTGGCCGTATTTACTTTCTTGCACCCTGGCCGTTGTACGTACGTGTACATGCTACGTGCGCACCTCTACTACGACACGTGCACGCCTCTACATCGACCAGTATGTACGTACACGTTCGCGACCAGAATGACAACACTACGTACGCTTCGACCAGGTGGGTCCCGACTGTCAGGCACTTCCTTGCCTGCGAAGATGTAGCTGGTGGGTCCCAGCAGTCAGGGGGGCGAATCGTTTTTTTTTGCCCGGACGCACTTCCTTGCATGCGAAGATGTAGCTGGTGGGTCCCAGCAGTCAGGGGGGAAACTTTTTTTCGCAAAATACGGTGGCCCGTCTGGTGGGTCCCCGCTGTCAGGTGGAGGAATAATTATTTTGCGCGTAATAAGGAGGCACTTCCTTGTTGCGGCCGTGGACCCAGCTGTTAGCCTCTCCACGTACAGTGCACGTCCGATGGAAGCCGTTCCTTGACCATGTTGACTACGCCGCACCGAGAGCACCAGGGCGGTGGACGTCGGCGAGGCCTAGGAAGGGGACGACGTGGAGCCGGGGAAGACGTGGCAGTGGATGCCCACGCGTAGAGGAGTACGAGGGTTCACTGGTTCGCTGCGGTGTGAGGCTGCCGTCGCCGCAGAATAACAGGGGGTGTGGGTGAGTAGAGGGATGGCCTGGCCAGCGGTGGGAATAGTAGGGGGCGGTGAGGCCTCCGCAGCAGCACAGCCGGCCACGGGAGGCAGGAGCATGCGGCACGACCGGCGCTGCTTTGGGCGGCTGGAGCAACAAGACCAGAGGTTGAAGAAGCACTACGGCCGTTGGATGGACATCGTACGGTCACTGGAGCTAGAATCGTTCATATTGACTAAGTTGACAAAGCACTCCGTCCCCGTCAACTTAGTAGGCCCACAAGTCAGCCTCCCACCAAGGTGGGTCCCAACCAGGAGGGGGAGTATTCATTTTTTTGTGCGTAATAAGGAGGCACTTCCGGTGGGTCCGAGCTGACAGCGGGGGGGGGGGACAATTTTTCATGCAATACGGTGGCCCGTCCGGTGGGTCCCAACAGTTAGGGGGAAACATTTTTTTCGCGAAATACGGTGGCCCATCCGATGGGTCCCTGCTGTCAGGTGGAGGAATCATTATTTTCCGCGTAATAAGGAGGCACTTCCTTGCTGCCACCGTGGACCCAGCTGTCAGCCTCTCCACGTACAGTCCGCGTCCGATGGAAGCCGTTCCTTGACCACGTTGATCACGCCGCGCCGAGAGCACCAGGGCGGTGGACGACGGCGAGGCCTAGGAAGGGGACGACGCGGAGCCGGGGAAGACGCGGCAGTGGAAGCCCGCGCGGAGAAGAGTACGAGGGTTCACTGGTTCGGCTGCGGTGTGAGGCTGCCGTCGCCGCGGAATAATAGGGGGTGTGGGTGAGTAGAGGGATGACCTGGCCAGCTGTGAGAGTAGTAGGGGGCGGTGAGGCCTCCGTGGCATCATAGACGGCCACGGGAGGCAGGAGCACGCGGCACAACCGGCGCTGCTTTGGGCGGCTGGAGCAAGAAGACCATAGGTTAAAGAAGCACTACGGCCGTTGGATGGACATCGTATGGTCACTGCAGCTAGAATCGTTTATATTGACTAAGTTGACAAAGCCCTTGGTACACGTCAACTTAGTAGGCCCACAGGTCAGCCTCCGAAATGGTGCGCCCCAGATGTCAGGGGGAGGAATCATATTTTGGGCGGCTGAAGCAAGAATATCCGAGATTGAAGAAGAAGCACGACATCCGTTGGATGGACATCAAACGGCCAGAGCTGCCAGAACCGTGTGTTGTTGACAAAGCCTTGCATACGCGTCAACTTAGTTTTTTTAGGGGACACGTCAACTTAGAAGGCCCACAAGTGTGTGGCAGAGAACACATAGCCATTTGCGATTTGTAAGAATGTACAGCCCATTTTTTAATTCTAATGGAATTTACTATAGCCCATTTACGGTTTGTTAAAAGTATAGCCCATTTTCTAGCTAGGACAACGATTAATAATTTAGACTAACCGCTCAAAACAGAATTCAAAAAACATTCCTAGATTTTTATGGGATCTGATATATTTTTATCCGAAATTTCTAGTCAGATTAAATATAATTTCAAAATAAAGTTGTATTACGTTAAAATCCAACGAAATATTGCGCGCGCAACAAGTAATGAAATTAAAAATTTCAAATTCTGAAAATAATATATTTTTTAAACTAATTACGCGTTTGGTGCATTTTTTTATAGTTACTGCCCAGTTATTATAATTACATCCCATTTATTATTTCTTAAAGTCCATTTTTTTGTTAAGCCTAATGCATACCTCCTAGGAAAGTTTGCAGCCCAGCGGGGCAGAGAATAACAAGTTGACCCGGATATTGTGTACAACTGTCGGCCCAGTTGCATTGCTGATGTTGAAAAAAAGGCCTGTGTAGTACAGTACAACCTAACATGTCTACTCAGCCCACATTCATCGACGCCGGAAAGGCCGAAACAAGGCTTCTGTACAACTTTTTGAAGTCACTGAGCTCAATTAATAACTTAAGAAAAAAGTTGGATTACAGTGGAACCTAATTAAAAGCTGTCACGAGCAAAGAAATAATTCAACGCGTTCCACTTGTGCGTGTGTGTGTGTCTGAGAGAGAGAGACCAATCGGTCGATGCTCGTAAATACATCTTTCAACCATATGCATTGCTGATGCTCAGTAAAAACTTATATAGTTGACATAGTCATATAGAACATCATAGCACACTGAACTTGCATACAAAAATTTCACGGAGGCGGCACAATCAGGATGGAAGCAGTGGATCGCTACGGGTAGGGCTATGTTGAAACCAACGAACTCGTACATAATGGTTCATCGTCTTTATCAATGACAGGGAAATATCTTGAATGTTGTGCAAAGAAAACAGACAGACAACACAATAAGTTCTGCTAGCACATTAAGTTGACGTACAGCCCTTTCTAAAAAAAGTTCAGGTACAAAATTAGAATAGGTCACAATCAAATGTACTGGCACATTAGTGCTTCACACCCATAGCTCAGATTTAACTAGTATCTGACAAGATTCAGTTGTTACCTCAAATTAGAGCACATCCAGGCAGCCAGCCCTGCCTCTTCTCCCAAAGAAGCAGTGGCCTCCGCCGCGCGATGGACTAGGCCCTGTGCCATCCATCGTTCCGAGCAACACGGGGAAAGTCTGACATTGACTCCTGTAATGGACGTCGTCGACGGACCCTGGCACCAGCGGCGGCGGCAGGACTTCGATTGATGGATTGACCACTTCTTCGACATGCACGAACACTCGATACAGGTACATCCCTAACGTGGTCCGCGGCGGCCTTGGTGGCGACGATTAGTACAACCCCGGTTCCCGCACCGGCATCTCAACACCAATCACCTTCGGTATGGTGGACGGCTTCTTCATCCATGCCATAACCGTCAGAGCCCAGCTGTCTGGAGGAACAAACATACTTACGAGCTCACCTCCAAGGTCGTTGATAAGATCATTCATGGACTCGCTGTTCCAAGCACGTCGACGCATGCCGTGGAAGGTAAGCTTTGTTAAAAACTCAAGCTCAGAGGGCACCGAGCCCCATCCTGGGTGCCACCGATCAAAGCTCACCAGCGCGCTATCGCAGAACAAACGCCGGGAAGATTCGAACACACGACTGTAGTCAAAAGTTGTCTGGAACCTGACGAAGAAATCAGCCGGTGGCGGACAGACTTCAACGAGCAAGTCACTTATTTGGATGCCGTGCGCAATGCCAAGAGCTTTGACAAGGTCGTCCAGCGAGACGGGAGGCCGGTCGCCGTTGATGGTTACCATCAGCACTTTGCCGGCAAACTGGTCGTCAAGCGCCGCCATTCCACTGTTGAGCGACAGCACGCAGCGACCGATGGTAGGACGGACCTCAGGATCTCCGGCTCGGAGATCCACGTTGACTGGCGACATGACAGTGAGCTTGAGGACAGGGAGTACATGAGGGCGATTTGGGGGAACTGGAGTAGGAATCGAGATTCCAGAGGTGGGGGAGGGGCGGGAGATTGGGGATGAAAAGGTAGCTTGAATTTCGAACACGCGCCAATATGCTCTCGGTGCGCAAGCGCACAAAAACACCGGTGGCGCCCACATGTCGGCCTAACAGTCCTTATTCTTTCTTTTTTGGAGAGCCCGACCTTTTTTTGAGGATATTTTGAGAGCCCGGCCTGAGAGTCATAATTGACCTATTTGGCATTGCGTTACTACTCGGCCCATATTCAACGACACCTCACTGGCCCAAACAAGTGTACATCGTCGAAAAGACACTGAGCTTAAATTATATAACTTGAAAAAAGGAGATACACTCTGAACACTGGAGAATGGTGATGCCCTCATTTAGCCCACCAGTAGTTCGAGACAATAAACAATTCGAAACAACGATATATAGAACATTCAAACACTGACTAGTGACTACTACTCACATAAACAGCAAGGCATGATAGTTCATAAGAAGTCTTGCTACACCACCAAAATGCACCCATCTGTAGCGCTCAGACTCTCGTGATCCAGACGAGAATGACATTCTAAACAGAGCCAACTATTACATAGTAAGTGTGACATAGACGAGGATGACCAAATGACAAGGAATATGCATAACAAAAGAAAGAACTACCCATCCAGAACAAGCAGCAAAGACAACAAAGTCATTCGAAGAGATGATCCAACACCATCATAATTTGCAGCCCCGCTTCAGCGACCAATGATCCGGAGACACCAGTACTCCACTCTTTCGACGCAACAGCCCAATTACCTATCAACCTGAAGGCTTGAACCACATCACTGCCTGTCGTAATTGAGACATCCAAGGATCAAAGTTAATTTGGATGCCTTTGTCATTCTCACCTTCTTTTGGCTGCAGGTTGTATCGTTGACAATCAGGGGAGTTTGCTCCCGAACTCCTAGGGCTCGCCGTGTAGACACAGTTTTCCATAGCAAACAGAGCCTCTCTGCCATCAAGGTCCTTGCCAATGGTGATCTCCTGGTTAATCGGATAATTCAGTTCGAGAAACAGAGAGTGTGAACCAAGGCTGTTTACCCGCCTCCAACTAAAAAATCCTGAAGGCCCCAACAGGCTGGTATCCTGCTCATAGACGTAACAGCCACTGTCCGGATATTCACATATTTCACGATGCTTGTATACAGTGGGGTTTTTGCAATATAACTTTTCCGGCTCATGTGTCCGAATGATCATCAGTCTTTTGCCGTCGTCTGATCGAGCGAGGAACCAGTTGTGCTTACCTGTTTGTGGCAAAGGTGGTGTGATTACAAAGGGCAGTAACTGTAGGGACACTGCATCATATCAAAAAGGACAGACATTGTTAATGTAAGATCAACATTTTTCAGAGTATGAGTAGGATAATGCAAGAAATAGCATTGTTAATGTAAGATCAACATTGTTAATGTAAGATCAGCATTGATATGTCCCTGTTGGAACTGGGAGGAAAATACAGGGAAATGTATACTGGGTTCGAAAATATAGAAGTGCCATGCATGGTTATACTCATCTTATCTCGCAATCGATTCTTCACAGGAAACTACCATGTCATGCATGTTATGGAATCATGTTCTGTCCTCACAAACAAATTCTTCAAGGTAACTAACATACCATGCATTGTTATATACTCGTGTTCTGTGGGCAAAATTTTTGTGAGGATATTATTCTAACATTGATTGCTGAAGGGCGAATATAGGTATGTACACATGGTAAGCATTACATGATTTCACTATTTCCAAATATAGAGTTCTCCATATGCACATTTACTTCTCTAATGTATGGTTAGATGAAACCAACAGTGTGGTGCATGTTTCTACATCATGAAAATGAGGAAACTAACATGGCCATTGATACACACTCATATTTAGTAGTAGTATATAGATTACTGTAAAATAAGCAGAATATCCATATATTCCTAACCGTTTGATTATTCAGGGGTACAAATTGGCTGTAATGACATGATCACAATCGCATGAATTAACTCATTCCAAATATAGCTGATTTACGGCGTCTCTAATACATTGCCATAGTTCTACTCAAATTCTGCTCAAACAGGGATATGCCAATCATCACAAAAAGTTCAAACAGTGTCATGGCGTCATCATTAACATGAGGCGGAAACAACTTACACGTGCCATCCCAGCAATACGTGGTGCCATCTGCTTTGTCGATCGCGTAGATGATGCCATTGTGTTCAATAGCATCACAGAAGTGTGTATCAGCTTTGACGATGATCCACTGCGAGCTGAGTTGTCTCCAGCTAAAGAAGGCACCGGCGTAAAGATAGGCGAGTCCGCTGCCGAACAAGGCAATTAGCTTGAAGTCTGCGTAATTCGCATGTCGTGTGGGCACTTGGCAGATTACAATCTTCTGCAAAACAAGGTCCGTCCAACTGATGTGGTAATCTAGATGACTAGGACCGCGATGGTAAAACTCTATATAATCCAACGGAGGAAGGATAATCTCATGGGAGGTCTGGAAGTTCATGAGCACCAACTTTTTACCGTCTTCTCTGAAGGCAGCCATCCAGTGGGAGTTCATGCCGACCCAGTACATACCTGCCAAGAAGTTTCGGGCGATGGTGATCGGATCGAAGTCGAGGGAAATGATGTACGGTGACCCACTACATACCTGTAAAGAAGTTTCGACTAATGGAGATCGGATTGAAGTCAAGGGGCATCATGTACGCCTCCGTATCATGGTGAGCCAATCTCGCAAGACCAGATAGCAGCAAGCAGGGTGTCTTGAAAAGCTTTGGCCTCGCTTCGATGATGGCCGTGTGCATGCCCCTCAAGCATGCAGCCAGCCGCAGGGCGCTCAACATATGCATACACGAACAACAGAGGTCGAGGACGTCACTGGGGAGATTGCTCCAATCGCGGCTCATATGGATCTTGCAGGTTCGTGTTCGACCATGGTGGAGTTTGGAAGGTGGGGTTTTGGGGGGCTTGATTTACGGGGGAGAAGGCTGTCGGTGCTGGAGCGGCTAGCGAGGGAATAGTAGTACTGGGGAGACGAGCGAGGCGAGGGTATGCGGGGGCACAGTGAGATAATGAAGAGTGACCTCAGGATCTCTGGCGAGACGGAGATGGAGATGGAGTGGTGCTAGGGGAGAGTGAGACGAGGCGAGGCATGCTATACAGTGGCGGTGATAGTGACTGCACAGTGCACAAGGTGAGGCTAACTTTGGTAACCCGGACACGCCGCCTGGACTGGTGTCACCTCAGGCGCAGGGTCTTGTCACTTCACTGTGAGGACCGGATGAATAATAGTATTTTGACCATCAAGTGTACCACAGTTGTACTACTACTACTAGTAGGAGTAGTAGGAACATGATACACTCCCATGCTAGCATGCCTCTGGGTTCACTTCATCCTCCAGCTATCATCCATATTGCGAGCAGAACCAAATTCTCGTGCATGCGGAAGCGCGAAGAAGGACTTTTCTTTTTTGAGGATAACCGCATATTCCTTAACCGTAGTAGGAACATGAGTAGTACTCCCTCCGGTCCTCTTTTGTCTGTGCATATCCTTTTCAGTATTTCTCTAATTAGTCTGCGTATATACCCTTTTGCATGCGCCCATTTCCCTCCATGCCCTGCATTCACAGCATTAATTAGCGTACACATGAGCTGCTGCAACCAGACTCCAGCCAATAAACTGCAGCATGCAAGTGGGCCACTGTGCGTGTGGGAGAGAGAAAAGGCAACTGAAGAGCCCGTCCAATCCATTGCATGCAGCAGTCAATCCACCGCACCTCTCCTCATTCATGTGCATAACTTCTCCCATTTTACCCCCATTAACTTCTCCATCGGGAACCGATTTTCCTCGGCTTTTTCACTACTCCTTGATCTTCATTTGCATCCAAACCACACTGCATTCACATTGTTTTAACCTCTTCACATCCTCCTGGAGTAATTCCGAAGCCCCTATAAATAATCATCTTCTTCAGTTAGACTAGCCATCTAATCCTAATTCTCCAAACCATAGCCCTCCGGTCCAGCGGTTCCAAATGGCGAAAGAGATCGAGATGCAGGTTTTTAGCGTCCAACGTGTCCTCGTCGAAGGCTCGTTGAGCATAGTTTCCACAGTTACCAACCACCCAAGGGTTGCTCGGAAGTGGATCAACAATGTATCCAACTCCCTCCAAAAGGTGGAGATGAATGTCATCGGTCTCGACGCAGAGTACACGGAGCGTGCCACTGGGAAGATCCAACGCGCCGCTGTCCTTCAATTGTGCCTCGAAGATGATGTTTTGGTGTAGCACATCATACACGCGCCCTCCATACCAGGAGAGCTTCATGATTTCTTGTCTCGGGAGGACATATACTTCTGTGGGGCAGCCATCGCAGGGGACAAACAGAAGTTGGAGCCGTACAACCATGATTTGAAAAAGCATCGCTGATCTACAAACCAGAATAAAAATTCCTGTAGAAGATTGTGATAAACCGACACGATCCCTATTCGACGTAGAAAATTTTGTGCTAGGAACAAATCTTCAGAAGGGTGACGAGACGCTGGCATTAAGGTCGTCTCGATGGGAGAATTATCCCTTGACGTACGAGCGGATAAAATATGTTGTCCTTGATTCCCGTGCGAGTTTCGAGATAGCTGCAAGGTCCAGAGAGCTTGTTGCGAAGTCGTCTCCCACAGAAAATGAGAACAAGAAGAAGAAGAAGAAGAAGAAGAAGAAGATGCTGCACCAGCAGCAGGGCATTATGGATGGATGAATTATTTCCTCTCTTGTAAAAAATATCCCTCTCTATGTATATTGATATAGATGGACTATTTCGATGGTGTGCATGTCTTTGGAACAAGTAGTAGCGTGGGTCTGCTTGACTATAAGGAACTATTTATCCGCCTAGCTTTCTCTACTACTCCTTCCAGTGATCGGTATGCAATGCATGTGTCCGTAGACATGACAGCTTGTCCATGGAAGTTCAACTACGGCGACCATCACGTTTCATCCACTGCCACTCGCGATTCCCACGACGCTGCTCCAACCCACGGCACCACGTCCCCCGACGTGCGCCTCACCCCTCTCGGTCGCACCGCCCCTCTGCCTTTGTGTGCATGACATGTGGGCCACCTTAAATGCGGCGAGCATCAAGTTTCTACCACAGCCACACGTGATTCCCACGACGTCGCGTGAACCCATGACACCACACGTCCCGCACCATCGAATTTTCATCCAGCGGCTCGTAACGCCCCGACGCCCAGCTGTGGCACCCTCGCCACGGCCACGCCACCACCGGCCGGTTCATCTCGAACGAGTGAGTCACGAACCACACCACCACCATGAGAATGACATGTGGGGCAGCCGCATTTAAGGTCCGCATGTCATTGACTCATAGGCCGGGCACTAAGCCACTGAAGTTCGGTCCCGTGGGCCCCGAGAGGGAAATGTAACTCCTGCGGTAGGCCTTGTGGTGCTCCTGCAGTACGAGCTCATGCCAAACCCGGAATTTGTTTCTTACTACTACCAACTACTAGTAAGGTACACGTGCATTGCACGCATGAGATTCTGGTGGTTTGTGCATTATGCTTCTACATGTGGAGTCTTCTAGATTCTACATGTGGCAAAATCTGGTGGAATGTAGATGATATCCAACGGCCAGTAGTGCTCGGATTTGCCATCTTTGTACCATCGGATTGGCTTCATCCAACGACCAAGTTTCAAAGTTATGGTTTGGTTTGCTAAGGTTGGCACGCCTAAGCTTAGGCGTGCCGGCATGTGTTTGGTTCATTGCTACACTTGTGGCTTGCCACACTTTTCTAGCTGCATGGTCCACATGTCATAGACGCAACTTCTTGCCAAATCTTGCCACACTTATGGTGGCCATTTTGTTAGCCACATTTCTTGTGGCAGACACACTTTGCCTAAGTTTAGTTGTGGCAAAGTTAGTCATGAATGAAGTTCAACCATGGAGTCTTCTAGATTCTACATGTGGCAGAATCGGGTGGAATGTAGATGGTATCCAACGGCCAGTAGTGCTCGGATTTCCCATCTTTGTACCGTCGGATTGGCTTCATCCAACGACCAACTTTCAAAGTTATGGTTTGGTTTGCAGCCTAAGGTTGCCACGCCTAAGCTTAGGCGTGCCACAAGTGTGTTTGGTTGCGTTCTCGTCTCAGCATAGTTGTTCCCTCTTCATGCATGCTCAACTCAACACCCCTCTTCATGTATGCTCTCTTCATGCATGCTTTTAGTGTATTTGTGCTAATCTAGTGTGGACTCATGCACCCTCCATACACTCTACCAAACACCCAAAAATGGGCCGAGAAGGGAACTCTTGGGATCATGCACCCTTCATACACCCTACCAAACACACCAGGCATGTGTTTGGTTCATTGCTACACTTGTGGCTTGCCACACTTTTCTAGCTACATGGTCCACATGTCATAGACTCAACTTCTTGCAAAATCTTTCCACACTTGTGGTGGCCATTTTGTTAGCCACATTTTTTGTGGCAGACACACTTTGCCTAAGCTTAGTTGTGGCAAAGTTAGTCATGAATGAAGTTCAACCATGGAGTCTTCTAGATTCTACATGTGGAAGAATCTGGTGGAATGTGGATGATATCCAACGGCCAGTAGTGCTCGGATTTGCCATCTTTGTACCGTCGGATTGGCTTCATCCAACAACCAACTTTCAAAGTTATTCACACACTATATAGGTGGTATAGATATAGATGTGTCGGCCCGTTGCAATGGATCCAAAGTATATCTGTTTAGTGGAGTGCACTCTAAACACATTATCTATTTATTTTTCTCTAACCTTTCGTAGCCATGCAACCAAGCCACATAAGCTTCATGGGTGCCCCCCCACATCATATTATTCATACTACGTTGACAGAAAAAAAGATAAATCACCCAAAACAAGATCTTCCCGTTTTTTGTTCCTACGATCCTGTGCCGTGCACGTATCTACTAGTTGTATAGTGGTAGTACTAGTTGTATAGTACAAACTTGGTACTAGTAGGAGTAGAGTAGTACGGAATGCTCCTACTCTATCAACGAGCCCCATCTGACACCAAATTTCTTGGCTTCCATGCTACAGCTAGATCTTCCCCTCGTTTCTGTTTTCCAACCCGGCGCGGGCGGGGTGCGGTTTGCCAATAGTCGGTTTGCTCAACGGCGGTCCCACATGAAAGTGAAAATGCTAGGCAACACGCCTTCCCTAAGCTATGTGTCGTGCCATACGGGCCGTGGAGTACTCCCGATTCCCGGGCATGTGTGGGGGGAGTGCGACGCGAACGCGGCATGCCTTTTCCTTTTACTAGCAATGTGCCCGTGCGTTGAGACGGATCTAAAGTAGTAGAATAGTAGTACTTGTTCACAAACTTGAAATAAATCACTCTTGTTTTGATATACTCCTAATATATTACTCCCTCCGTTCCTAAATATTTGTCTTTTTAGATATTTCAAATGGACTATCACATACGGATTATATAGACATATTTTGAAGTGTAGATTCACTCATTTTGCTCCGTATGTAGTAACTTATTGAAATCTCTAGAAAGACAAATATTTAGGAACGGAGGGAGTACTTTTCACTGAAAATATATTTCTCAGGCTGTTTTGATGAGGTGAGGGAGGGAGGTGGTTGCTTTCAAGATAATAAGGGGTTTTCTGCAAATTGGAGCAGAGAAGTGGGCTATTATTGCAAAAATGCCACAACTTACCTCATAGCCGTTAGATGCAGATCTAATGGTCAGAAACGGCGGATGGCAGACACACCACCATCACCGACTGAGTCTTTTATAGGAGTATATATTTCTCAGGATGTTTTGATGAGGTGAGGGAGGGATGTGGTTGCTTTCAAGATAATAAGGGGTTTTCTGCAAATTGGAGTAGAGAAGTGGGCTATTGTTGCAAAAATGCCACAACTTACCTCACAGCCGTTAGATGCAGATCTAATGGTCAGAAATGACGGATGGCAGACACACCACCATCACCAACTGAGTCTTTTATAGGAGTATATATTTCTCAGGCTGTTTTGATGAGGTGAGGGAGAGACGTGGTTTCTTTCAAGATAATAAGGGGTTTTCTGCAAATTGGAGCAGAGAAGTGGGCTATTGTTGCAAAAATGCCGCAACTTACCTCACAGCCGTTAGATGCAGATCTAATGGTCAGAAACGACGGATGGCAGACACACCACCATCACCAACTAAGTCTTTTATAGGAGTAGGAGTAGAGAAACATGTATAAATTGTAACATTTTGGTTCTTCTCCTTGGCACGATCCATAGATAGAAATAACGATTGGAAACGCTAGGTTGGCGCATCATCGGTTTGGTCACACGCGGTCCGACATGTTCTAGTGTTTCTAGTAAGATGCCCGCGCGTTGCACGAAGTTGATGGAAAAGGTAAGCACAACTTATAAATTGACGGATGGAGTACTAGTTACAGTGATGCATATAATTAAGCAAAGGGATCACACATGTCGGTATTGACTGGAACGAGAATGCAACAACACAATAAGAATTTAGGCCACGATGATGATGCGATCGTAGTGGTGGTTACAAAAGGCAAGAAGAAAGATGCATCCATCAATGTACGACCTCCTCCTCCTCCTCAACTTAGTGCGCCGGGCCACCGACCGGCGGCTAAGGAGCGGCGGCTTTTGTGGCGAGGTCGAGGTGCTTCTCAGCAAAGGCATCCAAGGCTTCCAGCCGGTTGAGGAAGGCCAACGTCGTAGCATCCTCACTGGCCTTGTAGATACCTATGTACACGATTTGCTCTTACACGTGGATGTGTAGGTTGACGAATTCTTGCAGGGCCAGGCGCCTCACGGCGAGTGCGACCTCCAGGTGGACATTCTTGGTGGCGTCGGCGGGCAGTCGCAGGGCCACCAGTGCTTGAAAGAGGTTTCGGCCATGGAGGCCGATTAGGGTGGCAAGCAATGAGGAGCCAAGGTGTGCGGGCTGGAGGAGTACGGCGATGTCGTCCGCGAGCTTCTTGAGGACGGTGAACATGTTGTTGATGGCAACGATCATCTGGTCCAACTGAGAGTCGTAGTTGGCATCGACGACGGCCATCCACCAGCCGGTCTCCAACACCGTCTGGAGACGATCCTCGGCGCCATGCCGCAGGCCGACGTCGTGGACCATCTGCCACAGCCGCTGGCCGCTCGCGCGCATCGCTGCCATGGGTCTAGAGTGAGCTCTTTTGCGCTTAGTGTAGGTGCTTAGGCAAATGCTTAGGTGCGTACGATGTGGTAGATGCATTGGAATGGAGGGGCGCCTTTATATGAGGGCAAACTGCGTTGCATTCACATCGTGCAGCCCCTTTTCCCGGTCCTCCAGTCATTACTTCCCTCATGCATTAATTGAAGGAGGATGCATTGGCCGTTCAACATTTCGGGAACCGCTACTCCCTCCCTCGTCTACATTAAAGCCGTATCGGGAACTGCACCGCCCGCTGTCAAATCGAATAGTACTGCGCCGCCCGCTGCACGCCCGGCTGAACACGCCTCCTCGCCTCCATCAAACCCCTCCGTTAAACCCACATGCAAACCGAGAAACCTACTCCGGCCACACATCCGTTCATGAGCGGGCCGGAATTAAACGCAACACCGGCCGAGCTCCTCCCGTCTGCCCTCAGTTTAAATGAGGCCAGACGCCGGCCAAGCTCCTACCGTCCGCCCTCTATTTACACGAGGCCAGACAGACAGCGGGCAAGAATTGCACCCCTCTGCCGCTCCCCCATCTCCTCCTTCACCATTTTCTCCACTCTTCCGATGGCTTCCGAGGAGCCCTTCTCCGGCATATTACCCGGCTGGGTGGCCCGCTGAGCCCTCCGGATATGGGCAAGGCCGCTCGGTGCTTCACCAACCTCGCTTGGCCCGACGGAGCCAGTTGCCGCCCCAAGCAGGCGCGTGGTTTAGCAACTCGCCGCTCCAGTTCAGCTCAATGAGGAGTGGCGAGTTGCTCCACGCCGCCACGGGCGTCGTCGCTGCCGCATCGTACCGCGCCACCAGTGTCTGCGGTGCCGCACCTCCCGTGTCTGTGGGTGCGCCTCCTGTGCCTGCGGCAGCACCATGCAGGCAGAGACAAAAGCCGAGTGCGTGGAGAGCGACGAGTCGGTGGCCAGCTTCTCCGTGTCCGCCGCCATCATTGTGGAGAAGTAGAACACGGGAGGCCGCCGCCACTTGGGTCCCATGAAGGCCACCGCCGAGGCGACGACTGCGCATTCAGGTGGTTTCTTTTCTTCTTCGTCTCTTCCGAGGACCTTCGTCGACCCCGCAAAGTGTCTGCCGGACATGAGGAAGACTAAGGGATCCGTGGGCGGCCATTTAGATTATGTACTCCCTCTCCAACTGGCGGGAAATTTTTGTTCTAAGAATGGATAAATTGTATGTATCTATATCTAAAATAAGTCTAGATACATCCATTTCTAGGACAAGTATTTCCGGACGGAGGGAGTATTAATTATACCAAGATAGCCGGATTGGCACCGCTAAGTTCATGTAAATGTAATGAAATCCATCATGTTTATATGAAGATCCGGCTTTTTTATATGAAATCCTTCATGCTTATATGAAATCAGTCCGTGTTTGCACGAATTTCATCTGGTTGGTTAGAGTTGTGAAAATGTATGCCGCTGGCGTTTGATGTCGTCCTCCGCTAAAGGAAGCGGGAGGAAATTTGCTGGCTGCCGTTGGAGATGCTCTTATGCTGGAAATAATAGAGTGACATCCAATCCATTTGAGTTAATTGCGTGTATGATTGTCCCTCTATAAAAATTTAATTGCATGTACAGTGTACACCTAACTTGCAGGGTGGCTACAGCTTCGTACAGAAAGTTAAAAAGAAACAAGTCCATCCTTAATCTTGTATTCTAAGTACTCTGTGGGTTCCACTGTCAGTACAGTAGCGAAAGAAGTATATATTAAATGAGTAATATGTAATATAAAAATCTAAAGTTAAAGACAGAATTCGAACTCATGTCATCGCGTTGCGAGCATCCGGCGCTAACCAGTCCAGCACATTTTTGTTGTAGACCATGCTGGAAATATATCTCCATGTCTACTCTTATACTCCATCCGTTCCTAAATATTTGTCTTTTTCAGATTTCAAATGGACTACCACATCCGGATGTGTATGTAGACATATTTTAGAGTGTAGATTCACTCATTTTGCTCCATATGTAGTCACTTGTTGAAATCACTAAAAAGACAAATATTTAGGAACGGAGGGTGTAGAAAACAGAGTTGGTGATGACGGTGTGCTTGCCATCCTGCAATATAGGCCGTCGGATTTATATCTAACGGATAGGAAGAAAACTATGGCAATTTTGCAAAAATATACCCACACCCCTCTCCACGTTTGCAAATACGGCCTTCCCTCGTTCGTCCTTTTCTCTCACAAGATAAACTACTCATACACATGCATCTTGATGTTCCGTGCAACGCACGGGCATCTAGCTAGTTTCTTTTAAAATAGTTACTGCAATAATTGGGTTGAAGTGATATATTTTATGTCTGCCCTGGATGATTTCAGATTCACTAGTAGTAACAAAGAAAAGGTTGCCTTGTTAATTAACAGAAAACAGGGTGAAAACTATCACATGAGGCCGGTAAAAACGAGGCACACTGGGTTCAGCGTCATCGTCACTACAGCTGTGCGCGCGAGAGAAGTCTACATATCGATGGGGCTACTAAGCGAGGCACAGAGACACAATGTTCGAGAGAGAAACCAATTGAAAGATTACGATCAGATCGAGTTGTCACCCTTCTGCTGTCATTGTTGGGGTGGGGGGAGGGGGAGGGAGAGAAAGACGTATCGAGAGTGTGCGCGGTAGGCACAAAGGCACAACTAGCGAGTGTGTGTATGTGTGTGTGTTTGAAAGAGGAGTAGATAGATTACTATCAAGATCGAGGTGCCGCCCTACTCTTAAAGTGAGGGCGATGAGTGGGGAAGGAAGCTGACGATTTTATTAGTGTGTAAGGTGGCCCCGAGAGCTGAACCAAAGCCGGCCGTTTCGAGACCAGGGAGCTTTAACAGTTTCTACTTAAACTATGTGTCAGCTATGTGTTTAGATTATGCTATTTTATTAGTAGCTTTCGGTCTCGATTCGCCCTTACCTCGGAGGGATCAACTACTTCGCTTAGGCAAAAGATTGAAAAAGTCTGTATCTGTCTACATGTGCCTCCGTCTATGTTACCCCTTCCCCGGAAAGGAGATTATACGAGAATAAAAAATCAAAAAGAAAGAAGAGAAAGAACTGGGAGTTGGCGCCTACATAACAGGTAGCTTGCTTACCAAGCCATCCTGGCAAGCTCCTACAGTTCTCTTATTACTCTTGACTTGACTTATTAATAAGAAAACTACTCACTAACAAAATGAAAGACGATCTAGAATTTACCCAAGAAGATAGAGAGTCCCACATACGAGAAAAGGTCACAAATGGAGTTGAACCAAGTAACATTGCAAAGGCATAATGATAGTAGGGTCGGGATATCCCCGCCCTCCGGACCAGACGTGAGGGTCTCCCCTCATCCGGCTCTCCTACTCCTTCGGTGTCGGGTAGTGTGTGTGTGTTTGAGAGAGAAGCCAGTCGATAGATTAGTATCAAGATCGAGGTGTCACCCTACTCCTTCGGTGTTCGGAAGTGTGTGTGTGTGGTTGTGTGGGTGTGTGTGTGTGTGTCGGGGGGGGGGGGGCAGTGACACTTACATATCCCTACTCTTATAAAAAAACAGAGTTGGTGATGATGGTGTTCCTGCCATCCTGCAATATAGGCCATCCGATTTATACCCGATGGATAGGAAGGAAACTGTGGCAATTTTGCAAAAAGATACCCACACCCCTCTCCGCATTTGCAAATAAGGCATTCCCTCGTTCATCCTTTTCTCCCACAAGATAAACTACTCATACAAATGCATCTTGATGTTCGGTGCAACGCATGGGCATCTTGCTAGTAGGGAGAAGGAGTTTGTGTGACACATATCTAGCTATATTAAGGGATAGGTAGATAGCATTTGTGCGAGGCATACTTAAAGCATTACGAAGATAAACAAAATTGTGTGCATGCAAGTGCCAAAAAAATGAAGCGAGAAACAATGTGTGTGTGTGTGTGTGCTCGCGCGCGTGTGTGTGTGTGAGAGAGAGAGGGAGAGGGAGAGAGAGCGAAATCTCAAAACAAAAGGTGCTCTGTTGGAATCCCATTGTATGTATTCATATGGTTCCAGAACTCGAGTTAACCTTAGGCATATGTGTGAGAGACATTATTATACTCTGATACATTAGTGGCTGTGGGTGGGTGGAATTAAAGGGGTGGGCGTGTTTGGCAGAGAGAGCGTGTGTGTTTCTGTGTGAGAGACTTGTAGGACGGGGTAGAACGACGAATTCTAACCTTGACGAAGTGCGCAATTGTGATTCCGATGCCCACAGGGAAATGAGATATGTATGCGTGTGAGAGAGATTGCACAATTCATTCAGGTATCACTATCTAGTGATCGTGGACGTGCATCGCTTGAACATAAATCAATATGTACTTCGTATCGTGGCCAAAGGTACAATATCGATTCAACGCTATAAAGATTGGACACTCACATATCACATTTTTTCTATTTAAATAAACCTTTTCAGTTGTGCATGCCAAAGTTAGAGTGATGTTTCTTCAAACAACCAATGTAGCTATCATGTACATGCACCATTGTTACTCTTGCATTCAAAATCATTAGTCTTGGATGATTTAAGGTTCTATTATGAAGTAATATATGTAATATTCATATATGAATTCAACGGGTACGCAATTTATGAAATGGAGGCTATGTAATCATATGAGGTAACACTTTTAAGTAGTGGACTACAATATCCATTTCTTTTTGTGCGCCTCTACACTAACACGTCAATGCATTATGTTTAACGTAAATAACCAATTGCACTAAATTATCTATTTACACGAGAAATACATAGGCTGAGCGTTTGACCCCTTCTTTTGTAAATGCGCCACTACACCTGTACGATTGGCCGCGCCCGTGTGAACGTCCAAGATATCGGCGCATCATCCCGAGTTATTGTCTTTTTTTCTGGGGTGGACTTCACACCAGTTATTAACTGCTGACGCGTGCCCCGTGTACACAATCTCGCATGACCTGCTAGAACGGTCCAAAATTAGTTGAAACTGGATACGAACGATCCCGCAGACGGCAAAATCTCCCGCCTCCTTCTAAAATTTCCGCCACCTTAGTCTTTAGCATGCGAAATTCCCCTTTTGTCCTTGGTGCACGGAGACCAACAGTTACAATACTGCCCTCATCTACATAATAGGTCGGGGCTGCTTTGGTAACTTCCGGTTCCCCCCACTACACGGCACCCCCATTTCCTCTCCCCCTCCCGCAAAAATGACTAACTCAACAGCACCAGAGCATCTCACATCACGCCGTCCGTACTTCATCGACCTTTCTCCCCTGCCCTCTCGAAACCCTAGACTGCTCATCCAACAGCGTACCAGAGCCCATTCACTGCCAGCGGTGTCCACCTCGCCGGATCTGCTTCTGTGGCCGCATCTACCCCTCTCACCTCCCCTAGAAACAAGTAGACTGCTAATCCACCACTGTACCACAGCCCATTCAGTGCCGGCCTTGTCCACAGCGCCGGATCTGCTTCGCCGGTACTCTCGTCAACCACAGCGCCTCTGCAGCGGCTCATTCGTACTCCCCACCGGAGACGCTTCGTCCACACCCCCCGGAGCCACCCCACCGACGCCCCGGTCGACGACCTCTGATCCTCTTCGCCGACACCTTCCTCAACTCTACCGGAGCCGCTTCGCCGACACCATCGTCAACCCCACCGGAGTAGCTTCGCCTATAGCATTTTCAACCCTACCGGGGCCGCTTTGCCAACTCACAAGTCCACGGCCTCAGATCCGCTTCCTCGCACCCTCATCCAACCTACAGGAGCAGCTTCTGACGCCCCGTCCACGGCCGCAGATCCGCATCGTCGACACCATCCTTAACCCAACCACCGGAGCAGCTTCACCTACGCCCTCGTCCACGGCCACAGATCCGCTTCGCCCACACCGTAGTCCACCCTACCGGAGCCGCTCCACAAACACCCTACTCGACGGTTCTAGATCTCCTTACCGGACCCCGACAGCCAGCGCAGCATCATCACCCTTGATGTTTCTAACCTAATTCCCACCGTCTGGCAAGATGCCAAGCACCCGCCATGGCCTAGGTACTTGTCACCTTTAAACCCGTCCAGCATCACCTGCCCGATGTACTTCAAATACACTAACAGGTCGCTGTTACCTGTTATGCAGCTGGCAAAAACTACAAGGACGATGTTTCTTCTGGATCTAACAGCTTGGCCAACCAAGATCCTGGACCGAGGCATTGCTATGATCTTGTAAGCGTGTCTCTCTCTCTTGTATTGTTCTATGCCTGCCAGCGTGGTTTGCTAGGATTTTCGACCAGTAATCCCTTTGTGCAGACAATGATTTCTACTACTGGCTGCTAATTAGATATGTAGATGTCATACTTGATACTACCTCGTACCTCCGTTCCTAAATATAAGTCTTTCTAGAGATTCCACTATAGGCTACATACGGAGCAAAATGAGTGAATCTACACTCGAAAATGCATCTATATACATCTGTATGTGGTCCATACTGGAATCTCTACATAGACATATATTTAGGAACAGAGGCAGTACATTACACAAAATCGTAGGTGGCATGTAGGAATTCCAGTTCACTACATTAGGCTCCCTTAGAGTGCCTGCTAGTCCAGCACACAGAGTCATGGCTAGTTTATGCTACACACACAATCATTAATTGGTGGTTTAAATATGCGCAAGGGATATGCAATGTATTATCATGTAGAGATGTCTGAAATTAGCCGTGTCAACTTGCAGATAGGGTTACACAATGAAAAGTACAAGATGTATGTGGCAATTTCATGGAACATCGCAAAAAAAGGAGATGCAGTGGTGAGCCTATACAGTGTGCTATGGTACATCACTCCTCCATTGCAATCATCGTGACATGTTATTTGTATGTCAGTTCTATTGGCCAAGTTTCTTAGGGACAGTTATTACGAGTTATCCTAAGAAAATAAGCGCATGTGAATATAAGCTCCATGTAATAAGCCAACCAGTTCTTTGGTATGATAAGTGAAAAGTCTAGATTGCATTATATTTTTTCATTTTGCTGCCCATATGAAAATTAATTTGACTTGCAAACATCACAAATTGAACCCAGTGCAGTAATTAATATGATAGGAAAATAGACCATCCCTATTTCCTCAAAATGCAAATACAAAGATACCATCTACTTGCCACAATCTACTTTGGTCAATGTTATCCATGGAGATCCCATTGCCTAATTTAAACAAAAAACGCATGACCCACATTTAAATGAAGAACAATTATTTATTGAAATTCGATGGTCGAAGTGGCTGGTATTATCATATAGCAGCACCACCTAAAAGCATCATATAGCAGCAGCAGCTCATAGCAACTCATCATACAGCAGCAGTGTGCAATTCATCATATACCAGCAGCTCATAGCAATTCATCATATAGCAGCAGCAGGAGCAGCTCGTAGCAATTCATCTTATAGCATCAGCAGGAGTAGCTCATAGCAATTCATCATACAGTAGCAGCAGGAGCAGCTTATAGCAACTCATCATATAGCAGCAACAACAGCTCATAGCAATTCATCATATAGCAGCAGCAGCTCAGAGCAGTTCATCATATAGCAGCAGCAGGAGCAGCTCATAGCAATGCATCATATAGCAGCAGCAGAAGCAGCTCATAGCAATTCATCGTATAGTGGATCAGAATGAAAATTTGGCAAAAAATTAGAGGAGATCCTCACCTTGTTGGATGAGCTCATCCTTTAACATCACCTCAAGGCCACGGCCTGGGAGGTGGGGAGGGGGAATAAGGTGCCTTCTGCCGCAGTGTGGCATCAGTTGTAGTTGTGTAGCGCCTGCCGGAGTAGTGCATTGGACGAACCATAGTGGAGCAGCTGCTGGAGACCATGAGAATGAGGGGCAGCACCAGAGGGAGGAGCAGCCAGAGAGATTTGCCCCTACCCGCCGGCCGTGTAGCCTAGCTGGACAGAGCATCGTCGAGGACCAGGCCAGATGGTACCAGTGGCGATGGCTTGCTGGAGGAACCCTAGTGCTGCAGGCAGGGGATCGAGGTAGAGGGAAAGGGGAGAGGAGATGCAAGCGGGCAGGGCAATGAACGCTTGCGTGTTTTTTCTACTTGAGGGTGTGATGCGGGCGTCACTAGTTGCATTTTGAGTCTAATATAGGCAGACAACAAAGTCATTTCACTATTCCCCTTCCCTTCAATTTTTAGTGAGGTTCTACCCGAAACACCCCCCCTCCAAAGCGAAATTAGTTAAGCCCAAGCCCACAACTCAAAAATGACTTCTTTACATCTTTTATGGCTTATTTTGACAATAAGCCCTGAAAAGGCGGAATAGAATTGGCCCTTAATCTGCAATTCAATTGTGCGTGCAATGATGAATCACTCCTGCCTGCTATAGTGTACATTTAGGCATCATCATACATGGCATAACCTAATACATGTGCATTCCATTGTAGAATCTGGAATATGCAATATTTATGTTAGTTCATACATTGCACATGATGTTTAAATGCCCCTTAAATCTGGTCAGTCAAGTGATGGTCTTTAAGCCCCCTTCTTTGCTTCTTTTCTTGATATGTAAGATTTGCTCACACATTTGTTCAATTGCTTGTTTGCATCAGCCAGGCATACTAGGACTGTTTACTTTGATTACTTGTTGTTCTTGACCTAACACTCTAACAGAGCTTGTCAACGAGTTAAACACTAAGGGCTGCTGTAGTGGGGCCTTTTCTAACTCATAGGTGACATAAAGGTTTGGCTGTACACTAAAGTAGGCTCTCCAAGAGTACATGGAGATCCAGTTCGAAGGTATGCCTAGTGTTTACATAGTGCAGACATAGTAAATGCTCATTTCATTGTGTGCAAGTGCAAGAGAAGCAACATGTTTCATTATGTGGTATTGTTTTGTTATAATCTCATCTTTTTGTGTTCACAGACTGGAAAGTATGCATATTTATCTTCCAAGGAGACGAGTAACTAGTTTGTGTCACCTTGCAGAGGGGGTGCAATGAAGATAAGATTGAGGATTTCCAAGTACAAGATGTTTGGAAGGAGCCTTGCAAGAGAAGTAGGAGCTGCGCTGAGCCTCTTCAACCTGTTAAGGTAAGTCACTGTATCCAACTCAACAGTTCAATTCCTTGTTTGTTTCAGGCATAGTTAATTTGCTCTTTTCAATTCCTTTATTTGTCCTCAGTTAATGAGATGCCCAAAGAATGATGCCTGATATTGGGTACTTGTATAACTATTAGCTGACATAATTAAAGGCCTTATCATTTAATTACTCTGCCGAAGTGTGCCTGAAGCTTTGAAGTCTATTAACCAACTATTATTGAATGAGGCTCACAATCTAGTTTATACTAGTCTAATGATTGCATAGTTTTGCTTGCTGTAGTATGTTTGTATGAAATCCTCTGCTGTTCATTATGCACCCTAAGACTTTAATTGAGCTGTAGAATGGCCAACTGCTTGTTTACTTCTACGCAACGTGCTGTCTAAATTTGTAACTTGTCTGTGTTTTTGATTGGGCCCCAACATCATGCTCCTCTGGTGAGCTAAGAGAGATTTCTGTATGCAAGCTGCACAGACTACCTTTTTTATAATTTTTAAAATATCACCTACTTATGCTTCATGACGTGTAACATTGTTGTTAGTCCTGTTTTGCCATGTACAAAATAGTCTGTCTTGCTCGCTTCACTGTTGTAACTTTATTTTTGCCCTAGTCATGTGTACTTAGAGAAACATTTCAGGATGAAGAGACATCAACACAAAGATCTGCGAGCAGTGCGGCATGGCCGTTACCGAATGATTATGGGTTGGAATTGGAATGTGCTGATGTTCTCGAGCATCAACTAGAGGTGGCAAGACAGTGTGTACATGATTCTCAACGTACAATCAACAAGTTGAGACTGGACATGCAGGTATTAGATGCAGGAGTCAAAAAAAAGAAACAAGACACTGAGGTAACAACGAAGGAATTGGAGATTTTGCAGACTGAAATTTGTGCTATCTAAATCCGGCCAATCCTATTTTCTGAAGATATTATAGTTCAAATGGTAAGTTATGTTGATGCGCGTCCATGATGTATGAGCTGTATTTGCCCAGTGTATGTAATTTGCTGTTTGTGTATGCTTTATTATCACTGGTGCCGAACCATAATGCCCAGTGGGTATAATCGGCTGTAATTTCTTTATTGTATAGTGTAGGATTATTCTACATTTCTGTGCCTTAGTCTCTTTGTTGAATAGTGTATGTTTTTTAGAGGTGATAGTATAGAGTAGGATAATTCTTTGAATATGCTATATCGTTCAAACGGGGGCCAACTCGCCCAAACGTTGTAGTGACCATGGCCCTCCACAGGCCGTACGATCCATGGGCCATCTACGGGACGGACGATCCATGGCCTTCTGTGGCCGTCGGATTCGTGGGCCTTCTATGGGCTGTCGGATGCGTGGGCCTTCTATCGGCTATCGGATCCATGGGCCTTCTATGGGCCATCGGATCAATGGGCCTTCTATGGGTCGTCGGGTCAATGGGCCTTCTACGTCCCGTAGGATCCATGGGCCTTCTACGGGCCGTCTCATCTATGGGCCTTGTACGGGCCGTATAAGGGGCCATAAAGTCTCATCTATGGGCCTTGTACGGGCCGTATAAGGGGCCATAAACAGGCTAGAGTGGAAATCGTACGTTTTATGGTCTGACCATAACGGGCCATTAATAGGCCGTATTTGATGATGCTATGAAAATGGCCCGACAGATTAACAGGCCACAAACGGGCCGACTGTATCCACGGGCTGAATTTGGCCCACAAGCAGAAAAGGCCAGTAACGGGCCGTAAGTAACCGAATGCTGGAAATGAGCCCAAGCATAAATGGGCCCTCAGAAGGCCGAAAGGTAACACGGGCTGGAAACGACCCAATGGAATAATGGGCCGCTAATGGGTATAAAGCGATACACTATTCATTACGGGCCGGTTTCACCACGGGCCATTAATGGGCCAAGAGTTACAAAGGGACTCATATGGGCCGAAATACGTCTGGGCCATACATGGGCCGGAAGTTAAAACAGGCTGTAATTATATTGGACGGCCCAGATGATGCTACTGGGCCTAATTCGGATAGGCCGTAAATGGGCCCTGGGTTAGCGGGCTGTAAATGGGCTATATGCGAACAGGCCGTTAACAGGCTTGCCGTGGGCCGGCCCGCCACCTTTTGACCAAGTCAAACGGGCCGGCCTTTTCACAGAAATGGGCCTCTGTTGGGTCGTGCCACGTGTTGACGTATCATAGGCGCTTTGGGTCCAATGAGTGGATGACATCTGTCCCAACGGTGAACCGACACGTGTTTCTTCCAACCAATGATGATTTTACACGTGGAAAATCCCCACTGGTCGGGGCTATTAATGGGTTATCGGATCCAAAACCGGACCCGATAGCTTAACGGCGTTCCGTTACGGTGGATGCCACGTGTCAGTCACCCTTGACGAAAGCACTTCTGTGACATGCGATTTATCGTCATGGAAGTGGACCCTTCCGTGATGATAATTTTGGTAATGTCATGGAACACTTCTACGACAGCACATGTATGACTATCTTGATTTTGTCATAAATTTGTCATGGATGTACATGCATGACAGAAAATGTGACCTACTGTGACAAACACGTATCATCACGGAAGTGTCTTTTTTTGTAGTGGCTCCTCCCTCCGTCCATGAGTACCTTGGTGAACTTATACCCTCCAACCTGAGGTGCGACCACCAACGCTAGGTGACCCGGATTATCAATCCGGGGCGGGTGATCCTCCCGACTCCACACAATGGGCTGCTCAGACCAGCGCAAGTAACGGGGGAACTGCCGGTTCAACGGCGTTCACCGCCCTTTTATGAAGCTTCTGGCCCCGTTTGCATAAACTTGTGGTGAAAACGTGGTACTACCCACCATTCAACTTCTTTGGTTTACTCTGATACCCAGATTGCTGCTGTTGATTCCTCTGACCTGATTGTTGATGGTAGCCACCCTGATTGCCTTGATTGCCTTGATTACCTTGGAATCCAGAGCTAGAACCGCCACCACCATAACCCGGTCCATGAAAGCCGGATCCTGAGCCACCATCCGGCCCATGACTGTCTTGAAAAAGATTGGAAATTTTGAACTCCTTCATAATGAAGCAATTCTTCCAGAGGTGCCCAGACGGTCTTTCTCACGTCCCATGTCTTGGGCAGGGCTGATTTAGTAGCTGCTCAAGATTGAGGCTTGACCCCCCAGTCCGTGGGGGCGGTTTACCCTTAAGACGCTGACCATTATTCTGCGTATTGGTGTTAGCCACAAAGTCCAAACAATTATCAGCCTTGCGCTTACCATTGTTTCCATGGCTCGCCGGATTATGCTGCTACCCCCTGGTGATGCTGCTTTTCTTTCCCTTTTCCGCCTTTTCATCATCAAACTCGGGGTCCTTGGTACCATCAGAGTCAGCATACTTAACCAGAGCCGCCATGAGTGTCCCCATGTCATTGCAGTGACGTTTGAGCCGCCCTAATTTCTGCTTCAAGGGCGTGAAACGAGAATTGTTCTCCAATGTTAAAACTGTTGAATCGGCATTGATACGATCCGACGAGTGCAGGATTGTTGAAACCCGCGCACCCAATGGGTCATCGACTCACCTTCTTCTTGGACATAGGAGGCCAAATCCACGATTGACATGGGCTGCTTGCACGTATCTTTAAAATTCTGGATAAACCGGGCTTTTAACTCGGCCCATGACCCAATGGAGTTGGCTGGCAACCCCTTCAACCAAGTACGAGCTGTCCTTTCCAACATCATGGTGAAGTACTTAGCGCATGCAGCATCGTCAACATCCAATAGTTCCATCGCCATCTCATAACTCTCAACCCATGTCATAGGAGGTAAATCGGCAGTGTAGTTGGGCACCTTACGGGGACCCTTGAAATCCTTGGGCAAACGTACGTTGCGCAAAGCCGACATCAAACACGGCACACCCAGGGTCCTGAAGGTCACACCTGTCTCCATCGAAGTTGTCGGACGAACCGGGGAATGCTGATGAGCCGCATACTGAGCCGCCAGCTCGGCCTCCCGACGCGCTCTTCCTTGATCCATGACGTTCTGGGCATTAACCCCACCACCTGCCGGGTTCCACGGAGCGGGTTACGGTTCTGTCCACTGCTTGACACGGCCGGTTCCTCAATATGCTTGCTATAACTCTGGCTTGGGCGAGGGGTTGAATGAATCCTGTCACGACTATAAGAATAAGCCTGCTGCTGAACCAAAGTTGTCTGAAGAAGCTCTCTAGCCCTTCGCGTCTCAACCGCTATTGGAGACTCGCCTTCAATCAGGAGAGCCGCCAATTGTGATGCAGCAGCGATCATGTTATCCAAGGGGTTAGAATAATGACCCGGTGGCGTCAGCATGTGCTATGGCGGGATATTGTCTTGACGAGGCGGGTCTGTCGTGCGCGGCTGAACCGGCGCTCCCGTTCCAGGTGTTTCGACCCGGTTTACCACTGGCTGGTTACTGGTCCCTGCTCCGGGCGTGTTAAAGAGATTTCTCGCCTCGTAAACCGGCGGCAGGCGAGTCCGATGTCTTCTCCTCATGACATCATTTGACGCGTTCTGATCTAGCATAAGCTAGAAAGACTCTGATTGAATCCGCTGCGCCTGAACATCCAAAGCGGCCCGCTCCACGGCCATCCTAGTGTTTTCTGCGTTCAGCTCTTCCTTGGCCCGTGCTATCTCATCCCGCAGCTTTGCAACCGCTGCGTTATGCTGATCCTGATCAGCCAGATTAACCACCGTTGTTAACAATGATGTCGGTTTATCCAACAAGTCGGTTAAGACATGAGCCGGCGGGCGCACAGGGCCTCCTGCCCTGGCAGCCGTGGCCGCTGCTGATTCGGAAATCATCTCTGCTGCAGTTGACGAGTGCTGCACCGGCTGTGTTCCGGCCATGAAGATCGCCACCCTGTTCGGCGGCTTATAGGGGTCCGGAATATTGTCGCCATCGGAACAGCCCCCAAGCCAACCGTCTTGCAGTTGATACAATGACTCGGTCTCACCGGTGGATGACTCGCCATCAGAATAGACAACCGTCTCGTCACCAAATGCCGACCTATCCACAGATTCCGCTCCATGGATGAATCCCACAAAAGCACGATTCCTGGCGGGCTAAACTCGGGCGGGTCTTGCACACTGAGCCGTCTCGATGATGTCGGTGCAAATGTCCGGCTCAGGGCCCGGTTCGCCGATCTTGCCAATGAAGACGTGAATTCCGCCGAAGGGGACCCGGTACCCGTACTCAATTGAGCCAGCCTCGGGGCCCCAGCCCACGTCGTCGATGTAGAGCTTGCCGCGACGACTCTTGGTCATCCGGCACACAGCGTATCCCTTGATCCCTTCGAAGTTGCCCTCTAAGAACTCGAAACCATCGTGCGATAGCCCCACGGTGGGCGCCAACTATCGTGGGATTGCTACAGAGATGTCCTAGTGCAAGGACTTAGTCGTGGAGCCATCACAATCAGATTAGCTTAAGGGAGTTAAACGGGACAAAGGACATGAGGAGTTTATACTGGTTCGGCCCCTTGCGGTGAAGGTAAAGGCCTAATCCAGTTTGAGGTGGTATTGCTAGGGTTTCGATGACTAGGGAGCGAATACACTTAACTTGGCTCTCGATCTGTTGTTTTCTCGTCCCTAAACCGCCACCGGGTCGTCCCTTTATGTACACAGGTTGACGCTCGGCGGTTCACAGAATCCCGGCCGGCTCATAAACGTGTCCGGCCCGGTATCTATTCTTTCCTATCTTACAATACAAGTCATACACCTATGGCGGTTTACATCTATGGGCCCTAACCCGCCTCTGGGCTTTGGGCCTTCTTATTAAGTCTCCGTCGTAAGTCGCCATCTTCTATGTCTTCATGGGCTTCAATACTGGTAAATCATCAAAAACATAACCCGGACCCTCCTGGGCGGTTTATACTCAATAGTTATATCCCCAACAATTACGATGTGGTGTTCCAGGTGGCGTGAGTTGCGAAACTATTCCGCATTGTTTCAAATGAAGACCAAACTCATAACTCAAATATTCTCCTCCACGATTAGATTGCAGAAACTTAATTTTCTTGTTACGATGATTTTCCACTTCACTCTGAAATTCTTTGAACTTTTCAAATGTTTCAGACTTATGTTTCATCAAGTAGATATACCCATATCTGCTCAAATCATCTGTGAAGGTCAGAAAATAACGATACCCGCTGCGAGCCTCAATATTCATCGGACCACATACATCAGTATGTATGATTTCCAATAAATCTGTTGCTCGCTCCATTGTTCCGGAGAACGGAGTTTTAGTCATCTTGCCCATGAGGCATTGTTCGCAAGTACCAAGTGATTCATAATCAAGTGATTCCAAAAGTCCATCAGAATGGAGTTTCTTCATGCGCTTTACACCAATATGACCCAAACGGCAGTGCCACAAATAAGTGGCATTATCATTATCAACTCTGCATCTTTTGGATTCAATATTATGAATACGTGTCACTAATATCGAGATTCAAGAAAAATAGACCACTCTTCAAGGGTGCATGACCGTAAAAGATATTACTCATATAAATAGAACAACCATTATTCTCGGATTTAAATGAATAACCGTCTCGCATCAAACAAGATCCAGATATAATGTTCATGCTTAACGCTGGCACCAAATAGCAATTATTCAGGTCTAAAACTAATCCCGAAGGTAGATGTCGAGGTAGCGTGCCGATGGTGATCACATCGACTTTGGAACCATTTCCCACGTGCATCGTCACCTCGTCCTTAGCCAATCTCTTCTACCATGAATTACAATGTCGCTGCTTGAACTTTGGAGGTGCTCTGCATTTATGTTTTGCGGTCTCAGAAAGGGCTAGCGAGATGCCATCTTGTTATATCATGTCATGATTGTTTTGAAAAAGTTTTGTCATCCGAGATTTATTATTATTGCTCGGCAGTTGATTATGCCATTGATATGAGTGAATATAATTTCTAAGAGTTACCGTTCGCATGGTTAGTCATGGTCTTCGCTGAAAACCTGGGTATTATTTAAGCATATGTATGGACACAAGAACAAAAGAGTTCGTAAAAATTTTTCTTTATCAATTTCAGCTTATCAACTGAATTTCTTGACGACAAGCAATGAGTTAAGCTTGGGGGAGTTGATACCTCTCCATCGTATCTACTTTTCCAAACACATTTGCTCTTGTTTTGGACTATAATTTGCCTTATTTGAATGAAACTAACCCGGACTGACGTTGTTTTCAGCGAAACTACCATGTGTTTTTGTGTAGAAATAAAAGTTCTCAGTATTGGATGAAACTTTTTGGAGAATGATTTTGGAATAAATAAAAATACTGGAACCAATACCCACTGGAGGGGACCCCAGCTGCCCACTAGGCACCAGGGTGCGCCACCCCCTCTGGTGCGCCCTGGTGGGTAGTGGGGCCCACGAGGCTCCGTTGACCCTAATTCCAACTCTATAAATTCCTATTTTCGGAGAAAAAAAATAGGAGAGGAAGTTTCATCGCATTTTATGATACGGAGCCGGCGCCAACTCCTGTTCTTCATCGACAGGCCAGATCTGCAGTCCGTTCGAGGCTCCGGAGAGGGGGATCTTCCATATTCGTCATCATCAACCATCCTCCATCACCAATTTCATGATGCTCACCGCCTGGAGTGAGTAATTCCTTCGTAGGCTCGCTGGACGGTGATGGGTTGGATGAGATTCATCATGCAATCGAGTTAGTTTTGTTAGGGATCGATCCCTAGTATCCACTATGTTCTGAGATTGATGTTGCTATGACTTTGCTATGCTTAATGCTTGTCACTAGGGCCCGAGTGCCATGATTTCATATATGAACCATTTATGTTTTTACCAATATATTTGTGTTCAAGATCCGACCTTGCAAGTTATATGCACCTGTTACGTGTTATGATCCGCATACCCCAAGGTGACAACAATTGGAATTCTTTCTGGTGATTACCATAGTTTGAGGAGTTCATGTATTCACTATGTGTTAATGCTTTGTCCCGGTTCTCTATTAAAAGGATGCCTTAATATCCCTTAGTTTCCTTATGGACCCCGCTGTAATGGGAGGGTAGGACAAAAGATGTCATGCAAGTTCTTTTCCATAAGCACGTATGACTATTTATGGAATACATGCCTACAATACATTGATGAATTGGAGCTAGTTCTGTGTCACCCTAGGTTATGACTGTTATAAGATGAATATTATCCAACATTATCACTAATCCAATGCCTACGAGATTTTCACATATTGTTCTTGCTAAGTTACTACTATTACTGCTACTATTACAACTGCTACAAAACTACTACTGTTGTTACCGTTACTATTGTTGTCATTGCTACTGCTATGAAATTACCAAACTACTGTGCTACTGATCACTTTGCTGTAGATATTTAGTCTCCAGGTGTGGTTGAATTGACAACTCAACTGCTAATACTTACAAATATTCTTTGGGGCCCCTTGTGTCGAATCAATAAAATTTAGGTTGAATACTCTACCCTCAAAAACTGTTGCGATCCCCTATACTTGTGGGTTATCACTATGCTCAGTGATTGCCCTTTGGAGTTGGATGGACTCGCTACCTTCTATGTTTCCACAGTAGTTTATCTCATGAGTTGGCCTTCGGCCGAATTTATTCTGATGTAATAAAGACCCGATAAGAGATTCGATGTAATAAATCAGGTGTGATTGAACTTTGATATTTTCATCAATGTACTGTGTGTGCCAGCATGATCTTGGGATGGTACACATACGCAGAGACTTGACCGTTTCGGTTCGGGTCATTACAAGGATGGTATGAGAGCACACGCTGACCGCAGGACATAACCCCTAGGATCAGAAAGCCATAGGTAGAAATTACTTCATTTTACGTTTTTATTTTTCTGTATTTTCTCCCCTATTCATTTCTGACTTCTCTTTGATTTCAGCCTTCTAGATGGCCACTGAGTTCATCCCACTCCTGTTGTCGGAGTTTTGCCAGCTGGATAAGATGATGCCATTTAGCAAGCAGCTGGTTCAGATCATCACGGAGTTGAAGATTGCTCTGCCTTCCATCACCGGGACCCCTATCATGGCACTTCCGATGGACCCTCGTTATAGGATTGTGGTGCACATACCAGGAAGGACCTTCGGAAGCTTGTCGGTGCCTATCGACTTCTAGTTTACTTCCCCCACTTGGATCATCTGGAAGAACGTGGTTGTTCATCGTGCGCTAGACACATCCGGGAGGAGTACAAGGCCCAGCTCATTGGAACAGAACTTACCATGATGTCCCGCAGGACTGCAGATGGAGAGATCTTACGCACTGTAAACGATGACTCCATCGACTCATTTGCCCAAGACTTGGAGGTTCACATCGGGACTCTGGAGGTTTAGACGCGCAGAAGCATGAAGATGATCAGGAAACTGTTGTTCCGTAAACTGGAATTGGAGGACAAGGTGCGCAAAGACCAGGATGAGCATGAAGAGGAAGTCAAGGACCTTCTGGAGAGGATCCAGAACTTGAAGCTTATATTGCCATGGTGGAAGAGAAGATGGACCTGGGAGAAGACTTTTATCCAAATGGTGACAATGGACCCATCATGAGCAATGATGAGGCCTACGAGGAGAACGCTACTGGAGGACGCACCACCAGAAGATGCACCACTGGAGGACGCACCACCGGAAGACGCACCGCTGGAGGACACACCATAGGAGCCGACAACATGGATATCTGAGGAGGACACTTAGTCATGACCATCATGTCATTTTTATTTTCTCTTTGATCGATTAGGCCGATGTTTTCGATTTATCGTAAGACTTGTATTCTGAGTTTGAACCATGATTGAGTTGAATAAATGAATGTTTGGTGTGTTAATGATTGTTGCATGCATATGGGTAGTGTTATTTTGTCTTTAGACCCTTGTTCTATTTCCAATTCTCATACACTCTAAAACATCAGATGCCTCCCAGACGTGACCCCGGATTCAACCTCCCATAGGAGCTCACTCAGTAGATTTAGCAGCAGAATGCACTGATGCATATGTTGATCCAGAACCAAGGCAACAACAACAACAACAACAATCCAACGCCACCACCCCCTGTCGACAACCTGACTCGTTTCTTAAGGTTAAATCCATCGGTGTTCTCTAGCAGCACCGAGCCGATTGTTGCTGATGATTGGCTCCACAAAATCGGGAGGGAGCTAGTAACTGCTGGATGCACGGATGCAGAGAAGGTGTGCTTTCCTACACATCAGCTTGATGGACTTGCAGCCTCTTGGTGGGAGAACTACACCACCACTTTCCCTATTGCCACGGTAACCTGGGATCAATATCAGCAGGCCTTCCGCACCACTCATGTCTCAGCTCGTGCCATGAGTTTAAAGAAGTGTGAGTTCTGCAACTTACGCAAGGGGAACCGTACTATGGAGCAGTACGTAGATGAGTTCAGTCAGTTAGTTCGCGATGCCCCAGATGATGTGGCCACAGATGTCGCAAAGCAGGAGAAATTTCTAGAAGGACTCAATGATGAACTGGGAATGCAGATGATGCATGGTGGCTACCTTCAACAAGTACCAGGAGATGGTAGACAATGCCATCATTCTGGAGGGGAAGAAACAATAGATAGAGAATCGGAAGCGGAAGTACGGACATGGAAAGTATAGCTCTAGAGGTTAACAGAAGCCCGCCTACACTCTGTACTCGGGAAACACTGGATCAGGAGAACACACTCAGCACACCCATGGAGGACATACTCTTGGAGGACATAACCATGGAGGAAATGGGAACAATTGTCACAACAATAGCAACTTCAAGTCTGGCAATGGAGGCAATGGCAGTCAGCATCGTCCCGCTCCATCTCAGAAGGATCTGAGTCATATTACCTGTTTCAAGTGCAAGAAGACGTGACATTATGCCACCGATTGTTCAGAGGCCAAGCAGGGAAATGGAAATGACAATGGCAATGGAAACTCATCAACCAAGAAGCACAATCCATTTCCCCGTGCTCATGTGAACCACATTGATGTGGAGGAGGTTTACGATCAGCCAGAGACTATGGTTGGTCAGTTCTTGTTAAATTCACGTCTTGTATTGCACTACAAAAAAATACACTTCCGTGATGATACGTGTTTGCCACAGTAGGTCGTGTTTTTTGTCATGCATGTACATCCATGACGATTTTATGACAGAATCAAGATAGTCAACCTGTGCTATCGTAGAAGTGTTCCATGACATTACCAAAATTATCATCACGGAAGTGTCCACTTCCATGACGATAAATTGGGCGTCACAGAAGTGCTTTCGTCAAGGGTGACCGACACGTGGCATCCACCGTAACGGAACGCCGTTAAGATATCGGGTCCGGTTTTGGATCCGATAACCCAATAACAGCCCCGACCAATGGGGATTTTCCACGTGTAAAATAATCATTGGCTGGAGGAAACATGTGTCGGCTCACCGTTGGGACAGATGTCATCCACTCATTGGACCCAAGGCGCCTATGATACGTCGACACATGGCATGGCCCAACAGAGGCCCATTTCGGTGAAAAGGCCGGCCCGTTTGACTTGGTCAAAAGGTGGCGGGTGATGTCTACTACACAACCTTCTTGTAGACGTTGTTGGGCCTCCAAGTGCAGAGGTTTGTAGGACAGTAGCAAATTTCCCTCAAGTGGATGACCTAAGGTTTATCAATCCGTGGGAGGCGTAGGATGAAGATGGTCTCTCTCAAACAACCCTGCAACCAAATAACAAAGAGTCTCTTGTGTCCCCAACACACCCAATACAATCGTAAATTGTATAGGTGCACTAGTTCGGCGAAGAGATGGTGATACAAGTGCAATATGGATGGTAGATATAGGTTTTTGTAATCTGAAAATATAAAAACAGCAAGGTAACTAATGATAAAAGTGAGCACAAACAGTATTGCAATGCTAGGAAACAAGGCCTAGGGTTCATACTTTCACTAGTGCAAGTTCTCTCAACAATAATAACATAATTGGATCATATAAATATCCCTCAACATGCAACAAAGAGTCACTCCAAAGCTACTAATAGCGGAGAACAAACGAAGAGATTATTGTAGGGTACGAAACCACCTCAAAGTTATTCTTTCGGATCAATCTATTAAAGAGTTCGTACTAGAATAACACCTTAAGACACATATCAACCAAAACCCTAATGTCACCTAGAACTCCAATGTCACCTCAAGTATCCGTGGGTATGATTATACGATATGCATCACACAATCTCATATTCATCTATTCAAACCAACGCAAAGTATTTCAAAGAGTGCCCCAAATTTCTATCGGAGAGTCAAGACGAAAATGTGTGCCAACCCCTATGCATAGGTTCATGGGCGGAACCCGCGAGTTGATCACCAAAACATACATCAAGTGAACCAATAGAATAACCCATTGTCACCACGGTTATCCCACGCAAGACATACATCAAGTGTTCTCAAATCCTTAAAGACTCAATCCGATAAGATAACTTCAAAGGGAAAACTCAATCCATTACAAGAGAGTAGAGGGGGAGAAACATCATAAGATGCAACTATAATCGAAAAGCCCACGATACATCAAGATCGCACCTCCTCAAGAACACGAGAGAGAGAGAGAGATCAAACACATAGCTACTGGTACATACCTCGGCCCCGAGGGTGAACTACTCCCTCCTCGTCATGGAGAGCGCCGAGATGATGAAGATGGCCACCGGTGAGGGATCCCCCCTCCGGCAGGGTGCCGGAACAGGGTTCCGATTGGTTTTTGGTGGCTACAGAGGCTTGCGGCGGCGGAACTCCCGATCTATTCTGTTCCCCGATGGTTTTAGGGTATATTGATATATATAGGAGGAAGAAATACATCAGGGGAGCCAAGAGGGGCCCACGAGGGTGGAGGGCGCACCCAGGGGGTGGGCGCGCCCCCCTTCCTCGTTGATCCCCTGACGTGCACTCGAAGTCTCCCGGATTGCTTTCTTTCCAAAAGTAACTGTCCCGAAGGTTTCATTCCGTTTGGACTCCGTTTGATATTCCTTTTCTTCGAAACATTGAAACAAGGGAAAAAACGGAAACTGGCACTAGGCTCTAGGTCAATAGGTTAGTCCCAAATGTAATATAAAAGTGCATAATAAAGCCCATAAACATACAAGACGGATAATATAATAGCATGAATACTTCATAAATTATAGATACGTTGGAGACGTATCAGCATCCCCAAGCTTAATTCCTGCTCGTCCTCGAGTAGGTAAATGATAAAAGAAAGAATTTATGAAGTGTGAATGCTAGCAGGTGCATAAGTTTGATCAATGATAATTTCAATCACCTTTTCTAGCATCATTATATGTCATAATAGTAGTTCAACTCATAGAACTTTTCATGGTCAAGTAACAAGCTATTCACATGTTAAAGTATAGATCATAAACTTTCTTGAAAACTAACAAACCGTGTTATTAGTCATCAAACAATTACAATTCATCTTATTTTCAAGAAGAGTCTATGTCAAAGCTTCAGTGAACTTCACATACTCAACTATCTTTTAGTCTTCCATGGTTGCTACCACTCAAAGCTTATTTTTAGACCAAATAGCATCCATCGAACACAGAGAAAGATAGGGGCTTAATGTTTCGCCTCCCAACTCATTTATCATAAAGATAAGTGTCAACAATAATAATTCATGATCAAATATATTGGAATGGCCATATATGCTCAGATCTTTCCATCACATGATGCTTGCCAACTAAAGAGTAGGTTGGAATGAGAAGGAATACTACTAACTCTTGCATAAAAGTAAACGATAGGCCCTTTGCAAAGGGAAGCAGGGATTTGCAGAGGTGCCAGAGCTCGAAGCAAAAACAGAGATGAAAATAATTTTGAGAGGTATGCTTTCATTGTCAACATAACGACCAAGAGTTCCCAATATCTTCCATACTACATACATTATAGGCGGTTCCCAAACAGAAAGGTAAAGATTTTACTCCCCCTCCACCAACAATCATCAATCCATGGCTTGCCCGAAACAAACAACGGGTGCCTCCAACTAACATCATTCCTGGGGGAGTTTTGTTTGCAATTATTTTTGATTTGATTTCGATCTTTGGATCATGGGACTGGGCATCCCAGTTACCAGCCATTTTTCTCGTGGATGATGAGCGGAGTCCACTCATCGTGAGAATAACCCACCTAGCATGGAAGATACTGCTAACCCCTAGTCGCTACATGAGCGATTCAGACATACAAAACAGATTATTATTTGAAGGTTTAGAGTTTGGCACATGCAAATTTACTTGGAACGGCAGGTAAATACCGCATATAGGTAGATATGGTGGACACTCATGGAAGAAACTTGGTTCAAGGGATTTGGATGCACAAGCAGTATTCCCGCTTAGTACATATATTTTGGCTAGCAAAGGATTCTAAATAGCAAGCACCACATGTTAGAGGATCCATAATAATATAACTTCTATACAAATATACCCAAGCATAACTCATTATGTTGTCTTCCTTGTCCAACTTCAACTAATTTTCTCAGGTTTGAAAATAATTAATGGGGCTCACAATCATAGAAGATGTCCAAGATAGTATATTTATATGTGAAATCTCTCTTCCGTTAATATTCTTTCATGAATTGTTCAAGTGACCAATACAATGTTTGCTAACCTTCAATAAATTTACCACCTCTACTTCTTATATGTGAAGGCATTACTCCCCATGGGAAAGGCATATGAAACATATATAATTTATGACATTCAAATCATTCAACTATTTACTCATAGGATATAAGTGAAGCACACGAGTAAATGACAAACTACTCTAAAAAGATATAAGTGAAGATCAATGAGTAGTTAAATAATTATATAGCTATGTGAAGACTCTCTCACATTTAAGTATTTCAGATCTTGGTACTTTATTCAAACAGCAAGCAAAGCTAAAGAAAAATAAAATGACGCTCCAAGCAAAACACATATCATGTGGTGAATAAAAATATAGCTCCAAGTAAAGTTACTGATGAATGAAGACGAAAGAGGGGATGCCTTCCGGGGCATCCCCAAGCTTAGGCTCTTGGTTATCCTTGAATATTACCTTGGGGTGCCTTGGGCATCCCCAATCTTAGGCTCTTGCCACTCCTTATTCCATAGTCCATCGAATCTTTACCCAAAACTTGAAAACTTCACAACAGAAAACTTAACAGAAAACTCGTAAGCTCCGTTAGCGAAAGAAAACAAAACACCACTTCAAGGTACTGTAATGAATTCATTATTTATTTATATTGGTGTTAAACCTACTGTATTCCAACTTCTCTATGGTTTGTAAACTATTTTACTAGCCATAGATTCATCAAAATAAGCAAACAACACACGAAAAACAGAATCTGTCAAAAACAGAACAGTCTAGTAATCTGTAAGTAACGCAAACTTCTGGAACTCCAAAACTTCTACCAAAATAGGACGACCTAGAAAATTTGTTTATTGATCTGCTGCAATTGGAATCAGTATTTTATCACGTTCTGGTGATTTTAAACAATTGTTTTCGTGAGCAGAAAGTTTCTGGAATTTTCAGCAAGATCAAATAACTATCATCCAAGAAGATCCTATAGGTCTTACTTGGCACAAACACTAATTAAAACATAAAACTACATCTAACCAGAGGCTAGATCAAATATTTATTACTAAACAGAACCAAAAAGCAAAAAACAAGAATAAAATTGGGTTGCCTCCCAACAAGCGCTAACGTTTAACGCCCCTAGCTAGGCATGATGATTTCAATGATGCTCGCATAAAAGATAAGAATTAAAACATTAAGAGAGCACCATGAAGAATATGACTAGCACATTTAAGTCTAACCCACTTTCTATGCATAGGGATTTTGTGAGCAAACAACTTATGGTTACAATAATCAACTAGCATATATAGGAAGGCAAAACAAGCATAACTTCAAAACTTTAAGCACATAGAGAGGAAAACTTGATATTATTGCAATTCCTACAAGCATATGTTCCTCCCTCATAATAATTTTCAGTAGCATAATGAATAAATTCAACAATATAACCAGCACCTAAAGCATTCTTTTCATGATCTATTTGCATAGAAATTTTACTACTCTCCACATAAGCAAAATTCTTCTCATTCGGAATAGTGGGAGTTTCATAAGAGACTTGAATACTATAAATTGTTTCCACATTAGAAGAGTAATGTTCAGAAAAAGGGTAATCATAATCATGACAAGTTTTATAAATATAATCATCACTACTTTTTATAGCATAAGCTTCATCGCAATAATCATCATAAGTAGCAACTTTGTTCTCATCATAATCGATTGAAACCTCTTCCAAGATAGTGGACTCATCACTGAATAAAGTCAGACCTCTCCAAATCCACTTTCATCAATATTATATGATTCAACATCCTCCAAAATAGTGGGATCATTACTTCCTAAAGTTGACACTCTTCCAAACCCACTTTCATCAATATAATCATCATAGGTAGAAGGCATGCTATCATCATAACAACTTTGCATATCAAAACTTGGGAGGCTAAAAATATCATCTTCATTAAACGTAGCATCCCCAAGCTTGGGACAAACATTAATTGCAGCAAATATATTCTCAAAAACATCATCTTCATCAAACATAGCATCCCCAAGCTTGGGCCTTTTCATATCATAAGCATAATCACTCTCATAATTAATAGTATGGATAGCACCAATAGTATAGCGATTGTCATATTCCAAGCAAGTGCCAAAAATATTTTCAAGATCATAAGAAGTATCATTATCTTCCCAATCATAATCATCACAACAAGCAATAGGCATAACTAGATCATCATCAAGTGCATCATCTTCCACAATTGTTTTTGATTCATTTTCATGAGGCACAGCAATAATAGGAGCAACATTATTTGGGAGAGATATCTTTTTACCTCTCTTCCTTTTTCTTTTCTTCTTCTTCACCACATCATGTGTGGGTTCAATCCTCTTTTTGGAGCTCCTTATTAATGAGATTGGTTGAATAGAAGGCTCCTCCTCGTTACCTGATTCATCATAAGAAATAATAGGAGGACATTGGGAAGTCTCTTCCCTTTCATTAGTATTTTCTTCATCTTCTATTTCTTTTCTTTTCTTTATGTACTTGGAAATATAAGGATTTTCAATGCAATTCATCGCACAATACATATAAATTTCTTCTAGATCAAAATGAAGAACTCTATCAAGGACAAATTCTGGAATGACCTTAGTTATACGTTTCATTTCTTCATAACCCAAGAGCAAACTAAGTTCATTATGATGTGCAAGGGAAATCAAGTCATCGCAATTTTTGGACACGATACGATCATGAAACAATTTGCATTGGGTACTGACATGATCATGTTCATTGCAAAGTTCACAAGTACGGCTAAGGAAATTTAAATTTTTAGCACAAACATCTAGCCTTTCTTGCAACAATTTAGTTTCTAAATGCTTATGCCTCTTGCAATATCTATCTTCCCAATTTGGTGTGTACTTGCAAACCCAATACACTCCACAAAAATCGACATGCTTATAAGAGATATTTTCCGCATGAGTAGTGCAATTATCATTAGTACTATGGATATTCAAGGAGTTCATACTAACAACATTGCAATCATGCTCATCATTCAAAGATTCAGTGCCAAACATTTTAATGCATTCTTCTTCTAACACTATGGCACAATTTTCCTTTCCATCATACTCACGAAAGATATTAAAAAGATGAAGCGTATGAGGCAAACTCAATTCCATTTTTTAGTTTTCTTTTATAAACTAAACTAGTGATAAAACAAGAAACTAAAAGATTCGATTGCAAGATCTAAAGATATACCGTCAAGCACTCACCTCCCCGGCAACGGCGCCAGAAAAGAGCTTGATGTCTACTACACAACCTTCTTCTTGTAGACGTTGTTGGGCCTCCAAGTGCAGAGGTTTGTAGGACAGTAGCAAATTTCCCTCAAGTGGATGACCTAAGGTTTATCAATCCGTGGGAGGCGTAGGATGAAGATGGTCTCTCTCAAACAACCCTGTAACCAAATAACAAAGAGTCTCTTGTGTCCCCAACACACCCAATACAATGGTAAATTGTATAGGTGCACTAGTTCGGCGAAGAGATGGTGATACAAGTGCAATATGGATGGTAGATATAGGTTTTTGTAATCTGAAAATATAAAAACAGCAAGGTAACTAATGATAAAAGTGAGCACAAACGGTATTGCAATGCTAGGAAACAAGGCCTAGGGTTCATACTTTCACTAGTGCAAGTTCTCTCAACAATAATAACATAATTGGATCATATAACTATCCGTCAACATGCAACAAAGAGTCACTCCAAAGCTACTAATAGCGGAGAACAAACGAAGAGATTATTGTAGGGTACGAAACCACCTCAAAGTTATTCTTTCGGATCAATCTATTAAAGAGTTCATACTAGAATAACACCTTAAGACACATATCAACCAAAACCCTAATGTCACATAGATACTCCAATGTCACCTCAAGTATCCGTGGGTATGATTATACGATATGCATCACACAATCTCATATTCATCTATTCAAACCAACGCAAAGTATTTCAAAGAGTGCCCCAAATTTCTATCGGAGAGTCAAGACGAAAATGTGTGCCAACCCCTATGCATAGGTTCATGGGCGGAACCCGCAAGTTGATCACCAAAACATACATCAAGTGAATCGATAGAATAAACCATTGTCACCACGGTTATCCCACGCAAGACATACATCAAGTGTTCTCAAATCCTTAAAGACTCAATCCGATAAGATAACTTCAAAGGGAAAACTCAATCCATTACAAGAGAGTAGAGGGGGAGAAACATCATAAGATCCAACTATAATAGCAAAGCTCGCGATACATCAAGATCGTACCTCCTCAAGAACACGAGAGAGAGATCAAACACATAACTACTGGTACATACCCTCAGCCCCGAGGGTGAACTACTCCCTCCTTGTCATGGAGAGCGCCGGGATGATGAAGATGGCCACCGGTGAGGGATCCCCCCTCCGGCAGGGTGCCGGAACAGGGTCCCGATTGGTTTTTGGTGGCTACAGAGGCTTGCGGCGGCGGAACTCCCGATCTATTATGTTCCCCGATAGTTTTAGGGTATATTGATATATATAGGAGGAAGAAATACGTCAGGGGAGCCACGAGGGGCCCACAAGGGTGGAGGGCGCACCCCCTGCCTCGTGACTTCCTCGTTGATCCCCTGACGTGCACTCCAAGTCTCCCGGATTGCTTTCTTTCCAAAAATAACTTTCCCGAAGGTTTCATTCCGTTTGGACTCCGTTTGATATTCCTTTTCTTTGAAACACTGAAACAAGGGAAAAAAACAAAAACTGGCACTGGTCTCTGGGTCAATAGCTTAGTCCCAAAAGTAATATAAAAGTGCATAATAAAGCCCATAAACATCCAAGACGGGTAATATAATAGCATGAATACTTCATAAATTATAGATACGTTGGAGATGAATCAGCGGGCCGGCCCACGGAAATCCTGTTAACGACATTTTCGCATATAGCCCATTTACAGCCCGCTAACTCACGGCCCGTTACGGCCTACCGGAATTAGGCCCAGTGGTGTCATCTGGGCCATCCAATATGATTCCAGCCTGTTGTAACTTTCGGCCCATGTATGGCCCATGACGTATTTCGGCCCATATGAGTCCCTTTGTAACTCTTGGCCCGTAATGAACAGTGTATCGCTTTATACCCATTCGCGGCCCCTTATTCCATTGGGTCATTTCCAGCCCGTGTTACCTTTCGGCCTTCTCAGGGCCCATTTATTCTTGGGCTCATTTCCAGCATTCGGTTACTTATGGCCCATTACTGGCCTTTTCTGCTTGTGGGCCAAAATTCAGCCCGGGGGTACAGTTGGCCCGTTTGTGGCCCGTTAATCTGTTGGGCCATTTTCACAGCATCATCAAATACGGCCTATTAACGGCCCGTTATGGTCAGCCCATAAAACGTACGATTTCCACTCTAGCCCGTTTATGGCCCCATATACGGCCCGTACAAGGCCCATAGATGAGACGGCCCATAGAAGGCCCATGGATCCTACGGGACGTAGAAGGCCCATTGATCCGACAGCCCATAGAAGGCCCATTGATCCGACGGCCCATAGAAGGCCCATTGGTCCGATGGCCCATAGAAGGCCCATTGATCCAACGGCCCATAGAAGGCCCATGGATCCGACGGCCCATAGAAGGCCCATGGATCCGACAGCCCATAGAAGGCCCACGGATCCGACGACCATAGAAGGCCATGGATCGTCCGTCCCGTAGATGGCCCATGGATCGTACGGCCTATGGAGGGCCATGGTCACTACAACTTTTGGGCGAGTTGGCCCCCGTTTGAACGATATAGCATATTCAAAGAATTATCCTACTCTATACTATCACCTCTAAAAACATACACTATACAATAAAGAGACCAAGGCATATAAACGTAGAATAATCCTGCACTATACAATAAAGAAATTACACCCGATTATACCCACTGGGCATTATAGTTCGGCACCAGTGATAATAAAGCATGCACAAACAACAAATTACGTACACTGGGCAAATACAGCTCATACATCATGGACGCGCATCAACATAACTTACCATTTGAACTATAATCTCTTCAGAAACTAGGATTGGCCGGATTTCGATAGCACAAATTTCAGTCTGCAAAATCTCCAATTCCTTCGTTATTACCTCAGTGTCTTGTTTCATTTTTTTGACTCCTGCATCTAATACCTGCATGTCCAGTCTCAACTTGTTGATTGTACGTTGAGAATCATGTACACGTTGTCTTGCCACCTCTAGTTGATGCTCGGGAACATCAGCACATTCCAATTCCAATCCATAATCATTCAGTAACGGCCATGCCGCACTGCTCGCAGATCTTTGTGTTGATGTCACTTCATCCTGAAATGTTTCTGTAAGTACACATGACTAGGGCAAAAATATAGTTACAACAGTGAAGCGAGCAAGACAAACTATTTTGTACATGATAAAACAGGACTAACAATAATGTTACACGTCATGAAGCATAAGCAGGTGATATTTTAAAAATTATAAAAAAGGTAGTCTGTGCAGCCTGCATACATAAATCTCTCTTAGCTCACCAGAGGAGCATGTTGTTAGGGCCCAATCGAAAACACGGACAAGTTACAAATTTAGACAACACATTGCGTAGAAGTAAGCAAGCAGTTGGCCATTCTGTAGCTCAATTAAAGTCTTAGGGAGCATAATGAACAGCAGAGGGTTTCATACAAACATACTACAGCAAGCAAAACTATGCAATCATTAGCCTAGTATAAACTAGATTGTGAGCCTCATGCAATAATAGTTGGTTAATAGACTTCAAAGCTTCAGGCACACTTCGGCAGAGTAATTAAATGGTAAGGCATTTAATTATGTCAACTAATAGTTATACAAGTACCCAACATCAGGAATCATTCTTTGGGCATCTCATTAATGAGGACAAATAAAGCAATTGAAAAGAGCAAATTAACTATGCCTGAAATAAACAAGGAATTGAACTTTTGAGTTGGATACAGTGACTTACCTTAACAGGTTGAAGAGGCTCAGCGCAGCTCCTACTTCTCTTGCAAGGCCCCTTCCTAACATCTTGTACTTGGAACTCCTCAATGTTATCTTCATTGCACCCCCTCTGCAAGGTGACACAAACTAGTTACTCGTCTCCTTGGAAGATAAATATGCATACTTTCCAGTCTGTGAACACAAAAGGATGAGATTATAACAAAACAACACCACATAATGAAACATGCCGCATCTCTTGCACTTGCACACAATGAAATGAGCATTTACTATGTCTGCACTATGTAAAAACTAGGCATACCTTCGAACTGGATCTCCAGGTACTCTTGGAGAGCCTACTTTAGTGTACAGCCAAACCTTTATGTCACCTATGAGTTAGAAAAGGCCCCACTACAGCAGCCCTTAGTGTTTAAATCATTGACAAGCTCTGTTAGAGTGTTAGGTCAGGAACAACAAGTAATCAAAGAAAACAGTCCTAGTATGGCTGGCTAATGCAAACAAGCAATTGAACAGATGTGTGAGCAAATCTTACATATCAAGAAAAGAAGCAAAGAAGGAGGCTTAAAGACCATCACTTGACTGACCAGATTTAAGGGGCATTAAACATCATGTGCAACGTATGAACTAACATAAACATTGCATATTCAAGATTCTACAATGGAATGCACATGTATTAGGTTATGCCATGTATGATGATGCCTAAATGTACACTATAGCAGGCAGGAGTGATTCATCATTGCACGCACAATTGAATTGCACGTTAAGGGCCAGTTCTATTCGACCTTTTCAGGGCTTATTGTCAAAATAAGCCATAAAAGATGTAAAGAAGTCATTTTTGAGTTATGGGCTTGGGCTTAACTAATTTCGCTTTGGAGGGGGTGTTTCGGGTAGAACCTCACTAAAAATTGAAGGGAAGGGGAATAGTGATATGACTCTATTGTCTGCCTATATTACACTCAAAATGCAACTGCTGACGCCCGCGTCACACCTCACCCTCAAGTAAAAACAAACACGCAAGCGTTCATTGCCCTGCCCGCTTGCATCTCCTCTCCCCTTTCCCTCTACCTCGATCCCCTGCCTGCAGCACTTGGGTTCCTCCTGCGAGCCATTGCCACTGGTCCCATCTGGCCTGGTCCTCGACGATGCTCTGTCCAGCTAGGCTACATGGCCGGCGGGTAGGGGGAAAATCTCCCTGGTTGCTCCTCCCTCTGGCGCCTCCCCTCATTCTCATGGTCTCCAGCAGCTGCTCCACTATGGTTCGTCCAACGCACTACTCCGGCAGGTGCTGCACAACTAGGGTTGATGGCACACTGCGGCAGAAGGCACCTTATTCCCCCTCCCCACCTCCCAGGCCGTGGCCTTGTGGTGCTGTTGAAGGATGAGCTCATCCAACAAGGTGAGGATCTCCTCTGATTTTTTGCCAAATATTCATTATGATCCACTATACGATGAATTTCTATGAGCTGCTTCTGCTGCTGCTATATGATGCATTGCTATGAGCTGCTCCTGCTGCTATATGATGAATTGCTATGAGCTGCTGCTGCTATTTGATGAATTGCCATGAGCTGCTGCTGCTATATGATGAATTGCTATGAGCTGCTGCTGCTATATGATGAGTTGCTATAAGTTGCTCCTGCTACTGGTGTATGATGAATTGCTATGAGCTGCTCCTGCTGCTGTTATATGATGAATTGCTATGAGCTGCTCCTGCTGCTGCTATATGATGAATTGCTATGAGTTGCTCCTGCTGCTGCTATATGATGAATTGCTATGAGCTGCTCTTGCTGCTATAGATGAATTGCTATGAGCTGCTCCTGCTGCTACTATATGATGAATTGCTATGAGCTACTGCTGGTATATGATGAATTGCACACTGCTGCTGCTGCTGTATGATGAGTTGCTATGAGCTGCTGCTGCTATATGATGAATTGCTATGAGCTGCTGCTGCTATATGATGAATTGCACACTGCTGCTGCTGCTGCTATATGATGCTTTCAGGTGGTGCTGCTATATGATAATAACCAGCCACTTGGACCATCGAATTTCAATAAATAATTGTTCTTCATTTTAATGTGGGTCATGCGTTCTTCGTTTAAATTAGGCAATGGGATCTCTATGGAAAACATTGACCAAAGTAGATTGTGACAAGTAGATGGTATCTTTGTATTTGCATTTTGAGCAAATAGTGATGGTCTGTTTTCCTATCATATTAATTACCGCACTGGGTTCAATTTGTGATGTTTGTAAGTCAAATTAATTTTCATATGGGCAGCAAAATGAAAAAATATAATGCAATCTAGACTTTCACTGATCATACCAAAGATAAGCTGAAAACACAATGAAAAGAACTGGTTGGCTTATTACATGGAGCTTATATTCACAGGTGCTTATTTTCTTAGGATAACTCGTAATAACTGTCCCTAAGAAACTTGGCCAATAGAACTGACATACAAATAACATGTCACGATGATTGCAATGGAGGAGTGACGTACCATTGCACACTGTATAGGCTCACCGCTGCCTCTCCTTTTTTTGCGATGTTCCATGAAATTGCCACATGCATCTTGTACTTTTTCATTGTGTAACCCTATCTGCAAGTTGACACGACAAATTTCAGACATCTCTACATGATAATACATTGCATATCCCTTGCGCATATTTAAACCACCAATTAATGATTGTGTGCGTAGCATAAACTAGCCATGACTCTGTGTGCTGGACTAGCAGGCACTCTAAGGGAGCCTAATGTAGTGCACTGGAATTCCTACATGCCACCTACGATTTTGTGTAATGTACTGCCTCTGTTCCTAAATATATGTCTTTGTAGAGATTCCAGTATGGACCACATACAGATGTATATAGATGCATTTTCGAGTGTAGATTCACTCATTTTGCTCCGTATGTAGCCTATAGTGGAATCTCTAGAAAGACTTATATTTAGGAACGGAGGTACGAGGTAGTATCATGTATGACATCTACATATCTAATTTAGCAGCTAGTAGTAGAAAGCATTGTCTGCACAATGGGATTACTGGTCGAAAATCCTAGCAAAGCACGCTGGTAGGCACAGAACAATACAAGAGAGAGACGCACTTACAAGATCATAGCAATGCCTCGGTCTAGGATCTTGGTTGGCCAAGCTGTTAGATCCAGAAGAAACATCGTCCTTGTAGTTTTTGCCAGCTGCATAACAGGTAACAGTGACCTGTTAGTATATTTGAAGTACATCGGGCAGGTGATGCTGGACGGGTTTAAAGGTGACAAGTACCTAGGCCGTGGCGGGTGCTTGGCATCTTGCCAGACGGTGGGAATCAGGTTAGAAACGTCAAGAGTGATGACGCTGCGCTGGCTGTCGGGGTCCGGTAAGGAGATCTAGAACCGTCGAGTAGGGTGTTTGTGGAGCGGCTCCGATAGGGTGGACTACGTTGTGGGCGAAGCGGATCTGTGGCTGTGGACGAGGGCGTAGGTGAAGCTGCTCCGGTGGTTGGGTTAAGGATGGTGTCGACGATGCGGATCTGCGGCCATGGACGGGGCGTCAAAAGCTGCTTCGGTAGGTTGGATGAGGGTGCAACGAAGCGGATTTGAGGCCGTGGACTTGTGAGTTGGCAAAGCGGCCCCGGTAGGGTTGAGAATGGTATAGGCGAAGCTACTCCGGTGGGGTTGACAATGGTGTCGGCGAAGCGGCTCCAGTAGAGTTGAGGAAGGTGTCGGCGAAGAGGATCAGAGGCCGTCGAGAGGGGCATCGGTGGGGCGGCTCAGGGGGGGTGTGGACGAAGCGTCTCCGGTGGGGAGTGCGAATGAGCCGCTGCAGATGCGCTGCGGTTGACGAGAGTACCGGCGAAGCAGATCTGGCGCCGTCGATAAGGCCGGCACTGAATGGGCTGTGGTACAGTGGTGGATGAGCAGTCTACTTGTTTCTAGGGGAGGTGGGAGGGGTAGATGTGGCCGCAGAAGCAGATCCAGCGAGGTGGACGCCGCTGGCCGTGAATGGGCTCTAGTACGCCGGTGGATGAGAAGTCTAGGGTTTCGAGAGGGGAGGGGAGAAAGGCCGATGAAGTATGGATGGCGTGATGTAAGATGCTCTGGTGCTGTGGAGTTAGTCGTTTTTGCAGGAGGGGGAGAGGAAATAGGGGTACCATGTAGTGGGGGGAACCGGAAGTTACCAAAGTAGCCCCGACCTATTATGTAGATGAGGGAGGTATTGTAACTGTTGGTCTCCGTGCACCAAGGACAAAAGGGGAATTTCGCATTCTAAAGACTAAGGTGGCGGAAATTTTAGAAGGAGGCGGGAGATTTTGCCGCCTGCGGGATCGTTCGTATCCAGTTTCAACTAATTTTGGACCGTGCTAGCGGGAAGGTCAGGCGAGACTGTGTACACGGGGCACGCGTCAGCAATTAATAACTGGTGTGAAGTCCACCCCAGAAAAAAGACAATAACTCGGGATGATGCGCCAATAACTTGGACATTCACACGGGCGCGACCAATCATACGGGTGTAGTGGCGCATTCACAAAAAAGGGATCAAACGCTCAGCCTATGTATTTCTCGTGTAAATAGATAATTTAGTGCAATTGGTTATTTACTTTAAACATAATGCATTGACGTGTTATTGTAGAGGCGCACAAAAAGAAATGGATATTGTAGTCTGCTACTTAAAAGTGTTACCTCATATGATTACATAGCCTCCATTTCATAAATTGCGTACCCATTGAATTCATATATGAATATTACATATATTACTCATAATAGAACCTTAAATCATCCAAGACTAATGATTTTGAATGCAAGAGTAACAATGGTGCATGTACATGATAGCTACATTGGTTGTTTGAAGAAACATCACTGTAAGTTTGGCATGCACAACTGAAAAGGTTTATTTAAATAGAGAAAAATGTGATATGTGAGTGTCCAATCTTTATAGCGTTGAATCGATATTGTACGTTTGGCCACGATACGAAGTAGATATTGATTTATGTTCAAGCGACGCATGTCCACGATCGCTAGATAGTGATACGTGAATGAATTGTGCAATCTCTCTCACCTACATACATATCTCATTTCCCCGTGGGCATCGGAATCACACATGCACACTCGTGTATTTCTCTCCCTCCGTCAAGGTTAGAATTCGTCTTTCTACCCCGTCCTACAAGTTTCTCACACAGAAACACACACGCTCTCTCTGTCGAACACGCCCACCCCTTTAATTCCGCCCACCCACAGCCACTAATGTCTCAAAGTATAATAATGTCTCTCACACATTTGCCTAAGGTTAACTCGAGTTCCGGAACCATATGAATACATACAATGGGATTCCAGCAGATCACCTTTTGTTTTGAGATTTCGCTCTCTCTCTCTCTCTCACACACACACGCGCGCGCGCGCGCGCACACACACACACATTGTTTCTCGCTTCATTTTTTCTGGCACTTGCATGCACACCGTTTGTTTATCTTCGTGATGCTTTAAGTATGCCTCGCACGAATGCTATCTACCTATCCCTTAATATAGCTAGATACTCCCTCCGTTCGGAATTACTTGTCGCGGAAATGGATGTATCTAGACGTATTTTAGTTCTAGATACATCCATTTCTGAGACAAGTAATTCCGAACGGAGGGAGTATGTGTCACACAAACTCCTTCTCCCTACTAGCAAGATGCCCATGCGTTGCACGGAACATCAAGATGCATTTGTATGAGTAGTTTATCTTGTGGGAGAAAAGGATGAACGAGGGAATGCCTTATTTGCAAATGTGGAGAGGGGTGTGGGTGTCTTTTTGCAAAATTGCCACAGTTTCCTTCCTATCCGTCGGATATAAATCGGATGGCCTATATTGCAGGATGGCAGGAACACCATCATCACCAACTCTGTTTTTTATAAGAGAAGAGATATGTAAGTGTCATTGCCCCCCCCCAACACACACACCCACACCCACACAACCGCACACACACACTTCCCAACACCGAAGGAGTAGGGTGACACCTCGATCTTGATACTAATCTATCGACTGGCTTCTCTCTCAAACACACACACACACACACGCACACACACTTCCCAACACCGAAGGAGTAGGGTGACACCTCGATCTTGATACTAATCTATCGACTGGCTTCTCTCTCAAACAAACACACACGCACACACACTACCCGACACCGAAGGAGTAGGGTGGCACCTCAATCTTTATAGTAATCTACCTACTCCTCTTCCAAACACACACACACACATACACACACACTCGCTAGTTGTGCCTCTGTGCCTACCGCGCACACTCTCGATACGTCTTTCTCTCCCTCCCCCACCCCAACAATGACAGCTGAAGGGTGACAACTCGATCTGATCGTAATCTGTCAATGGTTTCTCTCTCGAACATTGTGTCTCTATGCCTCGCTCAGTAGCCCCCTCGATATGTAGACTTCTCGCGCACGCACAGTTGTAGTGACGATGACGCTGAACCCAGTGTGCCTCGTTTTTACCGGCCTCATGTGATAGTTTTCACCCTGTTTTCTGTTAATTAACAAGGCAACCTTTTATTTGTTACTACTAGTGAATCTGAAATCATTCGGGGCAGACATAAAATATATCACTTCAACCCAATTATCGCAGTAACTATTTTAAAAGAAACTTGCTAGATGCCCGTGCGTTGCACGCAACATCAAGATGCATTTGTATGAGTAGTTTATCTTGTGAGAGAAAAGGATGAACGAGGGAAGGCCGTATTTGCGAACGTGGAGAGGGGTGTGGGTATATTTTTGCAAAATGCCATAGTTTCCTTCCTATCCATTAGATATAAATCCGACGACCTATATTGCAGGATGGCACGCACACCGTCATCACCAACTCTGTTTTCTACTCCCTCCGTTACTAAATATTTGTCTTTTTAGAGATTTCAACAAGTGACTACATATGGAGCAAAATGAGTGAATCTACACTCTAAAACATGTCTACATACACATCCGTTGGTGGTAGTCCATTTGAAATATGAAAAAGACAAATATTTAGGAACGGATGGAGTATAAGAGTAGACATGGAGATATATCTCCAGCATGGTCTACAACAAAAATGTGCTGGACTGGTTAGCGCCGGATGCTCACAACGCGATGACATGAGTTTGAATTCAGTCTTTAACTTTAGATTTTTATATTATATATTACTTATTTAATATATACTTCTTTCGCTACTGTATTGACAGTGGAACCCACAAAGTACTTAGAATACAAGATTAAGGATGGACTTGTTTCTTCTTAACTTTCTGTACAAAGCTGTAGCCACCCTACAAGTCACGTGTACACTGTACATGCAATTAACTTTTTATAGAGGGATAATCATACACGCAATTACCTCAAATGGATTGGATGTCACTCTATTATTTCTAGCATAAGAGCATCTCCAACGGTAGCCGGGAAATTACCTCCCACTTCCTTCCGCGGAGGACGACATCAAACGCCAGCGACATACGTTTTCACAACTCTAACCAACCAGATGAAATTCGTGCAAACACGGACTGATTTCATATAAGCATGAAGGATTTCATATAAAAAAGCCGGATCTTCATATATACATGATGGATTTCATTACATTTACATGAACTAAGCGGTGCCAATCCGGCTCTCTTGGTATAATTAATACTCCCTCCGTCCGGAAATACTTGTCCTAGAAATGGATGTATCTAGACTTATTTTAGTTATAGATACATACAATTTATCCATTCTTATAACAAATATTTCCCGCCAGCTGGAGAGGGAGTACATAATCTAAATGGCCACCCGCGGATCCCTTTGTCTTCCTCATGTCCGGCAGACACTTGCGGGGTCGATGAAGGTCCTCGGAAGAGACGAAGCAGCAAAGAAACCACCTGAATGCGCAGTCATCGCCTTGGCGGTGGCCTTCATGGGACCCAAGTGGCGGCGGCCTCTCGTGTTCTACTTCTCCTCGATGATGGCGGCGGACACGGAGAAGCTGGCCACCGACTCGTGACTCTCCACGCACCCGGCTTCTGTCTCTGTCTGCATGGCGCTGCCGCAGGCACGGGAAGCGCACCCACAGACACGGGAGGTGCGGCACCGCACACACTGGTGGCGCGGTACGACGCGGCAGTGACGATGCCCGTACCGGTGTGCTAGCCGCCATGCCGGCGTTGAGCAACTCGCCACTCCTCATCGAGCTGAACTGGAGCGGCGAGTTGCTGAACCACGCGCCTGCTTGGGGTGGCAACTGGTCTGGCCAAGCGAGGTTGGTAAGCACCGTACGGCCTCGCCCGTATTCGGAGGGCTCGGCGGGCCACCCAGCCGGGTAATATGCCAGAGAACGGCTCCTCGGAAGCCATCGGAAGAGTGGAGAAAATGGTGAAGGAGGAGACGGGGGAGCGGCGGAGGGGTGCGATTATTGCCCGCTGTCTGTCTGGCCTTGTGTAAATAGAGGGCGGACGGTAGGAGCTTGGCCGGCATCTGGCCTCGTTTAAACTGAGGGCGGATGGGAGGAGCTCGGCCGGTGTTGCGTTTAGTTCCGACCCACTCATGAATGGACGTGTGGCCGGAGTAGGTTTCTCGGTTTGCATGTGGGTTTAACGGAGGGGTTTGATGGAGGCGAGGAGGCGTGTTCAGCCGGGCGTGCAGCAGGCGGCGAGTACTATTCAATTTGACAGCAAGCGGCGCAGTTCCCGATACGGCTTTAATGCAGGCGAGGGAGGGAGTTCCCGAAATGTTGAATGGCCAATGCATCCTCCTTCAATTAATGCATGAGGGAAGTAATGGGAGGAGGACCGGGAAAAGAGGCTGCACGATGTGAATGCAACGCAGTTTGCCCTCATATAAAGGCGCCCCTCCATTCCAATGCATCCACCACATCGTACGCACCTAAGCATTTGCCTAAGCACCTACACTAAGCGCAAAAGAGCTCACTCCAGACCCATAGCGGCGATGCGCGCGAGCGGCCAGCGGCTGTGCCAGATGGTCCACAACGTCGGCCTGCGGCATGGCGCCGAGGATCGTCTCCAGACGGTGCTGGAGACCAGCTGGTGGATGGCCGCCGTCGACGCCAACTACGACTCTCAGTTGGACCAGATGATCATTGCCACCACCAACAAGTTCACCGTCCTCAAGAAGCTCCGGACGACATCGCCGTACTCCTCCAGCCCGCGCGCCCGGGCTCCTCATTGCTTGCCACCCTAATCGGCCTCCATGGCCGGAACCTCTTTCAAGCACTGGTGGCCCTGCGACCGCCCGCCGACGCCACGAAGAATGTCCACCTGGAGGTCGCGCTCGCCGCGAGGCGCCTCGCTCTGCACGAATTCGTCGACCTACACATCCACGTGTACGAGCAAATCGTGTACATAGGTATCTACAAGGCCAGTGAGGACGCTACGACATTGGCCTTCCTCAACCGGCTGGAAGCCTTGGATGCCTTTGCTGAGAAGCACCTCGACCTCGCCACAAAAGCCGCCGCTCCTTAGCCGCCGGTCGGTGGCGCGGCGCACTAAGTCGAGGAGGAGGAGGTCGTACGTTGATGGATGCATCTTTCTTCTTGCCTTTTGTAACCACCACTGCGGTTGCATCATCATCGTGGCCTTAATTCTTATTGTGCTGTTGCATTCTTTTTCCAGTCAATATCGACATGTGCGATCCCTTTGCTTAATTATATGCATCACTGTAACTAGTACTCCATCTGTCAATTTATAAGTTGTGCTTACCTTTTCCATCAACTTCGTGCAATGCGCGGGCATCTTGCTAGAAACACTACAACATGTCGGACCGCGTGTGACAAAACCGACGATGCACCAACCTAGCTACTCCCTCCGTCCCAAAATTCTTGTCTTAGATTTGTATAAATATGGATGTTTCAAGTCACGTTTTAGTATTAGGTACATCCGTATCTAGACAAATCTAAGACAAGAATTTTGGGACGGAGGGAGTACTACGTGCCCTGCTTATCTGGCGGAAATAGCCCCGCCCTAGCGTTTCCAATCATTATTTCTATCTATCGATCGTGCCAAGGAGTAGAACCAAAATCTTACAATTTATACATGTTTCTCTACTCCTACTCCTATAAAAGACTCAGTTGGTGATGGGGGTGTGTCTACCATCCGTCATTTCTGACCATTAGATCTGCATCTAACGGCTGTGAGGTAAGTTGTGGCATTTTTGCAACAATAGCCCACTTCTCTGCTCCAATTTGCAGAAAACCCCTTATTATCTTGAAAGCAACCACATCCCTCCCTCACATCATCAAAACAGCCTGAGAAATATATTTTCAGTGAAAAGTACTCCCTCCGATCCTAAATATTTGTCTTTCTAGAGATTCCAATAAGTTACTACATACGGAGCAAAATGAGTGAATCTATACTTCAAAATATGTCTATATAATCCGTATGTGATAGTCCATTTGAAATATCTAAAAAGACAAATATTTACCAACGGAGGGAGTAATATATTAGGAGTATATCAAAACAAGAGTGATTTCTTTCAAGTTTGTGAACAAGTACTACTATTCTACTACTTTAGCTCCGTCACAACGCACGGGCACATTGCTAGTAAAAGGAAAAGGCCTGCCGCGTTCGCGTCGCACTCCCCCCACACACGCCCGGGAATCGGGAGTACTCCACGGCCCGTCCGACACGACACATAGCTTAGGGAAGGCGTGTTGCCTAGCATTTTCACTTTCATGTGGGACCGCCGTTGAGCAAACCGACTATTTGCAAACCGCACCCCGCCCGCCACCGGGTTGGAAAGCAGAAACGAGGGGAAGATCTAGCTGTAGCACGGAAGCCAAGAAATTTGGTGTCAGATGGGGCTCGTTGATAGAGTAGGAGCATTCCGTACTACTCGACTCCTACTAGTACCAAGTTTGTACTATACAACTACTACTACCACTATACAACTAGTAGGTACGTGCACGGCACAACATCATAGGAACAAAAAATGGGAAGATCTTGTTTTGGGTGATTTATCTTTTTTTCAGTCAACGTAGTATGAATAATATGATGTGGGGGGCACCCATGAAGCTTATGTGGCTTGGTTGCATGGCTAGGAAAGGTTAGAGAAAAATAAAAAGATAATGTGTTTAGAGTGCACTCCACTAAATACATATACTTTGTATCCATTGCAACGGGCCGGCACATCTATATCTATACCCCCTATATAGTGTGTGAATAACTTTGAAAGTTGGTCGTTGGATGAAGCCAATCCGACGGTACAAAGATGGCAAATCCGAGCACTACTGGCCGTTGGATATCATCTACATTCCACCATATTCTGCCACATGTAGAATCTAGAAGACTCCATGGTTGAACTTCATTCATGACTAACTTTGGCACAACTAAGCTTAGGAAAAGTGTGTCTGCCACAAAAAATGTGGCTAACAAAATGGCCACCACAAGTGTGGCAAGATTTGGCAAGAAGTTGAGTCTATGACGTGTGGACCATGTGGCTAGAAAAGTGTGGCAAGCCACAAGTGTAGCAATGAACCAAACACATGATGCCTGGTGTGTTTGGTAGGGTGTATGAAGGGTGCATGATCCCAAGAGTTCCGTTCTCGACCCACTTTTGTGTGTTTGGTAGAGTGTATGGAGGGTGCATGAGTCCACACTAGCTTAGCACAAATACACTAGAAGCATGCATGAAGAGAGCATACATGAAGAGGGGTGTTGAGTTGAGCATGCATGAAGAGGGAATAACTATGTTGAGACGAGAACGCAACCAAACACACTTGTGGCACGCCTAAGCTTAGGCGTGGCAACCTTAGGCTGCAAACCAAACATCTATACCCCTATATAGTGTGTGAATAACTTTGAAAGTTGGTCGTTGGATGAAGCCAATCCGACGGTACAAAGATGGCAAATCCGAGCACTTCTGGCCGTTGGATATCATCTATATTCCACCAGATTTTGCCACATGTAGAATCTAGAAGACTCCACATGTAGAAGCATAATGCACAAACCACCACAATCTCATGCATGCAATGCACGTGTACCTTACTAGTAGTTGGTAGTAGTAAGAAACAAATTCTGGGTTTGGCACGAGCTCGTACTGCGGGAGCACCACAAGGCTTGCCGTAGGAGTTACATTTCCATCTCGGGGCCCACGGGACTGAACTTTAGTGGCTTAGTGCCCGGCCTATGAGTCAATGACATGCGGACCTTAAATGCGGCTGGCCCACATGTCATTCTCATGGTGGTGGTGTGGTTCGTGACTCGTTTGAGGTGAACCGGCCGGTGGTGGCGTGGCCGTGGCGACGGTGCGGGCGTTACGAAGCGTAGATGGCCACACCGGCAGGTACTACCTGTAGTACAGAAGTACTCCGGCTGAGGATTGATGCCCGGGACAAAATGTGTCACAGGCGCTGGATGAAAATTCGATGGTGCGGGAGTATGGATCGGAGCACAACATCGGAGCAGGCAAACCACGTCCAATCGGGTGTGGCTGTGATAGAAAGTTGATGGTCGCCACAGTTCAGCTGGCCCGCATGTCATGCACACAAAGGCAGAGGAGCGGTGGGGCCGAGAGGGATAAGGTGCACCTCGGGGGGGGGGGGTGAGGATCCCCTGACATGAAAAATCCTACCATTCTGTCAATGACATGTGGGATCCCCTAGTGTGGGTCCCACCTGTCAGCGAAGGAAAGGCAGGGTAAGGCAGTGATAGCCACGTCAGAGGATCCATGTCCATGTCGGGGGACGTCGTGCTTGCCGATAGGGTTGGAGCGGCGTCGTGGGAATCGCGTGTGGGTGTGGCAGTGGTAGAAACAAGAAACGTGATGGTCGCCGTGGTTCAACTTCCATGGAAAAGCTGTCATGTTTGCTGACACATGTATATCAAAACTAGAGAGTTTATATTTCAAGCACGTGAACAAGTATTATTCTACTACTTTGGATCCATTGCAACGCACGGGCCAGCACATTGGTAGTAGTAGTGTCTATCTCTATCTCTAGAGGCCTTCCCTCGTTCATCCTTTTCTCTCACAAGATAAACTACTCATACAAATGCATCTTGATGTTCCGTGGAACACACGAGGATGTTTCCTTGGGGGTCTCTCTAGCGCGGCATGGCCGTAGTTGCAAGTTGATGCCCCTTGAGGTGCCGACGTTGAGGGGCACTCAGATTTCCTCCGATGAGCAGGTAAGATGAGTTTGATCACGTAGTAAATGCATTCTAAAGACTACTTCCGTGTCCATTTCCTAATTCTCCCCCTGCCCACTGTTTCACAGGTTAGGCTCGGTGCGAGTGGAGATTGGCTTGCATATGTACGGGAGGGTACCGACATGAATTTGCACAACATTTACAATGGTGACACCGTTCCCATAGAACTTTTGTCCAACATTGGGATCAGCCATGCAATGGCCACCGCATGAATTGGTACGATGGAACCATAGTGAGATTGAATAAGATAGCACGAACCTTGCACATGGCGGTCAAAGGTGGACCATGCTGTCTGCGACCGATTTGTTGCTGTATGAGTACGAAGACGTTGTGCTCCTTTCTAACCGCATCTTCGCGGTGACAAACCAGGGGACTTGGTTCGTATGGGACACATCCTACGATATACTCCCTCTCCTAGTTTATTTGTTTTGAATCTTTTCGTTTTATAAGTTTCAAAATCAAATTTAGAGCTCCCCATCACATGCTGAGATTGCAATGTCCATTAAATCATTGCGTGCATGTATAGTAAAGAAACAAATCTCGAGTTTGGCACGAGTTCGTGCAGCGGTAGCACCAGCCTGGCGCAGGAGTTACATTTCCTTCTCAGGGCCCTCGGGACTGAGCTTCAGCACCTTACTACACCTGCCTTTGAGTCAATAACATGTGGACCCGATAGGTGGCTGGTCCACATGTAATGCTCCCGAAGGCAGAGGGGCAGTGGGGCCGAGAGGGGTGAGCCGCAGGTCGGGGGACGTGTGGTGTCATGGGTTCATGCGGCGTCGTGGGAATCGTGTGTGGCTGTGGTAGAAACTTGATGCTCGCCGCATTTAAGGTGGCCCACATGACATGCACACAAAGGCAGAGGGGCGGTGTGGCCGAGAGGGGTGAGGCAAACGTCGGGGGACGTGGTGCCGTGGGTTGGAGCGGTGTCGTGGGAATCGCGAGTGGCAGTGGATGAAACATGATGGTCGCCGTAGTTGAACTTCCATGGACAAGCTGTCATGTCTATGGACACATGCATTGCATACTGATCACTGGAAGGAGTAGTAGAGAAAGCTAGGCAGATAAATAGTTCCCTATAGTCAAGCGGACCCATGCTACTACTTGTTCCAAAGACATGCACACCATCGAAATAGTCCATCTATATCAATATGCATCGAGAGGGAATAATTCTTTTTACAAGAGAGGAAATAGTTCATCCATCCATAATGCCTATCTTCTTCTTCTTCTTCTTCTTCTTCTTCTTCTCATTTTCTGTGGGAGACGGCTTCGCAACAAGCTCTTTGGACCTTGCAGCTATCTTGAAACTCACACGGCCATCGAGGGTAGCATATTTTATCCGCTCGTATGTCAAGGGATAAATCTCCCATCCAGACAACCTTAATGCCACCGTCTCGTCACCCTTTTGAAGATTTGTACCGAGCACAAAATTTGCTACGTCGAATAGGGATGGTGTCTATTTATCACAATCTTCTACAGGAATTCTGATTCTGGTTTGTAGGTCAGCGATGCTTTTCAAATCAATGTTGTACGGCTCCAGCTTCTGTTTGTCCCCTTCGATGGCTGCCCCACAGAAGTATATGTCCTCCCGAGACAAGAAATCGTGAAGCTCACCTGGTATGAAGGGCGCGTGTATGATGTGGTACACCAAAACATCATCTTCGAGGCACAGCTGAAGGACGGCGGCGCGTTGGATCTTCCCAGTGGCACGCTCCGTGTACTCTGTGTCGAGACCGATGACCCTCGTCTCTACCTTTTCAAGGGAGATGGATACATTGTTGATCCACTTCCGAACAACCCTTGGGTGGACGGTGACAGTGGCAACTATGCTCAACGAGCCATCGACGAGGACATGTTGGACGCTAAAAACCTACATCTCGATCTCTTTCGCCATTTGGAACCGCTGGAACGGAGGGCTATGGTTTGGAGAATTAGGATTAGATGGCTAGTCTAACTGAAGTAGTAGATGATTATTTAAAGAGGTTAAAACAATGTGAACGCAGTGGGATTTGGATGCAAATGAAGACGAAGGGGAGGTGAAGAATCCGAGGAAAATCGGTTCCCGATGGAGAAGTAAATGGGAGAAGTGGCGTGCACGCAGTTGATTACACGGCTAGGTAGACTAAACGAAAAGGCTATGCGGGTGGACTGAAGAGACGTACCTGTTCGTGTACGTGCTCATCCTTCCTGATAGGTGGGACCTATGCAAACAGATAAAAAAAATGTGTCGTAGCTGGTTCAGATGGATATTGGATCGTGCGTGGGAGACACAACATTCTTTGGTTAAGGAATACACGGTTATCCTCATCAAAAAATAAAAGGCCCATCTTCGCGCTTCCGCATGCACGAGAATTTGGTTCTGCTCGCAATATGGATGATACCTGGAGGATGAAGTGAACAGGCATGCTAGCACGGGAGACCTATTTCCTCTATACAGTACTGGAGTACTCATGTTCCTACTACTACTAGTAGTAGTAGTAGTACAACTGTGGTACACTTGATGGTCAAAATACTATTCATCCGGTCCTCACAGTGAAGTGACAACACCCTGCTCCTGACACTAGTCTAGGCGGCGTGTTCGGGTTACCAAAGTCAGCCTCACCCTGTGCACTGTGCAGTCTGTCACCGCCGCTGTACAGCACATTAGCATGCCTCGCCTTGTCTCCCTCTCCCCTCCCATAGCACCACTCCGTCTCCATCTCATCGTGCCCCCGTGTACTGTCACCTCGCTTGCCTCCCCCAATACCAATATTCCCTCACTAGCCGCTCCAGCACCTACAGCCTTCTCCCGCGTAAATCAAGCCCCCGAAAACCCCCACCTTCCAAACTCCACCATGGCCGAGCGCAAACCGCGCAGCATCCATATGAGCCGCGATTGGAGCAATCTCCCCAGTGACATCCTTGACCTCTGTTGTTCGTGTATGGATATGTTGAGTGCCCTGAGGCTGGCTGCATGCTCGAGGGACATGCACACGGCCATCATCGAAGCGAGGCCTAAGCTTTCCAAGACACCCTGCTTGCTGCTATCTGGTCTTGTGAGATTGGCTCACCATGATACAGAGGCGTACATGATGCCCCTCGACTTCAATCCGATCTCCATTAGCCGAAACTTCTTTGCAGGTATGTAGTGGGTCGCCGTACATCATTTCCCTCGACTTCGATCCAATCACCATCGCCCGAAACTTCTTGGCAGGTATGTACTAGGTCGGCATGAACTCCCACTGGATGGCTGCCTTCAGAGAAGACGGTAAAAAGTTGGTGCTCGTGAACTTCCAGACCTCCCATGAGATTATCCTTCCTCCGTTGGATTATATAGAGTTTTACCATCACGGTCCAAGTCATCTAGATTACCACGTCAGTTGGACGGACCTTGTTTTGCAGAAGATTGTAATCTGCCAAGTGCCCACACGACATGTGAATTACGTAGACTTCAAGCTAATTGCCTTGTTCGACTGCGGACTCGCCTATCTTTACGCCGGTGCCTTCTTTAGCTGGAGACAACTCAGCTCGCAGTAGATCATCATCAAAGCTGATACACACTTCTGTGATGCTATTGAACACAATGGCATCATCTACGCGATTGACAAAGCAGACGGCACCACGTATTGCTGGGACGGCGCGTTTAAGTTGTTTCTGTCTCATGTTAATGATGACGCCATGACACTGTTTAAACTTTTTGTGATGATTGGCATATCCCTGTTTGAGCAGAATTTGAGTAGAACTATGGCAACGTATTAGAGACGCCGTAATTCAGCTATATTTGGAATGAGTTAATTCATGCGATTGTGACCATGTCATTACAACCAATTTGTACCCCTGAATAATCAAACGGTTAGGAATATATGGATATTCTCCTTATTTTACAGTAATCTATATACTACTACTAAATATGAGTGTGTATCAATGGCCATGTTAGTTTCCTCATTTTCATGATGTAGAAACATGCACCACACTGTTGGTTTCATCTAACCATACATTAGGGAAGTAAATGTGCATATGGAGAACTCTATATTTGGAAGTAGTGAAATCCTGTAATGCTTACCATGTGTACATACCTATATTCGCCCTTCAGCAATCAATGGCTAGAATAATATCCTCACAAAAATTTTGCCCACAGAACACGAGTATATAACAATGCATGGTCTGTTAGTTACCTTGAAGAATTTGTTTGTGAGGACAGAACATGATTACATAAAATGCATGACATGGTAGTTTCCTGTGAAGAATCGATTGCGAGATAACATGAGTATAACCATGCATGGCACTTCTATATTTTCGAACCCTGTATACATTTCCCTGTATTTTCCTCCCAGTTCCAACAGGGACATATCAATGTTGTTTCTTGCATTATCCTACTCATACTCTGAACAATGTTGATCTTACATTAACAATGCATGTCCTTTTTTATATGATGCAGTGTCCCTACAGTTACTGCCCTTTGTAATCACACCACTTTTGCCAAAAATAGGGAAGCACAACTGGTTCCTCGCTCGATCAGACGACGGCAAAAGACTGATGATCATTCGGACACATTAGCCGGAAAAGTTATATTGCAAAAACCCCATTGTCTACAAGCACCGTGAAATACGTGAGTATCCGGACAGTGGTTGTTACGTCTATGAGCAGGATACCAGCTTGTTGGGGCCTTCAGGATTTTTTAGTTGGAGGCGGGTAAACAGCCTTGGTTCACACTCTCTGTTTCTCGGACTCAATTATCCGATTAACCAGGAGATCACCGTCGGCAAGGACCTTGATGGCAGAGAGGCTCTGTTTGCTATGGAAAACTGTGTCTACAAGGCGAGCCCTAGGAGTTCGGGAGCAAACTCCCCTGATTGTCAATGATACAGCCTGCAGCCAAAAGAATGTGAGAATGACAAAGGCATCCGGATTAACTTTTATCCTTGGATGTCTCAATTACGACAGGCAGGGATGTGGTTCAAGCCTTCAGGTTGATAGGTAATTGGGCTGTTGCGTCGAAAGGTTGGAGTACTAGTGTCTCTGGATCATTGGTCGCTGAAGCGGGGCTGCAAATTATGATGGTGTTGGATCATCTCTTCGAATGACTTTGTTGTCTTTGCTGCTTGTTCTGGATGGGTAGTTCTTTCTTTTGTTATGCATATTCCTTGTCATTTGGTCATCCTCGTCTATGTCACTCTTACTATGTAATAGTTGCCTCTGTTTAGAATGCCATTCTCGTCTGGATCACGAGAGTCTGAGCGCTGCAGATGGGTGTGTTTTGGTGGTATAGCAAGACTTCTTATGAACTATAATGTCTTGCTGTTTATGTCAGTAGTAGTCACTAGTCAGTGTTTGAATGTTGTATATATCGTTGTTTCGAACTGTTTATTGTCTCGAACTACTGGTGGGCTAAATGAGGGCAGCACCATTCTCCAGTGTTCAGAGTGTATCTCCTTTTTTCAAGTTATATAATTTGAGTTCAGTGTCTTTTCGATGATGTACACTTGTTTGGGCCAGTGAGGTGTCGTTGAATATGGGCCGAGTAGTAACGCAATGCCAAACAGGTCAATTATAACTCTTAGGTAGGGCTCTCAAAAGATCCTCAAAAAAAGGTCGGGCTCTCCAAAAAAGAAAGAATAAGGACTCTTAGGCCGACATGTGGGCGCCACCGGTGTTTTCGTGCGCTTGCGCGCCGAGAGCATATTGGCGCGTGTTCGAAATTCATGCTACCTTTTCATCCCCAATCTCCCGCCCCTCCCCCACCTCTGGAATCTCGATTCCTACTACAGTTCCCCCAAATCCCCCTCCTGTACTCCCTGTACTCAAGCGCACTATCATGTCGCCAGTCAACGCGGATCTCCGAGCCGGAGATCCTGAGGTCCGTCCTGCCTTCGGTCGCTGCGTGCTGTCGCTCAACAGTGGCATGGCGGCGCTTGACGACCAGTTTGCCGTCAAAGTGATGATGGTAACCATCAATGGTGACCGGCCTCCCGTCTCGCCGGATGACCTTGGCAAAGCTCATGGCATTGCGAACGACATCCAAATAAGTGACTTGCTCGTCGAAGTCTGTCCGCCACCGGCTAATTTCTTCGTCAGGTTCCGGACAACTTTCGACTGCAGTCGTGTGTTCGAATCTTCCCGGCGTTTGTTCTACGATGGCGCGCTAGTGAGCTTTGATCGATGGCACCCAGGATGGGGCTCGGTGCCCTCTAAGCTTGAGTTTTTAACAAAGCTTACCTTCCACGGCATGCCTCGACGTGCTTGGAACAGCGAATCCATGAATGAGCTTATCAACAACCTTGGAGGTGAGCTCGTAAGTATGTTTGTTCCTCCAGACAACTGGGCTCTGACGGTTATGGCATGGATGAAGAAGCCGTCCACCATACCGAAGGTGATTGGTGTTGAGATACCGGTGCAGGAACCAGGGTTGTACTATTCGTCGCCACCAAGGCCGCCGCGGACCACGTTAGGGATGTACGTGTATCGAGTGTTCGTGCATGTCGAAGAAGTGGTCAATCCATCAATCGAAGTCCTGCCGCCGCCGCTGGTGCCAGGGTCCGTCGACGACGTCCATTACAGGAGTCAACGTCAGACTTTCCCCATGTTGCTCGGAACAATGGATGGCACAGGGCCTACTCCATCGCGCGGCGGAGGCCACTGCTTCTTTGGGAGAAGAGGTAGGGTTGGCTGCCTGGATGTGCTCTAATTTGAGGTAACAACTAAATCTTGTCAGATACTAGTTAAATCCGAGCTATGGGTGTGAAGCACTGATGTGCCAGTACATTTGATTGTGACCTGTTATAATTTTGTACCTGAACTATATTTAGAAAGGGTTGTACGTCAACTTAATGTGCTAGCAGAACTTATTGTGTTGTCTGTCTGTTTTCTTTGCACAACATTCAAGATATTTCCCCGTCATTCATAAAGACGATGAACCATTATGTACGAGTTCGTTGGTTTCAACATAGCCCTACCCGTAGCGATCCACTGCTTCCATCCTGATTGTGCCGCCTGCGTGAAATTTTTGCTACGATGTTCTATATGATTGTGTCAACTATTTAAGTTTTTATTGAGCATCAGCAATGCATATGGCTGAAAGATGTATTTACGAGCATCGACCGATGGGTCTCTCTCTCTCTCTCTCTGTCTCTCTCTCACACACACACACGCGCGCGCGCGCACACGCACACACGCACAAGTGGGACCCGTTGAATTATTTCTTCATTCGTGACAGCTTTTAATTAGGTTCCACTATAATCTAACTTTTTTCTTAAGTTATTAATTGGGCTCGGTGACTTCAAAAAGTTGTACAGAAGCCTTGTTTGGGCCTTTCCGGCGTCGCTGAATGTGGGCTGAGTAGCCATGTTAGGTTTTACTGTACTACACAGGACTTTTTTTTAACATCAGCAATGCAACTGGGCCGACAGTTGTACACAATATCCGGGTCAACTTGTTATTCTCCGCCCCGCTGGGCTGCAAACTTTCCTAGGAGGTATGCATTAGGCTTAACAAGAAAATGGACTTTAAGAAATAATAAATGAGATGTAATTATAATAACCGGGCAGTAACTATAAAAAAATGCACCAAACGCGTAATTAGTTTAAAAAATATATTATTTTTGGAATTAGAAAATTTTAATTTCATTACTTGTTGCGCGCGCAATATTTCGTTGGATTTTAACGTAATACAACTTTATTTTGAAATTATATTTAATCTGACTAGAAATTTCGGATAAAAATATTTCGGATCCCATAAAAATGTGGGAAATGTTTTTCAATTCTGTTTTGAGCGGTTGGTTGAAATTATTAATCGTTGTCCTAGCTAGAAAATGGGTTGTACTTTTAACAAACTGTAAATGGGTTGTAGTAAATTCCATTAGAATTAAAAAATGGGATGTACATTCTTACAAATCGCAAATGGGCTATATGTTCTCTGCCACACACTTGTGGGCCTTCTAAGTTGACGCGTCCCCTAAAAAACTAACTTGACGTGTATGCAAGACTTTGTCAACAACACACGGTTCTGGCAGCTGTGGCCGTTGGATGTCCATCCAACGGATGTCGTGCTTCTTCTTCAATCTTGGATATTCTTGCTTCAGCCGCCCAAAAAATGATTCCTCCCCTGACATCTGGGGCGCACCGTTTCGGAGGCTGACCTGTGGGCCTACTAAGTTGACGCGTACCAAGGGCTTTGTCAACTTAGTCAATATAAACGATTCTAGCTGCAGCGACAGTATGATGTCCATCCAACGGCCGTAGTGCTTCATCAACCTCTGGTCTTCTTGCTCCAGCCGCCCAAAGCAGCGTCGGTCGTGCCGCGTGCTCCTGCCTCCCGTGGCCGGCTGTGATGCCGCGGAGGCCTCACCGCCCCCTACTACTCCCACCGCTAGCCAGGCCATCCCTCTACTCACCCACACCCCCTGTTATTCTGCGGCGACGGCAGCCTCACACCGCAGCCGAACCAGTGAACCCTCATACTCCTCTCCGCGCGGGCTTCCACTGCCGCGTCTTCCCCGGCTCTGCGTTGTCCCCTTCCTAGGCCTCGCCGTCGTCCACCGCCCTGGTGCTCTCGACGCGGCGTGGTCAACGTGGTAAAGAAACGGCTTCCATCAGACGTGGACTATACGTGGAGAGGCTGACAGCTGGGTCCACGGCCACAGCAAGGAAGCGCCTCCTTATTACGCGGAAAATAATGATTCCTCCACCTGACAGCAAAGACCCACCGGACGGGAAACCGTATTTCACGAAAAAAAACGTTTCCCCCCTGACTGCTGGGACCTACCAGCTACATCTTTGCACGCAAGGAAGTGTGTCCGGGCAAAAAAAAAACGATTCGCCCCCTGACAGCTGGGACCCACCACCTACATCTTCGCACGCAAGGAAGTGCCTGACAGTCGGGACCCACCTGGTCGAAGCGTACGTAGCGTTGTCATTCTGGTCGCGAACGTCTACGTACATACTGGTCGATGTAGAGGCGCGCACGTGTCGTAGTAGAGGCGCGCACGTAGCATGTACACGTACGTACAACGGCAATGTGCAAGAAAGAAAATACGGCCACGTACGTACATACGGGCTGGGTCTCGAACGCCTACTCGCACATACGTACGGCCAAGGCTCGTGTACATGGCTGGGTCGGAACGGAGAAATTGCGTCGTCGTCGTGTTCATGGGGAGCCAACCGGCTGGGTCGGAATGGAATGCGTCGTCGTGTTCATCGGGAAGGCTTGGACGGAACAGCCGATGGAAACGAGGCCTGGCGTACCACAGAACGGAGGAAACGGCCTTGTGTTCGACCAACCAAGGTCGAAACGGGATCCTGTTCATCAGGAGGGGTCTGGCGTACCGCAAAACAGAGGAAACGAACCTCCTACTATCGAAACAGACTCCACGGGATACTGTTCATCTCCACCGTCTACCCCCTCCAGCCTCCACGGGCTACTGTTCATCCACCGTCGACCTCCTCCAGCCTCCACCTGCGACTGTTTATCCACGGGCTCCTGTTCATCCAGCCTCCACCGCACGCTACTCCACCGGCTACTGTTCAACCAGCCCTCTCCACGGCCTCCAGTTCAACCACCCCTCGACGAGCTACTATTCATCCAGCCCTCCACCATCTACTGTTCATCCAGCCCTCCACGGGGTGGTCCCGTTCATCCAGCCCTCCACGGGGTCCTGTTCATCCAGCCCCAACCGGCTCGATCGATCGGGGGTCCTGTTCATCCAGAGGCAACACCACGGGGTCCTGTTCATCCACCCCCACCGGGAATTGGTCATCCAAACCCCCCAGCAATGCTCACTGTTCGTCCAAAGGCAGCATCAATCGGCTTCAGTTAGCAGCAGTAGCGAAGGAATCGCTCGATCGGGTTCAGTTAACAGCCATCGATCGATCGCTCGGGTTCAGTAACGCGTAGCCTGCAGTGCAATCGCTCGAGTTCAGTAGGCGAACGCCTCGCTCTGTTCAGTTAGAGCCCAACGCCTCGCACCCACGCGCGTGCATGCACGAGAGAAACGCGCAAACCTCCGTGCATCGCTCGGCCCCGACCACCCACCGTAACCGGGAACACCCCGATATTTTCCTCGCCCTCGCTTCTACCACGGTTTTTTCCGTCATGGACGGCCCAAAGAATGTCATGCAGCTGCGTCTCCGGCCCGCCCAGGACGAAAAGTCCATTTTCTGTCATGGTTTTTTGTCATAGAAGTAGGAGCCCACCACATCTATGATGATACTCGGTTTTGTCACAATTATCGTCATAGAAGTGTCATAAGTATGATAGAAAGAAAAATTTGTTCGGCCCAAAATGTCGCGGATGTGTCTTTTTTGTAGTGTTGGTACTTTTTGATTCTGGTGCATCGCATTCATTCATATAAGGGTAGTTGTGGAAAAGTATGGTTTGCCCATCAGAATCCTTAGGAGCCCTCTTCAGGCCAGTTCCCCAGGAGGTGTGATGGCGACAGGCTTAGGTGGTTACTCGAATCTCACACTACTGCAGGATGCTGCTAACGCGACACTACGATTTGAGACCCTTTGACGAAACTGTGTGCGATGCATTAATCACAAACAGTGATGTAAAAAAACCATCAAAAAAGATGCAAAACGTTTGGGATGGCGGAGACATCAAACACGGTTCAGATTTTAGTTGCGTGTGCAATGCGGGGCATACGGTTGATCCATACGAACTATTTGCGATGAGACAGAACAACAGAAATGGACAGCCATACCAAGGTGTGTGCGATATACGGCATAGGGTTCGCTCTGATGAACTGTTTGCTATTACGGAATGCAACAGAAACGGTTAGCCAGATCAAGGTGTGTGTGATATACGGCATACGGTTCACTCGGACGAATTGTTTTCGATTAGGGAACACAACATAAATGGTTCAACTTAACAACATGTGTGTGATATGCGGCATACAGTTCACATAGATGAACTGTTTGCGATGAGCCAAAAGAACACAAATGATTCATGTAAACAAGATGTGTGTGATACGCGGCAAACAGCCCACTCGGATGAACTGTTTGCGATGAAAAATTAAAACACAGACGGTTACTACAGTTAATTCATGTGCGATTCTATGTGTACAAAAAACTTTGAAAAATGCAAACTAGTTGCTTGCGGTGGCTAGGAGTATCGCACACGATACTTCTGCGAGTACTTGTATGCGATGATTAGTAAGTTACACACACGCTTCCTTGTGTTAACACGTGTGTGATAGATAACACGTGACACCGCACACGGTATTCGGATTGTGTGCTCCACTTATTTTTCCCGCGCTCCAGCGAATGCTACCCGCGCTCCACATGGGTGAATTGTAAAATCCCGATCCCCTAGCCACCTGTTAGCTATAAATAACCACAACAATGGTCGCCGACATCGACTCGCTATTGATCCAGTTTCTGGCATACCCCCAACGGCCGACGACGGGATGGAGTCGCGCGACAGCGGAATCGAGGCTGAAGGCACGATGGTCGGCTTGGTGGTCGACGACCATGCCGCCGCCTCTCCCGACGATGGCCAGAGAAAGCAGGAAACGCGATACGAGCAAGCCGCCATGTTAGCCAGGGTCGTCCTAAAAGTGGACAGGGATCGCAAGCGGGCGATACTGCTGGCTCGGTGTAGAGTGCGGCGAATGGTGCGGGCGGCGGAGGAGGGACCTCGATGACGCAAGGACAACTGCGGAAGTGGCGGCCGCCGCACGAGGCGTAGACTTATGTCCCAGATGGAGGAGGGCGCAACACCAGACGTTGCCGGGGCATGCCTGCGGGCCGTCACGGCATCCCTGGCAAGAGGCAACGTCGTCTCGCCGAACGTCGTCGTGGCAGAGCCGGCGGTCACGGTAGCCCTGTTGAACGCTGCGCGCGAGGCAGTACCGGCGATTCCTGATGTCGAGTTTGCCCCAGCCTCGATCGATGAAGGTGTGTAGTTCATCGAGTTGGCGGCCTCTGCTCCCACTGAGCCCATGATCGACACGCTGATGGACGATGACTGTTGTGCGTGCTGGGTCAGCATTAGGTGCACAGTGTAGCTCTTTTGTGCGCACGCAGTTCGTTATATTCTTGTGAATTAGCAATATATATACTCAATTGATTTCTTCATGCATGTCAAATATGTCAATTGTATGGGCTAGCCTGTCTATATATTATCTGAATTTGCAATATGGACAATTAATATGCAAATGCCTTCTGGACATCAGTGTTGATCGCCACGTCGAAAACATGGACGTCCTCTACTCTACCGCTCTACCGGGCACACGCTTAAACTCAATGAACTGTGTACGATACTAATACTTTACATGAAAATTTAAGAACTTGGCTAACAACATTTGAGTAACATATGTATAGTGGTTACAGTATTGAACAAAAGGAGGAACTTCATAACACGGTTTTGACAGCCATATGGTCCATATCTACATACTTAACATAGTAACAACTATCACATTTTAAGAGGCTGAGGGACAACAACCATATGGTACATATCTACATAATTAACATAGTAACAACTAGCACATTTTATGAGGCTGAGGGCCAACAACCACAACTATCCGCTGGAAGCAGCTTGATCATGGTGACTTGGCATCTCGTCAACGAAAAGGAAGAACCCTCCTGTTCCTGGTAGAGCATGAGTAGAACAGTGTCTCCAATTTACCAATATGGATGCATTGCCATTACAAGCGACAACTTGTTAATTTGAATGGTTTCATTTCTGCGGAAAATGCAGTATCTTGCAATCACTTTGGCGTTAATAGCAGGCACAAGTGTAATTCGACCACGCCAGGAAATTGATTCAGGAACAGCTGCAACGGGCAATTCTGTTGAAATGTAGAATAAAAACCATTTGTAACATATCGTTGAAGATATATATAGTTTATGAGCATCAACATAAAAATGAGACTTTGTACCAGCGTTTTGTGCACACAATTGGTCTTGTTCAATGTGTGCACCATAGGTATAATTAACCCCATCCCAAATCCAGCGTTCATACGCTGTGCTATCTCTGTCAGATTATCAACAAATTTTATGACATGCTTCAAGTCTTTTCAGTGAAATTTGGTACGCTGAGTAACATACATATCGTTAACTATGCATCCAACATATCCTGCTTAAAAAGGTGGAAATGTATTATTTATTCAGAACATGGCTGAAGAATATATAGTGCGCATAAATTGGTAAATAGAATTTGTTACTGCCTAGGAACAAAGTCAGAAAATGAAATTACAATTAGTTGCTTAAATAGTGATTAGTTAGTCAGAACAAATACCCCGATTTTGCTAAGTAATATGCAAGCATGGAGAAAGTTTAAAGAACACTAACCTCGATCAGACTTTGATCGGCTGATGACGTTGGAGAAGTAAACATCCATGATAATTAGACCAGGCTGTGGTGCACGCACTAGAATTTTATTGCCAACTTTTAGTTCATAAAACTTAGTAATTTTTCTCCAAAGGTCCGCACCAAAATAGGAGTGACCATCTTTATCAAGTTTTACGCTAACTGTCATCGTAAATCCATGTTGCGTTGTCAATATGACATCCATGGAGTCATCAACAAAGTAAAGCCCAAGATTTCCTTCTACTCGTGTGCTTGCAAAGCAAGGGATGTACTGCTTGAAATGAAAATTAAGATCGTAAATTAGATATATTGTAAAAACATAGCAAGATGCAAATATGGGAGTAACCGAATGATATAATTAAAAATAGATAATCTAACAAAGATTTGATGCAAATATGAGAGTAACCGAATGAACAATACATCATTAGTTTGCCTTATATAGGGAAAAAATCGGCTTCGACGTCTAGGTTGCACGTGGCACCGTACCTTTTATCCAAATGTAGCAATAGACGGCATATGTTCACAAATTTAGGCCATGCCGACCGTGGTAGGGTGAGATTGAACATATCGAGCGCTCCCTGAAGTCATCTAGAATGGTGAGGTAGAACTTCATTTTCCGACTGTCCGTGACCACACTTGCCTGATTTGCGCTTGCACTGTGGACACATGAATGAAAACCCTCGAACCAGCTAGAAGACAAATGAATCCACGACGATTTCCGCCAGTGGATTAACAGCGACGGATGGACTACGGTAAGAGATGAGTGAATATTTTGCTAAATTGATTACCTTCTCCATGAGAAAAATCCCCGGCCCAACCCGCAGAAAACCCCAATCGACCAGAGTCTAGAATGTCGGTGCAAGTCAGTGCAGATAGGCGGCGGCAAGCGGTAGGGGAAAAATCCCGTGCCATTTGGAGCGCGACCTCCACCCGCTGACAACAGCCGTCGAGCTTAGGGTGGCCGCCGCGAGAGAAGTTGATGAGGTGCAGAGTTGCAGAGGAGTCCGGGGCGAGTGTGTGGGGACGAAGTGGGCGGGGGGCGAGGGTTTTCTTTTTCCTTTTGCATGTGTGGGTGAACACACACAGTTCGCAGAGGCGAAGGAGATGAATCGTGTGCGATAGTAAATCACCGAGATTGAAGAGGATTCCAAATTTCCTTCGTCCATTGTCCACGGGTTTTTTTCTATGATGAACATACACCCTGCAAATCACTGTGTTCAAATTTGGCACTTTTCCGGGTTCATTTACCATATTTAGGGGATTATGTGCATTTTCTAGGCATTAATGCACATAATTCAAATTCATACAATCGGTGCATGAAAAGGTGCACGAGAATGGTCTGGAAAACCATGCTCGTGCTATATAGTAAAATCTCATGGCTTTTACAAGGAATGGGCAAAGGTTTCAAGGAAATGTGTGGCAATAGTCAACCACAAATGCGTCGTTTATTGGTTTTTCAACCATAAAAAAATGAAATACATGCTTGAAAACCATGACGACTGGCATGGCGCCATGCTATGGCCTCACCGTGCCCTGGTAAAAATTTAAGAAGGTTTGTCTTATGTCTCGTGCACGCCCTTCATAAATCGAACCATCACCGAGGAAGTTTCATGGTTTCGAGGGGGAAATCTCCAAGATTTTGAAGGAAATATGCCCTAGAGGCAATAATAAAGTTGTTATTTATATTTCCTTATATCATGATAAATTTTTATTATTCATGCTAGAATTGTATTAACCGGAAACTTAGTACATGTGTGAATACATAGACAAACAGAGTGTCCCTAGTATGCCTCTACTTGACTAGCTCGTTAATCAAAGATGGTTAAGTTTCCTAGCCATAGACATGTGTTGTAATTTGATAAACGGGATCACATCAATATAGAATGATGTGATGGACAAGACCCATTCGTTGGCTTAGCATTATGATCGTTGAGTTTTATTGCTATTGCTTTCTTCATGACTTATAAATGTTCCTCTGACTATCAGATTATGCAACTCCCGAATACCGGAGGAACACCTTGTGTGCTATCAAACGTCACAACATAACTAGGTGATTATAAAGATGCTCTACAGGTGTCTCCGAAGGTGTTTGTTGGGTTGGCATAGATCGAGATTAGGATTTGTCACTCCGTGTATCGGAGAGGTATCTCTGGGCCCTCTCGGTAATGCACATCACTATAAGCCTTGCAAGTAATGTGACTAATGAGTTAGTTATGGATGATGCATTACAGAATGAGTAAAGAGACTTGCCGGTAACGAGATTGAACTAGGTATTGAGATACCGACGATCGAATCTCGGGCAAGTAACATACCGATGACAAAGGGAACAATGTATGTTGTTATGCGGTTTGATCGATAAAGATGTTCGTAGAATATGTAGGAGCCAATATGAGCATCCAGGTTCCGCTATTGGTTATTGACCGGAGATGTGTCTCGGTCATGTCTACATAGTTCTCGAAGCCGTAGGGTCCGCACGCTTAACGTTCGATGACAATTTGTATTATGAGTTATGTGATTTGATGTACCGAAGGTTGTTTGGAGTCCCGGATGAGATCACGAACATGACGAGGAGTCTCGAAATGGTCGAGACATAAAGATTGATATATTGGAAGGTTATATTCGGACACCAGAAGGGTTCCGAAGTGTACCGAGTATTTTCCGGAGTACCGGGAGGTTACCGGAACCCCCCGGGGAGTCTATGGGCCTTATTGGGCCCTAGCGGAGAAAGAGGGCAGCAAGCAATGTGTGGGGCACACCCCCCTAGGCCCAAACCGAATTGGTTTAGGGTTTGGGGGGCCGGCCCCCTCTTTCCTTCTCCCCTCCTCCTCTTTTCTCCTTCTCCTAGTAGGAATAGGAAAGGGGGGCCAAACCTACTTGGAGTAGGATTGTCCCCCCTTGGCGCGCGCCTCCTCCTTGGCCGGCCTCCTCCTCCCTCCCTCCTTTACATACGTGGGCAGGGGCACCCCAAAGGCACTCAAGATTTGTCTTAGCCGTGTGCGGTGCCCCCCTCCATAGTTACACACCTCGGTTATATCGTCGTAGTGCTTAGGCGAAGCCCTCCGCCGGTAACTTCATCATCACCGTCGCCACGCCTCGTGCTGACGGAAATCTCCCTCGGCCTCAACTGGATCCAGAGTACGAGGGACGTCATCGAGCTTAACGTGTGCTAAACACGGAGGTGCCGTACGTTCAGTGCTAGGATCAGTCGGATCGTGAAGACGTACGACTACATCAACCACGTTGATATAACGCTTCTGCTTTCAGTCTACGAGGGTACGTGGACACACTCTCCCCGCTCGTTGCTATGCTTCTCCTAGATAGATCTTGCGTGATCGTAGGATTTTTTTTGAAATTACTGTGTTCCCCAACAGATTGAAGGGGCCAGGAATCCAAATTTAGTTTTTTTCTACAATCAACATACCCCCTCCAATGCAACGTGTTGTAATTTGGCATTTTTCCGGGTTCATTTACCATATTTAGGGGATTATGTGCATTTTCTAGGCATTAATCCACATAATTAAAATTGGAACAATTGGTGCATGAAAAGGTGCACAAGAACGGTATGGAAAACCATGCTCATGGTACTTCGTAAATTCTCATGCCTTTTACAAGGAATCGGCAGAGATTTCAAGCGAATGTGTGGCAATAGTCAACCACAAACGCGTCGTTTATTGGTTTATCAACTATAAAAAATGAAATGCATGCTTGAAGAACATGATGCCTGACATGGTGCCATGGTATGGCCTCATCGTGCCCTGGTAAAAAGATGAGAAGGTTTGGTTTTTGTCGTCATGCTCGCCCTTCATAAATCAAACCATCATCGAGGAAGTTTCATGGTTTCGATGGGGAAATTACCAAGATTGAAGGGGAATCCAAATTTCCGTCCTAGTTTGTCATTCAGTTTTTTTCCAACGATCAACATACCCCCTCCAATGCAACGTGTTCAAATTTGGCATTTTTTCGGGCTCATTTACCATGTTTAGGGGATTATGTGCATTTTCTAGGCATTAATGCACATAATTCAAATTCGAACAATCGGTGCATGAAAAGGTGCACAAGATAGGTCTGGAAAACCATGCTCGTGCTATTTAGTAAATTCTCATGCCTTTTACAAGGAATGGGCAAAGATTTCAAGGAAATGTGTGGCAATAGTCAACTATAGAAAAATGAAATACATACTTGGAAAACATGACGCTTGGCGTGGTGCCATGGTATGGCCTCACTGTGCCCTGGTAAAAATTTGAGAATGTTTGGCTTATGTCATCATGTACGCCTTTCATAAATCGAACCATCACCGAGGAAGTTTAATGGTTTCGAGGGGGAAATCATCAAGATTGAAGGGGGATCCTAATTTCCTTCGCCTTTGTCCATGAGTTTTTTTCTACAATGAACATTGATACGTCTCTAACGTATCTATAATTTTTTATTGTTCCATGCTATTACATTATCTGTTATGGATGTTTTATATGCATTAATATGCTATTTTATGTTATTTTTGGGACTAACCTATTAACCTAGAGTCTAGCGCCAGTTTCTGTTTTTTTCATTGTTTTTGAGCTTCGAAGAAAAGGAATACTAAACGGAGTCCAAAAGGGAATGAAACTTCATGATGATTTTTCTTGGACCAGAAGACACCTAGGAGACTTGGAGTTCAAGTAAAAAGAGCCATGAGGTGGCGACAAGGGTGGAGGGCGCACCCCCTACCTTGCGGGCCCCTCGTGACCCCCCCTAACCTAGTTCTGCCTCCTATATATTCACATATATTTCCAAACCACCAGAAGCATCCATGAAAACACTTTTCCACCCCCACAACCTTCTGTTCCCGTTAGATCCAATCTTGGGGCCTTTTCTGGCATCTTGCCGGAGGGGGATTCGATCAGGGAGGGCATCTACATACTCTATTGCCCTTTCGATGAAGCGTGAGTAGTCCACTTCTGACCTATGGGTCCATAGCTAGTAGCTAGATGGCTTCTTCTCTCTCTTTGATTCTCAATACCATGTTCTCCTCGATGTTCTTGGAGATCTATCCGATGTAATACTCTTTTGCGGTGTGTTTGTCAAGATCCGATGAATTGTGGATTTATGATCAGCTTATCTATGAATATTATTTGAATCTCCTCTGAATTCTTATATGCATGATTTAGTATCTTTGTATTTCTCTTCGAATTATCGGTTTGATTTGGCCAACTAGATTGGTTTTTTTTGCAATGGGAGAGGTGCCTATCTTTGGGTGCAATCTTGCGTGATTTCACCCAGTGACAAAGTAGGGGTAGTGAGAAACATATTGCATTGTTGCCATCGAGGATAAAAAGACGGGGTTTTCATCATATTGCTTGAGTTAATTCCTCTACATCATGTCATCTTACTTAATGCGTTACTGTGTTCTTTATTAACTTAATACTCTAGATGCAGGCAGGAGTTGGTCGATGTGTGGACTAATAGTAGTAGATGCAGAATCGTTTCGGTCTACTTGACACGGACGTGATGCCTATATTGCATAATCATTGCCTTGGATATCGTCATAACTTTGTGCTTTTCTATCAATTGCTCGACAGTAATTTGTTCACCCACCGTATTATTTGCCTTCATGAGAGAATCCTCTAGTGAAACCTATGGCCCCCGGGTCTATTTTTCCATCATATTAGTTTCCGATCTACTATTTTGCAATCTTTTATTTTCAGATCTATAAACCAAAAATATTTTATCTTTTGTTTAGTTCTATTTATCTATCTCTATCAAATCTCACTTTTGCAAGTGACTGTGAAGGGACTGACAACCCCTTTATCGCGTTAGGTGCAAGTGTTTGATTGTTTGTGCAGGTATTGGTGATTTACGCGTTCCTCTCCTACAAGATTGATACCTTGGTTCTCAAACTGAGGGAAATACTTATCTCTACTTTGTTGCATCACCCTTTCTTCTTCAAGGGAAAAACCAACGCAAGCTCAAGAAGTAGCAGGAAGAATTTCTGGTGCCGATGCCGTGGAGATCTATGCCAACTCAAGACATACCAAGTACCCATCATAAAACTCTCATCTCTTGCATTACATTATTCACCATTTGCCTCTCGTTTTCCTCCCCCCCCCACTTCTAAAACAATTTTCAAAAGATTTGCCTTTTTATTCGCCGTCTTTCCGTATGTCTTTTTGCTCGTTTGCTATCTTTGCTTGTGTTTCCATGTGCCTTCTATTTTCTTGCATCTTTGCTTGCTAAAAATCTTTTGATATGGATCCACTTAAAGTTTTCTACTTGGATCATCTTCGATCCATATGTGCTCGTGATGAAACCCCAACTAATTTAGTTGAGGGGAAATCTTTAGATGAGCATGCTCATTTTGTGCGTCACCGTTTGTCTGAAAAAGGGAGACCCTTATGGAATTAAATAAATTGTTTGCTATGTTATGGTTGGAATCTTTGTGAACTTTGTTATTTTACTTGTTGCTCTAAGAAACCTAAAAAACACCTTCCCTGCCTATGTGAGTTTAATGATAATGAAATCTTATCTTCTTATGAGAAGGGTGTTTACAATTACTATGATATTGAACAAACTGAAGAATTTGTTGCTTTTAAGGGTCCTCATGAAGTTGCTTCTTTGATTGAAAAGTATGATATTACTCTCTACAAATCTGAAATTTTTGACATACTTAAATATTGCTATGAAAACTATGCTCATAATGCCTATGTCAAAGAATTTATTGAGAGAATGACCGTTGCTTAGGAAGAAACTAATGATATGCATGAACTATAGATAATTATGATTCCGATGATTTGGTTGAAATATCACTTGATGAACATAGTGCTTGCCATTCTTATGGCCATGATGCCAATATTTATGGAGATGAATTTGCTATAGTAACGTATGTTAAACATGAGATTGTTGCTATTGCACCCATACTTGATAGTTCCTTGAATCAAAAGCATGATTTCAATGATGTTATTGTAAATTCCATTAATGCTAATTGTGTTAATGATATGCAAAACCCTAAGCTTGGGGATGCTAATTTTGCTATGTCTACTACTTGTTGCAATGATCATGATTGGGGTGATTCTTCTTATAATCTTGAAAAATTATTTAAGCCCCATGATGAATATGAGGTTGATAATAATGTTTGCAGTAATAATGAAAGTGGGTTTGGAAGAGTGTCAACTTTAGATCCCACATATTTGGAGAACGTTCAATCTTATGAATTTTTTGATAAAAGTGGGTTTGGAGAGGTCATGACTTTAGTTAATGTTAATCCCACTATTTTGGAAGAGTGTCAACTTCGTATACATGTGGATTGTGTTGAGAATATGTTATGTGATAGCTATATTATTGAATTTTCTTATGATCCTACATGTAATTATTATGAGAGATGAAAATATGGTTGTAGAAGTCTTCATGTTACTAAATTACCTCTCTTCATGTTGATATTGCTATCCTCTCTTTCTTCTTCCTTGCATATGCTAGTTTTTGCTTGCCTTGACAATTTGTTTGCTTATAAAATGCCTATGCATAGGAAGTATGTTAGACTTAGATGTGTTTGTCACGTGTTTTATGATGCTCTCTTTGCACTTCAATTCTTGTCTTTCATGTGAGCATCATTGAAATCTCAATGCCTAGCTAAAAGGCTTTAAAGAAAAGCGCTTGTTGGGAGACAATCCAATATTTTTCCTTGCTGTTTTTCAATAAATAATTCATCTAGACTCTGGCTAGATGTGTTTTTGTGTTTTAATTAGTGTTTGTGCCAAGTAAGACCTTTGGGATGGCTTACAGTGATAATTAATTTGATCTTGCTGAAAAACAGAAACTTTTGCGCCCAAAAAAATATTTTTCATAATTCACAGAAGCGTGCTTTTGATCTGAATTTTTTACGAAAGATTGATATACAATTTTCCCAGGATGTCCTAGTTTTTAAGAATTTTTGGAGTTATAGAAGTATTCGAAGTTCTCTGATTGCTACACACTGTTCTGTTTTGACAGATTCTGTTTTCTTTGTGTTGTTTGCTTATTTGGATGAATCAATGGGAAGTATGGCGGGTGTGAACCATGGATAAGTTGGAATACAATTGTAGCGACCAGACCTCAAATGGTCTGTGCTGCTGTGCACCAGTGTCATCCCTGTATCAGTAATGCTGACACGCACAGTACAAATGGAGGATTTATAACAGAGTGGCAATCACACACTTAATTACATCGAATATCTTCGAAGAGATTAAGTATGATAAACATGGCTTAAGGCCATCTAATAACGATAACAGCGGAAGACTTGGAAGATAAGTGAGTCCATCAACTCCAGCGGCATCACTGAGTATAAGACCACGACCTAAGGCATCTTACTCGTCGTCTGAAAAGTCTGCAACATGAAACGTTGCAGCCCGAAAACGGGTCAGCACATAGAATATGCTGGCAGAGTAACACATAGAGAATAATGAACAATAATAATGCTATACTACATGCATATATGGCTGGTGGAAAGCTCTATGGTTACAGTTTTGCGAAAAGCCAATTTTATCCTACTTCAAAGGAATAAATTTTATTTAACTATCATGGTGGTTGTGAAACATTGAGATGGTTGACAGCATCTCAATCCCAATTAAAAAGTCATCAATAACCCAACAAAATTAATTAGAAGTAACATAGTGTTGAGATTCACATGATAATCCAAGTACTAGATACTCAAGTTGTCCATAACCGGGGACACGGCTAATCATGATTAGTTTGTACACTCTGCAGAGGTTTGTGCACTTTTCCCCACAAGACTTGATCTCCTCCGTTGGATTACTCGCACTACATGGTGTTTGAGTAACGGATGACCAAGACACAGTCTTTCAGAAGTGTTTGCACCTTACGTATGGGTAGACAGTTACACCTACTTTCCCCTACATCTGCTAGTCTACCACTGTAAGAGTTCACACAACTTAGTCAACTATGCTAGAGCCCATAATAGCTTGCGGCTGCACACGGAAGTTTCTAGCATGAATAATCACATGATCCCTTTGAACCTGGGTGGCGGTCCAAAAGAAAAACAGGCAATCCTGGAATATCCAGGTACCTCAATCCACCCAGATGTGAGTTTAAGTTGCCACCTTAAGTAAACCATTAATTAACAATCTCACATCTGTCATGAATTTCACTCAAACCCAATCCACGTCTACGAGCATAGCATGGCAATAATAAAAGCAACGTAGAAGTAGCTCCCAAGGGTTTGAATAGAAAACAGGTAATAGGTTCTACCTCAAGTACTTCCCAATACCCACAATTTAATTAGATCCTCATCATGCAATGTTTGAGGAAAACAGATCTAATGCAATAAAACTGGGTATGAACGGGATATGATCAAAGTGTTACTTGCCTTGCCGATGATCCGCAAAACCTAGCGATTCGAAGTAACAAGCGGCACACTCCGGGTACTCTATCGCGAACAAACAAGCATACAATCAGTACTCATCTAATGCACAGGTAAAACTCGAATGAAAGATCTAACCAGAAAGTTCAACTTAAGAACTCCGGTTTGCAAAAAGAATCAACTCGAAAGAAGCAACGAAAGTCAAACGGCGAAAGAAAGAAACTTCGTTTGCTAATATGGATCTAGGTCAAATTTTACTGTAGCAAAAACTTGTTTGAGTAGGTTAAACGGAAAGAGAATTTCGAGACGAAACTCTGGGCGCTTGAATCGCCTGACTCCGATAAACGAGCGAGAAGTTAAACAGAATCGAAGATTCGATCAGAAATCGAATATGAGATAATCGCAGAAAAATCCGACGAAAAAGAAAAATGGACGAACGGTTAAAGAACGGACGTTCGTTAACAGAGAAAAACCGACGAACGTGTTCGTTAAAATGAACGGTTCGGTGAACGCTCGCAAAATAATAAAACCAAAAAAAAACGATCTAGGTTTTTTTTTTAAAAAAAACCGGCAAACGAGGCGAGGTCTACCTCGTCGGGATAGAGCTCCGGCGGGGCTCCCGTGCTCCGGTGAGGGGCGGCGAGGGCGGCGGGGCTTGGGGACTCGGGGGGGTGCGAGGGGGTGGCGGGGCGGCGAGGTTCGGCGAGCGGCGGCGCGGGCTCGAGCTCCGGCTCCGGCGGCGGCGACTGCGGGGGCGGGCGGCGGCGAGATGAGAGGAGGCGGGGGGTATAAATAGGAGGGGGGAGACCGGCGGCTTGGGGAAGGGGCAAGCCGGGCGGGGCGGCTCCCGTGTCCGCCATGGACACGGCGCGGCGGCGCGCGTACGCGGGGAGGAGAAGGCGCGAGCGGGCCGGCCTGGCTTCGGCTGGGCCTCGGCCCAGTCGGGCACGCGCGTTTTTTTTAAAACATTCCGCGGAAAAATTCGTAGAAAAATAAATAAAAGTCAGAAAAATATAAAATAAATTTTCCCCGTCTAGTTAGAAAATCTAGAATAGGGTGAACATTTTTATAATCCAAAATAAATATTTTGAAAACATGCAATATTTTTAATGCAATAAAAATTGCAAATAAAATCCAAATAATGATTTTAACATTTTTCCTCCAGTATTTCAATTGTTTTGGAGAAGTCATATTTTCTCCTCTTGTTTATTTAAAATGAAATATTTTTCTGGAGGGAAAATAATTAAAACCACAATCCTCGTTTGAAAATCAAATTTGAAAATTCGAGAAAATCCCCAACTCTCTCCGAGGGTCCTTGAGTTGCTTAGGATTTATCGAGGGTTTGTCAAAATGCAACAAAACATGATATGCAATGATGATCTATGTATAACATTCCAAATTGAAAATTTGGGATGTTACAAACCTACCCCCCTTAAGATGAATCTCGCCCTCGAGATTCGGGTTGGCTAGAAAACAGGTGGGAGTGGTCTTTCCGTAGATCTTCCTCTCGCTCCCAGGTGGCTTCATCTTCCGTGTGGTGACTCCACTGAACTTTGCAAAACTTGATAACCTTGCTGCGGGTAACTCGGCTGGCATACTCAAGAATCTTAACTGGTTTCTCCTCATAGGTCAAATCACTTTCCAGCTGAATCGCTTCCAGTGGCACAGTATCTCTCAGTGGTATCTCAGCCATCTCTGCGTGGCACTTCTTCAACTGTGAAACGTGAAATACATCATGAACTCCAGACAATCCTTCGGGCAATTCCAGCTTGTAAGCAACTTCCCCCATACGTTCCAACACTCTATATGGTCCGATAAAACGGGGCGCTAACTTTCCTTTAACTCCAAAGCGCTTCACTCCTCGAAGTGGTGATACTCGAAGATACACTCTGTCTCCGACTTCGTGAACTGTCTCCTTTCGTTTAGAATCGGCATAACTCTTCTGCCTGGACTGGGCTACCTTGAGCCTATCGCGAATCAACCTCACTTTCTGTTCAGACTCCTTAATCAAATCTGGTCCAAACAACTGACGATCTCCAACTTCGTCCCATAACAACGGTGTTCTACACCTCCTTCCGTACAAAGCTTCGAAAGGGGCCATATTCAAACTGGTCTGATAACTGTTGTTATACGAAAACTCCGCATATGGCAAATTGTCGTCCCAACTAGATCCATAATCTAGTGCACATGCTCTCAACATGTCCTCCAAAATCTGGTTGACTCTCTCGGTCTGTCCATCTGTCTGTGGGTGAAATGCTGTACTAAATTCCAGCCTGGTTCCCAACGTTTCATGTAACTGCTTCCAAAACTTCGAGGTAAATTGGGTTCCTCTGTCTGATACAATGGTCCTCGGAACTCCATGCAAACATACGATCCTGGTCATGTATATCTTTGCCAACTTAGCACTGGTGTAAGTGGTCTTCACTGGAATGAAATGAGCCACTTTCGTCAAACGGTCGACTACAGCCCATATTGAGTCATAGCCTGAACGAGTCCTGGGTAATCCTGTGATAAAATCCATGCCTATTTTATCCACTTCCATTCGGGTATCGGCAATGGCTGTAGCAATCCTGCTGGCTTCTGATGCTCTGCCTTCACTCTCTGACATACATCACAAACTGCTACATACTCCGCAATATCCTTCTTCATTCCGGTCCACCAGAAAGTATTCTTCAAATCCAAATACATCTTGGTATTCCCTGGGTGAATCGAGTACGGTGAATCATGGGCTTCTTGCAAAATCAACTTCCTGATCTCCGGATCATTTGGCACATATACGCGGTCCTCGAACCATAAGGTATCGTGCTCATCCTCACGAAATCCCTTGGCTTTTCCTTTGCTCATCTTCTCCTTTATCTCCTCAATCTCCTTGTCTGTCTTCTGAGCTTCTCTGATCCTTTCCATCAAGGTAGAATGAATCTCCAATGTCGCTAAATAGCCTCTTGGGACTATCTCCAAACATAGCTCGCGTAGGTCCTCGGCTAACTCCTGAGTTAACTCTCCGGTCATGAGGGTGTTAACATGACTCTTGCGGCTCAACGCGTCTGCTACTACGTTAGCCTTTCCAGGGTGATAATGCAATCTCATATCATAATCCTTGATGAGCTCCAACCATCTCCTCTGTCTGAGATTTAACTCCTTCTGCGTGAAAATGTACTTCAAACTCTTGTGATCCGTATACACCTCACAATGGTTTCCGATGAGAAAATGTCTCCATGTCTTCAATGCATGCACCACGGCTGCTAATTCCAAATCATGCGTAGCATAATTCTTCTCATGGGGTTTAAGTTGTCGTGAAGCATATGACACAACTCTTCCTTCCTGCATAAGCACTGCTCCAAGTCCTCGACGTGAAGCGTCGCAATAAACTTCATAATCCTTGCGTTGATCTGGCAGAATCAACACTGGTGAGGTAACCAATCGTTTCTTCAACTCTTGGAAACTAGCTTCACATTCCTCAGTCCAATTGAATTTGGTGTCCTTCTTCAATAGCTCAGTCATGGGCTTAGCAATCCTTGAGAAATTCTCAATAAACCTCCGGTAGTATCCTGCAAGTCCAAGAAAACTCCGGATTTCTCCAACTGTCGCGGGTGATTCCCAACTTGTCACTGTGTCAACTTTGGCAGGGTCTACTGCTATTCCTTCTCCAGAAATAACATGTCCAAGGAATCCAACTTCCTTCAACCAAAACTCACATTTGCTGAACTTGGCGTATAACTGATGTTCTCTGAGCTTCTCAAGTACCAATCGTAAATGCTCCTCATGCTCTTCTTCATCCTTGGAAAAGATTAAAATATCATCAATGAACACCACGACGAACTTATCCAAAAACTCCATAAACACTTTGTTCATTAGGTTCATGAAATAGGCAGGTGCGTTAGTCAGTCCAAATGACATAACGGTATACTCATACAATCCATATCTGGTGGTAAATGCCGTCTTAGGTATATCCTGCTCTCGAATCTTTAACTGATGGTATCCTGATCGTAGATCGATCTTGGAGAATACCTTAGCTCCTTGCAGGCGGTCAAACAAATCATTGATCATCGGCAGTGGGTACTTGTTTTTGATGGTCACTTCATTCAATCCTCGGTAATCAACAACCATCCTTAGTGATCCATCTTTCTTCTCCACTAGAAGTACTGGTGATCCCCAAGGTGACGAACTTGGGCGAATATAGCCTTTATCCAGTAACTCCTTGATCTGCTTCTTAATTTTCTCCAATTCCTTTGCGGGCATCCTGTACGGTCTCTTAGATATTGGCCCTGTGCCTGGCAAAAGTTCAATCAAGAACTCAATGTCTCTATCCGGTGGCATGCCTGGCAACTCTTCTGGAAATACATCCGGATAATCCTTCACCACTGGTACTTCCTCATGTACAACTCCTGATAAGGAATTTACTTGAGTCCTTTTCGGCATATGCCGGGATACATACTTGATCCTTTTTCCTTCTGGGGTGGTAAGTAAAATCGTCTTGCTGGCACAATCGATGTTTCCTCCATACAACGATAGCTAATCCATTCCCAAAATCACATCCAAACCTTGCGATTCCAAAACAATGAGGTCTGAGGGGAAAACATGCCTACCAATGGCCAATGGTATCTGAAAACATCCTTGGGTGGCCATATACTCTGCTCCTGGCGAGGTTACTAACATAGGGTTTCTGAGAACTTTGGTGGACATCTTAAACTTATTCACGAATCCCCTTGATATGTATGAATGCGATGCACCAGTATCGAAAAGAACAGTTGCAGTAAATGACTTAACCAAAAACTTACCTATTACTGCATCAGGCTGAGCTTCAACCTCCTCCACGCTCACGTGGTTTACATGTCCTTTGTTGAACGGGTTCGGCTTCTTCCCAGAGCTTTCATTGCCATTTCCATTTTGGGCTTCAGGACATTCATTGGCATAATGTCCATTCTTCTGGCACTTAAAACAAGTGACTTGGCTCAGGTCCCTCTTGGCTGGGGTAAATGGGTTGGTGCGGTTCTGTCCGTTGCTTCCTCCATTCCCATTACCACTCTTGGAGCCATTATGGTTGTGCGAACTACCTCCTCCATGAGTATGCTGAAACTGTCCTCCCGGCTTTGGGGTAAAACGAGACTTCTGCTGAGCTCCTGAGTTATACTTCCCTTGTCCATACTTCCTCTTACGGTTTTCAATCTATTGTTGCTTCCCTTCAATCATGAGAGCTCTATCTACCAGCTCCTGGTAGTTGTTGAAAGTTGCTACCATCAACTGCATACTCAGCTCATCATTCAGTCCTTCCAAAAACTTCTCCTGCTTGGCTGCATCTGTAGCAACGTCATCTGGTGCATAACGTGCTAACTTACTGAATTCCTCCACATACTGGCCTACGGTTCGTCCTCCTTGGCGTAGGTTACGAAACTCATGCTTCTTCATAGCCATAGCTCCTGCTGAAACATGAGCTGTACGGAAAGCTTGCTGAAACTGGTCCCATGTGACAGTGTCAATAGGGTGCGTGGCTGTATAATTCTCCCACCATGATGCTGCGGGTCCATCAAGCTGATGTGCGGCAAAACGCACTCTTTCCGCATCTGTGCATCCTGCAGTGGTCAACTCCCTTCCAACTTTGCGGAGCCAATCATCTACAACAATCGGCTCGGTGCTACTGGAAAACACCGGCGGGTTTAGCCTTAAGAAACGGGCTAAGTGATCAACAGGTGGTGGTGGCGGTGGGTTGTTGTTGTTGTTGTTGCCTTGGTTCTGCACTAACACTTGCATCAGGGCATTCTGTTGCTGAATCAACTGGGTGATCTCTGGCGGGAAAACAAATCCGGTGTCGCGTCTCGGAGGCATCTGATAGGTTTAGAAAATATGAGAATTAAGAACAGAATGAGGTCTAGAGAGAAAACACTACCCATATGCTCATGAGACAAATTCAAACAATATCACTCAATCAATTCAAACAAGGCAAAACAATCGATCTAACTAGCGTTACAAAGTGCTTGAGCTATACTATTAAATGGGGGAAAACTACTACTGATATGGTGGTCTACTAGAAATTCTGATCCGTTGAAGACTCCATGATGTCTGCTCCAGCTTCATCAATCCATTCGTCTTCACTTGGTTCCGAGTCGGTGTCGTCGATGATGATGTAATTATCCGGACAAGTGCATCCGTCGACTTCTGCTTTTGGCACTGGATTTCCCACGAATGCTCCAATCTTCTTCTCCAGGTCGTCATTCTTCCCTACTAGTGCGTTGATTTCCTCCAAATAATCTTCGCGTGTAGCCTTGAGTTCTCCTTGGAGTTCCTTGATCTTCGTTAATGCCTTCTTCAGTTCTTCCTTGTCCGTGCACATCTGATTCTCCTGGCGTCGAATATGTTGGTTCTGCTCCTGGATGAAAGCTGCAATTGGTCCATCCTTCTTGGTCTTGATCATCTCCCATTGCGCGTCTCGGCGTCCACAAATTTGGTAAATTGTATCCTTAAGCTCCTGGTGGTAGACTTCTCCAATGCATCCCATGGCGATGTGTGCGACCATGCTCTTCCCTAAACTCCAAGTTGGTGCTTCGAAAACCAATCTTATGGGTTCAGTAACTGGCACAAACGTCCTTCCTGGAATTAGAACTAGGATCTTCCAACTCTCCTCTTCAGGTAATGTGGCGTTGTAGGTTCCGGTGATGCTTGGTATTCCTATGTTCAAGTACTTGGTGACTTCCTTCAAGTGTCGACCAAACGGCGTGTCTTCATCCGGTTGCATGAACTTGCTCCTTGCATTCGCCATTCCTAAAAGAGTAGAAAGAGAAGAGAGGTCAGAAATGAGAAGAGAGAAGCTTTCTAGGGCTTAATCTTAGTGGTCGTGTCCTACAGTCAGCGTGTGCTCTGATACTAACTTTGTAGCGACCAGACCTCAAATGGTCTGTGCTGCTGTGCACTAGTGTCATCCCTGGATCAGTAATGCTGACACGCATAGTACAAATGGAGGATTTATAACAGAGTGGCAATCACACACTTAATTACATCGAATATCTCTGAAGAGATTAAGTATGATAAACATGGCTTAAGGCCATCTAATAACGATAACAGCGGAAGGCTTGGAAGATAAGTGAGTCCATCAACTCCAGCGGCATCACTGAGTATAAGACCACAACCTAAGGCATCTTACTCGTCGTCTGAAAAGTCTGCAACATGAAACGTTGCAGCCCGAAAATGGGTCAGCACATAGAATATGCTGGCAGAGTAACACATAGAGAATAATGAACAATAATAATGCTATAATACATGCATATATGGCTGGTGGAAAGCTCTATGGTTATAGTTTTGCGAAAAGCCAATTTTATCCTACTTCAAAGGAATAAATTTTATTTAACTATCATGGTGGTTGTGAAACATTGAGATGGTTGACAGCATCTCAATCCCAATTAAAAAGTCATCAATAACCCAACAAAATTAATTAGAAGTAACATAGTGTTGAGATTCACATGATAATCCAAGTACTAGATACTCAAGTTGTCCATAACCGGGGACACGGCTAATCATGATTAGTTTGTACACTCTGCAGAGGTTTGTGCACTTTTCCCCACAAGACTTGATCTCCTCCGTTGGATTACTCGCACTACATGGTGTTTGAGTAACGGATGACCAAGACACAGTCTTTCAGAAGTGTTTGCACCTTACGTATGGGTAGACAGTTACACCTACTTTCCCCTACATCTGCTAGTCTACCACTGTAAGAGTTCACACAACTTAGTCAACTATGCTAGAGCCCATAATAGCTTGCGGCTGCACACGGAAGTTTCTAGCATGAATAATCTCATGATCCCTTTGAACCTGGGTGGCGGTCCAAAAGAAAAACAGGCAATCCTGGAATACCCAGGTACCTCAATCCACCCAGATGTGAGTTTAAGTTGCCACCTTAAGTAAACCATTAATTAACAATCTCACATCTGTCATGAATTTCACTCAAACCCAATCCACGTCTACGAGCATAGCATGGCAATAATAAAAGCAACGTAGAAGTAGCTCCCAAGGGTTTGAATAGAAAACAGGTAATAGGTTCTACCTCAACTACTTCCCAATACCCACAATTTAATTAGATCCTAATCATGCAATGTTTGAGGAAAACAGATCTAATGCAATAAAACTGGGTATGAACGGGATATGATCAAAGTGTTACTTGCCTTGCTGATGATCCGCAAAACCTAGCGATTCGAAGTAACAAGCAGCACACTCCGGGTACTCTATCGCAAACAAACAAGCATACAATCAATACTCATCTAATGCACAGGTAAAACTCGAATGAAAGATCTAACCAGAAAGTTCAACTTAAGAACTCCGGTTTGCAAAAAGAATCAACTCGAAAGAAGCAACGAAAGTCAAACGGCGAAAGAAAGAAACTTCGTTTGCTAATCTGGATCTAGGTCAAATTTTACTGTAGCAAAAACTTGTTTGAGTAGGTTAAACGGAAAGAGAATTTCGAGACGAAACTCTGGGCGCTTGAATCGCCTGATTCCGATAAACGAGCGAGAAGTTAAACAGAATCGAAGATTCGATCAGAAATCGAATATGAGATAATCGCAGAAAAATCCGACGAAAAAGAAAAACGGACGAACGGTTAAAGAACGGACGTTCGTTAACAGAGAAAAACCGACGAACGTGTTCGTTAAAACGAACGGTTCGGTGAACGCTCGCAAAATAATAAAACCGAAAAAACCGATCTAGGTTTTTTTTAAACGAAGGGTTTTTTTAAAAAAAACGGCAAACGAGGCGAGGTCTACCTCGTCGGGATAGAGCTCCGGCGGGGCTCCCGTGCTCCGGTGAGGGGCGGCGAGGGCGGCGGGGCTTGGGGACTCGGGGGGGTGCGAGGGGGTGGCGGGGCGGCGAGGTTCGGCGAGCGGCGGCGCGGGCTCGAGCTCCGGCTCCGGCGGCGGCGAGTGCGGGGGCGGGCGGCGGCGAGATGAGAGGAAGAGGCGAGGGGGGGTATAAATAGGAGGGGGGGAGACCGGCGGCTTGGGGAAGGGGCAAGCCGGGCGGGGCGGCTCCCGTGTCCGCCATGGACACGGCGCGGCGGCGCGCGTACGCGGGGAGGAGAAGGCGCGAGCGGGCCGGCTTGGCTTCGGCTGGGCCTCGGCCCAGTCAGGCACACGCGTTTTTTTTAAACGTTCCGTGGAAAAATTCATAGAAAAAAAAATAAAAGTCAGAAAAATATAAAATAAATTTTCCCCGTCTAGTTAGAAAATCTAGAATAGGGTGAACATTTTTATAATCCAAAATAAATATTTTGAAAACATGCAATATTTTTAATGCAATAAAAATTGCAAATAAAATCAAAATAAATTCCAAATAATGATTTTAACATTTTTCCTCCAGTATTTCAATTGTTTTGGAGAAGTCATATTTTCTCCTCTTGTTTATTTAAAATGAAATATTTTTCCGGAGGGAAAATAATCAAAACCACAATCCTCGTTTGAAAATCAAATTTGAAAATTCGAGAAAATCCCCAACTCTCTCCGAGGGTCCTTGAGTTGCTTAGGATTTATCGAGGGTTTGTCAAAATGCAACAAAACATGATATGCAATGATGATCTATGTATAACATTCCAAATTGAAAATTTGGGATGTTACAACAGTAGATATTACACCAATATAAATAAAGAATGAGTTCACAACAGTACCATAAAGTGTTGATTTGTTTTCTTATGCTAACGAATCCCATGAGATTTTCTGTTGAGTTTTGTGTTGTGAAGTTTTCAAGTTTTGGGTAAGGATTTGATGGACTATGGAATAACGAGTGGCAAGAGCCTAAGCTTGGGGGTGCCCAAGTCACCCAAAGGTAATATTCAAGGACAACAAAGAGCCTAAGATTGGGGATGCCCCGGAAGGCTTCCCCTCTTTCGTCTTCGTCTATCGGTAACTTTACTTGAGGCTATATTTTTATTCACCACATGATATGTGTTTTGCTTGGAGCGTCTTGTATGATATGAGTCTTTGCTTTTTAGTTTTCCACAATCATCCTTGCTGTACACACCTTTTGAGCGGGACACGCATGAATCGTGATTTATTATAATACTCTATGTGCTTCACTTATATCTTTTGAGCTAGGCAATTTTGCTCTAGTGCTTCACTTATATCTTTTTAGAGCACGGCGGTGGCTTTATTTTATAGAAATTGTTGAACTCTCATGCTTTACTTATATTATTTTGAGTGTCTCTCTAAACAACATGGTAATTTTCTTAGGTTATGAATTTAGTCCTAATATGATAGGCATCCAAGAGGGATATAATAAAAACTTTCATATAAAGTGCATTGAATACTAAGAGAAGTTTGATTCCACATGATTGTTTTGAGATATGAGGATGGTGATATTAGAGTGATGCTAGTGAGTAATTGTGGATTGGTAAGAATACTTGTGTTAAAGTTTGTGATTCCCGTAGCATGCACATATGGTGCGTTATGTAACGAAGTCGGAGCATGACTTATTTATTGATTGTCATCCTTTGTGTGGAGGTCGGGATCCCGCGATGGTTAACTCCTACCAACCCTTCCCCTAGGAGCATGCGCATAGTACTTTGTTCCGATGACTAATAGATTTTTGCAATAAGTATCTGAGTTCTTTATGACTAATGTTGGGTCCATGGATTATACGCACTCTCACCCTTCCACCATTGCTAGCCTCTCTAGTACCGTGCAACTTTCGCCGGTGCCATACACCCACCATATACCTTCCTCAATAAAGCCCCCATACCTACCTATTATGGCATTTCCTTAGCCATTCCGAGATATATTGCCATGCAACTTTCTACCGTTCCATTTATTATGACACGCCTCATCATTTTCATATTGCTTTGCATGATCATGTAGTTGACATAGTATTTGTGGCAAAGCCACCATTCATAATTCTTTCATACATGTCACTCTTGAGTCATTGCACACCCGGTACACCGCCGGAGGCATTCATATAGAATCATATTTTGTTCTAGCATCGAGTTGTAATTTTGAGTTGTAAGTAAATAAAAGTGTGATAATATTCATTATTAGAGCATTATCCCATGTGAGGAAATCAAAATAAAAGAGGCCAAAGAAGCCAAATAAAAAAAGAGGCCAAAGAAGCCATTCAAAAAAATGAGAGAAAAGAGAGAAGGGGCAATGTTACTATCTTTTTTCCACACTTGTGCTTCAAAGTAGCACCATGATCTTCATGATAGAGAGTCTCCTATTTTGTCACTTTCATATACTAGTGGGAATTTTTCATTATAGAACTTGGCTTGTATATTCCAATGACGGGCTTCCTCAAATGCCCTAGGTCTTCATGAGCAAGCAAGCTGGATGCACACCCACTTAGTTTCTTTTTGAGCTTTCATAAACTTATATCTCTAGTGCATCCGTTGCATGGCAATCCCTACTCACGCACATTGATATCTATTGATGGGCGTCTCCATAGCCCGTTGATACGCCTAGTTGATGTGAGACTATCTCCTTCTTTTTGTCTTCTCCACAACAACCATATTCTATTCCACCTATAGTGCTATGTCCATGGCTCACGCTCATGTATTGCGTGAAAGTTGAAAAGGTTTGAGAATACTAAAGTATGAAACAATTGCTTGGCTGAAACCGGGGTTGTGCATGATTTGAATACTTTATGTGATGAAGATGGAGCATAGCCAGACTATATGATTTTGTAGGGATGGCTTCCTTTAGCCATACTATTTTGAGAAGACATGATTGCTTTATTAGTATGCTTGAAGTATTATTGTTTTTATGTCAATATTAAACTTTTGCTTTGAATGTTATGGATCTGAAAATTCATGCCACAGAAGAAAATTACATGGATAAATATGTTAGGTAGCATTCCACATCAAAAATTCTGTTTTTATCATTTACCTACTCGAGGACGAGCAGGAATTAAGCTTGGGGATGCTTGATACGTCTCCAACGTATCTATAATTTTTTATTGTTCCATGCTATTATATTATCTGTTTTGGATGTTTTATATGCATTAATATACTATTTTATATTATTTTTGGGACTAACCTATTAACCTAGAGCCTAGTGCTAGTTTCTGTTTTTTCCTTGTTTTTGAGCTTCCCAGAAAAGGAATACTAAACGGAGTCCAAATGGAATGAAACTTCACGATGATTTTTCTTGGACCAGAAGACACCCAGAAGACTTGGAGTTCAAGTCAGAAGAGCCACAAGGCCGCGACAATGGTGGAGGGCGCACCACCCTACCTTGTGGGCCCCTCGTGACCCACCTGACCTAGTTCCGCCTCCTATATATTCACATATATTTCCAAACCACCAGAAGCATCCACGAAAACACTTTTCCACCCCCGCAACCTTCTGTTCCCGTGAGATCCCATCTTGGGGCCTTTTCCGGCATCCCGTCGGAGGGGGATTTGATCGGGCAGGGCATCTAGATCAACTCTATTACCCTTCCGATGAAGCGTGAGTAGTCAACTTCAGACCTACGGGTCCATAGCTAGTACCTAGATGGCTTCTTCTCTCTCTTTGATTCTCAATACCATGTTCTCCTCGATGTTCTTGGAGATCTATCCGATGTAATACCATTTTGCGATGTGTTTGTCGAGATCCGATGAATTGTGGATTTATGATCAGCTTATCTATGAATATTATTTGAATCTCCTCTGAATTCTTATGTGCATTATTTAGTATCTTTGTATTTCTCTTCGAATTATCGGTTTGGTTTGGCCAACTAGATTGGTTTTTCTTGCAATGGGAGAGGTGCTTAGCTTTGGGTTCAATCTTGCGTGATTTCACCCAGTGATAAAGCAGGGGTAGAAAGACATGTATTGCATTGTTGCCATCGAGGATAAAAAGATGGGGGTTTCATCATATTGCTAGAGTTAATTCCTCTACATCATGTCATCTTACTGAATGTGTTACTTTGTTCTTTATGAACTTAATACTCTAGATGCAGGCAGGAGTCGGTCGATGTGTGGACTAATAGTAGTAGATGCAGAATCGTTTCGGTCTACTTGACACGGACGTGATGCCTATATTGCATAATCATTGCCTTGGATATCGTCATAACTTTGCGCTTTTCTATCAATTGCTCGACGGTAATTTGTCCACCCACCGTATTATTTGCCTTCATGAGAGAAGCCTCTAGTGAAACCTATGGCCCCCGGGTCTATTTTCCATCATATTAGTTTTCGATCTACTATTTTGCATTCTTTTATTTTCAGATCTATAAACCAAAAAATCCCAAAATATTTTATCTTTTGTTTAGTTCTATTTATTTATCTCTATATCACTTTTGCAAGTGATCGTGAAGGGATTGACAACCCCTTTATCGCGTTGGGTGCAAGTGTTTGATTGTTTGTGCAGGTATTGGTGATCTGCGCGTTCCTCTCCTACTGGATTGATACATTGGTTCTCAAACTAAGGGAAATACTTATCTCTACTTTGCTGCATCACCCTTTCCTCTTCAAGGAAAAAACCAACGCAAGCTCAAGAAGTAGCAAACATACACCCTGTAAATCACCGTGTTCAAATTTGGAAGTTTTCCGGGTTCATTTACCATATTTAGGGGATTATGTGCATTTTCTAGGCATTAATGCACATAATTCAGATTGAAACAATCGGTGCATGAAAGGGTGCACAAGAACGGTTTGGAAAACCATGCTCGTGCTATTTAGTAAATTCTCATGCCTTTTACAAGGAATGGGCAGATATTTCGATGAAGTGTGTGAAAATAGACAACCAGAAACGTTTATTTATTGGTTTTCAACAGTAGAAAAATGAAATAAATGCTTGAAAAACATGATGCCTGGCATGGTGTCGTGGTATGGCCTCGCCATGCCCTTGCAAAAATTTGAGATGGTTTCACTTATGTCGTCATGCACGCCCTTCATAAATCGAACCATCACCGATGAAGTTCCATGCTTTCGAGAGGGAAATCACCAAGATTGAAGGGGAATCCAAATTTTCTTCATTCTTTGCCTTTGAGTTTTTTCTACGATGAACATACACCCTACAAATCACCGTGTTCAAATTTTGCACTTTTCCGGGCTCATTTACCATATTTAGGGGATTATGTGCATTTTCTAAGCATTTAACGCATATAACTCCAATCCAGCTATAGCTGCACGGGTGTGATGAGAGGGACGTGGATTGTTGTTCGATCGCGGCGCATCCTACGGTGCACACGCGCAATCCGCGTGGCTGGGGTTCTGGCCAATCATAACGCAACACACAATAGGCTCAGCGCACACTATTTCCGGAGGCGACGGAGATGAACCATGTGCGATAATGAATGAGCAAGATTGTAAGGGAAGCAAAATTTCCTTCGTCGTTTGTCCTTGAGCTCTTAAAAACCACCGCACTGTATGGCTGTCCGGCCACTCCGTCCTAGAGCTCTCTCCAAGCGTCATTCATGGCACCGCGGCACGCGGTAACTGGTAAGGAAGCGATGGCATCCCGCCACGCCGAGTTCCTCGCCGCGCACGACCGCACACATGGTAAAGAAGCGATGGCATCCCTCCGCGCCGAGTTCATCGCCGCTCGTGGCCGTCGAAGTACGTGGGCGGACTTTGATGCTGCCATGGCTGAATGGGCGGTGGATCTAGAGGCGGCCAAAGCCGCACAGAAGGAGCGGAAAAGGAACAAAGCAGTAAAGAAAAGAGAGTCCTACCGCCGCAAGAAAGAAGAGGCCGCACACCGTGCTAAGGAGAGCTCGGTGGAGATCGAAGCACGGTGGGCTGCCGCCGACAAAGCCGGGAAGGAGAACGACGACATCTGGCCAGCATGCCCTGATGCCAGCATGTGAGAAGTAGTTAGTGCGTGTGTCGCCCGTAAGTTTGTATAATTAATTACGAGCATCTACTAGTACTACATACCTACTAGTTTTAGAGCAAATTACTAGTAGTACTTTAAGTTGGTACTATCTATTATTAACGTACAATGTCAGTAAGTGCATCCTTTGAGGGCTTTGAGCATTGATTAGCATGTGTCCACTGAAGTTTTGTAGCCGCACCTCGGCCCTAAATACTCCCGAAACGTCCGCCCGCAGCCACCAGAGACTAGAGCTGGCCGCAGCTGGTTTTTAGTCCGACCTCACCGCGCGAGTTGGCCGCACGCCGGCTTAAATTGCCATGCCGGCGGATGGCAGCAAGCTTCTCTCTTGTTGCATAGGATCAAATCTGGCTATGCGAGCGAGGCAGGTTGACACTTGATTGCACTTCATAAACCGATTATTGTTCATCGGGTGTCACCTTGCCTCGTTCATGTACATTGAATAATCCTTATACAATGAAAGAGATTTTTGAAATTAGGTGTGACTCGAGATGCTGATAGATATAAGAATTATTAGAAGATCACAAAACACACGGTTTCTATGGCATACCTATGTGCGTTTTTTGCATTAATGATCCATATGTTAGTTACGTGTGCGATGTTTCCTAATAAAGCAAGCGTACCATTAACCAAAAAAATCAACTACACGTGTACATTTTTTTGGAGACGGGACCAGGCCAATTTTCTCTTTTCTCGCACACAAGAATTTTACGCGCTTCGTCTGTGTTGTGTGTTTCCCCCGCCCAAGTTTCAAGTTTCGCGGCGAAATTTTCATTAGGCGCGCGATTTCAGAATTTATTCCTCCTACCACATCCCCACCCATCAAATTTTCGCAGTATCTCCCCCCCCTCCCGGCAGCTCAAACCACCATCGCCGCAAACACAGCTTCAACCACATCTACATTCTGCCCGAGCATCGTCGATCCTGTCAGGTGACCCACCGATCTCTATCACGGCCCTGGTCTGATTGCTTAAATGGCGCCTGCAAAACATCCTCATGCCTCCAAATCCCCACCGCCCTACCTCCAGAGCATCATCGCGCAAGCCCAACCACATATCACATGGAGGTCGAGGAGCTGATGGCGGTCGATGGCGTGATGGCCGCTGTGCGTGTTGACTCGGAGGAACACCTCACCTCCGCCACCGCCAACTTGGTGCAGGCTCTGGCCCAGATGAAGTGCCCCAGCGACTACCCCCTAGGACTTACCAGGTATGATCTGACCAGCTCAATCTTACCAATACCACTTGCAATGGCTATGTTTTGTACGGTTGATGTATTAAGCATGTTCGTGCCTTGTTTATTTCAGTACTGCACACTGTGTGATGTTCAAGTATTAATTGTCTAGCTCCATTTCACCAATACCAGCAACAAACTTACAATACATGACTTAGTATATCACTAGAGATGCTGCCCATTTACTATTTTTGGTGGATGCAAACCCTATTGTAGTTAACATGCCTGTCCATGTACTTACGCAGGGTCATAACGGGCGATGCTATTGTTTGTCGTCGAGGTTAACTGCATCCCATGTCCTACAGTATTTTACATCATTTGTGCAATTGTAGTTTAACTTCTAACATTTATTGGTTGCATGTAGGTACATGTGTCAGCGGCACTGATCCACGCTTCGACCCGGAGGAACAGCTCGCCTTCACCGCCGCTGACTTTGGGTGGGCTGTGGACAAGATGAAGTGCCCCAGCAACTACCTCTCAGGACTTACCAAGTATGAACTCACCAATTCAATCTTACAAATACCAGTTGCAATGGCTATGTTTTGTACGGTTGATGTATTAAGCATGTTGTAGTAAACATGCCTAACACGTTTTAGCTATTTTCCCTACCTTTTTATAGACAACTGGGCCATTCTCTGCTCTGGCAGCACCTGGCTTGCAATGTTTAACTCTCCCAATTACATTTTTATCAGTACCGATTTCAATGGCTATTAAGCCTTGCAATTAACAATTGTATTTCAATGGCTACAAACTTGCAAACCATGACTTAGGATGATGTTAAGACTGTTGCAATTAATAGTTGTATTCATTTTTTAATATGTCCCTTTGCTACTGTGCTACTCTCCCCAATGAAGATATACTAAAGATGCTGCCCAGTTGCTATTTTTAGTGGATGCTAACCCTGTTTTACTTAACATGCCTTTCCATGTACTTACGCAGGGCCATAACGGGCGATGGTGTTGTTTGCCGTCGAGGTTAGCTGCATCCCATGTCTTACATTATTCTACATCATTTGTGCAATTGCAGTTTGGCTTCTAACATTTACTTGCTTCTTGTAGGTACACATGTCAGTGGCACTGATCCATTCTTCGACCCGGAGGAACACCTCGCCTCCGCTGCGGCTGACTTGGGGTGGGCTCTTGTCCATATGAAGTGCCCCAGCAACTACCCCTCAGGACTTACCAAGTATGAACTGACCAGTTGAATCTTACCAATACCAGTTGCAATGGCCATGTTTTGTACGGTTCATGTATTAAGCATGTTGTAGTAAACACGCCTAGCCCGTCTTATCTATTTTACCTATATTTTTATAGACAACATGGCCATTTTCTTCTCTAGCAACACCTGCCTTGCGATGTTTAACTCTGTCAATTTCATTTCTACCAATACCAGTTTCAATGGCTATACTAGGTTGTCTATTGTAGTAAACAATTCTATCCATTTTTTAATCTGTCCCTTTGCTACCGTGCTACTCTTTCGCAATGAAGATATCACTACAGATGCTGCCATTTTATTACCATTTGCTATTTTTGGTGGATGTTAACCCTGTTGGAGTTAACATTGCCTTTCCATGTACTTACACAGGGCTACGATGGGCGATGCTGTTGTTTGCCGTCGAGGTTAGCTGCATCCCATGTCTTATACACCATCTGTTCCTAAATATAAGTATTTTTAGAGATTCCAATATAGACTACATACGGAGCCAAATAAGTGAATCTAGATTCTAATCTAAACTATGTCTATAATTCTATATACATCCATATGTAGTTCATATTGAAATCTCTAAAAAATACTTGTACTTAGGAACGTTCGTAGCTGTATTTTACATCATTTGTGCAATCTCAGTTTAGCCTCTTACATTTACTGGTTGCTTGTAGGTACATATATGAGCGGTACTGATCCATGCTTTGATCCCTTTTGCGTATGGGGCAATGAGATATTCATGAACAAGCGTCAAGTAAGGAAACTAAGAAAGATTGTTAGGCGAAAGAAACGGGTGATGGGAATTAAGCTCTTTATTTACACTTTGTCCAAGACAACAGCAAACTTTAGGATGCTAAGTAATGTGTTTCCTTTTCCCCCTGCCCACAACAAGTTACTCTATTAGACCTGAGTATCTGAAATTTTTCTCTTTTCAGTGGTTTTCGAAGCAATTTACTGATGATTACCTTGCAAACTACATGACTCGGGTGGAGGCAACTAAGGTTAAAGTATATAATTCATGGTATAATGATAATGCTTTAGAAGTCTTCCTGAAGGCGGTGAAGGACGGGCGGTCGATCGTCACAAGGGGTTGGTCAAAAGTTGTTCCTGCCTATGGCATGCAGGAGGGCACATTATGGGCATTCCGCTTCGTCAACACCATCGGCAACGAAAATGATTTACACTTGTCTCTTCACCTTTACCGCCTCTAAATATTGTGGTTCATCATAGTTAATTGCTGCCTAATCCTGTAATTATTGAACATATTGTACTGAGAATTTTATTTATGGATTGGTTATTGAACCATTGTGATGAGAATTTGAATTCCACGTTTCATATTTCAACATTTCCAATTCGAATAATAAATTACAGGGAAAAATAAAATTAAACAGGAGCGCATAAAATAAAGTGCACACGGTTAGAAAGAAAATAGCGTGTGCGATGAAATATAGAGAACAGACGGTTCTTTGACATGAAACGTTTGCGATGCCCGACGGACGCACACACGGTTTCGTCTCATATGCGTGTGCGATTCATGGTAATATGGCAACCGTTTCAAACCTGTGTGCGTTTGTGATAGGAATACCTATCGCAAACGTTGGCGTGAGTAGAGGCACTGCACACATTTTACATTCTTGAACTGTGTGCGATAACGTACCTATCGCAAACACATCGGTAGATTAAATGTTGATGCCCACCTTTTTCACACGACTATAGCGGCGTAATCGTTTCGGATGTCTCTCGGATCAGAAACATAACATCGAGATGTAACGTATGGGACTGGGGCGACTACTCAGAAGTTTATTCTATGGCGATCGTCAGTAGCCGCTCGCCTATCCTCGACAGTTTTTGCGTCGTGTGGGAAGGACCCTCTGTTGATGATTAATGATTTGTTTGATCAGCTGGTTGGAGCAAGAGTATTCTCCAAGATCGATCTTCGATCAGGGTATCATAAGTTGAAGATTCGTGAACAGGATATACCCAAAATAGCTTTTACCACAAGGTATGGCCTATATGAGCATACCGTCATGTCATTTGGATTGACTAATGCACCCGCATATTTTATGAGTATGATGAACAAGGTATTTATGAAATATCTGGACAAGTTTGTCGTGGTGTTCATCGATTATATATTGATATCTCCAAGAGCGAGGAAGAACACAGGGAACATTTGTGTTTAGTTCTGGAGAAGCTTCGAGAACATCAGTTATATGCCAAGTTCAGTAAATGTGAATTTTGGTTGAAGGAAGTCGGATTTCTCGGACATATTATTTCTAGAGAAGGAATAGCAGTGGATCCTTCTAAGGTTGGAGCCGTCACATAATGGAAAGCACCCACCTCAGTCAAGGAGATCCGCAGTTTTCCCGAACTTCCCAGATATTATCGGAGGTTTATCAAGAAGTTCTCGAAGATTGCAATGCCCATGACCGAGCTGTTGATGAAGGAGACCAAGTATACTTGGACATAGGAATGTGAAGCCAGTTTTCAGAAGTTGAAGAAACGTTTGGTTACAACCCCAATGCTAATTTTGCCGAACATTCATAAGGATTTTCAGGTTTATTGTGACGCTTCTCGTCAAGGACTTGGAGGAGTAGTCATGCAAGACAGAAAAGTTGTAGCCTATGCATCCAGACACCTACGACCTCGTGAGTTGAATTATGCCACACACGATTTGGAGTTAGTAGCCGTAGTGAACACACTCAAGACCTGGAGACATTTCCTAATAGGAAATGGTTGTGATGTCTATACGGATCACAAGAGCTTGAAGTATATCTTCACGCAGAAGGAGTTGAACCCGAGACATAGAAGATGGCTAGTGTTGAACAAGGACTATGATATGAGATTGCATTATCACCCAGGGAAAGCTAATGTTGTAGCACATGCTTTGAGCCGCAAGAGTTTTGTGAACACCCTTATAGCAGGAAGATTACCCCAGGACTTACGCCAACGGTAAACGCAAGGAGGTAACATACAAAGTGGGAGACCAAGCGTATCTCCATGTGTCTCCACTTCGAGGAATCAAGAGGTTCGGTGTTAAAGGAGAGTTAGCACCCAGATTCATAGGCCCTTACCAAATTCTTGAACACAGAGGAGAAGTTTCATGCTAGCTGGAATTGCCGGAAGGATTGTCAGGAGTTCACGATGTCTTTCATGTTTCCCAGGTTAAGAAATGCCATGCAAAGATGGCTGATATTCCTTTGAGAGACACAGTGCCCCCAGAGGCCATACAACTTGATAGTGATTTGACTTATGAGGCGAAGCCCGTGAGGATCCTCGAGACTACGAACAGAGTTACCCGCAGCAAGATCATCTAGTTTTGCAAGGTTCTGGGAGTCATCATACCGAGGAAGAAGCCACCTCAGAGCGAGAAGAAGACCTCTGTCGAGACCACCCGCACCTTTTTGCTAGCCAACTCAAATCTCGAGGGTGAGATTCATCTTAAGGTGGGTAGGTTTCTAACATCCCAAAATTTTCAATTTGGAATGTTTTATAGTTATAGCTAAGCATCTATTGCATATTGATTAAAATTGAGTGGCATTTGAAAAAATTCAGGGGCATTGAGTTCTTTTCGAATTTGGATTCACTTCAAACTGGTTGTTGAATTTACTTTGAACAATTCATGACAAACTCTTTGAACAAAAAGTATGAGAGGAGGTAACATGACACCCCAAAAGACAGAAGAAATATAATGCCAAAACAAATGAAATACAAAGTTGAGTTTATTTGGAATTTTCAAAAAAATTGATGTTTATAAAGTTTTTATTTTGCCTCAAAAAAATAGTCCAACTTTTAGGATTTATTTTTCTGATCTTTTTGATATATAATAAGTATACTAGCACATATGCATGTGCGTTGCAGCGGGAGAGATATTTTTGTTGCGATAAGCAACGGGAAAGATAATTGCTGTGTCCACCAAAAATGGTCTCCACAACAGTAGGTGACAGAGCAAGGAGTTCTGGTCTTCTTGTTGGACATGTTTGGCCCGCGAAATCTTGATAGTGATGGGACTGGTTGGCGTGGCGGTCAGCATCCAACTCGTGCCATTTTTCCTCCTGGTCCGCCTCCATTTCAGGATTGTGCATGCCTCCTCATTAGGTGGATGTGCGGCGATGTTCGAGACACAAATCCTTCGACCACTCTCTCCCATGACGGCGTAACCGGATGAATGTTCCTTCTTTATGACAATTTATTCTCTTTAATTATTTTAGCGCTCATATGCTCACTTTTTTTCTAAGTAGAGCCAAACAACATATTCTCTTTATTGGCACATGCCCAAAATTTCTTTAATTTATTGCTAACGAGCATAGGACAAACGTGCGCTGCTAACAAATGGCAAGTGCATATTAAGAAAATATTCTAGAGTCAGATTCAAAATATTATCAGATTATTTTTGAACATTCAATGAAATATGAACTGCCGAATATTCATGGAAATGTTTAAAAAATTGAAATCCCAACCAGTTTTGAAATATGCGATTTTTTTTGAAAATTCTGTTTATTTTTTGGAGACACATGAACAAAATTTGAAAGGAAATAATTTTTGAAAATCACAAAAATATTTTGAAAACATCAAGCTTTTATAAAAACAGAAACATTTTTGATTTTTTTAAAAAGGGTCATTTAGATCAATTTTAGAAAATAAATTATTTGACGCAAACATTATTATGTATTTGTGAATATTTTGCTAACCTAAGAATATTCTTTGAATGTGGAAGATTTTATAAAATTTTATTTTCACAAAAAAATCTCAAACAATTTTGAAAAACAAAATTTTCTTAAAAACAAAAGGAGCATTTTTTAAATGTTAAGCAAATTCTGAAATGATATTTTTCTAAAGTTTCAAATATTTTTTAAAACAATATTCTTAATTATGAACATTTTTTGAATAATCAAACACAAATTGAAATTCTGAGTAATTTTGTAAATTCTTAGGTCAGGGAAAAATTAAAATAAAGGGAAATACGAAAAGTAAATAGGAAAGAGAAAGGAACAGAAAAATATAAATATAAACAGAACATTGAAAAAAAAACGGGCAGGCCCAGTCTTGGGCGACCTGTGCGGAGCTTTAACTATTTGTTGCCCTGTGCAACAAATAAGGTCTTTCCAACTGCATGTGCAGGATAATTACTGGGCTGGATTTTTTGGGAAGGAGCGCGCGCGGCCCAATTTAGAATTCTGGAAAACCTTTTTTATATAGCGGATAGATGCATAAAAATTTAGTACCACCTCGGATAGGAAAAAAACTTTTCGGCGGTGAACGGATGAAAAAATTTGAAGAAACGCACCTCGCTTTATTAGTAGGTATATATACCATTTTTATTTCCTTTCCTAGTATTTATTTCCACTATCTGCATAAAAAATGTTTTGACAGCCGAAGCCCACTAGGCGCCAACTAGGCGGCCCAGCCACCTCCCAAGCCGCAGCCCATCACCCCCGCGCCGAACCCCTTCCGAGCCGGCCACCCAACCGCTCGCCCCTTCCCCCGTGTTGCTGACCACCAGGACCCACGCCGTCTTCTTCCTCCGCAACGCCCGTGCTCGAATCCCGCGCCCGACGTTGCCACGGCCTCGCCCCCGATCGCTAAAAAAACCCTAGCCCGGGTCGTCCCCCTCCCCAAGCATCTTGTCCTATAAATACCTACGCCCCTCTTCTCTCGATCCTCTTTGAAAACCGCGCCAAAAACCCTCCACAGAGCTCTCCCTCTCAAAACCCATCTCGCCGAAGCCACCACCGTTCACTGTCAAATCCGTCGCCGGTGAGCATCCTCAACCTCTCAAGCTCCGGCCAACGGCCGCTCTCTAGTTCACGCATCGTGTTGACATCTTTTTGACCCTCTTTCACCCCCATAGAGAGCTACCCGACCTTGTCCGCCCTTCGCCGGAGCCGTAGCTCACTCGAGCTACGTCGCCGTAACCCCGCTCACCACAGTCGTCCACGAGTTCCACCGACCACACCCCGAGGACCCTCGTGCCGAGTCGCATCGCCCCGACACCTCCGCCGCCTCCGGCGATCACCAGAACCGCCGCCACCACCGGACCCGAGTTGCGCCACCACCGTCCCTCCCCACTGTAAACCGCCAGCCATTTCCACCATTAGATAATCCTTCGACGACCTAGATTAGATCAGCTAAGAGTTACTTTTTTTATTTTAGATTGGTTTTATTTTATGGTTTATCTCCGTTTAGATCGGACCAGATCGTGTTTTTTAGCCGCCGCGATCAGTGTTTCCTAAAGATTAGACGCCCGCCATTAAGCTCCCGCGCGCACACCTCCTAGGCCAATGGCAGCGCGACACGTAGCCATAGCCCGATCGGTAGCGTTTTTTAAATTTTCGTTTCTGTTTTTGAAAACAGAATAGTTCATGTCTTAAAAACATAATATCTCCTAGGATAATTAGTATTTTTAGATGATTATTTTTGCACTTGATTAGAAATTTTATGAAGTTTATGATGATATCAAGTTTGACTAGATTTGAAAGTTTGAATATGAATAGTCATGAAATTTGCTCAAATCACTAGATTGGCTATAACTTGAGCTAGGAATATTATTTTCGAGTGATTATTTTTGCTACTGGTTCCATGTGACTTTGTTTCTCAGTAGGATTTAATTGGAGGATTTCAGGATTATTTAAATTTAGGTTTTAAAGAAAATAGTATTTTTTAGTGTTTTATAATATTTGTGCCATTTCTTTTAATTTAAATTGTTTTCTTTTGTCCTTTTTGACAAATTCTATTTAGTTTCTGTTAACTTAGTAGTAGCAATTTTATTCGAAGTAAAAATATATCTTTAGTATTTTATTTCTTTTATCTTACTAGAAAACTTGTTTTGAGCATAATAGGAGTTTTATAAATGATTTTAGGTTGATTCTTTTTGCATAAATTTTTTTATTGTTCTTTCCGTTAGTTAGTAAAAACCTTATTTTTGTTTCTCTTAGATTTATTAGTGGCAGGAAACTTATTTGTAGCTTGTTTTACTTGTACTAGGACTTTGCTTTGAGTTATAGTGTTTTCTTTGGTTTTGTTTTTAATTTTGTTTGTGTGTTTTATTGGTTGCTACATGTTTAGTTTTACTTGTTGTTGTAGTATTATTTGTATGATGGTGTGCTTATGTATGTCTTGTGTGTTTTGATAGATTACCCGGAGTGCGATGCTTGCTATTACGAGTCTTTAGAGTTTGAAGATCGTCACCAAGGAAAGTCATTTGATCATCTATTTTACCTATGATTTTTATTGCATTAGTTGTTATCATCCCCACCATGCATGCAAGTAGGTGAATTTGAGTTATGTTCTTGAGTAGTCTCATGTGGTAGGATGAGCCCAAATTCCCCTTGTTACCAATGCCCAGGACGTTGTAGTTATTTTGCTATGCTTCGTAGACGGGGTTGATTGAGTAAATTACATGGGAGTTGTGAGAGTTAAGTTGATGACTGCAACCCCAAGACTTCAAGATCTCAATGCGAACTTCAATTTGTTGGGGAACGTAGTATTTCAAAAAAAATCCTACGATCACGAAAGATCTATCTAGGAGAAGCATAGCAACGAGCGGGGAGAGTGTGTCCACGTACCCTCGTAGACCGAAAGCGGAAGCGTTTAGTAACGCGGTTGATGTAGTCGAATGTCTTTGCGATCCAATCGATCCAAGCACCGAACGTACGGCACCTCCGCGTTCAACACACGTTCAGCTCGATGACGTCCCTCGAGCTCTTGATCCAGTTGAGGCCGAGGGAGAGTTCCGTCAGCACGACAACATGGTGACGGTGATGATGAAGTTACCTGCGCAGGGCTTCGCCTAAGCACTACGACGATATGACCGAGGTGTGTAACTGTGGAGGGGGGCACCGCACACGGCTAAGAGAAGGCTTGGTGTGTCTTTGGGGTGCCCCCTCCCACGTATATAAAGGGGGGAGGAGGGGAGGCCGGCCATAGGGGGGCGCCATAGGGAGGAGTCCTATTTGGACTCCTGGTCCAAGTAGGATTCGCCCCCCCCTTTCCTATTCCAACTAGGAGGAGGGAAGGGGAAGGAGGGGAGAAGGAAGGAGAGGGGCGCCACCCCCTCCTAGTCTAATTCGGACCAGCCATTGGGGGGCGCGCGGCCACCCCTTGAGGCCCCTCTCTCCTTTCCCCTAAAGCCCATTAAGGCCCATTACTCTCCCGGGGGGTCTGGTAACCTCCCGGTACTCCGGAAAATACCCGAAACACTTCGGAACCATTCCGGTGTCCGAATATAACCTTCCAATATATCGATCTTTACCTCTCGACCATTTCGAGACTCCTCGTCATGTCCGTGATCTCATGCGGGACTCCGAACAAACTTTGGTACATCAAATCACATAACTCTGTCGGATTTCGGGTTCCGACAAAACCCTTGAGGTTCGAACACTGGGGTGCGCACGAAGATCTCTCCCTCCCCCTAGCTCGCTCTCGCAATGATCGTCAGGCCTAGAGCGTCGAACCCAAAGAGCAAGGAGACACAAGAGTTTATACTGGTTCGGGCAACCGATGTGGTGTAATACCCTACTCCAGTGTGGTGTGGTGGATTGCCTCTTGGGCTGGGGATGAACAGTTACAAGGGAGAGAGGTGTTCTTGTGCTTGGTGAACTCGTGTGGACGAGGATGATCCGGATCCTCTCCCTATGGTGGAGGCTAGTCCTATTTATAGAGGCCTTGGTCCTCTCCCCAAATATTGAGTGGGAAGGGATCCAACAACGGCCAAATTCGAAGGAAGACAACTAGTACAACTAATCCTGACTAAAGGTGGTCTTCGCCTACCAAAGGCTCTGGTGGTGACGCCGTCTAGGGCTCCACGGTGACCTTCGTCCTGTCGTCCTGCTGGTCTTGGTCTCGTTGCACCGATATGGAAACCTTTGCCTGATGCCTCGAGACTCCTCGCCTGCGCCTGCCCCTTTAGCACCAAAGAGGAAACGAGGACACTGCGCGCGCTGGCGCCCGCCTGGCTCCAGTCGTCATGGCTTGCGTCACAAGAACCTCGCGAGGTGTCCCTTGCCTTGATCTCTCCGCCCCTCGCGAGCCGGCCTGGTGAGGCCGCCCCTGAGGAGGTCTTGCGTCGTCCGCCTCGTGAGGGTCTTGAGTGTTTGCTGGTGAAGATGGGTCATACGGGGCCGCTGGGGGAGCCACGCCGTGGGCTGCAGGCAGGCAAGTCTGGGGACCCCTGTTCCCACGACGCCGACAAACTCATAATACAAATCATCATTGAACGTTAAGCGTGCGGACCCTACGGGTTCAAGAACTATGTAGACATGACCAAGACACATCTCTGGTCAATAACCAATAGCGGAACCTGGATGCTCATATTGGCTCCTACATATTCTACGAAGACCTTTATCGGTCAAACCGCATAACAACATACGTTGTTCCCTTTGTCATCGGTATGTTACTTGCCCGAGATTCGATTGTCGTTACCATCATACCTAGTTCAATCTCGTTACCGGCAAGTCTCTTTACTCGTTCCGTAATGCATCATCCCGTAACTAACTCATTAGTTACATTGCTTGCAAGGCTTATAGTGATGAGCATTACCAAGAGGGCCCAGAGATACCTCTCCGTTACACGGAATGACATATCCTAATCTTGATCTATGCCAACCCAACAAACATCTTCGGAGACACCTGTAGAGCATCTTTATAATCACCCAGTTACCTTTGACATTTGATAGCACACAGAGTGTTCCTCTGGTACTCGGGAGTTGCATAATCTCATAGTCATAGGAACATGTATAAGTCATGAAGAAAGCAATAGCAATAAAACTAAACGATCATTATGCTAAGCTAATGGATGGGTCTTGTCCATCACATCATTCTCTAGTGATGTGATCCCGTTCATCAAATGACAACACATGTCTATGGCTAGGAAACTTAACCATCTTTGATTAACGAGCTAGTCAAGTAGAGGCTTACTAGGGACACTCTGTTTGTCTATGTATTCACACCTGTACTAAGTTTCCGGTTAATACAATTCTAGCATGAATAATAAACATTTATCATGATATAAGGAAATATAAATAACAACTTTATTATTGCCTCTAGGGCATATTTCCTTTAGTCTCCCACTTGCACTAGAGTCAATAATCTAGATTACATAGTAATGATTCTAACACCCATGGAGTCTTGGTGGTGATCAGGTTTTGCTCATGGAAGAGGCTTAGTCAACGGGTCTACAACATTCAGATCCGTATGTATTTTGCAAACTTCTATGTCTCCCTCCTTGACTAGATCGCGGATGGAATTGAAGCATCTCTTGATGTGCTTGGTTCTCTTGTGAAATCTGGATTCCTTCGCCAAGGCAATTGCTCCAGTATTGTCACAAAAGATTTTCATTGGACCCGATGCACTAGGTATAACACCTAGATCGGATATGAACTCCTTCATCCAGAATGCTTCATTTGCTGCTTCCGAAGCAACTATGTATTCTGCTTCACACGTAGATCCCGCCACGACGCTCTGCTTGGAACTGTACCAACTGACAGCTCCACCATTCAATATAAATACGTATCCGGTACTTAGTGTCATCCGGATCAGAGTCAAAGCTTGCATCGACATAACCATTTACGACGAGCCCTTTGTCTCCTCCATAAACGAGAAACATATCCTTAGTCCTTTTCATGTATTTTAGTATGTTCTTGACCACTGTCCAGTGATCCACTCTTGGATTACTTTGGTACCTCCCTACTATACTTATAGCAAGGCACACATCAGGTCTGGTACACAACATTGCATACATGATAGAACCTATGGCTGAGGCATAGGGAATGACTTTCATTTTATCTCTATCTTCTGCAGTGGTCAGGCATTGAGTCTCACTCAACTTCACACCTTGTAACACAGGCAAGAATCCTTTCTATGACTGATCCATTTTGAACTTCTTCAAAATCTTATCAAGGTATGTGCTTTGTGAAACTCCAATTGAGCGTCGATCTATCTTTATAGATATTGATGCCCAATATGTAAGCAGCTCCATCGAGGTCTTTCATTGAAAAATTCTTATTCAAGTATCCTTTTATGCTATTCAGAAATTTTGTATAATTTCCAATCAACAATATTTCATCCACATATAATATTAGAAATGCTACAGAGCTCCCACTCACTTTCTTGCAAATACAGGCTTCTCCAAAAGTCTGTATAAAACCATATGCTTTGGTCACACTATCAAAGCGTATATTCCAACTCCGAGAGGCTTGCACCAGTCCATAAATGGATCGCTGGAGCTTGCACACTTTGTTAGCACCTTTAGGATCGACAAAACCTTCTTGTTGCATCATATACAACTCTTCTTTAAGAAATCCATTAAGCAATGCAATTTTGACGTCCATTTTTGCCAAATTTCATAATAATAAAATGCGGCAATTGCTAACATGATTCAGACAGACTTAAGCATCACTACGGGTGAGAAGGTCTCATCGTAGTCAACTCCTTGAACTTGTCGAAAACCTTTCGCAACAAGTCGAGCTTTGTAGACAGTAACATTACCGTCAGTGTCAGTCTTCTTCTTGAAGATCCATTTATTCTCTATGGCTTGCCGATTCTCAGATTTCATGGCCTCAGGCCATTTCGCTGAATCTGGGCTCAACATCAGTTCCTCATAGTTTGTAGGTTCCTCATGGTCTAGTAACATGACGTCCAGAACAGGATTACCGTACCACTCTGGTGCGGATCTTACTCTGCTTGACCTACGAGGTTCAGTAGTAACTTGATCTGAAGTTTCATGATCATTATCATTAGCTTCCTCACTGATTGGTGTAGGAATCACTGGAACTCATTACTACTTTCCAATTTACGAGAAGGTACAATTACCTCATCAAGTTCTACTTTCCTCCCACTCACTTCTTTCTAGAGAAAATCCTTCTCTAGAAAGGATCCTTTCTTAGCAACGAATATCTTGCCTTCGGATCTATGATAGAAGGTGTACCCAACAGTCTCCTTTGGGTATCCTATGAAGACACATTTCTCCGATTTGGGTTTGAGCTTATCAGGTTGAAGCTTTTTCACATAAGCATCGCAGCCCTAATCTTTAAGAAATGACAGATTGGGTTTCTTGCTAAACCACAGTTCATATGGTGTCGTCTCAACGGATTTAGATGGTGCCCTATTTAACGTGAATGCAGCCGTCTCTAAAGCATAACCCCAAAACGATAGCGGTAAATCAGTAAGAGACATCATAGATCGCACCATATCTAATAAAGTACGGTTACGACGTACGAACACACCATTACGCTGTGGTGTTCCAGGTGGCATGAGTTGCGAAACTATTCCGCATTGTTTCAAATGAAGACCAAACTCATAACTCAAATATTATCCTCCACGATCATATCGTAGAAACTTTATTTTCTTGTTACGATGATTTTCCACTTCACTCTGAAATTCTTGAACTTTTCAAATGTTTCAGACTTATGTTATACCCATATCTGCTTAAATCATCTGTGAAGGTCAGAAAATAACGATACCCGCCGTGAGCCTCAACACTCATCGGACCGCATACATTAGTATGTATTCTTTCCAGTAAGTCAGTTGCTCGCTCCAATGTTCCGGAGAATGGAGTCTTAGTCATCTTGCCCATGAGGCATGGTTCGCAAGCATCAATTGATTCCAAAAGCCCATCAGCATGGAGTTTCTTCATGCGCTTTATACCAATATGACCTAAACGGCAGTGCCACAAATAAGTTACACTATCATTATTAAACTTATATCTTTTCGCTTCAATACTATGAATATGTGTATCACTACTATCGAGATTCAACAAAAATAGACCACTCATCAAGGGTGCATGACCATAAAGATATTACTCATATAAATAGAACAACCATTATTCTCTGATTTAAATGAATAACCGTCTCGCATCAAACAAGATCCAGATATAATGTCCATGCTTAACGCTGGCACCAAATAACAATTTTTCAGGTCTAAAACTAATCCCGAAGGTAGATGTAGAGGTAGCGTGCCGACGGCGATCACATCGACTTTGGAACCATTTCCCACACGCATTGTCACCTCGTCCTTGGCGAATCTTCGTTTAATCCGTAGCCCCTGTTTCGAGTTGCAAATATGAGCAACAGAACTAGTATCAAATACCCAGGCGCTACTACGAGCATTAGTAAGGTACACATCGATAACATGTATATCAAATATACCTTTCACTTTGCCATCCTTCTTATCCACCAAATACTTGGGGCAGTTCTGCTTCCAGTGACCAGTCCCTTTGTAGTAGAAGCACTCAGTCTCAGGCTTAGGTCCTTACTTGGGCTTCTTCACTTGAGCAGCAACATGCTTGCCGTTCTTCTTGAAGTTCCCCTTCTTCCCTTATCTTGAAACTAGTGGTCTTGTTAACCATCAACACTTGATGCTCCTTCTTGATTTCTACCTCCGCAGCCTTTAGCATCGTGAAGAGCTCAGGAATAGTCTTTTCCATCCCTTGCATATTATAGTACATCACGAAGCTTTTGTACCTTGGTGGCAATGATTGAAGAACTCTGTCAATGACACTATCATCAGGAAGATTAACTCCCAGTTGAGTCAAGCGGTTGTGGTACCCAGACATTCTGAGTATATGTTCACTGACAGAACTATTCTCCTTGATTTTGCAGCTGTAGAACTTATTGGAGACTTCATATCTCTCAATCCGGGCATTTGCTTGAAATATTAACCTCAACTCCTCGAACATCTCATATGCTCCATGATGTTCAAAACGTCATCTAAGTCCCGGTTCTAAGCCGTAAAGCATGGCACACTGAACTATCGAGTAGTCATCAGCTTTGCTCTGCCAGACGTTCATAACATCTGGACTTGCTCCTGCAGCGGGTCTTACACCTAGCGGTGCTTCCAAGACGTAATTCTTCTGTGCAGCAATGAGGATAATCCTTGATACGTCTCCGTCGTATCTACTTTTCCAAACACTTTTGCCCTTGTTTTGGACTCTAACTTGCATGATTTGAATGCAACTAACCCGGACTGACGCTGTTTTCAGCAGAATTGCCATGGTGTTATTTATGTGCAGAAACAAAAGTTCTCGGAATGACCTGAAACTCCACGGAGATTATTTTTGGAAATAATAAAAAATACTGGCGAAAGAATCAAGGCCAGGGGGCCACACCCTTGCCACGAGGGTGGGGGGCGCGCCCCCTGCCTCGTGGGCCCCCTGGAGCTCCACCGACCTCAATTCCAACTCCATATATTCGTGTTTGGGGAGAAAAAATCAGGGAGAAAGATTCATCGTGTTTTACGATACGGAGCCGCCGCCAAGCCCTAAACTCTCTCGGGAGGGCTGATCTGGAGTCTGTTTGGGGCTCCGGAGAGGGGAATCCGTCGTTGTCGTCATCATCAACCATCCTCCATCACCAATTTCATGATGCTCACTGCCGTGCGTGAGTAATTCCATCGTAGGCTTGCTGGACGGCGATGGGTTGGATGTGATTTATCATGTAATCGAGTTAGATTTGTTAGGATTTGATCCCTTGTATCCACTATGTTCTGAGATTGATGTTGCTATGACTTTGCTATGCTTAATGCTTGTCACTAGGGCCCGAGTGCCATGATTTCAGATCTGAACCTATTATGTTTTCATGAATATATGTGAGTTCTTGATCCTATCTTGCAAGTCTATAGTCACCTACTATGTGTTATGATCCGGCAACCCCGAAGTGACAATAATCGGGACCACTCCCGGTGATGACCATAGTTTGAGGAGTTCATGTATTCACTATGTGTTAATGCTTTGGTCCGATACTCTATTAAAAGGAGGCCTTAATATCCCTTAGTTTCCATTAGGACCCCGCTGCCACGGGAGGGTAGGACAAAAGATGTCATGCAAGTTCTTTTCCATAAGCACGTATGACTATATTCGGAATACATGCCTACATTACATTGATGAATTGGAGCTAGTTCTCTGTCACCCTATGTTATGACTATTACATGATGAACCGCATCCGGCATAATTCTCCATTACCGATCCAATGCCTACTAGCTTTTCACATATTGTTCCCCACTTATTTACTTTTCCGTTGCTACTGTTACAATCACTACAAAACCCAAAAATATTACTTTTGCTACCGTTACCGTTACTTCCATATTAATTTGCTACTAAATACTTTGCTGCAGATATTAAGTTATCCAGGTGTGGTTGAATTGACAACTCAACTGCTAATACTTGAGAATATTCTTTGGCTCCCCTTGTGTCGAATCAATAAATTTGGGTTGAATACTCTACCCTTGAAAACTGTTGCGATCCCCTATACTTGTGGGTTATCAAGACTATTTTCTGGCGTCGTTGCCGGGGAGCATAGCTCTATTCTTTGAGTCACTTGGGATTTATATCTGCTAGTCACTATGAGGAACTTGAAAGACGAGAAAACAAAAATTTATCCCTCAACTACGAGGGGAGGTAAGGAACTGCCATCTAGCTCTGCACTTGATTCACCTTCTGTTTTGAGTAAGCTTGCGACACCTAAACCTGCTTCTGCTATTAATTCTGATATGTCGCATGTTATTGATGATGCCACTTCTGCTATGCATGATACTTATGATGAAACTACTTCTATGCTTGATACTATTGTGCCACTTGGTGAATTTCTTGATGAACAACTTGCTAAGGCTAGAGAGAATAAAATTATTGAAACTGATAATATTGATGAAAGTGATGATGAAGGCTCTCCCAATAAATTTGTATTGCCTGTTGTGCCTGAGGGCTATGTTATGGATGAAGAAACTGCTAGAGACTTTCTTGCTTGCAATGATAGAAGTGATCTTAAGAAATTATTAGCTAAGCTTAAACAAAAAACTATGAATGCTAGAATGAAATATGATCCTGCTTATGCTACTTCACCTATCTTTATTACTGATAAGGATTATGAATTCTCTGTTGATCCTGATATAATTACTTTGGTTGAGTCTGATCCTTTCTATGGCTATGAATCTGAAACTGTTGTGGCGCATCTTACTAAATTAAATGATATAGCCACCCTGTTCACTAATGATGAGAGAACTCGCTACTTTTATATCCTTAAAATATTTCCTTCTCATTAAAGGGTGATGCTAAGATATGGTTTAATTCTCTTGATCCTAGTTGTGTGCGTAGTCCCCGGGATATGATTTATTACTTCTCTGCTAAATATTTCCCTGCTCATAAGAAACAAGCTGCTTTAAGGGATATATACAATTTTGTGCAAATTGAAGAAGAGAGTCTCCCACAAGCTTGGGGGAGGCTTCTCCAATTACTTAATGCTTTGCCTGATCATCCTCTTAAGAAAAATGAAATACTTGATATCTTTTATAATGGACTAACCGATGCTTCCAGAGACCACCTGGATAGTTGTGCTAGTTCTGTTTTCAGGGAAAGACACCAGATGAAGTTGAAATTCTGTTGAATAATATGTTGACTAATGAAAATAATTGGGCACTTCCTGAGCCAATTCCTGAACCAACTCCTAATCCAACTCCAAAGAAGAGGGGTGTTCTATTCCTCAGTCCTGAAGATATGCAAGAGGCAAAGAAATCTATGAAGGAAAAAGGTATAAAAGCTGAAGATGTTAAGAATTTACCTCCTATTGAAGAAATACATGGTCTTAACTTACCGCCTGTTGAAGAAATACACGGTTCTAATCCATCACCTATCGAAGAAACTCATGGTCTTGATAACCCGGCACAAGTAGTAAAGGTAAATTCTCTCTATAGATTTCATGAAGGTGATATTCCTCATTATAAGTCTGCTAGACAATGCTTAGATGAGTTTGAAAATTTTATTGTTAAACAAGAAAATTTTAATGCTTATGTTGGTAGACAATTGAAACACAATTCCGATATGCTTGAACACTTGGGTGATTATATGTCTAGAGTTAAAGGTGAACTTAAACTCATTAGTAAACATGCTTCTATGGTTACCACTCAAGTAGAACAAGTACTTAAGGCTCAAAATGATTTGCTCAATGAATTGAATAGTAAGAATAATGATTTTGCTGTTAGAGTGGCTACTAAAACTGGTAAAATGACTCAGGAACCTTTGTATCCAGAAGGCCATCCTAAGAGAATTGAGTAGGATTCTCAGAGAAATAATGTAGATGCACCTAGTCCTTCTAAAAAGAAGAAAAAGAAAAATGATAGGACTTTGCATGCTTCTAGTGAACCTATTGCTGAACCACCTGAGAATCCTAATGACATTTCTATTTCTGATGCTGAAACACAATCTGGTAATGAACATGAACCTAGTGATAATGTTAATGAAGATGTTCATGTTGATGCTCAACCTAGCAATGATAACGATGTAGAAATTGAACCTGCTGTTGATCTTGATAACCCACAATCAAAGAATCAACGTTATGATAAGAGAGATTTCGTTTCTAGGAAGCACGGTAAATAAAGAGAACCATGGGTTCAGAAACCCATGCCTTTTCCTCCCAAACCATCCAAGAAAAGGATGATGAGGATTTTGAGCGCTTTGCTGAAATGATTAGACCTATCTTCTTGCGTGTGCATTTGACTGATATGCTCAAAATGAATCCTTATGCTAAATATATGAAAGAAATTGTTACTAATAAAAGAAAGATACCGGAAGCTAAAATTTCCACCATGCTTGCTAATTACACTTTCAAGGGTGGAATACCTAAGAAACTAGGAGATCCAGGAGTACCAACTATACCATGCTCCATTAAAAGAAACTATGTTAAAACTGCTTTATGTGATCTTGGAGCAGGTGTTTGTGTTATGCCTCTCTCTTTATATCGTAGACTTTATTTGAATAAGTTGACACCTACTAAAATATCTTTGCAAATGGCTGATAAATCAACTGCTATACCTGTTGGTATTTGTGAGGATGTGCCGGTTGTGGTTGCAAACGTTACTATTTTAACGGACTTTGTTATTCTTGATATTCCCGAGGACGATAATATGTCTATTATTCTTGGAAGACCTTTTTTGAATACTGCAGGGGCTGTTATTGATTGCAACAAAGGCAATGTCACTTTTCATGTTAATCGTAATGAGCATACGGTACACTTTCCGAGGAAACAACCTCAAGTCCACATTATCAATTCTATTGGAAAAATTCCATCGATTATTTTTGGAGGTTTTGAATTCCCCTTCCTACCGTCAAGAAGAAATATGATATTCTTATTATTGGGGATGTGCATATCCCCGTTGAGGTAACATAGTGTTATTCGAAATTTCTCCGGTTCCATGTTAGTCGGAATGAGTTTGTTAACAAGACTTGATCAACCTTGTTAGTGGATTCCTTTTGATGAGCATGAGATGGATGAAGTTAGAAAGCACAACCTTCTGTACCATCCTTCTACTTTCTGTTATTTAGTTGAAATAAAGTAAAAATAGTATTTTTTGTTAGTTTTCTGATTTATCCGTGCAATATAAAAATACCCCAAAAATAAAAGTTCTCCAAATCCCCTGCCAATTTAATTTGATTTTTTCTGGAATATTTGAGAATATCTGGCACTGAGAACACAACAGGGGGAGCCGGCACCTGGCCGCGAGGGTCCAGGGCGTGCCCCCTGCCTCGTGGGCCCATGGTGGCTCCCCTCCACTTATTCCTGCACCCACACACTTCTTCTTCCTCGCAAAAAATCACGATCCAGCTCAAGCACAAGTTCTAGCTCATTTTGCTGCGATTTTCGATCTCCTTGCTCAAAGCACCTCTCACAAAACTGCTTTGGGGGATTGTTCCTTGGTATGTGACTCCTCCATTGGTCCAATTAGTTTTTTGTTCTAGTGCTTTATTCATTGCAAATTTGTGCTGCCTAGGTGACAATGTTCTTGAACTTGCATGTAAAATTTATATGGTTCCAAGTAGTTCTAATGCATGATATAGGCTCTAGGCACTTGTAGGAGTAGTTGCTATCAATTTTGTTGAGCTTGGTTCACTTTTATTTGAAGTTACTAAAAATTTCAGAAATTTTGCAGAGGAAGAAATATGTTTAGGAAAATGTACCAAGGTTGTCCTTCAAGGAAGCAAGGACCCAGGCTTGCAATGCATGATGCTGATGATGAACCACCGATGGACGCTCCAGTGCGGCCTTGTGAATGGCCTTCAGAGGACTTCATGGATCAAGCAGGAATTGAGGAAGAATTTAACGCATATTTGCGTAACGCTGATCTTGTGAGCTTCAAAGCAAAAAAGTGCCGTCAGTACCACTATCTCACTAGTTCCTTTGTGAGGAGGTTTGAATTTTCATCTTCACGCAATTCTCGAACTGTCCGGTTTGATCTTTATGAAAATTCTTATACTATGGACTTAGAGGATTTTACCACTGCTTGCAAACTTCCACAATGGGGTAGTACTAGTGAACCTCGCAAATCTGAATTTAGAGATTTTCTTGCTAGTATAACTGTGGGGGAATCTAGAGACATAGCACAAGCTACCATAGGGAGCATTCATTTTCCTGCTATACACTATTTTGCTCTCTTCATAGGTAGGTGCATAAATGGTAAGGATGAAGCATGTCACATGTGTGTCCCTGACCTCAGTGTTCTTAGGAGTGCTGTGTTAGGAGATAAACATTATAATTTGGGAGCCATTGTTGCACGTAGGTTGCATCATAATAGATTTAATGGAGATTTCTTTGGTGGAGTTTATGCAACCCGTATAGCTAATTTTCTTTGTGTAACCATACGTGAGGATGATATTGAGTTGCCTCCTGCTCATTTGGATTATGAGGCTATGGTTCATCATCATTTTGTTGAGAGGAACAATCAGTTCCTCCAGTACCGACTAATCTTTGACAGACGACACACCTATCATGTCGCTCTCCCTGCTTCTACTTTCTTTGACTTTCAGGCAAAAGGGAGATATTTTATAACCAGAGAGGAGGCGGAAGAGTATAAGAGGAGGGCTGAGATAGCTTGCCTCCAAGCTATAGCCCACGATGCAATAATTGTTGCATCTCAGTACGACCCCAACTACAACTTTGGATATCCGGCAGGCCATCCGTGGCAATAAACCAACTTAGGCCAAAAGCCTAAGCTTGGGGGAGTACGTATTTCTCACCGACATTACATTCATGTTCACACACTCATTGCTAGTTGTCGGTGCTCATACTCTTTCATTGTACTATCCATGCTAGTTTATTTTCTTTTTTATGCTTTCTTCTTGTGTGTTTGAAAAACCTTAAGAAAAACCCAAAAAATTAGTTGTAACTTTTAGTTAGTTTACCTTTCTTGTTGTAGTAGTAATAATTAAAAGAACCTGTTCTTCTTTTGCTTGTTGGGAGCTTTCTCGTGTAAATAGTTTTATTTCTTTTCTTTTCTTTGGGGGTCGATAGGAGAAGACCATGATTAAATTGTTGAAGTGGCTCTTATATGCATTATTGTTGATTTAACCGAGAGCCCATATTGCCTTGTCTTCTCCTGTTTATTGAATGCTCGCAGATTCCAGCTTAGTCCAATGCACGTGCACTATTATTATTATTCACATCGTTCGGTCGTGCAAGTGAAAGGCAATTATGAAGATATATGATGGACTGATTGAGATGAGAGAAGCTGGTATGAACTCGACCTCTCTTGTTTTTGTAAATATGATTAGTTCATTGTTCCTGATTCAGCCTATTATGAATAAACATGTTTGTAATGACAATTAGAGATCATAGCTGCTCATGCCATGCTTAATTAGCTAGGAGTTTAAAATGGTTTACCTTGCGTGCCAACATGCTATTAAAATGGTTGTGATGTGGTATGATAGGGTGGTATCCTCCTTTGAATGATTCAAGTGACTTGACTTGGCACATGTTCACGCATATAGTTGAAACAAATCAACATAGCCTTCACGATATTTATGTTCATGGTGGATTATATCCTACTCATGCTTGCACTCAATGTTCATTAATTTTAATGCATGTTCATGACTGTTGTCGCTCTCTAGTTGGTCGCTTCCCAGTCTTTTGCTAGCCTTCACTTGTACTAAGCGGGAATATTGCTTGTGCATCCAATCCCTTAAACCCCAAAGTTATGCCATATGAGTGCACTATACCTTCCTATATGCAGTATCTACCTGCCGTTCCAAGTAAATTTGTATGTGCCAAACTCTAAACCTTCAAATGAAATTCTATTTTGTATGCTCGAATAGCTCATGTATCAACTAGGGCTGTCTGTATCTTCCATGCTAGGCGGGTTATTCTCAAGAGGAGTGGACTCCACTCCTCACTCACGAGAAAATGGCTGGTCACCGGGATGCCCAGTCCCGTGCTTTATGCAAATCAAATCAAAATAATTGCAAACAAAACTCCCCTGGGACTGTTGTTAGTTGGAGGCACTCGTTGTTTCGAGCAAGCCATGGATTGATGCTTGTTGATGGAGGGGGAGTATAAACTTTACAATTCTGTTTGGGATCCGCCTATAATGTGTGTAGCATGGAAGATACCACCATCTCTTGGTTGTTATGTTGACAATGAAAGTATGCCGCTCAAAATATTATTTATCTCTGCTTTAAAATCGAGCTCTGGCACCTCTACAAATCCCTGCTTCCCTCTGTGAAGGGCCTGTCTATTTACTTTTATGTTGAGTCATCACCCTCTTATTAAAAAGCACCAGCTGGAGAGCACCGCTGTCATTTGCATCCATTACTATTAATTTATATTGGGTATGACTATGACTGGATCTCTTTTACCATGACTTACAATGTTTAGTCAGTCCTTGATCTTTAAAGGTGCTCTGCATTTATGTTTTGCGCTCTCAGAAAGGGCTAGCGAGATTCCATCTTGTTATATCATATTATGATTGTTTTGAGAAAGTGTTGTCATCTGAGATTTATTATTATTGCTCGCTAGTTGATTATGCCATTGATATGAGTAAACATGAGACCTAAATGTTATTGTGAATGTGGTTAGTCATAATCTTTGCTGAAAACTTGAATGCTGGCTTTGCATATTTACAACAACAAGAGCAAATAGAGTTTGTAAAAGTTTTTCTTTATCACTTTCAGTTTATCAACTGAATTGCTTGAGGACAAGCAAAGGTTTAAGCTTGGGGGAGTTGATACGTCTCCGTCGTATCTACTTTTCCAAACACTTTGGCCCTTGTTTTGGACTCTAACTTGCATGATTTGAATGGAACTAACCCGGACTGACGCTGTTTTCAGCAGAATTGCCATGGTGTTATTTATGTGCAGAAACAAAAGTTCTCGGAATGACCTGAAACTCCACGGAGATTATTTTTGGAAATAATAAAAAATACTGGCAAAAGAATCAAGGCCAGGGGGGCCACACCCTTGCCATGAGGGTGGGGGCGCGCCTGCCCCCCTGGGCGCGCCCCCTGCCTCGTGGGTCCCCTGGAGCTCCACCGACCTCAATTCCAACTCCATATATTCGTGTTCGGGGAGAAAAAAATCAGGGAGAAAGATTCATCGCGTTTTACGATACGGAGCCGCCACCAAGCCCTAAACTCTCTCGGGAGGGCTGATCTGGAGTCCGTTCGGGGCTCCGGAGAGGGGAATCCATCGCTGTCGTCATCATCAACCATCCTCCATCACCAATTTCATGATGCTCACCACCGTGCGTGAGTAATTCCATCGTAGGCTTGCTGGACGGTGATCGGTTGGATGAGATTTATCATGTAATCGAGTTAGATTTGTTAGGGTTTGATCCCTAGTATCCACTATGTTCTGAGATTGATGTTGCTATGACTTTGCTATGCTTAATGCTTGTCACTAGGGCCCGAGTTCCATGATTTCAGATCTGAAGCTATTATGTTTTCATGAATATATGTGAGTCCTTGATCCTATCTTGCAAGTCTATAGTCACCTACTATGTGTTATGATCCGGCAACCCCGAAGTGACAATAATCGGGACCACTCCCGATGATGACCATAGTTTGAGGAGTTCATGTATTCACTATGTGTTAATGCTTTGGTCCGGTACTCTATTAAAAGGAGGCCTTAATATCCCTTAGTTTCCATTAGGACCCCGCTGCCACGGAGGGTAGGACAGAAGATGCCATGCAAGTTCTTTTCCATAAGCACCTATGACTATATTCGGAATACATGCCTACATTACATTGATGAATTGGAGCTAGTTCTGTGTCACCCTATGTTATGAGTGTTACATGATGAACCGCATTCGGCATAATTCTCCATCACCGATCCAATGCCTACGAGCTTTTCACATATTGTTCTCCACTTATTTACTTTTCCGTTGCTACTGTTACAATCACTACAAAACCCAAAAATATTACTTTTGCTACCGTTACCGTTACTTCCATATTACTTTGCTACTAAATACTTTGCTGCAGATATTAAGTTATCCAGGTGTGGTTGAATTGACAACTCAACTGCTAATACTTGAGAATATTCTTTGGCTCCCCTTGTGTCGAATCAATAAATTTGGGTTGAATACTCTACCCTCGAAAACTGTTGCGATCCCCTATACTTGTGGGTTATCAATCCTCAAGTTACGGACCCAGTCCGTGTAGTTGCTACCATTATCTTTCAACTTAGCTTTCTCTAGGAACGCATTAAAATTCAGAGGAACGATAGCACGGGCCATTGATCTACAACAACATAGACATGCAAAATACTATCAGGTACTAAGTTCATGATAAATTAAAGTTCAATTAATCATATTACTTAAGAACTCCCACTTAGATAGACATCCCTCTAGTCATCTAAGTGATCACGTCATCCATATCAACTAAACCATGTGCGATCATCACGTGAGATGGAGTAGTTTTCAATGTTGAACATCACTATGTTGATCATATCTACTATATGATTCACGCTCGACCTTTCGGTCTCAGTGTTTCGAGGCCATATCTGCATATGCTAGGCTCGTCAAGTTTAACCCGAGTATTCTGCGTGTGCAAAACTGGCTTGCACCTGTTGTATGTGAACGTAGAGCTTATCACACCCGATCATCACGTGGTGTCTCGGCACGACAAACTGTAGCAACGGTGCATACTCAGGGAGAACACTTGTACCTTGAAATTTTAGTGGGAGATTATGTTATAATGCTACCGTTGTACTAAGCAAAATAAGATGCATAAAAGAAAAACATCACATGCAATCAAAATAAGTGATATGATATGGCCATCATCATCTTGTGCTTTGATCTCCATCTCCGAAGCACCGTCATGATCACCATCGTCACTGGCTTGACACCTTGATCTCCATCGTAGCATCGTTGTCGTCTCGCCAACTATTGCTTCTACGACTATCGCTACCGCTTAGTGATAAAGTAAAGCAATTACATGGCGATTGTATTTCATACAATAAAGCGACAACCATAAGGCTCCTGCCAGTTGTCGATAACTTTTACAAAACATGATCATCTCATACAACAACTTATATATCATCACGTCTTGACCATATCACGTCACAGCAAGCCCTGCAAAAACAAGTTAGACGTCCTCTACTTTGTTGTTGCAAATTTTACGTGGTTGCTATGGGCTTCTATCAAGAACTGTTCTTACCTACGCATCAAAACCACAATGATTTTTCGTCAAGTGTGTTGTTTAAACCTTCAACAAGGACCGGGCGTAGTCAAACTCGATTCAACTAAAGTTGGAGAAACAGACACCCGCTAACCACCTGTGTGCGAAGCACGTCGGTAGAACCAGTCTCATGAGCGCGGTCATGTAATGTCGGTCCAGGCTGCTTCATCCAACAATACCGCCGAATCAAAGTAAGACGTTGCTGGTAAGCAATATGACTATTATCGCCCACAACTCTTTGTGTTCTACTCGTGCATATAACATCTACGCGTAGACCTGGCTCGGATGCCACTATTGGGGAACGTAGTATTTAAAAAAAATCCTACGATCACGCAAGATCTACCTAGGAGAAGCATAGAAACGAGCGGGGAGAGTGTGTCCACGTACCCTCGTAGACCGAAAGCGGAAGCGTTTAGTAACGCGGTTGATGTAGTCGAACGTCTTCGCGATCCAACCGATCCAAGCACTGAACGTATGGCACCTCCGCGTTCAGCACACGTTCAGCTCGATGACGTCCCTCGAGCTCTTGATCCAGTTGAGGCCGAGGGAGAGTTCCGTCAGCACGACGGCGTGGTGACGGTGATGATGAAGTTACCAGCGCAGGGCTTCGCCTAAGCACTACGACGATATGACCGAGGTGTGTAACTATGGAGGGGGGCACCGCACACGGCTAAGAGAAGGCTTGGTGTGTCTTTGGGGTGCCCCCCTCCCACGTATATAAAGGGGGGGAGAGGAGGCCGGCCATAGGGGGCGCGCCATAGGGAGGAGTCCTACTTGGACTCCCTGTCCAAGTAGGATTCGCCCCCCTTACTATTCCAACTAGGAGAAGGAGGGAAGGGGAAGGAGGGGAGAAGGAAGGAGGGGGGCGCCGCCCCCTCCTAGTCCAATTCGGACCAGCCCATGGGGGCGCGCGGCCACCCCTTGAGGCCCCTCTCTCCTTTCCCCTAAAGCCCATTACTCTCCCGGGGGTTCTAGTAACCTCTCGATACTCCGGAAAATACCCAAAACACTTCGGAACCATTCCTGTGTCTGAATATAACCTTCCAATATATCGATCTTTACCTCTCGACCATTTCGAGACTCCTCGTCATGTCCGTGATCTCGTCCGGGACTCTGAACAAACTTCGGTACAACAAATCACATAACTCATAATACAAATCGTCATTGAATGTTAAGCATGCGGACCCTGCAGGTTCGAGAACTATGTAGACATGATCGAGACACATCTCAGTCAATAACCAATAGCGGAACCTGGATGCTCATATTGGCTCCTACAGATTCTACGAAGATCTTTATCGGTCAAACCGCATAACAACATATGTTGTTCCCTTTGTCATCGGTATGTTACTTGCCCGAGATTCCATCGTCGGTATCATCATACCTAGTTCAATCTCGTTACCGACAAGTCTCTTTACTCATTCCGTAATGCATCATCCCGTAGCTAACTCATTAGTTACATTGCTTGCAAGGCTTATAGTGATGAGCATTACTAAGTGGGCCCAGAGATACCTCTCCGATACACGGAGTGACAAATCCTAATCTTGATCTATGCCAACCCAACAAACACCTTCGGAGACACATGTAGAGCATCTTTATAATCACCCAGTTATGTTGTGGCGTTTGATAGCACACAAAGTGTTCCTCTGGTATTTGTGAGTTGCATAATCTCATAGTCAGAGGAACATGTATAAGTCATGAAGAAATCAATAGCAATAAAACTAAACGATCATTATGCTAAGCTAACGGATGGGTCTTGTCCATCACATCATTCTCTAATGATGTGATCCCATTCATCATATGACAACACATGTCTATGGCTAGGAAAGTTAACCATCTTCGATTAACGAGCTAGTCAAGTAGAGGCTTACTAGGGACACTCTGTTTGTCTATGTATTCACACATGTACTAAGTTTCCGGTTAATACAATTCTAGCATGACTAATAAACATTTATCATGATATAAGGAAATATAAATAACAACTTTATTATTGCCTCTAGGGCATATTTCCTTCACAATTCACTACTGGGTGGACGACGGATGGAATGGCACCCTGGAGCACCAAGTGGTTGACCCAGGGATGCATGGAGAAGCGCCATGACATCTTGCGGAAAGCTTCACCCAGGCACGAAGAGACGGATGGATATACCTTAACCGGAAGCTTACTTGTGCAGCCGCAAGTCACTATGGGCTCTGGCTTGGTCGACCCTAGGCGTGAATCTGGACGGATGGTGCCAGTAGATGTAGAGTAACGGTAGGAAATGGATGGGCACCGGAAGTGGCCCAGAGGAACTCTACGGAAGACCATGTTTCGTCCGTCCTGTCCTCAAACATTTGGCAATGCGAGGAGTTAAAAGGAGGGAATGATTCTTGTGGGTAAAGTGCATAGGACTCTGCAGAGTGAAATCTAATCGATAAGTCGTGTCCCCTGTTACGGACATCTGAGCCTCTGGAATTGGATTTATTCAGAACTCTCAACATCAATCATAATAAATTAATTGTTGGGTTAATAATGATTTCGGGTATAGACATTGGTTGGCGAAACCATCTTAATAACAACAAATATTTTGTAGTAATTTCAAGCAAGTCCTTTTGTAATAGGGAAAATTTTGCTTTTCGCAAAAACTTAAACTTATAGCCCCACAACTAAAATTGCATATAGTGATAGCATTTTATTATTGTTCTCCTCTATGTGACTTTACGGCATATTCAAAATGCTGACCTACACGGCTGCAATGTCTCATGTTGCGGACGTTTATTCCGACCAGGAGTGAGTGAAAGGATTGATATGGTTGACTAGAAGGGGGGTGAATAGGCAACTACCAGTCTTTAGCTTTTCTTAATCAATTAGGGTTAGCAACAAAATGGTTGTCTAGATGTGCAACTAGGTGCGCAACCTATATGATGCTAACAACAACAAGTGCAAGCGAAGGATACAACACAACAATAGCATGCACAAAGTAAAGGTAAGAAATAACCACAAGTGGAGCCGATGGAGACGAGGATGTGTTACCGAAGTTCCTTCCTTTGGAGGGGAAGTACGTCTCCGTTGGGGCGGTGTGGAGGCACAATGCTCCCCAAGAAACCACTAGGGCCACCGTATTCTCCACACGCACTCACACAATGCGAGATGTCGTGATTCCACTAGTGGTGCCCTTGAAGGCGGCAACCGGAACTTTACAAACAAGGTTGGGGCTCTCTCCACAACCGAATTGGAGGCTCCCAACAAACCACGGAGCTTCACCACAATGGAATGTGACCCCGAGGTGATCTCAACCGTCTAGGGTGCTCAAGCACCCAAGAGTAACAAGATCCGCAAGGGATTAGTGGGGGAATCAAATTTCTCTTGGCAGAAGTGTAGATCGGGCCCTTCTCAACCAATCCCTAGAAAATCAACAAGTTTGATTGGCTAGGGAGAGAGATCGGGTGAAAATGAGCTTTGGAGAAACAATGGAGTTTGGGGGAAGAAGAGGTAGGTCTTCTTGAGGAAGAAACCCCCTGAACAATCAAACTGTTATCCCCACTCTCAGCCCGTAGTGCGCGGTACTACCGCTCATAGGAGCAGTACTACCGCCTGCGGTAGCGGTACTGCCGCTTGGCCCAGCAGTACTACCGCTGGGACCGCGCTCAGCATCTTACATGAGCACAGGGAGAAGGAACAGAGGAGAGAACCCTCGAGCGGCACTAGTAGCGATGGTAGGCACGGTACTACCGCTCATGAGCGGTACTACTGCTCCTACTGCCGTTGCTACTACCGCCGAACCCGACATGAGAAACCAGAGTCCTGAATCGAGGCGGTAGTACAGCGGTACTAGAGTGGTACTACCGCTTGTTGCTCTGGGCGGTACTATCGTGGTTGTAGCGGTACTACCGCATGTTGCTATTGGTGGTACTGCCGCATCCAGCCACGGTACTACCGCTGGCTCCTCTCCGATGCCACTTCCACGACAACAGAAGGATCCTCCAAGGATGCGGGAAAGAGCTGGGGGTGCAAAAGAGATGTGTACATGTTGATTCCACCCTAGCCTTTCCGATACGGACCCCCTCTTGATAGTACGGTATCTCCTATGACTCAAGTCCACCAAAACTGAAACGAAGGAAAACTACATCGTCTTCACTTTAAACACTAAGGGGAAGAAATCGTCTCGTGCCATATGAATGAATATCTGAAATGCTCAATGCACACGATTAGTCCGCAAAAGCATTGTCATCAATCACCAAAACCACTTAGAGAGAAATATGCCCTAACAATCTCCCCCTTTTTGGTGAATTGATGACAACACGGGATTTGCATAGAGATATAACAAGAGAATAGGCAAACCCTAGGATCTACAAAATATAGACGGGCTCCCCCTAGATGTGTGCACTTAATCAAGAATGCTTTTGGAATGCAAAGCACATACACTAGGATCAACACCCCCCCCTATATTTTATAGACTGACAACACTTGCATCTACAATAAGGAAAACTTAAACTACGATGCAGGAAGTAGTAAGTGAGCATAAGAAGGACATAAGTTAAGCATGCAACTCACATACTACCAAAGTACTAGACAAGCATAACATAATAATAAGATAGCATATGTCTCACACCATATGACAAGATAACCAAGTCTCACAAGCACAAACAAACCAAAGCAAACGACCGATAAAAGAGTCCGCGAGAGAGAAAGACACGGCAAATAAGACGCACTCGCAACTCCGCAAATCCCTAAACTCTCTCCCCCTTTGGCATCGATACACCAAAAGGGAAAAGAGTGCTACAACGGTCACAGGTGATAGCAATGCTGAAGATCCCCATCATCACAGGTCCGCGTGGTCGCTCGCGCCTCCGTCATCGGCAGTAGCAGCTAGCTGATCGGTCTCTGAATCCGTCCATGGAGAGTATTGAGAGACCCACTCCTCCTCGTCAGTGATCTTGTCCTCTGACCCACTAGCAACTTCTGCACCTAGCTGAGGCAAAAGGACCTTGTGATGGCTGCGAGACTTCTTCTCTGACACATGCGCCATATACTGTCCATGAGCCTCCATACAGAACAACTTCATCTTCAGCTTGAGCTTCTTAGCCCAAGATGGCTCCACTCCATAGGGGTCATATCATCATCATCGTCGGCCTTAGCCTCATCATCTCCCAAAGGAGTCTCAGTCTCCGGAACAGGAGTGCCCCAGTGCTCCTTCTGTCTCGATCGAACAATCTCATGAGAGACGAAGTCACCGGTCTCCAATCTGACTTCCGTATAGGTGTGTGCCCATGCCTTCTCAATAAGAAGGATCAGGTAGGGGGCATAGATAGGGCACCTGCGCTCAGTGATGGCAGAGAGGAGCTCCGACCACATGACATGAGAAATATCCAAAGAATCTCCTGTGTTATCATCCTTCTCATGCTGGCAAAAGAGCAACATATCCACAAGATAGGAATGAACCTGATCCAAGTTCCCAATACGAGGGAAAAGAGTGTGCGTGAAAATGCGATGAAGAATATCCAGAAAGGGAAACAACTCATATGTCTTCTTCTTTGTGACAGGATTAACCTTTACCGTGCTATAGGGCCAAAGAGCAGACTTGTGAGTAGAAGTAGCCTCCTTGTGGGGGCGAAAGCCAACCAGGTTGTCAAGCCCCTGATCCTCATAATCCAAAAGTTCCATGAAAGCCTTCCATTTGACAGAGAGAAGTCTGCCATTGGTCATCCAAGTCAAGGTCCGCTCCTCATCAGTGGCATAAAATTGAGCCACCATGTCAGCATCAAAATCCTTGTTAAACTCCATGAGCTTGACGATATTCAGCTGAGCACACATATCAAGAGCCTCTAAAAGTAGGCACGATCCTTCTCCAAATAAGGAATGTCAATGGAACGGACACTCACAAAGAGGATCTTCTTTGCTTTGAGCACATCAAAGTAGATAGACCACTGCTGCCGGTTCCAGAAGGGGTGGTTACCAAGAGCCGGTTCTTGAGGTTGGGAATACGGATCGCAGCGATGAGCCACACAGAACTCCTTAGCAGACATCTCAGACACAGACTTGACCTTTGGCTTTGGCTTGCTCGCAACTTGCTTAGTTGGCGGCTTGGGCTGCATTGGTTGAGCACTTGATGATGCAGCAGCTGCCTCAGAAGTGCGATAGCGCTTTGATCCTCCAGGATGCTCGGGGTTGATACGACGGACTGGATGCTCCGAATCGTCATCACCTGGAGCCACACACAACGGCAAGGAAAGCAAAAGAAAAACAAAGCATAAGCCAGCAGACAGAAACAACAAGAATCAAAGATTGGTACGAGGAAAATGGAGGCCGGCATCCCGAGCGATAGTTTTGCTCAAAAATAAAAACAAAGCATAAGCCAGCAGACAGAAGCAACAAGAATCAAAGATTGGTACGAGGAAAATGGAGGCCGGCATCCTGAGCAATAGTACTTCTCCTGGGGAGTGGTAGTACCGCCCGAGGCAAAGGACAACGGTCTGACCACTGCCATTGTTAGATCTGGTACTACCGGGGGTGCAAAATTCAAAAATACTCCTACCAATCTCCAATCCACCTAGTCTACACTACTGGAATCTGGTAATTTGCCGTCTGCCACCTCTTTGTCGTCCGCCAGCTGACGGCAAACAGCCTCTTTGCCGTCCGCTTCCACATAGCGGACGGCATAGAATGTGCAGATGGCAAAAAGTCTATTTGTCGTCCGCTGTTTCTTTGCCATTAGCCACCGGACGACAAAGAGCTAGAAGGCAGACGGCAAAGGGCCAGGTGGGCCGCACAGGGCACGGCGTGGCTAGGTCAGGTTCTTTGCCGTCCGCCAGCGAACGGCAAAGAAGAGATGTGGGCCAGCCGTAATCCGCCCTCTTTGCCGTCTGCTAGCGGACGGCAAAGAAGGCCCACTTAACGGGCCAAGCCGTCTCCCCTCTCTCTCTTTCTCTGTCTCCCTCGATCCCGCGTGACCACCTCTCTCCTCCCCCGCCGCTCTGCCGCCGCCGCCCGCCAGCCCTGCCCCCCGGACCCAGCCCCCGCCACCGTCCAGCCCTCCCCCCGCCCCCGCGCCCCGCCGCCCCGCCGCGCCCCGTCGCCCAGTCGCCCCGCCGCGCCCCGTCGCCGGAGAGGCCTGCACCGGGCCGCCCCGGTGCCAGACCCCTCCCCGCGGCCCTGCGCTGCCCCGCCCCGCTGCCTCCCTCCTCCCCGCGGCCCCTGCGCCGCCCCGCCCCACCGGTCGACGTCGCCCTCCACCGGCGATCCCCTGCAGGTTTGTTCTTCCCCCCTTTTTTAGTTTAGTTTTTTTAGTTTCTTTTAGTTTAGTTTCTATTTTTGTTTTTGTTTTAGTTTAAGTTTTAGTTTAGTTTTATTTTCAGTTTAGTTTTAGTTTTAGTTTATTTTAGTTTAGTTTATTTTAGATTAGTTTTAGTTTTAGTTTTAGTTTAGAAGAAGAAGAGGAGTAGGAGGAGGAGGAGGAGGAGGGAGGAAGAGGAGGAGGGAGAAGAAGAGGAGTAGAAGGACCCCCTAACCCGCTCATCCTGTTGTAAAAATTTAGTCAGGTCGACGGAAGAAACAAAATTGCTATGTTATTCATCTTTCGATTTAAATGTGCAGTTATTTCGTCGCTGTGAGGGTCTGGTGTTCGACGAGCTCTGCCAATGCGTTCGTTGGTGAGCACAAATGACATCTCCTCCCCCCTTCATTTGCTCTGTTCCGGTCTTCGTGCCGATGAAACTTGCTAGCTATAGGTGTCAATCATCAGTATGCGTAACCACTATGCGTCTCCCATTCGAAAGGGTTACATCTATAAATATGCATGCATTTGCATATTTATAATTGTGATTCTTTCGAACTGTCCAACATTATCCATGGATAGCCCGAGTATGTGTAGATTGGGTTCGTTTTCCCATATGCTCTGCTCTGGATCCGATGCAGAATTTTGTCAGTGCCTCCCTGTTGTTCTCTGGGTACACATCCTCTCTGCTTATTGCCGAGACGTGTATCAGGAGAACAGCAGGGAGGTGCTGCCGAAATTTTGCGTTGGATCCGGAGCAGAGCATGGGAAAACGAATCCAATCTACACATACTCGGGTGGGATTAGGACCTATCTTTACCTATTAGCATGTAGGTTGCATGGACGTAATAAAACTGCCAAACTCCATTAACTGATGGATATGGTTTGCTTAATTATGTATATATTCCTTGTGTGTCCAGTAGGAAGTCAATATGAGTGATCGTGCATGGATGTACACCGGTTACACTAGTCAAAAAGTTTGGACCGAGGAATGGTTAACAAAAACCAAGGGCTTTGTTAGAGCCGCATTTGCAAATGGCCAGGAATTTAGCTGGTGCCCCTGTGCCCGTTGCGACAACTATAAAAAGAGGGACGAGCTTGAAATGAGTAAAGACCTGCAGAAGTTTGGTTTTACGCCTGGTTACACGGTCTGGACATTACATGGTGAGTCTGCCCAACGTGCCAGAGCCGAGGTTCGTCGTCGCATCGACGAGCATGGTACCGGGACCGCAGACATGGTGCAAGACTTTGACGATGCATGGGACTCGGACAAGGAGATGGAGGAATCTGCAAAGGCCTTCACTGAAATGTTGGAGTCCTCAAAACGTCCTCTCCACGAGCACACTGAGCTTTGTCAGCTGGATGCCATCTCACAAATAATGGCTTTGAAGGCTCGATTCAACTTGGGCAGAGAATGCTACGACACGATGATGACAGTATTCAGACGATTTCTACCCAAAGGCCATGTGCTACCTCCAAACCTGTACGAGTTAGACAAAATCCTCCATGCTCTTAAGATGCCCTATGAGAAGATACATGCCTGTGAGAAAGGATGTGTCTTATTTAGGCTTCAGTATGAGGACTTGAACTATTGTCCCATTTGCAATTCTTCTAGGTATGTTGTGGTAGACAACGGTATGGGTGAGAAGATGCAGACCAAAATACCAGTTAATGTTCTTTGGTATATGCCAATCGTACCAAGACTTCAACGTCTTTTCATGGTCGAAGAGACGGCCAGACAGATGACATGGCACAAAACGGGCAAAACAACCGAGCTAGATGCAGATGGGAATGTGATGATGGTGCACACATCGGATGGTGAAGCGTGGAAGCGCTTCGATGCATTACATATGGAAAAAACGGCAGATCCAAGGCATCCTCGAGTCACCATCAGCACAGATGGGTTTAGTGTGTTTGGTCAGATGGCAACCCCATACAGCTGTTGGCCCGTGTTTGTCATTCCACTCAATCTCCCCGGGCAGATTATGCAAAGAAAGAACATTTTCCTGACGTTGATAATTCCAGGGCCCAACTATCCGAGGAAGAATATGAATGTGTACATGCAGCCGCTTAAGGACGAATTGCAAGAAGCTTGGGATAATGGGTTCAAGACATACGACGCCTTTAGCAAACATAACTTCATAATGCGTGCCTGGTACATGTACTCGATGCATGACTTGCCGGCGTATGCGCTATTCGTTGGCTGGTGTGTGCATGGAAGGTTCCCGTGCCCCACATGCAAGGGAGCTCTTGAGTTTCGTTGGCTGACGGCAGGGCACAAGTATAGTTGCTTCGACTTGCATAGACCGTTTCTACATCCTGGCCATAAGTTCAAGAAAGACAAGAAGAACTTCATCAAAGGTAGAGTTGTCAAACACTCTGCACCACCTGCGTTGATAGGCCAACAGACCCTAGATCAGTTAAACGCTCTCGAGCCAGATCCAGAGAGTCCATGGTATTTCAAGGGGTATAATAAGGAACACGCCTGGACTCACAAGACATGCTTCTGGGATCTGCCTTACTTCAAAGACCTCCTTTGCCCACACAACATCGACGTGATGCACACTGAAAAGAATATCGCCGAAGCCATTTTTGGTACATTGTTTGGCATAGAGGGGAAATCAAAGGATAATACTAAGGCTAGAGTCGATCAAATGGAGCTATGTGATAGACCGTTACAAAACATGAAAGAACTGAACGGAAAGGGGAACTGGACGAAGGGAAAGGCATGGTTCAATCTTGGAAGGCCAGCTATGAAGGAAATTATTTTGTGGGTGAAAATGCAGTTGATGTTCCCCGATGGGTATGCAGCAAATCTAAAGAGGGGAGCGAATCTTCAAAAATTGAAAATATTTGGTCTAAAAAGTCATGATTGGCACATATGGATTGAGCGGATAATGTCAGTGATGTTGCTTGGCTTCATCCCTGAGGATGAATGGCTAGTACTGGCAGAGCTGAGCTATTTCTTCCGTGTTCTTTGTGCGAAAGAACTATCGCCTGGCCTCCTAGAAGAAATGGAACAGTTGGCACCGGAGTTGATCTGCAAATTAGAGAAGATCTTTCCGCCAAGCTTCTTTAATCCAATGCAACACTTGATTTTGCATCTCCCGACCGAGGCACGATTGGGGGGGCCCGTGCAAAATCGTTGGTGCTACTCAACTGAGAGGATGCAGAAGACGCTTCGAGCAAAATGTAAAAATAAACGTAGAATAGAAGCATTGATGGCGGAGGCATTCATCACTGAGGAGGCGGCAAACTTCGTGACAGCACACTACGAAGCCAAAAATCGTCATTTGCATAATCCGAAGCCTCGGTACAATGCTGACGAACCTCAAAAAGGTCAATCCGACCTTAGCCTATTCAAAGGGAATCTCGCACCAGCCAGTGGTTGGAAACCAGTAAGGTTGGATGTTGAAGAATGGCGGACCATTTCGCTGTATCTCTTCAACAACCTAACAGAAGTGCGGCCGTACATCGAGTAAGATCTCGGTACATTATTTCACAACTTCTAATTCCTTTGAACTTCTGTTATTCCTGGATATTTGATGCAGTCGTTACATCGCCATATTCTCGTATGGAGCGGTGATCCAAAAGGATTCCGTCGAAGAGTATGAGCTTCTGGCAAAACAAGGAGACGAACATCCTGGTTTCATCTCTTGGTTCAAAAAAAGGGTAATTTCTATTGGACCCTTTCGTTTCTTTGGCTAATTTGTGACTAATGCAACAATCCTTTCGTATTAAACTTGTAGGCTAATTCAGAGATTATGGATGCCGAATTGAGACAAGTAGCTAATGGTTTTGACTATAAGGTCCGTTCATTTGACAAATACGACATCAACGGGTATCGCTTTCGTACCTATGGCAAAGAGCTATCTATGGCCGACCGAAAGTCTACAAATTGTTGTGTCTCTGCTATCGGCGAAGGAGGTATCGAGTATTATGGAAGAGTTGAAGCAATTTATGAACTTGAATTCTATGGTGAAAACCCACCAAACGTCGTAGTCTTCAGATGTTATTGGTTCCAGGCGAGGGAGACTAGAAGGACTCATGAACATATAGGGCTAGTCGAAATCAAACAAAGCACCCATTTGGATGTTCCCGATGTCTATATTACGGCTCAACAGGCAACCCAAGTTTTCTATCTACCGTGGGCCTGTGAAAGTGATCCAAATCTCAGTGGTTGGGACGTCGTTTATGAAGTGCCACCACGTGTTAGACCACCTCCCCCCAATGAAAAGGATTATGAACCTCACATTAACCAAGACACATATGACGAAGGAGAATTCTTCCAAGAAACACGTCTTTCCAAAAAATGTTTCAAGAACCGCTCTACTCCACCCCAGAACATTGAAGTAGACAACGATAGTGAATCCGACTTCACCCCTGAGCCGGAACAAGAAGAGCCGGAAGAAGAAGAAGTTACTGATGCAGATGACCTGTCAATGCTTGAACGACTACGTAAAGGTGGCCTTCCACATGATGATGCATTCATTAATGATGATGATGAGCACGTCATTACCGATAGTGTTGATGATGATGCTTTTATTAATGATGATGACGAGCACGTCATTACCGATAATGATTATTAGGTATTCAAATTTTTATGTTGTACTTGATTTATATAGTTATTTGTATGATTTTATGATTTATATAGTTGGTATTTATAATTTTCTTACTTTGTATGATTGTTTCTTATACATAGTGCCATGGTCTTGATGTTCGTCCCGGTCGGCCCTTGCCCGCTTTATGATTCGGATGTGGTAAATTCTCTTTCATAACTATTTGTTGCATTTAGCATTTATGACAATTATGGCCATCAAGTTGACATAGAGATATTTTAATCTAGGAGGTATGTGAACCAGAATTTGAAACAGACCCTCCTGTCGAGAAGTTAAATTTAGTTGAAAAAGAAAATGAGTATTTGAAAGAAAAAAAATTAAAAGAATTGAAGAAGATAAGATGACATTGGAGTTGTATGTTGCTGATGCCATCGATGATCACAAGATGAAGATGAATGCAATGCGCTTGACGATGGATGCAATGCGCCTGAAGCTTAAGAAGATTAGAAAATATGCCATTGATAATGAGGCTTGGTATCATTATGCCGTTGGATCAATTGTTACCTTAGTTGCGATCTTCATCACATTTGTTGTGATGAGGGTAAGTTTTTCTCTAGTGTTTTGCTTTACAAATGGATACTTAGCTTATTTTCCTCCTAAATGGCATAATTACCTAAGTTAGATAAAAAAATAAGCTATACTTAGCTTATTCAGTTCATTTATGACATACTTAGCATACTTAGGTAAAAAATGGCATGATAATCTTTGTTAGCTCCAAAATGATATAGACTTAGCTTATTTTCCTCGAAAATGACATAATGACCTTACTAAGCTCCAAAATGACCTATTTACCTACCTTAGCTCTAAAATGACCTACACTTAGCATTTTTACCTAGCTTAGCAATAAAATGTCATTTTACCTACCTTAGTTAGAAGAAGAAGAAGATAAAGAAGAGGAGAGGAGAAAAAGAAAGAGAAGAAAAAAGTCTTCTTCTTCTTCTAACTAGTCTTCTTCTTCTTCTAAGTAGTCTTCTTCTTCTTCTTCTAACTTTCATCTTTCCCAATTTGCAGATTTGCTTTACATGAGGAAGCTTGGATTCATGGAGTGTACTATTCTTCTGGTGCTTCCTTGTTGTTTATGAAAACTTGTTTGGATATGTATGTCTATATGGATATGTTTTTGGAAACTTGTTTCTGATTATGTATATATGGATATGTTGGACTTTGTTGAACTATGTTGTTGGATTGGATGAAATATGTTGTTGGACATGCTGTTGGATATGTTGGATATGTATGCATGTATATCTGTGTTTGAAACCATGTCTAATTAATGGGATTTAAATAAAAACAGGGGATATATAGCCTCTTTGCCATCTGCTAGCAGATGACAAAGAGGACACGTGGCAGTCTCCTATTCAAACTGGGAACACTGGCTGCCTATTTGGTCATTTTGCCATCTGCTGGCAGACGACAAAGTGACCAACTATGTCGTCTGCCAGCGGACGGCAAAGATTCAAACCTCTTTGCCGTCTGCTGGCGGACGACATATCTGGACACGTGGCAGCTTCCTAGTGCTGCCTAGCTGGGGTCTTTGCCGTCTGTCAGCGGATGGCAAAGAGTCAAAGATCTTTGCCGTACGCTGACAGACGGCAAAGAGTGTCGTTAACCCCCTAACGGCTCTCATGCCACCGCACTGCCGTCCGCTGTCTTTGCCGTCTGCTGGCCTCGGAAGGCGGACGGCGTAATCCTTTGCCGTCCGTTTCTAAGAAGCGGACGACAAAGAAGGCCTTTGCTGGCACGCATTCATCCGGACAGTTTGCCGTCCGCTAGCGGACGACAAAGAATTTTGCCGTCCGTGATCTATGCCTTTGCCGTTCGACGGCAAAGAAGCTGATTCTAGTAGTGCTAGCATACTTCTACGCCCTACTCAAACCTTGATTTAGCCAAAAAACAACGAATGCCAACAATATTGCCCTAAAGCCTAGATTCAAAGAAGAGAACCGAAGGAGAGGAAAACGGAGGCAATACCTGCATCCATGGCAAGAGGAGAAGGTGGGAAACGATCCCACCGGACGGAAACGCAGAAGACGGTACGGAGGCGGCGGCCCGGCGGTAGCCCCCCGCAGCTTGTTCGTCGCTGGAGAGAGAGGAAGAGATGAGGGAGAGAAAGGCGAATGGGTATGGGGGAGTTAAAACTCCCCCTGCCCGATTCATATCCCCACGCCCCGCCTCACAGCGGCAGTACCGCAAGGACGGGCGGTAGTACCGCTTAAAGCTATGAACGGTAGTACCGCCCTTCCCCAGCGGTAGTGCTGCGCCAGCGACAACAAGTAGAACCAGGAGAAAAAGTCTTAGCGAAGAAAGAGAAAAAGGCAACGAAACACCGATAAACCGAGGGAGAAACTCCAAGAGCAAAAGACAACCAAAACAAGAGAAGCACCCTTGGAGTGACTCAAAGCACAAACACAAACCTACACGACTAGAAACGATCGAAGAAAACTAAGCACCTCTCAAGGAGAAGGTGGTGGCCGAAGCCACCTATGTTTGAGTCAATTGGTATGGCACCGCGAAGATTTTAACCTTGGGACCATGACCAAAACTCATCTTTGAAGCACAAGTACCATAAAAATGGCTAATGTGAAAGATTTGACCGATCTATGCATAATGGGGGGAGGGAGAGTTCATTGAGAGAACAACACTCCCCCTATGTCCATGCCTACATCTAGAACAAGATATAATGATGAGTGCGATGGGGTGTGCCTAGATTCAAGCCACATTGCTCAAATCAATGATATTTAGCTCATGCCTTAACTCGCGAAATCTTGCTTCATCTAGTGGCTTGATGAAAATATCCGCTGGTCGCTCTTGAGTGTTGATGTAGATGATATAAATATCTCCATGCTTGATGTGATCCTGAATGAAATGATCACGAATCTCAATATGCTTTATCTTGCTATGTTGCACCGGATTGTGGGAAATCTTGATAGCACTTTCATTGTCACATAGAAGAGGCACTTTGCACAAGTGACACCGTAATCCTTTAAAGTTTGCCTCATCCATAGCAATTGTGCACAACAACTTGCTGCGGCGACATAGTCAGCCTCGATGGATGAGAGAGACACACAATTTTTCCTCTTCGAAGACCAACTCACCAAAGAGCGACCAAGGAATTGGCACCCTCTGAAAGTTGACTTCCTCTCCACACAATCTCCCGCCCAATCCGAGTCCGAGTAGCCCATGAGATTGAAGCTTGCTCCTTTGGGGTACCATAAGCCAAAATTTGGGGTATGAGCCAAATATCAAAAGATTCGCTTGACCGCCACATAGTGGATTTCCTTAGGTGTGGCTTGAAACCGTGCACAAATTCCCACACTCAACATGATATCCGGTCTAGATGCACAAAGGTAAAGCAAGGATCCAATCATGGAGCAATATACCTTTTGATCCACCACTTTACCATTGAGATCACTGTCAAGCTTGCATTTGGTGGGCATGGCAAACTTGACCGGCTTGACATCATCTAGCTTGAATCTCTTGAGCATGTCTTGGGTATACTTGGCTTGGTTGATAAATGTTCCTTCTCTTCTTTGCTTGACTTCAAACCCAAGATAGAACTTCAACTCTCCCATCATAGACATCTCAAACTTCTCAGTCATTACTGCGGCAAACTCATCACTGAAAGATTTGTTAGGAGAACCAAAAATAATATCATCAACATGTAGTTGGCATATGAACAAATCCCCTTTGACCCTCTAAGTAAAAAGAGTGGGATCGATTTTCCCAATTTCAAACCCATGATCTTGCAACAACTCGGTAAGGTGCTCATACCACGCACGTGGGGCTTGTTTGACGCCATAGAGTGCTTTCTTGAGTTTGTATAAATGATTGGGGAGCTTGGGATCCTCGAATCCCGGAGGTTGTTTGACATATACCAACTCATTCAAAGGACCATTGAGAAATGCACCTTTCACATCTATTTGCTGCAACTTAAAATCATGATGAGATGCATATGCAAGCAACATGTGAATAGATTCAAGATGTGCAATGGGGGCAAAGGTTTCACCTAGTCGATACCCTGGACTTGGGAGTAGCCTTGTGCCACCAATCTTGCCTTGTTTCGAACAACCACACCGTTCGCATATTTCTTATTCTTGAAGAACCATTTGGTCCCGATGACATTGTGTTCCTCCGTTGGCCTTGGCACTAATTCCTAAACTTGATTGTGCTCGAAGTTGTTGAGTTCATCATGCATGGCTTCAAGCCAATCCTCATCATCGAGCGCCTCATATACCTTTTGGGGTTCAACACACGAAACAAACACGTGATGCTTACAAAAGTTTGATAATTGTTTATGAGTAGTTACCCCTTTTATCAAGCTTCCAAGTACATTCTCCATGACATGTTGTTGACGCTCAAGCTTGGAAGCCACCTTAGCGGCACGTGATACATCCATTTTGCATCATGCTTTTATATTGATATTTATTGCATTATGGGCTGTCATTACCCATTTTGGTACAATACTTATGCCTTTTCTCTCTTATTTTACAAGGTTTACATGAAGAGGGAGAATGCCGGCAGTCGGAATTCTGGACTGGAAAAGGAGATAAATTGAGAGACCTACTTTTCACAACTCCAATGGTCCTGAAAATTTACGGAGAATTATTTTGGAATAATAAAAAATATTGGGAGAAGAAAATACCAGAGGGGACCCACCAGGTGACCACAAGGGTGGGGGCGCGCCCTACCCCCTGGGCGCGCCCCTGTGGCTTGTGGGCCACCTGACAGGCCCCCGATGCCCATCTTCTGCTATATGACGTGTTTTGACCTGAAAAAAACTCATAAGACAGCTTTCGGGATGAAGCGCCACCGTCTCGAGGTGGAACCTGGGCAGAAGCAATCTAGGGCTCCGATGGAGCCGTTCTGTCGGGGAAACTTCCCTCCAGGAGGGGAAATCGAAGCCATCGTCATCACTAATGATCCTCTAATCGAGAGGGGGACAATCTCCATCAACATCTTCATGAGTACTATCTCCTCTCAAGCCCTAGTTCATCTCTTGTATCCGATCTTTGTCTCGAAACCTCAGATTGGTACTTGTCGGTTGCTAGTAGTGTTGATTACTCCTCGTAGTTGATGCTAGTTGGTTTATTCGATGGAAGATCATATGTTCAGATCCTTAATGATAATTATTACTCCTCTGATTATGAACATGAATATGCTTTGTGAGTAGTTACGTTTGTTCCTAAGGACATGGGAGAAGTCTTGTTATAAGTAATCATGTGAATTTGGTATTCGCTCGATATTTTGATGAGATGTATGTTGTCTTTCCTCTAGTGGTGTTATGTGAACGTCCACTACATGACACTTAACCATTGTTTGGGCCTAGGGGAAGGCATTGGGAAGTAATAAGTAGATGATGGGTTGCTAGAGTGACAGAAGCTTAAACCCTAGTTTATGTGTTGCTTTGTAAGGGGCTAATTTGGATCCATATGTTTCATGTTATGGTTAGATTTATCTTAATTCTAGTTTCGTAGTTGCGGATGCTTGCGAGAGGGGTTAATCATAAGTGGGAGGCCCATAGATACCTCTCTGATACCTAGTGTGACAAATCCTAATCTCAATCTATGCCAACTCAACAGACACCTTCGGAGATACATGTAGAGCATCCTTATAATCACCTAGTTACGTTGTGACATTTGATAGCACACAAGGCATTCCTCTGGTATCTGGGAGTTGCATAATCTCATAGTCGAAGGAATATGTTTTTGACATGAAGAAATCAATAGCAATAAAACTGAACGATCATTATGCTAAGCTAATGGATGGGTCTTTTCCATCACATCATTCTCCTAATGATGTGATCCTGTTATCAAATGACAAATCATGTCCATGGTTAGGAAACCTTAACCATGTTTGATCAACAAGCTAGTCTAGTAGAGGCTCACTAGGGACACGTTGTTTGTTTATGTATTCACACATGTATTAAGGTTTTCGTTCAATACAATTCTAGCACGAATAATAAAACTTTATCATGAATAAGGAAATATAAAATAACAACTTTATTATTGCCTCTAGGGCATATTGCCTTTGGTCTCCCACTTGCACTAGAGTCAATAATCTAGTTCACATCGCCATGTGATTTAACACCAATAGTTCACATCATCATGTGATTAACACCCATAGTTCACATCTCCATGTGACCAACACCCAAAGGGTTTACTAGAGTCAATAATCTAGTTCACATCGCCATGTGATTAACACCCAAACAGTACTAAGGTGTGATCATGTTTTGCTTGTGAGAGAAGTTTAGTCAACGGGTCTGTCACATTCAGATCCGTATGTATATTTGCAAATTTCTACGTCTACAATACTCTGCATGGTGCTACTCTAGCTAATTGCTCCCACTATCAATATGTATCCAGATTGAGACTCAGAGTCAAACGAATTGTTGTTAAAGCTTGCATCAGTGTAACCCTTTACGACGAACTCTTTATCACCTCCATACCCGAGAAATATTTCCTTAGTCCTCTTAGGTAACTAAGGATAAATTTTGACCGCTGTTCAGTGATCTACACCTGGATCACTATTGTACCCCCTTGCCAAACTCATGGCAAGGTACACAATAGGTCCGGTACACAACATGGCATACTTTATAGAACCTATGGCTGAGGCATAGGGAATGACTTTCATTCTCTCTCTATCTTCTGCCGTGGTCGGGTTTTGAGTCTTACTGAACTTCATACCTTGTAACACAGGCAAGAACCCATTCATTGACTGATCCATTTTGAACTCCATCAAAAAATTATCAAGGTATGTGCTTTGTGAAAGTCTTATTAAGCGTCTTGATCTATCCCTATAGATCTTGATGCCCAATATATAAGCAACTTCACCGAGGTCTTTCATTGAAAAATTCATATTCAAGTATTCTTTTATGCTATCCAGAAATTATATATCATTTCCAATCAACAGTATGTCATCCACATATAATATTAGAAATGCTACAGAGCTCCCACTCACTTTCTTGTTAATACAGGCTTCACCGTAAGTCTGTATAAACCATATGCTTTGATCACCTCATCAAAGCGTATATTCCAACTCTGAGATGCTTGCACCAGTCCATAGATGGATCGCCGGAGCTTGCACATCTTGTTAGCAACTTTAGGATCGACAAAACCTTCTGGTTGCATCATATACAACTCTTCATTAAGATATCCATTAAGGAATGTAGTTTTGACATCCATTTGCCAGATTTCATAATTATAAAATACGACAATTGCTAACATGATTCAGATGAACTTAAGCATCGCTACGGGTGAGAAAGTCTCATCGTAGTCAACTCCTTGAACTTGTAGAAAACCTTTTGCGACAAGTCGAGCTTTGTAGATAGTAACATTACCATCAGCGTCAGTCTTCTTCTTGAAGATCCATTTATTCTCTATGCACCAAAGTCCACACTTTCTTCTCATACATGGATCCTATCTCAGATTTCATGGCCTCAAGCCATCTGTTGGAATCTAGGCTCATCATAGCTTCTTCATAGTTCGTAGGTTCGCCTTGGTCTAGAAATATACTTCCAGGACATGATTACCGTACCACTAATGGTGCGGATCGTGCTCTGGTTGACCTACGAGGTTCAGTAGCAACTTGATTTGAAGTTTCATGATCATTATCATTTGCTTCCTCTCTAGTTGGTGTAGGCATCACGGGAACGGATTTCTCTGATGTGCTACTTTCCAATTCGAGAGAAGGTACAACTACCTCATCAAGTTCTACTTTCCTCCCACTCACTTCTTTCGAGAGAAACTCCTTCTCTAGAAAGGATCTTTTCTTAGCAACAAAGATCTTGCCTTCAGATCTGTGGTAGAAGGTGTACCCAATTGTTTCCTTAGGGTATCCTATGAAGACACACTTCTCCGATTTGGGTTCGAGCTTATCAGGCTGAAGCCTTTTGACATAAGTGTCGCAACCCCAAACTTTAAGAAACGGTAGCTCAGGTTTCTTGCCAAACCACAGTTCATACGGTGTCGTCTCAACGGATTTAGACGGTGCCCTATTTAACGTGAATGCAGCTGTCTCTATTGCATAACCCCAAAACGATAGTGGTAAATCGGTAAGAGACATCATAGAACGCACCATATCTAATAAAGTACGGTTACGACGTTCGGACACACCATTATTCTGTGGTATTCCAGGTGTCATGAGTTGTAAAACTATTCCACATTGTTTTAAATGAAGGCCAAACTCGTAACTCAAATATTCGCCTCCATGATCAGATCATAGAAACTTTTTTTCTTGTTACGATGATTCTCCACTTCACCCTGAAATTCTTTGAACTTTTCTAATGTTTCAGACTTGTGTTTCATCAAGTAGATATACCCATACCTACTCAAATCATTAGTGAAGGTGAGAAAATAACGATACCCGCCGCGTGCTACAACACTCATCGGACCGCATGCATCGGTTGTATTATTTCCAATAAGTCATTAGCTCGCTCCATTGTTTCGGAGAACGGAGTTTTAGTCATCTTGCCCATGAGGCATGGTTCGCAAGCATCAAATGATTCACAATCAAGTTATTCCAAAAGGCCATCTGCATGGAGTTTCTTCATGCGCTTTACACCAATATGACCTAAACGGCAGTGCTACAAGTATGTTGCACTATCATTATCAACTTTACATCTTTTGGCATCAATATTATGAATATGTGTATCACCACGATCAAGATTCAATAAACCATTTACATTGGGTGTATGACCATAGAAGGTTTTATTCATGTAAACATAACAAAAATTATTCTCTTACTTTAATGAATAACGGTATTGCAATAAACATGATCAAATCATTTTCATGCTCAACGCAAACACCAAATAACATTTATTTAGGTTCAACACTAATCCCGAAGGTAGAGGGAGTGTGCGATGGTGATCGTATCAACCTTGGGATCATTTCCAACACATATTGTCACCTCGCCCTTAACTAGTCTCTGTTTATTCTGCTACTCCTGTTTCGAGTTACTAATATTAGCAACTGAACTAGTATCAAATACCCAGGGGCTACTACGAATACTAGTAAGGTACACATCAATAACATGTATATCAAATATACCTTTGTTCACTTTGCCATCCTTCTTATCCGCCAAGTATTTGGGTCAATTTCCCTTCTATGGACCACTAGAACGTCAAGGCGCGCTTTGTCGCGCCCGCCATGTTGATGAAAGAGTATCGAGACAATATAATTATTAATGGAGGCTTGAATTATAATGTACAAGTCAGCTTCATGAGATTTTACAAAATCCGCCGCAAATCCATAATAAAGAAGATGGACACCGAGAATGTTCAAAAGATCGACAAAATACTTAGAAACTGTGGTGTGAACTATACAAATGAAACAGAATACTGGATTTAGCATTTGAACATTAATATCTATAAACATCCTCTTATGATCATCTAAACTGACATAATGAAGAGTTGTGCATCACTCGATACAGCGGGCGAGGGCTTTCCCTCAATTCAAAATAATAATCTTTATTCACATAATAAGAAATTGTGACTATTAGATCAAACGGATAGCACAAAACCTAAAAATGAAAAGAAAGAGCGTCTCAAAGTCTAACATCTTTTTTAGGAAGTTAGAGAACCTAAGTAGATTCCCTATCCTGAGGAAATAATGAATATAAATATACAAAATGTTGGCATGTCAATTGCTACACCTGCCGAAGCTAATGCAATTATTTTGAACATTGTGAAGTTGTTACGAAAACTGCTGCAGTGGGCACAACACTTAAATTATAATCTGTATTAGTGGCCATACAAATGTATGAAAAACAGGGTACATGTCATGGGCTCCATTCAACATCACAGAATCCGAATAGAAGAGATGATTCCAAATAAACACCTTAGTCATCTAAACAGCAGCATCAGATCATCCGTTGTTTGCATAAAGCACCCTATATTAATTCCTTCCATCAAGAAGCTGAAATAATTACATGACCACAAATTGTGTTAGCATAAGGAAAAGAAGCACATTGAAGGCAGAGGGCTGCATATCATCCTGCAAGAACTTGAATTGTACTATATCTAGTTCTGCCATGAAGCATGTGTTTAACTCATTGCTCATCTTTCTTGAATGCTATTCTTACTTTATTTCCTGATTTTTTAGAAACCATATCCTTTAAGTTTCCTAGTCACAGGATGGCAGATTACTTCTAGCGACACTTCCATCAGTTGAGAGGACAACTCTAGTCAACAATTTCATTGATCCGACACCAGACATGGTCAAAATAGATAGTACCTTAGATAACACATGGTCTGAAAGTGCATCGTTTAAAGCAATTACACTGGCATCGTGGCATCACACAGGACAAACATGCAACTCTGTGGACAGAATATCAAGCAATCAAAACATCTTGAATTGTTCATTCCTGTAATTTTTTCTTAATGTTCACTTTTAGATAAAATTACCAGAAATTGCAATCTGAGTGGAGCAAACCATATCTCAAACCGGAGGGGCATTTGGACCTCGGCATTAAAAAGAATTGCCGGAAACTGAATGAATTGAATGTACAAAAAATAACCTCATCTTGGCAACTCTTGGCCCCCAATGAAAACTTTGGATCACGGGGACACACCAGCAGTTGGATTTACCAGCTTTCTGATTGAAACAGTGGCTTGAAATAGCACAAATCTTCCCCAATTAAGTATCACCCTAAAAATCAATTTCTCAAAAAATAATTCCCAATCAGTAAAGAATGAACAGAAATATAGTACATGTATGAGATTGAAACAAAAGATTTAATACAGGTCGTTGGGTGAGACGAAGGTTGAAGTGGGAAAAACAAATCCGATTTCAGTTTTCCTCTTGTACATAACCATACGCAGCGATGCACCATCGCAGATGGCCATGGGTTTCTACTTTCTACAACTCAAGCCATTGCTAGTACATGCAATAGTCGCCCTGGTGAACGGTTAGCTTTTTGTGGGGAACAGCAGGGTGAGCCGATTCTCCTGCCGCTGGTTAAGGCACGGTGGCCGCGCCAGGTAAGAAGGGGCTACGGAGGAAGAGTACATGGCGGGCGGACGACACCTACGTGAAGGCAGACGCACACCAGAAGTTCGCCGACGGCGGGGGCGCATCGCGGAGGAAGGAACAGAGAAACGTCCTTCCATCGCAGAGGAAGGAATCGAGAAACGGCGGCGGTGCATCGCGTTCGAGGGGATTGTTTTTAGGGCAGTTCGTCCGGAAGGAACAGCACTGGAACCTGGACAATACCGTCCGAATGGGAATACGTGGGCCTTCCACAGCCCGGTAACGGAGATAAACGCAAACTCGTTCCGCGGAGCAGCGGCCCGCGAGACGGCGCGCGACGCGCGCGAGCTGGGACGACGACTTTGATCTGCATCGTACTTTCAAGGATCTGATGGCTGAGACACTCAAATCGCTGTAAAGGCTCGTAGCTAGCTGCGTTATACTGTTTTTTAATTCCCTTTGCAGTAGAGGCACTTAGTTTCAGGCTTGGGTCCAGCTTTGGGTTTCTTCTCGGGAGTGGCAACTTGCTTGCCATTTTTCTTGAAGTTCCCTTTTCTTTCCCTTGCCCTTTTTCTTGAAACTAGTGGTCTTGTTAACCATCAACACTTGATGCTCTTTCTTGATATCTACCTTCGCCGATTTCAGCATTGCGAAGAGCTCGGGAATCGTTTCATCATCCCTTGTATATTATAGTTCATCATGAAGTTCTGGTAGCTTGGTGATAGTGACTAGAGAACTCTATCAATCACGGTCTCATCTGGAAGATTAACTCCCACTTGATTCAAGCGATTGTAGTACTCCAGACATTCTGATAATATGCTCACTGGCTGAGCTATTCTCCTCCATCTTGTAGGCAAAGTACTTGTCAGTGGTTTCATACCTCCCGACACGAGCATGAGTCTGAAATACCAATTTCAGCTCTTCGAACATCTCATATGCTCTGTGGCGTTAAAAACATTTTTGAAGTCCCGGTTCTAAGCGTAATGCATGGTGCACTAAACTATTAAGTAGTCATCTCATCGAGCTTGCCAAATGATCATAACGTCTCCATCTGCTCATGCAATAGGTCTGTCACCTAGCGGTGCATCAAGGACATAATTCTTATGTGCAACAATGAGGATAATCCTCATACCACGGACCCAGTCCGCATTGTTGCTACTATCATCTTTCAACTTAGTTTTCTCTAGGAACATATCAAAAACATAGGGGAGCTACAACACGACCTATTGATCTACAACACAATTTGCAAATACTATCAGGACTAAGTTCATGATAAATTAAAGTTCAATAAATCAAATTACTAATGAACTCCCACTTAAATAAACATCCCTCAAGTTATCTAAGTGATACATGATCCAAATCAACTAACCCATGTCCGATCATCACGTGCGATGGCGTAGTCATCAATGGTGAACATCTCTATGTTGATCATATCTACTATATGATTCACGTTCGACCTTTCGGTCCCCAGTGTTCTGCGGCCATGTCTGTACATGCTAGGCTCGTCAAGTTTAACCCGAGTATTCCACATGTGCAAAACTGTCTTGCACCCATTGTATGTGAACGTAGAGTCTATCACACCTGATCATCACATGGTGTCTCAACACGACGAACTGTCGCAACGGTGCATACTCAGGGAGAACACTTATACCTTGAAATTTAGTGAAGGGATCATCTTATAATGCTACCGCCGTACTAAGCAAGATAAGATGCATAAAAGATAAACATCACATGCAATCAAAATATGTGACATGATATAGCCATCATCTTGTGATTTTTATCTCCATCTCCAAAGCATTGTCATGATCTCCATCGCCACCGGCTAGATACCTTGATCTCCATCGTAGCTTCGTGGTCGTCTCGCCAACTATTGCTTCTACAACTATTGCTAACTCATAGCGATAAAGTAAAGCAATTACATGGCGTATGCATTTCATACAATAAAAAGACAACCATATGGCTCCTGCCGGTTGCGAGATATCTTACAAAACATGATCATCTCATACAATAATGTATATCTCATCATGTCTTGACCATATCACATCACAACATACCCTGCAAAAACAAGTTAGACGTCCTCTACTTTGTTGTTGCAAGTTTTACGTGGCTGCTACGGGCTTCTAGCAAGAACCGTTCTTACCTACGCATAAAACCACAATGGTGTTTCGTCAAGTTTGCTGTTTTAACCTTCTTCAAGGACCGGCCGTAGTCAGATTTGATTCAACTAAAGTAGGAGAAACAGACACCCGCCAGCCACCTTTATGCAAAACTAGTTGCATGTCTGTCGGTGGAACCGGTCTCATGTACGTGGCCATGTAAGGTTGGTCTGGGCCGCTTCGTCCCACAATACCGCCGAATCAAAATAAGACATTGGTGGTAAGCTGTATGACTATCACTGCCCACAGCTCTTTGTGTTCTACTCATGCATATCATCTACGCATAGACCTGGCTCATGATGCCACTGTTGGGAATCGTTGCATGGAAACCGAAAAAAAACTACGCACACGCAATGATCTATCCATGGAGATGCATAGCAATGTGGGGGAGAGTGTGTCTATGTACCCTCATAGACCGTAAGCGGAAGCGTTTCACAACGCGGTTGATGTAGTCAAACTTTCTTCGCGATCCACCGATCGAGTACCGAACGTACGGCACCTCCGAGTTGTGCACACGTTCAGCTTAGTGATGTCCCTCGCCTTCTTGATCCAGCAAGACGTCGAGGTAGTAGATGAGTTCCGTCAGCACGATGACGTGGTGACGCTGATGGTGAAGTGATCTCCGCAGGACTTCGCCTAAGCACTACGAAAATATGACCAGGGGAGTAAACGGTGGAGGGGGTGCTGCACACGGCTAGGCAATTGTCTGGTGTGTGCTAGGGGCGCCCCCACATATATATAGGTGGGAGGGGGAGGGGAGAGGCCAGGAGGCACCCCAAGTAGGACCGAATCCTACTTGGGCTCCTCCCAAGCCGCCCCCTGCCATATATATCGGAGGGGGAAGGAAAGAGGGGGGGAGGGGGAAGAAAGTGGGAATCCTATTCCCTTTCTTTCCTTTCCTCCTTCCCCTTTCCTTCTCCACCATGGCCGGCCCATATTGGGGCGCACCAACCCGTTGTGGCTGGTGCCTTTCTCCTCTTGGCCCATAAGGCCCATATCTTTTGCCGGGGGTGCCCGGAACCCCTTCCACTGACCCAATATGTACCCGGTACCCTCCGGAACACTTCCGGTGTCCGAATACTTTCGTCCTATATATCATTCTTTACCTCTCAACCATTTCGAGACTCCTCGTCATGTCCGTGATCTCATCTGGGATTCCAAACAACATTCGGTCACCAAATCACATAACTCATATAATACTAAATCATCATCAAATGTTAAGCGTGCGGACCCTACGGGTTCGAGAACTATGTAGAGATGACCTAGACAACCCTCCGGTCAATAACCAATAGCGGAACCTGGATGCTCATATTGACTCCTACATATTCTACGAAGAACTTCATCGGTCAAACCGTTATGACAACATACGTAATTCCCTTTATCCATCGGTATGTTACTTGCCCGAGATTCGATCGTCGGTATCTTCATACCTAGTTCAATCTCGTTACTGGCAAGTCTCTTTACTCGTTCCGTAATACATCATCTCGTGACTAACTCCTTAGTCGTTTGCTTGCAAGCTTATGATGTGTATTACCGAGAGGGCCCAGAGATACCTCTCCGATACTCAGAGTGACAAATCCTAATCTCGATCTATGCCAACTCAACAGACACCTTCGGAGATACCTGTAGAGCATCTTTATAATCACCCAGTTACGTTGTGACGTTTGATAGAACACAAGGCATTCCTCCGGTATCCGGGAGTTGCATAATCTCATAGTCGAAGGAATATGTAGTTGACATGAAGAAAGCAATAGCAATAAAAGTGAACGATGATTATGCTAAGCTAATGGATGGGTCTTGTCCATCACATCATTCTCCTAATGATGTGATCCCGCTATCAAATGACAACTCATGTCCATGGTTAGGAAACCTTAACCATCTTTGATCAACAAGCTAGTCTAGTAGAGCAAAGAGTTGCTGCTAAACCTATTGAACATACTAAAAATATTTATTATGAAATTCCTTCGGGTATGATAGAGAAACTGCTGGCTAATCCTTATGCAGGAGATGGAACATTACATCCTGATATGCATCTAATCTATGTGGATGAAGTTTGTGGATTATTTAAGCTTGCAGGTTTGCCCGAGGATGAAGTCAAGAAGAAGGTCTTACCTTTATCTTTGAAGGGAAATGCATTGACATGGTATAGGCTAAGTGATGATATTGGATCATGGAACTACAACCGATTCAAATTGGAATTTCATAAGAAGTTTTATCCTATGCATCTGGTTCATCGTGATCGGAATTATATATATATAATTTTTGGCATCCTAAAGGAGAAAGTATCGCTCAAGCTTGGGGGAGGCTTAAGTAAATGTTATATTCATGCCCCAATCATGAGCTCTCATGAGAAATTATTATTCAGAATTTTTATGCTTGGCTTTCTCGTAATGATCAATCCATGCTCGATTTTTCTTGTACTGCTTCTTTTATGAAGAAGATTATTGAATTCAAATGGGATTTATTGGAAAGAATTAAATGGAACTCTGAAGATTGGGAACTCGGCGAAGGTAATGAGTCGGGTATAGACCTTAAGTTTGATTGTGTTAAATCTTTTATGGATACCGATGCTTTTCCAAATTTTAGTACTAAACATGGACTTGACTCTGAGATAGTAGCTTCTTTATGTGAATCATTTGCTACTCATGTTGATCTCCCTAAAGAGAAGTGGCTTATATATCATCCTCCCATTGAACTACAAGTAGTAGAACCTATTAAAGTTGAAGAAGAAACTATTACTTATAATGTTGATCCTATTGTTCCTACTGCTTATATTGAGAAACTACCTTTCCCTGTTAGAATCAAGGAACATGCTAAAGCTTCAACTGTGGTTTGTAAGAGTTATACTAGAACACCTACACCCCTTGAACAAATTAAAGTTGAACCTAGTATTGCTATGGTTAAAGATCTCTTGGTTGATAATATTGGTGGACATGTTATTTATTTCTGTGATGAAGTTGCTAGAATTGCTAAACCCGATATTAAAGATAAACATAGACTTGTTGTTGGCATGCATGTTGTTTCTGTTAAAATAGGAGATAATTGTTATCATGGACTATGTGATGTGGGTGCTAGTGTGAGTGCAATTCCTTTTAATTTATATCAAGAAATTCTGAATGATATTGCACCTGCTGAGATAGAAGATATTTATGTTACTATTAAGCTTGCCAATAGAGATACTATATCACCAATTGGGATTGTTAGAGATGTTGAAGTCTTGTGTGGGAAAATAAAATACCCTACTGATTTTCTTGTTCTTGGTTCCCCACAAGATGATTTTTGTCCCATTATATTTGGTAGACCTTTCTTGAACAATGTTAATGCTAAGATAGACTGTGAGAAAGAACTGTTACTATAAGTGTTGGGGATGTGTCTCACGATTTTAATTTTTCTGAATTTCGTAGACAACCCCATGATAAAGAATTGCCTAGTAAGGATGAAATTATTGATCTTGCTTCTATTGCCGTACCTCCTACTGATCCTTTAGAACAATATTTGCTAGACCATGAAAATGATATGTTTATGAATGAAAGAAAGGAATTAGATGAAATATTCTTTAAACAAGGGCATGTTTTGAAACACAACTTGCCTGTTGAGATTCTTGGGGATCCTCCTCCACCCAAGGGTGATCCCGTGTTTGAGCTTAAACAATTACCCGACACTCTAAAATATGTTTATCTTGATGAAAAGAAGATATATCTTGTTGTTATTAGTGCTAAACTTTCAGAGCATGAAGAAAAGAAATTATTGAAAACTCTGAAGAAGCACCATGCCACTATTGGATATACTCTTGATGATCTTAAGGGCATTAGTCCCACTCTATGTCAGCACAAAATTAATATGGAGCCTGATGCTAAACCAGTAGTTGATCATCAACGACGGTTAAATCCTAAGATGAAAGAAGTGGTAAGAAATGAAATGCTAAAGCTTCTGGAAGCAGGTATAACTTATCCCATTGCTGATAGTAGATGGGTAAGTCCTGTTCATTGCGTCCCTAAGAAGGGAGGTATTACCGTTGTTCCTAATGATAAAAATGAATTGACCCCGCAAAGAATTGTTACAGGTTATAGAATGGTAATTGATTTTAGAAAATTAAACAAAGCCACTAGAAAAGATCATTAACCTCTACCTTTTATTGATCAAATGCTAGAAAGGCTATCAAAACATACACACTTCTGCTTTATAGATGGTTATTCTGGTTTTTCTCAAATACAAGTGTTAAAAGAGGATAAAAAAAGACTACTTTTACTTACCCTTTCGGTACTTTTTCTTATAGACGTATGCCTTTTGGTTTATGCAATGCACCTGCTACCTTTCAAAGATGTATGACTGCTATATTCTCTGACTTTTGTGAAAAGATTGTTGAAGTTTTCATGGATGATTTCTCCGTTTATGGAACTTCTTTCGATGATTGCTTGAGAAACCTTGATCGAGTTTTGCAGAGATGTGAAGAAACTAATCTTGTCTTGAACTGGGAGAAGTGCCACTTTATGGTTAACAAAGGCATTGTCTTGGGGCATAAAATCTCCAAAAGAGGTATTGAGGTGGATAAAGCTAAAGTTGATTCTATTGAGAAAATGTCGGGTCCTACGGATATCAAAGGTATAAGAAGTTTCCTTGGTCATGCTGGTTTCTATAGGAGATTTATTAAAGACTTCTCTAAAATCTCTAGGCCTCTCACTAATCTCTTGCAAAAAGATGCCCCATTTGTTTTTGATGATGATTGTGTAGAAGCATTCGAAATACTTAAGAAAGCCTTGATTTCTGCACCTATTGTTCAACCACCTGATTGGAACCTACCCTTTTAAATTATGTGTGATGCTAGTGATTATGCTTTTGGTGCTGTTCTAGGACAAAGAGTTGATAAGAAATTAAATGTTATCCATTATGCTAGTAAAACTCTAGACAGTGCTCAAAGAAACTATGCTACCACTGAAAAAGAATTTTTGGCAGTTGTGTTTGCTTGTGATAAGTTCAGATCTTATATTGTTGATTCCAAAGTAACCATTCACACTGATCATGTTGCTATTAAATATCTTCTGGAAAAGAAAGATGCTAAACCTAGACTTATTAGATGGGTTCTTTTGCTACAAGAATTTGATATGCATATGATAGAAAGCAGGCTGAGAACCCCATAGCAGACAACTTGTCTAGGTTAGAAAATGTTCTTGATGACCCACTGCCTATTGATGATAGCTTTCCTGATGAGCAATTAGCTGTCACAAATGCTTCTCGTAATACTCCATGGTATGCTCATTATTCTAACTACATTTTTGCTAAATTTATACCACCTAGTTTCACATACCAGCAAAAGAATTTTTTTCTATGATTTAAGACATTACTTTTGGGATGACCCACGCCTTTATAAAGAAGAAGTAGATGGTGTTATTAGACATTGTGTACCTGAGCATGAACAGGAACAGATCCTACACAAGTGTCACTCCGAGGCCTACGGAGGACACCATGCTGGAGATAGAACTGCACACAAGGTATTACAATCTGGTTTTTATTGGCCTACTCTCTTCAAGGATGCTCGTAAGTATGTCTTGTCTTGCGATGAATGTCAAAGAATTTGATGTTTGGGGCTTTGATTATATGGGACCTTTTCCTTCTTCTAATGGGTATACACATATTTTGGTTGTTGTTGATTATGTTACTAAGTGGGTAGAAGCTATTCCAACTAGTAGTGCTGATCATAACACTTCCATTAAAATGCTTAAAGAAGTTATTTTTCCAAGGTTTGGAGTCCCTAGATATTTAATGACGGATGGTGGTTCACACTTTGTTCATGATGCTTTCCGTAAATTTCTTGCTAAGTATGATGTCAACCATAGAATTGCATCTCCGTATCATCCTCAGTCTAGTGGTCAAGTAGAATTGAGCAATAGAGAAATCAAATTGATCTTGCAGAAGACCGTTAACAGATCTAGAAAGAATTGGTCTAAGAAACTTGATGATGCATTATGGGCTTATAGAACTGCATATGAAAACCCTATGGGTATGTCTCCGTATAAAATGGTTTATGGAAAAGCATGTCACTTACCTCTTGAACTAGAACATAAAGCTTATTGGGCAATTAAAGAGCTCAACTATTATTTCAAACTTGCCGGTGAAAAGAGGTTATTTGACATTAGCTCACTTGATGAATGGAGAGCCCAGGCCTATGAGAATGCCAAGTTGTTTAAAGAAAAAGTTAAAAGATGGCATGACAAAAGGATACAAAAGCGTGAATTTAATGTAAGTGACCATGTCTTGCTATACAATTCTCGTTTAAGATTTTTTGCAGGAAAGCTTCCCTCTAAATGGGAAGGGCCTTACATTGTTGAGGAAGTTTATCATTCCGGCGCCATCAAGATTAACAACGCCAAAGGCAATAACCCGAAGGTGGTAAACATGCAAAGAATCAAACATTATATCTTAGGTACTCCCATAAATGTTGAAACCAATATTATTAATACCATAACCCCTGAGGAGTACATAAGGGAGACCCAGCAGAACATTTCAGACTCTGAAAAGGAATAGGTATGTGGTACAGTAAGTAAACCGACTCCAAAACTTTTCCAATGGCAATTTTTCTCCGTTTTGGAATATTTAAAAAATTAGGAAAATTAAAATTAGTCCGAAAAGTGCATGAGGAGGCGGCAAGCCTGGGGGGCGTGCCCTACCCCCCTGGGCGCGCCCATGTGGCTTCTGGCCACCTCGTGTGCCCTCCGGACTCCGTTTTCTTGTGGAATACTCCTTTTGGTCGGTAAAAGTTCATTATATAATCTCCCGAAGGTTTTAACTACATATCTCATGTTTTTGTTTTGAGCTGTTTTCTGCCAGAGTTTTCAAGGCCAGGCATCATTTATCCCCCCTCCTCCAACAATGGGGACGACGATGCTTGGTTGATGCAGATGGAACTCAGGAGGGCGAAGACCGAGGAAGCCACGATGGAAGAAGATCAAGGGGATTCGCTTGAGGTCCACCCTCCGGCTTCGGAGAGAGGCACTATGGCTGGCATCTCCACTATTCCCAATCCCCATCAAGCCATAGGGACTACAAGAAACCATGAAGGCCAACAGATACAAGAAGGTTTTCCTCCCAGGAGGCCCTTACACTGGTTAAATCGGAACAACTTTCATAATTTGGTCACAATTATGGAGTGGAGAATACACCTCGCACACACATACCCTCCAATTGGGACATATCCCATCCAAGTGAAAGTGATGCAGGGAAAAGCTCATGGTGGCCAGAAAACAAGCATCTTTAAGAGGAGATTCATAAGAACGCAATTATGCTTCAACGTGTACTCCGAGAATTGCAGGATCTGAAGGGTAGCTTAATCAAGCTAACCGAAACTCCATCATCACCACCTCCGAAGAAAGAGGCATAAATACATGGGTATGGGCACTCCCCTTGGCTTTTTCCAAGCTTGGGGGAGGTGTCCCGGTATCGTATCACCATCACATCTTTACCTTTATAGTTTTTCTTAGTTCGATCCTTTTGGTTATATCTCGGTTTGGTAGAATAAAGTTTTTAGTATGATCTAGCCTTCGTTTTGCTCTATGTTCCCACTATGTAATCGAGTCTGAGAGTTATATAATAAAGATTAGTTTTGAGTTGAGGGCTTTGCTTCCTTGCTATGACCATGAGAAAAAGAAAAAAAAAGAAAAAAAAAGATTATGTAATGATCTTATGGGAAGTGATGACTTCACATATAAGAAGTATGTCGCATGAAACTTGTTGTTAGTTGACAAACATAGTTTTGGTCATTGTTGCAATTAATATGAAGTAAAAAAGAAAGAGAGGTCTCACATACAAATATACTATCTTGGACATCTTTTGTGATTGTGAGCACTCATTAAAATATTATATGCTAAAAGGTTGATGTTGGACGTTTCTTTATATCCGAATAGAAGTTATATTATTATGGATCCTCCAACATGTTGAGCTTGCTTTTCTCTCTTATGCTAGCCAAATCCTTTGCACCAAGTAGAGAAACTTGATGTCTACTGCGCAACCTTCTTCTTGTAGACTCGTGTTGGGCCTCCAAGCGCAGAGTTTTGTAGAAAGTAGCAAATTTCTCTCAAGTGGGTGACCTAAGGTTTATCAATTCGTTGGAGGCATAGGATGAAGATGGTCTCTCTCAAACAACCCTGCAACCAAATAACAAAGAGTCTCTTGTGTCCCCAACACACCCAATACAATGGTAAATTGTATAGGTGCACTAGTTCAGCGAAGAGATGGCGATACAAGTGCAATATGGATGGTAGATAAAGGTTTTGTAATCTGAAATTATAAAAACAGCAAGGTAGCAAGTAACAAAAGTGAGCAAAAAGGTATTGCAATGCTTCGAAACAAGGCCTAGGGTTCATACTTTCACTAGTGCAAGTTCTCTCAACAATGATAACATAATTAGATCATATGAGAATCCCTCAACATGCAACAAAGAGTCACTCCAAAGTCAACTAATAGCGGAGAACAAACGAAGAGATTATTGTAGGGTAGGAAACCACCTCAAAGTTATTCTTTCTGATCAATCTATTGGGCTATTCCTATAAGTGTCACAAACAGCCATAGAGTTCGTACTAAAGTAACACCTTAAGATACACATCAACCAAACCCTAATGTCACCTACATACTCCAATGTCACCACAAGTATCCGTGTGTTTGATTATATGATATGCATCACACAATCTCAGATTCATCTATTCAAACCAACACAAAGAACTTCCAAGAGTGCCCCAAAGTTTCTACCAGAGAGTCAAGAGAAAACGTGTGCCAACCCCTATGCATAAGTTCACAAGGTCACAGAACCCGCAAGTTCATCACGAAAACATACATCAAGTAGATCCCGTGAATATCCCATTGTCACCAAAGATAAGCACATGCAAGACATACATCAAGTGTTCTCAAATCCTTAAAGACTCAATCCGATAAGGTAACTTCAAAGGGAAAACTCAATCCATTACAAGAAGGTAGAGGGGGAGAAGCATCATAAGATCCAACTATAATAGCAAAGCTTGCGGTACATCAAGATCGTGCCAAATCAAGAACACGAGAGAGAGAGAGAGAGAGAGATCAAACACATAGCTACTAGTACATACCCTCAGCCCCGAGGGTGAACAACTCCCTCCTCGTCATGGAGAGCGCTGGGATGATGAAGATGGCCACCGGTGATGATTTCCCCTCCGGCAGGGTGCCGGAATAGGGTCCCGATTGGTTTTTGGTGGCTACAGAGGCTTGCGGCGGCGGAACTCCCGATCTAGGTTTATTTCTGGGGGTTTTGGTATTTATAGGAATTTTTGGCGTTAAGAACAAGTTAGGGGGGGTCCACGAGGAGCCCACAAGGTCAGAGGGCGCGCCCTAGGGGGTTGGGGGCACCCTCCAACCTTGTGGAGTCCTCGTGAATCTTATGGCCCAACTCTTCTGCTTCAGGGGCTTCTTCTGGTCCATAAAAAATCACCGGAAATTTTCAGGTCAATTGGACTCCGTTTGATATTCCTTTTCTGCGAAACTCCAAAACAAGAAAAGAACAGAAACTGGCACTGGGCTCTAGGTTAATAGGTTAGTCCCAAAAATCATATAAAATAGCATATAAATGCATATAAAGCATCCAAGATGGATAATACAATAGCATGGAGCAATAAAAAATTATAGATACGTTGGAGACGTGTCAAGCATCCCCAAGCTTAATTCCTGCTCGTCCTCGAGTAGGTAAATGATAAAAACAGAATTTTTGATGTGGAATGCTACCCAACATATTTATCCATGTAATTTTCTCACTACTGTAGGATGCTGGTAACGCGACACTACGATCAGAGACCCTTCGACGAAACTGTGTGCGATGCAATATCGCAAATGGTGGTGTAAAAGAACCGTCAAAAAAGGTGCAAAACGTTTGCGATGGCGGAGCCATCAAACACCGTTCAGATTTTAGTTGCGTGTGCGATGCAGGGCATACAGTTCAGTTTAATGAACTGTTTGCGATGAGGCGAAACAAAAGAAACGGGCAGCCAGATGAAGGTGTGTGCGATATACAGCATACGGTTCACTCGGATCAACTGTTTGTGATGAGGAGGAACAATAGAAACGGGCAGCTAGATAAAGGTGTGTGCGTTTGAGGGCATACGCCTTAGAAGGATTAACTGTTTGCGATTAGGCAACAGAACAGAAACGGGTCAGCCAGATCAAAGTGTCTGCGATTGATGGCATACACTTCACACGGATGAACTATTTGCGATTAGCCACAACAAACAGAAACAGTTAGATAGATCAACGTGTGTGCGCTAGACATGCACACACATTCTAATTAAAAGAAGCATGCGTGATGGTAATAACGAGCGCGCACGGTTGTTGGAACAAGACGTGTGCTAACATTTCCTATTGCGGTGCACCCTATGGTGCAAACGCCACGTACACGGACGACAAGGCGTGCCCACGTTACGCCTTCTGGGAATAGTGTCGCACTTATAACCGTCAATAAATTTTGGGCCGGCGTCCCGTCACATTCCAAATTCCAAACATGTTCACACCGATAAAAACCTAAACGGTTTCCCACTTAGGAGCGTATTAGTACTCGGTTATAAATACTACTACTCCAAGATGACTGCACATTCCTCCTCAACTCCTCATCCACAAAAACAAAGAAGTCATTCATCATCGTTCCCTTGCGTCTGCCATGGCCAGCGTGAGTTCTGGGTCGAGAGATTGCCACCAGGGAGATGCGAGCATGGAACCGGAACCACGAGAGGTGTCCCGCCTTGCCGCGAACGCAGCCGGCATGTGCCGCCGCACGGCCGTAGCAGCACAGAGGTCCCAACACGCCGCCGAAGCAGCACGGAGGTCCCGTCGCGCTGTCCATGCAGCAGACTAGTCCGGCTGCGCCGCAGAAGCAGAAGAGATGTCCCGCCGCACCACGAATGCAACAGAGATGTCCTCCCGTGCCCCAGCGGCCTGGGAAAATTTCTCGCGGGCAGGCGAGGACTCTTACAGGCGCATGCATGCGATCGTCCATAGCCAGATGGATCAGATCTCCGACTGGGCGAGGTTGCAGGACGACATGAAAGCCGCTTTTGAACAGGCTACTAGCGTCATCCGGCAACTAAATGAGAGCAATGCGAAGCTCCTGGCCGAGCGCGACCTGCTGAGGGCGAAGATCGTCGGAAGTGCAGAGCAGCAGGAGGAGACCACTGCCTTGTTGAAGAGGACCGGTGTCATCGTCGAGAAACTTATGGACGAGAATGCCATGCTGTGCATCGAGCGCAGAAGGCTGGTGGAGGAATCCGTGTCACTGCCCCCCCCCCCCGACAGGATGGCAGGAACACCATCATCACCAACTCTGTTTTTTATTAGAGTAGAGATATGTAAGTGTCACTGCCCCCCCCCCGACACACACACCCACACCCACACAACCACACACACACACACACTTCCCAACACCGAAGGAGTAGGGTGACACCTCGATCTTGATACTAATCTATCGACTGGCTTCTCTCTCAAACACACACACGCACACACACTTCCCAACACCGAAGGAGTAGGGTGACACCTCGATCTTGATACTAATCTATCGACTAGCTTCTCTCTCAAACACACACACACGCACACACACTACCCGACATCGAAGGAGTAGGGTGGCACCTCGATCTTGATAGTAATCTACCTACTCCTCTTCCAAACACACACACACACACATACACACACACTCGCTAGTTGTGCCTCTGTGCCTACCGTGCACACTCTCGATACGTCTTTCTCTCCCTCCCCTCCCCCCACCCCAACAATGACAGCAGAAGGGTGACAACTCGATCTGATTGTAATCTGTCAATTGGTTTCTCTCTCGAACATTGTGTCTCTGTGCCTCGCTCAGTAGCCCCCTCGATATGTAGACTTCTCGCGCACGCACAGTTGTAGTGACGGTTTCGCTGAACCCAGTGTGCCTCGTTTTTACCGGCCTCATGTGATAGTTTTCACCCCATTTTCTGTTAATTAAGAAGGCAACCTTTTCTTTGTTACTACTAGTGAATCTGAAATCATTCGGGGCAGACATAAAATATATCACTTCAACCCAATTATCGCAGTAACTATTTTAAAAAAACTAACATCAAGATGCATTTGTATGAGTAGTTTATCTTGTGAGAGAAAAGGATGAACGAGGGAAGGCCGTATTTGCGAACGTGGAGAGGGGTGTGGGTATATTTTTGCAAAATTGCCATAGTTTCCTTCCTATCTGTTAGATATAAATCCGACGTCCTATATTGCAGGATGGCACGCACACTGTCATCACCAACTCTGTTTTCTACTCCCTCCCTTCCTAAATATTTCTCTTTTTAGAGATTTCAACAAGTGACTACATATGGAGCAAAATGAGTGAATCTACACTCTAAAATATGTCTACATACACATCCGTATGTGGTAGTCCATTTGAAATCTGAAAAAGACAAATATTTAGGAACAGATGGAGTATAAGAGTAGACATGGAGATATATCTCCAGCATGGTCTACAACAAAAATGTGCTGGACTGGTTAGCACCGGATGCTCGCAACGCGATGACATGAGTTCGAATTCTGTCTTTAACTTTAGATTTTTATATTATATATTACTTATTTAATATATACTTCTTTCGCTACTGTACTGATAGTGGAACCCACAAAGTACTTAGAATACAAGATTAACGATGGACTTGTTTCTTCTTAACTTTCTGTACGAAGCTGTAGCCACCCTACAAATCACGTGTACACTCTACATGCAAATAACTTTTTATAGAGGGACAATCATACACGCAATTAACTCAAATGGATTGGATGCCACTCTATTATTTCCAGCATAAGAGCATCTCCAACGGTAGCCGGCAAATTTCCTCCCGCTTCCTTCCGCGGAGGATGACATCAAACGCCAGCGGCATACGTTTTCACAACTCTAACCAACCAGATGAAATTCGTGTAAACATGGACTGATTTCATATAAGCATGAAGGATTTCGTATGAAAAAGCCGGATCTTCATATAAACATGATGTATTTCATTACATTTACATGAACTAAGCAGTGACAATCCGGCCCTCTTGGTATAATTAATACTCCCTCCGTCCGGAAATACTTGTCCTAGAAATGGATGTATCTAGACTTATTTTAGTTAGAGATACATACAATTTATCCATTCTTAGAACAAATATTTCCCGCCAGCTGGATAGGGAGTACATAATCTAAATGGCCGCCCGCGGATCCCTTTGTCTTCCTCATGTCCGGCACACTTGCGGGGTCGACGAAGGTCCTCGGAAGAGATGAAGCAGCAAAGAAACCACCTGAATGTGCAGTCGTCACCTTGGCGGTGGCCTTCATGGGACCCAAGTGGCGGCGACCTCCTGTGTTCTACTTCTCCTCGATGATGGCGGCGGACACGGAGAAGCTGGCCACCGACTCGTCGCTCTCCATGCACCCGGCTTCTGTCTCTGTCTGCATGGCGCTGCCGCAGGCACGGGAGGCGCGCCCATAGACACGGGAGGCACGGCACCGCAGACACTCGTGGCGCGGTACGACGCGGCAGCGACGACGCCCGTACCGGTGTGCTAGCCGCCCTGCCGGCGTGGAGCAACTCGCCACTCCTCATCGAGCTGAACTGGAGCGGCGAGTTGCTGAACCACACGCCTGCTTGGGGTGGCAACTGGTCGGGCCAAGCGCGGTTGGTAAGCACCGAGCGGCCTCGCCCGTATCTGGAGGGCTCGGCGGGCCACCCAGCCGGGTAATATGCTGGAGAACAGCTCCTTAGAAGCCATCGAAAGAGTGGAGAAAATGGTGAAGGAGGAGATGGGGGAGCAGCGGAGGGGTGTGATTCTTGCCCGCTGTCTGTCTGGCCTCGTGTAAATAGAGGGCGGACGGTAGGAGCTTGGCCGGCATCTGGCCTCGTTTAAACTGAGGGCGGACAGTGTTGCGTTTAATTCCGGCCCGCTTATGAATGGACGTGTGGCCGGAGTAGGTTTCTCTGTTTGCATGTGGGTTTAACGGAGGGGTTTGATGGAGGCGAGGAGGCGTGTTCAGCCGGGCGTGCAGCAGGCGGCGCGGTACTATTCAATTTGACAGCGAGCGGTGCAGTTCCCGATACGGCTTTAATGCAGACGAGGGAGGGAGTAGCGGTTCCCGAAATGTTGAACGACCAATGCATCCTCCTTCAATTAATGCATGAGGGAAGTAATGGGAGGAGGACCGGGAAAGAGGCTGCACGATGTGAATGCAACGCAGTTTGCCCTCATATAAAGGCGCCCCTCCATTCCAATGCATCTACCACATTGTACGAACCTAAGCATTTGCCTAAGCACCTACACTAAGCGCAAAAGAGCTCACTCCAGACCCATGGCGGCCGGCCAGCGGCTGTGCCAGATGGTCCATGACGTCGGCCTGCGGAATGGCGCCGAGGATCGTCTCCAGACGGCGTTGGAGACCGGCTGGTGGATGGCCGCCGTCGATGCCAACTACGACTCTCAGTTGGACCAGATGATCATTGCCACCACCAACAAGTTCACCATCCTCAAGAAGCTCGCGGACGACATCGCCATACTCCTCCAGCCCGCGCGCCCGGGCTCCTCATTGCCTGCCACCCTAATCGGCCTACCATGGCCGGAACCTCTTTCAAGCACTGGTGGCCCTGCGACTACCCGCCGACGCCACGAAGAATGTCCACCTGGATGTCGTGCTCGCCGCGAGGCGCCTCGCCCTGCAAAAATTCGTCGACCTCCACATCCACGTGTACGAGCAAATCGTGTAGATAGGTATCTACAAGGCCAGTGAGGACGCTACGACATTGGCCTTCCTCAACCGGCTGGAAGTCTTGGATGCCTTTGCTGAGAAGCACCTCGACCTCGCCACAAAAGCCGCCGCTCCTTAGCCGCCGGTCGATGCCCCGGCGCACTAAGTTGAGGAGGAGGAGGTCATACGTTGATGGATGCATCTTTCTCCTTGTCTTTTGTAATCACCACTGCGGTCGCATCATCATCGTGGCCTTAATTCTTATTATGTTGTTGCATTCTCGTTCCAGTCAATATCGACATGTGCGATCCCTTTGCTTAATTATATGCACCACTGTAACAGTACTCCATCCGTCAATTTATAAGTTGTGCTTACCTTTTCCATCAACTTCGTGCAACGCACGGGCATCTTGCTAGAAACACTAGAACAAGTCGGACCGCGTGTGACCAAACCGACGATGCACCAACCTAGCTACTCCCTCCGTCCCAAAATTCTTGTCTTAGATTTGTCTAAATACGGATGTTTCAAGTCACGTTTTAGTATTAGGTACATCTGTATATAGACAAATCTAAGACAAGAATTTTGGGACGGAGGGAGTACTACGTACCCTGCTTATCTGGCGGAAATAGCCCCGCCCTAGCGTTTCCAATCGTTTTTTCTATCTATCGATCGTGCCAAGTAGCAGAACCAAAATGTTACAATTTATACATTTTTCTCTACTCCTACTCCTATAAAAGACTCAGTTGGTGATAGTGGTGTGTCTGCCATCCGTCGTTTCTGACCATTAGATTTGCATCTAACGGTTGTGAGGTAAGTTGTGGCATTTTTGCAACAATAGCCCACTTCTTTGCTCCAATTTGCAGAAAACCCCTTATTATCTTGAAAGCAACCACATCCCTCCCTCACCTGATCAAAACAGCCTGAGAAATATATTTTCAGTGAAAAGTACTCCCTCCGTTCCTAAATATTTGTCTTTCTAGAGATTTCAATAAGGTACTACATACGGAGCAAAATGAGTGAATCTACACTTCAAAATATGTCTATATAATCCGTATGTGATAGTCCATTTGAAATATCTAAAAATACAAATATTTAGGAATGGAGGGAGTAGTATATTAGGAGTATATCAAAACAAGAGTGATTTCTTTCAAGTTTGTGAACAACTACTACTATTCTACTACTTTAGATCCGTCGCAACGCACGGGCACATTGCTAGTAAAAGGAAAAGGCCTGCCGCGTTCACGTCGCACTCCCACCCCCCCCCCCCACACGCCCGGGAATCGGGAGAACTCCACGGCCCATCCGGCACAACACATAGCTTAGGGAAGGTGTGTTGCCTAGCATTTTCACTTTCATGTGGGACCGCCGTTGAGCAAACCGACTATTTGCAAACCGCACCCCGCCCGCCACCGGGTTGGAAAACAGAAACGAGGGGAAGATCTAGCTGTAGCACGGAAGCCAAGAAATTTGGTGTCAGATGGGGCTCGTTGATAGAGTAGGAGCATTCCGTACTACTCTACTCCTACTAGTACCAAGTTTGTACTATACAACTAGTACTATCACTATACAACTAGTAGGTACGTGTACGGCACAACATCATAGGAACAAAAAATGGGAAGATCTTGTTTTGGGTGATTTATCTTTTTTTCAGTCAACGTAGTATGAATAATATGATGTGGGGGGCACCCATGAAGCTTATGTGGCTTGATTGCATGGCTACGAAAGGTTAGAGAAAAATAAAAAGATAATGTGTTTAGAGTGCACTCCACTAAATAGATATACTTTGGATCCATTGCAACGGGCCAGCACATCTATACCCCCTATATAGTGTGTGAATAACTTTGAAAGTTGGTCGTTGGATGCAGCCAATCCGACGGTACAAAGATGGCAAATCCGAGCACTACTGGCCATTGGATATCATCTACATTCCACCAGATTCTGCCACATGTAGAATCTAGAAGACTCCATGGTTGAACTTCATTCATGACTAACTTTGCCACAACTAAGCTTAGGCAAAGTGTGTCTGCCACAAAAAATGTGGCTAACAAAATGGCCACCACAAGTGTGGCAAGATTTGGCAAGAAGTTGAGTCTATGACATGTGGACCATGTAGCTAGAAAAGTGTGGCAAGCCACAAGTGTAGCAATGAACCAAACACATGATGCCTGGTGTGTTTGGTAGGGTGTATGAAGGGTGCATGATCCCAAGAGTTCCCTTCTCGACCCACTTTTGGATGTTTGGTAGAGTGTATGGAGGGTGCATGAGTCCACACTAGCTTAGCACAAATACACTAGAAGCATGCATGAAGAGAGCATACATGAAGAGGTGTGTTGAGTTGAGCATGCATGAAGAGGGAACAACTATGCTGAGACGAGAACGCAACCAAACACACTTGTGGCACGCCTAAGCTTAGGCGTGGCAACCTTTGGCTGCAAGCCAAACATCTATACCCCTATATAGTGTGTGAATAACTTTGAAAGTTGGTCGTTGGATGAAGCCAATCCGACGGTACAAAGATGGCAAATCCGAGCACTTCTTGCCGTTGGATATCATCAACATTCCACCAGATTTTGCCACATGTAGAATCTAGAAGACTCCACATGTAGAAGCATAATGCACAAACCACCGGAATCTCATGCGTGCAAAGCACGTGTACCTTACTAGTAGTTGGTAGTAGTAAGAAACAAATTCCGGGTTTGGCACGAGCTCGTACTGCGGGAGCACCACAAGGCCTGCCGCAGGAGTTACATTTCACTCTCGGGGCCCACGGGACCGAACTTCAGTGGCTTAGTGCCCGTCCTATGAGTCAATGACACGCGGACCTTAAATGCGGCTGGCCCACATGTCATTCTTATGGTGGTGGTGTGGTTCATGACTCACTCGTTCGAGATGAACCGGCCGGTGGTGGCGTTGCCGTGGCGAGGGTGCCACAGCTGGGCGTCCGGGCGTTACGAGGCGTAGATGGCCACAACGGTGGGTTCTACCTGTAGTACAGAAGTACTCCAGCTGAGGATTGATTCCTGGGACGAAATGTGTCACAACCGCTGGATGAAAATTCGATGGTGCGGGAGTACGGATTGGAGCATAGCAGCGGAGCAGGCAAACCGCGTCCAATCGGGTGTGGCTTTGGTAGAAAGTTGATGGTCGTCGTAGTTCAGCTGGCCCGCATGTCATGCACACAAAGGCAGAGGAGCGGTGGGGCCGAGAGGGATGAGGCGCACGTCGGGGGGATGAGGATCCCCTGACGTGAACGATCCTACCATTCTGTCAATGACATGTGGGACCCCCTAGTGTGGGTCCCACCTGTCAGCGAAGGAAAGGCATGGTAAGGCAGTGATAGACACGTCAGAGGATCCATGCCCACGTCTGGGGATGTCGTGCTTACAGGTAGGGTTGGAGCACCGTCGTGGGAATCGCGTGTGGGTGTGGCAGTCGTAGAAACAAGAAACGTGATGGTCCCCGTGGTTCAACTTCCATGGACAAGCTGTCATGTCTGCTGACACATGTATATCAAAACTAGAGAGTTTATATTTCAAGCACGTGAACAAGTATTATTCTACTACTTTGGATCCATTGCAACGCACGGGCCAGCACATTGGTAGTAGTAGTGTCTATCTCTATCTCTAGAGGCCTTCCCTCGTTCATCCTTTTCTCTCACAAGATAAACTACTCATACAAATGCATCTTGATGTTCCGTGGAACACACGAGGATGTTTCCTTGGGGGTCTCTCCAGCGCGGCGTGGCCGTAGTTGCAAGTTGACGCCCCTTGAGATGCCGACGTTGAGGGGCACTCAGATTTCCTCCAATGAGCAGGTAAGATGATTTTGATCACGTAGTAAATGCATTCTAAAGACTACTTCCGTGTCCATTTCCTAATTCTCCCCCTGCCCACTGTTTCACAGGTTAGGCTCGGTGCGAGTGGAGATTGGCTTGCATATGTACGGGAGGGTACCAACATCAATTTGCACAACATTTACAACGGTGACACCGTTCCCGTAGAACCTTTGTCCAACATTGGGATCAGCCATGCAACGGGCCACCGCATGAATTGGCACGATGGAACCACGGTGAGATTGAATAAGATAGCACAAACCTTGCACATGGCGGTCAAAGGTGGACCATGCTATCTGCGGCCGATTTGTTGCCGTACGAGTACGAAGACGCTGTGCTCCTTTCTAACCGCATCTTCGCGGTGACAAACCAGGGGACTTGTTTCGTATGGGACACATCCTATGATATACTCCCTCTCTCCTAGTTTATTTGATTTGAATCTTTTCGTTTTATAAGTTTCAAATTCAAATTTAGAGCTCCCCATCACATGTTGAGATTACAGTGTCCATTAAATCATTGCGTGCATGTATAGTAAAGAAACAAATCTCGAGTTTGGCATGAGTTCGTGCAGCGGTAGCACCAGCCTGGCGCAGGAGTTACATTTCCTTCTCAGGGCCCTCGGGACTGAGCTTCAGCGCCTTACTACACCTGCCTTTGAGTCAATAACATGTGGACCCGATAGGTGGCTGGTCCACATGTAATGCTCCCAAAGGCAGAGGGGCCGAGAGGGTGAGCTGCAGGTCGGGGGACGTGTGGTGTCATGGGTTCATGCGGCGTCGTGGGAATCGTGTGTGGCTGTGGTAGAAACTTGATGCTCGCCACATTAAGGTGGCCCACATGTCATGCACACAAAGGCAGAGGGGCGGTGCGGCCGAGAGGGGTGAGGCGCACGTCGGGGGACGTGGTGCCGTGGGTTGGAGCGGCGTCGTGGGAATCATGAGTAGCAGTGGATGAAACGTGATGGTCGCCGTAGTTGAACTTCCATGGACAAGCTGTCATGTCTACAGACACATGCATTGCATACCGATCACTGGAAGGAGTAGTAGAGAAAGCTAGGCAGATAAATAGTTCCCTATAGTCAAGCGGACCCACGCTAGTACTTGTTCCAAAGACATGCACACCATCTAAATAGTCCATCTATATCAATATGCACCAAGAGGGAATAAATTTTTTTACAAGAGAGGAAATAGTTCATCCATCCATAATGCCCTGCTGCTGGTGCAGCCTTATCTTCTTCTTCTTCTTCTTCTTGTTCTCATTTTCTGTGGGAGACGGCTTCGCAAAAAGCTCTTTGGACCTTGCAGCTATCTCGAAACTCACACGGGCATCGAGGGCAGCATATTTTATCCGCTCGTACGTCAAGGGATAATTCTCCCATCCAGACGACCTTAATGCCACCGTCTCGTCACCCTTTTGAAGATTTGTACCGAGCACAAAATTTGCTACGTCGAATAGGGATGGTGTCTGTTTATCACAATCTTCTACATGAATTTTGATTCTGGTTTGTAGGTCAGCAATGCTTTTCAAATCAAGGTTGTACGGCTCCAGCTTCTGTTTGTCCCCTTCGGTGGCTGCCCCACAGAAGTATATGTCCTCCCGAGACAAGAAATCGTGAAGCTCACCTGGTATGGAGGGTGCATGTATGATGTGGTACACCAAAACATCATCTTCGAGGCACAGCTCAAGGACGGCGGCGCGTTGGATCTTCCGAGTGGCACGCTCCGTGTACTCTGCGTCGAGACCGATGACCCTCGTCTCTACCTTTTTGAGGGAGTTGGATACATTGTTGATCCACTTCCGAACAACCCTTGGGTGGATGGTGACGGTGGCAACTATGCTCAACGAGCCTTCGACGAGGACATGTTGGACGCTAAAAACCTGCATCTCGATCTCTTTCGCCATTTGGAACTGCTGGAACGGAGGGCTATCGTTTGGAGAATTAGGATTAGATGGCTAGTCTAACTGAAGTAGTAGATGATTATTTAAAGAGGTTAAAACAATGTGAACGCAGTGGGGTTTGGATGCAAATGAAAGCGAAGGGGAGGTGAGGAATCCGAGGAAAATTGGTTCCCGATGGAGAAGTAAATGGGAGAAGTGGTGTGCAGGCAGTTGATTAGATGGCTAGGTAGACTAAACGAAAAGGCTATGCGAGTAGACTGAGGAGTCGTACCTGTTCGTGTACGTGCCCATCCTTCCTGATAGGTGGGACCTATGCAAACAGATAAAAAAATGTGTCGTAGCTGGTTCAGATGGATATTGGATCGTGCGTGGGAGACACAACATTCTCTGGTTAAGGAATACACGGTTATCCTTATCAAAAAAGAAAAGGCCCATCTTCGCGCTTCCGCATGCACGAGAATTTGGTTCTGCTCGCAATATGGATGATACCTGGAGGATGAAGTGAACAGGCATGCTAGCACGGGAGACCTATTTCCGCTATACAGTACTGGAGTACTCATGTTCCTACTAGTAGTAGTAGTAGTACAACTATGGTACACTTGATGGTAAAAATACTATTCATCCGGTCCTCACAGTGAAGTGACAACACCCTGTGCCTGACACTAGTCTAGGCGGCGTGTTCGGGTTACCAAAGTCAGCCTCACCCTATGCACTGTGCAGTCTGTCACCGCCGCTGTACAGCACATTAGCATGCCTCGCCTTGTCTCCCTCTCCCCTCCCATAGCACCACTCCATCTCCATCTCCATCTCCGTCTCCATCTCACCATGCCCCCGTGTACCGTCGCCTCGCTTGCCTCCCCCAGTACACTATTCCCTCGCTAGCCGCTCCAGCACCTACAACCTTCTCCCCCGTAAATCAAGCCCCCAAAAACCCCCACCTTCCAAACTCCACCATGGCCGAGCGCGAACCGCGCAGCATCCATATGAGCCGCGATTGGAGCAATCTCCCCAGTGACTTCCTCGACCTCTGTTGTTCGTGTATGGATATGTTGAGCGCCCTGCGGCTGGCTGCGTGCTCGAGGGACATGCACACGGCCATCATCGAAGCGAGGCCTAAGATTTTCAAGACACCTTGCTTGCTGCTATCTGGTCTTGCGAGATTGGCTCACCCTGATACGGAGGCGTACATGATGCCCCTCGACTTCAATCCGATCTCCATTAGCCGAAACTTCTTTGCAGGTATGTAGTGGGTCGACGTACATCATGTCCCTCGACTTCGATCCGATCAGCATCGCTCGAAACTTCTTGGCAGGTATGTACTGGGTCGGCATGAACTCCCACTGGATGGCTGCCTTCAGAGAAGACGGTAAAAAGTTGGTGCTCGTGAACTTCCAGACCTCCCATGAGATTATCCTTCCTCCATTGGATTATATAGAGTTTTACCATTGCGGTCCAAGTCATCTAGATTACCACATCAGTTGGACGGACCTTGTTTTGCAGAAGATTGTAATCTGCCAAGTGCCCACACGACATGCGAATTACGTAGACTTCAAGTTAATTGCCTTGTTCGACCGCGGACTCGCCTATCTTTACGCCGGTGCCTTCTTTAGCTGGAGACAACTCAGCTCGCAGTAGATCATCATCAAAGCTGATACACACTTCTGTGATGCTATTGAACACAATGGCATCATCTACACGATCGACAAAGCAGATGGCACCATGTATTGCTGGGGCGACGCGTGTAAGTTGTTTCCATCTCATGTTAATGATGACACCATGACACTGTTTGAACTTTTTGTGATGATTGGCATATCCCTGTTTGAGCAGAATTTGAGTAGAACTATGGCAACGTATTAGAGACGCCGTAAATCAGCTATATTTGGAATGAGTTAATTCATTCGATTGTGACCATGTCATTACAGCCAATTTGTACCCCTGAATAATCAAACGGTTAGGAATATATGGATATTCTCCTTATTTTACAGTAATCTATATACTACTACTAAATATGAGTGTGTATCAATGGCCATGTTAGTTTCCTCATTTTCATGATGTAGAAACATGCACCACACTGTTGGTTTCATCTAACCATACATTAGGGAAGTAAATGTGCATATGGAGAACTCTATATTTGGAAGTAGTGAAATCCTGTAATGCTTACCATGTGTACATACCTATACTCGCCCTTCAGCAATCAATGGCTAGAATAATATCCTCACAAAAAATTTGCCCACAGAACACAAGTATATAACAATGCATGGTCTGTTAGTTACCTTGAAGAATTTGTTTGTGAGGACAGGACATGATTACATAAAATGCATGACATGGTAGTTTCCTGCGAAGAATCGATTGCGAGATAACATGAGAATAACCATGCATGGCAGTTCTATATTTTTGAACCCAGTATACATTTCCCTGTATTTATCTCCCAGTTCCAACAGGGACATATCAATGTTGTTTCTTGCATTATCCTACTCATACTCTGAGAAATGTTGATCTTACATTAACAATGCCTGTCCTTTTTTATATGATGCAGTGTCCCTACAGTTACTGCCCTTTGTAATCACACCACTTTTGCCAAAAATAGGGAAGCACAACTGGTTCCTCGCTCGATCAGACGACGGCAAAAGACTGATGATCATTCGGACACATGAGCTAGAAAAGTTATATTGCAAAAACCCCATTGTCTACAAGCACCGTGAAATACGTGAGTATCCGGACAGTGGCTGTTACGTCTATGAGCAGGATACCAGCTTGTTGGGGCCTTCAGGATTTTTTAGTTGGAGGCGGGTAAACAGCCTTGGTTCACACTCTCTGTTTCTCGGACTCAATTATCCGATTAACCAGGAGATCACCGTCGGCAAGGACCTTGATGGCAGAGAGGCTCTGTTTGCTATGGAAAACTGTGTCTACAAGGCGAGCCCTAGGAGTTGGGCAGCAAACTCCCCTGATTGTCAATGATACAGCCTGCAGCCAAAAGAATGTGAGAATGACAAAGGCATCCGGATTAACTTTTATCCTTGGATGTCTCAATTACGACAGGCAGTGATGTGGTTCAAGCCTTCAGGTTGATAGGTAATTGGGCTGTTGCGTCGAAAGGGTGGAGTACTAGTGTCTCCGGATCATTGGTCGCTGAAGCGGGGATGCAAATTATGATGGTGTTGGATCATCTCTTCGAATGACTTTGTTGTCTTTGCTGCTTGTTCTGGATGGGTAGTTCTTTCTTTTGTTATGCATATTCCTTTGTCATTTGGTCATCCTCATCTACGTCACTCTTACTATGTAATAGTTGCCTCTGTTTAGAATGTCATTCTCGTCTGGATCACGAGAGTCCGAGCGCTGCAGATTTGAATGTCTTGCTGTTTATGTCAGTAGTAGTCACTAGTCAGTGTTTGAATGTTGTATATATCGTTGTTTCGAACCGTTTATTGTCTCGAACTACTGGTGGGCTAAATGAGGGCATCACCATTCTCCAGTGTTTAGAGTGTATCTCCTTTTTTCAAGTTATATAATTTGAGCTCAGTGTCTTTTCGATGATGTACACTTGTTTGGGCCAGTGAGGTGTCGTTGAATATGGGCCGAGTAGTAACACAATGCCAAACAGGTCAATTATAACTCTCAGGCAGGGCTCTCAAAAGATCCTCAAAAAAGGCCGGGCTCTCCAAAAAATAAAGAATAAGGACTCTTAGGCCGACATGTGGGCGCCACTGGTGTTTTCGTGCGCTTGCGCGCCGAGAGCATATTGGCGCGTGTTCGAAATTCATGCTACCTTTTCATCCCCAATCTCCCGCCCCTCCCCCACCTCTGGAATCTCGATTCCTACTCCAGTTCCCCCAAATCCCCCTCCTGTACTCCCTGTACTCAAGCGCACTATCATGTCGCCGGTCAACGCGGATCTCCGAGCCGGAGATCCTGAGGTCTGTCCTGCCTTCGGTCGCTGCGTGCTGTCGCTCAACAGTGGCATGGCGGCGCTTGACGACCAGTTTGCTGGCAAAGTGCTGATGGTAACCATCAATGGAGACCGGCCTCCCATCTCGCCGGACGACCTTGTCAAAGCTCTTGGCATTGCGCATGGCATCCAAATAAGTGACTTGCTCGTCGAAGTCTGTCTGCCACCGGCTGATTTCTTCGTCAGGTTCCGGACAACTTTCGACTGCAGTCGTGTGTTCGAATCTTCCCGGCGTTTGTTCTGCGATGGCGCGCTAGTGAGCTTTGATTGATGGCACCCAGGATGGGGCTCGGTGCCCTCTAAGCTTGAGTTTTTAACAAAGCTTACCTTCCACGGCATGCCTCGACGTGCTTGGAACAGCGAGTCCATGAATGAGCTTATCAACGACCTTGGAGGTGAGCTCGTAAGTATGTTTGTTCCTCTAGACAGCTGGGCTCTCACGGTTATGGCATGGATGAAGAAGCCGTCCACCATACCGAAGGTGATTGGTGTTGAGATACCGGTGTAGGAACCGGGGTTGTACTATTCATCACCACCAAGGCCGCCGCGGACCACATTAGGGATGTACCTGTATCGAGTGTTCGTGCATGTCGACGAAGTGGTCAATCCATCAATCGAAGTCCTGCCGCCGCCGCTGGTGCCAGGGTCCGTCGACGACGTCCATTACAGGAGTCAACATCAGACTTTCCCCGTGTTGCTCAGAACGATGGATGGCACAGGGCCTACTCCATCGCGCAGCGGAGGCCACTGCTTCTTTGGGAGAAGAGGCAGGGCTGGCTGCCTGGATGTGCTCTAATTTGAGGTAACAACTGAATCTTGTCAGATACTAGTTAAATCCGAGCTATGGGTGTGAAGCACTGATGTGCGAGTACATTTGATTGTGACCTGTTCTAATTTTGTACCTGAACTTTTTTTAGAAAGGGTTGTACGTCAACTTAATGTGCTAGCAGAACTTATTGTGTTGTCTTTCTGTTTTCTTTGCACAACATTCAAGATATTTCCCCGTCATTGATAAAGACGATGAACCGTTATGTACGAGTTCGTTGGTTTCAACATAGCCCTACCCGTAGCAATCCACTGCTTCCATCCTGATTGTGCCGCCTGCGTGAAATTTTTGTATGCAAGTTCAGTGTGCTATGATGTTCTATATGATTGTGTCAACTATTTAAGTTCTTACTAAGCATCAGCAATGCATATGGCTGAAAGATGTATTTACGAGCATCGATCGATGGGTCTCTCTCTCTCTCTCTCACACACACACACACACGCACACACGCACACACGCACACACGCACAAGTGGGACCTGTTGAATTATTTGTTTGTTCGTGACAGCTTTTAATTAGGTTCCACTGTAATCTAACTTTTTTCTTAAGTTATTAATTGAGCTCAGTGACTTCAAAAAGTTGTACAGAAGCATTGTTTGGGCCTTTCCGACGTCGCTGAATGTGGGCTGAGTAGCCATGTTAGGTTTTACTGTACTACACAGGCCTTTTTTTCAACATCAGCAATGCAACTGGGCTGATAGTTGTACACAATATCCGGGTCAACTTGTTATTCTCCGCCCCGCTGGGCTGCAAACTTTCCTAGGAGGTATGCATTAGGCTTAACAAGAAAATGGACTTTAAGAAATAGTAAATAGGATGTCCATCGAACGGATGTCGTGCTTCTTCTTCAATCTCGGATATTCTTGCTTCAGCCGCCCAAAAAATGATTCCTCCCCCTGACATCTGGGGCGCACCGTTTCGGAGGCTGACCTGTGGGCCTACTAAGTTGACGCGTACCAAGGGCTTTGTCAACTTGGTCAATATAAACGATTCTAGCTGCAATGATAGTACGATGTCCATCCAACGGCCGTAGTGCTTCTTCAACCTTTGGTCTTCTTGGTCTAGCCGCCCAAAGAAGCGCCGGTCGTGTCGCGTGCTCCTGCCTCCCGTGGACGGCTGTGATGCCGCGGAGGCTCACCGCCCCCTACTACTCCCACCGCTGGCCAGGTCATCCCTCTACTCACCCACACCCCCTGTTATTCTGCGGCGACGACAGCCTCACACCGCAGCCGAACCAGTGAACCCTCGTACTCCTCTCCGCGCAGGCTTCCACTGCCGCGTCTTCCCCGACTCCGTGTTGTCCCCTTCCTAGGCCTCGCCGTCGTCCACCGCCCTGGTGCTCTCGGCGCGGTGTGGTCAACGTGGTCAAGAAACGACTTCCATCGGACGTGGAGTGTACGTGGAGAGGCTGACAGCTGGGTCCACGGCCGCAGCAAGGAAGCGCCTCCTTATTACACGGATAATAATGATTCCTCCACCTGACAGCAGAGACCCACCGAACGGGCAACCGTATTTCGTGAAAAAAAACGTTCCCCCCTGACTGCTGGGACCTACTAGCTACAGCTTCGCACGCAAGGAAGTGCGTCCGGGCAAAAAAAAACGATTCGCCCCCTGACTGCTGGGACCCACCATCTACATCTTCGCACGCAATGAAGTGACCGACAGTCGGGACCCACCTGGTCGAAGCGTACGTAGCGTTGTCATTCTGGTCGTGAACGTCTACGTACATACTGGTCGATGTAGAGGCGCGCACGTGTCGTAGAAGAGGCGCGCACGTAGCATGTACACGTACGTACAACGGTAGTGTGCAAGAAAGAAAATACGGCCACGTACGTACATATGGGCTGGGTCTCGAACGCCTACTCACGCATACGTACGGCCAGGGCTCGTGTACATGGCTGGGTTAGAACGGAGAAACTGTGTCGTCGTCGTGTTCATGGGGAGCGAACCGGCTGGGTCAGAATGGAATGCATCATCATGTTCATCGGGAGGGCTTGGACGGAACAGCCGATGGAAACGAGGCATGGTGTACCACAGAACGGAGGAAACAGCCTTGTATTCGACCGGCCACGGTCGAAACGGGATCCTGTTCATCGGGAGGGGTCTGGCGTACCGCAAAACGGAGGAAACAGACCTCCTATGGTCGAAACGGGGATCCTGTTGATCGGGAGGGGTGTGGCGTACGGCAAAACGGAGGAAACGGACTTGTGTTGGAGCACTACGGTCGAAACGGGGGTCCTGTTCATCGGGAGGGGTGTGGCGTACCGCAAAATGGGACTCCACGGGATACTGTTCATCTCCACCGTCGACCCCCTCCAGCCTCCATGGGCTACTGTTCATCCACCGTCAACCTCCTCCAGCCTCCACCTGCGACTGTTCATCCACGGGCTCCTGTTCATCTAGCCTCCACGGCGCGCTACTCCACCGGCTACTGTTCAACCAGCCCTCTCCACGGCCTCCTGTTCAACCATCCCTCCACGGGCTACTGTTCATCCAGCCCTCCACCGTCTACTGTTCATCCAGCCCTCCATGGGGTGGTCCTGTTCATCCAGCCCTCCACGGGGTCCTGTTCATCCAGCCCCAACCGGCTTGATCGATCGGGGTCCTATTCATCCAGAGGCAACACCACGGGGTCCTGTTCATCCACCCCCACCGGGAACTGTTCATCCAAACCCCCCAGCAACGCTCACTGTTCGTCCAAAGGCAGCATCGATCGGCTTCAGTTAGCAGCAGTAGCGAAGGATTCGCTCGATCGGGTTTAGTTAACAGCCATCGATCGATCGCTCGGGTTCAGTAACGCGTAGCCTGCAGTGCAATCGCTCGGGTTCAGTAGGCGAACGCCTCGCTCAGGTTTAGTTAGAGCCCAACGCCTCGCACCCACGCGCGTGCGTGTACGAGAGAAATGCGCAAACCTCCGTGCATCGCTCGGCCCCGACCACCCACCGTAACCGGGAACACCCCGATAGTTTCCTCGCCCTCGCTTCTACCACGGTTTTTTCCATCATGGACGGCCCAAAGAATGTCATGCAGCTGCGTCGCCGGCCCGCCCAGGACGAAAAGCCCATTTTCTGTCATGATTTTTGGTCATAGAAGTAGGATCCCACCACATCTATGATGATACCGGGTTTTGTCACAATTATCGTCATAGAAGTGTCATAAGTATGACAAAAAAAATTCGTTCGGCCCAAAATGTCACGGATGTGTCTTTTTTTTGTAATGTTGGTACTTTTTGATTCTGGTGCATCGCATTCATTCATATAAGGGTAGTTGTGGAAAAGTATGGTTTGCCCATCAGAACCCTTAGGAGCCCTCTTCAGGTCTGTTCCCCAGGAGGTGAGATGACGACATGCTTAGGTGGTTACTCGAATCTCACACTACTGCAGGATGCTGCTAATGCGACACTACGATTAGACACCCTTTATCGAAACTGTGTGTGATGCATTAATCACAAACAGTGATGTAAAAAACCGTCAAAAAAGATGCAAAACATTTGGGATGGCGGAGACATCAAACACGGTTCAGATTTTAGTTGTGTGTGCAATGCGGGGCATACGGTTGATCCATACGAACTATTTGCGATGAGATAGAACAACAGAAATGGACAACCATATCAAGGTGTCTGCTATATACGGCATAGGGTTCGCTCTGATGAACTGTTTGCTATTACGGAATGCAACAGAAACGGTTAGCCAGATCAAGGTGTGTGTGATATACGGCATACGGTTCACTCGGACGAACTGTTTTTGCTTAGGGAACAGAACAGAAACGGTTCAACTTAACAACCTGTGTGATATGCAGAAAACAGCCCACTCGGATGAACTGTTTGCGATGATAAATTAAAACACAGACGGTTACTACAGTTAATTCATGTGCGATTCTATGTGTACAAAAAACTTTGAAAAATGCAAACTAGTTGCTTGCGGTGGCTAGGAGTATCGCACACGATGCTTCTGTGAGTACTTGTATGCGATGATTAGTAAGTTACACACACGTTTCCTTATGTTAACACGTGTGTGATAGATAACACGTGACACCGCACACGGTATTCGGGTTGTGTGCTCCCCTTATTTTTCCCACGCTCCAGCGAATGCTTCCTGTGCTCCACATGGGTGAATTGTAAAATCCCAATCCCCTAGCCACCTGTTAGCTATAAATAACCACAGCAATGGCCGCCGGCAGCGACTTGCTATTGATCCAGTTTCCGGCATACCCCCAACGGCCGACGACGGGATGGAGTCGCACGACGGCGGAATTGAGGCTGAAGCCACGATGGTTGGCTTGGCGGTCGATGGCCATGCCGCCGCCTCTCCTGACGATGGCCAGAGAAAGCAGGAAACACGGTAAGAGCAAGCCGCCATGTTAGCGAGGGTCATCCTAAAAGTGGACAGGGATCGCAAGCGGGCGATACTGCTGGCTCGGTGTAGAGTGCGGCGAATGGTGCGGGCGGCGTAGGAGGGACCTCGATGACGCAAGGACAACTGCGGAAGTGGCGGCCGCCGCACGAGGCGCAGGCTTATGTCCCAGATGGACGAGGGCGCAACGCCAGACGTTGCCGGGGCATGCCTGCGGGCCGTCACGGCATCCCTGGCAAGAGCCAACGTTGTCTCGCCGGACATCATCGTGGCAGAGCCGGCGGTCGCGGTAGCCCTGTTGAACGCTGCGCCCGAGGCAGTACCGGTGATTCCCGATGTCGAGTTTGCCCCAGCCTCGACCGGTCAAGGTGTGTAGGTCATCGAGTTGGCGTCCTCCGCTCCCACTGAGCCCATGACCGACACGCTGATGGGTGATGACTGATGTGTGTGCTGGGTCAGCGTTAGGTGCACAGTGTAGCTCTTTTGTGCGCGCGCGGTTCGTTATATTCTTGTAAATTAGCAATATATGTAAATATATATACTCAATTGATTTCTTCATGCATGTCAAATATGTCAATTGTATGGGCTAGCCTATCTATATATTATCTGAATTTGCAATACAGAGAATTAATATGCAAATGCCTTCTGGACATCGGTGCTGATCGCCACGTTGAAAACATAGACGTCCTCTACTCTACCGCTCTACCGGGCACACGCTTAAACTCAATGAACTCTGTACAATACTAATACTTTCCATGAAAATTTAAGAACTTGGCTAACAACATTTGAGTAACATATGTATAGTGGTTACACTATTCAACAAAAGGAGGATCTTTGTAACACGGTTTTTACAGCCATATGGTCCATATCTACATACTTAACATAGTAACAACTATCACATTTTAAGAGGCTGAGGGACAACAACCATATGGTACATATATACATAATTAACATAGTAACAACTAGCACATTTTATGAGGCTGAGGGCCAACAACCACAACTATCCGCTGGAAGCAGCTTGATCATGGCGACTTGGCATCTCGTCAACGAAAAGGAAGAACCCTCCTGTGCATGGTAGAGCATGAGTAGAACAGTGTCTCCAATTTACCAATATGGATGCATTGCCATGACAAGCGACAACTTGTTAATTTGAATGGTTTCATTTATGCGGAAAATGCAGTATCTTGCAATCACTTTGGCGTTAATAGCAGGCACAAGTGTAATTCGACCACGCCAGGAAATCGATTCAGGAACAGCTGCAATGGGCAATTTCTGTTGAAATGTAGAATAAAAACCATTTGTACATATCGTTGAAGATATATATATAGTTTATGAGCATCAACATAAAAATAAGACTTTGTACCAGCGTTTTGTGCACACAATTGGTCTTGTTCACTGTGTGCACCATAGGTATAATTAATCCCATCCAAAATCCAGCGTTCATACGCTGTGCTATCTCTGTCAGATTATCAACAAATTTTATGACATGCTTCAACTCTTTTCAGTGAAATTTGGTACGCTGAGTAACATACATATCGTTAACTATGCATCCAAGATATCCTGCTTAAAAAGGTGGAAATGTATTATTTATTAAGAACATGGCAGAAGAATATATAGTGCGCATCAATTGGTAAATAGAATTTGTTACTGCCTAGGAACGGAGTCAGAAAATGAAATCACGATTGGTTGCTTAAATAGTGATCAGTTAGTCAGAACAAATACCCCGATTTTGCTAAGTAATATGCTAGCATGGAGAAAGTTTAAAGAACACTAACCTCGATCAGACTTTGATCGGCTAATGACGTTGGGGAAGTAAACATCCATGTTAATTAGACCAGGCTATGGTGCACGCACTAGAATTTTATTGCCAGCTTTTAGTTTATAAAACTTAGTAATTTTTCTCCAAAGGTCCGCACCAAAATAGGAGTGACCATCTTTATCAAGTTTTACGCTAACTGTCATTGTAAATCCATGTTGCGTTGTCAATATGGCATCCATGGAGTCATCAACAAAGTAAATCCCAAGATTTCCTACTACTCGTGTGCTTGCAAAGCAAGGGATGTACTGCTTGAAATGAAAATTAAGATCGGAAGTTAGATATATTGAAATAACATAGCAAGATGCAAATATGGGAGTAACTGATAGAACAGAACATTATATAGCTAAAAGCAAAGTACAAAAATATATAATTAAAAATAGATAATGTAACAAAGATTTGATGCAAATATGAGAGTAACCAAATGAACAATACATCATTAGTTTGCCTAATATAGGGAAAAAATCGGCTTCAACGTCTAGGTTGCACGTGGCACCGTACTTTTTATCCAAATGTAGCAATAGACGGTATATGTTCACAAATTTAGGCCATACCGACCGTGGTAGGGTGAGATTGAACATATCGAGCGCTCCCTGAAGTCATCTAGAATGGTGAGGTAGAACTTCGTTTCCGACTGGCCGCGACCACACTTGCCCGATTTGTGCTCGCACTATGGACACATGAATGAAAACCCTCGAACCAGCTAGAAGACAAATGAATCCACGGCGATTTCCGCCGGTTGATTAACAGCGACGGATGGACTACGGTAAGAGATGAGTGAATACTTTGCTAAATTGATTACCTTCTCCATGAGAAAAGTCCCCGGCCCAATCCCGCAGAAAACCCCAATCGACCAGAGTCTAGAATGTTGGTGCACGTCGGTGCAGATAGGCGGTGGCAAGCGGTAGGGGCAAAATCCCGTGTCGTTTGGAGCGCGACCTCCACCCGCTGACGACAGTCGTCGAACTTAGGGTGGCCGCCGCGAGAGAAGGTGATGCGGTGCAGAGTTGCGGAGGAGTCTGGGGCGAGTGTGCGGGGACGAAGTAGGCAGGGGGGAGGGTTTTCTTTTTTCCTTTTGCATGTGTGGGAGAACACACACAGTTCGCAGAGGCGACGGAGATGAATCGTGTGCGATAGTAAATCACCGAGATTGAAGAGGATTCCAAATTTCCTTTGTCCATTGTCCACGAGTATTTTTCTACGATGAACATACACCCTGCAAATCACCGTGTTCAAATTTGGCACTTTTCCAGGTTCGTTTACCATATTTAGGGGATTATGTGCATTTTCTAGGCATTAATGCACATAATTCAAATTCATACAATCGGTGCATGAAAAGGCGCACGAGAATGGTCTAGAAAACCATGCTCGTGCTATATAGTAAAATCTCATGGCTTTTACAAGGAATGGGCAAAGATTTAAAGGAAATGTGTGGCAATAGTCAACCACAAACGCGTCGTTTATTGGTTTTTCAACCATAAAAAAATGAAATACATGCTTGAAAAACATGACGGCTGGCATGGTGCCATGGTATGGCCGCACCGTGCCTTGGTAAAAATTTGAGAAGGTTTGGCTTATGTCTCGTGCACGCCCTTCAAAAATCGAACCATCACCGAGGAAGTTTCATGGTTTCGAGGGGGAAATCTCCAAGATTGTGAAGGAAATATGCCCTAGAGGCAATAATAAAGTTGTTATTTATATTTCCTTATATCATGATAAATGTTTATTATTCATGCTAGAATTGTATTAACTGGAAACTTAGTACATGTGTGAATACATAAACAAACAGAGTGTCCCTAGTATGCCTCTACTTGACTAGCTCGTTAATCAAAGATGGTTAAGTTTCCTAGCCATAGACATGTGTTGTAATTTGATAAACGGGATCACATCATTACAGAATGATGTGATGGACAAGACCCATTCGTTAGCTTATGATCGTTGAGTTTTATTGCTATTGCTTTCTTCATGACTTATAAATGTTCCTCTGACTATGAGATTATGCAACTCCCGAATACCGGAGGAACACCTTGTGTGCTATCAAACGTCACAACATAACTGGGTGATTATAAAGATGCTCTACAGGTGTCTCCGAAGGTGCTTGTTGGGTTGGCATAGGTCGAGATTAGGATTTGTCACTCCGTGTATCGGAGAGGTATCTCTGGGCCCTCTCAGTAATGCACATCACTATAAGCCTTGCAAACAATGTGACTAATGAGTTAGTTACGGATGATGCATTACGGAACGAGTAAAGAGACTTGCCGGTAACGAGATTGAACTAGGTATTGAGATACCGACGATCGAATCTTGGGCAAGTAACATATCGATGACAAAGGGAACAACGTATGTTGTCATGTGGTTTGATCGATAAAGATCTTCGTAGAATATGTAGGAGCCAATATGAGCATCCAGGTTCCGCTATTGGTTATTGACCGGAGATGTGTCTCGGTCATGTCTACATAGTTCTCGAAGCCGTAGGGTCCGCACGATTAACGTTCGATGACGATTTGTATTATGAGTTATGTGATTTGATGTACCGAAGGTTGTTTGGAGTCCTGGATGAGATGACGAACATGACGAGGAGTCTCGAAATGGTCGAGACATAAATATTGATATATTGGAAGGTTATATTCGTGAGACGCCCCCGCTTTGACCGTACACTAATCATGCACGCAAATGTGTACGATCAAGATCAGGGACTCACGGGAAGATATCACAACACAACTCTACAACATAAATAAGTCATACAAGCATCATTATACAAGCCAGGGGCCTCGAGGGCTCGAATACAAGTGCTCGATCATAGACGAGTCAGCGGAAGCAACAATATCTGAGTACAGACATAAGTTAAACAAGTCTGCCTTAAGAAGGCTAGCACAAAAGTAACAACGATCGAAAAGGCAAGGCCTCCTGCCTGGGACCTCCTAACTACTCCTCGAAGCCGAACTCCATGTAGAATCATCCTCGGGATCTCTAGCTCCTGGACTCCAGCATCTGGTTGCAACAATCAGGTATAGAAAGGGGAAAAGAGGGAGAAAAGCAACCGTGAGTACTCATCCAAAGTACTCGCAAGCAAGGAGCTACACTACATATGCATGTGTATATGTGTAAAGGGGCCATATCAGTGGACTGAACTACAGAATGCCAGAATAAGAGGGGGATAGCTAGTCCAGTCGAAGACTATGCTTCTGGCCATCTCCATCTTGCAGCATGTAGAAGAGAGTAGATTGAAGTCCTCCAAGTAGCATCGCATAGCATAATCCTACCCGGCGATCCCCTCCTCGTCGCCCTGTTAGAGAGCAATAACCGGGTTATATCTGGCACTTGGAAGGGTGTGTTTTATTAAGTATCCAGTTCTAGTTGTCATAAGGTCAAGGTACAACTCCGGGTCGTCCTTTTACCGAGGGACACGGCTATTCGAATAGATAAACTTCCCTGCAGGGGTGCACCACATAACCCAACACGCTTGATCCCATTCGGCCGGACACACTTTCCTGGGTCATGCCCGGCCTCGGAAGATCAACACGTCGCAGCCCTACCTAAGCACAACAGAGAGGTCAGCACGCCGGTCTAACCCTATGCGCGCAGGGGTCTGGGCCCATCGCCCTATGCACACCTGCACGTTGCGAACGCGGCCGCGAGCAGACCTAGCAACCCACACGATCACGGCGGTTACGTCAAAGCGGTCCAACACGGCGCGCGCCACTCAGACGCTGACGTGACGAAGGCTTCGGCTGATACCACGACGTCGGGATACCCATAACTACTCCCGCGTAGATGGTTAGTGCGTATAGACCAAATGGCCAGACTCAGATCAAATACCCAGAACTCGTTAAGCGTGTTAAGTATCCGCGAACGCCGACCAGGGCCAGGCCCACCTCTCTCCTGGGTGGTCTCAACCTGCCATGTCGCTCCGCCACAAAGTAACAGTCGGGGGCCGTCAGGAACCCAGGCCCACCTCTACCGGGGTGGAACCACCTGTCCTTTCAGCCCCCTCATCAGAATCACTTGCGGGTACTCCTCGAGCCGACCCGACTTTAGTCACCACATGTGTCATGTATATAATGTATATAGTATATACCCGTGATCACCTCCCAAAGTGATCACGACCCAGTAGTATAGCATGGCAGACGGACAAGAGGGTAGGGCCACTGATGGAATAAACTAGCATCCTATACTAAGCAGTAGGATAGCAGGTAAGGGTAACAACTGTAGCAACAATGACAGGCTATGCATCAGGATAGGATTAACGGAAAGCAGTAACATGCTACACTACTCTAATGCAAGCAGTATAGAGAAGAATAGGCGATATCTGGTGATCAAGGGGGGGGCTTGCCTGGTTGCTCTGGCAAGAAGGAAGGGTCGTCGTCGACGTAGTCGATCAGAGGGGCATCAGCAGCGACCTCGGGGTCTACCGGAGAGAAGAGGGGGAAGAAACAGTAAATACATAGCAAGCAAGTGCATAACAAGACATAACATGGCAAAACGCATCGCTAGGAGTGTTCTAACGCAGGGATAGGTGATACCGGCGAAGGGGGAAAACATCCGGGAAAGTATCCCCAGTGTTTGGAGTTTTTGGACAGATGAACCGGAGGGGGAAGGTTACAGGTTTGCTATGCTAGGGACGCGTGGTGGACGAACGGGCTGCGTATCCGGAATCGTCTCGTCGTTCTGAGCAACTTTCATGTAGAAAACATTTTCATCAGAGTTACGGTTTATTTTATATTAATTTTAAAAGATTTTAATAATATTCTGGAATTAATTTAATGGTTAGATTCGAATTATCCAGAATAGTGACCGGTGATGCCATCATGACAACACCATGACGTCAGCAGGTCAACTGACCTGTTGACCGGTCAACCCTAACAGATGGGCCCGTTGACTGGGTCAACTACACAGTCAGCAGGTTCAGTCAACAATCAACAGTCCTATTGACTTGGTCAATCTTACGCGTGGGTCCCACTGTCAAAGGCTCAACACTAACTAACGTTTAACATATAATTAGTAGATTAATTAGAGTTAATTAGTTAACTAATCAGAGTTGATTAAGTTAATTAATTGTTTAATTAATTAATTAGTTTTTCTTTTCTTTTGTTTGTTTTTTACCTCTTTTTTTTAACAAGGCTGGGCCCCTCTGGTCATTGACCGAGCCCATCCGGGGCGGGTAAACGGGCGCTGGGCGCCGTGTTATCGGGCGGAGCCCTGGGGTGCGGGTATGGCCGGAGTGGAGTCCCCGGGGCGCTGGACGCCGGAGCGAGCGGGGAGCGGCGAGCTGGGCGGCGGCGTCGCGGGAGCGGATGGCCGGCGCGGCCGTGGCATGGCGGGGCAAGCTGTAGCAGGGAGCTACGCGGGGCAGGGCACGCGAGCGGGCCCCGGGTGCAGGCGCGTGCGGCAGGGCAGGACGGAGCGTGGCGGGGGGCGCGCGCGGTCGAGCGGGCGCGACCGGGGCCGCGGTGGCCGCGAGCACGGCGCGGGCGGCACGCCGGCATGGAGCTACGGGAGAGAGGGCGCGGGTGGCGAGGCTGCGTGGGGCGGAGCGGAGCACGGTCGCGCGGCAGGGAGAGAGGAGGTCGGGGCCTCACCGCAGGTTGTAGGGAACGGGGCAGTGTTTGCTGGGGAGGATGACGGCGACGACGAGCGTGGCGGAGACGGGATGCAGGTCGGCGAGGGAGCGCTCTGGCGAGGACGGCGTCGTGGTGGTGGCGACGTAGCTCGAGGGGGGCCAGCGGGGAAGAAGCGATGGGGCGGCGCCGGCGAGGTCCAGCGAGCGCCTGGCGTCGCCGGGGCGGCGGGGTAGGTAGCGGGGCGCCGCGGTCGCTGCCCCTATCCAGATGGGATCGGGGAGTGGGGGAGCGAGGGAGTGGGGAGGTGGGGGTTAGGGTTTCTGTCGGGGTGGGGATAAGGGGAGTGGGGTGGCCGGTTGGGCCTGGTGGGCCGGTCGGGTGGCCGTGCGGCCTGGAGGCCTGCTGGGCCGGTTGGTCCAGCGTGGTGGGGGGGGGGGGTTTGTTTCCTTTTTCTTTTTTTATTTATCTTTTCTTTTTTGGTTCTATTTAATTTTGTTTTATAAATTATAAATATTGCACTATAATTAGTGGTTTAAAATATGTCACTACCACAAAAGTTTGGCAACTTTAATTAAATTAGTTAGAATATTTTTCTATTAAAAGGTATTTAAATAATAGTTTAAGCCTCTGATTTAATTGCTTTAGTGTATTCAAATTATTTATAAAAAAATGATTTCTCCAACAATATTACTTATGAATTATTTGTCATAGTTTGTACTTTTTAGTTTTGATTTTTGAAAACTTTAAATTTTGACTTTGATTTAAATTTGAATATGAACCGGCTTTGACTCTAGTGAGATTAGCAACAGTAATGATGGTGACCTGGCATCATTAGCAGGGGATTACTGTAGCTTAATTATCCGGGCGTCACAATTCTCCTCCACTACAAGAAATCTCGTCCCGAGATTTAAGAGGTAGAGCAAGGGGGAAAGGTCTGGTTACGATATTCTAATGAATCTTCTCGGTCTTGGGTGCCCTTCTCGAAAAAGTTGAATCCTATTGTTGATGTCTTCATTTCTCTGCTTTAGGTCATCATGATGAAGTCTTCATCCTTTCTTCTGGGGTCTCATCGTACTTATGAAAAATAAATGATAAGGGGTATCTTCAGAAGAATTGACCTCTACAAGGTCACGTATCTGGTAGAGAACATCAGGCAGGGTGGCGAATAGTAACTCTCGAATTGAAACTTAAGAAATTATCGAGAGCAAGGTAAGGAGGTGCAAAATAGAAGTTTCAAGCGCTTAGACAATCGCTCGTTGCCTAAAACGAAGTGTGAAAGGGGTTCAGAGCAATGGGAATGAGTATTGCGTCTGATACCATAATAGATCACTAGGCAGGTGGCCTGTGAATTACATACGAAGTCAAGCGCGAGGAATAACTTTGACAATAGGTTGTACAGGAGAGTCAGGTTTCGATCCTGTGGAACTGTGGGTTATGGGCCCACCATGTGGGTTTAAAGTAGGAAAGGCGCTGACATCTTGCACGGTTATGCTAGCAAGGCATGGCAGGGAATAGCATGTCGGTTATGTCGGCAACAACGTCAGTACCAAGGGCGAGGGACGAAAAGAACCATTTTCCTGCTCGTGGAACGAGGCGGACCATTAGGCAAGGTTCTCGTCCATCGGTGGCTACTGGAATGTCATCAACAATAGTATTAGGGTCTTGCTGACAGAATTGTACACCGAGGTCTTTACATAAGCAGACGAATATTACTGCTTAGATCATATGGATCACAAGAAACGTTAAACCAACCAATTGATAGGAAAATATGATTATCAGATTAAACAGAACAATGGAAAGGAAAATGTGTTTAAACACATATTTCAAGGGTATATCCTTCCCAAGGACAAGCAGAGCATGATATCCATGACAGGATATAATGTAGAAAACTCTTTAGGTAGGGGAGAGAAATTTCATGACATTACCCATACACCGGTGTTTGGATAATTGAGCAGGAAACATTTAGCATTGGGCTTCAAATGTTCTTGTTGAAAACTAGAGTACCATAGACATGCTTCGAGATAGCATTGACATGGTCAACAGGTGAAGATCAGACTTTGGAAACAAAAAGGATCCATCAGGAACAACTTATAGAATAAGTCTTACAATTTCCTCATGGAAGAATGGATAACCTTGCTGAAAGGAAAGCTTATAACAATAGGTCCTCCGGCCAGGTGTGTTTGGCATGTCATCACCTTACCGGGTCATAAACAGGCCAATGTTATAACTCTTGGAAATATGTTCCAACCATCATATCTGACCGAGATTCAGATCTGATTGGTGTCAGGATAACTCAGACTCAGGATGCCTGAGAAGAAAGGTGCAACACAAATTGTCGAAACGACATCGAAGATTCTCGGGAGATGAACTATGGAAGCGAGTTCCGAACAAGGGTTCATCATTACATCAAGGAGAGGTGAGGAGGTGACTGATTGACTCAGCGACAATCCATTCAGATTTCCAAAAGATGGATTTCCACAACTATGTGAACAAGGAGATAACACTATCTAGATCGAAATGACTTAATGATGTATGCTCGAGGAAAACATACACAGTTAAACATTGGTCAAAATGTGCACCCGAAATATGGGCTAGGTAGCACGATCAATGTTTGAATGATGATTCATTAAGCCATAGACGTAGAATGAAACTATAGACCAATAACTTCAAAGCAATAGGGTTGCTAGAAGTTTAGAATTTACACATCATAGACCATTTGTCGGTATTTCGTTTAGAAACAACACGGGGATCAGAAGACAAATGGAGATGGTGAGAAGTATTACTATATCAAGAATTCTCAAGAGGTGGAGAAATTCCCACAATATCCTTGACATAAAAGATGGTAATACTCCAAGGTAGAACATAACATAGGATGGTTAGCAAGGAGCTTCATAACTTGATCAAGTTTGTGATGAAAGGAATGAAAGGTTGTTGTCGATGGTAACTCAAAATTACCAAGGAACGAGGATGGCACTTATCATCAAGAATTCCATTGATATCCTGGAAGGAGTCAAAATGTTGATGATGTTCATGGGAAATTTTGTCAAGAGGCTCCACGAGGATGTAATCGATCGGCGATGACATCAAGTCAAAGGAATGATGAAGCGATAGGTTAATGGAACCAAGGGGAAGGCACAAACTTGAAATCAAGCTTGTTGCTCAAGGCGAACTAATATGACGAGGAAGATCGACGTAAGCTTAGCTCATTACCGAAAGTTGTGTTCCGGGAAGGACCGGGTAGCACAGTTAAAAGTTTGCACGATAATGATATAGCCGATAAGGCTAGGAATGACTTGAAGGATTATTACACTCGTAAGCAACAAGAATTTCTTAGAGTTATTGAATCGGAGTGCGGAATCGATTCGCTTATCGGTGTTCTCGAGTGACTAATAACTCAGAGCCCGTGGAAAATTGGAATCAGTGAGAATGTAGCACTTGATGAAAAACTCATAAGAAGTTATGCAGTTCCATGATAATCTCGAGATACCAGGGGGTAATACTCGACGACAGATCAAGGTAAAGGTTGCACTAGGGTATTGCCCTGCAGAAGACAAGTGCTCAAACTTGCACGAGAAACGGAATCAAGGAGAAACATGGTCGGAACCACGTCCACGGATACCAGATGAACTTATTACAAGGGGGTAATTATTATAAGAGAAGCTTCCATGATAGGATCTACATCATGCCCATGGGCATGAACACAAAGGTGCAAGGTCGACTCCCACTTCTTCAATGCATAACCTTCCATTCGCCTCTCGTATTTTGATAATGACATTAGTTGTCGAAAGTTTTACCTGGTGCAATACCAGATAAGTATGTCCCGCGAAATCTTTCGGGTTCACACAGATTAAGGGAGGCATAGGTTCAACCCATCGGGGCATCGTAGAAAGATATACTACAAACTTCAGGAGTAAATAACACAAGCTCAGAAGTAGAGCATGGTTGACAAAGCAGAGGATACAATTTACCAAAGGCATTATGTATCCGAGGAAAAGCTCACCAGCTTATTTAATATGGAGGACATTGTCGGATAAAATCCGACAAAAGGGTCTGGTGGTCCACAAGGGATCTGATGTGAGCATCAGTACTCAACCAGAGGAAGAAAGAATGCAAGGAGATCAGACTATAGAAACAACTGACTAACTCACAAGCTCAAATGCAAAGGAATTATGAATTCCAAGTCAAGGGATCAGAAGCAATGCTCTGATTAGGGATGGATAAGTTGAATAGCCTTAGGGGTACAATCGATGACGATTTGATTGGTCGAGATCCAGCTCATGTTAAAGATGCCTGAGCCGGAAGGATGAATTCTAGGATCTGATTGAGGATTGCGAGCATTCGCAACATATTGAATCAATGGACTCAAAAAGATAATGACAAGAGATGCCAATAAGATTACGAGACTTAAGATTAATCATAATGCAAGTAAGCAAGAATTTCAAGAGCAAAAAGGCTCCTGAATATTTTCGGAAGATCGAATGATATTTTGAACACTTTTGTGAAATACTTGAATCAACTAGGGATGAGCGGATACTCGGTAAGTGCGAGAATTATCCGTAGGGGTATTCAGGTGACAAAGAACAGCAAGGCAGTAAGCTCAAAGGATTCTCAGAATAACAGAGAGAATTTGGGGGTATCTTGTAATAACAAGATCAACTGGGAAACATTGTGTGAATGGCGAGTATACGTGGTTATCCATAGGAGTTTATCGATGAAAGGGAATTACAAAAGCGATGAACACAAGTTCTCGGGTTATCAGCGGAGAGTATCTTCAGGGTCTTCACGTGCAGCAGACGATCATCAGTAATAAGGGGCTCTCCGGGCGAAAGTGATCGCGAGATCCTAATGTTAGATTTAGCAAAATTCATTTAACCCGAATAGGAGAGAGATCAGAGTCCCAGAGTATAGACAAGGAGTAAAAGATCCTAATACCACCCAATGGCGACGTGGGCCCGTAAGACACACAACCATGTTAGTAAAAGTTTTGTAATGTCTAGACTCGACTTCGGCCAAGGAGTGTGGAAAGGGGGATTCCTACAGGCAATCGGCTCTAATACCAACTTGAGACGCCCCCGATTTGACCGTACACTAATCATGCACGCAAATGTGTACGATCAAGATCAGGGACTCACGGGAAGATATCACAACACAACTTTACAACATAAATAAGTCATACAAGCATCATTATACAAGCCAGGGGCCTCGAGGGCTCGAATACAAGTGCTCGATCATAGATGAGTCAGCGGAAGCAACAATATCTGAGTACAGACATAAGTTAAACAAGTCTGCCTTAAGAAGGCTAGCACAAAAGTAACAACGATCGAAAAGGCAAGGCCTCCTGCCTGGGACCTCCTAACTACTCCTCGAAGCCGAACTCCATGTAGAATCATCCTCGAGATCTCTAGCTCCTGGACTCCAGCATCTGGTTGCGACAATCAGGTATAGAAAGGGGAAAAGAGGGAGAAAAGCAACCATGAGTACTCATCCAAAGTACTCGCAAGCAAGGAGCTACACTACATATGCATGTGTATATGTGTAAAGGGGCCATATCAGTGGATTGAACTGCAGAATGCCAGAATAAGAGGGGGATAGCTAGTCCAGTCGAAGACTACGCTTCTGGCCATCTCCATCTTGCAGCATGTAGAAGAGAGTAGATTGAAGTCATCCAAGTAGCATCGCATAGCATAATCCTACCCGGCGATCCCCTCCTCGTCGCCCTGTTAGAGAGCGATCACCGGGTTATATCTGGCACTTGGAAGGGTGTGTTTTATTAAGTATCTAGTTCTAGTTGTCATAAGGTCAAGGTACAACTCCGGGTTGTCCTTTTACCGAGGGACACGGCTATTCGAATAGATAAACTTCCCTGAAGGAGTGCACCACATAAGCCAACATGCTTGATCCCATTCGGCCGGACACACTTTCCTGGGTCATGCCCGGCCTCGGAAGATCAACACGTCGCAGCCCTACCTGAGCACAACAGAGAGGTCAGCACGCCGGTCTAACCCTATGCGCGCAGGGGTCTGGGCCCATCGCCCTATGCACACCTGCACGTTGCGAACGCGGCCGCGAGCAGACCTAGCAACCCACACGATCACGACAGTTACGTCAAAGCGGTCCAACACGGCGCGCGCCACTCAGTCGCTGACGTCACGAAGGCTTCGGCTGATACCACGACGCCGGGATACCCATAACTACTCCCGCGTAGATGGTTAGTGCGTATAGACCAAATGGCCAGACTCAGATCAAATACCCAGAACTCGTTAAGCGTGTTAAGTATCCGCGAACGCCGACCAGGGCCAGGCCCACCTCTCTCCTGGGTGGTCTCAACCTGCCCTGTCGCTCCGCCACAAAGTAACAGTCGGGGGCCGTCAGGAACCCAGGCCCACCTCTACCGGGGTGGAGCCACCTGTCCTTTCAGCCCCCTCATCAGAATCACTTGCTGGTACTCCTCGAGCCGACCCGACTTTAGTCACCACATGTGTCATGTATATAATGTATATAGTATATACCCGTGATCACCTCCCAAAGTGATCACGGCCCAGTAGTATAGCATGGCAGACGGACAAGAGGGTAGGGCCACTGATGGAATAAACTAGCATCCTATACTAAGCAGTAGGATAGCAGGTAAGGGTAACAACTGTAGCAACAATGACAGGCTATGCATCAGGATAGGATTAACGGAAAGCAGTAACATGCTACACTACTCTAATGCAAGCAGTATAGAGAAGAATAGGCGATATCTGGTGATCAAGGGGGGGCTTGTCTGGTTGCTCTGGCAAGAAGGAAGGGTCGTCGTCGACGTAGTCGATCAGAGGGGCATCAGCAGCGACCTCGGGGTCTACCGGAGAGAAGAGGGGGAAGAAACAGTAAATACATAGCAAGCAAGTGCATAACATGGAAAAACGCATCGCTAGGAGTGTTCTAACGCAGGGATAGGTGATACCGGCGAAGGGGGAAAACATCCGGGAAAGTATCCCCAGTGTTTCGAGTTTTTGGACAGATGAACCGGAGGGGGAAGGTTACAAGTTTGCTATGCTAGGGACGCGTGGTGGACGAACGGGCTGCGTATCCGGAATCGTCTCGTCGTTCTGAGCAACTTTCATGTAGAAAACATTTTCATCGGAGTTACGGTTTATTTTATATTAATTTTAAAAGATTTTAATAATATTCTGGAATTAATTTAATGGTTAGATTCGAATTATCCAGAATAGTGACCGGTGATGCCATCATGACAACACCATGACGTCAGCAGGTCAACTGACCTGTTGACCGGTCAACCCTAACAGATGGGCCCGTTGACTGGGTCAACTACACAGTCAACAGGTTCAGTCAACAGTCAACAGTCCTATTGACTTGGTCAATCTTACGCGTGGGTCCCACTGTCATAGGATCAACACTAACTAACGTTTAACATATAATTAGTAGATTAATTAGAGTTAATTAGTTAACTAATGAGAGTTGATTAAGTTAATTAATTAATTAATTAATTAATTAGTTTTTCTTTTCTTTTGTTTGTTTTTTACCTCTTTTTTTTAACAAGGCTGGGTCCCTCTGGTCATTGACCCCGCCCATCCGGGGCGGGTAAACGGGCGCTGGGCGCCGTGTTATCGGGCGGAGCCCTGGGGTGCGGGTATGGCCGGAGTGGAGTCCCCGGGGCGCTGGACGCCGGAGCGAGCGGGGAGCGGCGAGCTGGGCGGCGGCGTCGCGGGCACGGATGGCCGGCGCGGCCGTGACGTGGCGGGGCGAGCTGTAGCAGGGAGCTACGCGGGGCAGGGCACGCGAGCGGGCGCCGGGTGCAGGCGCGTGCGGCAGGGCAGGACGGAGCGAGGCGGGGGCGCGCGCGGTCGAGCGGGCGCGGGCGGCACACCGGCGTGGAGCTGCAGGAGAGAGGGCGCGGGTGGTGAGGCCGCGTGGGGCGGAGCGGAGCACGGGCGCGCGGCAGGGAGAGAGGAGGTCGGGGCCTCACCGCAGGCTGTAGGGAACGGGGCAGTGTTTGCTAGAGAGGGTGACGGCGACGACGAGCTTGGCGGAGACGGGATGCAGGCTGGCGAGGACGGCGTCGTGGTGGTGGCGACGTAGCTCGAGGGGGGCCAGCGGGGAAGAAGCGATGGGCGGCGCCGGCGAGGTCCAGCGAGCGCCTGGCGTCGCCAGGGCGGCGGGGTAGGTAGCGGGGCGCCGCGGTCGCTGCCCCTATCCAGATGGGATCGGGGAGTGGGGGAGCGAGGGAGTGGGGAGGTGGGGGTTAGGGTTTCTGTCGGGGTGGGGATAAGGGGAGTGGGGTGGCCGGTTGGGCCTGGTGGGCCGGTCGGGTGGCCGTGCGGCCTGGAGGCCTGCTGGGCCGGTTGGTCCAGCGTGGTGGGGGGGTTTGTTTGCTTTTTCTTTTTTATTTATCTTTTCTTTTTTTTGGTTCTATTTAATTTTGTTTTATAAATTATAAATATTGCACAATAATTAGTGGTTTAAAATATGTCACTACCACAAAAGTTTGGCAACTTTAATTAAATTAGTTAGAATATTTTTCTATTAAAAAGGTATTTAAATAATAGTTTAAGCCTCTGATTTAATTGCTTTAGTGTATTCAAATTCTTTATAAAAAAATGATTTCTCCAACAATATTACTTATGAATTATTTGTCATAGTTTGTATTTTTTAGTTTTGATTTTTGAAAACTTTAAATTTTGACTTTGATTTAAATTTGAATATGAACCGGCTTTGACTCGAGTGAGATTAGCAACAGTAATGATGGTGACCTGGCATCATTAGCAGGGGATTACTGTAGCTTAATTATCCGGGCGTCACAATTCGGACACCGGAAGGGTTCCGAAGTGTATCGAGTATTTTCTGGTGTACCGGGAGGTTACCGGAACCCTCCGGGGAGTCTATGGGCCTTATTGGGCCCTAGTGGAGAAAGAGGGCAGAAAGCAATGTGTGGGGCGCACCCCCCTAGGCCCAAACCGAATTGGTTTAGGGTTTGGGGGCCGGCCCCCTCTTTCCTTCTCCCCTCCTCCTCTTTCCTCCTTCTCCTAGTAGGAATAGGAAAGGGGGGCCAAACCTACTTGGAGTAGGATTGTCCCTCCTTGGCGCGCGCCTCCTCCTTGGCCGGCCTCCTCCTCCCTCCCTCCTTTATATATGTGGGCATGGGGCACCCCAAACGCACTCAAGATTTGTCTTAGCCGTGTGCGGTGCCCCCCTCCATAGTTACACACCTCGGTCATATCGTCGTAGTGCTTAGGCGAAGCCCTCCGCCGGTAACTTCATCATCACCGTCGCCATGCCTCGTGCTCACGGAACTCTCCCACGGCCTCAACTGGATCCAGAGTACGAGGGACATCATCGAGCTGAACATGTGCTGAACACGGAGGTGCCATACGTTCAGTGCTAGGATCAGTCGGATCGTGAAGACATACGACTACATAAACCACGTTGATATAACGCTTCCGCTTTCAGTCTACGAGGGTACGTGGACACACTCTCCCCGCTCGTTGCTCTGCTTCTCCTAGATAGATCTTGCGTGATCATAGGATTTTTTTTTTGAAATTACTGTGTTCCCCAACAGATTGAAGGGGCCAGGAATCCAAATTTCCTTCCTAGTTTGTCATTCAGTTTTTTCTACAATCAACATACCCCCTCCAATGCAACATGTTGAAATTTGGCATTTTTCCGGGCTCATTTACCATATTTAGGGGATTATGTGCATTTTCTAGGCATTAATCCACTTAAAGTTTTCTACTTGGATCATCTTCGATCCATATGTGCTCGTGCTGACACCCCAACTAGTTTAGTTGAGGGAAAAATCTTTAGATGAGCATGCTCATTTTGTGCATCACCGTTTGTCTGAAAAAGGGAGACTCTTATGGAATCAAATAAATTGTTTGCTATGTTATGCTTGGAATCTTTGTGAACTTTGTGATTTTACTTGTTGCTCTAAGAAACCTAAAAAACACCTTCCCTGCCTATGTGAGTTTAATGATAATGAAATCTTATCTTCTTATGAAAAGGGTGTTTACAATTACTATGATATCGAACAAATTGAAGAATTTGTTGCTTTTAAGGGTGCTCATGAAGTTGCTTCTTTGATTGAAAAGTATGATATTACTCTCTACAAATCTGAAATTTTTGACATACTTAAATATTGCTATGAAAACTAAGCTCATAATGCCTATGTCAAAGAATTTATTGAGAGAATGACCGTTGCTTAGGAAGAAAATAATGATATGCATGAACTATAGATAATTATGATTCCGATGATTAGGTTGAAATATCACTTGATGAACATAGTGCTTGCTATTCTTATGGCCATGATGCCAATATTTATGGAGATGAATTTGCTATAGTCCCGTATGTTAAACATGAGATTGTTGCTATTGCACCCATACTTGATAGTTCCTTGAATCAAAAGCATGATTGCAATGATGTTATTGTAAATTCCATTAATGCTAATTGTGTTAATGATATGCAAAACCCTAAGCTTGGGGATGCTAATTTTGTTATGTCTACTACTTGTTGCAATGATCATGATTGGGGTGATTCTTCTTATAATCTTGAAAATTTATTTAAGCCCCATGATGAATATGAGATTGATAATAATGTTTGCAGTAATAATGAAAGTGGGTTTGGAAGAGTGTCAACTTTAGATCCCACATATTTGGAGAACGTTCAATCTTATGAAATTTTTGATAAAAGTGGGTTTGGAGAGGTTATGACTTTAGTTAATGTTAATCCCACTATTTTGGAAGAGTGTCAACTTCGCATGCATGTGGATTGTGTTGAGAATATGTTATGTGATAGCTATATTGTTGAATTTGCTTATGATCCTACATGTAATTATTATGAGAGATGAAAATATGGTTGTAGAAGTTTGCATGTTACTAAATTACCTCTCTTCATGTTGATATTGCTATCCTCTCTTTCTTCTTCCTTGCATATGCTAGTTTTTGCTTGCCTTGACAATTTTTTTGCTTATAAAATGCCTATGCATAGGAAGTATGTTAGACTTAGATGTGTTTGTCACGTGTTTTATGATGCTCTCTTTGCGCTTCAATTCTTGTCTTTCATGTGAGCATCATTGAAATCTCAATGCCTAGCTAAAAGGCTTTAAAGAAAAGCGCTTGTTGGGAGACAATCCAATATTTTTCCTTGCTGTTTTTCAATAAATAATTCATCTAGACTTTGGTTAGATGTGTTTTTGTGTTTTAATTAGTGTTTGTGCCAAGTAAGACCTTTGGGATGGCTTACAGTGATAGTTGATTTGATCTTGCTGAAACATAGAAACTTTTGCGCCCAGAAAAATATTTTTCATAATTCACAGAAGCGCACTTTTGATCTGAATGTTTTACAAAAGATTGATATACAATTTTCCCAGGATGTCCTAATTTTTCAGAATTTTTGGAGTTACAGAAGTATTCGAAGTTCTCTGATTGCTACAGACTGTTCTGTTTTGACAGATTCTGTTTTCTTTGTGTTGTTTGCTTATTTGGACGAATCTATGGGAAGTATGGGGGGTATGAACCATGGAGAAGTTGGAATACAGTAGATATTACACCAATATAAATAAAGAATGAGTTCACAACAGTACCATAAAGTGTTGATTTGCTTTCTTATGCTAACGGATCTCATGAGATTTTCTGTTGAGTTTTGTGTTGTGAAGTTTTCAAGTTTTGGGTAAGGATTTGATGGACTATGGAATAAGGAGTGGCAATATCCTAATCTTGGGGGTGCCCAAGTCACCCCAAGGTAATATTCAAGGACAACAAAGAGCCTAAGCTTGGGGATGCCCCAGAAGGCATCCCCTCTTTCGTCTTCGTCTATCGGTAACTTTACTTGAGGCTATATTTTTATTCACCACATGATATGTGTTTTGCTTGGAGCGTCTTGTATGATATGAGTCTTTGCTTTTTAGTTTTCCACAATCATCCTTGCTGTACACACCTTTTGAGAGGGACACGCATGAATCGTGATTTATTATAATACTCTATGTGCTTCACTTATATCTTTTGAGCTAGGCAATTTTGCTCTAGTGCTTCACTTATATCTTTTTAGAGCACGGCGCTGGCTTTATTTTATAGAAATTGTTGAACTCACATGCTTTACTTATATTATTTTGAGAGTCTCTCTAAACAGCATGGTAATTTTCTTACGTTATGAATTTAGTCCTAATATGATATGCATCCAAGAGGGATATAATAAAAACTTTCATATAAAGTGCATTGAATACTAAGAGAAGTTTGATTCCTCATGATTGTTTTGAGATATGAGGATGGTGATGTTAGAGTCATGCTCGTGAGTAATTGTGGATTGGTAAGAATACTTCTGTTAAAGTTTGTGATTCCCGTAGCATGCACGTATGGTGCGTTATGTAACGAAGTCGGAGCATGATTTATTTATTTATTGTCATCCTTTGTGTGGAGGTCGGGATCGCGCGATGGTTAACTCCTACCAACCCTACCCCTAGGAGCATGCGCATAGTACTTTGTTCCGATGACTAATAGATTTTTGCAATAAGTACCTGAGTTCTTTATGACTAATGTTGGTGCTACCTCTTGAGCACTGCGTCGGTTTTCCCTTGAAGAGGAAAGGGTGATGCAGCAAAGTAGCGTAAGTATTTCCCTCAGTTTTTGAGAACCAAGGTATCAATCCAGTAGGAGGCCGTGCATGAGTCCCTCGCACCTACACAAACAAATAAATCCTCGCAACCAACGTGATAAGGGGTTGTCAATCCCTACACGTCACTTACGAGAGTGAGATCTGATAGATATGATAAGATAATATTTTTGGTATTTTTGTGATAAAGTTGCAAAGTAAAATAAAAGCAAAATAAAAGGCAACGGAAATAGCTTGTTGATGGAAGATTAATATGATGGAAAATAGACCCGGGGCCATAGGTTTCACTAGTGGGTTCTCTCGAGAGCATAAGTATTTACGGTGGGTGAACACATTACTGTTGAGCAATTGACAGAACTGAGCATAGTTATGAGAATGTCTACGTATGATCATGTATATAGGCATCACGTCCGAGACAAGTAGACCGACTCCTGCCTGCATCTACTACTATTACTCCACACATCGACCGCTATCCAGCATACATCTAGAGTATTAAGGTCATAAGAACAGAGTAATGCCTTAAGCAAGATGACATGATGTAGAGGGATAAATTCATGCAATATGATAAAAACCCCATCTTGTTATCCTCGATGGCAACAATACAATACGTGCCTTGCTGCCCCTACTGTCACTGGGAAAGGACACCGCAAGATTGAACCCAAAGCTAAGCACTTCTCCCATTGCAAGAAAGATCAATCTAGTAGGCCAAACCAAACTGATAATTCGAAAAGACTTGCAAAGATAACCAATCATACATAAAAGAATTCAGAAGATTCAAATATTGTTCGTAAATAAACTTGATCATAAACCCACAATTCATCGGTCTCAACAAACACACCGCAAAAGAAAATTACATCGAATAGATCTCCACGAGAGAGGGGGAGAACATTGTATTGAGATCCAAAAAGAGAGAAGAAGCCATCTAGCTAATAACTATGGTCCCGTAGGTCTGAGGTAAACTACTCACACTTCATCGGAGAGGCTATGGTCTTGGTGTAGAAGCCCTCCTTGATCGATGCCCCCTCCGGCGGAGCTCCGGAACATGCCCCAAGATGGGATCTCACGGGTACAGAAGGTTGCGGCGGTGGAATTAGGTATTTGGCTTCGTCTCAGGTAGTTTGGGGGTACGTAGGTATATATAGGAGAAAGGAGTACGTCGGTGGAGCAACATGGGGCCCACGAGGGTGGAGGGCGCGCCCAGGGGGGTAGGCGCGCCCCCTACCTTGTGGATTCCTGGTAGCTTTCTTGACGTAGGGTCCAAGTCCTCTGGATCACGTTCGTTCCGAAAATCACGTCCCCGAAGGTTTCATTCCGTTTGGACTCCGTTTGATATTCTTTTTCTGTGAAACTCTGAAATAGGCAAAAAAACAGCAATTCTGTGCTGGGCCTCCGGTTAATAGGTTAGTCCCAAAAATAATATAAAAGTGTATAATAAAGTCCAATAATGTCCAAAACAGAAGATAATATAGCATGGAGCAATCAAAAATTATAGATACGTTGGAGACGTATCAAGCATCCCCAAGCTTAATTCCTGCTCGTCCTCGAGTAGGTAAATGATAAAAACAGAATTTTGGATGTGCAATGCTACTTGGCATAATTTCAATGTAATTATTCTTAATTGTGGTATGAATATTCAGATCCGAAAGATTCAAGATAAAAGTTCAATATTGACATAAAAATAATAATACTTCAAGCATACTAACTAAGCAATTATGTCCTCTCAAAATAACATGGCCAAAGAAAGTTCATCCCTACAAATCATATAGTTTAGTCATGCTCCATTTTCGTCACACAAGAATGCTCTCATCATGCACAACCCCGATGAAAAGCCAAGCAATTGTTTCATACTTTAGTAATCTCAAACTTTTTCAACCTTCACGCAATACATGAGCGTGAGCCATGGATATAGCACTATGGGTGGAATAGAATATGATGATGGGGGTTATGTGGAGAAGACAAAAAAAGAGAAAGTCTCACATCAACGAGGCTAAACAATGAGCTATGGAGATGCCCGTCGATTGATGTTAATGCAAGGAGTAGGGATTGCCATGCAACGGATGCACTAGAGCTATAAATATATGAAAGCTCAACAAAATAAACTAAGTGGGTGTGCATCCAACTTGCTTGCTCACGAAGACCTAGGGCACTTGAGGAGGCCCATTGTTGGAATATACAAGCCAAGTTCTATAATGAAAAATTCCCACTAGTATATGAAAATGACAAAACAAGAGACTCTCTATCATGAAGATCATGGTGCTAATTTGAAGCATAAGTGTGGTAAAAGGATAGTAACATTGTCCCTTCTCTCTTTTTCTCTCATTTTTTTGGGGCCTTCTCTTTTTTTATGGCCTTTATCTCTCTCTTTTTTATTCCTCACTTGGGACAATGCTCTAGAAAATGATGATCATCACACTTCTATTTATTTACAACTCAATGATTACAACTCGATACTAGAACAAAGTATGACTCTATATGATTGCCTCCGGCGGTGTACCGGGATATGCAATGAACCAAGAGTGACATGTATGGAAGAATTGTGAACGGTGGCCTTACCACAAATACTATGTCAACTACGTGATCATGCAAAGCAATATGACAATGATGAACATGTCATGATAAACGGAATGGTGGAAATTTGCATGGCAATATATCTCGGAATGGCTATGGAAATGCCATAATAGGTAGGTATGGTGGATGTTTTGAGGAAGATATAAGGAGGTTTATGTGTGAAAGAGCATATCGTATCACGGGGTTTGGATGCACCGGCGAAGTTTGCACCAACTCTCAATGTGAGAAAGGGCAATGCACGGTACCGAAGAGGCTAGCAATGGTGGAAAGGTGAGAGTGCGTATAATCCATGGGCTCAACATTAGTCATAAAGAACTCACATACTTATTGCAAAAATCTACAAGTCATCAAAAACCAAGCACTACGCGCATGCTCCTAGGGGGATAGATTGGTAGGAAAAGACCATCACTCGCCCCCGACCGCCACTCATAAGGAGCACAATCAAAGAACACCTCATGTTTCAAATTTGTTACATAACGTTTACCATACGTGCATGCTACGGGACTTGCAAACTTCAACACAAGTATTTCTCAAATTCACAACTACTCAACTAGCACAACTTTGATATCACTACCTCCATGTCTCAAAACAATCATCAAGCATCAAACTTCTCTTAGTATTCAATGCACTCATAAGAAAGTTTTTACTAATCTTGAATACCTAGCATATTAGGATTATCTAAGCAAATTACCATGCTATTTAAGACTCTCAAAATAATCTAAGTGATGCATGAGAGATCAATAGTTTCTATAAAACAAATCCACCACCGTGCTCTAAAAGATATAAGTGAAGTGCTACAGGAAAAACTATATAACTCAAAAGATATAAGTGAAGCACATAGAGTATTCTAATAATTTCCAAATCATGTGTGTCTCTCTCAAAAGGTGTGTACAGAAAAGATGAGTGTGGTAAACTAAAAAACAAAGACTCAACTCATACAAGACGCTCCAAGCAAAACACATATCATGTGGTGAATAAAAATATAGCTCCAAGTGAGTTACCGATGGAAGTAGACGAAAGAGGGGATGCCTTCCGGGGCATCCCAAAGCTTTGGCTTTTAGGTGTCCTTAGATTATCTTGGGGGTGCCATGGGCATCCCCAAGCTTAGGATCTTGCCACTCCTTGTTCCATAATCCATCAAATCTTTCACCCAAAACATGAAAACTTCACAACACAAAACTCAGCAGAAAATCTCGTGAGCTCCGTTAGCGAAAGAAAACAAAAGACCACTTCAAGGTACTGTAATGATCTCATTCTTTATTTATATTGGTGTTAAACCTACTGTATTCCAACTTCTCTATGGTTTAGAAACTATTTTACTAGCCATAGACTCATCAAAATAAGCAAACAACACACGAAAAACAGAATCTGTCAAAAACAGAACAGTCTGTAGTAATATGTAACTAACGCAAAATTCTGGAACTCCAAAAAATCATCCAAAATAGGAAGACCTATAAAATTTGTTTATTGATCAGCAGCAATTGGAATAAATATTTTATCACGTTCTGGTGATTTTTAACAATTATTTTCGTGAACAGAAAGTTTCTGGAATTTTCTGCAAGATCAAATAACTTTCATCCAAGAAGATCCTATAGGTTTAACTTGGCACAAACACTAATTAAAACATAAAAACACATCTAACGAGAGGCTAGAACAAATATTTATTCCTAAACAGAAGCAAAAAGCAAAAAAAATTGGGTTGCCTCCCAACAAGCGCTATCGTTTAACGCCCTTAGCTAGGTATAATAGCAAGGATAGATCTAGGTATTGCCATCTTTGGTAGGCAATCCATAAGTGGCTCTCATAATAGATTCATAAGGTAATTTTATTTTCTTTCTAGGGAAGTGTTCCATGCCTTTCTTTAATGGAAATTGGAATCTAATATTCCCTTCCTTCATATCAATAATTGCACCAATCGTTCTAAGGAAAGGTCTACCAAGAATAATAGGACATGAAGGATTGCAATCTATATCAAGAACAATAAAATCTACGGGCACATAGTTCCTATTTGCAACAATAAGAACATCATTAATTCTTCCCATAGGTTTTTAATAGTGGAATCCGCAAGGTGCAAGTTTAAAGGGCAATCATCAAAATCACGGAAACCTAGCAAATCGCACAAAGTTTTTGGAATCGTGGAAACACTAGCACCCAAATCACACAAAGCATAGCATTCTTGATCTTTAATCTTAATTTTAATAGTAGGTTCCCACTCATCATAAAGTTTTCTAGGGATAGAAACTTCCAACCCAAGTTTTTCTTCATAAGATTGCATCAAAGCATCAACGATATGTTTAGTAAAGGCTTTATTTTGGCTATAAGCATGAGGAGAATTTAGCACAGATTGGAACAAGGAAATATAATCTATCAAAGAGCAGCTATCATAATTAAATTCCTTGAAATCCAAAATAGTGGGTTCATTAATATCTAATGTTTTGATCTCTTCAATCCCACTTTTATTAATTTTAGCATCAAGATCTGAAAACTCTGAATTTCTGGAACGCCTTCTAGGTAAAGCTGGATCATATTCAGTCCCATCATTATCAAGATTCATATTGAAAAACAAAGATTTAATAGGGGACACATCAATAACTTTTAGATCTTCATCTTTGTTTTCATAAAAATTAGAATAACACGCTTTTATAAAGCAATCTTTCTTAGCACGCATCCTAGCGGTTCTTTCTTTGCACTCGTCAATGGAAATTCTCATGGCTTTGAGAGACTCATTGATATCATGCTTAGGTGCAATAGATCTAAGTTTCAAGGAATCAACAACAAGAGAAATTATATCAACGTTCTAGCTAATTCATCAACTTTAAGCAATTTTTCTTCAAGCAAAGCATTGAAATTCTTTTGCGAATTCATAAATTCCTTAACACTAGTCTCAAATTCAGAGGGCATCTTATTAAAATTTCCATAAGAATTGTTGTAGGAATTACCATAATTATTAGAGGAATTACTAGGATAATGCCTAGGATTAAAGTTTCCTCTATACGCGTTATTACCAAAATTATTCCTACCAACAAAATTCACATCCAAAGATCCATTATTATTCTCAATCAAAGTAGACAAAGGCATATCATTAGGATCAGAGAAACACTTTTATTAACAAATAATTTCATAAGTTCATCCATCTTTCCACTCAAAACATTAATTTCTTCTATCGCATGCACTTTTTTATTAGTAGATCTTTCAGTGTGCCATTGAGAATAATTAACCATAATATTATCTAGGAGTTTAGTAGCTTCTCCTAGAGTGATTTCCATAAAAGTGCCTCCCGCGGCCGAACCTAAAAGATTTCTAGAAGCAAAATTCAATCCGGCATAGAAATTTTGTATAATCATCCACAAATTCAAACCATGCGTAGGGCAATTACGTATCATTAATTTCATCCTCTCCCAAGCTTGTGCAACATGTTCATGATCAAGTTGCTTAAAGTTCATAATATCGTTTCTAAGAGAGATGATTTTAGCGGGAGGAAAATACTTAGAGATAAAAGCATCTTTGCACTTGTTCCAAGAATCAATACTATTTTTAGGCAAAGACGAAAACCAAGCTTTAGCACGATCTCTAAGCGAAAAAGGAAATAGCTTCAATTTAACAATATCATTGTCAACATCTTTCTTCTTTTGCATATCACACAAATCAACGAAGCTATTTAGATGAGTAGCGGCATCTTTCATGACAAGATTCAACAAAGCAGCACTGATTTCACAAGATTCAGTATCGGTAAGAGGAGCAATCAGAGTGCTAAGGAAATCATTATTGTTGGTATTGGTAAAGTCACATAATTTGGTATAATCTTGAGCCATCGTGACAAGCAAGTAATCCAACACACGAGCAAACAAGAAGCAAACAAAAAAGAGGTGAACGGAAAAGAGAGGGCGAATAAAACGGCAAGGGTGAAGTGGGGGAGAGGAAAACGAGAGGCAAATGGCAAATAATGTAATGCGCGAGAGAAGGGCTTGTGATGGGTACTTGGTATGTTGACTTTTGCGTAGACCTCCCGGGCAATGGCACCAGAAATCCTTCTTGCTACCTCTTAAGCACTGCGTTGGTTTTACCTTGAAGAGGAAAGGGTGATGCAGCAAAGTATCGTAAGTATTTCCCTTAGTTTTTGAGAACCAAGGTATCAATCCAGTAGGAGGCCACGCATGAGTCCCTCACACCTACACAAACAAATAAATCCTCGCAGCCAACGCGATAAGGGGTTGTCAATCCCTACACGGTCACTTACGAGAGTGAGATCTGATAGATATGATAAGATAACATTTTTGGTATTTTTGTGATAAAGATGCAAAGTAAAATAAAAGCAAAATAAAAGGCAACGGAAATAGCTTGTTGATGGAAGATTAATATGATGGAAAATAGACCCGGGGGCCATAGGTTTCACTAGTGGCTTCTCTCGAGAGCATAAGTATTTACGGTGGGTGAACACATTACTATTGAGCAATTGACATAACTGAGCATAGTTATGAGAATATCTAGGTATGATTATGTATATAGGCATCTCGTCCGAGACAGCTAGACCGACTCCTGCCTGCATCTACTACTATTACTCCACACATCGACCGCTATCCAGCATGCATCTAGAGTACTAAGTTCATAAGAACAGAGTAATGCCTTAAGCAAGATGACATGATGTAGAGGGGTAAATTCATGCAATATGATAAAAAAAAACCATCTTGTTATCCTCGATGGCAACAATACAATACGTGCCTTGCTGCCCCTACTGTCACTGGGAAAGGACACCGCAAGATTGAACCCAAAGCTAAGCACTTCTCCCATTGCAAGAAAGATCAATCTAGTAGGCCAAACCAAACTGATAATTCGAAGAGACTTGCAAAGATAACCAATCATACATAAAAGAATTCAGAAGATTCAAATATTGTTCGTAGATAAACTTGATCATAAACCCACAATTCATCGGTCTCAACAAACACACCGCAAAAGAAGATTACATCGAATAGATCTCCGCGGGAGAGGGGGAGAACATTGTATTGAGATCCAAAAAGACAGAAGAAGCCATCTAGCTAATAACTATGGACCTGAAGGTCTGAGGTAAACTACTCACACTTCATCGGAGAGGCTATGGTGTTGGTGTAGAAGCCCTCCGTGATCGATGCCCCCTCCGGCGGAGCTCCGGAACAGGACCCAAGATGGGATCTCACGGGTACCGAAGGTTGCGGCGGTGGAATTAGGTTTTTGGCTCCGTCTCTGGTAGTTTGGGGGTACGTAGGTATATATAGGAGAAAGGAGTACGTCGGTGGAGCAACATGGGGCCCACGAGGGTGGAGGGCGCGCCCAGGGGGGTAGGCGCGCCCCCCTACCTCGTGGCTTCCTGGTAGCTTTCTTGACGTAGGGTCCAAGTCCTCTGGATCACGTTCGTTTCGAAAATCACGTTCCCGAAGGTTTCATTCCGTTTGGACTCCGTTTGATATTCTTTTTCTGCGAAACTCTGAAATAGGCAAAAAACAGCAATTCTGGGTTGGGCCTCCGGTTAATAGGTTAGTCCCAAAAATAATATAAAAGTGTATAATGAAGCCCAATAATGTCCAAAACAGAAGATAATATAGCATGGAGCAATCAAAAATTATAGATACGTTGGAGACGTATCAGTTGGGTCCATGGATTATACGCACTCTCACCCTTCCACCATTGCTAGCCTCTCTAGTACCGCACAACTTTCGCCGGTGCCATACACCCACCAAATACCTTCCTCAAAACAGCCCCCATACCTACCTATTATGGCATTTCCATAGCCATTCCGAGATATATTGCCATGCAACTTTCCACCGTTCCGTTTATTATGACACGCTTCATCATTTTCATATTGCTTTGCATGATCATGTAGTTGACATAGTATTTGTGGCAAAGCCACCATTCATAATTCTTTCATACATGTCACTCTTGAGTCATTGCACACCCGGTACACCGCCGGAGGCATTCATATAGAATCATATTTTGTTCTAGTATCGAGTTGTAATTTTTGAGTTGTAAGTAAATAAAAGTGTGATGATCTTCATTATTAGAGCATTTTCCCATGTGAGGAAATCAAAATAAAATAGGCCAAAGAAGCCAAATAAAAAAAGAGGCCAAAGAAGCCATTCAAAAAAATGAGAGAAAAGAGAGAAGGGGCAATGTTACTATCTTTTTTCCACACTTGTGCTTCAAAATAGCACCATGATCTTCATGATAGAGAGTCTCCTATTTTGTCACTTTCATATACTAGTGGGAATTTTTCATTATAGAACTTGGCTTGTATATTCCAATGACGGGCTTCCTCAAATGTCCTAGGTCTTCATGAGCAAGCAAGTTGGATGCACACCCACTTAGTTTCTTTTTGAGCTTTCATAAACTTATAGCTCTAGTGCATCCGTTGCATGGCAATCCCTACTCACACACATTGATATCTATTGATGGGCGTCTCCATAGACCATTGATATGCCTAGTTGATGTGAGACTATCTCCTTCTTTTTGTCTTCTCCACAACCACCATATTCTATTCCACCTATAGTGTTATGTCCATGGCTCCCGCTCATGTATTGCGTGAAAGTTGAAAATGTTTGAGAATACTAAAGTATGAAACAATTGCTTGGCTGAAACCGGGGTTGTGCATGATTTGAATACTTTATGTGATGTAGATGGAGCATAGCCAGGCTATATGATTTTGTAGGGATGGCTTCCTTTAGCCATAGTATTTTGAGAAGACATGATTGCTTTATTAGTATGCTTGAAGTATTATTGTTTTTATGTCAATATTAAACTTTTGCTTTGAATCTTATGGATCTGAAAATTCATGCCACGGAAGAAAATTACATGGATAAATATGTTAGGTAGCATTCCACATCAAAACTTCTGTTTTTATCATTTACCTACTCGAGGACGAGCAGGAATTAAGCTTGGGGATGCTTGATACGTCTCCAACGTATCTATAATTTTTTATTGTTCCATGCTATTATATTATCTATTTTGGATGTTTTATATGCATTAATATACTATTTTATATTGTTTTTGGGACTAACCTATTAACCTAGAGCCTAGTGCTAGTTTCTGCTTTTTCCTTGTTTTTGAGCTTCCCAGAAAAGGAATACTAAACGGAGTCCAAACGGAATGAAACTTCACGATGATTTTTCTTGGACCGGAAGACACCCAGAAGACTTGGAGTTCAAGTCAGAAGAGCCATGAGGCGGCGAAAAGGGTGGAGGGCGCACCCCCCTACCTTGTGGGCCCCTCGTGACCCCCCTGAACTAGTTCCGCCTCCTATATATTCACATATATTTCCAAACCACCAGAAGCATCCACGAAAACACTTTTCCACCCCCGCAACCTTCTGTTCCCGTGAGATCCCATCTTGGGGCCTTTTTTGGCATCCTGTCGGAGGGGGATTCGATTGGGGAGGGCATCTAGATCAAGTCTATTGCCCTTCCGATGAAGCATGAGTAGTCCACTTCAGACCTACGGGTCATAGCTAGTAGCTAGATGGCTTCTTCTCTCTCTTTGATTCTCAATACCATGTTCTCCTCGATGTTCTTGGAGATCTATCCGATGTAATACTATTTTGCGTTGTGTTTGTCGAGATCCGATGAATTGTGGATTTATGATCAGCTTATCTATGAATATTATTTGAATCTCCTCTGAATTCTTATGTGCATGATTTAGTATCTTTGTATTTCTCTTTGAATTATCGGTTTGGTTTGGCCAACTAGATTGGTTTTTCTTGCAATGGGAGAGGTGCTTAGCTTTGGGTTCAATTTTGCGTGATTTCACCCACTGACAAAGCAGGGGTAGCGAGACATGTATTGCATTGTTGCTATCGAGGATAAAAAGATGGGGGTTTCATCATATTGCTTGAGTTAATTCGTCTACATCATGTCATCTTACTTAATGTGTTACTCTGTTCTTTATGAACTTAATACTCTAGATGCAGGCAGGAGCCGGTCGATGTGTGGACTAATAGTAGTAGATGCAGGATCGTTTCGGTCTACTTGACACGGACGTGATGGCTATATTGCATAATCATTGCCTTGGATATCGTCATAACTTTGCGCTTTTCTATCAATTGCTCGACAGTAATTTGTCCACCCACCGTATTATTTGCCTTCATGAGAGAAGCCTCTAGTGAAACCTATTGCCCCCGGGTCTATTTTCCATCATATTAGTTTTCGATCTAATATTTTGCATTCTTTTATTTTCAGATCTATAAACCAAACCCCCCCCCCCCCCCCCAAAATATTTTATCTTTTGTTTAGTTCTATTTATTTATCTCTATATCACTTTTGCAAGTGATCGTGAAGGGATTGACAACCCCTTTACCGCGTTGGGTGCAAGTGTTTGATTGTTTGTGCAGGTATTGGTGATTTGCGTGTTCCTCTCCTACTGGATTGATGCATTGGTTCTCAAACTGAGGGAAATACTTATCTCTACTTTCCTGCATCACCCTTTCCTCTTCAAGGAAAAAACCAACGCAAGCTCAAGAAGTAGCAAACATACACCCTGCAAATCACCGTGTTCAAATTTGGAACTTTTCCGGGTTCATTTACCATATTTAGGGGATTATGTGCATTTTCTAGGCATTAATGCACATAATTCAAATTGAAACAATCGGTGCATGAAAGGGTGCACAAGAACGGTCTGGGAAACCATGCTCGTGCTATTTAGTAAATTCTCATGCCTTTTACAAGGAATGGGCAGATATTTCGATGAAGTGTGTGAAAATAGTCAACCACAAACGTTTATTTATTGGTTTTCCATAGTAGAAAAATGAAATAAATGCTTGAAAAACATGACGCCTGGCATGGTGTCGTGGTATGGCCTCACCATGCCCTTGTAAAAATTTGAGATGGTTTGACTTATGTCGTCATGCACGCCCTTCATAAATCGAACCATCACCGATGAAGTTCCATGCTTTCGAGAGGGAAATCACCAAGATTGAAGGGGAATCCAAATTTTCTTCATTCTTTGCCCTTGAGTTTTTTCTACGATGAACATACACCCTACAAATCATCGTGTTCAAATTTGGCACTTTTCCGGGCTCATTTACCATATTTAGGGGATTATGTGCATTTTCTAAGCATTTAGCGCATATAACTCCAATCCAGCTGTAGCTGCACGGGTGTGATGTGAGGGACGTGGATTGTCGTTCGACGGTGCACACGCGCAATCCACGTGGCTGGGGTTCTGGCCAATCATAACGCAACACACAATAGGCTCAGCGCACACTATTTCCGGAGGCGACGGAGATGAACCATGTGCGATAATGAATGAGCAAGATTGTAAGGGAAGCCAAATTTCCTTCGTCGTTTGTCCTTGAGCTCTTAAAAACCACCGCACTGTATGGCTGTCCGGCCACTCCATCCTAGAGCTCTCTCCAAGCGTCATTCATGGCACCGCGGTGCGCGGTAACTGGTAAGGAAGCGATGGCATCCCGCCACGCCGAGTTCCTCGCCGCCCACGACCGCACACATGGTAAAGAAGTGATGGCATCCCACCGCGCCAAGTTCATCGCCGCTCGTGGCCGCACAAGTACGTGGGCGGACTTTGATGCTGCCATGGCCGAATGGGCGGTGGATCTAGAGGCGGCCAAAGCCACACAGAAGGAGCGGAAAAGGAACAAAGCAGTAAAGAAAAGAGAGTCCCACCGCCGCAAGAAAGAAGAGGCCGCACACCGCGCTAAGGAGAGCTCGGCGGAGATCGAAGCACGGTGGGCTGCCGCCGACAAGGCCGGGAAGGAGAACGACGACGTCTAGCCAGCATGCCCCGATGCCAGCATGTGAGAAGTAGTTAGTGTGTGTGTCGCCCGTAAGTTGGTATAATTAATTACGAGCATCTACTAGTACTACATACGTACTAGTTTTAGAGCAAATTACCAGTAGTACTTTAAGTTGGTACTATCTATTATTAACGCACAATCTTGGTAAGTGCATCCTTTGAGGGGTTTGAGCGTTGATTAGCATGTGTTCACTGAAGTTTTGTAGCCGCACCTCGGCCCTAAATACTCCCGAAACGTCCGCCCGCAGCCACCAGAGACTAGAGCTGGCCGCAGCTGGTTTTTAGTCCCACCTCACCGCGCGAGTTGGCCGCATGCCGACTTAAATTTCCATGCCGGCGGATGGCAGCAAGCTTCTCTCTTGTTGCATATGATCAAATCTGGCTATGCGAGCGAAGCAGGTTGACACTTGATTGCGCTTCATAAACCGATGATTGTTCATCGGGTGTCACCTTGCCTCGTTCATGTACATTGAATAATCCTGATACAATGAAAGAGATTTTTGAAATTAGGTGCGACTCGAGATGCTGATAGATATAAGAATTATTAGAAGATCACAAAACACACGGTTTCTATGGCATACCTATGTGCATTTTTTGCATTAATGATCCATAAGTCAGTTACGTGTGCGATGTTTCCTAATAAAGCAAGCGTACCATTAACCAAAAAAATCAACTACACGTGTACATTTTTTTGGAGACGGGACCAGGCCAATTTTCTCTTTTCTCGCACACGAGTATTTTACGCGCTTCGTCTGTGTTGTGTGTTTCCCCCGCCCATGTTTCAAGTTTCGCGGCGAAATTTTCATTAGGCGCGCGATTTCAGAATTTATTCCTCCCACCACATCCCCACCCATCAAATTTTCGCAATATCTCCCCCCTCCCCCTCCCGGCAGCTCAAACCGCCATCGTCGCAACCACAGCTTCAACCACATCTACATTCTGCCCGAGCATCGTCGATCCAGTCAGGTGACCCACCGATCTCTATCACGGCCCTGGTCTGATTGCTTAAATGGCGCCTGCAAAACATCCTCATGCCTCCAAATCCCCACTGCCCCTACCTCCAGAGCATCATCGCGCAAGCCCAACCACATATCGCATGGAGGTCGAGGAGCTGATGGCGGTCGATGGCGCGATGGCCGCTGTGCGTGTTGACCCGGAGGAACACCTCGCCTCCGCCACCGCCAACTTGGTGCAGGCTCTGGCCCAGATGAAGTGCCCCAGCGACTACCCCCTAGGACTTACCAGGTATGATCTGACCAGCTCAATCTTACCAATACCACTTGCAATGGCTCTGTTTTGTACGGTTGATGTATTAAGCATGTTCGTGCCTTGTTTATTTCAGTACTGCGCACTGTGTGATGTGCAAGTATTAATTGTCTAGCTCCATTTCACCAATACCAGCAACAAACTTACAATACATGACTTAGGATATCACTAGAGATGCTGCCCATTTGCTATTTTTGGTGGATGCTAACCCTGTTGTAGTTAACATGCCTATCCATGTACTTACGCAGGGTCATAACGGGCGATGCTATTCTTTGTCGTCGAGGTTAGCTGCATCCCATGTCCTACAGTATTTTACATCATTTGTGCAATTGTAGTTTAACTTCGAACATTTACTGGTTGCATGTAGGTACACGTGTCAGCGGCACTGATCCATGCTTCGACCCGGAGGAACAGCTCGCCTTCACCGCCGCTGACTTTGGGCGGGCTGTGGACAAGATGAAGTGCCCCAACAACTACTTCTCGGGACTTACCAAGTATGAACTCACCAATTCAATCTTACAAATACCAGTTGCAATGGCTACGTTTTGTACGGTTGATGTATTAAGCATGTTGTAGTAAACATGCCTAACACGTTTTAGCTATTTTCCCTACCTTTTTTATAAACAACTGGGCTATTCTCTGCTCTGGCAGCACCTGCCTTGCAATGTTAAACTCTCCCAATTACATTTTTATCAGCACCGATTTCAATGGCTATTAAGCCTGTTGCAATTAACAGTTGTATTTCAATGGCTACGAACTTACAAACCATGACTTAGGATGATGTTAAGACTGTTGCAATTAACAGTTGTATCCATTTTTTAATCTGTCCCTTTGCTACCGTGCTACTCTCCCCAATGAAGATATAGTAAAGATGCTGCCCATTTGCTATTTTTAGTGGATGCTAACCCTGTTGTACTTAACATGCCTTTCCATGTACTTACGCAGGGCCATAACGAGCGATGCTGTTGTTTGCCGTCGAGGTTAGCTGCATCCCATGTCTTACAGTATTCTACATCATTTGTGCAATTGCAGTTTGGCTTCTAACATTTACTTGCTTCTTGTAGGTACACATGTCAGCGGCACTGATCCAGTCTTCGACCCGGAGGAACACCTCGCCTCCGCTGCGGCTGACTTGGGGTGGGCTCTTGTCCATATGAATTGCCCCAGCAACTACCCCTCAGGACTTACCAAGTATGAACTGACCAGTTGAATCTTACCAATACCAGTTGCAATGGCCATGTTTTGTACGGTTCATGTATTAAGCATGTGTAGTAAACACGCCTAGCCCGTCTTATCTATTTTCCTTATCTTTTTATAGACAACATGGCCATTCTCTACTCTAGCAACACCTGCCTTGCGATGTTTAACTCTGTCAATTTCATTTCTACCAATACCAGTTTCAATGGCTATACTAGGTTGTCTGTTGTAGTAAACAATTCTATCCATTTTTAATCCGTCCCTTTGCTACCATGCTACTCTTTCGCAATGAAGATATCACTACAGATGCTGCCATTTTATTACCATTTGCTATTTTTGGTGGATGTTAACCCTGTTGGAGTTAACATTGCCTTTCCATGTACTTACACAGGGCTACAATGGGCGATGCTGTTGTTTGTCGTCGAGGTTAGCTGCATCCCATGTCTTATACACCATCTGTTCCTAAATATAAGTATTTTTAGAGATTCCAATATAGACTACATACGGAGCCCAATGAGTGAATCTAGATTCTAATCTAAACTATGTCTATAATTCTATATACATCCATCTGTAGTTCATATCGAAATCTCTAAAAATACTTGTACTTAGGAACGTAGGTAGCTGCATTTTACATCATTTGTGCAATCTCAGTTTAGCTTCTTACATTTACCGGTTGCTTGTAGGTACATATATGAGCGGTACTGATCCACGCTTTGATCCCTTTTGCATATGGGGCAATGAGATATTCATGAACAAGCATTAAGTAAGGAAACTAAGAAAGATTGTTAGGGAAAGAAATGGGTGATGGGATTAAGCTCTTTATTTACACTTTGTCCAAGACAACAGCAAACTTTAGGATGCTAAGTAATGTGTTGCCTTTTCCCCCTGCCCACAACAAGTTACTCTATTAGACCTGAGTATCTGCAATTTTTCTCTTTTCAGTGGTTTTTGAAGCAATTTACTAATGATTACCTTGCAAACTACATGACTCGGGTGGAGGCAACTAAGGTTAAAGTATATAATTCATGATATAATGATAATGCTTTAGAAGTCTTCCTGGAGGCGGTGAAGGACGGGCGGTCGATCGTCACAAGGGGTTGGACAAAAGTTCTTCCTGCCTATGGCATGCAGGAGGGCACATTATGGGCATTCCGCTTCGTCAACACCATCGGCAACGAAAATGATTTAAACTTGTCTCTTCACCTTTACCGCCTTTAAATATTGTGGTTCATCATAGTTAATTGCTGCCTAATCATGTAATTATTGAACATATTGTACTGAGAATTTTATTTATGGATTGGTTATTGAACCATTGTGCTGAGAATTTGAATTCCACGTTTCATATTTCAAAATTTCCAATTTGAATAATAAATTACGGGGAAAAATAAAATTAAACAGGAGCACATAAAATAAAGTGCACACGGTTAGAAAGAAAACAGCGTGTGCGATGAAATATAGAGAACAGACGGTTCTTTGACATGAAACGTTTGCGATGCCCGACAGATGCACACACGGTTTCGTCTCATATGCGTGTGCGATTCATGGTAATATGGCAACCGTTTCAAACCTGTGTGCGTTTGTGATAGGAATACCTATCGCACACTATTATGAAAATGGAAACGTTGGCGTGAGTAGATGCACCGCACACATTTTACATTCTTGAACTGTGTGCGATAACGTACCTATCGCAAACACATCGGTAGATTAAATGTTGATGCCCACCTTTTTCACACGACTATAGCAGTGTAATCGTTTCGGATGTCTCTCGGATCAGAAATGTAACGTCGAGATGTAACGTGTGGGACTGGGGGGACTTCTCAGAAGTTTATTCTATGGCGATCGTCAGTAGCCGCTCGCCTATCCCCGACAGTTTTTGCGTCGTGTGGGAAGGACCCCCCCTATCGCACACACTCACTCGGCGACGGTTCAGAATGCCGTCATAGAAAGGGGTTAAATACCGTTTGTATAGCACGTTACGGTACCAGTATCAACATCGAAAGTCATAAGTTTCCTGTAGACCTCATTGTATTAGAGTCACATGGATTGGACATAGTCCTAGGCATGGATTGGTTGACGAAGTATGAAGGGAACATTGACTGTGCCCGCAAGACGATTTTGCTCACCATCCCAGAGCAGAAGAGAATCAAGTATGCATCCAGGCACACACCAAAGAATACTTGGGTAAAGTCCCTCACAGGAGTTGTCCAGGAGGAAGTGGCGGTTGTACAAGACTTCCCCGATGTATTTTCGAAGGAATTGCCAAGCATGCCATCGGATAGGGAGAGGAGTTCCTAACTGAATTGTTGCCAGGGACATCCCCAATATCTAAGAGACCCTATCGGATGCCCACTAATGATTTGGAAGAAATCAAGAAGCAGATCAAGGAGTTATTGGAGAAAGGATATATTCGCCCAAGCTCGTCACCTTGGGGAGCCCCAGTTCTCTTGGTAGAGAAGAAAGATAAAACCTTGAGAATGGTTGTAGATTACGGTGTGCTGAATGAGGTGATGATCAAGAACAAGTACCCTCTGTTGATGATTAATGATTTGTTTGATCAGCTTGTCGGAGCCAGAGTATTCCCCAAGATCGATCTTCGATCAGGGTATCATAAGTTGAAGATTCGTGAACAGGATATACCCAAAATAGCTTTCAGCACAAGGTATGGCCTATATGAGCATACCGTCATGTCATTTGGATTGACTAATGCCCCTGCATATTTTATGAGTATGATGAACAAGGTATTATGAAATATCTGGACAAGTTTGTCGTGGTGTTCATCGATTATATATTGATATCTCCAAGAGCGAGGAAGAACACAGGGAACATTTGTGTTTAGTTCTGGAGAAGCTTCGAGAACATCAGTTATATGCCAAGTTCAGTAAATGTTAACTTTGGTTGAAGGAAGTCGGATTTCTCGGACATATTATTTCTAGAGAAGGAATAGCAGTGGATCCTCCTAAGGTTGGAGCCCTCACATAATGGAAAGCACCCACCTCAGTCAAGGAGATCCGCAGTTTTCCCGGACTTCCCAGATATTATCAGAGGTTTATCAAGAAGTTCTCGAAGATTGCAATGCCCATGACCGAGCTGTTGATGAAGGAGACCAAGTATACTTGGACAGAGGAATGTGAAGCCAGTTTTCAGAAGTTGAAGAAATGTTTGGTTACAACCCCAGTGCTGATTTTGCCGAACATTCATAAGGATTTTCAGGTTTGTTGTGACGCTTCTCGTCAAGGACTTGGAGGAGTAGTCATGCAAGACAGAAAAGTTGTAGCCTATGCATCCAGACACCTATGACCTTGTGAGTTGAATTATGCCACACACGATTTGGAGTTAGTAGCCGTAGTGAACGCACTCAAGACCTGGAGACATTTCCTAATAGGAAATAGTTGTGATGTCTATACGGATCACAAGAGCTTGAAGTATATCTTCACGCAGAAGGAGTTGAACCTGAGACAGAGAAGATGGCTAGTGTTGAACAAGGACTATGATATGAGATTGCATTATCACCCAGGGAAAGCTAATGTTGTAGCACATGCTTTGAGCCGCAAGAGTTTTGTGAACTTCCTTATAGCAGGAAGATTACCCCAGGACTTACGCCAACGATAAATGCAAGGAGGTAACATACAAAGTGGGAGACCAAGTGTATCTCCATGTGTCTCCACTTCGAGGAATCAAGAGGTTCGGTGTTAAAGGAGAGTTAGCACCCATATTCATAGGCCCCTACCAAATTCTTGAACACAGAGGAGAAGTTTCATGCTAGCTGGAATTGCCGGAAGGATTGTCAGGAGTTCACGATGTCTTTCACGTTTCCCAGGTTAAGAAATGCCATGCAAAGATGGCTGATATTCCTTTGAGAGACACAGTGCCCCGAGAGGCCATACAACTTGATAGTGATTTTACTTATGAGGCGAAGCCTGTGAGGATCCTCGAGACTACGAACAGAGTTACCCGCAACAAGATCATCTAGTTTTGCAAGGTTCTGTGGAGTCATCATACCGAGGAAGAAGCCACCTCGGAGCGAGAAGAAGACCTCCGTCGAGACCACCCGCACCTTTTTGCTAGCCAACTCGAATCTCGAGGGTGAGATTCATCTTAAGGTGGGTAGGTTTCTAACATCCCAAAATTTTCAATTTGGAATGTTTTATAGTTATAGCTAAGCATCTATTGCATATTTATTAAAATTGAGTGGCATTTGAAAAAATTCAGGGGCATTGAGTTCTTTTCGAATTTGGATTCACTTCAAAGTGGCTGTTGAATTTACTTTGAACAATTCCTGACAAACTCTTTGACCAAAAATTATGAGAGGAGGTAACATGACACCCCAAAAGTCAGAAGAAATATAATGCCAAAACAAATGAAATACAAAGTTGAGTTTATTTGGAATTTTCAAAAAAATTGATGTTTATAAAGTTTTTATTTTGCCTCTAAAAAATAGTCCATCTTTTAGTATTTATTTTTATGATCTTTTTGATATATAATAAGTATATATAACATTTTTATTTCCTTTCCTAGTATTTATTTTCACTGTCTACATAAAAAAATGTTTTGACGGCCGAAGCCCACTAGGCGCCAGCTAGGCGGCCCAGCCACCTCCCAAGCCGCAGCCCATCACCCCCGCGCCGAACCCCTTTCGAGCCGGCCACCCAACCGCTCGCCCCTTCCCCCGTGTCGCTGACCACCAGGACCCACGCCGTCTTCTTCCTCCGCAACGCCCATGCTCGAATCCCGCGCCCGACGTCGCCACGGCCTCGCCCTCGATCGCTAAAAAAACCTAGCCCGAGTCGACCCCCTCCCCAAGCATCTTGTCCTATAAATACCTACGCCCCTCCTCTCTCGATCCTCTTCGACAACCACGCCAAAAACCCTCCACAGAGCTCTCCCTCTCAAAACCCATCTCGCCGAAGCCGCCACCGTTCACTGTCAAATCCGTCGCCGGTGAGCATCCTCAACCTCTGATGCTCTGGCCAACAGCCGCTCTCTACTTCACGCATCGTGTTGACATCTTTTTGACCCTCTTTCACCCCCATAGAGAGCTACCCGACCTCGTCCACCCTTCGCCGGAGCCGTAGCTCACTCGAGCTACGTCGCCGTAACCCCGCTCACCACAGTCGTCCACGAGTTCCACCGACCACACCCCGAGGACCCTCGTGCCGAGCCGCATTGCCCCGACACCTCCGCAGCCTCCGGCGATCACCAGAACTGCCGCCACCACCGGACCCGAGTTGCGCCACCATCGTCCCTCCCTGATGTAAGCCGCCAGCCATTTCCACCATTAGATAATCCTTCAACGACCTAGATTAGATCAACTAAGAGTAACTTTTTTTATTTTAGATCCGTTTTATTTTATGTTTTATCTCCGTTTAGATCGGACCAGATCGTGTTTTTTTAGCCGCCGCGATCAGTGTTTCCTAAAGATTAGCCGCCCGCCATTAAGCTCCCCCGCGCACACCTCCTAGGCCAATGGCAGCGCGACACGTAGCCATAGCCCGATCGGTAGCGTTTTTCAAATTTTCGTTTCTGTCTTTGAAAACAGAATAGTTCATGTCTTAAAAACATAATATCTCCTAGGATAATTAGTATTTTTAGATGATTATTTTTGCACTAAATTAGAAATTTTATGAAGTTTCTGATGATATCAAGTTTGAATAGATTTGAAAGTTTGAATTTGAATAGTCATGAAATTTGCTCAAATCACTAGATTGGCTATAACTTGAGCTAGGAATATTATTTCCGAGTGATTATTTTTGCTACTGGTTCCATGTGACTTTGTTTATCAGTAGGATTTAATTGGAGGATTTCAGGATTATTTAAAATTAGGTTTTAAAGAAAATAGTTTTTTTAGTGTTTTATAGGATTTGTGCTATTTCTTTTAATTTAAATTGTTTTCTTTTGTCCTTTTTGACAAATTCTATTTAGTTTCTATTAACTTAGTAGTAGCAATTTTATTCAAAGTAAAAATATATTTTTAGTATTTTATTTCTTTTATCTTACTAGAAAACTTGTTTTGAGCATAATAGGAGTTTTATAGATGATTTTAAGTTGATTCTTTTTGCATAAAATTTCTTTATTGTTCTTTCCGTTAGTTAGTAAAAACCTTATTTTGGTTTCACTTAAATTTATTAGTGGCAGGAAACTTATTTGTAGCTTGTTTTACTTGTACTAGGACTTTGCTTTGAGTTATCGTGTTTTCTTTGGTTTTGTTTTAATTTTGTTTGTGTGTTTTATTGGTTGCTACATGTTTAGTTTTACTTGCTGTTGTAGTATTATTTGTATGATGGTGTGCTTATGTATGTCTTGTGTGTTTTGATAGATTACCCGGAGTGCGATGCTTGCTATTACCAGTCTTTAGAGTTTGAAGATCGTCACCAAGGCAAGTCATTTGATCATCTATTTTACCTATGATTTTTATTGCATTAGTTGTTATCATCCCCACCATGCATGCAAGCAGGTGAATTTGAGTTATGTTCTTGAGTAGTCTCATGTGGTAGGATGAACCCAAATTCCCCTTGTTACCAATGCCCAGGACGTTGTAGTTATTTTGCTATGCTTCGTAGATGGGGTTGATTGAGTGAATTACATGGGAGTTGTGAGAGTTAAGTTGATGATTGCAACCCCAAGACTTCAAGATCTCAATGCAAACTTCAATTTGTTGGGGAATGTAGTATTTCAAAAAAATCCTACGATCACGCAAGATCTATCTAGGAGAAGCATAGAAACGAGCGGGGAGAGTGTGTCCACGTACACTCGTAGACCGAAAGCGGAAGCGTTTAGTAATGCGGTTGATGTAGTCGAACGTCTTTGCGATCCAATCGATCCAAGCACCGAACGTACGGCACCTCCGCGTTCAGCACACGTTCAGCTCGATGACGTCCCTCGAGCTCTTGATCCAGTTGAGGCCGAGGGATAGTTCCGTCAGCACGACGGCATGGTGACGGTGATGATGAAGTTACCGGCGTAGGGCTTCGCCTAAGCACTACGACGATATGACCGAGGTGTGTAACTGTGGAGGGGCGCACCGCACACGGTTAAGAGAAGGCTTGGTGTGTCTTTGGGGTGCCCCCCTCCCACGTATATAAAGGGGGGAGGGGAGGCCGGCCATAGGGGGCGCCATAGGGAGGAGTCCTACTTGGACTCCCGGGCCAAGTAGGATTCGCCCCCCTCCTTTCCTATTCCAACTAGGAGAAGGAGGGAAGGGGAAGGAGGGGAGAAGGAAGGAGGGGGGCGCCACCCCCTCCTAGTCCAATTCGGACTAGCCCTTGGGGGGCGCGCGGCCACCCCTTGAGGCCCCTTTCTCCTTTCCCCTAAAGCCCATTAAGTCCCATTACTCTCCCGGGGGGTTCTGGTAACCTCCCGATACTCCGGAAAATACCCGAAACACTTCGGAACCATTCCGGTGTCCGAATATAACCTTCCAATATATCCATCTTTACCTCTCAACCATTTCGAGACTCTTCGTCATGTCCGTGATCTCATTCGGGACTCCGAACAAACTTTGGTACATCACATCACATAACTCTGTCGGATTTCGGGTTCTGGCAAGACCCTTGAGGTTCGAACACTGGGGTGCGCACGAAGATCTCTCCCTCCCCCTAGCTCGCTCTCGCAACGATCGTCAGGCCTAGCGCGTCGAACCCAAGGAGCAAGGAGACACAAGAGTTTATACTGGTTCGGGCCACCGATGTGGTGTAATACCCTACTCCAGTGTGGTGTGGTGGATTGCCTCTTGGGCTGGGGATGAACAGTTACAAGGCAGGAACAGCCTCCTGAGGAGAGGTGTTCTTGTGCTTGGTGAACTCGTGTGGACGAGGATGATCCCGATCCTCTGCCTATGGTGGTGGCTAGTCCTATTTATAGAGGCCTTGGTCCTCTCCCCAAATATTGAGTGGGTAGGGATCCAACAACGACCAAATTCGAAGGGAGACAACCAGTACAAGTTATCCTGACTAAAGGTGGTCTTCACCTGCCAAAGGCTCTGGTGGTGACGCCGTCTAGGGCTCCACGGCGACCTCCGTCCTGTCATCCTGCTAGTCTTGGTCTCGTTGCACCGATATGGAAACCTTTGCCTGATGCCTCGGGACTCCTCGCCTGCGCCTGCCCCTTTAGCACCAAAGAGGAAACGAGGACACTGCGCGCACTGGCGCCCGCCTGGCTCCAGTCATCATGGCTTGCATCACAAGAACTTCACGAGGTGTCCCTTGCCTTGATCTCTCCGCCCCTCGCGAGCCGGCCTGGTGAGGCCGCCCCTGAGGAGGTCTTGCGTCGTCCGCCTCGTGAGGGTCTTGAGTGTTTGCTGGTGAAGATGGGTCGTACGGGGCCGCTGGGGGAGCCACGCCGTGGGCCGCAGGCAGGCAAGTCTGGGGACCCCCGTTCCCAGGACGCCGACAAACTCATAATACAAATCATCATTGAACGTTAAGCGTGCGGACCCTATGGGTTCGAGAACTATGTAGACATGACCGAGACACATCTCCGGTCAGTGACCAATAGTGGAACCTGGATGCTCATATTGGCTCCTACATATTCTACGAATACCTTTATGGGTCAAACCGCATAACAACATACGTTGTTCCCTTTGTCATCGGTATGTTACTTGCCCGAGATTCGATCGTCGGTATCATCATACCTAGTTCAATCTCGTTACCGGCAAGTCTCTTTACTCGTTCTGTAATGCACCATCCCATAACTAACTCATTAGTTACATTGCTTGCAAGGCTTATAGTGATGAGCATTACCGAGAGGGCCCAGAGATACCTCTCCGTTACACGGAGTGACAAATCCTAATCTTGATCTATGCCAACCCAACAAACATCTTCGGAGACACCTGTAGAGCATCTTTATAATCACCCAGTTACGTTGTGATGTTTGATAGCACACAAAGTGTTCCTCTGGTATTCGGGAGTTGCATAATCTCATAGTCATAGGAACATGTATAAGTCATGAAGAAAGCAATTGCAATAAAACTAAACGATCATTATGCTAAGCTAACGGATGGGTCTTGTCCATCACATCATTCTCTAATGATGTGATCCCGTTCATCAAATGACAACACATGTCTATGGCTAGGAAACTTAACCATCTTTGATTAACGAGCTAGTCAAGTAGAGGCTTACTAGGGACACTCTGTTTGTCTATGTATTCACACATGTACTAAGTTTCCGGTTAATACAATTCTAGCATGAATAATAAACATTTATCATGATATAAGGAAATATAAATAACAACTTTATTATTGCCTCTAGGGCATATTTCCTTCAGTCTCCCACTTGCACTAGAGTCAATAATCTAGATTACATAGTAATGATTCTAACACCCATGGAGTCTTGGTGGTGATCATGTTTTGCTCATGGAAGAGGCTTAGTCAACTGGTCTGCAACATTCAGATTCGTATGTATTTTGCAAACTTCTATGTCTCTAGATCGCGGATGGAATTGAAGCGTCTCTTGATGTGCTTGGTTCTCTTGTGAAATCTGGATTCCTTCCCCAAGGAAATTGCTCCAGTATTGTCACAAAAGATTTTCATTGGACCCGATGCACTAGGTATAACACCTAGATCGGATATGAACTCCTTCATCCAAACTCCTTCATTTGCTGCTTCCGAAGCAACTATGTATTCTGCTTCACACATAGATCCTGCCACGACACTCTGCTTGGAACTGTACCAACTGACAGCTCCACCATTCAATATAAATACGTATCCGGTACTTAGAGTCATCCGGATCAGAGTCTAAGCTTGCATCGACATAACCATTTACGATGATCCCTTTGTCTCCTCCATAAACGAGAAACATATCCTTAGTCCTTTTCATGTATTTCAGGATGTTCTTGACCGCTGTCCAGTGATCCACTCTTGGATTACTTTGGTACCTCCCTACTATACTTATAGCAAGGCACACATCAGGTCTGGTACATAGCATTGCATACATGATAGAACCTACGGCTGAGGCATAGGGAATGACTTTCATTTTCTCTCTATCTTCTGCAGTGGTCGGGCATTGAGTCTCACTCAACTTCACACCTTGTAACACAGGCAAGAACCCTTTCTATGACTGATCCATTTTGAACTTCTTCAAAATCTTATCAAGGTATGTGCTTTGTGGAAGTCCAATTGAGCGTCTTGATCTATCTCTATAGATCTTGATGCCCAATATGTAAGCAGCTCCACCGAGGTCTTTCATTAAAAAATTCTTATTCAAGTATCCTTTTATGCTATTCAGAAATTTTGTATCATTTCCAATCAACAATATGTCATCCAAATATAATATTAGAAATGCTACAGAGCTCCCACTCACTTTCTTGTAAATATAGGCTTCTCCAAAAGTCTCTGTAAAACCATATGCTTTGATCACACTATCAAAGCGTATATTCCAACTCCGAGAGGCTTGCACCAGTCCATAAATGGATCGCTGGAGCTTGCACGCTTTGTTAGCACCTTTAGGATTGACAAAACCTTCTGGTTACAACATATACAACTCTTCTTTAAGAAATCCATTAAGCAATGCAATTTTGACGTCCATTTGCCAAATTTCATAATAATAAAATGCGGCAATTGCTAACATGATTCAGACAGACTTAAGCATCGCTACGGGTGAGAAGGTCTCATCGTAGTCAACTCCTTGAACTTGTCAAAAACCTTTCACAACCAGTCGAGCTTTGTAGACAGTAACATTACCGTCAGCGTCAGTCTTCTTCTTGAAGATCCATTTATTCTCTATGGCTTGCCGATCATCGGGCAAGTCAACCCAAGTCCACACTTTGTTCTCATACATGGATCCCATCTCAGATTTCATGGCCTCAGGCCATTTCACGGAATCTTGGCTCAGCATCGCTTCCTCATAATTCGTAGGTTCATCATGGTCTAGTAACATGACGTCCAGAATAGGATTACCGTACCACTCTGGTGCGGATCTTACTCTGGTTGACCTACTAGGTTAAGTAGTAACTTGATCTGAAGTTTCATGATCATTATCATTATCTTCCTCACTGATTGGTGTAGGAATCACTGGAACTGATTACTACTTTCCAATTTAGGAGAAGGTACAACTACCTCATCAAGTTCTACTTTCCTCCCACTCACTTCTTTCTAGAGAAACTCCTTCTCTAGAAAGGATCCATTCTTAGCAACGAATATCTTGCCTTCAGATCTGTGATAGAACGTGTACCCAACAGTCTCCTTAGGGTATCCTATGAAGACACATTTCTCCGATTTGGGTTCGAACTTATCAGGTTGAAGCTTTTTCACATAAGCATCGCAGCCCCAATCTTTAAGAAATGATAGATTGGGTTTCTTGCTAAACCACAGTTCATATGGTGTCGTCTCAACGGATTTAGATGGTGCCCTATTTAATGTGAATGCAGCCGTCTCTAAAGCATAACCCCAAAACGATAGCGGTAAGTCAGTAAGAGACATCATAGATCGCACCATATCTAATAAAGTACGGTTACGACGTTCGAACACACCATTACGCCGTGGTGTTCCAAGTGGCGTGAGTTCCGAAACTATTCCGTATTGTTTCAATTGAAGACCAAACTCATAACTCAAATATTATCCTCCATGATCAGATCGTAGAAACTTTATTTTCTTGTTACGATGATTTTCCACTTCACTCTGAAATTCTTTGAACTTTTCAAATGTTTCAGACTTATGTTATACCCATATCTGCTTAAATCATCTGTGAAGGTCAGAAAATAACGATACCCGCCGCGAGCCTCAACACTCATCGGACCGCATACATCAGTATGTATTATTTCCAATAAGTCAGTTGCTCGCTCCATTGTTCCGGAGAACAGAGTCTTAGTCATCTTGCCCATGAGGCATGGTTCGCAAGCATCAAGTGATTCCAAAAGCCCATCAGCATGGAGTTTCTTCATGCGCTTTATACCAATATGACCTAAATGGCAGTGCCACAAATAAGTTGCACTATCATTATTAAACTTATATCTTTTCGCTTCAATACTATGAATATGTGTATCACTACTATCGAGATTCAACAAAAATAGACCACTCATCAAGGGTGCATGACCATAAAAGATATTACTCATATAAATAGAACAACCATTATTCTCTGATTTAAATGAATAACCGTCCCGCATCAAACAAGATCCAGATATAATGTTCATGCTTAACGCTAGCACCAAATAACAATTATTCAGGTCTAAAACTAATCCCGAAGGTAGATGTAGAGGTAGCGTGCCGACGGCGATCACATCGACTTTGGAACCATTTCCCACATGCATTGTCACCTCGTCCTTAGCCAATCTTCGTTTAATCCGTAGCCCCTGTTTCGAGTTGCAAATATGAGCAACAGAACTAGTATCAAATACCCAGGCGCTACTACGAGCATTAGTAAGGTACACATCGATAACATCTATATCAAATATACCTTTCACTTTGCCATCCTTCTTATCCACCAAATACTTGGGGTAGTTCTGCTTCCAGTGACCAGTCCCTTTGTAGTAGAAGCACTCAGTCTCAGGCTTAGGTCCTAACTTGGGCTTCTTCACTTGAGCAGCAACATGCTTGCCGTTCTTCTTGAAGTTCCCCTTCTTCCCTTATCTTGAAACTAGTGGTCTTGTTAACCATCAACACTTGATGCTCCTTGGTTTCTACCTCTGCAGCCTTTAGCATCGTGAAGAGTTGGAATAGTCTTTTCCATCCCTTGCATATTATAGTGCATCATGAAGCTTTTGTACCTTGGTGGCAATGATTGAAGAACTCTGTCAATGACACTATCATCAGGAAGATTAACTCCCAGTTGAGTCAAGTGGTTGTGGTACCCAGACATTATGAGTATATGTTCACTGACAGAACTATTCTCCTCGATTTTGCAGCTGTAGAACTTATTGGAGACTTCATATCTCTCAATCCGGGCATTTGCTTCAAATATTAACTTCAACTCCTCAAACATCTCATATGCTCCATGATGTTCAAAACGTCATCGAAGTCCCTGTTCTAAGCCGTAAAGCATGGCACACCGAACTATCGAGTACTCATCAGCTTTGCTCTGCTAGATGTTCATAACATTTGGAGTTGCTCCTGCAGCGGGTCTTACACCTGGCGGTGCTTCCAGGACGTAATTCTTCTGTGCGGCAATGAGGATAATCCTCAAGTTACGGACCCAGACCGTGTAGTTGCTACCATTATCTTTCAACTTAGCTTTCTCTAGGAACGCATTAAAATTCAGAGGAACGGTAGCACGGGCCATTGATCTACAACAACATAGACATGCAAAATACTATCAGGTACTAAGTTCATGATAAATTAAAGTTCAATTAATCATATTACTTAAGAACTCTCACTTAGATAGACATCCCTCTAGTCATCTAAATGATCACGTGATCCATATCAACTAAACCATGTCCGATCATCACGTGAGATGGAGTAGTTTTCAATGGTGAACATCACTATGTTGATCATATCTACTATATGATTCACGCTCGACCTTTCGGTCTCAGTGTTCTGAGGCCATATCTGCATATGCTAGGCTCGTCAAGTTTAACCCGAGTATTCTGCGTGTGCAAAACTGGCTTGCACCCGTTGTATGTGAACGTAGAGCTTATCACACCCGATCATCACGTGGTGTCTCGGCACGACAAACTGTAGCAACGGTGCATACTCAGGGAGAACACTTGTACCTTGAAATTTTAATGGGAGATTATCTTATAATGCTACCGTTGTACTAAGCAAAATAAGATGCATAAAAGAAAAACATCACATGCAATCAAAATAAGTGATATGATATGGCCATCATCATCTTGTGCTTTGATCTCCATCTCCAAAGCACCGTCATGATCACCATCGTCACTGGCTTGACACCTTGATCTCCATCGTAGCATCGTTGTCGTCTCGCCAACTATTGCTTCTACGACTATTGTTACCGCTTAGTGATAAAGTAAAGCAATTACATGGCGATTGTATTTCATACAATAAAGCGACAACCATAAGGCTCCTGCCAGTTGCCGATAACTTTTACAAAGCATGATCATCTCATACAACAACTTATATATCATCACGTCTTGACCATATCACATCACAGCAAGCCCTGCAAAAACAAGTTAGACGTCCTCTACTTTGTTGTTGCAAGTTTTACATGGTTGATATGGTCAAGTGTGTTGTTTAAACCTTCAAGAAGGACCGGGCGTAGTCAAACTCGATTCAACTAAAGTTGGAGAAATGGACACCCGCTAGCCACCTGTGTGCGAAGCACGTCGGTAGAACCAGTGTCATGAACGCGGTCATGTAATGTCGGTCCAGGCTGCTTCATCCAACAATACCACCGAATCAAAGTAAGACGTTGCTGGTAAGCAGTATGACTATTATCGCCCACAACTCTTTGTGTTCTACTCGTGCATATAACATCTACGCGTAGACCTAGCTCGGATGCCACTGTTGGGGAACGTAGTATTTCAAAAAAAATCCTACGATCACTCAAGATCTACCTAGGAGAAGCATAGAAACGAGCGGGGAGAGTGTGTCCACGTACCCTCGTAGACCGAAAGAGGAAGCGTTTAGTAACGCGGTTGATGTAGTCGAACGTCTTTGCGATCCAACCGATCCAAGCACTGAACGTACGACACCTCCGCATTCAGCACACCTTCAGCTCGATGACGCCCCTCGAGCTCATGATCCAGTTGAGGCCGAGGGAGAGTTCCGTCAGCACGACAGCGTGGTGACGGTGATGATGAAGTTACCGGCGCAGGGCTTCGCCTAAGCACTACGACGATATGACCGAGGTGTGTAACTGTGGAGGGGGGCACCGCACACGGCTAAGAGAAGGCTTGGTGTGTCTTTGGGGTGCCCCCTCTCACGTATATAAAGGGGGGAGAGGAGGCTGGCCATAGGGGGCGCGCCATAGGGAGGAGTCCTACTTGGACTCCCTGTCCAAGTAGGATTCGCCCCGCCCCTTTACTATTCCAGCTAGGAGAAGGAGGGAAGGGGAAGGAGGGGAGAAGGAAGGAGGGGGGCGCCGCCCACTCCTAGTACAATTTGGACCAGCCCATGGGGGGCGCGCGGCCACCCCTTGAGGCCCCTCTCTCCTTTCCCCTAAAGCCCATTAGGGCCCATTACTCTCCCGGGGGTACCAGTAACCTCCCGGTACTCCGGAAAATACCCAAATCACTTTGGAACCATTCCGGTGTCTGAATATAACCTTCCAATATATCGATCTTTACCTCTCGACCATTTCGAGACTCCTCGTCATGTCCGGGACTCTGAACAAACTTCGGTACAACAAATCACATAACTCATAATACAAATCGTCATCGAATGTTAAGCATGCGGACCCTGCGGGTTCGAGAACTATGTAGACATGATCGAGACACGTCTCCAGTCAATAACCAATAGTGGAACCTGGATGCTCATATTGGCTCCCACATATTCTACAAAGATCTTTATCGGTCAAACCGCATAACAACATATGTTGTTCCCTTTGTCATCGGTATGTTACTTGCCCGAGATTCGATCGTCGGTATCATCATACCTAGTTCAATCTCGTTACCGGCAAGTCTCTTTACTCGTTCTGTAATGCATCATCCCGTAAGTAACTCATTAGTTACATTGCTTGCAAGGCTTATAGTAATGAGCATTACCGAGAGGGCCCAGAGATACCTCTCCGATACACTGAGTGACAAATCCTAATCTTGATCTATGCCAACCCAACAAACACCTTCGGAGACACCTGTAGAGCATCTGTATAATCACCCAGTTATGTTGTGGCGTTTGATAGCACACAAAGTGCTCCTCTGGTATTCGTGAGTTGCATAATCTCATAGTTAGAGGAACATGTATAAGTCATGAAGAAAGCAATAGCAATAAAACTAAACGGTCATTATGCTAAGCTAATGGATGGGTCTTGTCCATCACATCATTCTCTAATGAATTGATCCCGTTCATCATATGACAACACATGTCTGTGGCTAGGAAACTTAACCATCTTTGATTAACGAGCTAGTCAAGTAGAGGCTTACTAGGAGCACTATGTTTGTCTATGTATTCACACATGTACTAAGTTTCCGGTTAATACAATTCTAGCATGAATAATAAACATTTATCATGATATAAGGAAATATAAATAACAACTTTATTATTGCCTCTAGGGCATATTTCCTTCACAATTTACTACTGGGTGGACGACGGATGGAAGGGCACCCTGGAGCACCCAGTGGTTGACCCAGGGATGCATGGAGAAGCGCGATGACATCTTGCGGAAAGCTTCACCCAGGCATGAAGAGATGGATGGATATACCTTAACCGGAAGCTTACCTGTGCAGCCGCAAGTCACTATGGGCTCTGGCTTGGTCGACCCTAGGCGTGAATCTGGACGGACGGTGCCAGTAGATGTAGAGGAACGGTAGGAAATGGATGGGCATCGACAGTGGCCTAGAGGAACTCTACGGAAGACCATGTTTCGTCCGTCCTGTCCTCAAACATTAGGCAGTGCAAGGAGTTAAAAGGAGGGAACGATTCTTGTGGGTAAAGTGCACAGGAGTCTGTAGAGTGAAATCTAATCGATAAGTCGTGTCCCCTGTTACGGACATCTGAGCCTCTGGAATTGGATTTATTCGGAACTCTCAACATCAATCATAATAAATTAATTGTTGTGTTAATAATGATTTCAGGTATAGAAATTGGTTGGCGAAACCATCTCAATAACAACAAATATTTTGTAGTAATTGCAAGCAAGTCCTTTTGTAATAGGGAAAATTTTTCTTTTCGCAAAAACTTAAACTTATAGCCCCACAACTAAAATTGCATATAGTGATAGCATTTTATTATTGTTCTCCTCTATGTGACTTTACGGCATATTCAAAATGCTGACCTACACGGCTGCAATGTCTCATGTTGCGGACGTTTATTCCGACCAGGAGTGAGTCAAAGGATCGATATGGTTGACTAGAAGGGGGTGAATAGGCAACTACTAGTCTTTAGCTTTTCTTAACAAATTAGGGTTAGCAACAAAATGGTTGTCTAGATGTGCAACTAGGTGCGCAACCTATATGATGCTAACAACAACAACAAGTGCAAGCGAAGGATACAACACAACAATAGCATGCACAAAGTAAAGGTAAGAGATAACCACAAGTGGAGCCGGTGGAGACGAGGATGTGTTACCGAAGTTCCTTCCTTTGGAGGGGAAGTACGTCTCCGTTGGGGCGGTGTGGAGGCACAATGCTCCCCAAGAAATCACTAGGCTCACCGTATTCTCCACACGCACTCACACAATGCAAGATGTCGTGATTTCACTAGTGGTGCCCTTGAAGGCGGCAACCAGAACTTTACAAACAAGGTTGGGGCTCTCTCCACAACTGAATTGGAGGCTCCCAACAAACCACAGAGCTTCACCACAATGGAATGTGACCCCGAGGTGATCTCAACTGTCTAGGGTGCTCAAGCACCCAAGAGTAACAAGATCCGCAAGGGATTAGTGGGGGCAATCAAATTTCTCTTGGCAGAAGTGTAGATCGAGACCTTCTCAACCAATCCCTAGAAAATCAACAAGTTTGATTGGCTAGGGAGAGAGATCGGGTTAAAATGAGCTTTGGAGCAACAATGGAGTTTGGGGGAAGAAGAGGTAGGTCTTATTGAGGAAGAAACCCCCTGAACAATCCAACCGTTATCCCCACACTCAGCCCGCAGCGCGCGGTACTACCGCCCATAGGAGCGGTACTACCGCTTGCGGCAGCGGTACTGCCGCTTGGCCCATCATCTTACACGAGCACAGGGAGAAGGAACAGAGGAGAGAACCCTCGAGCGGCACTAGTAGCGATGGTAGGCGCGGTACTACCGCTCATGAGCCGTACTACTACTCCTACTGCCGTTGCTACTGCCGCCGAACCCGACATGAGAAACCAGAGTCCTGAATCGAGGCGGTAGTACAGCGGTGCTGGAGCGGTATTACCGCTTGTTGCTCTGGGCGGTACTATCGCGGTTGTAGCGGTACTACCGCATGTTGCTATCGGTGGTACTACCGCATCCAGCCACGGTACTACCACTGGCTCCTCTCCGATGCCACTTCCACGACAACGAAAGGATCCTCCAAGGATGCGGGAAAGAGCTGGGGGTGCAAATGAGATGTGTACATGTTGATTCCACCCTAGCCTTTCCGATACGGACCCCCTCTTGATAGTATGATATCTCCTATGACTCAAGTCCCCCAAAACTGAAACGAAGGAAAACTACATCGTCTTCACTTTAAACACCGAGGGGAAGAAATCGTCTCGTGCCATATGAATGAATATCTGAAATGCTCAATGCACACGATTAGTCCACAAAAGCATTGTCATCAATCACCAAAACCACTTAGAGAGAAATATGCCCTAACAATCTCCCCCTTTTTGGTGAATTGATGACAGCACGGGGTTTGCATAGAGATATAACAAGAGAATAGGCAAACCCTAGGATCTACAAAATATAGACGGGCTCCCCCTAGATGTGTGCACTTAATCAAGAATGCTTTTGGAATGCAAAGCACATACACTAGGATCAACACCCCCCCTATATTTTATAGACCAACAACACTTGCATCTACAATAAGGAAAACTTAAACTAGGATGCAGGAAGTAGTAAGTGAGCATAAGAAGGACATAAGTTAAGCATGCAACTCACATACTACCAAAGTACTAGACAAGCATAAGATAATAATAAGATAGCATATGTCTCACACCATATGACAAGATAACCAAGTCTCACAAGCACAAACAAACCAAAGCAAACGACTGATAAAAGAGTCCGCGAGAGAGAAACACACGGCAAATAAGACGCACTCGCAACTCGGCAAATCCCTAAACTCTCTCCCCCTTTGGCATCGAGACACCAAAAGGGAAAAGAGTGCTACAACAGTCACAGGTGATTGCAATGCTGAAGATCCCCATCATCACAGGTCCGCGTGGTCGCTCGCGCCTCCATCATCGGCAGTAGCAGCTAGCTGATCGGTCTCTGAATTCGTCCATGGAGAGTGCTGAGAGACCCACTCCTCCTCGTCAGTGATCTTGTCCTCTGTCCCACTAGCAACTTCTGTGCCTAGCTAAGGCAAAAGGACCTTGTGATGGCTGCAAGACTTCTTCTCTGACACATGCGCCATATACTGTCCATGAGCCTCCATACAGAACAACTTCTTCATCTTCAGCTTCAGCTTCTTAGCCCAAGATGGCTCCACTCCATAGGGGTCATATCATCATCGTCGTCGGCCTCAGCCTCATCATATCCCAAAGGAGTCTCAGTCTCCGGAACAGGAGTGCCCCGGTGCTCCTTCTGTCTCAGTCGAACAATCTCATGAGAGACCAAGTCACCGGTCTCCAATCTGACTTCCGTATAGGTGTGTGCCCATGCCTTCTCAATAAGAAGGATCAGGTAGGGGGCATAGATAGGGCACTTGCGCTCAGTGATGGCAGAGAGGAGCTCCGACCACATGACATGATAAACATCCAAAGAATCTCCTGTGTTTGCATCCTTCTCATGCTGGCAAAAGAGCAACATATCCACAAGATAGGAATGAACCTGATCCAAGAACATATCCACAAGATAGGAATGAACCTGATCCAAGTCCCAAATATGAGGGAAAAGAGTGTGCGTGAAAATGTGATGAAGAATATCCAGAAAGGGAAACAACTCATATGTCTTCTTCTTTGTGACAGGATTAACCTTTACCGTGCTATAGGGCCAAAGAGCAGACTTGTGAGTAGAAGTAGCCTCCTTGTGGGGGCGAAAGCCAACCGGGTTGTCAAGCCCCTGATCCTCATAATCCAAAAGTTCCATGAAAGCCTTCCATTTGACAGAGAGAAGTCTGCCATTGGTCATCCAAGTCAAGGTCCGCTCCTCACCAGTGGCATGAAATTGAGCCACCATGTCAGCATCAAAATCCTTGTTGAACTCCATGAGCTTGACGATATTCAACTGAGCACACATATCAAGAGCCTCTCCAAAGTAGGCACGATCCTTCTCCAAATAAGGAATGTCAATGGAACAGACACTCACAAAGAGGATCTTATTTGCTTTGAGCACATCAAAGTAGAACTGCTGCCAGTTCCAGAAGGGGTGGTTAACAAGAGCCGGTTCTTGAGGTTGGGAATACGGATCGCAGCGATGAGCCACACAGAACTCCTTAGCAGACATCTCAAACACAGACTTGACCTTCAGCTTTGGCTTGCTCGCAACTTGCTTAGTTGGCGGCTTGGGCTGCATTGGTTGAGCACTTGATGATGCAGCAGCTGCCTCAGAAGTGCGATAGCGCTTTGATCCTCTGGGATGCTCGGGGTTGATACGACGGACTGGATGCTCCGAATCGTCATCACCTGAAGCCACACACAACGACAAGGAAAGCAAAAGAAGAACAAAGCATAAGCCAGCAGACAGAAGCAACAATAGTCAAAGATTGGTACGAAGAAAATGGAGGCCGGCATCCCGAGCGATAGTTCTGCTCAAAAAGAAAAAGAAAGCATAAGCCAGCAGACAGAAGCAACAAGAATCAAAGGTTGGTGTGAGGAAAATGGAGGCCGGCATCCCGAGCGATAGTACTGCTCATGGGGAGTGGTAGTACCGCCCGAGGCAAAGGACAACGGTCTGACCACTGCCATTGTTAGATCTGGTACTACCAGGGGTGCCAAATTCAAAAATACTCCTACCAATCTCCAATCCACCTAGTCTACACTACTGGAATCTGGTAATTTGCTGTCTTCCACCTCTTTGTCGTCCGCCAGCTGACGGCAAACAGCCTCTTTGTCGTCCGCTTCCACATAGCGGACGGCAAAGAATGTGCAGATGGCAAAAAGTCTATTTGTCGTCCGTTGTTTCTTTGCCGTCAGCCAGCTGACGGCAAGGAGCTAGAAGGCAGACGGCAAAGGGCCAGGTGGGCCCCACAGGGCACGGCGTGGCTAGGTCAGGTTCTTTGCCCTCCGCCAGCGGACGGCAATGAGGAGACGTGGGCCAGCCGTAAACGGCCGCCCTCTTTGCCGTCTGCTAGCGGACGGCAAAGAAGGCCCACTTAACGGGCCTAGCCTTCTCCCCTCTCTCTCTCTCTTTCTTTGTCTCCCTCGATCCCGCGCGCCCGCCTCTCTCCTCCCCCGCCGCTCTGCCGTCGTCGCCCGCCAGCCCCGCCCCCGGGACCCAGCCCCCGGGACCTCGTCCTCCACCGGCGATCCCCTGCAGGTTTGTTCTTCCCCCCTTTTTTAGTTTAGTTTTTTTAGTTACTTTTAGTTTAGTTTATGTTTTTGTTTTAGTTTAGTTTTATTTTTAGTTTAGTATTAGTTTTAGTTTATTTTAGTTTAGTTTATTTTAGATTAGTTTTAGTTTTAGTTTAGAAGAAGAAGAGGAGTAGAAGGAGGAGGAGGAGAGAGGAAGAGGAGGAGGGAGAAGAAGAGGAGTAGAAGGACCCCCTAACCCGCTCATCCTGTTGTAAAAATTTAGTTAGGTCGATGGAAGAAACAAAATTGCAATGTTATTCGTCTTTCGATTTAAATGTGCAGTTATTTCGTTGCTGCGAGGGTCTGGTGTTGGACGAGCTCTGCCCCTGCGTTCGTTGGTGAGCACAAATGACATCTCCTCCTCCCCCCTTCATTTGCTCTGTTCCAGTCTTCGTGCCGATGAAACTTGCTAGTTATAGGTGTCAATCATCAGTATGCGTAACCACTATGCGTCTCCCATTCGAAAGGGTTACATATATAAATATGCATGCATTTGCATATTTATAATCATGATTCTTTCGAACTGTCCAACGTTATCCATGGACAGCCCGAGTATGTGTAGATTGGGTTCGTTTGCCCATATGCTCTGCTCCGGATCTGATGCAGAATTTCGTCAGTGCCTCCCTGTTGTTCTCCGGGTACACATCCTCTCTACTTATTGGCGAGACGTGTATCAGGAGAACAACGGGGAGGTGCTGCCGAAATTTTGCGTCGGATCCGGAGAAGAGCATGGGAAAACGAACCCAATCTACACATACTCGGGTGGGATTAGGACCTATCTTTAGCTATTAGCGTGGAGGTTGCATGGACGTAATAAAACTGACAAACTCCATTAACTGATGGATATGGTTTGCTTAATTATGTATATATTTATTGTGTGTCCAGTAGGAAGTCAATAAGAGTGATCGTGCATGGATGTACACCGGTTAGACTAGTCAGAAAGTTTGGACCGAGGAATGGTTAACAAAAACCAAGGGGTTTGTTAGAGCCGCATTTGAAAATGGCCAGGAATTTAGCTGGTGCCCCTGTGCCCGTTGCGACAACTATAAAAAGAGGGACAAGCTTGAAATGAGTAAAGACCTGCAGAAGTTTGGTTTTACGCCTGGTTACACGGTCTGGACATTACATGGTGAGTCTGCCCAACGTGCCAGAGCCGAGGTTCGTCGTCACACCGACGAGCATGGTACCGGGACCGCAGACATGGTGCAAGACTTTGACGATGCTCGGGACTCGGACGAGGAGATGGAGGAATCTGCAAAGGCCTTCACTGAAATGTTGGAGTCCTCAAAACGTCCTCTCCACGAGCACACAGAGCTTTGTCAGCTGGATGCCATCTCACAAATAATGGCTTTGAAGGCTCGATTCAACTTGGGCAGAGAATGCTACGACGCGATGATGACAGTATTCGGACGATTTCTACCCAAAGGCCATGTGCTACCTCCAAACCTGTACCAGTTAGACAAAATCCTCCGTGCTCTTAAGATGCCCTATGAGAAGATACATGCCTGTGAGAAAGGATGTGTCTTATTTAGGCTTCAGTATGAGGACTTGAACTATTGTCTCATTTGCAATTCTTCCAGGTATGTTGCGGTAGACAACGGTATGGGTGAGAAGACACAGACCAAAATACCCGTTAATGTTCTTCGGTATATGCCAATCGTACCAAGACTTCAATGTCTTTTCATGGTCGAAGAGACGGCCAGACAAATGACATGGCACAAAACGGGCAAAAGAACAGAACTAGATGCAGATGGGAATGTGATGATGGTGCACACATCGGATGGTGAAGCGTGGAAGCGCTTCGATGCATTACATAAGGAAAAACGGCAGATCCAAGGCATCCTCGAGTCGCCGTCGGCACAGATGGCTTCAGTGTGTTTGGTCAGATGGCAACCCCATACAGTTGTTGGCCCGTGTTTGTCACTCCACTCAATCTCCCCCCGGGCAGATTATGCAAAGAAAGAACATTTTCCTGACGTTGATAATTCCAGGGCCCAACTATCCGAGGAAGAATATGAATGTGTACATGCAGCCGCTTAAGGACGAATTGCAAGAAGCTTGGGATAATGGGTTCAAGACATACGACGCCTTTAGCAAACAGAACTTCATAATGCGTGCCTGGTACATGTACTCGACGCATGACTTGCCGGCGTATGCGCTATTCGTTGGCTGGTGTGTGCATGGAAGGTTCCCGTGCCCCACATGCAAGGGAGCTCTTGAGTTTCGTTGGCTGACGGCAGGGCACAAGTATAGTTGCTTCGACTTGCATAGACCGTTTCTACATCCTGGCCATAAGTTCAAGAGCTTCATCAAAGGTAGAGTTGTCAAACACTCTGCACCACCTGCGTTGACAGGCCAACAGACCCTAGATCAGTTAAACGCTCTCGAGCCAGATCCAGAGCGTCCAGGGTATTTCAGGGGGTATAATACGGAACACGCCTGGACTCACAAGACATGCTTTTGGGATCTGCCTTACTTCAAAGACCTCCTTTTCCCACACAACATCGACGTGATGCACACTGAAAAGAATATCGCCGAAGCCATTTTTGGTACATTGTTCGGCATAGAGGGGAAATCAAAGGATAATACTAAGGCTAGAGTCGATCAAGAGGAGCTATGTGATAGACGTTACAAAACATGAAAGAACCGAAAGGAAAGGGGAACTGGACGAAGCGAAAGGCATGGTTCAATCTTGGAAGGCCAGCTATGAAGGAAATTATTTTGTGGGTGAAAATTCAGTTGATGTTCCCCGATGGGTATGCAGAAAATCTAAAGAGGGGAGCGAATCTTCAAAAATTGAAAATATTTGGTCTAAAAAGTCATGATTGGCACATATGGATTGAGCGGATAATGCCGGTGATGTTGCGTGGCTTCATCCCTGAGGATGAATGGCTAGTACTGGCAGAGTTGAGCTATTTCTTCCGTGTTCTTTGTGTGAAAGAACTATCGCCTGGCCTCCTAGAAGAAATGGAACAGTTGGCACCAGAGTTGATCTGCAAATTAGAGAAGATCTTTCCACCAAGCTTCTTTAATCCAATGCAACACTTGATTTTGCATCTCCCGACCGAGGCACGATTGGGGGGGCCCGTGCAAAATCATTGGTGCTACTCAACTGAGAGGATGCAGAATACGCTTCGAGCAAAATGTAAAAATAAACGTAGAATAGAAGCATCGATGGCGGAGACATTCATCACTGAGGAGGCGGCAAACACTGTGACAGCACACTTGTCATTTGCATAATCCGAAGCCTCGGTACAATGCTGACGAACCTCAAAAGGGTCAATCCAACCTTAGCCTATTCAAAGAGAATCTCGCACCAGCCAGTGGTTGGAAACCAGTAAGGTTGGATGTTGAAGAATGGCGGACCATTTCGTTGTATCTCTTCAACAACCTAACAGAAGTGCGGCCGTACATCGAGTAAGATCTCGGTACATTGTTTCACAACTTCTAATTCCTTTGAACTTCTCTTATTCCTAGATATTTGATGCAGTCGATACGTCGCCATATTCTCGCATGGAGCAGTGATCCAAAAGGATTCCGTCGAAGAGTATGAGCTTCTGGCAAAACAAGGAGACGAACATCCCGGTTTCATCTCTTGGTTCAAAAAAATGGTAATTTCCATTAGACCATTTCTTTTCTTTGGCTAATTTGTGACTAATTCAACAATCCTTTCGTATTAAACTTGTAGGCTAATTCAGAGATTATGGATGCCGAATTGAGACAAGTAGCTAATGGTTTTGACTATAAGGTTCGTTCATTTGACAAATACGACATCAACGGGTATCGCTTTCGTACCTATGGCAAAGAGCTATCTATGGCCGACCGAAAGTCTACAAATTGTTGTGTCTCTGCTATCGGCGAAGGAGGTATCGAGTATTATGGAAGAGTTGAAGCAATTTATGAACTTGAATTCTATGGTGAAAACCCACCAAACGTCGTAGTCTTCAGATATTATTGGTTCCAGCCGAGGGAGACTAGAAGGACTCATGCACATATAGGGCTAGTCGAAATCAAACAAAGCACCCATTTGGATGTTCCCAATGTCTATATTACAGCTCAACAGGCAACCCAAGTTTTCTATCTACCGTGGGCCTATCAAAGTGATCCAAATCTCAGTGGTTGGGACGTCGTTTATGAAGTGCCGCCACGTGTTAGAACACCTCCCCCCAATGAAAAGGATTATGAACCTCACATTAACCAAGACACATATGACGAAGGAGAATTCTTCCAAGAAACACGTCTTTCCAAAAAACATTTCAAGAACCGCTCTACTCCACCCCAAAACATTGAAGTAGACAACGATAGTGAATCCGACTTCACCCCTGAGCCGGAACAAGAAGAGCCAGAAGAAGAAGAAGTTACTGCTGTAGATGACCTATCAATGCTTGAATGATTACGTAAAGGTGGCCTTCCACATGATGATGCATTCATTAATGATGATGATGAGCACGTCATTACCGATAGTGATGATGATGATGCTTTTACTAATGATGATGACGAGCACGTCATTACCGATAATGATTATTAGGTATTAAAAATTTTATGTTGTACTTGATTTATATAGTTATTTGTATGATTGTATGATTTATATAGTTGGTATTTATAATTTTGTTACTTTGTAGGATTGTTTCTTATACATAGTGCCATGGTCTTGATTTCCGTCCCGTTCGGCCCTCGCCCGCTTTTATGATTCGGATGTGGTAAATTCTCTTTCATAACTATTTGTTGCATTTCGCATTTATGACAATTATGGCCATCAAGTTGACATAGAGATATTTTAATCTAGGAGGTATGTGAACCGGAATTTGAAACGGACCCTCTTGTCGAGAAGTTAAATTTAGTTGAAAAAGAAAATGAGTATTTGAAAGAAAAATTAAAAGAATTGAAGAAGAGAAGATGACATTGGAGTTTTATGTTGCCGATGCCATCAATGATCACAAGATGAAGATGAATGCAATGCGCTTGAAGATGGATGCAATGCGCATGAAGCTTAAGAAGATTAGAAAATATGCCATTGATAATGAGGCTTGGTATCATTATGCCGTTGGATCAATTGTTACCTTAGTTGCGATCTTCATCACATTTGTTGTGATGAGGGTAAGTTTTCTCTAGTGTTTTGCTTTACAAATGGATACTTAGCTTATTTTCCTCCTAAATGGCATAATTACCTAAGTTAGATAAAAATAAGCTATACTTAGCTTATTCAGTTCATTTATGACATACTTAGCATACTTAGGTAAAAAATGGCATGATAATATTTGTTAGCTCCAAAATGATATAGACTTAGCTTATTTTCCTCGAAAATGACATAATAACCATACTAAGCTCCAAAATGACCTATTTACCTACCTTAGCTCTAAAATGACCTACACTTAGCATTTTTACCTAGCTTAGCAATAAAATGACATTTTTACCTACCTTAGTTAGAAGAAGAAGAAGATGAAGAAGAGGAGAGGAGAAAAAGAAAGAGAAGAAAAAAAAATCTTCTTCTTCTTCTTCTTCTAACTAGTCTTCTTCTTCTTCTTCTAACTAGTCTTCTTCTTCTTCTAACTTTCATCTTTCCCAATTTGCAGATTTGCTTTACATGAGGAAGCTTGGATTCATGGAGTGTACTATTCTTCTGGTGCTTCCTTGTTGTTTATGAAAACTTGTTTGGATATGTATGTCTATATGGATATGTTGTTGGAAACTTGTTTCTGATTATGTATATATGGATATGTTGGACTTTGTTGAACTATGTTGTTGGATTGGATGAAATATGTTGTTGGACATGTTGTTGGGTATGTTGGATATGTATGCATGTATATCTGTGTTTGAAACCATGTCTAATTAATGGGATTTAAATAAAAACAGGGGATATATAGCCTCTTTGCCGTCAGCTAGCAGACGACAAAGAGGACACGTGGCAGTCACCTGTTCAAACTCGGAACACTCGCTGCCTATTTGGTCATTTTGCCGTCTACTGGCAGACGGCAAAGTGACCAGCTATGTCGTCTGCCAGCGGACGGCAAAGATTCAAACCTCTTTGCTGTCTGCTGGCGGACGGCATATCTGGACACGTGGCAGCTTCCCTGTGCTGCCTAGCTGGGCTCTTTGCCATCTGTCAGCGGATGGCAAAGAGTCAAAGATATTTGCCGTCCGCTGACAGACGGCAAAGAGCGCCATTAACCCCCTAATGGCTCTCATGCCACCGCACTGTCGTCCGCTGTCTTTGCCGTCTGCTGGCCTCGGATGGCGGACGGCGTAATCCTTTGTCGTCCGTTTCTAAGAAGCAGAAGAAGGCCTTTGCTGGCACGTGTTCATCCGGACAGTTTGCCGTCCGTGATCTATGCCTTTGCCGTCCGCCATGGCGGACGGCAAAGAAGCTGATTCCAGTAGTGCTAGCATACTTATACGCCCTACTCAAGCCTTGATTTAGCCAAAAAAATGACGAATGCCAACAATATTGCCCTAAAGCCTAGATTCAAAGAAGAGAACCGAAGGAGAGGAAAATGGAGGCAATACCTACATCCATGGCAAGAGGAGAAGGTGGGAAACGATCCCACCGGACGGAAACGCAGAAGACGGTACAGAGGCGGCAGCCCGGCGGTAGCCCCCCGCTGCTTGTTCGTCGCTGGAGAGAGGAAGAGATGAGGGAGAGAAACGCGAATGGGTGTCGGGGAGTTAAAACTCCCCCTGCCCGATTCATATCCCCCACGCCCCGCCTCACAGTGGCAGTACCGCAAAGACGGGCGGTAGTACCGCTTAAAGCTATGAATGGTAGTACCGCCCTTCCCCAGTGGTAGTGCTGCGCCAGCGACAACAAGTAGAACCAGGAGAAAAAGTCTTAGCGAAGAAAGAGAAAAAGGCAACGAAACACCGACAAACCGAGGGAGCAACTCCAAGAGCAAAAGACAACCAAAACAAGAGAAGCACCCTTGGAGTGACTCAAAGCACAAACACAAACCTACACGACTAGAAATGATCGAAGAAAACTAAGCACCTCTCAAGGAGAAGGCGGTGGCTGAAGCCACCTATGTTTGAGTCAATTTGTATGGCACCGCGAAGATTTTAACCTTGGGCCCATGACCAAAACTCATCTTTGAAGCACAAGTACCATCAAAAATGGCTAATGTGAAATATTTGATCGATCTATGCATAATGGGGGGAGGGAGAGTTCATTGAGAGAACAACACGCCCCCTATGTCCATGCCTACATCTAGATCAAGATATAATGATGAGTGCGATGGGGTGTGCCTAGATTCAAGCCACATTGCTCAAATCAATGATATTTAGCTCATGCCTTAACTCGCGAAATTTTGCTTCATCTAGTGGCTTGGTGAAAATATCCGCTGGTTGCTCTTGAGTGTTGTTGTAGATGATATAAATATCTCCATGCTTGATGTGATCCCGAATGAAATGATCACGAATCTCAATATGCTTCATCTTGCTATGTTGCACCGGATTGTGGGAAATCTTGATAGCACTTTCATTGTCACATAGAAGAGGCACTTTGCACAAGTGACACCGTAATCCTTTAAAGTTTGCCTCATGCATAGCAATTGTTCACAACAACTTGCTGCGGCGACAAAGTCAGCCTCGGTGGATGAGAGAGACACACAATTTTGCTTCTTCGAAGACCAACTCACCAAAGAGCGACCAAGGAATTGGCACCCTCTGAAAGTTGACTTCCTCTCCACACAATCTCCCGCCCAATCCAAGTCCGAGTAGCCCATGAGATTGAAGCTTGCTCCTTTGGGGTACCATAAGCCAAAATTTGGGGTATGAGCCAAATATCAAAAGATTCGCTTGACCGCCACATAGTGGATTTCCTTAGGTGCGGCTTGAAACCGTTCACAAATTCCCACACTCACCATGATATCCGGTCTAGCTGCACAAAGGTAAAGCAAGGATCCAATCATGGAGCAATATACCTTTTGATCCACCACTTTACCATTGAGATCACTGTCAAGCTTGCATTTGGTGGGCATGGGAAACTTGACCGGCTTGACATCATCTAGCTTGAATCTCTTGAGCATGTCTTGGGTATACTTGGCTTGGTTGATGAATGTTCCTTCTCTTCTTTGCTTGACTTCAAACCCAAGAAAGAACTTCAACTCTCCCATCATAGACATCTCAAACTTCTCAGTCATTACTGCGGCAAACTCATCACTGAAAGATTTGTTAGGAGAACCAAAAATAATATTATCAACATATAGTTGGCATATGAACAAATCCCCTTTGACCCTCTTAGTAAAAGTAGTGGGATCGATTTTCCCAATTTCAAACCCATGATCTTGCAACAACTCGGTAAGGTGCTCATACCACGCACGAGGGGCTTGTTTGACGCCATAGAGTGCTTTCTTGAGTTTGTATAAATGATTGGGGAGCTTGGGATCCTCGAATCCCGGAGGTTGTTTGACATATACCAACTCATTCAAAGGACCATTGAGAAATGCACTTTTCACATCTATTTGCTGCAACTTAAAATCATGATGGGATGCATATGCAAGCAACATGTGAATAGATTCAAGATGTGCAATGGGGGCAAAGGTTTCACCTAGTCGATACCCTAGACTTGGGAGTAGCCTTGTGCCACCAATCTTGCCTTGTTTCGAACAACCACACCGTTCGCATATATCATGTTCTTTAAGAACCATTTGGTCCCGATGACATTGTGTTCCCCCGTTGGCCTTGGCACTAATCCTAAACTTGATTGCGCTCGAAGTTGTTGAGTTCATCATGCATTGCTTCAAGCCAATCCTCATCATAGAGCGCCTCATGTACCTTTTGGGGTTCAACACACGAAACAAAAGCGTGATGCTTACAAAAGTTTGACAATTGTTTATGAGTAGTTACCCCTTTTCTCAAGCTTCCAAGTACATTCTCCATGACATGTTGTTGACGCTCAAGCTTGGAAGCCACCTTAGCGGCACGTGATACATCCATTTTGCATCATGCTTTTATATTGATATTTATTGCATTATGGGCTGTTATTACCCATTTTGGTACAATACTTATGCCTTTTCTCTCTTATTTTACAAGGTTTGCATGAAGAGGGAGAATGCCGGCAGTCGGAATTCTGGACTGGAAAAGGAGATAAATTGAGAGACCTATTCTGCAGAACTCCAAAAGTCCTAAAAATATACGAAGAATTATTTTGGAATAATAAAAAATATTGGGAGAAGAAAATACCAGAGGGGACCCACCAGGTGACCACAAGGGTGGGGGCGCGCCCCTGTGGCTTGTGGGCCACCTCACAGGCCCCCGATGCCCATCTTCTTCTATATGACGTGTTTTGACCTAAAAAAATCATAAGACAGCTTTCGGGACGAAGCGCCACCGTCTCGAGGCGGAACCTGGGCAGAAGCAATCTAGGGCTCCGACGGAGCTGTTCTGTCGGGGAAACTTCCCTCCCGGAGGGGAAATTGAAGCCATCGTCATCACTAATGATCCTCTAATCGAGAGGGGGTCAATCTCCATCAACATCTTCATGAGTACCATCTCCTCTCAAACCCTATTTCATCTCTTGTATCTGATCTTTGTCTCGAGACCTCAGATTGGTACCTGTCGGTTGCTACTAGTGTTGATTACTCCTTGTAGTTGATGCTAGTTGGTTTATTCGATGGAAGATTATATGTTCAGATCCTTAATGATAATTATTACTCCTCTGATTATGAACATGAATATGCTTTGTGAGTAGTTACGTTCGTTCCTAAGGACATGGGAGAAGTCTTGTTATAAGTAATCATGTGAATTTGGTATTCGCTCGATATTTTGATGAGATGTATGTTGTCTTTCCTCTAGTGGTGTTATGTGAACGTCCACTACATGACACTTAACCATTGTTTGGGCCTAGGGGAAGGCATTGGGAAGTAATAAGTAGATGATGGGTTGCTAGAGTGACAGAAGCTTACACCCTAGTTTATGCGTTGCTTCGTAAGGGGCTAATTTGGATCCATATGTTTCATGCTATGGTTAGATTTATCTTAATTCTTCTTTCGTAGTTGCGGATGCTTGCGAGAGGGGTTAATCATAAGTGGGAGGCCCAGAGATACCTCTCCCATACTCAGTGTGACAAATCCTAATCTCGGTCTATGCCAACTCAACAGACACCTTCGGAGATACCTGTAGAGCATCTTTATAATCACCCAGTTACCTTGTGACGTTTGATAGCACACAAGGCATTCCTCCGGTATTCGGGAGTTGCATAATCTCATAGTCGAAGGAATATGTATTTGACATGAAGAAAGCAATAGCAATAAAACTGAACGATCATTATGCTAAGTTAATGGATGGGTCTTTTCCATCACATCATTCTCCTAATGATGTGATCCTGTTATCAAATGACAAATCATGTCCATGGTTAGGAAACCTTAACCATGTTTGATCAACGAGCTAGTCTAGTAGAGGCTCACTAGGGACATGTTGTTTGTTTATGTATTCACACATGTATTAAGGTTTTCGTTCAATACAATTCTAGCATGAATAATAAACCTTTATCATGAATAAGGAAATATAAAATAACAACTTTATTATTGCCTCTAGGGCATATTTCCTTCAGTCTCCCACTTGCACTAGAGTCAATAATCTAGTTCACATCGCCATGTGATTTAACACCAACAGTTCACATCATCATGTGATTAACACCCATAGTTCACATCGCCATGTGACCAACACCCAAAGGGTTTACTAGAGTCAATAATCTAGTTCACATCGCCATGTGATTAACACCCAAAGAGTACTAAGGTGTGATCATGTTTTGCTTGTGAGAGAAGTTTAGTCAACGGGTCTGTCACATTCAGATCCGTATGTATATTTGCAAATTTCTATGTCTACAATACTCTGCATGGTGCTACTCTAGCTAATTGCTCCCACTATCAATATGTATCCAGATTGAGACTCTGAGTCATACGAATTGGTGTCAAAGCTTGCATCGGCGTAACCCTTTACGACGAACTCTTTATCACCTCCATACCCGAGAAATATTTCCTTAGTCCTCTTAGGTAACTAAGGATAAATTTTGACCGCTGTTCAGTGATCTACACCTGGATCACTATTGTACCCCCTTGCCAAACTCATGGCAAGGTACACAATAGGTCCGGTACACAACATGGCATACTTTATAGAACCTATGGCTGAGGCATAGGGAATGACTTTCATTCTCTCTTTATCTTCTGCCGTGGTCGGGTTTTGAGTCTTACTCAACTTCATACCTTGTAACACAGGCAAGAACCCTTTCATTGACTAATCCATTTTGAACTCCTTCAAAAATTTATCAAGGTATGTGCTTTGTGAAAGTCTTATTAAGCGTCTTGATCTATCCCTATAGATCTTGATGCCCAATATATAAGAAACTTCACCGAGGTCTTTCATTGAAAAATTCATATTCAAGTATTCTTTTATGCTATCCAGAAATTATATATCATTTCCAATCAACAGTATGTCATCCACATATAATATTAGAAATGCTACAGAGCTCCCACTCACTTTCTTGTTAATACAGGCTTCACCGTAAGTCTGTATAAACCATATGCTTTGATCACCTCATCAAAGCGTATATTCCAACTCTGAGATGCTTGCACCAGTCCATAGATGGATCGCTGGAGCTTGCACATTTTGTTAGCAAGTTTAGAATCGACAATACCTTCTGGTTGCATCATATACAACTCTTCTTGAAGATATCCATTAAGGAATGTAGTTTTGACATCCATTTGCCAGATTTCATAATTATAAAATACGGCAATTGCTAACATGATACAGACGGACTTAAGCATCGCTACGGGTGAGAAAGTCTCATCGTAGTCAACTCCTTGAACTTGTAGAAAACCTTTCGCGACAAGTCGAGCTTTGTAGATAGTAACATTACCATCAGCGTCAGTCTTCTTCTTGAAGATCCATTTATTCTCTATGCACCAAAGTCCACACTTTCTTCTCATACATGGATCCTATCTCATATTTCATGGCCTCAAGCCATCTCTTTGAATCTAGGCTCATCATAGCTTCTTCATAGTTCGTAGGTTCGCCTTGGTCTAGAAATATACTTCCAGGACATGATTACCGTACCATTAATGGTGCGGATCGTGCTCTGGTTGACCTACGGGGTTCAGTAGTAACTTGATTTGAAGTTTCATGATCATTATCATTTGCTTCCTCTCTAGTTGGTGTAGGCATCACGGGAACGGATTTCTCTGATGTGCTACTTTCCAATTCGAGAGAAGGTACAACTACCTCATCAAGTTCTACTTTCCTCCCACTCACTTCTTTCGAGAGAAACTCCTTCTCTAGAAAGGATCTTTTCTTAGCAACAAAGATCTTGCCTTCAGATCTATGATAGAAGGTGTACCCAATTGTTTCCTTAGGGTATCCTATGAAGACACACTTCTCTGATTTGGGTTCGAGCTTATCAGGCTGAAGCCTTTTGACATAAGTGTCGCAACCCCAAACTTTAAGAAACGACAGCTCGGGTTTCTTGCCAAACCACAGTTCATACAGTGTTGTCTCAACGGATTTAGACGGTGCCCTATTTAATGTGAATGCAGCTGTCTCTATTGCATAACCCCAAAACGATAGTCGTAAATCGGTAAGAGACATCATAGAACGCACCATATCTAATAAAGTACGGTTACGACGTTCGGACGCACCATTATGCTGTGGTATTCCAGGTGTCGTGAGTTGTGAAACTATTCCACATTGTTTTAAATGAAGACCAAACTCGTAACTCAAATATTCGCCTCCACGATCAGATCATAGAAACTTTTTTTCTTGTTACGATGATCCTCCACTTCACTCTGAAATTCTTTGAACTTTTATAATGCTTCAGACTTGTGTTTCATCAAGTAGATATACCCATACCTACTCAAATCATCAGTGAAGGTGAGAAAATAATGATACCCGCCGCGTGCTACAACACTCATCGGACCGCATACATCGGTTGTATTATTTCCAATAAGTCATTAGCTCGCTCCATTGTTTCGGAGAACGGAGTTTTAGTCATCTTGCCCATGCGGCATGGTTCGCAAGCATCAAATGATTCCAATCAAGTGATTCCAAAAGTCCATCTGCATGGAGTTTCTTCATGCGCTTTACACCAATATGACCTAAACGGCAGTGCCACAAGTATGTTGCACTATCATTATCAACTTTGCATCTTTTGGCATCAATATTATGAATATGTGTATCACCACGATTGAGATTCAATAAACCATTTACATTGGGTGTATGACCATAGAAGGTTTTATTCATGTAAACAGAACAAAAATTATTCTCTTACTTTAATGAATAACGGTATTGCAATAAACATGATCAAATCATTTTCATGCTCAACGCAAACACCAAATAACATTTATTTAGGTTCAACACTAATCCCGAAGGTAGAGGGAGCGTGCGATGGTGATCGTATCAACCTTGGAATCATTTCCAACACATATCGTCACCTCGCCCTTAACTAGTCTCTGTTTATTCTGCTACTCATGTTTCGAGTTACTAATCTTAGCAACTGAACTAGTATCAAATACCCAGGGGCTACTACGAATACTAGTAAGGTACACATCAATAACATGTATATCAAATATACCTTTGTTCACTTTGCCATGCTTCTTATCCGCCAAGTATTTGGGTCAATTTCCCTTCTAGTGACCATTCCCTTTGCAGTAGAGGCACTTAGTTTCAGGCTTGGGGCCAGCTTTGGGTTTCTTCCCGGGAGTGAAAACTTGCTTGCCATTTTTCTTGAAGTTCTCTTTCTTTCCCTTGCCCTTTTTCTTGAAACTAGTGGTCTTGTTAACCATCAACACTTGATGCTCTTTCTTGATTTCTACCTTCGTCGATTTCAGCATCGCGAAGAGCTCGGGAATTGTTTCATCATCCCTTGTATATTATAGTTCATCATGAAGTTCTGGTAGCTTGGTGATAGTGACTAGAGAACTCTATCAATCACTGTCTCATTTGGAAGATTAACTCCCACTTGATTCAAGCGATTGTAGTACCCCAGACATTCTGAGAATATGCTCACTTGCTGAGCTATTCTCGTCCATCTTGTAGGCAAAGTACTTATCAGTGGTTTCATACCTCCCGACACGGGCATGAGTCCGAAATACCAATTTCAGCTCTTGGAACACCTCATATGCTCTGTGGGGTTAAAAACATTTTTGGAGTCCCGGTTCTAAGCCGTAATGCATGGTGCACTAAACTATTAAGTAGTCATCTCATCGAGCTTGCCAAACGATCATAACGTCTGCATATGCTCATGCAATAGGTCTGTCACCTAGCGGTGCATCAAGGACATAATTCTTATGTGCAGCAATGAGGATAATCCTCAGACCACGGACCCAGTCCGCATCATTGCTACTATCATCTTTCAACTTAGTTTTCTCTAGGAACATATCAAAAACATAGGGGAGCTACAACACGAGCTATTGATCTACAACACAATTTGCAAATACTATCAGGACTAAGTTCATGATAAATTAACGTTCAATAAATCAAATTACTAATGAACTCCCACTTAAATAAACATCCCTCAAGTTATCTAAGTGATACATGATCCAAATCAACTAACCCATGTCCGATCATCACGTGCGATGGGGTAGTCATCAATGGTGAACATCTCTATGTTGATCATATCTACTATATGATTCACGTCCGACCTTTTGGTCTCCAGTGTTCTGCGGCCATGTGTGTACATGCTAGGCTCGTCAAGTTTAACCCGAGTATTCCACATGTGCAAAACTGTCTTGCACCCATTGTATGTGAACGTAGAGTCTATCACACCTGATCATCACATGGTGTCTCAACACGATGAACTGTCGCAACGGTGCATACTCAGGGAGAACACTTATACCTTGAAATTTAGTGAAGGGATCATCTTATAATGCTACCACCGTACTAAGCAAGATAAGATGCATAAAAGATAAACATCACATGCAATCAAAATATGTGACATGATATAGCCATCATCTTGTGATTTTTATCTCCATCTCCAAAGCATTGTCATGATCTCCATCGTCGCCGGCTAGATACCTTGATCTCCATCGTAGCTTCATGGTCGTCTCGCCAACTATTGCTTCTACAACTATTGCTAACTCATAGCGATAAAGTAAAGCAATTACATGGCGTATGCATTTCATACAATAAAGAGACAACCATATGGCTCCTGCCGGTTGCCAGATATCTTACAAAACATGATCATCTCATACAATAATGTATATCTCATCATGTCTTGACCATATCATATCACAACATACCCTGCAAAAACAAGTTAGACGTCCTCTACTTTGTTGTTGCAAGTTTTACGTGGCTGCTACGGGCTTCTAGCAAGAACCGTTCTTACCTACGCATAAAACCACAATGGTGTTTCGTCAAGTTTGTTGTTTTAACCTTCTTCAAGGACCGGTCATAGTCAGATTCGATCAAAAAAAAGTAGGAGAAATAGACACCCGCCAGCCACCTTTATGCAAAACTAGTTGCATGTCTGTCGGCGGAACCGGTCTCATGTACGTGGCCATGTAAGGTTGGTCTGGGCCGCTTCATCCCACAATACCGCCGAATCAAAATAAGACATTGGTGGTAAGCTGTATGACTATCACTGCCCACAGCTCTTTGTGTTCTACTCATGCATATCATCTACGCATAGACCTGGCTCATGATGCCACTTTTGGGAATCGTTGCATGGAAAACAAAAAAAATCTACGCACACGCAATGATCTATCCATGGAGATGCATAGCAACGAGGGGGATAGTGTGTCTACGTACCCTCGTAGACCATAAGCGGAAGCGTTTCACAACGCGGTTGATGTAGTCAAACTTTCTTCGCGATCCACAGATCGAGTACCGAATGTACGGCACCTCCGAGTTGTGCACACGTTCAGCTTAGTGACGTCCCTCGCCTTCTTGATCCAGCAAGACGTCGAGGTAGTAGATGAGTTCCGTAAGCACGACGATGTGGTGACGGTGATGGTGAAGTGATCTCCGCAGGACTTCGCCTAAGCACTACGAAAATATGACCAGGGGAGTAAACGGTGGAGGGGGTGCCGCACACGGCTAGGCAATTGTCTGGTGTGTGCTAGGGGCGCCCCCCACATATATATAGGTGGGAGGGGGAGGGGAGAGGCCAGGAGGCACCCCAAGTAGGACTGAATCCTACTTGGGCTCCTCCCAAGCCACCCCCTGCCATATATATCGGAGGGGGAAGGAAAGAGGGGGGAGGGGGAAGGAAGTGGGAATCCTATTCCCTTTCTTTCCTTTCCTCCTTCCCCTTTCCTTCTCTAGCTTGGCCGGCCCATATGGGGGCGCACCAGCCCGTTGTGGCTGGTGCGTTTCCCCTCTTGGCCCATAAGGCCCATATCTTTTGCAAGGGGTGCCCGGAACCCCTTCCGGTGACCCAATATGTACCCGGTACCCTCCGGAACACTTCCGGTGTCCGAATACTTTCGTCCTATATATCAATCTTTACCTCTCGACCATTTCGAGACTCCTCGTCATGTCCGTGATCTCATCTAGGACTCCAAACAACATTCGGTCACCAAATCACATAACTCATATAATACTATATCGTCATCGAACGTTAGGCGTGTGGACCCTACGGGTTCGAGAACTATGTAGAGATGACCTATACACCCCTCCGATCAATAACCAATAGCGGAACCTGGATGCTCATATTGGATCCTACATATTCTACGAAGAACTTTATCGGTCGAACCGTTATGACAACATATGTAATTCCCTTTGTCCATCGGTATGTTACTTGCCCGAGATTCGATCATCGGTATCTTCATACCTAGTTCAATCTCGTTACCGGCAAGTCTCTTTACTCGTTCTATAATACATCATCTCGTGACTAACTCCTTAGTCGTTTGCTTGCAAGCTTATGATGTGTATTACCGAGAGGGCCCAGAGATACCTCTCCGATACTTAGAGTGACAAATCCTAATCTCGATGTATGCCAACTCAACAGACACCTTCGGAGATACCTGTAGAGCATCTTTATAATCACACAGTTACGTTGTGACGTTTGATAGCACACAAGGCATTCCTCCGGTATCCAGGAGTTGCATAATCTCGTAGTCGAAGGAATATGTAGTTGACATGAAGAAAGCAATAGCAATAAAAGTGAACGATCATTATGCTAAGCTAACGGATGGGTCTTTTCCATCACATCATTCTCCTAATGATGTGATCCCGTTATCAAATGACAACTCATGTCCTGGTTAGGAAACCTTAACCTTCTTTGATCAACGAGCTAGTCTAGTAGAGGCTCACTATGGACACGTTGTTTGTTTATGTATTCACACATGTATTAATGTTTCCGCTCAATAAAATTCTAGCATGAATAATAAACCTTTTCATGAATAAGAAAATATAAAATAACAACTTTATTATTGCCTCTAGGGCATATTTCCTTCATGATAGATCCCTATACGTGTGCGTCATCAAGACTCTTTTCTGGTGCCGTTGTCGGGGAGTGAAGCGCCTTTGGTGAGTGGAATTTGGTAAGGAAACATTTATATAGTGTGCTAAAATTCACTGTCACTTGTCACTATGGAAAATAATCCTTTGAGGGGATTGTTCGGGGTATCTTCACCTCGACCGATGGAGCAAAGAGTTGCTCCTCAACCTACTGAACCTACTAAAAATATTTATTATGAAAGTCCTTCGGGTATGATAGAGAAACTGCTGGCTAATCCTTATGCAGGAGATGGAACATTACATCCTGATATGCATCTAATCTATGTGGATGAAGTTTGTGGATTATTTAAGCTTGCAGGTTTGCCCGAGGATGAAGTCAAGAAGAAGGTCTTACCTTTAACTTTGAAGGGAAAGGCATTGACATGGTATAGGCTAAGTGATGATATTGGATCATGGAACTACAACCGATTGAAATTGGATTTCATCAGAAGTTTTATCCTATGCATCTGGTTCATCGTGATCAGAATTATATATATAATTTTTGGCATCGTGAAGGAGAAAGTATCGCTCAAGCTTGGGGGAGGCTTAAGTAAATGTTATATTCATTCCCCAATCATGAGCTCTCAAGAGAAATTATTATTCAGAATTTTTATGCTCGGCTTTCTCGTAATGATCAATCCATGCTCGATTTTTCTTGTACTGGTTCTTTTATGAAGAAGACTATTGAATTCAAATGGGATTTCTTGGAAAGAATTAAATGAAACTCTAAAGATTGGGAACTCGACGAAAGTAATGAGTCGGGTATAGACATTAAGTTTGATTGTGTTAAATCTTTTATGGATACCGATGCTTTTCAGAATTTTAGCACTAAACATGGACTTGACTCTGAGATAGTAGCTTCTTTATGTGAATCATTTGCTACTCATGTTGATCTCCCTAAAGAGAAGTGGCTTAAATATCATCCTCCCATTGAAGTACAAGTAGTAGAACCTATTAAAGTTGAAGAAGAAACTATTACTTATAATGTTGATCCTATTGTTCCTACTGCTTATATTGAGAAACTACCTTTCCCTGTTAGAATCAAGGAACATGCTAAAGCTTCAACTGTGGTTTGTAAGAGTTATACTAGAACACATACACCCCTTGAACAAATTAAAGTTGAACCTAGTATTGCTATGGTTAAAGATCTCTTGGTTGATAATATTGGTGGACATGTTATTTATTTCTGTGATGAAGCTGCTAAAATTGCTAAACCCGATATTAAAGATAAACATAGACCTGTTGTTGGCATGCCTGTTGTTTCTGTTAAATTAGGAGATCATTGTTATCATGGACTATGTGATGTGGGTGCTAGTGTGAGTGCAATTCCTTTTAATTTATATCAAGAAATTCTGAATGATATTGCACCTGCTGAGATAGAAGATATTTATGTTACTATTAAGCTTGCCAATAGAGATACTATATCACCAATTGGGATTGTTAGAGATGTTGAAGTCTTGTGTGGGAAAATAAAATACCCTACTGATTTTCTTGTTCTTGGTTCCCCACAAGATGATTTTTGTCCCATTATATTTGGTAGACCTTTCTTGAACACTGTTAATGCTAAGATAGACTGTGAGAAAGAACTGTTACTGTAAGTGTTGGGGATGTGTCTCACGATTTTAATTTTTCTGAATTTCGTAGACAACCCCATGATAAAGAATTGCCTAGTAAGGATGAAATTATTGATCTTGCTTCTATTGCCGTACCTCCTACTGATCCTTTAGAACAATATTTGCTAGACCATGAAAATGATATGTTTATGAATGAAAGAAAGGAATTAGATGAAATATTCTTTAAACAAGGGCATGTTTTGAAACACAACTTGCCTGTTGAGATTCTTGGGGATCCTCCTCCACCCAAGGGCGATCCCGTGTTTGAGCTTAAACAATTACCCGACACTCTAAAATATGTTTATCTTGATGAAAAGAAGATATATCTTGTTATTATTAGTGCTAACCTTTCAGAGCATGAAGAAAAGAAATTATTGAAAACTCTGAAGAAGCACCGTGCCACTATTGGATATACTCTTGATGATCTTAAGAGCATTAGTCCCACTCTATGTCAGCACAAAATTAAAATGGAGCCTGATGCTAAACCAGTAGTTGATCATCAACGACGGTTAAATCCTAAGATGGAAGAAGTGGTAAGAAATGAAATGCTAAAGCTTCTGGAAGCAGGTATAATTTATCCTATTGCTGATAGTAGATGGGTAAGTCATGTTCATTGCGTCCCTAAGAAGGGAGGTATTACCGTTGTTCCTAATGATAAAAATGAATTGACCCCGCAAAGAATTGTTACAGGTTATAGAATGGTAATTGATTTTAGAAAATTAAACAAAGCCACTAGAAAAGATCATTAATCTCTACCTTTTATTGATCAAATGCTAGAAAGACTATCAAAACATACACACTTCTGCTTTTTAGATGGTTATTCTAGTTTTTCTCAAATACATGTGCTAAAAGAGGATCAAAAAAAGACTACTTTTACTTGCCCTTTCGGTACTTTTTCTTATAGACGTATGCCTTCTGGTTTATGCAATGCACCTGCTACCTTTCAAAGATGTATGACTGCTATATTCTCTGACGTTTGTGAAAAGATTGTTGAGGTTTTCATGGATGATTTCTCCGTTTACGGAACTTCTTTTGATGATTGCTTGAGAAACCTTGATCGAGTTTTACAGAGATGTGAAGAAACTAATCTTGTCTTGAACTGGGAGAAGTTCCACTTTATGGTTAACGAAGGTATTGTCTTGGGGCATAAAATCTCTGAAAGAGGTATTGAGGTGGATAAAGCTAAAGTTGATGCTATTGAGAAAATGTCGGGTCCTACGGATATCAAAGGTATAAGAAGTTTCCTTGGTCATCCTGGTTTCTATAGAAGATTTATTAAAGACTTCTCTAAAATCTCTAGGCCTCTCACTAATCTCTTGCAAAAAGATGCCCCATTTGTTTTCGATGATGATTGTGTAGAAGCATTCGAAATACTTAAGAAAGCCTTGATTTCTGCACCTATTGTTCAACCACCTGATTGGAACCTACCCTTTTAAATTATGTGTGATGCTAGTGATTATGCTTTTTGGTGCTGTTCTAGGACAAAGAGTTGATAAGAAATTAAATGTTATCCATTATGCTAGTAAAACTCTAGACAGTGCTCAAAGAAACTATGCTACCACTGAAAAAGAATTTTTGGCAGTTGTGTTTGCTTGTGATAAGTTCAGATCTTATATTGTTGATTCCAAAGTAACTGTTCACACCGATCATGTTGCTATTAAATATCTTCTGGAAAAGAAAGATGCTAAACCTAGACTTATTAGATGGGTTCTTTGCTACAAGAATTTGATATGCATATGATAGAAAGCGGACTGAGAACCCCATAGCAGACAACTTGTCTAGGTTAGAAAATGTTCTTGATGACCCACTGCCTATTGATGATAGCTTTCCTGATGAGCAATTAGTTGTCATAAATGCTTCTCGTAAAACTCCATGGTATGCTCATTATTCTAACTACATATTTGCTAAACTTATACCACCTAGTTTCACACCAGCAAAAGAAATTTTTTTCTATGATTTAAGACATTACTTTTGGGATGACCCACACCTTTATAAAGAAGAAGTAGATGGTGTTATTAGACATTGTGTACCTGAGCATGAACAGGAGCAGATCCTACGCAAGTGTCACTCCGAGGCCTACGGAGGACACCATGCTGGAGATAGAACTACACACAAGGTATTACAATTTGGTTTTTATTGGCCTACTCTCTTCAAGGATGCTCGTAAGTATGTCTTGTCTTGCGATGAATGTCAAAGAATTGTTAATATTAATAGACGTCAGGAAATGCGTATAAACTATTCACTTGTTATTGAACCATTTGATGTTTGGGCTTTGATTATATGGGACCTTTTCCTTCCTCTAATGGGTATACACATATTTTGGTTGTTGTTGATTATATTACTAAGTGGGTAGAAGCTATTCCAACTAGTAGTGCTGATCATAACACTTCCATTAAAATGCTTAAAGAAGTTATTTTTCCAAGGTTTGGAGTCCCTAGATATTTAATGACGGATGGTGGTTCACACTTTATTCATGATGCTTTCCGTAAATTTCTTGCTAAGTATGATGTCAACCATAGAATTGCATCTCCGTATCATCCTCAGTCTAGTGGTCAAGTAGAATTGAGCAATAAAGAAATCAAATTGATCTTGCAGAAGACCGTTAACAGATCTAGAAAGAATTGGTCTAAGAAACTTGATGATGCATTATGGGCTTATAGAACTGCATATAAAAACCCTATGGGTATGTCCCCGTATAAAATGGTTTATGGAAAAGCATGTCACTTACCTCTTGAAGTAGAACATAAAGCTTATTGGGCAATTAAAGAGCTCAACTATTATTTCAAACTTGCCGGTGAAAAGAGGTTATTTGACATTAGCTCACTTGATGAATGGAGAGCCCAGGCCTATGAGAATGCCAAGTTGTTTAAAGAAAAAGTTAAAAGATGGCATGACAAAAGGATACAAAAGCATGAATTTAATGTAAGTGACTATACAATTCTCGTTTAAGATTTTTTGCAGGAAAGCTTCTCTCTCAATGGGAAGGGCCTTACATTGTTGAGGAAGTTTATCGTTCCGGTGCCATCAAGATTAACAACGCCGAAGGCAATAACCCGAAGGTGGTAAACATGCAAAGAATCAAACATTATATCTCAGGTACTCCCATAAATGTTGAAACCAATATTATTAATACCATAACCCCTGAGGAGTACATAAGGGAGACCTAGCAGAACATTTCAGACTCCGAAAATGAATAGGTATGTGGTACAGTAAATAAACCGACTCCAAAACTTTTCCAATGGCAATTTTTCTCTGTTTTGGAATATTTAAAAAATTAGGAAAATTAAAACTAGTCTGAAAAGTGCATCAGGAGGCGGCAAGCCTGGGGGCGCGCCCATGTGGCTTTTGGCCACCTCGTGTGCCCTCCGGACTCCGTTTTCTTGTGGAATACTCCTTTTGGTCGGTAAAAGTTCATTATATAATCTCCCGAAGGTCTTAACTACATTCTTCTGATTTTGTTTTGAGCTGTTTTCTGCCAGAGTTTTCAAGGCCAGGCATCATTTCTCCCCCCTCCTCCAACAATGGGGACGATGATGCTTGGTTGATGCAGATGGAACTCAGGAGGGCGAAGACCGATGAAGCCATGATGGAAGAAGATCAAGGGGATTCGATTGAGGTCCACCCTCCGGCTTCGGAGAGAGGCACTCCGGCTGGCATCTCCACTATTCCCAATCCCCATCGAGCCATAGGGACTACAAGAAACCATGAAGGCCAACAGATACAAGAAGGACTTCCTCCCAGGAGGCCCTTACACTGGTTAAATCGGAACAACTTTCATAATTTGGTTCACAATTATGGAGTGGAGAATACACCTCGCACACACATACCCTCCAATTGGGACATATCCCGTCCAAGTGAAAGTAATGCAGGGAAAAGCTCATGGTGGCCACAAAACAAGCATCTTTAAGAGGAGATTCAGAAGAACGCAATTATGCTTCAACGTGTACTTCGAGAATTGCAGGATCTGAAGGGTAGCTTAATCAAGCTACCCGAAACTCCATCATCACCACCTCTGAAGAAATAGGCATAAATACATGGGTATGGGCACTCCCCTTGGCTTGTGCCAAGCTTGGGGGAGGTGTCCCGGTATCGTATCACCATCACATCTTTACCTTTATAGTTTTTCTTAGTTTGATCCTTTTGGTTATATCTCGGTTTGGTAGAATAAAGTTTTTAGTATGATCTAGCCTTCATTTTGCTGTATGTTCCCACTATGTAATCGAGTCTGAGAGTTATATAATAAAGATTAGTTTTGATTTGAGGGCTTTGCTTCCTTGCTATGACCATGAGAAAAAGAAAAGAAAAAGAAAAAAGATTATGTGATGATCTTATGGGAAGTGACGACTTCACATATAAGAAGTATGTCGCATGAAACTTGTTGTTAGTTGACAAACATAGTTTTGGTCACTGTTGCAATTAATAGGAAATAAAAAAGAAAGAGAGGTCTCACATATAAATATACTATCTTGGACATCTTTTGTGATTGTGAGCACTCATTAAAATATTATATGCTAAAAGGTTGATGTTGGACGGAAGACAACGTAATGGGTTATGTTTCTTTATATCCGAATAGAAGTTATATTATTATGGATCCTCCAACATGTTGAGCTTGCTTTTCCCTCTTATGCTACCCAAATCCTTTGCACCAAGTAGAGAAACTTGATGTCTACTATGCAACCTTCTTCTTGTAGACTCGTGTTGGGCCTCCAAGCGCAGAGTTTTGTAGGACAGTAGCAAATTTCTCTCAAGTGGGTGACCTAAGGTTTATCAATCCGTGGGAGGCATAGGATGAAGATGGTCTCTCTCAAACAACCCTGCAACCAAATAACAAAGAGTCTCTTGTGTCCCCAACACACCCAATACAATGGTAAATTGTATAGGTGCACTAGTTCGGCGAAGAGATGGTGATACAAGTGCAATATGGATGGTAGATAAAGGTTTTTGTAATCTGAAATTATAAAAACAACAAGGTAGCAAGTAACAAAAGTGAGCAAAAAGGTATTGAATGCTCCGAAACAAGGCCTAGGGTTCATACTTTCACTAGTGCGAGTTCTCTCAACAATGATAACATAATTAGAGCATATGACAATCCCTCAACATGCAACAAAGAGTCACTCCAAAGTCAACTAATAGCGGAGAACAAAGGAAGAGATTATTGTAGGGTAGGAAACCACCTCAAAGTTATTCTTTCTGATCAATCTACTGGGCTATTCCTATAAGTGTCACAAACAGCCATAGAGTTCGTACTAAAATAACACCTTAAGATACACATCAACCAAAACCCTAATGTCACCTACATACTCCAATGTCACCACAAGTATCCGTGTGTTTGATTATATGATATGCATCACACAATCTCAGATTCATCTATTCAAACCAACACAAAGAACTTCAAAGAGTGCCCCAAAGTTTCTACCGGAGAGTCAAGACAAAAATGTGTGCCAACCCCTATGCATAAGTTCACAAGGTCATAGAACCCGCAAGTTGATCACCAAAACATACATCAAGTAGATCACGTGAATATCCCATTGTCACCAAAGATAAGCACATGCAAGACATACATCAAGTGTTCTCAAATCCTTAAAGACTCAATCCGATAAGGTAACTTCAAAGGGAAAACTCAATCCATTACAAGAAGGTAGGGGGGAGAAGCGTCATAAGATCTAACTATAATAGCAAAGCTTGCGGTACATCAAGATCGTGCCAAATCAAGAACACGAGAGAGAGAGAGAGAGATCAAACACATAGCTACTGGTACATACCCTCAGCCCCGAGGGTGAAGAACTCCCTCCTCGTCATGGAGATCGCCGGGATGATGAAGATGGCCACCGGTGATGATTTCCCCCTCCGGCAGGGTGCCGGAACAGGGTCCCGATTTGTTTTTGGTGGCTACAGAGGCTTGCGGCGGCGGAACTCCCGATCTAGGTTTATTTCTGGGGGTTTTGGTATTTATAGGAATTTTTGGCGTTAAGAAAAAGTTAGGGGGGGTCCACGAGGAGCCCACAAGGTCAGAGGGCGCGCCCTAGGGGGTTGGGGCGCCCTCCACCCTTGTGGAGTCCTCGTGAATCTTATGGCCCAACTCTTCTGCTTCAGGGGCTTCTTCTGGTCGATAAAAAATCACCGGAAATTTTCAGGTCAATTGGACTCCGTTTGATATTCCTTTTCTGCGAAACTCAAAAACAAGAAAAGAACAGAAACTGGCACTGGGCTCTAGGTTAATAGGTTAGTACCAAAAATCATACAAAATAGCACATAAATGCATATAAAGCATCCAAGATGGATAATATAATAGCATGGAGCAGTAAAAAATTATAGATACGTTGGAGATGTGTCAAGCATCCCCAAGCTTAATTCCTACTCGTCCTCGAGTAGGTAAATTATAAAAACAGAATTTTCGATGTGGAATGCTACCCAACATATTTATCCATGTAATTTTCTCACTACTGCAGGATGCTGCTAACGCGACACTACGATTAGAGACCCTTCGATGAAACTGTGTGCGATGCAATAATCGCAAATGGTGGTGTAAAAGAACTGTCAAAAAAGGTGCAAAACGTTTGCGATGGCGGAGCCATCAAACACGGTTCAGATTTTAGTTGCGTGTGCGATGCAGGGCATACGGTTCAGTTCAATGAACTGTTTGCGATGAGCAGAAACAAAAGAAACAGGCAGCCAGATGAAGGTGTGTGCGATATACAGCATACGGTTCACTCGGATGAACTATTTGTGATGAGGAGGAATAATAGAAACAGGTAGCTAGATAAAGGTGTGTGCGTTTGAGGGCATACACCTTAGAAGGATTAACTGTTTGAGATTAGGCAACAGAACAGAAACGGGTCTGCCAGATCAAAGTGTCTACGATTGATGGCATACACTTCACATGGATGAACTATTTGCGATTAGCCACAACAAACAGAAACAGTTAGATAGATCAACATGTGTGCGCTAGACATGCACACACATTCTAATTAAAAGAAGCATGCGCGATGGTAATAATGAGCGCGCACGGTTGTTGGAACAAGACGTGTGCTAACATTGCCTATTGCGGTGCACCCTATGGTGCAAACGCCACGTACGCGGCCGAGAAGGCGTGCCCACGTTACGCCTTCCGGGAATAGTGCCGTACTTATAACCGTCAATAAATTTTGAGCCTGCGTCCCCTCACATTCCAAATTCCAAACATGTTCACACCGATAAAAACCTAAACGGTTTCCCACTTAGGAGCGTATTAGTACTCGGTTATAAATACTACTACTCCAAGATGACTGCACATTCCCTCAACTCCTCATCCACAAAAACAAACAAGTCATTCATCATCGTTCCCTTGCGTCTGCCATGGCCAGCGTGAGTTCTGGGTCGAGAGATTGCCACCGGGGAGATGCGAGCATGGAAGCGGAACCACGAGAGGTGTCCCGCCTCGCCGCGAACGCTGCCGGCATGTCCCGCCGCACGGCCGTAGCAACACAGAGGTCCCACCGTGCCGCCGAAGCAGCACGGAGGTCCCGTCGTGCCGTCCATGCAGCAGACTGGTCCGGTCGCGCCGCGGAAGCAGAAGAGATGTCCCACTGCGCCGCGAATGCAACAGAGATGTCCTCTCGCGCCGCGGCGGCCTGGGAAAATTTCTCGCGGGCAGGCGAGGACTCTTACAGGCGCATGCATGCGATCGTCCATAGCCAGATGGATCAGATCTCCGGCTGGGCGAGGTTGCAGGATGACATGAAAGCCACTTTTGAACAGGCTACCGGCGTCATCCGGCAACTAAATGAGAGCAATGCGAAGCTCCTGGCCAAGCGCGACCTGCTGAGGGCGAAGATCGTCGGAAGTGCAGAGCAGTAGGAGGAGACCACTGCCTTGTCGAAGAGGACCGGTGTCATCGTCGAGAAACTTATGGACGAGAATGCCATGTTGTGCATCGAGCGCAGAAGGCTGGTGGAGGAATCCGTTGATGCTCTCAAGCAGCATCTTGAGGACAAGAAAGAGCTCATCGCTGCTCGCCACGGAGACTAGTTCCCGCGGCCTGCAGCAACGCATCAAGAAAGTAGAGATCAGCGAGCCAGATCGTTTTCTCCCTTCTTCTTTTGCCCTTGTGTATTTCGGGCGTTGTCGCATGTGGCTTTTTTAATTATGTTCCTAAATATGTAAGACAATTATTATCCACTATCGTCGTCCTTATATTCATCATGCTTGCTATAAGTCGCAGTCGATGCTATATAGGTCCATCGGATCTTACATCAAGATCCGTGCAAAACTTTCTTTTCAGATTTTGATTTTTCTCCCTTAAATCTCAGTCCAGTGAGACATATAGCCACGCCGTAGAACAGGGGCTCGGGCGCCATTAATGGATACGTTGGGAGGGAGGTGCGTGGCGGGTAGAGGTCAAAGGGCTCTCCTCCCGATGAGCACGCGCAGGGGTCTGATCGCATGCCTCCCGTACTCAAATAGCTACCCTGGACGACACCTCCTAGCCAATAAAGAAGGGGACGCATGGCGGCACGTAATTGGTAAGTAGAACGCCCACGGTTTCAATAATACTTGTGTTTCCGATTTGTAACGTGACAACACTTGTTCCAAAATGACTTTGTTGATTGTTAATGTGTGCGCCTTTGCAAATCGGACAGAAAAATTACCACAGCATGTTGGTGCCATGTCATGACACCATGCCAAGTTTCATGATTTACAGGCGTGTTTTGGATTTACAGGAATTAAAAAACCAAGTTTCTCAATCTTTCCGGTCGAGCCTCGATGCCCAAATGTTTGAATTCCATTCCCATTTCTTGCATGGGACCTAGAAATTCACCCAAGGACACACATGTGATTTTTCAACCAACTTTGGTGCACTGGAGCATGTGCTTGTAGTTCAAATTTGAATTATGCACATTAAATGCCCAGAAACTCAATTAATGTATAAAAAAGGCCAAACGAACCCGGAATAATTCCAAAATTTAGCACGATACTTCTATTTGGTCTAATCTGCCTGCGTAAAAAATTAAGGCGGGAGAAGGCAGTGTACGTATGTCGTTTCGCACACGGAGGTGACACGTTCCCTCGCTGAACCACGAGCCTTCTTGAGGGAAGCTCCGGTTTGCAAGAAGCTTACACCAAAGCTTGTCCCAATTTGGCCAAAAAAAATACCGCAGCATGTTGGTGCCATGTCATGAGACCATGTCAAGTTTCATGATTTTCAGGCGTGTTTTGGATTTACAGGAATTAAAAAACCAAATTTCTCAATCGTTCCGGCCGAGGCACGACGCCCAGATGTTTGAATTTCATTCTCATTTCTTGCATGGGACCTAGAAATTCACCCAACGACACACATGTGATTTTTTAACCAACTTTGGTGCACTCGAGCATGTGCTTGTAGTTCAAATTTGAATTATGCACATTAAATGCCTAGAAACTCAATTAATGTATAAAATGGCCAAACGAACCCAGAATAATTCCAAAATTTAGCACGATACTTCTATTTGGTCTAATCTGCCTGTGTAAAAGAATTAAGGCTAGAAAAGGCAATGTATGTATGTCGCTTCGCACACGGAGGTGACACGTTCCCTCTCAGAACCACGAGCCTTCTTGAGAGAAACTCCGGTTTGCAAGAAGCTTACACCAAAGCTTGTCCCAATTTGGCCGATAAATTTACCGCAGCATGTTGGTGCCATGTCATGAGACCATGCCAAGTTTCATGATTTTCAGCCGTGTTTTGGATTTACAGGAATTAAAAAACCAAGTTTCTCAATCTTTCCGGCCAAGCCATGATGCCCAGATGTTTGAATTTCATTCCCATTTCTTGCATGGGACCTAGAGATTCACCCAAGGACACACATGTGATTTTTCAACCAACTTTGTTGCACTGGAGCATGTGCTTGTAGTTCAAATTTGAATTATGCACATTAAATGCCCAGAAACTCAATTAATGTATAAAAAAGGCCAAACGAATCCGGAAAAATTCCAAAATTTAGCACGATACTTCTATTTGGTCTAATCTGCCTGCGTAAAAATTAAGGCGGGAGAAGGCAGTGTACGTATGTCGTTTCGCACACGGAGGTGACATGTTCCCTCTCAGAATCACGAGCCTTCTTGAGGGAAGCTCTAGTTTGCAAGAAGCTTACACCAAAGCTTGTCCCAATTCGGCCAAAAAATTTACCACAACATGTTGGTGCCATGTCACGAGACCATGCCAAGTTTCATGATTTTCAAGCGTGTTTTGGATTTACAGGAATTAAAAAACCAAGTTCGTCAATATTTCCTGCCAAGCCACGACGCCCAGATGTTTGAATTGCATTCCCATTTCTTGCATGGGACCTAGAAATTCAACCAAGGACACACATATGATTTTTCAACCAGCTTTCGTGCACTGGAGCATGTGCTTGTAGTTCAAATTTGAATTATGCACATTAAATGCCCAGAAACTCAATTAATGTATAAAAAGGCCAAACGAACCCGGTATAATTCCAAAATTTAGCATGATACTTCTATTTGGTCTAATCTGCCTATGTAAAAAAATTAAGGCGGGAGAAGGCAGTGTACGTATGTTGTTTCGCACACGGAGGTGACACATTCCCTCTCGGAACCACGAGCCTTCTTGAGCGAAGCTCCGGTTTGCAAGAAGCTTACACCAAAGCCTGTCCCGATTCGGCGAAAAAAATTACCGCAGCATGTTGGTGCCATGTCATGAGACCATGCCAAGTTTCATGATTTTCAGGCGTGTTTTGGATTTACAGGAATTTAAAAACCAAGTTTCTCAATCTTTCCGGCCGAGCCACGACGCCCAGATGTTTGAATTTCATTCCCATTTCTTGCATGGGACCTAGAAATTCACCCAAGGAAACACATGTGATTTTTCAACCAACTTTGGTGCACTGGAGCATGTGCTAGTAGTTCAAATTTGAATTACGCACATTAAATGCCCAGAAACTCAATTAATGCACAAAAATGCCAAACGAATCCGGAATAATTCCAAATTTAAACACAACACTCATGTACTAGTTGTATGTTCACTGTACGTAAATGCTCTAGCAATTCAAACACCATCCTTTCCCTCCGTAACACCATTTTGTCTTTCATAACATAATGAAAAAATCAGTTATACCACAAACAGTTTACTAGAAAGAATCGTGTGGGATGCGATATAAAATATCTTGGCGCACCGTCTTGTGTGGCTTACGCAGGAAGCTTCATCGTCTACAGTCCACCGCCCCCGCATGAATCACACTTGCGTGCCAGTTTCTCGCGGCACCGAGCGGAATTTTTTTGCCACCGCGGAAATATCTATCTCCCCGCCCCCTCCCTCCCACCAAAAGCCACATTTCCACTGTTCCTCCTTGCTTTCCAAGTTCAAACCTTCACTGCTGCTTACTGGCAGTTCAGCCTCCTCTCCGGTGACCCTTCTTCTTGCAGCCGCCTCCTCGTCGGCTACCCTTCTTCTTGCAGCGCCGCCTCCTCGCCGGCGACCCTTCTTCTTGCAGCGCCGCGTCCTCACCGGCGACCCTTCTTCTTGCAGCGCCGCCTCCTCACCAGTGACCCTTCTTATTGATGCGCGGCCTCCCCGCCGCCGACCCTTCTTCTTGCTGTGCGGCCTCGTCAATATGATCAGGTAATCCACACCCCACCCACACCATCCTCCTCCTTTCCCATCCCACATGCCCCGACCAATGGCGCTACACCTACCGCCGAAATCACTGTCCCTCTCATCCAATTAAGCACCGCCCTATGCACGCAGTATAACATGGAGCTCAGTAGCATGCGGGCACACACGCGCACGAGGTCGATATGGCTGCCATGTGTGCTGACCGCCGGATCTTGGAGGAGCACCTCGTCTTCGAGGCCACCGTCGACAACGCCACACGGTTGTCTACTTTAAAATATAGTTCGTGCTGTTTTCTCGAGGCCACCGCTAGTGCCTTATAGTGATTTGTCCTCTCTAATGTTAATCTGCAATCTGATGTTTAGTTAACAGTTTGGTCCTCTGAAATGTAATATTCAGTTAACACTTTGGTCCAACAATTGCTACATTTCGTAGTACTGTTCTCAAGCATTCTTTGTTTTGTTAGCTGTCTTATCTTCTAGTACATGTTTCTATTCTACAATGTCGTGCTCAGTTAACTATTTTGGTTCATTTGGTTTGCTGTCCATTTAACTGTTTGGTTCAGTTCTGCAATTTGATTCTCATTTGCTGTGGGTACAATTTTGTATTGTTATGCATGTGAAATAAATCGAATTTGGCTGTACTCAATACATATTCTACTGATAATATGGCAACTCTCAGTTAACCTGATCAAGATCTTCCTTATGTGTGTTGCTGGGAAACAATGGGAGACACTGCGGTTTACCATCGAGGTTTGTTCAAGCATGGTCCTTTGGCTAATAGCACATTATTATGCAGTTGCAGGAATCATTCTAATATTTAGGTTTCTTACAATTTGGTCTTGCACATGTAGGTCCTGCTGTCAGAGGCTTAGATCCACTGTTTGACCCATTTTGCATATGGGGAAATGAGATGTCCATGAATATCAGTCAAGTCAAGAAACTCAGAAATATTGTTAGGATGAAGAAACTTGCAACGAATAACAGCAAGATCTTTGTTTGCACAATGAAGAAGACATCAGTCAACTATAGGATGGTACTAACTCTTTTACCTTGTTCTTACCCCTTGCACCATTTCAAAATTTATAACAGCGATTTATGCATATCTTTGTTTTCAGTACTTTTCAAAGCAGTTCACCGATGATTACCTCTCAAATCACCTGCATGGTCAAGAGGCGAGGAAGGTATTCATTCAACACCCACGGTACAATATTGAAGTCTTGCTGAAGAGGACGAAGGTTGGGCGGGCAATTATCCATGGCCGCTGGCCTAAAGTTGCAAGGACATTCAACATCACTGAAGGCTCAATATTTGCCTTCCGCTTCCGCAGTTTCCCAGATGAGATTCATTTGTCTATTTACCGTGTATGATGCTACTTTCCAAAGGTTTTTCATGTTGCATGTGAAACTTGGTGCTGTTCTGTAATGGCGTAACTGAGTGCCGAAGCTATCTGATGTAATTCGATTATGAAATCCTGGTTGTTGTTATACGGATATGAAATATCTGGTGTGTTTTATAAGAAATATCAATTTGATTAGTACATGCATTATCAACAATAGGCTAATTACCCTGCTTATTGGTGTTTTCTATTGCAGACGGTTACTCAGACAGCACCGTGGACGATGAACTCAAACAACCCGCACGGTTTCTAGAAAGTAGGCGTGTTCGATCAACTAACAATCACACACGGCTTCCGGCAGCAAACTGTTTGCGTTAGGCCACCTTGCACAAACATTTTCACACAAAGAACTGTGTGATATACATATGAATGGAAATGATTTTCTGGGATTCACCGTGCGGGATGTACATACGAACGGAAACAATTGGGTTTTGATGCCCCGCCAGATCGCACACGAGCTCATTTTTCCCCAGCTAGTGAGCCAGGAGGGCCTATCCCCGACGGTTTTTGGGTCGTGTGGGAAGGACCCCCCCTATCGCTGGTAGGCGGGAACCCAATGAAAATGAGTTCACGCCCGAGGGTGGCCCGATCTTCACGTCGTAGGATCGAATCGGGAGGGATAACTAGATGCAAGCAGCCGGGATAACTAGCTTTATACCTGTTGTAGCGACCAGACCTCAAATGGCCTGTGCTGCTGTGCACCAGTGTCATCCCTGGATCAGTAATGCTGACACGCACAGTACAAATGGAGGATTTATAACAGAGTAGCAATCACACACTTATTACATCGAATATCTCCAAAGAGATTAAGTATGATAAGCATGGCTTAAGGCCATCTAACAACGATAACAGCGGAAGACTTGGAAGATAAGTGAGTCCATCAACTCCAGCGGCATCACTGAGTATAAGACCACGACCTAAGGCACCTTACTCGTCGTCTGAAAAGTCTGCAACATGAAACGTTGCAGCCCGGAAACGGGTCAGCACATAGAATATGCTGGCAATGTAACACATAGAGAATAATGAATAATAACAATGCTATACTACATGCATATACGGCTGGTGGAAAGCTCTATGGTTACAGTTTTGCGAAAAGCCAATTTTTCCCTACTTCAAAGGAACAAATTTTATTTAACTATCATGGTGGTTGTGAAACATTGAGATGGTTGACAGCATCTCAATCCCAATTAAAATGTCATCAATAACCCAACAAAATTAATTAGAAGTAACATAGTGATGAGATTCACATGATAATCCAAGTACTAGATACTCAAATTGTCCATAACCGGGGGCACGGCTAACCATGATTAGTTTATACACTCTGCAGAGGTTTGTGCACTTTTCCCCACAAGACTTGATCTCCTCCGTTGGATTACTCGCACTACATGGTGTTTGAGTAACGGATGACCAAGACACAGTCTTTCAGAAGTGTTTGCACCTTACGTATGGGTAGACAGTTACACCTACTTTCCCCTACATCTGCTAGTCTACCACTGTAAGAGTTCACACAACTTAGTCAACTATGCTAGAGCCCATAATAGCTTGCGGCTGCACACGGAAGTTTCTAGCATGAATAATCTCATGACCCCTTTGAACCTGGGTGGCGGTCCAAAAGAAAAACAGGCAATCCTGGAATACCCAGGTACCTCAATCCACCCAGATGTGAGTTTAAGTTGCCACCTTAAGTAAACCATTAATTAACAATCTCACATCTGTCATGAATTTCACTCAAACCCAATCCACGTCTACGAGCATAGCATGGCAATAACAAAAGCAACGTAGAAGTAACTCCTAAGGGTTTGAATAGAAAACAGGTAATAGGTTCTACCTCAACTACTTCCCAATACCCACAATTTAATTAGATCCTAATCATGCAAGTGTTTGAGGAAAACAGATCTAATGCAATAAAAACTGGGTATGGAAGGTATATGATCAAAGTGTTACTTGCCTTGCTGATGATCCGCAAAACCTAGCGATTCAAAGTAACAAGCGGCACACTCCGGGTACTCTATCGCAAACAAACAAGCATACAATCAGTACTCATCTAATGCACAGGTAAAACTCGAATGAAAGATCCAACCAGAAAGTTCAACTTAAGAACTCCGGTTTGCAAAAAGAATCAACTCGAAAATAGCAACGAAAGTCAAACGGCGAAAGAAAGAAACTTCGTTTGCTAATCTGGATCTAGGTCAATTTTACTGTAGCAAAAACTTGTTTGAGTAGATTAAACGGAAAGAGAATTTCGAGACGAAACTCTAGGCGCTTGAATCGCCTGATTCCGATAAACGAGCGAGAAGTTAAACAGATTCGAAAATTCGATCAGAAATTGAATCAGAGATAATCGCAGAAAAATCCGACGAAAAAGAAAAACGGACGAACGGTTAAATAACGGACGTTCGTTAACAGAGTAAAAACCGACGAATGCATTCGTTAAAACGAACGGTTCGGTAAATGCTCGCAAAAATAATAAAACCGAAAAAAAAACCGATCTAGGGTTTTTTTTAAAATGAAGGTTTTTTTTAAAAACGAAAACCGGCAAGTCAACGGGCAGCGGGCATACCTCGTCGGGGCTACTCCGGCGAGGCTCCGGCGGGGCTCCGGCACGAGCGCGAGGGGCGGCGGTTCCGGCGACGAACGGGCGGCGGCGGGCGCGACTCCGGCGGCGGCGGCGGTGAGTGCGGGCGGCGGCGGCGATGAGTGCGGGCGGCGGCGGCGATGTGAGGAAAGAGAGGGGGGAGGGGTATATAAAGAGGGGGGGGGGGTCCGGCCGCTTGGGGAAGGGGCAACCCGAGGCGGCGGCGCTCCCGTGTCCATGGCGGACTCCGGCGGCGGCGATCCCGTGCGGGAAGAGGACAGGCGCAAGGCGGGCCGTCGGCTGGGCCTTTGGGCCAGTCGGCGCGCGGGCGTTTTTTTTTAATAAGTTCCGCGGAAGATAATTCGTAGAAAAATAAATAAAATCAGAAAAATATGAAATAAATTTTCCCCGTCTAGTTATAAAATCTAGAATAGGGTGAACATTTTTATAATCCAAAATAAATATTTTGAAAACATGCAATATTTTTAATGCAATAAAAATTGCAAATAAATTCCAAATAATGATTTTAACATTTTTCCTCCAGTATTTCAATTGTTTTGGAGAAGTCATATTTTCTCCTCTCATTTATTTAAAATGAAATATTTTTCCGGAGAGAAAAATAATTAAAACCACAATCCTCGTTTGAAAATCAAGTTTGAAAATTCGAGAAAATCCCCAATTCTCTCCGAGGGTCCTTGAGTTGCTTAGGATTTATCGAGGATTTGTCAAAATGCAACAAAACATGATATGCAATGATGATCTATGTATAACATTCCAAATTGAAAATTTGGGATGTTACACCTGCCAAGATTGGATGCAACCTGTACGTTGGGGATGGCTGACCGAAGCTACAAGAACTCCAACCTGCTGTCCGAACAATCGCAGAACCACAAACCGGGACTAATCCACACAAAACGGCCGGAACTGTAGAGCACGAACTAGGGGGAACCAGAGGCTCCTTCTCGCGAATCTGAATGAACTCACAAGAGCAAAGGTAGCAAGATCTCTCGGATCTCTCTAGCAGTCTTGTTGCATAAGCTTGTAGCTGAATGGTTTGACAAAGGTTCTCTAGAGGATGGGGGAGATGGGGTTTTATAGCAGGGACAACCCCCCTTAGCTAGGTGTGAAAATGGTTTCAAAAGTAAGCAGGTTTGCATGGCTTCCTTGGTTGAATAAGCAGTCAACTTTGGGAGTTGTTGCAGAGCTCCTCGGAAATTCGCGAAGTCTTGACAGCCTGGACATCTTCCACGAGAATGACTAGAACTTTTGACTCACAACCCCAAATGATGTGAGGTTTTTTGCATTGAAAAGATAATTTGATGTAGATTCTATTGATGTACCCCTATGGCCCCGTCTCTCCATCACATGGGTGTGGCACACCAAAACATCAGAGGTAAAAACTGACAGCATCAGCTTCACTTGAAACTTGTTTTCTCCAAACTTGTTCCTCCAAAGCGGTTGTTTCAAGAGCTCATAGGTTGTTGGATTGCTTCCATGTTATACCTAAGTTCAACCAACAAGAACGGAGATGAAAGTGCAGCCATGTGTTCAAGATTGTGGTGTGAACTTAAGTTAGCGTTCACCTGACCATGTGTTTGCTCGATTCGGCTTAGTAATTCTTTCCAACTAAATTGTGCACTTTTCTGAAATGTCATGCATGATGTATCCATGTGCTCATCATCCTCCCTCCCTTGATAAAGAGTCTTCCTCGACTCTCTTTGATCTGCAAAAGAAAAGTAGAAGGGAAGTAGATAATATCCATGCAAAGAAATGATGCAATCCTCATTTGTAGCTTTCACCTTTGAATTGTGTTGCATCTGATCATGTACTTGTTTGTCACAACTCAGAGTTTGTTCAGGGATGATTTGTGTTGTTTCAATAATCAACATGTCCTCATCATTCCCCCTCTCTTGAAAAGGAGTCGTCCTCGACTCTACCTGGTCATCACACAAAAGAGAGTATGGCAATACCAAATCATAATGCAAAGGTTTCATGATGTGAAGAATTTTAGTTTTCAACTTTGCTATCTTATGGAAGATGACAACATGATGTTTTGTTCGACTTAGGAGTTCCTTCCAGCAAACATTTTCATGGAGCACAAATTTATAACCAACCATAACCATATTCATATCACCCTCCCTCTCTAGGAGAAAAGTCATCCTCAACTTCATTTGGTCTACAAAATTATAGCACGAAGACAATACAAAATGACTAGGAAAACAAAATGATGAATAATCATGTGCAACATTCAATTTTATTGGATGTTTTATAGTTTCTTCAAGATTAACAAAATCAAATTGCTGGATGGATGATCTACCAACCAATTTTTCTCTAATCTTATCACGCCATTGCTTCAAAAACTCATAAGTGCATACCTCTGGCTTCATCAAAATGGAAGATCCTTTTTGTTTTACCTCATTGAGTATTTGAATGCCTATCTGAAAATCAATCTTCACACATGCACCTTGTGTAGTGGTACTCCATGTCCTCCATATTTGATCTTGGATCTCAATCTCCCATCGTTGCAAGAGAGCTGATAGGTATGCCTTTTGCACCTGCACATATTGCAAAGAAAGAGAATTTTGTGAAAGGTTACTTATTGAATGTTCCTCTCTCTTTTCATTTGGTGGACTACAATTTCCCATGGTGGTGGATCACTCATCTTGCTATTCTCTTGTTGAAAAATCTCAACCTCACATTTAGTGCACTCATATAACTCAGTTATCCTCTCACTCTTATTGTGTGGTATATTGGGTTGTGGATCACTTATCTCTCTAATGAGGCGTCGAATGATCTCAATCTCACATTTTGTGGACTCACACAACTCATTAATCCTCTCTCCCTGAATGTGTGGTGTATTTAGGTGGAGATCTTGCATTTCTCTAATCTCATGATGAACAATCTGATCCTCACATTTTGTGAAGTCACTCAACTCATTTTTCTTTTCACTCTCAAGTGGTGGGATTTTTGAAAGTAGACACTCTTCCTCACTTTTGGTGGAGTCGCTCAGCTTGCTTTTCTTATCACTCTCATGTTGTAGGATTTTGGATTGTGGACTCTCTTCCTCACATGTAATTTGTGGGACATGTTTCTTGGATGTTGGGACAGTAGTGGTGGTCAAGATGGCAACATTAGGAATGGGCTTCTTATGTAAACATGGGCTATGAATCACCGGAGTCGGTTCATCAACCACAACCATGCTTTGCGGTGGGTCGTCGGTGTGCCGACGGGTGCCATAACTTTGTCGTCGGCCATGACATCCTTGCTGCGATTCATGAGCAGCATCGACATGCCTAGGGGTAGCGGTAGCATGCCCTCGAGCATGCCGTCCTTGCTGCACTTCAGGAGCAGCAATGACACGCCCATGAGCAGCAACACCATGCTCTCGAGCACGTCCTCCTTTCTATACTTCTTGAGTAGTAGTGACACGCCCACGAGCAGCAACATCATGCCCTCGAGCATGTCTTCTTTGCTGCACTTCATGAGCAACAGGGTATTGTCGGTGTCGAACCCCGTCACCAATTGCTCGAAGACGCTCGTCAAGCCTCCTTCGATATTCTTGAACAATGTTCCGTAATACCAGAAACTCAGCACGTGTGATCGGGGCGTCCTTTTCCCCTTGATTTTTCCATGAACACTCGATCTAGATCCTGCCATGTTAGTAAGGCCAAAAGTGGAATATGATAATTTTGTGGAATCACACAACCTCACCCCTTACTCACCAAAGTTCTTATGAGTTCACATCAGACTGTACTTCTCCCGGATGTGTTAAAGCGATTGAAAGACAGGGATCAAAGAACTAGCTTCTGTTTTTGGTGGAGCTCGGTGGGGTAAACAAAAAGGGGCTTGTGCTGAAATCAAGTCGATGCAAACCAAGAAAAATATGTGGATGGATCTGTTGCACCTTTGCACCAAGATTGAAAAACACAACACACAAGCTTCTGAAATTTTTCTACCAAGCTGAAACTTTTGGATCTTACACAACACTTTTTTTCTCTCTTGACTTTTTTTTGCCACTCTTTTTTTTTCTCTTTTTGATTCTTTTTTTTTGCCACTCTTTTCTCTCTCTTTTTCCAAAGCACAATAAACAAATCTCAAAACAACTATGAAGATGAACTTGGTGCAGATCTAAAAGATGAAGAACATGCAAGGTATGCAATAACAAGATCTCAGCACCAACAAGGCTTGGATTTATTTTTTGTGGGGATTTGGACTTCTCGGACAGAAAATATAGCATGAAAAACACTCGATCTAAAGGGATGATAGCAAGATAAACTTGGAAAACAGATCCTACCATGTCAACAAAGGCTCGGATGCCAGATGATAGGCGGGAACCCGATGAAAACGAGTTCACGCCCGAGGGTGGCCTGATCTTCACGTCGTAGGATCGAATCGCGGGGGATAACTAGCTGCAAGCAGCCGGGATAACTAGCTTTATACCTGCCAAGGTTGGATGCAACCCGTACGTTGGGGATGGCTGACCGAAGCTACAAGAACTCCAACCCGCTGTCCAAACAATCACAGAACCACAAACCGGGACTAATCCACACAAAACGGCTGGAACCGTAGAGCACGAACTAGGGGGAACCAGAGGCTCCTTCTCGCGAATCTGAATGAACTCACAAGAGTAAAGGTAGCAAGATCTCTCTAGCAGTCTTGTTGCATAAGCTTGTAGCTGAATGGTTTGACAAAGGTTCTCTAGAGGATGGGGGAGATGGGGTTTTATAGCAGGGACAACCCCCTTAGCTAGGTGTGAAAATGGTTTCAAAAGTAAGCAGGTTTGCATGGCTTCCTTGGTTGAATAAGCAGTCAACTTTGGGAGTTGTTGCAGAGCTCCTCGGAAATTCGCGAAGTCTTGACAGCCTGGACACCTTCCACGAGAATGACTAGAACTTTTGACTCACAACTCCAAATGATGTGAGGTTTTTTGCATTGAAAATATAATTTGATGTAGATTCTATTGATGTACCCCTATGGCCCCGTGCCTCCATCACATGGGTGTGGCACACCAAAACATCAGAGGTAAAAACTGACAGCATCAGCTTCACTTGAAACTTGTTTTCTCCAAACTTGTTCCTCCAAAGCGGTTGTTTCAAGAGCTCATAGGTTGTTGGATTGCTTTGTAACATCCCAAATTTTCAATTTGGAATGTTATACATAGATCATCATTGCATATCATGTTTTGTTGCATTTTGACAAACCCTCGATAAATCCTAAGCAACTCAAGGACCCTCGGAGAGAGTTGGGGATTTTCTCGAATTTTCAAATTTGATTTTCAAACGAGGATTGTGGTTTTAATTATTTTCCCTCCAGAAAAATATTTCAGTCTAAATAAACGAGAGGAGAAAATATGACTTCTCCAAAACAATTGAAATACTGGAGGAAAAATGTTAAAATCATTATTTGGAATTTATTTGGATTTTATTTGCAATTTTTATTGCATTAAAAATATTGCATGTTTTCAAAATATTTATTTTGGATTATAAAAATGTTCACCCTATTCTAGATTTTCTAACTAGACGGGGAAAATTTATTTTATATTTTTCTGACTTTTATTTATTTTTCTATGAATTTTTCCGCGGAACGTTTTTTTTTTAAAAACGCGCGTGCCCGACTGGGCCGAGGCCCAGCCGAAGCCAGGCCGGCCCGCTCGCGCCTTCTCCTCCCTGCGTACGCGCGCCGCCGCGCCGTGTCCATGGCGGACACGGGAGCCGCCCCGCCCGGCTTGCCCCTCCCCCAAGCCGCCGGTCTCCCCCCTCCTATTTATACCCCCCCTCGCCTCCTCCTCTCATCCCGCCGCCGCCCGCCCCCGCACTCGCCGCCGCCGGAGCCGGAGCTCAAGCCCGCGCCGCCGCTCGCCGAACCTCGCCGCCCCGCCCCCTCGCACCCCCCCAAGCCCCCAAGCCCCGCCGCTCTCGCCGCCCCTCACCGGAGCACGGGAGCCCCGCCGGAGCTCTATCCCGACGAGGTAGACCTCGCCTCGTTTGCCGGTTTTTTTTAAAAAAACCCTTCGTTTAAAAAAAACCTAGATCGGTTTTTTTTCGGTTTTATTATTTTGCGAGCGTTCACCGAACCGTTCGTTTTAACGAACGCGTTCGTCGGTTTTTCTCTGTTAACGAACGTCCGTTCTTTAACCGTTCGTCCGTTTTTCTTTTTCGTCGGATGTTTCTGCGATTATCTCAGATTCGATTTCTGATCGAATCTTCGATTCTGTTTAACTTCTCGCTCGTTTATCGGAATCAGGCGATTCAAGCGCCTAGAGTTTCGTCTCGAAATTCTCTTTCCGTTTAACCTACTCAAACAAGTTTTTGCTACAGTAAAATTTGACCTAGATCCAGATTAGCAAACGAAGTTTCTTTCTTTCGCCGTTTGACTTTCGTTGCTTCTTTCGAGTTGATTCTTTTTGTAAACCAGAGTTCTTAAGTTGAACTTTCTGGTTAGATCTTTCATTCGAGTTTTACCTGTGCATTAGATGAGTACTGATTGTATGCTTGTTTGTTTGCGATAGAGTACCCGGAGTGTGCCGCTTGTTACTTCGAATCGCTAAGTTTTGCGGATCATCAGCAAGGCAAGTAACACTTTGATCATATCCCGTTCATATCCAGTTTTATTGCATTAGATCTGTTTTCCTCAAACATTGCATGATTAGGATCTAATTAAATTGTGGGTATTGGGAAGTAGTTGAGGTAGAACCTATTACCTGTTTTCTATTCAAACCATTGGGAGCTACTTCTACGTTGCTTTTATTATTGCCATGCTATGCTCGTAGACGTGGATTGGGTTTGAGTGAAATTCATGACAGATGTGAGATTGTTAATTAATGGTTTACTTAAGGTGGCAACTTAAACTCACATCTGGGTGGATTGAGGTACCTGGGTATTCCAGGATTGCCTGTTTTTCTTTTGGACCGCCACCCAGGTTCAAAGGGATCATGAGATTATTCATGCTAGAAACTTCCGTGTGCAGCCGCAAGCTATTATGGGCTCTAGCATAGTTGACTAAGTTGTGTGAACTCTTACAGTGGTAGACTAGCAGATGTAGGGGAAAGTAGGTGTAACTGTCTACCCATACGTAAGGTGCAAACACTTCTGAAAGACTGTGTCTTGGTCATCCGTTACTCAAACACCATGTAGTGCGAGTAATCCAACGGAGGAGATCAAGTCTTGTGGGGAAAAGTGCACAAACCTCTGCAGAGTGTACAAACTAATCATGATTAGCCGTGTCCCTGGTTATGGACAACTTGAGTATCTAGTACTTGGATTATCATGTGAATCTCAACACTATGTTACTTCTAATTAATTTTGTTGGGTTATGGATGACATTTTTAATTGGGATTGAGATGCTGTCAACCATCTCAATGTTTCACAACCACCATGATAGTTAAATAAAATTTATTCCTTTGAAGTAGGATAAAATTGGCTTTTCGCAAAATTGTAACCATAGAGCTTTCCACCAGCCATATATGCATGTAGTATAGCATTATTATTGTTTGTTATTATCTATGTGTTACTCTGCCAGCATATTCTATGTGCTGACCCGTTTTCGGGCTGCAACGTTTCATGTTGCAGACTTTTCAGATGACGAGTAAGATGCCTTAGGTCGTGGTCTTATACTCAGTGATGCCGCTGGAGTTGATGGAGTCACTTATCTTCCAAGTCTTCCGCTGTTATCATTATTACATGGCCTTAAGCCATGTTTATCATACTTAATCTCTTCGGAGATATTCGATGTAATAAAGTGTGTGATTGCCACTCTGTTATAAATCCTCCATTTGTACTGTGCGTGTCAGCATTACTGATCCAGGGATGACACTGGTGCACAGCAGCACAGACCATTTGAGGTCTAGTCGCTACAAAGTTGGTATCAGAGCACACGCTGACTGTAGGACACGACCATTAAGCTTAAGCCCTAGAAAGCTTCTCTCTTCTCATTTCTGACCCCTCTCCACTTTCTACTCTTTTAGGAATGGCAAATGCAAGGAGCAAGTTCATGCAACCGGATGAAGACACGCCGTTTGGTCGACACTTGAAGGAAGTCACCAAGTACTTGAACATAGGAATACCAAGCATCACCGGAACCTACAACGCCACATTACCTGAAGAGGAGAGCTGGAAGATTCAAGTTATCATTCCAGGAAGGACGTTTGTGCCAGTTACTGAACCCATAAGATTGGTTTTCGAAGCACCAACTTGGAGTTTAGGGAAGAGCATGGCCGCACACATCGCCATGGGACGCATTGGAGAAGTCTACCACCAGGAGCTTAAGGATACAATTTATCAGATTTGTGGACGTCGAGACGCGCAATGGGAGATGATCAAGACCAAGAAGGATGGATCAATTGCAGCTTTCATCCAGGAGCAGAACCAACATATTCGTCGCCAGGAGAACCAGATGTGCACGGACAAGGAAGAACTGAAGAAGGCATTAACAAAGCTCAAGGAACTCCAAGAAGAACTCAAGGCTACACGCGAAGATTACTTGGAGGAAATCAACGCACTAGTAGGGAAGATTGACGACCTGGAGAATAAGATTGGAGCATTCGTAGGAAATCCAGTGCCAAAAGCAGAAGTCGACGAATGCACTTGTCCGGATAACTACATCATCATCGACGACACCGACTCGGAACCAAGTGAAGACGAATGGATTGATGAAGCTGGAGCAGACATCATGGAGTCTTCAACGGATCAGAATTTCTAGTAGACCACCATATCAGTAGTAGTTTCCCCCCATTTAATAGTATAGCTCAAGCACTTTGTAACGCTAGTTAGATCGATTGTTTTGCCTTGTTTGAATTGATTGAGTGATATTGTTTGAATTTGTCTCATGAGCATATGGGTAGTGTTTTCTCTCTAGACCTCATTCTGTTCTTAATTCTCATCTTTTCTAAACCTATCAGATGCCTCCGAGACGCGACACCGGATTTGTTTTCCCGCCAGAGATCACCCAGTTGATTCAGCAACAGAATGCCCTGATGCAAGTGTTAGTGCAGAACCAAGGCAACAACAACAACAACCCACCGCCACCACCACCTGTTGATCACTTAGCCCGTTTCTTAAGGCTAAACCCGCTGGTGTTTTCCAGTAGCATCGAGCCGATTGTTGCAGATGATTGGCTCCGCAAAGTTGGAAGGGAGTTGACCACAGCAGGATGCACAGATGCGGAAAGAATGCGTTTTGCCGCACATCAGCTTGATGGACCCGCAGCATCATGGTGGGAGAATTATACAGCCACGCACCCTATTGACACTGTCACATGGGACCAGTTTCAGCAAGCTTTCCGTACAGCTCATGTTTCAGCAGGAGCTATGGCTATGAAGAAGCGTGAGTTTCGCAACCTACGCCAAGGAGAACGCACCGTAGGCCAGTATGTGGAGGAATTCAGTAAGTTAGCACGTTATGCACCAGATGACGTTGCTACAGATGCAGCCAAGCAGGAAAAGTTTTTGGAAGGACTGAATGATGAACTAAGCATGCAGTTGATGGTAGCAACTTTCAACAACTACCAGGAGCTGGTAGATAGAGCTCTCATGATTGAAGGGAAGCAACAACAGATTGAAAACCGTAAGAGGAAGTATGGACAAGGGAAGTATAACTCAGGAGCTCAGCAGAAGCCTCGTTTTACCCCAAAGCCGGGAGGACAGTTTAAGCATACCCATGGAGGAGGTAGTTCGCACAACCATAATGGCTCCAAGAATGGTAATGGGAATGGAGGAAGCAACGGACAGAACTGCACCAACCCATCTACCCCAGCCAAGAGGGACCTGAGCCAAGTCACTTGTTTTAAGTGCCAGAAGAATGGACATTATGCCAATGAATGTCCTGAAGCCCAAAATGGAAATGGCAATGGAAGCTCTGGGAAGAAGCCGAACCCGTTCAACAAAGGACATGTAAACCACGTGAGCGTGGAGGAGGTTGAAGCTCAGCCTGATGCAGTAATAGGTAAGTTTTTGGTTAAGTCATTTACCGCAACTGTTCTTTTCGATACTGGTGCATCGCATTCATACATATCAAGGGGATTCGTGAATAAGTTTAAGATGTCCACCAAAGTTCTCGGAAACCCTATGTTAGTAACCTCGCCAGGAGCAGAGTATATGGCCACCCAAGGATGTTTTCAGATACCATTGGCCATTGGTAGGCATGTTTTCCCCTCAGACCTCATTGTTTTGGAATCGCAAGGTTTGGATGTGATTTTGGGAATGGATTGGCTATTGTTGTATGGAGGAAACATCGATTGTGCCAGCAAGACGATTTTACTTACCACCCCAGAAGGAAAAAGGATCAAGTATGTATCCCGGCATATGCCGAAAAGGACTCAAGTAAATTCCTTATCAGGAGTTGTACAGGAGGAAGTACCAGTGGTGAAGGATTATCTGGATGTATTTCCAGAAGAGTTGCCAGGCATGCCACCGGATAGAGACATTGAGTTCTTGATTGAACTTTTGCCAGGCACAGGGCCAATATCTAAGAGACCGTACAGGATGCCCGCAAAGGAATTGGAGGAAATTAAGAAGCAGATCAAGGAGTTACTGGATAAAGGCTATATTCGCCCAAGTTCGTCACCTTGGGGATCACCAGTACTTCTAGTGGAGAAGAAAGATGGATCACTAAGGATGGTTGTTGATTACCGAGGATTGAATGAAGTGACCATCAAAAACAAGTACCCACTGCCGATGATCAATGATTTGTTTGACCGCCTGCAAGGAGCTAAGGTATTCTCCAAGATCGATCTACGATCAGGATACCATCAGTTAAAGATTCGAGAGCAGGATATACCTAAGACGGCATTTACCACCAGATATGGATTGTATGAGTATACCGTTATGTCATTTGGACTGACTAACGCACCTGCCTATTTCATGAACCTGATGAACAAAGTGTTTATGGAGTTTTTGGATAAGTTCGTCGTGGTGTTCATTGATGATATTTTAATCTTTTCCAAGGATGAAGAAGAGCATGAGGAGCATTTACGATTGGTACTTGAGAAGCTCAGAGAACATCAGTTATACGCCAAGTTCAGTAAATGTGAGTTTTGGTTGAAGGAAGTTGGATTCCTTGGACATGTTATTTCTGGAGAAGGAATAGCAGTAGACCCTGCCAAGGTTGACACAGTGACAAGTTGGGAATCACCCGCGACAGTTGGAGAAATCCGGAGTTTTCTTGGACTTGCAGGATACTACCGGAGGTTTATTGAGAATTTCTCAAGGATTGCTAAGCCCATGACTGAGCTATTGAAGAAGGACACCAAATTCAATTGGACTAAGGAATGTGAAGCTAGTTTCCAAGAGTTGAAGAAACGATTGGTTACCTCACCAGTGTTGATTCTGCCAGATCAACGCAAGGATTAGGAAGTTTATTGCGACGCTTCACGTCGAGGACTTGGAGCAGTGCTTATGCAGGAAGGAAGAGTTGTGTCATATGCTTCACGACAACTTAAACCCCATGAGAAGAATTATGCTACGCATGATTTGGAATTAGCAGCCGTGGTGCATGCATTGAAGACATGGAGACATTTTCTCATCGGAAACCATTGTGAGGTGTATACGGATCACAAGAGTTTGAAGTACATTTTCACGCAGAAGGAGTTAAATCTCAGACAGAGGAGATGGTTGGAGCTCATCAAGGATTATGATATGAGATTGCATTATCACCCTGGAAAGGCTAACGTAGTAGGAGATGCGTTGAGCCGCAAGAGTCATGTTAACACCCTCATGACCGGAGAGTTACCTCAGGAGTTAGCCGAGGACCTACGCGAGCTATGTTTGGAGATAGTCCCAAGAGGCTATTTAGCGACATTGGAGATTCAGTCTACATTGATGGAAAGGATCAGAGAAGCTCAGAAGACAGACAAGGAGATTGAGGAGATAAAGGAGAAGATGAGCAAAGGAAAAGCCAAGGGATTTCGTGAGGATGAGCACGATACCTTATGGTTCGAGGACCGCGTATATGTGCCAAATGATCCGGAGATCAGGAAGTTGATTTTGCAAGAAGCCCATGATTCACTGTACTCGATTCACCCAGGGAATACCAAGATGTATTTGGATTTGAAGAATACTTTCTGGTGGACCGGAATGAAGAAGGATATTGCGGAGTATGTAGCAGTTTGTGATGTATGTCAGAGAGTGAAGGCAGAGCATCAGAAGCCAGCAGGATTGCTACAGCCATTGCCGATACCCGAATGGAAGTGGGATAAAATAGGCATGGATTTTATCACAGGATTACCCAGGAGTCGTTCAGGCTATGACTCAATATGGGTTGTAGTCGACCGTTTGACGAAAGTGGCTCATTTCATTCCAGTGAAGACCACTTACACCAGTGCTAAGTTGGCAAAGATATACATGACCAGGATCGTATGTTTGCATGGAGTTCCGAGGACCATTGTATCAGACAGAGGAACCCAATTTACCTCGAAGTTTTGGAAGCAGTGACATGAAACGCTGGGAACCAGGCTGGAATTTAGTACAGCATTTCACCCACAGACAGATGGACAGACCGAGAGAGTCAACCAGATTTTGGAGGATATGTTGAGAGCATGTGCACTAGATTATGGATCTAGTTGGGACGACAATTTGCCATATGCGGAGTTTTCGTATAACAACAGTTATCAGACCAGTTTGAATATGGCCCCTTTCGAAGCTTTGTACGGAAGGAGGTGTAGAACACCGTGTTATGGGACAAAGTTGGAGATCGTCAGTTGTTTGGACCAGATTTGATTAAGGAGTCTGAACAGAAAGTGAGGTTGATTCGCGATAGGCTCAAGGTAGCCCAGTCCAGGTAGAAGAGTTATGCCGATTCTAAATGAAAGGAGACAGTTCACGAAGTCGGAGACAGAGTGTATCTTCGAGTATCACCACTTCGAGGATTGAAGCGCTTTGGAGTTAAAGGAAAGTTAGCGCCCCGTTTTATCGGACCATATAGAGTGTTGGAACGTATGGGGGAAGTTGCTTACAAGCTGGAATTGCCCGAAGGATTGTCCGGAGTTCATGATGTATTTCACGTTTCGCAGTTGAAGAAGTGCCACGCAGAGATGGCTGAGATACCACTGAGAGATACTGTGCCACTGGAAGCGATTCAGCTGGAAAGTGATTTGACCTATGAGGAGAAACCAGTTAAGATTCTTGAGTATGCCAGCCGAGTTACCCGCAGCAAGGTTATCAAGTTTTGCAAAGTTCAGTGGAGTCACCACACGGAGGATGAAGCCACCTGGGAGCGAGAGGAAGATCTACGGAAAGACCACTCCCACCTGTTTTCTAGCCAACCCGAATCTCGAGGGCGAGATTCATCTTAAGGGGGGTAGGTTTGTAACATCCCAAATTTTCAATTTGGAATGTTATACATAGATCATCATTGCATATCATGTTTTGTTGCATTTTGACAAACCCTCGATAAATCCTAAGCAACTTAAGGACCCTCGGAGAGAGTTGGGGATTTTCTCGAATTTTCAAATTTGATTTTCAAACGAGGATTGTGGTTTTAATTATTTTCCCTCCGGAAAAATATTTCAGTTTAAATAAACGAGAGGAGAAAATATGACTTCTCCAAAACAATTGAAATACTGGAGGAAAAATGTTAAAATCATTATTTGGAATTTATTTGGATTTTATTTGCAATTTTTATTGCATTAAAAATATTGCATGTTTTCAAAATATTTATTTTGGATTATAAAAATGTTCACCCTATTCTAGATTTTCTAACAAGACGGGGAAAATTTATTTTATATTTTTCTGACTTTTATTTATTTTTCTACGAATTTTTCCGCGGAATGTTTTTTAAAAAAAAACGCGCGTGCCCGACTGGGCCGAGGCCCAGCCGAAGCCAGGCCGGCCCGCTCGCGCCTTCTCCTCCCCGCGTACGCGCGCTGCCGCGCCGTGTCCATGGCGGACACGGGAGCCGCCCCGCCCGGCTTGCCCCTCCCCCAAGCCGCCGGTCTCCCCCCTCCTATTTATACCCCCCCCCTCGCCTCCTCCTCTCATCCCGCCGCCGCCCGCCCCCGCACTCGCCGCCGCCGCAGCCGGAGCTCGAGCCCGCGCCGCCGCTCGCCGAACCTCGCCGCCCCGCCCCCTCGCACCCCCCAAGCCCCCAAGCCCCGCCGCCCTCGCCGCCCCTCACCGGAGCACGGGAGCCCCGCCGGAGCTCTATCCCGACGAGGAAGATCTCGCCTCGTTTGCCGGTTTTTTTAAAAAAAAGCCCTTCGTTTATAAAAAAAAAACCTAGATCGGTTTTTTTCGGTTTTATTATTTTGCGAGCGTTCACCGAACCGTTCGTTTTAACGAACGCGTTCGTCGGTTTTTCTCTGTTAACGAACGTCCGTTCTTTAACCGTTCGTCCGTTTTTCTTTTTCGCCGGATTTTTCTGCGATTATCTCAGATTCGATTTCTGATCGAATCTTCGATTCTGTTTAACTTCTCGCTCGTTTATCGGAATCAGGCGATTCAAGCGCCTAGAGTTTCGCCTCAAAATTCTCTTTCCGTTTAACCTACTCAAACAAGTTTTTGCTCCAGTAAAATTTGACCTAGATCCAGATTAGCAAACGAAGTTTCTTTCTTTCGCCGTTTGACTTTCGTTGCTTCTTTCGAGTTGATTCTTTTTGTAAACCGGAGTTCTTAAGTTGAACTTTCTGGTTAGATCTTTCATTCGAGTTTTACCTGTGCATTAGATGAGTACTGATTGTATGCTTGTTTGTTTGCGATAGAGTACCCGGAGTGTGCCGCTTGTTACTTCGAATCGCTAGGTTTTGCGGATCATCAGCAAGGCAAGTAACACTTTGATCATATCCCGTTCATACCCAGTTTTATTGCATTAGATATGTTTTCCTCAAACATTGCATGATTAGGATCTAATTAAATTGTGGGTATTGGGAAGTAGTTGAGGTAGAACCTATTACCTGTTTTCTATTCAAACCCTTGGGAGCTACTTCTACGTTGCTTTTATTATTGCCATGCTATGCTCGTAGACGTGGATTGGGTTTGAGTGAAATTCATGACAGATGTGAGATTGTTAATTAATGGTTTACTTAAGGTGGCAACTTAAACTCACATCTGGGTGGATTGAGGTACCTGGGTATTCCAGGATTGCCTGTTTTTCTTTTGGACCGCCACCCAGGTTCAAAGGGATCATGAGATTATTCATGCTAGAAACTTCCGTGTGCAGCCGCAAGCTATTATGGGCTCTAGCATAGTTGACTAAGTTGTGTGAACTCTTACAGTGGTAGACTAGCAGATGTAGGGGAAAGTAGGTGTAACTGTCTACCCATACGTAAGGTGCAAACACTTCTGAAAGACTGTGTCTTGGTCATCCATTACTCAAACACCATGTAGTGCGAGTAATCCAACGGAGGAGATCAAGTCTTGTGGGGAAAAGTGCACAAACCTCTGCAGAGTGTACAAACTAATCATGATTAGCCGTGTCCCCGGTTATGGACAACTTGAGTATCTAGTACTTGGATTATCATGTGAATCTCAACACTATGTTACTTCTAATTAATTTTGTTGGGTTATGGATGACATTTTTAATTGGGATTGAGATGCTGTCAACCATCTCAATGTTTCACAACCACCATGATAGTTAAATAAAATTTATTCCTTTGAAGTAGGATAAAATTGGCTTTTCGCAAAATTGTAACCATAGAGCTTTCCACCAGCCATATATGCATGTAGTATAGCATTATTATTGTTTGTTATTATCTATGTGTTACTCTGCCAGCATATTCTATGTGCTAACCCGTTTTCGGGCTGCAACGTTTCATGTTGCAGACTTTTCAGACGATGAGTAAGATGCCTTAGGTCATGGTCTTATACTCAGTGATGCCGCTGGAGTTGATGGAGTCACTTATCTTCCAAGTCTTCCGCTGTTATCATTATTACATGGCCTTAAGCCATGTTTATCATACTTAATCTCTTCGGAGATATTCGATGTAATAAAGTGTGTGATTGCCACTCTGTTATAAATCCTCCATTTGTACTGTGCGTGTCAGCATTACTGATCCAGGGATGACACTGGTGCACAGCAGCACAGACCATTTGAGGTCTGGTCGCTACATGCTTCCATGTTATACCTAAGTTCAACCAACAACAATGGAGATGAAAGTGCAGCCATGTGTTCAAGATTGTGGTGTGAACTTAAGTTAGCGTTCACCTGACCATGTGTTTGCTCGATTCGGCTTAGTAATTCTTTCCAACTAAATTGTGCCCTTTTCTGAAATGTCATGCATGATGTACCCATGTGCTCATCATCCTCCCTCCCTTGATAAAGAGTCGTCCTCGACTCTCTTTGATCTGCAAAAGAAAAGTAGAAGGGAAGTAGATAATATCCATGCAAAGAAATGATGCAATCCTCATTTGTAGCTTTCACCTTTGAATTGTGTTGCATCTGATCATGTACTTGTTTGTCACAACTCAGAGTTTGTTCAGGGATGATTTGTGTTGTTTCTATAATCAACATGTCTTCATCAATCGCCCACACTCACTTGGCGATGGTTCCAAACGCCGTTGCGAAAAGGGGTTAAAAACCGTTTGTATAGCACATCGTTGTACCAGTGTCTTTATTGTGGCAAGAATATTCAGATCAATAAGATTCAAAACAAAAGTTTAATATTGACATAAAAACAATAATACTTCAAGCATACTAACAAAGCAATCATGTCTTCTCAAAATAACATGGCCAAAGCAAGCTATCCCTACAAAATCATATAGTCTGGCTATGCTCCATCTTCATCACACAAAATATTCAAATCATGCACAACCCCGATGACAAGCCATGCAATTGTTTCATACTTTTGATGTTCTCAAACCTTTTCAACTTTCACACAATACATGAGCGTGAGCCATGGAGATAGCACTATAGGTGGAGTTGACGGTGGTTGTGGAGAAGACAAAAAGAAGGAGATAGTCTCACATCAACTAGGAGTATCAACGGGCTATGGAGATGTCCATCAATAGATATCAATGCGAGTGAGTAGGGATTGCCATGCAACAGATGCACCAGAGCTATAAGTTTATGAAAGCTAAAAAAGGAACCAAGTGGGTGTGCATCCAACTCGCTTGCTCACGAAGACCTAGGGCAATTTGAGGAAGCCCAACATTGGAGTATACAAGCCAAGTTCTATAATGAAAAATTCCCACTAGTATATGAAAGTGACAACATAGAAGACTCTCTATCATGAAGATCATGGTGCTACTTTGAAGCACAAGTGTGGTAAAAGGATAGTAGCATTGCCCCTTCTCTCTTTTTCTCTCATTTTTTTTGTTTGGGCCCTCTCTTTTTTTGGCCTCTTTTTTTCGTCCGGAGTCTCATCGCGACTTGTGGGGGAATCATAGTCTCCATCATCCTTTCCTCACTGGGACAATGCTCTAATAATGATGATCATCACACTTTTATTTACTTACAACTCAAGAATTACAACTCGATACTAGAACAAATATAAGACTCTATATGAATGCCTTCGGCGGTGTACCGGGATGTGCAATGAATCAAGAGTGATGTGTATGAAAGAATTATGAATGGTGGCTTTGCCACAAATACGATGTCAACTACATGGTCATGCAAAGCAATATGACAATGATGAAGCGTGTCATAATAAACAGAACGGTGGAAAGTTGCATGGCAATATATCTCGGAATGGCTACGGAAATGCCGTAATAGGTAGGTATGGTGGCTATTTTGAGGAAGGTATATGGTGGGTGTATGGTACCAGCGAAAGTTGTGCGGTACTAGAGAGGCTAACAATGGTGGAAGGGCGAGAGTGTGTATAATCCATGGACTCAACATTAGTCATAAAGAACTCACATACTTATTGCAAAAATCTATTAGTTATCGAAACGAAGTATTACACGCATGCTCGTAGGGGATAGATTGGTAGGAAAATACCATCGCTCATTCCTGACCGCCACTCATATGGAAGACAATCAATAAATAAATCATGCTCCGACTTCATCACATAACGGTCCACCATACGTGCATGCTACGGGAATCACAAACTTTAACACAAGTATTTCTCGAATTCACAACTACTCACTAGCATGACTCTAATATCACCATCCTCATATCTCAAAACAATCATAAGGAATCAAACTTCTCATAGTATTCAATGCACTTTATATGAAAGTTTTTATTATATCCCTCTTGGATGCCTATCATATTAGGACTAAATTCATAACCAAAGCAAATTACCATGTTGTTTAAGACTCTCAAAATAATATAATTGAAGCATGAGAGTTCAACAATTTCTTCAAAATAAAACTACCGCCATGCTCTAAAAATATATAAGTGAAGCACTAGATCAAATGACAAACTACTCAAAAAGATATAAGTGAAGATCAATGAGTAGTCGAATAATTATGTAACTATGTGAAGACTCCTTCTCATAAATAAAATTTTAGATCTTAAGTACTTTATTCAAACAGCAAGCAAAACAAAATAAAATGACATTTCAAGGATAGCACATATCATGTAAAGAAACAAAAACTTAGGCTCCACAAAAACTGACCGATAATTGTTGAAGAAGAAAGGTGGGATGCCTTCCGGGGCATCCCCAAGCTTAGATGCTTGAGACTTCTCGAAATATTAACTTGGGATGCCATGGGCATCCCCAAGCTTGAGCTTTTGTGTCTCCTTAATTCCTCTCATATCACGGTTTCCCTAATTCTTAAAAACTTCATCCACACAAAACTCAACAAGAACTCGTGAGATAGGTTAGTATAAACCAATGCAAAACCTTATCATTCTCTACTGTAGAAAATCACTAAAATTATTATTTGATATTGCCTACTAAATGCCTCTGCATATTTAATACTCCTATTGTCGGTGTCAAAACCGGCGGATCTCGGGTTGGGGGTCCCGAACTGTGCGTCTAAGGTCGATGGTAACAGGAGACGGGGGACACAATGTTTACCCAGGTTCGGGCCCTCTCTATGGAGGTAATACCCTACTTCCTGCTTGATTGATCTTGATGAATATGAGTATTACAAGAGTTGATCTACCACGAGATCGTAATGGCTAAAACCCTAGAAGTCTAGCCTGTCTGACTATGATTATATATGTCCTTCTTCGGACTAAGCCCTCCGGTTTATATAGACACCGGAGGGGACTAGGGTTGTACAAAGTCGGTTACAGAGAAAGGAATCTTCATATTTGGATGCCAAACTTGCCTTCCACGCCAAGGAGAGTCCCATCCGGACACGGGAGAGAGTCTTCGGTCTTTTATCTTCACAGCCCATTAGTCCGGCCCATGTCCAACAGGCCGGACGCCCGAGGACCCCTTAGTCCAGGACTCCCTCAGTAGCCCCTGAACCAGGCTTCAATGACGAGGTGTCCGGCGCGCAGATTGTCTTCGACATGGCAAGGCGGGTTCCCCTTTCCGAATACTCCAAGATAGTCTTCGAACATAACGAACGTGTCCGGATCTGCAACACAAGTACCACACTCAACCGCAGAGAGTATAATATTTTATGAGTCCAATCCGCTGACAACTTTTTGTAAGGTGACATCACGTTTGCCCGATTATTATTTTGAACCGTTTTTATCCGCCGTTCCATGTTTCGAGATGCGGTTTTCATTGGCACATCTTGTCAAAGCAGAGATCGTGTCCCCTTATTGCGGGATTCTCATCAATACGGGCGTGGGTAATCCAACCGTGCCGTTTGCACAGCCCTTGGGAATAGGCGAGTTTTAAGGCGAGTGGAGAGGCGTTTGATATTCACTACCTTTATAAGGAGATAAGGATTCCCCTTCTTCACCCACGCCTTCTCTCTCTCTGCCCTTCCATTCTCGAGCTCCAGCGCCCAAGTCCTCATCTTTTCCGCCTTAAGAAAGCACTCAACCATGTCCGGATCTGGAGTGCAAGGCAAGTGGATGGCCTCCTCCGTCAAGGAGAAGGACATCACCGAGCTTCGGGAGGCCGGGTATCTGGCGAAAGAAATCACTCACTTGCTTCTGGCCAAGGGGCAAGTCGTCCCCACCCCGAAGCCCAATGAGAGGGTGGTGTTCATCCCCCATTTCGTCCGCGGGTTAGGGTTTCCTCTCCACCCTTTCGTCCGCGGACTTATGTTCTATTACGGGCTAGATTTCCATGATCTAGCCCCAAACTCCTTCCTCAACATCCCGGCATTTATTGTCGTGTGCAAGGCCTTCATCTGCATTCCTACCCACTTCGGACTGTGGCTCAAAATCTTCAACGTGAAGCCGAAGGTGGTGGACGGTCAACACGCGGAGTGCGGAGGTGCCATGGTGAGCAAGATGCCCAATGTCACATGGCCCAAAGGTACCTTCGTGGAGACTGTCAAGGAGTGGCAGAAGTTGTGGTTCTATATCACAGAGCCTCGTGACGCCACTTGGTCCGCGGCTCCCGAATTCAAGTCCGGTGCCCCAATGCGGCTCACCTCCTGGCTAGAGAAGGGCCTGAACCGATCTTCGTCAGACGAGCTAATAGCGCTGCAAACGCGCATTCAGAGCATGGTGGACAAGAACGTCAAGCTCGTCAACGTGATCCAGGTTATGCTAGTTCGCCGGATCTTTCCATGCCAAAGCCGAACTTGCCATTTATGGGAGTTCGATCCGGCCAAGCACCAGACTCTGCAACAGTTCTTTGGAACTACACATGAGGACATCTGGAAGGTGCTCTTTGATGACCCACAAGTATAGGGGATCTATCGTAGTCCTTTCGATAAGTAAGAGTGTCGAACCCAACGAGGAGCAGAAGGAAATGATAAGCGGTTTTCAGCAAGGTATTCTCTGCAAGCACTGAAATTATAGGTAACAGATAGTTTTGTGATAGGATAATTGTAACGAGCAACAAGTAACAAAAGTAAATAAAGTGCAGCAAGGTGGCCCAATCCTTTTTGTAGCAAAGGACAAGCCTGGACCAACTCTTATATAGAGAAAAGCGCTCCCGAGGACACATGGGAATTATCGTCAAGCTAGTTTTCATCACGTTCATATGATTCGCGTTCGGTACTTTGATAATTTGATATGTGGGTGGACCGGTGCTTGGGTGCTGTCCTTACTTGAACTAGCATCCCACTTATGATTAACCTCTATTGCAAGCATCCGCAACTACAACAAAAGTATTAAGGTAAACCTAAGCATAGCACGAAACATATGGATCCAAATCATCCCCTTACGAAGCAACGCATAAACTAGGGTTTAAGCTTCTGTCACTCTAGCAACCCATCATCTACTTATTACTTCCCAATGCCTTCCTCTAGGCCCAAATAATGGTGAAGTGTCATGTAGTCGACGTTCACATAACACCACTAGAGGATAGACAACATACATCTCATCAAAATATCGAACGAATACCAAATTCACATGACTACTAATAGCAAGACTTCTCCCATGTCCTCAGGAACAAACGTAACTACTCACAAAGCATATTCATGTTCATAATCAGAGGGGTATTAATATGCATAAAGGATCTGAACATATGATCTTCCACCAAATAAACCAACTAGCATCAACTACAAGGAGTAATCAACACTACTAGCAACCTACAGGTACCAATCCCAGACTTAGAGACAAGAATTGGATACAAGAGATGAACTAGGGTTTGAGAGGAGATGGTGCTGGTGAAGATGTTGATGGAGATTTCCCTCTCCCGATGAGAGGAGCGTTGGTGATGACGATGGCGATGATTTCCCCCTCCCGGAGGGAAGTGTCCCCGGCAGAACAGCTCTGCCGGAGCCCTAGATTGGTTCCGCCAAGGTTCCGCCTCGTGGCGGTGGAGTCTCGTCCCGAAAGCTTGCTTATGATTTTTCTTCGGACGAAAGACTTCATATAGCAGAAGATCGGCACCGGAGGGCCAACAGGGGGGCCACGAGGCAGGGGGGCGTGTCCCCCACCTTCGTGGCCAGGTGGAGGCCCCCCTGACGTATTTCTTCCGCTCAATATTTTTTATTATTTCCAAAAATAACTTTCGTGGAGTTTCAGGATTTTTGGAGTTGTGCAGAATAGGTCTCTAATATTTGCTCCTTTTCCAGCCCAGAATTCCAGCTGCCGGCATTCTCCCTCCTTATGTAAACCTTGTAAAATAAGAGAGAATAGGCATAAGTATTGTGACATAATGTGTAATAACAGCCCATAATGCAATAAATATCGATATAAAAGCATGATGCTAAATGGACGTATCAACTCCCCCAAGCTTAGACCTCGCTTGTCCTCAAGCGAAAGCCGATAACGATAAATATGTCCACATGTTTAGAGGTAGAGGTGTCGATAAAATAAAATACGGACATGAGGGCATCATGATTATTCTCATAACAGCAACATATATGGATATTGTCATATGATTTCTTATGCTCAAGTAATAATCTATTCACAATGCAAAGTATGAATCAAAAACTTTATTGAGAACCAACAAACTATAATCTCAGTCATTGAAGCAATTGCAATTTATCATAACATCAGGAAGAGTCTATGTCAAAGCTTTCTAGCAAGTCCACATACTCAACTATCATTTAGTCTTTCATAATTGCTAACACTCACGCAATACTTGTGGTTACGGAGTTTTAATCGGACACAGAGAAAGATAGGGGCTTATAGTTTCGCCTCCCAACCTTTTACCTCAAGGGTAATGTAAACAATAATAGTTCATGCTAACCCACATCCAATTAGATATATATATCAGGATCTTTCCAACATCATGTGCTTGCCAAAGGATAAAATATAAAAAGGAAAGGTGAAGATCACCATGACTCTTGCATAAGGTAAAAGATAATAATAAAAGATAGGCCCTTCGCAGAGGGAAGCAGAGGTTGCCATGCGCTTTCGGGGTTGGATGCACAAAATCTTAATGCGAAAGAACGTCACTTTATATTGCCACTTGTTATATGAACCTTTATTATGCAGTCCGTCGCTTTTATTTCTTCCACATCACAAGATCGTATAAAGCTTATTTCCTCCACACCAATCAATCATACATATTTAGAGAGCAATTTTTATTGCTTGCACCGATGACAACTTACTTGAAGGATCTTACTCAATCCATAGGTAGATATGGTGAACTCTCATGGCAAAACTGGTTTAAGGGTTTTTGGAAGCACAAGTAGTATCTCTACTTGGTGCAAAGAATTTGGCTAGCATGAGGGGGAAAGGCAAGCTCAACATGTTGGATGATCCATGACAATATACTTTATCTCAGATATAAGAAAACATAACCCATTACGTTATCTTCCTTGTCCAACATCAACTCTTTAGCATGTCATATTTTAATGAGTGCTCCCAATCATAAAAGATGTCCAAGATAGTATATTTATATGTGAAACCTCTCTTTCTTTATTACTTCCTATTAATTGCAACGATGACCAAAGCTATGTTTGTCAACTCTCAACAACTTTTAATCATCATACTTTTCTATGTGAAGTCATTACTCTCAATAAGATCAATATGATCTCTTTATTTCTTTTTATTCTTTTGTCTTTTCTTTTATTCACTCAAGATCATGGCAAAATAATCAAGCCCTTGACTCAACACTAATCTTTATTATATATAGCTCACGGACTCGATTACATAGAGGGATCATAAAGCAAAACTCAAAACTAGATCATACCAAAACTTTTATTCTATTAGATCAAGATACTACTAAATAGAATCGAGAAAACGGTAAGGATAGGAGATGTGGTTGTGATACGATACCGGGGCACCTCCCCCAAGCTTGGCAGTTGCCAAGGGGAGTGCCCATACCCATATGATTATGTCTCCTTTGCTGGTGAAGGAGGTGATGGTTTAGTTGATGGCGTAGGCTTCATCCTTAATTTGCGCTTGAGGACAGAATTTTGATCCCTCAGGTCATCAATCTCCTGCTCCAGGCTTAATATCTTTTTGGATAGTTCCTGCTTGTTTTCCTGCAAGAGACGAAAAGGGATAAACTCGATCTTAAGTTTCTTTGCTCTATCAGGGAGGCTTGACTTTTTGAACTCCACATGCATGTCCCCAGGTTGAGGTAATGGGACTTCATCTTCATCTGAGCTCGTCTCCTCCCTCCTCTTGGGTTCATAGTCCTCTTCTTCTTCCGTGGTCCAACCACAATGCTCCACATCTCCATAAACCTTGGGATTTGCAAGGTAATCAGCCACATAGCTATCTCCTTCAGAATCCTGGGACAACATGTTGCTCTAATCTGCAGCAGGACGGCTCGAAACGAAAACAGAGTATATTTGCGTGATACAATGGTCAAAACCTTTGGGAGATTATATAATGAATTTTTACCGACCAAAATACGTATCGTGCAAGAAAACGGAGTCCGGAGAGCTCACGAGGTGCCCACGAGGTAGGGGGCGCGCCCAGGGGGTAGGGCGCGCCCTCCACCCTCGTGGAAGCCTCGTGTCCTTCCCGGACTGCTTCTTATTTTTCTATTTTTCTAAATATTCCAAAACAGAGAAATATTGCCATAAAAACTGTTTTGGAGTCGGTTTACTTACCGTACCACATACCTATTTCTTTTCAAAGTCTGAAACATTCCGGAAAGTGTCCCTTATGTATTCCTCCGGGGTTACGGTTTCAATAACATTGGTTTCAACATTTATGGGATTACCTGAGATATAATGTTTAATTCTTTGACCGTTCACCACCTTCGGATTTGTGCCTTCGAAGTTGTTGATTTTTATGGCACCGGAACGATAGACCTCCTCGATAACGTAAGGACCTTCCCATTTAGAGAGAAGTTTTCCTGCAAAAAATCTTAAACGAGAGTTGTATAGCAATACATAATCACCTACATTAAACTCACGCTTTTGTATTCTTTTGTCATGCCATCTTTTAACTTTTTCTTTAAACAATTTGGCATTTTCATAAGCTTGGGTTCTCCATTCATCAAGTGAGCTAATGTCAAATAACCTCTTCTCACCGGCAAGTTTGAAATCATAATTGAGCTCTTTAGTAGCCCAATAAGCCTTATGTTCTAGTTCGAGAGGTAAGTGACATGCTTTTCCATAAACCATTTTATACGGAGACATACCCATAGGATTTTTATATGCAGTTCTATAGGACCATAATGCATCATCAAGTTTCTTGGACCAATTCTTTCTAGATCTATTGACAGTCTTTTGCAAAATTAATTTGAGCTCTCTGTTACTCAATTCTACTTGACCACTAGACTGTGGGTGATAAGGAGATGCAATTCTATGATTAACATCATACTTAGCAAGCATTTTACGAAAAGCACCATGAATAAAATGTGAACCACCATCAGTCATTAAATATCTAGGGACTCCAAACCTCGGGAAAATAACTTCTTTAAGCATTTTAATAGAAGTGTTATGATCAGCACTACTAGTTGGAATAGCTTCTACCCACTTAGTAATGTAATCAACAGCAACTAAAATATGTGTGTAACCATTAGAGGCAGGAAAAGGTCCCATATAATCAAAGCCCCAAACATCAAATGGTTCAATAACGAGTGAATAGTTCATAGGCATTTCTTGACGTCTACTAATATTACCTATTCTTTGACATTCGTCACAAGATAAGACAAACTTACGGGCATCCTTGAAGAGAGTAGGCCAATAAAAACCGGATTGCAATACCTTATGTGGAGTTCTATCTCCAGCGTGGTGTCCTCCATAAGCCTCGGAGTGACACTTGCGTAGGATCTGTTCCTGTTCATGCTCAGGTACACAACGTCTAATAACACCATCTATTCCTTCTTTATAAAGATGTGGGTCATCCCAAAAGTAATGTCTCAAATCATAGAAAAACTTTTTCTTTTGCTGGTATGTGAAGCTAGGTGGTATAAATTTAGCAATAATGTAATTAGCATAATCAGCATACCATGGAGCAGTATGAGAAGCATTTATGACATTTAGTTGTTCATCAGGAAAGCTATCATCAATAGGTAGTGGGTCATCAAGAACATTCTCTAACCTAGACAAGTTGTCTGCAACGGGGTTCTCAGCTCCCTTTCTATCAACAATATGCAAATCAAATTCTTGTAGCAAGAGAACCCATCTAATAAGTCTAGGTTTAGCATCTTTCTTTTCCATAAGATAATTAATAGCAGCATGATCCGTGTGAACAGTTACTTTAGAATCAACAATATAAGGTCTGAAATTATCACAGGCAAATACCACTGCTAAGAATTCCTTTTCAGTAGTAGCATAATTTCTTTGAGCATTGTCTAGAGTTTTACTAGCATATTGAATAACATTTAATTTCTTATCAACTCTTTGCCCTAGAACAGCACCTACAGCATAATCACTAGCATCACACATAATTTCAAAGGGTAAATTCCAATCAGGTGGCTGAACAACAGGTGCAGAGATCAATGCTTTCTTAAGTATTTCAAATGCTTCTACACAATCATCATCAAAGACAAATGGTATATCCTTTTGTAATAAATTAGTCAGAGGCTGAGAAATTTTAGAGAAGTCCTTAATGAACCTCCTATAAAAACCGGCATGACCAAGAAAACTTCTTATACCTTTGATGTCCTTGGGACATGGCATCTTTTCAATAGCATCAACCTTGGCTTTATCAACTTCAATACCTCTTTCAGAAACTTTATGCCCCAAGACAATACCTGCATTAACCATAAAGTGGCACTTTTCCCAATTCAATACAAGGTTAGTTTCTTCACATCTCTACAAAACTCGATCAAGGTTGCTCAAGCAATCATCAAAAGAGGATCCATAAACGGAGAAGTCGTCCATGAAAACCTCACAAATCTTTTCACAAAAGTCAGAGAATATAGCCATCATGCATCTTTGAAAGGTAGCAGGTGCATTACATAAACCAAAAGGCATACGTCTATAAGCAAAAGTACCGAAAGGGCAAGTAAAAGTGGTCTTTGATTGATCATCGGCTGACACAGGTATTTGAGAGAAACCAGAATAACCATCTAGAAAGCAAAAATGTGTATGTTTAGATAATCTTTCTAGCATTTGATCGATAAAAGGTAAGGGGTAATGATCTTTTTTAGTGGCCTTATTTTATTTGCGGAAATCAATTACCATCCTAAAACCTGTAATAATTCTTTGCGGAATCAATTCATCTTTATCATTAGGAACGACAGTAATACCTCCCTTCTTAGGGACACAATGGACAGGACTTACCCACTGACTATCAGCAATGGGATAAATTATACCTGCCTCAAGGAGCTTTAGTATTTCCTTTCTTACCACTTCTTTCATCTTAGGATTCCGCCGTCGTTGGTGATCACGAACTGGTTTGGCATCTTTCTCCAAATTTATTTTATGTTGACATAGAGTGGGACCAATGCCCTTAAGATCATCAAGAGTATATCCAATAGCAGCACGGTGCTTCTTCAGAGTTTTCAATAATCTCTCTTCTTCATGCTCTGAAAGGTTAGCACTAATAATAACAGGATATATCTTTTTCTCATCAAGATAAGCATATTTAAGAGTATCATGCAACGGTTTAAGCTCAAACATGGGATCACCCTTGGGTGGAGGAGGATCCCCTAGGATTTCAACAGGCAAATTGTGTTTCAGGATAGGTTCCTTTTTAAAGAATACTTCATCTATTTCTCTTCTTTCATTCATAAACATATCATTTTCATGGTCCAGCAAATATTGTTCTAAAGGATCACTAGGAGGTACAGCAATAGAAGCAAGACCAATTATTTCATCCTTACTAGGCAATTCCTCTTCACGGTGTTGTCTACTAAATTTAGAAAAGTTGAACTCATGAGACATATTACCCAAACCAATAGTAACAACATCCTTTTTGCAGTCTATCTTAGCATTAACAGTATTCAAGAAGGGTCTACCAAATATAATGGGACAAAAGCTATCTTGTGGGGAACCAAGAACAAGAAAATCAGCAGGATATTTAGTTTTCGCACACAAGACTTCAACATCTCTAACAATTCCCATGGGTGATATTGTATCTCTATTAGCAAGTTTGATGGTAACATCAATACCTTCTATCTCAGCAGGTGCAATTTCATGCATAATTTCTTTGTATAAGTCATGAGTATAGCACTAGCACTGGCACCCATATCGCATAAGCCATGATAACAATGATCTGCTATTTTAACAGAAATAACAGGCATGCCTACCACAGGTCTATGTTTATCTTTAGCACAAGGTTTAGCAATTCTAGCAGTTTCATCACAGAAATAAATAACATGCCCATCAATATTATCAGACAAGAGATCTTTAACAATAGCAATATTAGGTTCAACTTTAATTTGCTCAGGAGGTGTATAAGTTCTAATATTGCTTTTACGGACCACAGTTGAAGCTTTAGCATGATCCTTTAACCTAACAGGGAAAGGTGGTTTCTCAACATAAGAAGTAGGAATAATAGGATCATTATAAGTGATGGTCTTTTCTTCAACTTTAATAGGTGCAACTACTTTTAGTTCTATGGGAGGATGATATTTAAACCACTTCTCCTTAGGGAGATCAATATGAGCAGCAAAAGATTCACAGAAAGAGGCTACTATCTCAGAGTCAAGTCCATATTTAGTGCTAAACTTACGAAAAACATCGGTATCCATAAAAGATTTAACACAATCAAACTTAGGTGTCATACCTGACTCCTTACCTTCCTCGAGGTCCCAATCTTCAGAGTTGCGTTTAATTCTATCCAATAAATCCCATTTGAATTCAATATTCTTCATCATAAAAGAGCCAGCACAAGAAGTATCGAGCATGGTGCGATTGTTATCAGAAAGCCGAGCATAAAAATTTTGAATAATCATTTCTCTTGAGAGCTCATGATTGGGGCATGAATATAACATTGATTTAAGCCTCCCCCAAGCTTGAGCGATGCTTTCCCCCTCGCGAGGCCAGAAATTATATATATAATTGCGATCACGATGAACAAGATGCATAGGATAAAATTTCTGATGAAATTCCAATTTCAATCATTTGTAGTTCCATGATCCCGTATCATCACATAGCCTATATCATGTCAATGCATCTCCCTTAAAAGATAAAGGGAAGACCTTATTCATAATAACATCACCGGGCACACCTGCAAGCTTAAATAATCCACAAACTTCATCCACATAGATTAGGTGCTCATCAGGATGCTTTGTTCCATCTCCTGCAAAAGGATTAGCTAGCAGTTTTTCTAACATACCCGAAGGGATCTCAAAGTGGACATTTTCATTTTTAGTAGGTTCAGTAGGTTGAGGAGCAACTCTTTGCTCTACTGGTCGGGGTGAGGATACCCCGAACAAGCCCCTCAGAGGATTATTTTCCATAGTAACAAGTGACAATAAATTTCAGCACACTATATAAATTTTTCCTTACCAAATTCCACCTACCAAAGGCGCTCCACTCCCCGGCAATAGCGCCAGAAAAGAGTTTTGATGACCCACAAGTGTAGGGGATCTATCGTAGTCCTTTCGATAAGTAAGAGTGTCGAACCCAACGAGGAGCAGAAGGAAATGATAAGCGGTTTTCAGCAAGGTATTCTCTGCCAGCACTGAAATTATAGGTAACAGATAGTTTTGTGATAGGATAATTTGTAACGAGCAACAAGTAACAAAAGTAGATAAAGTGCAGGAAGGTGGCCCAATCCTTTTTGTAGCAAAGGACAAGCCTGGACCAACTCTTATATAGAGAAAAGCGCTCCCGAGGACACATGGGAATTATCGTCAAGCTAGTTTTCATCATGTTCATATGATTCGCGTTCGGTACTTTGATAATTTGATATGTGGGTGGACCGGTGCTTGGGTGCTGTCCTTACTTGAACTAGCATCCCACTTATGATTAACCTCTATTGCAAGCAACCGCAACTACAACAAAAGTATTAAGGTAAACCTAACCATAGCATGAAAATATGGATCCAAATCAGCCCCTTACGAAGCAACGCATAAACTAGGGTTTAAGCTTCTGTCACTCTAGCAACCCATCATCTACTTATTACTTCCCAATGCCTTCCTCTAGGCCCAAATAATGGTGAAGTGTCATGTAGTCGACGTTCACATAACACCACTAGAGGATAGACAACATACATCTCATCAAAATATCGAACGAATACCAAATTCACATGACTACTAATAGCAAGACTTCTCCCATGTCCTCAAGAACAAACGTAACTACTCACAAAGCATATTCATGTTCATAATCAGAGGGGTATTAATATGCATAAAGGATCTGAACATATGGTCTTCCACCAAATAAACCAACTAGCATCAACTACAAGGAGTAATCAACACTACTAGCAACCTACAGGTACCAATCCCGGACTTAGAGACAAGAATTGGATACAAGAGATGAACTAGGGTTTGAGAGGAGATGGTACTGGTGAAGATGTTGATGGAGATTGCCCTCTCCCGATGAGAGGAGCGTTGGTGATGACGATGGCGATGATTTCCCCCTCCCGGAGGGAAGTGTCCCCGGCATAACAGCTCTGCTGGAGCCCTAGATTGGTTCCGCCAAGGTTCTGCCTCGTGGCGGCGGAGTCTCGTCCCGAAAGCTTGCTTATGATTTTTCTTCAGACGAAAGACTTCATAGAGCAGAAGATGGGCACCGGAGGGCCAACAGGGGGCCCATGAGGCAGGGGGGGCGCCCCCACCCTCGTGGCCAGGTGGAGGCCCCCCTGACGTATTTCTTCCCCTCAATACTTTTTATTATTTCCAAAAATAACTTTCGTGGAGTTTCAGGACTTTTGGAGTTGTGCAGAATAGGTCTCTAATATTTGCTCCTTTTCCAGCCCAGAATTCCAGCTGCCGGCATTCTCCCTCCTTATGTAAACCTTGTAAAATAAGAGAGAATAGGCATAAGTATTGTGACATAATGTGTAATAACAGCCCATAATGCAATAAATATCGATATAAAAGCATGATGCAAAATGGGCGTATCACTCTTCACGGGCAAGGAGACGCCGCCGGCAACGACCGAGGTCCGTGGGCATGCCCTAGCCCATCCTGCCAGTCCGGTAAGTTTTTCCCGTTCCAAGATGCATCCTTTACTTGCTTGTTTAGCGAAGATACTTAAGCTTCACCATTCATTTTTCAGGGCTGGCCGAAGAAGGCAGAGCAGATCTAATGTTCGGATCCGCTACCCGAGGAACCAGTCATCCCACTCTTGGCTAAGATGCTGGTCCCGGCGCCCTACAAGGCGCCGGAGAAGAAGGCCAAGGGGGCCAAAAGTGGCCCTCGCCACAAGGGCGTTTCGGACAGGACGTCCGAAGACAACGAGACTCCCTCCTCAACCACCGAAGACGACGACGAGGAGGAGGGGAAAATCAGCTCTCCCCCTGAGGGGGGAAGGAAGAAGAGGGCGACCTCCACAAATCTGGAGGCAGAGGCGCCCAAGAGGGGGAAGGGTTCCCTCATGGATAACTCTACGTGGGATGTTGACAGCAGCCCAGAGCCGCGCCCCCGAAACAAGCCCCTGGCCGCATCGTGAGTACTAAAAACCCTGATGCGTCCATATCTCCGGACTCTCTTCTCCGTAGTTTTAATATGTTGAATTATGCTATTGCAGTCCGGCCCACGACAGCTCCCCGCGATCCTCATCAAGAGGTTCGCTGGATTCAAAGGCGATGGCCAGCGAGTCTCCGCCGGCCGCTCACTCTCCCAAGGCCAAGGGCGACGACGACGTGTTGTCTCAAAGGACCTTCCCGGGCCAGGGAGAGGTTCCGGAGGCCGTCGGGGTGGCGCCAGAGGGCGAAACCTCGGCCGCCGGACACATGGGGGAGCAGATCCCCATGGACACTGGCGATGGGGGCCATGTTCAGTTCGACCCCCAGCCGAATACGGTTCCGGAGACCTATACGGCTCCGGAATCCGGCGAGCAGCCTCCTTCAAGAGAACGAGGTGTGCCTATCCCGCCGGTGACCTCTGTCCAACCAGAGGCACCGGATAATGTACTGGAAGTGCTACGAGGCGCTTCCATTGTGGAGGAACACTGTATCCTTATGGGTACGGTGATTGAGAGGGTTCAGTCCGTCAAGAGCGGACTGACCGAAGCCTGCGGCAGCCTGCTCACGGGCTTTGAGGTAACCGACGCAAAAGAAAAAGTCCTAGTATAGACAGTAGCCCCTGAGACACTGTCCGGTGTTCGGAAAGAAAAGCCGGACAGAGGATCAATTTATTTTCGCAGGGAACTAACTAAAGATGTCTTATATGCATAAGCAGGCGTCGTTGCTAGCCGCAACCTCTCATGCTGCGGACGTCTCCGGACTAAAGCAGAGTCTGGAGCGGGCCGAAGAAGAGCTCGGCCTTGTAAAAAGGCAGCTGGAGGACAAGCAAGGTATGTTGTGACTTGCTGTATATTCGGAAAGAATGAATGATGTGTATTGACCGTAGTGCCATAATGTTTGTAGGAGCGGCGATCGAGGTCGAGGTCCTTAAAAAGGCCCTGGCCGAAGCCGAGCAGAAAGCTGCCAAGGAACAAGCCGCTCGTAAGAAGCATGAGGCCAGGCTTAATGAGGTCCAGCAAGAGCTCCAGGATGCCGTGAAGAAATGCGAGATCTTGGAGCGCGATGTTTCGGCTCAAGAGACCGAACTCGCCAAGGCTCGCCAAAGCACGGAAGAGGCCCGGGTTGAAGCCCAGGGCGCCCTCCAGGAGATCCAGGAGGCCAAGAAAATCACGGCGGGTAAGGCATTTAGTATGCAAAGCAAGTATGTAAAGAACAAGTAGTTCTTACTAACCCGGATTTGGAGTTCTCCAGGGGCGTTTGCGGATCTGTCGCGCAGTGTTTCTGATGCTGCAGAATTCTTTCGAGCCAGAGAAGGGTGCTCAACGGAGAAGCTGTTCTGGTCGCAATACCTTGCGCCAGAACGTACGGTGTCCTTTAGCGATCAGCTAAAACAGCTGGTCGAGCTGCATAGGGTGGCCGAACTGGCCATGAAGGATTTAATAATCCGGCTGTGGCCTATCGAAGCTATACCCAGCAGCTACTTAGGGCTCGTGAAGCGGCTGGTGAATGCCTGCCCTTGGCTGGACGTCGTCAAGCAATCGGTCTACATCGAGGGCACGCGCATGGCCTTCGCCCGCGTCAAGGTGTGGTGGGCGAAGATGGACGCCGTCAAGCTTGTGACCGAGGGACCGCTTGAGGGCAAGGAGCACCGCACGCCCGAGCGGTATTTTGAAGACGTCCTGGAGGGGTCTCGTATTGTGGCGGCGCAATGTGCGCAAGACATTATTTTTGAATGAATACATTCATGTTGTCTCTGCCTTGTATGATGAAACAAAGTCATTATGTAATATAAATTTTGAAAAAAAAATACCTCCTGTGCGGCCGTGTTGTGTGAAATCTGAGAGTTGGCCAGTCGTCGGCTTCTGCCCCCACGTAGGTAGTACGGGGGTGTTCGGGATGTAATCTAAACACTCTTGATCCAATTGTTTGGTCCTTGAAGGAGGTGTTTAGCGCAACGAACCAGGCAATCGGACTATGCGGCTTTAGCACCCTCACTTAGCCATAGGAGTTTGACAAAAAAATATAGGTGCAGCCCCTAGTATTCGAACTATGATGCTGTAAACACCTGATCGGGTAAGTACCGATCCCTCTCGTAATGCGAAAAAAATCTCTAAAGATTTGAGACCTCCGAAGAGCTGACCGGCTCTCGCCGCATCATGACAGTCAGTTTTCGGCTTTCTCTACTGAGGTGCTCATTCGGGTAAACCAGGGCACAATCGTAGTAGTTCTCCCTTTACTACCCTAGCCGATATAACGGAACATAAGGTAGCAAGCACAGGAGCCGGGCAACCCAACTATTGACCAAAGACATGATTCGGAGCCAATGCATATAGTGCTAAATTCGGGGTGCCGAACTATACTATAAAAAGTGTTCGGACTTTGTTGTCGTATTGCGGGGCGCTATGAAGCACCCGGCAAATTGAAATGTACCAAAGTGTACGGGTGCTATCTGATAAAGTAATCAACAGAAAAGGAAAACAGGAAAGAAGAAAGGGTAGTAAGCTAGGGCAGCAGAATTTGGGCCGCGAACTGTTTTCATTATAATTTGGTTAATACGTCAAAGTGCATTCGTACAAATAGTGCAATAAGCAAAAGGCTATTTAACATGCCACAACCAAGGGAGAGCTGCGTGTGGGTCCTGAAAATAGGTATAGTGATCGTTAAAGAGACCACCTAGAAATTCCCCTATACGTCCATGCTTACTGCTGTCTTGGTGTATTTATCCTTCGAAAGGACCTGTGATCAGGCCATCAAGGAAGGCTTGTGGAAAAGAAACCTGAAAAGGAGAAAAAGGAAACAGTGAAAGTATGTGTGTCCGGGGGCGGTCGAGCCGTATTGTGGATCACAAGCTAGTTATGCCTCCGTCTATGCCCATGATATTTTGAGTGTGTAGTTATGTACGCGCAGTACGAATGCCGTCACTTGATCGGGACTGGGACAGAGGCCGGATTGCTAGTCGAGCTCTTGACGAGCCGAGCTGTCCTGCTGCAGAATAGTCCGGACTCTCTTGATAGTGCCCGGGAGCTCGGCCGCCGAATTAAGGTTCTGCTTGAAAAGGCCGCTCTGTACTTCTGCTGCTAAGGCAGCGGTGTGCTCCTCGGTGCGGAGGGAGCATTCCGTGTTTCCATTAACTGTTATGACGCTGCATGGTCCGGGCATCTTGAGCTTGAGATAAGCATAGTGTGGCACCATGTTGAATCGAGCAAATGCGGTTTGTCCAAGCAGTGCGTGATAGCCGCTGCGAAAGGGGACGATATCGAAGATTAACTCTTTGCTTCGGAAGTTGTCCGGAGATCCGAAGACAACCTCTAGTGTGATTGAGCCCGTACAGCGGGCCTCTACACCTGGTATGACTCCTTTAAAGGTAGTCTTTGTGGGCTTGATCGGTGATGGATTAATGCCCATTTTGCGCACTGTATCCTGATAGAGCAGGTTGAGGCTGCAGCCACCGTCCATGAGGACTCGCTTCAGGTGGAATCCATCAATTATTGGGTCAAGGACGGGTGCGGCCGAACCGCCGTGATGGATACTGGTCGGATGATACCGACGATCGAAGGTAATCAGGCATGACGACCATGGATTAAATTTTGGGGCGACTGGCTCTATCGCATAGACGTCCCTGAGTGCACGCTTGCGCTCCCTCTTGGGGATGTGGGTAGCGTATATCATGTTCACCGTTTTGACCTGAGGGGGAAACTTCTTCGGTCCCCCTGTGTTCGGTGGCCGGGGCTCCTCGTCATCGTCCTCGCTTTGCGATCCCTTCTTCTTGTTTTCGGCATTTAACTTGCCGGCCTGTTTAAAAACCCAACAATCCCTGTTGGTGTGGTTGGCTAGTTTTTCTGGGGTGCCATGGATCTGACACGGACGATCGAGTATGCGGTCCGAGCTGGATGGTCCCGAGTTGTTTCTTTTATATGCCTTTTTCCGCTGACCGGACTTGGAGCCACTGAATCCGGCGTTGACTGTAGTGTCATCGGTGTTATCACCATTGCTTCGACGTTTGTGCCTGTTGCGTCGGAGTTTGCTGTTTTTGACCTCGGAGGTGCCCGCTTCGCTTGTCGTGTTTTTGCTACGGGCCAGCCAACTATCCTCACCCGCACAAAAGCGGGTCATGAGTGTCGTAAGGGCTGCCATGGAATTCGGCTTTTCTTGGCCGAGGTGGCGGGCGAGCCATTCATCGCGGATTCTGTGTTTAAAGGCCGCTAGGGCTTCGGCATTCGGATAGTCGATGATCTGGTTCTTTTTAGTTAGGAACCTAGTCCAGAATTTCCTGGCTGACTCTCCGGGCTGTTGAACTATGTGACTTAAGTCATCGGCATCTGGTGGCCGGACATATGTACCTTGGAAGTTGTCGCCGAAGGCGTCTTCCAAATCCTCCCAGGTGCCAATAGAGTTTTCAGGAAGACTGTTTAACCAGTGCCGAGCTGGCCCTTTGAGTTTTAACGGGAGGTATTTGATGGCGTGGAGGTCATCTCCACGGGCCATATGGATATGGAGAAGAAAATCCTCGATCCACACAGCGGGATCAGTTGTTCCATCGTATGATTCAATATTCACGGGTTTAAACCCTTCTGGGAAGTCATGCTCCATTGCTTCATCGGCGAAGCAAAGAGGGTGTGCGGCCCCTCTATGTCGGGCCACATCGCGAGGTAGCTCCGATGGAGTCCGTCTGTGGTTTTCGGCCCTAGGCTTGTCACGACCGAATAGATAGCCGTCATCACGTGTCGGGGCACGTCCTCGCGATCCATAGATCGATCTGGTATTCCTGCTCTATTGTCCAGTTTCTGCCGAAGGTCATATGTATGACCACGAGCTGTTTTATCTCTGCCTTTATGATGAGGCGGGGCGGGCTGGTGTTCGGCTTGAGTTGCCGCTTTATCCCGACCGCGTGGTGGTCGGTCAGCCGCATTGCGCGATGATGGTACAGGATCCGGCACCTCATCATCAAACTGAGGTAGCAATTTGCGCTTCGCGTAACTTTTGGCTGCGCGCTTGAGGCCGTATTCTTCAGCTGCTAGGACATCAGTCCATCTATCCTTGAGCAGATCTTGGTCAGCTTGAAGCTGCTGCTGCTTCTTATTCAGGCTCCTTGCAGTGGCTATTAGCCGGCGCTTAAAGCGCTCTTGCTCGAGAGGTTCCTCAGGCATGATAAAATCCTCGTTGCCGAGGCTCACCTCATCCTCGGAGAGTGGAAGGTAATTACTGTCCTCCGAGTTGTCGTGTATGGCCTGTTCATCAGGGCTAACTTGCCCGTTTTCCCGTTCCTCCTGTTCAGAAGTTATCTCCATGGGGTCTTCATTATCTTCGGCATCGTTCGGAGTATCGTTTTCTCCCGTGCCAGTATTGCTGTCTTTTCCACGACGTGACTTAGAGTGGCGCCGCTGACGCCGGTGTTTTGGCTGTATCACAGGAGGTTCATCCTCAAATGGATCTTCTTTGTCATCGTCGTTGGTTCTTTTAGGTGTATCCACCATGTACACGTCGTAAGAAGAGGTGGCCGTGTTGGGGAACATAGTAATTTCAAAAAAAATCCTACGTACACGCAAGATCATGGTGATGCATAGCAACGAGAGGGGAGAGTGTCGTCCACGTACCCTCGTAGACCATTAAGAGGAAGCGTTATGACAACGCGGTTGATGTAGTCGTACGTCTTCATGATCGACCGATCCTCAGTACCGAACGTACGGCACCTCCGCGTTCAGCACACGTTCAGCTCGGTGACGTCCCGCGAACTCATGATCCAGTAGAGCTCGAGGGAGAGTTTCGTCAGCACGACGGCGTGGTGACGATGTTGATGAAGCTACCGTCGCAGGGCTTCGCCTAAGCATTGCTACGATATGACCGAGGTGGATTATGGTGGAGGGGGGCACCGCACACAGTTGGGAGAGATCAATGATCAACTTGTGTGTCCTAGGGTGCCCCCCTGCCCCCGTATATAAAGGAGCAAGGGGGGAGGCGGCCGATCAAGGAGGAGGGCGCGCCAAGCGGGGAGTCCTACTCCCACCGGGAGTAGGACTCCTCCTTTCCTAGTAGGAGTAGGAGAAGGGGGAAGGAGGAGGTGGAGAGAAGGAAGGAGAGGGGGGCCGCGCGCCACCTCCTGGCTGCCCTCTCTCTTCTCCATTAAGACCCAATAGGCCCATTACATCCCTTGAGGGGTTCCGGTAACCCCCCGGTACTCCGGTAAAATCCCGATTTCACCCGGAACTCTTCCGATGTCCAAATGTAGGCTTCCAATATATCAATCTTTATGTCTCGACCATTTTGAGACTCCTCGTTATGTCCATGATCAAATCCGGGACTCCGAACTACCTTCGGTACATCAAAACATATAAACTCATAATACCGATCGTCACAGAACTTTAAGCGTGCGGACCCTACGGGTTCGAGAACTATGTAGACATGACCGAGACACGTCTCCGGTGAATAACCAATAGCGGAACCTGGATGCTCATATTGGTTCCTACATATTCTACGAAGATCTTTATCGGTCAAACCGCATAACAACATATGTTATTCCCTTTGTCATCGATATGTTACTTGCCCGAGATTCGATCGTCGGTATCTCAATACCTAGCTCAATCTCGTTACCGGCAAGTCTCTTTACTCGTTCCGTAATGCATCATCCCGCAACTAGCTCATTAGTCACATTGCTTTCAAGGCTTATAGTGATGTGCATTACCGAGAGGGCCCAGAGATAGCTCTCCGACAATCGGAGTGACAAATTCTAATATTGATCTATGCCAACTCAACAAGTACCATCGAAGACACCTGTAGAGCACCTTTATAATCACCCAGTTACGTTGACGTATGGTAGCACACAAAGTGTTCCTCCGGTAATCGGGAGTTGCATAATCTCATAGTTATAGGGACATGTATAAGTCATGAAGAAAGCAATAGCAGTAAACTAAACGATCAAGTGCTAAGCTAACGGAATGGTTCAAGTCAATCACATCATTATCCTAATGATGTGATCCCATTAATCAAATGACAACTCATGTCTATGGCTAGGAAACTCAACCATCTTTGATCAACGAGCTAGTCAAGTAGAGGCATACTAGTGACACTATGTTTGTCTATGTATTCACACATGTATTATGTTTCAGGTTAATACAATTCTAGCATGAATAATAAACATTTATCATGATATGAGGAAATAAATAATAACTTTATTATTGCCTCTAGGGCATATTTCCTTCAGTCTCCCACTTGCACTAGAGTCAATAATCTAGATTACACAGTAATGATTCTAACACCCATGGAGTTTTGGTGCTGATCATGTTTTGCTCGTGGAAGAGGCTTAGTCAACGGGTCTGCAACATTTAGATCCGTATGTATCTTGCAAATCTCTATGTCTCCCACCTGGACTTGATCCCGGATGGAATTGAAGCGCCTCTTGATGTGCTTGGTTCTCATGTGAAATCTGGGTTCCTTTGCCAAAGCAATTGCACCAATATTGTCACAAAAGATTTTCATTGGACCCGATGCACTAGGTATGACACCTAGATCGGATATGAACTCCTTCATCCAGACTCCTTCATTTGTTGCTTCCGAAGCAGCTATGTACTCTGCTACACACGTAGATCCCGCCACAACACTTTGTTTAGAGCTGCACCAACTGACAGCTCCACCGTTCAATGTAAACACGTATCCGGTTTGCGATTTAGAATCGTCCGGATCAGTGTAAAAGCTTGCACCGACGTAACCATTTCCGACGAGCTCTTTGTCACCTCCATAAATGAGAAACATATCCTTAGTCCTTTTCAAGTATTTCAGGATGTTCTTGACAGCTGTCGAGTGATCCATTCCTGGATTACTTTGGTACCTCCCTGCTAAGCTAATAGCAAGGCACACATCAGGTCTGGTACACAGCATTGCATACATGATAGAGCCTATGGCTGAAGCATAGGGAACACTTTTCATTTTCTCTCTATCTTCTGCAGTGGCCGGGCATTGAGTCTGACTCAACTTCACACCTTGTAACACGGGCAAGAACCCTTTCTTTGCTAATCCATTTTGAACTTTTTCAAAACTTTGTCAAGGTATGTGCTTTGTGAAAGTCCAATTAAGCGTCTTGATCTATCTCGATAGATCTTGATGCCCAATATGTAAGCAGCTTCACCGAGGTCTTTCATTGAAAAACTCTTATTCAAGTATCCTTTAATGCAATCCAGAAATTCTATATCATTTCCAATTAGCAATATGTCATCCACATACAATATTAGAAATGCTACAGAGCTCCCACTCACTTTCTTGTAAATACAGGCTTCTCCAAAAGTCTGTATAAAACCATATGCTTTGATCACACTATCAAAACGTTTATTCCAACTCTGAGATGCTTGCACCAGTCCATAAATGGATCGCTGGAGCTTGCACACACTTTGTTAGCTCCCTTTGGCGACAAAACCTTCTGGTTGCATCATATACAACTCTTCTTCCAGAAATCCATTCAGGAATGCAGTTTTGACATCCATTTGCCAAATTTCATAATCATAAAATGCGGCAATTGCTAACATGATTCGGACAGACTTAAGCATCGCTACGGGTGAGAAAGTCTCATTGTAGTCAACTCCTTGAACTTGTCGAAAACCTTTCGCAACAAGTCGAGCTTTGTAGACAGTAACATTACCGTCAGCTCAGTCTTCTTCTTGAAGATCCATTTATTCTCTATGGCTTGCCGATCATCGGGCAAGTCAACCAAAGTCCACACTTTGTTCTCATACATGGATCCCATCTCAGATTTCGTGGCCTCAAGCCATTTTACGGAATCTGGGCTCAACATCGCTTCTTCATAGTTCGTAGGTTCGCCTTGGTCAAGTAACATGACCTCTAGAATAGGATTACCGTACCACTCTGGTGCGGATCTTAATCTGGTTGACCTACGAGGTTCGGTAGTAACTTGATCGGAAGTTTCATGATCAATATCATTAGCTTCTTCACTGATTGGTGTAGGTGTCACAGAAACCAGTTTCTGTGATGAAATACTTTCCAATAAGGGAGCAGGTACAGTTACCTCATCAAGTTCTACTTTCCTCCCACTCACTTCTTTCGAGAGAAACACCTTCTCTAGAAAGGATCCATTCTTAGCAACAAATGTCTTGCCTTCAGATCCGTGATAGAAGGTGTACCCAACAGTTTCCTTTGGGTATCCTATGAAGACACATTTCTCCGATTTGGGTTTGAGCTTATCAGGTTGAAGCTTTTTCACATGAGCATCGCAGCCCCAAACTTTAAGAAACGGCAACTTTGGTTTCTTGCCAAACCACAGTTCATAAGGCGTCGTCTCAACGGATTTTGATGGTGCCCTATTTAACGTGAATGCAGCCGTCTCTAAAGCATAACCCCAAAACGATAGCGGTAAATCAGTAAGAGACATCATAGATCGCACCATATCTAGTAAAGTACGATTACGACGTTCGGACACACCATTTCGCTGTGGTGTTCCAGGTGGCGTGAGTTGCGAAACTATTCCGCATTGTTTCAAATGTAGACCAAACTCGTAACTCAAATATTCTCCTCCACGATCAGATCGTAGAAACTTTATTTTCTTGTTACGATGATTTTCCACTTCACTCTGAAATTCTTTGAACTTTTCAAATGTTTCAGACTTATGTTTCATTAAGTAGATATACCCATATCTGCTCAAATTATCTGTGAAGGTGAGAAAATAACGATACCCGCCGCGAGCCTCAATATTCATCGGACCACATACATCGGTATGTATGATTTCCAACAAATCTGTTGCTCGCTCCATAGTTCCGGAGAACGGAGTTTTAATCATCTTGCCCATGAGGCATGGTTCGCAAGTACCAAGTGATTCAAAATCAAGTGATTCCAAAAGTCCATCAGAATGGAGTTTCTTCATGCGCTTTACACCTATATGACATAAACGGCAGTGCCACAAGTAAGTTGCACTATCATTATCAACTCTGCATCTTTTGGCTTCAATATTATGAATATGTGTATCACTACTATCGAGATTTAATAAAAATAGACCACTCTTCAAGGGTGCATGACCATAAAAGATATTACTCATATAAATAGAACAACCATTATTCTCTGATTTAAATGAATAACCGTCTCGCATCAAACAAGATCCAGATATAATGTTCATGCTTAACGCTGGCACCAAATAACAATTATTCAGGTCTAAAACTAATCCCGAAGGTATATGTAGAGGTAGCGTGCCGACCGCGATCACATCAACTTTGGAACCATTTCCCACGCGCATCGTCACCTCGTCCTTAGACAATCTTCGCTTAATCCGTAGTCCCTGTTTCGAGTTTCAAATATTAGCAACAGAACCAGTATCAAATATCTAGGTGCTACTACGAGCATTAGTAAGGTACACATCAATAACATGTATATCACATATACCTTCGTTCACCTTGCCATCCTTCTTATCCGCCAAATACTTGGGGCAGTTCCGCTTCTAGTGACTAGTCTGTTTGCAGTAGAAGCACTCAGTCTCAGGCTTAGGTCCAGACTTGGATTTCTTCTCCTGAGCACCAACTTGTTTGTTGTTCTTCTTGAAGTTGCCCTTCTTCTTCCTTTTACCCTTTTTCTTGAAACTGGTGGTCTTGTTGTCCATCAACACTTGATGCTCCTTCTTGATTTCTACCTCCGGAGCCTTTAGCATTGCGAAGAGCTAGGGAATTGTCTTATCCATCCCTTGCATATTATAGTTCATCACAAAGCTCTTGTAGCTTGGTGGCAGTGATTGAAGAATTCTGTCAATGACACTATCATCCGGAAGATTAACTCCTAGTTGAATCAAGTGATTATTATACCCAGACATTTTGAGTATATGTTCACTGACAGAACTATTCTCCTCCATCTTGCAGCTATAGAACTTATTGGAGACTTCATATCTCTCAATCCGGGCATTTGCTTGAAATATTAACTTCAACTCCTGGAACATCTCATATGCTCCATGACGTTCAAAACGTCGTTGAAGTCCCGGTTCTAAGCCGTAAAGCATGGCACACTGAACTATCGAGTAGTCATCAGCTTTGCTCTGCCAGACGTTCTTAACGTCGTCAGTTGCATCTGCAGCAGGCCTGGCACCTAGTGGTGCTTCCAGGACGTAATTCTTCTGTGCAGCAATGAGGATAATCCTCAAGTTACGGACCCAGTCCGTGTAATTGCTACCATCATCTTTCAACTTTGCTTTCTCAAGGAACGCATTAAAATTCAACGGAACAACAGCACGGGCCATCTATCTACAACAACATAGACAAGCAAAATACTAATAGGTACTAAGTTCATGATAAATTATAGTTCAATTAATCATATTACTTAAGAACTCCCACTTAGATAGACATCCCTCGAGTCATCTAAATGATCACGTGATCCAAATCAACTAAACCATGTCCGATCATCACGTGAGATGGAGTAGTTTTCAATGGTGAACATCACTATGTTGATCATATCTACTATATGATTCACGTTCGACCTTTCGGTCTCCAGTGTTCCGAGGCCATACCTGCATATGCTAGGCTCGTCAAGTTTAACCCGAGTATTCTGCATGTGCAAAACTGGCTTACACCCGTTGTATTTGAACGTAGAGCTTATCACACCCGTTCATCACGTGGTGTCTCGGCACGACAAACTTTCGCAATGGTGCATACTCAGGGAGAACACTTATACCTTGAAATTTAGTGAGAGATCATCTTATAATGCTACCGTCAATCAAAGCAGAATAAGATGCATAAAGGATAAACATCACATTCAATCAATATAAGTGATATGATATGGCCATCATCATCTTGTGCTTTTGATATCCATCTCCAAAGCACCGTCATGATCACCATCGTCACCGGCGCGACACCTTGATCTCCATCGAAGCATCGTTGTCCTCTCGCCAACTATCGCTTCTACGACTATCGCTACCGCTTAGTGATAAAGTAAAGCAATTACAGGGCGATTGCATTGCATACAATAAAGCAACAACCATATGGCTCCTGCCAGTTGCCGATAACTCTGTTACAAAACATGATCATCTCATACAATAAAATATAGCATCATGTCTTGACCATATCACATCACAACATGCCCTGCAAAAACAAGTTAGATGTCCTCTACTTTGTTGTTGCAAGTACGTGGCTGCTACGGGCTGAGCAAGAACCGTTCTTACCTACGCATCAAAACCACAACGATAGTTCGTCAAGTTAGTGTTGTTTTAACCTTCTCAAGGACCGGGCGTAGCCACACTCGGTTCAACTAAAGTTGGAAAAACTGACACCCGCCAGCCACCTGTGTGCAAAGCACGTCGGTAGAACCAGTCTCGCGTAAGCGTACGCGTAATGTCGGTCCGGGCCGCTTCATCCAACAATACCGCTGAACCAAAGTATGACATGCTGGTAAGCAGTATGACTTGTATAGCCCACAACTCACGTGTGTTCTACTCGTGCATATAACATCTACGCATAAACCTGGCTCGGATGCCACTGTTGGGGAACGTAGTAATTTCAAAAAAATCCTACATACACGCAAGATCATGGTGATGCATAGCAACGAGAGGGGAGAGTGTCGTCCACGTACCCTCGTAGACCGTTAAGCGGAAGCGTTATGACAACGCGGTTGATTTAGTCGTACGTCTTCACGATCGACCGATCCTCAGTACTGAACGTACGGCACCTCCGCGTTCAGCACACGTTCAGCTCGGTGACGTCCCGTGAACTCCTGATCCAGTAGAGCTCGAGGGAGAGTTTCATCAGCACGACAGCGTGGTGACGATGTTGATGAAGCTACCATCGCATGGCTTTGCCTAAGCACTGCTACGATATGACCAAGGTGGATTATGGTGGAGGGGGGCACCGCACACAGTTGGGAGAGATCAATGATCAACTTGTGTGTCCTATGGTGCCCCCCTGCCGAGCAAGGGGGGAGGCGGACGGCCAAGGAGGAGGACGCGCCAAGGGGGGGTCCTACTCCCATCGAGAGTAGGACTCCTCCTTTCCTAGTAGGAGTAGTAGAAGGGGGAAGGAGGAGGTGGAGAGAAGGAAGGAGAGGGGGGCCGCCGCCCCTTCCCTTGTCCAATTCGGACTGGGGCAAAGGGGGCCGCGCGCCACCTCCTGGCTGCCCTCTCTCTTCTCCACTAAGGCCCAATAGGCCCATTACATCCCCCGGGGGGTTCCGTAACCCCCCGGTACTCCGGTAAAATCCCGATTTCACCCGGAACTCTTCCGATGTCCAAATGTAGGCTTCCAATATATCAATCTTTATGTCTCGACCATTTCGAGACTCCTCATTATGTCCGTGATCAAATCCGGGACTCCAAACTACCTTCGGTACATCAAAACATATAAACTCATAATAGAGATCGTCACAGAACTTTAAGCGTGCGGACCCTACGGGTTCGAGAACTATGTAGACATGACCGAGACACGTCTCCGGTCACTAACCAATAGCGGAACCTGGATGCTCATATTGGTTCCTACATATTCTACGAAGATCTTTATCGGTCAAACCGCATAACAACATACATTGTTCCCTTTGTCATCGATATGTTACTTGCCCGAGATTCGATCGTCGGTATCTCAATACCTAGCTCAATCTCGTTACCGGCAAGTCTCTTTACTTGTTCCGTAATGCATCATCCCACAACTAGCTCATTAGTCACATTGCTTGCAAGGCTTATAGTGATGTGCATTACCGAGAGGGCCTAGAGATACCTCTCCGATAATCGAAGTGACAAATTCTAATCTCGATCTATGCCAACTCAACAAGTACCATCGGAGACACCTGTAGAGCACCTTTATAATCACCCAGTTATGTTGTGACGTTTGGTAGCACACAAAGTGTTCCCCTGATAATCGGGAGTTGCATAATCTCATAGTTATAGGAACATGTATAAGTCATGAAGAAAGCAATAGCAGTAAACTAAACGATCAAGTGCTAAGCTAACGGAATGGGTCAAGTCAATCACATCATTCTCCTAATGATGTGATCCCGTTAATCAAATGACAACTCATGTCTATGGCTAGGAAACTCAACCATCTTTGATCAACGAGCTAGTCAAGTAGAGGCATACTAGTGACACTATGTCTGTCTATGTATTCACACATGTATTATGTTTCCGGTTAATACAATTCTAGCATGAATAATAAACATTTATCATGATATGAGGAAATAAATAATAACTTTATTATTGCCTCTAGGGCATATTTCCTTCAGGCCGTCCATCGTCCGGTAAATGGCGGGTTTTGGCCCTGCTCCTCATCGGCATCGTCGTCCATACCGTTGACGTCTTCGGAGCCGTAATCGAGCATGTCGGTTAAATCTTCGACGGTGGCTATGAAGTGGGCGGTGGTGGGAAGCGAAGTTCTCCGTCATCAGCCTCCAGTTCGAACCGGATATAATTCGGCTGCGAGCCCCCTACTAAGGATAATGCTTTTAACAAGTTTGACACGTCGCCCAAAGGCGAGTGCCGAAAGATGTCCGCGGAGCTGAATTCAAAGATCGATGATTGATCGAGCTCGACGCACGTGGACGCACATGGTTCGGAACCTGTAGCCGGAAACGAGTCCGAGGCTCCGGTGACACAGATTCCACTAGAGGTTTGGTCTATGTGCGGATCTGACACCGCTGAGGCTGCGACATCCGTGGCGGGGTTGAGCTTCCCGTCTTGAGATGGCGCGATCTGCTCCGGATCTAAGGCCAGAGCAGTTACAGGTGCTATCTCCTGGGTATGGTCCGATGACAGATTTAAGTCATGTTCATCATGGTGACGGGGAGCGGCTGCCGTGGTCCGTCGAAGATCAAGTCTCCGCGGATATCTGCGACGTAGTTCAAGCTCCCGAATCTAACCTGACGGCCAGGGGCGTAGCTATCGATCTGCTCCAGATCACCAAGCGAGTTGGCCCGCAGTGCGAAGCCGCCGAACACAAAGATTTGTCTGGGAAGGAAGACTTCCCCTTGGACAACATTGTTGTAGAGGATTGAAGGGGCCATCAAACCTTTTGAGGATGGCACAGTGGAACTCTCAATGAAAGCACCAATCTCGGTGTCAAAACCAGCGGATCTCGGGTAGGGGGTCCCGAACTGTGCGTCTAAAGTCGATGGTAACAGGAGACGGGGGACACAATGTTTACCCAGGTTCGGGCCCTCTCTATGGAGGTAATACCCTACTTCCTGCTTGATTGATCTTGATGAATATGAGTATTACAAGAGTTGATCTACCACAAGATCGTAATGGCTAAAACCCTAGAAGTCTAGCCTGTCTGACTATGATTATATAGGTCCTTCTTCGGACTAAGCCCTCCGGTTTATATAGACAACGGAGGGGACTAGGGTTGTACAAAGTCGGTTACAGAGAAAGGAATCTTCATATTTGGACGCCAAGCTTGCCTTCCACGCCAAGGAGAGTCCCATCCGGACACGGGAGAGAGTCTTCGGTCTTGTATCTTCATAGCCCAGACGCCCGAGGACCCCTTAGTCCAGGACTCCCTCACCTATCCTCAAATAGAATCATTAAACAACAAAACATATGCAAACAATGCAAATATAACAACAATCTGTCTAAACAGAACAGTCTATAAAGGATGCAAGAGGAATCATACTTCCCTAACTCCAATTTTTTTGAAATATTGCCACACTGTAGAAAATTTGTTGTTACTCACTGTGTAAAAATTTCAAGATTTTATCGTGTTCTAACTATTCACCAATATTAAAAACATAACTGCAAACTTTCTGTTTCAAACAACAACATATAGACTTGTAAAATAAGCATGGTAAAGGCTATACTTGACCTTTTTATTGAACTAAAATATATAAAACATGTCTCTGAATAACAACAAGCAAATATAAACAAAAGAAAATGACACTCCAAGCAAAACACATATCATGTGGTGAATAAAAATATAGCCTCAAGTAAAGTTACTAATGAACGAAGACGAAAGAGGGGATGCCTTCTGGGGCATCCCCAAGCTTAGGTTCTTGGTTGTCCTTGAATATTACCTTGGGGTGCCTTGGGCATCCCCAAGCTTAGGCTCTTGCCACTCCTTATTCCATAGTCCATCAAAACTTTACCCAAAACATGAAAACTTCACAACACAAAACTCAACAGAAAACTCATGAGCTCTGTTAGTATAATAAAACAAATCATTCACTTTGGTACTATCAAGACAAGATTCATATTTTTTTCTCACATGATGCCCATTGTACCCTATAATTTCTACAATTTATATTAAGCAATACAAGCCGTAGAAACTAGAAAACAAGCAAACTATGCATCAAAAACAGAATCTGTCAAAAACAGAACAATCTGTAAAGATCTGAGTTGAAATCGTACTTCTGTAACTCAAAAAATTCTGAAAAATTAGGACAATCTTGACAATTTGTATATAAATCTTTTGTAAAAAATTCAGATCAAAAGCACGTTCCAGTGAATTTTCAAAAGTTTCTGTTTTTTTCATAGAATCAAGTCTACTATCATCCACACTATCCCAAAGGCTTTACTTGGCACTTTATTGAAACAAAAGCTATAAAACATGATTACTACAATAGCATAATCATGTGAACAGACAAAACAGTAGGTATAAGTATTGGGTTGTCTCCCAACAAGCGCTTTTCTTTAATGCCTTTCTAGCTAGGCATGGTGATTTCAATGATGCTCACATAAAAGATAAGAATTGAAACATAATGGGAGCATCATGAAGCAAATGACTAGCACATTTAAGTCTAAACCACTTCCTATGCATAGGGATTTTGTGAGTAAATAACTTATGGGAACAAGAATCAGCTTGCATAGGAAGGCAAAACAAGTGCAACTTCAAAAATTTCAACACATAGAGAGGAAACTTGATATTATTGCAATATGTAGTAGCATATGTTCCTCACTCATAGTAATTTTCAGTAGCATCATGAATGAATTCAACAATATAACCATCACATAAAGCATTATTCTCATGATGCACAAGCCTAGAAATTTTATTACTCTCCACATAATCAAATTTATTCTCATGAATAGTAGTGGGAGCAAACTCAACAAAATAACTATCATGTGAGGCATAATCCAATTGAAAATTAAAATCATGATCACAAGTTTCATGGTTATCATTATTCTTTATAGCATACATGTCATCACAATAATCATCATAAATAGCAACTTTGTTCTCATCATATTCAATTGAAACCTCTTACGAAATAGTAGAATCATTACTAAATAAAGTCATGACCTCTCCATACACTTTTATCATTATCACAATAAGATTCAACACCCTCCAAAATAGTGGGATCATTACCTAAAGTTGACACTCTTCCAAACCCACTTTCATCAACATAATCATCATAAATAGGAGGCATGCTATCATCATAATAAATTTGCACATCGAAACTTAGGGGACTAAAAATATCATTTTCATTAAACATAGCATCCCCAAGCTTGTGGCTTTGCATATCATTAGCATCATGGATATTCAAAGAATTCATACTAACAACATTGCAATCATGCTCATCATTCAAAGATTTAGTGCCAAACATTTTAATGCATTCTTCTTCTAACACTTCGGCACAACTATCGGAATCCTTATTTTCACGAAAGACATTGAAAAGATGAAGCATATGAGGCAACTTCAATTCCATTTTTTTATAGTTTTCTTTTATAGACTAAACTAGTGATAAAACAAGAACAAAAAGATTTGATTGCAAGATCTAAAGATATACCTTCAAGCACTAACCTTCCCGGCAACAGCGCCAGAAAAGAGCTTGATGTCTACTACGCAACCTTCTTCTTGTAGCCTCGTGTTGGGCCTCCAAGCGCAGAGTTTTGTAGGACAGTAGCAAATTTCCCTCAAGTGGATGACCTAAAGGTTTATCAATCCGTGGGAGGCATAGGATGAAGATGGTCTCTCTCAAACAACCCTGCAACAAAATAACAAAGAGTCTCTTGTGTCCCCAACACACCCAATACAATGGTAAATTGTATAGGTGCACTAGTTCGGCGAAGAGATGGTGATACAAGTGCAATATGGATGGTAGATAAAGGTTTTTGTAATCTGAAATTATAAAAACAGCAAGGTAGCAAGTAACAAAAGTGAGCGAAAACGGTATTGCAATGCTTCAAAACAAGGCCTAGGGTTCATAGTTTCACTAGTGCAAGTTTTCTCAACAATGATAACATAATTAGATCATATGACAATCCCTCAACATGCAACAAAGAGTCACTCCAAAGTCACAAATAGCGGAGAACAAATGAAGAGATTATTGTAGGGTACGAAACCACCTCAAAGTTATTCTTTCTGATCGATCTATTGGGCTATTCCTATAAGTGTCACAAACAGCCATAGAGTTCGTACTAAAATAACACCTTAAGATACGAATCAACCAAAACCCTAATATCACCTAGATACTCCAATGTCACCACAAGTATCCGTGGGTTTGATTATACGATATGCATCACACAATCTCATATTCATCTATTCAAACCAACACAAAGAACTTCAAAGAGTGCCCCAAAGTTTCTACCGGAGAGTCAAGACGAAAACGCGTGCCAACCCCTATGCATAAGTTCACAAGGTCATAGAACCCGCAAGTTGATCACTAAAACATACATCAAGTAGATTGCGTGAATATCCCATTGTCACCACAGATAAGCACATGCAAGACATACATCAAGTGTTCTCAAATCCTTAAAGACTCAATCCGGTAAGGTAACTTCAAAGGGAAAACTCAATCCATTACAAGAAGGTAGAGGTGGAGAAGCATCATAAGATCCAACTATAACACTACTGGAATCAGCTTCTTTGCCGTGGCGGACGGCAAAGGCTTAGACCACGGACGGCAAACTTCTTTGTCGTCCGCTGGCGGACGACAAACTGTCCGGATGAACACGTGCCAGCAAAGGCCTTCTTTGTCGTCTGCTTCCTAGAAACGGACGGCAAAAGATTATGCCGTCCGCCGACCGAGGCCAGCAGACGCCAAAGACAGTGGACGCCAGTGCGGTGGCGTGAGAGCCGTTAGGGGGTTAACGACGCTCTTTGCTATGCCGTCCGCTGACAGACGGCAAAGAGCTCAGCTAGGCAGCACTGGGAAGCTGCCACGTGTCCTTCTATGTCGTCCGCCAGCAGACGGCAAAGAGGTTTGAATCTTTGTCGTCTGCTAGCATACGGCATAGCTGGTCACTTTGCCGTGTACCGGTGGACGGCAAAATGACCAAATAGGCAGCCAGTGTTCTCAGTTTGCACAGGTGATTGCCACGTGTCCTCTTTGCCGTCTGCTAGCGGACGGCAAAGAGGCTATATATCCCCTATTTTTATTTAAATCCCATTAATTAGACATGGTTTCAAACACAGATATACATGCATACATATCCAACATATCCAACAACATATTTCATCAAATCCAACAACATAGGTCAACAAAGTCCAACATATCCATATATACATAACCAGAAACAAGTTTCCAACAACATATCCAAACAAGTTTTCATAAACAACAAGGAAGCACCAGAAGAATAGTACACTCCATGAATCCAAGCTTGCTCATGTAAAGCAAATCTACAAATTGGGAAAGATGAAAGTTAGAAGAAGAAGAAGTAGAAGAAGAAGAAGAAGAAGAAGATTTTTTTTCTCTTTCTTTTTCTCCTCTCCTCTTCTTTATCTTCTTCTTCTAACTAAGGTAGGTAAAAATGTCATTTTATTGCTAAGCTAGGTAAAAATGCTAAGTGTAGGTCATTTTAGAGCTAAGCTAGGTAAATAGGTCATTTTGGAGCTTAGTAAGGTTATTATGTCATTTTCGAGGAAAATAAGCTAAGTCTATATCATTTTGGAGCTAACAAAGATTATCATGCCATTTTTTACCTAAGTATGATAAGTATGTCATAAATGAACTGAATAAGCTAAGTATAGCTCATTTTTTATCTAACTTAGGTAATTATGCCATTTAGGAGGAAAATAAGCTAAATATCCATTTGTAAAGCAAAACACTAGAGAAAACTTACCCTCATCACAACAAATGTGATGAAGATCGCAACTAAGGTAACAATTGATCCAACGGCATAATGATACCAAGCCTCATTATCAATGGCATATTTTCTAATCTTATTAAGCTTCAGGCGCATTGCATCCATGTTCAAGCGCATTGCATTCATCATCATCTTGTGATCATCGATAACATCGGCAACATACAACTCCAATGTCATCTTCTCTTCTTCAATTCTTTCAATTTTTTCTTTCAAATAATCATTTTCTTTTTCAACTAAATTCAACTTCTCGACAAGAGGGTCCATTTCAAATTCCGGTTCACATACCTCCTAGATTAAAATATCTCGATGTCAACTTGATGGCCATAATTGTCATAAATGCGAAATGCAACAAATAGTTATGAAAGAGAATTTACCACATCTGAATCATAAAGCGGGCGAGGGCCGACCGGGACGGACATCAAGACCATGGCACTATGTATAAGAAACAATCATACAAAGTAAGAAAATTATAAATACCAACTATATAAATCATACAATCATACAAATAACTATATAAATCAAGTACAACATAAAAAATTGAATACCAAATAATCACTATCGGTAATGACGTGCTCATCATCATCATTAATAAAAGCATCATCATCATCACTATCGGTAATGACGTGCTCATCATCATCATTAATAAATGCATCATCATGTGGAAGGCCACCTTTACGTAATTGTTCAAGCATTGACAGGTCATCTGCAGCAGTAACTTCTTCTTCTTCCGGCTCTTCTTGTTCCAGCTCAGGGGTGAAGTCGGATTCACTATCGTTGTCTACTTCAATGTTCCGGGGTGGAGTAGAGCGGTTCTTGAAACATTTTTTGGAAAGATGTGTTTCTTGGAAGAATTGTCCTTCGTCATATGTGTCTTGGTTAATGTGAGGTTCATAATCCTTTTCATTGGGGAGGAGGTGGTCTAACACGTGCGGCACTTCATAAATGACGTCCCAACCACTGGGATTTGGATCACTTTGACAGGCCCACGGTAGATAGAAAACTTGGGTTGCCTGTTGAGCCGTAATATAGACATGGGGAACATCCAAATGGGTGCTTTGTTTGATTTCGACTAGCCCTATATGTTCATGAGTCCTTCTTGTCTCCCTCGCCTGGAACCAATAACATCTGAAGACTACGACGTTTGGTGGGTTTTCACCATAGAATTCAAGTTCATAAATTGCTTCAACTCTTCCATAATACTCGATACCTCCTTCGCCGATAGCAGAGACACAACAATTTGTAGACTTTCGGTCGGCCACAGATAGCTCTTTGCCATAGGTACGAAAGCGATACCCATTGATGTCGTATTTGTCAAATGAACGGACCTTATAGTCAAAACCATTAGCTACTTGTCTCAATTCGGCATCCATAATCTCTGAATTAGCCTACAAGTTTAATATGAAAGGATTGTTGCATTAGTCACAAATTAGCCAAAGAAACGAAAGGGTCCAATAGAAATTACCCTTTTTTGAACCAAGAGATGAAACCAGGATGTTCGTCTCCTTGTTTTGCCAGAAGCTCATACTCTTCGACGGAATCCTTTTGGATCACCGCTCCATACGAGAATATGGCGATGTATCGACTGCATCAAATATCCAGGAATAAGAGAAGTTCAAAGGAATTAGAAGTTGTGAAACAATGTACCGAGATCTTACTCGATGTACGGCCGCACTTCTGTTAGGTTGTTGAAGAGATACAGCGAAATGGTCCGCCATTCTTCAACATCCAACCTTACTGGTTTCCAACCACTTGCTGGTGCGAGATTCCCTTTGAATAGGCTGAGGTTGGATTGACCCTTTTGAGGTTTGTCAGCATTGTACCGAGGCTTCGGATTATGCAATGACGACTTTTGGCTTCGTAGTGTGCTATCACGAAGTTTGCCGCCTCCTCAGTGATGAATGCCTCCGGCATCGATGCTTCTATTCTATGTTTATTTTTACATTTTGCTCGAAGCGTCTTCTGCATCCTCTCAGTTGAGTAGCACCAACGATTTTGCACGGGCCCCCCCAATCGTGCCTCAATCGGGAGATGCAAAATCAAGTGTTGCATTGGATTAAAGAAGCTTGGCGGAAAGATCATCTCTAACTTGCAGATCAACTCCAGCGCCAACTGTTCCATTTCTTCTAGGAGGCCAGGCGATAGTTCTTTCGCACAAAGAACACGGAAGAAATAGCTTAGCTCTGCCAGTACTAGCTATTCATCCTCGGGGATGAAGCCACGCAACATCACCGGCATTATCCGCTCAATCCATATGTGCCAATCATGACTTTTTAGACCAAATATTTTCAATTTTTTAAGACTCGCTCCCCTCTTTAGATTTGCTGCATACCCATCGGGGAACATCAACTGCATTTTCACCCACAAAATAATTTCCTTCATAGCTGGCCTTCCAAGATTGAACCATGCCTTTCGCCTCGTCGACTTCCCCTTTCCTTTCGGTTCTTTCATGTTTTGTAACGGTCTATCACATAGCTCCTCTTGAAAGACTCTAGCCTTAGTATTATCCTTTGATTTCCCCTCCATGCCAAACAATGTACCAAAAATGGCTTTGGCGATATTCTTTTCAGTGTGCATCGCGTCGATGTTGTGTGGGCAAAGGAGGTCTTTGAAGTAAGGCAGATCCCAGAAGCATGTCTTGTGAGTCCAAGCATGTTCCTTATTATACCCCTTGAAATACCCTGGACGCTCTAGATCTGGCTTGAGAGAGTTTAACTGATCTACTGTTGGCCTGTCAACGCAGGTGGTGTAGAGTGTTTGACAACTCTACCTTTGATGAAGTTCTTCTTGTCTTTCCTGAACTTATGGCCAGGATGTAGAAACGGTCTATGCAAGTCGAAGCAACTATACTTGTGCCCTGCCGTCAGCCAACAAAACTCAAGAGCTCCCTCGCATGTGGGGCATGGGAACCTTCCATGCACACACCAGCCAACGAATAGCGCATACGCCGGCAAGTCATGCGTCGAGTACATGTACCAGGCACGCATTATGAAGTTCTGTTTGCTAAAGGCGTCGCATGTCTTGAACCCATTATCCCAAGCTTATTGCAATTTGTCCTTAAGCGGCTGCATGTACACATTCATATTCTTCCCCGGATAGTTGGGCCCTGGAATTATCAACGTCGGGAAAATGTTCTTTCTTTGCATAATCTGCCCGGGGGGAGATTGAGTGGAATGACAAACACGGGCCAACAGCTATATGGGGTTGCCATCTGACCAAACACACTGAACCCATCTGTGCTGACGGCGACTCGAGGATGCCTTGGATCTGCCATTTTTTCCTTATGTAATGCATCGAAGCGCTTCCACGCTTCACCATCTGATGTGTGCACCATCATCACATTCCCATCTGCATCTAGTTCAGTTATTTTGCCTGTTTTGTGCCATGTCATCTGTCTGGCCGTCTCTTCGACCATGAAAAGACGTTGAAGTCTTGGTACGATTGGCATGTACCGAAGAACATTAACGGGTATTTTGGTCTGCGTCTTCTCACCCATACCGTTGTCTACCACAACATACCTGGAAGAATTGCAAATGGGACAATAGTTAAAGTCCTCATACTGAAGCCTAAATAAGACACATCCTTTCTCACAGGCATGTATCTTCTCATAGGGCATCTTAAGAGCACGAAGAATTTTGTCTGACTGGTACAGGTTTGGAGGTAGCACATGGCCTTTGGGTAGAAATCGTCCGAATACTGTCATCATCGCGTCGTAGCATTCTCTGCCCAAGTTGAATTGAGCCTTCAAAGCCATTATTTGTGAGATGGCATCCAGCTGACAAAGCTCAGTGTGCTCATGGAGAGGACGTTTTGAGGACTCCAACATTTCAGTGAAGGCCTTTGCAGATTCCTCCATCTCCTCGTCCGAGTCCCGAGCATCGTCAAAGTCTTGCACCATGTCTGCGGTCCCGGTACCATGCTCGTCGGTGCGACGACGAACCACCTTGGCTCTGGCACGTTGGGCAGACTCACCATGTAATGTCCAGACCGTCTAACCAGGGGTAAAACCAAACTTCTGCAGGTCTTTACTCATTTCAAGCTCGTCCCTCTTTTTATAGTTGTCGCAACGGGCACAGGGGCACCAGCTAAATTCCTGGCCATTTGCAAATGCGGCTCTAACAAACCCCTTTGTTTTTGTTAACCATTCCTCGGTCCAAACTTTCTGACTAGTGTAACCGGTGTACATACCTGCACGATCACTCATATTGACTTCCTACTGGACACACAAGAAATATATACATAATTAAGCAAACCATATCCATCAGTTAATGGAGTTTGTCAGTTTTATTACGTCCATACAACCTACACGCTAATAGGTAAAGATAGGTCCTAATCCCACCCGAGTATGTGTAGATTGGGTTCGTTTTCCCATGCTCTACTCCGGATCCGACGCAAAATTTCAGCAGCACCTCCCCGCTGTTCTCCTGATACACGTCTCGGCAATAAGCAGAGAGGATGTGTACCCGGAGAACAACAGGGAGGCACTGACGAAATTCTGCATCGGATCCGGAGCAGAGCATATGGGAAAACAAACCCAATCTACACATACGCGGGTTGTTCATGGATAACGTTGGACAATTCGAAAGAATCACGATTATAAATATGCAAATGCATGCATATTTATAGATGTAACCCTTTCGAACGGGAGACGCATAGTGGTTACGCATACTGATGATTGACACCTATAGCTAGCAAGTTTCATCGGGACATGTCATTTGTGCTCACCAACGAATGCAGGGGCGGAGCTCGTCGAACACTAGACCCTCGCAGCGACGAAATAACTGCACATTTAAATCCAAAGATGAGTAACATAGCAATTTTGTTTCTTCTGTCGACCTAACTAAATATTGACAACAGGACGAGCGGGTTAGGGGGTCCTTGGCGTCGATGGAACCCTAAATAGCAAGTATCATCGGTGCGAGATAAATGTGGCGCTCGGCGTTGAACACTAGATCCACATTCCACAAGTGAAGCCGACGCCCGGCGTCTCGCAACAATAGTTCTGGTGGCTGATGACGGTCGAACACCATCGCGAATTTGTCTGGCAGCCTCTATGATGAGGATTAAAGCCAAGTTTTGAAATTTCAAACAACCAAACCGACTTGAGTCAGTTTGGGTGTTTCAAGTTTCAACACTTGCCTTTTAATCGTCATTGCAAAGGCTGCCAGACAAATTCGCGATGGTGTTCGACCGCCATCGACGCCGAGAACAGTTGCTTTGGGACGCCGGACGTCGGCGTCACTTGTGGGACATGGATGTAGTGTTCGACACCGACGACCACATGTATCTCGCACCGATGATACTTGCTATTTAGGGTTCCATCGACACCGAGGAACCCCCTAATTAACCCGCTCGTCCCCAGGCGCACCCTTTTCCTACTTCTTTTTCTCATCTTCAACTTCTACTTCTTTTTTTCATCTTCTTCTTCTACTACTACTATTGTTCTTTCTTCTTCTTCTTCTTCTTCCTCTTCTTATTTTTCTTTTTCTTTTATCTTTCTTTATTATTCTTAAAAATAGGAAAAAAAACCTAAACAAAACTATAAACTAAATGTAACCTAAAATAAACTAAATTAACCTAAACTAACCTAAATAACCTAAAATAACCTAAACTAAACTAACCTAATTAACCTAAACTAAACAAACATGAACTAAATCTAAAAAAACTGGAAAAAAAACTCACCACGATGAGGGGCAGGGCGGCGGCAGGGCGGGGCCAGACGGTGCGGTGCGGCCGGGCGGCGGCGGCTCGGGACGGGGGCGGGGCGGTGTGGGGCGGCCGGCGACTCGGGACGAGGGCGGCGCAGCCGGGCGGGCGGGGCGGCGCGGGCACGGGGCCGGGGCGGGGCGGGACGGCGCGGGCGGCGGCGGCCCGCGACGGGGGTGGCGTGGGGCGGCGGCTCAGGCACGGGGCCGGGGCGGGGCGGTGCGGGGTGGCCGACGACGGGGGTGGCGCGGGGCGGCCGGCGGTGCGGGTTAGGGGCGGCGGCAGGGGTGAGGGGTGGCGGCGGCTCAGGCAGGGGACGGACAGATCAGAGAGGGGGGCACGGGCGCGGGCGCGACCCCTTTTCTGCTAGCTAGTAGGGCACAGCTCTTTGCCATCCGCGAGCGGACGGCAAAGAGCGTACCTAGTGGGGTGGGGCCAGGGGGAAACGGACGACCTAACGGTCATTTCCTTTGCCGTCCGCTGGCTGACGGCAAGGAACTTTTGCCGTCCGCCAGCAGACGGCAAAGAAAATGGCCGTTAGGTCATCCTCGTAAGCCCACCACCCATCCTCTTTGCCGTCAGCTAGCAGAAGGCAAAGCGTCTTTGTCGTCTGCTAGCGGACGGCAAAGATATGCTGATGGCAAAGCCTTCCGTTGCCGTCCGCTGCCTCTTTGTCGTCCGTTTTCCTGTGGCTGATGGCAAAGCCTTTCTTTTCGTCCGCTAGCTGACGAAGAAGAGTCGGCAGACGGCAAATCTGCTGATTCTAGTAGTGTAATAGCAAAGCTCGCGGTACATCAAGATCGTGCCAAATCAAAAACACGAGAGAGAGAGAGAGAGAGAGAGAGATCAAACACATAGCTACTGGTACATACCCTCAGCCCGGAGGGTGAACTACTCCCTCCTCGTCATGGAGAGCGTTGAGATGATGAAGATGGCCACCGGTGATGATTTCCCCCTCCGGCAGGGTGCCGGAACAGGGTCCCGATTGGTTTTTGGTGGCTACAGAGGCTTGCGGCGGCGGAACTCCCGATCTAGGTTTATTTCTGGAGGTTTTGGTATTTATAGGAATTTTTGGCGTCGAGAACAAGTCAGGGGGTCCACGAGGAGCCCACAAGGTCGGAGGGCGCACCCTAGGGGGTTGGGGGCGCCTTCCACCCTTGTGGAGGCCTCGTGAATCTTCTGGCCCAACTCTTCTACTTCAGGGTGTGGTGATCTCCATTACTATTTTCGAGAGTAAAAATTGCTCTCGAAATATGTATGATCTATTAGTGCGAAGAAAATAAGCTTTATACGAACTTGTGATATGGAAGAAATAAAAGCGACGGACTGCATAATAAAGTTCTTTATCACAAGCGGCAATATAAAGTGACATTCTTTTGCATTAAGATTTTGTGCATCCAACCATAAAAGCGCATGACAACCTCTGCTTCCCTCTACGAAGGGCCTATCTTTTACTTTTATTTTCTACCCTTATACAAGAGTCATGGTGATCTTCACATATTCCTTTTTACACTTTTTCTTTTTGGCAAGCACTTTACATTGAGGGAAGATCCAAATATATATATATATATCCACTCGGATGTAGATATTCATAAGCTATTATTGTTGACATTACCCTTGAGGTAAAAGGTTGGGAGGTGAAACCATAAGCCCCTATCTTTCTCTGCGTCCGATTGAAACTTTGACCTCATAAGTATCGCGTAAGTGTTAGCAATTGTGAAAGACTAAATGATAGTTGAGTATGTGAACTTGCTAAAAAGCTCTTACATTGACTCTTTCTTGCGTTATGATAAATTGCATTTGCTTCAATGACTGAGATCATAGTTTGTTAGTTTTCAATAAAGTTCTTGTTTTATACTTTACCTTGTGAACGAATTGTTACTTTAGCATGAGAAGTTATCTACTCCTATAAATAGCACACTTGATGGTGATGGTGTGCCTGCCATCTAGGAATTCTGACCGTCTGATCTGACATCTAACGCATCGAAAGCGCCCAGCAGTCTCCATCTTCCAGAACGATCCAGATCCATCCACATCCACCTTCCTCCAGCCAGCCAAATCTGGCGCGATGGTCGTTGCCGCTGCCGGCGCCGTCCACCCCCAATGCCTCAGGATGCCTCGTCTCTACCGTGGGAGCCACCACCACCCCTCCACCTCTCCTTTCCCGTCTCCGACGCTGCCAACAACGAGAAGTACGGTGTCAACGTCGTCGGTTCTTCACGCCTCCCATGCCTCCTCCTCTACCGTAGCAGTCCACCAACTACCATAACACCAGCTCCTCCTCCTCCTCACCGTCTCCTCCAGTCCCCTCCCCCATCACCTGATGCCACCCGCAACAAGTGCGTCGACGGCTGCGCGCTGCTAATCCACGGCGGATGTGCCATCAAATACTACTGATTCCCCTCGCTGTCGGCCATCCCTGCCACCCTGGCGAGCTCCAACCCCCGCCATCCCGACCTCCGCCGTCGGCTTCGAGTGTAGTGGCGCTGAGGGAGTCCTAGATTAGGGGGTCCTCGGACAGCCGGACTATATCCTTTGGTCGGACTGTTGGACTATGAAGATACAAGATTGAAGACTTCGTCCCGTGTCCGGATGGGACTCTCCTTGGCGTGGAAGGCAAGCTTGGCAATACGGATATGTAGATCTCCTCCCTTGTAACCGACTCTGTGTAACCCTAGCCCCCTCCGGTGTTTATATAAACCGGAGGGTTTAGTCCGTAGGACAACAACAATCATACCATAGGCTAGCTTCTAGGGTTTAGCCTCTACGATCTCGTGGTAGATCAACTCCTGTAATACTCATATCATCAAGATCAATCAAGCAGGAAGTAGGGTATTACCTCCATCGAGAGGGCCCGAACCTGGGTAAACATCGTGTCCCCCGCCTCCTGTTACCATCCGCCTTAGACGCACAGTTCGGGACCCCCTACCCGAGATCCACCAGTTTTGACACCGACATTGGTGCTTTCATTGGGAGTTCCACTGTGCCGTCACCATAAGGCTAGATGGCTCCTTCGATCATCCGCAACGATGCGATCCAGGGTGAGGTTTTCCTTCCCGGACAGATCTTCGTATTCGACGGCTTCGTACTGCGGGCCAACTCGCTTGGCCATCTGGAGCAGATCGATAGCTACGCCCCTGGCCATCAGGTCGGGTTTGGAAACTTGAACTATACTACCGACATCCGCGGAGACTTGATCTTCGACGGATTCGAGCCCATGTCAGGTGCGCCGCACAATCACGACGAGCATGATTTAGCTCTGCCATCGGACAGTGTTCGGGAGATCACACTTGCAGCCACTCCGGCCCTCAATCCGGAACAAAACCACGCCATCTGAAGACGGGTGGATGGACCCCGCCACGGAGGCCGCACACTCAGTAGCGATAGAGCCGAATACTGACTTCACCTCCTACGAGACCCGTGTTGCCGAACCGTTGGATTCGTCCCCGGCCACGGACTCCAAGCCGCCTGCATCCATGCCCATCAAATCCGATTGGGCACCGATCATGGAGTTTACCTCCATAGATATCTTTCAGCACTCGACTTTTGGCGACGTACTAAACTCATTGAAGTCTCTCTCCCTATCAGGAGACCCTTGGCCGAACTATGTCCGGCTAGAATGGGATGCGGACGAAGAAGAAATTCGCGCCCCACCCACCACCCACTTAGTAGCCACTGTCGACGATTTAAGCGACATGCTCGATTTCGACTCTGAAGACATCGACGCTATGGACGATGATGCAGGAGACGAACAGGAACCACCGCCCACAGGGCGCTGGACTGCCACCTCATCGTATGACATATACATGGTGGATACACCCAAAGAAAACAATGACGAGGAATGGAAGGATGCAGCGAAGGATAGCTCCCTCGAGAAGCAACCAAAGCGACGGCATAGGCGCCGTTCCAAATCCCACCTCGGCAAAAACAGCGATAACAGCGCAAGAAAAAATAACACCCCGGTCGACTCTAGAGGAAACGACGACCACACGGACCCAGCGACAGAGCAGGACGAACCAGCGAACGGCGAACATAGCACGAAGCCATTGTCCGATCAGGGCGACGCCGAGGATAAAGCTAATCCACCTCTCTCCGGAGAGGAAAACAGTCCGGAAGACGATGCACACATCATCCCGGAAGGGCACTTGGAACAAGAGAACCTCCGCAGAAGGCTTATTGCCACCGCGAGGAGTCTGAAGAAGCAGAAGCAAAGGCTTAAGGCCGCGCAGAATACGCTGAACAGTAGATGGAACAAAGTGCTCGACACTGAAGAAAAGTATGGTGGTAGTTACCACACAAAGAGCTATCCAAAGCGCAAGTTGTTGCCTGAATTTGATGATGAGGCCTTAGAGCCCACACAGCCGAAAAACAAAACGGCCGACCGGTCGGATCGACCACCTCGTGGTCGTGATAGAGCGGGTAACAAGGCCGCACATAAGTCAGCACACGATTCACGTGAGGACTTGCATCAGAAGGCCGGCGTGACCAGATCCATCTACAGATCTAGGAAGCGCGCTCCAACGCACAACCAAAACCGAACACTACAACCATCAGAACGCCATGACACATCCAAATACAGGGGTGCCGCACACCCCCTATGTTTCACCGATGAGGTGCTGGATCATGAATTTCCAGAAGGATTCAAACCCGTGAACATAGAGGCGTACGGCGGAACGACAGACCCTGGGGTGTGGATTGAGGACTTTATCCTCCATATCCATATGGCTCGCGGAGACGATCTCCACGCCATCAAGTACTTGCCCCTCAAGCTGAAAGGACTAGCTCGGCACTGGCTGAAGAGCCTCCCCGAAAATTCAATTGGAAGCTGGGAGGAGCTTGAGGATGCTTTTAGGGCTAATTTTCAAGGGACCTATGTCCGACCTCCGGATGCAGATGATTTAAGTCATATAATTCAACAGCCCGGAGAGTCAGCCCAAAAGCTTTGGAACAGATTTCTCACTAAGAACCAAATCGTCGAGTGCCCGGACACCGAAGCCTTAGCGGCTTTCAAACACAGCGTCCGAGACGAATGGCTCGCCAGACACCTCGGCCAAGAAAAACCGAGAACAATGGCAGCCCTAACAAGCCTCATGACCCGCTTTTGCGCGGGCGAAGATAGCTGGCTAGCCCGTAGTAGCACCAGCGACCCAGGCACATCCGAAGTCAGGGATGGCAATGGAAAACCACGACGCAGTAAAAGCAAGCATCCAAATAACAAAGACAGCCCAGACAACACGGTGGTAAACGCCGGATTCAGGGGCTCTCGACCCGGTCAGCGGAAAAAGCCTTTCAAAGGCAGCAGGGATGGACCGTCCAGCCTAAACAAGATTCTAGACAAATTATGTCAAATTCATGGCACCCCCGATAAACCTGCAAATCACACCCATAGAGAATGCTGGGTCTTCAAGCAGGCCGGTAAGCTAAACGCCGAACACAAGGGGAGGGAGACACCAAGTGAAGACGAGGACGAGCCTCGCCAGCAAAGCACTGGGGGACAGAAAAAATTCCCACCATAGGTCAAAACAGTGAACATGATTCACGTGACGAAGAGGAGAAGCAAACAGGCACTCCGAGACACACGCGCCGTAGAGCCCGTCACCCCTAAGTTCAACCCCTGGTCGGCCTGCCCGATCACTTTTGATCGCAGGGATCACCTGACAAGTATCCGACACGGAGGATTGGCTGCCTTGGTGTTAGACCCAATAATCAACGGATACCATCTCACATGAGTCCTTATGGACGGCAGAGTGGTCTTAATCTAATATATCAGGACACAGTCCGCAAAATGGGGATAGACCCGACAAGAATCAGCCACAGTGATACTACCTTTAAGGGAGTAATTCCAAGCCCAGAGGCCCGCTGTACGGGCTCTCTAGTACTAGAGGTTGTATTCGGTTCTCCCGACAACTTCCGAAGCGAAAAGTTAACCTTCGACATCGCTCCATTCCGAAGTGGCTATCAAGCACTACTCGGAAGAGCAGCTTTTGCTCGTTTTAATGCAGTACCGCATTACGCTTCTCTTAAGCTTAAGATGCCCGGTCCACGTGGAATCATCACAATTAGCGGAAATATCGAGCGTTCCTTACGCGCGGAAGAATGTGTGGTGGCTTTAGCAGCCGAACATTAATGGCCTCTCCAACCAGAATAAATGATCGGTCGTCAAGACCGCGGACACGGCTAGACGAGTCCAGCGCATCATTAGCTGTAACAGCTTAGATATACCTAAGATTGGTTCGATGGATTTACCCTCATAGGCGGTACCAGGGGCTTCCCGCATGTAAAAGGACTACAGTTCGGCTCGACCTTACTTATCTTAATTTTTAATGGTTTATTGAGAATAACCAATTTTTCGCACGACAACTTTCACCTAAGTTCCTCTCTTTTACAGATGGTAATCATGCTACACCCTTCCAGGATACGGCACAACGGAGACACAGGCGCAGACGTGCAGCAGGGCCCCGCTCAAAGGTTTCTTTTTAGATTAAGACCCTGCGTAAACCTTTTTTACTGTCTCTTGTTGCTTCACATCCTCCGGATACTCAGCATAACCGAGAGCGATGCTGACGTTATTGGCATTTCGCCAGAATGATGCACGTACCTGGACACTCAGGGATCATTATCAAGGGCGTTATTCAGCCCGGTATATGTTGTAAAGACCGAATACCTTAGGGAGTGTTCGGCGTCGCGAGTTTGGCCTTATATGCATCAGCTCCGAATCATGTCTTTGGTCAAATGTTGGGTTTACCCGGCTCCCGCGTTTTGCTACCTTACGTTCCGCTCTATCGGCTAAGGTGGCACCGGGAGAACTACTGCGATTGTGCCCTGGTTCATCCGGACGAGCACCTCAGTAGAGAAAGCCGAAAACTGACTGTCATGATAAAGCGCGAGACTGGTCAACCACTCGATGACTTAGCGGAATCTTCGGGATTCCTCCGCATTAACGAAGGGCCGTTTCCCGGTCATGTAGGTACGCGCCCCATATTCGGATGAGCGCGGAGGTACCAGGGGCTATATAGTAGTCCCACCGTCAAACTCCTATGGCTAAGTGAAAGTGTTAAAGCAATATAGTCCGATTGCCTCGTTCGCTGCTATCACCTCCTTAATGGACCAAGACGTTGGATCAAGTGTGACTACGCGTTTTTGCGAACACCCCCGCATTATATGCGTGGGGGCTGAAGCCGACGACTGCAAGCTTTCAGGTTATATACATATATACATAAACGGCCGCACAGGAGGCATCATAATACTTTCAGGCAAAAGTATAAACACACCTTTATAATTTAATAGCATTGTTTTTACAATCGGGATACATGTCACTTGAACATGATACTCTTCGAGCACTGAGCCTCTATTACACGAGCGCCTTCTAGGACTTCTTCAAAATAGTGCTCGGTCGGGACCTGGAGGGCCTCGGGTGGCAATAGCGGTGGCCTCCATCTCCGCCCAATATGTCTTAACACGGGCAAGAGTCATCCGCGCACCCTCTATGCACGCCGACCTTTTTATAGCGTCAATTTGCGGCACAGCGCCAAGGAATCGTTGCACTAGACCAAAATAACTATTCGGCCTCGGTCCCTCCGGCCAGGTGATCCACGACTGACCTCATAGCAAGTCCGGACAACCTATGGAGCTCGGCCCACTCGGCCATCTGTTCATTTAACATCAGCGGACGCGTTGGAGTGCTGAACTGTGACCAGAACAACCTTTCCACTACATGATATTTCTGATCTTTGAAAAACTTGGTCGCATCAGCGGCACTCGCTGCTAAATCCAAGTACGCGTCTGCAGAACTCCATAATTTATCCAGAGGAGCATACTTCAGGTCTCCAAACCTCGTCCGCAACAAAAAGGGCTTCCCAGTCGTGATATCTCCGGCTTGACGGAGTTCCTCCTTCGCCGCTCTGACTTGCGAGCGGGTTTCCTTGGCAGCTTCCATGGCCTCCTTCAGGTCCGCCGCCTTCGCTTGGCTCTCCTTTTCAAGAAGCTCATACCGGCTGGTGGCATCTTTCAGCTCAACAGCCATCTTGGCTATTTTTTCTTTGCTCTGGCAATGCGCAGCCTGTTCGGCCCTTAGCTCTTCGACCGCCTTCAGGGCGGCCGCATCACTCTTCCTAGCTTGTTCCTTGGCCCGGGCAAGTTCCGCCCGAAGGGTCTCCACGGCGACAGCTCCATCTGCAGTCACAGCATATTATAGATACTAGCATCATGCTCCTCTTAATATGTGTTGATCATAGGAGAATACATACCCTGTGCCTCGTCAAGCCGCTTGTTTACAAGCACGATGTCGGCATCTGCCGCATCAAGTTGCCGCTTCAGTTCGGCAAATTCACCAGTCCGGCTAGCCACCGGACCCTCGGCCGCCTACACGTAAAGGCAGCACGGTTATTACCTGGGACTATGATCCTCTAGTTGCCATCTTGTTCGACAGCAACCAGAGTCTCAGGGGCTACTATCTGCATAGGCCACACCTAGCGTGTGCGGTATCGTCAAAAAATATATATTACTTTACGTACCTCAAAGCCTTTCAGCAGACTCATAAAAGCTTCATGCAACCCGCTTTCGGCGGATGAAATCCTCTCAACCACCGTACCCATTAGCGTACGATGCGTTTCTGAGATAGCCGCTTGCTCCAGAAGATTCATCAGTGCGTCTGGTCGCACACCGGACAGTTCCAGACTCTTTCTGTTGCTCTCCTTAGGAGCTGAATACCCCGTACTTCGGGTGGTCGAAGGTTTACCTTCTGGCCTTGGCGGATCAGGAGAAATCCTCCGTGACGACACCTCAGGGTCGCCCGCTTCACGAGGCGGGGAGGCACGGGGAGGTGTTTCGCTCTCCATCATCTCCGGAAGAAGATCCCCCGAAGACGAACTCTGTCGAGAAGGGCTACGATCCGAACTACAAGACACACGCCTCGGTTATCGTTCTCGGAAATGAAGCAGGATATATTTACTATAAAGTACTTTCGTTTACTTACAGCTCGGTAGAGGGCTGGTCCCCTCGCAGTTACTGTGCGGTAAGGATGCCCTCCGGGGTAGGACCCTCTGACAAAGGTTTTTTCACTCGCTTGGAGACCATTACTTCCAAGTCTTCAGAGACGGTCCTCTTCCTTCCCCGGGGCGAGGGAATTTTAGATTCATCCCCCCGGTTATCCTCCTTCGCGGAGGCACTAATTCCCCCGGTTTGGATGAATAGTGATTGAGGCTCGCTTTCGGCTTCTTTGTTCCTCCCTTTATCTTCCCCTGATGGCGCTTGATAAGGCGCAAGCTCAAGCATCCTGGCTAGTACAGGATCCGGTGAGCCCTCGGGAAGGGGGGCCGGACACCTGATCATCTTCGCCTTTTTTATCTAGTCCTGGTCAAAAGGTGACTTTTCAGAATGATGTTGTGATAAATTAAAAGACAACATGTTCGGCCGCAGAATTACTTACTTGAGTGTCTGGACGATTGCAGTTCAGACCCGCATCCTCGGAGGTGTCCAGACACTCTATTTGTGATCCGAAGAACGATCTGTACATCTCTTCGAGCGTCACGCCGAAGAAGTGCTGAATAGTTCACGGTCCTTCCGGGTTGAACTCCCACATACGGAGAGGTCGACGTTTGCAAGGCAGGGCTCGACGAACTAGCATGACTTGCATTACCTTAACAAGGCTGACATCTCTCTCTAGGAGATCTCGGATGCGACTCTGCAATGTTGGCACATCATTTACTGGCCCCCAGTCCAGCCCCTTGTTGACCCATGACGCCAGTTGTGGCGGGGGGCCCGAGCGGAAGGCAGGGGCGGCTACCCACTTAGTACCCCGGGGAGCTGTGATATAAAACCACTCCCGTTGCCATAAACTGGACACCTCCGGGAAGGAACCCTTTGGCCATGGAACATCGGCGCCTTTGCTTATTACGGCACCTCCGCACTCTGTGTGTCGCCCCTCAATCATCTTCGGCTCCACATTGAAGGTCTTGAGCCATAAGCCGAAGTGTGGGGTAATGCGGAGGAAGGCTTCACACACGACGATGAACGGCGAGATGTGAAGGATGGAATCCGGAGCCAGATCATGGAAATCGAGCCCGTAGTAGAACACGAGCCCTCTGACAAAGGGATCCAGACAAAAACTAGCCCTCGGAGGAAGTGGGAGACGAATACGACACTCTCGCCAGGTTCGGGAGCGGGAATGACCTGCCCTCGAGCAGGCAGCCTGTGCGAGATTTCGCCGGTCAAATACCTAGCCTCTCTTAGCTTCTTGATGTCCTCCTCTGTGATAGAGGAGGGCATCCACCGACCTTGAAGGTTGGATCCGGACATGATTGTAGGTCCAAAGCGCCTAGCCTGAGCCTTGGGTGTTGGAACTCGAGGTGGGGGAAGGATTCGATTGAGTGCGAGAAGAAGGGGACAGGCCTAGGCCCCTTTATAAAGACGATGAATATCAAGCGTCCTCCGCGTGGCCGTTTGGGACTTGCCTAAAATCGAGGAGTCATACCAACAGGCACGATTGGGTTGCCCATACCCGTATTGATGAGAATCCCTTGAAAAAAGGGACACGATCTCTGCTTCGACGGGACGTGCCAATGAAAACCGCCTCGCAACACGTGCAGTGGCAGGCTTGGAAAAACGGTTCATCATGACCAGACCACCGCAGTACGTCACGTTATGAAAAGCTGTCAGTGGATTAGATTTGTGGAAATATTATTCTCTCTACGGTGGTATGTGAAATTTGCTTTGCAGAGCCGGACACTATCCTTGTGTTCAAAAACATCTGTGGAGTATTCGGAGGAGGAACTCGCCTTGCAATGCCGAAGACAATCTGCGCGTCGGAATCATCGTCATTGAAGCCTGGTTCAGGGGCTACCGAGGGAGTCCTGGATTAGGGGGTCCTCAGACAGCCGGACTATATCCTTTGGTCGGACTGTTGGACTATGAAGATACAAGATTGAAGACTTCGTCCCGTGTCCGGATGGGACTCTCCTTGGCGTGGAAGGCAAGCTTGGCAATACGGATATGTAGATCTCCTCCCTTGTAACCGACTCTGTGTAACCCTAGCCCCCTCCGGTGTCTATATAAATCGAAGGGTTTAGTCCGTAGGACAACAACAATCATACCATAGGCTAGCTTCTAGGGTTTAGCCTCTACGATCTCGTGGTAGATCAACTCTTGTAATACTCATATCATCAAGATCAATCAAGCAGGAAGTAGGGTATTACCTCCATCGAGAGGGCCCGAACCTGGGTAAACATCGTGTCCCCCGCCTCCTGTTACCATCCGCCTTAGACGCACAGTTCGGGACCCCCTACCCGAGATCCGCCGGTTTTGACACCGACTGGCGCCGACAGCATCCTTGCTGGTGCCATGTCCAACTTTGCACTATCGCTTCCTAGCTCATGTGCTCGTAAGCAAGTGAAGCGCCCGGAGATTCGGGACAACATTAACGACCGAGACAGGGCCATGCCGAGCTGCGAACTAGCAGCGAGGAGGCTCCACCGGCGCTCCCGGCAATGGAGGCATACACGACACGGGCGAGCGACGCCGCGGGCGGCGAGCGGCATACACAGCGAGCCGGCTCCCCTGGCGCTCGAGTCAACGACAACGTACACAGCGGTTGGCGGCCCTTACTATCAGCGCCGACCTACAGCGTGTCATCGGAATCTAGCAGCACCGCGTTGATACGTCCATTTTGCATCATGCTTTTATATTGATATTTATTGCATTATGGGATGTTATTACACATTATGTCACAATACTTATGCCTATTCTCTCTTATTTTACAAGGTTTACATAAGGAGGGAGAATGCCGGCAGCTGGAATTCTGGGCTGGAAAAGGAGCAAATATTAGAGACCTATTCTGCACAACTCCAAAAGTCCTGAAACTCCACGAAAGTTATTTTTGGAAATAATAAAAAATACTAAGCGGAAGAAATACCTGAGGGGGCCCACACCCTAGCCACGAGGGTGGGGGCGCGCCCTACCCCCCTGGGCGTGCCCCCCTGCCTCGTGGGCCCCCCTGTTGGCCCTCCGGTGCCCGTCTTCTGCTATATGAAGTCTTTCGTCCGAAGGAAAATCAGAAGCAAGCTTTCGGGACGAGACTCCGCCGCCACGAGGCGGAACCAATCTAGGGCTCCGGCAGAGCAGTTCTGCTGGGGACACTTCCCTCCGGGAGGGGGAAATCATGGCCATCGTCATCACCAACGCTCCTCTCATCGGGAGAGGGCAATCTCCATCAACATCTTCACCAGCACTATCTCCTCTCAAACCCTAGTTCATCTCTTGTATCCAATTCTTGTCTCTAAGTCTGGGATTGGTACCTGTATGTTGCTAGTAGTGTTGATTACTCCTTGTAGTTGATGCTAGTTGGTTTATTTGGTGGAAGATCATATGTTCAGATCCTATATGCATATTAACACCCCTCTGATTCTAAACATGAATATGCTTTGTGAGTAGTTACGTTTGTTCCTGAGGACATGGAAGAAGTCTTGCTATTAGTAGTCATGTGAATTTGGTATTCGTTCGATATTTTGATGAGATGTATGTTGTCTCTCCTCTAGTGGTGTTATGTGAACGTCGACTACATGACACTTCACCATTATTTGGGCCTAGAGGAAGGCATTGGGAAGTAATAAGTAGATGATGGGTTGCTAGAGTGACAGAAGCTTAAACCCTAGTTTATGTGTTGCTTCATAAGGGGCTGATTTGGATCCATATGTTTCATGCTATGGTTAGGTTTACCTTAATACTTTTGTTGTAGTTGCGGATGCTTGCAATAGAGGTTAATCATAAGTGGGATTGTTGTCCAAGTAAGGGCATCACCCAAGCACCGGTCGACCTACATATCAAATTATCAAAGTACCGAACGCGAACCATATGAACGTGACGAAAACTAGCTTGACGATAATTCCCATGTGTCCTCGGGAGCGCTTTTCTCTATATAAGAGTTTGTCCAGGCTTGTCCTTTGCTACAAAAAGGATTGGGCCACCTTGCTGCACTTTATTTACTTTTGTTACTTGTTGCTCGTTACCAATTATCTTATCACAAAACTATCTGTTACCTATAATTTCAGTGCTTGCACAGAATACCTTGCTGAAAACCGCTTATCATTTCCTTCTGCTCCTCGTTGGGTTCGACACTCTAACTTATCGAAAGGACTACGATAGATCCCCTGAACTTGTGGGTCATCAAGACTCTTTGCTCGATACTTCTTGTGCTGGCTCTTTTATGATGAAGACTATTGAATTCAAATGGGATTTATTGGAAAGAATTAAACGCAACTCTGAAGATTGGGATCTCGGCAAAGGTAAGGAGTCAGGTATGACACCTAAGTTCGATTGTGTTAAATCTTTTATGGATACCGATGTTTTCCGTAAATTTAGCACTAAATATGGACTTGACTCTGAGATAGTAGCTTCTTTCTGTGAATCTTTTGTTACTCATGTTGATCTCCCTAAGGAGAAGTGGTTTAAATATCATCCTCCCATAGAAGTAAAAGTAGCTGCACCTATTAAAGTTGAAGAAAAGACTATCACTTATAATGATCCTATTGTTCCTACTACTTATGTTGAGAAACCACCTTTCCCTGTTAGAATAAAGGATCATGCTAAAGCTTCAACTGTGGTTCGTAAAAGCAATATTAGAACCTATACACCTCCTGAGCAAGTTAAAGTTGAACCTAATATTGCTATTGTTAAAGATCTCTTGGCTGATAATATTGATGGGCATGTTATTTATTTCCGTTAAGAGACTGCTAGAATTGCTAAACCTTGTGCCAAAAATAAACATAGACCTGTGGTAGGCATGCCTGTTATTTCTGTTAAAATAGGATATCATTGTTATCATGGCTTATGTGACATGGGTGCTAGTGCTAGTGCAATACCTATTGACTTATACAAAGAAATTATGCATGATATTGCACCTACTGAGTTAGAAGAAATTGATGTCACAATTAAACTTGCCAATAGAGATACTATTTCACCAATGGGAATTGTTAGAGATGTTGAAGTCTTGTGTGGGAAAACTAAATATCCTGCTGATTTTCTTGTTCTTGGTTCCCCACAAGACAGTTTTTGTCCCATTATATTTGGTAGACCCTTCTTGAACACTGTTAATGCTAGGATAGACTGCGAAAAGGATGTTGTTACTATTGGTTTAGGTGATATGTCTCATGAGTTTAATTTCTCTAAATTTCGTAGACAACACCGTGAAGAGGAATTGCCTAGTAAGGATGAAATTATTAGTCTTGCTTCTATTGCCGTACCTCCTAATGATCCTTTGGAACAATATTTGCTAGACCATGAAAATGATATGTTTATAAATGAACGAAGGGAAATAGATGAAGTATTCTTTAAACAGGAACCCATCCTGAAACACAATTTGCCTGTTGAAATCCTAGGGGATCCTCCTCCACCCAAGGGTGATCCCGTGTTTGAGCTTAAACCATTACCTGATACTCTTAAATATGCTTATCTTGATGAGAAAAAGATATATCCTGTTATTATTAGTGCTAACCTTTCAGAGCATGAAGAAGAGAGATTATTGAAATCAGCACCGTGCTGCTATTGGTTATACTCGTGATGATCTTAAGGGCATTAGTCCCACTCTATGTCAACACAAAATAAATTTAGAGAAAGATGCCAAACCAGTTCGTGATCACCAACGACGGCTGAATCCTAAGATGAAAGAAGTGGTAAGAAAGGAAATACTAAAGCTCCTTGAGGCAGGTATAATTTATTCCGTTGCTGATAGTCAGTGGGTAAGTCCTGTCCATTGTGTTCCTAAGAAGGGAGGTATTACTGTCGTTCCTCATGATAAAGATGAATTGATTCCGCAAAGAATTATTACAAGTTATAGGATGGTAATTGATTTCTGCAAATTAAATAAGGCTACTAAAAAGGATCATTACCCCTTACCTTTTATTGATCAAATGCTAGAAAGATTATCCAAACATACACATTTTTGCTTTCTAGATGGTTATTCTGGTTTCTCTCAAATACCTGTGTCAGTCGATGATCAATCAAAGACCACTTTTACTTGCCCTTTTGGTACTTTGGCTTATAGACGTATGCCTTTTGGTTTATGTAATGCACCTGCTACCTTTCAAAGATGCATGATGGCTATATTCTCTGACTTTTGTGAAAAGATTTGTGAGGTTTTCATGGACGATTTCTCCGTCTATGGATCCTCTTTTGATGATTGCTTGAGCAACCTTGATCGAGTTCTGCAGAGATGTGAAGAAACTAACCTTGTCTTGAATTGGGAGAAGTGCCACTTTATGGTCAATGAAGGTATTGTCTTGGGGCATAAAGTTTCTGAAAGAGGTATTGAAGTTGATAAAGCCAAGGTTGATGCTATTGAAAAGATGCCATGTCCCAAGGACATCAAAGGTATAAGAAGTTTCCTTGGTCACGCCGGTTTTTATAGGAGGTTCATTAAAGACTTCTCAAAAATTTCTCGGCCTCTGACTAATTTATTACAAAAGGATATACCATTTGTCTTTGATGATGATTGTGTAGAAGCATTTGAAATACTTAAGAAAGCGTTGATCTCTGCACCTATTGTTCAGCCACCTGATTGGAATTTACCCTTTGAAATTATGTGTGATGCTAGTGATTATGCTATAGGTGCTGTTCTAGGGCAAAGAGTTGATAAGAAATTAAATGTTATTCAATATGCTAGCAAAACTCTAGACAATGCCCAGAGAAATTATGCTACTACTGAAAAATAATTCTTAGCAGTTGTATTTGCTTGTGATAAGTTCAGACCTTATATTGTTGATTCTAAAGTAACCATTCACACTGATCATGCTGCTATTAATTATCTTATGGAAAAGAAAGATGCTAAACCTAGACTTATTAGATGGGTTCTCTTGCTACAAGAATTTGATTTACATATTGTTGATAGAAATGGAGCTGAGAACCCCGTTGCAGACAACTTGTCTAGGTTAGAAAATGTTCTTGATGACCCACTACCTATTGATGATAGCTTTCCTGATGAACAATTAAATGTCATAAATGCCTCTCGTACTACTCCATGGTATGCTAATTATGCTAATTACATCGTTGCTAAATTCATACCACCTAGTTTCACATACCAACAAAAGAAAAAGTTTATCTATGATTTAAGACATTACTTCTGGGATGACCCACATCTTTATAAAGAAGGAGTAGATGGCGTTATTAGACGTTGTGTACCTGAGCATGAACAGGAACAGATCCTACGCAAGTGTCACTCCGAGGCTTATGGAGGACACCACGCTGGAGATAGAACTGCACATAAGGTATTGCAATCCGGTTTTTATTGGCCTACTCTCTTCAAGGATGCCCGTAAGTTTGTCTTATCTTGTGATGAATGTCAAAGAATCGGTAATATTAGTAGGCGTCAAGAAATGCCTATGAATTATTCACTTGTTATTGAACCATTTGATGTTTGGGGCTTTGATTATATGGGACCGTTTCCTGCCTCTAATGGATATACACATATTTTAGTTGTTGTTGATTACGTTACTAAGTGGGTAGAAGCTATTCCAACTAGTAGTGCTGATCATAACACCTCTATTAAGATGCTTAAAGAAGTCACTCTTCCGAGGTTTGGAGTCCCTAGATATTTAATGACTGATGGTGGTTCACATTTTATTCATGGTGCTTTCCGTAAAATGCTTGCTAAGTATGATGTTAATCATAGAATTGCATCTCCTTATCACCCACAGTCTAGCGGTCAAGTAGAATTGAGCAATAGAGAGCTCAAATTAATTTTGCAAAAGACTGTTAATAGATCTAGAAAGAATTGGTCCAAGAAACTTGATGATGCATTATGGGCCTATAGAACTGCATATAAAAATCCTATGGGTTTGTCTCCGTATAAAATGGTTTATGGAAAAGCATGTCACTTACCTCTCGAACTAGAACATAAGGCTTATTGGGCAATTAAAGAGCTCAACTATGATATCAAACTTGCCGGTGAGAAGAGGTTATTTGACATTAGCTCACTTGATGAATGGAGAACCCAAGCCTATGAAAATGCCAAGTTGTTTAAAGAAAAGGTTAAAAGATGGCACGACAAAAGGATACAAAAGCGTGAGTTTAATGTAGGTGATTATGTATTGCTATACAACTCTCGTTTAAGATTTTTTGCAGGAAAACTTCTCTCTAAATGGGAAGGTCTGTACGTTATCGAGGAGGTCTATCGTTCCGGTGCCATAAAAATCAATAACTTCGAAGGCACAAATCCGAAGGTGGTGAGCGGTCAAAGAATTAAACATTATATCTCAGGTAATCCTATAAATGTTGAAACCAATGTTATTGAAACCGTAACCCCGGAGGAATACATAAGGGACACTTTCCGGAACATTTCAGACTCCGAAAAGGAATAGGTATGTGGTACGGTAAGTAAACCGACTCCAAAACAGTTCTAATGGCAATTTTTCTCCGTTTTGGAATATTTAGAAAAATAGAAAAATAAGAAGTAGTCCGGGAAGGACATGAGGCCTCCATGAGGGTGGAGGGCGCGCCCTACCCTACTGGGCGCGCCCCCTACCTCGTGGGCACCTCGTGTGCTCTCCGGACTCCGTTTTCTTGCACGATACGTATTTTGGTCGATAAAAATTCATTATTTAATCTCCCAAAGGTTTTGACTCCTGTATCACGCGAATATCCTCTGTTCTTGTTTCGATCTGTTTTTCTGACAGATCTAGATCATCATGACGTCTCCAAGTGCCCCCAAGGACAAGTTCTTCGAGAAGGTCATCAATCCCTATCTCGCGGAGGTGCTGCAACACCCTCAACCCATTGAGATGCATGAGGGGGTGCTGCACATCCGCGATGTTGAGGGACCGAGGAAGACCGGAACCGTGGAGACAAGGCTCGAGGCAATGGAGCAACAAGTTTTCAAGTGCCAGGAGATGGTGGAGCGTGGACTTGACTCCAGATACATAATGATCACGGAGTTCACCAACAACCACAAGCGGGATGCCAAGGACATTGGGGAGGCCATCTTCAAGCTCCACGAGAAAATCGAGCACCTCCAAGCCCAAATCTATGACCTACAAAACCAAAACTGTGAGTATGAATATAGATTCAAGAGGATGAGTTTGGCTGCAGATTTAAGGATCCCGGAGATTCGATCATCCTTCTATGATGGTGAGCCTATGCCTTGGAAGATGGACGACAAGCCTACATCATCAACAATCCCTTCACCAGCAAAGGAGACATAATCACATGGGTATGGGCACTCCCCTTGGCAACTTCCAAGCTTGGGGGAGATGCCCCGGTATCGTATCACCACCACATCTCCTATCTTTACTGTTTTTCTTAGTTCGATCCTTTTAGTAGTATCTTGATCTAGTAGAATAAAGTTTTGGTATGATGTAGTTTTGAGTTTTGCTTTATGATCCTTCTATATAATAAAGATTAGTGTTGAGTCAAGGGCTTGATTATTTGCTATGATCTTGAGTGAATAAAAGAAAAAGAAAAGAATAAAAAGAAACAAGGAGATCATATTGATCTTATGGACAGTAATGACTTCACATAGAAAGAGTATGATGATTAAAAGTTGTTGAGAGTTGACAAACATAGCTTTGGTCATCGTTGCAATTAATAGGAAGTAATAAAGAAAGAGAGGTTTCACATATAAATATACTATCTTGGACATCTTTTATGATTGTGAGCACTCATTAAAATATGACATGCTAAAGAGTTGATGTAGGACAAGGAAGACAACGTAATGGGTTATGTTTTCTTATATCTGAGATAAAGTATATTGTCATGGATCATCCAACATGTTGAGCTTGCCTTTCCCTCTCATGCTAGCCAAATTCTTTGCACCAAGTAGAGATACTACTTGTGCTTCCAAAAACCCTTAAACTAGTTTTGCCATGAGAGTCCACCATATCTACCTATGGATTGAGTAAGATCCTTCAAGTAAGTTGTCATCGGTGCAAGCAATAAAAATTTGCTCTCTAAATATGTATGATTGATTGGTGTGGAGGAAATAAGCTTTATACGATCTTGTGATGTGAAAGAAATAAAAGCGACGGACTGCATAATAAAGGTTCATATCATTAGTGGCAATATAAAGTGACGTTCTTTCGCATTAAGATTTTGTGCATCCAACCCTAAAAGCGCATGGCAACCTCTGCTTCCCTCTGCGAAGGGCCTATTTTTTATTATCTTCTACCTTATGCAAGAGTCATGGTGTTCTTCACCTATCCTTTTTACATTTTATCCTTTGGCAAGCACAGTATGTTGGAAAGATCCCGATATATATATCTAATTGGATGTAAGTTAGTATGAGTTATTATTGTTGACATTACCCTTGAGGTAAAAGGTTGGGAGGCGGAACTATAAGCCCCTATCTTTCTCAGTGTCCGATTAAAACTCCGTAACCACAAGTATTGCGTGAGTGTTAGCAATTGTGAAAGACTAAATGATAGTTGAGTATGTGGACTTGCTGAAAAGCTCTGATATAGACTCTTTCTGACGTTATGATAAATTGCTTCAATGACTGAGATTATAGTTTGTTGGTTCTCAATAAAGTTTCTGATTCATACTTTGCATTGTGAATAGATTATTACTTGAGCATAAGAAATCATATGACAATATCTATATATGTTGCTGTTATCATGATGCCCTCATGTCCGTATTTTATTTTATCGACACCTCTATCTCTAAACATGTGGACATATTTATCGTTATCGACTTCCGCTTGAGGACAAGCGAGGTCTAAGCTTGGGGGAGTTGATACGTCCATTTTGCCTCATGCTTTTATATTGATATTTATTGCATTATGGGCTGTTATTACACATTATGTCACAATACTTATGCCTATTCTCTTTTATTTTACAAGGTTTACATAAGGAGGGAGAATGCCGGCAGCTGGAATTCTGGGCTGGAAAAGGAGCAAATATTAGAGACCTATTCTGCACAACTCCAAAAGTCCTGAAACTCCACGAAAGTTATTTTTGGAAATAATAAAAAATACTAAGCGGAAGAAATACCTGAGGGGGCCCACACCCTAGCCACGAAGGTGGGGGGCGCGCCCCCTGCCTCGTGGGCCCCCTGTTGGCCCTCCAGTGCCCGTCTTCTACTATATGAAGTCTTTCGTCCGAAGAAAAATTAGAAGCAAGCTTTCGGGACGAGACTCCGCCGCCACGAGGTGGAACCTTGGCGGAACCAATCTAGGGCTCCGGCAGAGCTGTTCTGCTGGGGACACTTCCCTCCGGGAGGGGGAAATCATCGCCATCCTCATCACCAACGCTCCTCTCATCGGGAGAGGGCAATCTCCATCAACATCTTCACCAGCACCATCTCCTCTCAAACCCTAGTTCATCTCCTGTATCCAATTCTTGTCTCTAAGTCTGGGATTGGTACCTGTAGGTTGCTAGTAGTGTTGATTACTCCTCGTAGTTGATGCTAGTTGGTTTATTTGGTGGAAGATCATATGTTCAGATCCTATATGCATATTAATACCCCTCTGATTATGAACATGAATATGCTTTGTGAGTAGTTACGTTTGTTCCTGAGGACATGGGAGAAGTCTTGCTATTAGTAGTCATGTGAATTTGGTATTCGTTCGATATTTTGATGAGATGTATGTTGTCTCTCCTCTAGTGGTGTTATGTGAACGTCGACTACATGACACTTCACCATTATCTGGGCCTAGAGGAAGGCATTGGGAAGTAATAAGTAGATGATGGGTTGCTAGAGTGACAGAAGCTTAAACCCTAGTTTATGCGTTGCTTCGTAAGGGACTGATTTGGATCCATATGTTGCATGCTATGGTTAGGTTTACCTTAATACTTTTGTTGTAGTTGCGGATGCTTGCAATAGAGGTTAATCATAAGTGGGATGCTTGTCCAAGTAAGGGCAGCACCCAAGCACCGGTCCACCCACATATCAAATTATCAAAGTACCGAACGCGAATCATATGAACGTGACGAAAACTAGCTTGACGATAATTCCCATGTGTCCTCGGGAGCGCTTTTCTCTATATAAGAGTTTGTCCAGGCTTGTCCTGTGCTACAAAAAGGATTGGGCCACCTTGCTGCACTTTATTTACTTTTGTTACTTGTTGCTCGTTACCAATTATCTTATCACAAAACTATCTGTTACCTATAATTTTAGTGCTTGCAGAGAATACCTTGCTGAAAACCGCTTATCATTTCCTTCTGCTCCTCGTCGGGTTCGACACTCTTACTTATGAAAGGACTACGATAGATCCCCTATACTTGTGGGTCATCACGCGTTCGCTCGCGGGCACCATCGCGGCGTCGACGCGTGCGTCCAGCAGACCAAAAGTCCCGGCCGTGTGAGCTGCAGGTGGATAGCAGGAGCGAGAGCATGCTTTGCTTCTAAAAATGGTCCACAAGTTCTTGAATCAATGCAATATCCCATGGGTACATTTGATCTGGGAATCTTATTACCAGAACAGCCTGCCCCCTGGTTAGAATGCCCAATGCACATTTTGGTGGAAGGATTGCCTGAAGTTGCTGGACACCTACAAGATACATTCTTCATGTACTCCTGGTTCAGACAAGTCAATCTTGTTTCGGAAGGATAATTGGGCTGGGAATACATTGAATTCTCAACGGATACAGCTGGCCTCCTTTGCCCTAAATCCTCACATGTCTCTGCATCGGATCATCAATACTGAGGACACTTGATCACTATTTCAGCAACCTTTTTCAGTGGAAGCCTTTGAACAATATCAGGAGATGCTTGGTCTGCTGCAAAACTTCCCCGTTCAGGAACAAAATGACACTTGGCGATTCCCTTCCGGTGCAACGTCCTATGCTTAGTCAAATACATACAAAATTCTTATGGGGTAATTTCATACCATCCTTGCCATCTCCTGGTTATGGGAAGCTAATTGCTCTCAGTTGAAGCACAAGATTTTCTTCTGGCTTCTCATTCATCAATGATAGACTAAATACTAGAGGGACTAGAGGGATGCTCCTTAGGAAGAGTTTCTTCATTGACGACTACTCTAGGCACACCCTACTGAATTAATACCAGTGACCCATGTTCATCAAATTGATTTACACTCTTCTGTATGGGCATTTTTTAGCTTGGACGAAAGGATTTATCATTTGGAAACATTATGTTTGATTGTGCTCGTTATATACCTATCGACAATATAACATCACTTGATCAATGTCTCATACAATTTTTTACCGTTTGTTAGCAACATAGACTCCTCACTATAAACAATGTTTCACCTGATCTCCAATCTTTGTGCTTCCATAGCGTAGCACGAGCATCTTACTAGCATAACAATATGTTGCTGTTCTAAAGATGATCATGATGCCTTAATTTCCATATTTTATTTTATCGACACCTCTATCTCTAAACATGTGTACATGATTATCGATTTCGGCTTTCGCTTGAGGACAAGCGAGGTCTAAGCTTGGGGGGGGTTGATATGCCCATTTTGCATCATGCTTTTATGTTGATATTTATTGCATTGGGCTGTTATTACCCATTTTGGTACAATACTTATGCCTTTTCTCTCTTATTTCACAAGGTTTACATGAAGAGGGAGAATGCCGGCAGCTGGAATTCTGGACTGGAAAAGGAGCAAATCTGAGAGACCTATTCTGCACAACTCCAAAAGTCCTGAAAATTTACGGAGAATTATTTTGGAATAAATAAAAAATATTGGGCGAAGAAAATACCAGAGGGGACACACCAGATGACCACAAGGGTGGGGGCGCGCCCTACCCCCTGGGCACGCCCCTGTGTCTTGTGGGCCACCTGGCAGGCCCCCGGTGCCCATCTTCTGCTATATGATGTGTTTTGACCTGAAAAAAAAATCATAAGAGAGCTTTCGAGGTGAAGAGCCGCCGTCTCGAAGCGGAACCTGGGCAGAAGCAATCTAGGGCTCTGGCGGAGCTGTTCTGCCGGGGAAACTTCCCTCCCGGAGGGGGAAATCGAAGCCATCGTCATCACCAACGATCCTCTCATCGAGAGGGGGTCAATCTCCATCAACATCTTCACGAGTACCATCTCCTCTCAAACCCTAGTTCATCTCTTGTATCTTATCTTTGTCTCAAAACCTCAGATTGGTACCTGTGGGTTGCTAGTAGTGTTGACTACTCCTTGTAGTTGATGCTAGTTAGTTTATTCGATGGAAGATCATATGTTCAGATCCTTAATGATAATTATTACTCCTCTGATTATGAACATGAATATGCTTTGCGAGTAGTTACGTTTGTTCCCGAGGACATGGGAGAAGTCTTGTTATAAGTAATCATATGAATTTGATATTCGTTCGATATTTTGATGAGATGTATGTTGTCTTTCCTCTAGTGGTGTTATGTGAACTTCGACTACATGACACTTCACCATTGTTTGGGCCTAGGGGAAGGCATTGGGAAGTAATACGTAGATGATGGGTTGCTAGAGTGATAAAAGCTTAAACCCTAGTTTATGTGTTGCGTCGTAAGGGGCTGATTTGGATCCATATGTTTCATGCTATGGTTAGATTTATCTTAATTCTTCTTTCGTAGTTGCGGATGCTTGCGAGAGGGGTTAATCATAAGTGGAAGGCTTGTCCAAGTAAGGACAGCACCCAAGCACTGGTCCACCCACATATCAAATTATCAAAGTAACGAACGCGAATCATATGAGCATGATGAAAACTAGCTTGACAGTAATTCTCATGTGTCCTCGGGAGCGCTTTGCTTTATATAAGAGTTCGTCCAGGCTTGTCCTTTGCTACAAAAAGGATTGGGCCACCTTGCTGCACCTTTCTTACACTTGTTACTAGCTACCCGTTACGAATTATCTTATCACAAAACTATGTGTTACTCTACTAATAAAAAGGCTATTGCTTCTGCCCGTCCGCCCTCATGTTAGATTTTTTTCGTCCATCCGTACGCTAATCTATTTTCTGTCTGCGCTCTTTCTTGGGCCTCGCCTTGCGATCGTTTGGTGTGGCTGATGCGTTGCCACTTGGGCCTAAGCATGTCCGCGTCAGATGTTGTAGCCAGTGTTTCTGTAAAAAAAAGATTGTGGCTAATAGATAGTCCCACATCGTTTACTTGTAGATTGTCCCACCAGTTTAAATGTGTTTGTGAGTTGACGACAACAAGCAGCATGAAAGGAGTTGGTCAAAGAAGGAATTAATCGGGCAGGAGATGCTGCCTCAAGAATCGAAGGATTAACGATCAACGAAGAAAAAGAACAGAGGGAACTTTCGGGGCGGACGAGCGATGAGACAAAACTGGAGCCCAGCAGCGCTGGGTCGGCGCAGGCGATGTCATGGCCGGAGCAGAGGCGGGGGCAAACTTGGGCGGTGCTGGTCACCGTCGAGGTCAGAGGAGGGAAGAAAAGGAAGGGGAGGAGCGAGGAGGAGCTCGTCAGCGCCAATGCCTTGCCAGAGGCGCGGGGAGCAGGGGGCGAGGAGAATCAGGGCATGGGGGCTATGCGTGCCTGTGTGGCGGCGCACAAGGGAAGGGATCGAGAGAGGAGAGGAATTTGGGATCGGTCGGGTCGCTGCTCTAGCCTAGGCAAATGGGTGTTGCGCTGCTCCTCTCTCTCTCTCTACTATTTTTTATTTCTTTTTAATTTAGAAATAAACAGAGAACTAAAAGAAGTGAGGAAAACTCCCCTCGAGTTTTGAAGTGAGGATATTTCCCCTGGATCAATTTAAATGTGATTAATCCAAGAACATATAGGATTTGGCCATGATGGAAGAATTTGAATTTAATTCAAAACAAACGTACACGGATCACTATGCCTCAGTGCTAGCCGAACGCGGTTCACTCCAAGTCTGAAAAGGAATCTATAGAAGATGGGCAAGTTTGGTAAAATGACGAATATACACAAAGAAATAGCAGATGGGTAGGTTGTGTACACAAAGAAAAAACTCACGAATTTATTTCCATCATGGAAAAATACTCCCATAGTTCCCCCAAGCACATCGATTGACTTCGATTAGAAGAACACAGTGTGTATGTTGCTGCCAAAACATAAAAAGAGGAATAACCCTGTATGGGCTCGGCTGGCGAGTGATGCGACGAGGAAACACGCCACGCTTCTCAGATTGTTCCTCCAACGGCACCTGATAAACGCTAGCTTCAAGAGGATAGGAATAGGAATACTCCAGGACCAATCTGTCAAGAAGCATGGTCGGCGGCGAGTGGGAGCCAAGACCACCACGCCATGCACACATACCATCATCCGCGTTAGCAATTGCCACCGGCTACAAGCGTTTGCAAGAACATGAACATATGCCGATGGGGATCGGAGCCGAGCCGAACACCCACATAAAATTGTATAAAACCACGAGCACTCACAAAATTGTTGTTTGGAGCAACGATTTTGAGTATGTTTTCTCTTTTCTAAAAATAAAATTAGGTGCAAACAATCAAAACATCTTTAAAAAATAGGTTCAAACAATCAAAACATGTATGCTCTACATGAAAAAAATAACTACACAAGTTTTTGTTTTCATTTTGCCAGAAAAATAGTCATATTTCGGGTACAAAGACCAAAGATCATGTAAAAAATACAACTACAAGTTAGAAAATTCACACTAGAAGTAGGTACTCTATAGCTATCTCTATAGTGGGAAACAATGCATGCCTTTGTAACTATTGTTGGCACTATTAAACTTGATTTGGGAAATTAAATTTTAGTAAGATTGAGTTATTTTTTTCTTCCGTTACAACGCACGGACATATTTGCTAGTAAAAATAAATGGTTCCCCAGGTTCTCCTCCCATGAAGAACATCTAGAAATGTTTTTTCTCGCAATCCGTATAGTTTGTCCAGGAACCCAAAGAAACGGCAACCCAGCAGAGCCAGGCTGGCCGGCCTAGACCTGAGATGGAAAGAGCATTAAAGAGAGATAGAGAGAGCATGCTGCATGCATACCCAAATCTTTTGGCAATCTATAGGGATTCGGGCCGCTCGTCTCCTCTCCTCCCAAGTTCCAACAGTCTTTCCGCCCCTCCCGCCACGACTTTTTCCCGTGTCCTGAGCCAGCCAGACAGACCCACACGATAAAAGCAAGCAAGCAAAGCAGAGAGCGGCGCAGACGCCATCTGCGGCCATGCCAGGGAACAGAAGAGAGAGAGAGAAAGAGAGGGCGAGCTTAAGCAAGAAAAGACTCGCTGGCTGGCTGGCTGCTGCTCTTGCCGCTTCTCTTCTCAAAAGAAAGGAAAAAACATCTTCACACTTGGCAAACACGCACGCGCGACGGCCAGTGCCCGAGACCAGACGGTGAAAAAATTCCTCTCGCTTGCAGCGGATGGTAGAAAGCCCGCCCCTGGCATGGCCGCTCATCTGTCCTGAAAAAAGGCTTCGTGAAAACCGAAAAGCACGGCGTAACGTTGATCACCCTTGCTACTACTAGTAGTACTTTTTTCTTAATCTAAACAAGAAAACCTACACAGATCGAAGTTCTCTCCACGGCTGGCAATGGCATGCCGCTGAGGGTTTCGAGTCTCGACTCTCGATGACATGTGAGGGAGGCCTAGCACGAGTAGTACTAGCTGAAACTACCGGGGCTTCGGCACGGTGGCCCACTCCCAGCGAGAGATTGCTTTCCCGGTAGTAAAAGACAGGGACCGTCGCAGCAGAGCCATGCTCATCGTAGACACCCACACAGTCGGGGAGAGAGAGAAGCAGACATGCATGCAGGGGGCTGCTCTGTACGTGTACGCGGGCTGCTGTGCCAGGAGCAGTGCGCGCTGTGCGGACAAGAGAAAAAGCAGGGGAAACAGCTGACAGCCATTGCTCATTTGCTCCCTCCTCTCCTTTTGCCTCTCTGCCTTCTCTGCTCCGCGCGCCTTCTCTCTCCTCTTCATTCAAAACCAAACGGAGTGGGCTGCTCTGCTCTCTGCTTAGCCTTTCTTTTCTTTTCTTTGGGAGACACGCAGCCCCACACCTTGCCTTGCCGGCTTGCTTTGCTCCCTTCCCTTCTTCCTCGCTCCCTCCCTCCCCTCAAAGAGTACCACCGGCTACAACACTCTAGCTCCCAACCAAGCGAGCAATGGACGCGGATGGGGCCCACCAAGCTCCACCCAGGCCTCCATGGCCTCCTCGGAAGCACCAGGTGGACGCGGAGGAGAAGGTGAGGCCGTGCTGTGTGTGTGTGTGTGTGTGTTCTACTTGCTTCCTCGTTGTTCTTGAGCTTGTGAGTTGCCCTTGTGGCGAAGTAGCACAACATACAAGCAGAGCATAGGCATGCGCAAGATACGTTTTTAGAACGGGCTGCAGGTGTCAGTTCTAGATTTTTTTTTTTTTGCGGGTGCTGGTTCTAGGTTTTCATCGTATAGATTTGGTTGCTAGCTGCTGTTTCCAGCAGCGCTGAATCAGCATCATCGTCGTAAGTCCACGTATATTAGCTAGACGGCTGAATTTGCCTGTCAAATATGGTTCCAACTTCAAGAAACAATGCATCATCAATGACGCAGAGGCCGGAGGCATGCCTCCATTTCCAAAAAAAAAACTTCAAGAAACAATGTTACAAACCGAAGTATTTGGCTACACAAAAGGTAGTCAGATGATTAGATCCAGCATGCGAGAACTTGATGTAGGCTACTACTTCTTTTAAGGTCACTAATTGGTTTAATCATCATCTTTGATGAGCCTCCAGTCGGACCATAGTACCGTTTGGTGGACGTACATTTCGTCTTACTGCACTCGTACTAGTCCTAGTGCTAGTAGCCTAGTACTACGAGTACTTCGCACATTTCACTGGTGTGCGGTAGTTTAGCGCTTGGTAACTCTTACGTTTCATATTGCTATATTCTTTTGTCAAAGAACACAAGTAGAAAAACTTCAGCGTTACTTCTCTCTTGAATCGTTGGGTTCATAGTTAGGCGAAGATTTTGGAGTTAGGTCATGATTCTTCCAGAATGGGCTTATTTTAGTGCTTTGATGCTTTCATCAGTATATATGCCCTCGGGTGGTCTCTCTTTACCTAAATATTAGGCGATTTATTTATACTAGTTAACAGAAACATGTTCCTTAGCCACTAGGGTCACGCCAAGCCGCCAAATCTAGCTCTTTTCTTGAGCCACTGACTGCTAGTGTAGGCGAATAAAGGTTATTGCGCCTTGGTAAGTTATATTTTAGGTGACAGTGAAATGTCTCATCCCCTTTGTGATCTGCATTGCCTTGTGGCAAGAGGGCCTTATTGTGCACCCTTTGACATTATGGTATGTCGAAAAACCAGCTAGAATTGGAAAAGATACACTAATTGGGACCATCTTAAAATTTCTCACCATTCAAACATAGAATAAAATTATTTGCTTGTTTTTACTAATTTTATTGTTCCCATCACTGTTTGTTTAAGTAGACTTCCAGTAACTGTGAGGCGACTTTACTAATATGATCAGGATGGAGTTTATGATCGATGTAGTATCAGGTAGCGTTGCATTAGAAAGTCGCATGTTCTCTATTGTCTTCTAGCACTGATCATTTTATCTTTTCTCAAAAGGTGAACCTGTGTTTTTCTCTCAAAACATAAAACACGGTAAACAAGAAGACGGCTTCAAATAAGAAATATGACAAATATTTTTCAGAAGAAACAAGAAGACAAAAGGCTCATACTTGTGTTGCAATTGTTATTACGTAGACTTAAGACTAGAGAAATTCCTCTTGGCATCTCATTGCAAAGTGAAGACACCACATTTTCCCCTGACCAGCCTATGCATGTCATTTTTGTCTTTTACTTTGTTACAGCATTGAAATGCCAGAAAGTGCAAACTTGTAGATTTATGTGGCTCCTGTTTCAATTACTCATCTTCTACCTTTTTTCATATATATACACGATTTGCGTGCCCTACTAAAGGTCCTTCTGTTAGGACCATAGCCATCAACTCACTTTAAAGCAATCATTGTTTGCTTTATTTCTATTTTTTTTAGTTTTTCTAAGAATCCTGATTGTTTTTAGAAGTATGGATTCATTTCCTCGCTTCCTAGAAGATCATTGCACAGTGAGCTTGTGGAGTTACGCCCTGATATGTTGGTGTAGATCAAACAAAACCACTCTGATATTTAGTTTTTCTTAGATGCCATAGAGTCACTTCTCTTCAACTAAATTTCTTTACAAGAAGATGTGGCACCCAAGGTGTGGATTTCTTGCTCCCGGGCTTCATGGAGAGCCTTTTTTTTTTAATCGAAAGTGAGAGTTTTAGGTTTCATAAAGTTCTGAAACTAAATACACACATACCTAGCACTTCTTGCAGCCATATTGTGAAAAAGAAAACGCCCTTAAGGTTGACGTGTACATATTGGCAAAACTAAACTTTTCATTATGCTTATTTGACCTTAAGGTTATAAGCTTATGAGCCGCCGACAAACCATGAAAAAAAGCATTATTCTCTCTGCATGTGTCCATATCAACAAACACTTTGGGTCCTGGGTTTTTTTTTTTTGAAATTCAGTTTGGGTCGTATCCTAGCTTATATAATGGGTATGTCCATAATCTAAGTGGGTCCAGCTGAAAGCTAAGTGGTGACCTTATGCACTAGAGATGCTTATATAGGATAACTCATGGGGTTGGCTATTCTGAATGGCGTCGTGCTGCAGTGTAATTTTGTTATCCCAATTAACATGAGATTTTTATCTTCTCCTGATTTGCAGGTGCCAGGCCCGCGTTGATCACTCGGAGGAGCCGGGCGTCCACCGGTGGTGACGCCTGCTCGATCAAAGAGCGAGGGAGGGAGGAGAAGTCGGGAATGAAGCCGTATTGGTCCGGGAGCGTATACATAGTACTCATATTCTTTTGCGTAACGTTAGACAGTACTACCAGATGGTATAAGTTTCAGTTTTCAGGTAGAGGTGCAATCAGTAACTGGCCAGCTAAGCCTGCCTATTCTTTGAATTTCTATCTACTCTACTATTCGCGCTGCGTCTTTATTCCAATCGAATCCATGGTCCGGCCGTGGTGTGGTTGCACACTGACTTAGCAATTTTCACGCAGTCTAAGGTGTGACGCTAGCTAGGCGTGTAACGCGTGTTAGTCAAGCGCTGCACAATGTAGTGTGGCGCTCTGCTGTCCGGCGTTACAGGGTTTGCGGAGTGATTTTTTTTTCTCTTCAGTTTGTGAATTGATTTCGACCACAAGTCATATTTGTCGTTTTTGCCCTGTCTGTGTATCTTGCCATCTAGGAGTAGTCTTCAGCAGCGCTTCAACTGTACCGGAGTGGGACTCGTCGAGTCTGAAAATAGGCCAAACTGTAAGAAGTCTTGACTCTTGAGGTGAACACCGCAGTCCTCTTTGCCAACCCTACTCTGGCTACAATTCAGGTGCTTTGTAGAGCTCACGGTAAGTTTTCCCAAATGGCAAGTGCCACACGTCAGGTGCATAGCACTCGGGCCCTGACGTCTTTCGGTGGCAATTTCAATCACGCAAGGTTGACAAATTCCGGCGACAGACGGCAAGCTTCTATCAAAAATATACTTAAGCATGAAGTTGTCATGCTTGTCAACTAAAGTTGACATCCTTCGATTTTCCATACGCTCGTATCTGACGTGTGACTATTATCAGGGTTCTAAGTTTTGGGATTACTTTCCAAATGCTCGATGCACAATATTGTCCACTCCAAGCACTCCAGGGCATGTCCGAGGCTCCGGGGACGTCTGCAAATAGCTTTGCTGAGCAGCATGATACACACACAGTCAAGAGTGCAGTCACAGTACACCGACCAAACTATCTAAAAATGGCACGGGATGGCTGCGCCATGTTAGCCTTCATTTGGGGGGGCAACACGTCTAGAACTAGATGATACATTTACATGATTAAGTTGCTGCTTCTTGGACAGGGGCATGGATAAATGCCATTCTTGTACCTCCATTCTTCTCCAAACGCCCTCATCGCAGATGAATAACTGCGGACAAGTTAAATTAATCAGGTGCCATAATCTAGGTGGCTCGAGAAAGTAAAACGCCACATAACATCTTTTTGTTTATTTGATGGATCGTGAAATTTCGAGCTAGCAGGAGAAACAGAGCCACAATGATTAACCTTGGTGTCACTCCGGATGGGCAAAGCGAAATGTACAGGTCTAAAGCATTACCATTATGGTGGTAATTAGTTATATGTGCAAGAGTTGTACTATGGTGGATAAAAATGCACAAGCACGCATATGTATGCTGATACGTGTGTGTATATAGTACATCTAAATTTTAGTCTTCATTCTTCAACGTCTGTGATTAATAGCCCTAGTGTAATTTAAGTAATCGGTCAGCTGCATGGCAAAAGTCGCATCCTAGTAGAATTATTATTGTACTCTCTCCGTCCAGAAATACTTGTCATCAAAATGAATAAAAAGGGTTGTATCTAGATGTATATTAGTTCTAGATACATCCCTTTTTATCCATTTTGATGACAAGTATTTTCGGACGGAGGGAGTATCAATTTGAGCTCACCACGCAGAATAAGAAGGCAAATACGGAGTACATGCTATATACACAATTAGTTTATCACTAGTATTTGCAAACAAACAGATAATCTGTTTACACCAACTGTCCAAAACACATACTTGGCAATCCATACAAATACCAGTTCCATTTAATTATAAGATTACTTATAGGAGAAGCTCACAAGGAAAAAGAGGCCCGTTTTGTTTTACACAACAGCAAAAGTGCAAGTTTCACTTTCTGGTAAAAAAAACACAAGTTTGTGCTTAGTGTCACTAGCATGCGGGCCTGTGCATTATGACCTAAAGTGGCATTTCAAGTTGAATTGGTATGGATCAAAAATCAAAATGCCTTAGATAGTAATTCAAGAAGGGCGAGATAAAGAAACAAAATAAGTTGAAACGAGTTGCTCCCAATATACTCACCTAATTCGGTGCCACAATAAGTTCGTCGCCACGTGGCACTTTATCATCTGCATGGCCATCTGAATTAGCAACTGTAGAAACACACAGGAAACCAATCATTGGTAAGTGCACATGAGTATACAAGAGTAAAACTAAGTTCATACTATATCTGTAAGACTCAGTGATACCTTCTGTGTCTGCACGTAACCAATCTTGCGCGCAGACCAATCCCTCAACCGTTGAAGGGTCCATAGTACTGAGATACTCATTCAGCACCCGGGCTTCACTGTCCAGTGGGATGATAGATACAGGGATAGCAAGAATATCACGGGCCATTTGAGAAAGGACAGGATACTTTGCCGCAAAAGACTTCCACCATCCCAGGATGTCAAAATTATCTTGATTCCCTTCTTTTTGACGATAGACAGCTTCCTCAAGATACAAGTCCAAGTCAGACTTGAAGGACTGGCCTGACGATGACTCCTGAATATACTGATCAAGTCCCCGTCGGGCATCTGATAATGTGATGCGAGAGAAGGTCTTAGAGTCATTTCCATTGTTGTACACAGAGCTCATGCAAGAACTACTGTTTCCAGCGTAGAAGAGAACGGCTGGATTTTTCAATGAATCTGCTGAATGTTCATACTCATTGCACAGGCTGGTAAAGGTTTGCTTGATGGCTTCTATTGTTGCCTTTGCTGTAAATTGGTCATTTCCATAAATCAGCTGAAAAAAATACTCAATTGACTTCATCTTGTACCGAGGATCCAGTATGGATGCAAATGCCATTACTGGCCTAGTAAGATCCCAGTATCCCTCGAACTTTTTCAGCATTCGGCCAGCCACTTGTGCAACAACAGGAGATGGACTATTGCGCCAGGTGTTCAAAAGAACCTGGATCTCACACATGTCATTGAAATATAGGTTTGCGGTTGGGTTTTCCACTGGAAACTTCTCCATTGTATTATTGAGCGCGTCAAGTATTTCAGTGAGGGCTTTCACATCAGCCCACTCCTTAGCGGTCAAGAAAGCAGCATAATTTGCTTCCTGTTCTGCAAGGCGCACAAGCACATCGTGATAATAGCATGCAGAATCAAACATTAAGTAAGTGGACGGCCAGTTGTTTGGAGAATCAAGAACTAACAGTTTTTGGTCAATCTGCAGCAGCTTTGCGGTATCTAGAAACTTTTGAAGCCTTTCTTGTGAGAACTTGACATTCTGAATCATCTCACGGACTCTATTAATTATGTCAGATGTCTGTTCCAAGCTTTCTTCAACTGTGAGATTCAGAATATGTGCACAAGAGCGCACATGGAACAAATTTCCGTTTAACAGGAGAAGTCTCCTAGGCTGCATAACTCTGAGAAGTTCTGTGGCAACAATGTCACCAGAGGTGCAATTGTCTAGCACAACAGAAGCTACCTTCCTTTCAATACCCCACTGTTGTAACTTCTCCAGAATGAGATTGGCAATCTGATTGGCTGTAAAATGTTCCTCGACATGCACAAAGTTAAGAATTTTTTTCCTAAGTTTCCATTCATCGCCGGAATGATCAATGTAGTGGCAGGTCAAACACAAGTAGTCCATCTGTGTACTCGATCGCCACATATCAACTGACATGCTAACCCGGCAAGGGGTCTTGAGGAGCACATCCTGGAGCTTCAGCCTCTCGCTTTCATAAATTGCCATGCTATCAGCTCTCACTATGTCATATGACACCATGCTAAACTGTGGCTGGAGATTCTTGACGAACTTTCGAAACCCCAGATCATCCACTATTGAAAACCGGTAGCCATGCTGGACAATCATACGGGCAAGGTCTTGCCGGCTGAGTTCTTGATCAAAGTGTGTGCTATCATTGTCATTGTCCTCACCAGAGGCATGTCCATCGCCAGGCTGCCCAGTGGATGTTTTGTTGTGGAGAATACGGCGCACAATCAGCTTCCGACGCTTACCAGCACGGCGTGTAGAGGTGGTGGTGCATATCGCAAGGTGGTTGCGTAGGTGTGTGGTGCCTGAACGGCTGGTTGCTGTGAGCTGCTTCTTGCAGTGGTTACAGATAGCAACGCAATTGCCGTCAGCACGGCGCTCCTTGGTGAAGTCCTGCCAAACAGCAGACCGCAACTTGCGTGCCCGTGGATTGTGCACCGCGTTCACAGACGCGAGCGTGGTGCTCACTGTGCCATCAATCGTCACCTCCATCGCTGCCGGTGCCAGCATGGTATCGCGTGTAGGCTTACACACTGCAGCAGGTCCAAAGAAGAAGTATCAGGAGAACAGTCGATAGTGGATAGAACTACACATTTTGATCCAATACGAAGTTAAAGGAAATGGCTCCATGTTTCTCTCTTTTGCAGAAACAAAAGGTCAAAGAAGGCTTTGGACACCCTACTGAAGAACTGGGAATCAATGGATGATGACTTCCCATGTACTGTCTGAATAAAAATTCCTCTTTCCAACTTAAAGATTGCTCATGTGTTAAGCGCATACTCACACTACATGACGGCTAAAATTTCGCGAAGTGCTGAAAGCTACCATGGCACAGGGTATATGCAAAATACGGACTGAACGACCTCCTTTCACTAAATCCCCTTCACCTACCCCGTCCGAAGACCCAATCCCCAAAACCACGACACAATCAGCCATGGCAAGCAAGCGATCTCGGGAATCCAGGGACTAATCGAAGCCCAGAGGGGTCGGGTCCTACTCCCGCCCCCATGCTCGAGCTCCACGAAATGGGCTCCCAAGCCGGGGCCTCAGCTACAGCTAGCGTTTCTGGCTCGGGTAAGCGGACCCGCTAAGACGGAGGAGGCGGAGAGGTAGAGGGCGTAGGGCGGGAGACTGACCTCGTCTGCGGCGGCCGGCGGCGAGCGGCGGTGATGGGTCGCGGGGAGGGGACCCGCAACCCGATCCGGTGGGGGCTTAGCAGATCGGAGCCGGGGCCGAGGAGGCGTGGGTTGCGAGCCGCGACCCATTTCGCGAGTGCAGGGTGGTGGTTTTGTCGCCGTGGTGGGTTTCGGGTCCGCGCCTGCGCGATGGACGGCCCCGATGCGGCCGCGACAGCCAGCTTCTCGGTCGGGCGTGGTTGGCCCGGACCCCAGACTACTTTGGTTAGTGGTAGCCAGGTTGGAGTGGGTGTGGGTGGACCGAGGCGAACAATACCTGAACCGCGCGGGTTCGGGCCGAACTCAGCAGAGACCACAAACGAAACGGGCTCGGTCGGACGTACGGGGGCAGTCCGTCACGTCACGTCACGGTTTTACTTACAGTTGGTGTAGGATTTTACGTAGAGTTCGTGGAGGATTGCTACCGTGTCCGATGTGATCCATGGGTCGTGGCCTCCCATAAAAGGCATGGAGGTCCGCGCTACGACTTCCCATAGAGGAAAACTTCCGAGGACGATGACGACGGCGACGATGGGGCGCAACTCGGCGGCGGTACTCGTCGTGCTTGCCTGCCTCGTTTCCCTCGCATCGGCCCAGCAGGTCAAGACGACGGACACGCGCTGGAGCTACCGTCTTCCGCTGCCCGACGGCGTCAGCGGCGCCGAGAGCCTCGCGTTCGCCGGCAAGGACGGGATCTACACCGGCGTCTCCGACGGGCGTGTCCTCAGGTGGGGCGGGAGCGCCGCCGGCTGGAGCACCTTCGCCTACAATGCCAACTACAGGTCGGTCGGTGTAATTAAAAGCTCAAAATCGTGTTATCAAGTGGGTCGATCGCGATTTAAAATTTAGCTTACGTGTGACATGTGGGACGTGTGTAGGAAAATTCCTTTGTGCTCGGATTCTGGGGTGCCGTCGGAAGAAAAGGAGAGCATATGCGGGCGGCCGCTGGGTGTCCGGTTCAACAGGAAGACCGGCGAGCTCTACATCGCCGACGCCTACTTGGGGCTCATGAAGGTCGGCCCGGAAGGCGGCGAAGCCCAGGTGCTAGCGACGGAGGCGGACGGCGTCCCCTTCCACTTCCTCAACGGCCTAGACGTCGATCAGGCCACCGGCGATGTCTACTTCACCGACAGCAGCACCAACTATCCCCGGAGGTACCGTGCACGCCCGATCACGCCTTAATTTTATTTTATTTTTGTAACATCAACCCCGGAGATGACGAATCAACGTGCAGGTTTAACACGGAGATCATCATGAACGCCGACGCGACCGGCCGCCTGCTCAAGTACGACGCGCGGACGAAGCTCGTCACGGTGCTCGAGGCGGACCTGCCGTACCCGAACGGCGTCACGCTCAGCCGCGACAGGACGCACCTGGTGGTGGCGCACACGGTGCCGTGCCAGGCGTTCCGGTACTGGCTCAAGGGGCCCAAGGCCGGGCAGTACGAGCTCTTCGCCGACCTGCCGGGGTACCCGGACAACGTGCGGCGCGACGGGCAGGGCGGTTTCTGGGTGGCGCTCAACCAGGAGAAGGCGCGGCTCAACGCGACGGCGGCTCCGGTGAAGCACTTGGTCGGCGTCCGTCTCGGCGCCGACGGCGTGGAGGTCGAGGAGCTGACGGCCGCCAGGGGCGTGACGCTCAGCGAGGTGGCGGAGCAGAGCGGCAACAAGTTGTGGTTGGGTTCCGTCGAGCTTGATTATATAGGCCTCTTAGTTTGATCGATTATGTGGCAGCGCCTTTATGGATTAGTACGGGTTCGTTAGTGGTTGTCTCAGACTAGCCACCATGGGTAGTAACATAAAATAGTAACATTGCCCATATTACTATTTTATGTTACTACCTCTATAATGGGGAGTAACATATGTGTGGTAACATGCAACACTTTATTTATTAGACTATAGACTCATATTGCCTTGATATGTGTGATGTTACTCATACTAGTAGTAACTAGCTATGTTACCACATGCCTCTCTTTCTTCATTTATTGCTTGCCACATCATCTATTTTATCTAGATATGTGTGATGTTATTACCTATGTTACTCCCACTGTAAGTAGTCTTACTAAATAGAGTTAAAGGTCATGGCTTCGTATGGCTTCAGGACTACATGCAACGGTTTTTTGCAGATGTAATTATGCGAGTATTAGTTATCCTTCTGTCAAATCCATTTGCTTTGCTTAAGATCTTTTTCTTTTTGCATGTTTTTCTTTCTGAATTTCGACTATTTGTACGGAATACTATTTAATAATACCATTTATTAGGAAAACATGAAAGGGTGATTTAAAAAGTCATCCAGAATTCTTTCTACATGAAAAAGGACAACAAAAAAGTTGTTCGATACTCATGTTGACTTTGAAGCAGCTACATGGTACTGGCATTTTGTAGGCGTGGTTCGTTTTTTCCCATTTGTCTCTATCTATTGCTGGGAAGGTATATGAAAGAAGGTAACGAAAAGTGGATCGAGGAATAAAAGCTCGAAGACAAAGAGAACTTCTCCGGGTTAGTGGAGAACCCATGCAGCATGGCTTCTCTGACGAGCAGGAAGCCACAAAAAGCAATGTACTATTGTAACTGATTTTTTAGTAGGCGAAGTTGCCGAATTCTGAAATCACTACAGGCATTGTGCAGAAAATTGTCGGCCCTAAAAACGATGTGTCCCCATGATCATTTTACATCACGATATCTTTCTCTTCTAGTTATGCATTTTCCACTTCACTTTTATTTTTATTTATTTGATGGAATCGTCCGGGCAGAAACCGGGAAGAATCTCTTCTGCCGTAGAGGCCTCGTCGACTGCTTCCGCTACGCCAGGAGATGATGATCACGAAAAAACAAAGTGGGATGTCAAGACACCGATGAAAAAGATGGGTTTCGGCTGTAGCCTCTGTTGGAAAAGGCAGTGCCTCAGAGGCGCTTAGGCACGCTTAGGCGCTAGGCCACAACCAAACGCCTCGCCTAGGGCATAGGCGAAAGCCTAGGCATTGAAATCAATAAATTTTCCACTCGAGTGAGAAGTCATGACATATTTTGTTGATGACCCAAATGGACCATATTCCAATGGACATTATATGATAATTTACTGATTTACATGCTCTAAATTGATGCATATTGAGAAACAGTATAACGGGGCGAGCTAGGAGCCTCCACAGCGATTCGCGTCTCTCAGCCGTTGGATCACTCAAACATACGATGCAGATCAAGTCGGTCATCCCACATCCTTCACACGTTCGATGAACCGTCTCGCGGGCTGCTGCTCCGCAGAACGAGCTCCTGTTTCTCTCCTTAAGCGGGCCGTCCAAGGCCCAGGCCAGGTCGTCCAAGTTCCAGCTCTATTCCCCTGAACGAACGGCTCCTTTGTTCCTTCCTACGCGATGCGCCGTCGCCGTCAGGATGCTTCTGCTACACGAGCACGACTGGGTCCGCGTCGGTGATGTTCACCCTCCTGTACTCTTCCTCCGGAGCCCCTTCTTTACTTTTTTTATTTCATGTCTTGCAGCGCTCCTCCATGGCAGCGCGGCGCCCGCCCCCGTCATCGTTGTCCATGGCCGGCTGTCCTTCTACTGCATCCGCCACCATGCCTTGCAGCTGTACGGCGCATCCGTTCCCATTCCATAACTGAAGCTGACATGCTTCGTCACTAATCTCAGCTTCATAGGTAAACACATCATTTCTCCATACACTTTGCTTGGATTACTGTGGAATCAAATACTGATTGGTTTGAGTCCTCGTTTTGCAGTCCGTTGAGAAGAAATCTTGCCCCGTTAAACGTTATTCATTTTTTTTGTGAGTTCCATGCTTATATTGGTTTGCTTGGATCTGTTGGGTTACGTAGTAATTTCAAAAAAATTCCTACGCACACGCAAGATCATGGTGATGCATAGCAACGAGAGGGGAGAGTGTTGTCCACGTACCCTCGTAGACCGAAAGCGGAAGCGTTAACACAACGTGGTTGATGTAGTCGTACGTCTTCACGATCCGACCGATCAAGTACCGAACGCACGATACCTCCGAGTTCAGCACACGTTCAGCTCGATGACGTCCCTCGAACTCCGATCCAGCCGAGTGTTGAGGGAGAGTTTCGTCAGCACGACGGCGTGGTGACGATGATGATGTTCTACCGACGCAGGGCTTCGCCTAAGCACCGCTACAATATTATCGAGGTGTAATATGGTGGAGGGGGGCACCGCACACGGCTAAGAGATCAATGATCAATTGTTGTGTCTTTGGGGTGCCCCCTGCCCCCGTATATAAAGGAGCAAGGGGGAGGCGGCCGACCTAGGAGGAGGGCGCGCCAAGGGGGGGGAGTAGGACTCCTCCTTTCCTTGTTGGAGTAGGAAAAGGGAAGGGAGAAGGAGAAGGAAGGAAGGGGGCGCCCCCTCTCCCTAGTCCAATTCGGACTAGTCCATGGGGAGGGGTGCGGCCACCCTTTGGGGCCTTTCTCTCCTTTCCCGTATGGCCCATTAAGGCCCAATATGAATTCTCGTAACTCTCCGGTACTCCGAAAAATACCCGAATCATTCGGAACCTTTCCGATGTCCGAATATAGTTGTCCAATATATCAATCTTTACGTCTCGACCATTTTGAGACTCCTCGTCATGTCCCTGATCTCATCCGAGACTCCGAACTCCTTCGGTACATCAAAACACATAAACTCATAATATAACCGTCATCTAACTTTAAGCGTGCGGACCCTACGGGTTCGAGAACTATGTAGACATGACCGAGACACGTCTCCGGTCAATAACCAATAGCGGAACCTGGATGCTCATATTGGCTCCCACATATTCTACGAAGATCTTTATCGGTCAAACCGCACAACAACATACGTTGTTCCCTTTGTCATCGGTATGTTACTTGCCCGAGATTCGATCGTCGGTATCTCAATACCTAGTTCAATCTCGTTACCGGCAAGTCTCTTTACTCGTTCCGTAATACATCATCCCGCAACTAACTCATTAGTTGCAATGCTTGCAAGGCTTTAAGTGATGTGCATTACCAAGTGGGCCCAGAGATGCCTCTCCGACAATCGAAGTGACAAATCCTAATCTCGAAATACGCCAACCCAACAAGTACCTTCGGAGACACCTGTAGAGCACCTTTATAATCACCTAGTTACGTTGTGACGTTTGGTAGCATACAAAGTGTTCCTCCGGTAAACGGGAGTTGCATAATCTCATAGTCATAGGAACATGTATAAGTCATGAAGAAAGCATTAGCAACATACTAAACGATCGTGTGCTAAGCTAACGGAATGGGTCAAGTCAATCACATCATTCTCCTAATAATGTGATCCCGTTAATCAAATGACAACTCATGTCAATGGCTAGGAAACATAACCATCTTTGATCAACGAGCTAGTCAAGTAGAGGCATACTAGTGACACTCTGTTTGTCTATGTATTCACACATGTATCATGTTTCCGGTTAATACAATTCTAGCATGAATAATAAACATTTATCATGATATAAGGAAATAAATAATAACTTTATTATTGCCTCTAGGACATATATCCTTCAGTCTCCCACTTGCACTAGAGTCAATAATCTAGTTCACATCGCCATGTGATTTAATATCAATAGTTCACATCTTTATGTGGTCAACACCCATAGTTCACATCGATATGTGACCAACACCCAAAGGGTTTACTAGAGTCAGTAATCTAGTTCACATCGCTATGTGATTAACACCCAAAGAGTACTAAGGTGTGATCATGTTTTGCTTGTGAGATAATTTTAGTCAACGGATCTGTCACATTCAGATCCGTAAGTATTTTGCAAATTCTATGTCTACAATGCTCTGCACGGAGCTACTCTAGCTAATAGCTCCCACTTTCAATATGTATCCAGATTGAGACTTAGAGTCATCTGGATCAGTGTAAAAACATGCATCGATGTAACCCTTTACGACGAACCTTTTTTCACCTCCATAATCGAGAAACATATCCTTATTCCACTAAGGATAATTTTGACCGATGTCTGGTGATCTACTCCTAGATCACTATTGTACTCCCTTGCCAGACTCAGTGGTAGGGTATACAATGGATCTGGTACACAGCATGACATACTTTGTAGAACCTATGGCATAGGGAATGACTTTCATTCTCTTTCTATCTTCTGCCGTGGTCGGGCTTTGAGTCTTACTCAATTTCACACCTTGTAACACAGGCAAGAACTCTTTCTTTGACTATTCCATTTTGAACTACTTCAAAATCTTGTTAAGGTATGTACTCATTGAAAAAACGTATCAAGCGTCTTGATCTATCTCTATAGATCTTGATGCTCAATATGTAAGCAGCTTCACCGAGGTCTTTCTTTAAAAAACTCCTTTCAAACACTCCTTTATGCTTTGCAGAATAATTCTACATTATTTCTGATCAACAATATGTCATTCACATATACTTATCAGAAATGCTGTAGTGCTCCCACTCACTTTCTTGTAAATACAGGCTTCACCGCAAGTCTGTATAAAACTATATCCTTTGATCAACTTATCAAAGCGTATATTCCAACTCCGAGATGCTTGCACCAGTCCATAGATGGATCGCTGGAGCTTTCATATTTTTGTTAGCACCTTTAGGATTGACAAAACCTTCTGGTTGCATCATATACAACTCTTCTTTAATAAATCCATTGAGGAATGCAGTTTTGTTTATCCATTTGCCAGATTTCATAAAATGCGGCAATTGCTAACATGATTCGGACAGACTTAAGCATAGATACGAGTGAGAAACTCTCATCGTAGTCAACATCTTGAACTTGTCGAAAACCTTTTTGCGACAATTCTAGCTTTGTAGATAGTAACACTACTATCAGCGTCCGTCTTCCTCTTGAAGATCCATTTAATCTCAATGGCTCGCCGATCATTGGGCAAGTCAATCAAAGTCCATACTTTGTTCTCATACATGGATCTCATCTCAGATTTTATGGCCTCAAGCCATTTCGCGGAATCTGGGCTCATCATCGCTTCCTCATAGTTCGTAGGTTCGTCATGGTCAAGTAACATGACCTCCAGAACAGGATTACCGTACCACTCTGGTGTGGATCTCACTCTGGTTTACCTACGAGGTTCGGTAGTAACTTGATCTGAAGTTACATGATCATCATCATTAGCTTCCTCACTAATTGGTGTAGGAGTCACAGGAACAAATTTCTGTGATGAACTACTTTCCAATAAGGGAGTAGGTACAGTTACCTCATCAAGTTCTACTTTCCTCCCACTCACTTCTTTCGAGAGAAACTCCTTCTCTAGAAAGGATCCATTCTTAGCAACGAATATCTTGCCTTCGGATCTGTGATAGAAGGTGTACCCAATTGTCTCCTTTGGGTATCCTATGAAGACACATTTCTCCGATTTGGGTTTGAGCTTATCAGGATGGAACTTTTTCTTATAAGCATCGCAACCCCAAACTTTAAGAAACGACAACTTTGGTTTCTTGCCAAACCACAGTTCATACGGTGTCGTCTCAAACGAATTTAGATGGTGCCCTTTTTTTTACGTGAATGCAGCTGTCTCTAATGCATAACCCCAAAACTATAGTGGTAAATCGGTAAGAAACATCATAGATTGCACTATATCCAATAAAGTACGGTTATGACGTTTGGACACACCATTATGCTGTGGTGTTCCAGGTGGCACGAATTTGTGAAACTATTCCACATTGTTTTAATTGAAGACCAAACTCGTAACTCAAATATTTGTCTCCGCGATCAGATCGTAGAAACCTTATTTTCTTGTCACGATGATTTTCCACTTCACTCTGGAATTCTTTGAACTTTTCAAATATTTCAGACTTATGTTTCATCAAGTAGATATACCCATATCTGCTCAAATCATCTGTGAAGGTCAGAAAATAACGATACCCGCCGCGAGCCTCAACACTCATTGGATCACATACATCAGTATGTATTATTTCCAATAAGTCAGTTGCTTGCTCCATTGTTCCGGAGAACGGCGTTTTAGTCATCTTGCCCAAGAGGCATGGTTCGCAAGCATCAAGTGATTCCAAAATCCCATCTGCATGGAGTTTCTTTCATGCGCTTTACACCAATATGACCTAAACGGCAGTGCCACAAATAAGTTGCACTATCATTATTAACTTTGCATCTTTTGGCTTCAATATTATGAATATGTGTATCACTACGATCGAGATCCAACAAACCATTTTCATTGGGTGTATGACCATAGAAGATTTTATTCATGTAAATAGAACAACAATTATTCTCTAACTTAAATGAATAACCGTATTGCAATAAACATGATCAAATCATATTCATGCTCAACGCAAACACCAAATAACACTTATTTAGGTTCAACACTAATCCCGAAAGTGTAGGGAGCGTGCGATGATGATCATATCAATCTTGGAACCACTTCCAACACACATCGTCACTTTACCCTTAACTAGTCTATGTTCATTCCACAACTCCTGTTTCGAGTTACTACTCTTAGTAACTGAACCAGTATCAAATACAGAGGGGTTTCTACGAACACTAGTAAAATACACATCAATAATCCGTATATCAAATATACCTTTGTTCACTTTGCCATCCTTTTTATCCGCCAAATACTTGGGGCAGTTCCGCTTCCAGTGACCAGTCCCTTTACAGTAGAAGCACTTAGTCTCAGGCTTAGGACCAGACTTGGGCTTCTTCACTTGAGCAGCAACTTGCTTGCCGTTCTTCTTGAAGTTCCCCTTCTTCCCTTTGCCCCTTTTCTTGAAACTAGTGGTCTTGTCAACCATCAACACTTGATGTTTTTCTTGATTTCTACCTTCGCTGATTTTAGCATTGCGAGGAGCTTGGGAATTGTTTTCATCATCCCTTGCATACTATAGTTCATCACGAAGTTCTACTAACTTGGTGATGGTGACTAGAGAATTCTGTCAATCACTATTTTATCTAGAAGATTAACTCCCACTTGATTCAAGCGATTGCAGTACCCAGACAATCTGAGCACATGCTCACTGCTTGAGCTATTCTCCTCCATCTTTTAGCTATAGAACTTGTTGGAGACTTCATATCTCTCAACTCGGGTATTTGCTTGAAATATTAACTTCAACTCCTGGAACATCTCATATGGTCCATGACGTTCAAAACGTCTTTGAAGTCCCGATTCTAAGCCGTTAAGCATGGTGCACTAAACTATCAAGTAGTCATCATATTGAGCTAGCCAAATGTTCATAACGTCTGCATCTGCTCCTGCAATAGGTCTGTCACCTAGCGGTGCATCAAGGACATAATTCTTCTGTGCAGCAATGAGGATAATCCTCAGATCACGGATCCAATCCGCATCATTGCTACTAACATCTTTCAACATAATTTTTCTCTAGGAACATATCAAAATAAACATAGGGAAGCAACAACGCGAGCTATTGATCTACAACATAATTTGCAAAATACTATCAGGACTAAGTTCATGATAAATTTAAGTTCAATTAATCACTTAAGAACTCCCACTTAGATAGACGTCCCTCTAATCATCTAAGTGATCACGTGATCCAAATCAACTAAACCATAACCGATCATCACGTGAAATGGAGTAGTTTTCAATGGTGAACATCACTATGTTGATCATATCTATTATATGATTCACGCTCGACCTTTCGGTCTCAGTGTTCCGAGGCCATATCTGCATATGCTAGGCTCGTCAAGTTTAACCTGAGTATTCTGCGTGTGCAAAACTGGCTTGCACCCGTTGTAGATGGACGTAGAGCTTATCACACCCGATTATCACGTGGTGTCTGGGCACGCCGAACTTTGGCAACGGTGCATACTCAGGGAGAACACTTTTATCTTGAAATTTAGTGAGAGGTCATCTTATAATGCTACCGTCAATCAAAGCAAGATAAGATGCATAAAAGATAAACATCACATGCAATCAATATAAGTGATATGATATGGCCATCATCATCTTGTGCTTGTGATCTTCATCTCCGAAGCACCATCATGATTCCCATCGTCACCGGCGCGACACCTTGATCTCCATCGTAGCATCGTTGTCGTCTCGCCAACTATTGCTTCTACGACTATCGCTACCGCTTAGTGATAAAGTAAAGCAATTACATGGCGATTGCATTGCATACAATAAAGCGACAACCATATGGCTCCTGCCAGTTGCCGATAACTCGGTTACAAAAACATGATCATCTCATACAATAAAATATAGCATCATGCCTTGACCATATCACATCAAGTCATGCCCTGCAAAAACAAGTTAGACGTCCTCTACTTTGTTGTTGCAAGTTTTACGTGGCTGCTACGGGCTTAGCAACAACCGTTCTTACCTACGCATCAAAACCACAACGATAGTTTGTCAAGTTGGTGCTGTTTTATCCTTCGCAAGGACCGGGCGTAGCCACACTCGGTTCAACTAAAGTTGGAGGAACTGACACCCGCTAGCCACATATGTGCAAAACACGTCGGTAGAACCAGTCACGCGTAAGCGTACGCGTAATGTCGGTCCGGGCCGCTTCATCCAACAATACCGCCGAACCAAAGTATGACATGCTGGTAAGCAGTATGACTTATATCGCCCACAACTCACTTGTGTTCTACTCATGCATATAACATCAACGCATAAAACCAGGTTCAGATGCCACTGTTGGGTTACGTAGTAATTTCAAAAAAATTCCTACGCACACGCAAGATCATGGTGATGCATAGCAACGAGAGGGGAGAGTGTTGTCCACGTACCCTCGTAGACCGAAAGCGGAAGCGTTAACACAACGCGGTTGATGTAGTCGTACGTCTTCACGATCCGACCGATCAAGTACCGAACGCACGGCACCTCCGAGTTCAGCACACGTTCAGCTCGATGACGTCCCTCGAACTCCAACCCAGCCAAGTGTTGAGGGAGAGTTTCGTCAGCATGACGGCGTTGTGACGATGATGATGTTCTACCGACGCAGGGCTTCACCTAAGCACCGCTACGATATTATCGAGGTGTAATATGGTGGAGGGGGGCACCGCACACGGCTAAGAGATCAATGATCAATTGTTGTGTCTTTGGGGTGCCCCCTGCCCCCGTATATAAAGGAGCAAGGGGGAGGCGGCCGGTCTAGGAGGAGGGCGCGCCAAGGGGGGAGTCCTACTCCCACCGGGAGTAGGACTCCTCCTTTCCTTGTTGGAGTAGGAAAAGTGAAGGGAGAAGGAGAAGGAAGGAAGGGGGCGCCCCCTCTCCCTAGTCCAATTTGGACTAGTCCATGGGGAGGGGGGCGGCCACCCTTTGGGGCCTTTCTTTCCTTTCCCGTATGGCCCATTAAGGCCCAATATGAATTCCCGTAACTCTCCGGTACTCCGAAAAATACCCGAATCATTCGGAACCTTTCCGATGTCCGAATATAGTCGTCCAATATATCGATCTTTACGTCTCGACCATTTCAAGACTCCTCGTCATGTCCCTGGTCTCATCCGAGACTCCGAACTCCTTCGGTACATCAAAACACATAAACTCATAATATAACCGTCATCTAACTTTAAGCGTGCGGACCCTACGGGTTCGAGAACTATGTAGACATGACCGAGACACGTCTCCGGTCAATAACCAATAGCGGAACCTGGATGCTCATATTGGCTCCCACATATTCTACGAAGATCTTTATCGGTCAAACCGCACAACAACATACGTTGTTCCCTTTGTCATCGGTATGTTACTTGCCCGAGATTCGATCGTCGGTATCTCAATACCTAGTTCAATCTCGTTACCGGCAAGTCTCTTTACTCGTTCCGTAATACATCATCCCGCAACTAACTCATTAGTTGCAATGCTTGCAAGGCTTTAAGTGATGTGCATTACCAAGTGGGCCCAGAGATACCTCTCCGACAATCGGAGTGACAAATCCTAATCTCGAAATACGCCAACCCAACAAGTACCTTCGGAGACACCTGTAGAGCACCTTTATAATCACCCAGTTACGTTGTGACGTTTGGTAGCACACAAAGTGTTCCTCCGGTAAACGGGAGTTGCATAATCTCATAGTCATAGGAACATGTATAAGTCATGAAAAAAGCATTAGCAACATACTAAACGATCGTGTGCTAAGCTAACGGAATGGGTCAAGTCAATCACATCATTCTCCTAATAATGTGATCCCGTTAATCAAATGACAACTCATGTCAATGGCTAGGAAACATAACCATCTTTGATCAACGAGCTAGTCAAGTAGAGGCATACTAGTGACACTCTGTTTGTCTATGTATTCACACATGTATCATGTTTCCGGTTAATACAATTCTAGCATGAATAATAAACATTTATCATGATATAAGGAAATAAATAATAACTTTATTATTGCCTCTAGGGCATATTTCCTTCAGGATCATGTTTATTTTTCTTGTTGGGATGGAGAATTGGGAAATAAATCAATGAATTCTACCATAAATTGATACAGAAGTTTGGGGGCTGGAATACCATTTGCTTTTCATCATGATGCTGTTAAGCATGTGATCTTGAGTAGAGAGAGAGATTTTCTATGTTCAATTCTATAACCTAGCAAGTATCTCAGGTGGTAAGAAATTATGTGTGTTGAGTCAGTGTGGTAAGATCTGGCAGATGTTGATTGCTTGCTGGCTTCTACGTTGCTTATTGCGTCAGCCACTATTGGTGCATAATGGTTAGGCTCACACTGCATTGCTCATCTCCAGGTGTAATGCCTGCATCGTAGGCAAAGTCTGAAGGTATTCTCCTACATCCTGATAATTCTTTGTGTGATATTGTAGTACTTGAAAATATTCCCTTCTATTGCCAATTTTCATTTGCCAGTTGAGCTCTTGTTTGATTAATTTCTCATTCTAGACATTGCAGATTAATCTAGAACTTGCAGTTGTGGGTATTTCCTGAGTGACAAAACGGAAGTAAGCATGGAAATTAAGGGACAATTACAGGACGTGAGCTATGCCCCTCCACAACATTTTGACGTCCCCTGTTCGATCTATAGAAGCATGGTCATGATTTCTTTTGGGCTTTATTAGTATGACTCTCCTCCCCTTGTAGTATTGGTTAGCGGACACTGATTATTATTTTAAAATATTGTTCAAACCATTTTAGCTTACTAAGGTTGAACCGGGGAAAGCTTGTGAAGGCATATTTCTCAACAATTTTAAAGCTTGCATCTATATTTTCATTAAGGGACGGGCGCGGCAAAGCACGCCTTTATGATCTAGTGGGTATATAATACCTGAAGCATGCCTTAATGGTTAAAATAATATGACTGCCTAGGCCACGCCTAGTGCGCTTAAGCATCGCCTAGGCGCTAGGCAAAGGCCGATCGCCTCGCTTCCGCCTATCGCTTTTTTCAACCTTGCCATCCGCAAGCCGCACCCCGCCCAACCCAGAAGTACCCTCCATTTTGTTGTTGAAAAGTAAATAAAGAATGTTCTGAGATCGTGTCGAAATCGTAAGCTGCCCGAAACCAAATTGGAATAAATTTAAAGTGATCTTAACCTGGAAAATGCGAGTGAGGAAAAACGGGTAAAAATAAACCAGGTCCTTGAGGGCATTTCAAGGCGACACCTTTATTTTTCTAATAACATGTAGGATAAACCCCATATCGACTTAATTGTGAAAGTCCATGATTGGGATCGCGCATGAGATAGAAATTCACTTGTGTAGGTTTCTCATAGAAAATACAGAAACCGAGGCCCCTACTTACCTACCGGGTAGGGGGGAGAAGAGTGGGAACTAGGGCTTCTTTCACTTGTTTGTTTTCCTACAACGGTATCTCCGAACTCAACGGCTCCCACGATTCAGAGCGATAGCGAATTCATACTAGGACTAGGAAGCGAATAATTGCATTCCTTCCAGGAGGTCGAGTGCACGCTTTCCTCGGTTTCGAATCAAGCGACAAAGATAGATCCTCAGTAATGGCAAAGGGGCAGCCTTGCTTTCGGACATTCATCTGCATATATTTTCATTAGATGTCCAATTGACATCAGTATGAGAGAAACTTTCATCCCTATATTTTCACTGAATGGAATTAGCGTTACCTTTGCTGTTAGTTTGAATTCATGAATCGTGTTTCTAGTGGCGAGTAACTACTACAAAAGGTACACAAAACGGGAAAGGAAAAACACAGGAAAGAAGAATATATTCAATAATGTCATCCTTGTTTCGGTACCGGATTCAACTTGAGGGCCGGTTCTCTCTTTTCCCGTCCAGAAAAGTTGGCTTAGTGGATACAGCCTCTTGTTTCTAATGTCCTTCTTTGGACAAGACAACTACAGTATCTATATGGTTTAGTCAGATGATGCATCAACCGTGAAAAGGCTCTGATATGTAAAACATGGGGATATGATGTAAGGGCATCTTCAACACTGACCCGCAAACCGGACACTGCATTCGTCTTCGGACAGAAGTGACCATGAATGCGGGAGGCGGCCATCTTCAATACTTTTTTTTTCTTTTTTTCTTACCGAGTATACCATCTTCAATACTACAGGATTGCATGTATTTTTGATTGAGCTCGAAAAACATAGGAATATTAACACAAGATTGGAGTGGATGAAGATTTTATCATGAAATCCAGTACAAATGGATCCTAAGAAAAAAAATCCTATGTAATGAATTTCAATCAAATGAAAAATTTCTTTACAAATCTTTTGAATCAAAGCGGCCCTATCTCTTTAAGCAACTAGATGATACTTCACGCGTTGCTGCGGGAATCAGTTGCAGTATATTTCAATGAATTTTGATTGTGCATAATATCAATATTTAGATTAATAAATTGTGAATCAAAATTTAAAATTCATTAGATTTATTATATTTGATTATGCATAGTTGTATGTGATGGTGAGTCCTTTTTTGGAACGAGATCCTCTCACATACAAGAAAGTACTGCAGAGGGACGTCGATGCCTACATGCCGTTCTTTTGGCATCCAACGGCAGGAGGTGAATTCTGTGAAAACACAACGCATGAGTCACCTCGCCGGCGGCCGGCATGCCTAGCTCCGGGTCATGGTCAGTTGCACCTTGCCATTCAAACTGCTCTCAACCAGAGATCGTCTCATCCTGGTCGCGACGCTCTCCTCTGCACCGCCGAGAGACGAACACGAACAACAATGCGGGAACACGAGGACGTCGACGATGGCGTCGCCGTAGCATATTCCCCCGGTGCTTACTAAACGGCGATGAGGCCTCGCAGGCCTCGGAGCCAGACGGAGAGAAAGAGCACGACGACCCGAAGCCGGTCTTCTACTCCTTCTCTTGGAGGAAGTGGCCGGCGTGCGGCAGTGCGGTGATGGTGCGGAGGATGAGCACGGCTACCTAGACGCCATGGTGCAGTCGACCATGACCGTAGAGCTGGGCATGCTGGCCGCCGGCGACCTGACTTGTTTTCACAGGTCTCACCTTATGGCGTTGGATTTGAAAAGAATGGACTGTAGGCATCGACGTCCCTCGACAGTAATTTCTTATACATGAGAGGATCTCATTCCCTTTTTTCATGCATGGTTGCGTGTGGTGGTAAGTCTGTTCCCATGCATGGTTGCATGTTTAGGTGGGTTTATCCCATTCATAATTATATGGTGATGTGGCGTGCTTGCATGTTGAGAAAAATAAGTTAATGAGGATGACTCTATTAGATATATAAGATTACTTTGCTTATCACAAAGGATAAATAAAATATATTAATATCAATTACCAACGAAAAGGAAAGGATATCAATTACCTGACCTTTGCATGAACGTGATCTTGGGAGTTACTTAAAACATCTAGGATGTACACACCCAAATTATTAAAACAGAAAAAATGCAACCAATAGAACAACTTCATCAAGCAACAACCAAAAAACACCACCTAGCTGACATTGCCGTGCGTTGCCGTCACCTGCCGATCCATCATGCACAACCGCGTGCAAACAAAAAGTCTTGAGTGGACGGAACACATGATGCCAAGCAATGCGTAGGGACGTCCGCTGACCACCATCTCCAGCATTCTTTGCAATTAAGAGTCGAGGCAGTCTGCAGAGAGCCAATTTAGTTCGTACACATGGGGAATCTCGGACAAGTGACAACCCACGCATCAAGCAGAAGTTGAGTTTTTAGATGGCATCTTAAACCATGTCGAGCACCCCAAACCTCTGCAACAACCGGGAGACATCCAATCACCAGATCGCGTCGCAGGGAACCTCCAATATGGAGGCTAAAACTCTGCCGACCTTGCGCTCGGTAAAGAAAGTTGCCAGCCCGAGGACACGTCATCAGGAGAAAAATAACCGATGCACGCGCAACCACGAAAATTGCAAATTGCCTCCCTACAGGGCCTGATAAAATGCATCTTCGTTGTTGCCGGGAAATGGGGAACCAAGAATGTTCATTGTCGACGTAATTTATTGAATGAGTCTCCAGCATAGATCACTGTCGCCATCATTGAAGCCACGACAAATCGCCGCACTACCGTCGCACCCGCAGCGACATGGCCACTATCGAGATGTCCTAGGGCCACATGCATATGCGCCTTTTAGGTCCGTTGCAACATTCTAGCCAGGAGGACTAGGACTCCTATAGCGCAAGGAGATGAGCCGGCCACCCCCGGAGCACATATTTTCATTCCTCAAAACTATGCAAACGTGAGCTAAAATAGACCTATCAAAAGGTTTTTTCGGCAATAAGATATGTGTTGGGTTTTCATCCAGAGAGTGCATTGAATGATAATGATCATTCTGTTGCCAGTTGATCCCAACGTGTCATGTGGCGTCTCTGCCTAGCGGGCGACCCATGAGAGAGAAACTCTAGCATGACGCCACATTCCTCCCTCTCTCTGCCTCCTTGTTGTCGTATGAGAAAGACGCCACGAAGCCCATGTTGCAATCGGCGAAGCCTGGCAGTGAGACTTCTAATACCGTTAGTGTTCTTGTGGGAAGATGGTGCTGTCATCGGCCATCTCGCATGGGGGTGGCATGGTCATCGGTGTGGTGCTCGAGCTTGTGTATCCGGTGTGGAACCGTGGCTCTGAACCACACGATCGACCATGGCAGTAAGCCTTAATCTGTGTTCTGGCGAACAGAAGGGGGAGTTATTGTCTGTTGTTGGGCTCTATGGTAGAACCCGTCGGGGAGGCATGATAGGTGACGGTTTACCCTGTGGCAGATGTCAGTGGTTAGAGCCCACTTATCTCCTGTTCGAGCGGTTCTCGAGCCATCAATGATCGGTGCAACCCTTGACCAACGGCTGGTGGCATGTCCTAGTGGTGTTGGTGCCTAGATGCACCAATGGGGATTATGTCGTGGCCCTACTTGGTGACGTGTCTTATCACAGGCCCAAGATAGGTGGCGGTGACAGTCGTCCCCACATGGATTTGAGCACAAGTGCTTCAATTCATGTAGTGATCCATCGCTAGTGATATTCCATTTCGACGTGTTCTGCTGCGATGTGAGCGAGCCTATAGTGCGTTCCTCGTGCCAATACTTGATCAAGGCGAGTGTAAGCATAGGTTGGATAAAAAGAATGGGGTATTCTTTTTGCAGAGATAGCGGTGGATTGAAGAGGAAGTGCACTTTCATTGGGTGAAATTCCACGATATCGCCTTCAGGCTTGATTAGACAATATCTCAGTGTATGTTGTTGTGACTTTGTTGGAGGTGTTGGCTCTGCTTTGGGATGATAATCCCATTATTTTCCTGTTTGGTTGGAGTAGACAACATCGGCATACGCGGGAGAGGGGGGCGTTCGAGGAGGGGGACCTTTCTTGGATGCAATGTTATCGGAGTGATGTGTTGTGTGTTGGAACCAATGTTGTATTTATGACTGGATTTGGTCCTAAGCAGCCTGTCTAAAGAAAATGGTCTCCTAATTTTTTTTTCTTTTTGGCAATTGAAGTGTTTTGTCTTGCTTCTTGGCATATTTTTAATAAAACTGTTGTTGTGTTTTTGTAGAGGCTAGAAGTCTTTTCCTTCCTTTTTTAAAACAAAAACAAATATAATATAGTTGGTGAATGAAAGTTGTTTCATAGCAGGCTGGGGAAAACATATATTAGGAAGCACTAATGAACCTGGCAGACAAACAAACAGAACAAAAAATGATTTGTTCTTAAATTTTAGTAAGGAGATTTTGTTCTCTTCATAATTCATGGACTTCTGGACTCTAGAAACCCAACAACCCAACTACTTCCCATGGCTGGTATCATTCAATATAATTTTCTTGAATACACACATAACTGTGTGTCTTTGTCAACAATTGCAATGCCACTAACGATAGATGTAACAAAAACCAAAAACGATCAACGAGAACTTACAACTCAAGGGGCACAAGACCACAAAAGAGCACTCAATCCATCATAGGTGAGAACATGACATATACTTACTCCTCAAAGGGTGCGGGCAACCTTACCACGCGACCAACTTTCAGGCGTCAAGATAGCATAGACCTAACTATGGCAGACGGATTACACAATAGTCCTAGACGTACGGGTGAGCTACGCTCATTTTACAAAAACTTCTAAATAATTACCCCCTGAATTTCACGGGGGTGGACTCTCCCTCCCCTACCTCCAATCATAATCCTCCACCTAATCCAGTCCATTAAATGTGTGATTAGTTTCATTTTAGATCTAGCATTACTCTGAATTGCATAACATATTTTTTTAAAGAAATAACATCTCTTAAATCACTAAGCTCCCTAGGGGTGAAAACCCTGGGAGTCGATTGAGGGGTTCGATTTTAGAGTGAGCCGTCAATTTTGACCGGGTTAGCATGGGTCAGTTGATTTCATGGTGATGGGCTCTCTCCCGTGCTCAACCCCTCTCTCTCTCCTTTGTTAAGGTTCCCTCGCGGACGAATCGGCGCACCAGAGACCCCACTGCCCACCCCTGCCTCCCCCATCTTCCAACTCTCTCCATCCTCACGCATGGGCTTCAGATTGATATTTCATATATGACGTTTACATTTAAGGCGCACACATAATTTCTTAATCGTGTAACTAAAACAATATGTGCCAATTGCTTTGTTTCATGTGTGTACTCATTGGTTTCATTCATAGTGCAGAGTAACCAGTTTTTATCGAAAAAGGCTTTCACCCCGCTTTATACATTAAGCACGATCATCCACAACCCGGTACAAATGCACGTCACCACAACACACACACACACACACACACACACCCAAGGTAGGATACATAGGCGTTGATCGCAGCAACACCACCCCAAGTACCACAAGAGCAACCGGGGTCCTCCGCCATGAACATGCCACGGCGAAGATATGAAACTGCATATGACGAACCGTGGACTCCAAAGTGGTGCCTTAATGAAGGATACGACATTGGAATGCCGCCACCGCCCGACCCGAGGGTCAGAGTTTCCCCTGGAGCAACACAACGGGCAATGATGCACGTGGCGATGCCTTCAAGAAGGGAACGAACTTCGCCGCTGCCGGTCTGTCCGTAGATAGAATAGATTTTCACCCCCGGCCCGAACTCACCGCCACCGATTGCCACACCCTGGCAACCATGTCGCCCACACGACCATGGTCACCCGACAGCACCAAGCCACGGGCCCTGCCCATGAGCGCCGCGACACCACCACCAGGGCATCCAAGGCCTTGACGCCACCTCACCCGCCACCCATCACTACCCCAACCAAAGAGACTAGTGGAAAGGTCCCGCCTTCCGCACCCCTGAGCTGCCCCATCGTCGAGACCCAATAGGCCGGCCAAAACTGGCAACCATCGATCTGTCTTGCCGCCGGGCGCGAGACGAGCTCGGACCTGCCGCCGGGCGCGAGACGAGTCCGGTCTTGCTGACGGGTGCGAGACGAGTCCGTTCCTGCTGCCGGGTCCAAGACAAGCTCAGTCCTGCTGCCGGGTGTGAGACAAGCGATGGGCCGCAGCTGGGAGAGGGCCAGCCCTTCGATGAGGTAGCACCCGAACAACGAGGAGAGGCATCGAAGGTCATCAATAGAGCTCACCGACAGGCCGACACCAAAGAAGGCCAGCCGCTGCCGTGAAGCGACCCAGACCACCGCCATGAGCCACCACCATGTCGTGGCAGCCCACATCCATGTCGGGACTCCGAGGGCCAGCCCCGAGCCGAGCGCCACCACCCTCGTCGCCAAAGGCCGCCGCACACAGTGTCTGGCCAAAGCCCACATCGTCGCTTGCGCCACCACCACCACCACTGCGCCGCCACCCCCTGATACGTCTCCGTCGTATCTATAATTTTTTATTGTTTCATGCTAATATTATACAACTTTTATACACTTTTGGCAACATTTTATATGATTTATTTGGACTAACACATTGATCCAGAGCCCAGTGCTAGTTCCTGTTTGTTGCATGTTTTTTGTTTCACAGAAAATCCATATCAAACGAAGTCCAAACGCGATAAAATTTTACGGAGAATTATTTTGGAATATATGTGATTTTTGGGACTTGGAATCAACGCTAATGGAGGCCCAATGCCTCCACAACCCACCAGGGAGCGCCCAGGTGTCTTGTGCCCACCTCGTAAGGCAGTTGGGGCCCTTCTTCTGGCACAATAAAGATAATTTATGGAAAAAATCGTGTAAAAATTTCAGCGCAATCAGAGTTACGGATCTCCGGGAATTTAAGAAACGGTGAAGGGCCAGATCTGGGGAACGCGAAACAGAACAGAACAGAGAGGGAGATCCAATCTTGGAGGGGCTCTCTCCCTCTCTCTCCCGGTGGCGCCGGAACGCCGCCGGGGCAAGGATCATGACGGCGATCTACATCAACAATCTTGCTACCGTCAACACCAACTTTCTCCCCCTCTATGCAGCGGTGTAACACCCCTTCTCCCCAATGTAATCTCTACTTAAACATGGTGCTCAACTCCATATATTATTTCCCAATGATATTTGGCTATCCTATGATGTTTGAGTAGATCCGTTTTGTCCTATGGATTAATCATGATCTTGCTTGGTATGATTGTATATTTTATTTATGGTGTTGTCCTACGGTGCCCTCCGCCTCGCGCAAACGTGAGGGGTCCCCGCTGTAGGGTGTTGCTATACATTCATGATTTGCTTATGGTGGGTTGCGAGAGTGACAGAAGCTTAAACCCGAGTAGGTGGGTTGTTGCGTATGGGATAAAGAGGACTTGATACTTAATGCTATGGTTGGGTTTCACGACCTTAATGATCTTTAGTAGTTGCGGATGCTTGCTAGGGGTCCAATCATAAGTGCATATGATCCAAGTAAAGAAAGTATGTTAGCTCATGCCTCTCCCTCATATAAAATTACAAGAATGATTACCGGTACTTGTTATCGATTGCCTAGGGACAAATGACTTTCTTATTGACAAAAGCTATCCACTTTTATTACCTTGCAATTTATTCGTAGTTTTATTCTCACAAAATATTCGTAGTTTTATTCTTGCAAAATAGTTTCATACTTGTTCTAGGTAAAGCAAACGTTAAGTGTGCGCAGAGTTGTATCGGTGGTCGATAGAACTTGAGGGAATATTTGTTCTACCTTTAGCTCCTCGTTGGGTTTGACACTCTTACTTATCGAAGAAGGCTACAAACGATCCCCTATACTTGTGGATTATCAAGACCTTTTTCTGGTACCGTTGCTGGGGAGCAATAGCGTGGTGTGAATATTCTCGTGTGTGCTTGTTTGCTTTATCACTAAATATTTTTTATTCTCTGTTCTAAGTTGTTCTCTATCTTTAGTTATGGATATGGAACATGAAACACCAAAAAGTTTAGTTGTACTTGCTACTCATGGAGATGGGGAACCTCCTAAAACCCTCGATGCTCGTTATGTGAAAGATATTATGCACTATTTTGATAATCCTGAGAAAACCCCATTCAACTATATAATGGGAGTAACGTTGGATCAAAGTGAATACTTTAGGGATTATCGCTTGAGTCATAAAGGGAATTTTTTATGGGATCAAATTCATATGTTGGAATGGTATGCTCGGGAACTATGCTTGAGATATGATTATACTTGTTGCGCTAGGATGAACGCTCCACATCTTCCCTTTTCATGCGAATTTAATGAGAATGAAACCTTAGCTTCCTATGCTAATGGTATATATGATTACTATGATGTTGAAAGAATGGAAGAATTTGTTGCTTTTAAGGGTGGTTATGAAATTGAATCTTTGTTTGAAAAGTTTGAAGATTTTGATGATTCAGTTTATAGACCTAATTTTTTTTGCTATCCTTAAATATTACTATGATAATTATAAATGCAATTCCGATATTGATGCATTTATTAAGAAAGTCTCCGTTGTCCAAGAAGAGACTAACATTTTTGCGGGAGTCCATGGAAGAAGGAATTGATGAAACTGTGAGCTCATTGGATGAAAAAGATGATGAGGGGAGCGAAGAACAAAATGAGGAAGAGTGGATTAGCTACCCATGCCCACCTTCTAATGAGAGTAACTCTTCAACTCATACATTGTTTAATGTCCCTTCGTGCTTACCGAAGGATGAATGCTATGATAATTGCTATGATCCGGTTGATTCTTTTGAAATATCCCTTTTTGATGAAATTGATGCTTGCTATGCTTGTGGCCAAGATGCCAATATGAAATATGCTTATGAAGATGAACTTGCTATAGTTCCTTATATTAAGAATGAAATTTTTGTTATTGCACCCACACATGATAGTCCTATTATCTTTTTGAATTCTCCAAACTACACTATATCGGAGAAGTTTGCTCTTATTAAGGATTATATTGATGGGTTGCCTTTTACCGTTGCACATGATGATTTTGATGAATATAATATGCATGTGCTTGCTGCTCCTACTTGCAATTATTATGAGAGAGGAACTCATCTCCGCCTCTCTATGTTTCCAACACGAAAGAATTGCAAGAAACTTCTTATGCTATGTATTGGCCTTTACTTGATGTGCATGAATTGTTCTTGTATGACATGCCGATGCATAGGAAGAGAGTTAGACTTCGTCATTGCATGATATATGTTGCTTTGTGCTCACTACTAAATGCCAAATAATTGTTAATTAAAGTTGGCTTTGATATACCTTGGGACCCAGGTGGATTCATTACTTGAGCACTTTATGCCTAGCTTAATGGCTTTAAAGAAATCGCTGCCAGGGAGACAACCCGGAAGTTTTAGAGAGTCATTTCTTTCTATTGAGTGCTTTTATAAAGTTTTAAAACAAAAAAAATATAGAGGGGAACTTAAAAAGTTTTTCACAAAAGAGAAGCGATTGAAAGTTATGCATTGGAGAACTGAGGGTCGACCTTGAACACTTGTGTTCATGCCCATGGAGACAATGTAGAATTTTGATGAAGTTTCTCACAAAAATAATTATCCCCTTGTACAATTCCATTTTATTATAAAAATAATGTGCCAAGATTTGCCTTTAGGATGAGTAGATTGCCTGTTGGTATGTGCGGTGCAAAAACAAAAACTTTGGTTGTAGTGCGTGATTTTACATTTTTTACTGGAATGTCGAAAGTTTCTGAAACTTTTTGCACAGTCTTGTCATACAAAATTTTTATTTTGTCCTAATTTTTCAGAATTTTGGAGTACCAGAAGTATGATGAATGTTCAGATTACTACAGACTGTCCTGTTTAAGACAGTTTCTGTTTTTGATGCATTGTTTGCTTGTTTTGATGAAACCATCGATTTTTATCATGGTATAAGCCATGGAAAAGTTATATTACAGTAGCTACAATGCAAAAACAAAATATGAATTGGTTTGGAACATTACTTAGAGTAGTGATTTGCTTTATTATACTAACGGATCTTACCGAGCTTTCTGTTGAGTTTTGTCTGGATGAAGTGATCAAAGATCGAGGAGGTCTCGATATGAGGAGAAGGAGGAGAGGCAAGTGCTCAAGCTTGGGGATTCCCAAGGAACCCCAAGTAAATATTCAAGGAGACTCAAGCGTCTAAGCTTGGGGATGCCCCGGAAGGCATCCCATCTTTCTTCAACAAGTATCGGTATGTTTTCGTCTTCGTTTCGTTCATGTGATATGTGTGAATCTTGGAGCATCTTTTGAGTTTAGTTTTTATTTTTTCCTTTATGCACCATGCTGGTATGAGATAGTCCATGGTTGATTTATAGAATGCTCATTGCACTTCACTTATATCTTTTGAGCATGGCTTTATAGAATGCTTCATGTGCTTCACTTATATCATTTGAAGTTTGGATTGCCTGTTTCTCTTCACATAGAAAACCGTTATTTGAAGAATGCTCTTTTGCTTCACTTATATTTATTAGAGCATGATCTTTTGTAGAAAGAATTAAACTCTCATGCTTCACTTATATCTATTTAGAGAGTCAACAGGAATTGGTCATTTGCATGGTTAGTCATAAAATCCTACATAGAACTTGTGGATCACTGAATATGATATGTTTGATTCCTTGCAATAGTTTTGCGATATAGAGATGGAATATGTGGGAGGTACTAGTAAACGGTTGTGGTTAGTAAGAATATTCGTGTTAAGGTTTGTGATTCCCGAAACATGCACGTATAGTCTCTCGTTATGCTATGAAGTTGGAGCATGATTTATTATTGATTGTCTTCCTTATGAGTGGTGGTCGGGGACGAGCGATGGTCTTTTCCTACCAATCTATCCCCCTAGGGGCATGCATAGTAGTACTTTGCTTCGAGGGCTAATAAACTTTTGCAATGAGTATATGAGTTATTTATGACTAATGTGAGTGCATGGATTATACACACTCTTACCTTTCCGCAATTTGCTAGCCTCTACGGTACCGTGCATTGCCCTTTCTCACCTCGAGAGTCGGTGCAAACTTCTTCGGTGCATCCAAATCCCGTGATATGATACACTCTATCACACAATAAGCCTTATTATATCTTCCTCAAAACAGCCACCATACCTACCTATTATGGCCTTTCCATAGCCATTCCGAGATATATTGTCATGCAACTTCCACCGCTTCCGTTTGATGACTTGAGCATTCATTGTCATATTGCTTTGCATGATCATATAGCTGACATAGTAGTTGTGGCTCAGCCACCGTTCATCATTTTTTATACATGTTACACTAGATCATTGAACATCCTGGTATTGCCAGAGGCATTCATATAGAGTCATATTTTTGTTATAGGTATCGAGTTGTAATATTGAGTTATAAGTAAATAGAAGTGTGATGATCATCATTATTCATTTTTAGAGCATTGCCCCAGTGAGGAAAGGATGATGGAGACACAAGTCAGGATGAGACTCCGAACAATGAGAGAAAAAGTATAAAAGAAAAAGAAAAGAAAAAAAATAAAAAAATAAAAAAATAAAAAAAAGAGAGAAGGGGCATGCTAGTTCCACACTTGTGCTTCAAAGTAGCACCATGTTTTTCATATAGAGAGTCTCCTATGTTGTCACTTTCATATACTAGTGGGAATTTTTCATTATAGGATTAGATGCACACCCACTTAGTTTTCATGATGAGCTTTCATACACTTATAGCTCTTAGTGCATTCGTTGCATGGCAATCCCTACTCCTCGCATTGATATCAATTGATGGGCATCTCCATAACCCGTTGGTTAGCCGCATCGATGTGAGACTTTCTTACCTTTTTGTCTTCTCTATATTTACCCCTATCATCATACTCTATTCCACCCGTAGTGTTATATCCATGGCTCGCGCTCATGTATTGCGTGAGGGTTGAAAAAGCTGAAGCGTGTTAAAAAGTATGAACCAATTGCTCGGCTTGTCATCGGGGTTGTGCATGATAAATACTTTGTGTTAAGAAGACAGAGCATGACAAGACTATATGATTTTGTAGTGATAGCTTTCTTTAGCATTGATATTTTGAAAGACATGATTGTTTGTTGGGATGCTTGAGTATTGATGTCTTTATGTCAAATTATAGACTATTGCTTTGAATCACTTGTGTTAATATTCATGCCATGATTAGATATATGATCAAGATTATGCTAGGTAGCATTCCACATCAAAAATTATCTTTTTTATCATTTACCTACTCGAGGACGAGCAGGAATTAAGCTTGAGGATGCTGATACGTCTCCGTCGTATCTATAATTTTTGATTGTTTCATGCCAACATTATACAACTTTTATACACTTTTGGCAACATTTTATATGATTTATTTGGACTAACATATTGATCTAGTGCCAGTTCCTGTGTGTTGCATGTTTTTTGTTTCGCAGAAAATCCATATCAAACGAAGTCCAAATGCGATAAAAATTTACGGAGAATTATTTTGAAATATATTTGATTTTTGGGACTTGGAATCAACGTAACGGAGGCCCAAGGCCCCCACAACCCACCAGGGCGCGCCGGGCACCCCCTGTCACGCCCATGTGTCTTGTGCCCACCCCGTAAGGCGGTTGGGGCCCTTCTTCTGGCGCACGAAAGATAATTTATGGAAAAAAATTGTGTAAAAATTTCAGTGCAAGCGGAGTTACGGATCTTCGGGAATTTAAGAAACGGTGAAGGGCCAGATCTGAGGAACGCGAAACAGAAGAGAACAGAGAGGAAGATCCAATCTTGGAGGGTCTCCCGCCCCTCCGCCGCCATGGAGACCATGGACCAGAGGGGAACTCTCCTCCCATCTAGGGGGGAGGCCAAGGAAGAAGAAGAAGGAGGGGGCTCTCTCCCCTCTCTCCCGGTGGCGCCGGAACGCCGCCGGGGCAAGGATCATGACGGCGATCTACATAAACAATCTTACTACCGTCAACACCAACTCTCTCTCCCCCTCTATGCAGCGGTGTAACACCCCTTCTCCGCACTGTAATCTCTACTTAAACATGGTGCTCAACTCCATATATTATTTTCCAGTGATACTTGGCTATCCTATGATGTTTGAGTAGATCCGTTTTGTCCTGTGGGTTAATCATGATCTTGGTTGGTATGATTGTATATATCATTTATGGTGATGTCCTATGATGCCCTCCATCTCGTGCAAACGTGAGGGGTCCCCGCTGTAGGGTGTTGCAATACGTTCATGATTTGCTTATGGTGGGTTGCGAGAGTGACAGAAGCTTAAACTCGAGTAGGTGGGTTGTTGCGTATGGGCTAAAGAGGACTTGATACTTAATGCTATCGTTGGGTTTCATGACCTTAATGATCTTTAGTAGTTGTGGATGCTTGCTAGGGGTCCAATCATAAGTGCATATGATCCAAGTAGAGAAAGTATGTTAGCTCATGCCTCTCCCTCATATAAAATTACAAGAATAATTGTAGGTACTTGTTATCGATTGCCTTGGGACAAATGCCTTTCTTATTGACAAAAGCTATCCACTTTTATTACCTTGCAATTTATTCATAGTTTTATTCTCGCAAAATACTCGTAGTTTTATTCTTGCAAAATAGATTCATACTTGTTCTAGGTAAAGCAAACGTTAAAGTGTGCGTAGAGTTGTATCGGTGGTCGATAGAACTTGAGGAAATATTTGTTCTACATTTAGCTCCTCGTTGGGTTCGACACTCTTACTTATTGAAGAAGGCTACAAACGACCCCCTACACTTGTGGGTTATCACCCCCCCACCAGCCGACCGCCACGGCAGGGGGCAGATGCCCGCAGCCCAGGCCGCCCATACCTCACGAGGGCCAAATCCGCGCGCCCCATCGACCGTAGGATCCGCGCGCCGCATCGGCCAAAGACGACGAAGCCGGCCACCACGAGTACTCCGCCACCAGGACGCCCAACATGAGGCCGAAGGCCGCCACCACCCTATGGCGCCGGCGCGCCGCCGCACTGCACCGCCCGTCAGCTAGCGATGCACCCTGCCTGCCGCCAAGATCCACGCCGAGGAAGCCGAGCGAGGGGACGAGAGAAGCCCTGCCGCCGCCGCCAGCGACCGGGCTTAGCACGGCCGCGCCCTTGGGCGGCGGCGAGGGAGGGGGAGAGGTGGAGGGGAGGTCTGGGGCGGCGGCGACTAGGGTTCCCCCTCGGTCGCGCGCGGGGCGATGCGAGGGGGAGGAAGGGGCCCACGAGGAGAATTGTCTTTCGTGGAACGAGGATGGATCCACTAGCTAAGCCGAAAAAGTCCCGCCTTGCCCCCGCGCCGCCCCCCCCCCCCCCCCCGCGGGCGGCTCTAGCGGCGGTGCCAGAAGCCGCCATAGGCTCCCTCCCCTACCCCCCCCCCCCCGCCTCCGCCGCCGGCTGGTGCCGCCCTGGCGATGCCCCTCGCGGTGGGTGGTGATACGTCTCCAACGTATCTATAATTTGTGATTGTTCCATGCTGTTATGTTATCAATCTCGGTTGTTTTATAATCATTTTATAGTCATTTTATATCATTTTTTGGTACTAACCTATTAACATAGTGCCAAGTGCCAGTTGCTATTTTCTGCATGTTTTTCACATAGTAGGAAATCAATACCAAACGGAGTCCAAATGCAACGAAACTTCATGGAGACTTTTTATGGACCAGAAGACACCCAATGGGCCAAGGCAGCGCCTGGGGGGTGCTCCGAGGGGAGCACAACCCACCAGGGCGCGCCAGGAGGCCTAGGCGCGTCCTGGTGGGTTGTGCCCACCTCGGGTGCCCCCCGTTCCGCCTCTTTGCTCTATAAATACCCCAATGTTCCAGAAACCCTGGGGGAGTCGACGAAAATCAATTCCAGCCACCGCAGAGTCCAGAACCACCAGATCCAATCTAGACACCATCACGGAGGGGTTCACCACTTCCATTGGTGCCTCTCCAATGATGCATGAGTAGTTCTTTGTAAACCTTCGGGTCTGTAGCTAGTAGCTAGATGGATTCCTCTCTCTCGTTTGATTCTCAATACAATGGTCTCTTGGAGATCCATATGATGTAACTCTTTTTGCGGTGTGTTTGTTGGGATCGGATGAACTTTGAGTTTATGATCAGATCTATCTTTTTATATCCATGAAAGTTATTTGAGTTTCTTTGATCTCTTATATGCATGATTGCTTATAGCCTCGTATTTCTTCTCCGATATTTGGGTTTTGTTTGGCCAACTTGATCTATTTATCTTGCAATGGGAAGATGTGCTTTGTAGTGGGTTCGATCTTATGGTGCTTGATCCCAATGACAGAAGGGGAACCGACACTTATGTATCGTTTCTACTAAGGATAAAACGATGGGGTCTATCTCTACATAGATAGATCTTGTCTACATCATGTCATCATTCTTATTGCATTACTCCGTTTCTCCATGAACTTAATACACTAGATGCATGCTGCATAGCGGTCGATGTGTGGAGTAATAGTAGTAGATGCAGGTAGGAGTCAATCTACTAATCTTGGACGTGATGCCTATATAATGATCATTGCCTGGATATCGTCATGATTATTTGAAGTTCTATCAGTAATTTTTTTACCCACCGTTTGCTATTTTTCTCGAGAGAAGCCACTAGTGAAACCTACGACCCCAGGTCTCTTTCTCATATTATTTGCCTTTGCGGTCTACTTTTCCTTTGCTTTTATTTTCAGATCTATTTAACCAAAAATACAAAAATACCTTGCTGCATTTTATACTTATTTGGCGTTCGATCTATCAATCTATTACAACTCTCTCACGTGCGTTTGCCAATTTCTGGCGCCGTTACCCGAAAGGGATTGACAATCCCGTTAACATGTCGGGTTGCGAGTGGTTGTTATTTGTGTGCAGGTGCTATTTACGTTGTCTTGCTTGGTTCTCCTACTAGTTTGATAACCTTGGTTTCATCACTGAGGGAAATACCTACCGCTGCTGTGATGCATCATCCCTTCATCTCTGGGGAAATACCGACGTAGCTTCAATCCGCCATCAAAATGAATTTCTGGCGACGTTGCCGGGGAGGATCTTCAACATATACCAGGTTCCTAATCACAAATCTCATCTCCTCACAATTTACATTATTTGCCATTTTCCTCTCTTTTTCCTCTCCCCCACTTCACAAAAATTTGCCGTTTTATTCGCCCTCTTTTTCATTCGCCGTTTTCTCGTCGGATCTATCCTTTGCTTGCAATCATGAGTGATTTTGGTATGGCACCAACAGATGATGGCCTAACTCCTAAGATGGGAGTACGGGCAATCTGGATGCTAAAACTTTTATCTTGGGGCAAGGAAATGTTTTGGGAAAAGAACGTATCCAAGAATTTTCAATTGTGTTGGAAATCTAAGTCTTGATGATGCTCCTATACTTAGGACTACCAGATCCTATGCGGATTCTATTTCAGCACTAGTTCTGAAACTTGAAAGTAAATTTATCCGTACTCATCCTACTTTGCAATGATTGCTTTTGAGCTTCCCGTTATAAAGAATCCTAAATCTAAAAAGTTGGCCACTCTCGTTCTTATGAATGAGTTTGACTACATAATACGGGAAGCTAGGGAAATCTTTGATTTTTATGGTCTGAATCGTGAAAAACCCGTGATAGATGAAATTCTTTATAATAATGATTATGCGCTAAGGCATTTGCTTGGGGATTGTTGGGGATATAACTAATGGGTATGACCCGTCCATAAGGGGCCGGGTTATACCAACGGCGGTTCATATCATGAAGCCCATAAAGATGTTTAAGATGGTGGTTCACTATGAAGACTCATTTGAAGGCCCAGAGCCCAGAGGCGATTTAAAGCCCATAAGTGTAAACCACCATGTATGTATGATTTTTATTGTAAGGCATGTATATTTGGTCACCGAGCCGGACACATTGTTATGAGCCGGCCGAGGCTCTGTAAGCCACGGGGCGTCAACCTGTGTATATAAAGGGACGACCCGGCGGCGGTTTAGGGCAAGAGAGAACAGATCGAAAGCTAGGTCAAGCGTATTTGCTCCCTGGTAATCGAAGCATAAGTAATACCACCTCAAACTGGATTAGGCCTTTACCTTCACCGTAAGGGGCCGAACCAGTATAAACTCCTGTGTCCTTTGTCCCGTTTAACCCCTTTAAGCTAACCTAGTGCGATGGCTCCACGACTAAGTCCTCACACTAGGACATATGCCGTGACAATTCGACGACAGTTGGCGCCCACCATGGGGCTGGCGCACGGTGGTTTTGAGTTCTTAAAGGGCAACTTCGAAGGGATCAAGGGATATGCTGTGGGCCGGATGACCAAGAGTCGTCGCGGCACGCTCTACATCGACGATGCAGGCTGGGGCCCCGAAGCCGGCTCAATTGAGTATGAGTACCGGGTCCCCTTCGGCGGAATCCACGTCTTCATCGGAAAAATCAGCGAACCGGGCCCTGAGCCGGACATCTGCACCGACATCATCGAGACGGCTTAGCATGCGAGACCCGTCCGAGTTCAGCCTGCTGTGAAACGTGCCTTCGTGGGATTCATCCATGGGGCAGAATTTGAGGAAGGATCCATGTCTAGCGGTGAGACAGCCATCTATTCTGATGGTGAGTCATCCACGGGCGAGACTACTTCGTTGTATCAACTGCAGGATGACAGGCTTGGGGACTGTTCCGATGGCGACAGTATTCCGGACCCCTACGAGCCGCTGAACCGGGTTGCAATCTTCATGGCCGGTACACAGTCAGTGCAGAATTCTTCGACTGCAGCAACAATGATTTCCGGGTCAGCAGCAGCGACGGCGGCCGGGGCAGGAGGCCCTGCGCGCCCGCCGGCTCAGGCCTTGCCCGACTTACTAGACACTTTGACAACGCTGCTGACAGCGGAGGTCAACCCGGCAAACCAAGATCAGCATAACGCGGAAGTCGCAAAATTGCGAGATCAGATAGGACCTGGCAGCTGAGGATGCAAGGATGACGGCGGAACGAGCGGTTCTGGCTGCTCAGGCAAAACGGATCCAGGCTGATTCCTTCCGGCTCTCATTGGATCAGAACGCTTCAAACGACGTCATGAGGAGAAGACACCGGACTCATCTGCCTCTGATTTACGAGGCGAGGAACCTCTTCAACACGCCCAGTGCGGGGACCAGTGACCCGCCAGGGGTAAACCGGGCAGTAGCTGCGCCTAGGACTGGAACGCCGGCTCAACCACACACGACAGATCCGCCTCGTTAGAACAATATCCCACCACAACATGTGCCGACACCACCGGGTCATTACTCTAACCCTTTGGATAACATGATCGCGACGGCGTCACGATTGGCGGCTCTCCCAGTTGAAGGCGAGTCTCCAGCTGCGGTCGAAACATGGAGGGCTAGAGAGCTTCTTCAGACAACATTGGTTCAGCAGGAGGCTTATTCTTACAGTCGTGAGAGGATCCACTCAACCCCTCGCCCAAGCCGGAGTTATGCAGACACATGGACTCCCCAGCGGTGTCAAGCAGTGAGCAGCGTCGTAACCCGCCCCGTGGACATGACCCACCCCATAATACTCAGGCCCTGATGGATCAGGATAGAGCCCGTCTAGAGGCTGAGCTGGCGGCTCAGCACACGGCTCGTCAACCATCTCCGGTTTATCCGACAACTTTGGTGGAAGCAGGCGTGACCACTAGAAGCACGGGTGTACCATGTTTAGTGCCGGCTCTGCGTAATGAGCGGCTACCCAAGGATTTCAAAGGACCTCATAAGGTGCCTAACTATACAGCCGATTTACCCCCTGAGGCGTGGATTGAAAGTTATGAGATGGCCATGGAACTGTTGGAAGTCAGCGATGCCGCGTGTGCTAAGTACTTCACCATGATGCTGGATGGGACGACCCGTACTTGGCTAAAGGGACTGCCTGCCAATTCAATTGGATCGTGGGCTGAGCTGAAGGCCCGCTTTATCTAGAATTTTAAGGATACGTGCAAGCAACCCATGTCGATTGTGGATTTGGATGCCTGCGCCCAAGAAGAGGGTGAGTCAACGACCCATTGGGTGTGCCGGGTCAAAGCCATCTTGTAATCATCGGATAACATCAATGCCGGTTCGGCAGTCCTCATGTTAGAGAATTGCCATTTTTGCCTCTTAAACAGAAGCTAGGGCGGCTCACGTGCCACTGCAATGATATGGGGGAACTGATGGCGGCTCTGATTAAATATGCCGACTCTGATAGTACCAAGGACCCTGAGTCTTTTTTTTAGAGAAAAGGCGCCGGCCGAGCCCGAGAAGAGCTCGAACCTAGCCCGAGTTTGAATTAACAAAGCCATCAACCGGCCAGGATTACAAAGGCACCATGATACAGATGAAATGCAAAGGAAAGCGGAAAGAAAGATACAAGGCACTAGGTGGAACAACACAATGGCAACAGCAGAAATACTGATGCCGACGCCCAGCACTACGCCTACACCAACTAGCCAACTAAGAACACGGAAGGAGGGCCATATTGAGAAAGCATCGAGCGCCGGCTGCATCCACAGGCCAAACATGGGCTACACTTGAGCTGTCTCCACCGTCGCAAAGGGCCACTACCCTTTCACCCAGGCTCGATGAGTGCCGCACCGGCGAACAGCAGAATGGCTATCACAAAGCCCAACTCAAGGTGTCCAGCTGCCGTAGGAGAAGCAGACGGAGCTGACCAGCGGACCACAGAGGACCAACCAGACGAGCACCAAGCCGGCAGCGGCATCACTGAGCACGGGGCGTGAGCTGTCGAACGAAGGCGCACACCGATGGAGAAGACCGAAGAAGGCATCACTATGCACCGGGCAAAGCCGAGCAGGAAGTCGCAGGAAGACCAGGCCATCATGCTTCGGAGCCAAGCCACCAGCCGCTCCACCCCCAAGAGCACATCCCGGTCGCCACCTTCAAGAAGGATCACGGCACCAAGGTGTCGTCGACGCCCAGATCAGGGGAGTGCCGACTTTCGCCGGAGCTCAGGGGGGAGGCGAATGGGAGAGGAGCACCCCAAAGCCTCCAAGAAGGGGATCGGCGCCAAAGGCGTCGACTTTGGGGGGGCCGCCGCGCCGGCCAGGGGTTTCCCTTGGATCCTCGCCCAAACACCAGATCCGGCCAGCAATCACCAAGAAACGCCGACCGCAGCCGCCGGGGACCAACACAGGCACGGATCAGAGCAGATCGGGCGGCGCCGAAGCTTCTCCAAGGTGGACCGGCGGCCAGCGAGGCGCCACCGTAGCACCGACGTCCACGACCACCACCTGCCCACGCAGCCGCGGAGGCCACCCACCAGCACCCGCCAGCGCCGCCCGCCGCGCAGGCCACGCCGCACGCCACCGGCCGGGGCCGCCGCCCCGGGAGCCGCAGCCCTCCACCCAGGGAGGAGGCGCCAGATCCCCTGCCGCCACCTTCATCGGGGCCGCGCGCGAGCGCCGCGAGCCCCTCTGGCAGCGGCGGAGGGGAGGGAGAGAGGGGAGGGAGCGCGAGCGGCGGCGCTAGACCCTGAGTCTGATGATGAAAAGACGGGAAAGGGAAAGAAGAGTGGCAACACCAGGGGCCAGCATCATAACCCAGCGAGTCAGGGGGGCAATGGTAAGCGTAAGGCCGATAACAACTCCGGTTTTGTGGCCAATACCAATACGCAGAATAATGGTCAGCATCGTAAGGGGAAGCCACCTCCTCAGTTAGGAGGGTCGGGTCTCAATCTTGAGCACATGTTGAATCAACCTTGCCCAAAGCATGGTTCACGGGAAAGGCCGTCCAGTCACCTTTGGAAAGACTGCCAAATTATGAGAGAGTTTAAAAACTCAAATTTGTTCCAGGAGAACCATGGGCTGGGCGGCGGCTCAGGTTTTGATTCTCATGGCCCGTGTTACGGTGGTGGTGGTTCTAATTCTGGTTTTCAGAGTCACCAAAACAATCAAGGCAATCAGGGCGGTTATCATCAACAGTCCGGTCAGGGGAATCAACAACAACAATCTGGATATCAAAGTAACCCGAAGCAATTGAATAGTGGGCAGTACCACGTCGTCACCACAAGTTTATGTAAGCGGGATCAGAAGCTCCATAAAAGGGTTGTGAACGCCATTGAGCCGGCAGTCCCCCGTTACTTGCGATGGTCTGAGCAGCCCATTGTGTGGAGTCGTGAGGATCATCCGCCCCGGGTTGATATTCTGGGTCACTTGGCTTTGGTGGTAGCGCCTCAGGTTGGAGGATATAAATTCACTAAGGTACTCATGGACGGAGGTAGCAACATCAATATCCTTTATTATGAAACCTTCCATCGCATGGGGTTGACTAATAAAAGTCTTAAGCCGTCAAACACTGTCTTTCACGGTGTGGTGCCTGGTAAGTTGGCATACCCGGTTGTTAAAATAGCTCTGGAGGTTGCATTTGGGGATGATTATGATTCCAGGTCTAAAACGTTGACGTTTGAAGTGGTGAAGATTAAGAGCCCTTATGTGCAACTTAAAATGTCGGGTCACAAGGGGACCATTATGGTGCATGGAAGCCGGAAGATAGCTTTGGAGTGCGAGGAAGGTGATGCAGCCTATGCTGAGTCTATCTGCGCAATAGAGGAACTGAAGTTTTACAAAGACAATGTTGACCCGGCCGATATGACATCTTTGAAAAAGCCAACTATGGAGCATGACCCGGCCTTGAAGTTTAAGTCGGCAGACGACACCAAGCTGGTTGATTTCGTTCCTGGTGATTCATCCAAGCAGTTCAGCATCAGTGCTAATCTGGATCTGAAATAGGAAAGCGTGCTCATCGAGTTTATCCGTGAGAACCGGGACATCTTTGCATGGAAACCTTCTGACATACCGGGTGTACCAAGAGAACTCGCTGAGCACACTCTCAATATTGATCCAAAGTTTAAGCCGGTGAAGCAGTTTATTCATCGTTTTAATGAAGAGAGGCGCAAGGCCATTGGTGAAGAAGTGGCCCGGCTCTTGGCGGCTGGGTTCATTGTTGAAGTTTTTCATCCTAAGTGGTTGGCTAACCCGATGCTGGTGCTTAAGAAGAACGGCACTTGGCGTATGTGTGTGGATTACACGGACTTAAATAAAGCTTGTCCGGCTGATCCTTTTGCTCTCCCTCGTATTAATCAAATTATTGATGCTATGGCGGGTTGTGAGCGTTTGAGCTTTTTGGATGCTTATTCTGGTTATCATCAGATCAAAATGGCAGTTAAGGACCAGGAGAAGACAACCTTCATCACTCCGTTTGGAGCCTTCTGCTATGTGTCCATGCCTTTTGGGCTCAAGAGTGCCCAGGCGACTTACCAATGGTGTGTGCAAAATTGCCTTCATAATCAAATTGGGCATAATGTTCATGCTTATGTGGATGACATTGTGGTGAAATCCAGAAAGAAGGAGACCCTGATTGATGATTTGAAGGAGACCTTTGACAATCTCCGGGTTTATAAGATGATGCTTAACCCGACCAAGTGTGTTTTTGGTGTACCGGCTGGTAAGCTTTTGGGTTTTCTGGTTTCCAATAGAGGCATTGAAGCTAACCCGGAGAAGATCAAGGCCATCACTTCCTTGGCTAAGCCGGCGTGTGTCAATGATGTTCAATGTTTGGCAGGTCGTATTGCGGCCTTAAGCCGGTTCATAAGCCGGTTGGGTGAGAAGGCTATCCCTCTTTACCAGATGATGAAGAAGACATATCACTTTGTTTGGAGTGATGCTGCTAATCAAGCATTTGAGGATTTGAAGAGACAGTTGGCTGAGCCGCCCGTTCTTGCTGCTCCCATTGACAAAGAGCCTTTATTGTTGTATGTGGCTGCCAATAGCCGAGCTGTCAGTGTAGCCATTGTGGTGGAGAGGAAGGAAACATGCAAAGAATATCCGGTTCAACGGCCGGTTTACTATATCAGTGAGGTCCTTATTGAGTCCAAACAGAGATATCCACATTGGCAGAAGCTTGTGTACGGGGTTTTTATGGCTAGCTGGAAGCTTAAGCAATATTTTCTGGGCCATCCTATCATTGTGGTTAGTTTTGCCCCTCTAGGGGATATTATTCAAAACAGAGAAGCCACATGTCGGGTAGCTAAATGGGCCATTGAGCTTGGACCTCATGGTTTAAAGTATGTGCCTCGTACAGCCATCAAATCTCAAGCACTTGTGGATTTCATCAATGATTGGATAGAGTTGCAGATGCCTGAGGAAAAGCCAGATAACACACATTGGACTATTCACTTTGATGGGTCCAAGCAGTTGGAAGGCTCGGGGGCTGGAGTTGTATTGACTTCCCCACGAGGTGATAAATTTTCTTATGTTCTCCGGTTGATGTTCCCTAGTACTAACAATGCAGCTGAGTATGAGGCCTTGCTCCATGGTCTTCAGATGGCTAAGGAGATGAACTTAAGCCGGGTGAGGTGTTTTGGCGATTCAGATCTGGTAGCTTAGCAAGTTTCTGGCACTTGAGATTCTAAGGATCCACTCATGGTGGCTTATCGTCGAGAGGTTGAGCTATTGCGGGTCACTTCAAGGGTTATCAAGTTGAGCATGTTGATCGCAGGAAAAACGAGGTGGCTGATACTTTAAGCCGGTTAGGCTCTCAGCGTAAGCCGGTGCCACCTAACACTTTCTTGGATATTCTGCATAACCCCTTGGTTAAGTTGCCTACAGAGGAAGATCTTGCTATTCCTGACCCGGAGGCACAACTGGTGGCGGCTCTTCATGCTATTCCTGATTGGATAGTCCCATACTTGGCTTATATGACCCGGGGCGAGTTACCTGAAGATGAAACTTTAGCCAGGCAGATAACCCGGCGGTCTAAATTGATGACAATTGTCAATGGAGAGCTACATCATTGCAGTGTTACAGGGGCGTTTCAGCGTTGTATTTCTCCAGAAGAGGGTCGTGAGATTCTTCGTGAGATTCATGAAGGAGATTGTGGTCATCATGCCGGCTCTAAATCTCTCGTGGCTAAAGCCTTTCAGCATGGGTTTTATTGGCTGACGGCTCACGTTGATGCTGAGGATCTGGTCAGTAAATGTGATGGTTGTCAGAAGTTTTCACGATGAGCTCATGTGCCGGCTCAAGAACTGAGGATGATTCCAATTACTTGGCCATTTGCAGTCTGGGGGCTTGATATGGTTGGGCCTTTCAAAAGGTCCAAAGATAAAAGACACACCTCTTGGTGGCGGTTGACAAATTTACAAAGTGGTTTGAGGCAGAGCCGGTCAGTAAATGTGACGCGGCGACGACGGTTCAATTCATCAAAAATGTGATTTTCTGTTTTGGCTTTCCCCACAGTATCATAACTAATAACAGCACTAATCTATCCAAGGGTGCTATGAAAGAATTTTGTCAACGTGAGCATATCCGGCTTGATGTATCATCAGTGGCTCACCCCCAGTCTAATGGTCAAGCCGAGAGAGCCAATCAGGAGATCCTAAGAGGCATCAAGCCCTGGCTTATGGTTCCCTTGCAAAGGACGCCGGGTTGTTGGGTGGAAGAGTTACCTTCGGTATTATGGAGCATCAGTACTACCCCCAACAGGTCTACAGGTTACACGCCTTTCTTCATGGTCTATGGAGTAGAGGTGGTTCTCCCTAGTGACATGCGGCATGATTCGCCTCGTGTGGCGGCTTATGTTGAAGTGATAACCCACAAGTATAGGGGATCGCAAGAGTTTTCGAGGGTAGGGTATTCAACCCAAATTTATTGATTCGGCACAAGGGGAGCCAAAGAATATTCTCAAGTATTAGCAGCTGAGTTATCAATTCAACCACACCTGGAAGACTTAATATCTGCAGCAAAGTATTTAGTAGAAAAGTAGTATGGAAGTAACGGTAACGGTGGCAAAAGTAACAGTAGCTGTTTTGTAGTAATTGAACAGTGGCAACGGAAAAGTAACTAAGCAAAGATCAATATGTGAAAAGCTCGTAGGCATTGGATCAGTGATGGATAATTATGTCGGATGCGATTCCTCATGCAACAGTTATAACATAGGGTGGCACAGAACTAGCTCCAGTTCATCAATGTAATGTAGGCATGTATTCCAAATATAGTCATACGTGCTTATGGAAAAGAACTTGCATGACATCTTTTGTCCTACCCTCCCGTGGCAGCGGGGTCCTATTGGAAACTAAGGAATATTAAGGCCTCCTTTTAATAGAGTACCAGACCAAAGCATTAACACTTAATGAATACATGAACTCCTCAAACTACGGTCATCACCGGGAGTGGTCCCGATTATTGTCACTTAGGGGTTGCCGGATCATAACACATAGTAGGTGACTATTGACTTGCAAGATAGGATCAAGAACTCACATATATTCATGAAAACATAATAGGTTCAGATCTGAATTCATGGCACTCGGGCCCTATTGACAAGCATTAAGCATAGCAAAGTCATAGCAACATCAATCTCAGAACATAGTGGATACTAGGGATCAAACCCTAACAAAACTAACTTGATTACATGATAAATCTCATCCAACCCATCACCGTCCAGCAAGCCTACGATGGAATTACTCAAGCACGACGGTGAGCATCATGAAATTAGTGATGGAGGATGGTTGATGATGACGACGGCGACAGATTTGTTGGAGTAAATGGCCATGGGTAGCTTAACCGACTACCCATGGTTCTTCAAAAATTATCAGGCTGATTGAGCCTTCAAGCGTTCGAAGCATTGGGCCGACTTCCCCTGGCCGACTACCGCAGGGGCCGGCTCTCCAAAGGAGACCCGGCCCCGGTACCCTCCCCCAAGATGGTTACGAGATGGCCGACTCCAGGAAGCCGGCGCCAAGAGGACCGACTTCCAAGAGCCGGCCATGAAGCACGCCGACTCCACAAAGCCGGCCAAGGCCGCACCCACCAAAACTACACCCACATAACGGTGACAAGACGGGGTGTGGCCACAGTGCGGCCCACTACCCCCGCAGCCCGAGGCAGGCATGGCCACAGGACGCCATACGGGTCAGCCATCTCCCGTCCGGCTCGGCACTGTAGCCATGTTGGCCTCAACGTCATCCACGACAGACGCCAGTACGGCCCACGGGCGGCGGGCCCCTTTAGCCAGAGAAAGGCGCGAAGGCGGCCCGGCCTCCCCTAGTCGGCCAAGGGCGTAGCCGGCCCCCAGAAGCCGGCTACCCCTCCCTCGAAGCATGTGCCACATTAAGGAGACAAGACGAGGTAAGGCTACAGTGAGAGCCCACGAGGCGGCACACTGTAGCCACGCTTACCTCGACGAAGCCCTCGTCATCAGGGACGAGGCTACAGTAAGCAGCCGCCGACAGGACCCCTAGGCAGTGGGGCCGGCCTGTCGACCAAGAGGCCGGCAGCCGGCGGGACCCACCAGTCGGCGGGCCCCAACGGCCGGCGGAGAAGCCTGCGAACATGACACTGACGACTGGGACACGCGCCCAGCCGGATTACAATTGTACCCCCGGGGGGTAGGCCTATATAAACCCCCCGGGGCACCCATGCAAAGGGTTGGCTTCTTAGAGTTACACACACACCATAGAGAGAGGGAAGCCAGAGCTAGCCTTGCTCTTCTTCTCCCTTGAACCCAACAGCTCAAGGAGCATTTGTAGCTACTCGTTCTGATCTAGTGATCATGCGGAGACCCCGCAGAGCAGGATTAGGGGTGTTATCTCCACGGAGAGCCCCAAACCTGGGTAAGATTCGCCGGCGTGCATGTCTTCGCCTCATCCCGTTTCCAGGCACCGGCGACGTCTTACTGGCACCCACCATGATAAGCCACCCGTTGGCATATGTCGCACCTACCACCCGACATTTGGCGCCCACCGTGGGGCCTGGTGCACCGTCGTCCGGAGACCTGTTCTGGATGGGAATCCTCTTCCTCCCTCGCGAGCGCAGCCAGCCTGCTGCGCCCGATGGCGTTTGCCTCGACGCGCTGCAAGGCGCCGACGACGCCTGCGCGGCGAGCCGCCTCGCCGATCTTCTCGGCGAGACTCGCATCTCCGACGATCCTGCGTCCGACGCGGGCACGGACTACCCCGACAGCCACCTCGTTAGCCTCCTCGACCAGCTTCACGTCTCCAGTGAGCCCACTGCAGACTTGGAGTCGGTCGGCTCCACCGACCCGATGCTTGTCGATTCCGACACGGCATCGCTCGACGCCTACCCCTCCGACGTGGTGGTCTTTGATGATCCCCTCCCTCGAGCTGACAGTGGCAGCAGCGCTGTCACCGAAGTGTTGGTCATCAGCCACGTCGCCAACTCGGTCGAGAACGCCCACGACGCCCAGCAAGCGGCGATGCACGACCTCTCCGTCCCCATCCCAGCCGGCGCCGACGCCGAGACCCTGGAGGCACGCCGCCTCGCCCTCGTCGCGGAAGGCCAGAAGATAGCCTCCATGAGACGCCTCACCGAGGCCCACCAGCGCGAAGTCGACCGCGCCGCCTTCGGTACGCCGCCGCCTAGCAGGCCGAGCCGAGCCGGCTTCGTCCAGAAGCGCGGCGCGGCTATCGCCGGCATGCTGGGGGCAGATCGCCCCGTCTACGCCACCCCGCTCGAGAATCTACGAGCCGCCCAGGCGGCCGCTGAAGAGCTAAATGGGCTGGGAGCCGACGAGCTCCCCTACATGACAAGGCGGATCCAGCAGCTGATCGACGCGGCTGCAGAACGGCACGAAGCCGGCGCCTGCGCCGATAGTCATCCCCCGCGCCGGGAGCACGCCGCGACGTCTCGCTCGCCGACTGCGAGCGGCACCCGCCAGAGGAAAGACAAGGAGCCGGCTGCTAGCCGCAGCCGGACTCGTATCACCATCGAGCGCGACGCGGAAGGCCGCCCTCGAGCGGTGGAGCGCCAAGGAAATCCGCCTCCTCCCCCGCCTCGAAGGGAGAGATGTCTCACCCCGCCGCCCGTCACGCACCCGACTCTTGGTGATCGACTAGGCCGCCGAGAAGGAGTCGGCGAGAACGACGCCCGCCACCGGATCGACCGCCTTGCTCGATCCCTGGCGCTAGAAGAAGAAGACGATGTCGGCCCGCCATGCTTTGGCCCCCGCATCCGCGACGAGCCCTTCCCCAAAGGGTTCTCGCTCCCCAGAGACACGCCCAAGTACAACGGCTCTATGAAGCCGGAAGATTGGCTCATCAACTACTCCACTGCTGTCAGCATAGCCAACAGCAATCGGCGCGTGGCCGTGAAGTACGTCCCCCTCATGCTGCAAGGCACGGCGCGCACCTGGCTCAACAGCCTCAAGCCCTACAGCATCAACAGCTGGCTGGACTTCACGGAAGTCTTCGTCCGCAACTTCACCAGCACGTACAAGCGGCCTCCCAAGCCTCGCCAGCTCTCCCTATGCGTCCAAGGGCCCAACGAGTCGACCCGCGACTACCTCACGCGGTGGGCCGAGCTCCGCAACTCCTACGAGGGGGTGCACGAGGTTCAGGCCATCGAGTACTTCACCGCCGGGTGCCGAGAGGGCACCCTCCTCAAGCACCGACTCCTCTGCGACGAGCCGGCTACCCTCGACGAACTGCTGATCATCGCGGACAAGTATGCCACGGCCGACTCCTCGATCAAGACCGAGCTCCGAGTGGACGCCTCTGGGAAGGTGATCGCTCCGGCTCCAAAGACGCCGGCTGGCGACTCCAATCGGCGCCCCTACCAGAACGATCACAAGCGCAAGGCCCCCATGCCACCTTCCACCAGTCGGCAGGTGGCCACCGTTGAAGATGAGCAGCCCGAAGAGCGGCCCGCTCCCAAGAAGAAGGGTGGCAGGCCGGCTTGGCAGCCGGCTTTCTCTTACGAGCAGACTCTCGACGCCCCCTGCAAGTTCCACAGCAGCGCGAAGCCGTCCAACCACACGACCCGAAAATGCCACTGGCTCACGCGAATCTCCAAGGGCGAAGGGTTGGTGCCGCCTCCGCCTCCCGGCCCGCCGCCTCCAGCCCCCAGCAGCCGGCGGCTCGGCCGGCAGTCGGAGCCATCCAAGATGAATTCCCTGAAGAGCACGCCGCCTACATCGTCTTCACAAGCCAAGCCGAAGACAAGCGCAGTCGGCGCCGTCAGCATCAAGAGGTCAACGCGGTCGCCTCTAGCGCCCCCGAGTTCATGCACTGGTCCGAGAAGCCCATCAACTGGAGCCAGGCCGACCACCCAGAGGTGATGCCATCCCCTGGCTCCTACGCACTGGTCTTGGACGTCACCCTCGCGACGGAAAGGCGAGCTGCCCGATTCTCCCGCGTCCTGATAGATGGCGGAAGCAGTATCAATATACTGTACCGCGATACCATGGAGAAGCTGAACATCAAGGCAAAGCAGCTTATGCCAAGCCGGACCGTGTTCCATGGCATCGTCCCCGGCTTGTCTTGTTCCCCGATCGGCAAGATCAAGATGGATGTTCTCTTCGGAGACAAGGATCATTTTCGCCGAGAAGCGATCTGGTTTGAGGTAGTGGATCTGGAGAGCCCCTACCATGCTTTGCTTGGCCGACCTGCTCTGGCCAAGTTCATGGCTGTGCCCCACTATGCCTACCTGAAGATGAAGATGCCGAGCTCGAAGGGATCATCACCGTAGCCGGCGACTACAAGAAGTCCATCGAGTGCGCCATGGCCAGCAGCCGGCTGGCCGAGTCCCTCGTAGTGGCAAAAGAGAAGAAGATGCTGGAGCGTGTTGTGGCCATGGCTGGCAAGCAGCCGGCCCTGTCCCCCAATCCCAAAGATTGTGATGCGCAGGGCTCCTTCCAGCCGACCAAAGAGACTAAGAAGATACCTCTGGACCCGGAGAATCCGGAAAGGTGTGCTGTCATTGGGGCAAACTTGGACAGTAAATAGGAAGGCGAGCTCGTCGACTTCCTCCGTGAGAATCGAGACATTTTTGCATGGTCCCCAAAGGACATGCCGAGTGTCCCAAAGGATTTCGCCGAGCACAAATTACACGTCCGAGCCGACGCGAAGCCGGTCAAACAGCCCCTTCGCCGACTGTCAGAAGAGAAGCGAAGAATCGTAGGAGAAGAGATAGCCCGGCTCCTCGCCGCTGGCTTTATTATGGAAGTATTTTTTTCAGAGTGGCTTGCCAACCCAGTTCTGGTATTGAAGAAGAACAACAAGTGGCGCATGTGTATAGACTACACCAGCCTCAACAAAGCCTGCCCCAAGGATCCGTTTGCTTTGCCACGGATTGACCAAGTGATAGACTCCACAGCCGGATGCGAGCTGTTGAGTTTTTTGGATGCCTACTCAGGGTACCACCAGATCAAGCTGGACCCAGCAGACCGCCTGAAGACTGCCTTCATCACACCATTTGGAGCTTTCTGTTACCTGACTATGACATTCGCTTGAGGAATGCCGGTGCCACTTTTCAGCGTTGCATGCAGAAATGCCTCCTCAAGCAACTCGGCAGAAATGCCCATGTCTATGTAGACGACATTGTGGTGAAGACAGAGAAGTGCGGCACCCTGCTGGAAGACCTCAAAGAAACATTCGCCAACTTGCGCCGATTCCAAATCATGCTCAACCCCGAGAAATGCGTGTTCGGAGTACCAGCCGGCCAGCTGCTAGGCTTTCTGGTCTCCAAACGCGGCATCGAGTGCAACCCTGTGAAGATCAAGGCCATCGAGAGGATGGAGATTCCCACCAAATTGCGAGATGTGCAGAAGTTCACCGGGTGCTTGGCCTCCCTAAACCGCTTTATCAGTCGGCTAGGAGAGAAGGCTCTCCCCCTGTACCGACTCATGAAGAAGTCCACTCACTTCGAGTGGAATGACCAAGCCGACCAAGCCTTCCATGACCTGAAGAAGATGCTGACCACCCCACCTGTCCTGGCAGCACCGACTGAGAAGGAGCCCATGCTCCTCTACATTGCCGCGACCAGCTGAGTGGTCAGTACAGTTGTCGTGGTCCAGCGCCCGGAAGAAGGCCGAGCCCAGCTAGTCCAGAGGCCGGTGTATTATCTAAGCAAAGTACTATCCAGCTCAAAGCAAAACTACCCGCACTACCAGAAGATGTGCTATGGGGTGTACTTCGCCGCCAAGAAGCCGAAGCCCTACTTCCAAGAGCATCCCATCACGGTCGTGTGCACCGCCCCGCTTGCCAAGATCATAGGCAGCCGGGACGCTTCCGGCCGGGTGGCTAAATGGGCCATTGCATTAGCACCATACACAATCTTCTACCAGCCCCGCACCGCCATCAAGTCCCAAGCATTGGCCGACTTCCTCATCGACTGGGCCGAGACCCAGTACCTACCGCCGGCTCCCGACTCTACCCATTGGCGGATGCACTTCGACGGGTCCAAGATGCGCACTGGCTTGGGAGCCGGCATCGTCCTCACCTCTCCCAAAGGCGACAAACTCAGATACATGCTGCAAATCCACTTCGCCGCCTCCAACAACGTGGCCGAGTACGAGGCGCTCATACATGGGCTCTGGCTAGCCAAAGAGCTCGGCATACGCCGGATCCTGTGTTATGGCGACTCAGACTTGGTGGTCAAGCAGTCGTCTGGCGACTGGGATGCCAAGGACGCAAACATGGCGAGCTATCGATTCCTAGTCCAGCAGATCAGTGGGTACTTCGAAGGGTGCGAGTTCCTTCACGTGCCAAGGGCCGACAATGACCAAGCAGATGCCTTGGCGCGGATCGACTCCACCCGACAGGCTATACCGACCGGCGTCTCCCTCCAGTGCCTCCTCAAGCCATCCATCAAGCCGTCTCCAGAGTCGGACTCCATCTTCGTACCGCCTGTGCCAGATGCAGCCGGATCCGACTGGAGGAATCTCGCAGGCAGCACGGGGACTTCGACAACTGGCTCGCCGACTGCCGTAGCCGCACCCGGCCCGGGGACTTCAGAACCCGGCCCGAGGACTACAGCAGTCGGCCCGGGGACTGCAGCACCACAAGAAGCAGTGGCCGACTCCAATTTCACGCCACCCAACCCACCCACCCGAGTCATGGTGGCTACACTAAAAGAAGAAGAAGTCACAGCTCCATCTTGGGCCCAGCCCATCCTCAGATTCCTAGTCAGCAGAGAGCTGCCGGCTGATGAGATCTCAGCAAGACTAGTGGAACGACGAGCCGGAGCATATGCAATAATCAACAGAGAGCTTGTCAAGCGCAGCGTCACTGGAGTCTTCCAGCGTTGTGTCGAGCCAGAAAAAGGAGTGGCAATCCTCAAGGATATCCATCAAGGCGAATGCGGCCACCACGCAGCCTCAAGATCACTTGTGGCCAAGGCTTTCCGCCATGGTTTCTTTTGGCCGACTGCTTTGGAAGATGCCAAAGAGATAGTCAAGAGCTGTAGAGGATGCCAAGTCTTCAGTTCCAAGCAACACCTGCCGGCTTCTGCACTCAAGACCATCCCCCTCACCTGGCCCTTTGCCGTCTGGGGACTGGACATGGTGGGTCCTTTCAAGACAGCACGCGGCGGCTTGACACATCTGCTTGTCGCCGTGGACAAGTTCACAAAGTGGATCGAAGCGAAGCCAATCAAGAAGCTGAACGGGCCGACTGCCGTAACATTCATCACCGACATCACTACTCGGTACGGCGTACCGCACAGCATCATCACCGACAACGGCACAAACTTTGCCAAAGGAGCACTGGCACGTTTCTGCGCGACGCAGGGCATCCGACTGGACTTAGCGTGCGTTGCCCACCTGCAGTTGAACGGCCAGGTCGAGCGAGCAAATGGACTCATCCTCTCCGGCATCAAGCCCCGACTGGTTGTACCACTGGAGCGATCGGCCGGCTGCTGGCTCGATGAGCTGCCGGCTGTCCTCTGGAGTCTGCGCACTACCCCCAACAAGTTAACCGGCTTCACTCCGTTCTTCCTTGTATATGGTGCCGAGGCTGTCATCCCCACCGACATCGAGTTCGACTCGCCTCGGGTCACCATGTACACGGAGGCGGAGGCCAAGGAAGCAAGAGAAGACGGCGTCGACCTACTAGAAGAAGGCCGGCTGTTAGCACTCAGCCGGTCCGCCATCTACCAGCAAGGGTTGCGCCGCTACCACAACCGCAAGGTCAAGCCAAGATCCTTCCAAGAGGGCGACCTTGTGCTTCGGCTGATCCAGCGAACAGCCGGCCAGCACAAGCTCTCGGCCCCTTGGGAAGGCCCCTTCGTCATCAGCAAGGCACTAGGCAACGACTCCTACTACTTGATCGACGCGCAAAAACCAAGAGCACGCAAGAGGGATGACTCCGGCAAGGAGTCGGAGCGACCATGGAACGCGAACCTCCTGAGAAGATTTTACAGTTGAAAGCAGTATGTATCATGCTACTCTTTTGTATTAAGTACGAATCAACAGGCCCCCCGAACGGTACTCGGGGACTGCCTTCATTTATCTATGAGTGACGAGTGTCATATCCATGAATGTATTATTACATTTGATTTCTTGTCTGGCACCGGGTTCGACTAGTCGGCCCGGGGACTGGCCGCCTTAAGCTATATTAAAAGTTCTACCTGAAGTCAGACAAGTAGTGTGCCGGTTCCCGAGTCCTCTCTTGTTGAAAGTCGCGGCTCGAAGAACCGACCGTCCGACTAGCAAGAGCCAAGGCAGAAAGGATGCCCACACGAAAAATGGCTAAGGACTAATGAACTTATATAGCGAAAAGACGGCCTCCAACCACGCCTGCCGGCTGTCAGAACAGCCGGCTGGCCAGCTTCCCAAACACTTGGCTATAATCCAGCAAAGCTAGAGTACTTGCCCTCCCAATTGTCCAAGCACTTCTCCAGCCACAGATTGCAGAGCAACTGTCTGACTGGGGAGGCGGCAACCAAGGGAGGGCGGCAAAGGAAACAACAGAAGGATGAAAAGCAAAGAACGAGGAAAAGCCAAACGCATGCATAGTCATATATACATATAAAGCCCCCAACAGGCCGGCAATCGACATAGTTCGAATACACCCCCAGTGGGTGGAATTGTGTAAACTTAACAGAATATTGTTCCAAAAGTGACAAGACAGGAAAACAAAAGATGGCAGACTAGACTAAAGGCGCGGCGCGGGAGCCGGGTTGGTCGGTGGAGACGGCGTCACCGGCCGAAGGAGTGGCCGGCTGACGGGTCTCGGCTTGGTCGCCACCGGTGGCAGGCGACGCACCCGCGCGTGACGTGGCGCTGGAGGCGCGGTCAGGCTGAGGCTGGCCGGCCGCTCCACCATCCGGCCCGACGTCTTCACCCTCCTCCTCCTCCTCTTCGCCCTCATCACTGGAGTCGATCTCCTCCGCCGAGTCTTCACCGTCTGCCGGGTTCAGCCCGAACCACTCCTCCGGCTGGGCAACACCGTTGTCATCTACCTCAGGGGCGAAGGCGCTGGTGTCGGTGTAGTCGGCGATCGCCGAACCCCACCGGATGATAGCCAGCCGCGCCGGCTCCAGCTCCGTGTCGGCTTGCTGCCGCCAGGTAGCCAGCTGGTCCAGACTCAGGCCGGGATACCAGGCCTTGACGAACTCCAGCGCCCGCCTGGCGCCGGACCGAGCCGCCGAAGCCTTCCAGGCTTCAAAGCGGCCGACTGCCACCTCCAGCCAGTCGGCAGTCCGACTGGGGGTGCGGGGAACCACTTCGCCGGGCCAGAGGGCGGCCAACACTTGCGCCCCGGCACGCTGAAGCCGGCGGAGCAGTCGGTGAGCCGGCTGGAGACGGGCCTGGATCGCCAAGAGCTGCTCCTCCAGCGAACGGCCAGCGTTTGGTGCAATCTCGGCGCCAGCCTGCCTTCGTGCTTCGCGGCGGGCCTCGATGATCTGGTTGGCGGCGGTAGAGTAGCCAGGGAAGTACTCTATGCAAGAGAGAAGGAGAAAGCGGAGAAAACATCAAGTCAGAAAACAAGCCAAAAGCGGCAGGTGGCAAGAAAGGACGAAGAAGCATGCGGCTTTCCGTCAACCAGATCTTCGATCTGGCCATAGCCGTTGATCAGCGTCTGCTTTGCTTCGGCCTAGCCAGCCGCCTCTGTCTCATACTCAGCCTGGAGGGCGGCTTCACTGTCCTGCACCGCCTTCAGAGCCGCCTTGTGGCTCTCTTCCTGGTCGGCCAACCTCTTGGCCAGGCGGTCACGTTCCTGCACCAAGGCGGCAAACTCGGCCTCCTTGGCACGAAGGGCAGCCTGAGACTCTCCCAGCTGTGCCCTCAGGCTGGCGTTGGCCGCTGCAAGGACGGCAGAAAAAGAAGAAGCAATAAGAGGAAGTCGTCAAGGAAGACCCGACCCGACTGCTCAGCAGTCGGCCCGGATCTCGGGGACTACACCCAGTGGGTGCGCTGACGCGCCCCCACATGAGATAAAAGACGAAGCACTTACCCCGGCTCTCAGTTAGGTTGGCGGTCTTCTGGGTCAGCTCCCGAGCCTGGGAGTTGAAGGCAGCCGCGCGAAGATTGTGGTAGTCCTGCAAGACAGGCAGAAGAACGAAGTAAGAGCAAGAATGGCAAAACTAGATCCACTAAGAAGTTCCAAGCCGCCTGCTCAGCAGCCGACTCGGAACTCGGGGACTACACCCAGTGGGTGCGCTGACGCGCCCCCACGGAAGAGATCAAGGTCAAAAGAAGCAAGATAAGAAGACTAACCCGGATGGCCGCCCGCGTCGCAAGGAATTCGTCGGTGTCTCGCCTCAGCGCCGTAGCCTGGGCCTGGAGCCGGGTCCGGACGTCCTGCGCGGCCACGTTCATCACGGCCGTCCCTCCGCCCGGCGTCCACCCCGAGGTGGCGCTGGCCACCTCCACATGCTGGGCCGATGACCTGGAGCCCGCGGCCGGCTGCGGCTCCGACGCAGCCTTCTATGGCTCTGACGCAGCCTTCCCCGCGCGCCGGCTCGGCGGCATCCGGACCGCTAGCTCAGTCCTCGCGGCCGGCTCGCCCCCCGCCGACTGCGCAGGCGGCAGATCAGGCCGGCCGCCTTGAGCCGCCCCAGTCGGCGGGGTCGGTACCGCCGCCCTCTCCAGGATGACGACGTCTTCATCCCTCTCCAGCCCCGGCTGGTCACCGCCGGCTTCTTCTGGCGGGGGCTCCGGGGCCCCAGGTGCTGCGACGTGCAGTGGGGTGACCACCAAGGCCCCCTCCGCCATCGCCGCAGCCGCAGCCTCCGCTTGGGCCTTGGCCGCGGCGTCAGCGCGCGCCTTCGCCGCCTCCTCCTCCTGCGCCGCCTTGGCGGCAGCCGCCCTCAAAGCCTCCGCCTCCCGCGCCTCCCGCTCCTCCCGCGCCTCCCGCGCGTTCCGCTCCGTCGCTGCCAGAAGATCGGCACGGGGGTCCACGCGGCGAGTGGTGCTCCCAGATCCTCCCGGCGACCCAACAACGGAGGCGGCAGCAGCCCGCTCGAGCGAAAATGGAGCTCTGGTTGTTTGGAGAGAAGGACAAGAATTCAGGAGTTGCCAGAGAAAAGAAAAGAGAATGCACGAAGGAGAGTATACTCACGCCGACACCGTCTGCGGCTGCTTCACCGCCTTGAGAAAGCGAGCCGCCTTCGCGGCCGCCTCCTCCCGCCTGGTCGCCGCTGCCCCGCCCCTGGGCTTCTTCGGCTGACTGCCGAACAAGCCCGGCGCGGCACGACGCTTTTGCCCGCCGCCCCGAGCAGGCGGCGCAGCAGAGGAACCCGCGTCGTGGTCAGACGCCGGCTGACGGCGTGGGACGACTTCAGCCTCGTCGTCATCCGGCCAGTCGTCGAAGCTGACTCCAAGCCCGGAGCCGCCTGCTTCGCCGCCGGCTGGGCCACCGCCCGCCTCGGTGTTGTTGTCTATAGCGGCCGCCCCCAAGTCGGGGTCCTCCAGATCGTGCTCCGTCCGGTCGGGGACGAATCGGCGCTCCGCGTCCGACCCGCCTGCAGGCCGAAGAAGAGGGCTCTGTCGAGACAAGCCGGCTGGTCAGAGTCGGCAAAAAGGAACTCGGCAATAAAACTGAGAACAGAAAGAAGAGAAGAAGAGGACATACCGTGGGCGGCGGATGAGCTCGGCAATATGGCTCCTTGTCGAACTGCCACTCCGCGGAGAGTTTGCAGTTCGCAAGGTAGTTCACCATATGGGCCACCTCGTCGTGCGGCATGTCTTCGGTGCACATCCGACTCGGATCGAGCTGGCCGCTCATCTGACAGATCAGATGAGGGCGGCTCTGGAGCGGGAGCACCCGGCGCGTGACGAAGGCGGCCAGCAGGTCGGGCCCCGACAAGCCCTCCGACTGGATCATCACCCGCAGTTGGGCGACGGCTGCGGCTCCAGCCGGCGTCAGCGTCACGGCCCGGTAGGACCACAGGGGCCGCCTGCCCGCCGGTGGGCCGGCTGCGTAAGCCGGCAGATTGACATAGTCGCCCTGCGGGGCGACGTTCTTCACGTAGAAGTATGATTTTTGCCATCGCTTCACCGACTAGATCAGCGTGATGACGGGGAAGGGGTTGTCGGCAGCCACCCTCCACATCGCGATGAAGGCGCCACTCTGAGCCGGTACGCCTTGCATGCGCGTGCCCAGCTTGGACTGGAAGAACTCCCCCCAGAGCTCGAGGGTAGGGAGGACGCCGAGGTAGCCTTCGCACAGGGTGACGAAGGCGGACAACAGCACCACCGTGTTCGGGGTGAGGTGGTGCGGCTGGAGTTGGTAGAACTCGAGCCAAGAGCGGAAGAAGGCGCTCACGGGCAGGCCAATGCCGCACAAGAAATGCGAGCGGAAGACTACCCGCTCGCCTTCCTGCGGCTCCGGCGTAATCTCCTTCGCCGGCGCAAGACGGACCTCCACCTTGTCCGCGCCGGGCAGCCGCCGCGTCTTGCGGAGGAATTTGACGTGATCCTCGTGGACGTTGGAGCCATCCCAATCCCCGCCGTGCTGCATCGTGGCGTGGGGCTGGCAAGAACGAGCGCGGCGGCGGAGAATCGAGTGGTGGAACAGCGCGGCAGTGAGGCGTTGTTGCAAGAAAGGGCAGGAGGAAGAAGATGGTGGAAAGAGGAGGGGCGTGCGAGAGCCTGCCGCTCTCCCCCTCCCCCTACTTATAGCTTCGTGCGGTGAAGCCGGGGAGGCAGGGCGTGGGGTGAGACGTGGGATTAACTGCACCCACTCCCCCCACGCCTCGCGATTATTACGCCCTAAAGGCGTGCCGAAACTGCCGCAGGAAGACGTGCGGGCGGCTTCGGGCCGCAGAGAATCCACGCTTGGGCCAGGGCGTAGGCGTGGCGGGCCGCCGGCCTGCGGCGACGTCCCGTCGCGCGCGTGGGCTCGCAGGCTTTTTAGCCAAGGGATGCCACGTGGTTCACAGGCGGCAAGTGGCCGGCCCGCGGCCCGGTGCGCGCTCAGGAAGGCTCCCGCCCGCCGACTCCAAAGTTTTTCACCAAGACGGCGCCCCCAACCAAAGCCGGCTCCCAGCTGCCGGCTCATCAAGATAGGAAGCTGATCGAGCTTCTTGACTCCCACCCAACCTCGAAGCCCAATCAGCTTCGGGGACTACTGTCGGAGTAAATGGCCACGGGTAGCTTAACCGACTACCCATGGTTCTTCAAAAATTATCAGGCCGATTGAGCCTTCAAGCGTTCGAAGCATTGGGCCGACTTCCCCTGGCCGACTACCGCAGGGGCCGGCTCTCCAAAGGCGACCCGGCCCCGGTACCCTCCCCCAAGATGGTTACGAGATGGCCGACTCCAGGAAGCCGGCGCCAAGAGGACCGACTTCCAAGAGCCGGCCATGAAGCACGCCGACTCCACAAAGCCGGCCAAGGCTGCACCCACCAAAACTACACCCACATAACGGTGACAAGACGGGGTGTGGCCACAGTGCGGCCCACTACCCCCGAAGCCCGAGGCAAGCATGGCCACAGGACGCCGTACGGGTCAGCCATCTCCCGTCCGGCTCAGCACTGTAGCCATGTTGGCCTCAACGTCATCCACGACAGACGCCAGTACGGCCCACGGGCGGCGGCCCCCTTTAGCCAGAGAAAGGCGCGAAGGCGGGCCGGCCTCCCCCAGTCGGCCAAGGGCGTAGCCGGCCCCTAGAAGCCGCTACCCCCTCCCTCGAAGCATGTGCCACATTAAGGAGACAAGACGAGGTAAGGCTACAGTGAGAGCCCACGAGGCGGCACACTGTAGCCACGCTTACCTCGACGAAGCCCTCGACATCAGGGACGAGGCTACAGTAAGCAGCCACCGACAGGACCCCTAGGCAGTGGGGCCGGCCTGTCGACCAAGAGGCCGGCAGCCGACGGGACCCACCAGTCGGCGGGCCCCAACGGCCGGCGGAGAAGCCGGCGAACATGACACTGACGACTGGGACCCGCGCCCAGCCGGATTACAATTGTACCCCCGGGGGGTAGGCCTATATAAACCCCCCGGGGCACCCATGCAAAGGGTTGGCTTCTTAGAGTTACACACACAGCATAGGGAGAGGGAAGCCAGAGCTAGCCTTGCTCTTCTTCTCCCTTGAACCCAACAGCTCAAGGAGCATTTGTAGCTACTCGTTCTGATCTAGTGATCATGCGGAGACCCCGCAGAGCAGGATTAGGGGTGTTATCTCCACGGAGAGCCCCGAACCTGGGTAAGATTCGCCGGCGTGCATGTCTTCGCCTCATCCCGTTTCCAGGCACCGGCGACGTCTTACTGGCACCCACCATGATAAGCCACCCGTTGGCATATGTCGCACCTACCACACGACAAGATTCCCCTCTCCGGAGCCCCGAACGGACTCCAGATCAGCCCTCTCAAGAGAGATTAGGGCTTGGCGGCGGCTCCGTATCGTAAAACGCAATGATTCCTTCTCTCTGATTTTTTTCTCCCCGAACGTGAATATATAGAGTTGGAGTTGACGTCGGTGGAGCCTCAGGGGGCTCACGAGGCAGGGGGTGGGCGCACCCTCCACCCTCGTGGACAGGGTGTGGGCCCCCTGGTGTTGATTCTTTTGCTAGTATTTTTTTATTAATTCCAAAAATATTCTCCGTGAAGTTTCAGGTCATTCCGAGAACTTTTATTTCTGCACAGAAATAACACCATGGCAATTCTGCTGAAAACAGCGTCAGTCCAGGTTAGTTCCATTCAAATCATGCAAGTTAGAGTCCAAAACAAGGGCAAAAGTGTTTGGAGAAGTAGATACGTTGGAGACGTATCAACTCCCCCAAGCTTAAACCTTTTCTTGTCCTCAAGCAATTCAGTTGACAAACTGAAAGTGATAAAGAAAAACTTCTACAAACTCTGTTTGCTCTTGTTGTTGTAAATATGTAAAGCCAACATTCAAGTTTTCAGCAAAGATTATGTAACGCCCACGATGCGGCTATATCTCCCACGTGTCGAGGCACGACTTAGAGGCATAACCGCATTGTGGTTTTGTTGCAAGAAGGGTCATCTTCACACAATCCCATGTAATGAACAAGAATGGGATAACGAGAGTTGGCTTACAATCGCCACTTCACACAATACATAAATTAATTCATACATCATCCAAAATCCACACATAGACAGACTACGGTCAAATCCAAATGAAAATAAGATAACCCCAAATGTTAGATCCCCGATCGTCCCAACTGGGCTCCACTACTGATCATCAGGAGAAGAAACATAGTAACGCCACGTTCCTCGTCGAACTCCCATTTGAGCTCGGTTACGTCATCTGCACTGACATCGTCGGCACCTGCAACTGTTTTGGTAGAATCTGTGAGTCACGAGGACACAGCAATCTCACACCCGCGAGATCAAGACTATTTAAGCTTATAGGAAAGGATGGTGTAAAGAGGTGGAGCTGCAGCAGGCACTAAGCATGTATGGTGGCTAACATACGCAAATGAGAGCGAGAAGAGAAGCAACGCAATGGTCATGAAGCTAGAAATGATCAAGAAGTGATCCTGAAACTACTTACGTTCATGCACAACTCACACCGTGTTCACTTTCCGGACTCCGCCGAAAAGAGACCATCACGGCTACACACACGGTTGATGTATTTTAATTAAGTCAAGTGACAAGTTCTCTACAACCGGACATTAACAAATTCCCATCTGCCTCATAACCGCGGGCACGGCTTTCGAAAAATAATACCCTGCAAGGGTGTCCCAACTTAGCCCATTATAAGCTCTCACGGTCAACGAAGGATAAACCTTCTCCCAGGAAGACCCGATCAGTCTCGAAATCCCGGTTTACAAGACATTTCGACAATGGTAAAACAAGTCCAGCAAAGCCGCTCGATGCGCCGACAAATCCCGATAGGAGCTGCACATATCTCGTTCTCAGGGCACACCGGATGAACACTACGTACAACTAAAACCAGCCCTCGAGTTTCCCCAAGGTGGCGCTGCAAGTGGCTCTAGTTTGGACCAGCACTCAGAGGAACACTGGACCGGGGGTTTAAATAAAGATGACCCTCGGGCTCGCGAAAACCCGAGGGAAGAAGGCTTAGGTGGCAAATGGTAAAACCAAGGTTGGGCCTTGCTGGAGGAGTTTTATTCAAGGCGAACTGTCAAGGGGGTCCCATAAATCACCCAACCGCGTAAGGAACGCAAACTCAAGGAACATAATACCGGTATGACGGAAACTAGGGCGGCAAGAGTGGAACAAAACACCAGGTATAAGGCCGAGACTTCCACCCTTTACCAAATATATAGATGCATTAATTAAATAAGATATATTGTGATATTCCAAAATATCCATGTTCCAACATGGAACCAACTTCAACTTCACCTGCAACTAGCAACGCTATAACGGGGCTGAGCAAAAGCGGTAACTTAGCCAAACAACAGTTTGCTAGGAAAGGATGGTTAGAGGCTTGACATGGCAAATATGGGAGGCATGATATAGCAAGTGGTAGGTAGCGCAGCATGACAATGGAACGAACAACTAGCAAAGCAAAGATAGAAGTGATTTCGAGGGTATGGTCATCTTGCCTGCAAGGTTCTCAGAGTTGGCGAAAGCTTGATCCTCGTAAGCATACTCAAAAGGTTCCTCGTTCAAGAACTCATCTCCCGGCTCTACCCACAGCAAGAATACAAGCAATGGAACCACAATCAATCACGGGAAATGCACAAGCAACATGATGCAATACATGCATGATATGCGAGATATGATGTGCGATGCGTATGCGTGCTCCGGAAAAAAAAGGATGAACAAGGCAGTAACTTGGCAAACCAAGTATGACACTGGAAAGATGAGATGATTTCGGTCGAAATCGATATAAAGATCACCGGAAACGGATACACGGTTTGCAAATGGCGAGCAAAACAAGAATGACATGATTCTGCGATTAACAGCGTGATAGCACTTAGAATACCTCAAGTAACTATGCTACAGCACTCCAGCATAGCAACAAAGCATATGACAGTAATCTACAGGAGATGCTTGACAAATGATGAACAATGAGCTACGGCTAGATCACAAAATAACAGGTTCAAACAAGCATGGCAAAAGTGCAAAAGATATCAGGATCACAGACTTGGTGAAATTACTGGACATGGCTGAAACAGCATCAGGTAGCAATGTTCAGAGCAAGAAATCAACATGCTACAGGAACTTAACATAGCAAAACAAGGAATGGCATGAATCTACTAAATGCATAGAACAAAAGTCCCTTATTGACCATGAGCGAAAAAGGTACAGAAGATATGATGGCACCCATGTAAACATAGCAAGTTTAGTTAACAGGTTTCAGACTTAGCAGAAAACAAAGCATGGCATTAACAGAAATTATGAGGGCATCTTGGTGAGCTTGATTCACTCATCACAGAGCAATGCATGACAAAACAAGCATACCTACAGCAAGATGGCATGTTTATGAAGCTAACCATGGCAAGATAAAGTACATAGCATGTATGGATCAACTACAACAACCTTGGCAAAATTGAATATCATGTTAACAATCTGCCAGGAATATTTTATAGCAAAAGTAGAGCAAGATTAAGACATGCTATGGCACTCCATAATTTCAAACAGGGGCATGGACAGATAGAACACAACTATATCTACAAAACATCCTTAATGAACATGCCCAAAAGAAGCATGGATATCTCTGTAGCCACATGGATACATGGCAACTAAATAACAGCAGTAACAGACTTGGCAAAATTCCAAGTTCCTGAAAACAGAAACATCACGAAGCCTAGTTTGCATGCTTGTGCTAGTCACCACATAGATCACAAAAATACATGGCATAAACCTCTGTAAATATTGCATTGAATAGATCAAAACACCTGTAGAGCTCATGCTCATAAGATGCACACATCAATTGCGACAAAAATAACAAATCACCAAGTTCTGATAAGTAACAGCAGTAAACATCATATAGCACTCTTGCATCAGAGATTTGGGCATCAAGATGAACTCAAATGAGCATGGCACAATGGAACAAAATGAAGAGCATCTCGAGGCGAACATTTCGATATATCATGCACACAAGACGGAGCAATATGCGATGAGATATGATGCAATGAATATGAGCACATAATGTGAAATATACGGGACTTGGGGGATTTTCGGGCTCAACCTCACTGGATCCAAATCCGGCGCGCACGCGAACCGAGGCGGGCGGCGGATCTCGCCGGAGTTGGGGAAGGAGGAGGGCGCCGGCCGGAGATGGAGAGGAGGGAGAGGCGCGGTCGCCGGGGACGGGCGCCGGCGCGAGGCGGCGGGGACGAGGACGGCGGCGGCGACCGACGGGAGGCGACGACGGCGGGGTCGGCGACGCCGGGCGGAGCGGCGCGGCGGCGGGGATCTCGCCGGCGGCGGCGCTGGAGATCGGCGGCGGAGGCGCTGGAGATCGGCGGCGGAGGCGGCGGGCTTGGCGCGGGGCGGCGCTGAGGAAGGAGGCGCGCGCGGGGGCGGCGGCGGCTCGGGCCGCGGGGGCCGGATGCGGGCTCTCCGGGCCGCGGGCGGCGTGGGTGGCCGGGGTGCCACGTGTCGCGCCCCGGTTGGCGGCGGGCGGCGGCGGCTTTCGTCCGGCGCAGGCGGACATGTCCGTCGCGCGGAGGGAGCGGGGCTAGGGTTTCGGGACCCGGATTTCGGAGGGGGAACACATATTTATAGGTAGAGGGAGCTAGGAGGCTCCAAATGGAGTGCGGTTTTCGCCCACACGATCATGATCAAACGACCGAGAGCATGGAGGTGACTTAGATGGGTTGTTGGGCTGTTTGGAGGGGGTTTTACTGCAACACACAAAAGGCCTTTGCGGTTACCCGGTTAACCGTTGGAGCATCAAACGACCTCCAAATGGAACGAAACTTGACAGGTGGTCTACCAGTGGTATACCAAGGCCACTTGACAAACCTCGGTCCATTCCGAGAACGTTTGACACCCGCTCACGAAAAGAAACAAGAGGGGTGCGCCGGTGCACGTGGGAGTGCCGGATTGCAAAACGGACAACGGGGAAAATGCTCGGATGCCTGAGACGAACACGTATGCAAATGAGATACACATGAGGACATGATATGAGATGCATGACATGAACAAAATGCAAAACGAAAGTGTCGTGGAATTGTCACGGCAGATGTTCTCGTGGTAGGACTTAGTCGTAGAGCCATCGCAACTAGGAAGCTTGAAGGGGTTAATTCGGGACAAGGAACACGAGGGTTTATACTGGTTCGGCCCCTTACGGTGAAGGTAAAAGCCTACATCCAGTTTGAGGTGGTATTGATTAGGGTTACGATCACCAGGGAGCTAAACTGCTATGCCCGGTTCTCGATGAGATTGTTCTCTCTCTTAAACCGCTGTCGGGTCGTCCCTTTATATAGGGAGGCTGACGCCCTGCAGCTCTCAGAGTCCCGGCCGGCTCATAAGAGTGTCCGGCTCGGACTCTCAACTATCTTGCCTTACACTACAAGTTCTACCATAATAATGATTGTAACTACGGGCTTTAAGCCATATCCGGGTCTTAAGCCCATCTTTGGCCCACCGTCTTTAAGCTTGGCGCCGGGCTTCTGGCAATGACCATATGAGTAACCCGGCCCCTCCTGGCGGGTGACTCTAAGGTCTATATCCTCAACATTAGGCCCCGGATTGATTTGAGCCGGCTCATGTCAATCTTCCATTCCTTCGACAGAAAATCTCTGGCTTACAATTGTGTGAAGGCCATAACCCAGCGTGACGTCATCCTCTGGACTCCGGATAATCCGCCGTGACGTCATCTTCCATTAAGCCCGTTTTTTACTCCGCCAGATCCGCAACGGATCTTTTTCTTTACTGTCATCCCGAAAATCGAGGCGTTTCGTGGGGAGATAACCACGCCGTGGTCTCCTTGATTCTCGCGCCCGCTTTATGAGTTCGCCTTATAAATAGGCCGGCCCAACGGGCTCTCCGCCACTTCTCTCTCCATCTTCTTCCTCGCGCCACTGCTCCCCTGCCCGAGCTCTGCTACTGCCGCCGCCGTCGCGCCCCCGGTCTTCGTCAACCTTGGCCGCTGCATCACCCTGACTCGGTCCAGACAAACGGCGGCAAACTCCGCTCCTCTTCAGCTCCGGTGAGTCCTCGCCACTCCATAGGGCAGATCCGCACTAGGGCTCAAGTAGTTCGTCCGTGTTCTTCGTAGTTCATCACGGGCCTCAATAGATTTGGTTTTTACTGCCTCCTTTTGATCTTAGACTTGCATAGAATCGTTGTGGTGACTGTTTAACACCCATTTTACATGCAAGCAGCTCTCTTTTTACTGCATAAGAACCTTGCTCGAGCCCAAGAGCTTCTCTAGTGTCTGTTTCTAGGTCTAGAAACTTTTCTTTTGCCCGACTGTTTTGATCCAAAATTTTTACTGCGATGTGTGAAACCTGTTTTACCACACTTAGTAAAAATTGCAATCATTGAATCTCGGCGGTTTACAGTTCCGGTTTAAAGAAACCACGCGCCGTAGAACCTTCCGGCTTAAAGAAAAACATGCGCCATAAAATTTCCGGCTTAGCTGTGATAAAGCCTGTAGACAATTAAATTACCCTCAATCCCTCGGCGGCTTAAATAGCCCGATGCACCTAAATGTATACCATTAGTCCCCTTCATAAGCCGCCACCTTGACTGAACTGTAGATGTCTTCCGGCTCATAATTAACCCAGACATTTTTCCTTGTATCATAGACTGCCGACTTTCACCATGCCTCCCAAAGCTCCCAAAGCCTCCATTACTTGCAACTGGATGAGGTCAAATGTCACCAATGAGACCCTAGCAGAGTTTGTTAAGTCTGGATATCTGCCCAAGAAGGACGTCATGTCCTACCGTGCCCCTGACCCATCAGAAGAGAGACCACAGCCAAAGGATGGGGAGGTAGTGATTTTTGCGGATCATATGAACCGGGGCTTCTCACTGCCCGGTTCAAAGTTTTTCAGAGACGTCCTGAATTTCTTCGACCTGCGGCCTCAGGACATAGGACCCAACTCAGTGTCCAACATCTGCAACTTCCAAGTGTTCTGCGAGGTTTACCTTGGAGAAGAACCTAGTCTGCTGCTCTTCAGAGAGCTTTTTTATTTGAACCGTCAGAATGAGTGCGCCAATGGGCCAAGTCTAGAGCTAGGTGGCATCTCCATTCAGCGGCGAAGGGACTGCCTTTTCCCTTACGCAGAGCCGCCCAGCCACCCCAAGGACTGGAATCTGACGTGGTTTTACTGCCAAGACACATCGCCGGCTGATGAAAGTCCGCTGCCCGGCTTTCGCCCATCGCGTCTGCAGTCAACACACCCACTGTCAGACAAGCTGACTCCGGCGGAGCGCCAGCCTCTGCTCCCCACTATCAACAAGTTCAAAGCTCTCCTGGGCAACGGTCTGAACGGAATCGATTTGGTCCGGGTCTGGATTTCCTGGCGGGTAATCCCATTGAGCCGCCGCCCCGGCTTAATGTGCGAGTACACGGGCCGAAAGGATGACCCTCAGAGACACAGCCGCAACGATCTTCCTGAAGATGTTGCAGAGGAGATGACCAAGGCTCTTTTAAACGAGAGCCTGGCAGACTGCGGAAGGACCGGGTTAGCCCCCTTCTGCAAGACCAACCCAGCCCCAACGGTAAGCCGCCAATCCGAAAATCCTATCTTTTTCTGTATATAACTTTCATCTGAATCGTTTGAAGAAATCATCATTGTATTTTTCAGGCTGATGACAAATTCTGGCGAGTCAAATATGATCGTGAAGCGGCCAAGAAGGCTAGAAAAGTGAAGAAAGCCGCCAAAAAGGCTGCTCCCCGTAAGAAGGGAAGTAGGCCAACTGCTTCGGAGCTGATGCAATTAAGCGACAGCTCCGAGTCAGAGGTAACCCCTGAGCCTTTAAGTCCTTGCTGTATTTGTTGTTTGTTGCTGTCCGCCTTATCAATACTTGCTCACTGACAGGATGACACCGGCGCAAGTAACCCGGTGGTTGAAGAGGTAATGTCACTTTCCTCCGACTCGGAGCCCTTGCCAAAGCTGAAAGTCCGAAGGGTAACCCGGAAAGTAAGCTTTTCACATCCTTTAGCTTATCAAGACTGTCGTGGAATTGTCACGACAGATGTCCTTAAGCTAGGACTTAGTCATGGAGCCATCGCGACTAGGAAGCTTGAAGGGGTTATGTGGGACAAGGAACACGAGGGTTTATACTGGTTCGGCCCCTTACGGTGAAGGTAAAAGCCTACGTCCAGTTCAAGGTGTTATTGATTAGGGTTACAATCGCCAGGGGGCTAAACAGCTATGCCCGGTTCTCGATGAGATTGTTGTCGCCCTTGAACCGCTGCCGGGTCCTCCCTTTATATAGGGAGGCTGACGCCCAGCAGCCCTTAGAGTCCCGGCCGGCTCATAAGAGCGTCCGGCTCGGACTCTAAACAATACTTGCCTTACACTACAAGTCTACTATAACAACGATGATAACTACGAGCTTTAAGCCATATCCGGGTCTCAGCCCATCTCCGGCCCATTATTTTGAAACTTGGCTCCGGGCTTCTGGAAACGACCCCATGAGTAACCCGGCCCCTCCTGGCGGGTGACTCTAAGGTCTATATCCTCAACATTAGGCCCCAGATTGATTTGAGCCGGCTCGTGTCAATCTTCAACTCTGCAGACAGAAAAAATCTCCGGCTTACCATTCGTGTGAAGGCCATAACCCGGAGTGACGTCATCCTCTGGACTCCGAATAATCCGCCGTGACGTCATCCTCCATTAAGCCCGTTTTTTACTCCGCCAGATCCGCAACGGATCTTTGCTTTTACTGTCATTCCGAAAATCGAGGCGCCGTGAGGGGGAGATAACCACGCCGTGGCCTCCTTGAATCTCGCGCCCACTTATGACCCTGCTTTATAAATAGGCAGGCCCAACGCTCACTTCTCACACTCTCCTTCTTCCTCCTCGCGCTGTCGCTTCTCTGCCCGAGCTCCGCCACTGCCGCCGCCGTCGCGCTCCTGATCTTCATCAAACCGGCCGCTGCATCACCCTGACTCGGACCAGATAACGGCGGCGACCTCCTCTCGTCCTCAACTCCGGTGAGTCTTCTCTGCCTTGCTAGAACAGATCTGCGGTAGGGTTCCTTCAGTTCTTCATGTTCGTCACCATTGCCCACAAACTCGGTAGTTCTTGTTGCCACTGTAGTTGGTTGATCCTTAACCTCGCATAGAACCACTGCGGCAAATGTTTGAGACCCATTTCATCTGCAAAAAACCCTCTTTTTACTGCATAAGAACTGTGTTCAACCTCAAGAACTTCTCCTGCCTCTGTTTTTTAGGTCTAGAAAATTTTCATCTCGCCCGACCATTTTGATCCGAAAAAGTTACTGCCATATGTGAAATCTGTTTTACCACACTTAGTAAAAACTGCAGCCCTTGAATCTTGGCGGCTTATACTTCCGACTTAAGAAAACACGCGCCGTAGAACTTTCCGGTTTAAAGAGAACCATGCTCTGTAGAATCCTCCGACTTAACTGCAGTAAGCCGTAGATGACCAACTTATCCTGAAAGCCCCGACGGCTTAGATAACTCACCGTATCAATATATATCATTAGTCCCCTTCATAAGCCGTCACTGTAGTTTGAATGATAATCCCCGGCTTATAATTAACCCGGACACTTTTCTCTTCCTCATAGACCACCAACCGTCACCATGCCTCCCAAGGCTCCCATCACTTGCAACTGGATGAGATCCAACGTCACTGATGAGACCCTGGCCAACTTTGTTAAGTCCGGATATCTGCCCAAGAAGGAAGTGATGTCCTACCGTGCCCCTGACCCGTCAGAAGAAAGACCACAGCCGAGGGACGGGGAGGTAGTGATCTTTGCGGACCATATGAGCCGAGGCTTCGCACCGCCCGGCTCAAAATTCTTCCGGGACGTGCTCAACTTCTTTGACCTTCGGCCTTAGGATATAGGACCCAATTCCATATCCAACATCTGCAACTTCCAATTTTTTTGTGAAGTATATCTTGGAGAAGAGCCGAGTCTGCTGCTCTTCAGAGAGCTGTTTTATTTGAACCGCCAAAATGAGTGCGCAAACGGTCCAAGTCTAGAGTTAGGCGGCATCTCCATCCAACGGCGCAGGGACTGTCTATTCCCTTACGCAGAGCCGCCAAGTCACCCCAAGGACTGGAACATGACTTGGTTCTACTGCCAAGACACGTCCCCGGCTGATGAGAGCCTGCTACCCGGTTTTCGCCCAACGCGCCTGGAGCCGACTCATCCATTATCCGACAAACTGACTGCCGTGGAACGCCAGCCCCTGCTTCCAACGATCAACAAGATCAAGGCCCTACTAGGCAACGGTCTGAACGGAATTGATCTAGTCCGGGTCTGGATCTCATGGCGGGTGATCCCATTGAGCCGCCGCCCCGGCTTAATGTGTGAGTACACCGGGCGAAAGGATGACCCGCAGAGGCACAGTCGCAATGATCTTCTAGAAGACGTTGCTGAAGAAGAGACCAAGGCTCTGTTAAACGAGAGCCTGGCAGACTGTGGAAGAACCGGGCTAGCCCCGTTCTGCAAGACCAATCCAGCCCCAGCGGTAAGCCGCTGACTTTAACCTTTCCACTTTTTTTTACATGTCACCTTGCTCTGAACCTTTTTAAGAGTTTATTACTGTATTTCTCAGGCTGATGACAAATTCTGGCGGGTCAAATATGACCATGAGGCGGCGAAGAAGGCGAGGAAGGCGAAGAAAGCCGCCAAGAAAGCCGCCCCTCGCAAAAAGGGAAGCAGACCCACTGCTTCGGAGCTGCTGCAATTAAGCGACAGCTCCGAGTCAGAGGTAACTCTCAAACCTTTAAACTCCTGCCATATTTGTTGTTTGCTACTGTCCGCCTTATCAACATTTTGCTTATTGACAGGATGACACCGGCGCCAGTAACCCGGTGATTGAAGAGGTAACATCACTTTCCTCCGACTCGGAGCCTTTGTCGCAACTGAAAGTCCGAAGAGTAACCCGGAAAGTAAGCTTTTCTCATCCATTAGCTCATCAAGACCCTCAATTTCTTTTGAAGCAACAGGTCCATGAAAGCCGGCGTCACACCCGGGCCCGCAAGGACGCCGACCTCTCCGCCGGGTTACCCGACGCAACAAGCAAGTGTCGTACAGAGGTTTTTTCTCACCTGTACCCTTTTCATCCGTTGGCGGGTGTCATCCGTCAGCCACTCAACTCTTCTGACTCCAATTACCAGGAGACCTCCCCCTCTTCGGGTGACTCCATGCAGTCAAGTCTGCCGGCCTTCAAAACTGCACCCGGGTAATAACAAGCTCCTTACATTATCTGTCTGTACTTACTCTTTGTATACCTAACACTTCTGTCTTTTCAGTGCCCAGGCAAAGCTCACCAAAAGAGCAAACAAGACCAGGTCAGCCGGAGTGCCAGACTTGCCTGAGCCGGAGACGACGGCTCAAGAGCCGCCAGCCGCCTCCGCCCCTGAAGCCACCATTCCCATGGACACGGCGCTTGAAGCCCCTGCCCCGACCACCAAGACAACGACCGAAGCATCGGCTAACCCGGAGGCCTCCGGCTCAGCCCCACCAGCTAACGACCCGGACGTGGTAATTACCCGGACGGAGTATGTTGAGCCGGGGAGGCCGACCGCGCTGGCCAAATGCTCCGCGAAGGGGGAGTTGCTGCAACCCCACCGGGTGAATCTGGATCTCTCCAGCTACACCGATTTAAGCATTGGAGAGCTCGTCTCAGGCTACATCAGCCAAGTTCACAAGAGCCGGGACGCCGAGATCGCCATGGTCAACCAGATCCAACAAAAATCTGAGGTAACCTTCTGCTGTCTTCTTACTTTCTGCATAGTGATCCTTGTCATGCTAGCCCCCAAGTCTATAACTTATACTTGAATATGTTGTAGACTTAGATTCCGGCTTACTTAACTGAACCGACAGTACATAGATAGAGACGTTCAATATGCATTAGCCCCCAAGTGCCAAGTGTCTTTGCTTGGAAAGTGCTTGGGACTTATATAATGACTGTTAATAACCCGGAAATATATGCAGGCTGCTGGCAAGAAATTTGAGTCGGACCTGGCGGACCTCAAGAGCCGGCTAAAGACACAAGAGATGGAGACCCGGAAGGCGAACGCCAAGTTTGTCTCCAGCATCGCCGCTCAGGAGAAACTGAAGACTGAATTCGACGCTGAGCGGAAAGCCTGGGCTGAGGAGAAAGCCGCACTGGTGACCCGGGCAGAACAGGCGGAGAAGGCCCTCACTGAGAAGACCGCTGAGCTCTCCGGCCTAAAGCGCCAGGTTTCCCAAATGGTGGCTGCTATCTTCGGTAAGTCGCCTCACCGGCTTTCATCAAGTCTGTACATGTTATGATTCATCCTTGTCACCGGCTTGTCTGACCTTTATTAAACAGGTCCCAGGAGTGCCAACCTCAACCAGAGCGTGGTCACCAAGCTAAAGGCCGTGTACACCCTGGTGGAACAACTCTACACCGGGTCACAGCGCGCCTTAGCTGTGGTGGCCCTCTCCAACGAGGTGCCAACCCATCTGGCTGAAGTCCTGCGCCGGCTCGCAGTTCTGCCACAGCGGATCCAGGAGCTACGCCGGGCCTCCGCAAGATCCGGAGCAATTGCCGCACTGAGCCAGGCGAAAGCATTCCTGCCGGAGCTAGACCCGGCAGACATCGCCCTGGGTTACCCCAGCCTGAAGGAAGACGGCTCCGCCTTCGACCAGAAGGACTTCGCGGCATGTGTGAAGGCTGTACACCCGGTGGCCACCATCATCGGGAACGACACCGACTTAACCAAGTATCAGCCGGGGTACAACGCGGAGAATCAGAGGATTCCAACCCCTCGCTATGAGGCTCTTAGTCTGATTCCTCCGGCTCGCCAACACACCTTCGCCCCCGAGATTGACCCGGCCGGGTTAATTGACGAAGAAGCCCAGTTCGAAGCTCTCAGCGGCATCAACTGGAAGTCGTCAACCTTCGAGGTCTTGGGATCAGCTGGAGCAGAAGACGAGCCGGGGACTTCGACTCAGCACGCGTCATAAAGCGGCTGGCGGTTCACCGAACAACGCTCCACCCTTGAAACTTTGAAGAATTTTTGTAATAGAATAAGTGCAACAATTTATCTCTGCCGTGCCATCGTGCACGTAATGAATGCTGAAACTCCTTGAAGTTATTCTTTTAATGCTCCTCCGGGTCATGATTATCCCTTTGTCCTTCTCAACCTTAAAAAGTACCTTCAAGTATCTGCATAGAAAGGCAAATCACAAGTCTCAAGGCGGCTTACCGCCCTGAAAAGCAGGTGTTTGAAATGGATAACCCGGAATACGAACCAAAAAGACTGGTCGTTAACTATACTCTGAACATAGCTGCGATAACACACTTAACAGCCTGTAAGCATACTCCCGGTTTAAATAACCCGGGTAGCCTGGTTGGTACCTGAACTCGAATTTACCTGTCTTGATGACATCCATGATGTTCAACTTAACAAGATAAACCAAATATAAGCCGGCAAGAGAGACCCGGCAGTACATACTTTGACATGAGCAGAGTAAACTTGTGATAAAGTATAAAAAACTTGGGGCGTCCGGTTCGAATACGACCAGAAACCCGGTCAAAAGAGGTTAAGCTAAGATTCAGATGCGATCATATAGCCCCCAGTGGGTGTGGCGATGCCAATCAAAAGGGTATCGACAGCTATGTTCTCTTTGGTTCGAATACGACCCATGTTTGAACAGGAAGCCCCCAAGTGACTCTGAAAATTGTTTAACGACGCTGATTCGAATACGATCCACGTCGGTTCTCAGAGGGGTGACACTATGATTCAAATATGACCAAAGGCAACCTCCCAATGAGCTCAGCACTTTGCCAATCAAATGGGTATCGACAGCTATGTTCTCTTTGGTTCGAATACGACCCATGTTTGAACAGGAAGCCCCCAAGTGACTTTAATGCTTACGGCTAGACTCGAATACGATCATAAGCCGGATCCTCCTTTCAAATTAGTATGTAAAAAATGACACACACATAATTGGAGGAGAAAAAAGGATAGAGGTCCCGCTTTATTGCTTATCATAATATATACATGTCTGAGATAAATATGTACACCACGAGAGCCGGTAGCTCAAGTGTAGTAAGGCCGAAGCTGAGCTATGTTCCACGGCCGACGGGTCTCCTCCTCAGACTTACGCGAATCTTTATGTTCCCGAATATCAATGAGGTAATATGACCCGTTGTGCAAGTTCTTACTGACCACAAAGGGCCCTTCCCAGGGTGGGGATAACTTGTGTGCATCTGTTTGATCCTGGATGAGCCGGAGCACAAGGTCTCCTTCCTGGAAGACCCGGGACTTGACCCGGCGGCTGTGATAACGGCGCAGGTCTTGTTGGTAAATCGCTGAATGGGCTGCTGCCACATCAAGCTGTTCGTCCAACAAATCCAGAGCATCTTGGCGCGCCTGTTCATTATCCGTCTCAACATAAGCCGCCACACGAGGCGAATCGTGACGGATGTCGCTGGGGAGGACTGCTTCTGCTCCATAAACCATGAAGAAAGGCGTGAAGCCAGTAGACCTGTTAGGAGTAGTGTTGATGCTCCATAAGACGGAGGGCAGCTCCTCCACCCAACAACCCGGCGTCCGTTGCAAAGGGACCAAAAGCTGGGGTTTGATGCCCTTCAGAATCTCCTGGTTAGCTCTCTCAGCTTGACCATTGGATTGGGGGTGAGCCACTGAGGAAACATCAAGTCGGATATGCTCCCGTTGACAAAATTCTTCCATAGCGCCCTTGGATAAATTGGTGCCATTGTCAGTTATGATGCTGTGCGGAAAGCCGAAGCGGAAAATCACCTTTTTCATAAATTGGACCGCCGTGGCTGCATCGCACTTGCTAACTGGCTCAGCCTCCACCCACTTTGTGAATTTGTCAACTGCCACCAAGAGGTGGGTCTTCTTATCCTTGGATCGTTTAAAAGGCCCAACCATATCAAGCCCCCAGACCGCAAAGGGCCAAGTGATTGGGATCATCCTCAACTCCTGAGCCGGCACATGAGTCCGTCGTGAGAACCTTTGGCAACCATCACATTTACTGACCAAGTCCTCTGCATCAGCGTGAGCCGTCAGCCAATAAAAACCATGACGGAAAGCCTTGGCTACAAGAGATTTTGAACCGGCATGATGGCCACAATCCCCTTCATGGATCTCGCGCAAGATCTCTTGACCTTCCTCAGGGGAGATACAACGCTGAAACGCCCCTGAAACACTGCGATGATGCAACTCGCCATCAATGACAACCATGGACTTAGCCCGCCGGGTTACTTGCCTGGCCAGAGTTTCATCCTCAGGCAACTCTCCCCGGGTTATATAAGCCAGATATGGCATTGTCCAGTCTGGTATGACATGAAGAGCCGCCACCAGTCGTGCCTCCGGGTCAGGGATAGCCAAGTCCTCCTCTGTAGGCAACTTGACCGAAGGGTTATACAGGACATCCAGGAAAGTGTTAGGTGGCACCGGCTTTCGCTGAGAGCCTAGCCGGCTTAACGCATCAGCCGCCTCGTTCCTCCTGCGATCAATATGCTCCACTTGGTATCCCTGGAAGTGCCCAGCAATGGCATCAACCTCGCGGCGATAAGCCGCCATTAGAGGATCCTTAGAATCCCAGGTGCCCGACACTTGTTGAGCCACCAAATCTGAGTCCCCAAAGCATCTTACCCGGCTTAAGCTCATCTCCTTAGCCACCCGAAGACCGTGGAGCAAAGCTTCGTATTCAGCCGCATTGTTAGTGCAAGGAAACATCAACCGTAGCACATAATGGAACTTGTCACCTTTTGGGGAAGCCAATACAACACCAGCCCCCGAGCCCTCCAACTGTCTGGACCCGTCGAAGTGGATAGTCCAATAAGTGTTATCCGGCTTTTGTTCAGGCACTTGAGACTCCGTCCAATCATTGATGAAATCTACCAAAGCCTGAGATTTACCAGCAGTGCGTGGCACATATTTGAGGCCATGAGGTCCAAGTTCTATAGCCCACTTAGCAATTCTCCCTGTAGCCTCTCTGTTCGGGATAATATCACCAAGGGGGGCAGAACTGACCACAGTGATGGGATGACCCTGAAAATAATGTTTGAGTTTCCGGCTCGCCATGAACACACCGTATACGAGCTTCTGCCAATGCGGGTACCGCTGCTTGGACTCAATGAGCACCTCGCTGACATAATAAACCGGCCGCTGAACCGGATGCTCCTTACCCGCCTCCTTGCGCTCCACAACAATAGTCACGCTGACAGCTCGTGCATTTGCCGCTACATATAGTAGCAAGGGCTCCTTATCAATCGGAGCAGCAAGGACGGGGTGCTCTGCCAGTTGCTTTTTCAAATCCTCAAAAGCAGTATTAGCTGCATCATTCCAGACAAAGTTGTCAGTTTTCTTCATCAACTGATATAAGGGCATAGCCTTCTCACCCAAACGGCTTATAAACTGGCTTAAAGCCGCGATGCGACCCGCCAAACGCTGAACGTCATTTACACACGCCGGCTTAGCCAGGGAAGTGATGGCCTTGATCTTCTCCGGGTTAGCCTCAATGCCTCTGTCAGAAACCAAGAAGCCCAATAGTTTGCCTGCAGGAACACCAAAAACACACTTGGCCGGATTAAGCATCATCTTATAGACCCGGAGATTATCAAAGGTTTCCCTTAAATCATCTATCAGGGTTTCCTCCTTGATGGATTTAACCACAATATCATCCACGTAGGCGTGAACATTGCGCCCGATCTGTTTGTGAAGACAATTCTGCACACAACGCTGGTAAGTCGCCTGTGCACACTTGAGTCCAAAAGGCATAGACACATAGCAGAAGGCTCCAAAGGGAGTGATGAACGCCGTCTTCTCCTGGTCCTTAACTGCCATCTTAATCTGATGATACCCGGAATAGGCATCCAAGAAACTTAAGCGTGCACAACCTGCCGTAACATCAATGATTTGATCAATACGGGGGAGAGCAAAAGGATCGACCGGACACGCCTTGTTCAAATCCGTGTAGTCCACACACATCCGCCAGGTGCCATTCTTCTTGAGTACAAGCACCGGGTTAGCCAACCACTCCGGGTGAAAAACCTCAACAATGAACCCAGCCGCCAAAAGCCGGGCCACTTCTTCACCGATAGCTTTCCGCCTCTCTTCGTTAAACCGTCGAAGGAACTGTCTGACCGGCTTAAATTTTGGATCAATATTGAGAGTGTGCTCAGCGAGTTCTCTAGGTACACCTGGCATGTCAGAAGGTTTCCACGCGAAGATGTCCCTATTCTCACGGATGAACTCGATGAGCGCGCTTTCCTATTTCGGGTCCAGATTTGCACTGATGCTAAACTGCTGAGACGAGTCACCTGGAACAAAATCAACAAGCTCATCAGCTGATTTAAATTTCATTGCTGGTTCATTCTCTGTGGTTGGCTTTTTCAGAGAGGTCATATCTGTTGGGTCAACATTGTATTTATAAAATTTCAACTCTTCTGTGGCACAAACAGACTCTGCATAAGCTGCGTCACCTTCCTCACACTCCAGAGCCACTTTCCGGCTACCGTGAACCGTAATGGTCCCGTTGTGACCCGGCATCTTGAGCTGTAAGTACACATAACACGGCCGTGCCATGAACTTGGCATAAGCCGGCCGTCCAAATATAGCGTGGTATGGACTTCTTATCTTGACCACCTCAAAGGTCAACTTCACCACCCTGTAGTTGTTCTCATCGCCAAAAGCCACCTCCAACTCAATCTTGCCGACTGGATAAGCCGACTTACCGGGTACCACACCATGGAAGATAGTGTTTGACTGGCTGAGGTTTTTATCGACTAGCCCCATACGACGGAAAGTCTCATAATAGAGGATGTTGATGCTGCTGCCTCCATCCATGAGTACCTTTGTGAACTTATAGCCTCCCACCTGAGGAGCCACCACTAAGGCCAGGTGGCCCGGGTTATCCACCTGGGGGGTGATCCTCCCTACTCCACACTATGGGCTGCTCAGACCACCGTAAGTAGCGTGGAACCGCCGGCTCCACAGCATTAACAGCCCTCTTGTGAAGCTTCTCGTCTCGTTTGCACAAACTAGTTGTGAACACGTGATACTGTCCACCGCTAAGCTGCTTCGGGTTGGTCTGATAACCCCCCTGCTGCTGTTGATGACCCTGACCAGACTGTTGATTAAAGCCCCCTTGGCCGTTCTGAGGACCGGAATTTGAACCACCGCCCGGGCCATGAAAGCCGCCGGCGCCTGAGCCGCCAGCGCCTGAGCCGCCGCCCGGACCATTGTAGTTTTTAAAGGCCTTCATGATAGCACAATCCTTCCACAGATGAGTCGCTGGCTTCTCTCTAGAGTCGTGTCTCGGACAGGGTTCGTTCAACAGCTGCTCCAGAGAAGGTCCTGACCCGCCGCCTCGGGGAGGGGGCCTCCCCTTGCGTCGCTGGTTATTACCTTGAGAGTTGGTGTTGGCTACAAACTCTAGGCTGCCATCGGCCTTACGCTTCCCTCCTCCTTGGTTCCCCGGGTTAAACTGGGGACCCTTGCCGTTCTTCTTTCCCTTCCCTGCCCTTTCATCGTCTGAAGGGGGATCCTTGGTACCATCGGAATCGGCGTACTTGACAAGAGCCGCCATTAGGGTACCCATGTCGGTGTAGTCGCGCTTGAGCCGCCCAAGCTTCATCTTAAGAGGCACAAAGCGACAGTTCTATTCCAACATTAAGACTGCAGAGCCGGCATCCATCTTATCTGATGAATGTATGATCTCCTTGACCCGGCGAACCCAATGGGTCGTGGACTCACCCTCCTGCTGCTTACAGTTAGTCAAATCCACAATTGACATAGACTGCCTGCAGGTATCTTTGAAGTTTTGAATGAACCGGGCTTTCAGCTCAGCCCAAGACCCAATGGAGTTCGGCGGTAACCCTTTCAACCATGTGCGGGCAGTTCCATCTAACATCATGGTGAAATATTTGGCCATGGCCGCCTCACTGACCTCCAGCAATTCCATAGCCATCTCATAACTCTCAATCCAGGCTGCAGGCTGTAAGTCTGCTGTATAGTTAGGCACCTTCCTAGGGCCCTTGAAATCCTTAGGTAGACGTTCATTACGGATGGCTGGTACCAAACAAGGGACTCCCCCGGTCCTGGTAGAAATTCCCACATCAGCGGACGTCGTCGGATAAGCCGGGGGGTCTGATAAGCCGTCAATTGAGGCGCCTGCTCTGCCTCTTGACGTGCTTGGGTTGTTGCGTAGAAGGCTCCGTTATGAGCCGGGCCATGACCAGGGGGCGGGTCGTGGCGTCGGACATTACTCGAGCCGGTCGCTGAGACCATGTGCCGGCTGTAACTCGGGCTCTGGCCTGGACGAGGGGTTGAGTGGATCCTGTCCCGGCTGTAGGAGTACGCCTCTTGCTGTGCTAGTGCCGTCTGCAGGAGTTCTCTGACCCGGCGGGTTTCGATGGCCGCCGGAGAATCGCCGTCAACGGGGAGAGCCGTCAGCCGTGCTGCCGCAGCCACCATGTTCTCTAGCGGGTTATCATAATGACCCGGGGGTATTGGCACATACTGAGGCGGGGCAGGGGGCACCTGGGGAGGCCCCATCACTCGTGGCTGAATAAGGGGTCCAGACCCGGGTGCTATGACCCCTGGCGGGTTGCTGGATCCTGCACCCGGCGTGTTGAAGAGATTGCGTGGATCGTAGACCGGCGGGAGTTGAGACTGGGCCTTCTGATGTCTCCTTCTCATGACCTCATTGGCCGCGTTCTGGTCCATCGTGAGTTGGAAGGACTGCGCCTGAATTAGCCGAGTCTGGGCATCGAGAGCCGCCCGCTCCGCAGCCAGCCTGATTCCCTCCGCTGCAAGATCCTCTTTAGCCTTTATCAGATCTAATTTTAATTGCGCCACCTCCGCATCATGCTGAGCTTGATCCGCCGGGTCGACCGTGGCAGTTAACATGGCCGTCATCTTGTCCGTGAGATCCATCAGCACCTGAGCCGGAGAAGGCACCGGGTTTCCCGCTCCAGCAGCGGGGTTCTGAATAGGCTGCGTACCGGCCATAAAAACTCCAACCTGACTTGGCGGCTCAAAAAGGTCCGGAATGCTGTCGCCATCGGAACAACCCATGAGCCTACCATCTTGAAGTTGGTACAACGAGTTTGACTCATCGGTGGCCGACTCACCGTCAGAGCCGGCGGCTGCCTCATCACGAGACCCGGAAGGATCAGAGGGCCCTCCATGGATACATCCCACAAAAGCGCACCTTAAGGCAGGCCGGGCCCGAGCGGGTCGTGCGCGCTGAGCCGTTTCGATGAGATCGGCGCAGAGATCCGGCTCGGGGCCCGGCTCACCAACCTTGCCAATGAAGACATGAATTCCGCCAAAGGGTACCCGGTACCCGTACTCAACTGAGCCGGCGTCGGGGCCCCAGTCCTCGTCGTCGATGTAGAGCTTGCCGCGACGACTCTTGGTCATCCGGCCTACGGCATATCCCTTGAGCCCTTCGAAGCTGCCCTTCAAGAACTCAAATCCACCGTGCGCTGGCCCCATGGTGGGCGCCAACTGTCGTGGAATTGTCACGGCAGATGTCCTTAAGCTAGGACTTAGTCGTGGAGCCATCGCGACTAGGAAGCTTGAAGGGGTTATGTGGGACAAGGAACACGAGGGTTTATACTGGTTCGGCCCCTTACGGTGAAGGTAAAAGCCTACGTCCAGTTCGAGGTGTTATTGATTAGGGTTACAATCGCCAGGGAGCTAAACAGCTATGCCCGGCTCTCGATGAGATTGTTGTCGCCCTTGAACCGCTGCCGGGTCCTCCCTTTATATAGGGAGGCTGACGCCCAGCAGCCCTTAGAGTCCCGGCCGGCTCATAAGAGCGTCCGGCTCGGACTCTAAACAATACTTGCCTTACACTACAAGTCTACTATAACAACGATGATAACTACGAGCTTTAAGCCATATCCGGGTCTCAGCCCATCTCCGGCCCATTATTTTGAAACTTGGCTCCGGGCTTCTGGCAACGACCCCACGAGTAACCCGGCCCCTCCTGGCGGGTGACTCTAAGGTCTATATCCTCAACAAAGACCCTCAATTTATTTTGAAGCGATAGGTTCATGAAAGGCGGCGTCACACCCGGACCAACAAGGACACCGACCTCTCAGCCGGGTTACCCGACGCAACAAGGAAGCGCCGAACTGAGGTTATTTCCCACTTGTACCCTTTTCATCCGTTGGCAGGTGTTATCCGTCAGCCACTCAATTCTTCTGACTCCAATTATCAGGAGACCTCCCCCTCTTCGGGCGACTCTATGCAGTCGAGTCTTCCGACTTTCAAGACCGTGCCCGGGTAATGATAACCCTCTTATATTTGTTCTGGTCCTTGCTCATACTTTTTATACTAACCTTTGTTGTTCTTTTAGTGCCCAGGCAAAGCTCACCAAGAGGGCGAAGAAAACTAAGTCGGCCGGAGAACCGGATTTGCCTGAGCCGGAGGTGTCGGTCCAAGAACCGCCAGCTGCCTCCGCCCCCGAAGTCACCACTCCAATGGACACAGCTCCTGTAGAAGCTTCTGCTGACCCGGAGGCCTCCGGCTCGGCTCAACCAAATAATGACCCAGACGTGGTAATCACCCGGACGGCATTTGTTGAGCCGGGGAGACCTACCGCACTGGCTAAGTGCTCCGCTAAGGGGGAGTTGCTGCAGCCCCACCGGGTGAACCTGGACCTCTCCGACCACACCAACCTGAGCATTGGAGAGCTCGTCTCTGGCTACATCAGCCAAGTGCACAAGAGCCGGGACACAGAGGTTGCCATGGTGAACCAGATCCAGCAAAAATCTGAGGTATCCGTCTGCTATCCTCCTACTTACTGCATAGTTACCTTTATCATGCTAGCCCCCAAGTCGGCGACTTATGATTTGAATATGTTGTAGACTTAAGTTCCGGCTAACTCAATTGAACCGGCAATTTGTAGATAAAAACGTTCAATATGCATTAGCCCCCAAGTGCCAAGTGTCTTTGCTTGGAAAGTGCTTGGGACTTAAAATTTATATAGTAACTGTTCATGTCATAACCCGGAAATGTATGCAGGCTGCTGGCAAGAAACTAGAGGCGGACATGGTGGATCTCAAGAACCGGCTGCAGATGCAAGAGATGGAGACCCGGAAGGCAAACGCCAAGTTTGTATCCAGCATCGCCGCACAAGAGAAGCTGAAAACAGAATTTGACGCTCAGCGGAAGGCGTGGGCCGAAGAAAAGGCCGCATTGGTGAACCGGGCCGAACAGGCGGAGAAGGCTCTCTCCGAGAAGACCTCCGAGCTCTCCAGCCTAAAGCGCCAAGTATCCCAGATGGTGGCCGCAATCTTCGGTAAGTCGTCTCACCGGCTTTCATCAAACTTAGAATCTTTATAGCTCATAATTCTTCCTTGTCAGCGGCTTATCTGACTCTGTTAAACAGGTCCCAGAAGTGCCAATCTGAATCAGAGTGTGGTAACCAAGCTGAAGGCCGTATATACTCTGGTGGAGCAGCTCTACACCGGGTCACAGCGTGCCTTAGCTGTGGTGGCCCTATCCAACGAGGTGCCGACTCACCTGGCAGAAGTCCTTCGCCGGCTCGCTGTACTGCCTCAACGGATCCAAGAGCTACGACGGGCCTCTGCAAGAGCCGGAGCGATCGCCGCGCTGAGCCGGGCCAAGGCGTTCCTGCCGGAGTTAGACCCGGCGGACATCGCCCTTGGCTATCCAAGCCTGAAGGAAGACGGCTCAGCTTTCGACCAGAAGGACTTCGCAGCTTGCGTGAAGGCCGTACGCCCGGTGGCTACTCTTATTGGCAACGATACAGATCTGACCAAGTACCAGCCGGGTTACAATGCGGAGAATCAGAGGATCCCGACCCCTCGCTATGAAGCCCTCAACTTGATCCCGCCGGCTCGTCAGCACACTTTCGCCCCGGAGATTGACCCGGCCGGGTTAATTGACGAGGAAGCCCAATTTGAAGCTCTCAGCGGCATTGACTGGAAGTCATCAACTTTCCAGGTCTTGGGATCAACCGGAGGAGAAGATAGGAACGAGCCGGAGACTTCAACTCAGCAGGCGTCGTGACTCGGCTGGCGGTTTACCAAACAATGCCTCACCCTTTTGGACTCAACGAGTCTTGTAATAGAGTAGGACCAACACTTTATTTTTGCCGTGTCATCGTGCACGCCTTGAATGCTTGAAATTTTATCGAAGTTGTCTCCTTTATATTTCTCCGGGTCATTCATTCTCCTGAGTCTCAAATAATTGTCTTTAACTATCCTGCATAGAAAGACGAATCACAAGTCTCCAGGCGGCTTACCGCCCTGAGAATCATATGTTTGAGATGTATAACCCCGAATATGAATCAAAAAAGACTGGTCCTCAATTATATCCTTAATACAGCCGTAATAACACACTTGGCGGCCTGCAAGCATACTTCCGGTTTAGATAATCCGGGTAATAAGGTTGGTACCTTAATTCCGATTTACTTCTCTTAATGACTCCCATTGTGTTCAACTAATACTGTAAACAAAGTTAAGCCGGCAAAGTAAGACCCGGCCGTACACACTTTGAAATAATCAGAAGAAACTTGCTATGAAACAGGAGAACTTTAGGGGCTTCCGGTTCGAATACGACCAGAGACCCGGCCCAAAGGGGTTATGCTAGGATTCGAATACGATCATATAGCCCCCAGTGGGTGTGGCGATGGCAATCAAGAGGGTATCGACAGCTATGTTCTCTTTGGTTCGAATACGACCCATGTTTGAACAGGAAGCCCCCAAATGACTTTAAGAATTGTTTAACGACGCTGATTCGAATACGATCCACGTCGGTTCTCAAAGGGGTTAAACTAAGATTCAAATATGATCAAAGAAAACTCCCCCATGAGCTCGACACTTTGCCAATCAAATGGGTATCGACAACTGTGTTCTCTTTGGTTCGAATACGACCTATGTTTGAACAGGAAGCCCCCAAGTGATCTTATCGCCTACGGCTAGATTCAAATACGATCATAAGCCGGATCCTCCTTCAAGTTACCATGTAACCTGGCAATGAAAACAACACGTGCACATTTGGAGGAGAAAAAAGGACAGAGGTCCTGCTTTATTACTTATCATAATATATACATGGTTTAGAGAAGTATGTACATCACGAGAGCCGGTGGCTCAAGTGTAGTAAGGCCGAAGCTGAGCTATGTTCCACGGCCGACGGGTCTCTTCCTCCGACTTACGTGAATCTTTCTGCTCCCGAATGTCAATGAGGTAATATGACCCGTTGTGCAAATTCTTGCTGACCACAAAGGGCCCTTCCCAAGGCGGGGATAGCTTGTGCGCATCTGTTTGATCCTGGATGAGCCGGAGCACGAGATCACCTTCCTGGAAGACCCGGGATTTAACCTGGCGGCTATGATAACGGCGTAGGTCTTGTTGGTAAATTGCCGAACGGGCTGCTGCCACATCGCGCTGTTCGTCCAACAAGTCAAGAGCATCTTGGCACGCCTGTTCATTATCCGTCTCAACATAAGCCGCCACTCGAGGTGAGTCATGACGGATGTCGCTGGGGAGGACTGCTTCTGCCCCATAAACCATGAAGAAAGGCGTAAAACCTGTAGACCTGTTAGGAGTAGTGTTGATGCTCCATAACACGGAGGGCAACTCCTCCACCCAACAACCCGGCGTCCGTTGCAAAGGGACCAAAAGCCGGGGCTTGATGCCCTTCAGAATCTCCTGATTAGCCCTCTCAGCTTGACCATTGGATTGAGGATGAGCTACTGAGGAAACATCAAGTCGGATATGCTCTCGTTGACAGAACTCTTCCATGGCGCCTTTGGAGAGGTTGGTGCCATTGTCAGTCAAATGCTGTGCGGAAAACCAAAGCGAAAGATCACCTTTTTATAAACTGAACCGCCGTGGCTGCATCGCACTTGCTAATTGGCTCCGCTTCAACCCACTTGGTAAACTTGTCAACCGCCACCAAAAGGTGGGTCTTCTTATCCTTGGATCTTTTGAAAGGCCCAACCATATCCAGCCCCCAGACCACAAAGGGCCAAGTAATTGGGATCATCCTCAGCTCTTGAGCCCGTACATGAGCCCGTCGCGAGAACCTTTGGCAACCATCACACTTACTGACCAAGTCCTCTGCATCAGCATGAGCCGTCAACCAATAAAAACCATGACGAAAAGCCTTGGCCACAAGGGACTTTGAGCCGGCATGATGGCCACAATCCCCTTCATGGATCTCACGCAAGATCTCTTGCCCTTCCTCAGGGGAAACACAACGCTAAAACGCTCCCGTAACACTGCGGTGGTGCAACTCACCATTGACAACAATCATTGACTTAGCCCGCCGGGTTATTTGCCTGGCCAAAGTTTCATCCTCAGGAAACTCGCCCCGGGTCATGTAAGCCAGATAGGGCATTGTCCAGTCTGGTATGATATGGAGAGCCGCCACCAGCCGTGCCTCCGGGTCGGGGACAGCCAAGTTTTCCTCTGTAGGCAACTTAACAGAAGGATTATACAGGACATCCAGGAAAGTATTAGGCGGCACCGGCTTTCGCTGAGAGCCTAGCCGGCTTAAAGCATCAGCCGCCTCGTTCTTCCTGCGATCAATGTGTTCTACTTGGTAGCCCTGAAAGTGCCCAGCAATGGCATCAACTTCGCGGCGATAAGCCGCCATGAGAGGGTCCTTAGAGTCCCACTTGCCTGATACTTGTTGAGCCACCAAGTCTGAGTCACCGAAACACCTTACCCGACTCAAGCTCATTTCCTTAGCCATCCGAAGACCGTGGAGCAAGGCCTCGTACTCAGCCGCATTGTTAGTGCAAGGAAACATCAACTGTAGCACATAATGGAACTTGTCACCCTTAGGGGAAGCCAATACAACTCCAGCCCCCGAGCCCTCCAACTGCCTGGACCCATCGAAGTGAATAATCCAATATGTGTTATCCGGCTTTTGCTCGGGCACTTGTGACTCTGTCCAGTCATTGATGAAATCCACTAGGGCCTGAGATTTAATAGCAGTGCGTGGCACATATTTGAGATCATGAGGTCCAAGCTCGATAGCCCACTTAGCCACTCTCCCCGTGGCCTCTCTGTTTTGAATGATATCACCAAGGGGGGCAGAACTGACCACGGTTATGGGATGACCCTGGAAATAATGCTTAAGCTTCCGGCTTGCCATGAACACACCATAAACAAGCTTCTGCCCATGTGGATACCGCTGTTTGGACTCGATAAGCACTTCGCTGACATAATAAACCGGCCGCTGAACCGGATGCTCCTTACCCTCTTCCTTGCGTTCCACCACCACAGCCACACTGACGGCTCGTGTGTTTGCCGCCACGTACAGTAATAAGGGTTCCTTATCGACCGGAGCAGCAAGGACTGGGGGGCTCTGCCAGCTGCTTCTTCAAATCCTCAAAAGCGGTATTAGCTGCATCATTCCAGACAAAGTTATCAGTTTTCTTCATCAACTAATATAATGGCATGACCTTCTCACCCAAACGGCTTATAAACCGGCTTAAAGCAGCGATGCGACTCGCCAAACGCTGAACGTCATTTATACACGCCGGCTTAGCCAAGGAGGTGATGGCCTTGATCTTCTCCGGGTTAGCCTCAATGCCTCTGTCAGAAACCGAAAAACCCAAGAGCTTGCCTGCAGGGACACCAAAGACACACTTGGCCGGGTTAAGCATCATCTTGTAGACCCGAAGATTATCAAAGGTTTCTCTCAAATCATCTATCAGGGTTTCCTCCTTTATGGACTTAACCACAATATCGTCCACATAAGCATGAACATTACGCCCGATCTGTTTATGAAGACAGTTCTGCACGCAACGCTGGTAAGTCGCTTGTGCACACTTGAGTCCAAAGGGCATAGACACATAGCAGAAGGCTCCAAAGGGAGTGATGAACGCCGTCTTCTCTTGGTCCTTAACTGCCATTTTAATCTGATGATATCCAGAGTAAGCGTCCAGGAAACTTAAGCGCGCACAACCGGCCGTAGCATCAATAATTTGATCAATATGGGGAAGGGCAAAAGTATCAGCCGGACACGCCTTGTTTAAGTCCGTGTAGTCCACACACATCCGCCAAGTGCCGTTCTTCTTGAGCACGAGCACCGGGTTAGCTAACCACTCTGGGTGAAAGACTTCAACAATAAACCCGGCCGCCAAGAGCCGGGCCACCTCTTCACCAATAGCTTTTCTCCTCTCCTCATTGAACCACCGAAGGAACTGCCTGACCGGCTTAAATTTCGGATCAACATTGAGAGTGTGCTCAGTGAGTTCTCTAGGTACACCTGGCATGTCAGAAGGTTTCCATGCGAAGATGTCCCTATTCTCACGGATGAACTCGATGAGCGCGCTTTCCTATTTTGGATCCAGGTTGGCACTGATGCTAAACTGCTGAGATGAATCTCCTGGAATGAAATCAACAAGTTTAGTCTCATCAGCCGACTTAAATTTCATTGCCGGCTCATGCTCCGTAGTCGGCTTTTTCAGAGAGGTCATATCTGTTGGGTCAATGTTGTCTTTGTAAAACTTCAACTCCTCTGTTGCACAAACAGATTCTGCATAAGCCGCATCACCTTCCTCACATTCCAAGGCTACCTTCCGGCTGCCGTGAACCGTAATGGTCCCATTATGACCCGGCATCTTGAGCTGCAAGTAAACATAACACGGCCGTGCCATGAACTTAGCGTAAGCCGGCCGCCCAAATATAGCATGGTACGGACTTCTTATCTTGACCACCTCAAAGGTCAATTTCTCCACCCTGTAGTTGTTCTCATCTCCAAAGGCCGCTTCCAACTCGATCTTGCCGACTGTATAAGCCGACTTACCAGGTACCACACCATGGAAGATAGTATTTGACTGGCTGAGGTTCTTATCAACCAACCCCATACGGCGAAAAGTCTCATAATAGAGGATGTTGATGCTGCTGCCTCCATCCATGAGCACCTTAGTGAACTTATATCCTCCCACTTGAGGAGCCACCACTAAGGCCAAGTGGCCCGGGTTATCCACCCGGGGAGGGTGATCCTCCCTAATCCACACTATAGGCTGCTCAGACCACCGCAAGTAGCGTGGAACCGCCGGCTCAACAGCATTTACAGCCCTCTTATAAAGCTTCGGATCTCGCTTACACAGACTGGTGATAAACACATGATACTGTCCACCGCTAAGTTGCTTTGGATTGGTCTGATAACCCCCCTGCTGCTGTTGATGACCCTGGCCAGACTGCTGATTAAAGCCCCCTTGACCGTTCTGAGGGTTAGAATTTGAGCCGCCACCCGGGCCATGAAAGCCGCCGGCGCCTGAGCCGCCGCCCGGGCCATTGTAACTCTTAAAGGCTTTCATGATTGCACAATCCTTCCATAGATGAGTTGCTGGCTTCTCTCTAGAGCCATGCCTTGGACAAGGCTCATTCAACAGTTGTTCCAGCGTCGGGCCTGACCCGCCGCCTCGGGGAGGGGGCCTCCCCTTGCGTCGCTGGTTATTACCTTGTGAGCTGGCGTTGGCTACAAACTCGAGGCTGCCATCGGCCTTGCGCTTGCCTCCTCCTTGGTTCCCCGGGTTATGCTGAGGACCCTTGCCATTGCCATTCTTCTTTCCCTTCCCTGCCCTTTCATCATCCGAAGGGGGATCCTTGGTACCATCAGAATCGACGTACTTGACAAGAGGCCCCATTAGCGTACCCATATCACTGCAGTCGCGCTTAAGCCGCCCGAGTTTCATCTTCAGGGGTACGAAACGACAATTCTGTTCCAACATTAAGACTGCAGAGCCGGCATCCATCTTATCTGATGAATGTATGATCTCCTTGACGCGGCGAACCCAGTGAGTCGTGGATTCACCCTCCTGCTACTTACAGTTAGTCAAATCCACAATTGACATAGACTGCCTACAGGTATCTTTGAAGTTTTGGATGAACCGGGCTTTCAGCTCAGCCCAAGACCCAATGGAATTCGGTGGTAGCCCTTTCAACCAAGTGCGGGCAGTCCCATCCAACATCATGGTGAAGTACTTAGCCATGGCCGCCTCACTAACCTCCAGCAGCTCCATAGCCATCTCGTAACTCTCGATCCAGGCTGCGGGTTGTAAGTCTGCTGTGTAATTAGGCACCTTCCTAGGGCCTTTGAAGTCCTTGGGTAGACGCTCATTGCGGATAGCTGGGACTAAACAAGGGACACCCCCAGTCCTGGTAGGGATACCCACGTCGACGGAAGTCGTCGGATAAGCCGGGGGGTCTGGTAAGCCGTCAATTGAGGCACCTGCTCCGCCTCTTGCCGCGCTCTGTCCTGGTTTGCTGCGTGAAAGGCTCCGTTATGAACTGGGCCATGGCCAGGGGGCGGGTCATGGCGTCGGACGTTACTTGAGCCGGTCGCTGAGACCATGTGTCTGCTGTAACTCGGGCTCCGGCCTGGCCGAGGGGTCGAGTGGATCCTGTCCTGGCTGTAGGAGTACGCCTCTTGCTGCGCCAATGCTGTCTGAAGGAGTTCCCTGACCCGGCGGGTTTCAATAGCCGTCGGAGAGTCGCCGTCGACTGGGAGAGCCGCCAGCCGTGCTGCCGCGGCGACCATGTTCTCCAGCGGGTTATTATAATGACCCGGGGGTATTGGCACTACTAAGGCGGGGCAGGGGTACCTGGGGAGGCCCCATCACTATTGGCTGAATAGGGGTTCCAGACCCGGGCACTATGACCCCTGGCGGGTTACTAGACCCTGCACCTGGCGTGTTGAAGAGGTTGCGTGGATCGTAGACCAGAGGGAGTCGAGATTGGGTCTTTTGATGCCTCCTTCTCATGACCTCATTGGACGCGTTCTGATCCATCGTGAGTTGGAAGGACTGCGCCTGGATCAACTGAGTTTGGACATCGAGAGCCGCCCTTTCCGCAGCCATCCTGATCCCTTCCGCTGCCAGATCCTCCTTAGCTTTCACTAGATCCAATTTTAACGGTGCCACCTCCGCATCATGCTGAGCTTGATCCGCCGGGTCAACCGTAGCGGTTAACAGCGCCGTCATCTTATCCGTGAGATCCATTAGCACCTGAGCCGGAGAAGGCACCGGGTTTCCCGCTCCAGCAGCGGGGTTCTGAACAGGCTGCACACCGGCCATAAAGACTCCAACCTGGTTTGGCGGCTCAAATGGGTCCGGAATACTGTCACCATCGGAACAACCCATGAGCCTGCCATCTTGAAGTTGATACAACAAGTTTGATTCGTCGGTGGACGACTAGCCGTCAGAGCCGGCGGCCGCCTCATCACCAGATCCAGATCGATCAGAAGGCCCTCCATGAATACATCCCACAAAAGCGTGCCTCAAGGCAGGCCGGGCCCGGGCGGGTCGTGCACGCTGAGCCGTCTCGATGAGATCGGCGTAGAGATCCAGCTCAGGGCCCGGCTCACCGTTCTTGCCCATGAAAACATGAATTCCGCCGAAGGGGACCCGGTACCCGTACTCAATTGAGCCGGCGTCGGGGCCCCAGTTTGCATCGTCGATGTAGAGCTTGCCGCGACGACTCTTGGTCATCCGGCCCACAGCGTATCCCTTGAGCCCATCGAAGCTGCCCTTCAAGAACCCAAATCCACCGTGCGCTGGCCCCACGGTGGGCGCCAACTGTCGTCGAATTGTCACGGCAGATGTCCTCGTGGTAGGACTTAGTCGTAGAGCCATCGCAACTAGGAAGCTTGAAGGGGTTAATGCGGGACAAGGAACACGAGGGTTTATACTGGTTCGGCCCCTTACAGTGAAGGTAAAAGCCTACGTCCAGTTTGAGGTGGTATTGATTAGGGTTACGATCACCAGGGAGCTAAACTGCTATGCCCGGTTCTCGATGAGATTGTTCTCTCTCTTAAACCGCTGCCGGGTCGTCCCTTTATATAGGGAGGCCGACGCCCTGCAGCTCTCAGAGTCCCGGCTGGCTCATAAGAGTGTCCGGCTCGGACTCTCAACTATTCTTGCCTTACACTACAAGTTCTACCATAATAATGATTGTAACTACGGGCTTTAAGCCATATCCGGGTCTTAAGCCCATCTTTGGCCCATCGTCTTTAAGCTTGGCGCCGGGCTTCTGGCAATGACCATATGAGTAACCCGGCCCCTCCTGGCGGGTGACTCTAAGGTCTATATCCTCAACAGAAAGACAAAACCCAACCACGGAGGGAATATCATAACACATAGCCGAAAATGGCAAGAGTTGGATTTACAAATATGGGAAGTTACATCCGGGGTGCTACAACACTCCACCACTGCGAGAGGATCTCGTCCCGAGATCTAGGACTGAAAGAACTCCGGATATTCGGAACGGAGGTGGTCCTCGCGCTCCCAGGTGGCTTCTCGGTCGGAATGGTGCGACCACTTCACTTTCAGGAATTTGATTGACTTGTTGCGAGTCTTGCGCTCAGTTTCTTCAAGAATAGCAACGGGTGCTCATGATAAGACAGATCTTCTTGGAGGTCAATCTCTTCGAAGTTGATGGTGCGCTCAGGAGTCTTGAAGCACTTACGAAGCTGTGACACGTGGAACACATCGTGCACGTTCGCGAAGTTGGAGGGAAGCTCAAGTTGATAGGCGAGGTCGCCTCTTTTGCCAATGATCTTGAAAGGACCCACGTATCTAGGGGCAAGCTTCCCTTTGATACCGAAGCGACGAGTGCCTTTCATTGGAGAGACGCGGAGGTAGACATGGTCTCCGATCTCGAAAGCCACATCACGGTGCTTGCTATCATAGTAACTCTTCTGGCGCGATTGCGCGGCTTTGAGATTCTCACGGATGACTTTACACATTTCTTCAGCCTCTGTGATTAAGTCGTTGCCAAGAAGTTGGCGTTCACCAGTCTCTGACCAATTGAGAGGAGTACGACACTTTCTGCCATATAGAATCTCGAATGGGGCCTTGCCCGAACTCGCTTGGAAACTGTTGTTGTAGGAGAACTCGGCATATGGAAGACAATCTTCCCACTTCATGCCAAAGGAAATGACACAAGCCCTGAGCATATCGTCAAGGATTTGATTGACTCACTCGACTAGGCCACTAGTTTGAGGATGGAAAGCTGTGCTGAAGCGAATGTTGGTGCCCATGGCCTTCTGGAAGGAGTCCCAGAACTTAGAAGTGAAGATGCTTCCACGATCTGAAGAAATCAATTGTGGAATGCCGTGCAAGGAGACAATCCTGGAGGTGTATAGCTCTGCCAACTGAGCTGCTGTGATAGATTCTTTGATTGGAAGGAAATGAGCCACTTTAGTAAGCTTGTCGATGACAACGAAGATAGCATCATTTCCGCGCTTGGACTTGGGAAATCCAGTCACGAAGTCCATTTCGATATGGTCAAACTTCCATTCTGGAATAGCAAGAGGTTGGAGGAGACCAGCTGGTCATTGGTGTTCTGCTTTCACTCTTCGACAGACATCACATTCATTCACGAATTGAGCGATTTCTCGCTTCATTCGAGTCCACCAATACGACTGCTTGAGGTCATGGTACATCTTCGTACTTCCAGGATGAATGGAAAGAAGAGAATTGTGTGCCTCGTTCATAATGACTTTCCTTAGATCACCTTTAGGAACCACAATCCGGTCCTCGAAGAATAAAGTGTCTCTGTCATCAATGCGATAGCACTTGTATTTGGAAAGACCCTTGTCGATACCACGTTTCACCTTCTTCACCATGGTATCCAGGAGTTGTGACTCACGAATTTGATCTTCCAAAGTAGGAGAGACTATGAGGTTGGCAAGAAAGCCTTGAGGAACAACTTGGAGATTCAGTTTGCGGAAAGCTTCACAAAGATCCGGTTGAAATGGCTTGAGGATTAAGCTGTTGCAATAAGCCTTCCTGCTCAAAGCATCTGCAATGACATTGGCCTTTCCTGGAGTATATTCAATTCTCGGATTGTACTCTTGAATCATCTCGACCCATCGAGTTTGCCTGAGGTTGAGGTTGGGATGAGTGAAGATGTACTTGAGACTCTTGTGATCGGTGAATATGTCCACTTTTCTTCCCAACAAGAGATGTCTCCATGTTATTAATGCATGGACAACTGCCGCCAACTCAAGATCGTGAGTGGGGTAGTTCTTTTCGTTGGGCTTCAATTGACGAGAGGTATAGGCCACAACTTTCTTCTCTTGCATTAACACAGCACCGAGACCTTGAAGAGAAGCATCACAAAAAACTTCGAATGGCTTGGATTCGTCTGGAGGAGTTAAGACAGGAGCTGTGACGAGTTTCTCTTTGAGAGTGTTGAAAGCAACGTCACACTCAGGAGACCAGACATACTTCACATGCTTCTGGAGGAGGTTGGAAAGAGGCTTTGCAATCTTAGAGAAATTCTCAACGAATCTTCGGCAATAGCTTGCAAGACCAAGAAAACTGCGAAGCTGCTTGACATTCTGAGGAGGTTCCCAAATCACAATTGCAGACACCTTCTCGGGATTAACAGCGATGCCCTTGGCAGAGATGATATGACCAAGGTAAAGAACTTCATCGAGCCAAAACTCACATTTGGAAAACTTCGCATAGAATTGATACTCTCTGAGCTTGTCGAGCACCAATCGCAAATGTTTGGCATGATCCTTCTTATTCTTGGAGAAGACCAAGATATCATCGAGATACACCAGGACGAATTCATTGGTATAGAGGTTGAAGATGAAATTCATCATCCGAGAGAATGTTGGAGGAGCATTGACAAGGCCGAAAGACACGACAGTATATTCATAAGAACCAAAACTTGTTCTGAATTCTGTCTTGGGAATATCTTCTTCACGAATGCGAATCTGATGATAACCCATACGAAGGTCAAGCTTGGAGAATACTTTAGCACCCTTGAGTTGCTCGAATAGCTCATTGATGTTGGGAAGTGGATACTTGTTCTTGATTGTCTTCTTGTTCAATGGACGGTAGTCGACACAAAGTCAGTCCGTGCCATCCTTCTTTTGGACAAAAAGAACACCACAACCCCATGGAGATGAACTCAGTCTGATCAAACCCAGATGCTCTTGTTCATCGAGCTGTTTCTTCAATTCCTTCAGCTCCTTGGGTTCAAGCTTATAAGGACGCTTGCAAACGGGTTCCGTGCCAGGCTCAAGATCGATAACGAACTCAACTGGCCGGTGAGGAGGCATACCCGGAAGCTCTTTTGGAAAGACATCTTGGTACTCACAAACGACTGGAATTTGGGAAATAGCATCCAATTCGCCCTTCTCATTGAGAGAAAATAACCGAATGGTTTCATCACGAGCGGCATAGATGATAACATCCTCAGAAGAGTGTGTCAATTGAATTTCCCTGGAAGCACAATCAAGTTGAGCCTTGTGCTTAGAAAGCCAGTCCATCCCGAGAATTAGATCAATATCCGAGTCACCAAGAACAATTGGTTTAGACAGAAATTTATAGTTTCCCATCGTGATGGAAACATCCGGGACACAATTATTAGATGTCATTTGCTTACCCGGAGACACAATCTTCAATGGGATAGGAATCTTTTCCGTCACAAACTCATTCTTGGCAACAAAAGGTCTTGAAATGAAAGAAAGAGATGCACCAGTATCAAATAGGACTTTTGCAGGAAAATCATTAACTGAAAGATTACCCATTATCACATCAGTAGATTCCTCCGCTTGAGCTGCATTCATCATGTTCACCTTTGCAGACTTGGGATTATGCTTGACCACTGCATTGCTGGAAGATCTCACAGGAGGAGGAGGCGGAAGGTGCCTTTGGTTGAAGCATTTGTTAGTATAGTGACCTTTCTGCTGACACTTGTTGCAAGTCACCTCTGAGAGTGGACGATGATAAGGAGCATTCGACTTTGGAGCTTCATTCTAAGACTTGTTCTGATAGCCAGGGTTGGATGAGTGGGAAGATCCATGGCCACCTTTGTTCTTCTGCTGGAAAAGCTGACGAAACGGAGGAGGAGGAGGAGGCAAGTTGTAACACCCATGATGCGGCTATATCTCCCACATGTCGAGGCACGGCTTAGAGGCATAACCGCATTGTGGTTTTTTCGCAAGAAGGGTCATCTTCACGCAATCCCATGTAATGAACAAGAATGGGATAAAGAGTTGGCTTACAATCGCCACTTCACACAATACATAAATAAAACATACATCAATCAGAGTACACACATAGGTCCGACTACGGAACCAAAGTAAAAGAAGACAACCCCAAATGCTAGATCCTTGATCGTCCCAACTGGGCTCCACTACTGATCAACAGGAAACGAAACAACACAACGAACAAGATCTTCATCGAGCTCCCACTTGAGCTCAGTTGTGTCACCTGCACTGGTATCATCGGCACCTGCAACTATTTGGAAGTATCTGTGAGTCACGAGGACTCAGCAATCTCACACCCGCGAGATCAAGACTATTTAAGCTTAAGGGTAGGAAAGGGGGTAGTGGTGGTGAGGTTGCAGCAACGACTAAGCATATATGGTGGCTAACATACGTAAATAAGAGCGAGAAGAGAAGCAACGGAACGATCGTGAACTAGTAATGATCAAGAAGTGATCCTGAACTCCTACTTACGTCAACCATAACCCAAAAGCCGTGTTCACTTCCCGGACTCCGCCGAAAAGAGACCATCACAGCTACACACGCGGTTGATGCATTTTAATTAAGTCGAGTGTCAAGTTCTCTACAACTGGATATTAACAAATTCCCATCTGCCTCATAACCGCGGGCTCGGCTTTCGAAAGATAAATACCTTGCAGGGGTGTCCCAACTTAGCCCATTATAAGCTCTCACGGTCAACGAAGGATAAACCTTCTCCCAGGAAGACCCGATCAGTCTCGGAATCCCGGTTTACAAGACATTTCGACAATGGTAAAACAAGAACAGCAAGACCGCCCGACTGTGCTGACAAATCCCGATAGGAGCTACACATATCTCGTTCTCAGGGCACACCGGATGAGACAGGCTACGAGTAAAACCAGACTTCGAGTTTCCCCGAGGTGGCCCCGCAGGCGGCTCGGTTCGGACCAACACTTGAAGGAGCACTGGCCCCCCCCGGGGGGGGGGGGGGGGTTAAAATAAAGATGACCCTCGGGCTCGCGAAAACCCAAGGGAAAAGGCTTAGGTGGCAAATGGTAAAACCAAGGTTGGGCCTTGCTGGAGGAGTTTTATTCAAGGCGAACTGTCAAGGGGGTCCCATAAATCACCCAACCGCGTAAGGAACGCAAAATCAAGGAACATGACACCGGTATGACGGAAACTAGGGCGGCAAGAGTGGAACAAAACACTAGGCATAAGGCCGAGCCTTCCACCCTTTACCAAGTATATAGATGCATTAATTTAGAATGAGATATTGTGATATATCCCAAAATATCCATGTTCCAACATGGAACCAACTTCAACTTCACCTGCAACTAGCAACGCTATAAGAAGGGCTGAGCAAAAGCGGTAACTTAGCCAAACAACGGTTTGCTAGGAAAGGATGGTTAGAGGCTTGACATGGCAAATATGGGAGGCATGATATAGCAAGTGATAGGTAGCGCAGCATAGCAATAGAGCGAACAACTAGCAAAGCAAAGATAGAAGTGATTTCGAGGGTATGGTCATCTTGCCTGCAAGGTTCTCAGAGTTGTCGAAAGCTTGATCCTCGTAACCATACTCAACAGGTTCCTCGTTCACGAACTCATCTCCCGGCTCTACCCACAGCAAGAACACAAGCAATGGAACCACAATCAATCACGGGAAATGCACAAACAACATGATGCAATACATGAATGATATGCGAGATATGATATGCCATGCGTATGCGTGCTCCGGAAGCAAAAGGATGAACAAGGCAGTAACTTGGCAAACCAAGTATGCAACTGGAAATATGAGATGATTTCGGTCGAAATCGATATAAAGATCACCGGAAACGGATGCACGCTTTGCAAATGGCAAGCAAAACAAGAATGACACGAATCTGCGATTAACAGCATGATAGCACTTAGAATACATCAAGTAACTATGCTACAGCACCCCAACAGAGCAACAAAGCATATAGCAGTAATCGACAGGAGATGCTTGACAAAAGATGAACACTGAGCTACGGCTAGATCACAACATAACAGGCTCAAACAAGCATGGCAAAAGTGCAAAAGATATCAGGTTCACAGACTTGGTGAAATTACTGGACATGGCTGAAACAGCATCAGGTAGCAATGTTCAGGGCAAGCAAACAACATGCTACAGGAACTTAACATAGAAAAACAAGGCATGGCATGAATCTACTGAATGCATAGAACAAAAGTCCCTTACTGACCATAAGCCAAAAAAGGATCAGAAGATATGATGGCACCCATGTAAACATAGCAAGTTTCGTTAACAGGTTTCAGACTTGGCGGAAAACAGAGCATGACATTAACAGAAATTATGAGGGCATCATGGTGAGCTTGATGCACTCAACACAAAGCAAAGCATGACAAAAACAAGCATACCTACAGCAAGATGGAATGTTTATGAAGCTAACCATGGCAAGAGCAAGTTCATAGCATGTATGGAACAATTACAACAACCTTGGCAAAATTGAATATCATGTAAACAATCTTAAGACATGCTATGGCACTCCATAAGACATGCTAAAGTAGAGCAAGCTTAAGACATGCTATGGCACTCCATAATTGCAAACAGGGGCATGGATGGATAGAGCACAACTATATCTACAAAACATCCTTACTAAACATACCCAAAATAAGCATGGATCTCACTGTAGACACATGGATACATGGCAACAAAATAACAGCAGTAACAGACAGTGAAAATACCGTCCCTGAAACCAGAAACATCACGAAGCCTAGTTTGCATGCTTGTGCTAGTCACCACATAGATCACAAAAATACTTGGCATAAACCTCTGTAAAGATGGTATGGCATAAATCAAAACACATGTAGAGCTCATGCCCATAAGATGCACACATCAATAGCAACAAAAATAACAAATCTTCAAGTTCTGATAAGTAACAGCAGTTAACAGCATATAGCACTCTTGCAACAGAGATTGGGCTTCAAGATGGACTCAAATGAGCATAGCACAATGGAACAAAATGAAGAGCATCTCGAGGCGAACATTTTGGTATATTACACGCACGAAACGGAGCTATATGCAGAGAGTTATGATGCGATGAACAGGAGCATATAATGTAAAATACACGGGACTTGGCAAAATTTCGAGGGGGGGGGAAGAAGTCAACCTCCTCGCACGAGATCTGGATAGAGCCGGCTCGCCGGAGCTCGGGGAGAGGTCGCCGGAGACGGGACGGAGAGGACGTGGAGGAGGCGCCGGCGGGGAGGAGGAAGACGGGGCACGGCGTGGGGACGTGGCGGCGCGGGGTCCGGCGACGCGCTCGGGCGGGGGCGGCTCGCCGGCGGCGATGGCGGCGAGGCAGCGCGACGAGGCGGCGGCGGCGAGGGAGGACGGCGGCGGAGCGGGCCGGGGGGCCCCACGCGGGCCTGGCGGGCCGGCGGCGGCGCGCGGTGGCTGGGCCACGTGGCAGCGCGGGATAGGCCGGGCGCGGCGGCAGGTGCGTCCGGCGGCGGCGGACGCGTCCGCTGCGGAGATGGGAAGGGGACTAGGGTTCGATTTGCGAAAATTTTGGAGGGGGAGGTGTTTTTATAGGTAGAGGGAGCTAGGAGACTCCAAATGGAGTGCGGTTTTCGCCCCCACGATCGTGATCGAATGACCGAGAGCATGGAGCTGACTTAGAGGGGTTTTGGGCTGTTTGGAGGGGGGTTTTGCTGCAACACACAAAAGGACTTTGCGGTTACCCGGTTAACCGTTGGAGCATCAAACGACCTCCAAATGAAACGAAACTTGACAGGTGGTCTACCGGTGGTATACCAAGGCCACGTGGAAAACCTCGGTCCATTCCGAGAACGTTCAACACCCGCTCACGAAAAGAAACAAGAGGGGGGCGTCGGTGCATGTGGGAGTGCCGGATTGCAAAACGGACAACGGGCAAAATGCTCGGATGCATGAGACGAACACGTATGCAAATGAGATGCACATGATGACCTGATATGAGATGCATGACATGAACAAAATGCAAAACGAAAAATAAAACCCGACCACGAAGGGAATATCATAACACATAGCCGAAAATGGCAAGAGTTGGAGTTCCAAATATGGAAAGTTACATCCGGAGCGTTACATAACCAGAACTTCTGTTGCTTAGCAGCCACTAGTGAGGAAGAAGAAGACTGAACTGCGTCCCTGACTCTCTTCTTAGAAGCCTCACACTTGAGCTGAGCAGCCTCTTGCTTCAGAGCCATATTGTAGAAATCATCATACTTGGTCGGCTCAAAAAGCACGAGAGGTAATTGCAGATCTTCTCTGAGGCCACCTCTGAATTGATAGATCATGCTCTTTTCATCAGGAACGTCTTGCTTAGCGAAGCGAGCGAGTTTCTGAAACTGGGTATTGTATTGATACACGGACATGCTGCCTTGCTTGAGATTGCGGAACTCCTCACGCTTGCTCTCAACAACACTTTGTGGAATGTGGTGAGCTTTGAAGTCTCGGCGAAAATCATCCCAGGTAATCACACGACCTCCTCTGGAATCTTTGTATTGTTGATACCACTCGGCAGCTTGATCCTTGAGTTGAAAAGAAGCGAACTTGACAAAGTCCTCAGGCCTGACATTGCTACATTCAAAATGCTTGTTGATGTCCACGAGCCAATCATCAGCGTCTGTGGCCTCGGCACAGTAGCTGAAAGACTTGGGCTGACTTGCGAGGAACTGGTTGAGGGTAGCGAAGTGAGGCTGATTGTGCCTTGGCCTTGATTTCCTTGATTGCCTTGCCCTTGGGTGCGTTCTTGCAAGAGTTGCAAAATCATCTGAGCATTGGTGTTGGTGGCTGCCATCATAGCTTACCATGTCTCCGGAGGCGGAGGTGGTGGCGGAGGGTTCGCCTGACTCCCCTCATTGCGTTCCGGATTCTGACGCGTTGGCGGAGCCATCCTGAAGAGGGTGACATCCGTTAGCATCTTGATAGACAAATAGACAAGTTGAATCAACGGATAGAAATTGCAACATATAGTCTTCACAATAAACATTCGAATGAGGATGAACGAATGAATTCCATAGTAAATCATCACACTTCCATTAAGGTGAGAAGCCATTTGATAAAAGGATTGATGAATAAAATAAAAAGGTACGAGTGGAACAAATAAGTGGTAAGGATTACCCAATCACAAACCAAATATCTGCGGGAAGAAATGCTAAGAGCTACATGAATCCCACCTATAAACTCCCGAAACTTTCTGGTTATGCAATCTGGTGTTGGGGATACAGGGGACACAAAATATATCACCCAAACTAGCAATCCCTAGATCCAGTTGTATCCATCCGTCAACACATAACCAAGAAACCTTCGGAAATCGTGTACCTCAACCTTAAAAAAGCATCCGTTATACGAGTTATGGCAATACTCCCGAACTCCCGCCCCAGTACTGGGTGGCGTCGAGGTGATCTCACCAACAACTGCATAAAAGAGATTTTCGATGTCAGCGAAACTCATGTATTCCAGAACTGCAACGATAAAATTGTGACGACAACACCTCAGAGCTCAACTCCCCGGGACACTGCCACAACCCCTAAATGTCAGGAGGCACCAAGAACAATGTTCTCATCACAAAACCATCGGAACGATTCTAAGATACCCGCGTGATCCTAAATTTTTTTTAGTGAAATTTGAGGAGAGAAGAGTCAAAACTTCTACGTCAGGAGGCCTCACCAGAGCGACGAAGGGACTGAGGAGTAAAAAGAATCCTACTCTCCGATATATATAATCCTAAGACTCAAAACATTTTTGTGCTAGACTCAACAACGCCAGTGATTCGATCAAGCAGGGTGTCGTGGAATTGTCACGGCAGATGTCCTCGAGCTAGGACTTAGTCGTGGAGCCATCGCAGCTAGGAAGCTTGAAGGGGTTAAGCGGGACAAGGAACACGAGGGTTTATACTGGTTCGGCCCCTTACGGTGAAGGTAAAAGCCTACATCCAGTTTGAGGTGGTATTGATTAGGGTTTCGATAACCAGGGAGCTAAACTGCTATGCCCGGCTCTCGATGAGATTGTTCTCTCTCTTAAACCGCTGCCGGATCATCCCTTTATATAGGGAGGCTGACGCCCTGCAACTCTCAGAGTCCCGGCCGGCTCATAAGAGTGTCCGGCTCGGACTCTCAACTATTCTTGCCTTACACTAAAAGTTCTACCATAATAATGACTGTAACTACGGGCTTTAAGCCATATCCGGGTCTTAAGCCCATCTTTGGCCCACCGTCTTTAAGCTTGGCGCCGGGCTTCTGGCAATGACCATATGAGTAACCTGGCCCCTCCTGGCGGGTGACTCTAAGGTCTTGTGACGCCCCCGATTTGACCGTACACTAATCATGCACGCAAATGTGTACGATCACGATCAGGGACTCACGGGAAGATATCACAACACAACTCTAAAACATAAATAAGTCATACAAGCATCATAATACAAGCCAGGGGCCTCGAGGGCTCGAATACAAGTGCTCGATCATAGACGGGTCAGCGGAGGCAACAATATCTGAGTACAGACATAAGTTAAACAAGTTTTGCCTTAAGAAGGCTAGCACAAAAGTAGCAACGATCGAAGAGGCAAGGCCTCCTGCCTGGGACCTCCTAACTACTCCTGGTCGTCGTCAGCGGCCTGCACGTAGTAGTAGGCACCTCCAGTGTCGTGGATGTCGTCGTCGACGGTGGCGTCTGGCTCCTGGGCTCCAGCATCTGGTTGCGACAACCAGATAGAAAGGAAAAAGGGGGAAAAGAGGGAGAGAAGCAACCGTGAGTACTCATCCAAAGTACTCGCAAGCAAGGAGCTATACTACATATGCATGGGTATATGTGTAAAGGGGCATATCAGTGGACTGAACTGCAGAATGCCAGAATAAGAGGGGGATAGCTAGTCCTGTCGAAGACTACGCTTCTGGACATCTCCATCTGGCAGCATATAGAAGAGAGTAGATTGAAGTCCTCCAAGTAGCATCGCATAGCATAATCCTACCCGGCAATCCCCTCCTCGTCGCCCTGTTAGAGAGCGATCACCGGGTTGTATCTGGCACTTGGAAGGGTGTATTTTATTCGGTATCTAGTTCTAGTTGTCATAAGCTCAAGGTACAACTCCGGGTCGTCCTTTTACCGAGGGACACGGCTATTCGAATAGATAAACTTCCCTGCAGGGGTGCACCACATAACCCAACACGCTCGATCCCAATTGGCCGGACACACTTTTCTGGGTCATGCCCGGCCTCGTAAGATCAACACGTCGCAGCCCCACCTAAGCACAACAGAGCGGTCAGCACGCCGGTCTAAACCTATGCGCGCAGGGGTCTGGGCCCATCGCCCTATGCACACCTGCATGTTGCGAACGCGGCCGCGAGCAGACCTAGCAACCCACACGATCACGGCGGTTACGTCAAAGCGGTCCAACACGGCGCGCGCCACTCAGTCGCTGACGTCAAAAGAGCTTCGGCTGATACCACGACGTCGGGATACCCATAACTACTCCCACGTAGATGGTTAGTGCGTATAGACCAAATGGCCAGACTCAGATCAAATACCAAGATCTCGTTAAGCGTGTTAAGTATCCGCGAACGCCGACCAGGGACAGGCCCACCTCTTACCTAGGCGGTCTCAACCTGCCCTGTCGCTCCGCCACAAAGATCCACTTGCGGGTACTCCTACGAGCCGACCCGACTTTAGTCATCACATGTGTCATGTATATAGTATATAAGTATGTACCCGCGATCACCGCCCAGGTGATCACGGCCCGATAGTGTAGCACAGCAGACGGACAAGAATGTAGGGCCACTGATGGAAATCTAGCATCCTAGACTAAGCAGTAGGATAGCAGGTAAGGGGAACAACTGTAGTAGCAAGGATAGGCTATGCATCAGAATAGGATATCGAAAAGCAGTAACATGCTACATTACTCTAATGCAAGCAGTATAGAGGAGAGTAGGCGATATCTGGTGATCAAGGGGGGGGGCTTGCCTGGTTGCTCTGGCAAGTAGGAGGGGTCGTCGACTCCGTAGTCGAACTGGGCAGCAGCAGTGTCGGTCTCGTAGTCTACCGGAGAGAAGAGGGGGAAGAAACAGTAAATACAATGCAAACATAAGCATGACGATGCGTGACATGACAGTGAGCGGTGCTAGGGGTGCCCTAACGCGACAGTAGGTGGTACCGGTGAAGGGGGGAACATCCGGGAGGTAATCCCGATGTTTCACGTTTTCGGACAGACGGACCGGAGGGGGAAAGTTGCTAGTTCGATAGGTTAGGGAGGTGTGGTGGACGAACGGACTGCGTATTCGGATTCGTCTCGTCGTTCTGAGCAACTTTCATATAGAAAACATTTTCATCCGAGTTACGGTTTAAAAGATATGAATTTTCAAAGTTTATTTGAATTTCTGGAATTATTTAATTAACAGAAAAATGAATTATGACGTCAGCATGAGGCAATGCTGACGTCAGCAAGTCAACAGGTCGGCTGACCAGTCAAACCAGACAGGTGGGTCCAGTGGGACCCACATGTCAGCCTCTGTTAGTCTAATACTTAATTAAACTAATCTAACAGTATAATTAGAGGGATGGGCCCCACATGTTAGTGAGTGTTTAGCTAAACTAATTATTTTTATTTATAAAACATTTTCTTTTTCTTTATTTTTTTTAATTTCTGCGGCGGGGCCCGCATGTCAGTGACTGGGCCTGCCCAGTCAGCAGTTGACTGGGTCAACCCAGTCAACTGGGGCCCGTGGGGGCCACTGGCAGTGACCCAGGGGTGGGGCCCGGCCGGCCACGTCGGCAGGGCACCGGAGAGGGGCTCCGGCGAGCTCCAACGCGGCGGCGATGCGCGGGTGAGCTCGGGTTTCGCCCACGGTGGCCCATTTGGAGCGCGGTTAGGTCCTATGACGAGCTGACGCTCGCGCGCATCGGGCGCGGCAAGCGGCAGGTGCCGAGGTGGTCGGAAATGGCACCGGCGATGAGCCGAGGCGGCGACCAGAGCACGGCACTGACGGGAAAGACGCAAGGGGCATGCGGGAAAGAGCTAGTGGGTGCTACGGCTTCCTACAGAGATGTTGAGCACGACGGCGTGCTCAAACGCCAGCTGCGTGAGCTGTGGCCGCAACGGCGAGGTGAGCGGCGGAGCAAGCTTTCGGCCGATGGCGGATCAGCTGCTAGAGCTCGCAATCGAGCGCGTTGAGTGAGGGGAAGGAGAGAGATGCTCACAGGGGGGGTCTGCAGAGGTGCTAAGCGGGCGCGGGGTGGTCCGGCGAGGCAGATCGATGAGGTGGACGACGACGGCCGTGGTTGGGGAAGAAGGCCGGCGGCGACGTCTCGAGGCACTCCGGCTCAACCTAGCGCTTGCATACGGTGCAGAAGAGGACGGCGGTGCTCCTCGACATCCTCCCGAGCGCCGGGGAGGCTTGTGGCCACGAGCACGGTGACGGCACGGCGATGGCGTTCGGACGACAGAGGAGGGAAGAGAGCGAGCGAGGAGGAGGGGAATGGATGGGGACGCCAGGGGGATTGGAGAGGGGATCGAGGAGTCGAGGCGTGGCAGCCTTATCCTCTCGCGGGGTTCATCGCCGGCGAGGGGGGTCCGGCGGCGACCAGCCTCCTGTAGCGACGGGGTCGGGGGAACAGAGACCCGACCGGGGAGGGGGAGTGGGCCGGCTAGGGTGGGTCGACGGCCAGCTGGGCCGAGGCCCAGCGGGGAGGGGGGGTCTTTTCCCTTTTTCCTTTTTTTTTCTTTCTGGGATCTGTTTTCTGTTTTCCTTTTATTTGTTTATTTCCTTTTTTGTTTTATTTCAATTAAAAGTATTTAGACATTTTATAAAAATGTGATTTCTCCACCATAATTACCAGTGTATTATTTAGAACCCACTGAACATTTTTGTTTGAATTTTTGAAAACTTTTATTTTCCACTTTTAAATTTAATTGAAGTTTGAACTAGGAGTTTGACAAGGGTGTGGTTCAAAATGTGATCTAGCCCTGTTTAGCAATATGATTAGCTTAATCACAGGGAGTTACTGTAGCATGATTCCCAGGGTGTTAAAAATCTCCTCCACTACAAGAAATCTCGTCCCGAGATTTAGGAGGTAGAAGGAAACAGTGCGGGGTATTCTTCGCGCAGACGATCCTCTCGTTCCCAAGTGGCCTCATCTTCAGAATGGTGCGACCACTGGACTTTGAGAAACTTGATCGCCTTCTGACGTGTGCGGCGTTCAGCTTGGTCGAGAATGCGGACCGGTTGCTCCTTATAGGAGAGGTCTTGCTGCAATTCGAGCACTTCGTGATCCACAGCTCGGATTGGATCCTTGAAGCAACGGCGGAGCTGTGACACATGGAACACATCGTGAACCTGAGAAAGGTTCGGCGGTAGCTCCAGTTGGTATGCCACTTTTCCACGCCTTTCGAGAATAGTGAATGGGCCAATATAGCGAGGAGCTAGTTTGCCCTTGATCCCGAAGCGGTGAGCACCTTTCATAGGTGTGACTCGAAGATAAGCCTTTTCGCCAGGTTGATAGACCATGTCTTTATGATGACGGTCATACTGACTCTTCTGACGTGACTGAGCAGTCTTGAGATTCTCGCGAATAATGCGGACTTGTTCTTCGGCATCTTGGATAATATCCGGACCGAAGAGTGGACGTTCCCCAGTTTCTGACCAGTTCAGAGGGGTTCGGCACTTTCGTCCATATAACACTTCGAAGGGGGCCATCTTCAGACTAGCTTGATAGCTATTATTATAAGAGAACTCAGCATACGGGAGAGATTCCTCCCATTTCTTGCCGAAGGAAATAACGCAAGCTCGAAGCATGTCCTCGAGAACTTGATTGACGCGTTCAACTTGTCCTTGCGATTGAGGATGAAACGCAGTACTGAATGATAGATGAGTTCCCATTGCTTCTTGGAAACTTGCCCAGAATCTTGAAGTGAATAAGCTACCACGGTCTGAACTGATAACCAATGGAATACCGTGGAGTGAAACAATCCTGGACATATAGAGCGTTGCCAACTGGTTAGCAGTGATCGTTTCTTTGACTGCCAGAAAATGTGCAACTTTGGAAAGTCGGTCAACGACGACAAGAATAGCATCATTACCTTTCTGTGATTTGGGAAATCCAGTGACGAAGTCCATTTCAACAAGGTCCCATTTCCATTCAGGAATAGAGATAGGTTGCAGAGTTCCAGCAGGCCTTTGATGTTCTGCTTTGATTCGACGGCAAACGTCACACTCAGCAACATAACGAGCAATGTCTTGCTTCATATTAGACCACCAGAATCTTTGACGGATATCTTGGTACATCTTTGTACTACCCGGATGGATACTTAGAGGCGTATCATGAGCTTCTTTCATAACTTCCTGTGTCATATCCAGGTTTTTCTCTGTACATGGCACCACTAGGCGGCCCTTGAAGTATAGGGTGCCATCTTCAGAAATGGTGAAGAATGAGGGCTTTCCTTCTGCGAGGTAGCGCTTAATCTTGTAGGCTTCAGAGTCATACTTCTGTAGCATTTTGATGCTGTCCTCGAGATCTGGTTTAGCAACTAGGGTATTGAGGGAACCCTGGGTAACAACGTGGAGGTTCACCTTGCCAAATTGTTTAGGAGGGGGAGCGAGTGCACCCGGAGGAACAATATGGAGGTTCAGCTTCCTGAATTCTTCAACAAGCGAGGGCTGAACTTTATGAACCTGGAGGTGGTTGCAGTAAGACTTGCGGCTCAAGGCATCAGCCATTACATTAGCCTTGCCTGGCGTATAGGAAATACCCAAGTCAAAGTCTGCAACGAGCTCCATCCATCTCTGTTGACGGAGGTTCAGATCTGGTTGAGTAAACAGATACTTCAGACTTTGGTGGTCAGTGAAGATCTCGCAACGATTACCGAGAAGGTAATGTCGCCACTGCTTCAGCGCATGAATGACGGCAGCAAGTTCGAGGTCATGAACTGGGTAGTTCTCTTCGTGAGGGCGCAATTGTCGAGAGGCATAAGCAATCACTTTGCGGTCTTGCATTAGGACACAGCCTAACCCTCGACGGGAAGCGTCGCAGTAAATGACGAAGTCCTTCTTAGTATCAGGTGGAGCTAGAACTGGGGCAGAAGTCAACTTGTCTTTGAGTGCTTGGAAACTTTCCTGACTTTGTCTGTCCATTGGAACTTGACGCCCTTATGTAACAGGTTAGTCAGAGGCCTGGCGATCTTGGAGAAGTTCTCGACGAATCGACGGCAATAGCTGGCGAGACCGAGAAAACTTCTGACTTGCTTAACGTTCTTGGGAGGAGTCCAATCAAGAATAGCCTGAACTCGCTCGGGGTTGACGGCAATACCATCCTTAGAGATGACATGCCCCAGATAGGTTACTTCCGGTAGCCAAAATTCACATTTAGAGAACTTGGCATATAGTTGATGTTCTCGTAGTTTCTCCAGCACAAGTCGAAGATGTTCAGCATGTTCTTCTTCGTTCTTGGAAAATATCAGGATATCATCCAGATAAACCACGACGAACTTGTCGAGGTAATCCATGAATATGTAGTTCATCAGACGAGAGAAGGTGGCTGGAGCATTGGTTAAACCGAAAGACATGACGGTGTACTCGTATGAACCATAGCGAGTCACGAAGGCGGTCTTTGGGATATCCTCTTCGCGAACACGGATCTGGTGGTAGCCCAACCTCAAGTCGAGCTTAGAGAACATTGACGAACCCGCCAATTGATCATACAGATCATTGATCCGAGGAAGAGGGTATTTATTCTGAATGGTAGCTTGGTTTATAGGACGGTAGTCTTGAACTAACCGGTTTGTCCCATCCTTCTTCTTAACAAAGAGAGAAGGTGCTCCCCAAGGAGAGCAACTTGGGCGAATGAATCCTTTGCGAAGAGACTTGTCGATTTCCTCCTTAAGCTCAAGGAGTTCATGCGGCGGCATTTTGTAGGGTCGCTTGGCTATAGGAGTGGTGCCTGGTTTCAAGTCGATGATGAATTCGACAGCTCTAGCAGGGGGAATCCCCGGAAGTTCTTCAGGAAAGACGTCGAGGAATTCACGCACGACGGGAATGTTTTCAATGCCCTCGAGTGGTGCAGCGTTCAATGCATTCAATGCATAGAGCCTTGCCTCGGCATTTTGCACCAGATGGGCTTGGTAAGTAACTATCTCATCTGAAGGGTGTAGCAGATGGACGGTCTTAGTGGTGCAAACGATTGAAGCAGTATGCGCTTTTAACCAATTCATTCCCAGAATGAGATCAATGCTACAGGACTTCAGTACGATGGGAGAGACAAGAAATTCCAGTCCTTCAATTTCAACAGTAACATCGCGACTAACCATAGAGGTTTGACATTGGCCCGCTGGGGTGTGTACCACTAGCGGAGTGTTTATCTCTTCGTGATGAATGCCATGCAGGAATGCAAATTCTGCTGAAATGAATGAATGGGATGCTCCTGTATCAAATAAAACGGATGCTGGTACTGAATTTACGAGGAGTGTACCCATCACAGTAGCAGGCTGGTCTTGAGCTTCGCTGAGATCAACGTGGTTGGCATGAGCGCGACCATGAGACTTAACATTGCTGTTGCGGGGCTGGTTGTTACCACGGCCAGCTGCTGGAAGGGCCAGTTGATTCTGGTTCTGATAGCAGTTCTTGGCAAAGTGACCCGGTTGACCACACTTGAAGCACAGACCATTATCGGGAGTGGGAACAGGAGCCCCAGGTGGGGGAGCTGGTAGCTTTGACTGCTTAGATGGTGGAGGAGGCAGACGCGGTGCAGCATAAGATTTCCTGGGAGCAGGTGCATTTGGACGATACATGCTGCTCGGGATCCATATCTTACGCTTCTGTGAGGGTGAGCCCGAAGATGAGCCCGTGTCACGGTTGCGCCTCTGAGAGCTCTGGTATTCCTGCAGACCAGTCTCGACATTGATGGCCTTATTCACCAAGGTGGCGAAATCGGTGAAGTCATGCACTAGAAGTGCGAGCTTGATGTCAGCTTGAAGGCCATCACGGAACTTCTCCTGTCTGCGTGCATCAGTTGCAATGTCTTCTTCAGCATAGCGGGACAAGTCCAGAAACTCCCGCTGATAAGCTTCAACAGTTTTGTTGCCTTGGGTGAGGTTGCGGAACTCACGCTTCTTCCGGTCCATGACTCCCTGAGGAATGAAGCGGGCACGGAAAGCAGCTTGGAAGTCTGGCCAGGTGATGATTGTTCCAGCTGGCAGAGTACGCCTGTGGCTGTCCCACCATTGAGCTGCGGGTCCCTTCAAGAAGAAGGAAGCAAAATTGACATAGCTGGCAGGGCTACATCAGCAGACAGCATTTCATAGGTGATGTCACGGAGCCAGTCATCAGCATCCAGAGGCTGAGTTGAGCAGCGGTAAATGGTTGGGTTGAGGCGTATGAAATCTTGAAGAGTCACTTGGGCTGGCTGCTGGTTCATATTGGGGCGAGGAAACTGAGCCATCATATTTTCCATGAATTGGCGGTTCAGTTCGAACTGTTGGATCATACCAGCCATGTACTCAGGTGGTGGTGGGGCATCGCCACCGCGACCACGACCACCTGGTCTAACCATCCTGCTAATATATAACAGGGGTAGTTCAGCATTGAGAAAATTGGCAATGACAAGAATCATTCATAATGAAACATGCATAATGAATGGAGCACGATAGCTACTACATAGTAGTCGGCATAACTTACAAAAGGGGCCATGCATAGAGTTCAGTACATAGAGTTCAGTACATAGACTAAAACATCATAGGCGGCACACAGGCTCGCGGCGAATGCCTTTAACACTACAAACAAGCCTACATCAGTCCCAAGAGGTACTGTGGAGGTAATCGTAGCCCGACAGCTGGTAGTGAGGCAACGGATAGCCCTCGACGTCAGCAGACTGGGGGCCGCGGATACTCAAGTGTAGAGCCCGGTGCTCAGGTGGCAGAAAAGGTCCAAGTGCGGGAGAGTAGCCTCCCACCTCTGGCCAACCAACACCGTGGGGCATCACGGTCCTGGCTGGGTAGATCACAGTACGCGGTACCTGTCCAGACCGGACAAAGGGGTGCAGTAGCGTCAGAGCACGGTAAAGGTGCTGACGGGTGGTGTACATCTCGTGGCGAAGAGCTCGGTTAGCTCGATCCAGCCCATCAGCATGCAGAACCAGGTGCTGATGGTAGAAGGGCTCCCGGGTGACAGTGGAGTAGGCAGCAGTATAGTATCCCTCCGCACCAACATCAGAGGCGATAGCAATGTGCCTGAAAGGGGAGGTGTCCAACTCCCGATACTCTCCACGAAGCCGTGTCAGAGCAGCATAGGCTGCATCGTGGACAGCCATATCGATGGTCACACCAACACCATGTGCGGTGTGCAGCACAGTAGTGGAGTCATACTCCCGAGAGTAGAGGTGGACGATGGCACGGTACTGCTCCTGGTTAAAGTCCCGGTACTCCTCGTAGACGGTGTACTCAGGGTGCCAGCGATAACCCAGATAGGTCATCATCTCAGCTAGCACCGCAGGTGATCCCGAGGCACCAATGGCCATCGTGTGGCGAACAACCTACCTCGTGGGTTCCATCTGAAAGCAAAGACGTTTCAAAGGAGTCAAATGACAGTGTGTGAATTGGTCAAAATACTATTCTAAGAAACAACTAAGGCTTATCCATCTTTGGGGTGAACGCGGTCACGGGATCCTAGTGTTAGAGTTAGTAAATTCGTTTAACCCGAGTAGAAGAGAGTTCAGAGTCCCAGAGTAAAGGTCGAGGAGTAAAAGATCCTAGTACCACCCAATGGCGACGTGGGCCCGTAAGCCACACAGCCATGTTAGTAAAACAATTTTCACTGACTAGACTCGACTTCGGCCAAGGAGTGTGGAAGGGGGATTCCTACAGGCAGTTGGCTCTGATACCAACTTGTGACGCCCCCGATTTGACCGTACACTAATCATGCACGCAAATGTGTACGATCACGATCAGGGACTCACGGGAAGATATCACAACACAACTCTAAAACATAAATAAGTCATACAAGCATCATAATACAAGCCAGGGGCCTCGAGGGCTCGAATACAAGTGCTCGATCACAGACGGGTCAGCGGAGGCAACAATATCTGAGTACAGACATAAGTTAAACAAGTTTTGCCTTAAGAAGGCTAGCACAAAAGTAGCAACGATCGAAGAGGCAAGGCCTCCTGCCTGGGACCTCCTAACTACTCCTGGTCGTCGTCAGCGACCTGCACGTAGTAGTAGGCACCTCCAGTGTCGTGGATGTCGTCGTCGACGGTGGCGTCTGGCTCCTGGGCTCCAGCATCTGGTTGCGACAACCAGATAGAAAGGAAAAAGGGGGAAAAGAGGGAGAGAAGCAACCGTGAGTACTCATCCAAAGTACTCGCAAGCAAGGAGCTATACTACATATGCATGGGTATATGTGTAAAGGGGCATATCAGTGGACTGAACTGCAGAATGCCAGAATAAGAGGGGGATAGCTAGTCCTGTCGAAGACTACGCTTCTGGACATCTCCATCTGGCAGCATATAGAAGAGAGTAGATTGAAGTCCTCCAAGTAGCATCGCATAGCATAATCCTACCCGGCAATCCCCTCCTCGTCGCCCTGTTAGAGAGCGATCACCGGGTTGTATCTGGCACTTGGAAGGGTGTATTTTATTCGGTATCCAGTTCTAGTTGTCATAAGCTCAAGGTACAACTCCGGGTCGTCCTTTTACCGAGGGACACGGCTATTCGAATAGATAAACTTCCCTGCAGGGGTGCACCACATAACCCAACACGCTCGATCCCAATTGGCCGGACACACTTTTCTGGGTCATGCCCGGCCTCGTAAGATCAACACGTCGCAGCCCCACCTAAGCACAACAGAGCGGTCAGCACGCCGGTCTAAACCTATGCGCGCAGGGGTCTGGGCCCATCGCCCTATGCACACCTGCACGTTGCGAACGCGGCCGCGAGCAGACCTAGCAACCCACACGATCACGGCGGTTACGTCAAAGCGGTCCAACACGGCGCGCGCCACTCAGTCGCTGACGTCAAAAGAGCTTCGGCTGATACCACGACGTCGGGATACCCATAACTACTCCCACGTAGATGGTTAGTGCGTATAGACCAAATGGCCAGACTCAGATCAAATACCAAGATCTCGTTAAGCGTGTTAAGTATCCGCGAACGCCGACCAGGGACAGGCCCACCTCTTACTTAGGCGGTCTCAACCTGCCCTGTCGCTCCGCCACAAAGATCCACTTGCGGGTACTCCTACGAGCCGACCCGACTTTAGTCATCACATGTGTCATGTATATAGTATATAAGTATGTACCCGCGATCACCGCCCAGGTGATCACGGCCCGATAGTGTAGCACAGCAGACGGACAAGAATGTAGGGCCACTGATGGAAATCTAGCATCCTAGACTAAGCAGTAGGATAGCAGGTAAGGGGAACAACTGTAGTAGCAAGGATAGGCTATGCATCAGAATAGGATATCGAAAAGCAGTAACATGCTACATTACTCTAATGCAAGCAGTATAGAGGAGAGTAGGCGATATCTGGTGATCAAGGGGGGGGGGGGCTTGCCTGGTTGCTCTGGCAAGTAGGAGGGGTCGTCGACTCCGTAGTCGAACTGGGCAGCAGCAGTGTCGGTCTCGTAGTCTACCGGAGAGAAGAGGGGGAAGAAACAGTAAATACAATGCAAACATAAGCATGACGATGCGTGACATGACAGTGAGCGGTGCTAGGGGTGCCCTAACGCGACAGTAGGTGGTACCGGTGAAGGGGGGGAACATCCGGGAGGTAATCCCGATGTTTCACGTTTTCGGACAGACGGACCGGAGGGGGAAAGTTGCTAGTTCGATAGGTTAGGGAGGTGTGGTGGACGAACGGACTGCGTATTCGGATTCGTCTCGTCGTTCTGAGCAACTTTCATATAGAAAACATTTTCATCCGAGTTACGGTTTAAAAGATATGAATTTTCAAAGTTTATTTGAATTTCTGGAATTATTTAATTAACAGAAAAATGAATTATGACGTCAGCATGAGGCAATGCTGACGTCAGCAAGTCAACAGGTCGGCTGACCAGTCAAACCAGACAGGTGGGTCCAGTGGGACCCACATGTCAGCCACTGTTAGTCTAATACTTAATTAAACTAATCTAACAGTATAATTAGAGGGATGGGCCCCACATGTCAGTGAGTGTTTAGCTAAACTAATTATTTTTATTTATAAAACATTTTCTTTTTCTTTATTTTTTTTAATTTCTGCGGCGGGGCCCGCATGTCAGTGACTGGGCCTGCCCAGTCAGCAGTTGACTGGGTCAACCCAGTCAACTGGGGCCCGTGGGGGCCACTGGCAGTGACCCAGGGGTGGGGCCCGGCCGGCCACGTCGGCAGGGCACCGGAGAGGGGCTCCGGCGAGCTCCAACGCGGCGGCGATGCGCGGGTGAGCTCGGGTTTCGCCCACGGTGGCCCATTTGGAGCGCGGTTAGGTCCTATGACGAGCTGACGCTCGTGCGCATCGGGCGCGGCAAGCGGCAGGTGCCGAGGTGGTCGGAAATGGCACCGGCGATGAGCCGAGGCGGCGACCAGAGCACGGCACTGACGGGAAAGACGCAGGGGGCATGCGGGAAAGAGCTAGTGGGTGCTACGGCTTCCTACAGAGATGTTGAGCACGACGGCGTGCTCAAACGCCAGCTGCGTGAGCTGTGGCCGCAACGGCGAGGTGAGCGGCGGAGCAAGCTTTCGGCCGATGGCGGATCAGCTGCTAGAGCTCGCAATCGAGCGCGTTGAGTGAGGGGAAGGAGAGAGATGCTCACAGGGGGGGTCTGCAGAGGTGCTAAGCGGGCGCGGGGTGGTCCGGCGAGGCAGATCGATGAGGTGGACGACGACGGCCGTGGTTGGGGAAGAAGGCCGGCGGCGACGTCTCGAGGCACTCCGGCTCAACCTAGCGCTTGCATACGGTGCAGAAGAGGACGGCGGTGCTCCTCGACATCCTCCCGAGCGCCGGGGAGGCTTGTGGCCACGAGCACGGTGACGGCACGGCGATGGCGTTCGGACGACAGAGGAGGGAAGAGAGCGAGCGAGGAGGAGGGGAATGGATGGGGACGCCAGGGGGATTGGAGAGGGGATCGAGGAGTCGAGGCGTGGCAGCCTTATCCTCTCGCGGGGTTCATCGCCGGCGAGGGGGGTCCGGCGGCGACCAGCCTCCTGTAGCGACGGGGTCGGGGGAACAGAGACCCGACCGGGGAGGGGGAGTGGGCCGGCTAGGGTGGGTCGACGGCCAGCTGGGCCGAGGCCCAGCGGGGAGGGGGGGTCTTTTCCCTTTTTCCTTTTTTTTCTTTCTGGGATCTGTTTTCTGTTTTCCTTTTATTTGTTTATTTCCTTTTTTGTTTTATTTCAATTAAAAGTATTTAGACATTTTATAAAAATGTGATTTCTCCACCATAATTACCAGTGTATTATTTAGAACCCACTGAACATTTTTGTTTGAATTTTTGAAAACTTTTATTTTCCACTTTTAAATTTAATTGAAGTTTGAACTAGGAGTTTGACAAGGGTGTGGTTCAAAATGTGATCTAGCCCTGTTTAGCAATATGATTAGCTTAATCACAGGGAGTTACTGTAGCATGATTCCCAGGGTGTTAAAAATCTCCTCCACTACAAGAAATCTCGTCCCGAGATTTAGGAGGTAGAAGGAAACAGTGCGGGGTATTCTTCGCGCAGACGATCCTCTCGTTCCCAAGTGGCCTCATCTTCAGAATGGTGCGACCACTGGACTTTGAGAAACTTGATCGCCTTCTGACGTGTGCGGCGTTCAGCTTGGTCGAGAATGCGGACCGGTTGCTCCTTATAGGAGAGGTCTTGCTGCAATTCGAGCACTTCGTGATCCACAGCTCGGATTGGATCCTTGAAGCAACGGCGGAGCTGTGACACATGGAACACATCGTGAACCTGAGAAAGGTTCGGCGGTAGCTCCAGTTGGTATGCCACTTTTCCACGCCTTTCGAGAATAGTGAATGGGCCAATATAGCGAGGAGCTAGTTTGCCCTTGATCCCGAAGCGGTGAGCACCTTTCATAGGTGTGACTCGAAGATAAGCCTTTTCGCCAGGTTGATAGACCATGTCTTTATGATGACGGTCATACTGACTCTTCTGACGTGACTGAGCAGTCTTGAGATTCTCGCGAATAATGCGGACTTGTTCTTCGGCATCTTGGATAATATCCGGACCGAAGAGTGGACGTTCCCCAGTTTCTGACCAGTTCAGAGGGGTTCGGCACTTTCGTCCATATAACACTTCGAAGGGGGCCATCTTCAGACTAGCTTGATAGCTATTATTATAAGAGAACTCAGCATACGGGAGAGATTCCTCCCATTTCTTGCCGAAGGAAATAACGCAAGCTCGAAGCATGTCCTCGAGAACTTGATTGACGCGTTCAACTTGTCCTTGCGATTGAGGATGAAACGCAGTACTGAATGACAGATGAGTTCCCATTGCTTCTTGGAAACTTGCCCAGAATCTTGAAGTGAATAAGCTACCACGGTCTGAACTGATAACCAATGGAATACCGTGGAGTGAAACAATCCTGGACATATAGAGCGTTGCCAACTGGTTAGCAGTGATCGTTTCTTTGACTGCCAGAAAATGTGCAACTTTGGAAAGTCGGTCAACGACGACAAGAATAGCATCATTACCTTTCTGTGATTTGGGAAATCCAGTGACGAAGTCCATTTCAACAAGGTCCCATTTCCATTCAGGAATAGAGATAGGTTGCAGAGTTCCAGCAGGCCTTTGATGTTCTGCTTTGATTCGACGGCAAACGTCACACTCAGCAACATAACGAGCAATGTCTTGCTTCATATTAGACCACCAGAATCTTTGACGGATATCTTGGTACATCTTTGTACTACCCGGATGGATACTTAGAGGCGTATCATGAGCTTCTTTCATAACTTCCTGTGTCATATCCAGGTTTTTCTCTGTACATGGCACCACTAGGCGGCCCTTGAAGTATAGGGTGCCATCTTCAGAAATGGTGAAGAATGAGGGCTTTCCTTCTGCGAGGTAGCGCTTAATCTTGTAGGCTTCAGAGTCATACTTCTGTAGCATTTTGATGCTGTCCTCGAGATCTGGTTTAGCAACTAGGGTATTGAGGGAACCCTGGGTAACAACGTGGAGGTTCACCTTGCCAAATTGTTTAGGAGGGGGAGCGAGTGCACCCGGAGGAACAATATGGAGGTTCAGCTTCCTGAATTCTTCAACAAGCGAGGGCTGAACTTTATGAACCTGGAGGTGGTTGCAGTAAGACTTGCGGCTCAAGGCATCAGCCATTACATTAGCCTTGCCTGGCGTATAGGAAATACCCAAGTCAAAGTCTGCAACGAGCTCCATCCATCTCTGTTGACGGAGGTTCAGATCTGGTTGAGTAAACAGATACTTCAGACTTTGGTGGTCAGTGAAGATCTCGCAACGATTACCGAGAAGGTAATGTCGCCACTGCTTCAGCGCATGAATGACGGCAGCAAGTTCGAGGTCATGAACTGGGTAGTTCTCTTCGTGAGGGCGCAATTGTCGAGAGGCATAAGCAATCACTTTGCGGTCTTGCATTAGGACACAGCCTAACCCTCGACGGGAAGCGTCGCAGTAAATGACGAAGTCCTTCTTAGTATCAGGTGGAGCTAGAACTGGGGCAGAAGTCAACTTGTCTTTGAGTGCTTGGAAACTTTCCTGACTTTGTCTGTCCATTGGAACTTGACGCCCTTATGTAACAGGTTAGTCAGAGGCCTGGCGATCTTGGAGAAGTTCTCGACGAATCGACGGCAATAGCTGGCGAGACCGAGAAAACTTCTGACTTGCTTAACGTTCTTGGGAGGAGTCCAATCAAGAATAGCCTGAACTCGCTCGGGGTTGACGGCAATACCATCCTTAGAGATGACATGCCCCAGATAGGTTACTTCCGGTAGCCAAAATTCACATTTAGAGAACTTGGCATATAGTTGATGTTCTCGTAGTTTCTCCAGCACAAGTCGAAGATGTTCAGCATGTTCTTCTTCGTTCTTGGAAAATATCAGGATATCATCCAGATAAACCACGACGAACTTGTCGAGGTAATCCATGAATATGTAGTTCATCAGACGAGAGAAGGTGGCTGGAGCATTGGTTAAACCGAAAGACATGACGGTGTACTCGTATGAACCATAGCGAGTCACGAAGGCGGTCTTTGGGATATCCTCTTCGCGAACACGGATCTGGTGGTAGCCCAACCTCAAGTCGAGCTTAGAGAACATTGACGAACCCGCCAATTGATCATACAGATCATTGATCCGAGGAAGAGGGTATTTATTCTGAATGGTAGCTTGGTTTATAGGACGGTAGTCTTGAACTAACCGGTTTGTCCCATCCTTCTTCTTAACAAAGAGAGAAGGTGCTCCCCAAGGAGAGCAACTTGGGCGAATGAATCCTTTGCGAAGAGACTTGTCGATTTCCTCCTTAAGCTCAAGGAGTTCATGCGGCGGCATTTTGTAGGGTCGCTTGGCTATAGGAGTGGTGCCTGGTTTCAAGTCGATGATGAATTCGACAGCTCTAGCAGGGGGAATCCCCGGAAGTTCTTCAGGAAAGACGTCGAGGAATTCACGCACGACGGGAATGTTTTCAATGCCCTCGAGTGGTGCAGCGTTCAATGCATTCAATGCATAGAGCCTTGCCTCGGCATTTTGCACCAGATGGGCTTGGTAAGTAACTATCTCATCTGAAGGGTGTAGCAGATGGACGGTCTTAGTGGTGCAAACGATTGAAGCAGTATGCGCTTTTAACCAATTCATTCCCAGAATGAGATCAATGCTACAGGACTTCAGTACGATGGGAGAGACAAGAAATTCCAGTCCTTCAATTTCAACAGTAACATCGCGACTAACCATAGAGGTTTGACATTGGCCCGCTGGGGTGTGTACCACTAGCGGAGTGTTTATCTCTTCGTGATGAATGCCATGCAGGAATGCAAATTCTGCTGAAATGAATGAATGGGATGCTCCTGTATCAAATAAAACGGATGCTGGTACTGAATTTACGAGGAGTGTACCCATCACAGTAGCAGGCTGGTCTTGAGCTTCGCTGAGATCAACGTGGTTGGCATGAGCGCGACCATGAGACTTAACATTGCTGTTGCGGGGCTGGTTGTTACCACGGCCAGCTGCTGGAAGGGCCAGTTGATTCTGGTTCTGATAGCAGTTCTTGGCAAAGTGACCCGGTTGACCACACTTGAAGCACAGACCATTATCGGGAGTGGGAACAGGAGCCCCAGGTGGGGGAGCTGGTAGCTTTGACTGCTTAGATGGTGGAGGAGGCAGACGCGGTGCAGCATAAGATTTCCTGGGAGCAGGTGCATTTGGACGATACATGCTGCTCGGGATCCATATCTTACGCTTCTGTGAGGGTGAGCCCGAAGATGAGCCCGTGTCACGGTTGCGCCTCTGAGAGCTCTGGTATTCCTGCAGACCAGTCTCGACATTGATGGCCTTATTCACCAAGGTGGCGAAATCGGTGAAGTCATGCACTAGAAGTGCGAGCTTGATGTCAGCTTGAAGGCCATCACGGAACTTCTCCTGTCTGCGTGCATCAGTTGCAATGTCTTCTTCAGCATAGCGGGACAAGTCCAGAAACTCCCGCTGATAAGCTTCAACAGTTTTGTTGCCTTGGGTGAGGTTGCGGAACTCACGCTTCTTCCGGTCCATGACTCCCTGAGGAATGAAGCGGGCACGGAAAGCAGCTTGGAAGTCTGGCCAGGTGATGATTGTTCCAGCTGGCAGAGTACGCCTGTGGCTGTCCCACCATTGAGCTGCGGGTCCCTTCAAGAAGAAGGAAGCAAAATTGACATAGCTGGCAGGGCTACATCAGCAGACAGCATTTCATAGGTGATGTCACGGAGCCAGTCATCAGCATCCAGAGGCTGAGTTGAGCAGCGGTAAATGGTTGGGTTGAGGCGTATGAAATCTTGAAGAGTCACTTGGGCTGGCTGCTGGTTCATATTGGGGCGAGGAAACTGAGCCATCATATTTTCCATGAATTGGCGGTTCAGTTCGAACTGTTGGATCATACCAGCCATGTACTCAGGTGGTGGTGGGGCATCGCCACCGCGACCACGACCACCTGGTCTAACCATCCTGCTAATATATAACAGGGGTAGTTCAGCATTGAGAAAATTGGCAATGACAAGAATCATTCATAATGAAACATGCATAATGAATGGAGCACGATAGCTACTACATAGTAGTCGGCATAACTTACAAAAGGGGCCATGCATAGAGTTCAGTACATAGAGTTCAGTACATAGACTAAAACATCATAGGCGGCACACAGGCTCGCGGCGAATGCCTTTAACACTACAAACAAGCCTACATCAGTCCCAAGAGGTACTGTGGAGGTAATCGTAGCCCGACAGCTGGTAGTGAGGCAACGGATAGCCCTCGACGTCAGCAGACTGGGGGCCGCGGATACTCAAGTGTAGAGCCCGGTGCTCAGGTGGCAGAAAAGGTCCAAGTGCGGGAGAGTAGCCTCCCACCTCTGGCCAACCAACACCGTGGGGCATCACGGTCCTGGCTGGGTAGATCACAGTACGCGGTACCTGTCCAGACCGGACAAAGGGGTGCAGTAGCGTCAGAGCACGGTAAAGGTGCTGACGGGTGGTGTACATCTCGTGGCGAAGAGCTCGGTTAGCTCGATCCAGCCCATCAGCATGCAGAACCAGGTGCTGATGGTAGAAGGGCTCCCGGGTGACAGTGGAGTAGGCAGCAGTATAGTATCCCTCCGCACCAACATCAGAGGCGATAGCAATGTGCCTGAAAGGGGAGGTGTCCAACTCCCGATACTCTCCACGAAGCCGTGTCAGAGCAGCATAGGCTGCATCGTGGACAGCCATATCGATGGTCACACCAACACCATGTGCGGTGTGCAGCACAGTAGTGGAGTCATACTCCCGAGAGTAGAGGTGGACGATGGCACGGTACTGCTCCTGGTTAAAGTCCCGGTACTCCTCGTAGACGGTGTACTCAGGGTGCCAGCGATAACCCAGATAGGTCATCATCTCAGCTAGCACCGCAGGTGATCCCGAGGCACCAATGGCCATCGTGTGGCGAACAACCTACCTCGTGGGTTCCATCTGAAAGCAAAGACGTTTCAAAGGAGTCAAATGACAGTGTGTGAATTGGTCAAAATACTATTCTAAGAAACAACTAAGGCTTATCCATCTTTGGGGTGAACGCGGTCACGGGATCCTAGTGTTAGAGTTAGTAAATTCGTTTAACCCGAGTAGAAGAGAGTTCAGAGTCCCAGAGTAAAGGTCGAGGAGTAAAAGATCCTAGTACCACCCAATGGCGACGTGGGCCCGTAAGCCACACAGCCATGTTAGTAAAACAATTTTCACTGACTAGACTCGACTTCGGCCAAGGAGTGTGGAAGGGGGATTCCTACAGGCAGTTGGCTCTGATACCAACTTGTGACGCCCCCGATTTGACCGTACACTAATCATGCACGCAAATGTGTACGATCACGATCAGGGACTCACGGGAAGATATCACAACACAACTCTAAAACATAAATAAGTCATACAAGCATCATAATACAAGCCAGGGGCCTCGAGGGCTCGAATACAAGTGCTCGATCACAGACGGGTCAGCGGAGGCAACAATATCTGAGTACAGACATAAGTTAAACAAGTTTTGCCTTAAGAAGGCTAGCACAAAAGTAGCAACGATCGAAGAGGCAAGGCCTCCTGCCTGGGACCTCCTAACTACTCCTGGTCGTCGTCAGCGACCTGCACGTAGTAGTAGGCACCTCCAGTGTCGTGGATGTCGTCGTCGACGGTGGCGTCTGGCTCCTGGGCTCCAGCATCTGGTTGCGACAACCAGATAGAAAGGAAAAAGGGGGAAAAGAGGGAGAGAAGCAACCGTGAGTACTCATCCAAAGTACTCGCAAGCAAGGAGCTATACTACATATGCATGGGTATATGTGTAAAGGGGCATATCAGTGGACTGAACTGCAGAATGCCAGAATAAGAGGGGGATAGCTAGTCCTGTCGAAGACTACGCTTCTGGACATCTCCATCTGGCAGCATATAGAAGAGAGTAGATTGAAGTCCTCCAAGTAGCATCGCATAGCATAATCCTACCCGGCAATCCCCTCCTCGTCGCCCTGTTAGAGAGCGATCACCGGGTTGTATCTGGCACTTGGAAGGGTGTATTTTATTCGGTATCCAGTTCTAGTTGTCATAAGCTCAAGGTACAACTCCGGGTCGTCCTTTTACCGAGGGACACGGCTATTCGAATAGATAAACTTCCCTGCAGGGGTGCACCACATAACCCAACACGCTCGATCCCAATTGGCCGGACACACTTTTCTGGGTCATGCCCGGCCTCGTAAGATCAACACGTCGCAGCCCCACCTAAGCACAACAGAGCGGTCAGCACGCCGGTCTAAACCTATGCGCGCAGGGGTCTGGGCCCATCGCCCTATGCACACCTGCACGTTGCGAACGCGGCCGCGAGCAGACCTAGCAACCCACACGATCACGGCGGTTACGTCAAAGCGGTCCAACACGGCGCGCGCCACTCAGTCGCTGACGTCAAAAGAGCTTCGGCTGATACCACGACGTCGGGATACCCATAACTACTCCCACGTAGATGGTTAGTGCGTATAGACCAAATGGCCAGACTCAGATCAAATACCAAGATCTCGTTAAGCGTGTTAAGTATCCGCGAACGCCGACCAGGGACAGGCCCACCTCTTACTTAGGCGGTCTCAACCTGCCCTGTCGCTCCGCCACAAAGATCCACTTGCGGGTACTCCTACGAGCCGACCCGACTTTAGTCATCACATGTGTCATGTATATAGTATATAAGTATGTACCCGCGATCACCGCCCAGGTGATCACGGCCCGATAGTGTAGCACAGCAGACGGACAAGAATGTAGGGCCACTGATGGAAATCTAGCATCCTAGACTAAGCAGTAGGATAGCAGGTAAGGGGAACAACTGTAGTAGCAAGGATAGGCTATGCATCAGAATAGGATATCGAAAAGCAGTAACATGCTACATTACTCTAATGCAAGCAGTATAGAGGAGAGTAGGCGATATCTGGTGATCAAGGGGGGGGGGGCTTGCCTGGTTGCTCTGGCAAGTAGGAGGGGTCGTCGACTCCGTAGTCGAACTGGGCAGCAGCAGTGTCGGTCTCGTAGTCTACCGGAGAGAAGAGGGGGAAGAAACAGTAAATACAATGCAAACATAAGCATGACGATGCGTGACATGACAGTGAGCGGTGCTAGGGGTGCCCTAACGCGACAGTAGGTGGTACCGGTGAAGGGGGGGAACATCCGGGAGGTAATCCCGATGTTTCACGTTTTCGGACAGACGGACCGGAGGGGGAAAGTTGCTAGTTCGATAGGTTAGGGAGGTGTGGTGGACGAACGGACTGCGTATTCGGATTCGTCTCGTCGTTCTGAGCAACTTTCATATAGAAAACATTTTCATCCGAGTTACGGTTTAAAAGATATGAATTTTCAAAGTTTATTTGAATTTCTGGAATTATTTAATTAACAGAAAAATGAATTATGACGTCAGCATGAGGCAATGCTGACGTCAGCAAGTCAACAGGTCGGCTGACCAGTCAAACCAGACAGGTGGGTCCAGTGGGACCCACATGTCAGCCACTGTTAGTCTAATACTTAATTAAACTAATCTAACAGTATAATTAGAGGGATGGGCCCCACATGTCAGTGAGTGTTTAGCTAAACTAATTATTTTTATTTATAAAACATTTTCTTTTTCTTTATTTTTTTTAATTTCTGCGGCGGGGCCCGCATGTCAGTGACTGGGCCTGCCCAGTCAGCAGTTGACTGGGTCAACCCAGTCAACTGGGGCCCGTGGGGGCCACTGGCAGTGACCCAGGGGTGGGGCCCGGCCGGCCACGTCGGCAGGGCACCGGAGAGGGGCTCCGGCGAGCTCCAACGCGGCGGCGATGCGCGGGTGAGCTCGGGTTTCGCCCACGGTGGCCCATTTGGAGCGCGGTTAGGTCCTATGACGAGCTGACGCTCGTGCGCATCGGGCGCGGCAAGCGGCAGGTGCCGAGGTGGTCGGAAATGGCACCGGCGATGAGCCGAGGCGGCGACCAGAGCACGGCACTGACGGGAAAGACGCAGGGGGCATGCGGGAAAGAGCTAGTGGGTGCTACGGCTTCCTACAGAGATGTTGAGCACGACGGCGTGCTCAAACGCCAGCTGCGTGAGCTGTGGCCGCAACGGCGAGGTGAGCGGCGGAGCAAGCTTTCGGCCGATGGCGGATCAGCTGCTAGAGCTCGCAATCGAGCGCGTTGAGTGAGGGGAAGGAGAGAGATGCTCACAGGGGGGGTCTGCAGAGGTGCTAAGCGGGCGCGGGGTGGTCCGGCGAGGCAGATCGATGAGGTGGACGACGACGGCCGTGGTTGGGGAAGAAGGCCGGCGGCGACGTCTCGAGGCACTCCGGCTCAACCTAGCGCTTGCATACGGTGCAGAAGAGGACGGCGGTGCTCCTCGACATCCTCCCGAGCGCCGGGGAGGCTTGTGGCCACGAGCACGGTGACGGCACGGCGATGGCGTTCGGACGACAGAGGAGGGAAGAGAGCGAGCGAGGAGGAGGGGAATGGATGGGGACGCCAGGGGGATTGGAGAGGGGATCGAGGAGTCGAGGCGTGGCAGCCTTATCCTCTCGCGGGGTTCATCGCCGGCGAGGGGGGTCCGGCGGCGACCAGCCTCCTGTAGCGACGGGGTCGGGGGAACAGAGACCCGACCGGGGAGGGGGAGTGGGCCGGCTAGGGTGGGTCGACGGCCAGCTGGGCCGAGGCCCAGCGGGGAGGGGGGGTCTTTTCCCTTTTTCCTTTTTTTTCTTTCTGGGATCTGTTTTCTGTTTTCCTTTTATTTGTTTATTTCCTTTTTTGTTTTATTTCAATTAAAAGTATTTAGACATTTTATAAAAATGTGATTTCTCCACCATAATTACCAGTGTATTATTTAGAACCCACTGAACATTTTTGTTTGAATTTTTGAAAACTTTTATTTTCCACTTTTAAATTTAATTGAAGTTTGAACTAGGAGTTTGACAAGGGTGTGGTTCAAAATGTGATCTAGCCCTGTTTAGCAATATGATTAGCTTAATCACAGGGAGTTACTGTAGCATGATTCCCAGGGTGTTAAAAATCTCCTCCACTACAAGAAATCTCGTCCCGAGATTTAGGAGGTAGAAGGAAACAGTGCGGGGTATTCTTCGCGCAGACGATCCTCTCGTTCCCAAGTGGCCTCATCTTCAGAATGGTGCGACCACTGGACTTTGAGAAACTTGATCGCCTTCTGACGTGTGCGGCGTTCAGCTTGGTCGAGAATGCGGACCGGTTGCTCCTTATAGGAGAGGTCTTGCTGCAATTCGAGCACTTCGTGATCCACAGCTCGGATTGGATCCTTGAAGCAACGGCGGAGCTGTGACACATGGAACACATCGTGAACCTGAGAAAGGTTCGGCGGTAGCTCCAGTTGGTATGCCACTTTTCCACGCCTTTCGAGAATAGTGAATGGGCCAATATAGCGAGGAGCTAGTTTGCCCTTGATCCCGAAGCGGTGAGCACCTTTCATAGGTGTGACTCGAAGATAAGCCTTTTCGCCAGGTTGATAGACCATGTCTTTATGATGACGGTCATACTGACTCTTCTGACGTGACTGAGCAGTCTTGAGATTCTCGCGAATAATGCGGACTTGTTCTTCGGCATCTTGGATAATATCCGGACCGAAGAGTGGACGTTCCCCAGTTTCTGACCAGTTCAGAGGGGTTCGGCACTTTCGTCCATATAACACTTCGAAGGGGGCCATCTTCAGACTAGCTTGATAGCTATTATTATAAGAGAACTCAGCATACGGGAGAGATTCCTCCCATTTCTTGCCGAAGGAAATAACGCAAGCTCGAAGCATGTCCTCGAGAACTTGATTGACGCGTTCAACTTGTCCTTGCGATTGAGGATGAAACGCAGTACTGAATGACAGATGAGTTCCCATTGCTTCTTGGAAACTTGCCCAGAATCTTGAAGTGAATAAGCTACCACGGTCTGAACTGATAACCAATGGAATACCGTGGAGTGAAACAATCCTGGACATATAGAGCGTTGCCAACTGGTTAGCAGTGATCGTTTCTTTGACTGCCAGAAAATGTGCAACTTTGGAAAGTCGGTCAACGACGACAAGAATAGCATCATTACCTTTCTGTGATTTGGGAAATCCAGTGACGAAGTCCATTTCAACAAGGTCCCATTTCCATTCAGGAATAGAGATAGGTTGCAGAGTTCCAGCAGGCCTTTGATGTTCTGCTTTGATTCGACGGCAAACGTCACACTCAGCAACATAACGAGCAATGTCTTGCTTCATATTAGACCACCAGAATCTTTGACGGATATCTTGGTACATCTTTGTACTACCCGGATGGATACTTAGAGGTGTATCATGAGCTTCTTTCATAACTTCCTGTGTCATATCTAGGTTTTTCTCTGTACATGGCACCACTAGGCGGCCCTTGAAGTATAGGGTGCCATCTTCAGAAATGGTGAAGAATGAGGGCTTTCCTTCTGCGAGGTAGCGCTTAATCTTGTAGGCTTCAGAGTCATACTTCTGTAGCATTTTGATGCTGTCCTCGAGATCTGGTTTAGCAACTAGGGTATTGAGGGAACCCTGGGTAACAACGTGGAGGTTCACCTTGCCAAATTGTTTAGGAGGGGGAGCGAGTGCACCCGGAGGAACAATATGGAGGTTCAGCTTCCTGAATTCTTCAACAAGCGAGGGCTGAACTTTATGAACCTGGAGGTGGTTGCAGTAAGACTTGCGGCTCAAGGCATCAGCCATTACATTAGCCTTGCCTGGCGTATAGGAAATACCCAAGTCAAAGTCTGCAACGAGCTCCATCCATCTCTGTTGACGGAGGTTCAGATCTGGTTGAGTAAACAGATACTTCAGACTTTGGTGGTCAGTGAAGATCTCGCAACGATTACCGAGAAGGTAATGTCGCCACTGCTTCAGCGCATGAATGACGGCAGCAAGTTCGAGGTCATGAACTGGGTAGTTCTCTTCGTGAGGGCGCAATTGTCGAGAGGCATAAGCAATCACTTTGCGGTCTTGCATTAGGACACAGCCTAACCCTCGACGGGAAGCGTCGCAGTAAATGACGAAGTCCTTCTTAGTATCAGGTGGAGCTAGAACTGGGGCAGAAGTCAACTTGTCTTTGAGTGCTTGGAAACTTTCCTGACATTTGTCTGTCCATTGGAACTTGACGCCCTTATGTAACAGGTTAGTCAGAGGCCTGGCGATCTTGGAGAAGTTCTCGACGAATCGACGGCAATAGCTGGCGAGACCGAGAAAACTTCTGACTTGCTTAACGTTCTTGGGAGGAGTCCAATCAAGAATAGCCTGAACTCGCTCGGGGTTGACGGCAATACCATCCTTAGAGATGACATGCCCCAGATAGGTTACTTCCGGTAGCCAAAATTCACATTTAGAGAACTTGGCATATAGTTGATGTTCTCGTAGTTTCTCCAGCACAAGTCGAAGATGTTCAGCATGTTCTTCTTCGTTCTTGGAAAATATCAGGATATCATCCAGATAAACCACGACGAACTTGTCGAGGTAATCCATGAATATGTAGTTCATCAGACGAGAGAAGGTGGCTGGAGCATTGGTTAAACCGAAAGACATGACGGTGTACTCGTATGAACCATAGCGAGTCACGAAGGCGGTCTTTGGGATATCCTCTTCGCGAACACGGATCTGGTGGTAGCCCAACCTCAAGTCGAGCTTAGAGAACATTGACGAACCCGCCAATTGATCATACAGATCATTGATCCGAGGAAGAGGGTATTTATTCTGAATGGTAGCTTGGTTTATAGGACGGTAGTCTTGAACTAACCGGTTTGTCCCATCCTTCTTCTTAACAAAGAGAGAAGGTGCTCCCCAAGGAGAGCAACTTGGGCGAATGAATCCTTTGCGAAGAGACTTGTCGATTTCCTCCTTAAGCTCAAGGAGTTCATGCGGCGGCATTTTGTAGGGTCGCTTGGCTATAGGAGTGGTGCCTGGTTTCAAGTCGATGATGAATTCGACAGCTCTAGCAGGGGGAATCCCCGGAAGTTCTTCAGGAAAGACGTCGAGGAATTCACGCACGACGGGAATGTTTTCAATGCCCTCGAGTGGTGCAGCGTTCAATGCATTCAATGCATAGAGCCTTGCCTCGGCATTTTGCACCAGATGGGCTTGGTAAGTAACTATCTCATCTGAAGGGTGTAGCAGATGGACGGTCCTGTTTGACAAGGGTGTGGTTCAAAATGTGATCTAGCCCTGTTTAGCAATATGATTAGCTTAATCACAGGGAGTTACTGTAGCATGATTCATAGGGTGTTACAGGTCTATATCCTCAACATTAGGCCCCAGATTGATTTGAGCCGGCTCATGTCAATCTTCCATTCCTTCGACAGAAAAACTCCGGCTTACAATTGTGTGAAGGCCATAACCCGGCGTGACGTCATCTTCCATTAAGCCCGTTTTTTACTCCGCCAGATCCGCAACGGATCTTTACCTTTACTGTCATCCCGAAAATCGAGGCGTTTCGTGGGGAGATAACCACGCCATGGTCTCCTTGATTCTCGCGCCCACTTATGAGCTCGCCCTTATAAATAGGCCGGCCCGACGGGCCTTCAGCCACTCTTCTTCCTCCTCGCGCCACTGTTCCTCTGCTCGAGCTCGAACTCCACCGCCGCCGCCGCGCCCCCGGTCTTCGTCAACCTTGGCCGCTGCATCACCCTGACTCGGTCCAGACAAACGGCGGCGACCCCCGCACCTCTTCAGCACCGGTAAGTCCTCACTACCCAGTAGAACAGATCCGCAGTAGGGTTCATCCGTGTTCGTCCGTGTTCGTCGCCGTCGCCCACTAGCTCCGGTAGTTCTCATAGTTACTGCCCCTGTTTGATCTTAGCCTTGTATAGAACTAGCGCGGCGGTTGTTTAGTACTCATTTCAAATGCCAGTAGGTCTCTTTTCACTGCATAAAGGCCTCGTTCGAGCTCAAGAACTTCCTCGCGTCTGTTTCTAGGTGTAGAAACTTTTCTTTTGCCCGACCATTTTGATCCAAAATATTTACTGCGATGTGTGAAACCTGTTTTACCACACTTAGTAAAAAACTGCAATCATTGAATCTCGGCGGTTTACAGTTCCGGTTTAAAGAAACCACGCGCCGTAGAACGTTCCGGCTTAGCTGTGATAAGGCCTGTAGACAATCAAATTGCTCTCAATCCCTCGGCGGCTTAAATAGCCCGATGCACTTAAATGTATACCATTAGTCCCCTTCATAAGCCGCCACCTTGACATTTGAACTGTAGATTTCTTCCGGTTCATAATTAACCCGGACGTTTTTCCTTTTATCATAGACTGCCGACTTTCACCATGCCTCCCAAAGCTCCCAAAGCCTCCATTACTTGCAACTGGATGAGGTCCAATGTCACCAATGAGACCCTAGCGGAGTTTGTTAAGTCTGGATATCTGCCCAAGAAGGACGTCATGTCCTACCGTGCCCCTGACCCGTTAGAAGAGAGACCACAGCCAAAGGACGGGGAGGTAGTGATTTTTGCTGATCATATGAGCCGGGGCTTCGCACCGCCCGGTTCAAAGTTTTTCAGAGACGTCCTGAATTTCTTCGACCTGCAGCCTCAGGACATAGGACCCAACTCAGTGTCCAATATCTGCAACTTCCAAGTGTTCTGCGAAGTTTACCTTGGCGAAGAACCTAGTTTGCTGCTCTTCAGAGAGCTTTTTTACCTGAATCGCCAGAACGAGTGCGCCAACGGGCCAAGTCTGGAGCTAGGCGGCATCTCCATTCAGAGACGGAGAGACTGTCTTTTCCCTTATGCCGAGCCGCCGAGTCACCCAAAGGACTAGAACATGACTTGGTTCTATTGCCAAGACACGTCACCGGCTGATGAAAGTCCGCTGCCCGGCTTTCGCCCATCACGTCTGGAGTCAACACACCCACTGTCAGACAAGCTGACTCAAGCGGAGCGCCAGCCTCTGCTCCCCACCATAAACAAGATCAAGGCTCTCCTGGGCAATGGTCTCAACGGAATCGATTTGGTCCGGGTCTGGATTTCCTGGCGGGTGATCCCATTGAGCCGCCGCCCCGGCTTAATGTGCGAGTACACGGGCCGAAAGGATGACCCTCAGAGACACAGCCGCAACGATCTTCCTGAAGATGTTGCAGAGGAGATGACCAAGGCTCTTTTAAACGAGAGCCTGGCAGACTGCGGAAGGACCGGGTTAGCCCCCTTCTGCAAGACCAACCCAGCCCCAGCGGTAAGCCGCCAATCTGAAAATCCTATCTTCTTCTGTATATAACTTTCATCTGAATCATTGTAAGAAAACCTCATTGTATTCTTTCAGGCTGATGACAAGTTCTGGCGGGTCAAATATGACCTTGAGGCGGCCAAGAAGGCCAGAAAAGTGAAGAAAGCCGCCAAAAAAGCCGCTCCCCGTAAGAAGGGAAGTAGGCCAACTGCTTCGGAGCTGATGCAATTAAGCGACAGCTCCGAGTCAGAGGTAACCCCTGAACCTGTAAGCTCTTTGTTACGTTTATTGTTTATTTCCTGTCCGTCTTACCAACACTTGTTCATCAACAGGATGACACCGGAGCCAGTAACCCGGTGGTTGAAGAGGTAATGTCACTTTCCTCCGACTCGGAGCCCTTGCCAAGGCTGAAAGTACGAAGGGTAACCCGGAAAGTAAGCTTTTCACATCCTTTAGCTTATCAAGATCCGCAATTTATTTTGAAGCGACAGGGAGAGCCGGCGTCACACCCGGACCAACAAGGACACTGACCTCTCCTCCGGGTTACCTGACGCATCAAGGAAGCGCCGAACTGAGGTTATTTCCCGCTTGTACCCTTTTCATCCGTTGGCGGGTGTTATACGTCAGCCACTCAATTCTTCTGACTCAAATTATTAGGAGACCTCCCCCTCTTCCGGCGACTCTATGCAGTCAAGTCTGCGGGCTTTCAAGACCGTGCCCGGGTAATGATAACCCTCTTATATTTGTTCTGATATTTTGCTCATACTTTTTGTACTAACCTTTGTTGTTCTTTCAGTGCCCAGGCCAAGATCACCAAGAGGGTGAAGAAGTCCAAGCCGGTCGATGAGCCGGACTTGCCTGAGCCAGAGGCAGCCGCTCAAGAACCGCCAGCTGCCTCCGCTCCCGAAGCCGCCGCTCGAACTAATAAGGCAGCTGCCGAAGCGTCTGCTAACTCGGAGGCCTCCGGCTCGGCTCAACCAGCAAATGATCCGGATGTGGTAATCACCCGGACGGCATTTGTTGAGCCGGGGAGACCTACCGCACTGGCTAAGTGCTCCGCCAAGGGGGAGTTGCTGCAGCCCCACCGGGTGAACCTGGACCTCTCCGACCACACCAACCTGAGCATTGGAGAACTCGTCTCTGGCTACATCAGCCAAGTGCACAAGAGCCGGGACGCAGAGGTTGCCATGGTGAACCAGATCCAGCAAAAATCTGAGGTATCCTTCTGCTGTCCTCTTACTTACTGCATAGTTACCTTTACCATGCTAGCCCCCAAGTCGACGACTTATGATTGAATATGTTGTAGACTTAGGTTCCGGCTTACTCAATTGAACCGGCAATTTGTAGATAGAAACGTTCAATATGCATTAGCCCCCAAGTGCCAAGTGTCTTTGCTTGGAAAGTGCTTGGGACTTAAAATTTATATAGGAACTGTTCATGTCATAACCCGGAAATGTATGCAGGCTACTGGTAAGAAGCTTGAGGCTGACCTTGCCGGTCTCAAGAGCAGGCTGAGGATGCAAGAAATGGAGACCCGGAAGGCAAACGCCAAGTTTGTATCCAGCATCGCCGCACAAGAGAAGCTGAAAACAGAGTTTGACGCTGAGCGGAAGGCGTGGGCCGAAGAAAAGGCCGCATTGTTGAACCGGGCCGAACAGGCGGAGAAGGCTCTCTCCGAGAAGACCGCAGAGCTCTCCGGCCTAAAGCGCCAAGTGTCCCAGATGGTGGCCGCAATCTTCGGTAAGTCGTCTCACCGGCTTTCATCAAGTTTAGAATTTTTATATCTCATAAGTCATCCTTGTCGGCGGCTTATCTGATTCTGTTAAACAGGTCCCAGAAGTGCCAACCTCAACCAGAGCGTGGTAACCAAGCTGAAGGCCGTGTATACCCTGGTGGAGCAGCTCTACACCGGGTCACAACGTGCCTTGGCTGTGGTGGCCCTCTCCAACGAGGTGCCGACTCACCTGGCGGAAGTCCTTCGCCGTCTCGCCGTTCTGCCTCAGCGGATCCAAGAGCTGCGACGGGCCTCTACAAGAGCCGGAGCAATCGCTGCGCTGAGCCGGGCCAAGGCGTTCTTGCCAGAGTTAGACCCGGCGGACATCGCCCTCGGCTACCCAAGTCTGAAGGAAGACGGCACCGCCTTTGATCAGAAGGACTTCGCAGCTTGCGTGAAGACTGTACGCCCGGTGGCCACTCTCATTGGCAACGATACAGATCTAACCAAGTATCAGCCGGGTTACAATGCGGAGAATCAGAGGATCCCGACCCCTTGCTATGAAGCCCTGAGTTTAGTCCCGCTGGCTCGTCAGCACACCTTCGCCCCGGAGATTGACCCGGCCGGGTTAATTGACGAGGAAGCCCAGTTCGAAGCTCTGAGCGGCATCGACTGGAAGTCGTCGACTTTCCAGACCTTGGGAACAGCCGGAGGAGAAGAAAGAGATGAGCCGGAGACATCAACCCAGCAAGCGTTGTAATTCTGCTGGCGGTTTATCAAACAATGCCTCACCCTTTTGGACTCGACGAGTCTTGTAATAGAGTAGGACCAACACGTTACCTTTGTCGTGCCATCGTGCACGCCTTGAATGCTTGAAGTTTTGTTGAAGTTGTCTCCTTTATATTTCTCCGGGTCATTCATTCTCCTTAGTCTCAAATAATTGTCTTTAACTATCCTGCATAGAAAGAGAATCACAAGTCTCCAGGCGGCTTACCGCTCTGAGAATCATATGTTTGAGATGTATAACCCGGAATATGAATCAAAAAAGACTGGTCCTCAATTATATCCTTAATACAGCCGTAATAACACACTTAGCGGCCTGCAAGCATACTTCCGGTTTAGATAACCCGGGTAATAAGGTTGGTACCTTAATTCCGATTTACTTGTCTTAATGACACCCATTGTGTTCAACTAACACTGTAAACAAAGTTAAGCCAGCAAAGTAAGACCCGGCCGTACACACTTTGAAATAATGAGAAGAAACTTGCTATGAAACAGGAGAACTTAGGGGCTTCCGGTTCGAATACGACCAGAGACCCGGCCCAAAGGGGTTATGCTAGGATTCGAATACGATCATATAGCCCCTAGTGGGTGTGGCGATGCCAATCAAGAGGGTATCGACAGCTATGTTCTCTTTGGTTCGAATACGACCCATGTTTGAACAGGAAGCCCCCAAATGACTTTAAGAATTGTTTAACGCCGCTGATTCGAATACGATCCACGTCGGTTCTCAAAGGGGTTAAACTAAGATTCAAATATGATCAAAGAAAACTCCCCAATGAGCTCGGCACTTTGCCAATCAAATGGGTATCGACAGCTATGTTCTCTTTGGTTCGAATACGACCCATGTTTGAACAGGAAGCCCCCAAGTGACCTTATTACCTACGGCTAGATTCGAATACGATCATGAGCCGGATCCTCCTTCAAGTTACCATGTTGATCTTTGCAAAGAAAACACATGCTCATTTGGAGGAGAAAAAAGGACAGAGATCCTGCTTTATTGCTTTATCATAATATATACATGGCTGAGAGAAATATGTACATTATGAGAGCCGGTGGCTCAAGTGTAGTGAGGCCGAAGCTGAGCTATGTTCCATGGCCGTCGGGTCTCTTCCTCCGACTTACGTGAATCTTTGTGCTCCCGAATGTCAATGAGGTAATATGACCCGTTGTGCAAATTCTTGCTGACCACAAAGGGCCCTTCCCAAGGTGGGGATAGCTTGTGTGCATCTGTTTGATCCTGGATGAGTCGGAGCACGAGATCACCTTCTGGCTGCCGTGAACCGTAATGGTCCCATTATGGCCCGGCATCTTGAGCTGTAAATGTACATAGCACGGCCGTGCCATGAAATTGGCGTAAGCCGGCCGCCCAAATATGGCATGGTACGGACTTCTTATCTTGACCACCTCAAAGGTCAATTTTTCCACCCTGTAGTTGTTCTCATCTCCGAAGGCCACTTCCAACTCGATCTTGCCGACTGGATAAGCTGACTTACCAGGTACCACACCGTGGAAAATAGTATTTGATTGGCTGAGATTCTTATCAGTCAACCCCATACGTCGAAAGGTCTCATAGTAGAGGATGTTGATGCTGCTGCCCCCGTCCATGAGTACCTTAGTGAACTTATATCCTCCCACCTGAGGAGCCACCACTAAGGCCAAGTGACCCGGATTATCCACCTGGGGAGGGTGATCCTCCCTACTCCACACTATAGGTTGCTCTGACCACCGCAAGTAGCGTGGAACCGCCGGCTCAACAGCGTTCACAGCCCTCTTATGAAGCTTCTGATCTCGCTTGCACAGACTGGTGGTAAACACATGATACTGTCCACCGCTAAGCTGCTTGGGATTGGTCTTATAACCCCCCTGCTGCTGTTGGTGACCCTGGCCAGACTGCTGATTAAAGCCCCCTTGACCGTTCGGAGGATTGGAATTTGAGCCGCCGCCCGAGCCATGAAAGCCGCCGGCGCCTGAGCCGCCGCCCAGGCCATTGTAATTCTTAAAGGCCTTCATGATTGCACAATCCTTCCATAGATGAGTTGCTGGCTTCTCTCTAGAGCCATGCCTTGGACAAGGCTCATTCAACAGTTGTTCCAGCGTCGGGCCTAACCCGCCACCTCGGGGAGGGGGCCTCCCCTTGCGTCGCTGGTTATTACCTTGTGAGCTGGCGTTGGCTACAAACTCTAGGCTGCCATCGGCCTTGCGCTTGCCTCCTCCTTGGTTCCCCGGGTTATGCTGAGGACCCTTGCCATTGCCATTCTTCTTTCCCTTCCCTGCCCTTTCATCATCTGAAGGGGGATCCTTGGTACCATCGGAATCGGCGTACTTGACAAGAGCCGCCATTAGCGTACCCATATCACTGCAGTCGCGCTTAAGCCGCCCGAGTTTCATCTTCAGGGGCACGAAGTGACAATTCTGTTGCAACATTAAGACCGCAGAGCCGGCATCCATCTTATCTGATGAATGTATGATCTCCTTGACCCGGCGAACCCAGTGAGTCGTGGATTCACCCTCCTGCTGCTTACAGTTAGTCAAATCCACAATTGACATAGACTGCCTACAGGTATCTTTAAAGTTTTGGATGAACCGGGCTTTCAGCTCAGCCCAAGACCCAATGGAATTCGGTGGTAGCCCCTTCAACCAAGTGCGGGCCGTCCCATCTAACATCATGGTGAAGTACTTAGCCATGGCCGCCTCACTGACCTCCAGCAGCTCCATAGCCATCTCATAACTCTCGATCCAGGCTGCAGGCTGTAAGTCTGCTGTGTAATTAGGCACCTTCCTAGGGCCTTTGAAGTCCTTGGGTAGACATTCGTTGCGGATAGCTGGCACTAAACAAGGGACACCCACAGTCCTGGTAGGGATACCCACGTCGACGGAAGCCGTCGGATAAGCTGGGGGAGTCTGGTAAGCCGTCAGCTGGGGCACCTGCTCCGCCTCTCGCCGTGCTCTGTCTTGGTCTGCTGCGTGAAAGGCTCCGTTATGAGCCGGGCCTGGCCAGGAGGCGGGTCATCGCGTCGGACGTTACTTGAACCGGTCGCTGAGACCATGTGTCTGCTGTAACTCGGGCTCCGGCCTGGACGAGGGGTCGAGTGGATCCTGTCTCGGCTGTAGGAATACGCCTCTTGCTGCGCCAGTGCTGTCTGAAGGAGTTCCCTGACCCGACGGGTTTCAATAGCCGTCGGAGAGTCGCCGTCAACTGGGAGAGCCGCCAGCCGTGCCGCCGCGGCGACCATGTTCTCCAGCGGGTTATTATAATGACCCGGGGGTATTGGTACGTACTGAGGCGGGGCTGGGGGCACCTGGGGAGGCCCCATCACTTGTGGCTGAATAGGGGTCCCAGACCCGGGCACTATGACCCCTGGCGGGTTACTAGATCCTGCACCCGGCGTGTTGAAGAGGTTTCGTGGATCGTAAACCGGAGGGAGTCGGGATTGGGCCTTTTGATGCCTCCTTCTTAGGACCTCATTGGACGCGTTTTGATCCATCGTGAGCCGGAAGGACTGCGCTTGAATCAACTGGGTTTGGGCGTCGAGAGCCGCCCTTTCCGCAGCCATCCTAATCCCTTCTGCTGCCAGATCCTCCTTAGCTTTTACTAGATCCAATTTTAACTGCGCCACCTCCGCATCATGCTGAGCTTGATCTGCCGGGTCAACCGTGGCGGTTAACAGAGCCGTCATCTTGTCCGTGAGATCCATTAGTACCTGAGCCGGTGAGGGCACCGGGGTTCCCGCTCCAGCAGCAGGGTTCTGAACAGACTGCGCACCGGCCATAAAGACTCCAACCTGACTTGGCGGCTCAAACGGGTCTGGAATACTGTCACCATCGGAACAACCCATGAGCCTGCCATCTTGAAGTTGATACAACGAGTTTGACTCGTCGGTGGATGACTCGCCGTCAGAGCCGGCGGTCGCCACATCACCAGATCCAGATCGATCAGAGGGCCCTCCATGAATACATCCCACAAAAGCATGCCTTAAGGCAGGCCGGGCCCGGGCGGGTCGTGCACGCTGAGCCGTCTCGACGAGATCGGTGCAGAGACCCGGCTCAGGGCCCGGCTCACCAATCTTGCCAATGAAAACATGAATTCCGCCGAAGGGGACCCGGTACCCGTACTCAATTGAGCCGGCGTCGGGGCCCCAGTTTGCATCGTCGATATAGAGCTTGCCGCGACGAATCTTGGTCATCCGGCCCACAGCGTATCCCTTGAGCCCTTCGAAGCTGCCCTTCAAGAACTCAAATCCACCGTGTGCTGGCCCCATGGTGGGCGCCAACTGTCGTGGAATTGTCACGGCAGATGTCCTCGAGCTAGGACTTAGTCGTGGAGCCATCGCAGCTAGGAATCTTGAAGGGGTTAAGCGGGACAAGGAACACGAGGGTTTATACTGGTTCGGCGCCTTACGGTGAAGGTAAAAGCCTACGTCCAGTTTGAGGTGGTATTGATTAGGGTTTCGATAACCAGGGAGCTAAACTGCTATGCCCGGCTCTCGATGAGATTGTTGTCGCCCTTGAACCGCTGCCGGGTCCTGCCTTTATATAGGGAGGCGCCGGCGGGGAGGAGGAAGACGGGGCACGGCGTGGGGACGTGGCGGCGCGGGGTCCGGCGACGCGCTCGGGCGGGGGCGGCTCGCCGGCGGCGATGGCGGCGAGGCGGCGCGACGAGGCGGCGGCGGCGAGGGAGGACGGCGGCGGAGCGGGCCGGGGGGCCCCACGCGGGCCTGGCGGGCCGGCGGCGGCGCGCGGTGGCTGGGCCACGTGGCAGCGCGGGATAGGCCGGGCGCGGCGGCAGGTGCGTCCGGCGGCGGCGGACGCGTCCGCTGCGGAGATGGGAAGGGGACTAGGGTTCGATTTGCGAAAATTTTGGAGGGGGAGGTGTTTTTATAGGTAGAGGGAGCTAGGAGACTCCAAATGGAGTGCGGTTTTCGCCCCCACGATCGTGATCGAATGACCGAGAGCATGGAGCTGACTTAGAGGGGTTTTGGGCTGTTTGGAGGGGGGTTTTGCTGCAACACACAAAAGGACTTTGCGGTTACCCGGTTAACCGTTGGAGCATCAAACGACCTCCAAATGAAACGAAACTTGACAGGTGGTCTACCGGTGGTATACCAAGGCCACGTGGAAAACCTCGGTCCATTCCGAGAACGTTCAACACCCGCTCACGAAAAGAAACAAGAGGGGGGCGTCGGTGCATGTGGGAGTGCCGGATTGCAAAACGGACAACGGGCAAAATGCTCGGATGCATGAGACGAACACGTATGCAAATGAGATGCACATGATGACCTGATATGAGATGCATGACATGAACAAAATGCAAAACGAAAAATAAAACCCGACCACGAAGGGAATATCATAACACATAGCCGAAAATGGCAAGAGTTGGAGTTCCAAATATGGAAAGTTACATCCGGAGCGTTACATAACCAGAACTTCTGTTGCTTAGCAGCCACTAGTGAGGAAGAAGAAGACTGAACTGCGTCCCTGACTCTCTTCTTAGAAGCCTCACACTTGAGCTGAGCAGCCTCTTGCTTCAGAGCCATATTGTAGAAATCATCATACTTGGTCGGCTCAAAAAGCACGAGAGGTAATTGCAGATCTTCTCTGAGGCCACCTCTGAATTGATAGATCATGCTCTTTTCATCAGGAACGTCTTGCTTAGCGAAGCGAGCGAGTTTCTGAAACTGGGTATTGTATTGATACACGGACATGCTGCCTTGCTTGAGATTGCGGAACTCCTCACGCTTGCTCTCAACAACACTTTGTGGAATGTGGTGAGCTTTGAAGTCTCGGCGAAAATCATCCCAGGTAATCACACGACCTCCTCTGGAATCTTTGTATTGTTGATACCACTCGGCAGCTTGATCCTTGAGTTGAAAAGAAGCGAACTTGACAAAGTCCTCAGGCCTGACATTGCTACATTCAAAATGCTTGTTGATGTCCACGAGCCAATCATCAGCGTCTGTGGCCTCGGCACAGTAGCTGAAAGACTTGGGCTGACTTGCGAGGAACTGGTTGAGGGTAGCGAAGTGAGGCTGATTGTGCCTTGGCCTTGATTTCCTTGATTGCCTTGCCCTTGGGTGCGTTCTTGCAAGAGTTGCAAAATCATCTGAGCATTGGTGTTGGTGGCTGCCATCATAGCTTACCATGTCTCCGGAGGCGGAGGTGGTGGCGGAGGGTTCGCCTGACTCCCCTCATTGCGTTCCGGATTCTGACGCGTTGGCGGAGCCATCCTGAAGAGGGTGACATCCGTTAGCATCTTGATAGACAAATAGACAAGTTGAATCAACGGATAGAAATTGCAACATATAGTCTTCACAATAAACATTCGAATGAGGATGAACGAATGAATTCCATAGTAAATCATCACACTTCCATTAAGGTGAGAAGCCATTTGATAAAAGGATTGATGAATAAAATAAAAAGGTACGAGTGGAACAAATAAGTGGTAAGGATTACCCAATCACAAACCAAATATCTGCGGGAAGAAATGCTAAGAGCTACATGAATCCCACCTATAAACTCCCGAAACTTTCTGGTTATGCAATCTGGTGTTGGGGATACAGGGGACACAAAATATATCACCCAAACTAGCAATCCCTAGATCCAGTTGTATCCATCCGTCAACACATAACCAAGAAACCTTCGGAAATCGTGTACCTCAACCTTAAAAAAGCATCCGTTATACGAGTTATGGCAATACTCCCGAACTCCCGCCCCAGTACTGGGTGGCGTCGAGGTGATCTCACCAACAACTGCATAAAAGAGATTTTCGATGTCAGCGAAACTCATGTATTCCAGAACTGCAACGATAAAATTGTGACGACAACACCTCAGAGCTCAACTCCCCGGGACACTGCCACAACCCCTAAATGTCAGGAGGCACCAAGAACAATGTTCTCATCACAAAACCATCGGAACGATTCTAAGATACCCGCGTGATCCTAAATTTTTTTTAGTGAAATTTGAGGAGAGAAGAGTCAAAACTTCTACGTCAGGAGGCCTCACCAGAGCGACGAAGGGACTGAGGAGTAAAAAGAATCCTACTCTCCGATATATATAATCCTAAGACTCAAAACATTTTTGTGCTAGACTCAACAACGCCAGCGATTCGATCAAGCAGGGTGTCGTGGAATTGTCACGGCAGATGTCCTCGAGCTAGGACTTAGTCGTGGAGCCATCGCAGCTAGGAAGCTTGAAGGGGTTAAGCGGGACAAGGAACACGAGGGTTTATACTGGTTCGGCCCCTTACGGTGAAGGTAAAAGCCTACATCCAGTTTGAGGTGGTATTGATTAGGGTTTCGATAACCAGGGAGCTAAACTGCTATGCCCGGCTCTCGATGAGATTGTTCTCTCTCTTAAACCGCTGCCGGATCGTCCCTTTATATAGGGAGGCTGACGCCCTGCAACTCTCAGAGTCCCGGCCGGCTCATAAGAGTGTCCGGCTCGGACTCTCAACTATTCTTGCCTTACACTACAAGTTCTACCATAATAATGATTGTAACTATGGGCTTTAAGCCATATCCGGGTCTTAAGCCCATCTTTGGCCCACCGTCTTTAAGCTTGGCGCCGGGATTCTGGCAATGACCATATGAGTAACCTGGCCCCTCCTGGCGGGTGACTCTAAGGTCTATATCCTCAACATTAGGCCCCAGATTGATTTGAGCCGGCTCATGTCAATCTTCCATTCCTTCGACAGAAAAACTCCGGCTTACAATTGTGTGAAGGCCATAACCCGGCGTGACGTCATCTTCCATTAAGCCCGTTTTTTACTCCGCCAGATCCGCAACGGATCTTTACCTTTACTGTCATCCCGAAAATTGAGGCGTTTCGTGGGGAGATAACCACGCCGTGGTCTCCTTGATTCTCGCGCCCACTTATGAGCTCGCCCTTATAAATAGGCCGGCTCGACGGGCCTTCAGCCACTCTTCTTCCTCCTCGCGCCACTGTTCCTCTGCTCGAGCTCGAACTCCACCGCCGTCGCCGCGCCCCCGGTCTTCGTCAACCTTGGCCGCTGCATCACCCTGACTCGGTCCAGACAAACGGCGGCGACCCCCGCACCTCTTCAGCACCGGTAAGTCCTCACTACCCCGTAGAATAGATCTGCAGTAGGGTTCATCCGTGTTCGTCCGTGTTCGTCGCCGTCGCCCACAAGCTCCGGTAGTTCTCATAGTTACTGCCCCTGTTTGATCTTAGCCTTGTATAGAACTAGCGCGGCGGTTGTTTAGTACTCATTTCAAATGCCAGTAGGTCTCTTTTCACTGCATAAAGGCCTCGTTCGAGCTCAAGAACTTCCTCACGTCTGTTTCTAGGTCTAGAAACTTATCTTTTGCCCGACCATTTTGATCCAAAATATTTACTGCGATGTGTGAAACCTGTTTTACCACACTTAGTAAAAAACTGCAATCATTGAATCTCGGCGGTTTACAGTTCCGGTTTAAAGAAACCACGCGCCGTAGAACCTTCCGGCTTAGCTGTGATAAGGCCTGTAGACAATCAAATTGCTCTCAATCCCTCGGCGGCTTAAATAGCCCGATGCACTTAAATGTATACCATTAGTCCCCTTCATAAGCCGCCACCTTGACATTTGAACTGTAGATTTCTTCCGGCTCATAATTAACCCGGACGTTTTTCCTTTTATCATAGACTGCCGACTTTCACCATGCCTCCCAAAGCTCCCAAAGCCTCCATTACTTGCAACTGGATGAGGTCCAATGTCACCAATGAGACCCTAGCGGAGTTTGTTAAGTCTGGATATCTGCCCAAGAAGGACGTCATGTCCTACCGTGCCCCTGACCCGTCAGAAGAGAGACCACAGCCAAAGGACGGGGAGGTAGTGATTTTGCTGATCATATGAGCCGGGACTTCGCACCGCCCGGTTCAAAGTTTGTCAGAGACGTCCTGAATTTCTTCGACCTGCGGCCTCAGGACATAGGACCCAACTCAGTGTCCAATATCTGCAACTTCCAAGTGTTGTGCGAAGTTTACCTTGGCGAAGAACCTAGTTTGCTGCTCTTCATAGAGCTTTTTTACCTGAATCGCCAGAACGAGTGCGCCAACGGGCCAAGTCTGGAGCTAGGTGGCATCTCCATTCAGAGACGGAGAGACTGTCTTTTCCCTTATGCCGAGCCTCCGAGTCACCCAAAGGACTGGAACATGACTTGGTTCTATTGCCAAGACACGTCACCGGCTGATGAAAGTCCGCTGCCCGGCTTTCGCCCATCACGTCTGGAGTCAACACACCCACTGTCAGACAAGCTGACTCAAGCGGAGCGCCAGCCTCTGCTCCCCACAATAAACAAGATCAAGGCTCTCCTGGGCAATGGTCTCAACGGAATCGATTTGGTCCGGGTCTGGATTTCCTGGTGGGTGATCCCATTGAGCCGCCGCCCCGGCTTAATGTGCGAGTACACGGGCCGAAAGGATGACCCTCAGAGACATAGCCGCGACGATCTTCCTGAAGATGTTGCAGAGGAGATGACCAAGGCTCTTTTAAACGAGAGCCTGGCAGACTGCAGAAGGACCGGGTTAGCCCCCTTCTGCAAGACCAACCCAGCCCCAGCGGTAAGCCGCCAATCTGCAAATCCTATCTTCTTCTGTATATAACTTTCATCTGAATCATTGTAAGAAAACCTCATTGTATTCTTTCAGGCTGATGACAAGTTCTGGCGGGTCAAATATGACCATGAGGCGGCCAAGAAGGCCAGAAAAGTGAAGAAAGCCGCCAAAAAGCCGCTCCTCATAAGAAGGGAAGTAGGCCAACTGCTTCGGAGCTGATGCAATTAAGCGACAGCTCCGAGTCAGAGGTAACCCCTGAACCTGTAAGCTCTTTGTTACGTTTATTGTTTATTTCCTGTCCGCCTTACCAACACTTGTTCATCAACAGGATGACACCGGAGCCAGTAACCCGGTGGTTGAAGAGGTAATGTCACTTTCCTCCGACTCGGAGCCCTTGCCAAGGCTGAAAGTCCAAAGGGTAACCCGGAAAGTAAGCTTTTCACATCCTTTAGCTTATCAAGATCTGCAATTTATTTTGAAGCGACAGGTTCATGAGAGCCGGCATCACACCCGGACCAACAAGGACACCGACCTCTCCTAAGTCGGGGATGGCTCTGATTACCAACTTGTAACGCCCACGATGCGGCTATATCTCCCACGTGTCGAGGCACGACTTAGAGGCATAACATCATTGTGGTTTTGTCGCAAGAAGGGTCATCTTCACACAATCAATCCCATGTAATGAACAAGAATGGGATAACGAGAGTTGGCTTACAATCGCCACTTCACACAATACATAAATTAATTCATACATCATCCAAAATCCACACATAGACCGACTACGGTCAAATCCAAATGAAAATAAGATAACCCCAAATGCTAGATCCCCGATCGTCCCAACTGGGCTCCACTACTGATCATCAGGAAAAGAAACATAGTAACGACCACGTTCCTCGTTGAACTCCCACTTGAGCTCGGTTGCGTCATCTGCACTGACATCGTCGGCACCTGCAACTGTTTTGGTAGAATCTGTGAGTCACGAGGACTCAGCAATCTCACACCCGCGAGATCAAGACTATTTAAGCTTATAGGAAAGGATGGTGTAAAGAGGTGGAGCTGCAGCAGGCACTAAGCATGTATGGTGGCTAACATACGCAAATGAGAGCGAGAAGAGAAGCAACGCAACGGTCACGAAGCTAGAAATGATCAAGAAGTGATCCTGAAACTACTTACGTTCATGCACAACTCAGACCGTGTTCACTTCCCGGACTCCGCCGAAAAGAGACCATCACGGCTACACACACGGTTGATGTATTTTAATTAAGTCAAGTGACAAGTTCTCTACAACCGGACATTAACAAATTCCCATCTGCCTCATAACCGCGGGCACAGCTTTCGAAAGATAATACCCTGCAGGGGTGTCCCAACTTAGCCCATTATAAGCTCTCACGGTCAATGAAGGATAAACCTTCTCCCAGGAAGACCCGATCAGTCTCGGAATCCCGGTTTACAAGACATTTCGACAATGGTAAAACAAGTCCAGCAAAGCCACCCGATGTGCCGACAAATCCCGATAGGAGCTGCACATATCTCGTTCTCAGGGCACACCGGATGAACACTATGTACAACTAAAATCAGCCCTCGAGTTTCCCCAAGGTGGCGCTGCAAGTGGCTCTAGTTTGGACCAGCACTCAGAGGAATACTGGCCCGGGGGTTTAAATAAAGATGACCCTCGGGCTCGCGAAAACCCGAGGGAAGAAGGCTTAGGTGGCAAATAGTAAAACCAAGGTTGGGCCTTGCTGGAGGAGTTTTATTCAAGGCGAACTGTCAAGGGGGTCCCATAAATCACCCAACCGCGTAAGGAACGCAAACTCAAGGAACATAATACCGGTATGACGAAAACTAGGGCGGCAAGAGTGCAACAAAACACCAGGCATAAGGCCGAGCCTTCCACCCTTTAACAAATATATAGATGCATTAATTAAATAAGAGATATTGTGATATTCCAAAATATCCATGTTCCAACATGGAACCAACTTCAACTTCACCTGCAACTAGCAACGCTATAAGAAGGGCTGAGCAAAAGCGGTAACTTAGCCAAACAACGGTTTGCTAGGAAAGGATGGTTAGAGGCTTGACATGGCAAATATGGGAGGCATGATATAGCAAGTGGTAGGTAGCGCAGCATGGCAATAGAACGAACAACTAGCAAAGCAAAGATAGAAGTGATTTCGAGGGTATGGTCATCTTGCCTGCAAGGTTCTCAGAGTTGGCGAAAGCTTGATCCTCGTAAACGTACTCAAAAGGTTCCTCGTTCACGAACTCGTCTCCCGGTTCTACCCACAGCAAGAACACAAGCAATGGAACCACAATCAATCACGGGAAATGCATAACCAACATGATGCAATACATGCATGATATGCGATGCGTATGCGTGCTCTGGAAGAAAAGGATGAACAAGGCAGTAACTTGGCAAACCAAGTATGCCACTGGAAAGATGAGATGATTTCGGTCGAAATCGATATAAAGATCACCGGAAACGGATACACGGTTTGCAAATGGCGAGCAAAACAAGAATGACATGATTCTGCGATTAACAGCATGATAGCACTTAGAATACCTCAAGTAACTATGCTACAGCACTTTAACATAGCAACAAATCATATTACAGTGATCTAAAGGAGATGCTTGACAAAAGATGAACACTGAGCTACGGCTAGATCACACAATAACAGGTTCAAACAAGCATGGAAAAAGTGCAAAAGATATCAGGATCACATACTTGGTGAAATTACTGGACATGGCTGAAATAGCATCAGGTAGCAATGTTCAGGGCAAGCAAACAACATGCTACATGAATTCAACATAGCAAAACAAGGCATGGCATGAATCTACTGAACGCATAGAACAAAAGTCCCTTACTGACCATAAGCCAAAAAAGGATCAGAAGATACGATGGCACCCATGTAAACATAGCAAGTTTCGTTAACAGGTTTCAGACTTGGCAGAAAACAGAGCATGACATTAACAGAAATTTTGAGGGCATCTTGGTGAGCTTGATGCACTCAACACAAAGCAAATCATGACAAAACAAGCATACCTACAGCACGATGGCATGTTTATGAAGCTAACCATGGCAAGAGAAAGTTCATAGCATGTATGGAACAACTAGAACAACCTTGGCAAAATTGAATATCATGTAAACAATCTGCCAGGAATATTTTATAGCAAAAGTAGAGCAAGATTAAGACATACTATGGCACTCCATAATTGGAAACAGGGGCATGGATGAATAGAGCACAACTATATCTACAAAACATCCTTACTGAACATACCCAAAAGAAGCACGGATTTCTCTGTAGCCACATGGATACATGGCAGCAAAATAACAATAGTAACAGACTTAGCAAAATTCTAAGTTCCTGAAAACAGAAACATCACGAAGCCTAGTTTGCATGCTTGTGCTAGTCACCACATAGATCACAAAAATACATGGCATAAACCTCTGTAAATATTGCATGGCATAGATCAAAAGACATGTAGAGCTCATGCCCATAAGATGCGCACATCAATAGCAACAAAAATAACAAATCCTCAAGTTCTGATAAGTAACAGCAGTTAACAGCATATAGCACTTTTGCAACAGAGATTTGGGCTTCAAGATGGACTCAAATGAGCATGTCACAATGGAACAAAATGAAGAGCATCTCGAGACGAACATTTCGATATATCATGCATGCAAATCTAAGCAATATGCGATGAGAAATGATGCAATGAACATGAGCATATAATGTGAAATATACAGGACTTGGGGGATTTTCGGGGTCAACCTCACTGGATCCAGATCCGGCGCGCACACGAACCGAGGCGGGCGGCGGATCTCGCCGGAGTTGGGGAAGGAGGAGGGCGCCGGCCGGAGATGGAGAGGAGGGAGAGGCGCGGTCGCCGGGGACGGGCGCCGGCGCGAGGCGGCGGGGGCGAGGACGGCGGCGGCGACCGGCGGGAGGCGACGGCGGCGGGGTCGGCGACGCCGGGCGGAGCGGCGCGGCGGCGGGGAGCTCGCCAGCGGTGGCGCTGGAGATCAGCGGCGGAGGCGGCGGGCTTGGCACGGGGCGGCGCTGAGGAAGGAGGCGCGCGCGGGGGCGGGGGCGGCTCGGGCCGCGGGGGCCGGATGCGGGCTCTCCGGGCCGCGGGCGGCGCGGGTGGCCGGGGTGCCACGTGTCGCGCCCCGGTTGGCTATGGGCGGCGGCGGCTTTCGTCCGGCGCCGGGCGGACGTGTCCGGCGCGCGGAGGGAGCGGGGCTAGGGTTTCGGGACCCGGATTTCGGAGGGGGAACACATATTTATAGGTAGAGGGAGCTAGGAGGCTCCAAATGGAGTGCGGTTTTCGCCCACACGATTGTGATCAAACGACCGAGAGCATGGAGGTGACTTAGATGGGTTGTTGGGCTGTTTGGAGGGGGTTTTGCTGCAACGGACAAAAGGCCTTTGTGGTTACCCGGTTAACCGTTGGAGCATCAAACGACCTCCAAATGGAACGAAACTTGACAGTTGGTCTACCGGTGGTATACCAAGGCCACTTGACAAACCTCGGTCCATTCCGAGAACGTTTGACACCCGCTCACGAAAAGAAACAAGAGGGGTGCGCCGGTGCACGTGGGAGTGCCGGATTGCAAAACGGACAACGGGGAAAATGCTCGGATGCCTGAGACGAACACGTATGCAAATGAGATACACATGATGACATGATATGAGATCCATGCCATAAACAAAATGCAAAACGAAAGACAAAACCCAACCACGGAGGGAATATCATAACACATAGCCGAAAATGGCAAGAGTTGGAGTTACAAATATGGGAAGTTACATCCGGGGTGTTACAGATTATGAACTAACCATATTCACAATAACATTTAGGTCTCATGTTTACTCATATCAATGACATAATCAACTAGCGAGCAATAATAATAAATCTCGGATGATAACACTTTCTCAAAACAATCATAATATGATATAACAAGATGGTATCTCGCTAGCCCTTTCTGAGACCGCAAAACATAAATGCAGAGCACCTCTGAAGATCAAGGACTGACTAGACATTGTAATTCATGGTAAAAGAGATCCAGTCATAGTCATACTCAATGTAAACTAATAGTAATGCATGCAAATGACAGCGGTGCTCTCCAGCTGGTGCTTTTTAATAAGAGGGTGATGACTCAACATAAAAGTAAATAGATAGGCCCTTCGCAGAGGGAAGCAGAGATTTGTAGAGGTGGCAGAGCTCGATTTTTGAAATAGAGATAAATAATATTTTGAGTGGCATACTTTCATTGTCAACATAACAACCAAGAGATCTCGATATCTTCCATACTACACACATTATAGGCGGTTCCCAAACAGAATGGTAAAGTTTATACTCCCCCACCACCAACAAGCATCAATCCATGGCTTGTCCGAAACAACGGGTGCCTCCAACTAACAACAGTCCTGGGGGAGTTTTGTTTGCAATTATTTTGATTTGGTTTGAGCATGGGACTGGGCATCCCGGTTAATTACCGGCCATCTCGTGAGTGAGGAGCGGAGTCCACTCCTCGTGAGAAAAACCCACCTAGCATGGAAGATACAGACAGCCCTATTTGATACATGAGCTATTCGAGCATACAAAACAGAATTTCATTTGAAGGTTTAGAGTTTGGCACATACGAATTTACTTGGAACGGCAGGTAGATACCGCATATAGGAAGGTATGGTGGACTCATATGGAATAACTTTGGGGTCTCCGTGACCATCTCTGCTCCCTCAGCGGTTGGCCTCGCCTGCGCCTGGCTGCCGGGTCGCCGCGCCCGCGGATTCGATCGCAAGCCGCTGCTGCTGCAAGCCTCCCTCGCCGGCGCCGTCTCCGCTGCCAAGGCCCGCGCCTCCACGGCCACATGCCCCTGTGACTTTACCAGCGCCTCTGCTACGGTGAAAAAGCGAGTGGAATGATTGCAGCGGCTGGTGGTGCCTGCATCCTACCACTGTGGTTCCCGCCAGTGGCCGATCGTCGGTGTTTTTTTTGCTGTTGCTGCGTAAGTAAATGGGAGGAGGATTCTGGTTCTAAATACAGGCGAGCGAGCGAGAAGAATAGAAAATGTGTGTTTGTTGGAGGAGATAAGGTGCAAAGAAAGGAAACAGTACATGGAGTCCAGATGACATGTGTCAGCAGAGGGAGGCGGATGACGTTCTGTCATTTTTTTCTTCCGGTTTAAAAGCATCGTTTTCCACATGGATTAAGTTATCCATCCACATATTTGACAGTCACAGCATGGGGGGCGTCATGACTCACGGGCGACCTGTGTGTGCATGCGTTGAAGCATAGATGGTAGTTCAATCAAAGCGTTCCACGTACAAACATCATGTGAGATACTAAGAAAAAGACGAAGGAGGACAGGTTACATGGAGGCCTGGTACTACGGCCATACAGAGCAGTACTACAGCAGAAGATCAACTGTTCGTTCAAGAAAAATTACCCAGCAACGATGCTAGGATTGTTGAGGCCGTGCAAGCGTCCGTACCGCGCCAAGCTACCGGAAAATTCATTCAACAGCAGCATCCTCGTTTATCTGGCAAAAATACCAGGTCCTATTTGTCCTATTTATTTTTTAATACATATTCATCCGGGAACAATTATTCTGGCCGATAATATTTTTGCGCAGGACAATGATTCATTATAAAGGTGGTGCCATGTTGTGCCTATGGAGTGTGCGTTAGCATCATCATGCACCGGCGTCCGCGCCCGCTTGCTGTTGAACGGGTGTGCGCAAACCGCCGCCCGTGAGGCTCGATCTACATCAACTCGCCGGGACCACGCCCACGGTCGACTCACCTGTCTGTACGGATTATGACGTCGTGATTGACTTGCCGTCCGCGCGGCTTACTGTGCCTGCAATTGCCTCGCTCGTCCGCGCTGGTTTGCAACGCTGTGGACGGCTCATCTATCTGCTCACGCGACCGACTAGGCCGTGATTAATTTCAGCCTCGCCGTGGTGATCATCGACTCTGCGGTGGATAATTTCTGGTTTAACATATCAGGTGAAACCCATCCAGTATGTTTTTATATTTCATATTGCTTTCTTTAAAAGAGCAATTACGCTGGCTTGCAAGTTCTCCAATGCAGGACAAGTTATATCACTGAGCTGTTGAAGGACTCATACCAGTTTATATCACGGTCAAATATGGAGAATCTCAAGACAACTCCTTGGGTCGTCTCAAGACTCGGGGGCTACAATGACATGACTCGGCAGAATTGGCCGGTTTTAGTGAATTCAAGAACTCCGGGTCATTGGAGGAAAAAATAACCCGATCCCGGAGGCTGCTGTTATATTGATGAAAATTTAAAGGCCGTCAGAAAATTTCCGGCTCAAAATGAAGGATGCCGGTTTAAGATCCGACTCAAGAGAAATCTGTCTCCCACAAAGCTTGAATCTCTCAATACCCGGTTTAAAATTCTGGCTCAAAAAAGAATCATCTTTCGCAAAGTACAAGTTCTCAGGAAAAATTAAAGGTTGCCAAAGAGAATTTGCTGCCATAATGTGCGGCTCAAACATGGGTATCCTGCCTTATTGGCTTATCTTGTTGGTCACTTGGGGGCTTCCTGCTCATTGAGCATAGCTGCGAATATCCCTCTTGATCGGCTCAATGCCACAAGTCACTTGGGGGCTTCCTGTTCAAACATAGGTGTATTCACCAAAGAGAACATAGCGTTACTACCCTCTTGACGGGGTTATCTTGTCCCAACATAGGTGTATGCACCAAAGGGGACATAACCCTTTCGGGTCATCCTGCCTATAGGTCAGCTGCTTCTCCATCAGGTAATCCTGATTGACCCACCGAACTCTTAACGATCATATCTTAACTCGTTAAAGTTAAAACGCTGGATGTTATGTGAGGTCATGGCTTACAGATAGCATGGATGAACCTAGTCTACTAAGCCGCCTTCATTGAAACTTGTTAAACCTGCCTGTTTGCTTGATGCTACTCCAACCTCCTGTACTCTCGATAAGTCATATTTGAACTTATCCAGGTTCAAACATCGATTGGGTCATGTGAGAGCCGACTTACAGAAAGCGAGGATACTCCAGTGGCTATCATGCTAGTTTCATTGAAGTATTATATTATCATGCACATACATCATCATACATTGCATCGTCATTACATCATCATAGCATGCATCATATATGCATAGATATACTGGTTTATATTGCAGGCACCGGTTTTTCAAGCCAGGTTATATTATTCAAATCTTTAATAGCCAACATGGCTGGATTTTTATTATGGTTATCAATAACCAGTATTATGATTGAGGTTTTCAAGGTCGCTTCAGCGCAATGGCTATTATTTCTGATTTATTCTGCAATGGAAGGAATAGTCCCGAGTCGCTGCAGGCTTATGGCCCGGCACTTGGGGGCTACATTATTCAAGTTGAGATTACATCTAATATGCAAGTCCCATGTCACTGCCAGCATGCACCATGGCACTTGGGGGCTAATGCAAAGTCATTTTTTGCTCGCCTTATTGAAGACCTGACTCATCACATCGTAATGAGCCGACCCTTGGGGGCTACCAATTGCTCCTGTCAAAATTCAAGGTACACAAGCCTTAGTCCATTATATTGAAGGGTTCATTGATAAGTTGGTAGAGTACAAAGCTCTTAACCTTATGGACGTGGGTTCGAGCCTCATGATGGGGGCTACGTCATAAGATGTTATTTTCAATGAAGCATATATAAAGTCCCAGCTCAGTATTTTCTTACTGAGCTGGCCCTTGGGGGCTACACGTTGCTGCTCAAGTCTACATGATCATATCTACAAAGTCCCTGGTCATTATTGGGGGCTACACGTTGAAGTTTTTATGAGCATAAGGCAATTACAAGTCCCAGGTTGCTGCAAGCATGACAACCCGGCACTTGGGGGCTACATATGTGGAATATTTAGTTTATGACTAGTGACTGAGATGAACAACCCAGATTTCTTTAAGGATGCGACATTTATATTGAAGCAAGTCTTAAGCCGTTGCTACGCTCCCTTCTTAAGACTTGGGGGCTACAAGTGATATGCATATAAAGGAGGTACGTTTTTAAGCTTGATGTTAGAAAAAATTATGACCCGGCGCCATCAATATTTACAAACCGGCAATTTTGGCAATGATAAACCGGCAAGTTCTACATCTTCAAGCCGGCTGAAAATCAGATGAGAATTTCAAGACCAATATTTTTGTTAAGCATTGGGAGCTGAATCAAATGAATTATTCTTCATGATATTTTTCTGTGAGAAACCAATGTCAGCAAGTTGATTGTGAGGCTGGCCTATTGACCCAGACTTTTCAAAAGAAGGAAATGACAAGGACTTGAGGATGATCAGGTGCCAGCTTACAAGAATTTTTAACCCGAAGCACAAACTATCAAATTTGTTCTTGTGTTTATTTTGCAGGATCAGTTTAACATGGATAAATCCAAATTAAACTGGGGGCTAATGTCGGGGATATACCCCGCGGTGTAACCAGGCCGGAAGTATAACCCGGCCGGACTTGGCGACTCACTAATGACCCTCCCTGACTGGACGACTCACTAAGTGACCCGCCCGAGCCTGGCGACTCATGGGTGACCCGGCAAGCGGGTCAGAGGAGCGACAAGACCCGGTGACCCAGAAGACGGTTCATGGAAGGACGGCTCACGTTATGTTATGCCGGCTTAAGAGGAAAGCATAAGGAATATTCCCTTACAAAGGAAGCAAGACTAGGACCCCACTTGTAATAGATAGTCCTAACCCTACTAGGACTCCACATGTAACCCGCCCCTCCAACTTATATAAGGAGGGACAGGGCACCCCAAGAGGGACAACTTTCACAAGTTAGGTTTAGACAGACAAGTCAATAGCTCTCGAGATAGAGCACCCTTGTAATTGTGATCATCATCTTCAATATCAATGAAGCAGGATGTAGGCTTTTACCTCCACCGTGAGGGGCCGAACCTGGGTAAAAACCTCGCGTCTCTCATCCCGCTCAACCCCTCTCAAGCTACCACATAGATGCGTTGGCCTCATGACTAAGTCCTCGCACTAAGGACATCTGCCGTGACAAATCCACGACACTATCTGTGTCGGGTTATCAAGACCATGTATTTCTTCAATAGGTGTTAAATTCTTAACATCTTCAGCATTAATACCCTTTCTTTCATAGATTTCTTTTCCTCTTGCATATCTTCAGGACTGAGAAATAGAATACCCCTTTTCTTCGGAGTTGGTTTAGGAGTTGGTTCAGGAAGTGTCCAATTATTATCATTACTCAACATATTATTCAATAGCAATTCAGCTTGATCAACAGTTCTTTCCCTGAAAACACAACCAGCACAACTATCCAGGTGGTCTCTGGAATCATCAGTTAGTCCATTATAAAAGATATCAAGTATTTCATTTTTCTTGAGAGGATGATCAGGCAAAGAATTAAGTAATCGGAGAAGCCTCCCCCAAGCTTGTGGGAGACTCTCTTCTTCAATTTGCACAAAATTATATATTTCCCTTAAAGCAGCTTGTTTCTTATGAGCGGGGAAATATTTAGCAGAGAAGTAATAAATCATATCCTGGGGACTACGTACACAACCAGGAGTAAGAGAATTAAACCATGTTTTAGCATCACCCTTTAATGAGAACGGAAATAACTTAAGGATATAGTAGTAATGAATTTTTTCCTCATGAGTGAATAGGATATATCATTTAATTTAGTAAGATGTGCCACAACAGTTTCAGATTCATAGCCATAAAAAGGATCAGATTCAACCAAAGTAATTAACTCAGGATCGACAGAGAAATCGTAATCCTTATCAGAGATACAGATAGGTGAAGTAGCAAAAGAGGGTCATATTTCATTCTAGCATTCAAAGATTTTTCTTTCAGCTTAGCTAACAGTTTCTTAAGATCATATCTATCGTTGCAAGCAAAAAGGTCTATAACAGTTTCTACATCCATAACATAACCCTCAGGCACATCAGGCAATTCATATCTAGGGGGAGAATCTTCATCATCACTTTCATCAATATTATCAGTTTCAATAATTTCATTCTCTCTAACCCTAGCAAGTTGTTCATCAAGAAATTCACCTAATGGCACAGTATTATCAAGCATAGAAGTAGTTTCATCATAAGTATCATGCAAAGCAAAAGTGGCATCATCAATAACATGCGACATATCAGAATCAATAGCAGGAGTCGGTGTCACAAGTTTACTCATAACAAAAGGTGAATCAAGTGCAGAGCTAGATGGCAGATTTTTACCTCCCCTCGTAGTTGAGGGATAAATCTTGGTTTTTTCATCTTTCAAGTTCCTCATAGTGATCAGCAGATATAAATCCCAAGTGACTCAAAGAATAGAGCTATGATCCCCGGCAACGGCGCTAGAAAATAGTCTTGATAACCCACATGTATAGGGGATTGCAACAGTTTTCGAGGGTAGAGTATTCAACCCAAATTTATTGATTCGACACAAGGGGAGCCAAAGAATATTCTCAAGTGTTAGCAGCTGAGTTGTCAATTTAACCACACCTGGAAGACTTAATATCTGCAGCAAAGTATTTAGTAGCAAAGTAGTATGGAAGTAACAGTAACGGTGGCAAAAGTAACAGTAGCAGTTTTGTAGTAATTGTAACAGTGGCAACGGAAAAGTAACTAAGCAAAGATCAATATGTGAAAAGCTCGTAGGCATTGGATCAGTGATGGATAATACAGTTATAACATAGGGTGACACAGAACTAGCTCCAGATCATTAATGTAATGTAGGCATGTTTTCTGAATATAGTCATACGTGCTTATGGAAAAGAACTTGCATGGCATCTTTTGTTCTACCCTCCCGTGGCAGCGGGGTCCTATTGGAAACTAAGGGATATTAAGGCCTCCTTTTAGTAGAGTACCGGACCAAAGCATTAACACTTAATGAATACATGAACTCCTGAAACTACGGTCATCACCGGGAGTGGTCCCGATTATTGTCACTTCGGGGTTGCCGGATCATAACACATAGTAGGTGACTATTGACTTGCAAGATAGGATCAAGAACTCACATATATTCATGAAAACATAATAGGTTCATATCTGAATTCATGGCACTCGGGCCCTAGTGACAAGCATTAAGCATAGCAAAGTCATAGCAACATCAATCTCAGAACATAGTGGATACTAGGGATCAAACCCTAACAAAACTAACTCGATTACATGATAAATCTCATCCAACCCATCACCGTCCAGCAAGCTTACGATGGAATTACTCACGCACGGTGGTGAGCATCATGAAATTGGTGATGGAGGATGGTTGATGATGACGACGGCGATGGATTCCCCTCTCCGGAGCCCCGAACGGACTCCAGATCAGCCCTCCCGAGAGAGATTAGGGCTTGGTGGTGGCTCCGTATCGTAAAACGCAATGAATCCTTCTCTCTGATTTTTTTCTCCCCGAACGTGAATATATAGAGTTGGAGTTGACGTCGGTGGAGCCTCGGGGGCCCGCGAGGCAGGGGCACGCCCTCCACCCTCGTGGACAGGGTGTGGGCCCCCTGGTGTTGATCCTTTTGCTAGTATTCTTTATTAATTCCAAAAATATTCTCCGTGAAGTTTCAGGTCATTCCGAGAACTTTTATTTCTGCACAAAAATAACACCATGGCAATTCTGCTGAAAACAGCGTCAGTCCGGGTTAGTTCATTCAAATCATGCAAGTTAGAGTCCAAAACAAGGGCAAAAGTGTTTGGAAAAGTAGATACGTTGGAGACGTATCATGAAGCTGATAATGAAAGAGCACGACAGGATGCACTTGACTTATTGGATGAGGAGCGTGACCTTGCGGCGGCTCGTTCGGCGATTTACCGGCAAGATCTGTGCCGTTATCACAGCTGCCGGGTTAAAACCAGAACTTTTCAAGAAGGTGACCTGGTGCTCCGGCTTATCCAGGATCAAACTGATATGCGCAAGTTATCCCCACCTTGGGAAGGACCCTTTATGGTCAGCAAAAATCTAAATAATGGATCGTATTACCTAATCGACATTCGAGAACACAAGGATTCACGTAAGTCGGAGGAGGAGACCCACCGGCCGTGGAATATTGCTCATCTTCGGCTTAGTACACTTGAGCCACCGGCTCTTACAATGTACATATCTTGACAATGTATATATTATGATGATTATAATAAAGCCAGCATCCCTGCTAAAGCAGGGCCTTTGTCATTTAGTTTCCAAGAGTAATGAGTCTTTTTAACAATTATGGTCACTTGGGGGCTTCCTGATCGTATTCGAATCAAAGCTGTGAATATCCCTCTTGATCGGCGCAATGCCACAATTATGGTTACTTGGGGGCTTCCTGATCGTATTCGAATCATAGCTGTGAATATCCCTCTTGATCGGCGCAATGCCACAATTATGGTCACTTGGGGGCTTCCTGATCGTATTCGAATCATAGCTGTGAATATCCCTCTTGATCGGCGCAATGCCACAATTATGGTCATTTGGGGGCTTCTTGATCGATTCAAATCATAGCTGTGAATATCCCTCTTGATCGGCGCAATGCCACAATTATGACCGCAAACCACTTGGGGGCTTCCTGATCGTATTCGAATCATAGCAGTGAATATCCCTCTTGGTCCGACTCATACACCATGAAAGCCTTGTTTTTCTTGTTTTGATTAGTTTTTTGAATATTTGTTGGTTTATCTTGACATATGATTTAACAATTATCCAGGCCATATAGCCTCAATTATAACAACTCATATTTGAGTATATCCGTGGTTGATACGTCTCCGTCGTATCTACCTTTCCAAACACTTTTGCCCTTGTTTTGGACTCTAACTTGCATGATTTGAGTGGAACTAACCCGGACTGACGCTGTTTTCAGCAGAATTGCCATGGTGTTATCTTTGTGCAAAAACAAAACTTCTCGGAATGACCTGAAACTTCACGGAGATTATTTTTGGAAATAATAAAAAATACTGGCGGAAGAATCAAGGCCAGGGGGCCCACACCCTGTCCACGAGGGTGGGAGGCGCCCCTGCCCCTAGGGCGCGCCCCCTGCCTCGTGGGCCCCCTGGAGCTCCACCGACCTCAACTCCAACTCTATATATTCCTGTTCGGGGAGAAAAAAATCAGAGAAAAAGATTCATCGCGTTTTACGATACGAAGCCGCCGCCAAGCCCTAAACTCTCTCGGGAGGGCTGATCTGGAGTCCGTCCGGGGCTCTGGAGAGGGGAATCCGTCGCCATCGTCATCATCAACCATCCTCCATCACCAATTTCATGATGCTCACCGCTGTGCGTGAGTAATTCCATCGTAGGCTTGCTGGACGGTGATGGGTTGGATGAGATTTGTCATGTAATCGAGTTAGTTTTGTTAGGGTTTGATCCGAGTGCCATGATTTCAGATCTGAACCTATTATGTTTTCATGAATATATGTGAGTTCTTGATACTATCTTGCAAGTCTATAGTCACCTACTATGTGTTATGATCCAGCAACCCCGAAGTGACAATAATCGGCACCACTCCCGGTGATGACCATAGTTTGAGGAGTTCATGTATTCACTATGTGTTAATGCTTTGGTCCGGTACTCTATTAAAAGGAGGCCTTAATATCCCTTAGTTTCCAATAGGACCCCGCTGCCACGGGAGGGTAGGACAAAAGATGCCATGCAAGTTCTTTTCCATAACCACGTATGACTATATTCGGAATACATGCCTACATTATATTGATGAATTGGAGCTAGTTCTGTGTCACCCTATGTTATGATTGTTACATGATGAACCGCATCCGGCATAATTCTCCATCACCGATCCAATGCCTACGAGCTTTTCACATATTGCTCTTTGCTTAGTTACTTTACCGTTGCTACTGTTACAATTACTACAAAACTGCTACTGTTACTTTGGTCACCGTTACCGTTACTTCCATACTAGCTACTAAATACTTTGCTGCAGATATTAAGTTATCCAGGTGTGGTTGAATTGAAAACTCAACTGCTAATACTTGAGAATATTCTTTGGCTCCCCTTGTGTCGAATCAATAAATTTGGGTTGAATAGTCTACCCTCGAAAACTGTTGCGATCCCCTATACTTGTGGGTTATCAAGACTATTTTCTGGCACCGTTGCCAGGGAGCATAGCTCTATTCTTTGAGTCACTTGGGATTTATATCTGCTGGTCACTATGAAGAACCTGAAAGACGCGAAAACAAAAATTTATCCCTCAACTACGAGGGGAGGTAAGGAACTGCCATCTAGCTCTGCACTTGATTCGCCTTCTGTTTTTAGTAAGCTTGCGACACCTAAACCTGCTTCTGCTATTAATTCTGATATGTCGCATGTTATTGATGATGCCACTTCTGCTATGCATGGTACTTATGATGAAACTACCTCTATGCTTGATACTACTGTGCCACTTGGTGAATGTCTTGATGAACAACTTGCTAGGGCTAGAGAGAATGAAATTAATGAAACTGATAATATTGATGAAAGTGATGATGAAGATTCTCCCCCTAGATATGAATTGCCTGTTGTGCCCGAGGGCTGTGTTATGGATGAAGAAACTACTAGAGACTTTCTTGCTTGCAATGATAGAAGTGATCTTATGAAATTATTAGCTAAGTTGAAACAAAAAACTCTGAATGCTAGAATGAAATATGATCCTACTTATGCTACTTCACCTATCTTTGTTACTGATAAGGATTATGAATTCTCTGTCGACCCTGATATAATTTCTTTGGTTGAATCTGATCTTTTCTATGGCTATGAATCTGAAACTGTTGTGGCACATCTTACTAAATTAAATGATATAGCCACCCTGTTCACTAATGATGAGAAAACTCACTATTACTATATCCTTAAAATATTTCCGTTCTCATTAAAGGGTGATGCTAAGATATGGTTTAACTCTCTTGATCCTGGTTGTGTGCGTAGTCCCCAGGATATTTCCGTTCTCATTAAAGGGTGATGCTAAGAAATGGTTTAAGGGAAATATATAATTTTGTGCAAATTGAAGAAGAGAGTCTCCCACAAGCTTGGGGGAGGCTTCTCCAATTACTTAATGCTTTGCATGATCATCCTCTCAAGAAAAATGAAATACTTGATATCTTCTATAATGGACTAACCGATGCTTCCAAAGACCACCTGGATAGTTGTGTTGGTTGTGTTTTCAGGGAAAGAACACCAGATGAAGCTGAAATTTTATTGAATAATATGTTGCTTAATGAAAATAATTGGACACTTCCTGAACCAACTCTTAAGTCAACTCCAAAGAAAACGGGTGTTCTATTTCTCAGTCCTGAAGATATGCAAGAGGCAAAGAAATCTATGAAAGAAAAGGGTATTAAAGTTGAAGATGTTAAGAATTTACCTCCTATTGAAGAAATACATGGTCTTAATTTACCGCCCGTTGAAGAAATATATGATCTTAATTCATCACCTATTGAAGAAACACATGGTCTGTATAACCCGACATAGGTAGTAAAGGTAAATTCTCTTTATAGATTTGATGAAGGTGATATTCCTCGTTATAAGTCTGCTAGCCAATGCTTAGATGAGTTTGATAATTTTATTGTCAAACAAGAAAACTTCAATGCTTATTTTGGTAGAGAATTAAAACGCAATGCTTATATGATTGAACACTTGAGTGATTATATGTCTAGAGTTAAAGGTGAACTTAAACTCATTAGTAAACATGCTTCTATGGTTACCGCTCAAGTAGAACAAGTACTTAAAGCTCAGAATGATTTGCTCAATGAATTGAATAGTAAGAATAATGATTTTGCTGTTAGAGTGGCTACTAGAACTGGTAAAATGACTCAGGAACCTTTGTATCCTGAAGGCCATCCTAAGAGAATTGAGCAGGATTCTCACAGAAATAATATTGATGCACCTAGTCCTTTTAAGAGGAAGAAAAAGAAAAATGATAGGACTTTGCATGCTTCCAGTGAACCTGTTGTTGACACACCTGAGAATCCCAATGATATTTCTATTTCTGATGCTGAAACACAATCTGGTGATGAACATCAACCTAGTGATAATGTTAATGATGATGTTCATGTTGATGCTCAACCTAGCAATGATAATGATGTAGAAATTGAACCTGTTGTTGATCTTGATAACCCACTATCAAAGAATCAACGTTATGATAAGAGAGACTTTGTTGCTAGGAAGCACGATAAGGAAAGAGAGCCATGGGTTCAGAAACCCATGCCTTTTCCTCCCAAACCATCCAAGAAAAAGGATGATGAGGATTTTGAGCGCTTTGCTGAAATGATTAGACCTATCTTCTTGCGTATGCGTTTAACTGATATGCTCAAAATGAATCCTTATGCTAAGTACATGAAAGAAATTGTTACTAATAAAAGAAAGATACCGGAAGCTGAAATTTCCACCATGCTTGCTAATTACACTTTCAAGGGTGGAATACCAAAGAAGTTAGGAGATCCAGGAGTACCCACTATACCATGCTCCATTAAAAGGAATTATGTTAGAACTACTTTATGTGATCTTGGAGCCGGTGTTAGTGTTATGCCTCTCTCTTTATATCGTAGACTTGATTTGAATAAGTTGACACCTACTGAAATATCTTTGCAAATGGCTGATAAATCAACTGCTATACCTGTCGGTATTTGTGAGGATGTGCCTGTTGTAGTTGTAAATGTTACTATTTTAACAGACTTTGTTATTCTTGATATTCCCGAGGACGATAGTATGTCTATTATTCTTGGAAGACCCTTTTTGAATACTCCAGGGGCTGTTATTGATTGCAACAAAGGCAATGTCACTTTTCATGTTAATGGTAATGAGCATATGGTACACTTTCCGAGGAAACAACCTCAAGTCCACAGTATCAATTCTATTGGAAAAATTCCATCGACTATTTTTGGAGGTTTTGAATTTCCTCTACCTACTGTCAAGAAGAAATATGATATTCTTATTATTGGGGACGTGCATACCCCCTTTGAGGTAACATAGTGTTATTCGAAATTTCTCCGGTTCCATGTTATTCGGAATGAGTTTGTTAACAAGACTTGATCAACCTTGTTAGTGGATTCCTTTTGATGAGCATGAGATGGATGAAGTTAGAAAGCACAACCTTCTGTACCCTCCTTTTACTTTCTGTTATTTAGATTGAATAAAGTAAAAATAGTATTTTCTGTCAGTTTTCTGATTTATCCGTGCAATAAAAAATACCCCGAAAATATAATTTCTCCAAATGCCCCGAAATTGAAATATGATTTTTTCTGGAATATTTGAGAATATTTGGCACTGAGAACATAGCAGGGGAGCAAGCACCTGGCCATGAGGGTCCAGGGCGCGCCTCCCTGCCTCGTGGGCCCATGGTGGCTCCCCTCCACTTATAGCTGCACCCACACACTCCTTCCTCCCAAAAAAATCACCAACCAGCTCAAGCACGATTTCTAGCTTATTTTGCGGCGATTTTCGATCTCCTTGCTCAAAGCTCCTCTCACAAAACTGCTTTGGGGGATTGTTCCTTGGTATGTGACTCCTCCTATGGTCCAATTAGTTTTTGTTCTGGTGCTTTATTTATTGCAAATTTGTGCTGCCTAGGTGACCATGTTCTTGAGCTTGCATGTCAAATTTATATGGTTCCAAGTAGTTCTAATGCATGATATAGTCTCTAGGCACTTGTGGGAGTAGTTGCTATCAATTTTGTTGAGTTTGGTTCACTTTTATTTGAAGTTACTAAAAATTTCAGAAATTTTCAGAAAATGATGAAGAGATTTTTGAGGGGCTCTTCGAGCTGAAGCTCGAAGGATAAGCAAAGTGAAGAAGAAGAGAGGCCCAAATATAATGGGATAATTAGATTTATGCCCCTAGTTGTGTCCCACTCGCCTGTTTTACCCCTAATTCCCAAAAGTCACTGGTTCTGTCCAAGTCACTTTGCTCCTATTATGCTTTTGCCCTTTGACCGTTTGACCATCAGTTTGAAAACTTCATAACTAATTCATACTAAATCAGAAAAATGCAAATAAGATACCAAAATGTTCAGAAAAACATCACCTATATGTCAGTGTCATTTGCATTCATGAAAAAAGTGTTGGAAAGTGCCCATCCGAGTTTTAGCTCTTATGCTACCACCATGAATAGTAAAACCTAAAAAATTGAAAAACAAATTGAAAAAAATTGGTGGCAAAGAATGACAAATGTTTTAAGTGCCTGCCAAGTTTCATCAGGGAATAACATTCGTGGGTGCCGTGGCAAGAAAAACAATCAGCACTCCAAAATAGATTATTTTTTTGCCACGACTTCCACGAATGTCGTTCCCTAATGAAACTTGGCAAGCACTTAGAACATTTGTTGTTCTTTGCCACCATATTTTTTTGATTTTTTTTGAATTTTTTTGAGTTCACTATTCATGGTGGTATCAAAAGAGCTAAAACTCGGATGTGCACTTTCCAACACTTTTTTCATGAATGCAAATGACACTGACATATAGGTGATGTTTTTCTGAACATTTTGGTATCTTATTTGCATTTTTCTGATTCAGTATGAATTAGTTATGAATTTTTCAAACTGACGGTCAAACGGTCAAAGGGCAAAAGCATAAGAGGAGCAAAGTGACTCGGACAGAACTGGTAACTTTTGGGAATTAGGAGTAAAACAGACGAGTGGGACACAACTAGGGGCATAAATCTAATTATCCCAAATATAATCTGCCTCGCACCGTGGAGGTTCGGCCGTGTGAATGGCCTTGTGATGATTTCTTGAGAGCAGCCGGGATTTATGATGATTTTTATGAGTTGGCTGAGAATGCAGGCCTCACCGACTTCCTCCGCGACCAACGCGAACAGTATCTCTTACTCACCAATATCTTTGTGCAAAATTTTCATTTCCATTCTAGGAGGTCACCACCTATGGTGGATTTTTATTTATATGATGAGTATAAGGAGATGGCCCTTCATGAATTTTGTGAGGTTTGTAAGTTGCCCTTTCCAGGCATCATAGAGGAACCACATCATGACCATGTGGAGGGGTTTATTGATACAATTGCTATAGGGGAAACGAGGAAAGTTTCCGACGCACGAATCACTAGCATACACTTTCCTGTTCTACATTACTTTGCTATATTTGCTAGTAGATGCTTAGTTGGTCGCGGAAACTGTGGAAACCTGAGTGCCCCTGATATTGTTATTTTATGCCATGCCTTGTTTCGTGCTGACACATTTAGTATGGGCGCTATTGTTGCAAAGCGGTTAAACCTTAACCGTACTAAGGGCCCCATCTTGGGAGGCATCTTCGCCTCGCGCCTCGCTGCATACTATAATATACCTATTAGGCATTATGAGAAAGAAGAAAAATTGCTGCCTCCTGCTTTTCTAGACTATAAGAGTATGGTAGCACATGATTTTATTGTTAAGAATAGGGAAAGGGCGCTTAAGTACAAATTACTATTTGGTAAAAATCACCCTGAGACTATTACTCTGCCTGCTCCTTCCTTGTTTGATTTGTCTGCAGGCAATTACCTTGTTCCGCCAGAGACTATTCGCGCCTACCTAAACCCTACATCAGCTACAGAGCTAGAGCCGGAACCACAATTTGATCCTCCACGACAGTCTGATTACCAGTGGGATCCGGAGGTGATTGCCAACCAATGGCAATCCGAGGCTTCTTCTCAGTACGACCCCAACTATAACTTTGGATATCCGCCAGGCCAGCCGTGGCAATAGACCAACTTAGGCCAAAAGCCTAAGCTCGGGGGAGTACGTATTTCTCACCGACATTACATTTATGTCCACACACTCATTCTAGTTGTCGGTGCTCATACTTTTTCACTGTAATATCCATGCTAGTTTATTTTCCTTTTTATGCTTTCTTCTTGTGTGTTTGAAAAACTTTAAGAAAAACCAAAACAAATTAGTTGTAGCGTTTAGCTAGTTTACTTTCTTGCTTGTAGTAGTAGTAATTAAAAAGAAAACCCAAAAATATTTCCCGTTCTTCTTTTGCTTGTTGGGAGCTTTCCCGTGTAAATAGTTTTATTTCTTTTCTTTTCTTTTCTTTGGGGGTCAATAGGAGAAGACCATAATAAAATTGTTGAAGTGGCTCTTATATGCATTATTGTCGATTTAACCAAGAGCCCATATTGCCTTGTCTCCTCCTGTTTATTGAATGCTCGCAGATTCCAGCTTAGTCCAATGCACGTGCACTACTACTATTATTCACATCGTTCGGTCGTGCAAGTGAAAGGCAATAATGACGATATATGATGGAGTGATTGAGATGAGAGAAGCTGGTATGAACTCGACCTCTCTTGTTTTTGTAAATATGATTAGTTCATCGTTCCTGATTCAGCCTATTATGAATAAACATGTTTGCAATGACAATTAGAGATTATAGTTGCTTATGCCATGCTTAATTAGCTAGGAGTTTATAATGGTTTACCTTGCGTGCCAACATGCTATTAAAATGGTTGTGATGTGGTATGATAGGGTGGTATCCTCCTTTGAATGATTCAAGTGACTTGACTTGGCACATGTTCACACATGTAGTTGAAACTAATCAACATAGCCTTTACGATATTTATGTTCATGGTGGATTATATCCTACTCATGCTTGCACTCAATGTTTATTAATTTTCATGCATGTTCATGACTGTTGTCGCTCTCTAGCTGGTCGCTTCCCAGTCTTTTGCTAGCCTTCACTTGTACTAAGCGGGAATACTGCTTGTGCATCCAATCCCTTAAACCTCAAAGTTATTCCAGATGAGTCCACTATACCTTCCTATATGCGGTATCTACCTGCTGTTCCCAGTAAATTTGTATGTGCCAAACTCTAAACCTTCAAATGAAATTCTATTTTGTATGCTCGAATAGCTCATGTATCAACTAGGGTTGTCCGTATCTTCCATGTTAGGCGGGTTATTCTCAAGAGGAGTGGACTCCGCTCCTCACTCACGAGAAAATGGCTGGTCATCGGGATGCCCAGTCCCATGCTTTATGCAAACCAAATCAAAATAATTGCAAACAAAACTCCCCCGGGACTCTTGTTAGTTGGAGGCACTCGTTGTTTCGAGCAAGCCATGGACTGATGTTTGTTGGTGGAGGGGGAGTATAAACTTTACCATTCTGTTTGGGAACCGCCTATAATGTGTGTAGCATGGAAGATATCCCCATCTCTCGGTTGTTATGTTGACAATGAAAGCATGCTGCTCAAAATATTATTTATCTCTGCTTTAAAAACGAGCTCTGGCACCTCTACAAATCCCTGCTTCCCTCTAGGAAGGGCCTATCTATTTACTTTTATGTTGATTCATCACCCTCTTATTAAATAGCACCAGCTGGAGACCACCGCTGTCATTTGCATTCATTACTATTAATTTATATTGGGTATGACTATGACTGGATCTCTTTTACCATGAATTACAATGTCTAGTCAGTCCTTGATCTTTAAAGGTGCTCTACATTTATGTTTTGCGGTCTCAGAAAGGGCTAGCGAGCTACCATCTTGTTATATCATATCATGATTGTTTTGAGAAAGTGTTGTCATCCAAAATTTTTTATTATTGCTCGCTAGTTGATTATGCCATTGATATGAGTAAACATGAGACCTAAGTGTTATTGTGAATATGGTTAGTTCATAATCTTTGCTGAAAACTTGAATGCTGGCTTTACATATTTGCAACAACAAGAGCAAACAGAGTTTGTAAAAGTTTTTCTTTATCACTTTCAGTTTATCAACTGAATTGCTTGAGGACAAGCAAAGGTTTAAGCTTGGGAGAGTTGATACGTCTCCGTCGTATCTACTTTTCCAAACACTTTTGCCCTTGTTTTGGACTCTAACTTGCATGATTTGAATGGAACTAACCCAGACTGACGCTGTTTTCAGCAGAATTGCCATGGTGTTATCTTTGTGCAGAAACAAAAGTTCTCGGAATGACCTGAAACTTCACGGAGATTATTTTTGGAAATAATAAAAAATACTGGCGAAAAATCAAGGCCAGGGGGCCCACACCCTGTCCACGAGCGTGGGAGGCGCGCCTGCCCCCTAGGGCGCGCCCCTGCCTCATGGGCCCCCTGGAGCTCCACCGACCTCAACTCCAACTCTATATATTCGTGTTCGGGGAGAAAAAGATTCATCGCGTTTTACGATACGGAGCCGCCGCCAAGCCCTAAACTCTCTCGGGAGGGCTGATCTGGAGTCCGTTTGGGGCTCCAGAGAGGGGAATCCGTCGCCATCATCATCATCAACCATCTCCCATCACCAATTTCATGATGCTCAACGCCGTGCGTGAGTAATGCCATCGTAGGCTTGCTAGACGGTGATGGGTTGGATGAGATTTATCATGCAATCGAGTTAGTTTTGTTAGGGTTTGATCCCTAGTATCCACTATGTTCTGAGATTGATGTTGCTATGACTTTGCTATGCTTAATGCTTGTCACTAGGGCCCGAGTGCCATGATTTCAGATCTGAACCTTTTATGTTTTCATGAATATATGTGAGTTCTTGATCCTATCTTGCAAGTCTATAGTCACCTACTATGTGTTATGATCCGGCAACCCCGAAGTGACAATAATCGGCACCACTCCCGGTGATGACCATAGTTTGAGGAGTTCATGTATTCACTATGTGTTAATGCTTTGGTCCGGTACTCTATTAAAAGGAGGCCTTAATATCCCTTACTTTCCAATAGGACCCCGCTACCACGGGAGGGTAGGACAAAAGATGTCATGCAAGTTCTTTTCCATAAGCAAGTATGACTATACTCGGAGTACATGCCTACATTACATTGATGAATTGGAGCTAGTTCTGTGTCACCCTATGTTATGATTGTTGCATGATGAACAGCATCCGGCATAATTCTCCATCACCGATCCAATGCCTACGAGCTTTTCACATATTGCTCTTTGCTTAGTTACTTTACCGTTGCTACTGTTACAATTACTACAAAACTGCTAATGTTACTTTTGCCACCATTACCGTTACTTCCATACTACTTTGCTACTAAATACTTTGCTACAGATATTAAGTTATCCAGGTGTGGTTGAATTGACAACTCAACTGCTAATACTTGAGAATATTCTTTGGCTCCCCTTGTGTCGAATCAATAAATTTGGGTTGAATACTCTACCCTCGAAAACTGTTGCGATCCCCTATACTTGTGGGTTATCAGTGGTTTCTGATAACCCGGCCTGGCCTTTGAAAATAAATCGCCAGGATATGGTGATATTACACACTTGGAAGTATTGTCTCCTATGTTTTGGGTTATCACCCTTACTGCATTGGTATGGTAAGCCAGCAGTTTAAATCACATATCACAGGTATGATATTTTCGATTATATTTAATTATGGTTAAACCAGCCCTGGTTATGCACTATTTTCGTTACCAGTGGTTTTAGATGAGGTATTATGACCCGCCCTGCGGTAAACCGCCAAGGCACTTGTGTTTACTTATGTGCAGGATAATGATTCATTTCATCTGCATAAATCATTGTCATCATAAGCATCAAACGGTAGCTTTTCAATTGGCGGGTCAAACAATGTTGCGTAAAACAAAAACGTGCACGATGGCACGACAGATCAAAGTTTTACTAGCCTATTACATGACTCAATGAGTCCAAAGGATCAAGTGTTTTCATAAGTTCAAATATTTGAGCCACCCAACAGATCAATCTTCCTAGTCTTGACGACTTGAAGCTTCTGGATCATCCTTTTCCGGTTCTTCGTCCTCCACCGTCTGGAAGTTGGGTGATGACCAATCAATGGCATGTAAAGCTTGGAATTCAGCTTCATCATCTATAAGGTTGGATGGATCAACTTCAGGGGCGAAAGTATGCTAACGGATTGGGGGAACCATGTTACTAAAAAAGTATGTTTCCAATACTGGGAGAATGATTATGCTAGTATGAAGAACCTCATGTCTTTGGTTGCCAGTATTAGCAGGATAGCCGCGCGTACTCAGCAGCCAGTTATATTGTCCAATAAATACTGGGTTACAAGCCAAGACTATTTTGGAGGTTTTTGGCCCCCAAAAGGGATTGGGGTTTTAGATCCTTGGGAAATCCCTCTTCTTAATACCCTTATTCTCCCTTCATTAATCAGATCCATCACTTTATAAGCCGGCGTGTACATCTTCTGGTTTTCTGCATCATAAGCCAGATGATATTTTGAGAGAGTCGTTTCATCAGCAATCAGAGTCGCCAGAGGGCGTATCTCTTTAACACAAGCAGCGAAGTCTTTCTGGTCAAAAGAAGTGCCATCCTCTTTCAAGCTTGGATACCCAATGGCTATCTCAGCCGGGTCTAGTTCTGGTAGCCATGCATTAGCACGGCTCAAGGCCGTCACTGCACCGGCTCTTGCACAAGACCATTTTATCTCTTGAATCCTCGCAGGCAGAATTGACAATTTCTTCAAGACTTCACTCAGCAGATTGGGCCCTTGATTTGTTGGAGACATCGTGGCTAGTGTGCGCTGAGTTCCGGTATATAGCTGTTCAACAAGTGTATATACGGCTTTAAGTTTCACCAGCATGTCATGACTAAGATTGCAGCTCCTTGGAGCTGTAGAACAATTGTGGAGTGGTCAGTAGCGGTTTATGATATAAAAAGAAGAGATTCAATTTTGATGCTGACGAGGCGGCTCACCAAAGATAGCAGAAACCATCTGGGATACACGGTGCTTTAAACTGTCAGCTCAGCTGTCACCTCTTGAAGAGCCGCCTCCGCCTTTTCAGCCCGTTGCCTTAAAGCAGTTTTTTCTTCAGCCCTGGCGTTCTTTTCAGCCTCAAAATCGGTCTTCAGAATCTCCATTTCAGCCACACTAAATTGGAATTTTGAATCGACTTTCCAGGTCTCAGATTCTTGATTCTTTAGCCGGGTCTTGGCATCATCCAGTTGAGATTGCAGTTGAGCAATGGTGTTCTGTACAAGCACAGATTTGGAATCACATTCATATCCGGGTATAAGAATATAAGTCCCAAGCCTTTTGCAAGCAACAACACTTGGCACTTGGGGGCTAATGCGTACCAAAAACTTCTTCACACAACAGATTATCTGGCTAAGTCCCAAGTACTTTGCAAGCAAGAGTACTTAGCACTTGGGGGCTAATGCACATTTGCTCGTGTTTCATTACTACTTTATGATGACCCGGTTGTGCCACAGACAAACACAGTCGGCTCATGGGGGCTACACAAGTAAGTTTTGATTTTTAAACAATGATAAGTACTGGTTCATTCATGCTGATTAATCCGGCCCTTGGGGGCTACGGATGCAATGTTGATCATTAAAATCCGAATCAACGCTGAAAGTGAAAGACGGTTTTTTGAAGGATTTTTTATCACAGATGCTTTATACTCACTAACACAAATGCCCGTGCGATGCAACGGGAGAGATATTTTATTTACGACAAATAACGGGAACGATAATCGATGTGTCTATAAAAAAAGGTCTCCACAACGGTAGGCGACAGAGCAAGGAGTTGTCTTCTCACTGGACATGTTTGGCCCGTGAAATCTTGATAGTGGTGGGGTTGGTAGGCGTGGTGGCGAGCACCCAACTCGTGCATTTTTCTTTCGCGTCCGCCTCCATCCCGGGGTTGTGCATGCCTCCTCATTTGGTGGGGGTGTGTGACGACCATCGGGACACGGTTGCTTCGACCACTCTCCTACAACTGCGTAACCGGATGGATTACTAATTGCAGCGCATAAATCCTGTTTCATAAGCATAATCAGGCATGAATGTCCCTTCATTATGACGGTTTATTCTCTTTGATTATTTTAGCACTCACGTATCCACCATTTTTTTCCAATTAGAGCCAAACAACATATTCTCTTTTATTGGCACATGCCCATAATTTTTTTAATTTTTTTCCAACCAGGATAGAAGAAACGTGCGCTCTAATCAACGGCCAACACGAATATTTAAGAAGATACGATAGCTTCAGATTTTATTTATTTATTTATTATTTTGAACATTAAAAAAACTGCCGAATATTCTTGGAAACATTAATTTTTTGAAAGCCCGGACAATTCTAAAAAAATGTCAACATTTTTTTTTAAATTCCACATAGTTTTGGAAAAACACAAACAAAATTAGAAATGGGAGTAGCAATTGAAATTAATAAACAATATTTTGAAAACATGAACTATTTATACCACAGAACATTTTTTTTGAAAGGGGAACATTAAGAACATTTTTAGAAATGTTTTCTTAGACGCAAACATTTTTTTGTATTTGTGAACTTTTCACTAAAATAGGAATATTTTTTGAATATGGAACATTTTATAAAATATTAATTTTATAAAAAATCTCGAACAATTCTAAAATAGATTTTTTTTAAATTGCAACATATTTAAAATGTTGAGGAAATTACGAAGCCAAATTTTTTAAATATCTAGTATTTTAAAAAACAGGAATAAAAAATTTTGTAATGCTAATTCTTTTCAATATTTGAACAAAAATTGAAATTCCGAATACATTTTGTATATTTTTATTTCACGAAAAAATAAAAATAAAGAACGGGAAAATGAAAATTAAACAGAAACCGAATACAGAAAAAACAAAAACAGGCCCGCCCAGTCTTGGGCGACTTGTGCGTACATTCAACTATTTGTCGCCACGTGCGGCAAATAAGGTCCTAGCGACGCATGGGCAGGGTAATTACTGAGTTTGCTTTGTTGGGCTGGAGTGCGCCTGGCCCAGTCGCGGTATTCTGGACAAACTTTTTTTCTTTTCCGGTGGAGAGACACAAAAAATTTAGTACCACCTCGGGTAGCAAAAAATTATTTTCGACGGTGAACGGATAAAAATATTGGAGAAACGCACATTGCTTTATTAGTACTAGCACAAATGCCCGTGTGATGCAACGGGAGAGATATTTTGTTTACGACAAATAACGGGAACGATAATCAATGTGTCTCTAAAAAAACGGTCTCGACAACGGTAGGTGACAGAGCAAGGAGTTGTCTTCTCACTGGACGTGTTTGGCCCATAAAATCTTGATAGTGGTGGGGTTGGTAGGCGTGGTGGCGAGCACCTAACTCGTGCATTTTTCTTTCGCGTCCACCTCCATCTCGAGGTTGTGCATGCCTCCTCATTTGGTGGGGGTGTGTGACAACCTTCGGGACACGGTTGCTTCGACCACTCTCCTACAACTGCGTAACCGGATGGATTACTAACTGCAGCGCATAAATCATGTTTCATAAGCATAATCAGGCATGAATGTCCCTTCATTATGACGGTTTATTCTCTTTGATTATTTTAGTGCTCATGTATCCACCATTTTTTTCTAATTAGAGCCAAACAACATATTCTCTTTTATTGGCACATGCCCATAATTTTTTTAGTTTATTTCCAACCAGGATAGAACAAACGCGCGCTCTAATCAATGGCCAACACGAATATTTAAGAAGATACGATAGCTTCAGATTTATTTACTTATTTATTATTTTGAACATTAAAAAAACTGCTGAATATTCTTGGAAACGTTAATTTTTTGAAAGCCCGGACAATTCTAAAAAAATGTCAACATTTTTTTTTGAAAATTCCACATAGTTTTGGAAAAACACAAACAAAATTAGAAATGGGAGTAGCAATTGAAATTAATAAACAATATTTTGAAAACATGAACTATTTATACCACAGAACATTTTTTTGAAAAGGGGAACATTAAGAACATTTTTAGAAATGTTTTCTTAGACGCAAACTTTTTTTGTATTTGTGAACTTTTCACTAAAAGAGGAATATTTTTTGAATATGGAACATTTTATAAAATATTAATTTTATAAAAAATCTCGAACTATTCTGAAATAGATTTTTTTTAAATTGCAACATTTTTAAAATGTTGAGGAAATTATGAAACGAAATTTTTTAATTTTCTAATATTTTAAAAAACAGGAATAAAATTTTGTAATGCTAATTCTTTTGAATATTTGAACAAAAATTGAAATTCCGAATACATTTTGTATATTTTTATTTCACGAAAAAATGAAAATAAAGAATGGGAAAATGAAAATGAAACAGAAACCGAATACAGAAAAAACAAAAACAGGCCCGCCCAGTCTTGGGCGACTTGTGCGTACATTCAACTATTTGTCGCCACGTGCGGCAAATAAGGTCCTAGCGACGCATGGGCAGGGTAATTACTGGGTTGGCTTTGTTGGGCTGGAGTGCGCCTGGCCCAGTTGCGGTATTCTGGACAAACTTTTTTTCTTTTCCGGTGGAGAGACACACAAAAATTTAGTACCACCTCGGATAGCAAAAAATTATTTTCGGCGGTGAACGGATAAAAATATTGGAGAAACACACCTTGCTTTATTAGTAGGTATAGAGGTATAGATTACTATTCTAAGTCTACAACCTATTCTATTCTATTATACACAGTAGACTTGGGGGCTGACAGGATATGCATATCTTATTTAAGCCGGAATTCATACCTCATATTTCTAGTGCATCTGTTTCACCATATCAATCTCAAGATCGCGGCTGGTATGAACTTGGTTAACATAACCAGAGAATACTTCACTGACGCTTAGTTGAGAGTAATCGGCAATGTCAAATCTCACTTTCCGCCTTTCAACGAACTCGTCTTTGGCGGAGTGTTTGGCCAGGACGATAGGTTGCCCCGGTTCTCTGAAGCTAGTGCTAGTAATCATAACATCTTCACCATGCTCTTCTGATGGCTTAAGTGGGCTCGAGGATTTGGTGTTCAAAGGATTGATATCTATGTGATCATGGGAGAGATCAGCAATTTCTGGAGGGGCTTCATGAGCAAGTTCTTCCGGTTGCTTTTCAGAAGCGTCTGATGCTGGGACTTGCTGCTCCGACTCATGAATTTTAGGATTTTCAGCCGGCTTGGTCACCCTTGCCTTTTTACTAGGTTTTGCTTGACCATTGCACGGTTTATGACAAGTCAGTATAAGTATAAGAGTATAAGAAGTTGAAAATACAAAGTAATTGTTGTTACCCATGGGCAGTTTTGAAAGCCAGCAGCTGGGTTTGTGATGAGTCGCCGGAAGAAGAGCGGGAAGCTTCCTGATAATTTGAATCAAAAGAATTAAGTGGTTGGCAAATGTGACTCGCCAGTAGGTAAAAAGAGTTTTAAGTTTGTAAGGACCTCATTTCGGCGTTTCCGCGGAGCTGGAGTATTCGGTAGCACTACAAAAAAACGACACATCCGTGACATTTTGGGCCGAATGAAAAAATATATATCATACTTATGACACTTCTATGACGATAATTGTGACAAAACCCGGTATCAGCATAGATGTGGTAGGCTCCTACTTCTATGACAAAAAATCATGACAGAAAATGGGCTTTTCGTCCTGGGCGGGCCGGAGATGCAGCTGCATGACATCCTTTGGGCCGTCCATGACGGAAAAAACCGTGGTAGAAGCAAGGGCTAGGAAAATATCGGGGTGTTCCCGGTTACGGTGGGTGGTCGGGGCCGAGCGACGCACGGAGGTTTGCACGTTTCTCTCGTACACGCACACGCGTGGGTGCGAGGCGTTGGGCTCTAACTGAACCCGAGCGAGGCGTTCGCCTACTGAACCCGAGCGATTGCACTGCAGGCTACACGTTACTGAAACCGAGCGATCGATCAATGGCTGTTAACTGAACCCGATCGAGCGATTCCTTCGCTACTGCTGCTAACTGAAGCCGATCGATGCTGCCTCTGGATGAACAGTGAGCGTTGCTGGGGGGTTTGGATGAACAGTTCCCGGTGGGGTGGATGAACAGGACCCTGTGGTGTTGCCTCTGGATGAACATGACCCAGATCGATGGAGCCGGTTGGGGCTGGATGAACAGGACCCCGTGGAGGGTTGGATGAATAGGACCACCCCGTGGAGGGCTGGATGAACAGTACACGGTGGAGGGCTGGATGAACAGTAGCCCGTGGAGGGGTGGTTGAACAGGAGCCCGTGGAGAGGGCTGGTTGAACAGTAGCCGGTGGACTAGCGCGCGGTGGAGGCTGGATGAACAGGAGCCCGTGGATGAACAGTCGCGGGTGGAGGCTGGAGGAGGTCGACGATGGATGAACAGTAGCTCGTGGAGGCTGAAGGGGGTCGATGGTGGAGATGAACAGTATCCCGTGGAGTCCCGTTTTACGGTACGCCACACCCCTCTCGATGAACAGGACCCCCGTTTCGACCGTACCGCTCCAAAACAAGTCTGTTTCCTCCGTTTTGCCGTACGCCACATCCCTCCCGATCAACAGGACCCCGTTTCGACCGTAGGAGGTCCAACACAAGTCTGTTTCCTCCATTTTGCGGTACGCCAGACCCCTCCCGATGAACAGGATCCCGTTTCGAACGTGGCCGGTCGAACACAAGGCCGTTTCCTCCGTTCTGCGGTACGCCAGGCCTCGTTTTCATCGGCTATTCCATCCAAGCCGATTGGCTCCCACGCATTTCGTTGCCTCCCGATGAACACGATGCATTCCGTTGCCTCCCCATGAACACGACGACGACGCAGTTTCTCCGTTCCGACTCAGCCATGTACACGAGCCCTGGCCGTACGTACGCGTGAGTAGGCGTTCGAGACCTCGCCCGTATGTACGTACATGGCCGTATTTACTTTCTTGCACCCTGGCCGCTTTACATACGTGTACATGCTACGTGCGCGCCTCTACATCGACCAGTATGTACGTACACGTTCGCGACCAGAATGATAACGCTATGGACGCTTCGACCAGGTGGGTCCGGACTGTCGGGCACTTCCTTCCGTGCCAAGATGTAGCTAGTGTGTCCCAGCAGTCAGGGGGGCGAATCGTTTTTTTTTTTGCCTGGACTCACTTCCTTGCGTGCGAAGATGTAGCTGGTGGGTCGCAGCAGTCAGGGGGAAACGTTTTTTTCACGAAATACGGTGGCCCGTTCGGTGGGTCCCTGCTGTTAGGTGGAGGAATAATTATTTTGCACGTAATAAGGAGGCACTTCCTTGCGGCGGCCGTGGACCCAGCTGTCAGCCTCTCCACGTACAGTACTCTTCCGATGGAAGTCGTTCCTTGACCACATTGACCACGCCGCGCCGAGAACACCATGGTGGTGGACGACGGCGAGGCCTAGGAAGGGGACGACGCGGAGCCGGGGAAGACGCGGCCGTGGATGCCCACGCGGAGAGGAGTACGAGGGTTCACTGGTTCGGCTGTGGTGTGAGGATGCCGTCGCCGCAGAATAACAAGGGGTGTGGGTGAGTAGAGGGATGCCCTGGCCAGCGGTGGGAGTAATAGGGGGCGGTGAGGCCTGCGCGGCAGCACAGCCGGCCACGGGAGGCGGGAGCAGGCGGTCCCGCCGGCGCTGGATTTGGCGGCTGGAGTAAGAAGATCAGAGATTGAAGAAACACGACGGCCGTTGGATTGACATCCAACGGTTATGTCTGCTAGAATCGTTTGTTGACGTATATAATAACTAAAAAAATCTTGCATACGCGTCAATTTAATTGGCCCACAAGTCAGACCATTCCCTCTTTTTTTAATAATTTATATATAGCTCATTGCGACTTCTTATGTAATTTATTGCAGTCCATTTTTTTGGTTGGCCAGGGCCAATTTCGCATATTTCTGTGGGTTCCAAACTATTTTTAATACCGAAATGTCGAGCCAGATTTAAAATACTTTGAAGATATATTTAAATTAGGTTAATGCCCAGTGAAATAGGAATCTGAAAATGTGAAAAAAAATCAGAAATTATAAAGTAGTTGCCAATTTGTCATCTGTTTTTATATTTACAATCCATTTCATATTACTTTCAAGATTTACAAATGTGAAAGAGTTGCAGCCCATCAGGGCGTAGAAAAATAAGTAGGCCTGGATTGGGTATTCTTCAGAAAAAATAAACTGGGCTCATTTTCACAAAGAAAAAATAGCTGGGCTGGTCACATGGTGAACATAAAATATAAGCCTGGGCTAGACGGGCCACAACCTAGTTCAAACCCTGCTCCGTTTCGACAATAACAAAAAATAATACTGCTCGAGCAGCTACATCCCAGGTGTCAGCCGATCTTGTGATGTTCTCTTGTCTATTGACTATATACGCTCACAATGTCGTGGGTCCCAGATGTCAGGAAAACACTAGGAGGAAGCATTTTATTTTTCCATACGCTGACATGGTGGGCCCCTACTGTCATCCTCTCCAAGTACTTCTGCTGATTCATGTTGTTTGTTGACCATGTTGACAACGCAAGAGGGCGGCGCCGCGGCGAGCGCACCAAAGCGCGCGGAGGACGACGGCGAGGCCTCGGACGTCGGCGTTAACGATTTAGGTGACGGTGGGGCGGTGATGCATGCGCTGAGGCGCAGCCAGCCATGGGAGGCGGAAGCAGGCGGCCCGTTGGCGCTGGTTTGGTTTTGGCGGCTGGAGGAAGACAGGACTGAAGAAACACGACAGACTGTAAAAGCAGCAAGAGTACTTAACAACCTTAACTGAAACCAGCAAGGGCACTTAACAACCATAGCTGAAAGCAGTATGAGTACTTATACAGGTTCAACCGTACAAACCACGCCTCGAACAGTGCTACTTTGCCTACAGTTAACCAAGGGTGAGGCCTCCAAGCCCCAGGACAAGGCCCAGGCGCCACCCCGCGCATCCACAACCTTCTGAAAGCGGCTTCATCTCGCAATGTGGTCAATAAACAGGATATTCGCTTTAGAGCCATGGAAAAGCAGGAACATAATCTTCTGTCCTATTCTCCAAGATGGACGGGCCTTCATTATTTGAGACCACCCATGAATAAGTATCTTTTCACCTCCAAGGGGAATGGAGTAGGTCGACATAAACATCATGTTGTGACCAAGCGCAAGTCTGACCCGACCATGGTCAGGCATCTGTATAGGAACAATAGAACTGGGCAGTTTCTGTTTCAAGAAGATCACAACTGTAAAACTGTGTATAAGCAATAGTTTATGAACAACATATATAACAGAAAACAGCTCGTACCATAAGTTTCTCGACACAGTTGGACCTGTTCAACGAGTGCAGTAGTGGCACACATATCCCCCGTGGCCTTCCACCATTGAAACGCCCCACAAGGACCTCAAGACGATCAATAAAGTGTAGGAACTTGTGGATGTCGTCCCAGTCAACTTTAGTACCATCAGTAACAGCCGAGTTGTTACAGAATAACAAACGAGCAGCCTGCTTAACTCTGAAAAAACCTACACGTGCCACCAATTATAAGAAAATATTAGTTAGAAGTAGCATCTTCGTGAGAGATTCATTGCTACTTCTAAAGTTAAATTGTGATTAGTTAAACAGAATAGGTGGATTAAGAAGTAATCGAGGCAACAAGCAAGAACCAGATACAAAACTAACATGGATGAACAATTGGAACGACGTCGGGGTGGAAGATCGCAGTGAAGATGAGACCAGGTTCTGCTATTTCCATCAACATTCGTGCGCCAACTTTCAGTCCGTGACACTTGAGAAAGTTTATCCAAGTTCGGCCATAAAAAAGCAGCGATCTTCTTGGTTCATGAACCCAACTCGGAACTTATATCCATGGCTTGTCTTCATTGTGACCATTAAACTGGTGTATTCAGTTATGGCAAGGCCGAGCATCTTGAGTACATGTGTTCTGGCAGAGCAAATAATGCACTGCAGGAAAAATAATATGAGAACACAATGTATTCCCTATCCAAATCTAGAAATAACTTCCTCCTTCACGTCAGTGTTGACCATCGTACTGGTAGTACCTTTTATCCAAATATAGCAATCCCCACCCTCCCGGATAGAAAAGAGGATTCTAGGAACATACTGTGCGCGTATTAAAATCCTATGTTAGGATGAGAAGGAACAAGTGTGGCGTCTCGCCGAGGGTGCAGAAACCTGTAGGGTCCTCGCACTTTGGGCATTGCAAATGAAACACACTAGATTCAGTAGGAAGAAAAATGCATCAACGGCGGCGGCTGCCATCCTAGGATTACCCGCGACCAAGGGACTTGGATTTATCGGGGATGTATGAAGAATTCGTACCTGGTTCTCCATGAAAAAACCCTATGCAATCGCCGAGAGGGGGCTTTCTCTGAACAAGCAGACGAGGGAGAAGGGGATTCAGGCCCAGTGAAATATTGCCGCTTCATCCGTCCAGCTTACTGCTAAAGCTGGAAAGGGGGGGTTTGTGATTTGACGGCTCATTGGGCATTACTGCGGCCCTACGACCGGGGTGTGTCTACCGTGCAGTTGTGCACTCTAATTTGTGCATATGGCACGTGGACCCCATTGCCGGATGCCCCACATATCAGCGAAAGGAAGTAGAAAGATAGGAGTAACTAGTTACACATAAATATATTTTTGACAGAGAGATACTCCCTCTGTAAACAAATATACAAATCTTTTATATCACAACTTTATACTTAATAAAAATCAAGGGGAATATATATAACATATATAACTGTAAAAAACAGAGTTGTTTTTAATAAAGTATAGACGAGTTGGTGATGATGGTGTGCCTGCCATCCTGCAATATAGGCCGTCCGATTTATATCTGACGGATAGGAAGGAAACTATGGCAATTTTGCAAAAAGGTACCCACACACCTCTCCACATTTGCAAATAAGGCCTTCCCTCGTTCATCCTTTTCTCTCACAAGATAAAATACTCATACAAATGCATCTTGATGTTACGTGCAACGCACAGGCATTATGGGGGTTCAGCTGAGAATATAATACTCAGACATGCTCACGGTTCTGGACTTTGGGCCGCAGGCCCACCCTGCATGTTTGGGGGCCCATGTGTTCTACCTCGGTGCTTTTCATATTGCAAGTGATCGGTACGGCGCTGGTTTTAGACGCTGTCGCAAGGCGAATACACAAAATTGAATAAAGCACGGCAGCTATTGGAATGAAATCGAACGACAGTTCCTAACCAGCAATGAGAGTTGCAATTCTATCAACGATATACCATGTGATAAATAATACTGTCGTATTACTTATACACACAGGACACTTGTTTCACCATACCAAATTATTACATCAAAATTTCTCGGAGGATAGATCAGTTCGGCAGTTGCATGCTGCTACTGAAGAATTTCAAAGTTGATTTGGACCAGCTCTCCTTGCCGAGAAAGTTCGATTTTGAGATCATCCCCTACCGCAAGATGTGATTTAGATTTGAAGCTTGACCATCCTTTAGCATCAATCATCATGCGACCATCCTTTGTACTTACGGTATATTGAGCAGGTTCATTCACACCAGGGTTGCGCATGGTAAGAGAAACTTGGCCGTTGTCGCCCGGATTGTTGAACGACTCCCTCGTTGCTCTAGGAATTCTCTGTTTGCAAACAAGAAGACATGCCCAAACAGTTAGATCAACACAGTGAATCATGCGAAACAACATGGAAAGAAAAAAAGAACGAAGTACTTGGGCGGCCAATGCTTACCAAGAAGGTGGACATGTCGGTTTTTGTAAGGACTTTGGTATATGAAGTGCGAACTGCAGCCCAGTCTGTTGCCGGTGCAACTGCTTGTTCGGTTGCCGCTGCACGGGCCGGAGCAGATGCAAGTGCAAATGTTGGTGCGGGTGCCAAAGCCGCTGCTGCTGCCGGAGATGGTGCTCCTTGTAGAGCTGGTGCCGGTGTCGGGGCAGGTGCCGGTGTTGATGCCCGATCCTCCGATAGATCAGCCTGATCCGCTGACGCGGTCGGTGCCCAATCCTCAGCTGGATCAGACTGAGCTGCTGCCGCTGTCAGTGCTAGAGCAACTGCCGGTGCTCGATTCATTGCTGAAGGTGGTACCGATGTGCGAGACAGCGGCGATCGTGTCTGGTCTGCTATGATCAGCTTTCTAACTTGATTAGGCTCCGTGACCGTGATCCAGTTTTTTCTTCATTTCTTTTAAACGCGAGAAGGACTAATTGTGACGTTTTTGTTAAACCAAACTGCAGTTCATCATAGGGATTCAGCTTGTACTCAGACAACAGACTGATCCAATTTTTTCCAGTAATATAAGTGATGGACAGTGCCTTCGTTACTGACACGACATAAGAAGTGAAACCTGCAAAAATAGCCATCGTAGAGCAAACCAAACGGTTTATTCTATGATGAATGTCACATGGCAAAACCTGGATCGTAAAATTGCAGGAATAGAAAGAAAACATGACATTAAATCAATAAGATTTAGACAGTAAATCAATAAGATTTACTTGATGTGACACGAGTGAATCCTTACCAGGAAATCACTATGTTGAAGTACTAAACAGAAGATTGATCGTCCAACTACGGGTGGCATGCAGGGGCCCCGCCTACCCCCACAAGCAGGACAGTCCAAAGGTCGTGACAAATCGTATGGACCGAACATCCATGGGACTGGAAATCCTGGTGGGTGCGATAAACCCTGCAATGCATACAGATATTGGAGTGTAACATTAATTGATAAACCGTCCTCACAAAAAAGATGATCTGGATACTTGAAAATATACAGACTAAATTGAGTGGACAGACATTAACATAGACCGTTCTCAGGACTGACCACACACCAAAAGCGGCAGTACTAATAAACAATACAGGGTTCATAAACACAAATCAAGTACTGAACAATAGTACTTACTACAGACAAGCAAAGTTGCACTAATTAAACTCTGCAGACTATTTCTTGCCACCGACCTACGGGATGAACCCCGCATAACTGACTAGGCCATGGACATCGTGAGAGATGTCTACATGCACCATCACCATCTCGTCAACCTTGGAGAACCTAACAGAGTGGTCTTTCCACTCATAAACATGATGATGAAGACAGGCCGCATCAGATTTGTTGGGAAGCTTTACAAGAACCACACCCTTCGTAATCAAAGGCACAACCAGGAAATTGTTGTGGTCAAGTACAGCCTCGAGAACACGCCTGACAACAATGCTAAAGGAAAACACTAGTTCAGGACACGTGGCGACAAGGACACAACAGCTGGATAGTTTAGCAGTAGAACTCATCCTCAGGTCTTCCAGTTCACACGGCATGACTTTGAGAACTTCATCTCCACCGCGGGCCTGGTTCTAATTCAAACAGAAACCATATTTTATTACTACCTCTGTTCAGAAATATAAGATGATTTTCGATATTATACTCCATATATGACTACATATACGCACATAAATGAGTGAACAAAGACACTAGAACATGTCTTCAAAGGCATGAGAGCAGAGGGATTACTTGCAATATCCATAACACAAGTTACTGAGGCAAATATACCCTCTTCAAAGGTAGCATTGATGTTCATAAAGTACTCCCTCCGTCCCAAAATTCTTGTCTTAGATTTGTCTAGATACAGATGTATCAAGTCACATTTTAGTATTAGATACATCCGTATCTAGACAAATCTAAGACAAGAAATTTGGGACAGAGGGAGTAGTTGAAAGTAACCGATAAGAAATCAGTGTCAACCTCTCGCATGTTTTGGTCAAAAGAGGAATTTAGAACCGTCATTTGGCACACAAAAATCACATGCAAGATCACCCAGAAAGTTGTACTACTAGTACTAGTACTGCGTGTTAGATGAAAAAACACGATCAAATCGAGAAAAAGATCGTCAAGAAGAGATATTACCTGGACTTGCTTAATGAGGGATCCCGGAGAGGGGGGCTTGGACAGGGCGATGGCTTTGAGCTTGTCTGCGGTAGTCTCGGCGGGGTGCTTGCGCTTCTTCGTACCATGAGCCTCGACGGTTTTGGCCGGAGCCATAGACATCACTTCGGCCGGTGCTCCAGCGTCCATCAAGAAACTGTCAAATGGAAATAAAAGAAAAGAAACCATAATCACAAACCCAAAAGGAGAACAGAGAGGGAGTTATAGGATCAGTCTCGGGGTTGCAAGACTGGGCCTTGGCCAGAATCAACACCATTGATGCGCTCACCCTTCCTTCTTTGGGAGAGAAGAACAATGGCAGAAGCAGGTCAGGGTTTTCTTGAAGAAATGAGGAACAAGATGAGGGAGAAGCGAGTTGGGTAGAGAGGAAGCTGAGAGAGAAGAGTGAAATGATGGGTTCTTCGTCCGTCCAACTTACTGCTGGAAAGGAGGGGGTTTTGTGATTTGACGGCTCATTGGGCATTACTGCGGTGCTTCGATCGGGGTAGTCTACCGTCACTCTACTACGGAGTAATTTAGTGCATGGCTGGTGGACCCCGATGCTGGCTGTCCCACATGTCGGTGAAAGTGAGTAATTTAGTGCATGGCTGGAGGAGGATCCGCACGGTAGAGCGTGTCCACTGTTTTTCTGAAGAAAAAAATGATTACAGTAAGCATTTCCACTCTTACGACGGACGAGTGCGAAACACGGCAGCCACTTGAACATACACTGTGCTCCTACTACTAGGCATGTGCAGTGGTTCATACGTCCGTACTACATAATCTTGTTCCTAGTGTAGTAAGATATGACGATAACAAATGATGTTGTGCGCATGTCAACTATATGAACAGTAATGTAGTAACATAGTACCACTTTTTTGACTGTCCGGTCGAGAATGAACGGTGAGATCAATGCTAACAGAACTAGTTCTACAGCGCACGGAGAGTACGGTGCTACAGTACTCCACGAAACATGAACCATATGAAGCACGAATAGTGTTAGGCGGGGTGTATGAAGGGTGCACGGGATGGGAGCAAAAGTTCCCTTCTCGACCCACTTTTGGGTGTTTGGCAGAGTGCATGAAGGGTGCATGAGTCCACACTAGTAGGTTAACACAAATACACGAAGAGGAAACAACTATATCGAGATGAGAATGCAACCAAACACACCCACACGCTTTGTGCTACAATGACTGATCTGCATCGTCTGAGTTTGATCCAACGGTCATGTTGCACCGAGACATGGACATGCCCATGCAGAGGGGAAGTCCCTCTGCTTCTCAAGGCGCGTGACATTGGTGATGCAGGGGGCGAAACGGCTGAAAGGCAATGCAATCTACGGGAAGGCGGAGGGAGCCAGCCGAGGAGCGGGGAATTTTTTGGTTTTCACCATGGTAAAACACCAGTCGACGACTTCTCACATCAGGGAGCAGTGGGTTTTACAGGCGGAGTCATCGTGACTAATTGCTGCAGCGCCTGCTCCCGTCAATCAAAAAATTAAAAATCCTGCCGCGCCTGCTCCCGTCAATCAAAAAATTAAAAATCCTGCCGCACCCAAACACCAGAGCAACGTCGCGGTGGATATTTAAATTTACCTGCCGGCAAGTAGATAAAAAAAGGGTGAAAAAACAAATGTGGCGGCGGCCTAGCTAATCGGTCGAACTAGCCCAACTAGCTAGCCACCGTGCTTCACTGATGTACTCGACGGGAAAGATGGTCTTTCGTGATTTGATGACTCATTTACTTGCTTCGGCTAAAACGCGCGGTAGGGCGTCCCACGTCAGGAAGAATATATGCGTGCACCACCCGGGAGGACCCCGAAACCGTGCGGTAGAGTGTGCCATGTCTCGGCACGGAGGAAAAATGTGCGTGTAAAAATATACTGTATCAGACGTAGTACCTATGGTTCGACCTCGGGACCCAGCCAGTCGGTCAAAAACACCCCACTAGCCACACAACTTCATCATGCTAACGTGGCACGGAGGATAGGTGTGGTTAGCTCCGTCTCGACCAGCCACAACGTCTCTTGTTCTAGGCGATTCTTCTATTTTCCAAGCTTTTTTTTAGTTGTAATAACACCACGGCAAGCTAGCGCCGCTCTTCCTGTGTGCCCGTGCAAAGGTTAGACGATGGAGAGAAGAGAGAGATCGCAGACCTGGGACCCACCAGTAAGTGAGTCAACGGTCATGCACGTGTTGACGAGGCACTCCCTCTACTCTACTCAACGTAATACTGTATAAAATCAAGTTATGGGACAAAGCCAACAACCGTTGTTGTTTCAGGCTATCGACTTACGCTTTGTAGTCTAGGTTGCCAGTTCGAATCTCGTCTTTCAAATTTGTTAGTTTTAGGTCCAAATTTGATTAATGACAAGTGGGACCCCCGTGTGTTGTTCCGATATTTCAGTGTAGGATGGTTTTTTTGAATAAACACTTTGCGCGGTTAGACAAGTAACAGCATGAGTTACACGTATTTTGCAAGTTTACGAAGAAAAATGACAGCGGCATAGAATATCACATCCACCTCGCAGCTTAGATGCTATGGTTATACGAGTTTTTACATTGTTGGAACTGAGATCCAATGGCTTGGGAGTAGTCTTTGTAATTATGCGCAATTTCCAAACTCTCCAAAGGTTTTTTGCAAATAAAACATTCAGGCCTCGTGTGTGCCGCTGCATCTTGGATCCAACGGCTCCCCGTTGCTCATATTAGGTGCTCCCCATAGCTTAATTACCCGCTACAGTGATATGAGCATCTAGGTCGTATGATCAGTGATCAGATGGCACATGCGTAGTACTTGTACTTTCTGCGCAATTCCCAAACTCTCTCAGTCGTATATTGCAAAAACATTCAAACCTCCTACTGTGGACCATTAGATCTCCGTGAATTCGTATCACCATAGAATCTACGGTGCGGGAGCACCTCATATTCTCCCGTGCGAGAAAAAATAAGGTGCTCTCGCAGCTTGGATGCTACGGTGATACGAGCTTCGAGGTCGTTTGATCTGAGATCCAATGGCATCTGAGCAGTCTTTGTGCTTGTAAGCAGTGGCCGAACTCTATGGGGGCTTTTCTGCAAAAAACCATTCGAACCACCGAGGAGGTGTTGGGTCACAAATCCAACGGCTCCGAAGAGCTTGTATCACCAAAGCATCTAAGGTGTGGTAGCACATGATATTCTTACATACAGGAGAATATGATGTCCTCCTTCATCTTAGATGCTACGGTGATACGAGCTTCGAGGTCGTTGGATATGGGATCCAAGGGCATCTGAGTAGTTTTTGTACAAATTGTGTGCAATTCTCAAAATCATCATGGTTTCCTGTAAAAATATTAAGACATCATGTGAGCTGCTATATCTCAGATCTACAGGCTCCAAGCAACTCGTATCGGCATATAGCATCTATGGTATGGGGACACATGATATTCTCCCGGGGAGGAGGGGTGGGGGTGCACAACCAATCGGTGGTTGGGAGGATGGGGACAAATATAATCTAAACAACCTTAAACAGATCTTCACAATTTTATCTAAGGTCGAGGGGTTGACCCCCGACAATCATAGCTCCGCCTAATTAAACACAACATTTGCATGTACTGTAGTACTAGACTTAATATTCATGTTTCAGTTTCATGTTCATTTTAAATATTGAATTGAGGACCATGCATGTCTTACATTTTACTCCCTTCGTTCCTAAATATTAGTCTTTTTAGAGATTTCCAATGGACTGGCACATACGGATGTATATAGACATATTTTAGAGTGTAGATTCACTCATTTCGCTCCGTATGTAGTCACTTGTTGAAATCTCTAAAAGGCTAATATTTAGGAACAGAAGGAGTATTTTTGAATTCGTGTCATACATGCGTGGTTTGGAAAAATAGATGCACTATACTTATTGGATTGTTGTTGTGTTCGTGTGTGTGTGTGTCTCTCTCTCTCTGTGTGTGTGTGGTCATATGCTTGATACATACAAAGTTTTCTCACCTCCATATTGTTCATCTTTTAAATTTGAATTTGCATTGAAAAACTTACTAGGGATACCATGAAAAGTGAAATCCACATTGAGATCACTATATCACAAACTCACTCTAATTCAACAACTCGTCATAAATCAGTTACCATGTTGAGATTAGTATTTGCAAGGAAAATACGGGCATTGTAATACACATAGATTCGTTCGGCAATTAAAAGGTTCCTTTTGTATTCTCGAATGGTAGGACCCAACGGCGTACCAGCCAGACCTTGGCTCGTGTTGATCCTAAAAAAATAAAAAAAAAATAAAAACGGGCTCGTGTCCTTCTGGTGGCGTGCGTGGTACGCACATTAGGCAACCCCAACCAGTCGAGCCTCCGCGTTTCGAGTCGAAATATCTGGCGGCCAGAATTCCAGCCCTAGGAAATTCCCCTCATGTCCTCGGTCTATAATGACTACCGATGAACAACGGAGGGATGCTTTAGTAACTAGACAACGTTACCTATCGTGCCGAGCACGGTTCAATTCCCTCGGTCACCGCTCGCCAAGGTCACCCGTCAACTTCATTGCCTAGTACTACTACTACACCAGGATGAGCACAGAATTGAGTCTGTTTGTTCGTGCCTAGTACTTGAGTTAATATATCAGGCAATGCACTGGTACGGAGGGATTATCCTTTTACTCTGCATATATAACTTGTCTGAAGTCTAACTAAGCAAAATGTTTGACCAAATCCTTTCTTAAGAAATACAACAGGACATATGTATGGCTTGAAAATTTATTGCATGATGCAGGTTATGATATTGTTTCGAATCCTGGATCTTAAATTTAAGAAAACCCAAAAGTGACCATAAATTCTTGAAACTGAGCATGGTCACGTGATATGGCACAAATATTACTTCGTAATTTTTTTCTTCAATTTGAGACAAGCTGCTTATGACAAGTTGCACAAATGAAGAGCCAAGGTATTTTGGAACAAAGACCTGTCACGTTAAGGTGAACGCTTTCACTATTGAAACCGTGGGCGTTTACGTGCCACCACGAGTCCCGCTTCTCATCGGCAGGTGCCGTCCGAGCAAGCGTGTGAGTCGACGGGAGGCGTGCGAGCAGATCGCTGCGCCGGCTGACAGGGAGGCGTGCGAGTAGACCGATGTGCAGGCTCACCGAGAGGCGAGCCCTTTAACCAGGCTCTGCCACCCACCTTCGTCCCAACTGCTCCCACTTTTAATGTCGTCGGCGCCGCAGTTTAAAATCAACCCCGCACTACCCGGTATCACTACAATCTTCTCTCTTCCTCTCCGATTCTCCTGTCGTCTACCGCCAAACAGCCTGACCTAAATGTACGCCATGCCGCATCACGATGGTCTACCCTTAGTCTTCTAGTTTCCCGAGGAAGACACCCAGCCGGAGTCTCAAGAAATAAGGCATTTTAGGACGAGCTTGAACTGGCCTTGCGGGAAGACGCCGCGCATGTCCCCGCTCCCGTTCCGGCTCCCGTCGCCCCGACTGCGCCAGTACCCATCCCCGTGGCATTGATGGGCTGGGAGCCGCACATTGTCGCCGAGCTTGATGCCACGGGGTTCCACGAGGTCCCCGCCGACTTTCACGCGCCCGTGCACCTGCCAGCGCATGCGCCTGCGCGTGCACTAACGCGCACACACATGCCGGAGCCCGTGCACCTGCCAGCGCATGCGCATGCGCGTGCACTGACGTGCGCGCCCGTGCCGGTGCCCGTGCACACGAATGTATCCGTCGTGCCGTTGACAGCGCCTGTCCCCGCGCGGGTGCCAGTGCCCCCCTCAGCGGCATGGATGGCCGCCGTCGACCGCTTCCTTGCACCAACGCCAGTCGCCTCCTCCCGCCAGTTGACTCGCTCCGAAGTCCAGAACATTTTGGCCTTCCTTGAAGCTAGGCCAACGTCCAGGAGTACGCCAACAACGGCGCAAGGCGCCGCCGTCGCCGTCGGTCAGTGGCCCGACGACACACAGAGCACGGCAGAGGAGCCGCTTCCCACCGCAAGACGCCCCCGCCGCCGCCGCGTAATCTAAATTTGCCATGAAAAATGTTCGGATTGCCATGCTTAAAATCCAAACGTTTATCATTTCCGTTTATTTTAGATCAATCGTCGTATAATTTAAAATCAAAGTCAGCCTGAACAAAATCTATGGTTTGATCGATTGAATGTTCTGCTAGAGCCGTATCAAATTAAATATAAAACGTCATCAAGCCACATGTATTCCTTGTCATCCAATGACCTAGGCTGCTTCAATGTCGAGCGCTCAAAACGTTTAGCGTGCAGTTAATTTCATGCCAAAAATAGTGCTAATCACATAATAACACGCAAATAATATCCTACTTAATATCCGCATGCACTTAATATATTTCCAAATTAACGTGCATTGCACGTACACACTGACTAGTACTGCTAGTACGTGAAACTGGTGCCATAACTTGTGAACGCGTCCAGATATGGTCAACGGCAACATCGCCCGCGAGTTCTTCGTGTTTGCCCGTGCGTCTAAACGCAAAAGGGGAGGAGAGAGAGAGCACACATGGAACCCACCAGTAAGTGAAGGCGAATAGTACTAAAAATAATATTACATGTTATCCATTAAATAGGCTGTGGTAATATAAAAACATTATGTGAACAAAGGGAGGTACAACAAATATTGTTGTTCTACGTATGTTGCCTATTGACATGCGGCTTGAAGGCCCTGGTCGCATGTTCGATCCTCGTCCTTTATTTTTTAATTTGTATATGGGTCGAAATTTGTTTCATGACATGTGGGCCCCTCGGTGTGTAGTTTGTAGCACTTTAATTTGTGGGTCGAAATTTGTTCCATTCCAAGTGGACTATCGATGTGTAGTTTTGTAGCTTATTTATAATAATTAAAGAGAACAACAGAGGTTTTTGCAATAATACCATGGTGCGACGTTGAAGGCGAGAAAGGACGTGCGAGAGAGCGATGACCGAGCCAGAGGGAAATCAACTAGGGGAGTTGCGTGGGTTGCAATGGTATTTGGAGTAGTTGTGGGCCGAATGCTATGAAAATATAATCTAAACCGACTGGAATAAATGCCTACACAAATTAATCCAAGGTTGGAGTGCCCCTCGCAATGTAAATAGCTCCGGCTTTGCTAGGGATGGAGAGGTAGCTTCAATGTGTGGAAGATACGGCGTGAGAAAGCGAGGTCAATCGAGAGACATATAGATAGAGAGACAAAGTGACTGTGGTCCGACATTCATTGAACAGATATATATGCTCTGGAGAGATATTGTCCGATTGAGCTTTTGGCGATGGTGAGGGCTGTAAGATAGAGCTTGAGAGATGATCCAGTCACAGACGTGTAGATATATTTTGTGCGTGGGAGGAAGCAAGGTCAATCGATCACATAGGGTCGCCGTGCGATCGAAAGAGTGAGACGGGTTGGAGAGAGTGACCTAGATAGACAATGTGCGTGAGAGAGTATATAATGTGAATAGGTCGAATTGGGCTCAAACATGGTGATATATCGTTTTTGTCCGAGAAAGAGCGAGGTCAATCGAGACATACAGAGAGAGAGAGAGAGAGAGAGAGAGAGAGAGAGAGATTGAGCGAGCGTGGCCCGCCATGAGGTCGAAAGAGTGGGGGCGTCTTGGATGGACTGACCTAGATAGACAATCTGCGTGAGAGAGTATAGAGTGTGTCGATCGAGGCCCGAACAGGGAGATATATCATTTGTGTGTGAAAGAAAACGAGGTTAAACGAGACTCAGATAAAGAGAGCGAGATTAAGCGAGTGTTGCCCGCCGTGCGGAAGAAAGAGTGAGACAGTCTCGAGGGAGTGACCTAGATAGACAACGTGCGTGCGTGCGCACGAGAGGTTGGGGGGCTAGATAGGCAATGCATGTATTTAGCGCGAGAGGGTGAGAGGGAGAGGGAGAGAGAGCTCGGCATGGGGTGCAATGGCGGGTGTGTGAGGTAAATACATTTGGTAACAGAGTGGAAAAGGAGGGTTGTGTAGTTGAGAGAGTTAGAGATCGAAACATGGAGAGAAAGAATGAATGTGTGTTGGAAACGGATAGCTTCCTAAGGTGGTTAGGAGAGGAATAGTCACCGATACAGGAAGTATGTAGCGTGTGTGCGGGGGGGGGGGCTAAAAACAACATTTGAATGTAGATAGTATGAGACTTAATATCGATGTTTCAATTCGGTGTACATTGTAAGATTTGAACTGAGGACCATGCATATGGGTAATTATTTCGAATTCGTGCCATACTAGGTTTTTAAAAGTTGACATTGACTCGATTTGTTGTGCTATTTTGTAGGTCATATGTTTGAATCCATCCAAAAGTTTTCTCACTACCATGGTGTTCATCATATACATATGAATTTGTATTAAAAAAGTAGCGTGGATACAGTGAAATGCGAAATCCACGTTAGAATTGGAGATCGCTATGTGACACACACTCTAATTCAAATAACTAATTATGTGACACACACACTCTAATCCACGTTAGCGTGGATACCGTGGATACCATTTCGTTTTTTTTAATAACTCCTCATTATTAATTTATAGTATCTCGTTTCGAATGACTAATTATTTGCAAGGAAAACACGGGCATGGTAATACATATGGATTCATTTGCAAATGAAAGAAGATTCGTTTGCATTCTCAAATCTCCTCTCAAATGTAGTCACACCAGGCAGACCAGGGTCGTGTCGTGGTGGTCGCGTGTGTCATACGGTGACTTAGCACCCAGCTACCCACCCGGACGATGCTTCGGTGCCTTAAGGCACCTACCTTTGTGTCTATGACATGTGGGCCCAACAGGTGGCTGGCCCACATGTCAGTGACCCAAAGGCAGGTGCCTTTAAGGCACCGAAGCTGCGTCCCACCCACCCCCCTCCCCCGCCCCCAAAAAAGGATGACGATAAAATAAGTTTGCGCTTCCACGTTTCGGATTGAAATATCTGGCGGCCCCAATTCCAGCCCTGCAAAATCTCCCTTCTCCACCGTCCCCTTCCGCGCCCAGATTGCTCAAATCCCTAATTCGCCGCCAACCCAAGCAAAGTTCGAATCGCCCCTCGTCTCGTCTCTTTCCCCACCTCTGTGCTGGACGACGACGACGAAGACGACGGTCACGCTTCACCACCGCACCGGAGCTACCTCATCTACGCCCTCGTCCACCGCACCGGGTGGTCCACCGACAACATCGGCCACCGCAACCGACCTGCCTCACAGACACCTACTTCCACCGCATCAGGTGCGCTTCACCGACGTCGTCTCCCAGCTCACCGGGGCTACTTCACCGGGCACATCGTCGCACCTCCGCCCCCCCCTCCTGAGGTCTCGTCCACCGCATCGTAGCGCTCCGCTTCCACTCAAGATCTGCATCCGTGCGCGGCCAGCCAACGCCAGCGCATCACCCTCAATGGCTCTGAAGTGACCCGCACTCTAGCTAGGCGAGCATGCCCAAACGCCGGCCCGAACTAGGTATCCACACATCACTCCCTTGTGCACTGTTCCGACGATGTTTGGATATCCTTTCACTGCTCTCTTAGCTTACACGCCTATGCAACTCTGACTTTAACTCTTATTTCTTCTGGAGATATCATCTGAAACAAGCAAATCCATTTTTTAGCGAAGCATGACGGCGCTATGGGATCTGGCACACATCTTGCACACCGGTATAACCTTGTAAGTATATGTCCTCCGGTATAACAGCAAGGTCGATTCCTCTTATTTGATCAACCATTCGTCGTGTCAAAAATGCAGAGGGGGATGCAAGGAGCACAAGGTCTGCACATCCAAGCAAGTGGTAACATGGACTTGTACATGGAACATCCCAAGCGCAAGCAGAGCTGCAGTGAGCCTGTACAACGAGCTAGTGTAAGTCCTTGCATTTCATTTAATTCGTACTGGCATTCGTGTATGATTTGTGTGCAGTGGCGGATCCACGAATTCAAGTTACCAGGGGCGAACATTTAACTTAAAAAATACGAAGGCACTTGCACTCCGGAAATCAACATAACTTGAGAAATGTGAAGCTACATGCACTTTGAAAACCAGCTAATGATCCAAATAGTTCAGATTATAAACACTAAATGATGCGAGCACCAAAAAACACAAAATGCAACATGGTGTACAAGGACTACAAACATGGTCTGTACCTGCTTGAATTATTCGTTCTCTGGCTGAAAATATCAAAGTGTAATTGCACCTATAACCAGTGCGCAAACTGCATATCAATATATCTATCCTGCACAAGTATGCCAATAGTTTCAAACAACAGATTAGAAAAGTATTTATGCTACGTTGTCATGATACGGGGACTTTCTGGTAGATGGCTGAGGGAGTCCTGGACTAAGGGGTCCTCGGGCGTCCGGCCTGTTATCCGTGGGCCGGACTGATGTGCTGTGAAGACATGAAGGCCGAAGACTGCACCGTCTCCGGATTGGACTCTACTTGGCGTGGAGGGCAAGCTTGGCGACCAACTATGAAGATTCCTTCTTATGTAACCGACTCCATGTAAACCCTAGATTCCCCCGGTGTCTATATAAACCGGAGGGGTTAGTCCGGAAAGGACACATTCATTACCATATACACATAGGCTAGACTTCTAGGGTTTAGCCATTACGATCTCGTGGTAGATCAACTCTTGTAATACTCATATTCATCAAGATCAATCAAGCAGGAAGTAGGGTATTACCTCCATAGAGAGGGCCCGAACCTGGGTAAATATCGTGTCCCCCGTCTCCTGTTACCATCGATCTTAGACGCACAGTTCGGGACCCCCTACCCGAGATCCGTCGGTTTTGACACCGACATTGGTGCTTTCATTGAGAGTTCCACTGTGCCGTCGCCAAGAGATTTGATGGCTCGCATTGTTCTAAGGATAATATCATCTCCGGAGGAACCCTGGCCCCAGGCCAAACCCTCCGGCTGGGCGGCTTCATCATGACCGCCGGATCGGCCCTTAAGCCGACAATGGCCTCTCAGGTCAAAGAAAATTGCCTCTGTGTTGATCCCGAATACTCCGCCCGAATGGATCCAACGGAGTTATCGTCGTTGAACGAACTCCTGGATCGCATGGCCGCCTTGGGGGTCGCTACAGACTACGAACGGGTCGGGCTTAAACCCGACCAGAGAGAAATTAAAACTCCGCCGATCACCCACCAGATAGCGGTAGTCGAGGAGCGGAGCAACTCTTCTACTATATTGAAGACGAACTATGTCCGGATCTCCGATATTGAAGGGCCGGACATTCTCCGACTGAAAGGCATGCCCCGTCCCCCGAACATGGAGTTGGACGATGAGCCTAAAAAATCAGTCGATATCCCAGAACCCGAACTGCCAAGTCCGGTAGATCTTCAAACTCCGGATTCAAAATCGGGTCAGGGTTCGGATTTCGTTCCACCCACCCACCCGGACACAGAGGCTCTCATGAGCATAAAACAGTAGTCTCAGGAAAAGGTCCACCACTTCTGGGCCAGATTCCTCCTCGTCAAGGACAAGGTAAAAGATTGCCGTGACGAGGACGCAATATCGGCGTTCTGCAAAAATTGCGCGGACGAAGGAATCCTTAACGCCATCAATCGCCGCCGCATACTGAAATTTGCTGACTTAGCAACCATCGTACAAAAATACTGCGCGATGGAAAGCGCCTGGGATACTCGGGCAACTCGCTGGGAACCACTAGCCCCAACCCAACTCCCCCTACAGGAGAAAAGGGCGTACCCTCGTGGCACGCCCAGTACCACAGTCAAAAAACACAAAGCCGCCATACGGCACGGCACCGTTCTGGAAGGGTGGCTCGATGGCCCATGCAAAATACATGCAACAACAGATACCGTGGCAACCCACGGCCTTAGAGCATGTTGGATACTACGACAGGTAGCCAAGAGCGGTGAGGACATCCTTATAAAGGACGCCCCGGAACAATACCCCCCAGAAGATGACGACCCAAGAGTACTGACAGTCTTTGAGACATTCGCTTCAAATAACAAGCGCAAAAGGGCACTTCACGAGCTCAACGAAGTTTGCCAAATTGCTGTAATAAACCCATGGAACGATACGGCTATAACATTCAACGCCGGTGACGAACCAAAGTACAGAACAATACAAGCACCAGCCGCATTAGTCCTCAGCCCCATCGTGGGTGGGTTTCGACTCACCAAGGTCCTCATGGACGGCGGCAACGGACTAAATCTCATTTATGAGGACACACTCCATAAAATGGAAATAGACAGGAGCCGCATCAAACAAAGCAACACAACCTTCCTGGGAATTATTCCTAGTCGGGAGGCGCAGTGCGCGGGCAAAATCACACTTGACGTGGTATTCGGCACGCCGGAAAACTACTGGTCCGAGGAAATAACCTTCCAAGTGGCCCCATTCAGCAGCGGATATCACGCCCTGTTGGGGCGGGATGCTTTTACACGCTTCCAAGCTATACCTCCCTACGGGTATATGAAGCTCAAAATACCCGGACCAAGTGGCATAATCACTCTCGTCAGTGATCCGGACATAGCACTCCGCGCTGAAAACAAAACCGCATCCCTGGCCCTGGAAGCGCTATCCGAAGCCCTCGCGGCCAAAGAATTAACTGCACTACGCTCCACAGTGGACAGGGACGATGTGATCCTCGACAAACGCCCCAAATCCACCTCATTCAAACCAGCAGAAGAAATAGTCAAATTCCAGGTCCACCCAACGGACCCCTAGAAGACAGCATCTATCGGAGCTCAACTGAACCCAACAGTTGACGCCGCACTACGAGAGTTCCTGCGTGAAAACTGGGACATATTCGCCTGGCACCCTTCTGATATGCCAGGGATCCCACGCAGGTTGGCCGAGCATAACCTCAACGTATTAAAGGGATTCAAACCAGTCAAGCAAACACTGCGGCGCTTTTCTGAACCCAAGCGACAGGCCATGGGGGAGGAGCTGGCCAAGCTCATCGAGGCTGGATTCATTAGAGAAATCAAGCATCCGGACTGGCTGGCAAACCTGGTAATGGTACCAAAGAAGGATAAATCCTGGCGCCTATGTGTCGATTTCAAGGATCTCAACAAAGCTTGCCCTAAGGATCCTTTTCCCCTTCCCCGCATTGATCAAATCATTGACGCCACCGCAGGACACGACTTGCTGTGCTTCCTCGATGCATATTCCGGATACCATCAAATCAAAATGAAGGAATCCGATCAAGCTGCAACATCATTTATTACCCCATACGGGCCATTCTGCTTCAACACCATGCCCTTTGGGCTCAAGAACGCCGGCACCACCTACCAGCGCATGATCCAAACATGCCTTGAGAAACAGATCAGCAAGACGGTAGAAGCTTACGTTGATGACGTCGTCATTAAGACGAGGCACGTCGAAACACGAATAGACGACTTACGTCTCACGTTTGACAACCTCTGGGCATATGACATTAAGCTCAACCCGGAGAAGTGCGTCTTCGGCGTCCCCGCTGGAGAACTGCTGGGCTTCATAGTTTCCAATAGAGGAATCGAAGCAAATCCGGCTAAAATCCGAGCTCTGTCACAGTTAGCTACACCAACAAACCTCAAACAGGTCCAAAAACTAGCAGGATGCGTGGCAGCACTAAGCCGCTTTATCTCCAGACTAGGAGAAAAGGCACTCCCGCTCTATCGCCTCTTACGGCGCACGGATAATTTCGAATGGATAGACGCGGCGACTGCCGGACTGGAGGAAATAAAGACCCTCCAAGCAAGCAATCCAATCCTGGCTGCACCAAATGCAGGCGAACCCATGTTGCTATACATATCGGCAACACATCAAGTGGTGAGCGCCATGCTCGTCGTCGAACGAGAACAGGACGGACACAAATTTCCGCTCCAAAAGCTGGTATACTACGTATCCACCGTCCTCACACCATGCAAATCCCGGTACCCTCACTATCAAAAGATAGCATATGCAGTCTTCATGGCATCTCAAAAATTGCGACACTACTTTCAGGAGTGCTCGATCACGGTGGCTTCCGAAGTGCCCCTCAATGATATAATCAACAACCGGGATGCAACGGGCCGGATTGCCAAATGGGCCATTGAGCTCCTGCCATTCGACATCACGTACAAACCACGTCGAGCCATCAAATCCCAGGTACTGGCTGACTTCGTCGCCGAATGGACAGAGGCCGAACTCCCTAAAGAGTACGGCGCATATTCCAACTGGGTGATGCATTTTGACGACTCCAAAATGTTGGCAGGGCTCGGGGCGGGCGTCGTATTAACGTCCCCCATAGGAGATATCGTCCAGTACGTACTCCAAATATTATACACAGACTCCAACAACGCAGCCGAATACGAGGCCTTGCTACATGGCCTTCGGATGGCCGTATCAATGGGCATACAATGCCTGGAGGTGCGCGGGGACTCAAACCTCACAATATCCCAAATTAATGGACATTTTGATGCCAAAGATCCAAAGATGGCAGCTTATCGCAATGCCATCTTAAAGATGTCGGCTCGATTCGAGGGACTCGAATTTCATCACGTCGCATGCGAAAGTAATCAGGCGGCAGACGTCCTTGCTCGCATCGGCGCTAAGCGCGACCCCGTCCCACCGAACATCTTCCTCGAAAGGCTCTTTAAGCCATCCGTGGTGTGGCAAGGGGGAGACAGCAACGACAGTCCCGTTCCGAACACAAACACAGATAGCGAACACGCTGATATCATCGGAGGCTCAGCCACCGAAATAACACCATTGGCCCACCTCATCATGGCAGTAATTGCCCCATGGACCGAACCATTCTTGGCCTACCTTAATAGGAAGGAGCTCCCAGAAGATCAGAACGAGGCTCGCCGCATCGTCCGGCGTTCGAAGGCCTATAAAGTTCACGAGGGAGAGCTCTACAAGAAAAGCACCACCGGAGTCCTTCAAAGGTGTATCTCCGAGGAGGAGGGGCGGAAACTCTTGGTAGAAATTCACGCCGGTCTCGGTGGGCACCACGTCGCAGCCTGGGCACTTGTCAGAAAGACCTTCCGGACATGATTTTATTGGCCTACGGCCTGGGCAGACGCACAGGACCTCGTCCGGCGCTGCGTTGGATGCCAACTCTTCGCCAACCAAAGCCATATGCCCCCAACCGCCCTACAAACAATCCCCATTAATGGCCCTTTGCGGTCTGGGGCTTGGACATGGTTGGACCCCTTAAAGGGGGAAGCCATAAGAAAAAATATCTGCTGGTCATGGTGGACAAATTCACCAAGTGGATAGAGGCTAGACCAGTCAAAACGGCCGAGTCCGGACCAGTGATCGCATTTATATCCGATGTGGTGCACCGTTATGGTGTACCGCACAGCATCATCACTGATAACGGTTCCAATTCACAGCTGATGAGGTGAAAACCTGGTGTGCTAATCTGGGCATTAAGCTCGATTACGCCTCTGTCTACCACCCGCAAACAAACGGTCAAGTTGAACGAGCTAACGGTCTTATTATGAGCGGCATCAAACCCAGGCTAGTGCGGTCTTTGAAAGAATCAGACAAACACTGGGTCGAGGAGCTTGACTCCGTACTCTGGGGGCTGCGGACCACGCCCAACCGTACTACCGGATACACACCTTTCTTCATGGTGTACGGCGCAGAGGCTGTATTGCCCTGCGATATTATACATGACTCACCTCAAGTGTGTATGTACGAAGAGAAAGAGGCCGAGTTGGATTGGCAGGACAGCCTAGATGCCCTGGAGGAGGAGCGCGGCGTCGCCAAAGCCCGTTCAACATTTTATCAGCAGCAGGCTCGAAGATATCAAAGCAGAGAAGTACGGGCCAAGACTTACAATGTTGGCGAACTCGTTCTACGCTTGCCGGAGAAGAAAAAGGACAAACTCAAGCCCAAATGGGAGGGTCCCTTCATAATTGATGAAGTTCTTACCGGAGGAGCATACCATCTTCGTGACGCATCAGACAATCGCCTAGAGCCGAACCCCTGGAACGCGGCCAGACTCCGAAGGTTCTATGCCTAGCGCCGAACTCTTTGTTAGTCTCCTTCTCCCCTATAGTTTCCATTCCTTTTTCTCCATTTTACACAATTCTTCTTTTCGCCTTAAAGCTCTCATTCGGCTCGACCAAACACTGCTGATGTACACATTCTTACATATGTACACCCATCATACCTGGGGGCTTCTTTAACAGAAGCTTGTTAATACTATCTTTCCGAGCATCAAGCTCATCACACATATGCGTTCTTCCCGTATGTCTTTTCTTCACCATTATATGCATGACTTAAGTTTTTGCCAAGCTGGGTTGCCTGGCTCCTGTGCTTACCACTACGTTCCCGATTGTTCGGCTAGTGGTAAAGGGAGCACCTCTGCGATTGTTACTGCCGGGTTATCCGGATATGTACCTCAGACTGGGTGAAGCCGAAAGCTAGCGTTCTTAAGGGAATATTCGGTCGGTGGATGAAAAATACTCTTTGCACTCACTCTATTGTGAAACCCTAGAAGCTGTACACACTGTGATTTTTACATCACAATTCGGACATGTCTACTAATGCATGCACACCCAGGGAAAGAAACCCTTAACGGAACTATTCTCCCTGGAAGATGTTTCTTACAATCTCAATGTAATATAACATAACTAGCCGGATACAACTTGTCTGTTCAAGCAACTATGACCCCTACGCCTAGCTTTCCAGGCATGCCCCGGCCTATTCGGCCGCGAGGGTATCCGGAAACACTCCGCACCTTTGAGTCCGGAGGTTGAAGCGAAAAGGTCTGCCATGACAAATGCTATACAATTCAGCTAGAATTACACAGGCAAGGAAAATACATAGTCACTTGGACTCAAACACTTCCCTCTCTACACCGTCCAACAGGCGGTCTAACTTACAATCCTGTTGGGAATATTTGGCGGCCAGCTCTACTTGGTCATATACTAAACTAACGGGAATTTCTTCCCCATTGGACCCTAGCGGTCCAACCCTGGCCATGTGATTCGGGTCCAGCTTGGTATACCGCATTTTCACCATGGCCCAGGCTTCCCGCGCACCCTCTCGGCAGGCCGATATCTTCCATAACCGGATACGTCGCCGAGATCCCTTGAACAGCTCTACAAGCTCCTCCATACTTCCTGGAGGGGAGTCGGACGGCCATAAGGCCTTAGCCACGCTCCGCATGGCTAGCCGAGCATGCTCGTGCACCTGTGACAGCCTCTGCAGCAGATCACTCGATGATCCGGACACCTCCTCTTCAGGACGGCCCGTCAGTACACCTGCAAACATGACTATTTCAGTCTCATTTATCTCCGAGCTAATTCACAAATAAAGTTCGAACACATACCGAAGATACCGCCCCGCAGTTCCTTGTTCTCCTTCACGGAAGCGGCTACCTGGGCTCGAACATCTTTCAACTCTTCACCCAATGCAGTGTTGGAATCCTGCAGCTTGTTTTTCTCACCTCTGACACGGGTCAGCACGCGCTCGCCTGTGGTGTGTTGCCTTTACGCCTCTTTTTCTTTCTCTTGGGCAGCCTTGAGCTTCTTTGCAAGTTGATCAAGCGGCCCTATTATGTGCAACCAGTAGCTACATTAGCACGGTGGCTACACAATTGTTGTTCCTTGGTGGAAGGGAACAATACCAGAGGATGACTTCTTCAAGTCTCCCAGTTCGGCGGTAGCAGCTCTCAGCTGCGTCCGACACTGCTCCAGCTCCTGGGTTAGCAGACCATTCTTCTCCGCGAGGACCTGGTTGTTCAACAATCCTTAAATCAGACGTGCCAACTGCTTTCAATCTTGGGGGCTACGAATATATGGCTATCCTTTTTTTGACAAAGAAAACTTACCTACACATCTGTCAAATACTGCCTCGTGGCTTTTCTAAGCCCATCTCGAGCAGCTCGGATGTATGCGTTGCCCGAGCTAAAGGCATTAAATGCCTCGTCCGAGAACTTCGGGTCTCGTAAAACAGCCCTGCAGCACCGATGATTCATGGCGCTCTCCACTTCCGAGTTGGTAACGGACATGTTGTCCGAACCCTCGGCCGAAGGGCAGTCCGGCTTTGTTCCTACATCGGTCCCCATCTCCCCGACTAGGTCCGCATCTTGGTTGTTGGGAGCGCGGCCGGCCGGACCCCCGGACACAGTCCGGTGAACCTTTTTCCTATAATCAAACAGGCGCATAGGTCACAGTTGGACACGGCCACTGAAAAATATATTCATCTGTACCTCCTCGATGAGAGCCCGACGGTGCCTTCACCGGCCCTCCTCTTCGAAGGCCTGCCCGGCGCAGGAACCGATTTCCTCAGTATTGTCAAACGCCTCCCCTGTAGAACGCGCGACAATGCGGTGGGTGAGGCAGAGTAAGAGCACCCTTTCAGAGAAGGTGCTTCTTGATTACTTACCTGTGAAGCAGGAAGAAGACCAGGGTAGTCAGCAATGATGGCCACCTCTGTGCCATCATAGCTCGTCTGGTAAAACACCCCCTCCGCGAGCACCACAAATATATCCGGATCCTCTTCAAACCCGGGATCAAGCTCCCGGTTGTGGTCCTCCGGCTGTGGGGCGGGACTATAAAATCCCTCGGTGACCTTCCGCCAGTGCTGTCACAAGCAAACAAATTATAAATTTATCAAAGGCAATTCGGAGATGGAAGGAGTAAAAATAGAGGGGTCGGGCCTTACCCAACTGGGAGGGTTATACATAGAGTACCTGTCTCTGAATTTGAGGCGGAGAAATTCCTTTTCCTCCCCTTTGAACAGTTCCGCTAACATCTTAGCCAAAGCGACAGGGGTATCCAGACCTTTCCTACCGCAGCGAGAAGCGTCGTCCTCCCCATTGTAGTGCCACATTGGAAGCCCTCTATATTGGAGTGGCTGAACCCCTCGCACTATGGAGATAGCCATGACCTCGATTATTGTGAGTCCGGACTGAGTGAGCTCCTTTATCCTGCTCATCAGCTGACGAACCTCTGCGCCATCATCCTCTTCTAGACTCCGGGGATGCCAGCTGTGGCGTTTCTTCAGCGGGACGCGCATGAATTCAGGAAGACCCTTTCGGACCGGGTCGGGAAGCGCAACGTCCTCTATATAAAACCATTCGGAGGGCCATTCATCAGGTGCCTTCCTTGGTGTGCCGGATGGGTATCCGGTATTGGCGATGCGCCACACTTCAGCCCCGCCCACTTCAAATATCGACCCTTCATGATTGCGCGGGACGAGACAGAACAACTTCCTCCACAACTCAAAATGAGCCTCGACGCCCAGGAACAGTTCGCATAAAGCGACGTAACCCGCAATGTGCAGGATGGAGGCCGGAGTGAAGTTGTGCAGCTGGAGGCCGTAATACTCCAGAAGCCCTCGGAGGAACGGATGGATCGAAAATCCAACGCCTCTTAGCAGGTAGGGGACGAAACACACTCGATCTCCCCCGGATGGATTGGGGAAGTCCTCTACCTGAGTCCCGCCATTGAAGGAAGCTAGCCCCGCTCGAACAGGGACCAGATCCGCCGGGGGAAGAAAACCCTGCGTTTGCAACTTCGCCAATTGGCTATGAGACACGGAACACCTCTCCCACTCGCCTTTCTCTGGGCCGGGACGAGCGGAGGAGCTGGGAACACTAGCCATGCTGGAATGGTTTCTCCTAGGCAGTCTCTGGGGATTTCTTCTGCGTAGCGCTGAATGGATCTGGGATCCAATCTCTTTAAATAGGCGCTCTTCCTCACGTAAATAGGGTGTTATTTGCAAAAATACCCTGACTTTCCGCATTCGCTCGACACGTGGAGGACGAAGATTATTTAACAAGCAGAAGCCAAGGGGGCGACATTGGATCAATGGTCGAATACATTACTTGGGGATCATCGAAGGAGGAACCCGCCTTGCAATGCCGAAGACAATATGTGTGCCGCACACCTCGCTATTGAAGACTGGTTCGGGGGCTACTGAGAGAGTCCTGGACTAAGGGGTCCTCGGGCTTCCGGCCTGTTATCCGTGGGCCGGACTGATGGGCTGTGAAGACATGAAGGCCGAAGATTGCACCGTGTCCGGATTGGACTCTACTTGGCGTGGAGGGCAAGCTTGGCGACCAACTATGAAGATTCCTTCTTATGTAACCGACTCCATGAAAGTACGTTATATCGACTAGAGGAGGGTGAATAGGCGATTTTTATGAATTCTTCACTGAGGAATTTGCCAGTGAGGAAATTCCTTAGTGAAGAACTACTTGCAGCGTAATAAGTACTCAAAAGTATGCATAGCAGAACACAAGCATGGTCATCATGATGAAATAAAGACAAGCACAGAGTACAGAAGCGTAAACACAGGATAGCACAGGATGAAGACAAACAGACTGAAGAAATTGAACTGAGGAAATTGAGAAAGTCTTCAGTCAAAGTCTTCAAACACAGATATGAACAAGTGCACAACACAGTTATGAGGAAATGAAAGAGTTGAGGAAATAGAACCAGTAGGCTTGGTGAAGACAATGATTTGGTAGACCAGTTCCAACTGTTGTCTCAGTTGTACGTCTGGTTGGAGCGGTTAGGTATTTAAACCTGAGGACACACAGTCCTCACCGTATTCTCCTTGAGCTAAGGTCACACAGACCTCGCCCAATCACTCGTGGTAAGTCTTCAGGTGACTTCCAAACCTTCATAGACTCGGTCACTCGGCAATCCACAATTCCTCTTGGATGCTCTAGACCATGACGCCTAACCGTCTGGAAGAAGCACAGTCTTCAAAGGTAACAAGTGTCGGATCCACGCAGGATCAATCTCTTCAGTGATGCTCAATCACTTTGGGTTTGTAGGTGTTTGGGTTTGGGTTTTCCTCACTTGATGATTTTCGCTCAAAGTCCTCAGAGGATGGGATGCTCTCAAATGACAAGTGTCAGTTTCTCTCAGAGCAGCCAACCAGCTAGTGGTTGTAGGGGGCGGCTATTTATAGCCTAGGGAGCAGCCCGGCATGATAAGACATAAATGCCCTTAAATGATATGACCGTTAGGTGGGTAGATATTTTGGGACAGCTGGCATATAGCACAGCAACGGTCGGAAATTTGAGTATCAAATTCCTCAGGGCTATCATGTTCCTCACTGTGTAGGCAATCCGCACTGGCGAATTCCTAACTCCTCAATCAGAACAAATTCCTCAGAGACCAGAAGAACTTCGTCTCTGTCACTGAAGAATATGACTGAACTGTATGAGATTTCCAATGGCTTCACTCGAAGGGATTGGTAGGTGTAGGATTTTGAGTTGAGCATCACATGGAAATTTTTCCTTAGTATTTCCTCGACCCCCTTTAACAGTACGGTGTTTCCTATGACTCAAGAAAGAGAAAATGAAACTACGTAAACAAAAGTCTTCATGCTTCATGTTCCTCAAATGAATACCAAGTCTTCAAGGTCACACCAATTTCTTCACTTTCAAAGTCTTCAGAAAGTCTTCAGAAATCCAAAGTCTTCAGTCGAAGAACTTCATTTCTAGGGGTCTACTTTCTCTGTAAATATCAAACTCCTCATAGACTTATAGACCTGTGTACACTCATAAACACATTAGTCCCTTAACCTATAAGTCTTCAATACACCAAAATCACTAAGGGGCACTAGATGCACTTACAATCTCCCCCTTTTTGGTGATTGATGACAATATAGGTTAAGTTTTCAACGGGGATAAACATATGAAGTGTAAATACTGATATTGAGGAATTTGATTGCAAGATATAGAATAACTCCCCCCTGAAGATGTGCATAGTGAGGAATTTGCTATTGAAGCAATGCACACTTGAAGAGTTGAATCATGGAGATCTCCCCCTATATCTTGTAATTCATACACGCATTTGACATAATATATGAAGAATTTGAAATGCATGATGAAATATGGTGACTGATGTAATCCAGCATGCGTGCAATGACACTAACGAGGAATAAGCATGCAGAAGAAACAGCAAAAGTATCAGGCCACCGTAGAGTTTAAGTTTACAACTCGATCCAACAAAGTCATCAGAAGAACGAGAGTTGTAACTTAGGAAAAAAAACGCCCATATAATAGACCCGCTTGAAGACTAACTCAAATTTCTCCCCCTTTGTCATCGAATGACCAAAAGGTTCGAAAATGAGGACTAACGCCCCTGAAGAATATCAAGTTGATGAAGGAGCGTCAGCGTTGTCGGGGTCGTTTGTTGTAGTAGGGCCTGCCGCAGTGTCGTCCAAGTCCTCATGTTCATCAGTGTCACGTGATGAAGAATAGGAGCTGGCCACCAAGGAAGGAACTTTGACCTTCTTGTACTTCTTCGAAGGAGGTGCAGCCCAGTCAAGATCTTCCTTGAGACCCATTTTCTTCAGATCTTCTTCACCATATATGTGCGACAGAACAGCCCAGGTGCGGTTGAGGGTTTCATGAAGGTAGTAGTGGTTTTTCTTCAATGCATTGTGGGTAGCAGTCATGTTGTGAAGAATTGAACCAAACTGACGTTTGACCCATTTATTATTGCGATCAACCTTCTGGTGAAGACTGAGGAGAAGCTCACGGTCAGTCATCACCCTGGGTGCTGTGCCTTGAGGATTTTGCTTGGGTGCGTTGGCGGCAGAGTCATGGGTGGCAGAGTCATCATTGGTGGAGTAGGATGCAGCCTTGCGAAATTGACCATCCAATGGACGAATGCCTTCATCAATTACAGCCGTAGCCTTGCCCTTTTCATCAGCTGAGGAAAATGTCCGTTTGAGGACTTCAATCGGGGGCAAGTAGCTGCAGTGGTTCAGTGTATCAGCTTTGTAATTGAGTGAAGACCTTGTTCTGATGAATCTCATAATCCACGGTGCATAAGGCTTCAACTCAAATGGTGACATTGCGACATTGGCCAGAGTCCTCATGAAGAAATCATGGAAGTTGACGGGAACGCCATGAATGATACTGAAAAGCAGATTCTTCATGATGCCAACGACTTCTTCTTCATTCAAGTCGTGGCCCTTGATAGGACTCAATGTCTTCGTCAGAATGCGATAGACAGTCCGAGGCACATACAGCAATTCCTTCACAAGGCATTTTGTTCTTGGGGCCTGACCTGGCTTCAAAGGCTTCATCAGCACTTGCATATAGTGATCGGTAAGCTCAGATTCATTGTAGACACAACAAGCACCTTCAAGGGGCGGACTGAGAGGCAAAGCACGAAGCAATTCAGTAGCTGGTGCTTTGTAGTGAGTGTTTTCAGACATCCAGTCCAGCACCCATGAATTCACATCTTCTGAGTTGCCGGTGATGTGCAGAGTTGCATAAAATTGAAGAATTAGCTCTTCATTCCAATCACATATGTCAGTGTAGAAATTTAACAGTCCAGCGTCGTAGAGAACACTGAGGACTGGCCCGAAGCATGGCAGAGATTCCATATCCACGTGAGGAATGTGCTCATGATCGAAGACTTTGTCTTTGTTGAACAGCACTGAGGAATAGAAATTTGCCTGGCTGGCAGTCCAGAAACGCCTCTTCCTTATGCGAGCAGAGTCATAAGGGTTGTAATCAGTGAAGAATATGTGCTCGCCGAAGAAATCATCAGCCTTGAATTTTTGCTTCCTTGAGAATGGATCCTTTGGCTTGGGCAGAGGAGTGTCAGTCAGTTGCATGATGACCTCAGGAATCGCAATCTCAGGTTCTTCAGGCTGAGGAATTTCTCGTTCCTTTTCAGTGGCAGCCTGGTTCTTCAAATCTTCATTTTCATTTTCTTCGGCACTAGCGGCTAGAATGTCTTCATGAGCTTCATCAGATCCCATTTGAACTGTAGTGGCTGGGGACTGAGCAATTTGCTACAGTGGAGTGAAGAGTGGAGAATTGGGGTGCTGACTTTCCCAAAAGTCATCATTCATCACTGGTGTGGTACAGCCAATGTCCACATCTTCTTCTTCAATTTCTTCAACGCCAGCCTCTTCAGCAGTAAACTAAGGCGTGGGGGTTGAAGGGATTTTATCCACTTCAATTTCTTCATCCATCTGCTCTGACGAAGCAGCAGAAGGATTTTCTTCATCAGATCCGCTAGGGATCACATATTCTTCATCAAAAGGGATGATTTCCTTTGATGGCATGGAGGAAACTGGAACAGCATCAATTGGATTAGCAAATGATCTTGTCAATTTCTTCATCTTCTTCGGTGCTGAAGAATCTGAAGGAGCTGATGCTTTCCTTTTCTTCACTGCTGCACACTCTGCAGCCTTGGTCTTCTTCACATCTGATGCAGATGGAAGGATTGGAGTTGGTGTAGGCGCAGGAGGAGCAGAGGAATGTGGTTGATTTTCTTCAGGCACAACTGATGCAGTTGCCCTGACCTCTTCATTTTCTTCAGGCGCACCACTAGTGGGTGCCCTGGCAATTTCATCAGCGACTGGAATGCAGTCATCAGCCCTGGAACTCACATTTTCTTCAGCAGCCTGATTGTCATCAGCGGTGCTGGCATGTTCTTCAGTTGGCTGAGCAGATGCTTCAGCCTGAGGAATTTCTTATTGCGATGGGGCTGCAACATTTGAGGTGAACATCTTTGTCAGTTTGACAAACCTGACCTTGGCTCCTTTCCAATCAGCATAGTAAGCATTGAAATCATCATTGAGGACTTTGATTTCAGACTGGATCTTCACAAGTTCATCAGGTTTCATAGAGACAACGTTGTTCTTCAGGAATTTCTCCTTCCTGTACTGTGCTTTCTTGAGCTGCCTGGCCTTCTCAAACTTCCATTTCTCTTCTTGGATGAAGGCAGTCAGCATATGACTTTGACCAGGAGTCAGCTTGAAGTCAGGCATAGGAGTGTTTGGGTCCTTGTACCAGAGATCAATGTAATTGAGGATCAACTTTGGATCCAAAAGCAGAGGCACATTTGTGCCCTTGGCTCTAGCGGCCCTGACTTGCCTGTCTCTGATGATTTCAGCAAGTTCTTCATCATCAGCTTCGTCTTCTTCAGACGACACTTGGAAGGCGACCTGCTTCTTGTGAGGACTTGGGCGAGAGCCTCGTCCAGTAGTGGTCATAGTCTTCAGCAGAGAGGGTCCTGTTGAAGAATTTGGTGCAGCTGAGGAACTAGCTGAAGCTTCTGAGGCAATAGAGATGCATGTAGTCCTTTGGCATGTGGCAAGATGCACAGGTGCTGAGGATTTTGTCGGAGCAACTGGGGACTTTGGAGGAGCAGGAGCAGCGTGAGGAATTGGCCGTGAGGGCTTAGCTGAGGAAATTGGCCGTGAGGGCATTGAAGAAGAGGCACTTGACTTGTGCGCAGGCTTCTTTGCCATGGATTTCTTCGGCCTTACAGAGGCCTCAACAGCAGCAGTGGAATCTTCGTTGAATTTCCTCACTGCATCTTTTGCCTGTTTGGCCAACTTGGCCTGTCGCTTGGCCCATTCTTCAGGAAACTCCTCACCGCGTTTGATGCTAGTGGGATCTGCTTCTTGGCCAGGTGCCAATGGTGGTCTTGAGCATGGAGGAGTAACAGCGAATTTCTTCATGTACTTTGGAGTCACATATCTGTACTCCCTCCACTCTCTTGCCCATCTACTCTCAATCTTTTGAATGCGCACCTTGCGATGATTTTTATCTTCCTCACGGGGTGTGCAGTACCCAGCATAGATGTCCTCAGGGATTTCAAATGCAGTGTTGACCTTAGGCCGCTTTCCTCCTTTCTGTGGCTTCTTTCCATCAGCCATTTTCTTCAGATGAGGAATTTGAACAATGGAATTCTCTGAAGAAGTACGCAACTTTTCTTCGAGGAACACTGCAAATGAGTTAAGTTGATGAGAACCTAGTGATTCAGCAGCGGACATGAGTACCTGTGAACAGAGTATAGTTGCGAGGAATTTGGAGAGGTCATATGCGTTCTCAGAAGGTTTTTCAAAAAGAACAAGTTTGAGGAATTTGACCAGATGAGTCTTGAAGAATTTCACTAAGCGTTCTTAATCTTAGGTTCCAGAGTTGTACAGATCAGAAATCCGCACAATTGAGGAATCTTGAAGAAAAATTATTGCTTAGAGAAACGAATCAAGAACAGATGACATGTGAGGTGTTTAGTGTGTGAAGAATTTGAAGAATAAACACCTTTTGAAGATTTTGCAGAAATCATTTGAATCAAAGAGGGCAGTAAAAGTAACTTTTAATTACCCTGAACGAAGAACACGACGAACTGTGAGGTGGAGAAGTGAAGTTCGTCTGTGCAGATCTTCCACGCCCTAACTCGGCGGAGGAAGACGGCTACGGCGGCGGCAGAGTGAAGATTTCCGCGGCCGACGCGAGTACGACGGCGACGAGGTCGAGGCAGTGAAGCTCTTCCTCACCGGCGATGATGAAGTAGCGGCGGCGCTAGGGTTTGAGAAGCTTGAGTTGGAGAGAGGTCGAGCGAAGTAAAGGAAGTGAGGAAGGGGAGAGGGGGTATTTATAGCCACGGTGAAAAAACGGTTCTCCCGAAGAAATTTGGACGAACGTGCCCCTGACCCTTCTCGTTTGCTTGACATGTGTCACCCACGTACTGAGAAGTGGAGATCGTGTTAGATCGTGGGTGAATAGATAAGTATTTCGTGGGATGCGGAACGGTTTGAGCGGCAAAGCCGAAAATTTGGATAAGATAAGTAAAAATTTCTGTTCGCAAATTCTTCAGCTGACAAGGACACAGTGAAGTTTTTGAACGAGTTTCAAATAGAATGCACATGAAGAATTTGTGAATAGATTGGGTTGAGTATAGCATAGAGGGGGAAGGGTCCGATCACATTCACTTAGCAGAAATAGCAACTTGAAGAAATAGCAATAAGTGAATGCTGTAGAGGACATAAACTCATATATATATATATAGCCAATGAAGAAAAACGACGGAAACAGTGAAGATTTTGCAAAGTTAAAGATTTTGAACAACTGAGGAATTTCAAAACTGAGGAAAAACTCAAATTGAAGATTTTCAACTTTTGGTGGTGGCGTGACCCACCGTATAAGAATGATGATTTCAGACACCGCGTACAATTGTCGTAGGGTTCTGAGAATCAAATTCTTCGTTAATTTCTTCACACTTAGAGTGTTATTCTTCATTGATTGAGGAAAAACGTTTCTTCATGTGTTGCACATCTAAGTCATCAATTTTGCATAAGTGTTAGGATGAGTGTCCTTTTCAAAGAACATTCGAAGATTCTAGGATATTTAGCTCACACCGCAACTTGCTAAATCTCTTCTCATCCAAGGGCTTAGTGAAGATATCGGCTAGCTGTTCTTCACTCTTCACATGCTCAATAGAAATGTCGCCCTTCAACACATGATCGCGAAGAAAATGATGACGAATCTGAATGTGCTTTGTCTTCGAGTGCTGAACTGGGTTGTGAGCAATCTTGATGGCACTCTCATTGTCACAGAAGAGAGGCACATTCTTCACGTTGACGCCGTAGTCCTTGAGAGTTTGCTTCATCCACAACAATTGAGCACATCAAGAGCCAGCAGCAATGTACTCAGCTTCAGCAGTAGACAGTGATACGCAGTTCTGTTTCTTCGAGGACCAACAGACCAAAGATCGTCCGAGGAAATGACATGTACCAGATGTTGACTTGCGGTCCACACGATCACCAGCATAGTCAGAGTCAGAATATCCAATGAGATCAAAAGCCGAGCCCTTGGGGTACCATAATCCAAGTGTTGGTGTGTGAGCTACATATCGAAGAATATGTTTCACAGCCTTATGGTGTGATTCCTTCCGTGTAGCTTGAAATCGGGCACACATGCAAACACTAAGCATAATATCTGGCCTAGATGCACATAAATACAATAAAGAACTAATCATGGAGCGGTATACCTTTTGATCGAAGTCAATACCATTTTCATCAGTGCACAGATGGCCATTTGTGGGCATCGGAATTTTGACGCCTTTGCAATCTTGCATGCCGAATTTCCTCAGTACATCCTTGAGGTATTTATCCTGAGATATGAATATGCCATTGCGCTATTGACGAATTTGAAGACCTAAGAAGAATTTCAACTCTCCCATCATAGACATTTGATATTCTTCACTCATCATATAGGCAAATTCATCACTATAACGTTAGTCAGTACAGCCAAAGATGATATCATCAACATATATTTGGCACACAAACAATTCATCATCATATGATTTAGTGATAAGTGTAGGGTCGAGTGAACCGGGTTTGAAGCCTTTCCTCATGAGGAATTCCTTCAAAGTATCATACCACGCCCGAGGGGCCTGCTTGAGGCCATAGAGGGCCTTATTTAGTCTGAAGACTTTGTCAGGATGCTTAGGATCTTCAAAACCTGGGGGTTGAGCAACATATACTTCTTCCTCAAGCTTACCATTGAGGAATGCACTTTTCACATCCATTTGATATAAAGTGATATCATGATGGTTAGCATAAGCGAGTAATATGCGAATAGCTTCAAGTCTAGCAACAGGTGCAAAAGTTTCATCAAAATCAATTCCTTCAACCTGTGTGTAGCCTTGAGCTACTAGTCGTGCCTTATTCCTCACCACAAGGCCATTTTCATCTTGCTTGTTGCGGTAGATCCACTTTGTGCCAATGATATTGTGTTTGCGAGGATCTGGACGATTGACCAGTTCCCAAACGTTGTTGAGCTCGAACTGATGTAATTCTTCTTGCATGGCCTGAATCCACTCAGGCTCCATAAATGCTTCATCTACCTTAGTGGGCTATGTGATAAAGACAAAAGCATAGTGCCCACAAAAGTTAGATAAATGTGAAGCTTTTGAGCATGTGAGAGGACCTGGTGCTTTAATGTCATCGATGATCTTTTCAACTTGCGCTTATTTTGCAACGCGAGGATGAGTTGGTTGTCGTCGAGGAACTTGATCAGCATTTTCTTCAGCACCATTTTCTTCAGCATTTTCTTCAGGTGCATTAGCTCGACGTTCTTCACGTTCTAGAATGAATTCTTCAGCAGATTCTTCGGTAGGAATGACATCCTCAGTAGCCTTGAACTTGATAGATTCCTCAGGTGCTGGTTCATCTATCACAGAAGGTAGGTGCTCCCTTTGCGAGCCATTAGTTTCATCAAACCGCACATCTACAGTTTCAACAACCTAGTGAGGAACGTTGTTGAAGACTCTGTAGGTGTGCGAGTCCTTTCCGTAACCAAGCATAAAACCTTCATGTGCTTTCGGTGCAAATTTAGCATTGTGATGAGGATCTCTAATCCAACATTTAGCACCGAAGACTTTGAAATAACTCACATTGGGTTTCTTGTCAGTGAGGAGTTCATAGGTAGTCTTCTTGAAGAATTTTTGAAGATATACCCTGTTGATGATGTGGCACGCAGTATAAATTGCCTCAATCCAGAAGTGACGAGGCGTCTTGTACTCATCAAGCATAGTGCGAGCCATCTCAACAAGAGTTCTGTTCTTGTGCTCCACGACGCCATTTTGCTGAGGAGTGTAAGGAGCAGATAACTCATGAGTAATACCAAGTTCATCAAGACCAAAATTCTTGAACTCGGTTCCATTGTCACTTCTGATGTGCTTGATCTTCACACCAAAGTTGGTTGAAGCCCTCGAGGAAAATCGTTTGAAGACTTCCTGCACTTCATGTTTGTAAGTTACAATATGTACCCATGTGTAACGAGAGTAATCATCAACAATAACAAAGCCATAGAGAGATGCATCATTTGTGACTGCTGAGTAATGGTTAGGACCGAAGAGATCCATATGAAGCAATTCAAATGGTCGAGTAGTTGTCATGATAGTCTTTGCTGGATGCTTAGCCTTGGTCATCTTTCCAGCTTCACAAGCTCCACACAAGTGATCCTTGAGGAATTTGACATTCTCAATGCCAATGACATGCTTCTTCTTCGCAAGCGTGTGCAAATTCCTCATGCCTGCATGACCAAGTCGTTGATGCCATAGCCAGCCTTCTGAAGCTTTTGCAAGTAGGCACACGGCTGGTTGCGGTCCTGTAGAGAAATCAACAATATACAAGTCTCCTCTCCTAAAGCCTTCGAAGACTTTGGAATTGTCAGCTTCCATAACCACAACACAACGATACTTGCCAAAGACAACAACCATATCAAGATCACAAAGCATTGAGACAGACATGAGGTTGTATCCTAAGGACTTGACAAGCATGACTTTGTCCATGTGTCGATCCTTTGTGATCGCAACCTTACCTAGACCCAATACCTGACTTTTGCCTTTGTCAGCGAAGATGATATGCTTCAGATGCGATGGTGATAAGGGAGCATCCATCCATAGATTCTTGTCACCAGTCATATGATTTGTACATCCACTATCGAGGACCCACTCAGTGCCTTTGGGTTGATCATCCTGCAGATGAATTAGTGCAGCTTATGAACTTCATATACTTCATCAACGAAGAATATGACATCACAATTCATCAGACCAATTTCATCAAGCAATGCAATAGTTAAAGCAGTATGACGACGTGAGAAATGAAAGTTCATTTCTTCATGATTAGCCTGCGTCCTTTCAGGCACTTTTCAGGTCTCCAGCAAATTCTTCAGACGTTAAAGTACGTCTGGAGACCTGACCCTGCATAAAATATTAGTTCTTTTTCTTCACCACCCACATCTGAAGGGGTGGCAAAGAGTTCATCACTCTGCGAGCTCCATAAGAGAAAGGTGGCATAGAAGCCAATCCATTTCGTTTCACATAAGAGGAGTTAGGGTAAGCATATGAATAAGCAGAGAAATTCTTCGAGGACTTATGAACATAATGATTAGAAGAATAATGCTCATATTCATTGGCTCTTCCCTGCGAAACAGAGTTGTTAGCACAATGATGTTCATATGAGGACTTTGATCCTATTGAGGAATTTGATCCATGTGAGGAATTTGGTCCGTATGAGGACTTGGATCCATATGAAGAATTTGGTCCATATGAAGAATTTGATCTGGGGTTCCTATTCTTCACAGGTGGTGTCATGAGGACATTCACCTGAAGACTTTCAAGGCACCTTTTGGGAACCCAGATTTTCTTCATAGGAGAATCGTTCCTGCAGTTAGTGCCAACATATCTAGCAAATACTTCACCATTCTGATTTTTGAACAGTTGATAGTTGGAGTCAAATGACTCATCAGAAGAATGAGAAGATTCACATGTAAAGCCAGATAAATTAGATGGATCAACTGGAGGTCCCTTTGCAGCAACCCATGAGGTTTTGGGGTACTGCTCAGGCTTCCAATATGTACCATTAGCATTGAGTTTCCTCTGAAAGGCAATACCCTCTTTCCTAGGGTTCCTGTTGAGGATCTGCTTTTTAAGCACATCACAAAGAGTCTGATGCCCTTTGAGGCTTTTGTACATGCCTGTCATGTACAATTCCTTCAGCCCTGCATCGTCAGTGATACTAGCAATGTCCTCAGATGAGGAATTAGTGATAGCAGAGACAGTTGAAGAATTTGTAGCATTAGAAGCATTTGAACATTCAGGTGAAGAATTAGCAGATTCATGTTCAATGCATTTCAAACATGGAGGAACAAATTCTTCCCGAGCAGCGCTGATTTGTTGAGCAAGTAATGAATCGCGCTCCTTCTGAAGATCTTCATAACTCACTCTTAGCTTCTCAAGATCTTGCTTTCTTTGAAGAAATTCATAAGAAAGCTTCTCATGATCAGACAAGAGAGTGTTATGATGACCTTGAAGGTTGTCAAACCTAGTCTGAAGTCTCTGAAGATTTTCAGTCAGGGTTTTAGTGCGATCCATTTCTTCACCCAACATATCATCACTTTTGTCTAGCATGTTTTGAACCTTTTCAAGGGCCCTTTGTTGTTTCACAGCAATCTTAGCAAGTTTAGAATAGCTGGGCTTAAGGTTTTCATCAGATTCATTTTCACTTGATTCAGAGGAGGTATATTTGAGTACCTTGGCACCCTTTGCCATGAAGCAATAGGTGGGAGCGTAGTCATCATTGCCTTCATCAGCCTTGTTGGTGAGGTCATTTTATTCAGTGTTGAAGATAGACTTGCTGACGAATGCAGTAGCGAGGGCTAGGTTCGCCACACCAGATTCGGAATCCTCAGATGCCTCCTCTTCCTCATTTTCTTCAGATTCAGCCTCAGAGTCCATTTCCTTGCCAATGAATGCCCGAGCCTTCTTGGAGCTGCTCTTCTTGTGAGATGAAGACTTTGAGGATTTTGATGATGAAGATTTTGAGGATTTCTTCTTTTTCTTCGCATCATCAAAACTATAATCCTTGTATTTCTTCTTTTTTGATTCCTTTTCCCACTGAGGACAATCTTGAATGTAGTGTCCGGGTTTCTTGCATTTTTGACAAAGCCTCTTCTTGTAGTCACTGGGTGAGGAATCATTGCTCCTTGAGGGTCTTCCAAGGCGGCCACGTCTTGAGAACTTCTGGAATTTCTTCACGAGCAGTGCTAGATCATGGCTCAGTTCTTCAGGATCACCAAGGCTGTTGTCAGAGTCTTCATCTTCAGACTCAGAAACTGCCTTGGCCTTCAGTGCACGTGATCTGCCATAGCTCGAACCATAAAGATCTCTCTTTTCAGCAAGCTGGAACTCATGAGTATATAGCCTCTCGAGGATATCAGCGGGATCAAGTGACTTGTAATCAGCACGTTCTTGTATCATCAATGCTAGAGTATCAAATGAGGAATCAAGCGATCTCAACAATTTCTTCACCACCTCATGGTCGGTGATGTCAGTGGCACCAAGCGCTTGAAGCTCATTTGAGATGTCAGTGAGGCGATCGAAGGTTTGTTGAACATTTTCATTGTTGAGTCTTTTGAAGCGGTTGAAGAGATTGCGAAGAACATCAACTCGAGAGTCACGCTGAGTTGAGACTCCTTCATTTACTTTGGACAGCCTATCCCAGATAAGCTTAGCAGTTTCCAAAGCACTCACTCTTCCATACTGTCCTTTGCTCAGATGGCCACATATGATATTCTTCGCTTGAGAATCGAGTTGCTTGAATCTCTTCACATCGGTAGCGTTCAGTGAGGGTGAGACAGAGGGAACACCATTTTCCACAGCATACCAGAGATCATTATCAATTGCCTCAAGATGCATTCGCATCTTATTCTTCCAGTAGGGGTAGTCCGTCCCATCGAAGGTAGGACACCCAGCAGAGACCTTGATCATACCTGCGGTCGACATAACTAAAACTCCAGGTGGTTAAACCAAAATCACACAGAACAAGGGAGTACCTTGCTCTGGTACCAATTGAAAGTGCGTTATATCGACTAGAGGGGGGGTGAATAGGCAATTTTTATGAATTCTTCACTGAGGAATTTGCCAGTGAGGAAATTCCTTAGTGAAGAACTACTTGCAGCGGAATAAGTACTCAAAAGTATGCATAGCAGAACACAAGCATGGTCATCATGATAAAATGAAGACAAGCACAAAGTACAGAAGCGTAAACACAGGATAGCACAGGATGAAGAGAAACAGACTGAAGAAATTGAACTGAGGAAATTGAGAAAGTCTTCAATCAAAGTCTTCAAACACAGATATGAACAAGTGCACAACACAGTTATGAGGAAATGAAAGAGTTGAGGAAATAGAACCAGTAGGCTTGGTGAAGACAATGATTTGGTAGACCAGTTCCAACTGCTGTCTCAGTTGTACATCTGGTTGGAGCGGCTAGGTATTTAAACCTGAGGACACACTGTAGCGACCAGACCTCAAATGGTCTGTGCTGCTGTGCACCAGTGTCATCCCTGGATCAGTAATGCTGACACGCACAGTACAAATGGAGGATTTATAACAGAGTAGCAATCACACACTTATTACATCAAATATCTCCGAAGAGATTAAGTATGAGGCCATCTAATACGATAACAGCGGAAGACTTGGAAGGTAAGTGAGTCCATCAACTCCAGCGGCATCACTGAGTATAAGACCACGACCTAAGGCACCTTACTCGTCGTCTGAAAAGTCTGCAACATGAAACGTTGCAGCCCGAAAACGGGTCAGCACATAGAATATGCTGGCAATGTAACACATAGAGAATGATGAACAATAGTAAGGCTATACTACATGCATATATGGCTGGTGGAAAGCTCTATGGTTACAATTTTTGCGAAAAGCCAATTTTATCCTACTTCAAAGGAATATATTTATTTAACTATCATGGTGGTTGTGAAACATTGAGATGGTTGACAGCATCTCAATCCCAATTAAATGTCATCAATAACCCATCAAAATTAATTAGAAGTAACATAGTGTTGAGATTCACATGATAATCCAGATACTAGATACTCAAGTTGTCCATAACCGGGGACATGGCTAACCATGATTAGTTTGTACACTCTGCAGAGGTTTGTGCACTTTTCCCCACAAGACTTGATCTCCTCCGTTGGATTACTCGCACTACATGGTGTTTGAGTAACGGATGACCAAGACACAGTCTTTCAGAAGTGTTTGCACCTTACGTATGGGTAGACAGTTACACCTACTTTCCCCTACATCTGCTAGTCTACCACTGTAAGAGTTCACACAACTTAATCAACTATGCTAGAGCCCATAATAGCTTGCGGCTGCACACGGAAGTTTCTAGCATGAATAATCTTATGATCCCTTTGAACCTGGGTGGCGGTCCAAAAGAAAAACAGGCAATCCTGGAATACCCAGGTACCTCAATCCACCGAGATGTGAGTTTTAGTTGCCACCTTAAGTAAACCATTATTAACAATCTCACATCTGTCATGAATTTCACTCAAACCCAATCCACGTCTACGAGCATAGCATGGCAATAATAATAGCAACGTAGAAGTAACTCCCAAGGGTATGATAATAAAACAGGTAATAGGTTCTACCTCAACTACTTCCCAATACCCACAATTTAATTAGATCCTAGTCATGCAATGTTTGAGGAATAGATCTAATGCAATAAAACTGGATATGGAAGGGTATGATCAAAGTGTTACTTGCCTTGCTGATGATCCGCAAAACCTAGCGATTCGAAGTAACAAGCGGCACACTCCGGGTACTCTATCGCAAACAAACAAGCATACAATCAGTACTCATCTAATGCACAGGTAAAACTCGAATGAAAGATCCAACCAGAAAGTTCAACTTAAGAACTCCGGTTTGCAAAAAGAATCAACTCGAAAGAAACAACGAAAGTCAAACTACGAAAGAAAATAGCTTCGTTTACTAATCTGGATCTAGGTCAAATTTTACTGTAGCAAAAACTTATTTGAGTAGGTTAAACGGAAAGAGAATTTCGAGACGAAATTCTAGGCGCTTGAATCGCCTGATTCCGATAAACGAGCGAGAAGTTAAACAGAAACGAAAATTCGATCAGAAATCGAATCTGAGATAATCGCAGAAAAATCCGACGAAAAAGAAAAACGGACGAACGGTTAAAGAACGGACGTTCGTTAACAGAGAAAAACCGACGAACGCGTTCGTTGAAACGAACGGTTCGGTGAACGTTCGCAAAATAATAAAACCGAAAAAAAACTGATCTAGGGTTTTTTTTTAAACGAAGGGGTTTTTTTTAACAAAAACCGGCAACGACGCACGGCAGCGAGGCAGTACCTCGTCGGGCGGCTCCGGCGAGGGCTCCTGGCGGGGCTCCGGGCGGCGAGGGCGGCGAAGTGCGGGGCTCGGGGGGGCGCGAGGGGCGGCGGCTCCGGCGACGAACGCGGCGGCGGCGGCGGGCAAGTGCGGCGGCGGCGGCGGGATGAGAGGAGAGAAAGGGGGGGTATATAAAGAGGGGGGAAGCAAGCTTGGAGGAGGGGGCAAGGTGCGGCGGCGGGGCTTCCCGTGTTCGCCATGGACATGGCGACGGCGGCGTCGTGCGGGGAGAGGAGAGGGGCGCGGGGTGGGCCGGCGGCCTGGGCTCGGCCCAGCGGGCGCGCGCGTCCTTTTTTTTAAAATAAGTTCCATGGAAAATAATTCACAGAAAAATAAATAGAAATCAGAAAAATATAAAATAAATTTTCCCCGTCTAGTTAGAAAATCTAGAATAGGGTGAACATTTTTTTAACACAAAATAAATATTTTGAAAACATGCAATATTTTTAATGCAATAAAAATTGCAAATAAAATCCAAATAAATTCCAATAAATGATTTTAACATTTTTCCTCCAGTATTTCAATTGTTTTGGAGAAGTCATATTTTCTCCTCTCGTTTATGTATAAGATGAAATATTTTTCCGGAGAGAAAATAATTAAAAACCAAAATCCTCGTCTTATATTTGATGAAAATCAAATATGAAAATTCAAGAAAATCCCCAACTCTCTCGGAGGGTCCTTGAGTTGCTTAGGATTTATCGAGGATTTGTCAAAATGCAATAAAACATGATATGCAATGATGATCTATGTATAACATACCAAATTGAAAATTTGGGATGTTACAAACCTACCCTCCTTAAGATGAATCTCGCCCTCGAGATTTGGGTTGGCTAGAAAACAGGTGGGAGTGGTCCTTCCGTAGATCTTCCTCTCGCTCCCGGGTGGCTTCATCTTCCGTGTGGTGACTCCACTGAACTTTGCAAAACTTGATAACCTTGCTGCGGGTAACTCGGCTGGCATACTCAAGAATCTTAACTGGTTTCTCCTCATAGGTCAAATCACTTTCCAGCTGAATCGCTTCCAGTGGTACAGTATCTCTCAGTGGTATCTCAGCCATCTCTGCGTGGCACTTCTTCAACTGCGAAACGTGAAATACATCATGTACTCCAGACAATCCTTCGGGCAATTCCAGCTTATAAGCAACCTCTCCCATACGTTCCACAACTCTGTATGGTCCGATAAAACGGGGCGCTAATTTTCGCTTAACTCCAAAGCGCTTCACTCCTCGGAGTGGTGATACTCGAAGATAAACTCGGTCTCCGACTTCGTAAATTGTCTCCTTTCGTTTAGAATCAGCATAACTCTTCTGTCTGGACTGGGCTACCTTGAGCCTATCGCGAATCATCCTCACTTTCTGTTCAGACTCCTTAATCAAGTCTGGTCCAAACAACTGACGGTCTCCAACTTCGTCCCATAACAATGGTGTTCTACACCTCCTTCCGTACAAGGCTTCGAAAGGGGCCATCTTCAAACTGGTCTGATAACTGTTGTTATAAGAAAACTCCGCATATGGCAAATTGTCGTCCCAACTGGATCCATAATCTAGTGCACATGCTCTCAACATGTCCTCCAAAATCTGGTTGACTCTCTCGGTCTGTCCATCTGTCTGTGGGTGGAAAGCGGTACTAAATTCCAGCCTAGTTCCCAATGTTTCATGTAACTGCTTCCAAAACTTTGAGGTAAATTGGGTTCCTCTGTCTGATACAATGGTCCTCGGAACTCCATGCAAACATACGATCCTGGTCATGTATATCTTTGCCAACTTAGCACTGGTGTAAGTGGTCTTCACTGGAATGAAATGAGCCACTTTCGTCAAACGGTCGACTACAACCCATATTGAGTCATAGCCTGAACGAGTCCTGGGTAATCCGGTGATAAAATCCATGCCTATTTTATCCCACTTCCATTCGGGTATCGGCAATGGTTGTAGCAATCCTGCTGGCTTCTGATGCTCTGCCTTCACTCTTTGACACACATCACAAACTGCTACGTATTCCGCAATATCCTTCTTCATTCCGGTCCACCAGAAAATATTCTTCAAATCCGAATACATCTTCGTATTTCCTGGGTGAATCGAGTACGGTGAATCATGGGCTTCTTGCAAAATCAACTTCCTGATCCCCGGATCATTTGGTACATATACGCGGTCCTCAAACCATAAGGTATCGTGCTCATCCTCACGAAATCCCTTGGCTTTTCCTTTGCTCATCTTCTCCTTTATCTCTTCAATCTCCTTGTCTGTCTTCTGAGCTTCTCTGATCCTTTCCATCAAGGTAGACTGAATCTCCAATGTCGCTAGATAGCCTCTTGGGACTATCTCCAAACATAGCTCGCGAAGGTCCTCGGCTAACTCCTGAGGTATCTCTCCTGTCATGAGGGTGTTGACATGACTCTTGCGGCTCAACGCGTCTGCTACTACGTTAGCCTTTCCTGGGTGATAATGCAATCTCATATCATAGTCTTTAATGAGCTCCAACCATCTCCTCTGTCTGAGATTTAACTCCTTCTGCGTGAAAATATACTTCAAACTCTTGTGATCCGTATACACCTCACAATGGTTTCCGATGAGAAAATGCCTCCATGTCTTCAATGCATGCACCACGGCTGCTAACTCCAAATCATGCGTAGCATAATTCTTCTCATGGGGTTTAAGTTGTCGTGAAGCATATGACACAACTCTTCCTTCATGCATAAGCACTGCTCCAAGTCCTCGACGAGAAGCGTCGCAATAAACTTCATAATCCTTGCGTTGATCTGGCAGAATCAACACTGGTGAGGTAACCAATCGTTCCTTCAACTCCTGGAAACTAGCTTCACATTCCTTAGTCCAAATGAATTTGGTGTCCTTCTTCAATAGCTCAGTCATGGGCTTAGCAATCTTCGAGAAATTCTCGATGAATCTCCGGTAGTATCCTGCAAGTCCAAGAAAACTCCGGATTTCTCCAACTGTCGTGGGTGATTCCCAACTTGTCACTGTATCTACCTTGGCAGGGTCTACTGCTATTCCTTCTCCAGAAATAACATGTCCAAGGAATCCAACTTCCTTCAGCCAAAATTCACACTTGCTGAACTTGGCATATAACTGGTGTTCTCTGAGCTTCTCAAGTACCAATCGCAAATGCTCCTCATGCTCTTCCTCATCCTTGGAAAAGATTAAATATCATCAATGAACACCACGACGAACTTATCCAAAAATTCCATAAACACTTTGTTCATCAGGTTCATGAAATAGGCAGGTGCGTTAGTCAGACCAAATGACATAACGGTATACTCATATAATCCATATCTGGTGGTAAATGCCGTCTTGGGTATATCCTGCTCTCGAATCTTTAACTGATGGTATCCTGATCGTAGATCGATCTTGGAAAATACTTTAGCTCCTTGTAGGCGGTCAAAGAGATCATTGATCATCGGCAGTGGGTACTTGTTTTTGGATGGTTACTTCATTCAATCCACGGTAATCAACTACCATCCTCAGCGATCCATCTTTCTTCTCCACTAGAAGTACTGGTGATCCCCAAGGTGACGAACTTGGGCGAATATAGCCTTTATCCAGTAACTCCTTGATCTGCTTCTTAATTTCCTCCAAATCTTTTGCGGGCATCCTGTACGGTCTCTTAGATATTGGCCCTGTGCCTGGCAAAAGTTCAATCAAGAACTCAATGTCTCTATCTGGTGGCATGCCTGGCAACTCTTCTGGAAATACATCCGGATAATCCTTCACCACTGGTACTTCCTCCTGTACAACTCCTGATAAGGAATTTACTTGAGTCCTCTTCGGCATATGCCGGGATACATACTTGATCCTTTTCCCTTCCGGGGTGGTGAGCAAAATCGTCTTGCTGGCACAGTCGATGTTTCCTCCATACAACGATAGCCAATCCATTCCCAAAATCACATCCAAACCTTGCGACTCCAAAACTATGAGGTCTGAGGGGAAAACATGCCTACCAATGGCCAATGGTATCTGAAAACATCCTTGGGTGGCCATATACTCTGCTCCTGGCGAGGTTACTAACATAGGGTTTCTGAGAACTTTGGTGGACATCTTAAACTTATTCACAAATCCCCTTGATATGTATGAATGCGATGCACCAGTATCGAAAAGAACGGTTGCAGTAAATGACTTAACCAAAAACTTACCTATTACTGCATCAGGCTGAGCTTCAACCTCCTCCACGCTCACGTGGTTCACGTGTCCTTTGTTGAACGGGTTCGGCTTCTTCCCAGAGCTTCCATTGCCATTTCCATTTTGGGCTTCAGGACATTCATTGGCATAATGTCCATTCTTCTGGCACTTGAAACAAGTGACTTGGCTCAGGTCCCTCTTGGCTGGGGTGGATGGGTTGGTGCGGTTCTGTCCGTTGCCTCCTCCATTCCCATTACCATTCTTGGAGCCATTATGGTTGTGCGAACTACCTCCTCCATGGGTATGCTGAAACTGTCCTCCCGGCTTCGGGGTAAATCGAGGCTTCTGCTGAGCTCCTGAGTTATACTTCCCTTGTCCATACTTCCTCTTACGGTTTTCAATCTGCTGTTGCTTCCCTTCAATCATGAGAGCTCTATCTACCAGCTCCTGGTAGTTGTTGAAGGTTGCTACCATCAACTGCATACTCAGTTCATCATTCAGTCCTTCCAAAAATTTCTCCTGCTTGGCAGCATCTATAGCAACGTCATCTGGTGCATAACGTGCTAACTTACTGAATTCCTCCACATACTGGCCTACGGTGCGTCCTCCTTGGCGTAGGTTGCGAAATTCACGCTTCTTCATAGCCATAGCTCCTGCTGAAACATGTGCTGTACGGAAAGCTTGCTGAAACTGGTCCCATGTGACAGTGTCAATAGGGTGCGTGGTTGTATAATTCTCCCACCACGATGTTGCGGGTCCATCAAGCTGATGTGCGGCAAAACGCACTCTTTCCGCATCTGTGCATCCTGCAGTGGTCAACTCCCTTCCAACTTTGTGGAGCCAATCATCTGCAACAATCGGCTCGGTGCTACTGGAAAACACCGGCGGGTTTAGCCTTAAGAAACGGGCTAAGTGATCAACAGGTGGTGGTGGCGGTGGGTTGTTGTTGTTGTTGTTGCCTTGGTTCTGCACTAACACTTGCATCAGGGCATTCTGTTGCTGAATCAACTGGGTGATCTCTGGCGGGAAAACAAATCCGGTATCGCGTCTCGGAGGCATCTGATGGGTTTAGAAAACACTACCCATATGCTCATGAGACAAATCAATCAACATCACTCAATCAATTCAAACAAGGCAAAACAATCGATCTAACTAGCGTTACAAAGTGCTTGAACTATACTATTAAATGGGGGAAACTACTACTAATATGGTGGTCTACTAGAAATTCTGATCCGTTGAAGACTCCATGATGTCTGCTCCAGCTTCATCAACCCAGTCATCTTCACTTGGTTCCGGGTCAGTGTCGTCGATGATTATGTATTTATCCGGACAAGTGCATTCGTCGACTTCTGCTTTTGGCACTGGATTTCCCATGAATATTCCAATCTTCTTCTCCAGGTCGTCATTCTTCCCTACTAGTGCGTTGATTTCTTCCAAATAATCCTCGCGTGTAGCCTTGAGTTCTTCCTCCAGCTCCTTGATCTTCGTCAATGCCTTCTTCAGCTCTTCCTTGTCTGAGCACATCTGGTTCTCCTGGCGACGAATGTGTTGGTTCTGCTCCTGGATGAAAGCTGCAATTGATCCATCCTTCTTGGTTCTGATCATCTCCCATTGCGCGTCTCGGCGTCCACAAATTTGGTAAATGGTATCCTTAAGCTCCTGGTGGTAGACTTCTCCAATGCGTCCCATGGCGATGTGTGCGGCCATGCTCTTCCCTAAACTCCAAGTTGGTGCTTCGAAAACCAATCTTATGGGTTCAGTAACTGGCACAAACGTCCTTCCTGGAATGATAACTTGAATCTTCCAGCTCTCCTCTTCAGGAAATGTGGCGTTGTAGGTTCCGGTGATGCTTGGTATTCCTATGTTCAAGTACTTGGTGACTTCCTTCAAGTGTCGTCCAAACGGCGTGTCTTCATCTGGTTGCATGAACTTGCTCCTTGCATCCGCCATTCCTAAAAGAGTAGAAAGTGAAGAGGGGTCAGAAATGAGAAGAGAGAAGCTTTCTAGGGCTTAAGCTTAGTGGTCGTGTCCTACAGTCAGCGTGTGCTCTCATACCAACTTTGTAGCGACCAGACCTCAAATGGTCTGTGCTGCTGTGCACCAGTGTCATCCCTGGATCAGTAATGCTGACACGCACAGTACAAATGGAGGATTTATAACAGAGTAGCAATCACACACTTATTACATCGAATATCTCCGAAGAGATTAAGTATGATAAACATGGCTTAAGGCCATCTAATACGATAACAGCGGAAGACTTGGAAGGTAAGTGAGTCCATCAACTCCAGCGGCATCACTGAGTATAAGACCACGACCTAAGGCACCTTACTCGTCGTTTGAAAAGTCTGCAACATGAAACGTTGCAGCCCGGAAACGGGTCAGCACATAGAATATGCTGGCAATGTAACACATAGAGAATAATGAACAATAGTAAGGCTATACTACATGCATATATGGCTGGTGGAAAGCTCTATGGTTACAATTTTTGCGAAAAGCCAATTTTATCCTACTTCAAAGGAATATATTTATTTAACTATCATGGTGGTTGTGAAACATTGAGATGGTTGACAGCATCTCAATCCCAATTAAATGTCATCAATAACCCATCAAAATTAATTAGAAGTAACATAGTGTTGAGATTCACATGATAATCCAGATACTAGATACTCAAGTTGTCCATAACCGGGGACATGGCTAACCATGATTAGTTTGTACACTCTGCAGAGGTTTGTGCACTTTTCCCCACAAGACTTGATCTCCTCCGTTGGATTACTCGCACTACATGGTGTTTGAGTAACGGATGACCAAGACACAGTCTTTCAGAAGTGTTTGCACCTTACGTATGGGTAGACAGTTACACCTACTTTCCCCTACATCTGCTAGTCTACCACTGTAAGAGTTCACACAACTTAATCAACTATGCTAGAGCCCATAATAGCTTGCGGCTGCACACGGAAGTTTCTAGCATGAATAATCTTATGATCCCTTTGAACCTGGGTGGCGGTCCAAAAGAAAAACAGGCAATCCTGGAATACCCAGGTACCTCAATCCACCGAGATGTGAGTTTTAGTTGCCACCTTAAGTAAACCATTATTAACAATCTCACATCTGTCATGAATTTCACTCAAACCCAATCCACGTCTACGAGCATAGCATGGCAATAATAATAGCAACGTAGAAGTAACTCCCAAGGGTATGATAATAAAATAGGTAATAGGTTCTACCTCAACTACTTCCCAATACCCACAATTTAATTAGATCCTAGTCATGCAATGTTTGAGGAATAGATCTAATGCAATAAAACTGGGTAGGGAAGGGTATGATCAAAGTGTTACTTGCCTTGCTGATGATCCGTAAAACCTAGCGATTCGAAGTAACAAGCGGCACACTCCGGGTACTCTATCGCAAACAAACAAGCATACAATCAGTACTCATCTAATGCACAGGTAAAACTCGAATGAAAGATCCAACCAGAAAGTTCAACTTAAGAACTCCGGTTTGCAAAAAGAATCAACTCGAAAGAAACAACGAAAGTTAAACTACGAAAGAAAATAGCTTCGTTTACTAATCTGGATCTAGGACAAATTTTACTGTAGCAAAAACTTGTTTGAGTAGGTTAAACGGAAAGAGAATTTTGAGACGAAACTCTAGGCGCTTGAATCGCCTGATTCCGATAAACGAGCGAGAAGTTAAACAGAAACAAAAATTCGATCAGAAATCGAATCTGAGATAATCGCAAAAAAATCCGACGAAAAAGAAAAACAGACGAACGGTTAAAGAACGGACGTTCGTTAACAGAGAAAAACCGACGAACGCGTTCGTTGAAACGAATGGTTCGGTGAACGTTCGCAAAATAATAAAACCGAAAAAAAACCGATCTAGGGTTTTTTTTAAAACGAAGGGGTTTTTTTAACAAAAACCGGCAACGACGCACGGCAGCGAGGTAGTACCTCGTCGGGCGGCTCCGGCGAGGGCTCCTGGCGGGGCTCCGGGTGAGGGGCGGCGAGGGCGGCGAGGTGCGGGGCTCGGGGGGGCGCGAGGGGCGGCGAGGGGCGGCGGCTCCGGCGACGAACGCGGCGGCGGCGGCGGGCAAGTGCGGCGGCGGCGGCGGGATGAGAGGAGAGAGAGAGGGGGGGTATATAAAGAGGGGGGGAAGCAAGCTTGGAGGAGGGGGCAAGGTGCGGCGGCGGGGCTTCCCGTGTCCGCCATGGACACGGCGACGGCGGCGTCGTGCGGGGAGAGGAGAGGGGCGCGGGGTGGGCCGGCGGCCTGGGCTCGGCCCAGCGGGCGCGCGCGTCCTTTTTTTTTAAAATAAGTTCCGCGGAAAATAATTCACAGAAAAATAAATAAAAATCAGAAAAATATAAAATTAATTTTCCCCGTCTAGTTAGAAAATCTAGAATAGGGTGAACATTTTTTAACACAAAATAAATATTTTGAAAACATGCAATATTTTTAATGCAATAAAAATTGCAAATAAAATCCAAATAAATTCCAATAAATGATTTTAACATTTTTCCTCCAGTATTTCAATTGTTTTGGAGAAGTCATATTTTCTCCTCTCGTTTATGTGTAAGATGAAATATTTTTCCGGAGAGAAAATAATTAAAAACCAAAATCCTCGTCTTATATTTGATGAAAATCAAATATGAAAATTCAAGAAAATCCCCAACTCTCTCCGAGGGTCCTTGAGTTGCTTAGGATTTATCGAGGATTTGTCGAAATGCAATAAAACATGATATGCAATGATGATCTATGTATAACATACCAAATTGAAAATTTGGGATGTTACACACACAGTCTCGGACACACAGTCCTCACCGTATTCTCCTTGAGCTAAGGTGACACAGACCTCGCCCAATCACTCGTGGTAAGTCTTCAGGTGACTTCCAAACCTTCACAGACTCGATCACTCGGCAATCCACAATTCCTCTTGGATGCTCTAGACCATGACGCCTAACCGTCTGGAAGAAGCACAGTCTTCAAAGGTAACAAGCGTCGGATCCACGCAGGATCAATCTCTTCAGTGATGCTCAATCACTTTGGGTTTTTAGGTGTTTGGGTTTGGGTTTTCCTCACTTGATTATTTTCGCTCAAAGTCCTTAGAGGATGGGATGCTCTCAAATGACAAGTGCCAGTTTCTCTCGAAGCAGCCAACCAGCTAGTGGTTGTAGGGGGCGGCTATTTATAGCCTAGGGAGCAGCCCGGCATGATAAGACATAAATGCCCTTAAATGATATGACCGTTAGGTGGGTAGATATTTTGGGACAGGTGGCGTATAGCACAGCAACGGTTGGAAATTTGAGTATCAAATTCCTCAGAGCTATCATGTTCCTCAGTGTGTAGGCAATCCGCACTGGCGAATTCCTAACTCCTCAGTCAGAACAAATTCCTCAGAGACCAGAAGAACTTCGTCTCTGTCACTGAAGAATATGACTGAACTGTATGAGATTTCCAATGGCTTCACTCGAAGGGATTGGTAGGTGTAGGATTTTGAGTTGAGCATCACATGGAAATTTTTCCTTAGTATTTCCTCGACCCCCTTTAACAGTACGGTGTTTCCTATGACTCAAGAAAGAGAAAATGAAACTACGTAGACAAAAGTCTTCACGCTTCATGTTCCTCAAATGAATACCAAGTCTTCAAGGTCACACCAATTTCTTCACTTTCAAAGTCTTCAGAAAGTCTTCAGAAATCCAAAGTCTTCAGTCGAAGAACTTCATTTTTAGGGGTCTACTTTCTCTATAAATATCAAACTCCTCATAGACTTATAGACCTGTGTACACTCATAAACACATTAGTCCCTTAACCTATAAGTCTTCAATACACCAAAATCACTAAGGGGCACTAGATGCACTTACACTCCATGTAAACCCTAGATTCCCCCGGTGTCTATATAAACCGGAGGAGTTAGTCCAGAAAGGACACATTCATTACCATATACACATAGGCTAGACTTCTAGGGTTTAGCCATTACGATCTCGTGGTAGATCAACTCTTGTAATACTCATATTCATCAAGATCAATCAAGCAGGAAGTAGGGTATTACCTCCATAGAGAGGGCCCGAACCTGGGTAAACATCGTGTCCCCCGTCTCCTGTTACCATCGATCCTAGACGCACTGTTCGGGACCCCCTACCCGAATCCGCCGGTTTTGACACCGACAATGGCCTCGACGTTTCCTCAAGCCATGAAAATGCACTATAATTTGCTTGTCATCAATGCCTGCAAATCTCTATGTCTCTCTCAACATAGCAGATCATCATTAGACACTAAATCCTTCAATGGGAGCTTGCAAAATGCTTGCATTAGATCCCTCATTAGACACTATATGTTCATCACCAGGAGCATGTAAAATGTTTGCATCAAATCCTTCATTAGTAGTCGGTTCATTAGACACTTCAGGCTCAAGAACAACATGAGCTTGGATGTTTGCACCGGAAACTTGATTAGATACATCAGATTCAGTCAGTTCAGTATTGATTGGGGGAGTTATAAAATAAGTAGAAATTGGTTTCATTTTCTCATAGATTCCCTACATACAAGCAGTTTTATAACACTGTCAGGTTTAACTATTGGCCAGAAATTGAAGAGTTGAATTAGATATAATCAGGGATGTGATGTACCTGCTCGTTGCGCATGCTACTCTTGCAAGCTGCGACTGTCCGTTTGCGCAAGCTCGATGCCATGCCCGTGCTGCCGCCGCTGTCTCCCACGCAGGCTACACCCAGGGTTGGATCTTCATCTTCTTGTCCTTCCGTTCGCTTGAAGCCCAGCGACCGCCCTCCAACGAGGGCGCGAGGAAGTGATGTGTCGGTCTGTCCAGCGGCGGCTAGGTTAGGAGCGAACCAGACTGGAGGCTGGAGCGAATGAATTGGGATTTTTCCTGCTGTCGATCGATATGGGAGGCGCTTGTTCGGGCCGCGAGCCTGCTATAGGGCCTGCCTTGCACTTATGTTATTGGCCCATCCAAATTGAAACATTTTTCTTCATTTTTTACATTGCCTGCTCGTGCGTTGGGACGAACAAAACTAGCCTGGGCCAACCTGGACGACTCAAATTAGGTGCACACTTTCCAGCCACCCGAGGCGGCCGCCCATACCAGCCCCTATGGTGGCGTCGCCCCTTTTTGCGCGTATGATTGGGGTAGTGAAAAATATTCCAGTGGCGCTTTTGATTTACCCACATAATGGTTGAATTGCTTGTTTCTATGAACTGAGTTCGCCAATAATGTGAAGGATGCTACAGTAAAAGCCAGTGTGATGTGTGTGGCTACAACTAGTCTGACTACACGTCCTCATATAACATATCAAGGACGCACCATCTTACCAGATTAACCATTCGACTTACCAATGCAGTGTGGGAAGAAACAAGTATTGGGACTGCGTATCCAAGCAATTGATGCCATGGACTCCTTCGTACAACCTTGTAAGCGAAAAAGAAGTTGCAGTGTGCCTGTACAAAGAACTAGTGTAAGTTCAGTTACCTGCTTCTCGGAATTTTAGTTAGCCACTTATTGCAAAATTGTTCAATTACGTTGCTTGGCTTAATTTAGTTTGCTACTGATTACATAATGCCATAGCCTGTTAATCCTATTATAGACTGCACCTATCTATGTGTTTGATACTTACTGTTAAGAATTACATGTTTGCCTGAACTTAAATAGATACTTGTTTGTTTAACTGCTTTGCTGCTGCAACAATGGGTTACAATGATGTTAATAGCTACTTTTCAGCATCCAATTGAAACTCTTTAATTCCTTGTTTGTTTAACTGGTTTGCTGCTATAACTCCCAGTTGAGATGTTTTGCTAACTTCAACTTTTCTGAATCCAATCGGAACTTTAATGGCAAAAAAGGTTAGCCCAAGATCAAAGAGCGAGGTCCCCATGGATGTTGTATCATCCCACAGCAGTGGCACCGGCCCAATCGTGCATTATGAATTGCCAACTACTGATGCTCTAGAGGCTAAACTAGTGGTAGAAAGAGATTCTGCTTCTACACTTAGAGATGAAGTTGACATGTTGAGGAAGCAAACAGCACAATCACAAGTAGTACTCAAGACAACCATTAAATATTTGGTGGATTTCAAAACAAAGCAAGCTGAGACTGACCACATTGTTAAGGTCCTGAAGGAAAAAAGGAAATTAAATTCCCACTTGATAAATCATAGGTGAAATGTCCTTTCCATCATTGAATAACCTTTGTGTTGTTTGTTCATGTAATCAATCAAACCATTTGTTTTAGAGATCATGTAATAATTGTTTTTTGTTTTTTGTATTTTGGTTTGTAATTTTATTTGAGCACAAGTCTGTATTAATTGATAAGACTCGGAGACATTTCATTTTGATTGCTGTGCCAGACCTACAAATATGCCAATCGGGCTGAATGTGCATTCAGCAATAATAGTAGTATAGATGGACCATAAGTGGCACGCATCGGAAAGGGCCAAGATGTTGTAGTAGCTTGGCTAAAAAAAGGATGTTGTTGTAGCAAAAAAAAGTACAGTGGCATGGCTTATGTATGTTAGTTGATATTATTGATCCATATGCTCTATAAGTGTTTATATGTCTGTTAGTTATGTGCATTCTTGGTTGATTGACTTGGTATTTGAATCTTGATACATCGCTTGTGTACATATCTAAATGGGAGTACACATTATGCTGCGTGTGACATTTGAGTTGGACATGAAGTGTTCCAAATATTCGAATTCACCTTAAAGTGGATTCTAGCTTCTGAATCTGAGTATCGGCATTTGTAAACCATATTCATATATGACAGTGGAATACATCTTTGTCGTCCTTTTGAAGATATATAAAAACACATAGAATGGTTTATAAAGATTCGTATAGGAATACAAAATGGATTTGAATTTAGTTGCCAGGGTAAACGTGGATGCTTATTGTCCCAAAATTCGAAAGAAGCGGCAAAATGTCTCACTCCCACGTCGGCTGCCCGAAGCCAAGTGTTTGGGAGATGGAAATTACTGTCTACCCATTACACGGACAATACATCGGCCCAATTTCCACTGCTCTAAATAGTGGTAGGTTAGTAACTTCAATTAGAGGTGACACGACCGCCTCTGAGCCCATTCCAACATGGTGGGCGCCAAACATGGGCGGCAAAACACATTTGATTCAAGCTCGTCCGAAAGACCTTTGTTTCTCCCTCCATTTCCCCATTCATACACGGTGGGCGGCAAAACAAACACGACTCGGCCGAAATCGATGTAGGCAAATATTTTCAATAGGGGCAGGTTTGTAACTTCACTCAGACGTGACACAACCGCCCTACCTGTCAGCCCCGTTCATACACCGTGGGCGCCAACCATGGGCGCCAACCACCCTCTCCTCGCCCGAAATCGCTCTGGGCAAATATTGGCGAGATGCGAGATTACCGTCGTATCCCAACCGACGAGACGTCCAAATTTTAAACGGGGGCTAAGTTCGTAACTTTCCCATATTTCAGACAGGCGCGTCCCAAAAACATGGTTCCCCGTACCTCTCCCTCCATTTTCCCATTCATACACCGTCCGCGCTAGAACACCATCCCCACACCAGCCTCCGTCCGCCACCCCATCCATCTCCGCCGTCCTCCACCCCATCCATCGCCGCCATCCTCCACCACATCCATCGCCACCGTCCTCCACCATGCCGGAGCGCCTACCAAGACCGCGTCGTCCACTGCTAGAGATGGATGTTTCTCATCCACGGCGACGGACCAAGAGCCTCGCATCACATCCTCTCGCTTCATCGGCGCTGTCGTCCTCTTTGTCGGGGCCGCTCACACGACCTTCTCTTCCACCGCAACGGGACTTATCCCCCGATGCACCCGTCTACCGTCGCAGATCTGCTTCAACGCCACCGACAGCCATCGCACCCCCGATGCCTACACGGCGCCGCAAGAGAGGTGGTACTTAATATCTCCTCAACTTTTTGGTCTCAACCAGAAAATAGATCTTAACTTGGTTACTCTACTTTCTTTTCAGCTCTTAGAATTTAGTTCTTAGTTCGAAGCAAACAATGGCTGCTAAATAACATTTCTCTGGTTTGCAGCTTCAAATCTGCCATGGCACAGTCATAATACGGTTTAATTGATCATGTTGGTTCCGTGGTGGTTTCTTTAATAGAAATCGGAGGGGAAACCCTCTTTTGCTAAAAAAAATATGCTTAGAGTTTCCCCCTTTTTTGATCACTATACGATCAGAATACGTGCTTCGTGTCATAATAGCACTGCTCCACCCATCAAGCTAAACAAGCTTAGTTGTTCAAATACGAATCTGATATTATTAAAACAGAGTTGTTTAATTGGTCAGCTAAATGTTCCTAAATTAGTTTTGAAAATGCATGTTCGCCGCTCGGGTGTGTATCTCTACAGGGTGCCCATGGTGGGCCGGCCCACCCTGGGATTTTGGGTTGTCCCAGACCCCGATTCCCCTCTGTTCTGTTGCGTCCTTCCGATCTCTACTCGCCCCCAACCGCCTGCCTCGCCGGCGACTTGCCGTCCCCGGACGGCATGACTCTAGGAGGAGACGCCGGACTAACAGGAGGTCGGGAGCCACTCGCCCAACAGCGCACCGCTGCCCGGGCGCGCCGCCGTGCCTACCTTCCCAGACCGTTCAGGGCTCAGGCGTGCAGCACCCACTAAGCCAATCCGATTTATCCTGAGATATGTCCTCAACACTCAGCAGCCACTCCTCATCACCCATTTTCTAATTGATTCATTACTCATTAGGCAGGACTGTCATTAGGGTTTGTTGTGTGCTCAGTGCTACCTACACTTAATGGTTCAGATGTATTTTGGTAATCTTTAGTACCTGTAAAGTTCACAGGGTTTTCAAAATTCCGGCCCAAAGAACAGACACTAGTCATTTTGGATTGTTGGTCGTAGTGACATTGACCTAGATTACTACTGCAAGCCAGGTTTGTTGACAATTTTACTTGTCTTTCTTACTCATTCGATATAATATCCAATTATTCACGTCGATTAGTTGCAAACAATAAGTGCTAGACAAACTTCTTGATTCAGATTTTGGACGGTCTCTTACTGCAGTTACAATTCTGCATACTTGTCCTAGTAAGCTCACAAGTAAATGATTGATTCACTACATCTATGCTTGCCTTGTCATATTTGTTGTCAATATTCTTTTAGGGTGGACCACCCTGTTTCTAAATACTGGAACCGTAGACATGAGTGAATAGTATTTCTCTATGTGATCTCTTCCATCATGTGTGGGCAACGAACACTGCATTGTATAGAAAGAAAGTGTCATTTCCAGCTTTTACATAGGCTTTGATATTTTACATGGAATACAATCTGCCTACTTGCTTTGTGTCGCACTACCAACACTTCACCCTTGAAGCTAAACATTATGCCACTCATAATTCCTTAGTTTATTTGTTCAAATACGAATTTCATATGATTCTAATGTTCCTACTTCAGTTTTGAAATGTGTGTCTGCCTGTTATAGAGACATAAGGGGTTTGTATTTCTGTGTGTGGTCTGGTCAGCACAGTTGGGGGGTGAAACTTTGCATATGCAGGGGTTTATAGGGAGACACTCTTCGAGTTGAATCCGCAATGCATTCCATAGATAATCTGACTACTTTTTATGTTTTCATGAATCTCAGATTCTGAACAGCATCATAATGATTATGAGCTTGCGCGCTGTCAAACTTGGCATTAAGGGACTGAAATCAAGTCTGGATGCAATGCAATGCAAACGCTCTCCACCTACAGATTCATGCTCAGAATATGATCCTAACAGTGATTCTGAGCTAGAGGGAGACCTAAGTCAATGTAGCTCCCTAGTGGAGGAGTCAGAGGAAGATGCCCTATCTTATTCACCCATCAAGGTGCTTGCTCTAACTTTCCAAGGTTATATTGGTCGCACATATCTTGCAACTGATGCTTTGCATTGCTTCTACTTTGTTGAACTGCCATTAGCTTAGTTTACACATCGTGTATGTGAATACGCCCTGCCTATCCATTTTCAGTACATATTCCATCTGTCATCATACCATATTTATCGATTCAAATGCTGTTCTTGTGTATCAAACGTTCAAAAGGAAGAGGGCGATTGCTGATCGTGGAGGAGCACAAGCAAAGTATTTGGAAAAGGTAGTGGCACCTGATAAATCAAATAGCCCATTAGGTGTAGTTGCAATATCACCTGACCCACAAAACACTCCAACTCTAGCAGACTCTAGCCCTACTACACTGGTCATTTCTGATGCCCCAACTCAACAGACCCCAACTGCAGCAAATAGTATGATTATGCCAGTTGACATAGCACCAGCTCTATGACGCAAAACCCCCATTCCAGCAAAGAGTACACCAAATCCAGTTGCCAAATCCCTTTTCGAACCAGAGAGAGCCCCAATTGCAGCAAATAGGACCCATGTTCCATTTCTTCCCAGTTTAGAAAATGAAGCTTATATTGTTGTCAGGAACTTTGTGCGCATCTTTCCTTCATGGAAAGATTATACCGTAGACACAGAACAACTTCCAGTCTTCCTCCGCAACTTACGCATAAGTAATGTACTAATGTTATTCTTGGTCATTACTACATATGTTTCTGCTGACAGAAGACACAAGATTTCATTCTTTTAAATAGGCGAGGACCAAACTGGATTGTGAAGACGAGCAAGGGTTGGTTGCGCTTTTCAAGCAGTCGTTGATGAAGTATCGTTCCTACCTGAGGCAGGCGCACTTCGATGGCAAGCCTCTAAACGAAATTTCTGTAAAGTCTCCGGTGCTATATTTATCCAACGGTGACTGGAATAATCTTGTTACACATTGGTCTCGGCTGCAGCGTAAGGTACTGTCTATGGTATCACATCACAATTTGAACTACAATTATGCATTTGCCTTAACGTCTCACTTGTACGAAAACTGTTAGCAGAAGAACATTCATTCTCAAGGGACCACAGAATCTCGCAACTATACTGCACACTGCATTGCTCTTGTGAGTACCTCTTGCCCTGTATGACCATACTTACTTTCATAGCTGATTGATTATGTAGCATCACTGCACATGTTAGCCTCGTTATCGTCCATTTGGTGGACATTGTAAGATCTGTATGGACTCTTACATAAATTTAGAATCAACCCAATGCTTTTGAAGAGGTTTAGCTCTGCAGTCCTCTTGTAAGGACTGAACGTCGTCTATCACTGTACTTACATTAACAGCTACTCCCTCCGTCCCATAATATAAGAACGTTTTGTACAGTACACCAGTGTTCAAAACACTCTTGTATTATGGGAAGAGGGATTGGTTCACTGTGTAGCATTCTGCATCTTATCTCCCTCGCCCACCATTTACTAAAAAAGATCAGATCTATATTTAATCTTACCAAAAAGTAGAATACCCAGACAATGCCAGTGCAGAAGTGTAGCACATTGCTCTTGTCAGTACATTTTGTCCTGTAACGCTTGTACTTCCATGGATTGGTAGTTGATTATGTAGCATCAATCTGCATCTTATCTTCATTATCCTCTGTCCCTTCCAGTATTATCATATCTATAATTACTCTCTACAAAATGTAGAGTACAGGCAATGCTTATGAAGAAGATTTTGTGCTGAAATTCTTGAGTTATCCTTCCCTTGACATGGAGAAGGGCATTATAAAGCCGGTGTTAACTGTTAATGTAAGTCAGTCCTTCTAAAGCCTTTATCCTCAACTGCTGTTTAATTTGCTCATACTCCCTATCGTTTACTGCTGTTTAGTTTGATGTTTCTACCAAAATGCATGTTCGCAAGAACCGTAAGTTCTAAGTTTTACTTGTAAAACCAAATTCCTTATTCATACCATGCACATTACTCAATTCCTCCTATATGTATGCTTGTTTTTGTGGATCTATAATCCAGTGTGTGGTGAAGCAGCCCACGTTTGCACCTTGTCATCTCCTGTTTTATCTTACTGATGTGGCTGATGATATGAACAACATGCCATGCACATTAACCAAAATAGATACAATGATTTTCTTTGCCCTTCATCTATGCTTGTTATGTTGACATGGTAATCTAGTAGTGTGGTGAAGCTCCCCGCATTATGAACAATGCCAAATTATGCTATTGATATTTTGAACTTACTCTTTATTTTCTAATTTGAAATTGGATGGAATTGACAGCACAGTTATCATCTTTGTTTATACACATGCAAAACCTGTCATCTCTCTGCTTTGTTTCAGGGTGATATGCCTGATGGCATGCACAAGTCTGCTGAAGGTTGTGAGACAAACCCAACATATATTGCAGCAAAGAAGGCAAAACATCTTGAAGATAGCGAGACAACCCCAAAGTCTTGTCTTGATGCAGTGTTCAAGTTACTTGAGACTAGCAGTCAGACAAGCTCACAGAATTTGTTGTCTGAATCAGTTCGACTTCTTCAATCCCAAGTTCTAGCAAAAAAGCCATTCTGCAACTCAACTTCGACTTGAAGTCCTATCTCTAAGAAAGATTGCGGAGAACACCAATGAGAACCTCATCGCTAAACAGCTACACCTGGAAGCTATGACTGACATGCTAGGCCGGTCTCACAGCCTTGCTCAGCAGCTTGCGCAGCAGTTCCCGCGCAAGGCTAACCTTTCTTGAACTGTCTTGGAAGTGGTCTCGGTTCAATATTATTTTGTTACGCTGCAATGGTGCCCAGTTTTTGTAATCTGCTTCTTCGTTGCGCTTTATGATCACTGGTGGCGAACTTCGATGCCCAGTGGATGTAATATACCATAAATCCTTTATTGTATAGTGTAGGTTTATTCTTAGTTACTATGCCGTAATTTCTTTATTGTATAGAGTAGGTTTGTTCTTAATTCCTACTAGTTACTGCCATCATTCGCTATCTGAAAAAAAATCAGATGTAGTCGACCGGGCCGAAACATTCTCCTCTAAGGGGCCTGGTTTTTAGCGGGCCACAATTGGGCCGGCCTGCATCTTTCTTGGGCCCGAATGATTGGGGCCTTCACACTTTGCGCGAGGCCCACAACTTACATCGGCCTATATTTTAGTTGGGCCTTTTGTGGACCCAGCACTTAGTTTGGCCCAGGTAGCGTTGGGCCATTAACAGGCTAAATATTGTACTGGCCTGTTACGGCCCAGATGAAACCATGGGCCTTTAACAGGCCGAAATGCATGTTGGGCCTCAATTTTCACTAGTCGTCGACGGGCCTTCAGCAGGCTGAAATGTAGACCGGGCCTTTTTGGGCCAAGTTATATCACGGGCAGTTACCAGGCCAAAACATATCCCGGGCCTTAGTTGGCCCACTGATATCATGGGCCTTTAAGAGGTCGAAAGCTTAGTACAGACATCAACGGGCCGAATTATGCGACAGGCCTTTAACAGGCCCAAAGTCACGTTGGGCTTAACTGATGCCACCTTTATCACGGGCCGTTAGTGGGCCCGATGTCTCGTCGGACCATATATGGCCCATGGGCAGCACGGGCCATTCCCAGGCCGAAAGTCACACCGGGCTGAAATGGACCCATGTCTACATCGGGCCTCTAACAGGCCGAAAGTCACTGGGCTGTAATTGGGCCCAAATATTCAGCGAACAATTAACGGGCCAGATCTAGCTTCGGGCCGTAAATGGGCCCAAATATTCGGCGAACAATTAACGGGCCAGATCTGGCTTCGGGCCGTAAATGGGCCTTTATCAAGCAGGTCGTTATTGGGCTGGCCCACTAGTACCTGAGTAAGTACTACGGGCCTATGACTGGGCCGGCCTTTTTAACCTATATGGGCCTCTGTTGGGCCCAGCCATGTGTCGACGTATCGTAGGCATGTCTCCTCCAATGGACGGGCGACATCTGGCCCACTGACGAGCTGACAGGTGTTCCCTCCGGCCAATCAGAATTTTACACGTGGAAATTTCCCATTGGTCCCGGCTGTTAATGGGTTATCGGATCCAAAACCGCACCCGATAGCTTAACAGCGTTCCGTTACGGTGGATGCCACGTGTCGGTCACCCTTGACGAAAGCATTTCTGTGACGCGCGATTTATCGTCATGGAAGTGGACACTTCCGTGATGATAATTTTGGTAATGTCATGGAACACTTCTACGACAGCACAGGTATGACTATCTTGATTCTGTCATAAAATCGTCATGGATGTACATGCATGACAAAAAACGCGACCTACTGTGACAAACACGTATCATCACGGAAGTGTATTTTTTTGTAGTGTAGGCTAGAGGATAATTCTTCACCTCCGTTTGTCCGAGTCTGTCGCCGGTTTTCGTGCCGCTGTTGCTTCAAAAGAAAGTGAGGATCCAATTGAGCTAAGGGGTGTGAAAAGCTTACTTTCTGGGTTACCCGTCGAAATTTCTGTCTTGGCAAAGGCTCTGAGTCGGAGGAAATAATCATTACCTCTTCTTCAACTGCTTGGCTGGCCCCCGTGTCATCCTGACAATAATCAGTGTCAATAAGATAATTGAAAAAGGGCCAAGGGAGTCAAGGGCTACCTCTGACTCAGAACTATCGTCCAGTTCAAACATACTGGAAGTACTTGGTTTTTTCTTGTTTTTCTTGGCAGTCTTCTTGGCGGCTTTCTTGGCAGCCCTGGCCTTTTTGGCAGCTTCATGATCATATTGCTTTTTCGAAAAATCAGATTCAGCCTGTGAAAGTTATCAGAGTTGAGGTAAAAGTAAAAAAAGATTTAGAAACTCACATCTGGTGGCGGATTAAGTTTGCAGAAAGGGTTCAGACCCACTTTGCTACAGTCTTCTAATTCTTCATTCAGAAGGGTCTTTGTCATTTCAGTGGTTGCTTCATCAGTTAAACAAACGGAACTATGGCGCAGTGGATCTTTTACACCACCCGTGTAAGTACACATTAAGCCGGGTCGGCGACTTAAGGGTATGATCCGCCAAGAAACCCAGCACCGAACTAAGTCAATGCCAGTTAACCCATTTCCCAGCAGAGCCTTGACCTTTGCAATGGTGGGGGCAAGCTTTGCATGTTCAGCAGTAGTGAGCTTTTCGGGAAGATGATGCTTTGGGTCAAGACGCTGGACACGATAACCCGGCAGTGGATTCTCATCAGCCGGAGAGGTGTCTTTGCAGTAAAACCATGTCTGGTTCCAATCTTTGGGGTGACTCGGCAAGCAAGCATAGGGGAAGATAGCACCTCTTCTTCGTTGAATCGATATACCACCGAGTTCCAAGCTGGGTCCGTTTGTAAACTCGTTTTGGCGGTTTAAGTAAAAATATTCCTTGAAAAGCTCAACACTGGGCTCCTCTTGAAGGTATACTTCGCAGAAAACTTGAAAATTGCAAATGTTTGACACGGAATTGGGTCCGATGTCTTGAGGATGGAGTTGAAAGAAGTGCAGAACATCTTAGAAATTTTTTGACCCGGGAGGTGAGAAGCCCCAGTTCATGTGATCGGTGAAAACGACGACTTCACCATCCTTTGGGCGAGGTTTTTCTTCACTTGGTTTGGGGGCACGCCAATGCATGACATATTTTGCTGGTAAGAAGCCAATCTTGACAAAGTCTTTGAGTGTCTTCTCAGTGACAATTGAGGGAACCCAATTGCATGAGGTGACTGTTTTCGGCGGCATTGTGAAGGAAGAAGCCTAAAAGAAAGGAAAATTTTGGCCGGTTCAAATTGATTCATTAAGCCGAAAATAAAAAGCTACAGTATATATTCAGAATGGCGGCTTAAATGGGGCCTAATGATATATGGATAATTATAACCAGTGATGTAAGCCGCCGTGACAGCAATGGTACTCAACATCTATCAAAGAGCAAATTTTACTAAGTGTTGGGACAAACAGGTTTCACAGATTGGAGTTACAAGATTGGATCTGCAGCAGTTCAGAGAAATGAAATAAAATCTAAACCTAAGGTGGCGGCAACAGAAAAGTGGGGATGCCCAGATGAGATCTATTGCAATGAGGATATATTCTGATATTAAAAAACAAGTGCTAAAACTGCTACCGCACAAGATCTGTGTTGTTTTCAGATCAAAACCATGCAATCTAGGAAAGAGAAGGAGGAACGGTGATGAACACCGACGAACAGTAAAACCCTAAGGCAGATCTATTAAGAGGAAAGGTGAATGCTTACCGATGCTGATGAACAGCGGAGGGGCGCCGCGATGTTATGGTTCGTTCAGGGTGATGCAGCGGCCGGAGTTGAAGCAGTGGACGAAGGTCGACGGCGGCGGAGCTCGAGCGCGCTGGAGCGTTGCGAGGAGGAAGATGAAGATGAGCAGGCAAAGGGGGAGAGTGAAAAGAGGACCCGTGACCCTATTTATAAGGCTGGAAGGATAAGTGGTATGCGCGGGAATCGAGGAGACAAGAAAATGGATATGTGACGGCGTGAGTGCCTCGATTTTCGGAGGTTCATTAAAAGAGAAAATTTATTAATATTTGGGCCATATGTAATGTTAATAACAAGTGACGTCATGGCGAGTTACCACAATTTCAGGAGATGACATCATGGCGGGTTACAATATCTTGCGAGAACAAGTGAAGAAAGATTTTTCTTAAAGTGTTGAAGATTGACATGAACAAGTTCAAATCAACCTGGGGCCTAATGTTGGGGATATAACTAATGGGTATGACCCGCCCAGAAGGGGCCGGGTTATACCAACGGCGGTTCATATCATGAAGCCCATAAAGATGTTTAAGATGGCCGTTCACTATGAAGACTCATTTGAAGGCCCAGAGCCCAGAGGCGATTTAAAGCCCGTAAGTGTAAACCGCCATGTATGTATGACTTGTATTGTAAGGCATGTATATTTGGTCACCGAGCCGGACACACTGTTATGAGCCGGCCGGGACTCGGTAAGCCACGGGGCGTCAACCTGTGTATATAAAGGGACGACCCGGCGGCGGTTTAGGGCAAGAGAGAACAGATCGAAAGCTAGGTCAAGCGTATTCGCTCCCTGGTAATTGAAGCATAAGTAATACCACCTCAAACTGGATTAGGCCAGGGGCCGAACCAGTATAAACTCGTGTGTCCTTTGTCCCGTTTAACCCCTTTAAGCTAACCTAGTGCGATGGCTCCACGACTAAGTCCTCACACTAGGACATCTGTCGTGACAATTCCACGACAGGGATAATAAAATCTTTGATGAGAATCTTAAAAAAGAAGTCCCCGTTTTAGATATAATCCAACAAGTTTTCAATAATGTTAATCAACATCACTCTTGGATTGTTGCGGGAAATCAAAGGGGATATGATGAAAACCAACTTAGGAATGCTAAGGTTTCTATGGATAATATGTTCTATGTTGTGTTTACAAAACCCCCTGATGAAAACACCTCTAAGGAAATTAAGAACAAAGATGACAAAACTTAGATCCTTGCTTTATGCCTAGCTAAGGGCGTAAAACTATAGCACTTGTTGGGAGGCAACCCAATGAATAAAATTTATTTTTGCTTTTTGCTTTCTGTTCTTGAGTGTTTGCGCAATTATGCTACTGTTATGATTGTGTTTTTTGTGTTTTAATTAGTGTTTGTGCCAAGTAAAGCCTTTAGGATCTTCTTGGGTGATAGTTGTTTGATCTTGCAGAAAAAACAGAAACTTTTGCGCTCACGAAAACAATTCTTATTTTTTTACCAGAGCGTGACAAAATGCCAATTCTTTTTGTAGAAGATTAATATACAAATTGCTCAGGTCGTCCTAATTTTTCAGAATTTTTGGAGTTTCAGAAGTATTCGAAATATCCAGATTGCTACAGACTGTTCTGTTTTTGACAGATTCTGTTTTCTTTGCATTGTGTGCTTGTTTTGATGGCTCTATGGTTTTCTTTGATGAGTTTTTTGCCATAGAAAAGTTGGAATACAGTAGATATAATGCGATAATAAAATATGAATAGGTTGCAATAGTACTTATAGTAGTGATTTGCTTTCTTATACTAACGGATCTCACGAAGGTTTTGTTGAGTTTTGTGTGATTGAAGTTTTCAAGTTTTGGGTTATCTTATGATGGATGAAGAAATAATGAGTAAGAAGAGCCTAAGCTTGGGGATGCCCCGGCATCCCAAGCTATTATCCAAAAGGGAGCAAGCAACTAAGCTTGGAGATGCCCGGAGTGGCATCCCCTCTTTCTTCTAACGACCATCGGTATTTTACTCGAAGCTATATTTTTATTCGTCACATACTATGTGTTTTGCTTGGAGCGTCTTGTATGATATGAGTCTTTGCTTGTTTTATTTTGTGTTTTTAGTCTTGATTCCTTGCTGGACACACCTATTTGAGACAGCCAAAATTATGCCATGACTTGTTAGAATTGCTCTCTATGCTTCACTTAAATTTTTATGAGCTATGGACTTGCTCTAGTGCTTCACTTATATCTTTTTGAGCACGGTGTGCTTTAGTATTTTTGAAGAAATGCTCTCTTGCTTCACTTAGATTTATTTGAGAGTTAGTAAAATTTTCAAGAAATTCTCTCTTGCTTCACTTAAATTAATTTGAGAGAAAGAAATATTATGCTCATGATCTTCACTTATATTTGTTTGAGCTTATCAAAAGCAACATATGAAAATTAGTTCCAAAGTGATAGATATCCAAGAAGGATATAATAAAAACTTTCATGAAGATCATTGGACAAAATAAACTTGATTCTTAGTAATATTTTTGAGATATGATGATGTGATATTTGAGTCATGTTGATGAGTAATTATGCTTTAGTAAGAATATTGGTGTTAAGGTTTGTGATTCCCTATGCAAGCACGAAAGTCAATAATTCTGCAATGAAATTATATCCTACTTGTGGTGCATTATTCGGTGTTAATTATGCTTAATGCTCGCTTATGAGATTATTTGTTTCTTGGTTGGTCGCTTCTCAATCTTTTGCTAGCCTTCACTTTGCACTAAGTATGATCACTACTTGTGCATCCAGAAACCTTTAAACTAGTTTTGCCACATGAGTCCACTATATCTACCTATATGCGGCATTCTTTTGCCGTTCTAAGAAAATTTATATGTGCCATCTCTAATTTTCAAAATAAACTTCTCTTTTGTGTGTTCGTACTGCTCGCGGAGCAGTGAGGGTGGCTAATGTTTTCCATGCTAGATGTGTTATTCTCACGATGGGTGTTTATTCACTTGTCATTGCACGAGAGTAAGGCAAAGGTATTAGGGATACCCAGTCCCGAAATGAAAAATGAATTTACTTGATGTTGTCAAATAATAAATTCCTTGGAAAGTGTTGGTAGGGAAGGCACCCGTGGATACGGTTAGCCATGGAAAGTGAAAGTATGGTGAAAAAAGGAATAAACTTTATTTTATGTTTGGGAACCACCTATGATATATCTAGCATGGAAAGTGTTGGGAACTCTAAGTCATTTTCGTTGGTGGGAAAGACACACCTCCCAAAATGTTTTTATCTCTAAGTTTTTCGCTTTGAGATCTGACACCTCTAAAAATCCCTACTTCCCTCTGTGAAGGGCCTTTCTTTTACTTTATGCATTTTTATTTTCAATTTGAGTCTCCATCTTCTCTTATAAAAGCACCAACTAGGAGGCAATATGATCGTACTTGAGTATTGGGTGTAGTTAATATTCGAGTGTGTTTCATGAATGGATCAATGATTGAGCATGATGGGCTAGGGATAACTAATTTTAGCGTTGGTATTTTGAAAGACATGGTTGCTTGTTGATATGCTTGAGTATTTAAGTTATCATGTCGAAACTAGACTATTGCTTTGAACCACATAAAAGTCCAAATGTCCATGCTATAAAGAAAAGAATATGAGATGACATGTTAGGCAGCATTCCACATCAAAAATTCTGTTTGTATCACTTACCTACTCGAGGACGAGCATGAGTTAAGCTTGGGGATGTTGATACGTCTCCAACGTATCTATAATTTTTTATTTTTCCATGTTGTTATATTATCAATCTTGGATGTTTTATAATCATTTTATAGTCATTTTATATCTTTTTTTGGTACTAACCTATTGACATAGTGCCAAGTGCCAGTTGTTGTTTTCTGCATGTTTTTTACATCGCAGGAAATCAATGCCAAATGGAGTCCAAATGCAACGAAACTTCACGGAGATTTTTTATGGACCAGAAGACACCCAATGGGCCAAGGCAGAGCCTGGGGGGTGCTCCGAGGGGAGCACAACCCACCAGGGCGCGCCAGGAGGCCCAGGCGCGCCCTGGTGGGTTGTGCCCACCTTGGGTGCCCCCCGGACTGCCTCTTTGCTCTATAAATACCCCAATATTCCAGAAACTCCGGGGGAGTCGACGAAAATCAATTCCAGCCGCCGCAGAGTCCAGAACCACCAGATCCAATCTAGACACCATCAAGGAGGGGTTCACCACTTCCATTGGTGCCTCTTTGATGATGCGTGAGTATTTATTTGTAGACCTTCGGGTCCGTAGTTAGTAGCTAGATGGCTTCCTCTCTCTCGTTTGATTCTCAATACAATGGTATCTTGGAGATCCATATGATGTAACTCTTTTTGTGGTGTGTTTGTTGGGATCGGATGAACTTTGAGTTTATGATCAGATCTATCTTTTTATATCCATGAAAATTATTTGAGTTTCTTTGATCTCTTATATGATTGCTTATAGCCTCGTATTTCTTCTCCGATATTTGGGTTTTGTTTGGCCAACTTGATCTATTTATCTTGTAATGGGAAGAGGTGCTTTGTAGTGGGTTTGATCTTACGGTGCTTGATCCCAGTGACAGAAGGGGAACCGACACGTATGTATCGTTGCTACTAAGGATAAAACGATGGGGTCTATCTCTACATAGATAGATTTTGTCTACATCATGTCATCGTTCTTATTGCATTACTCCGTTTCTCCATGAACTTAATACACTAGATGCATGCTGGATAGCGGTCGATGTGTGGAGTAATAGTAGTAGATGCAGGCAGGAGTCGGTCTACTAATCTTGGACGTGATGCCTATATAATGATCATTGCCTGGATATCGTCATGATTATTTGAAGTTCTATCAATTGCTCAACAGTAATTTGTTTACCCACCGTTTGCTATTTTTCTCGAGAGAAGCCACTAGTGAAACCTACGGCCCCCGGGTCTCTTTCTCATATTATTTGCCTTTGCGATCTACTTTTCCTTTGCTTTTATTTTCAGATCTATTAAACCAAAAATACAAAAATACCTTGCTGCGTTTTATTCTTATTTGGCGTTCGATCTATCAATCATTACAACTCTCTCAAGTCCGTTTGCCAATTTCTGGCGCCGTTACCCGAAAGGGATTGACAACCCCTTTAACACGTCGAGTTGCGAGTGGTTATTACTTGTGTGCAGGTGTTGTTTACGTTGTGTTGCTTGGTTCTCCTACTGGTTCGATAACCTTGGTTTCATCATTGAGGGAAATACCTACCGTTGTTGTGCTGCATCATCCCTTCCTCTTTGGGGAAATACCGGCGTAGCTTCAAGCCGCCATCAGGTGGCGGCGCGGGATCTCTCCTCCTCATTTTGGATCTGGTGGGCGCGGTGCTCCCTCCCTGGGTGGTAGCATCGGGCGTGCACGGGGTCCGGCGGCATGGCGGCGCTCTCTCTGGTCGGTGGCATGCTGCGATGCGCGACGATGGGTGGATGCTTGGCCGCATGGGTGGTTGTGCCCCGCGGTGGCGACTGGGGTCCAGCTTCGGTCCTCCGGCTGCAGCGGGTGGTGTCTTCCTTCCCCGTCGCGAGCTTGGGGCGGTGTACCTCGGGCAGCGGTGGTTCCGGCGGCGGCGTTGCTCTGGATGGTGGGGAGGTGGCGGCGCAGTCACTTGGCTGCGGGCTGACGCGGCGACAGGCGGCGGCGCCCTCCTGGCCCAGATCAGGGCCCTTTTGAGCCCCATCTGGGTCTGGCCGGCGGCTCCGGCGGACGGAGGGGCGACTCATGGCGGGGGTTGCGGAGACGGAGGCGCGCACACTACAGCACGGCGATGGGAGCTTGACGAACCCTTTCAGGCTCGGCTGGGCTGTGGGCCTGGTGTGCTCCTCTTGCTGCGTCCGGTCGGTGACCGCCATGGGCGGTGGAGCTTGTCCCCTCCCATGTGACTGATGATTCTGCAGCTCCTCGTTCCTGGTTGTCCTCTCTCAGCCCCGTCGGTTTCACTTCGCTTGCTTGTTCGTCTGCGACGGCTTTGTCGGACGGAGGTGTGGCTCGTGCGGGGGGTTGCGGAGACGGCGGCGCGCGCACTGCAGCGTGGTGACGAGAGCTTCACGAGCCCTTTCAGACTCGGCCGGTCCGTGGGCATGGTGTGCTCTTCTTGCTGCGTCCGGCCGGTGACCGCCAAGGGCGGTGGAGGTTGTCCCCTCCCGTGTGTTTGCTGATTCTGCCGCTCCTTGTTCCCGGCTATCCCCTCTCGGTCCCGTCGGTCTCGCTTCTCCTTCCATGGTGAGACGGCGATGGTGATTCAAAGGCCATGGTGGCGCATGTTGGTGGGCGGCACGATTGGTGGTGTGCGACGGATCGGTCGGGGCTGTGGTTGTTTGGCGGGCGGGAGAAATCCCTGTCGGCTTGGCCGGCACCGACGCGGTGACGCCCGCGGGCGCCATCATTCCTTCCTGAAGGGCATCAGGTATGCCCCCTCCACACGCCCCTCCACGTACCGGGGGAAACCCTAGGACCTGTCCGGGCAGCAGCGTCGGCATCGTCGCGTTCCTTCGTGAAGGTGTTGCTTGGTATGCGGCGGTCCGAAGTGCTAGGAGCGTGGTGGAAATTCTCCGGCGGGCGCAACGGTTGCGGGTCATCATCCTTTTCTTCGATCCGGCTCTGTTATCATTATTTTAGTTTTCTTTCTCTGTTATTTCTTTTGGGCATGCTTGTGCTGTCTGCCCCAGCAATGGACTATCAGCTGTATCGGGTGGTTGCTATATCTATATAGCGGGGCGAAAGCCTATTTCGAGAATTGTCTTTCTAACCAGTTTTTCAAAAGTGACTGGAGCAACCAACATTTAACTGAGAACACCATGCTTCCTTGACATGTGTATATTTCTAATTTGGAACCATCATATGGGAATGAAGCATATACCCAAAAAGCTCAGGTGCATTTCAAGCTGTTCTATTCCTCATGCATTCAGCCAACTGCAGTACTCTATTAATCAGGGTGCTTGCATTATATTGTATTTGTATGACCTGTGCTAATTTTCAGTCAATCCTATGCTGATTTTTGGACAAAAGAATCCTATGCTGACTACCAAGATCATTGATTTATGAAAGAACCCTTACTTACTGATAAAAGTGTACATGATGTGAGTTCTGTAGTTCTATATATATACAAAACTTCCAAAATACAGCTGACTTTATTTCATTCATTTTTTCTTCTGTAAGTAATTGATCATGTAGTCACCATCGATGTACCAATTTTTGTATTAGTTGAGAGCAGTAATGCAAACTAGACCTATTAATTTGACTTGCCAAAGCAATTGCACGCCAGTGATACTTTTACTCGTGTGGCCTTTTACCTCGTGGGCTAAATATAATTTTTCTGAGTAATAGGGACTTCTATTGTTTCCTGAAGCTCGCTCTTTCTTTAAGATTATGCTAAAAGATCTTGCTATTCTTCAAGCAAACAATGGATGAAATGCTGAGATGAGTCCACACCATCTTTCGGGACAACAAATGTTAAGTAATTTACAAGCTATTCAGGTATATGCTAAGATACTTGAACAACTTGCTACCGGGTTCAAACTTCAGCAATGCTTTCCCCTCCCAACCAAACGTCTCAAAAAAAGAAAAGGAAAAAAAAGACATCCTTCAAAATGATAATGCCTGGCCAACAAGACATCACCCACAAAATTAGCAATCCTTCAAAAATTAGCTAGCAAATAGCGATCCACCAGGAGAAAAGGAAACAACAACAGGCAAGTAAATAAAACTTCTTCAGGTTCATTCAGTAGCAAACCGTTTTTGTTTCCTCTAAAAATCAATTAGCAGAGCTATTCCATTCATTGGTCGGCAGAAAAGAAGCACGAGTGTGTTTTTGGGATAACATAGAGCTAAATTTGATTTCTATCTGCAATTTTCACCGTCGTTTACATCGATGTTGCCTGTCGTGTGGGCTTGGAGATTAGAATGTTCAGTCAGTGTGTTTGACAGAGTATTGTTTTGTGAGATGCGGATGCGGCGCTTGCATCTGAACTTGTTTCCGTGAATACCAATTAGATGATCAGTTTTTGTGCACTTGTTGCCCTGAATACTAATTAGATGATCAGTTTCTGTGTACTTGTTGCCGTGAATACCAATTCAATGATCACTTTTTATGCCTGGTCTATTAATTAGATGGTCACTTTTTTTCATAGAGATGACTTTACATGCCAATGCGATGTTCAGAGTTGTTGAAGGCCTCGGCGGCATGGCGAAGCGAGCCCTATGCTTCTAGTAATGTAGAAATCCCGAACGCAGCCATTCTCCACAATTTCTCACAGGCAGCCTCATGAATGCTTACCCATGTGATGTGAGCAATTTTCTATTTTCCATAAAATTCGGCGTGCAAAATACTATGAGGTAACAATGCTGGTCTCATTGTTAAAGGTTCACGGCTTTTGGTGCAAGTTAACAATGTGCACTAAATATAACCATCTATTGAAGAGGATATTATGGTACATCTTGTGTGGCGGAAATATTTAGACCTGCAGCCCTTTCTCAGGACTAAATAAGTGAGGATCCAATTTGCACGTATGTGTTCTTTTTCTGCCCTGGATCAATTTCTAGTATTCCTGTCTGATCCCGCTGAGAATTCACATATGACGGCAGGAGCAGCACCGGGTCGCTTCATCAATGGTGGGTATGCCGAAGGCGGCAACTGTGTGAATGCAGATGCAAAAAAACATCACATTCACAATTGTTCTGTCATCTACTTTGCACAAACGGTTATCAAAACATCATGAGGCACCTTTTACAACAAACTCCACATCCATTTATGTTAGCAAAGCCAAGGCAGACTGACAGTGCATAATCAACCGGTTTCAGTTGAGAAGGGTTAGCTAGCAAAAGGTACTAAAAAATACCCTTTTGAAATTTGTGAAATTTAGTGTCGGGTCCAATGCACCTATGATCCAAGGATATACTTGAAACTAGCTCTATATCTTCCATGACAACATCCTTGCTGATGGGGTATCTCTCTCCAACATGGATATCTAAAACAATTATGTACTCGACCATTTGTGATGCTATGCTATAATATCAGGGAGACATGGAACACATGGAGTATTAGAATGACACCTAATGAGTATTGGAGATCAGGAGATGCTCTTATATCAAAGAGGCATCAACTGAACTACTGAAGCCTATCTTAAAATTAGCTTCTTTATTCAATGAAAAGGATGGATATAGAAGGACATAATAGTTGCACTAATAGAAGATCCATAAAACTACATATGATAGACGTATTGCCATGCATGTTTGCACCAAAATAGGACGGCCAAGACAATCTCCCTCAAAAAAAAATCTCATACAAGATCACCAACCTGGTCAGCCTTGTGAACAATATGCACAAGACCTTCTGATGCCAAAGGGATCAGGCACGGAGAGAACATCGTAGCAGGCAAAATCGTCACAAGTAAGATCGGATCTAAAATCAAATTGAGCGTCTCGAGAGGCCCTACTATCCAGATGTAGGCGCCTGCGCTGATTAGCTATCCATTTATCGGTGCAACTGTCGTGGACTCCAAACTTCATTGACTCGAGCACTTTAGCATTCGCCACAAGAACTTGGCAAAATTCACATCCGGCTGCTTGCCCTCGTAGTGCTTGAACACCACCTCTGTGAGATGGAGCTCAAGGCACGTGATAGGATCTTGCGGGTTGTAACCATGTCCATCATTTTTCGAACACGTCCCCAGAGAGGATGTGATGTACAGTTTCGTCAGGTAAGGGAAGCATCTCAGCAAGTCGATGACAGCACCAAGATGAGGTTCACAAGCCTTTAGAACCAAAATCCTCACGTTGCGCATAGTTGTTCTGAAGCTTTCCAGAACCAATTCCTCGCAGTTTCTGAATGAGTCCAAGATCTCCACTTTCTGTGCGTCGGGTAACCGGACGAACATCGGGGTGTAAGTGTAATTGCCACTACGGAAGTCCCGAAACGTGATGAGTCTTTCCAGCCGAGGGGCGTTCTCGATGACTACTCCAACCGTGCAGCCATTCTCGATGATCCTGAGAGACGGTGAGTTGATCAGCACCCGGACAATGCCAGATGGCCCAGATCTACGGAGAACGTCGATCAGCAGGCTCTCGAGCACAGGGCAGCCGGAGAGCACGCCTTGGAGGTCGTCGTTGGGGATGGTCACGTGATGGAGGACGAGCCTTTTCAGTTGCCGAAAGATGAGCGCACGGGGCGCGTCCTCGGGGAAGCGGCAGAAGTCGAAGGTGGCGGCCCGGACGGTCGCCGCGAAGCGGATCACGGGCAGCGGCAGCGGATCTTGGCCTCTGTAGCTGTAGCTGATGATCTCGATCTCCTCGAGGTTGCTGAGGGCGGGGTACGTGAGCCAGCCGCCGAGCGTGTCGTGGATGTCGCTGTCGCTGATGTAGAAGTAGTCGTGGCGGAGGGAGAGGCGGCGGATGGAGCCCCGGTGCTTGGATAGGATCTTGGAGATGACGGCGATAAGCTGGCGCTCGTTCTTGCGGAGGCGGTTGCGGTTGAGGCCACGCCGGTCGGAGGGGCAGGAGAGGAGGTAATCCCAGCGCCTATTCCTGACGATGTCGCAGTCGTCGAGGTTGAGCGGGGAGGAGCGCCAGAGGTGGCGCCAGCGACGGGAGAGGGCGGTGGTGCGCGCGCCGTCGTCCGTGGGTAGGAGGGAGATGATGGTGCCCAGGATCTCGTCGGGGAGGAGGCTGACAAAGTCGTGCTCGTCCGGTTCCGCCGCCATGGCCATGCCCGGTACGCTGGACGCTCGTAGGGTTTTGAGTTGTTAGCGATAGCGCAGGTATTGTACTAGCAAAACTTTGGCAACAAATCGAGCAATGGCTTAAATAATAAGCGTTTTTCTTTTCTTTTCTTTTGGAACGGAAAATAATAAGCGTTTCAGGTACTTTTCTGTAGGATCGGCACAAAAACAAATACCGAGTGCTGGGTTGTAACAAAATCAGTATTCGATCTGGTGCCGTTATAGCATACGAACAAAACAAACACGCTGGATACGGTGTTCAGATAGAAGCAGACTACGTTTTTTTTTTAAGCAGAAGCAGACTACGTTTGAGATCGTAACAACTTGAAACTATGTCTGGAATGTATACTAAACAATACTATGTTATAACGGCAGTAAATTTTGCTCTCTGTTGTTTCTTTAGATCAACAAGATAGAACATACACTCCCTTGGTAGGTATAGTTCCCTGGAATGTATTTACTAAACAATATGTTCACGGTGCAACATTTTCTTCAGGAAACTTCGTCGGCAGCTAAAGAGTCAAGATATATAACCACTTCAAGCAAGATATACTCCCTCGGGCACAAAACTATCGTAGTGTCAAAAAGTACATTACATTTTGGGACTGAGGAAGTATCATTTGAAAACGGTAAAAAGATTAGCAGTAATCATGCTATGCTATAATGCTTCTGTGTGCGCCAGCAGAAGCAAGTAGGCGCTATAAATGCAGACCACAGTGCCAGGCAATGGGATATTTTAACAGACAAATGCTTGAACAAAATAAAGGAACTGGACTGTAACAAATAAGGCGCCAAATGGAAAAGAACATGATAGTACAGTGTTACATCACAACGCGCAGTGTATTACAGTGTCTCTAATAGCATCGCCCTAATTTTCGCCTTCAGCTCATCTGGGACCTGAGTTACCGCCTGCGAAGATTGAGCAGTGTCGCTAGGGGGCTGCTCTGATCCATGCCTGTGCTCAGGCGTGTTTTGGGAGGCTTCAGCACGGCCAAGAGTTTGCTCATTGAGATCTCCGTCATCCTTGTGTTTCCTTTTGGAACCAGAGCGATGGCTCCTCCGGTGCCTCCTATGCTCGTCATCTTCAACATAGTGATGATCGTCCCTATGCCGATGCCTTGACTTGGAACTGCGTAGCTCATCTTCCGAAGAGCTATGATCGTGCCTATACTCCCTTTCCTTGGAGTGCTGCTTGTGCTTATGTCTGTGTGCATCCTTACTGTGGCCTCTTGAACGCTCCGAACGATGCCTCTTCCTTGAGTGTTTATAACTTTCCTCCTCCAAATCATCTTTGTCCTCATCGGATTCTGGATGATGCTTTCTGTACTTGCGTGCCCTGTTCTGCTCGTCATCAGAGTCTTTCTCCTGCTTGAGCATATTCGAACCTTCACGTTCAAAACGCACAGAGCTACCTTCCCGTTCAAAACGCACAGAGCTACCTTCCCGTTCAAAACGCACAGAGCTACCTTCCCGTTCAGTAGCCAAAGGTTCTGGAGGCACGGGGAGGTTCGAATTAGCAGGAGCGGCCCTTGCAGATTCATTAGTTATCTCACTTGTCACCAGATCGCTCTTGTTGCCACCACCCTTAATAATTGAAGTGAACATCCTTGCACGCCGAAGCCTCTCAGCCTTCAGCTTCTGCTCATTTGTCATGGAAGCTTCAGAAGAATCTGCCTCTTTAGAGGCGGCAACAGCAACTGCTTTTGCGATTGTATTTGTGATCCAATCATCATCGATAATTCCAATACCTTCCTTCTTTAGCTGATCACTACTTGTGACTGATGTGCCAGGCTCACTATTTGAAGCAGGTTTGGACACTGCACCTGAGCCCTGTATATGGCGAATGTCACTCGTGTCTTTTAGCGTGTTAGGTTGAGGATTGGCAGGCCCCAGTCCACGAGTAGCCGCCATAACAATAGCAGCAGCTTCATCTGCAGTGACCGTCCGAGGAAGTTCCTTCTTGGCCCCACCAGTGAACAACTGGAATTTCCCCTCCCCTTGTTTGTCAGATAGCTGCTTCTGTGATGGTTCCGCAGAGCTTCTATCAGAAGTGCTTGAGTCCTTGTTAGCACTTCCCCGTCCCTTGCTTTTAGTTACTTCCTTGTCATGGCCACTCTCTCGGAGGTCTGAAGAACTTCTATCCTTGCGCTCCATAGACCTTCTGTCTTTACGTTCTGAACTCCTCCTGTCTCTGCGCTCTGAAGAACTCCTCCTGTCTTGGCGCTCTGAAGAGCTCCTTCTGTCCCTGTGCTCTGAAGAACCACCACGGAACTTGGACTGCACAGCAAATTCAGGAAACACAGTAAAGAGCGGTTACAATTTGCATTGGTGCGAGCCACGGTATCCAAACAAAGTCTTGTATCTTAGAAATTTAGAAACAGTTCCAGTATTAAACTTCGATAATAACAAGAAAACCATAAATCAATGCTTATAGGCAATGCCAGAAAACATAGTGATGCAATACCGTTAAACCAAATACTTCAGTACTTGGCTGGAAATATGAACAAAGAGGAAAAAGGCAGTGCATCAGTGATTCATAGTGTCCACAGAAGAACTTACTGAAGTTCAGAGATCAAGTGTAAGACATCATGTGCACTTGGAAGTAAAGGCCAAGGAAACAAGCAATCTTGGCATAAGCAGGCTATAAGCATATAAGATGAATATTCACTAAAACCCGATGATGGTATACATTCGACAGAAAATATAGAACAGCACATATAGAAGAAACAATCAAACCAACGCAACTTATAGTTTACAAAAATACATGTGTAAGGAAAATGAAGTGCACCTTACACATGTGTTTTTGTAAACACATGTGCAAGGAAAATGAAGTGCACCAAATAGTCAATAAAAAAATGAAGTGCACCAGAATTTTTAAAAACTTTCCAAACTAAGAAGAAAACCATGACATCAATCAAATCATATACACAGTTGAATAAAATATCTGTGTATCAATTGGAATTGAATAAATAACAATAAATTGTGCATCAGGATTGATATAGTGTCCACATGAACTTACCTGAAGTTCAGAGATCAAGTGTAAGACATCATGTGCACTTAAGAAAGAAAAAAAATCAGGCAATTTTAGCATGAAAGGTAATCAGAAGTTCAAGCATGGGTAAATAACTTAATACTCATTCTACAAGACGTTGAAACTTTAAGTGTCAGTGTGTCACAGAATGGAAGACAAAGCAGTAGCCGGACAAAAGCGAGTGATCCAAAAGAACAAAGGAGACAAAAAATAAACCTCAGAAACTGAAGAACGTTAGGCCAAAGCTTATACAGTATTTATTTCATTACAGCATTGGCGGCTGCTGCAACTTTTAAACGAACATGCCCATTGGTTCACAGCTCACTCTTTTAAACAAAGCATGAATGATGAAACGACCGATTAATGGTGTGAAATCTGACAAATGTTTAGTCAAATAGAACTCCGCAAAATATGGGTGTGAAGGGAAGGAGTACAGATTGCAAATGCTTAGCCCAATTAAACTATCTGACAAATGTCTAAAAAATTGACTTCTATCAAACAGGTCAAGAAAGGGAAAGTTATGCAAATATTACGTCCTAAAAAATAAAAGATGAGTGTGATCCAAATTACCTCTTGGGTTTCCTGAAGCATCCTGAGATAGTACGAGTGATATGGATTAGACGGCAGAAGAAATGGAAACCTCCCTGTCATCCTGTCTTGCTCAATGAGCTTTTGTTCAAACTCCTTCCCGTTCCTGAGAATAAACTCAACTATTTTCTCCATTGTGCCCTTCAAAAAGGATGGTGGTTCCAGTATCATTTCTTTTGTGTCAGACACACCTAATTTAGAGTTGTCAGACTTGGTAGAAGTGGTTAACACTGTCATGGCATCTTTAACCTTCTCCCGCTGAGCAGCAACAATGCTGTTTCCAGCAATTGTTGGGTTCTTCTTGGTGAAAATAGGTTTATCCTTTACTAAAGTGGCTGCTTCTATAGTTACTGTCTGGTCTTTTTTCACTTCGTTGTCATGTACAAGGAATGATGAGCCTTTGTGGACATTGTCATGCAAAGCGTCATTTCCAGGATCCTTGCCTTTTGAACTAGCTGGAAGCACGCATTCATCCTCATCTCCAGACTCGTAGACGGCCCCAAGCAATGATAAAGCTCCGCTTGACGAGGCAGCATTCTCACTCTCACCCATAACAATTTTGTTGCCTTTATTGGTGTCAGCATCAGAGCCATCTTTCAACAGCTGAGGATGATCAACAATGTAGCGGAAGTAGCTGTGGAGATGATGGTCAGGCATCAAGAATCCAAATGTTGGATTACTTCCCTGCTTCACCCTTAACACAATCTCTGATTGTCCCCCATGCTCACTGACAAATAGAGCAGTTCTTGCAATTATCTGATGCACCTTCTCAGAGGGAGGCTGCAAATTAAAAATTATGACAAGAAAAGTGTCTCAGTAATGGTATGAGAGCAGAAAATCACAACCATATGACTTAAACACAACTGGAGTAGTACAGAACTGGTACAGCATAGTAAAATTAAGAACAGCTATCCCGTTGCAGTATTCTCTTCTTTTATTATATGTACCATTTACATCATTCTAATCCCACCTGCCTATTCCTTACGTCAAGATAGATCGTAAGGAAACAATGTGGATCACTAGTAGGAACTTCATCTCTGCTCCAACCATCTGAAATAGACATTTAATCCTTAGAAGAACATATGCACCTTGGACAATTATTGCTGGATCAACTGAAGAAGATTAATAAAAATGTATGAAGTGGAAAAATAATATGACAGAATGCATATATGATGAGAGCAGACAGTAGGCTTTGTGCACTCACCAGCTTATTCAACAGGCTTTCTGGCACAGGAAAAGATGGGCGATAAGAAGAGACTGAATCATTCGGATCATCAGAACCAGCAGGTCCCCCATATGAGAAAGCGACAGCATTATAACCGGCCTGCCCAGTATCTGTCCCGTTTCCTGCAGAAAGAAAAGATGCCAGTTTGGGTATTGTTACATAACAATCAAGACACAGAAACTAAGATTGAGTGGAGAAGAAAAATGCAGATCCAAAGATACATCTCAGGAGAAATCGAAGAAAGCCCCTTACTTTGAACAGATTAAAGATGCTCATCAAATAAAATCAAGCATCCTTCCTGCAAACTTACAGAAGAATATGACAAGAAATATAATAGGAGTTCAACTAGCACCACTACCTTTGCCACATGTGCCAGTTTCATTAGGTAAAACTGGAAAAAAAAATATACCAACTACTGTTGCTCATATACGTGGTAGACAGTACAGCTACTATAGGAAACCAGCAGATGCAATATTAACTTTGTTGCAGACAAACAATAGCAAGAGACCACCGAGTTATTTTACATTCTTAGCATTTCACAGATATTTCTCCGGACATATCTCAGTGTCATAGCGCACCAAATTCAACATTTACTCCAACTGAGCCACCCAAACTTCAGCTCATACAGACCAACTCTCTTCTGACATCATAGGCAAATAGCATATGGGGACATTTGAAAAGAAAACATTATTTGGCATCAACCTTCTATAAGATACGATGGTTCCATTTCCCTAGACCCCTCTCAGAATGCTCAAAGTCCACAGACTTACGCTAACGGCGTCCAATTACATAAGAATGGTAAAAACAGCTGTTGACGACATAGAGTGGCGTCATATACAATAAGCACAGAGGGTGGAGGGGTTTATACCTGAAGGAGACGCGTCTCCGGTGCCGACGCCGGCGGTGAGGTCGAGGAAGCGCTCGCGGTCAAGCTCGGCCTCGGACACGCCGTCGGGAGAGGGGGTGGAGAGGAGGGCCACGGAGTAGGCGCGGTTTGAACGAGGAGGGACGCGGTCGAGGAGGTGGCGGACGTCGTGACGGTCAAGGAGGAGATCGGCCGCGCCGGCGGCGGACCAGGGGACGAGGGAACCGCCGGAGTTTACGACCTCCGCCGCCGCGTCGTCGTCAAAGAGCAACGCGTGCCGTCCCACGATCTGCAGATCCATGGGCGATGGTTTCGTCTGCCTTCGCCTCCGCTCGGAGTCTGCTCAGCGAGGCGGCGGGGCCGTATTGGGAGAGCTAGATGGAGAGCTCGTCTGCTAGGGTTTCGATGGAAAGACGTGCACAAGCGAAAAAGGTGTGACCCAGTTTTACCTTTTTGCAAATTGCCCCTCGTATCTCTACGAATATGAATAACAAACACGGAATTGATTTGTTTAGCTAGAAAGAGTTCAGGCCAGTCGTAGTGGAAATATGATACTAATGTACTCCCTCCGTTTCTAAATACTTGTCTTTCTAGGTTCTAAAATATGACTACATACGGAGTAAAATGAGTGAATCTACACTCTAAAATATGTCTACATACATCCGTATGTGATAGTCATTTGAAATGTCTAGAAAGACAAATATTTAGGAACGGAGGGAGTATAATGTAAGATACTCCCTTCATTCCCTTATACAAGGCCACTATCAAAAAATACACTTTGCATCTATACAAGGCAGCCAACAGTAATCGAGACAAAAATTAATGATGTTTTCTCATACTAGCAACTTGTTTCCTATTCCTTCTTTGCATGCATATGGCATATTAATGATCCCGGTTAACAAAAATAAAAGTTGGCTTGCAAAGTGGTCATTAAATTTTACTTTGGTACCTGTAATTTGAGTCTGTGGCCTTGTATAAGGGAATGGAGGGAGTACTACATTCGTAGTGCATAGTATCATATGTTAGTATTATAGAGAACTTTATTTATTGTACACATAGTAGCACATCATTTAATATGATACGGTATCATGATATGATACTCAGTCATCTCTTTCATTTAATTATATGCCACCTCATCAAATTTGCCTAGTTGGCATGCATGATACTACCTATGATACTCCTATTACGGGCAGCCTCATTCAAAGTATGGCATTTTGGATCTCGGCCTTTTTGAAAAAATCAAAATTCAACATTTTTTATTTTAGAAAAATCTGAAAAAAAATTGTACAAACAAACAAGGAAAATGTTTGGGCCGGTCTCACCGCGACCGCAATCACCATGTGGGTCCACGCGCCGCTTCGAACAACCTTTTCCTTTCGCGAGTGGCACCCATCCATTTTCCACCACTACCTTTTCTTTTTCCCCACCACAACCTCCGCCGCCTGCTGCCGCAACAATGACGCCCAGCAGGAGCTGCATTGCAGCTTGGGGGGCTAACCACCACGCGGGGGGTGCGGCGAGCACCAACGGAGCTGCAGCGGAGGATGCAGCAAATCGACGCGGTTGCAACTTTTTGGAGTGAACCACGGCGCGGCGACGTGACGTCGATGCTGGTTTTTTGTTGCAACAAGCACTAATAGGGCTACGGCGGCGATGCAGCAAACCGACACCGGCATGGTTACAACCCCCGGCATGGTGTGAAACGGTGGCATCTATCAAAATGTTGGAACCGGCACCAGCATTGCTACCAGCACGATCACCATTTGATGGAATTGCCGATATCACTTCTTTTATACGGACCAGAAGCACTTTCCTGGAACCGGCATCGGCGTCCGCTGCAACCGGTGAGGGACATGCTGGAACCAACGCCCACTAGTGTTAGAACCAGAAAGCATCTTCATCGGCGACGTGTTTTTTTGCTGGAACGGGCTTAATTATTTGTTGGAATCGACTAGCTTTTTTTGCTACAATCAAGCTTCTTTGAGTTTGCTGCTATGGTGTTTTTGCTGTAATGGGCTTATGTTTTTGCTGGAACCGACTAGCTTTTTGGCTACAATTAGACTTCTTTGAGTTTGCTGCTATGGTGTTTTTGCTGGAATAGACTTAATTTTTTTGCTGGAACCGATTAGCTATTTTGCTACAGTCAGACATCTTTGAGTATGCCTCTATGGTGTTTTTGTTGGAAGCGGATTTTCGTTTCGCTTCAGACCATCCTAAGACTTTTGTTTGCTGAGTTTCACTTGGATACGGTAGTGCTAGTAGACAACGACGGCAATTCAGTGCCGGTAGCGCGCGAGATGCTGCAAGCATGGCGACTCCACGCTGGAACCGCCCGACATTACAGCGCATCCATGGTGCCCGTGCGCTAGTTGCAATCCCGGCGGCCACGGGGGTCGAGATCTTGTTGGCGCTCATCGGCCATGGCGACGACAGCGCAGACAGTACCCTTTCACGTATGGAAGCGGCAAGAGGGGATGATGCTTTGCGGGATGATGAGCGTGGGGGAAGAAGACCACATGGGGAAGGTGTAACACCCCCTGTATTATGAGCTATAGTGATCTTTAAATTAATGCTAAGCTACTTTGTTTTGCAAAGAATGATCACGGTGGAATCATATCTCATTTCAAACTCCTTCGCTGAATTCAAATTCAATTTGCAAGTGAAATATGAAGTTGCACAAAAGTTGCTGCAAAAATAGCTCATCATTTAGCAAAAAAATCCATAACAAATGATTGTTAAGGAAAACAACTTCACCTCCAAGCCAAGATGGACTATAGCAATTAATACAGTGCCATTTTAGCATTTTAAAATGATATTCTATTTGTAAAAAATCCATAATGGATTCAGTTGCCCCTCAAACTTTTTGTGGCAGTGCCAGATACTACAAATAATTTAATCTTGGGGAACGTTGCATGGAAAACAAAAAAAATCTATGCACACGCAAGATCTATCCATGGAGATGCATAGCTACGAGAGGGGGAGAGCATCTACATACCCTTGTAGATCGCTAAGCAGAAGCATTTAGGAACGCGGTTGATGTAGTTGTACAACTTCATGATCCGTTCCGATCAAGTACCGAACGCACGGCACCTCCGCGTTCAGCACACGTTCAACTCGATGATGTCCTCGCCTTCTTGATCCAGCAGTAGTAGATAAGTTCTGGCAGCACAACGGCGTGGTGACGGTGGTGGTGAAAACTATTTCCGCAGGGCTTCATCAAGCACAACGGTTTAGAGCGGAGGATGAACTAGAGGGAGAGGGGGCACCGGCACACGGCTTTGGGGATTTGTGGTGTGTGGCACCCCCTCCCCTCCTCTCGTATATGTAGGTGGAGGGGAGGGGAGGCAACCCTAGGCGCACACCAAGGGGGCATGCGGCCGCCCTAGGGCGCCTGCCCTAGGCGCCCCCCTTTCCTTCTTGGCGCGTGGGGGGAAAGGAAAGGGGTCGGCTGCCTTATGGCGCCTCCCCTTCCTTCTCCCTTGCGTGGAGAAAGGCAGGAAGGGGCCAGCCCCTCCTCTTCCCTTCCCTAGGGACGGCGGCCAGGAGGTGGGCGCGCCAGCCCCCTTGTGGGCTGGTGTGCTCCCTCCTTTTGGCCCGTTAGGCCCAACAACACCCCGTTGCCTTCCGGAACCCCTTCTGGTGATCCGATAATTATCCGGTGCATTCGGAAACTCTTCTAGAGACCAAATACTATTGATGTCTACTACACAACCTTCTTCTTGTAGACGTTGTTGGGACTCCAAGTGCAGAGGTTTGTAGGATAGTAGCAAATTTCCCTTAAGTAGATGACCTAAGGTTTATCAATCTGTGGGAGGCGTAGGATGAAGATGGTCTCTCTCAAACAACCCTGCAACCAAATAACAAAGAGTCTCTTGTGTCCCCAACACACCCAATACAATGGTAAATTGTATAGGTGCACTAGTTCGGCGAGGAGATGGTGATACAAGTGCAATATTGATGGTAGATATGGGTATTTGTAATCTGAAAATATAAAAACAGCAAGGTAGCAAGCGATAAAAGTGAGCAGAAACGGTATTGCAATGCTTCGAAACAAGGCCTAGGGTTCATACTTTCACTAGTGCAAGTTCTCTCAACAATGATAACATAATTAGATCATATACCAATCCCTCAACATGCAACAAAGAGTCACTCCAAAGTCAGTAATAGCGGAGAACAAATGAAGAGATTATGGTAGGGTACGAAACCACCTCAAAGTTATTTTTTCCGATCAATCAATTGGGCTATTCCTATAAGTGTCACAAACAGCCCTAGAGTTCGTAGTAAAATAACACCTTAAGACACATATCAACCAAAACCCTAATGTCACCTCAAGTATCCGCGGGTATGATTATACGATATGCATCACACAATCTCATATTCATCTATTCAACCAACACAAAGAACTTCAAAGAGTGCCCCAAAGTTTCTACCGGAGAGTCAAGACGAAAACGTGTGCCAACCCCTATGCATAGATTCCCAAGGTCACAGAACCCGCAAGTTGATCACCAAAACATACATCAAGTGAATCAATAGAATGCCCCATTGTCACCACGGGTATCCCACGCAAGACATACATCAAGTGTTCTCAAATCCTTAAAGACTCAATCCGATAAGATAACTTCGAAGGGAAAACTCAATCCATTACAAGAGAGTAGAGGGGGAGAAACATCATAAGATCCAACTATAGTATCAAAGCTCGCGGTACATCAAGATCGTGCCAAATCAAGAACACAAGAGAGAGAGATCAAACACATAGCTACTGGTACATACCCTCAGCCTCGAGGGTGAACTACTCCCTCCTCGTCATGGAGAGCGCCGGGATGATGAAGATGGCCACCGGTGATGATTCCCCCCCTCCGGCAGGGTGCCGGAATAGGGTCCCTATTGGTTTTTGGTGGCTACAGAGGCTTGCAGCGGCGAAACTCCCGATCTAGGTTTCTTTCTAGGGGTTTCTGTATTTATAGGAATTTTTGGCGTCGGTCTCACGTCAGGGGGGCTCCGAGTCATCCACGAGATAGGGGGCGCGCCAAGGGCGGTAGGGCACGCCCTCCACCCTCGTGGATGGCTCAGGACTCTTCTGGCCCAACTCTTTTACTTTGGGGGCTTCTTTTGGTCCATAAAAAATCATCAAAAATTGGCACGTCAATTGGACTCCGTTTGGTATTCCTTTTGTGTAAAACTCAAAAACAAGGAAAAAACAGAAACTGGTACTGGGCTCTAGGTTAATAGGTTAGTCCCAAAAATCATATAAAACAGCATATAAATGCATATAAAACATCCAAGATGGATAATATAATAGCATGGAACAATAAAAAATTATAGATACGTTGGAGACGTATCAACTATCATCCTACATATCAATCTTTACCTCCGAACCATTTCGGAGCTCCTTGTCATGTCTGTAATCTCATCCGGGACTCCGAACAACATTCGGTCACCAACATACATAACTCATATAGTACTATATCGTCAACGAACGTTAAGCGTGCGGACCCTATGGGTTCAAGAATGATGTAGACATGACCGAGACGCTTCTCCGGTCAATAACCAATAGCGCGACCTAGATGCCCATATTGGTTCCTATATATTGTACGAAGATATTTATCAGTCAAACCTTTATGACAACATACAATATTCTCCTCGATCTTCTTGGAGTTCTATTCGATGTAATCTTATTTTGCAGTGTGTTTATTGGGATCCAATGAATTGTGGGTTTATGATTAGATTATTGATGAATATTAATTGAGTCTTCTCTGAATTCTTTTATGCATGATTGCTATAGCTTTGTATTTCTCTCCGATCTATCCATTTGGTTTGGCCAACTAGATTGATTTATCTTGCGATGGGAGAGGTGCTCCGTGATGGGTTCAATCTTGCGGTGCTCAGTACCGGTGACAGAAAGGGACATGACACGCATTTGTATTATTTCACTAGGAAACGTGCCCGTGCATTGCAATGGGGATAAATGATGTCGCTTGAAGCTACGTCGGTATTTCCCCAAAGAGGAAGGGATGATGCAGCACATCGGCGGTAGGTATTTCCCTCAAATAAGAAACCAAGGTTATCGAACCAGTAGGAGAACCAAGAAACACAACATAAACAGCCCCTGCACACAAATAACAACACCTCGCAACCCGACGTGTTAAAGAGGTTGTCAGTCCCTTTCGGGTAACGGCGCCAGAAACGGCGTGCGCATGGGAGAAAGTTGTAATAGATTGAATAAATAGATTGCAAATAAAATAAAGTGCAACAAAGTATTTTTGTATTTTTGGTTTAATAGATCTGAAAATAAATGCAAGGAAAAAGTAGATCGCAAAGGCAAATATGAGAAATAAGACCCGGGGGTCGTAGGTTTCACTAGTGGCTTCTCTCGAGAAAGATAGCAAACGATGGGTAAACAAATTAGCGTTGGGCAATTGATAGATTTTCAAATAATTATGATGATATCCAGGCAATGATCATTATATAGGCATCACAACTAGCACTTGGCACTATTTGGACTTCGCTTGAAGCTACGTCGGTATTTCCCCAAAGAGGAAGGGATGATGCAGCACAGCGGCGGTAGGTATTTCCCTCAGATATGAAACAAAGGTTATCGAACCAGCAGGAGAACCAAGCAACACAACGTAAATAACCCCTGCACACAAATAACAACACCTCGCAACCCGATGTGTTAAAGGGGTTGTTAGTCCCTTTCGGGTAACGGCGCCAGAAACGGAGTGCGGACGGGAGAAAGTTGTAATAGATTGAATAAATAGATCGCAAATAAAATAAAGTGCAGCAAAGTATTTTTGTATTTTTGGTTTAATAGATCTGAAAATAAATGCAAGGAAAAAGTAGATCGCAAAGGCAAATATGAGAAAGAAGACCCGGGGGCCGTAGGTTTCACTAGTGGCTTCTCTCGAGAAAGATAGCAAACGGTGGGTAAACAAATTACTGTTGGGCAATTGATAGAACTTCAAATAATTATGACGATATCCAGGCAATGATCATTATATAGGCATGATACATCCATTTTGCATCATGCTTTTATATCGATATTTGCATTATGGGCTATTATTACACGTTATGTCACAATACTTATGCCTATTCTCTCTTATTTTACAAGGTTTACATGAAGAGGGAGAATGCCGGCAGCTGGAATTCTGGGCTGGAAAAGGAGCAAATATTAGAGACCTATTCTGCACAGCTCCAAAAGTCCTGAAACTTCACGGAGGCAGTTTTTGGAATTAATAAAAAAATACTGGCAAAAGAATTAACCACAGGGGGGCACCCACCATCCACGAGGGTGGGGGGCGCCCCCTGCCTCGTGGGCCCCCTGGCAGGCCTCCAGTGCCCATATTTTGCTATATGAAGTCTTTAGCCCTGGAAAAAATCAGAAGGAAGCTTTCGGGACGAAGCGCCGCCGTCTCGAGGCGGAACCTTGGCGGAACCAATCTAGGGCTCCGGCGGAGCTGTTCTGCCGGGGAAACATCCCTCCGGGAGGGGGAAATCATCACCATCAATCCTCTCATCGGGAGGGGGTCAATCTCCATCAACATCTTCAACATCACCATCTCATCTCAAACCCTAGTTCATCTCTTGTATCCAATCTTTGTCTCAAAACCTCAGATTGGTACCTGTGGGTTGCTAATAGTGTTGATTACTCCTTGTAGTTGATGCTAGTTGGTTTATTTGGTGGAAGATCATATGTTCAGATCCTTTATGCATATTAATACCCATCTGATTTTGAACATGAATATGATTTTTGAGTAGTTACATTTGTTCTTGAGGACATGGGAGAAGTCTTGCTATAAGTAGTCATGTGAATTTGGTATTCGTTCGATATTTTGATGAGATGTATGTTGTCTTTCCTCTAGTGGTGTTATGTGAACGTCGACTACATGACACTTCACCATTATTTGGGCATGGGGAAGGCATTGGGAAGTAATAAGTAGATGATGGGTTGCTAGAGTGACAGAAGCTTAAACCCTAGTTTATGCGTTGCTTCGTAAGGGGCTGATTTGGATCCATATGTTTCATGCTATGGTTAGGTTTACCTTAATACTTCTTTTGTAGTTGCGGATGCTTGCAATAGAGGTTAATCATAAGTGGGATGCTTGCCCAAGGAAGGGCAGTACCCAAGCACCGGTCCACCCACATATCAAATTATCAAAGTAACGAACGCGAATCATATGAGCGTGATGAAAACTAGCTTGACGATAATTCCCATGTGTCCTCGGGAGCGTTTTCCTTTATATAAGAGTTTTTCAAGGCTTGTCCTTTGCTACAAAAAGGATTGGGCCACCTTGCCGCACCTTGTTTACTTTTATTACTTGTTACCCGTTACAAATTACCTTATCAGAAAACTATATGTTACCGATAATTCCAGTGCTTGCAGAGAATACCTTACTGAAAACCGCTTGTCATTTCCTTATGCTCCTCGTTTGGTTCGACACTCTTACTTATTGAAAGGACTACGATAGATCCCCTATACTTGTGGGTCATCAAGGCATCACGTCCAAGATTAGTAGACCGACTCCTGCCTGCATCTACTACTATTACTCCACACATCGACCGCTATCCAGCATGCATCTAGTGTATTAAGTTCATGGAGAAACGGAGTAATGCAATAAGAATGATGACATGATGTAGACAAGATCTATCTATGTAGAGATAGACCCCATCGTTTTATCCTTAGTAGCAGCGATACATACGTGTCGTTTCCCTTTCTGTCACTGGGATCAAGCACCGTAAGATCGAACCCACTACAAAGCACCTCTTCCCATTGCAAGATGAATAGATCAAGTTGGCCAAACAAAACCCAAATATCGGAGAAGAAATACGAGGCTATAAGAGATCATGCATATAAGAGATCAAAGAAGCTCAAATAACTTTCATGGATATAAAAAGATATAACTGATCATAAACTCAAAGTTCATCAGATCCCAACAAACACACCACAAAAAGAGTTACATCATATGGATCTCCAAGAGACCATTGTATCGAGAATTCAGCGAGAGAGAGGAAGCCATCTAGCTACTAACTACGGACCCAAAGGTCTACAACGAACTACTCACACATCATCGGAGAGGCACCAATGGAGGTGGTGAACCCCATCCGAGATGGTGTCTAGATTGGATCTGGTGGTTCTAGACTCTGCAGCGGCTGGATGAATATTTTGTCCACTCCCCTAGGGTTCTGGGATTTTTTGGGGTATTTATAGAACAAAGAGGCGGTCCGGGGGAACCCGAGGTGGGCACAACCCACCCAGGCACGCCCTGGTGGGTTGTGCCCCCCTCGGGGCACCCGTAGGTGCAACCAGGGCCCATTACGCTCCTTCTGGTCCATAAAAAATCTCCGTGAAGTTTCGTGGCATTTGGACACCGTTTGATATTGATTTCTTGCGATGTAAAAAACATGCAGAAAACGGCAACTGGCACTTGGCACTATGTCAATAGGTTAGTACCAAAAAATGATATAAAATGACTATAAAATGATTATAAAACATCCAAGATTGATAATAAAACAGCATGGAACAATCAAAAATTATAGATACGTTGGAGACGTATCAGCATCCCCATGCTTAACTCCTGCTCGTCCTCGAGTAGGTAAGTGATAAAAACATATTTTTTGATGTGGAGTGTTGTTTATCATGTCATATCATATTCTTTTCGTTATAGCATGGACAGTTGGACTTTTATGTGATTCAAATCAATAGTCTAGTTTTGACATAATAATTTAGATACTCAAGCATATCAACAAGCAACCATGTCTTTCAAAATATCAACGCTAAATAAGTTATCCCTAGCCCATCATGCTCAAACATTGATCCATTCGTGAAACACACTCGCATATTAGCTACACCCAATACTCAAGTATGATCATATTGCCTCTTAGTTTGTGCTTTTGTAAGAGAAGGCGGAGACTCAAATTCAAAAATAAAAATTGCATAAAGTAAAAGAAAGGCTCTTCCCAGAGGGAAGTAGGGATTTGTAGAGGTGCCAGAGCTCAAAGCAAAAAAATTAGAGATAAAAACATTTTGGGAGGTGTATCCATCCCACCAACGAAAACGACTTAGAGTTCCCAACACTTTCCATGCTAGATATGCCATAGGCGGTTCCCAAACAGAAAATAAAGTTTATTCCTTTTTCCACCATACTTTCACTTTCCATGGCTAGCCGTATCCACAGTTGCCCTCCATACCAACACTTACCAAGGAATTTATTATTTGACAACATAAAGTAAATTCATTTTTGCATTTCGGGACTGGGCATCCCTAAAATCTTTGCCTTACTCTCGTGAAATGACAAGTGAATAAACACTCATCGTGAGAATAACACATCCAGCATGGAAAATATTAGCCACCCGTCACCGCTCCGCGAGCGAAACAAACACACAAAAGAGAAGTTTATTTTGAAAATTAGAGATGGCACATGCAAATTTGCTTAGAACGGCAAAAGAATACCGCATATAGGTAGATATAGTGGACTCATGTGGAAAAACTGGTTTAAAGGATTTTGGATGCACAAGTAGAGATCATACTTGGTGCAAAATGAAGGCTAGCAAAAGATTGAGAAGCGACCAACCAAGAAACGAATAATCGCATAAGCAAGCATTAAGCATAATTAACACCGAATAATGCACCACAAGTAGGATATAATTTCATTGCATGACTATTGACTTTCGTAATGGCATAGGGAATCACAAACCTTAACACCAATATTCTTACTAAAGTGTAATTACTCATCAACACAACTCACATATCTCATCATCATATCTCAAAACTATTACTAAGAATCAAGTTTATTTTGTCCAAAGATCTTCATGAATTTTTTTACTTATCCTTCTTGGATATCTATCACTTTGGAACTAATTTTCATGTGTTGCTTTTCATAAGCTCAAATAAATATAAGTGAAGATCATGAGCAAAAAAAAATCTTTCTCTCAAAATAATTGAAGTGAAGCAAGAAAGAATTTCTTCAAAAAATTTACTAACTCTCAAATAAATCTAAAAAGTGAAGCAAGAGAGTATTTCTTCAAAAATACTAAGCACACCGTGCTCAAAAAATATATAAGTGAAGCACTAGAGCAAGTCTAGCTCATAAAGATTTAAGTGAAGCACAGAGAGCAATTCTAACAAGTCATGAAATAATTTTGGCTCTCTCAAATAGGTGTGGCCAGCAAGGATTGATGACTTAAAACACAAAATAAAATAAGAAAAGACTCATGTCATACAAGACGCTCCAAGCAAAACACATATCATGTGATGAATAAAAATATAGCTTTGAGTATAATACCGATGGTCGTTAGAAGAAAGAGGGGATGCCACTCGGGGGCATCCCCAAGCTTAGTTGGTTGCTCATTCTTGGATAATAGCTTGAGATGCCGGGGCATCCCCAAGCTTAGACTCTTCTATCCTTCTTTCATCCATCGTAAGATAACCCAAAACTTGAAAACTTCAATCACACAAAACTCAACAAAACCTTCGTGAGATCCGTTAGTATAAGAAAGCAAACCACTACTATGAGTACTATATCAAACCAATTCATATTTTGTTTTTGTATTATATCTACTATGAGACCAACTCCCGGATCATCCGGACAGTGCCTGCGTGCATGATGTTGGGTCGAGGCCCATGTACCCATTTGTTCCTCTAGCCTATATAAACGGCTCCACCTCCACTTTTCCAGGGTTAGCATTGGTTTAGCTCATATGAGAGATAGAGCTTTGCTCATCCACTTGATACCTACTCCATTGGAGGTCAAGCCCTCCATCTAAGAGAAGATTGTAACATCCCAAAATTCTAAATTTTGGAATGTTATATTAAATAAATAGTTTTGATTGTTTGTTTGATTGTTGTGTGATTGATTGACTGAAAGTGAGTGAAATTTGAAACTTTTGAAAGTTAAATGAGAGGGAATAAAAGGACTTTCCCAAACTTTCATTTTTGCATTTATGATCTCCATGCATTCAAATTCTTTTCATCACAAAATCCATGAGAGAAGATGACATGACTTCTTCCATTTAAAATCAAAAGGTTGTTTGAGGATATTTGAATTTCACTTGGTAATATTTCGAATTCAGAAACTTTAAGCAACTCAATGATTTTCATGAGAGAAGATAAAATGACTTCTTCAAAACATATGGAATATGAGTTGGGAGTTTAAAAGAATCAAATTTAAAGTCCCTTTGAAATTATTTTCAATTTGGAGTTATTTGGGTTTTATTCAAATTATTTTTCTCCAGAAAATAAAATATATGGAAAATAGGGTAAAATGATTCCCTACATCAGAAAATTGGAGAGAAATAAAATTGAAATCATTTTGGTATTTTTTTAAAATGATTTTTATTGGATTTTATTAGAGCTGTAGCACTCTTTGCCTTATTTAAATTTTGTGGATTTTATTTGAAGCTAGAATAATGTTCATGTTGTTGGAAATCTTTTTCTGAAAATTTTGATATATAACATGCCTATATTATATTAATATTTTATTTGGTTTTTATTTTTTTATGTGGTAAAAAAACTTCCCGCGGACCGAACTGGGCCGAAGACCCAGCCGGCCCAGGACGCCGCCGCCTACCTCACGTGCGCGCGCCGGACACCGCCGCCGTCCCCGACGCGGACTCCGCCGGCCGCCGCCTCTTTGCCTCTTCCCCACGCCTCCCCGCCTATAAAAGGCGAGGCCCGGACCCCCCTCTCCTCCTGAGCTGCGCAGCCGCCCTCCGCCGCTGCATCACGTCGCCGCCGCCGCTGCATCTCGCCGCCCGCCATCGCTGCATCCCTCACTGCCGAAGGTCGACGCGCCGCCGCCGTATCGCGCCGCTGCCCGCGCCGCCTTGCCGCACCTCGCCGCCGCCTTCCGCGCCGCCGCTAGCCGCCAGCGCCGCCGCCTCCGCAGCCGCCGTCGCTCGCCCTCGCCGGAGCCTGCCGCCGACGAAAACCGTCCGAACCGGTAATAAACCGTCCCGATCCGGTTTAATTTTTTGTTTTTCTTCGGTTTTCTTTAAACCCGGTTTTATTATTTTAGTTAGGTTATTTAGAGAGCGTTCGTTGTCTAAGCCTCTCGAGCAAACGCGTTCATAGTTTAGGGTTCAGTAGTGAACGTTCGTTGTTCAGATCTTTTTTTTTCTTTTTTTTCGGCCAGGGACCCATCCGTGAATATTTTATTTATAGATTAGTCCATGATCTTCAAACCTTCGTTACGTCTTGCTCGTTTATCCAAATTCAACGAAACCAACGCCCACTTCTTCGTTATGATCCCCTCTATCCAGTAAAACAACTTAAACATATTTTTGAAATTTTAAAATTTGATTTCAATCAGTTTTGAATTCAAACTTCATTTGTTCATAATTTGAGTTTTATAACTCTGATTTAATTGATTCTTTTTGCAAATCGAAGCTCTTGACCTAAACTTTCTGATAAGGCCAAATTCACTTAATTTTGGTACTGTTAGAAATTGTTTTATGTTGCAAGAGTTAATTGCTTGTTTTTGAAGTTTTCCGAGACCTTTTCTTCGATTCTTTTGCATGATTGCTTATGTGTGGTTACTATTGCTTGCTCGCGATAGATTGACCGGAGTGTGAGGAGTAGAACTATCAGGAGTTATGAGTGCGAATCATCTTCATCAATAGTACAAGGCAAGTTCACACTTTGATCATATCCCTCTATTACCCAGCTTTTATGCATTAGTTTCAACCCTCAAACATTGCATGAGTAGGATTGATAACATGTGGGTATTGGGAAGTAGTTGATGAGGTAGGAACCTATTGTCTTGCATTCAAACCCCGGGTATTATTACGATATGCTTATGCTGCTATGCTATGCTTGTAGATGTGGATTGGTTTTTGAGAGAATTCATGGAAGTTGTGAGAGACTATTGTTAACTAAGGTTTAACTTAAGGTGGCTACTTTAATGCACATCTGGGTGGATTGGTTTGGGGCACCCTGGGGATACCAGTGGATTGCTCGGACACCTGGAGAATCCAGTGTTGTCCAAGGAGATCCCGGGGAATTCGTGTGATCATCCTATGGTTCGCCACCCAGGCTCAAAGGGATCATAAGATTATTCATGCTAGAAACTTCTGTGTGCAACCACAAGCCATTATGGGCTCTGGCATAGTTGAGTATGTTGTGTGACCTCTTTCAGTGGTAGACTAGCAGATGTAGGGGATGTAGGTGGTACGGTCTACCCATCAAAAGAGTTAATGCTTCTGAAAGACTGTGTCTCGGTCATCCGTTTCTAAAACACCATGTAGTGCGAGAAAACCAACGGAGGAGATCGAGTCTTGTGGGGAAAAGTGCGCAAACCTCTGCAGAGTGTACAAACTAATCATGATTAGCTGTGTCCCTGGTTATGGACATCTTGAGTATCTGGTTCCTGAATTATTGATTTGATCTCATCACGTTACTTAATTAATTTGTTGGGTTGTTAACTTTTAATTTGGAATTGAGATGGGGTTAACATTCTCGATGTTTTTCAACAAACTTTGTAGTTAAATAAATATATATTCCTTTGTTGTAGGGAAAAAATGGCTTTATGCAAAAATAAACTTAGAGCTTTCCACCAGCCAAATATGCATGTAGTGATAGCCATTATTCAGCATTGCTCTACAGTGTGAAATTGTCAGTACATTCAATGTACTGACCTACATGGCTGCAACGTCTCATGTTGCAGGAATTCTTACGAAGAGTAAGTGATACGTTAGGGTTACGGTTTCTACACTCAACTTTGCCGTTGGTGTTGATGGGAATCCACAACCTTGTTGTTACTTCCGCTATCTGGATTGAGGTAATAGTATTTACGTTACTTTATACATGTGATTTACCTCTGTTATAAATCCTCGGGTACTGTGTGTGTCAGCATACCGATCCAGGGATGACACTTAAGCACAGAGACTTGACCGTCTGAGGTCGGGTCGCTACAAAGATCCCCCAAGTGGATTCAAGTCCTCCACCTAGGAGAAGATCCCCTAGTGGATTCAAGACCTCCTCTTGGAGAAGAATTAGCTACTTGTATCTTTCCTTTGCTGTCTTTGGATCTTCTGATCTCTTTGTGTTCATGGATCTAGCACATGTGTGATTGGATCAAGTCAATTTGAGTGTTTCCTCTTATGTCCCCCCTTGTGTTCTTCGTGTGTTCGTCGTGTTCTTCGTGGAATCCCCTCCAAATCGTGAAAGATCGGACTTAGAGTTTCCACCCTACATCACAATGATAATTAAGAAAATGAGAAGGAGGAATCCAATGATATGATGGAATGTATCATACTTTTCCTCACGTAAGTCGGGGAATCAATCATCTTACATCTTATACATATTTACTAATTGGGTGCTCCATTTAGGACTCCACATTCATCCTAGAAAACCATATAGGATATTAACCTTAGGATACCAGTTCTAATAGGTGAAGGAGTTGGCACCTTAGGGGCACTGAACAGTCCACCCTATGATATTAACTACAATGTTTACATGAGCTGCCACATCATTCAGTTGGCTGGTTACAGAGGCTACTCATACAATTGATGCATAGTTGTACTTGTGTTTGTTATCTTCTCTTGATTTAGGAGCTTTGTTTGCAAAATATGAAGATCTTTGGAGAGCTTTAGTGCTGACCAAGTGTAGATCTGATCTATAAAAATAATCTACCAATCAAACAACTTTTACTATTTTAGTGGTTGAAAATGAATGGTGTTAAAGATACACCATATGTTCATGCACATCAAGCATATATGACCTTTTGGGGATTGTAGTTCTTGATCTAGTTCAATAAGATCATATACGTGGTGATAAGAAGTCCCCAAAAGAGATTGTTGGGCCTCTTTTTGAGTGATAACCAAACGGCCATAAGGCAAATAGATAAAAAGTAACACTTGAAAATAATGCAGAATAATATTCTCTAGAACGATGGAGACACCACCAAAGCAGATTAAAACAACCCAAATGATAACGCCCACACGTGTGGCATGTTTGCACATCGCCCCACACGCCTTGATCCATGTTGATTATGTTTTGTACGAATCCTAAAGGAATCTATTAGAATATGAGTGCCACGTGGGCATCATCGTGTGTGTGGGCGTTGGAGAGTTCGCCCACACGCCCCGCAACACGCGGTTTGCCAGCTGCGCTGTGTGGGCGAACTAGTTTCTACCCACTGATGTCTACTACACAACCTTCTTCTTGTAGACGTTGTTGGGCCTCCAAGTGCAAAGGTCTATAGGACAGTAGAAAATTTCCCTCAAGTGGATGACCTAAGGTTTATCAATCCGTGGGAGGCGTAGGATGAAGATGATCTCTCTCAAACAACCCTGCAACCAAATAACAAAGAGTCTCTTGTGTCCCCAGCACACCCAATACAATGGTAAATTGTATAGGTGCACTAGTTCGGCGAAGACATGGTGATACAAGTGCAATATGGATGATAGATATGAGTATTTGTAATCTGAAAATATAAAAATAGCAAGGTAGCAAGCGATAAAAGTGAGCGTAAACGGTATTGCAATGCTAGGAAACAAGGCCTAGGGTTCATACTTTCACTAGTGCAAGTTCTCTCAACAATAATAATATAATTGGATCATATAACTATCCCTCGACATGCAAAAAAGAGTCACTCCAAAGTCACTAATAGCGGAGAACAAACGAAGAGATTATTGTAGGGTACGAAACCACCTCAAAGTTATTCTTTCTGATCGATCTATTCAAGAGTCCATACTAAAATAACACAAAGCTATTATTTCCGTTCGGTCTATCCTAGAGTTCGTACTGGAACAACACCTTAAGACACAAATCAACCAAAACCCTAATGTCACCTAGATACTCCAATGTCACCTCAAGTATCCGTGGGTATGATTATACGATATGCATCACACAATCTCAGATTCATCTATTCAACCAACACAAAGAACTTCAAAGAGTGCCCCAAAGTTTCTACCGAAGAGTCAAGACGAAAACGTGTGCCAACCCCTATGCATAAGTTCACAAGGTCACTGAACCCGCAAGTTGATCACCAGAACATACGTCAAGTAGATCACGTGAATATCCCATTGTCACCACAAATAAGCACATGCAAGACATACATCAAGTGTTCTCAAATCCTTAAAGACTCAATCCGATAAGATAACTTCGAAGGGAAAACTCAATCCATTACAAGAGAGTAGAGGGGGAGAAACATCATAAGATCCAACTATAATAGCAAAGCTCGCGATACATCAAGATCGTGCCAAATCAAGAACACGAGAGAGAGAGAGAGATCAAACACATAGCTACTGGTACATACCCTCAGCCCCGAGGGTGAACTACTCCCTCCTCGTCATGGAGAGCGTCAGGATGATGAAGCTGGTCACCGGTGAGGGATTCCCCGAAATGGGGTCCGATTGGTTTTTCGTGGCTACAGAGGCTTGCGGTGGCGGAACTCCCGATCTAGGTTATGTTCTGGAAGTTTGGGGATATATAAGAGGTGTTGGCGCCGGGGACAAGACAGGGGGGGTCCACAAGGCAGCCATGAGGTAGGGGGGCGCGCCTCCCACCCTCGTGGGTGCCTCGGGACTCTTCTGGTCCATCTCCGATACTCCGTGGGCTTCTTCTGGTCCAAAAACTATATTCGTGAAATTTCAGGTTAATTGGACTCCGTTTGGTACTCCTTTTCCGCGATACTCAAAAACAAGGAAAAAACAGAAGCTGGCACTGGGCTCTGGGTTAATAGGTTAGTCCCAAAAATCATATAAAATAGCATATAAATGCATATAAAACATCCTAGATGAATAATATAATAGCATGGAACAATAAAAAATTATAGATACGTTGGAGACGTATCTGCATCCCCAAGCTTAATTCCTGCACGTCCCCCTACATGCTAATCAACGGGATATGGAGATGCCCATCAACTGATGTCAATGCGAGGAGTAGGGATTGCCATGCAACGGATGCACTAGAGCTATAAATGTATGAAAGCTCAACAAAAGAAACTAAGTGGGTGTGCATCCAACTTGCTTGCTCACGAAGACCTAAGGCATTGGAGGAAGCCCATTGTTGGAATATACAAGCCAAGTTCTATAATGAAAAATTCCCACTAGTATATGAAAGTGACAAAATAGGAGACTCTCTATCATGAAGATCATGGTGCTACTTTGAAGCACAAGTGTGGAAAAAGGATAGTAACATTGTCCCTTCTCTTTTTCTCTCATTTTTTTGGGCCTTCTCTTTTTTTATTTGGCGTTTTTTGGGCCTTTCTCTTTTTTTATTTGGCCTTTCTCTTTTTTTTCCTCACACGGGACAATGCTCTAATAATGATGATCATCACACTTCTATTTATTTACAACTCAAGGATTACAACTCGATACTAGAACAAAATATGGCTCTATATGAGTGCCTCCGGCGGTGTACCGGGATGGGCAATGAATCAAGAGTGACATGTATGAAAAATTATGGATGGTGGCCTTGCCACAAATATGATATCAACTACATGATCATGCAAGGCAATATGACAATGATAAAGTGTGTCATAATAAACGGAACGGTGGAAGTTGCATGGCAATGTATCTCGGAATGGCTATGGAAATGCCATAATAGGTAGGTATGGTGGCTGTTTTGAGGAAGATATAAGGAGGCTTATGTGTGATAGAGCGTATCATATCACAGGATTTGGATGCACCATCGAAGTTTGCACCAACTCTCGAGGTGAGAAAGGGCAATGCACAGTACCGAAGAGGCTAGCAATGATGGAAGGGTGAGAGTGCGTATAATCCATGGACTCAACATTAGTTATAAAGAACTCACATACTTATTGCAAAAATCTACAAGTCATCGAAACCAAGCACTACGCGCATGCTCCTAGGGGGATAGATTGGTAGGAAAAGACCATCGCTCATCCCCGACTGCCACTCATAAGGAAGGCAATCAAAGAACACCTCATGCTTCAAATTTGTCACACAACGGTTACCATACGTGCATGCAATATGTGATGGTTATATGGACTTGCAAACCTCAACACAAGTATTTCTCAAATTCACAGTTACTCAACTAGCATGACTCTAATATCACCATCTTCATATCTCAAAACAATCATCAAGCATCAAACTTCTCATAGTATTCAATGCACATTATATGAAAGTTTTTATTATATCCCTCTTGAATGCCCAACATATTATGACTAATTTTATAACCAAAGCAAATTACCATGCTGTTATAAAAGACTCTCAAAATAATATAAGTGAAGCATGAGAGATCAATAATTTCTATAAAATAAAACCACCGTTGTGCTCTAAAAAGATATAAGTGAAGCACTAGGGCAAACGACAAACTACTCCGAAAGATATAAGTGAAGATCAATGAGTAGTTGAATAATTATGTAACTATGTGAAGACTCTTTAACATTTAAGAATTTCAGATCTTGGTATTTTATCCAAACAGCAAGCAAAACAAAAGAAAATAAAATGACGCTCCAAGCAAAACACATATCATGTGGTGAATAAAAATATAGCTCCAATTAAAGTTACCGATTAACGAAGACGAAAGAGGGGATGCCATCCGGGGCATCCCCAAGCTTAGGCTCTTGGTTGTCCTTGAATATTACCTTGGGGTGCCTTGGGCATCCCCAAGCTTAGGCTCTTGGTTGTCCTTGAATATTACCTTGGGGTGCCTTGGGCATCCCCAAGCTTGGGCTCTTGCCACTCCTTATTCCATAGTCCATCGAATCTTTACCCAAAACTTGAAAACTTCACAACACAAAACTTAACAGAAAACTCGTAAGCTCCGTTAGTATAAGAAAATAAATCACCACTTAGGTACTGTTTTGAACTCATTCTAAATTCATATTGGTGTAATATCTACTGTATTCCAACTTCTCTATGGTTCATACCCTCCGATACTACTTAGAGATTCATCAAAATAAGCAAACAACACATAGAAAACAGAATAGTCTGTAGTAATCTGTATCATTCGAATACTTATGTAACGCCAAAAATTCTGAAATAAATTTATGGACCTGAGGAATTTGTCTATTAATCATCTGCAAAAAAAATCAACCTAAAAGCACTCTCCAGTAAAAAATGGCGGCTAATCTCGTGAGCGCAAAAGTTTCTGTTTTTTACAGCAAGATCGCGAAGACTTCACCCAAGTCTTCCCAAAGGTTCTACTTGGCACAAACACTAATTAAAACATAAAACCACATCTAAACAGAGGATAGATGAATAATTTATTACTAAACAAGAGCAAAAAGTAAAGAACAAAAATAAAATTGGGTTGCCTCCCCACAAGCGCTAACGTTTAACGCCCCTAGCTAGGCATGATGATTTCAATGATGCTCACAAAAAAGATAAGAATTGAAACATAAAGAGAGCATCATGAAGAATATGACTAGCACATTTAAGTCTAACCCACTTCCTATGCATAGGGATTTTGTGAGCAAACAACTTATGGGAACAATAATCAACTAGCATAGGAAGGCAAAACAAGCATAACTTCAAAACTTTTAACACATAGAGAGGAAACTTGATATTATTGCAATTCCTACAAGCATATGTTCCTCCCTCATAATAATTTTCAGTATCATAATGAATGAATTCAACAATATAACCATCACATAAAGCATTCTTTTCATGATCTACAAGCATAGAAAATTTACTACTCTCCACATAAGCAAGATTCTTCTCATTCGGAATAATGGGAGTATCATAAGAAACTCGAATACTATAAATTTTTTCCACATTAAAAGAGTAATGTTCAAAAAAAGGGTAATCATAATCATGAGAAGTTTTAATATAATCATCACTACTTTTTATAGCATAAGTGTCATCACAATAATCATCATAAGTAGCAACTTTGTTCTCATCATAATCAATTGAAACCTCTTCCAAGATAGTGGAATCATTACTAAATAAAGTCATGACCTCTCAAAATCCACTTCCATAATTGTCACAATAAGATTCAACACCCTCCAAAATAGTGGGATCATTACTTCCTAAAGTTGACACTCTTCCAAACCCACTTTCGTCAATATAATCATCATAAATAGGAGGCATGCTATCATCATAATAAATTTGCATATCAAAGCTTGGGAGGTTAAACATATCATCTTCATAAAACATAGCATCCCCAAGCTTGGGATAAACATTAATTGCAACAAATAAATTCTCAAACATGTCATTCTCATCAAACATAGCATCCCCAAGCTTGGTCCTTTTCATATCATTAGCATAATCACTCTCATCATTAATAGTATGGATAGCACTAATAATAGTATAGCAATTATCATCATCACAATGAGTAATAGAAGCAACATCATTTGCGAGGGATACCTTTTTACCTTTGCTTCTCCGTCTTTTCTTTTTTTTTTCTTCACATCATGTGTGGGTTTAATCCTCTTTTTGGAGCTCCTTATTAATGAGATTGGTTGAATAGAAAGCTCCTCCTCGTTACCTGATTCATCATAAGAAAGAATCGGAGGATATTGGGAAATCTCTTCCCTTTCATTAGTATTCTCTTCATCTTCTATTTGTTTTTGTGTCTTTATGTAATTGGCAATATAAGGATTTTCAATGCAATTCACCGCACAATACATATAAATTTCCTCTAGATCAAAATCAAGAACTTTATCAAGGGCAAATTTTGGAATATCCTTAGTTATACGCTTCATTTCTTCATAACCCAGAAGCAAACTAAGTTCATTATGATGCGCAAGGGAAATCAAGTCATCACAATTTTTGGACACGATTCGATCATGAAACAATTTGCATTGGATATTTAAATGACCACGTTCATTGCAAAGTTCACAAGGATGGCTAAGAAAATTTAAATTTTCAACACAAAAATCTAGCCTCTCTTGGAACCATTTAGTTTCTAAATACTTATGCCTCTTGCAAAATCTATCTTCCCTATTTGGTGTGTACTTGCAAACTCTATACACTCCACAAAAATTGACATGCTTATAAGAGACATTTTCATCATGACTAGTGCAATCATCATTAGTACTATGGATATTCAAAGAGTTCGTACTAACAACATTGCAATCATGCTCATCATTCAAAGATTTAGTGCCAAACAATTTAATGCATTCTTCTTCTAGCACTTGTGCACAATTTTCCTTTCCATCATTTTCACGAAAGATATTAAAAAGATGAAGCATATGAGGCACCCTCAATTCCATTTTTTTTGTAGTTTTCTTTTATAAACTAAACTAGTGATAAAACAAGAAACTAAAAGACTCGATTGCAAGATCTAAAGATATACCCTCAAGCACTAACCTCCCCGGCAACGGCGCCAGAAATTTCTTGATGTCTACTACACAACCTTCTTCTTGTAGACGTTGTTGGGCCTCCAAGCGCAGAGGTTTGTAGGACAGTAGCAAATTTCCCTCAAGTGGATGACCTAAGGTTTATCAATCCGTGGGAGGCGTAGGATGAAGATGGTCTCTCTCAAACAACCCTGCAACCAAATAACAAATAGTCTCTTGTGTCCCCAACACACCCAATACAATGGTAAATTGTATAGGTGCACTAGTTCGGCGAAGAGATGGTGATACAAGTGCAATATGGATGATAGATATGAGTATTTGTAATCTGAAAATATAAAAACAGCAAGGTAGCAAGCGATAAAAGTGAGCGTAAACGGTATTGCAATGTTAGGAAACAAGGCCTAGGGTTCATACTTTCACTAGTGCAAGTTCTCTCAACAATAATAACATAATTGGATCATATAACTATCCCTCAACATGCAACAAAGAGTCACTCCAAAGTCACTAATAGCGGATAACAAACGAGAGAATATTGTAGGGTACGAAACCACCTCAAAGTTATTCTTTCGGATCGATCTATTCAAGAGTCCGTAGTAAAATAACACGAAGCTATTCTTTCTGTTCGATCTATCCTAGAGTTCGTACTAGAACAACACCTTAAGACACAAATCAACCAAAACCCTAATGTCACCTAGATACTCCAATGTCACCTCAAGTATTCGTGGGTATGATTATACGATATGCATCACACAATCTCAGATTCATCTATTCAACCAACACAAAGAACTTCAAAGAGCGCCCCAAAGTTTCTACCGGAGAGTCAAGACGAAAACGTGTGCCAACCCCTATGCATAAGTTCACAAGGTCACTGAACCCGCAAGTTGATCACCAAAACATACGTCAAGTAGATCACGTGAATATCCCATTGTCACCACAAATAAGCACATGCAAGACATACATCAAGTGTTCTCAAATCCTTAAAGACTCAATCCGATAAGATAACTTCAAAGGGAAAACTCAACCCATTACAAGAGAGTAGAGGGGGAGAAACATCATAAGATCCAACTATAATAGCAAAGCCCGCGATACATCAAGATTGTGCCAAATCAAGAACACGAGAGAGAGAGAGAGATCAAACACATAGCTACTGGTACACACCCTCAGCCCCGAGGGTGAACTACTCCCTCCTCGTCATGGAGAGCGCCGGGATGATGAAGATGGCCACCGGTGAGGGATTCCCCCTCCGCCAGGGTGCCGGAACATGGTCCGATTGGTTTTTCGTGGCTACAGAGGCTTGCGGCAGCGGAACTCCCAATCTAGGTTATGTTCTGGAAGTTTGGGGATATATAAGAGGTGTTGGCATCAGGGACAAGTCAGGGGGGTCCACGAGGCGGCCACGAGGTAGGGGCGCGCCCAGGGGGGTAGGGCGTGCCCCCACCCTCGTGGGTGGCTCGGGACTCTTCTGGTCCATCTCCGATACTCCATGGGCTTCTTCTGGTCCAAAAACTATCTTCGTAAAAAATTTCAGGTCAATTGGACTCCGTTTGGTATTCCTTTTCTGCGATACTCAAAAACAAGGAAAAAACATAAACTAGCACTGGGCTCTGGGTTAATATGTTAGTCCCAAAAATCATATAAAATAGCATATAAAACATCCTAGATGGATAATATAATAGCATGGAACAATAAAAAATTATAAATACATTGGAGAAGTATCACCCACATAGCCATCACCTAGTCCACGCGCGTGTGGGCGAACTGCTTTTCGCTCACATGGCACTCATACGTTGTTGGATGACAACTGCTGTTGCGCGTACGTGGCAACTAGGTAAACACACATGACAACTATGATTCGTTGCTAGACGGCAACTGCAGTTGCACGTACGTGGCAACCAGATAAACATACATGGCAACTATGATTAACCACACGTGGCAGTTAGGTAAACACACATGGCAACTATTGTTTGACCATATATGGCAAGTAGTTAATCAGACATGACAACCATGGTTTGATTACACGCGGCAACTACCATAAATTAGACATGGCAGCTATAGTTAACCAAAACAGAGAGAGTTGCCATGCTTTTACAACTACATTTGCCATCCCGGATGGCAACTAAATTGTGATCCCGCGGGTACCTAATGTAGCTGCGCCAAGACATGTGGGCATATTTGCTTCGTGCCACACGTGTGGGGTGGGGATGAATACTACTTTGTTGGGCGTGTGGCATGAAGTAGCTGCACCCACATGTGTGGGCAATTCTAATGTTCGCCCACACACAGCCCGTGTGGGTTGCGTCCTGCTCAAGCCACACACGGTGTGTGGGCGGATGTCTAGTATGCCACACGTGTGGGCGTTATGAGGACCCTAAAACAATTACCAAGGGATGCAACCAGGCACCACAATACTTGTGTTCGCTGTCAGATTTTGGCTTGCCTCCCATGGTGCTATGTCAACTGGCATAATCATACTGTTTGCTGCAGTTGGGGTCTGCTGAGTTGGGGCATCAGAAATGACCAGTGTAGTAGGGCTAGAGTCTGCTAGAGTTGGGGTATTTTGTGGGTCAGGTGATATTGCAACTACACCTAATGGGCTATTTGATTTATCAGGTGCCACTACCTTTTCCAAATACTTTGCTTGTGCTCCTCCATAATCAACAATCACCCTCTTCCTTTTGAACGTCTGATACACAAGAACAACATTTGAATGGATAAATATGGTATGATGACAGATGGAATATGTACTGAAAATGGATAGGCAGGGCGTATTCACATACACGATGTGTAAACTAAGCTAATGGCAGTTCAACAAAGTAGAAGCAATGCAAAGCATCAGTTGCATGATATGTGCGGGCAATGTAACCTTGGAAAGTTAGAGCAAGTACCTTGATGGGTGAATAAGATAGGGCATCTTCCTCTGACTCCTCCACTAGGGAGCTACATTGACTTAGGTCTCCCTCTAGCTCAGAATCACTGTTAGGATCATATTCTGAGCATGAATCTGTAGGTGGAGAGCGTTTGCATTGCATTGCATCCAGACTTGATTTCAGTCCCTTAATGCCAAGTTTGACAGCCATGGCATTGTTCTGCTTTATTCTTTTCATGCGCGCAAGCTCATAATCATTATGATGCTGTTCAGAATCTGAGATTCATGAAAACATAAAAAGTAGTCAGATTATCTATGGAATGCATTGCGGATTCAACTCGGAGAGTGTCTCCCTATAAACCCCTGCATATGCAAAGTTCACCTCCCAAACCGTGCTGACCAGACCACACACAGAAATACAAACCCCTTATGTCTCTATAACAGGCAGGCACACATTTCAAAACTGAAGTACGAACATTAGAATCATATGAAATTCGTATTTGAACAAATAAACTAAGCAATTATGAGTGGCATAATGTTTAGCTTCAAGGGTGGAGTGTTGGTAGTGCGACACAAAGCAAGTAGGCAGATTGTATTCCATGTAAAAGATCGAAACCTATGTAAAAGCTGGAAATGACACTTTCTTTCTATACAATGCAGTGTTCGTTACCCACACATGATGGAAGAGATCACATAGAGAAATACTATTCACTCATGTCTACGGTTCCAGTATTTAGAAACAGGGTGGTCCACCCTAAAAGAATATTGACAACAAATATGACAAGGCAAGCATAGATGTAGTGAATCAATCATTTACTTGTGAGCTTACTAGGACAAGTATGCAGAATTGTAACTACAGTAAGAGACCGTCCAAAATCTGAATGAAGAAGTTTGTCTAGCACTTATTGTTTGCAACTAATCGACGTGAATAATTGGATATTATATCGAGTGAGTAAGAAAGACAAGTAAAATTGTCAACAAACCTGGCTTGCAGTAGTAATCTAGGTCAATGTCACTACGACCAACAATCCAAAATGACTAGTTTCTGTTCCGAGGGCCGGAATTTTGAAAACCCTGTGAACTTTAGAGGTACTAAAGATTACCGAAATACATCTGAACCATTAAGTGTAGGTAGCACTGAGCACACAACAAACCCTAATGACAGTCCTGCCTAATGAGTAATGAATCAATTAGAAAATGGGTGATGAGGAGTGGCTGCTGATTGTTGAGGACGTATCTCAGGATAAATCGGGTTTGCTTGGTGGGTGCTGCACGCCTGAGCCCTGAACGGACTGGGAAGGTAGGCATGGCGGAGCGCCCGGGCAGCGGTGACGCTGTTGGGCGAGCAACTCCTAGCCTCCTGTTAGTCCGGCGTCTCCTCCTAGAGTCATGCCGTTCGGGGACGGCAAGTCGCCGGCGAGGCAGGCGGCTGGGGGCGAGTAGAGATCGGAAGCGCGCAGCAGAACATAGGGGAATCGGGGCCTGGGACGACCCAAAATCCCATGGTGGGCCAGCCCACCGTGGGCATCCTGTAGAGATACACACCCGAGCGGCGAACATGCATTTTCGAAACTAATTTAGGAACATTTAGCTGACCAATTAAACAACTCTGTTTTAATAATATCAGATTCGTATTTGAACAACTAAGCTTGTTTAGCTTGATGGGTGGAGCAGTGTTATTATGACACGAAGCACGTATTCTGATCGTATAGTGATCATAAAAGGGGGAAACTCTAAGCACATTTTTTAGCAAAAGAGGGTTTCCCCTCCGATTTCTATTAAAGAAACCACCACGGAACCAACATGATCAATTAAACCCTAAGCATGATCAATTAAACCGTATTATGGCTGTGCCATGGCAGATTTGAAGCTGCAAACCGGAGAAATGATATTTAGCATCCATTGTTTGCTTCGAACTAAGAACTAAATTCTAAGAGCTGAAAAGAAAGTAGAGTAACCAAGTTAAGATCTATTTTCTGGTTGAGATCAAAAAGTTGAGGAGATATGAAGTACCACCTCTCTTGCGGCGCCGTGTAGGCATCAGGGGTGCGATGGCTGTTGGTGGCGTTGAAGCAGATCTGCGACGGTAGACGGGTGCATCGGGGGATAAGTCCCGTTGCGGTGGAAGAGAAGGTCGTGTGAGCGGCCCCGACAAAGAGGACGACGGCGCCGATGAAGCGAGAGGACGCGATGCAAGGCTATTGGTCCGTCGCCGTGGATGAGAAACGTCCATCTCTAGCAGTGGATGACGCAGTCTTGGCAGGCGCTCCGGCATGGTGGAGGACGGTGGCGATGGATGTGGTGGAGGACGGCGACGATGGATGGGGTGGCGGACGGAGGCTGGTGTGGGGATGGGGTGTTCTAGCGCGGACGGTGTATGAATGGGAAAATGGAGGGAGAGGTACGGGGAACCATGTTTTTGGGACGCGCCTGTCTGAAATATGGGAAAGTTAGGAACTTAGCCCCCGTTTAAAATTTGGACGTCTCGTCGGTTGGGGATAGGACGGTAATCTCGCATCTCACCAATATTTGCCCAGAGCGATTCGGGTGAGGAGAGGGTGGTTGGTGCCCATGGTTGGCGCCCACGGTGTATGAACAGGGCTGACAGGTAGGGCGGTTGTGTCACGTCTGAGTGAAGTTACAAACCTGCCCCTATTGACGGTGTATGAACGGGGCTGACAGGTAGGGCGGTTGTGTCACGTCTGAGTGAAGTTACAAACCTGCCCCTATTGAAAATATTTGCCTACATCGATTTCGGCCAAGTCGAGTTTCTTTTGCCGCCCACCGTGCATGAATGGGGAATGGAGGGAGAAACAGAGGTCTTTCGGACGAACTTGAATCAAATGAGTTTTGCCGCCCATGTTTGACGCCCACCGTGTCGGAATGGGCTCAGAGGCGGTCGTGTCACGTCCAATTGAAGTTACTAAACTACCCCTATTTAGAGCAGTGGAAATCGGGCCGATGGATTGTCCGTGTAATGGGTAGACAGAAATTTCCATCTCCCAAACACTTGGCTTCGGGCAGCCGACGTGGGAGTGGACATTTTGCTGCTTCTTTCGAATTTTGGGACAATAAGCATCCACGTTTACCCTGGCAACTAAATTCGAATCCATTTTGTATTCCTATATGAATCTTTATAAATCATTCTATGTGTTTTTATATATCTTCAAAAGGACGACAAAGATGTATTCCACTGTCATATATGAACATGGTTTACAAATGCCGATACTCATATTCAGAAACTAGAATCCAGTTTAAGGTGAATTTGAATATTTGGAACACTTCATGTCCAACTCAAATGTCACACGCAGCATAATGTGTACTCCCATTTAGATATGTACACAAGCGATGTATCAAGATTCAAATACCGAGTCAATCAACCAAGAATGTACAGAACTAACAGACATATAAACACTTATAGAGTATATGGATCAATAATATCAACTAACATACATAAGCCAGGCCGCTGTACTTTATTTTGGCTACAACAACATCCTTTTTTTAGCCAGCATCTTGGCCCTTTCCGATGCGTGCCACTTATGGTCCATCTATACTACTACTATTGCTGAATGCACATTCAGCCCGATTGGCATATTTGTAGGTCTGGCACAGCAATCCAAATGAAATGTCTCCGAGTCTTATCAATTAATACAGACTTGTGGTCAAATAAAATTACAAACCAAAAAACAAAAAAAACAATTATTACATGATCTCTAAAACAAATGGTTTGATTGATTACATGAACAGACAACACAAAGGTTATTCAACTATGGAAAGAACATTTCACCTATGATTTACCAAGTAGGAATTTAATTTCCTTTTTTCCTTCAGGACCTTAACAATCTGGTCAGTCTCAGCTTGCTTCGTTTTGAAATCCACCAAATATTTAATGGATGTCTTGAGTACTGCTTGTGATTGTGCTGTTTGCTTCCTCAACATGTCAACTTCATCTCTAAGTGCAGAAGCAGAATCTCTTTCTACCACTAGTTTAGCCTCTAGAGCATCAGCAGTTGGCAATTCATAATGCACGATTGGGCCGGTGCCACTGCTGTGGGATGATGCAACGTCCATGGGGGCCTCGCTCTTTGATCTTGGGCTAACCTGTTTTGCCATTGAAGTTCCGATTGGATTCAGAAAAGTTGAAGTTAGCAAAACATCTCAACTGGGAGTTATAACAGCAAACCAGTTAAACAAACAAGGAATTAAAGAGTTTCAATTGGATGCTGAAAAGTAGTTATTAACATCACTGTAACCCGCTGTTGCAGCAGCAAAGCAGTTAAACAAATAAGTAGATGTTTAAGTTAAGGCAAACAAGTAATTCCTAACAGTAAGTATCAAACACATAGATAGGCGCAATCTACAATATGATTAACAGGCTGTGCCATTATGTAATCAGTAGCAAACTAAATTAAGCCAAGCAACGTAATTGAACAATTTTGCAATAAGTGGCTAACTAAAATTCCGAGAAGCAGGTAACTGAACTTACGCTAGTTCTTTGTACAGGCACACTGCAACTTCTTTTTCGCTTACAAGGTTGTACGAAGTAGTCCATGGCATCAATTGCTTGGATACGCAGTCCCAATACTTCTTTCTTCCCACACTGCATGGGTAAGTCGAATGGTTAATCTGGTAAGATGGTGCGTCCTTGATATGTTATATGAGAACGTGTAGTCAGACTAGTTGTAGCCAAACACATCACACTGGCTTTTACTGTATATTTCATGCGATTACTTTTGGCATATGGAGATCTAAGCAATCTACAATAGGATGAAAAGACTGACATCCTTCACATTATTGGCGAACTCAGTTCATACAAACAAGCAATTCAACCATTCTGTGGGTAAATCAAAAGCGCCACTGGAATATTTTTCACTATCCAATCATACACGCAAAAAGGGGCGACGCCACCATAGGGGCTGGTATGGGCGGCCGCCTTAGGTGGCTGGAAAGTGTGCACCTAGTTTGAGTCGTCCAGGTTGGCCCACGCTAGTTTTGTTCGTCCCAACGCACGAGCAGGCAATGTAAAAAATGAAGAAAAATGTTTCAATTTGGATGGGCCAATAACATAAGTGCAAGGTAGGCCCTATAGCAGGCTCGCGGCCCAAACGAGCGCCTCCCATATCGATCGACAGCAGGAAAAATCCCAATTCATTCGCTCCAGCCTCCAGTCTGGTTCGCTCCTAACCTAGCCGCCGCTGGACAGACCGACACAGCACTTCCTCGCGCCCTCGTTGGAGGGCGGGACGCCGGGCTTCAAGCGAACGGAAGGACAAGAAGATGAAGATCCAACCCTGGGTGTAGCCTGCGTGGGAGGCAGCGGCGGCAGCACGGGCATGGCATCGAGCTTGCGCAAACGGACAGTCGCAGCTTGCAAGAGTAGCATGCGCAACGAGCAGGTACATCACATCCCTGATTATATCTAATTCAACTCTTCAATTTCTGGTCAATAGTTAAACCTGACGGTGTTGTAAAACCGCTTGTATGTAGGGAATCTATGAGAAAATGAAACCAATTTCTACTTATTTTATAACTCCCCCAATCAATATTGAACTGACTGAATCTGATGTGTCTAATCAAGTTCCGGTGCAAACATACAAGCTCATGTTGTTCTTGAGCCTGAAGTGTCTAATGAACAGACTGATAATGAAGGATTTGATGCAAACATTTTACATGCTCCTGGTGATGAACATATAGTGTCTAATGAGGGATCTAATGCAAGCATTTTGCAAGCTCATTAAAGGATTTAGTGTCTAATGATGATCTACTATGTTGAGAGAGACAGAGATTTGCAGGCATTGATGACAAGCAAATTATAGTGCATTTTCATAGCTTGAGGAAACGTTGAGGCCATCTACCAGAAAGACCCCATATCATGACAACATAACATAAATACTTTTCTAATCTGTTGTTTGAAACTATTGGCATACTTGTGCAGGATAGATATATTGATATGCAGATTGCGCACTGGTTATACGTGCAATTACACTTCGATATTTTCAGCCAGAGAACGAATAATTCAAGCATGTACAGACCATGTTTGTAGTCCTTGTACACCATGTTGCATTTTGTGTTTTTTGGTTCTTGCATCATTTAGTGTTTATAATCTGAACTACTTTGGATCATTAGCTGGTTTTCAAAGTGCATGTAGCTTCACATTTCTCAAGTTATGTTGATTTCTGGAGTGCAAGTGCCTTCGTATTTTTTAAGTTAAATGTTCGCCCCTGGTAACTTGAATTCGTGGATCAGCCACTGCACACAAATCATACACGAATGCCAGTAGGAATTAAATGAAATGCAGGGACTTACGCTAGCTCGTTGTACAGGCTCACTGCAGCTCTGCTTGCGCTTGCGATGTTCCATGTACAAGTCCATGTTACCACTTGCTTGGATGTGCAGGCCTTGTGCTCCTTGCATCCCCCTCTGCATTTTTGACACGGCGAATGGTTGATCAAATAAGAGGAATCGACCTTGATGTTTTACCGGAGGACAGATACTTACAAGGTTATACGGGTGTGCAGGATGTGTACCAGATCCCGTAGCGCCGTCATGCTTCGCTAAAAAATGGATTTGCTTGTTTGAGATGATATCTCCAGAAGAAATAAGAGTTATAATCAGAGTTGCATAGGCGTGTAAGCTAAGAGAGCAGTGAAAGGATATCCAAACATCGTCGGAACAGTGCACAAGGGAGTGATGTGTGGATACCTAGTTCGGGCCGGCGTTTGGGCATGCTCGCCTAACTAGAGTGCGGGTCACTTCAGAGCCGTTGAGGGTGATGCGCTGGCGTTGGCTGGCCGCGCACAGATGCAGATCTTGAGTGGCAGCGGAGCGCTACGATGCGGTGGACGAGACCGTTGGTGAAGCCCCAACAGCCTCGGGGGGCGGAGGTGCGACGATGTGCTCGGTGAAGTAGCCCCGGTGAGCTGGGAGACGGCGTCGGTGAAGCGCACCTTATGCAGTGGAACTCGGTGTCTGTGAGGCACGTCGGTTGCGGCGGCCGACGTTGTCGGTGGACCACGCGGTGCGGTGGACGAGGGCGTAGATGAGGTAGCTCCAGTGCGGTGGTGAAGCGCGACCGTCGTCTTTGTCGTCGTCGTCTGGCACAGAGGTGGGGAACGGTGGGGAAAGAGACGAGACGAGGGGCGATTCGAGGGTTGGCGGCGAATTAGGGATTTGAGCAATCTGGGCGCGGAAGGGGACAGTGTAGAAGAGAGATTTTGCAGGGCTGGAATTGGGGCCGCCAGATATTTCAATCCGAAACGTGGAGGCGCGAACTTATATTGTCTTCGTCCTTTTTGGGGGGGGGGGTGGGTGGCTGGGTGCTACGCGTCCATCCGACAGACGCGACCACCCCGACAGGACTATGCTTCGGTGCCTTAAGGCACCTGCCTTTGTGTCCATGACATGTGGGCCCAACAGGTGGCTGGCCCACATGTCAGTGACCCAAAGGCAGTTGCCTTTAAGGCACCGAAGCAGCATCCACCCCGACATGACCCTGGTCTACCTGGTGCACCTACATTTGAGAATGCAAACGAATCTTCTTTCATTTGCAAACGAATCTGTATGTATTACCATGCCCGTGTTTTCCTTGCAATAATTAATCATTCGAAACGAGATACTCCATCCGTTCACTTTTGTAAGTCGTTTCAGACAACTTAAAATGAACTGTTTTGCACATTGTCTGAAATGTCTTCAAGGTCTTATAAAGGTGAACAGAGGGAGTACTATAAATTAATTAATGAGGAGTTATTTGAAAAAAATCGAAACGGTACCCACGCTAACGTGGATTAGAGTGTGTGTTACATAATTAGTTATTTGAATTAGAGTGTGTGTCACGTAGTTAGTTATTTGAATTAGAGTGTGTGTCACGTAGCGATCTCCAATTCTAACGTGGATTTCGCATTTCACTGTATCCACGCTACTTTTTTAATACAAATTCATATGTATATGATGAACACCATGGTAGTGAGAAAACTTTTGGATGGATTCAAACATATGACCTACAAAATAGCACAACAAACTGAGTCAATGTCAGCTTTTCGAAACTTAGTATGGCACGAATTCGAAATAATTACCCGTATGCCTGGTCCTCGGTTCAAATCTTACAATGTACACCGAATTGAAACATCGATATTAAGTCTCGTACTATGTACATTCAAATGTTGTTTTTAGCCCCCCCCCCCCCCCCCGCACAAACGCTACATACTTCCTGTATCGGTCAATCTTCCTCTCCTAACCACCTTAGGAAGCTATCGGTTTCCAACACACGTTCATTCTTTCTCTCCATGTTTCGATCTCTAAGTCTCTCAACTACACAACCCCTTTTTCCACTCTGTTACCAAATGTATTTACCTCACACACCCGCCATTGCACCCCATGCCGAGCTCTCTCTCTCCCCCCTCTTCCTCTCACCCTCTCGCGCTAAATACATGCATTGCCTATCTAGCCCCCAACCTCTCGTGCGCACGCACGCACGTTGTATATCTAGGTCACTCCCTCGAGACTATCTCACTCTTTCTTCCGCACGGCGGGCCACACTCGCTCAATCTCGCTCTCTTTATCTGAGTCTCGTTTAACCTCATTTTCTTTCACACACAAATGATATATCTCCCTGTTCAGGCCTCGATCGACACACTCTATACTCTCTCACGCAGATTGTCTATCTAGGTCAGTCCATCCAAGCCGCCGTCACTCTTTCGACCTCATGGTGGGCCACGCTCACTCAATCTCTCTCTCTCTCCGTACGTCTCGATTGACCTCGCTCTTTCTCGGACAAAAATGATATATCACCATGTTTGAGCCCAATTCGACCTATTCACATTGTATACTCTCTCACGCACATCGTCTATCTAGGTCACTCTCTCCAACCCGTCTCACTCTTTCGATCGCACGGCGACCCTATGTGATCGGTTGACCTTGCTTCCTCCCACGCACAAAATATATCTACACGTCTGTGACTGGATCATCTCTCAAGCTCTATCTTACAGCCCTCACCCTTGCCAAAAAGCTCAATCGGACAATATCTCTCTAGAGCATATATATTTGTCCAATAAATGTCGGACCACACTCACTTTGTCTCTCTATCTATATGTCTCTCGATTGACCTCGCTTTCTCACACCGTATCTTCCACGCGTTGAAGCTACTACCTCTCCATCCCTCGCAAAGCCGGAGCTATTTACATTGCGAGGGGCACTTCAACCTTGGATTAATTTGTGTAGGCATTTATTCCGGTCGGTTTAGATTATATTTTCGTAGCATTCGGCCCACAACTACTCCAAACACCGTTGCAACCCACGCAACTCCCCTAGTTGATTTCCCTCTGGCTCGGTCATCACTCTCTCGCACGTCCTTTCTCGCCTTCAACGTCGCACCATGGTATTATTGAAAAAACTATGTTGTTCTCTTTAATTATTATAAATAAGCTACAAAACTACACACCGATAGTCCACTTGGAATGGAACAAATTTTGACCCACAAATTAAAGTGCTACAAACTACACACCGAGGGGCCCACATGTCATGAAATAAATTTGGACCCATATACAAATTAAAAAATAAAGGACGAGGATCGAACATGCGACCGGGCCTTCAAGCCGCACGTTAATAGGTAACATACGTAGAATATCAATGTTTGTTGTACCACCTTTGTTCACATAATGTTTTTATATTACCACAGCCTAATTAATGGATAACATGTAATATTATTTTTAGTACTATTGGCCTTCACTTACTGGTGGATTCCATGTGTGCTCTCTCTCTCCTGGACTTTGGAGCGAGTCAACTGGCGGGAGGAGGCGACTGGCGTTGGTGCAAGGAAGCGGTCGACGGCGGCCATCCATGCCGCTGAGGGGGGCACTGGCACCCGCGCGGGGACAGGCGCTGTCAACGGCGCGGCGGAGTCATTCGTGTGCACGGGCACCGGCACGGGCGCGCACGTTAGTGCACGCGCAGGCGCATGCGCTGGCAGGTGCACGGGCGCGTGAAAGTCGGCGGGGACCTCGTGGAACCCCGTGGGATCAAGCTCGGCGACAATGTGCGGCTCCCAGCCCATCAATGCCACGGGGATGGGCGCTGGCGCAGTCGGGGCGACGGGAGCCGGAACGGGAGCGGGGACAGGCGCGGCGTCTTCCCGCAAGGCCAGTTCAAGCTCGTCCCAAAGCGCCTTATGTTCTTGAGACTCCGGCTGGGTGTCTTCCTCAGGAAACTGGAACACTAAGGGCAGACCATCATGATGCGGCATGGCGTACGTTTAGGTCAGGCTAGTTGGAGGTAGACGATAGGAGAATCGGAGAGGAAGAGAGAGGATTGTAGCGATACCGGGTAGTGTGGGGTTGATTTTAAACTGCAGCGCCGACGACATTAAAAGTGGGAGCAGTTGGGACGACGGTGGGTGGCGGAGCCTGGTCAAAGGGCTCGCCTCCCGGTGAGCCTGCACAGCGGTCTGCTCGCACGCCTCCCTGACAGCCGGCGCGGCGGTCTGTTCGCACGCCTCCCATCGACTCACACGCTTGCTCGGACGGCACATGCCGATGAGAAGCGGGGACTCGTGGCGGCACGTAAACGCCTACGGTTTCAATAGTGAAAGCGTTCGCCTTAACGTGACAGGTCTTTGTTCCAAAATACCTTGCCTCTTCATTTGTGCAACTTGTCATAAGCAGCTTGTCTCAAATTGAAGAAAAAACTTACGAAGTAATATTTGTGCCATATCACGTGACCATGCTTAGTTTCAAGAATTTATGCTCACTTTTGGATTTTCTGAAATTTAAGATCCATGATTCGAAACAATATCATAACGTGCATCATGCAATAAATTTTCAAGCCGTACATCTGTCCTATTGTATTTCTTAAGAAAGGATTTGGTCAAACATTTTGCTTAGTTAGACTTCAGACAAGTTATATATGCAGAGTAAAAGGATAATCCCTCCGTACCAGTGCATTGCCTGATATATTAACTCAAGTACTAGGCACGAACAAATGGGCTCAATTCTGTGCTCATCCTGGTGTAGTAGTAGTAGTACTAGGCAATGCAGTTGACGGGTGACCTTGACGAGCGGCGACCGAGGGAATTGAACCATGCTCGGCACGGTAGGTAACGTTTTCTAGTTACTAAAGCATCCCTCCGTTGTTCATCGGTAGTCATTATGGACCGGGGACATGAGGGGAATTTCCTAGGGCTGGAATTCTGGCCGCCAAATATTTTTACTTGAAACGCTGAGGCTCGACTGGTTGGGGTTGCCTAATGTGCGTACCACGCACGCCACCGAAGGACACGAGCCCGTTTTTTTAGGATCAACACGAGCCAAGGTCTGGCTGGTACGCCGTTGGGTCCTACCATTCGAGAATACAAAAGGAACCTTTTAAATTGCCGAACGAATCTATGTGTATTACAATACCCTTATTTTCCTTGCAAATACTAATCTCAACGTGGTAATTGATTTATGCCGAGTTGTTGAATTAGAGTGAGTTTGTGATATAGTGATCTCAACGTGGATTTCACATTTCATGGTATCCCTAGTAAGTTTTCCAATGCAAATTCAAATTTAAAAGATGAACAATATGGAGGTGAGAAAATTTTGTATGTATCAAGCATATGACCACACACACACACACACAGACACACACGCACGAACACAACAACAATCCAATAAGTATAGTGCATCTATTTTTCCAAACCATGCATGTATGACACGAATTCAAAAATACTCCTTCTATTCCTAAATATTAGTCTTCTAGAGAGTTCAACAAGTGACTACATACGGAGCAAAATGAGTGAATCTAGACTCTAAAATATGTCTATATACATCCGTATGTGCCAGTCCATTTGAAGCCTCTAAAAAGACTAATATTTAGGAACGAAGGGAGTAAAATGTAAGACATCCATGGTCCTCAGTTCAATATTTAAAATGAACATGAAACTGAAACATGAATATTAAGTCTAGTACTACAGTACATGCAAATGTTGTGTTAAGGCGGAGCTATGATTGTCGGGGGTCGACCCCTCGACCTTAGATAAAATTGTGGAGCTCTATTTAGGGTTGTTTAGATTATATTTGTCCCCACCCTCCCAACCACCGATTGGTTGTGCACCCCCACCCCTCCTCCCCGGGAGAATATCATGTGCCCCCATACCTTAGATGCTATATGCCGATACGAGTTGCTTGGAGCTTGTAGATCTGAGATATAGCAGCTCACATGATGTGTCTTAATATTTTTGCAGGAAACCTTGATGAGTTTGAGAATTGCACACAATTTGTACAAAAACTACTTAGATGCCCTTTGATCCCATATCCAACGACCTCGAAGCTCGTATCACCGTAGCATCTAAGATGAAGGAGGACATGATATTCTCCTGTATGTAAGAATATCATGTGCTACCACACCTTAGATGCTTTGGTGATACAAGCTCTTCGGAGGCGTTGGATTTGTGACCCAACACCTCCTCGGTGGTTCGAATGGTTTTTTGCAGAAAAGCCCCAAAAGAGTTCGGCCACTGCTTACAAGCACAAAGACTGCTCAGATGCCATTGGATCTTAGATCAAACGACCTCCAAGCTCGTATCACCGTAGCATCCAAGCTGCGATAGCACCTTATGTTTTCTCGCACGGGAGAGTATGAGGTGCTCCCGCACCGTAGATTCTATGGTGATACGAGTTCACTGAGATCTAACGGCCCACAGTAGGAGCTTTGAATGTTTTTGCAATATACGGCTGATAGAGTTTGGGAAATGCGCAGAAAGTACAAGTACTACGCATGTGCCATCTGATCACTGATCATACGACCTAGATGCTCATATCAGCGTAGCGGATAATTAAGCTACGGGGAGCACCTAATATGAGCACCGGGGAGCCGTTGGATCGAAGATGCAGCGGCACACACGAGGCCTGAATGTTTTATTTGCAAAAAAAACCTTTGGAGAGTTTGGAAATTGCGCATAATTACAAAGACTACTCCCAAGCCATTGGATCTCACTTCCAACGGTGTAAAAACTCGTATCACCATAGTATCTAAGCCGCGGGGTGGATGTGATATTCTGTGCCGCAGTCATTTTTGTTCATAAACTTGCAAAATACGTGTAACTCGTGCCGTTACTTGTCTAACCGCGCAAAGTGTTTGTTCAAAAAAACCATCCTACACTGAAATATCGGAACAACACATGGGGGTCCCACTTGTCATTAATCAAATTTGGACCTAAAACTAACAAATCTGAAAGACGAGATTCGAACTGGCAACCTGGACTACAAAGCATAAGTCGATAGCCTGAAAAAACAAACGGTTGTTGGCTTTGTCCCATAACTTGATTTTATACAGTACTTGCGTTGAGTAGAGTAGAGGGAGTGCCTCGTCCACACGTGCATGACCGTTGTCTCACTTACTGGTGGGTCCCAGGTCTGCGATCTCAATCTCTCTTCTCTCCATCGTCTAACCTTTGCACGGGCACACACGAAGAGCGGCGCTAGCTTGCCGTGGTGTTATTACAACTAAAAAAAAGCTTGGAAAATAGAAGAATCGCCTAGAACAAGAGACATTGTGGCTGGTCGAGACGGAGCTAACCACATCTATCCTCCATGCCACGTTTGCATGATGAAGCTGTGTGGCTAGTGGGGTGTTTTCGACCGACTGGCTGGGTCCCGAGGTCAAACCATAGGTACTACGTCTGATACAGTATATTTTTACACGCACATTTTTCCTCCGTGCCGAGACGTGGCACACCCTACCGCGCGGTTTCGGGGTCCTCCCGGGTGGTGCACGCATATATTCTTCCTGACGTGGGACGCCCTACCGCGCGTTTTCTGGGTCCTCCTCGGTCGTAGCGCCGAAGCAAGTAAATGAGTCGTCAAATCACGAAAGACCACCTATCCCGCCGAGTACATCAGTGAAGCACGGTGGCTAGCTAGTTAGGCTAGTTCGACTGATCAGCTAGGCCGCCGCCACATTTGTTTTTTCACCCCTTTTTTTATCTACTTGCCGGCAGGTAAATTTAAATATCCACCGCGGCGTTGCTCTGGTGTTTGGGTGCGGCAGGATTTTTAATTTTTTGATTGACGGGAGCAGGCGCGGCAGGATTTTTAATTTTTTGATTGACGGGAGCAGGCGCGGCAGCAATTAGTCATGATGACTCCGCCTGTAAAAACCCACTGCTCCCTGATGTGAGAAGTCGTCGACTGGTGTTTTACCGTGGTGAAAACCAAAAGATTCCCCGCTCCCTCCGCCTTCCCGTAGATTGCATTGCCTTTCAGCCGTTTCGCCCCCTTTGCTTCCTCTCCCCATTGCTTCTACTTGGTGCCATGGCGGCGCAGCAGATCACGGAGTCCGAGGTGAGGCGCCTGACACAGGAGTTCCATGCCAAGGATGCGGAGCTCCGGTCCAAGGACGTGGAGCTCCGTGAGCTCAAGGAGGAGAGGAGTGCCATGCTCCTCCGTTATGTGCGGGAGTTCATGGAGCTTCAAAAGCGGCAGGCGTCCACCACAAAGATGCTCGAGGCGTCGACGGCGTTGCTGCAGAAAGTGGGAGATACAATAGGCCGTCAGGGGAGCCGGCTGGAGCGCGAGCGGGCCGATCGTGACGAGGTCCAGGATCGCCTCAGCCACTTGGTGAACCAAGTTGCCACGCACGTGTTGCGGCTGCGCGATGCCTACCGTCGTGCCAGCGCGACGATGCCGGCCGTCGGGCTAAACCCGTTCGACCACCCGGTCGACTTCAACAAGCTGCGGCTTCCTGACCTGGTCTCCTTCTTCACCTATATCTCCGAGGAGCCGAGCCGTCTCTGCGCGATGGTGGGGGCTGAGCTGGACAAGGAGGGGTTGCGGGCTGCCGTCGCCGTTGCCGGGCGAATCCTTTCAGGGCTCCGTCACCGGAATCAATTCGTGCCATTGGACACTGTCTTTGACGAGCTGGCTCCCGTCGACCGGGAGCGGGCTCTGCGGGCGGTTGCACCCTACATCACCAACGTCGTGCGCCTCGAGAAGCAGAGGGACTTCGGTGGTGTTTAGGCGCCCTCTGCATGGGCATGTCCATGTCTCGGCGCAACATGACCGTTGGATCAAACTCAGACGGTGCAGATCAGTCACTGTAGCACAAAGCGTGTGGGTGTGTTTGGTTGCATTCTCATCTCAATATAGTTGTTTCCTCTTCGTGTATTTTTGTCAACCTACTAGTGTGGACTCATGCACCCTTCATGCACTCTGCCAAACACCCAAAAGTGGGTCGAGAAGGGAACTTTTGCTCCCATCCCGTGCACCCTTCATACACCCTGCCTAACACTATTCGTGCTTCATATGGTTCATGTTTCGTGGAGTACTGTAGCACCGTACTCTCCGTGCGCTGTGGACCTAGTTCTGTTAACATTGATCTCACCGTTCATTCTCGACCGGACAGTCAAAAAGCGGTACTATGTTACATATAGGAGTAGTTGACATGCGCACAACATCATTTGTTATCGTCATATCTTACTACACTAGCAACAAGATTGTGTAGTACTGACGTATGAACCACTGCACATGCCTAGTAGTAGGAGCACTGTGTATGTTCAAGTGGCTGCCGTGTTTCACACTCCTCCGTCGTAAGAGTGGAAACGCTTACTGTAATCATTTTTTCTTCTTCAGAAAAACAGTGGACACGCTCTACCATGCGGATCCTCCTCCAGCCATGCACTAAATTACTCACTTTCGCCGACGTGTGGGACAGCCAGCACCTGGGTCCACCAGCCATGCACTAAATTACTCCGTAGTAGAGTGACGGTAGACTACCCCGATTGAACTGCCGCAGTAATGCCCAATGAGCCGTCAAATCACAAAACCCCCTCCTTTCCAGCAGTAAGTTGGACGGACGAACCAACCATCATTTCACTCTTCTCTCTCAGCTTCCTCTCTTGAAGAAAACCCCCACTCGCTTCGCTTCTCCCTCATCTCGTTCCTCCTTTCACTCTTCTCTCTCAGCTTCCTCTCTTGGATGGACGCCGGAGCACCGGCCGACGTGATGTCTATGGCACTGGCCAAAACCGTCGAGGCTCATGGTACGAAGAAGCGCAAGCACCCCGCCGAGACTACCGCAAACAAGCTCAAAGCCATCGCCCTGTCCAAGCCCCCCTCTCCGGGATCCCTCATTAAGCAAGTCCAGGTAATGTCTCTTGTTGACGATCTTTTTCTCGATCTTGATCGTGTTTTTTCATCTAACACGCAGTACTAGTACTGGTAGTACAACTTTCTGGGTGATCTTGCATGTGATTTTAGTGTGCCAAATGACGGTTCTAAATTCCTCTTTTGACCAAAACATGCGAGAGGTTGACACTGATTTCTTATAGATTACTTTCAACTACTCCCTCTGTCCCAAATTTCTTGTCTTAGATTTGTCTAGATACGAATGTATCTAATACTAAAATGTGACTTGATACATCCGTATCTAGACAAATCTAAGACAAGAATTTTGGGACGGAGGGAGTACTTTATGAACATCAATGCTACCTTTTAAGAGGGTATATTTGCCTCGGTAACTTGTGTTATGGATATTGCATGTAATCCCTCTGCTCTCATGCCTTTGAAGACATGTTCTAGTGTCTTTGTTCACTCATTTCTGTGCGTATATGTAGTCATATATGGAGTATAATATCGAAAATCATCTTATATTTCTGAACGGAGGTAGTAATAAAATATGGTTTCTGTTTGAATTAGAACCAGGTCCACGGTGGAGATGAAGTTCTCAAAGTCATGCCGTGTGAATTGGAAGACCTGATGATGAGTTCTACTACTGAACTATCCAGCTGCTGTGTCCTTGTCGCCATGTGCCTGAACTAGTGTTTTCCTGTAGCATTGTTGTCAGGCGTGTTCTCGAGGCTGTACTTGACCACAACAATTTCCTGGCTGTGCCTTCGATTACGAAGGGTGTGGTTCTTGTAAAGCTTCCCAACAAATCTGATGCGGCCTGTCTTCATCATCATGTTTATGAGTGGAAAGACCACTCTATTAGGTTCTCCAAGGTTGACAAGATGGTGATGGTGCATGTAGACATCTCACACGAAGTCCATGGCCTAGTCAGTTATGCGGGGTTCATCCCGTAGGTCGGTGGCAAGAAATAGTCTGCAGTTAGTGCAACTTTGCTTGTCTGTAGTAAGTACTATTGTTCAGTACTTGATTTGTGTTTGTGAACCCTGTATTGTTTATTAGTACTGCCGCTTTTGGTGTGTGAACGGTCTATGTTAATGTCTATCCACTCAATTCAGTTTGTATCTTTTGAAGTATCCAGATCATATTTTTTGTGAGGACGGTTTATCAATTATGGTTACACTCCAATATTTGTATGCATTGCAGGGTTTATCGCACCCACCAGGATTTCCAGTCCCATGGATGTTCGGTCCATACGATTTGTCACGACCTTTGGACTATCCTGCTTGTGGGAGTAGGCGGGGCCCCTGCATGCCACGCGTAGTTGGACGATCAATCTTCTGTTTAGTACTTCAACGTAGTGATTTCCTGGTAAGGATTCACTCGTGTCACATCAAGTAAATCTTATTGATTTACTGTCTAAATCTTATTGATTTAATGTCATGTTTTCTTTCTTTTCCTGCAATTTTACGATGCAGGTTTTGCCATGTGACATTCATCACAGAATAAACCGTTTGGTTTGCTCTACGATGGCTATTTTTGCAGGTTTCACTTCTTATGTCGTGTCAGTAACGAAGGCACTGTCCATCACTTATATTACTGGAAAAAATTGGATCAGTCTGTTGTCTGAGTACAAGCTGAATCCCTATGATGAACTGCAGTTTGGTTTAACAAAAACGCCACAATTAGTCCTTCTCGCGTTTAAAAGAAATGAAGAAAAACTGGATCACGGTCACGGATCCTAGTCAAGTTAGAAAGCTGATCATAGCAGACCAGACACGATCGCCGCTGTCTCGCACAAATCGAGCACCGGCAGTTGCTCTAGCACTAACGGCGGCAGCAGCTCAGTCTGATCCAGCTGAGGATTGGGCACCGACCGCGTCAGCGGATCAGTCTGATCTACCGAAGGATCGGGCATCGACACCGGCACCTGCTCCGACACCGGCACCAGCTCTACAAGGAGCACCATCTCCGGCAGCAGCAGCGGCTTCGGCACCTGCACCAACACTTGCACTTGCATCTGCTCCGGCCCGTGCAGTTGCACCGGCAACAGACTGGGCTGCAGTTCGCACTTCATATACCAAAGTCCTTACAAAAACCGACATGTCCACCTTCTTGGTAAGCATTGGCCGCCCAAGTGCTTCGTTCTTTTTTCTTTCCATGTTGTTTCACATGATTCACTGTGTTGATCTAACTGTTTGGGTATGTCTTCTTGTTTGCAAACAGAGAATTCCTAGAGCAACGAGGGAGTCGTTCAACAATCCGGGCGACCGCGGCCAAGTTTCTCTTACCATGCGCAGCCTTGGTGTGAATGAACCTGCTCAATATACCGTAAGTACAAAGGATGGTCGCATGATGATTGATGCTAAAGGATGGTCAAGGTTCAAATCTAAATCATATCTTGCGGTAGGGGATGATGTCAAAATCGAACTTTCTCGGCAAGGAGAGCTGGTCCAAATCAACTTTGAAATTCTTCAGTAGCAGCACGCAACTGCCGAACTGATCTATCCTCCAAGAGATTTTGATGTAATAATCTGGCATGGTGAAACAAGTGTCCTGTGTGTATAAGTAGTATGACAGTATTATTTATCACATGGTATATCATTGATAGAATTGCAACTCTGATTGCTGGTTAGGAACTGTCGTTCGATTTCATTCCAACAGATGTCGTGCTTTATTCAATTTTGTGTATTCGCCTTGCGACAGCATCTAAAACCAGCGCCGTACCGATCGCTTGCAATATGAAAAGCACTGAGGTAGAACACATGGGCCCCCAAACATGCAGGGTCGGCCTGCGGCCCAAAGTCCAGAACCGTGAGCCTATCTGAGTATTATATTCTCAGCTGAACCCCCATAAAAAAAGCTGAACCCCCATAATGCCCGTGCGTTGCAGAGGGAGTATATTTCTCGGCAAGGTGAGCCTGTGATATAAAATATTTGTATATTTCTTTACAGAGGGAGTATCTCTCTGTCAAAAAATATATTTATGTGTAACTAGTTACTCCTGTCTTTCTACTTCCTTTCGCTGATATGTGAGGCAACCGGCAACGGGGTCCACATGCCATATGCACAAATTAGAGTGCACAACTTCACGGTAGACACACCCCGGTCGTAGCGCCGCAGTAATGCCCAATGAGCCGTCAAATCACAACCCCCCTTTCCAGCTTTAGCAGTAAGCTGGACGGACGAAGCGGCAATATTTCACTAGGCCTGAATCCCCTTCTCCCTCGTCTGCTTGTTCAGAGAAAACCCCCTCTCGGCGATTGCATAGGGTTTTCTCATGGAGAACCAGGTACGAATTCTTCATCCATCCCCGATAAATCCAAGTCCCTTGGTCGCAGGTAATCCTAGGATGGCAGCCGCCGCCATTGATGCATTTTTCTTCCTACTGAATCTAGTGTGTTTCATGTGCAGTGCCCAAAGTGCGAGTACCCTACAGGTTTCTGAGCCCTCGGCGAGACGCCACACTTGTTCCTTCTCATCCTAACACAGCATTTTGAAACGCGCACAGTATGTTCCTAGAATCCTCTTTTCTATCCGAGAGGGTGGGGGTTTTTTGAACATGCTGTGTTCTCATATTATTTTTCCTGCAATGTATTATTTGCTCTGCCAGAACACATGCTCGGCCTTGCCATAACTGAATACACTAGTTTAATGGTCACAGTGAAGACAAGCCATGGATATAAGTTCCGAGTTGGGTTCATGAACCAAGAAGATCGCTGCTTTTTTTATGGCCGAACTTGGATAAACTTTCTCAAGTGTTACGGACTGAAAGTTGGCGCACGAATGTTGATGGAAATAGCAGAACCTGGTCTCATCTTCACTGCGATCTTCCACCCCGACGTCGTTCCAATTGTTCATCCATGTTAGTTTTGTATCTGGTTCTTGCTTGTTGCCTCGATTACTTCTTAATCCACCTATTCTGTCTAACTAATCACAATTTAACTTTAGAAGTAGCAACGAATCTCTCACGAAGATGCTACTTCTAACTAATATTTTATTATAATTGGTGGCACGTGTAGGTTTTTTCAGAGTTAAGTAGTTTGCTCGTTTGTTACTCTGTAATAACTCGACTGGTACTAATGCACTGAAGTTGACTGGATTGACATCCACAAGTTCCTACACTTTATTGATCGTCTTGAGGTCCTTGTGGGGCGTTTCAATGGTGGAAGGCCACGTGGGATATGTGTGCCACTGCTGCACTCGTTGAACAGGTCCAACTGTGTCGAGAAACTTATGGTACGAGCTGTTTTCTGTTATATATGTTGTTCATAAACTATTGCTTATACACAGTTTTACAGCTGTGATCTTCTTGAAACAGGAACTGCCGAGTTCTATTGTTCCTATACAGATGCCTGACCATGGTCGGGTCAGACTTGTGCTTGGTCACAACATGATGTTTATGTCGACCTACTCAATTCCCCTTGGAGGTGAAAAGATACTTATTCATGGGTGGTCTCAAATAATGAAGGCCCGTCCATCTTGGAGAATAGGATAGAAGATTATGTTCCTTCTTTTCCATGGCTCTAAAGCGAATATCCTGTTTATTGACCACGTTGCGAGATGAAGCAACTTTTAGAAGGTTGTGGATGCGCGGGGTGGCGCCTGGGCCTTGTCCTGGGGCTTGGCGGCCTCACCCTTGGTTAACTGTAGGCAAAGTAGCACTGTTCGAGGCGTGCTTTGTACGGTTGAACCTGTATAAGTACTCATACTGCTTTCAGCTTTGGTTGTTAAGTGCCCCTGCTGGTTTCAGTTAAGGTTGTTAAGTACTCCTGCTGCTTTTACAATCTGTCGTGTTTCTTCAGTCCTGTCTTCCTCCAGCCGCCAAAACCAAACCAGCGCCGGCAGGGCCGCCTACTTCTGCCTCCCACGGCTGGCTGCACCTCAGCGCACGCATCGCCGCCCCACCGTCTCCTCCGCGCGCTTTGGTGCGCTCGCCGCGGCGCCGCCCTCTCGTGTTGTCAACATGGTCAAAAAACAACAGGAATCGGCAGAAGTACGTGGAGAGGATGACAGTAGGGGCCCACCACGTCAGCGTATGGAAAAATAAAATGCTTCCTCCTAGTGTTTTCCTGACATCTGGGACCCACGACATTGTGAGCGTATATAGTCAATAGACAAGAGAACATCACAAGATCGGCTGACACCTGGGACGTAGCTACTCGAGCAGTATTTTTTTTGTTTGGTATTGTTGAGACGGAGCAGGGTTTGAACTGGGTTGTGGCCCGTCTAGCCGAGGCTTATATTTTATGTTCACCATGTGACCAGCCCAGCTATTTTTTCTTTGTGAAAATGAGCCCAGTTTATTTTTTCTGAAGAATACCCAATCCAGGCCTACTTATTTTTCTACGCCCTGATGGGCTGCAACTCTTTCAAGACGCCTGCAAATCTTGAAAGTAATATGAAATGGGTTGTAAATATAAAAACAGATGACAAATTGGCGATTACTTTATAATTTCTGATTTTTTTCACATTTTCATATTCCTATTTCACTGGGCATTAACCTAATTTAAATATATCTTCAAAGTACTTTAAATCTGGCTCGACATTTCGGTATTAAATATAGTTTGGAACCCACAGAAATATGCGAAATTGGCCCTGGCCAACCAAAAAAAACGACTGCAATAAATTGCATAAGAAGTTGCTATGAGCTATATATAAATTATTAAAAAAAAGAGGGAGTGGTTTGACTTGTGGGCCTGTTTAGTTGACGCGTATGCAAGATTTTTTTAGTTATTATATACGTCAACAAACGATTCTAGCAGACATAACTGTTGGATGTCAATCCAACGGCCGTCGTGTTTCTTCAATCTCTGATCTTCTTGCTCCAGCCGCCAAAGCAGCGCCGGCGGGACCGCCTACTCCCGCCTCCCGTGGCCGGCTGTGCTGCCGCGCAGGCCTCAGCGCCCCCTACTACTCCCACCGCTGGCCAGGGCATCCCTCTACTCACCCACACCCCCTGTTATTCTGCGGCGATGACAGCCTCACACCGCAGCCGAACCGGTGAACCCTCGTACTCCTCTCCGCGCGGGCTTCCACTGCCGCGTCTTCCCCGGCTCCGCGTCGTCCCCTTCCTAGGCCTCGCCGTCGTCCACCGCCGTGGTGCTCTCGGCGCGGCGTGGTCAATGTGGTCAACGACCGACTTCCATCGGAAGAGTACTGTACGTGGAGAGGCTGACAGCTGGGTCCACGGCAGCCGCAAGGAAGTGCCTCCTTATTACGCGGAAAATAATTATTCCTCCACCTGACAGCGGGGACCCACCGGACGGGCCACCAGTATTTTGCGAAAAAAATCATTTCCCCCTGACTGCTGGGACCCACCGGATGGGCCACCGTATTTTGCGAAAAAAACGTTCCCCCCGCTGTCAGCTCGGACCCACCGGAAGTGCCTCCTTATTACGCACAAAAAATGAATACTCCCCCGGCCTGCTGACCCACCTTGGTGGGAGGCTGACTTGTGGGCCTACTAAGTTGACGGGGATGAAGGGCTTTGTCAACTTAGTCAATATGAACGATTCTAGCTCCAGTGACCGTATGATGTCCATCCAACGACCGTAGTGCTTCTTCAACCTCTGGTCTTCTTGCTCCAGCCGCCCAAAGCAGCGCCGGTCGTGCCGCATGCTCCTGCCTCCCGTGGCCGGCTGTGCTGCCGCAGAGGCCTCACCGCCCCCTACTATTCCCACCGCTGGCCAGGCCCTGCGGCGACGGCAACCTCACACCGCAGCCGAACCAGTGAACCCTCGTACTCCTCTCTGCGCGGGCTTCCACTGCCGCGTCTTCCCCGGCTCCGCATCGTCCCCTTCCTAGGCCTCGCCGTCGTCCACCGCCGTGGTGCTCTCCGCGCGGCGTGGTCAACGTGGTCAAGGAACGACTTCCATCGGAAGAGTACTGTACGTGGAGAGGCTGACAGCTGGGTCCACGGCCACAGCCCAGTTTTTTTGTGATTTGCCAAGTAAGTCGCTTTGTCAGGCCTGTTGGGCTGCAAATCTTTCAAGACGAGGAGAGCTTTCATTCAGCTGGCCGAGAAAATGGCCCATCAGTAATGAGAAATGGGCTGTACATTTTTAAAACACATCAAACCGACAATTAGTTTCAAATATCTTTTTTTTTCATTTCAAGATTTTAAATTACATTAATATTTATGCATGGAGAATTTGTTGGATTTTATATTGATATACATTTATTTTTAAAATCAGTTTGAATGTGAGTCGAAATTTCGGGATTAAAAACAGTTCGGACCGCACCGAAATATGCAAAATTTCGTATAATTTTTTAACCGTGGCCACAATATGGGCTGTAATGCTAACAAAAAGAATATGGGCTCCAAAAAAACCTTAAGAATTAGCAAATGGGCTGTAAATTATTAGAAATAATGGCAGATGGGCTGTATGCTGTTTTCCACAGATTTGAGGCTTTCCTAAAAAAGAGGTTGACGCACAAGCACTGACTGTTGGATGTCCATCCAACGGCCGTCGTGCTTCTTCAATCTCTGCTCTTCCTGCTCCAGCTGCTCAAACAAGCGCCGGCGGGACTGCCTGCTCCCTCCTCCCCGCGGTCGGCTGTGCTACCGCGCAGGCCTCACCGCCCCACCGTACTCCCATCGCTGGCCTAGCCATCCCTCTACTCACCCACACCTGCTGTTATTCTCTGGCGATGGCAGACGAACCAGTAAACCCTCGTACAGTCGTACTCCCCTCCGCGTGGGAAGCAACTACCGAGTCTTCCCTGCCTCCGTGTCGTCCCCTTCCTAGGCCTCGCCGTCGTCCACCGCCGTGGTGCTCTCGGCGCGGCATGGTCAATGTGGTTAACGACCGACTTCCATCGGAAGAGTACTGTGCGTGGAGACGCTGACAGCTGGGTCCACGGCCGCAGCAAGGAAGTGCCTCCTTATTACGCGCAAAATAATTATTCCTCCACCTGACAGCGGGGACCCATCGGATGGGCCACCGTATTTCGCGAAAAAAACGTTTCCCCCTGACTGCTGGGACCCACCAGCTACGCCTTCGCACGCAAGGAAGTGCGTCCGGGCAAAAAAAAATGATTCGCCCCCTGACTGCTGGGACCCACCAGCTACATCTTCGCACGCAAGGAAGTGCCTGACAGTCGGGACCCACCTGGTCGAAGCGTACGTAGCGTTGTCATTCTGGTTGCGAACGTGTACGTACATATATACTGGTGGATGTAGAGGCGCGTACGTGTCGTAGTAGAGGCGCGCACGTAGCATGTACACGTACGTACAGCGGCCAGGGTGCAAGAAAGAATAGACGGCCACGTATGTGTACATACGGGCGGGGTCTCGAACGCCTACTCGCGCATACGTACGGCGAGGGCTCGTTGACATGGCTGGGTCGGAACGGAGAAATAGCGTCGTCGTCGTGTTCATGGGGAGGCAATGGAATGCGTCGTGTTCATGGGGAGGCAACGGAATGCGTCGTGTTCATCGGGAGGCAACAGAACGCGTGGGAGCCAACCGCTGGGTCGGAACGGAATGCGTGGTCGTGTTCATCGGGAGGGCTTGGACGGAATAGGCGATGGAAACGAGGCCTGGCGTACCGCAGAACAGAGGAAACGGCCTTGTGTTCGACCGGCCACGTTCGAAACGGGATCCTGTTCATCGTGAGGGGTCTGGCGTACCGCAAAACGGACGAAACGACCTCCTACGGTCGAAACGGGGGTCCTGTTGATCGGGAGGGGTGTGGCGTACCGCAAAACGGACGAAACGGACCTCCTACGGTCGAAACGGGGGTCCTGTTGATCGGGAGGGGTGTGGCGTACCGCAAAATAGACGAAACAAACCTCCTACGGTCGAAACGGGGGTCCTGTTCATCGGGAGGGGTGTGGCGTACCGCAAAACGGGACTCCACGGGATACTGTTCATCTCCACCGTGGACCTCCTCCAGCCTCCACGGGCTCCTGTTCATCCAGCCTCCACCGCGCGCTACTCCACTGGCTACTGTTCAACCACCCCTCCACGGGCACCCCTCCATCGTCTACTATTCATCCAGCCCTCCACACCACGGGGTCCTGTTCAACCACCCCTCCACCGTCTACTATTCATCCAGCCCTCCACACCACGGGGTCCTGTTCATCCAGAGGCAACGCCACCGCTCACTGTTCATCCAACCCCCCCGCAACACTCACTGTTCATCCCAGAGGCAGCATCGATCGGCTTCAGTTAGCAGCAGTAGCGAAGGAATCGCTCGATCGGGTTCAGTTAACAGCCATCGATCGATCGCTCGGGTTCAGTAACGCGTAGCCTGCAGTGCAATCGCTCGGGTTCAGTAAGAGCCCAACGCCTCGCTCGGGTTCAGTTAGAGCCAACGCCTCGCACACACGCGCGTACGTGTACGAGAGAAACGCGCATCGCTCGGCCCCCGACCTCCCACCGTAACCGGGAACTCCCCGAAATTTTCCTCGCCCTCGCTTCTACCACGGTTTTTTCAGTCATGGACGGCCCAAAGAATGTCATGTAGCTGCGTCTCCGGCCCGCCCAGGACGAAAAGCCCTTTTTGTGTCATGATTTTTTGTCATAGAAGTAGGAGCCCACCACATCTATGATGATACCGGGTTTTGTCACAATTATCATCATAGAAGTGTCATATGTATGACAGATTTTTTTTTGTTCGGCCCAAAATGTCAGTGTCTTTTTTTACTAGTGTGTACGGCTTGACGGATGTTCTTCTTCAGCTGGCGAACTCGGCGGAGCTCGATGGAGATTCTGGTCAAGGGACGCAACCTGATTCGAGATTCCGGTCGAGGCTCCTTCCTTCTTATCGCAGCCAAGTCGCCCCATGGCTTTGTGTTGGAGAAGGACACAGACTCTAACTTTGATCCAAATCCAACTTCGATCCAAATCAGAGAGTGGAGGTTGGGGATTGAGGAGGCTATGGGTGGCGCCAAAGAAGATTAAGGCCGGATGGGGAGGGGAAGGAGAAAAGGGCGGCAGATGGTGGCCGGAGAAGAAGATTGTCCGCCGGCGGTGACGGCGCCATTACGGATCGAGGAGAGCACGCATCAGAGAAGGAGCCCGTGCGTTTTCCCGATTAATCATTTTTAAAAGGACTGTGAGTCAAATATATCAAACTACAGGGTCTATTTTGCAAAAACAAAATGTTATCTCAGGTTAGTCACTTAGAAAGAGACTGCAGGTTTAGTTATCAAAAAGTACATCGATTTTTTTCGCAAAAACGCGACGGTGAACCCGACAGAATCAATGCATGCTTTATTAGTAGGTAAAGATCAAGGAAAAAAAGATGGAGTTTATTCATATTGTTTGGGTTTACTTTGTGTACATCATGTCATCTTGCTTAAGGCGTTATTCCGTTTTTATAGCTTAATACCCTAGATGCATGCTGGATAGCGGTCGATGGCTGGAGTAACGGTAGTAGATGCTGGCAGGAGTCGGTCTACCTGTCTCGGACATGATGCCTATATACATGATCATTGCCTTGAATATCGTCGTAACTATGCGTTTTTTTATCAATTGCCCAACAGTAATTTGTTTACCAACCGTATGCTTGTGTTCGAGAGAGAAGCCTCTAGTAAAAACTATGTCCCCCGGGTCTACTTTTATCATCATATATAAATTCCAACAATACCTTGCTGCAATTTTATTTATTTTATTTTATTTTATTTTACAATTTACTTTATCTATCTACCACTACAAGATTTGATCCTTGCAAATAACAGCTGAGGGGATTGACAACCCCCTTGTTCGCATTGGGTGCAAGTATTTGAAGGAAATATACCCTAGAGGCAATAATAAAGTTGTTGTTTATATTTCCTTATATCATGATAAATATTTATTATTCATGCTACAATTTTATTAACCGGAAACTTGATACATGTGTGAATACATAGACAAAACGAAGTGTCCGTATGCCTCTACTAGACTAGCTCGTTAATCAAAGATGGTTAAGTTTCCTGACCATAGACATGTGTTGTCATTTGATGAATGGGATCACATCATTAGGAGAATGATGTGATGGACAAGACCCATCCGTTAGCTTGGCATAATGATCATTTAGTTTAATTGCTATTGATTTCTTCATGACTTATACATATTCCTTTGACTATGAGATTATGCAACTCCCGAATACCGGAGGAACACCTTGTGTGCTATCAAACATCACAACGTAACTGGGTGATTATAAAGATGCTCTACAGGTGTCTCCGAAGGTGTTTGTTGGGTTGGCATAGATCAAGATTAGGATTTGTCACTCCGTGTATCGGAGAGGTATCTCTGGGCCCTCTCAGTAATGCACATCAATATAAGCCTTGCAAGCAATGTGACTAATGAGTTAGTTGCAGGATCATGCATTACGGAATGAGTAAAGAGACTTGCCGATAACGAGATTGAACTAGGCATGAGGATACCGACGATCGAAACTCGGGCAAGTAACATACCGATGAAAAAGGGAATAATGTATGTTGTTATGCGGTTTGACCGATAAAGATCTTCGTATAATATGTAGGAGCCAATATGAGCATCCAGGTTCCGCTATTGGTTATTGACCGGAGATGTGTCTCGGTCATGTCTATGAAGGAAATATGCCCTAGAGGCAATAATATAGTTGTTATTTATATTTCCTTACATCATGATAAATGTTTATTATTCATGCTGGAATTGTATTAACCGGAAACTTAGTACATGTGTGAATACATAGACAAACAGAGTGTCACTAGTATGCCTCTACTTGACTAGCTCATTGAATCAAAGATGGTTAAGTTTCCTAACCATAGACATGAGTTGTCATTTGATTAATGGGATCACATCATTAGAGAATGATGTGATTGACTTGACCCATTCCGTTAGCTTAGCACTTGATCGTTTAGTATATTGCTATTGCTTTCTTCATGACTTATACATGTTCCTATGACTATGAGATTATGCAACTCCCGAATACCGGAGGAACACTTTGTGTGCTATCAAACGTTACAACATAACTGGGTGATTGTAAAGATGCTCTACAGGTGTCTCCGATGGTGTTTGTTGAGTTGGCATAGATCAAGATTAGGATTTGTCACTCCGATTGTCGGAGAGGTATCTCTGGGCCCTCTCGGTAATGCACATCACTATAAGCCTTGCAAGCAATGTGAATAATTAGTTAGTTGCGGGATAATGCATTACGGAACGAGTAAAGAGACTTGCCGGTAATAAGATTGAACTAGGTATTTAGATACCGACGATCGAATCTCGGGCAAGTAACATACCGATGACAAAGGGAACAACGTATGTTGTTATGCGGTTTGACCGATAAAGATCTTCGTAGAATATGTAGGAACCAATATGAGCATCCAGGTTCCGCTATTGGTTATTGACCGGAGATGAGTCTAGGTCATGTCTACATAGTTCTCGAACCCGTAGGGTCCGCACGCTTAACGTTCGGTGACGATCGGTATTATGAGTTGATGTGTTTTGATGTACCGAAGGTAGTTCGGAGTCCCGGATGTGATCACGGACATGACGAGGAGTCTCGGAATGGTCGAGACATAAATATTGATATATTGGACGGCTATGTTCGGACACCGGAAGTGTTCCGGGAGGTTTCGGATAAAACCGGAGTGCCGGAGGGTTATCGGAACCCCCCACCCCCGGGAAGTTATTGGGCCCTTAGTGGGCTTTAGGGGAGAGAGAGGGCAGCAGCCAGGAGGTGGCGCCCCCTCCCCCCCAAGGGAGTCCTAATTGGACAAGGGGAGGGGGCGCGGCCCCTCTTTCCCACTCCCCCCCTCTCCTTCCTTCCCTCTCCTAGTAGGACTAGGAAAGGAGGAATCCTACTCCTACGAGGAGGAGGATTCCTCCCCCCTTGGCGCGCCCTCTAGGGCCAGCCGGCCTCCTCCTCCCCTCCTTTATATATGGGGGAGGGGGCACCCCATAGACACACACGTTGATTGTTTAGCCGTGTGCGGTGACCCCCTCCATAGATTTCCACCTCGGTCATATCATTGTATTGCTTGGGCGAAGCCCTGCGTCGGTAACTTCATCATCACCGTCATCACGCCGTCATGCTGATGAAGCTCTCCCTCGACACTCAGCTAGATCTAGAGTTCGTGGGGCGTCACCGAGCTGAACATGTGCAGATCGCGAAGGTGCTGTACTTTTGGTACTAGGATCGGTCGGATCATGAAGACGTATGACTACATCAACCGCGTTGTCATAATGCTTCCGCTTTCGGTCTACGAGGGTACATGGACAACACTCTCCCCTCTCGTTGCTATGCATCACCTAGATGGATCTTGAGTGTGCGTAGGATTTTTTTTGAAATTACTGCGTTCCCCAACAGTGGCATCCGAGCCAGGTCTATGCGTAGATGTTATATGCATGAGTAGAACACAAAGAGTTGTGGGCGATAATAGTCATACTGCTTACCAGCATGCCATACTTTGATTCGGCGGTATTGTTGGATGAAACGGCCCGGACCGACATTACGCGTACGCTTACGCGAGACTGGTTCTACCGACGTGCTTTGCACATAGGTGGCTGGCGGGTGTCAGTTTCTCCAACTTTAGTTGAATCGAGTGTGGCTACGCCCGGTCCTTGCTGAAGGTTAAAATAGCACACTTGACGAAAAATCGTTGTGGTTTTGATGTGTAGGTAAGAATGGTTCTTGCTCAGCCCGTAGAAGCCACGTAAAACTTGCAACAACAAAGTACAGGACGTCTAACTTGTTTTTGCAGGGCATTTTGTGATGTGATATGGTCAAGACATGATGCTAAATTTTATTGTATGAGATGATCATGTTTTGTAACTGAGTTATTGGCAACTGGCAGGAGCCATATGGTTGTCGCTTTATTGTATGCAATGCAATCACCCTGTAATTGTTTTTACTTTATCACTAAGCGGTAGCGATAATCGTAGAAGCAATAGTTGGCGAGATGACAATGATTCTACGATGGAGATCAAGGTGTCGCGCCGGTGACGATGGTGATCATGACGGTGCTTTGGAGATGGAGATCAAAGGCACAAGATGATGATGGCCATATCATATCACTTATATTGATTGCATGTGATGTTTATCCTTTATGCATCTTATTTTGCTTAGTTCGGCGGTAGCATTATAAGATGATCTCTCACTAAATTTCATGGTACAAGTGTTCTCCCTGAGTATGCACCGTTGCGAAAGTTCGTCGTGCCGAGACACCACGTTGATAAGCTCTACATTCACATACAACGGGTGCAAGCCAGTTTTGCACACGCAGAATACTCGGGTTAAACTTGACGAGCTTAGCATATGCAGATATGGCCCCGGAACACTGAGACCGAAAGGTCGAGCGTGAATCATATAGTAGATATGATCAACATAGTGATGTTCACCATTGAAAACTACTCCATCTCAGGTGATGATCGGACATGGTTTAGTTGATTTGGATCATGTGATCACTTAGATGATTAGAGGGATGTCTATCTAAGTGGGAGTTCTTAAGTAATATGATTAATTGAACTTTAATTTATCATGAACTTAGTACTTGATAGTGTTTTGCATGTCTATGTTGTTGTAGATCAATGGCCCGTGCTACTGTTCCTTTGAATTTTAATGCGTTCCTAGAGAAAGCTAAGTTGAAAGATGATGGTAGCAACTACACGGACTGGGTCCATAACTTCAGGATTATCCTCATTGCTGCACAGAAGAATTACGTCCTGGAAGCACCGCTAGGTGCAAGACCCGCTGCAGGAGCAACGCTGGACGTTGTGAACGCCTGGCAGGGCAAAGCTGATGACTACTCGATAGTTCAGTGTGCCATGCTTTACGGCTTAGAACCGGGACTCCAACGACGTTTTGAACGTCATCGAGCATATGAGATGTTCCAGGAGTTGAAGTTAATATTTCAAGCAAATGCCCGGATTGAGAGATATGCAGTCTCCAATAAGTTCTATAGCTGCAAAATGGAGGAGAATAGTTCTGTCAGTGAGCATATACTCAAAATGTCTGGGTATCATAATCACTTGACTCAGCTGGGAGTTAATCTTCCGGTTGATAGTGTCATTGACAGAGTTCTTCAATCACTGCCACCAAGCTACAAAAGCTTCATGACGAACTATAACATGCAAGGGATGGATAAGACGATTCCCGAGCTCTTCGCAATGCTAAGGGCTGCGGAGGTAGAAATCAAGAGGTGACGATGCACGTGGGAAATGGTTCCAAAGTCGATGTGATCGCCGTCGGCACGCTACCTCTACATCTACCTTCGGGATTAGTTTTAGACCTGAATAATTGTTATTTGGTGCCAGCGTTAAGCATGAACATTATATCTGGATCTTGTTTAATGCGAGACGGTTATTCATTTAAATCCGAGAATAATGGTTGTTCTATTTATATGAGTAATATCTTTTATGGTCATGCACCCTTGAAGAGTGGTCTATTTTTGTTGAATCTCGATAGTAGTGACACACATATTCATAATATTGAAACCAAAAGATGCAGAGTTGATAATGATAGTGCAACTTATTTGTGGCACTGCCGTTTGGGTCATATTGGTGTAAAGCGCATGAAGAAACTCCATACTGATGGACTTTCGGAATCACTTGGTACTTGCGAACCATGCCTCATGGGCAAGATGACTAAAACTCCGTTCTCCGGAACAATGGAGCGAGCAACAGATTTGTTGGAAATCATACATACTGATGTATGTGGTCCGATGAATATTGAGGCTCGCGGCGGGTATCGTTATTTTCTGACCTTGACAAATGATTTGAGCAGATATGGGTATATCTACTTGATGAAACATAAGTCTGAAACATTTGAAAAGTTCAAAGAATTTTTAGAGTGAAGTGGAAAATCATCGTAACAAGAAACTAAAGTTTCTGCGATCTGATCGTGGAGGAGAATATTTGAGTTACGAGTTTGTTCTTCATTTGTAACAAAGCAGAATAGTTTCGCAACTCACGCCACCCGGAACACCACAGCGTAATGGTGTGTCTGAACGTCGTAATCGTACTTTATTAGATATGGTGCGATCTATGATGTCTCTTACTGATTTACCGCTATCATTTTGGGGTTATGCTTTAGAGACAGCTGTATTCACGTTAAATAGGGCACCATCTAAATCCATTGAGACGACACCATATGAACTGTGGTTTGGCAAGAAACCCAAGTTGTCGTTTCTTAAAGTTTGGGGCTGCGATGCTTATGTGAAAAAGCTTCACACTACTAGGGAAAAGCCTATACACAGAATCTTACCAGCAGCGCACTTTAAAATAAGGCGCAGTTGCTATGTAGCAGTAGCGCGCGCAAACAAAACTCGCTGCTGAAATAAATATAGCAGTAGCGCGCCCGCTCTAAGACGCGCTACTGCTATAATTCCCACGCCGCCGCCGCGAGGGTAGTTCTAGCAGCAGCGCGTTAGCACGAAGAGCGCTACTGCTACGGATCATAGCAGCAACACATTTCACCAATAAGCGCTACTGCTAAGTTTACTACAAAAATTTAGTCCCACCTCGCCCCGTGAAGAGAGTTTCTACCACCTTAAATATGTTACTTCTCAAACTTTCACAAGCACTTGGTCTTCATTGAACTCTATGTGTAGAATTTGTGGCCGCAATATGAGTCTTCACCGGTTCCTAAACCGGTGAGGACTCATATTGACAAATCAGATTGTACACAAAAAGATCGTTGATGATCAATGTATTTTTGATGTCTATTTTTACATGCTGACACATAGCAGTAGCGCATTCTTTGTGAAAGGTGCTACTGCTAGGTAGTTTAGCAACAGCGCCTTTCTCTATAGCGCGCTACTGCTAAGCATTCCACCTCCCACCCCCACTCTCCTCTATCCGATCCACTCATACTCACACACTCACTGGATCTCCCCCTCAACCCCCCGCGCCGGTCCTCCCTCGTCGCCCCTCCTCCCTCTGCGCCGCCGTCACCTCCTCCTCCTTGCTGGACTCGGTACCGGCCTCCCTCCACTCGCCGCTGGCCGGCCCCTCCTCGCTCCGCCTTCCTCCTCCGTCCTACTCTCTTCTCCCTCCTCGAGTCGCCCCTCCTTCTCCCTCCTCCCTCCTTCATCCACAACCCCTCCTCCCTGCTACATTTTGATTTAGTAGGCTAGTTCATATGCAACATTTTGATTTAGTTGATATGATTTAGTAGGCTAGTTGATTTAGTAGGCTAGTTGATTTAGAACATTTTGATTTAGTTGATTTAGTATGCACCATTTTATTGTTATTTTTTCTTTACATGGATAGCTAGATGCTTTTTTTTCTGTAATAAGTTATTTTTTGGCAAAATGTAGGTGCCAATTTAGTTAAATTTGCCACTTGTTTTTTAATCAATTATCTTAGGCAATAGGGGCCAAATTAGATGAAATGTCTTTGTAGGTGGTACCCTGATTTGGTAGATATTTGTGAAAAGTTTTTTCGGCAATAGGTGCCACCGAAATGCTTTGGTTGGTGGTACCTTGTCATCTAATATGTTACTAGATCTTAGGATTATAATTGTCCATCAAATTGCTTCTCGCGGAAGAACCAAAAATATCACATGCTACTGTTTTTCTTTCCTGTGAAGTGGATCGTTAATCCTTTGCTCATATTGCTTTAGGAAAATGGCGCCACCACCACCACCACCATGTCGACTGTGCAAGTCAAGGTGTGCCAGCAGCCTTGCAACTGGCAAGCTGTTCGACATCTACTTCCAGCCGAGTTTTCGTCATGCGGCGGTAAGAAATTAGATGAAATGTAACAACTATTTTATTTTTAGTGTTGGCATTACTGCATTGTGTCATTTTGCTTTTTTTAAATAGATCGTCCCATGCAATGTGAGGTTGAAATTCAACAAGCTGACAGGAGACACTGTGACATTTGAGGCTCCTGGGGGGCCATACACTATGGAGGTCGAGAAAGGACGTAATATGTCGCAGATTGGAGGAGATGGATGGGCCCGTTTCCTCGCCCGCATGCGTCTTACTGGTGGTGAGTTGATCAGCTTCTCCTTCAGAGCAAAAAGACCCAAGTTGGTTGTCATTTATATCAACCTGGTGGAAGATGATGAAGATGACGAAGATGATGAAGATCACGAAGATGATGACGATAATGGGGACCCACTCGATGAAGATGATGAGAAGCCACTTCATGAAGCCATCGTAGCTCAAAGAATGAGGCTGAGCGAGGAGGAGGTGTGCAACCTATGGGACATAATTCCGCCACGTGATGACATTGTCGGGGTGCCATTCGTGACCCGCCTGACAAGTACCATGGTCGATCGACATGAAATGGTATGTTATACTGATTATAGTAATTTGATGATATATATATGCTTTATTGTTATACTTACAAATGCAAATTATCCGATGATATGCTTAGTGAATCCGATGATATGCTTAGTGTAGAGTCCAATGATATGCTTTGTGGAATATAGTCGATGATATGCTTTAGTGTAGAGTCTGGTCACATGCTTATTAGTGTAGAATCCAAGGAACTATTGATAGTGTAGATAATCCATATATACTTATTAGTAGAATTCATGCTTAATTAGTACAAATGCGTAGTACTGTGTCTTTGATAGTGTAGAAATCTATACTTAATAGAAATATATTTGCAAGAGTATGTGCGAGGATATTTATGAAGTGATATGTTTTTCTTATTCAGAAATTGCCAAAGAACCTATTTGTGAGTTGTGGTATCGAGCCTGATGAACAAGGCTCAGCTGGACTACGACTTACCGCAAGGGGCTCCGTCACCACCTGTACTTACCGCATGGACACAGACGGTCGCACACACTTAAACTCGGTTGGGTGAAGACATTCCTCGTTGGCAAGAATCTTCGTGTTGGACAGGCCATCCTAATTACTATCAGGAACACCCACCGCCCAGGCTTGAGGATGATGATCGTCGTCGATATCATCTAGAACTACATATGTGTGTGTGTGGCTACATCATCTAGAACTACATATGATGATCACCATCGATATCATGTAGAACTACATATGATGATCGTCGTCGATATCATCTAGAACTACATATGATGATCGTCGTCGGTATCACCTAGTACTGCTTGAGGATGCATGTTGAGTATATATGAAATTGTTATCTAGTACTCCCTCCGTTCCAAATTACTCGTCGTGGCTTTAGTTCAAATTTGAACTAAAACCACGACGAGTAATTTGGAACCGAGGGAGTACTACCTAGTACCTATAATGCTTTATGAAATTGATATCTAGTAGTACCTAATATCTAGAAATTGCAGTTTATTGAAGCTGAAACGGGGTAGGAAGCCGGGGGAAATGATGAAAGATATAGCAGTAGCGCGGGGCTAGGAAATCGCTACAGCTAATTAATAGTAGCGCGTTCCGGAAAAGCGCTGCTGATATAGTCAATAGTAGTAGCGCGGGTACAAACCGCGCTACTACTAACAGTTAGCTCTAGCGCCTTATTAGTAGCGCGGCTGCCCGCGCTGCTGATAGCCTCAAAACCCGCGCTACTACTAGGGTTTTCCCTAGTAGTGTAAACCTGATAAGCTCGAACCCAAATCGGAGAAATGTGTCTTCATAGGATATCCAAAGGAGACTATTGGGTACACCTTCTATCACAGATCCAAAGGCAAGACATTCGTTGCTAATGGATCCTTTATAGAGAAGGAGTTTCTCTCGAAAGAAGTGAGTGGGAGGAAAGTATAACTTGATGAGGTAACTGTACCTACTCCCTCATTGGAAAGTAGTTCATCACAAAAATCAGTTCCTGTGACTACTACACCAATTAGTGAGGAAGCTAATGATGATGATCATGTAACTTCAGATCAAGTTACTACTGAACCTCGTAGGTCAAACAGAGTATGATCCGCGCCAGAGTGGTACGGTAATCCGGTTCTAGAGGTCATGTTACTTGACCATGACGAACCTATGAACTATGAGGAAGCGATGATGAGCCCAGATTCCGCGAAATGGCTTGAGGCCATGAAATCTGAGATGGGATGCATGTATGAGAACAAAGTGTGGACTTTGGTTGACTTGCCCGATGATCGGCAAGTGTCGGGGAAACGACACCTATGGGATCACTGGAATCCCTTCTACGGTTGGCGGGCGCGGGGTTGTGAGAAGAGCAGGTTTAGGAGCTAGCACAAAGATCATTTACCCAGGTTCTGGCCGCGAGGATGCGTAATACCCTAGTCCTGCTTTGGTGTGTATTTCAGAGTGTTCCTGAGCTCTCGAACTAGCTACGGTGGCTGCGTAGTTCCAAAGAGCCAAATCCCTCTCCGGTATTCCTCGGGCCTCCTTTTATAGTTGAAAAGGGGTTGCCACAGTGGCACACAGGAGGTGGAAAGGTGTACAGTGCGCGAGCTTATCGCCCGGCATTACGGGACAAAGCGCATTAAATGCGCTACTTAGGTGTCCATTAGCTTTATCGGGGACGGGAACGAGACCCGTCCCGTCCGTCGCCGCTCTGCGTCGCTTCGACACACACCCAGGCCAGCGATGTGTGCAGCGCCATGTAGGCAGGCAGGCTGCTGAGGTGGCACGGCGGCAGGGCCTTCACGAAGATCTGCATGCCACCACGCAGGTGCTTGCTGAGTTGGTTTGGAAGCCGCATGTTGCCACACAGGTGCCTGCCCAGCTGGTTGGGCTAGCAGCTGCATGCGAACGGCGGCAGAGTCTTGGTTGACGCGGGCCTGGCTGTGGCCCCGCTGATGCCCTCTGCAAGGGTCTTGCCGCGGTAGCATGGTTGTCCCCGGCAAGGATCTTGCTGGGGGTCTTATGGATCTCCTCGGCAAGGATCCCGCCGAGGGTCGCCTTCTTCTGGTCCTCATCTAATCCTGTGTATTTATGATCTGCACAAAGATCTGCATGCCACCACGGAGGTGCCTCCCGAGCCCTGGTTCCAATGTAGTTGTTGACGGCGTCTGGAACCCTTAGGCTCAAGGGTGGCTCGCTCTGCTGGTGTTGGGCAAGTTGCCCCGACAAAGCTCTTGCCGGGGCCGCGGAGGTCGTCCCGGCAAGGGTCTTGCCGGGGGGGGGGTCCACCTCGCCCCTTTGCTCTTTGTGTTCTTGGTCTTGGCGTTGTTTCGGTTGTCTTGTGCCTTCGGCTTCCCTCTTCTACCCTGCTTAGTGTGGCCGTGGGCGTAGCTCCGACTGTCCGTGCACAAGTAAAGGGGTAAAAAGGAGTGCCCCTACTTTTGTACACCGACAGAAGCCCCCGGGCCTGGGCCACACATAAGCGCGACACGTTGTTGGGCCAGGCCCAGAACGGTGCGCGGGCAGTTGGGGCGGGATTTTTACTGTGGTAACTTCTCGTCCGCTGTGCTTCTCCATGACCCGCGTTGAACGCGCGACGTGGAGAGTCGTGCGTGACGTGGGGGTCATGCGTGGGGCGGTTCCTGCACGCATGCGTCACATCGTAGTAAAGAGGCGGCTCGCGCCTTCCCCATAAGAAGAGGGAGGCGCAGAGGCGTGGCTCATTTACTCAGCGGACTCGGGTCGTGGTCTTCAAGGCGCCCGTGCCCCACGATCACGGGGTGGGGAACGGTCGCCTCACCCATCCCTTTGATTCTTCCCGCTCGCCACGTGTCCCTCATGCAGGTGGCAGGCGGTGGAGGCGGGAAACCGGGCCGTCGCCGATTGGGGCAGCGGGTCGGTCCTGATTCCCTGTGCTCCCGATGACCGGATTGGTCGAGTGGGGCGGCCGAGCCTCGACCCCGCCCTTTTATAAGAAGGGGGAGGGGGATGGCGCTCCCACATACTTCCATTGTCCATCTCCTTCTACCTCCGCTCCTTTCTTCCATCTGCCATGGCGAGAGGGGGCGCCAGCCCTTCAATGGTGGCAGCGAGGGTCGCTGCTCGATAGCGCGTCCCTCCTTCCCAAGAGCTCGCGGCGGTGGAGCCAGCCACGAGAGGAAGGGGAGGGGGCGAGGCCGAGGTCGCCGTGGCATTCGGGGAAGAGGTGGGCGGGGCAGCGCACCGGCCCCACCTCCGCCGGCGATGCCTGCCCTGATGGAGGGCCACGTCGGGGACCAGCCCCGTGAATTCTTCATCCGGCTGCGCCGGCCACCGCGTCGTCGTCTTCGTCTTCCTACCCCATCTGCTCGGGATATGGAGCTCGATCCGCCCCAGACCCTCAGGTTGCACATGAGGGGCTGCGGGAACGGCGGCACGCGGGTCGACGTCGACTTCCTCGCTCCTCACGTCATGTACCTCCTTCGCGGATGGAAGACGTTTGCTCGCGTCCACAGCCTGACGGCGGGGCTCGTCCTCTACTTCAAGTTAATGGAGGGCGGCCAGCTCTCTGTCAAGGTATTTGGAGATCTTGGAACTCGCCTAAAGTGCTGCATGGAGAGCTCCTCTGACGATGAAGATTCCTCCTCAAGAGGGAGCGACGAGGAGGACAGCGACAACAACGACGAGGGAGTCGAGCGGCGGGTTGCCGACCCCGACTCCGACTGACCGCGTCGCCCCTCCCTTGGCCACGCGCCCTGCCGAGGGCCTTCCTCGTCAAGCTCTCCACCGGCGCGCTCCCCGTCGTCTCCTTGGGCGGCTGGCGTAGGAGGGCCGGAGAAGGCGGGCGGCGGCCATCAAGTCAGAGTACGCGGGCACGACGCCTTCGTCGCGTATTGTCGGCCCGCCGCCTCATCTTCCAGCTCCTCTCCTAGCACCGGGATGTTCTCTTGGTGCCTTCTGCTCCTCGCACCTCGCCTAGGCGCTCATTTGCCCTCCTGCTATCTTGTTCCACCTTCTGAGGAGAGGGACAAGAAAGGGATTACGGGCATCTCATCTCTTTTTAGTTTGTAAGCCTGTGTGCACTTGTTAGATTTAAAACTTGTAAGCCCCTTGTGTCGGGACCCCGATTCCAAGTCACACCGATCTAGCCTGTAACACCTCATATCACTTTGCGGCCTCACGCACAGTACTCCCACGGGTGTCGCCTTACCATGGCCCGGGACCGTTTGCGCCTTTTAGCTCACGTATATGACAATGTCGCTAGCATCCATATGACAGAGAACCCGGGCCGACATGGCTAGTCGTGAACCCAAAGCGGCACTAACGTATGGGGACAGTCATACATGAATCAACAACGAACGTGTCGGTCAGCAGCGTGCGAATCCGGGCTGTAGCACTGGGCTAACAGGACTCCGGGAACCCGGGCTGTAGCAGGCTAGGCAGGACTCCGGATGTCACCGCGTGACATTTCCCCGAGGGGACAGACACAGGAACGATATGAAACACATGCCGGCCAGTCAAGTGTCCAGAGCAGTAGTGCTGGGCTAGCAGGACTCCGGTGAACCGGGCTGTAGCGGACTACTATGGCTCAAGGAGGCACTAGACTACATTTCCCCATAAGAGGGGCTGCTAAGGATAGACAACTAGGTTGTCGGATCCCACACATACCACGCATTTCAATCATACACACAATATGCTCGATATGTGCAAATACAACATGGCATCACAACAAGACTCTACGACTCGAGTATTTATTCATTAGGCTCCGAAGAGCCAGATATTACAAACATGGGTCTCATGACCCAACATTCAGAGCATACAAGTCAAAACACATGCGGAAGCTTAACATGTCTGAGTACAGACATCTACAAATGAAAAAGGCTGAGAAGCCTGACTATCTACCAGATCCTGCCGAGGGCACAAGATCGTAGCTGAGGTATCAAGCTAAACGTCGAAGTCCACACGGAACTACTAGCGAGACTGACGTCTCTCTGCAAAACATAAAATAAGCAAACGTGAGTACAAATGTACCCAGCAAGACTTACATCAGAACTATCTACATATGCATCGGTATCAACAAAGGGGGTGGTGGAGTTTAACTGCAGCAAGCCAGCTTTGACTCGGTGGCTATCCTGAACTACGACTGCAAGTAACTCTTTTGAGGTGGCGCACACTAGTCCACATATTCACCATATCAATACACCACTATGGATCCGCTCCCGTCTCCCTACGAGAACGCCATCCATAGCACTCACGCTTATCTTGCGCATTTTAGAGTATCCATTTTCACTTGTCTATGAACTGTTATAGGCAACCCAGAAGTCCTTTACCGCGGACACAGCTATTCGAATAGATCATATTAACCCTGCAGGGGTGTACTTCGTCACACACGCTCTCGCCACTTACCACCATGTACACGTCGTGTACCTCGGCAACCTTCAAGCGGAAGCCTGGCGAGGGAGTCGGCCACGACCTGACTAACCACACAAGTCTCTAGTCCAGGTTTATCGCCTATTCGGGTTCCATCCGCAAGGAGATCCGGCCGGGGTGTCGCTCACGGCCCCAAACGATGTGTGCAGGGTTCCCGAGCCCACCATCCGGGTGCCACTCGGTACACCAGGCCACGTGTGCCTAGTCTGTCCCAAGCCCACCTGTACCGGGTGCCACTTGGTAGACTACTAACACTACCTACAAACACCAGAAACTAGTTGCAACTCCTGGACAGAGATCAGGTTGATTAATAAGTCGAGAGAGCTTGGAGCGCCCGGAGCCCAATGTGTGGCAGTAACTGTTCATGGATCACAAACACAGAACTCAGTTCCTGAGGACGGTTTCAATGAGATAACCCACCATGTACTCCTACATGGCCTCTCACCGCTACCTTTACCAAATCGTGTTCACACACTTAGCTCTCAACAGTAGGACATGTTCACCACTTCCAATTCATTCCCGATGAATCAGACCTGACACAACTCTAAGCAATAGCAGGCATGACAAACAAGCATGAATGAGTAGGCACATCAGGGCTCAAACAACTCCTACTCATGCTAGTGGGTTTCATCTATTTACTGTGGCAATGACAGGTCATGCAGAGGATAAAGGGGTTCAGCTACCGCAGCAAGTAACAGATGAATCATTGTTGTCCTAATGCAGTAAAAGAGAGCAGGAGCGAGAGAGTGGGATTGTATCGGAATGAACAAGGGGGTTTTGCTTGCCTGACACTTCCGAAGATAGCATAACTCTTCATCGGTGTCATCGATCGCATCGTCGAAGCAACGTCTACTGAGAGGGGACAACACCGGCAAACAGAGAAGAAACACGATCAATGCAATGCACAATATGATGCATGCTATGACATGGCAATATGAATGTGTTTTGAGCTAATGCAACTAGCAACATATTAAATGGAGTTGGTTTGAACCTTAGGTTCAAATTCAAACTCCATATAAGACATTTCAAATGCCATTTATTCAAATTGTCATATACAGTGGCTGTAAGTTGTTCAAACATGCATGAGGATGCCATAAACAGATTCTTTGGATTTTTCTGATAATTTTTCATATATAAATCATTTCATTTGGAGTTATAGATTAATTTCTATGGATTTTTGAAGTTTTAAACATTTTCTGGAATTTTCAGATTTATTTCTAAATAAGAAAATCCCAGCAAATGTATTTATGACGTCAGCAGTGTGTCATAGCGACGTCAGCAGTCAACCACGGTCAAACCTGACGATGGGACCCGCATGTCATTGAGACAGTGTTGAACTCCGGTTTAACCCCGCGTTGACTCAGCTTTGACCCGTCGTGGGGCCCGGTGTCAGTGTCACTGGGTTAAACTAACCACGGGGTTAGTGGCTAACCTAATCTGCCACGTCACCTAACCGGCGTTTAGCCGCCGGTGCTAATCAGAACGCGGCGGCGCTCCTCGTCCGGCCAACTCTGGCATCGGCTGGACGCGCGGCTGGGCGCGCTAGAAAGCCCGCGATGCGGCGCATCTAGCGGTGGCCACGGTGTGTGCTGGGGCAGCATGTAGCGGCGGTGGCGACGAGCCAGGCGGCGGCTGGAGCTCGGCAAGGTCGGGTTCGGCGCTATTGTGCACGGCAGGGCGAACGGGTGGCTGCACTCGGCTCCTGGGAGCATGCTGAGAGCGCGACGGTGCTCGGACGCGAGCTATGGCTGCTGTTGGTGCGACGGCAATGAGGCATGGCGGCGGGGAGCTTCTGCGTCCGTGCAACTACGGCCTATAGGACACGGGCAACCATGGGAGTAGGGGGAAAAGAAGCAGCGGCTCACCGCGAATCTGCTGGTTCTGCTGGCAAGGCAGGGGAGGCACGGGGTCCGGCGAATCGAGGGTGCAGATCACCGGCACCCGAGGTCGAGGACGGCGGTGTTGACGGGGAAGAAGGCCGTCCGGGCTTGCGTTCTTCTGCTTGGAGGCGCGAGGCGTCGCGGCGGAGTCGATGGGTATGTCGGCAGGGGGTGCGGTGGCCGGTGGCCATGGCTACGGCGAGCGGCGGGCTCCGGCTGCTTTCGGTGGTCGCGTGGGAGAAAGAGCAGGGAGGGGAGGGAGGTCCAGAGAGAGGAGGGAACAGCGAGAGGGGCCAGGGCGTTCTCCAGACACGTCGGGTAGGCTCGGGGGCGCCTTGGTGGCAAGCAGGAGGTGGCCAGGGGTGGCTGCGCCCGTCGACACGCAGCAGCTCCTACTGGCGCCGGGAAGAAGACGACTGGCACTGGGCCGCACAGTGTTGGGCTATCTGGTGGGCTGGCAGGTGGGCTGTGCCAGGTAAGTGGCCAGGTACTTCTCTCTCTCTCTCTCTCTCTCTCTTTCCTAATTTAGTTTCTGTTTTCTACTGTTCTGTAGTCTTTAGGGCTTTATTAAAAATACTTAGACAGATCCAAAAATCATCAAACTGCTCAATGCCACTTTTTGGAATATAACCAACAGCAAACATTTTAGTTCATGATTATTTGAGCATTTAAAATATTTAATAGCATTTAAATTCCCAAATGCAAATACTATATGATTTAATTCAGAGCCCAAATATGTCATGGAAAAATGTGCAACACGTCTGGTTATTGCTTCTAGCATTTCCCAGAAATGATGAACATTTTTGAAAGCCATTTGGAGTCACTGAGAATATCTTAGTTGAACCTAGTGAATTCCTTTAATGCTAGGGTTTAGGCAATCCCCATTTCAAATTCATTTGAAACTTAAACATGATGCACACATGACTAGCTAGCCTAGAGCAAACCAGAACTAGGGATGTGACACCTTGCTCATGTTTTTCATCCCGTATGAACTGTACCTGTATGCGACGTTTTTAATGAAAAAGGGGGCTTGTCGGGTTTCTTTGTGCGTGAGCGAGGCCCATGCCAAGGGATGACTCCTTGTTATTTTTAAGATAAACATTGTCGCCCGGCAACAGGCCTTGCCGTCCCCCCACTTCAGTCGACCATTCTCACGCTCTTGGCGGAGGCAGGGGCGAAGTAGAGTTAGGCCCTTCGTTCATTTTCTTGCCACCGCGACTACAACCAAGTTCCGACCCTGCGGTTAGCTCTTGGGTACAGGAAAAGGGGAGCACGGTGGTTTAAGAATATAAACGAGGTTTCACATGTCCCAGTTCCATACGGAAATGCATAACAGGGGATGAAAGACTTATCTGAATCCGCAGCCCTCGGCAACCTTGGCTTGCCATGGTTGGATCCTTGTGTCTTCAGCCCCCCGCAGTCTTGGCTTGCCGGGGCCGGAGTGCCGGTTCGTTCTCTTTCTTCCAAGTGGCTCAGCAGAAGTGTTTATGTGCCCTGCGAACCAAAGAGGACAGAAAGACGCACACTCAACCTCTAGGCTAGGGGTTAGTCGCCGCTAAGCACTATCAACCCTAACCGAGGGAGAGACTTAACCTAGCATGCATGCTATAACTTAGGGCGCCAGCGCTTCATTTATTTATGCTCAGGGTCTGCGCCTGGCTTTGTACAGAGGGTTACATGCCTTGTCGGCAAGGCTTGTACAAAAGGTGGTTTACCGGGAGGCCCTGCAAACCGCGCCTTATGGGTAAAACTTGCGAAGATGTTCGATGTTCCAGGAGTTGCTCACTGGAATAGCATCTTCGGTCTCCAGGCGGACTGCGCCGGGCCTGGTGACTCGAATTACCTGATAAGGGCCTTCCCACTTCGGCGTCAACTTGTTGGAATTCTTGGCCGATTGAACACGCCGAAGAACAAGGTCGCCTTCCTCAAAGCTTCGGGCATGAACCTTGCGGCTATGGTAGCGGCGGAAGGCTTGCTGGTAGCGTGCTGCTCTCACAGCCGCCCGAAGACGATCTTCCTCAAGGAGCGTTGCATCATCTTGCCGCAATTTCTCTTGCTCAAGCTCGTCGTAAGCGAGCACTCGAGGTGACCCGTATATGAGTTCCGTGGGGAGAACTGCTTCTGCCCCGTATACCAGGGCAAAGGGTGTCTGGCCGGTGGCTTGATTTGGCGTCATCCTGATCGACCAAAGAACCGCCGGCAACTCATCAATCTAGCGCCTTCCGCTCTTGTGCGGCCTGTCAAAAGTCTTTGTCCTCAGGCCTCGCGACACTTCAACATTTGCCCTCTCCGCCTGGCTGTTGCTCCGTGGGTGTTCCACGGAAGCGAAACAGACCTTGCTGCCGAGGTCTTGGATGTATTGCATGAAGGTGTGGCTTGTGAACCGCGTGCCGTTGTCGGTGATGACTCTGTTTGGCACACCAAAACGGCAGACTAGCCCCTTGAAAAACTTGACGGCTGACTGTGCGGTCACCTTCCTCACTGCTTCCACCTCTGGCCACTTTGTGAACTTGTCGATTGCAATGTACAAGTACTCAAAGCCCCCGACAGCGCGGGGGAAAGGGCCTAGTATGTCGAGCCCCCAGACCGAAAATGGCCAGGAGAGAGTGTTGGGGAACGTAGTAATTTCAAAAAAAATCCTACGCACACGCAAGATCATGTTGATGCATAGCAACGAGAGGGGAGAGTGTTGTCCATGTACCCTCGTAGACCGAAAGCGGAAGCGTTAGCACAACGCGGTTGATGTAGTCGTACGTCTTCACGATCCGACCGATCCAAGTACCAAACGCACGGCACCTCCGAGTTCAGCACACGTTCAACTCGATGACGTCCCGTGAGCTCCGATCCAGCAAAGCTTCGCCGGAGAGTTTGTGATGATGATGCTACTGACGCAGGGCTTCACCTAAGCACCGCTACGATATGATCGAGGTGGATTATGGTGGAGGGGGCACCGCACACGGCTGGGAGAGATCAACAGATCAACTTGTGTGTCTAGAGGTGCCCCCTGCCCCCGTATATAAAGGAGCAAGGGGGAGACCGGCCGGCCCCTTGTGGGCGCGCCAGGAGGAGGAGTCCTCCTCCTAGTAGGAGTAGGACTCCCCTCTTTCCTACTCCTACTAGGAAGAGGAAAGGAAGGGGGAGAGGGAGAAGGAAAGGGGGGCGCCGCCCCCCTCTCCTAGTCCAATTCAGACCAGAGGGGGAGGGGCCCGCGACCTACCCTAGGCCAGCCCTCTCTCTCTCCACTAAGGCCCATAAGGCCCACTATTTCTCCTGGGGGGTTCCGGTAACCCTCCGGCACTCCAGTTTTCTCTGAAACCACCCGGAACACTTCCGGTGTCCGAATATAGTCATCCAATATATCGATCTTTATGTCTCGACTGTTTCTAGACTCCTCGTCATGTCCGTGATCATATCCGGGACTCCCAACTACCTTCAGTACATCAAAACACAAAAACTCATAATACCGATCGTCACCGAACTTTAAGCGTGCGGACCTACGGGTTCGAGAACTATGTAGACAAGACCGAGACACGTCTCCGGTCAATAACCAATAGCGGAACCTGGATGCTAATATTGGCTCCCACATATTCTACGAAGATCTTTATCGGTCAAACCGCATAACAACATACATTGTTCCCTTTGTCATCGGTATGTTACTTGCCCGAGATTCGATCGTCGGTATCTCAATACCTAGTTTAATCTCGTTACCGGCAAGTCTCTTTACTTGTTTTGGAATACATCATCCCGCAACTAACTCATTAGTTACAATGCTTGCACGGCTTATAGTGATGTGTATTACCGAGTGGGCCTAGAGATACCTCTCCGACAATCGGAGTGACAAATCCTAATCTAAATCTATGCCAACTCAACAAGTACCATTGGAGACACCTGTAGAGCACCTTTATAATCACCCAGTTACGTTGTGACGTTTGGCAGCACACAAAGTGTTCCTCCGGTATTCGGGAGTTGCATAATCTCATAGTCATAGGAACATGTATAAGTCATGAAGAAAGCAATAGCAACATACTAAACGATCAAGTGCTAAGCTAACGGAATGGGTCAAGTCAATCACATCATTCTCCTAATGATGTGATCCCGTTTATCAAATGACAACTCATGTCTATGGTTAGGAAACATAACCATCTTTGATAAACGAGCTAGTCTAGTAGAGGCATACTAGTGACACTCTGTTTGTCTATGTATTCACACATGTACTAAGTTTTCGGTTAATATAATTCTAGCATGAATAATAAATATTTATCATGATATGAGGAAATAAATAATAACTTTATTATTGCCTCTAGGGCATATTTCCTTCAGAGAGGAATTGTTTGAAGGGCTTGAGCTGGTTGATGAAGCTTCTTCGAATGGAACTGACACGCTTCACACTTGGTTACTAGTGCCGTTGCATCCTCGAGGGCAGTGGGCCAGAAGAAACCTTGCCGGAACGCCTTGCCGGCAAGGGCCCTCGACCCTATGTGGGAACCACATATGCCTCCGTGTATCTCTGCCAACAGCTCCTGTCCTTCCTCCCGGGAATGCACTTCAATTTCACACTGTTCGGTCTCTTCCTGTACAGGACGTCATCGACGAATTGATACATAGCAGACCGACAGGCTACTTTCTCCGCTTCGTCCTGCTCCTCAGGAAGCTCCCCTGTTTGGAGGAATCAGACGGTATGTTGTGCCCATGCCGGAGACTGGGGCTCGACGGCAAGGACCAAAGGCATTTCTTCTGCCATGGGAGCGGCCGGCTCTACGGCCAGGGCTTGATGGCCTGCCGGAGTCAGTCGCTCCTTGGCAGGCTCAGAATCCACGGCAACACCGTTGCTGGCGGCCCTTGGGGGCTCAGCGGGAAAGTACTTGCCGGGGCCTGATTTCCTCCATTTGTTCTAATCCGTTGATGGTTCGACGGATGGTTGAGTTAACTGAAGCAAAAAAGTACCTGGTTCCACAGGTAGCTTGAATGCAGCGCGCTTTGACAAGTAATCGGCGATGTCGTTCTCCGCTCGGGGAACGTGCTCCGCTTGTATACCGTCAAAGCGCTCTTCCAGCTTCCTCACCTCATCTACGTAGGCCTCCATCAACGGGCTCTAATAATCTTTGTTGACTTGTCTGACGACAAGCTGCGAATCACCCCTGACGATGAGCTTCTTAACCCCGAGGCCTGCCGTGATCCTGAGACCGGCAAGCAACCCCTCGTACTCAGCAGTGTTGTTGGTGGACATCTCCCTGGGAAAGTGCATCTGGATTACATACTTGAGGTGCTCTCCGGTGGGTGCGATAGCATCACTCCAGCACCGGCGCCTTGCAGCGAGAAACCGCGTCAAAGTACACGATCCAGTTGTGACTTGCTTCCTTGCCGGGGAGAGTGGTCTCCTGGATTTCCTCATCAGGCGTTGAGGTCCATTCTGCAATGAACTCTGCCAAGACTCTGCTCTGGATTGTCGAAGTACTTTCAAACTTCAACCCAAAGCTTGATAACTCCAAGGCCCACTCCACAATCCTTCCGGTTGCATCTGGGTTGTGCAGTATCCATTGCAATGGGAGGCGGGTGACGACAGTGATCTCGTGGGCTTGGAAGTAATGACGCAGCTTCCTCGAGGCCATAAGAAGGCCGAAGAGCAATTTCTGCACACCGGAGTACCTTGACCTAGCCCATGCAGGAGGGAGCTGACAAAGTAAACCGGGTGCCGCATCATCTTCTTCTTCTGCACCACTTCATTTGATTGCATGGGCCCTGTCCCGATGGCATCAAACTCTGTCGGGGGCCTTGCCTTGCCGGCATCGGGCCCTGCTGGGGGAATCTCTGGCTTGCCATCCGCCAGTCCCACTGTTGCCACTGCCTCTTCGTCAACCGCCCTCTGCGCCACTAGTGCGGCGCTGACCACTTGATTCCTCGCCGCCAGATACAGCAGCAACGGCTCTTGTGGTTTAGGCGCCACCAGTATCGGTGTAGAAGAGAGGTATTTCTTCAGATCCTGCAGTGCTGCTTCAGCCTCCGGTGTTCACTCCATTGGGCCCGCCTTTTTCAAAATCTTGAAAAAGGGGAGGGCGCGCTCGGCAGACTTGGAGATGAATCGGCTCATGGCGGCAATGCAGCCAGTGAGCCGATGCACATCCTTGATCCGCTTGGGTGCCTCAATCTGCTCGATAGCCTTGATCTTGTCTGGGTTTGCCTCGATCCCATGCTGCGACACAAAGAACCCAAAAAGTTTGCCGGACGGAACGCCGAAGACACACTTCTCAGGGTTCAGCTTGAGGTTGATCTTGCGCAGGTTGGCAAACGTCTCTTCTAAGTCTTGTACACGAGTTGCCTTGTCCTTGGTTTTGACCACTATGTCATCCATGTAAGCTTCCATATTTCTATGTAGCTGGGGCTCAAAACCAATTTGGACCGCCCTTGCGAACGTCGAGCCAGCACTCTTCAACCCAAAAGGCATCCGTAAAAAGCAATACGTACCACATGGGGTGATGAATGTTGTCTTCTCTTGTCATGAATATCTGGTGGTAGCCCGAGTAGGCATCGAGGAATGATAACAGATCACACCCGGCCGTGGAGTCAACAATATGGTCGATGCGCGGCAACGGGAAGGGGTCCTTAGGACAAGCCTTATTGCTATCTGTGTAGTCAATACACAGCCTCCACTTCCCGTTTGCCTTGCGCACCACCATCGGATTGGCCAACCACGTTGGATGGATCACTCCCCTCACCAAGCCTGCTGCTTCCAACTTCTTGATCTCCTCTGTGATGAACTCCTGCCGTTCCAAAGCTTGCTTCCTGACCTTCTGCTTGACGGGTCGCGCATGGGGGCAGACAACAAGATGGTGCTCAATCACTTCCCTGGGAACGCTGGGGATGTCAGATGCTTGCCATGCAAACACATCGACATTCGCCCACAGGAAAGTGACGAGCGCGCTTTCCTATTTGCTGTCGAGGGTGGAGCTTATGGTGAAAGCTCCTCCCGTGCCATCCTCCTTGATGGACACCTTCTTGGTCTCTGGTGGCGCAGCTCTGGATTTCTTGCTCTTGCCGGTGGAGCTCTCTGGCACGTCCTCGACGGTAGCACAACACTCCGAAGAGGTGCGCTTGCCGGAGTGGGTGTGAGAGGTCTTGCCGGTCTTCTTCTTCCCTCCAGGGGCTTCAGCGGCAGGAGCAAGTGCCTTGGCGGTAGCTGCTGCAACTGCTTCCCGGTAGAATAGGTCGGCGCAGGTCAACGCATCCTTCTTGTCGTAGGGGAACGGTGATGATGGTCATCGGCCCAGGCATCTTCAGCGTGTTGTAGGTGTAATGCGCCGCCGCCATAAACTTGGGTAGTGTCGGGCGGCCGAGGATCCCGTTGTAGGGCAAATGGATCTCGGCTACATCGAAGACAATCCTCTCCGTCCTGTAGTTCAACTCGCCTCCAAACGTCACAGGCAACGTGACCTTCCCCTTCGGCTGGCTCCTTCCCGGGTTGACCCCTTGAAATGTGCCCGTCTCCTCGAGGTCTCCGTCAGGAATTTGCAGCCTTTTGATCACAACGGGTGAGATTAAGTTCAGACCGGCCCCGCCGTCAACCACCATCTTGTTCACCTTGAGGTTGCGTATCGTTGGTGAAACCAACAACGGAAACACCCGACCGCAGTTGTGTGATCAGGGTGATCCTCGGCGCCAAAAATGATGGGCATGCTGGACCACTTCAGCGGCTTCTGAGCGTCGAACGATGGCTCCGCTGCTGTGATCTCATGCGCCCACTGCTTGAGCTGGCGGTGAGAAGTGTGCAGCGAGGCGCCACCATCGACGCACATGGCCTCCGTAGCCTTCTGGAACTCTTGATCGCCGGACTCATTGTCCTTGTCGTGATCGTCGTCTTCTTGCTTCTTGTCGCGGCCCCGAGCGGGCCTCTCTTGTGGGTTATCCTTGTCGCGGCGGCCTCCTTGGCCGCCACGCTTCTTGCCGGATCCTTCGGCACCATCCTGACCTTTCTCCTTGTCCCGCCTCTCATACTCGGCCTTTTGCTTCTCAGCAAGCAGCTCGACTTGTCGGCAGTTCTGGAGGTCGTGGCCCTTGGTGCGGTGGATCTTGCAGTATTGCTTGTCGGAGCCTCCAGGCTTGTCGGCAGCCGCCAAGGCCCGGCAAGCGGCGCACCCGGAAATCTCCTTGCCGGGGTCGTCTGCGTTGGCCTTCTTGGTAGCGCCGGTGTCGTCGGATCCCTCGACGGCAAGCACGACCTTGCCCTTGTGTTTCCTGTTGCAACGTCGACCCTTCTTTGTCGGGGCGGTGGTGTCTTCGTCGGTAGAGTCGGTTTCCACGCCGGCGTCCTCGCCGGGGTACTTCCTCCCCTCTTCAGCCCGAGCGCATCTATCGGCCAGAACATAGAGTTCGGCCACATCCTTGACCTTGTTCATCGCCAGCTCTTCACGCATCTTGCGGTTACGCACATTCTGATGGAACGCGCTGATCACGGCGGCAGGATGAACATCTGGGATGTTGTATTGCACCCGGCTGAACCTCTGTATGTACTTGCGCATGTTTTCACCTTCCTTCTAGGGAATGATATGCAAATCACTCACCTGGCCATGAGCTTGGTGGCCTCCGGTGAAGGCACCAATGAACTCATGACACAGATCCGACCAAGAAGAAATGGAATCCGCCGACAAGTGCATCAACCAAGACATGACATTGGGTTTCAGGGCCAATGGGAAGTAATTGGCAAGCACCTTGTCGTCACGAGCTCCAGCGGCTTGCATCACGATGGTGTAAATGCTGAGGAACTCCGATGGGTGGGTCTTGCCGTTGTACTTCTCGCCGACGTCAAGCTTGAACGTACGGTGGGACAGCCACTGGAACTGCCGCAGCTCACGGGTAAAGGCCAGGCAACCCACCTCATAAGGTAGGCCGCCGGAGCCTCTCGGTGCTGGGTGGTCCATAGCGAGCCCCGCCCGCCTATCTGACTCGTGGCGTGTATCACGCCGACGCTCGATGGTGGTTCGGGCGTCTTCATGGGCTCGCTCCCGAAGAACTTGGCGCTGGTTGCGGTGGGTCCGTGGGTCGGACGACTCTATGGAAATGTTATCACAAGCGTCATCACGACGGATCAACACCCGCGGTGGCTGGCGTGGAGGAGGAGAGTGCGCTATGGCCGCAGCACCTCCGGCCCCTCCACCGCTGGCATGCGGTGGTTCGACGGAGCGCCGGCCTGAGGGCCCTGCTGGCTGTGGCTCGTCTTGGTTGGCGACGCCGACAAGGCTCCGGATGGTGGCCCTCCACTCATCGAGATTTTCCGCAGGAGGAGGGAAGTCGAGGAGTAGCTGCACGCGCGCCAAAGCTTCTACTGGCGTGGGTGGCGGCGAGAGCTGCATGGACCGTGGCGCGCTTCGACTTCTAACCACGTTAGAAGGAGCTCTATCACGGCCCAGCGGCTGCGTGCCATTTTCGCCAGCACTTCGGCGGGCATGCTGGCCTCCTTCGTCTGGCAGATGATGCACAAGACTCTTCCCACGGCGGCGTCCGGGGTCTCCAGCATGGTGGCGCTGCTCGTGGCGCACACCCTGGGAAGAGCGCGCTTTGGGCGCCGGCGTAGGCGTCTTGGAGGTTGCTGCGCCGCCCGTAGGTGGCACAGCGATACCCCTCGAGGGCCCCGCGCCGCCTGCGGGGGGCCCAGCCCCGTCTTTGGATTTGGCGGTGTGCGGCCCGTCGTCTGGCGCATGAACGACGCCGCTCGCCAGGCTCTGACTGCGAGAGCGATGCTGGTGCTCGCGGGCCGCGGCTCGGGTTCTGTCCGCGACCGGCCCGCTACTCGCCCGCACTGGCACGGGCCGTTCGGCTCCCGACGAGCCGATCGCCGTGATCGTCTTCTTCTTGGGAGCCATGGCGATGAAGAACTGCTAGGCTAACTGCTAGACCAGATTCTCACAACTGCACCCCTACCTGGCGCGCCATAGATGTCGGGAAAACGACACCTATGGGATCACTGGAATCCCTTCTACGGTTGGCGGGCGTGGGGTTGTGAGAAGAGCAGGTTTAGGAGCTAGCACAAAGATCGTTTACTCAGGTTCGGGCCGCGAGGATGAGTAATACCCTAGTCCTGCTTTGGTGTGTATTTCAGAGTGTTCTTGAGCTCTCGAACTATCTACGGTGACTGTGTAGTTCCAAAGAGCCGAATCCCTCTCCGGTATGCCTCGGGCCTCCTTTTATAGTTGAAAATGGGTTGCCACAGTGGCACACAGGAGGTGGAAAGGTGCACACAGGAGGTGGAAAGGGGTTGCCATAGTTGAAAAGCTTATCGCCCGGCATTACGGGACAAAGCGCATTAAATGCACTACTTAGGTGTCCATTAGCTTTATCGGGGACGGGAACGAGGCCCGTCCCGTCCGTCGCCGCTCTGCCTCGCTTCGACATGCGCCCAAGCCAGCGATGTGTGCAGCGCCATGTAGGCAGGAAGGCTGCTGAGGAGGCGCGGCGGCAGGGCCTTCATGAAGATCTGCATGCCACCACGCAGGTGCTTGCTGAGTTGGTCCGGAAGCCGCATGTTGCCACGCAGGTGCCTGCCCAGCTGGTTGGGCTGGCAGCTGCATGCGAACGGCGGCGGAGTCTTGGTTGACGCGGGCCTGACTGTGGCCCTGCTGATGCCCTCGGCAAGGGTCTTGCCGGGGCCCCGACAAGGGTCTTGCCGCGGTAGCATGGTTGTCCCCGACAAGGATCTCGCCGGGGGTCTTGTGGATCTCCTCGGCAAGGATCCCGCCGAGGGTCGCCGTCTTCTCGTCCTCATCTGATCCTGTGTATTTATGGTCTTGACAAAGATCTGCATGCCACCACGGAGGTGCCTCCCGAGCCCTGATTCCAATGTAGTTGTTTACGGCGTTTGGAACCCTTGGGCTCAAGGGTGGCTCGCTCTGCTGGTGTTGGGCAAGTAGCCCCGGCAAAGCTCTTGCCGGGGGGGTCCACCTCGCCCCTTTGCTCTTTGTGTTCATGGTCTTGGCGTTGTTTCGGTTGTCTTGTGCCTTCGGCTTTCCTCTTCTGCCCTGCTTAGTGTGGCTGTGGGCGCGGCTCCGGCTGTCCGTGCACAAGTAAAGGGGTAAAAAGGAGTTCCCCTACTTTTGTACACCGACAACAAGCCATCGAGAATAAATGGATCTTCAAGAAGAAGACTGACGATGATGGTAATGTTACTGTCTACAAAAGCTCAACTTGTTGCGAAAGGTTTTCAACAATTTCAAGGAGTTGACTACGATGAGACCTTCTCACCCGTAGCGATGCTTAAGTCCGTCCGAATCATGTTAGCAATTGATGCATTTTATGATTACGAAATTTGGCAAATGGATGTAAAGACTGCATTCCTGAATGGATTTCTGGAAGAAGAGTTGTATATGATGCAACCCGAAGGTTTTATCAGTCCAAAGGATGCTAACAAAGTGTGCAAGCTCCAGCGATCCATCTATGGACTGGTGCAAGCATCTCGGAGTTGGAATAAACGTTTTGATAGTGTGATCAAAGCATATGGTTTTATACAGACTTTTGGAGAAGCCTGTATTTACAAGAAAGTGAGTGGGAGCTCTGTAGCATTTCTAATATTATATGTGGATGACATATTGTTGATTGGAAATGATATAGAATTTCTGGATAGCACAAAAGGATACTTGTATAAGAGTTTTTCAATGAAAGACCTCGGTGAAGCTGCTTATATATTGGGCATCAATATCTATAGAGATAGATCAAGACGCTTAACTGGACTTTCACAAAGCACATACCTTGACAAAGTTTTGAAGAAGTTCAAAATGGATCAAGCAAAGAAAGGGTTCTTGACTGTGTTACAAGGTGTGAAGTTGATTCAGACTCAATACCCGACCACTGCAGAAGATAGAGAGAAAATGCAAGTCATTCCCTATGCTTCAGCCATAGGTTCTATCATGTATGCAATGCTATGTACCAGACCTGATGTGTGCCTTGCTATTAGTTTAGCAGGGAGGTACCAAAGTAATCCAGAAGTGGATCACAGGACAACGTTCAAGAACATCCTGAAATACCTAAAAAGGACTAAGGATATGTTTCTCGTTTATGGAGGTGACAAAGAGCTCGTCGTAAATGGTTACGTCGATGCAAGCTTTGACACTGATCCAGATGACTCTAAGTCACAAACCGGATACGTATTTATATTGAACGGTGGAGCTGTCAGTTGGTGCAGTTCTAAGCAAAGCGTCGTGGCGGGATCTACGTGTGAAGCGGAGTACATAGCTGCTTCAGAAGCAGCAAATGAAGGAGTTCATATCCGATCTAGGTGTCATACCTAGTGCATCGAGTCCAATGAAAATATTTTGTGACAATACTTGTGCAATTGCCTTGGCAAAGGAATCCAGATTTCACAAGAGAACCAAGCACATCAAGAGACGCTTCAATTCCATCCGCGATCAAGTCAAGGAGGGAGACATAGAGATTTGCAAGATACATACGGATCTGAATGTTGCAGACCCGTTGACTAAGCCTCTCTCATGAGCAAAACATGATCAGGACCAAGACTCCATGGGTGTTAGAATCATTACTATGTAATCTAGATTATTGACTCTAGTGCAAGTGGGAGACTGAAGGAAATATGCCCTAGAGGCAATAATATAGTTGTTATTTATATTTCCTTACATCATGATAAATGTCTATTATTCATACTAGAATTGTATTAACCGGAAACTTAGTACATGTGTGAATACATAGACAAACAGAGTGTCACTAGTATGCCTCTACTTGACTAGCTCGTTGAATCAAAGATGGTTAAGTTTCCTAACCATAGACATGAGTTGTCATTTGATTAACGGGATCGCATCATTAGATAATGATGTGATTGACTTGACCCATTCCGTTAGCTTAGCACTTGATCGTTTAGTTTGTTGCTATTGCTTTCTTCATGACTTATACATGTTCCTATGACTATGAGATTATGCAACTCCCGAATACTGGAGGAACACTTTCTGTGCTATCAACCGTCACAACATAACTGGGTGATCATAAAGATGCTCTACAGGTGTCTCCGATGGTGTTTGTTGAGTTGTCATAGATCGAGATTAGGATTTGTCACTCCGATTGTCGGAGAGGTATCTCTGGGCCCTCTCGGTAATGCACATCACTATAAGCCTTGCAAGCAATGTGACTAATGAGTTAGTTGCGGGATAATGCATTACAGAATGAGTAAAGGGACTTGCCGGTAATGAGATTGAACTAGGTATTGAGATACCGACGATCGAATCTCGGGCAAGTAACATACCGATGACAAAGGGAACAACGTATGTTGTTATGCGGTTTGACCAATAAAGATCTTCATAGAATATGTATGAACCAATATGAGCATCCAAGTTCTACTATTGGTTATTGACCGGAGATGAGTCTCGGTCATGTCTACATAGTTCTCGAACCCGTAGGGTCCGCACGCTTAACGTTCGGTGACGATCGGTATTATGAGTTTATGTGTTTTGATGTAACGAAGGTAGTTCGGAGTCTCGGATGTGATCACGGACATGACGAGGAGTCTCGAAATGGTTGAGACATAAAGATTGATATATTGGACGGCTATGTTCGGACACCGGAAGTGTTTCGGGAGGTTTCGGATAAAACCGGAGTGCCGGTGGGTTATCGGAACCCCCACCCCCCGGGAAGTTATTGGGACCTTAGTGGGCTTTAGGGGAGAGAGAGGGCAGCAGCTAGGAGGTGCCCCCCAAGGGAGTCCGAATTGGACTAGGGGAGGGGGCCGCGGCCCCTCTTTCCCTCTCCCCCCTCTCCTTCCTTCCATCTCCTAGTAGGACTAGGAAAGGAGGAATACCACTCCTACTAAGAGGAGGATTTCTCCTCCCTTGGCATGCCCTCTAGGGCCAGCCGGCCTCATCCTCCCCTCCTTTATATACGGGGGAGGGGGCACCCCATAGACACACAAATTTATTGTTTAGCCGTGTGCGGTGCCCCCCTCCACAGATTTCCACCTCGGTCATATCGTTGTTGTGCTTGGGCGAAGCCCTGTGTCGGTAACTTCCACTACAAAAAAATACACTTCCGTGATGATACGTGTTTGTCACAGTAGGTCACGTTTTCTGTCATGCATGTACATCCATGACAAATTTATGACAGAATTGAGGGAGTCCTGGACTAAGGGGTCCTCGGGCGTCCGGCCTATTATTCATTGGGTCGGACTGAGGAGCTATGAAGATACGAAGGACAAAGACTATACCCGTGTCCAGATTGGATTTTCCTTAGCGTGGAAGGCAAGCTAGGCGGCCAGCTGTGAAGATTCCTTCTTATGTAACCGACACCATGTAACCATAGATCTCTCCGGTGTCTATATAAACCGGAGAGCATAGTACGGATAGGACAGATTCATTACCATATTCACAGGCTAGGCTTGTAGGGTTTAGCCATTACGATCTCGTGGTAGATCAACTCTTGTAACACTCATATTCATCAAGATCAATCAAGCAGGAAGTAGGGTATTACCTCCATGGAGAGGGCCCGAACCTGGGTAAACATCGTGTCCCTCGTCTCCTGTTACCATCGATCCTAGACGCACAGTTTGGGACCCCCTACCCGAGATCCGCCGGTTTTGACACCGACATTAGTGCTTTCATTGAGAGTTCCACTGTGCCGTCGGCAAAGGGTTCGATGGCCCCTTCGATCGTCAGTAATGGCGCCGTTCAGGGAGAAACCTTCCTCCCCGGACGAACCTTTGTGTTCGGCGACTTCGTATTGCGGGCCAACTCGCTTGGCCATATGGAGCAGGTCGATAGTCACGCCCCTGGCCATCAGGTCAGATCTGGAAGCTTGAACTGTGTCGGGGTTACTCGCGGAGACTTGATCTCTGATGGATTCAAGACTGCGGCAGTCGCTCCCCCTCTCTCCGATGAACATGACTTAAATCTGTCATCGGGTCACACCCAGGAGATGGATCCTGTTGCTGCAATGGCCTCAGAACCGAAGCAGATCGTGCCCTCCGAGGCCACGAAGTCCATGGCGTTGGAGCCGCACACGGACTCGACATCCTGCAATACTTGCGTCAATGGAACTCCAGACTCGTTTCCGGCTACACGTTCCAGATCAGGTGCGCCTACGGACACCGAGCTGGATCGGTTATTGATTTTCGAATTTGGCACCGCAGATTTCTTCCAGCACTCACCTTTTGGTGATGTACTAAATTCTTTAAAGAACTTATCCTTGGAGGAGGACTCACAGCCGAACTATGTTCGGTTCGAATTAGAGGCGGATGACTATGTTCGGCCCGCTGGCAACTTCAACAGCGTTCATCTTCGCCCACCACATCTTGCAGCGAGCGAAGACCATACGGGCACCTTCAATACAGGCGGAGAGCTTGATGACGTCCAGCCGCGGACAGGCCTCCACCAGACGCCTCACGAGTCCGAAGTAGCTGCCGGGCATAGCTTCGGCTGGCCATAGCCGGATTGTCAAATCCTTCATGGCTAGTTCGTCCACCCTGTGCAGCTCCACCAGCTGCTTCAGCTGCTCGGTGAAGGACACAGGATGCTCTGGCATCGCGTACTGCGACCAGAATAGCTTCTCCGTAGAACCTCCTCCTTTGGCTCGGTAGAACTCTGCAGCGTCTGATACGCTGCATGGTAGATCCGCAAAAGCCCCTGGGGAACTCCGAACCCAGGTTAGTAAAAGGTATTGCTTCTCCGCATACTTGCTTTGCATCTTAAATGCCTTATCCGCCGTGATCTTCTTGGCCTCCTGGATCTCCTGGAGGGAGGCCTGGGCCTCATTCCGTGCGGTCTCCGCGCTCTGACGAGCCTTGGTGAGCTCGGCCTCTTGAGCCGACGCATCATTCTCCAAGGTCTCACATTTTTTCACCGCATCCTGGAGCTCCTGCTGGATTTCCTTGACCCGGGCTGTCGGTGTACAAAAGAAGGGGTGCACCTTTGTACCCCCTTACCTGTGCACGGGCAGTCGGAGCGACGCCCACGGTCGCACCAAGCAGAACAGGGGAGGTAAACCGAGGTAAAACCGAAGACAACCAGAGCAACACCAAGGCCAAAGAACGCGAAGGACAGGGAGACGAAGCAGGTTCCCCCGGCAAGACCCTTGCCGGGGCAGCCTCCGCGACCCCGGCAAGCCCCTTTGCCGGGGCGGCTCGTCAAACACCAACAGGGCGAGCCACCCTTGAGCCCACATCCCCAACACCATCAGCCACGTGGGGCCAGGGCTCGGGAGGCACCTCTGTGGTGGCATGCAGATCTTTGTGAAGACATATTCAAGATCAGATGAGGATTAGAAGACAACGATCCTCGGCAAGATCCTTGCCAAGGAGAGCCACGAGACCCCCGGCAAGATTCTTGCTGGGGACGACAGCGCGCCACAGCAAGACCCTTGCCGGGCCCCCCGGCAAGGCTCTCGCCGAAGACACCAGCAGGGCCACTGCCAGGCCCGCACTAGCCAAGTCTCCACCGCCGTTCGCATGCAGCTACCAGCCCAAACCAGCCGGGCAGGCACCTGCGTGGCAACATGCAGCTTCCAGGCCAACTCAGGAGGCGCCTGCGTGGCGGCATGCAGATCTTCGTGAAGACCCTACCACCGCGCCACCTCAGCTGCCTGCCTGCCTACATGGCGCCGCACGCATCGCTGGCCAGGGCGCGTGTCGAAGCGAGGAGGAGCGGCGACGGACGGGACGAACCTCGCCCCCGTCCCCGATAAAGCTAGGGGACACCTCAGCGGCGCATTAAATGTGACTTGTCCTGTAATATGAACGATAAGCTCGCAATACTATATGCCTTTCCACCTCATGTATGCCACTGTGGCAGCCCCTTTCGCCTATAAAAGGAGGCCCATGGCATACTGGAAGAGGATTCGCCTCTTTCGAACCACGCACTCACCATAGCTAGTTCGAGAGCTCAAGAACTCTCTAAAATACACCCACCAAAGCAGGACTAGGGTTTTACGCATCCTCGCGGCCCGAACCTGGGTAAATGATCCTTGTGCCGATTACTAATCCTGCTCTTCTCGCAACCCCGCGCCCCGGCAACCGTAGTAGGGATCCTTGTGATCCCATAGGTGTCGTTCCACACCGACATCTTTGGTGCGCAGGTTGGGGGCGCAATTGTGAGAATCTGGTCTAGTAGCTAGCCTAGCGTTTCTTCATCGCCATGGCTCCCAAGAAGAAGACGGTCACGGCGATCGGCTCGTCGGGGGCCGAACGGCCCGTACCGCTACGGGCAAGCAGCGGCCTGGTCGCGGACAGGACCTGGGCCGCGGTCGCGAGCACCAGCATCACCCTAGCAGTCAGAGCCTGGCGAGTGGCATCGTTCGCACGCCCGACGACCGGCCGCACATCGCCAGATCCAAAGACGGAGCTGGGCCCCCCGCAGGCGGCGTGGGGCCCTCCAGGGGTGTCGTTGTGCCACCTTCAGGCGGCGTAGCGACCTCCAAGACACCCACGCCGGCGACCACTACGCGCTCTTCCCATGGTGTGTGCGACGAACAGCGTCACCACGTCGGCGACCCTGGGCACCGCCGTGGGAAGAACCCTGTGCGTCATCCGCGGGATGAAGGAGTTCAGCATGCCTGCCGAAGTGCTGCCGAAAATGGCACGCAGCCGTTGGGCCGTGGTGGAGCTCCTTCTAACATGGTTAGAAGTCGAAGCACGCCGCAGTCCATGCAGCTATCGCCGCCACCCACGAGAGCGGAAGCTTTGGTGCACGCGCAGCTGCTCCTCGACTTCCATCCTGCTGCAGAGAAGCTCGACGAGTGGAGGGCCACCATCCGGAGCCTCGCCGCAGTCGCCAACAAAGACGATCCGCGGCCGGCGGGGCCCTCGGGTCGGCGCTCCATCGAGCCACCACATGCTGGTGCTGGGAGGACCGGGGGAGCTACGGCCACGGTGCACTCTCCTCCTCGCCAACCGCCGCGGGCGTCTGTCCGTCGTGACGACGCTTGTGATAACATCTCTATAGCATCATCCGACCCGCGGACCCACCGCGACCAGCGCCAAGTTCTTCGAGAATGAGCTCACAAAGATGCTCGGACCACTATTGAGCGCCGGCGTGATATGCGCCACTAGTCGGACAAGCGGGCGGGACCCGCTATGGACCACCCAGCACCGGGGGGCTCCGGCGGCTTACCTTACGAGGTGGGCTGCCCGGCCTTTACCCGTGAGCTGCGGCAGTTCCAGTGGCCGTCCCACCGCACGTTCAAGCCCGACATCGGCGAGAAGTACACTGGCAAGACCCATCCGTCCGAGTTCCTCAGCATCTACAGCATCGCGATGCAGGCGTCCGGAGCTCGCGAAGACAAGGTGCTTGCCAATTATTTCCCGCTGGCGCTGAAGCCCAATGTTATATCTTGGTTGATGCACTTGCCGGCGGATTCCATTTCTTCTTGGTCGGATCTGTGCCATGAGTTCGTTGGCGCCTTCACAGGAGGCCACCAAGCTCATGGGCAGGCCAGTGATCTGCATATCATTCCCTAGAAGGAAGGGGAAACCCTGCGCAAATACATCCAGAGGTTCAGCCGGGTGCAGTACAACATCCCTGACGTTCATCCCGCCACTGTGATCAGCGCGTTCCACCAGAACGTGCGCAATCGCAAGATGCGCGAAGAGCTGGCGATGACCAAGGTTAAGGATCTGGCCGAGCTCTACGTTCTGGCCGATAAATGCGCCCGGGCTGAAGAGGGAAGGAAGTACCCCGGCGAAGACGCCGGTGCGGAAACCGACTCTACCGACGAAGATGCCGCCACCCCGACGAAGAAGGGCCGGCGTCGCAACAGGAAATGCAAGGGAAAGGCCGTACTTGCCGTCGAGGGGTCTGACGACACCGGCACTGCCAAGAAGGTGAAGGCAGACGGCCCCGACAAGGAGATTGCCGGGTGCGCCGCCTGCCGGGCCTTAGCAGCTGCCGACAAGCCAGGGGGCTCCAGCAAGTAGTATTGCAAGATCCACCGCACCAAGGGCCACGACCTCTAGAACTGCCGACAAGTCGAGCTGCTTGCTGAAAAGAAAAAGGCCAAGTATGAAAGGCGGGACAAGGAGAAAGGTCAGGACGATGCTGAGGGATCTGGCAAGAAGCGTGGCGGCCAAGGAAGCCGCCCCGGCAAGGACAACCAGCAAGAGAGGCCCGCCCGGGGTCGTGACAAGAAACAAGAAGACGATGACCACGACGAGGACGGCGAGTCCGGTGAGCAAGAGTTCCAGAAGGCTACGGAGGCCATGTGCGTCGATGGTGGCGCTTCGCTGCATACTTCTCACCGCCAGCTCAAGCAGTGGGCGCGTGAGGTTACAGCGGCGGAGCCATCGTTCGACGCTCAGAAGCCGCCGAAGTGGTCCAGCACGCCCCTCATCTTTGACGCCGAGGACCACCCTGACCGCACGACCGCGGTCAGGTGTTTGCCATTGTTGGTCTCACCAACGATACAAAACCTCAAGGTGAACAAGATGTTGGTTGACGGCGGGGCCGGCCTGAACTTGATCTCGCCCGTCGTGATCAAAGGCTGCAAATTCCTCATGAAGACCTCGAGGAAATGGGCACGTTTCAAGGGGTCAATCCGGGGAGGAGCCAGCCGAAGGGAAAGGTCACACTGCCCGTGACGTTTGGAGGAGAGTTGAACTACAGGACGGAGAGGATCATCTTCGACGTGGCCAAGATCCCCTTGCCCTAGAACGGGATCCTCGGCCGCCCGGCACTAGCCAAGTTCATGGCAGCATCACACTACGCCTACAACATGCTGAAGATGCCCAGGCCGTTGACCATCATCTCCGTCCCCTACGACAAGAAGGACGCGCTGATTTGCGCCGACCAACTCTACCGGGAAGCAATTGCAGCAGCTGCCGTAAAGGCACCTGCTCCTGCCGGTGAAGGCCCGGGAGGGAAGAAGAAGGCCGGCAAGACCTCTCGCACCCATTCCGGCAAGCGCACCTCCTCGGAGTGCTGTGCTACCATTGAGGACGTGCCAGAGAGCTCTACCGGCAAGAGCAAGAAATCCAGAGCTGAGCCGCTGCAGACCAAGAAGGTGTCCGTCAGGGAGGATGGCACGGGAGGGGCCTTCACCATAGGCTCCACCCTCGACAGCAAATAGGAAGGCGCGCTTGTCACCTTCCTGAGGGCAAATGTCGACGTGTTTGCGTGGCAAGCATCCGACATCCCCGGTGTTCCCAGGGAGGTGATTGAGCACCACCTAGCTGTCTGTCCTCATGCGTGGCCCGTCAAGCAGAAGGTCAGAAAGCAGGCTCTGGAGAGGCAGGAGTTCATCACAGAGGAGATCAGGAAGTTGCAAGCGGCGGGTTTGGTGAGAGGAGTGCTCCACCCGACGTGGTTGGCCAATCCGGTAGTGGTGCACAAGGTAAATGGGAAGTGGAGGCTGTGTATTGACTACACAGATATCAATAAGGCTTGTCCTAAGGACCCCTTCCTGTTGCCACGCATCGACCAGATTGTCGACTCCACAGCCGGGTGTGATCTGTTGTCATTCCTCGACGCCTACTCGGGCTACCACCAAATTTTCATGACAAGAGAGGATGAAGAGAAGACAGCATTCATCACCCCATGTGGTACGTATTGCTTTTTACGGATGCCCTTCGGGTTGAAGAGTGCTGGCTCGATGTTTGCAAGAGCAGTCCAAATTGGTTTTGAACCCCAGCTCCATAGAAATATGGAAGCATACATGGATGACATAGTGGTCAAAACGAAAGACGGGGCAACTCTTGTGCAAGATCTACAAGAGACATTTGCCAACCTGCGCAAGATCAACCTCAAGCTGAACCCTGAGAAGTGTGTCTTCGACGTTCCGTCCGGCAAGCTTCTCGGGTTCTTTGTGTCGCAGCGCGGGATCGACGCAAACCCAGACAAAATCAAGGTTATTGAGCAGATTGAGGCACCCAAGCAGATCAAGGATGTGCGTCGACTCACCGGCTGCGTCGCCGCCATGAGCCGATTCATCTCCAAGTCCGCCGAGCGCGCCCTTCCTTTCTTCAAAATCTTGAAGAAGGCAGGCCCAATGGAGTGGCCCCAGAAGCCGAGGTAGCATTGCAGGATCTGAAGAAATACCTTTCCTCCACGCCAATACTGGTTGCGCCTAAACCACAAGAGCCGTTGCTGCTGTATCTGGTGGCGACGAATCAAGTGGTTAGCGCCGCACTGGTGGCACAGAGGGAGGTCGACGAGGAGGCAGTGACGGCGGCAGAACCAGCGGATGGCAAGCCAAAGATTCCCCCGGCAAGGCCTGGTGCCGGCAAGGCGAGGCCCCCAGCAGGGTGTGATGCCACCAAGGCAGTGCCCGTGCAGTCGAGTGAGGTGGTGCAGAAGAAGAAGATGATGCAGCACCCGGTTTACTTTGTCAGCTCCCTCTTGCAGGGAGCTAGGTCGAGGTACTCCGGTGTGCAGAAATTGCTCTTCGTCCTCCTTATGGCCTCGAGGAAGTTGCGTCATTACTTCCAAGCCCACGAGATCACTGTCGTCACCCGCCTCCCGTTGCAACGGATATTGCATAACCCAGATGCAACCGGAAGGATTGTGGAATGGGCCTTGGAGTTATCAAGTTTCGGTTTGAAGTTTGAAAGTACCTCGACAATCCAGAGCAGAGTCTTGGCGGAGTTCATTGCAGAATGGACCTCAACGCCTGGTGAAGAAATCCAGGAGACCACTCTCCCCGGCAAGGAAGTAGACCGCGGCTGGATCATGTACTTTGATGGGGCTTCCTCGCTGCAAGGCGCCGGTGCCGGTGTGCTGCTCGTCGCACCCACCGGAGAGCACCTCAAGTACGTGATCCAGATGCACTTTCCCAGGGAGATGTCCACCAACAACACTGCTGAGTACGAGGGATTGCTCGCCAGTCTTAGGATCGCGGCAGACCTTAGGGTTAAGAAGCTCATCGTCAGGGGTGACTCGCAGCTTGTTGTTAGGCAGGTCAACAAGGATTACCAGAGCCCATTGATGGAGGCCTACGTAGATGAGGTGAGAAAGCTAGAGGAGCACTTTGACGACATCCAAGTGGAGCACGTCCCCCGAGCGGAGAACGACATCGCCGATTACCTGTCAAAGCGTGATGCATTCAAGCTACCTGTGAGCCGGGTACCTTTTTGCTCCGTTTAACTCAGCCATCCGTCGAACCATCAACAGAGCAGAACAAGCGGAGGAAATCAGGTCCCGACAAGTACCTTCCCGCCGAGCCCCCTGGGACGGCCGGCAAGGATGTTGCCGTGCACACTGAGCCTGCCCAAGAGCAACTGGCTCCGGCAGGGCGTCAAGCCCTGCCCGTAGAGACAGCCGCTCCCATGGCGGAAGAGATGCCTTTGGTCCTTGCCGTCGAGCCCCAGGCTCCGGCATGGGCGCAGCATACTGTCCAATTCCTCCAAACAGGGGAGCTTCCTGAGGAGCAGGAAGAAGCGGAGAAAGTAGCCCATCGGTTCGCCCTGTACCAGTTCGTCGATGACGTCCTGTACAGGAGGAGGCCGAACGGTGTGAAATTGAAGTGCATCCCGCGGGAGGAAGGACTGGAGCTGTTGGCAGAGATACATGGAGGCATATGTGGCTCCCACATAGGGTCGAGGGCCCTTGCCGGCAAGGCTATCCGGCAAGGTTTCTTCTAGCCCACCGCCCTCCAGGATGCGACGGCACTAGTAACCAAGTGTGAAGCGTGTCAGTTCCATTCAAAGAAGCTTCATCAACCAGCTCAAGCCCTTCAAACAATCCCTCTCTCCTGGCCATTCTCGGTCCGGGGGCTCGATATACTGGGCCCTTTCCCCCGCGCTGTCGGGGGCTTTGAGTACTTGTATGTTGCAATCGACAAGTTCACAAAGTGGCCGGAAGTGGAAGCAGTGAGAAAGGTGACTGCTCAGTCAGCCGCCAAGTTCTTCAAGGGACTGGTTTGCCGTTTTGGTGTGCCAAACAGAGTCATCACCGACAACGGCACGCAGTTCACAAGCCACACCTTCATGCAATACATTCAAGACCTTGGTAGCAAGGTCTGTTTTGCTTCCGTGGCACACCCACGGAGCAACGGCCAAGCGGAGAGGGCAAATGCTGAAGTGTTGCGAGGCCTGAGAACAAAGACCTTTGACAAGCTGCACAAGAGTGGAAGGCGCTGGATTGATGAGTTGCTGGCGGTTCTTTGGTTGATCAAGACGACGCCAAATCGAGCCACCGGCCAGACACCCTTTGCCCTAGTATATGGGGCGCAGGTAGTTCTCCCCACGGAACTCATATACGGGTCACCTCGAGTGCTCGCTTATGATGAGCTTGAGCAAGAGCAGTTGCGGCAAGATGACGCAATGCTCCTTGAGGAAGATCGTCTTCGGGCGGCTGTAAGAGCAGCAGGCTACCAGCAAGCCTTGCGCCGCTACCATAGCCGCAAGGTTCATGCCCGAAGCTTTGAGGAAGGCGACCTTGTTCTTCGGCGCGTTCAGTCGGCCAAGAATTCCAACAAGTTGACGCCAAAGTGGGAAGGCCCTTATCGGGTAATACGAGTCACCAGGCCCGTCGCAGTCCGCCTGGAGACCGAAGATGCTGTCCCAGTGACCAACTCCTGGAACATCGAGCATCTTCGCAAGTTTTACCCATAAGGCGCGGCTTGCCGGGCCTCCCGGCAAGCCACCTTTTGTACAAGCTTTGCCGGCAAGGCATGTAACCCTTTGTACAAAGCCAGGCGCAGACCCTGAGCATAAATAAATGAAGCGCTGGCGCCCTAAGTTATAGCATGCATGCTAGGTAGAGTCTCTTACTTGGTTAGGGTTGATAGTGCTTAGCGGCGACTAACCCCTAGCCCAGAGGTCGAGTGCGCGTCTATCTGTTTCTTTTCTGTCCTCCTTTGGTTCACAGGGCACATGAGCACTTCTGCTGAGCTACTTGGAAGAAAGGAAACGGACCGGCGTCCCGACCCCGGCAAACCAGAGTTGCCGGGGGCTACAAGCGCAAGGATCCAACCGCGGCAAGATAAGATTGCCGGGGGCTGCAGATCCAGATAAGTCTTTCATCCTCTATCATGCATTTCGGAACGGAACTAGGATATGTGAAACCTCATTTTATTTCTAGGCCACCATGCTCCCCTTTTCTATACCCAAGGATTATCTCCTGGGCCCGGATTGGTTGTAGTCGCGGTGGCAAGGAAGTAGAACGAGGAGCCTAAGCCCGCTTCATCCCTGCCTCCGCCAGGGGCGCGAGAATGGTCGAGCGAAGTGGGGGGACGGCAAGGCCTGTTGCCGGGCGAAAAACATTTATCTTAAATTGTAACAAGGATTTGCTCCTTGTCGCGGGGTCTACCCATGAACGAAAAACCCGGCAAACATCCCTTTTTCATTAAAAAACATCCCACACAGGTATAGTCCGTACGGAATGAAGAACATGAACAAGGGGGATTACAAGCTTTAAATTTAACAAGGCCCGAAGGCTTACAGATTAAAAAAGAGATGAGATGCCCGTAATCCCTTTCTTGTCCCTCCTCTCAGGAGGCAGGTCAAGGAGGCGAAAGGGCAAAAGGGGCGCCTAGGCGAGCTACGAGCAGCAGAAAGCACCAAGAGAACACCTCGGTGGCCGCCCACGGGTGGGCCGGTGATGACGGTGCCGGGAAAGGAGCTGGAAGACGAGGCGGCAGGACCGGCAATACGTGATGAAGGCGCCGGTGCCCGCGTACTCCGAGTTGACGGCCTTGCCGCCTGCCCTTTTCCTCTTCCGCAGCCTCCCGATGCCAGCCGCCCAAGGAGACGGCCCCGAGAAGTTCAAGGAGCTGTCCCCACCCCCGGCAAAAATCTGCCGGAGGAGTGGCCAGGTGCAGATGCTGCTGCTGCCGCACCCGCCCAGGCATGGGCGTCCAACGCCTAGTCGGGCTCGTCCCCGTCATCTGCCCCGCTATCCTCCTCATCACTTTCGCTCGAGGAAGAGCTTCCATCGTCGGAATCTCCATCGGAGGAGCTCTCCACGCAGCACTTCAGGCGAGTCCCGAAGTCTCCGAAGACCTTGACGGAGAGCAGGCCGTCCTCCATTAATTTGAAGTAGAGGACGAGCCCCGCCGCCAGGCCGTGGATGCGAGCGAACGTCTTCCACCCACGACGGAGGTACATGACCCGAGGAGCCGGGAAGTCGACGTCGACCTGCGTGCCCCCATTCCTACAGCCCCTCATGTGCAATTCTGAGGGATTGGGGCGGGTCACGCTCCATCTCCCAAGCAAACGGGGCGGGAAGATGAAGATGGCAACACGGAGGCCGGCGCAGCCTGATGAAGAATTCGCGGGGCGGGTCTCCGACATGGCCTTCCATCGGAAAAGTCATCATTGGCGGGGGCGAAGCCGGCGCGCCACCCCGTCCTCCTCTTCCCCGAGCACTACGACCTCTTCCCCGGCCTCGCCCCCTCCCCCTTCCCCTCGCGGCCAGCTCCACCACCGCGGGCTCAGGAGGGGGAGGGATGCGCTATCGAGCGGCGACCCTCGCCGACACCGACGAGGGACCAGGATTCCTTTTCTCCATGGCGAGTGAAAGGAAGAAGCGGAAGCAGGAGGGGATAGATGACAGAAGAGTGCGGGATGCCATTCCCCCCTTCCCCTCCTTATAAAGGGGCAGGGTGGGGCTCGGCCGCCCCGCTCGGCCAATCCAGCCACCAGAGGCGCAGGGAATCGAGACCGACCCGCTGCCCCAACCAGCGACGGCCCGATTTCCCGCCTCCACCGCTTGCCACCCCAAGCGCATGGAGGACACGTGGCGAACATGCAGAATCGAGGGGACGGGTGAAGCGACCTCTCCCCACCCCGTGATCGTGGGGTGTGGACGCCTTGAAGACCGCAACCCGGCCCCGTGCAGTAAATAAGCCGTGCCTCCACGCCTCCCTCCTTTCATGGGGAAGGCGCGAGCTGCCCATTTACTGCGATGTGACGCATGCATGCAGGAACCGCCCCACGCATGCCGCCCACGTCACAAGCGCCCCTCCATGTCGAGCCTTCAACACAGGTCGTGGGAAGCGCGGCGCGCGAAAAGTTTTACCGCGGTAAAAAAACCGCCCCGCCTTCCCGCGCACCGTCTTGGGCCTGGCCCAACAACTCGTCGCGCTTATGTGTGGCCCAGGCCCGAGGGCTCCTGTCGGTGTACAAAAGAAGGGGCGCACCTTTGTACCCCTTTACCTATGCACGGGCAGTCGGAGCCGCGCCCACGGTCGCACCAAGCAGAACAGGGGAGGTAAACCGTGGTAAACCGAAGCCCAAGACAACCAGAGCAACACCAAGGCCAAAGAACGCGAAGGACAGGGAGATGAAGCAGGTTCCCCCGGCAAGACCCTTGCCGGGGCAGCCTCAGCGACCCTGACAAGCCCCTTTGCCGGGGCGGCTCGTCAAACACCAACAGGGCAAGCCACCCTTGAGCCCACATCCCCAACACCATCAGCCACGTGGGGCCAGGGCTCGGGAGGCACCTCTGTGGTGGCATGCAGATCTTTGTGAAGACATATTCAAGATCAGATGAGGATTAGAAGACAACGATCCTCGGCAAGATCCTTGCCGAGGAGAGCCACGAGACCCCCGGCAAGATTCTTGCCGGGGACGACAGCGCGCCACGGCATGACCCTTGCCGGGCCCCCCGGCAAGGCTCTCGCCGAAGACTCCAGCAGGGCCATTGCTAGGCCCGCACCAGCCAAGTCTCCACCGCCGTTCGCATGCAGCTGCCAGCCCAAACCAGCCGGGCAGGCACCTGCATGGCAACATGCAGCTTCCAGGCCAACTCAGGAGGCGCCTGCGTGGCGTCATGCAGATCTTCGTGAAGACCCTACCACCGCGCCACCTCAGCTTCCTGCCTGCCTACATGGCGCCGCACCCATCACTGGCCAAGACGCATGTCGAAGCGAGGAGGAGCAGCGACGGACGGGACGGGTCTCGCCCTCGTCCCCGATAAAGCTAGGGGACACCTCAGCGGCGCATTAAATGCGACTTGTCCTGTAATACGAGCGATAAGCTCGCAATACTGTACGCCTTTCCACCTCCTGTATGGCACTGTGGTAGCCCCTTTCGCCTATAAAAGGAGGCCCATGGCATACTGGAAGAGGATTCGGCTCTTTCGAACCACGCACTCACCATAGCTAGTTCGAGAGCTCAAGAACTCTCTGAAATACACCCACCAAAGCAGGACTAGGGTTTTACGCATCCTCGCGGCCCGAACCTGGGTAAACGATCCTTGTGCTGATTACTAATCATGTTCTTCTCGCAACCCTGCGCCCCGGCAACCGTAGTAGGGATCCTTGTGATCCCATAGGTGTCGTTCCACATTGACACGGGCCTCGAGCTTCTTATGGGCGGCTTGCTGCTAGACAGCTTTCTCCTCGGCCTTGCCCAAGGCCTTCCTCACGGCCTCGACCTCGGTTGCGGCTCCTGCACATATTACGACACTACAGTCAATATACATCGCCTACACTTTCTGAACATACAGCAAGTCGTTATTCACCTTGCTTCTCCTGGAGCCGAACCCTAACCTCGCTGAGCTCGTTCTAAGTCCGCTCTAGCCTCTGCCTCAATTCAGATACTTCGGCAGCATGCGAGGTTGCGGCCAACAGCGACGCCTGCTTATGCATACATGCTATGTTAGTCTCCTACAATAGATCCTCTGTCCGGTTCTTCTCGCCGGACAGTGTCTCAGGGGCTACTGACTACAGTTTTTTCTCTTTCTATGTCACTTACCTCGAACCTGTCAACAGGTTGCTGCAGGCCTCGTTCAGTCCACTCTTGGCGGACTAAACCTTCTCAATCACCGTGCCCATAAGGACACGGTGCTCGTCCATAATGGAGGCGCCTCGCAGCGCCTCCATTAGGTTCTCTGGCGCCCCTGGATGGACAGGGACCACCGGCGGAAGCAGCGCACCCCCTCCTTCAAAGGGGGCTGCTCGCCCGACTCCGGAGCCATATGGGTCTCCGGAATCGTATTCGGCTGAGGGCCAAACTGGACGTGGCCCTCTTCGCCAGTTTCCATGGGAATCGTCTCCCCCATGTGTCCGGCAGTGGAGGCTTCGCCTCATGGCGCCTTCCCGACAGCGTCCTGGGCTCCTCCCCGGTTCGGACCGGCCCTCCGGGACAGCACTTCGGTGTCGTCCCTGGCCCCGGGGGAGTAAGCGGGTGGTGGCGAGTGGCTCGCCATCTTCGACGGAGCCAACGAACCTCCAGACGAGGATAGCTGGATTAGGTCGCGGGCCGAACTGCAATAGTACAGTTAACTGCATCAAGATAATGGAGAGAAAGGGTTGGATGTGCCCACGAGCGAGCCCTGTCAGTTAAGATGCGGCCTGGGGTTTAGTGCGGGGGCGCCGTTCTGGACTACTGTCAACGTCCCACGCGGTGTTGACTGCTGGGGTGCCCTTCCCCTTTTTGGGTGCTTTCGCCTCCGGATGTGCCGAGGCCGCCCTCTTCTTCTTCTTCTTCTCCTTGGGAAGAAGGTTGTTCTCCTCCTCCTCCTCCTCCTCCTCCTTGTCATTGTCCTCAGGGACAGAGGAATGGGCCTCGTCATCTTCGGACGTCGAGTCTGAAGTGCCCTTGCGACGGGGGCCACTCTTGGCCCCCTTGGCCTTCTTCTCCAGCGCCTTGTATGGCGCCGGCACCAGCATCTCCGCTAGGCGCGGGATGACCGGTTCTTCGGGCAGTGGAGCCGGACACTGGATCCGCTTTGCCCTCTCCATCCAGTCCTAAAGGAACCATAATAAAAGCTCAGACGTCACCCTCGAAACAATGAGGTTGGGGATACCTCAGAAATAACATACCTTGCTGGCGGGGTGTGTACAATCGTGACCACGGTCTGAATCCGTGGCCGGTGGCTTCTCGTTGCCCTTAAAAAGCAACTTCCAGGCGCCTTCGTGAGTAGTCTCGAAGAGCCTTACCAAGGTCTGGTGCTTCTTCGAATTGAACTCCCACAAAGGGCGGCTTCGGCGCTGGCACGGAAGAATCCGGCGGACCAGCATCACCTGGATGACGTCAACGAGCTTGATGTTCTTGGTCACCATGCTTTGAATGCGCGTCTGCAGCGCTATCAGCTCATCAGGTGAACACCAGTCCGGACACTTCTCGACCCAGGAGGTGAGTCGCATGGGAGCACAAGAGCGGAATTCGGCAGCCGCGGCCCAGGTGGTGCCGCGAGGTTCTGTGATGTAGAACCACTGCTTCTGTCATTCCTTTACTGTCTCCACAAAAGGGCCTTTGGGCCAGGAGACGTTGGATAGCTTGCTCACCATGGCTCCCCCGCACTCCGTGTGCTGGCCATCCACCACCTTCGGCTTCACGTTGAAGACTTTAAGCCACAGCCCGAAGTGGGGCTGGATGCGGAGGAAGGCCTCACACACAATGATAAATGCCGAGATGTTGAGGAAGGAATTCGGGGACAGATCATGGAAACATATCCCGTAATAATACATAAGCCTGCGGACGAAAGGGTGGAGTGGAAACCCCAGCCCGCGGAAGAAATGTGGAAGGAATACTACCCTCTCGTTGGGCTCCGGCGTTGGGACGATTTGTCCCTCGGCTGGCAAGCGGTGGGCTATTCCCTTCGCCAAATATCCGGCCACTCGGAGCTCAGTAATGTCCTCCTCCTTGACGGGGGAGACCATCCACTTGCCCTGACCACCGGATCCGGACATGGTTGCTTGAGTGGAAAGGAGATGAGAACTTGGGCGCTGGAGCTCGAGATCGGGAAGGCGAAGACAGAGAGAAAGTGTGAGAAGAGGAAGAGGGAATCATTATCCTCTTATAAAGGCAGCAAACATTAAACGCCTCCTCACTCGCCTTAAGATTCGCCTATTCCCAAGGGTTGTGCAAATGGCATGGTTGGGTTACCCATGCCCGCATTGATGAGAATCCCACAATAAGGGGACACGATCTCTGCTTCAACAAGACATGCCAATAGCAACCGCATCTCGAAACGTGGGATGGCAGAAGAAAAACGGTTCGAAATTATAACCGGACAGACGCGATGTCGTGTTGTAAAGAAGCTGTCAACAGATTAGATTCGTGCAAATATTATATTCTCTCTGCGGTTGTGTGTGGTGTATAACAGGTCCGGATACAATCATCACGTCCGAAGACTATCTTGGAGTTCGGAAAAAAGGGGAACCCGCCTTGCAATGCCGAAGACAATCTGCGCGCCGGACTCCTCGTCATTGAAGCCAGGTTCAGGGGCTACTGAGGGAGTCCTGGACTAAGGGGTCCTCGGGCGTTCGGCCTGTTATTCATTGGGCCGGACTGAGGAGCTATGAAGATACGAAGGCCGAAGACTATACCCGTGTCCGGATTGGATTTTCCTTCGCGTGGAAGGCAAGCTAGGCGACCAGCTGTGAAGAATCCTTCTTATGTAACCGACCCCATGTAACCCTAGATCTCTCCGGTGTCTATATAAACCGGAGAGCATAGACCGGATAGGACAGATTCATTACCATATTCATAGGCTAGGCTTGTAGGGTTTAGCCATTACGATCTTGTGGTAGATTAACTCTTGTAACACTCATATTCATCAAGATCAATCAAGCAGGAAGTAGGGTATTACCTCCATAGAGAGGGCCCGAACTTGGGTAAACATCGTGTCCCCCGTCTCCTGTTACCATCGATCCTAGACGCACAGTTCGGGACCCCCTACCCGAGATCCGCTGGTTTTGACACCGACAAGAATCAAGATAGTCATACATGTGCTGTCGTAGAAGTGTTCCATGACATTACCAAAATTATCATCACGGAAGTGTCCACTTCCATGACGATAAGTCGCGCGTCACAGAAGTGCTTTCGTCAAGGGTGACTGACACGTGGCATCCACCGTAACGGAACGCCGTTAAGCTATCGGGTCCGGTTTTGGATCCGATAACCCGTTAATAGCCCCGACCAATGGGGATTTTCCACGTGTAAAATCATCATTGGCTAGAGGAAACACGTGTCGGCTCACCGTTGGGACAGATGTCATCCACTCATTGGACCCAAAGCGCCTATGATACGTCGACACGTGGCACGGCCCAACAGAGGCCCATTCCTGTGAAAAGGCTGGTCCATTTGACTTGGTCAAAAGGTGGCGGGCCGGCCCACGGCAAGCCTGTTAACGGCCTGTTCGCATATAGCCCATTTACAACCCGCTAACCCAGGGCCCGTTTACAGCCTATCTGTATTAGGCCTAGTAGCGTCATCTGGGCCGTCCAATATAATTCCAGCCCGTTTTAACTTCCGGCCCATGTATGGCCCATGACGTCTTTCGGCCCATATGAGGCCCTTAGTAACCCTCGGCCCCTTAACGGCCCATGGTAAAACTGGCCCGTAATGAACAGTGTACCACTTTATACCCATTAACGGCCCATTATTCCGTTGGGCCGTTTCCAGCCCATGTTATCTTTCGGCCTTCTCAGGGCCCATTTATTCTTGGGCTCATTTCCAGCATTCGTTTACTTACGGCCTGTTACTGTCATTTTCTGCTTGTGGGCCAAATTCAGCCCGTGGTTACAGTCGGCCCATTTGTGGCCCGTTAATACATTGGGCCGATTTCATAGCGTCATCAAATATGGCCTATTAACGACAGCCTGTTATGGTCGGCCCATGAACGGACGACTCCAACTCTAGCCCGTTTACGGCCATAATGCGATCTGTTTTTGGCCCTTGTTTGGCCAATCGATCATACGGCCCGTATAAGGCCCATTGATGATACAGCCCGTATATGGCCCATTCTTTCTACGGCCCATAGAAGGCCCATTGTTTCTACAGCCCGTAGGAGGCCCAGTGTCACTACAGTAAATATGTAGCCCATGGCCTGTTAAAGGCGGGAAACTACTATAGGTTTAGACCTGCTAATGGCCCAAGATGATTATAGGCCCACGTTTTGTCCCATATGAGTAACGGGCCGGCTTGAAGACCGACAACACTGAGATCCACTGAACCTTCCGGCCTAAATTACAGCATACCGACCAAAGAATAAACCTAGATTATACAATAAAGAAATCACGGCATATTACATCCACTTGGAATCAAAGTTCGCTACGGTGATAATAAAGCACAACATGACCACGGATTACATACACTGGGCATCAAAGGTCACCACCAGTGCATATAAACGCGCCGACAAAAGAATATACAAAACTGAGAGCACTTCAGAAGGCAATAGACCTGGCAAGGTCGGGCCCCGCAAGCAGCCGAACAAGCTGATGAGACCTCAGTTGTGTCAACGATAGATGTTTCATCCCTAGCTGTATGGCACCATAGCGCAAGGCAGTCCCCTGACATCTTCATTACATCTTTGACTTCAAGTTGGAGCTGAGCTGAAGCAAGCCTTTCCGCTTTAAGTTGAGACTGAAGAAGTCGAACTGATTGAGGCAGCGACTACACAGAGGTTGTCTCACACCTGTTAGTGAGTAGCTTCAACTCACTGTCTTCATCAAGACAGGACCTTGGGGTCATCTCATTGTCCTCAAGATGGTTTGGCTCACTATCTTTCCTAAAGTTCTGCCTGGCATAAGAGATACGACTCTGAAAGAGAAACAAGGAGACACGTAATAGGTTTCACAATTATATAAGAAAATAAATGGATCTGTTCTACATAAGGAACATGTTTTTACAACTACAATTTAAAACTGGTAGTTGTTGCGAACATCCAATCAGATGTAAACATCAATGGAGGAAATGATGCCTATCCAAATCTATACTAGAACAAAGTTTGAAGGCTTGAGAAGGATGAACTTACATTACATGTTAACACGGGATGGACAAAGCCCTTATCCACGTTGATGGAAGGATAATTCAATAAATTCCCCAAAGAAAATTCTTTATAAGCGTTGCCATTATTCTACATTTTGCAAAGAGTAAATATAGATCAAATAATATTAGAAGAAATAGAGGATAATGAAGCTCAGGTGCAGACTGATGATACATAATCAAATAGCAATTAATTAACTACAGCGTTACAAGGCAAAATGCACAGACAAGAGGAATGCAGACATCAACGTGTGCAGTGGCATTGGCTTTATTCAACATTTTGGTAAGAGTAAATGTAGATATGATAATTTGGAGAAAGTGGAGGGCAGGGCAGATAAGATGCAGAGTAATGCTAGACAATCAACTATCTCGTGATGCATGTACAGTAATACCACCGCCGTCCGTTATTACTTGTCGCTCAAATGGATGTATCTAGCACTATTAAGTTCTAAATACATCCAATTGATCAACAATTAATTCGATACAGAGGGAGTACATGACAACAGGTACTTACATGAGCAATCCAAAACTTCATAACCATTGTGTTAATTCTACATTTATCTAAGAGTAAATATAGATATTATAATTTCAAGGAAAGGGAGGATAAAGAAGCGAACATTTACAGTGATGCTACATAATCAAACAGCAATGAGTATAAGTATGCTGACAAAGGGCAAGCGGTACTGACAAGAGCAATGCAGAGCCCAGTATTGTCGTGAGATCCTATGATCCTTTGAGCAAGGAGATTCATCTGAAATTAGTTTTCATACAAGAGAGAAGGTAAGGCACATGCAGAAATTTAGGAGTTCAAATTTTGAATTGATATCATAGACAGTACCTGACGCTGGGCTCTCAGCAGTTCTAATAGGGGTTTGGCCACTGGAGTAGGGGTAAAGTCTGTTACAGTTGGGCCTGTGTTTTCTGTGGCTGCTGATCTATCTGATTTAACAGGTATCACTACCTTTTCCAAATACCTAGTTTGTACTCCTCGAGGATCCGCACTCACCCTCTTCCTTTTGGACATCTATTACGAAGGAACAACATTTGACTGGAAAAACATAGTATGACGACACATGGAATAGGTACAGAAAATGGATAGGTATGGCATATACTCATATATGATGCTTAAACTAAGCAGATGGTGTAACAAAGTAGAAGTAATGCAAGAGGTCAGATGCAAAATATGTGCGACCAATACAACCTTGCCAAGTTAGAGCATGCACCTTGATGGGTGAATAAGATAGGCCATCCTCCACCATGCCAAGTTTGTTAGCTAGTGGATTGTTCTGCAATATTCCTCTCGTGCGCCCATTCTCATATTCATTTTGATAATGTTCAATACCTGACATGCATGAAAACATAAAAACAAGTGAGATTATCTTTGTAATGCAGAAGTGATTCTAATCCAATACTTCCTCCCTCTAAACCCCTCTGTGTTATCGCTGCAATTCTTCTAAGAGGTGCCATGCATGTTGTAATTTGGTGTGTGCATTAATATAATGTGGCATACTACTCAAAATATGAGAGCTCTAGAAGTGATGATACTTCGCAGATGACAGCTTCAACATATAGTAAAGAAGAACAAGTCGACCTGACCTGACAGATTCAAAATATACTAAGGGAGAATAACTCGACCTGACCAGTCGACCGCAAGAGAAGAGGATCATCTTAAAGAATAGTAGAAGAGAAGCAGATTGAAGATATTACAAGTCTTTCTATACAATGTCGGTTGGCCACCCATGATGAACCAGAGCGCACAGAGAAATACTATTCCTTCAGGTCTCTCCATATGTGGCTCACATGCATTTCGAAACTAAAGTAGGAACATTTAGCTGACCAATTAAACATCTCTCAGTTTTACTAATATCAGCATAATATCATATTTGAATTTGTACAACTAAGCTTGTTTAGCTCGATGGGTGGAGCAGTGCTATTACGACACGAACCACGTAGGCTGATCGTGGTCATCATAAAATGGGGAAACCGTAAGCATGATGAGTATAGTGTTGACCGGGGCAGTGGGATGGCAGATCTGAAGCTGCAAACCGCACAAAGGGTAGTTAGCAACCGATGTTTGCTTTGAAATAACAACTGTCGGCGTTCTGGGGACGGGGGTCCCTAGACTTGCCTGCCTGTGGCCCATGGCGTGGCTCTGCGCGTGGACCCGTACGGCCCATCTTCATCAACAAGGCATTCAAGACCCTCGCGAGGGGCCAAGCCTCGCGAGGCGGACGACACAAGACCTCCTCGGGAGCGGCCTCACCAGGTTGGCTCGCGAGGAGCAGAGAGATCAAGGCAGGGCAAACCTCGCGAGGTTCTCGTGATGTGAGCCATGACGATCAAGATCAGGCGGGCGCCAGCAAGCGCAGTGTCCTTGTTTCCCCTTTGGTGCTAAGGAAGCAAGCGCAGGCGCGGAGTACCGAGGCGTCAAGCAAAGGTTTCCATATCGGTGCAACGAGACCAGGACCAGCCGGACGGCAAGATGGAGGTCACCATGGAGCCCGAAGCGGCGTCACCACCAGAGCCTTTGGCAGGCGAAGACCGCTTTTGTCAGGATAAGCTGTACTAGTTGTCCCCTTTCAAATTGGCCATTGTTGGCTCCCTTCCCGCTCAATATTTGGGGAGAGGACCAGGGCCTCTATAAATAGGACTAGCCACCACCATAGGAGCCAACAGATCTGGGATTAGACCATCCTCACCCACACAAGCTCACCGAGCACAAGAACACCTCAACCTCAGGAGGTTGTTCTTCCCCTTGTATTGTTCATCATTAGCCCAAGAGGCAATCCACCACCACCACACTGGAGTAGGGTATTACACCACAACGGTGGCCCGAATCAGTATAAATCTTGTGTCTCTTGTGTTGTGAGTTCGTTGAGTTCGTCCGCGAGATCTTAGCAAGCTAGGGCGTGGATCGGTAGGGAAAGAACTTCACGCGCACCCCAGAGTTTGAACCTTAAGGGTTTTGCCGGAACCCGTGATCCAACATTTGGCGCGCCAGGTAGGGGAGTGCCGAAGCTTCCCTCCCGACGCTCCGCGTCACGTCGCTTCATCGTCTCCATGGCGGACGCATGCCGCGCCCGTGCCGAGCGCCAGGCTGCCCTCGCCACCCATGTTGCTCAGACGGCCCCTATAGGCGGGCCACCCCGTCATTCTCCGTCGCCTGCTGCCAACGCCGCCACCGTCCCGGTGGGGAACGAGCAGCAAGGGTCCTTGTTGCACCCCTCGGTGCGACAGGACGGCCGCACCACCACTCCATCGCTGACTCCCGCTGGTTCGTCGTCCCACGCTCGTCGCGCTCCCACGGACGCACGGGCCACGCTCCTCATGGCGCACGAGCTCGTACGCTACCATCCGGTCGATGACCTCTACGAGGACTGGCTTGACCGCATCGCCGAACTCGTCAGCGCCGCAGGGGGCTCCGCCATGCCGTCCCTCTCACGGCCTCGCCCTCCGCCAGCTATGGGCGACGTAGCTCACGGAGCGCCTCCACCACCTCTGCACCAAGACGGCGCCCTAGCGTCAAGGCGTGCGGCTCCACGGCGCGATCCACCGCGTCCGGCGCCTGCGCGTGAATGAAAAAGCTATCAAGAAGTCCCTCGACCGCAAGAGAACGCTCCGCCACTCCTCGCACCGCCGCGCCAGGATCGTTTACTGCGGCAAGGTCCTGTGCCGCTTGCTGTAGCGGCGCGTGGGTGCCAAGACCAAGCTCCACCTCTAAGACAGGCCCCGGTGACCACGGCTGGTTGCTGCGCCTTCACCCCCGAGCTGCGTAGCGTCGCCTGGCCGGGCAAGTTCAAGCCAAATCTGCCTCCTCACTATGACGGCACCCCAGACCCTGGGGAGTTCCTGCAGCTCTACGAGCTGAGCATCGAGGCGGCCGATGGCGACGAGAAAGTCATGGCGAACTGGTTCCCTATGGCGCTCAAAGACGGCGCCCGTTCGTGGCTCCTGAACCTGCCTCCAGGCTCGATCTCCTCCTGGGACGAGATGCGCGACCGCTTCGTCGCCAACTTCCAGGGCACTCGCGACCGCCCACCGGCCACGGGTGACCTGCGTCGCATCAAGAAACAACTAGGAGAGACCCTCCAGAAGTACATCCAGCGGTTCAACAACATTCGTCTCAAGATCCCCAAGGTGATGGACGAGGCCATCATCTCCGCGTTCTCTGATGGCGTCTGTGACGTCAAGATGAAGGAGGAGCTCGCTATCCACGAGGAGCTGTGCACATCCCTGAAGCTGTTCAACCTGGCGACCAAGTGTGCAAGAGCTGAGGAAGGGCGCCTCTCCTTCCTTGAGCTCCCGGCTGCGGACCCGGAGGAGAAGAAAGCCAAAGCCAAGGACGTGAAGCGCAAGGGAGCAGCCGTGCTCGCGGCGGAGCTGGACACCAAGCGCGGCAGAGATCAGCCCGAGTCATCCAAGAGCAGCCGACCGTTCTGCGCCTTCCATAACCTGCATACCCACAACACCAGCGACTGTCAAGAGCTCAGAGCCATTCGAGAAGGACGCTTCGGCCGACGCCCTGAGCGCAACGACCGGGGCTACGGCCGAGGAGGAGGACGTGGTGGCGGACACTGGGACAACCGTGGCCCGCTCCAGGAGTGGCGCGACCGGCCTCGTGAGGACCCCTCGCAGGATCAGCCTCGCGAGGGTGCCTGGAGGGACCAGCCTCGTGAGGATCGTCCTCAGGGCAACGCCGGTCTTCCTCCACTACCGCCGCCGCCAAGAAGGAATGACGACCACCATCAAGACGAGAGAGCTGGGGGCTTCCAGGAGCCACGTGCTATCGCCTGCATCTTGGGCGGAGCTCAGGCCCCAGCCTCGCAACGTATCTTCAAACAGTTTGCTCGTGAAGTGAATGCAGTCCTCCCCAAGCTTGAGGCCACATGCCCGCTCAGGTGGTCCAAGTGCGTCATCACCTTCAGTTCGGCGGATCATCTCAAGTGCGCGGCCACCGCAGGTGACCTCCCGATGCTTTGCTCCCCAGTCATTAGTGCAAGTTACCAAGACCCTCATCGACGGCGGCGCAGGGCTCAACGACTTGTCCGTCAACACGTTCGACAATCTCCAAGTGTCGTATGATCAGCTTCAGCCCACCAAGCCTTTCTCAGGAGTGACCGACAGCTCCACTTCCCCAATCGGGCAGGTCTGCCTTCCCGTCACCTTCGGAGAACGCAAGAACTACCGCACCGAACTCATCGACTTTGATGTCGCACACATCCGTCTACCGTACAATGCCATCCTCGGGTATCCAGCCCTGGCCAAGTTCATGGCGGTGACCCATCACGGCTACAATGTCCTCAAGATGCCGGGAAGCGGCGGAATCATCACGGTCCCATGTGAAGAAAGAGATGCGGTGTGCTCCCGTGAGTGTGCCTTTCAAGCTGCAGCAATCGACGACCCCGACAGCAAGGGCGAGTGCCCTTCTAAGGCCACCTCCAAGAAGAAGAAGCAGTTGCGCCGTGCAGGACCTCAGGAGGGTGGCGTCGCGACTGGAACCTCGTCAGGATCAGCGCCCGTGCCAGGGGCGCATCCCTCCATCGCATAGGAAGGCGCGCCCGGCGCCCTTCTCGTGCAGGGCTCGGGGGCTCTCTTCTGGAGGGCCTCAGACCTTGCCAGCATCGCGAGGGATGCGCTCGGGCACCACTTGGAGGCGTGCTTCACGGCACGTTCCCCTCAGGAGAACACAGGGCGAGGAGCGCCCACCACTCAGGAGTTCATCACCAGGACCACTTAGGAACCGCAAGACACAAGGGCCATGCGTGGCGACCGCCGCTCACGAAGCGCGGCTCCCCATCCAGGCGAGGATGCTGGGCTGCGCGCCTGCATCGACGTCCCAGGGCTCAACAGAGTCGCATCTCAGGAGCCCTTCTGGCCTTCGCGCGTGGGCCACTGCAAGTGTCCACCGCGTAGCTATGTTCGCATGCCTTTTGGCCTGCCAAGCGCGTCGTCCGCCTATCAGCGCAACTTGCGGCGCGTCCTGGCAGCTCAGGAGGCCAGGCATCACGCCGCCCTGACGAAGATGGAGACGGTCCTCAAGGAACCGCCCGGACCCCTAGAGCCTCCTGAGGCTCAGGGCCCCGGTGGCTCATGAGGAGCGACTCCTTCGCCTCGTACCTTCAGCTGCCCCGACATCCCTTCATCGACAGAACCAGGTGACATTTTCCAAGTTCATTTAGCTGGAAGCGCCCCTCGGGCTGCATCATTCCCAGGCCGCGTGGGTCCGTCCCTGTGGCATGTACCCCTTTTTCTTATGTCTTTAGCTTACCTTGCTGGGGGCGCCCCTCGGGCTGCATCATCCCCAAGTCGCTCGGGCCGGACCCGGTGGCGTGTATCTTCCTTGCATTTACCTGAGCCAGTTTGCTTCCCATGCCTAATCTATCTATGATTATCACCTGTTTGACTCTCACCTCCCACGGGGGCTACTCACGCTGGCACGGCGCTTGTGCACGGGTCCGTCCCTGCAACGTCGACAAATCTGAGCGGTCGAGCTCTGGCTCGCGGCACGCCCCACGCACGTCACCTCACCAGGCCCTCAGTGCCTTTGTCTCCTTGCGAAGCAATCGGCGGCGGACTGGCAACCATAATGGCAAACTGTGTTTCTCCTTGTGCTGGCTCGCAGGAATCTCAAGAGAGTGACAGCAGGTGGCACCGCGAGCTCCCTCTTCTCCCATGCAATCCGCTTGCGCGTTAAAAGGGGGGCTCCTGAGCATCGCGACTCAGGAGCTCCTACTGGCTCTCCAGCCCTCACCCCTGGCCTTGACCACACCATGCAACCTGGCATACCAGCGGCGGCTGAGCTCACTCGAGGGCCGGGACCTGAGGATGCAGAGCATGAAGGAGAGCGTGGAGAAGAGGGGGAGGCTCGCATGGACCTGGCCTAGCTACGCATTAACACGGCGCATCGTAAGGAATCGACCCCAAACCACCAAGATAAGTCTCACGCTCAGATTGGCTAATCGTTGGAGCCTAAGGGTCACACTCGCCGCAGCCCTCTTGCGGCAACGTCGCCTCCCTTTCTTACCTTACCACGGCAGCTTGAGCGCTAAAGGGGTCCTCCTGAGCATCGCGCCTCAGGGGCTCTTACTGGACCTCGGGCCGCTCACCTCCTGGCCTTGACCACAACACGCGACCTAGCATACCAGCGACGGCTGCAGCTTGCCTGGGGACCGGGACCTGTCAGCGTAGAGCAACGAGCCATCGCGAGGTTCGAAAGGGGAGACCGAGCCTAAACAGAGCATGCATTTGCAAATTTTCATAACAAGGATAGTATCAACAAAAGACATTACATGCCCTTTACACACCCCCACGGGGTACTTCTTGATTCCTCGCAGGGAACAAAAGACGAGAACTTAGGGGAATCCTATCTACACCCTCCCGTGGCCGACGCTGTCATCAACAGTGGGCTGCGGGAGGCCGGCGCCAACCCCATCCAGACCAGCGACGGCGGTGGCTGGACGCCGCAGCCCTGCTCCGGGCGCGGCAAGAGCTCGGGCCCACGTAGCTGTCGCCGCTCGTCTCCGGGGTCTCATAGAGCTCAGGAGAACCGCTGGACGCCCAAGAGTCGCTGCTGCTGGAGGAGCCGCAGGCCGGACGCGCTTCGTCCTGGCGCTCCCCTACAGGGCAGCACTCCAGGCGGCGGCCCTCCGCATCGAAGACCTTGAAGAACAGCGTAGAGGCGCTGTCATAATCGAAGTGGATCGCGAGGGCGCCCTCAGCACGGCAAACCCGCGCAACCTCACCCCGGCCGCGGGTCATGAAGATCTTGCCGGAGGAGACCACTTCAACCTCTGCTCCGGTCGCCGGGCGTCGCAGTTAGCACGCTGCAACCAGAGCTCGAGGGGTCCCCTCGGCGGCATCACGTCGGAGAAGAATCGCGGGAAGCGGATCCAGGTGCTTGGGGGCATCGCCGCCCACAGCACGAGCTCGCGAGAGGAGTCCGCAGCATGGGTTCCAGGGGGACGGCGCGTGTCACCATCGCGCGGCAGCCGCGGTCGCGCCGCGGGCGGCGCCGCTCATCGCTCCTTCCTCTTGAGCCCTCGGCTTGGGCGTACAAGGGCAGCGGATACCCTGGAGGTGGCCGTTCGCTCCAGGGCCTCGTCACTTTCGCCCTCGCGATGATGTCGCGACGGTGGGCTGGCCTCTTCTTCGGCGAAAGCGGCCCTGGCTCGTCACGGGGAGCTTTTCCTTTCTCCTCGATGGAGAATCTTCGGATTGGCGCCATGGGAATTGCTACTAGCGGTGGAGCAAGGGGGAAGAAGCAAGTGAACTGGGAAGAGATGGGCGACGGGGGCTCTACCCCCCTCCCCATTTATAGCGGGAGAAGGCCAACCGGCGCCTCCCACGATCACACGTAATGATGGTTTTTCCTTGCATGTCGCAGGGACTTGTCAAGTCGGGCAGTTGCCGAGGCAGCGTGGGGAAGCGGAGACGCCCACGTCCAATCAACGGCCACGCGTCGACCAAGGCCGCAGGCTTTTGGGGCCCGCGGCGCTCCGCACTTGACCTTTGGCTTCGTCTCGAAGCCAAGCACGAGCGCGCCTTGGGCCCGGGGGCTACTGTCGGCATTCTGGGAACGGGGGTCCCCAGACTTGCCTGCCTGCGGCCCACGGCGGGGCTCTGCGCATGGGCCCGTATGGCCCATCTTCATCAACAAGGCGTTCAAGACCCTCGCGAGGCGGACGACACAAGACCTCCTCAGGAGCGGCCTCACCAGGTTGGCTCGCGAGGAGCGGAGAGATCAAGGTAGGGCAAACCTCGCGAGGTTCTCGTGACGTGAGCCATGACGATCAAGATCAGGTGGGCGCCAGGCGGGCACTAGCACGCGCAGTGTCCTTGTTTCCCCTTTCGTGCTAAGGAAGCAAGCGCAGGCGCGGAGTACCGAGGCGTCAAGAAAAGGTTTCCATATCGGTGCAACAAGACCAGGACCACCCAGACGGCAAGATGGAGGTCACCATGGAGCCCGAAGCGGCGTCACCACCAGAGCCTTTTGCAGGCGAAGACCGCTTTTGTCAGGATAAGTTGTAGTAGTTGTCCCCTTTCAAATTGGCTGTTGTTGGCTCCCTTCCCGCTCAATATTTGGGGAGAGGAACAGGGCCTCTATAAATAGGACTAGCCACCACCATAGGAGCCAACGGATCTGGGATTAGACCATCCTCACCCACACAAGCTCACCGAGCACAAGAACACCTCAACCTCAGGAGGCTGTTCTTCCCCTTGTATTGTTCATCATTAGCCCAAGAGGCAATCCACCACCACCACACTGGAGTAGGGTATTACACCACAACGGTGGCCCGAACCAGTATAAATCTTGTGTCTCTTTTGTTGTGAGTTCATTGAGTTCGTCCGTGAGATCTTAGCAAGCTAGGGTGTGGATCGGTAGGGAAAGAACTTCGCGCGCACCCCAGAGTTCGAACCTTAAGGGTTTTGCCGGAACCCGTGATCTGACAACAACTAAGATTTCGTATGGACAAGAAAGTACAGTCAAAAAGTGACAAAGAAATGCAATTCTGCTTTCTCTCTATATGTCGCGACATGCATTTGGAAACTCAAGTGGGACCTTTAGCTAACCAATTAAATGTGTCTGTTAACTAATATCAGTATCATATCACAATCATATTTGAACAACTAAGCTTTGGAATTTTGCGTGTTGTGTTGTTTAGCTTGAAGGGTGGAGTAATGCTAGTATGACAGAAAGCACCTACGCAGATCATAGTAGAGTAGATAAAAGGGGAAAACCTAAGCATCAAGAGTAAAATCAGGAAAGTGGAACTAGCTGGACCAGTGGGTGGCGCACATGCTTTTCGAAACGAATATAGGAACATTAGGTGACCAATTAAACGTTCTCTATTTTAGTAATATGAGTATCATATCAGATTCGTATTTCAACACGTAAGCTTTGGAATTATGGGTGGCATGTTGTTTTGCTTGATGGGCTGAGGTCTTGAGGAGCAGTGAAGCACCTACGATGATGGTAGTGAATATAAAGGGGGGAAACCATAAGCTTTATGAGTATAGTGACCATGACATGGCGGATCTGAAGGTGCAAACCGGACAAAGCTACTTCGCAACCAATGTTTGCATTCAACTAGCCACTACGATTTGGTACGGACAAGAAAAGTACAGTAAACAATTTAAGATCTATTTTCCGGGTGAGATCAATAACTTAAGCACATATGGAAGAGTACCACCTCTCTTGCGACGCCGTGTAGGCCCCTGCTGATACGTTGAGGGTGCTGCGGGTGCGATGGCTGTCGGCAGCGGGGAAGAAGACTTTAGATGGCAGACAGCCGGGTCGGGGGATAAATCATGTTGCCGTGGACGAGGTGGTCGTAGGAGCGGCAACGGCAAGGTGGACTACGGCGCCGATGAAGCGAGACGACGCGATGAAAGGATCCTGGTCCGACGCCATGGATGAGAGAAGTCCATCTCTTGCAGTGGACAACGGGGTAGGGGTAGCGGCTCTGGCAAGGTGGAGGATGGGGTGGCGGACGGAGGAGGCTGGCCGCAGTGGGGAGGTTGTCGTGGGGCCGACGGTGTATGAATGGGGAAATGGAGGGGGGATCTCAAACTTTGGGACACGCTTGTCTGAAATGTGGGAAAGTTACGAACTTATCCCCCGTTTAAAATTTCGGACATCACGTCGGTTGGGGATAGGACGGTAATCTCGCATCTCCCAAATATTTGCCGGTAATGATTTTGGGTGAGGAGAGGGTGTTTGGCCACCCATGGTTGGCGCCCACGGTGTATGAACGGGGCTGGCATGTAGGGCGGTTGTGTCACGTCTGAGGGAAGTTACACATCTGCCCCTATTTAAAATATTAGCCTACATCGATTTCGGACGAGGAGAGTTTGTTTTGCCGCCCACCGTGGATGAATGGGAAATGGAGGGAGAGACACATGTCTTTCGGACGAGCTTGAATCAAATGTGTTTTGCCGCCCACGTTTGGCGTTCACCGTGTCTGAATGGGCTCAGAGGCCGTCGTGTCACGTCTGATTGAAGTTACTAGTCTACCCCTATCGTCAGCAGTGTAAATCCGGTCGATAAGGATGTCAAGTGTCAGGGGTAGACAGTAATTTCCATCTCGCAAACACTTGCTTCGGGCAGCCCACAAATGATAGTGGGTGTTTAGCCGCTTCATTCAAAACTTGGGAGAATTAGCATTCACGTTTGCCCTGGGCCCTGGCAACTAAATCCAAATCCAATTTTTATTCGATTACGAATATCCACAGATAATTCTACGTTTTGTTATTTATTTCTTCAAAACCACAACAAAGATTTATTCCACCTTTATATATGATTATGATTTAGAAATGTCGTGATCTTCGAATTCAGTAGGTTGGATACACTTTGAGTCAAACAGTTATTTCATCCAATACAATATGCTCACACGAAAAACAGTTCACCTTATGTCAATCATACAAGTAGTGAGGATTACCTCGCCTAAAAAATTCGGATCATTACAACACATGGACAACATAGGGGGTCTTACAACATAATACATTCAGAGACATGACACAACATGCAAGTACAATAATCTAATGACAATTTCAACTGCTATCTAAAGAAGAACTGGGATTACCCTGGGCTTCAGATAGCAGAAGCAGCAGGACCTCCTCCGTCTTCAAATGCAACATTCTTACTTCCTCCAATTCTTGGGTTGCTTGCATAATGCGTGCAGCTAATTACATAATTTCCAGCTTCAAGATCGAGATTACCTCATCATGGCCGCCACACCATCTCTTTCTGCCTCTAGTAGAACCTCAAGAACTATAATATCTGTGCTCAGACTACTCTCCGGCGGTGTTGCCTCTGAACTGCTACCATCTGGTAACATGGATGGCGCACTGCTTCCACAAATAGATTCTGGGGTTGTACATTGTGTCCTAGTGTGAACGGCATCCTGAAAGGTTTCCGCTGGACATAAGTAAGAGATAGTTATTGCATGATCCAGGCAGTAAGCTTACATGGTAAACGACATACGAATTATTGCCGAGCATGGCAAGCTATATTTAAATGGTTCGAAGCAGCATTAGCCGAAAAGAAATTAAAATGGTAAGATGAAACTAGGGATGTTAGTGGCAAATAAACGACATCCGCCAGTCCCATCTAGTTAGTTTTTGCTAGCTCCCTGGTTCATTTTCCTCAAAAAACAAAAACTCTTTTGAACTATCATACCACTAGTGGACTTTAATCGGGATTAAACGGGACCGAGTTGACATCCCTAGTTGAAAGGGCGTGTACCACCGCTATATTTAAGTTGCCAAGGCATCTAAGCAGTTGAAATAATCTGAGAAAGCACTTAACAGTGTGGCCTCATATAAACTACGAAGACAGTCTTGTGATGAAGTTCAGAGGAAAAGTTAAGGACTCAAATGAACTAGGCATGCATTTCTTTATGATAGTACAGCAGGCACTGCTGACATATTGGCCAACTCAGGTATAGCGTAACAAGTAACAAACAAGCATTCGAATCAAGCAATACCGCAAATCAGACAACTGAACTATTTTTTATTCTGTAGGATTACAGGTTGAGGGCACAAGCCAAGAAAGTAGCCCACACGCATTACATTTCACATGTACTAAAACACACTGGCTTACCATATGTTGCTGTGAAGCCTCGCTGCTGTTGCAATGTTCTTTGAAGATATCGTCAGCATCCCGTGGTTGCAAATCTACTTGTTGTAGTTTATTCTGCACCCTCTATTCGGGTAAAATTAATTTTAATCGCATGCATTGGTTCGAATTGATCATCAATGGTTCATCTAAACTAATGAAAGAAGGGTGTGTGCATACACAACAATATATCTGATTCCCTCTATTTTTATGCTTGTTCGAGGTGCCAGCCCCAAAAGAACAAATATTTTGCTTGATGGGGTTGGCAGCTCCATAATTAATAGAAGCATCAAATTAGTCATGCAACTTGGGAAGATCAAGAACACACAAAAAAGTAATGAACAGAGGCTCGGAGCAGTGATGTAATAGCTAGCATCAGAAAATGTAGGGTAAAACGAACAAAAACCAGCGGAACCACATGCTAGTTTGCTGATGTGTAATTAAGCATAGAGAACATGAAGCAGTCTGATGGAACCAACAGGTGGCATCTGAACAACACCATTGTCATAAATATAGCATGCAAGAAGTAAAATAGTAGGCAGTGATATCTAGGAAGTACAGTAATACTTCGGACAAAACTAAAGCATATTAACTATATGTGCACTGGTATGTAATTTAGCACATGTGACATGTTCACTGCCAGAAGTATGGCCCTACAGGTGCAAGAAGAATAACGCGTCTCATGAAAAACTGAATGATGCCCTGAAGAAATTCAAAGGTGCGGTGCTTATGCTAAGAAAGTGAACGTAGGCGCCGGCCGTTGGATAATAGTACCTGATTCTCGACGGCGTATGGGTATCGTTGGCATACTTGATAGCTAAGGATCGTCGATGGTGCTCGTGTTGCGGTTGAGTTTGGGCCGGCTGTCGCCGTCGCTGAAGCGGCTCCGGTGCTACGGTTGCGGCACCTGTTGACATACAAGAAAGCTCATTTGTGGTAAGTGAACAGTTGCACGATAAAGAGAAAAACCGAAGGAGTACAACTCAAAATAACCTGATGAGGCTGCGACGTCGGTAAAGCAGGGCCGGTGGAGTTGAATATGGCGTCTGTGGAGCGGGTCCGGTGCAGTGGACGAAGGCTTCGGCGGGCGCGTTGTACAGTGCTTTCGGTGAGGCGGATCTGTTGCGGCGGACGAGGGCTTGCATGAAGGGCCAGCGAAGGGACGGACAAGGGAGTCAGTGAAGGGCCTACACTGTGGTGGACGAGGGCGCCGGTTAAGCAGATCTGGTGCGGTGGACCATGATGGAAGTCAAGGAGATCTGGAGCGGTGGACAAGCCAATCGCTGAAGCGGCTCCGGTGAAGTGGTGAGTTGGCAGTTGGGGGTTCCAAGGTACGGAAGGTAGATTCGTCGGGGTGTGAGGTCCACCGCTGCGGCGGAGGACTAGATTCGGCGGCTTGCCGTGGTTGGGGGTGGGTCGGGGAGGTGAAGGGGAGGGGCTCTGGGGAAGAATGTTGGGGGCAAAGAGGGGAAAACAATGGAGTTACCAAAGCAGCCCTTTTCCGTTCATGTGGCAGGGGTAAAACAGGAATATCGCAGGGCTAAACTTTCGGGCGCGAGATATTTCGATGTAAGAGAGAGGGAGTAGGAAAGGGCAACGGGGGCGCCGCCCCTTCCCCTAGTCCAATCCGGACCCATGGGGGGCTCCACCTTCCCTTTGTCCTGCCTCCTCTTTCCCGTATGGCCCAATAAGGCCCATTACTTCTCCCGGTGAATTCCCGTAACTCCCCGGTACTCCGAAAGATACCCGAATCACTCGAAACCTTTCCGATATTCGAATATAGCCTTCCAATATATGAATCTTTACCTCTCGACCATTTCGAGACTCCTCATCATGTCCGTGATCTCATCCGGGACTCCAAACAAACTTCGGTCATCAAATGACATAACTCATAATACAAATCGTCATCGAACATTAAGCGTGCGGACCCTATGGGTTCGAGAACTATGTAGACTGTTGGGGAACGCAGTAATTTCAAAAAAATTCCTACGCACACGCAAGATCCATCTAGGTGATGCATAGCAACAAGAGGGGAGAGTGTTGTCCGCATACCCTCGTAGACCGAAAGCGGAAGCGTTATGACAACGCGGTTGATGTAGTCGTACGTCTTCATGATCCGACCGATCCTAGTACCGAAAGTACGACACCTCCGCGATCTGCACACGTTCATCTGGTGACGTCCCACGAACTCTAGATCCAGCTGAGTGTCGAGGGAGAGCTTCGTCAGCACGTCGGCGTGATGACGGTGATGATGAACACTACAAAAAAAGACACATCCGGGACATTTTGGGCCGAACGAAATTTTGTTCTGTCATACTTATGACACTTCTATGACGATAATTGTGACAAAACCCGGTATCATCATAGATGTGGTGGGCTCCTACTTATATGACAAAAAATCATGACAGAAAATGGGCTTTTCGTCCTGGGCGGGCCGGAGACGCAACGGCATGACATTCTTTGGGTCGTCCATGACGGAAAAAACCGTGGTAGAAGCGAGGGCGAGGAAAATATTGGGGTGTTCCTGGTTACGGTGGGTGGTCGGGGCCGAGCGATGCGCATTTCTCTCGTACACGCACGCGCGTGGGTGCGAGGCGTTGGGCTCTAACTGAACCCGAGCGAGGCGTTGGGCTCTAACTGAACCCGAGCGATTGCACTGCAGGCTACGCGTTACTGAACCCGAGCGATCAATCGATGGCTGTTAACTGAACTCAATCGAGCGATTCCTTCGCTACTGCTGCTAACTGAAGCCGATCGATGCTGCCTCTGGATGAACAGTGAGCGTTGCTGGGGGGGTTTGGATGAACAGTTCCCGGTGGGAGTGGATGAACAGGACCCTGTGGTGTTGCCTCTGGATGAACAGGACCCCGATCCATCGAGCCGGTTGGGGCTGGATGAACAGGACCCCGTGTAGGGATGGATGAACAGGACCACCCCATGGAAGGCTGGATGAATAGTAGACGATGGAGGGCTGGATGAACAGTAGCCCGTGGAGGGGTGGTTGAACAGGAGCCCGTGGAGAGGGCTGGTTGAATAGTAGCCGGTGGAGTAGCACGCGGTGGAGGCAGGATGAACAGGAGCCCGTGGATGAACAGTCGCAGGTGGAGGCTGGAGAAGGTCGGCGATGGATGAAGAATAGCCCATGGAGGCTGGAGGGGGTCGACGGTGGAGATGTAGCTGGTGGGTCCCAGCAGTCAGGGGGGCGAATCGTTTTTTTTTACACGGACGCACTTCCTTGCGTGCGAAGATGTAGCTGGTGGGTCCCAGCTGTCAGGGGGAAACATTTTTTTCGTGAAATACGGTCCGGTGGGTCCCCGCTGTGAGGTGGAGGAAAAATTATTTTGCGAGCAATAAGGAGGCACTTCCTTGCTGCGGCCGTGGACCCAGCTGTCAGCCTCTCCACGTATAGTCCACGTCCGATGGAAGCCGTTCCTTGACCACGTTGACCATGCCGCGCCGAGAGCACCAGGGCGGTAGACGACGGCGAGGCCTAGAAGGGGACGACGCGGAGCCGAAGAAGACGCGACCGTGGATGCCCAGGCGTGGAGGAGTATGAGGGTTCACTGGTTCCCTGCGGTGTGAGGCTGCCGTCGCCGCAGAAAAACAGGGGGTGTGGGTGAGTAGAGGGATGGCCTGGCCAGCGGTGGGAGTAGTAGGGGGCGGTGAGGCCTCCGCCACATCGCAGCCGGCCACGGGAGGCAGGAGCACGAGGCACGACCGGCGCTGGTTTGGGCGGCTGGAGCAAGAAGACCAGAGGTTGAAGAAGCACTACGGCCGTTGGCTGGACATCGTACGGTCACTAGAGCTAGAATCGTGCATATTGACTAAGTTGACAAAGCCCTCCGTCCCCGTCAACTTAGTAGGCCCACAAGTCAGCCTGCCACTATACTGGGTCCCAGCTAGCAGGGGGAGTATTCATTTTTTTGTGCGTAATAAGGAGGCACTTCCTTGCGTGCGAAGATATAGCTGGTGGGTCCGAGCTATCAGCGGCGGTAATGTTTTTCTCGCGAAATACAGAGGCCCTGTCGGTGGGTCCCAGATGTCAGGTGGAGGAATCATTATTTTGCGTGTAATAAGGAGGCATTTCCTTGCGTGCGGCCGTGGACCCAGCTGTTAGCCTCTCCACGTACAGTCCACTTCAGATGCATGTCGGTCGTTGACCACGTTGACCAGGCCGCGCCGAGAGCACCAGGGCGGTGGACGACGGTGAGGCCTAGGAAGGGAACGACACGGAGGCAGGGAAGACTCGGCAGTTGTTTCCCACGTGGAGGGGAGTACGACTGTACGAGGGTTTACTGGTTCGTTTGCCGTCGCCGGAGAATAACAGCGGGTGTGGGTGAGTAGAGGGATGGCTAGGCCAACGATGGGAGTACGGTGGGGCGGTGAGGCCTGCGCGGCAGCACAGCCGGCCGCGGGGAGAAGGGAGCAGGCAGTCCCGCTGGCGCTTTTATGAGCGGGTGGAGCAGGAAGAGCAGAGAGTGAAGAAGCGCGGCGGCCGTTGGATGGACATCCAACAGTCACTGCTTGTGCGTCAACCTTTTTTTTAGGAAAGCCTCAAATGTGTGGAAAACAGCATACAGCCCATCTGCCATTATTTCTAATAATTTACAGCCCATTTGCTAACCCTTAAGGTTTTTTTTGGAGCCCATATTCTTTTTGTTAGCATTACAGCCCATATTGTGGCCACGGTTAAAAAATTATACGAAATTTTGCATATTTCGGTGCCGTCCGAATTGTTTTTAATCTCGAAATTTCGAGTCACATTGAAACTGATTTTAAAAATAAATATATATCAATATAAAATCCAACAAATTGTCCAGGCATAAAAATCAATGCAATTTAAAATCTCGAAATGAAAAAAAGAAATTTGAAACTAATTGCCGGTTTGATGTGTTTTAAAAATGTACAACCCATTTCTTATTACTGATAGGCCATTTTCTCGGCCAGCCGAATGAAGCTCTCCTCGTCTTGAAAGATTTGCAGCCCAACAGGCCTGACAAAGCGACTTACTTGGCAAATCACAAAAAAACTGGGCTGTGGCCGTGGACCCAGCTGTCAGCCTCTCCACGTACAGTACTCTTCCGATGGAAGTCGGTCGTTGACCACATTGACCACGCCACGCCGAGAGCACCAAGGCAGTGGACGACGGTGAGACCTAGGAAGGGGACGACGCGGAGCCGGGGAAGATGCGGCAGTGGATGCCCACGCGGAGAGGAGTACGAGGGTTCACTGGTTCGGCTGTGGTGTGAGGCTGCCATCGCCGCAGAATAACAGGGGGTGTGGGTGAGTAGAGGGATGCCCTGGCCAGCGGTGGGAGTAGTAGGGGGCGGTGAGGCCTCTGCCGCATCGCAGCCGGCCACGGGAGGCAGGAGCACGAGGAACGACCGGCGCTGGTTTGGGCGGCTGGAGCAAGAAGACCAGAGGTTGAGGAAGCACTACGGCCGTTGGATGAACATCGTATGGTCACTGGAGCTAGAATCGTGCATATTGACTAAGTTGACAAAGCCCTCCATCCCCGTCAACTTAGTAGGCCCACAAGTCAGCCTCCCACTATACTTGGTCCCAGCTAACAGGGGGAGTATTCATTTTTTTTTGTGCGTAATAAGGAGGCACTTCCTTGCGTGCGAAGATATAGCTGGTGGGTCCAAGATGTCAGCGGCGGTAATGTTTTTTCGCGAAATACAGAGGCCCTTTCGGTGGGTCCCAGATGTCAGGTGGAGGAATCATTATTTTGCACGTAATAAGGAGGCATTTCCTTGGGTGCGGCCGTGGACCCAGCTGTCAGCCTCTCCACGTACAGTCCACTTCAGATGCATGTCGGTCGTTGACCACGTTGACCAGGCCGCGCCGAGAGCACCAGGGCGGTGGACGACGGCGAGGCCTAGGAAGGGAACGACACAGAGGCAGGGAAGACTCGGCAGTTGTTTCCCACGCGGAGGGGAGGACGACTGTATGAGGGTTTACTGGTTCGTCTGCCGTCGCCGGAGAATAACAGCAGGTGTGGGTGAGTAGAGGGATGGCTAGGACAGCGATGGGAGTACGGTGTGGCAGTGAGGCCTGCACGGCAGCATAGCCGGCCGCGGGGAGGAGGGAGCAGGCAGTCCCGCCGGCGCTAGTTTGAGCGGCTGGAGCAGGAAGAGCAGAGATTGAAGAAGCACGACAGCCGTTGGATGGAAATACAACAGTCACTGCTTGTGCGTCAACCTTTTTTTTAGGAAAGCCTCAAATCTGTGGAAAACAGCATACAGCCCATCTGCCATTATTTCTAATAATTTACAGCCCATTTGCTAATTCTTAAGGTTTTTTTTGAGCCCATATTCTTTTTGTTAGCATTACAGCCCATATTGTGGCCACGGTTAAAAAATTATACGAAATTTTGCATATTTCGGTGCAGTCCGAAATGTTTTTAATCCCGAAATTTCGAGTCACATTCAGACTGATTTTAAAAATAAATGTATATCAATATAAAATCCAACAAATTGTCCACGCATAAAAATCAATGCAATTTAAAATCTCGAAATGAAAAAAAGAAATTTGAAACTAATTGCCGGTTTGATGTGTTTTAAAAATGTACAACCCATTTCTCATTACTGATAGGCCATTTTCTCGGCCAGTCGAATGAAGCTCTCCTCGTCTTGAAAGATTTGCAGCCCAACAGGTCTGACAAAGCGACTTACTTGGCAAATCACAAAAAAACTGGGTTGTGGCCGTGGACCCAGCTGTCAGCCTCTCCACGTACAGTACTCTTCCGATGGAAGTCGGTCGTTGACCACATTGACCACGCCACGCCGAGAGCACCAAGGCAGTGGACGACGGTGAGACCTAGGAAGGGGACGACGTGGAGCCGGGGAAGATGCGGCAGTGGATGCCCACGCGGAGAGGAGTACGAGGGTTCACTGGTTCGGCTGTGGTGTGAGGCTGCCATCGCCGCAGAATAACAGGGGGTGTGGGTGAGTGGAGGGATGGCCTGGCCAGCGGTGGGAGTAGTATGGGGGCGGTGAGGCCTCCGCGGCAGCACAGCCGGCCACGGGAGGCAGGAGCAGGCGGCACGACCGGCGCTGCTTTGGGCGGCTGGAGCAAGAAGACCAGAGGTAGAAGAAGCACTATGCCTGTTGGATGGACATCGTACGGTCACTGGAGCTAGAATCGTTCATATTGACAAAGTTGACAAAGCCCTCCGTCCCCGTCAACTTAGTAGGCCCACAAGTCAGCCTCGCACTGTGGTGGGTCCCAGCTCGCAGGGGGTTTTCATTTTTTTGTGCGCAATAAGGAGGCACTTCCTTACGTGTGAAGATATAGTTGGTGGGTCCGACCTATCAGCGGAGGGAACATTTTTTCATGAAATACAGAGGCCCTTCCGGCGGGTCCCAGATGTCAGGTGCAGGAATCATTATTTTGCGCGTAATAAGGAGGCATTTCCTTGTGTGCTGCCGTGGACCCAGCTGTCAGCCTCTCCACGTACAATCCACTTCCGATGGATGTCGTTCGTGGACCACATTGACCACACCGCGCCGAGAGCACCAGGGCGGTGGACGACGGCGAGGCCTGCGAAGGGAATGACATGGAGCCAGGGAAGACACGGCAGTGGCTGCCCACGCGGTGGAGAGTACGAGGGTTGACTGGTTCGGCTGCCGTCGCCAAAAAATAACAGGAGGTGTGGGTGAGTAGAGGGATAGACATGCCAGGGATGCGAGTATATGATGGGGCCATGAGGCCTGCTCGGCAGCACAGCCGGCCATGAGAGGCGGGAGCAGGCGGTTTCGACGGCGCTGGTTTGGGCGGCTGGGTAGGAAGATCAGAGACTGAAGAAGCACGATTGCCGTTAGATTGACATCTAACGGTCTGACGCTGGTAGAGTCGATTGTTGACTAAGTTTCTTTTTTGAGAAACCTTGTGTACGCATGAACTTAGTAGGCCAACAAGTCAGCCTCCAAATCTGTGGCAGACAACATAGAGCCCATTTGCTATTTTTTAATAATTTGCAGCCCATTTGCTAATTCTTAAGTAATTTATTGCAGCCCATTTTCTGCCCAGGACCACGGTCAAAAAGTTCAACCTTATTTTGCATATTTTGGTGGAGTCCGAACTTTTGTAATCCCGAAATGATAAACATTTTTTAAGAACTTATTGATTTGCCAAAAAAATCGTTTTGTTTTTGTAAGCAAATAAGATGTGGGACAATTGAGTTGGTTTAAGGGAAAACCAGTGGTAAAAAAATCAACGCTGGGAGGGAAAACAACAACAAAAATAAGGATGTAAATATGAAAAGGGAATTTTATGTATTTTCAATATAATGATACGTGTATATGAACTAGTAAAACTATAGGTAGAGATTAGAAAACGGATGTAGGACATGTGTTTCAAGAGGAAAATAGAACTGGGTTGTGTGTTTGATTCAGTAAAAAACTGCCTGCGGATGTTGTAAGACAAAAAATATAACTAACGCTGGCAGGCCAGAGGCCAGTAGATACCTGCTGGATCTTTGTGCCCCGTTGTCGTCATGGGTTGGGCCTGTTAAAAACAAAACCAAGCCTGGGCAGTCTACAGCCCAGTTGAAACTTGCCCGACCTGAAAAAACAATATACGTGCTCAATAAACGAGAGAATTCTGCAAGTACAGACTGATAACTGGGATGCAACAGGGATATTGTTTTTTCATCATGATAATAAGTGCATGCACTTGTTTCGAAAAATTTGGAGAACTGGGAATTCGAACGGCAGGTGCTTATGCTACCCATCAAATAAAAATCAGGTGCCTGAAAATTCGTTTCGAAACAAATGATCCAGCTTTATATCGACGTCGACCCTCGGCATGATGGTTGGAAGAAAATGCCAAGTTCATACCAAAAGATCGTTAACAACAATACCAACTTGCGGACGACAAGGTAGTACAAGTACCAATACCAAACTAACTTATAATATTTTTACTCCTGGCCCTAGTGTTCGTCTGGTAGAAAATCTGCAGAGGACCAGCTCCCGCTCCTTCTCTTGCTCCAGGTCCCCGAGGTGGTACTGGTGCATCACCCAGTTGGTCCTCTGCTGGTCGAAGTTCTTGTTGGTGTGCAGCACCAGAACCTTTTTGCTGCCCGTCTGTCGGCCGTTGACCATCACCGGCAAGGTATTGCCGGTCTTGTGCCACATCGCGTGCATGCCGCACTCTGACTGTATCTTGCGACGCGTCCACGTGCCCCTTTTGAACGCCCTGGAATTGCGCTGGAAGAAATGCTTGCTTAGGCCACTCAGTGTGATACCTGCAGTATTGTCGAATACAGGTTTTAGTGTACGTAGTTGGCATTTTCGTAACATCTTTGCCATGTTGCAGTCACTTGTTTCACTTTTTATTAACTGTCAAATTGTAATTGCTTCACCAGGTCTGCGTCTAAAAAGAAAAATAGAGCTATAAACAAAGGAATATGTTTGTGCAAGTAGACAGTCGATCGGTGTCTTACCTGGAAGTTTCTCAGGATGGGTGTAGCATATGCCGTGCTCGCTATCGATGGTTGGTATGAACAAATCGATGAGAGGGTGAGATCTCGCGCTGTCAGCACTCACTTTGGCCTCAAAGTGCTCGATCAACTCTTGATCCGTGGGATCGAACTTGACGCCAGCCGGCAGCACCGGCCAATCCTTCTTCGACTTGCATCGGTTAATTCCAGTTATATGGTACTCAATGTATGATCAATCGACTCTTTTAAGTGAATGATGAAAGATTTCGATAGATAAGTGGTACTCCAAATCTGAAGTCCAGAATACCCGAACACGCCACCGGGATTCTTGTGTCACTTCACGCGCAGCGTGTTGTCACGTCAATTCAATGTGTGGATATGATGAATAATTTGACCGACGTATACCAGTACTGCTACTGTACTACTTACTAGTCGTATTTAGTGTCACATTTTAACCATAGGTTTAACTAACAAGTACGCACTTGAAGCCTAAGTGATATATATATATACTGCACAACATCTCCATCATCATTATCAGAACATCCTGTGCAGGTGAGTTAGGATGCACTTGATCCCAGAAAGGTACCTATCCTTCCAACCAGAGGAGTGCTTCAACTAACAATAGTACATAATATCCAACAAAAGAGGGTCGTGCTACAGCAGCAGAATACATGGCTCAGTCTAGATATCAGTACGAATCAAGTTGTGCATATTTGCTATTGGCATGAACCACATCGCCGCATGTCGGGTTTGCAAAAGCCATCCATCGCATGGAAGCTTGATGCCTTTCACACACTGAAGATTATCTGGCAACAAGCTGTGTCGACGAATCTCTGGATATGGTGATTCATGAAACCCATGGTATGATGTGTAAACACAGTTCCCCCTGGCGAATGGAAGTTGCATAGCACGGTAATCATCGCCGGTGATATGATTGATGATTGGTTGGATGATCGGATAATTGAGCCTGAGGAACATGGAGTGGTTGCCGAGGCTGTAAACCCGCCTCCAGTTGAATATGCCTGGCCCAACGGAGCTGGGATCTTTCTCGAACATGAAGCAGCCATAGCCATCAATGTCACGAACGCCCCAGGCATTGTACTGCATGTGGTTTGATGAAATGGTTTGGTCAATTTGGTACGTGCAAATGAGCATCAAATGACCACCGTCAGCTGAACGAGCGATAAACCACCACCCATCGGCTGGTATGATTCCAGGTCCTGGAATCATGAAGGCCAGCGCATTTGCGTCTGCTGCAACAATTCAAATTGGAGACCAAAAGGACAAAAATAAACAATCATGTTTAGAGTATGTGTGGAATTAAGATTATTATAACAGTGACACATATCATAGACAGAGAATTGCAATGTCGTGGTCATAATCATACCCCAAGTTAAAAAAATAAGCCAATGGCTTTCATATTCTAGCAATATATCATGGTTCAAACATCATGTAACAATGAGAGGAAAACAGATATGACAGGGCCTACTCATATTCTACCATAGCACTTACTACAATTATCATATCAACTCTAAGCAATAACATGCGTTGTTATAAAAATCCTGGAAATGAGAGTAACATATAGCAATCATGAGGTTATACTCATAATATCTATTCTAACAATCATTAGATACCAATTGTTCTCATATCAACTCTAACAATAACATGTGTGGTCATAAAAATCTAGGAAATGAGAGGAACATATAGCAATGATGTGGTTATAGACATACTATATATTCTAAATTTGTAACAATGAACAGGCAGTCGTATTCTTAAGGTAAAGATGAGATGAGATAGAACAATTACACGACGATAGATTCCACCAGTATAGGCAGCCAATCTGTGCGTCGACCGCATAAACGATGCCATCGTGCACTATAGTATCAGACGGGACTGTTGGGTGAAGAGGATCGACGATGAGCCATAACCATGTATGGCGACCGGATTCCAGATAGACTAATCCCATGTTGAACACGGAAATGAGCTTGTAATCCATGTAGTCTTCTGATGGTGTGGGCACTTTGCAGATTACAACCTTCAGCAAACAGAGGTCGAGCCAAAAGCTCGACGCGTCTCATGCGTAGTAGGCAGGAGTGTCTGGCGGGCCGCGAGGCTCGATGGCGGCGGTATCCAAAGATGGAAGGGTGATCTCTCGCTGGGTGTAGATATCCATGAGACGCCACGGACTACCGGATTGGTGGATGAGGACGATCTAGCTGGCCTTCATGCCCGCCTAGTAGTGGTCGCGCATGAAGGACAGGTGGACGGGTAGTGGTAGCATGTCGAGGGGCACCACGGCAACCTCCGTAGGATTGTCAATTCGGTGTCTGGGCCACCTGCGAGGATCGGGCATCAGCAAGCAGGGTGTCTTGAAAATAGCCGGCCGATTGCACATGAGTAGACGGTACAAAGACACCGAGCATGCGGCCAGACGGACGGTGCTGAGTAGGTCCATACGATTACAGATCTGCTCCAAGAGAACATCGGGGAGGGAATTCCAATCGCGGCTCTGCGTGTCAGTCGGTTCTGCCATTGGGGTTTTCGGTGCCTGCGAGCCAGCGGGGAAGTGGATTCTGGCGGGCAAGCGAAGAAGCTTCTCCTCATTGTGGCCGAGCAGTGAGCGGGGGGGGGGTATGGTACGCGCGAGCTACCAAGGAAGATAGCGCGGGCGGGCGAGCAGTGAGCGAGGGGAAATGGTGTGCGGCCGACGATGGGGAAGAGAGGAGGAAGAAGAGTGGAAGACGGGGAAGAAAGTGCATTAAATCTCAATTCTTCTACTACTACCAGGATATACCGTCCTTCGGAGTGTAAATAGTTACACCGATGACATGTGGGTCTACCACAAGAGGGCCCATATGTCAGTTAATGGACGACAGAAGCGTGCTCTACTGGCAAACATGATGGCAGTACTGGGTAAGGCTGATTTAGTAACACCAACACGCTGGTTCAGCTTATTAATTAAGTGTCCCATCTGCTGCAGCGTGTATTGTCACTTCACTATGAAGACTAGTTGAATAGTTCTCTCTGACCGAGATGGGGAATAATGGATCGCGAAGACTTCCTTTCTACATTATCCCTATGCCTCTACGCTCACTTCACTCATTTTGCTCCGTACGTATTCACTTGTTGAAATCTCTAGAAAGACAAATACTCCGTATTTGGGAACAGAGGGAGGATTTTACTCGTATTTGGGAACAGAGGGAGGATTTTACTCCGTATTTGGGAACAGAGGGAGTATCACCATATGGAGGGAACAGAGGAGGCTTGAAATATGAACATGTGAACGGGAGGGAGTAAGCCCCATGCATGCATGCATGCATGCAACATGCAACACTCACACGTACACATGGACACACGCAACACTCACGCACCCATGCGGCACACAGCACATGACGCAACACACACGCTCACGCTCAAGTGCTCAACCTACTCCCTACGTCCGTGAAAGACTGTACATTTAGAGATTTACACATTGACCAGGGCATAATTAACGCCCAAAAGTAGCAGACTTATGTGTGCATGCGACCATTGAGAGAAGAAGATTAAATGAAGGTCATTGCATGCTGTAATTAAGGATAGACATGTAGCCTATACCTAGAGCACAAGTTGGTGCATTAGTCAATCAATATCGATTTAGATTAAAGGCTAAATGCATTGGAAGTGTAGATGTACTACACTCTTTGTTTTTTAGCTGATTTCTTTGCTCTGCCAACTGACAGGTGGGACCTAGAACCAGGTGAAAATTTAACCAGTCAACAAAGTGCCACGTCGACTATGTGGCCGGTCAGTAGGGTGCAATATGGTGCTCTACGATGAGCTAGTGATCGTATAATCACCGCAAAACTATATATAGTGACCGTAAAGAGCGTATTGTTACATACGTTGACCGCCAGTGTATTTTTCTCGTTTCAAATTAAGCCATATTAACCGGAAAGGATGCAGTATGGACTAGTACTAGTACTGCTTTGATGTGTCCCGTCAACTCGCCGAACGAGGAGAAGCTTGCTTACTACGCCTCTCCCTCGCCCACGCGTGCGGTGGTTCGCAGGACGAGGACAGGGTTTTGACTACAGCGCCCTCTCCCTCTCCCTCGCCCTCGCGGTGGACATGCAGCAGTTCAATCGGTGTCAGATTGCCAGAAGCATAATGTACTATAGTATCATCATTGTTGGACCTTCCGAAGAGGCGAAGAGCCAAGTGCAAGGTTCACACGAGTACGAACTGTTGAACCTCCCGAAGAGGCAAAGAGCCAGGCGCAAGGTTTTATTGGAGTTGTCGTCCTAGTAGGTGTGTACTACAAGTATAGCGAACGATGCTACTGTATGATGCCGCCACGTCACGTATATCCAAAGCTGTGCCACCTTTTTTTCTCGAAGAGCGTGTTGGAGCCCGTGCAACAACCACACAAGTTGCACGTACACATAACGCATTTACTAGTAATAAATTCTAAAGGACAAATGCCAGTATGCCACACAAGTTCATCTCCAATTCATGTGATAAATTTGTGCATGACTAGTCTACATATATGCACAGCGCTACCGTTCACAATTTACCGTACTCCACTTACACGTTATAGATGGGTTACATGTCCTCCTCCAGGTTCCAGTCCCAGGTGTTCTTCATGGATGGCACGATCCATAGCGGTGGGCAACGGGAATCATTGTCACAACTTTCTAGTCCGGTTCCACACGATGGAGACTCAGCCAAGCTGAAGCGGCATAAATCAGGGATAGCGTGTCCCAGCATGTCATTCATCCGGCGGTGCGCACTAAAGACACAACCATGCTTCATGAACGGCAGGCCTTCTGTGTCGTGCACGGAAGGTGGCATCCGCTTCACAATGGGCTAGTTGTCCCCAATGAAAAGCGAGTACTCTCCAAGAGTGTTCCTCGACACCCACGTAGCATCACGGGGGTCGAACTCGGCGCCGTTCATCTGGTACACGTGGCATCTCAGATCGGGACACATGGTGACGTACATAGTCAAGGTCCATGCATAATAATGTTGTGCTCAAATATGGCGGTCAGTAATACTGTGCAGCAAATAGTACTACTCCGGTATAGAGGAAGTAAAATAACCGGCTTATTGTATATAGCCACTCTTGGCTACATGGATGAGATAGTAAGACATGGAAAACAAAAATGGTGGCAGCTAGTGGGTTCAAGTCTTCAAGGGCCTAGCTAGCTATACGCGTCCTCCAAGGTAAAAAGTACTCCTACTAGTACGTAAGTAGAGTACTGGTACAACAATGAAAAATAAGGCGAGAGGGTTAAAAAATGGAATACCTGGGTAGATGGTGACGGTCCGATCGTGGTAGATTGTGTGACCATGTTGCACATCAGTGGTACCATGGGTAACGACTGCTAAGATAGTTGATCCCAATATGCCAAAGTCAGCTACAAGGTTCCAGGTTAGACCGAATCGCGGATGCAAATGCACATCCAGGATCTGCGATCTTATTTTGATCGCGGGATGACTGGTCCCTGCAAAATAATGGAGTACCGTTAGGGATGCAAATGATGGTTTTTGCATTCCGTTTGTAATCTCCCGTACCATAGGATGGGAACCATATGAAACAAGTCCCCTGGCTTGTCACCGCGAAGATGCGGCCTAAATGGCGCACGGCATCTTCTAACGTGTAGGGGTACAAATGTGCCGCTGCCAACATGCGCCAGCCTCTGCCGTTACTGCCTCTTGCATTGATGGCAATCCTTATGTCGAACACCGTGATGAGATGGTAATCGTCATAGCCGCGTCGCTTTGTCGGCGGGTCCGCAATTGCTATCTTCTTCAATCTCATGTAGGCATCATCATACGTAATCAAGCCCAACCAGTCCGGACCGATCCCAATGGTGGAGAAGGGGTCTACTGGAACGGTCGCACTGCTGTGGATGTTGTGAAAAATGATGGTGGCATCCGGCTGGAGGTATGCAAGCCAATCTTCGTTGGCACCGACCCAGACCTATATATAAGACGGTGGGCAGCGGAGAAATTACGGGATGGAAATGGAATAACTAAGTACTACATGATCAAACTCCATTACTGACCTGCTCATCGGACAAAATCCGACTACCTCTCAACGTCGGCAACTCTAGCGGAGTCAACGTGCAACCATGGCCAGGGAGCGGTAGACTGTTCGAAGGATTGTCCCATAGAAGAACCTTCTCCTCGAGGACGCATGGAAGACCAACAAGCATGGCCTTTTCCCAAGCCTTTTTAAGCACCGTCTTGAAAAAGTTGGTGCAGGAAGCACCGAGTCTTGCGGCGGTGAGGACGTCGGAGCGGCGTGCGATTTCTCCCAGAGGATCGTTGTCCAAGGTCTCCCAGCCCCGACGAGGAGGAGAACCGCCTGGCGAATCCATGGGAGCAGCGATGAACTGCCTTCTCTTCGGGGGGAGGGGAACTGGCGAGGAGGAGATAAGAGCGTAGTAACCGCAGGGCCTCGTCCCTTCCAACTGTAGATCGTTCCTTAGCGAAGGGGCGAGGCTATTATTTACTACTAGTACTAGCATTATGGGACATTGTGGGATTGCATTATACTGTAAATAATAGCACTAGTAAGAATTTTTTGGCACTAGCTAGTAGTTTTTGGCATGGATTAAGAAATTTTGGGTATGTTTTTGCTATTTTTTGCACACGCCAACTAGTGTCAAAAAACGTCTTACGTTATGTGACGGAGGAGTACGTACTCGTACTGTAGCAGTACTAGTACTACTTTCTCAACTAGTAGTGCGATGTACTGTACTTCTAGTATAGTGCACCAGTTTTGAACTCTTGAATCTCAGGGCCAAGGAGCTACAGTTGGAAGTGGAGGGTACTACTGTTCTATAGAACCATCGTTGTACTATCAATGCAGGGAAAGTACACCTCCGTAGTGGCCTAGTGGGTACTCTCGGTGCTCTATTCAGCCGCTCCTCTCACGTAGCTGGCCTACTCAGCCGCTCCTCTCACGCACACACTAGCAGCATGTTTATCAGCGCCGGTTACTACGGGGGCAGAACATTTGAGTTATTTGATACAGCGAGACTAGGCTTTTTGCTTCCATTTGTCGAGGTGTAATGGATCTCGTTGAACTTTGTTAGTAGTTCCTTCTTTATGAATGAGATGAAGCAAAGCTTTTGCCTCCGTTTAAAAAAAGACACGTCAAGAGGAATTTCTTTTATAGTAGAGCCGATAATGGAGTGAAGTCCATGCGTGCAACGCCACAAGCTACAGAGTAGTAGTAGAGCACTTTACGTACAGAGCCATATTGCATAGTTCCCAATGCCCCGCCAGGCTTTTCCGGCTCCTCGGGCTTAATTGGGAGGCGCTAGTTTAAATATGCTACTAGCTGATGAGGAAGCTGCAAGCGAGGTGCGGCTAGGGCGAGCACGCGAGCCACGAGATGCTGGGAAGGAAAACCCGTTCACGTGGCTAGGCTATCCAGTGCACCCAGATTGTGGTGCCGCACGTCCGTTTGACTTCAAAACTCAAACTACCCATGTAAAATATTGGCTCGCAACTAAGTTACTATTTAAAAAAAGGCCGCCGTGCATTCGGCCGGGATCGAACCCACAAAACGAGGTATACACTCCCGCGACCACTAGTAGTACTCGTTGGAGTACAACGCAACCTAGAATCGCCTTTTGTCGCTAGTAGTACATTGTTCCTTACAAGAAACCCCTAATAATGCAAGAAACCACTAATAATGCCAAGAAACTACTACCACTTGCATACGTGGCAGACTTAAGATAAGACTACCTTATCAACCATTGTACATGCTCTTACCAACCAGCCCTATCAAGAAACGACTACTCTACAAAGTGTCGTTATAGGCACGTTTCAACCCATGGCCCTGTTTGGATACATTTGTTGTCAATCTAACCCTGCCATCCAAACACCACTTTGGTTAGAGTTAGTACAGGGTTAGAATCTAACCTCTGACTTAGAGTATCCAAACAGGGCCCATGTCGCCCATTAAGTCAACGCCTTCTATTTGACCGGGCGTTATGACTTATGGGACCTACATGTCAGTCTGCACAAAAATCCCCGAGTGACCTCCTACCTCCGGCCCGTCCACCTAGTCATCCTTGGCCATGGGACGCAGCTACCGCCGCCGGCAGAAGGCGAGGTCAAAACCGCCAGCGGTGCGGAGCCCATCTTGCGGCAGCCCGGATGCCAGCTCCGTCCGACGCTCGCGGCCGCTAGCTAGCCAAGATAGCTCCGTCCAGCTGCTTGTCTGCAAGGTTTGCTAGCTAGATTGGCACGGTGGCGCGACGGCTTGCTCGCGCGCACCGCGCTAAGGCCAGCCATCTAGCTCGAGCGAAGGCCAGTGCGGCGGCTTCCTCGCTCGTGAGTCACGCTCGGGCCAGCCTGCCAACCCGTGCGGAGGCCAGCGCGGCGTCCGGCCCGTCCGGCGGAGCGGCGGCCAACTCGCTCATCACCGGCGTCACCGACGAACACACATCAGTACTGTTTGAAGTAATGTTTAGGAAAAATAATGATTTGAGGGGAATAACAGGATAGAAGGTCAGATGTGGGTCCCTCGTGTCAACGGTCAAACAAAATGTGTTGGTTTAAGCTGCCTCGTCAGCACGGACGTGTGGGCCAACCCTTTCATAAATGGGTTTAAACTAACCTAATCAGTAGGTAGTAGTTTTTTGCGTGGATTAAGAAATTTTGAGTATGTTTTTGCTATTTTTTGTATAATAAATTCTTCCTAGGGCTGGTTGAAAGTGGTATTTTTTGTTAAATACTGATCAATTGAAAGTATAGCGGGGTTTTTATGCCCAAACTACGGATGTCGTGTTCTCCATAGGGACTAGGCAAATCGATGACCGTACTTGGCTAAAGCTAGGTAGCACAATTTTAAGAGATAAATGCAGAAAATAGGAATCTAAACTAACAAGGTTGTTCCCGAAGATCGTCGACAAAGGAAATGATACAGAAACAAAGAGAGGTTCAGATTGTACTCTCAGTCTTTTTGATATTATCGTTTTACTTGAAAAAGTAGACACTGACACAAGCTTACAAATATGACTAATGGGAAACAACAATACTAGAACACATGTTTATCTAACATGTAACAGAGAGAAGAAACATGAATATAGGACAGAAGATAGATTTTTCACATCCCAAACACACTCATATTTATATAGCACATGTACTGGAGCTAACACATAGACAACTGAATAAATTTCTGCGGCAAGGAACAAATACACAGGGGTGAACACATTCATATGCTAGCAGAATAGAAATACACAGAAGCAAATTCTAATACATCAATTATCTCCCAAATTAACAAGGTCTCAACTAGTCAGATCCAACATAACAAGTACTTTATTATACAGGTACGAAACTGAACAAATAACAAGTTGCTAGAACTAGTCAAGTCTGAACATTACACAACCCTGAACATTACACAATTCTGAACATTACACTTCTAAAGTTTACAGCAGTTTGAGAGAGAGAGAGAGAGAGAGAGAGAGAGAGAGAGAGAGAGAGAGAGAGAGAGAGAGAGAGAGAGAGGGAGAGAGAGAGAGAGAGAGAGCAGCAGCAAGGGTTCGGGTTCAGAGAAGAAACAGAGGCAGCAGTAGTGGTTCAGCGAGAGGAGAGGAGAAGTTCAGAGCAGCAGCAAAGGCGTGAGGAGAGAAGCAGCAGGGGGCGTGAGAAGAAGAAGCAGCAGCAAAGAAAGAGGAGCAGCAAACAGCTGAGTTTGGGTTCAGAGAAGAAGTGGCCACAGCAACTTGAGGTTCAGAGCAGAGAATCAGCAAAGGAGGCGCTGGAGAGTGGAGCTGTAGCAGATTCGTGGGGGAGAAGGAGTAGCAGCAGTAGTTGGGACGTGGTAGAGGAGCAGCAGCAAAGAGATTCAGAGAAGAAGCAAGGGCAGTAGCAGAGGTAAGGGAAGAGAAGAGGCGGCAGCAATTGGGATGGGGAAGAGGAGCAGCGGCCGAAGGCAAGGTCGCGCGGGTACCCAGACACCCGTCTGGTCAGGCGCGCGAGGTACGGCGGTGGAGTGATGGCGCTATGGTGGAGATGGTGGCGCTGGTGGAGATGAGTGAATGGATGGCTGGGTGGCGCTGGTGGAGATGAGTGAAGGGCAACCCTAGGCGCCGGCGCACCGGCGGAATGGTTGGGCCGGTCGAGCCCCAGCCGTTGGATGTGAGCCGCGCAGCCTTTGGATCTGGTCAAAAAAAAACGCCCCAACAGCTTCTTCCTCGCGTGGTCAGGCTAGAATCCGCATCTCTCGCTCGGGGGACCGCGGCGCGGCGCCTCCTGCCCCCTTCGGTGGCCATCCTCATCGCTGGGCCCCGCCCCTCGCCGGCCTTCCTCATCGCCGGTCCCCGCCCCTCGCCGGCCGTCCTCGTCGCCGGTCCCCACCATCCCGGCCGTCCTCGTTGTCGCCTCGACCCATGCAACAACTCTACCTGCGGCTGTAGCTCTCGACGGCGATGGTTGTAGCTCCGCCGCCGCCCTCGCCGTGGATGCTGGCTGCAGGGGATTGCATCGATGACGGCCGCCAGTTAATCAGCGCTGTCTGAACGGATGTAGCAAAAAACTTCACCGGTAGTAGCAAAAAACAACTACGGTTGCAGCAAAAAATCAAACACCGTCGCCGCCTTCGCGAGGTCGCGACTCCGCCTTACATGGATGTAGCAAAAAACTTCACCGGTAGTAGCAAAAATGTATTATGGTTGCAGCAAAAATCAAACACCGTCGCCGTCTTTCGCGAGGTCGCAACTCCGCCTTACATGGATGTAGCAAAAACTTCAGCGGTAGTAGCAAAATTCTACTACGGTTGCAACAAAAATCGTCGTTGTCATCGCCGCGAGGTCGCAGCTCCGCCTGATGGATGTAGCAAAAAACTTCGCCAGTACTAACAAAAACCAACTACGGTTGCAGCTTTCTCTTGATGTGCAGTTTCATTAAAGCTTTTCTGTCTATGGTTGAAGCTGTTCTAAATGACGGTTGCAACACTAGTATGTGCGGGTGCATCCAGCCATGGCGGCAGGCAGCCATGGTGGCCGGCAAGGGAGCGCCTGGCCGCCGGCGATGGAGGTCGTGGTCGCCCAGTCGCAGCCATGGGGGGGAGGGGGAGGGGATGCGCCCGCGTGAAGGCTGGAGGTAGGGGATGGATCTGGCCATGGCGGCAGGCAGCCATGGCGGCCGGCGAGGGGAGCTTGGCCGCCGGCGATGGAGGTCGGGCTGCAGCGGGGTGGGGGCGTGATGCGGGGGGTGGACGGCGACCTCGCCTGCGAGATTGGGCTGCAGCAGATAGGGTGCGAATGGAGATTCTCATCTACACAGGCAGCACGAGGTAGCGGGCGACCGGCCGAAAGCTTCGGCCGGCGCACCGTCTCCAAACGTTTCCCATGAGTGAATGGATGGCTGGGTGGCGCAGGTGGAGGTCGCGAAGGCGCACCACCACGCCAGCCTGGCCGTGGCGGCGGCCGGAGGTGGAGAAGGAGGGGTGAGGGAGAGAGATGTGTGGCCAGGCTCGAAGGGGATCGGTGGTTGCGCTAGGGATTTTGACCCCTCGATCTGATCTGCAAAGTTTACACATTAACCCTCTTCCTTCTCTTCTTTCTTCACAAGAAGGTCCTCCCACTTCTTTATCTAGCCCCTGGTTACTTCTCTTCATCTCACACAAGTCTCTTCTTCCTTCTCTTCTCTTCTTCACTCTTCTCGATAGCCACATAGACGGAATCTTGACGATTATTAGTGCCTTTGCGCACATTTCTGCAAGATAGACCAAAGACTAGTAAATGATCCTTTTTATGATTATCAAGCAATATTGAATCAATCATGGCAAAAATGGACGAATATATCATGATAGATGCTATATTTGAGTACCAAAATTAGATATGTGAAATATACTTATCAAATACTCTACGTATTGTAAGTAGGAGTGAAATTTAAGCTTTGGAACCAAATAAGCAAGGCTAGTTACATAGTGCATATGTGTGCATGATTGAAAGTAAATATCAACCATGAGTGACTAATATCTTGATGGAAAACTCGAAACTATGGAACACTAGGGAAAAATTGCATGGTTGGAAATACTAGCAATGTTCATGTGCGTTGCAACGGATCATAATTAGAATAATACTTATTCACAAACTTGATACAAAACACTCTAATTTTTATATACATATATCACTAGAGATATATTATTTTTCAATTAGAATATATTCCTTGGGCTGTTTTGGTGAGGTCAGGGAGGGATGTGGTTGGTTTTAAGATACTAATTATGGGTTTTTTCTGCAAATTGGTAAACAAGTGGGATGTTGGTGATAAAAGGCAACAAGTTACCTCACAGTCGTTAGATGTAGATCTAATGGTCACAAATGACGGATGGCAGACACACCATCATCACCAACTTAGTCTTCTATAGGAGTACTAGCAAGATCCGTGCATTGCACGGAACATCAAGATGCGTTTTTTTGTAAAAACACTCGTTGTGATTGACCCATGCGGGAGTAATACCATGTGTAAAAACTAATTATATCTCGAGAAATAGGAGATAAGGTGAAGAGGAGTGGGGCGTGGTGGTGATTGGTGGTCGGACTGAGCGGAGGCATGGGGATTGATGACGCCGGCAGCGGTCACCAGGCCACTTTGTTCCAAAGGCTTCCTTTCTTAATTGCTCAACAATGAGGTTGTTGGAGATAAGTATGAACGAGGGAAGGCCTTGTTTGCAAATGTGGAGAGGGGTGCGGGTATCTTTTAGTTTAATTTCCAGCAGTCAGATATAGATCGGACGGTCTATATTGCAAGATGGCACGCGTACCATCATCACCAACTCGGTTTTTATAAGAGAAGAAATATAAGTATGGAGATACAAACGTATTATCGATACTTGTTTCCGTAAACTTGCATCTACATTCTATTCAACGCCTCAACATGTGAGGCCTTAGCACAATGACTTCTCGACTGTGTAAAACAAAGGTTTTCCTGTCGCCAATAAGGAGGGGGTGACGGTGGCGCGCTTTTTGGCTTGCTCTAGTCCTAGTAGTCATACTAGGTGGTCTAAGCACGTGTAGATTTATTCTTTTTCACGTCTCGTGTTCGCCATACTGCCACGACTGTTGATGAATAGACGGTAAGTTATTCACGAGGAAACCCTTGTTGAGCGTGTTTGCGAGAGAGAGAGAGACAGTGTGCGTGTGTGATATGTCTAGAGACTGAGGCAATGATAACAAATTCTTTGTGTCTATGTGTGTTGAGGATAGAGAGAGGTATGTACATGGGGCTTTGTGTTGTGTAACATGGAGACACATATTCATAATTAGAGAGTGAGTGTGTGAGATACATATGCGGACATGGGGAGAGATGAGGATCCAGATTAATGGGTGTTTGTGCGTGTCTGTGTGTGTTTGTGCGCGCGTTTGTGTGTGAGAGGGAGTGTGTGTATGTGGAGTAGTGAGACCACTAATGATGTAAACCTAGTATAAGGGAAGGGGGAATGGTGTGACATGTGTAGTAGCGGGATAGCATGACTGCGGGCGGGGGGAGCAAACTATTTGGAAGAGACATCGAGTGTGTGTGGGAGAGGGGTGGGAGAGCGAGAGAGAGAGAGAGAGAGCTAGCGACGGAGAGAGAGAGAGAGCTAGCGACGGAGAGAGAGGGAGAGAGAGAGAGAGAGGAAGAGAGGGGGCGTTTGTGCATAAATGGCGTATAGATAGGGAGACAATGTTGATGTTGTTTGAAATTGGCCTATGTATGGAGGCGCAAGGGAAGCGAGTCATCGTGTGTGTGATAGGGACTTCATGAGAGATCTAGAATAGATGGTGTAGAGAACAATGTGCGAGATCGAGAACGATGATACATTAGGGAGCTATGGAAAGAGTCACGACATATATGTATACAGGGAGGAGCTGGGGCGGGTCCGCATGTGGGAGAGATAGAAAGATGAGAGTGGTGCACAAGGAGACAAAGTGTGCTTGTTTTGCAGTGGGGGTGGTGTGTGAGGTGAGTGTGCGAGAACCACATAACTAGGGAGATAGACGTTTGGGGGCGACGTTTTGTGTGTATGGGAAAGATACACTCTACATAGTGCGTGTGCTTGGGAAAGAGAGATGCCGGGAGAACTAGCTAGAGAGTGGGGGAAGAGATGTGTGCATGCCCAAGAGACAAAGTGATAGAGACCTATATTGGGGCCCGGACTTTAGAAGAGAGAGGGGTGTTAATGTGCTCGTGTGTTGGTGTTTGGGGAGAGAACGACTTCTCTGTGTGTGGGGGGGCGACGAGGGGTCGGGGGTGGGCGACGAGGGGGGGGGGGGGTTGGCTTCAGATAAAGAGTGAGGTGTCTATATTTGAGGGACTTTAGCGTAATTGAGATATACACTACAAAAAAAGACACATCTGTGACATTTTGGGCCGAACGATTTTTTTTCTGTCATACGTATGACACTTCTATGACAATAATTATGACAAAACACGGTATCATCATAGATGTGATGGGGTCCTACTTCTATGACAAAAAATCATGACAGAAAATGGGCTTTTCGTCCTGGGCGGGCCGGAGACGCAGCTGCATGACATTCTTTGGCCCGTCCATGACGGAAAAAACCGTGGTAGAAGCGAGGGCGAGGAAAATATCGGGGTGTTTCTGGTTACGGTGGGTGGTCGGGGCCGAGCGATGCGCGTTTCTCTCGTACACGCATGCGCGTGGGTGCGAGGCGTTGGGCTCTAACTGAACCCGAGCGATTGCACTGCAGGCTACGCGTTACTGAACCCGAGCGATCGATCGATGGCTGTTAACTGAACCCGATCGAGCGATTCCTTCGCTACTGGTGCTAACTGAAGCCGATCGATGCTGCCTCTGGATGAACAGTGAGCGTTGCGGGGGTGGATGAACAGTTCCCGGTGGGGTGGATGAACAGGACCCCGTTGCGTGCCTTTGGATGAACAGTGAGCGTTGCTGGGGGGTTTGGATGAACAGTTCCCGGTGGGGTGGATGAACAGGACCCCGATCGTTCGAGCCGGTTGGGGCTGGATGAACAGGCCCCCGTGGAGGGCAGAATGAACAGGACCACCCCGTGGAGGGCAGGATGAACAGTAGATGGTGGAGGGCTGGATGAACAGTAGCCCATAGAGGGGTGGTTGAATAGGAGCCCGTGGAGAGGGCTGGTTGAACAGTAGCCGGTGGAGTAGCGTGCGGTGGAGGCTGGATGAACAGGAGCCCGTGGATGAACAGTCGCAGGTGGAGGCTGGAGGAGGTCGGCGGTGGATGAAGAATAGCCCGTGGAGGCTGGAGGGGGTCGATGGTGGAGATGAACAGTATCCCGTGGAGTCCCGTTTTGCGGTACGCCACACCCCTCCCGATGAACAGGACCCCCGTTTCGACCGTAGCGCTCCAACACAAGTCTGTTTCCCCCATTTTGCGGTACGCCACACCCCTCCCGATCAACAGGACCCCTGTTTCGACCGTAGGAGGTCCGTTTCCTCCGTTTTGCGGTACGCCAGACCCCTCCCAATGAACAGGATCCCGTTTCGAACATGGTCGGTCGAACACAAGGCCGTTTCCTCCGATATGTGGTACGCCAGGCCTCATTTCCATCGGCTGTTCCGTCCAAGCCCTCCCGATGTGTTGGAAATATGCCCTAGAGGCAATAATAAAATGGTTACTATTGTATTTCCTTGTTCATGATAATTGTCTATTGTTCATACTATAATTGTATTAACTGGAAACCGTAATACATGTGTGAATACATAGACCACAACATGTCCCTAGTAAGCCTCTAGTTGACTAGCTCGTTGATCAATAGATGGTTATGGTTTCCTGACCATGGACATTGGATGTCATTGATAACGGGATCACATCATTAGGAGAATGATGTGATGGACAAGACCCAATCCTAAGCATAACACAAGATCGTGTAGTTCGTTTGCTAGAGCTTTTCTAATGTCAAGTATCATTTCCTTAGACCATGAGATTGTGCAACTCCCGGATACCGTAGGAATGCTTTGGGTGTACCAAACGTCACAACGTAACTGGGTGGCTATAAAGGTGCACTACAGGTATCTCCGAAAGTGTCTGTTGGGTTGGCACGAATCAAGACTGGGATTTGTCACTCCGTATGACGGAGAGGTATCTCTGGGCCCACTCGGTAATGCATCATCATAATGAGCTCAATGTGACTAAGGAGTTAGCCACGGGATCATGCGTTACGGAACGAGTAAAGTGACTTGCCGGTAACGAGATTGAACAAGGTATTGGGATACCGACGATCGAATCTCGGGCAAGTGACGTACCGATTGACAAAGGGAATTGTATACGGGATTGATTGAATCCTCGACATCGTGGTTCATCCGATGAGATCATCGTGGAACATGTGGGAGCCAACATGGGTATCCAGATCCCGCTGTTGGTTATTGACCGGAGAGTCGTCTCGGTCATGTCTGCATGTCTCCCGAACCCGTAGGGTCTACACACTTAAGGTTCGGTGACGCTAGGGTTGTAGAGATATTAGTATGCGGAAATCCGAAAGTTGTTCGGGGTCCCGGATGAGATCCCGGACGTCACGAGGAGTTCCGGAATGGTCTGGAGGTAAAGATTTATATATGGGAAGTCCTATTTTGGCCACCGGAAAATGTTCGGGATTTTTCAGTATTGTACCGGGAAGGTTCTAGAAGGTTCCGAAGTGGGGCCCACCGGCATGGGGGACCCACATGAACGTGGGTAGTGGGGGCAAGGCCCCACACCCCTGGTCAAGGCGCACCAAGATCCCACCTTAGAAGGAATAAGATCATATCCCGAAGGGATAAGATCAAGATCCCTAAAAAAGGGGGATAACAATCGATGGGGAAGGGAAATGATGGGATTTCATTCACCCACCTTTGCCAACGCCCCAATGGACTCGGAGGGCAAGAAACCAGCCCCCTCCACCCCTATATATAGTGGGGAGGCGCATGGGAGCAGCACCCCAAGCCCTGGCGCCTCCCTCCCTCCCGTGACACCTCTTCCTCCCCGCTTGCGCTTGGCGAAGCCCTGCCGGGATCCCGCTACTTCCACCACCACGCCGTCGTGCTGCTGGATCTCCATCAACTTCTCCTCCCCCCTTGCTGGATCAAGAAGGAGGAGACGTCTCTGCTCCGTACGTGTGTTGAACGCGGAGGTGCCGTCCGTTCGGCGCTAGGATCATCGGTGATTTGGATCACGACGAGTACGACTCCATCAACCCCGTTCTCTTGAACGCTTCCGCTCGCGATCTACAAGGGTATGTAGATGCACTCTTTTCCCTCTCGTTGCTAGAAGACTCCATAGATTGTTCTTGGTGATGCGTAGAAAATTTTGAATTATTGCTACGTTCCCCAACAGTGGCATCATGAGCCAGGTCTATGCGTAGATTCTATGCACGAGTAGAACACAAAGTAGTTGTGGGCGATGATTTGTTCAATTTGCTTACCGTTACTAGTCTTATCTTGATTCGGCGGCATTGTGGGATGAAGCGGCCCGGACCGACCTTACACGTACTCTTACGTGAGACAGGTTCCATCGACTGACATGCACTAGTTGCATAAGGTGGCTAGCGGGTGTCTGTCTCTCCCACTTTAGTCGGATCGGATTCGATGGAAAGGGTCCTTATGAAGGGTAAATAGAAATTGGCATATCACTGTTGTGGCTTTTGCGTAGGTAAGAAACGTTCTTGCTAGAAACCCATAGCAACCACGTAAAACATGCAACAACAATTAGAGGACGTCTAACTTGTTTTTGCAGGGTATGCTATGTGATGTGATATGGCCAAAAGGATGTGATGAATTATATATATGTGATGTATGAGATTGATCATGTTCTTGTAATAGGAATCACGACTTGCATGTCGATGATTATGACAACCGGTAGGAGCCATAGGAGTTGTCTTAATTTATTGTATGACCTGCGTGTCAATGAAAACGCCATGTAATTACTTTACTTTATTGCTAACCGTTAGCCATAGTAGTAGAAGTAGTAGTTGGCGAGACAACTTCATGAAGACACGATGATGGAGATCATGGTGTCATGCCGGTGACGAAGGTGATCATGCCGCGCCACGAAGATGGAGATCAAAGGCGCAAGATGATATTGGCCATATCATGTCACTTTATGATTTGCATGTGATGTTTGTCATGTTTACATCTTATTTGCTTAGAACGACGGTAGCATAAATAAGATGATCCCTCTCTAAAATTTCAAGAATGTGTTCCCCCTAACTGCGCACCGTTGCGAAGGATCGTTGTTTCGAAGCACCACGTGATGATCGGGTGTGATAGATTCTAACGTTCGCATACAACGGGTGTAAGCCAGATTTACGCATGCGAAACACTTAGGTTGACTTGACGAGCCTAGCATGTACAGACATGGCCTTGGAACACAAGAGACCGAAAGGTCGACCATGAGTCGTATAGAAGATACGATCAACATGGAGATGTTCACCGATGAAGACTAGTCCGTCTCACGTGATGATCGGACACGGCCTAGTTGACTCGGATCATGTATCACTTAGATGACTAGAGGGATGTCTATCTGAGTGGGAGTTCATTTAAAAATTTGATTAGATGAACTTAATTATCATGAACATAGTCAAAAGATCTTTGCAAAATTATGTCATACCTTACGCTTTAGTTCTACTGTTTAAGATATGTTCCTAGAGAAAATTTAGTTGAAAGTTGATAGTAGCAATTATGCGGACTGGGTCCGTAAACTGAGGATTGTCCTCATTGCTGCACAGAAGGCTTATGTCCTTAATGCACCGCTCGGTGTGCTGAACCTCGAGCGTCGTCTGTAGATGTTGCGAAACATCTGACATACACGTTTTGATGACTACGTGATAGTTCACTGCGTAATGCTAACGGTTTAGAACTGAGGCGCCAAAGACGTTTTTGAAACGTCGCAGAACATATGAGATGTTCCAAAGACTGAAATTGGGATTTCAGACTAGTGCCCACGTCAAGAGGTATGAGACCTCTGACAAGTTTCTTAAGCCTGCAAACTAAGGGAGAAAAGCTCAATCATTGAGCATGTGCTCAGATTGTCTGAGTACTACAATCGCTTGAATCGAGTGGGAGTTAATCTTCCAGATGAGATAGTGATGGTTCTCCATAGTCACTGCCACCAAGCTATTAGAGCTTCGTGATGAACTATAACATATCAGGGATAGACATGATGATCCTTGAGCAACTCGCGATGTTTGACACCGCGAAAGTAGAAATCAAGTAGGAGCATCAATTGTTGATGGTTAGTAAAGCCACTAGTTTCAAGAAGGGCAAGGGCAAGAAGGGATACTTCATGAAACAGAAAATCAGTTGCTGCTCCAGCGAAGAAACCCAAGGTTGAACCCAAACCCGAGACTAAGTGCTTCTGTAATGAGGGGAACGGTCACTGAAGCAGAACTACCCTAGATACTTGGTAGATGAGAAGGCAGGCAAGGTCGACAGAAGTATATTGGATATACATTATATTAATGTGTACTTTACTAGTACTCCTAGTAGCACCAAGGTATTAGATACCGGTTCGGTTGCTAAGTGTTGGTAACTCGAAATAAAAGGCTACGGAATAAACGGAGACTAGCTAAAGGTGAGATGATGATATGTGTTGGAAGTGTTTCCAAGGTTGATGTGATCAAGCATCGCATGCTCCCTCTACCATCGAGATTGGTGTTAAACCTAAATAATTGTTATTTGGTGTTTGCGTTGAGCATAGACATGATTGGATTATGTTTATCGCAATACGGTAATTCATTTAAGGAGAATAATGGTTACTCTGTTTATTTGAATAATACCTTCAATGGTCTTGCACCTAAAATGAATGGTTTATTGAATCTCGATCGTAGTGATACACATGTTCATGCCAAAAGATATAAGATAGTACCACATACTTGTGGCACTGCCACTTGAGTCATATTGGTATAAAACGCATGAAGAAGCTCCATGTTGATGGATCTTTGGACTCTCGTTTTTGAAAAGATTGAGACATGCGAACCATATCTATTAGTATATATGCATGAAGAAAGTCCATACAGATGGATCGTTTGGACTCACTTGATTTTGAATCACTTGAGACATGCAAATCATACAACATGGGCAAAATGACTGAAAGGCCTCGTTTTCAGTAAGATGGAACAAGAGAGCAACTTGTTGGAAGTAATACATTTGATGTGTGCAGTCCAATGAGTGCTGAGGCACGCAGTGGATATCGTTATGTTCTTACTTCACAGATGATTTGAGTAGATGCTGAGAATATTTACTTGATGAAACACAAGTCTGAATTATTGAAAGGTTCAAGTAATTTCAGAGTGAAGTTGAAGATCGTCGTGACAAGAGGATAAAATGTCTGTGATATGATCATAGAGATGAATATCTGAGTTACGAGTTTGGCACACAATTAAGAAATTGTGGAAATTGTTTCACGACTAATACCGCCTGGAACACCCTATTGTGATGGTGTGTCCGAACATCATAACTGCACCCTATTGGATATGGTGCATACCATGATGTCTCTTATCGAATTACAACTATCGTTTATGGGTTAGGCATTAGAGACAACCGCATTCACTTTAAATAGGGCACCACGCAATTCCGTTGAGACAACACCATATGAACTATGGTTTAGAGAAACCTAAGCTGTCGTTTCTTAAAAGTTTGGGGCTGCGACGCTTATGTGAAAAAGTTTCAGGCTGATAAGCTCGACCCGAAGCGGATAAATGCATCTTCATAGAATACCCAAAACAGTTGGGTATACCTCCTATTTCAGATGTGGAAGCAAAAGTGATTGTTTCTAGAAACGGGTCCTTTCTCGAGGAAAAGTTTCTCTCGAAACAATTGAGTGGGAGGATGGTGGAGACTTGATGAGGTCATTGAACCGTCACTTCAACTAATGTGTAGCAGGGCACAGGAAGTTGTTCCTGTGGCACCTACACCAATTGAAGTGGAAGCTTATGATAGTGATCATGAAACTTCAGATCAAGTCACTACCAAACCTCATAGGACGACGAGGATGCGTACTACTTCAGAGTGGTACGTAATCCTGTCTTGGAAGTCATGTTGCTAGACAACAATGAACCTACGAGCTATGGAGAAGCGATGGTGGGCCCGGATTCCGACGAATGGCTCGAGGCCATAAAATCCGAGAGGATCCATGTATGAAAACAAAGTATAGACTTTGAAAGAACTACTTGATGGTCGTAAGGCTGTTGGGTACAGATGGATTTTAAAGGGAAGACAGACAATGATGGTAAGTGTCACCATTAAGAAAGCTCGACTTGTCGTTAAGATGTTTTCCGGCAAGTTCAAGGAGTTGACTGCGATGAGACTTTCTCACTCGTAGCGATGCTAAGAGTCTGTTAGAATTATATTAGCAGTTACTGCATTATTTATGAAATCTTGCAGATAGGATGTCAAAACATTGTTTCCTCGACGATTTTCTTGAGGAAAGGTTGTATGTGATACAACCAGAAGGTTTTGTCAATCCTGAAAGATGCTAACAAGTATGCAAAGCTCCAGCAATCCTTTAAGGACTGGAGTAAGCATCTCGGAGTTGGAATGTACGCTTTGACGAGAAGATAAAAGATTTTGGGTTTATAACAAGTTTATGAGAAACTTGTATTTCCAAAGAAGTGAGTGGGAGCACTATAGAATTTTTGATGAGTATATGTTGTTAACATATTGTTGATCAGAAATGATGTAGAATTTCTGGAAAGCATACAAGGTTATTTGAAAAGTGTTTTTCAATGGAAAACCTGGATTAAGCTACTTGAACATTGAGCATCAAGATCTATAAGGATAGATCAAAAATGCTTAATAGTACTTTCAAATGAATATATACCGTGACAAGATTTTGAAGGAGTTCAAAATAGATCAGCAAAGAAGGAGTTCTTGGCTGTGTTACAAGGTGTGAGTATTGAGTAAGACTCAAGACCTGACCACGGCAGAAGAGAGAGAAAGGACGAGGGTCGTCCCCTATGCTTTAGACGTAGGCTCTACAGTATGCTATGCAGTGTACCGCACCTGAAGTGTACCTTGCCATGAGTTAGTCAAGGGGTACAACAGTGATCCAGGAAGGGATCACATGACAGCGGTCGAACTTATCCTTAGTACCTAGTGGACTAAGGAATTTTCTCGATTATGGAGGTGGAAAGGGGGTTCGTCGTAAAGGGTTACGTCGATGCAAACTTTGACACTAATCCGGATGACTCTGAGTAGTGAACCGGATTCGTATAGTAGAGTAGTTATTTGGAATAGCTCCAAGTAGCGCGTGGTAGCTGCATCTACAAGATGACATAGAGATTTGTAAAGCACACACGGATCTGAATGTTGCAGACCCGTTGACTAAAACCTCTCTCGTAAGCATAACATGATCAAACCCTAGAACTCATTGAGTGTTAATCACATGGTGATGTGAACTAGATTATTGACTCTAGTAAACTCTTGGGTATTAGTCACATGGCGATGTGAACTTTGAGTGTTAATCACATGGTGATGTGAACTACATTATTGACTCTAGTGCAAGTGGAAGACTGTTGGAAATATGCCCTAGAGGCAATAATAAAATGGTTATTATTGTATTTCCTTGTTCATGATAATTGTCTATTGTTCATGCTATAATTGTATTAACTGGAAACCGTAATACATGTGTGAATACATAGACCACAACATGTCCCTAGTAAGCCTGTAGTTGACTAGCTCGCTGATCAATAGATGGTTATGGTTTCCTGACCATGGACATTGGATGTCATTGATAACGGGATCACATCATTAGGAGAATGATGTGATGGACAAGACCCAATCCTAAGCATAGCACAAGATCGTGTAGTTCGTTTGCTAGAGCTTTTCTAATGTCAAGTGTCATTTCATTAGACCATGAGATTGTGCAACTCCCGGATACCGTAGGAATGCTTTGGGTGTACCAAACGTCACAACGTAACTGGGTGGCTATAAAGGTGCACTACAGGTATCTCCGAAAGTGTCTGTTGGGTTGGCACGAATCAAGACTGGGATTTGTCACTCCGTATGACGGAGAGGTATCTCTGGGCCCACTCGGTAATGCATCATCATAATGAGCTCAATGTGACTAAGGAGTTAGCCACGGGATCATGCGTTACGGAACGAGTAAAGTGACTTGCCGGTAACGAGATTGAACAAGGTATTGGGATACCGACGATCGAATCTCGGGCAAGTGACGTACCGATTGACAAAGGGAATTGTATACGGGATTGATTGAATCCTCGACATCGTGGTTCATCCGATGAGATCATCGTGGAACATGTGGGAGCCAACATGGGTATCCAGATCCCGCTGTTGGTTATTGACCGGAGAGTCGTCTCGGTCATGTCTGCATGTCTCCCGAACCCGTAGGGTCTACACACTTAAGGTTCGGTGACGCTAGGGTTGTAGAGATATTAGTATGCGGAAATCCGAAAGTTGTTCGGGGTCCCGGATGAGATCCCGGACGTCACGAGGAGTTCCGGAATGGTCTGGAGGTAAAGATTTATATATGGGAAGTCCTATTTTGGCCACCGGAAAATGTTCGGGATTTTTCAGTATTGTACCGGGAAGGTTCTAGAAGGTTCCGAAGTGGGGCCCACCGGCATGGGGGACCCACATGAACGTGGGTAGTGGGGGCAAGGCCCCACACCCCTGGTCAAGGCGCACCAAGATCCCACCTTAGAAGGAATAAGATCATATCCCGAAGGGATAAGATCAAGATCCCTAAAAAAGGGGGATAACAATCGATGGGGAAGGGAAATGATGGGATTTCATTCACCCACCTTTGCCAACGCCCCAATGGACTCGGAGGGCAAGAAACCAGCCCCCTCCACCCCTATATATAGTGGGGAGGCGCATGGGAGCAGCACCCCAAGCCCTGGCGCCTCCCTCCCTCCCGTGACACCTCTTCCTCCCCGCTTGCGCTTGGCGAAGCCCTGCCGGGATCCCGCTACTTCCACCACCACGCCGTCGTGCTGCTGGATCTCCATCAACTTCTCCTCCCCCCTTGCTGGATCAAGAAGGAGGAGACGTCTCTGCTCCGTACGTGTGTTGAACGCGGAGGTGCTGTCCGTTCGGCGCTAGGATCATCGGTGATTTGGATCACGACGAGTACGACTCCATCAACCCCGTTCTCTTGAACGCTTCCGCTCGCGATCTACAAGGGTATGTAGATGCACTCTTTTCCCTCTCGTTGTTAGAGGACTCCATAGATTGTTCTTGGTGATGCGTAGAAAATTTTGAATTATTGCTACGTTCCCCAACACGATGAACACGACGACGCATTCCGTTCCGACCCAGCCGGTTGGCTCCCCATGAATACGACGACGGCGCTGTTTCTCCGTTCCGACCCAGCCATGTACACGAGCCCTAGCCGTACGTATGCATGAGTAGGCGTTCGAGAGCCTGCCCGTATGTACGTACGTGGCCGTATTTTCTTTCTTGCACACTGGCCGCTGTACGTACGTGTACATGCTACGTGCGCGCCTCTACTACGACACATGCGCGCCTCTACATCGACCAGTATGTACATACACGTTCGCGACCAGAATGACAACGCTACGTACGCTTCGACCAGGTGGGTCCCGATAGTCAGGCACTTCCTTGCGTGCGAAGATGTAGCTGGTGGGTCCCAACAGTCAGGGGGGCGAATCATTTTTTTTGCCCGCACGCACTTCCTTGCGTGCGAACATGTAGCTGGTGGGTCCCAGCAGTCAGGGGGAAACATTTTTTTGTGAAATACGGTGGCCCGTCCGGTGGGTCCCCACTGTCAGGTGGAGGAATAATTATTTTGCGCGTAATAAGGAGGCACTTCCTTGCTGCGGCCGTGGACCCAGCTGTCAGCCTCTCCTCGTACAGTTCACGTCCGACGGAAGCCGTTCCTTGACCACGTTGACCACGCCGTGCCGAGAGCACCAGGGCGGTGGACGACGGCGAGGCCTAGGAAGGGGACAACATGGAGCCGGGGAAGACGCGGCAGTGGATGCCCACGCGTAGAGGAGTATGAGGGTTCACTGGTTTGCTGCGGTGTGAGGCTGCCGTCGCCGCAGAATAACAGGGGCTATGGGTGAGTAGAGGGATGGTCTGGCCAGCGGTGGGAGTAGTAGGGGGCGGTGAGGCCTCTGCCGCATCGCAGCCGGCCACGGGAGGCAGGAGCACGAGGAACGACCGGCGCTGGTTTGGGCGGCTGGAGCAAGAAGACCAGAGGTTGAGGAAGCACTACGGTCGTTGGATGAACATCGTATGGTCACTGGAGCTAGAATCGTGCATATTGACTAAGTTGACAAAGCCCTCCATCCCCGTCAACTTAGTAGGCCCACAAGTCAGCCTCCCACTATACTTGGTCCCAGCTAACAGGGGGAGTATTCATTTTTTTTTGTGCGTAATAAGGAGGCACTTCCTTGCGTGCGAAGATATAGCTGGTGGGTCCAAGATGTCAGCGGCGGTAATGTTTTTTTCGCGAAATACAGAGGCCCTTTCGGTGGGTCCCAGATGTCAGGTGGAGGAATCATTATTTTGCACGTAATAAGGAGGCATTTCCTTGGGTGCGGCCGTGGACCCAGCTGTCAGCCTCTCCACGTACAGTCCACTTCAGATGCATGTCGGTCGTTGACCACGTTGACCAGGCCGCGCCGAGAGCACCAGGGCGGTGGACGACGGCGAGGCCTAGGAAGGGAACGACACAGAGGCAGGGAAGACTCGGCAGTTGTTTCCCACGCGGAGGGGAGGACGACTGTATGAGGGTTTACTGGTTCGTCTGCCGTCGCCGGAGAATAACAGCAGGTGTGGGTGAGTAGAGGGATGGCTAGGACAGCGATGGGAGTACGGTGTGGCAGTGAGGCCTGCACGGCAGCATAGCCGGCCGCGGGGAGGAGGGAGCAGCAGTCCCGCCGGCGCTAGTTTGAGCGGCTGGAGCAGGAAGAGCAGAGATTGAAGAAGCACGACAGCCGTTGGATGGAAATACAACAGTCACTGCTTGTGCGTCAACCTTTTTTTTAGGAAAGCCTCAAATCTGTGGAAAACAGCATACAGCCCATCTGCCATTATTTCTAATAATTTACAGCCCATTTGCTAATTCTTAAGGTTTTGTTTGAGCCCATATTCTTTTTGTTAGCATTACAGCCCATATTGTGGCCACGGTTAAAAAATTATACGAAATTTTGCATATTTCGGTGCAGTCCGAAATGTTTTTAATCCCGAAATTTCGAGTCACATTCAGACTGATTTTAAAAATAAATGTATATCAATATAAAATCCAACAAATTGTCCACGCATAAAAATCAATGCAATTTAAAATCTCGAAATGAAAAAAAGAAATTTGAAACTAATTGCCGGTTTGATGTGTTTTAAAAATGTACAACCCATTTCTCATTACTGATAGGCCATTTTCTCGGCCAGTCGAATGAAGCTCTCCTCGTCTTGAAAGATTTGCAGCCCAACAGGTCTGACAAAGCGACTTACTTGGCAAATCACAAAAAAACTGGGATGTGGCCGTGGACCTAGCTGTCAGCCTCTCCACGTACAGTACTCTTCCGATGGAAGTCGGTCGTTGCCCACATTGACCACGCCGCGCCGAGAGCACCAAGGCGGTGGACGATGGCGAGGCCTAGGAAGGGGACGACGCGGAGCCGGGGAAGACGCGGCAGTGGATGCCCACGCGGAGAGGAGTACGAGGGTTCACTGGTTCGTCTGCGGCGTGAGGCTGCCGTCGCCACAGAATAACAGGGGGTGTGGGTGAGTAGAGGGATGCCCTGGCCAGCGGTGGGAGTAGTAGGGGGCGGTGAGGCCTCCGCGGCATCACAGCCGACCACGGGTGGCAGGAGCACGCGGCACGACCGGCGCTGCTTTGGGCAGCTGGAGCAAGAAGACCAGAGGTTGAAGAAGCACTATGGCCGTTGGATGGACATCGTACGGTCACTGGAGCTAGAATCGTTCATATTGACTAAGTTGACAAAGCCCTCCATCCCCATCAACTTAGTAGGCCCACAAGTCAGCCACCCATTATGGTGGGTCCCAGCTAGCAGGGGGTATTCATTTTTTTGTGCGTAATAAGGAGGCACTTCCTTGCGTGCGAAGATATAGCTTGTGGGTCTGACCTGTCAGTGGGGGGGACTTTTTTCGCGAAATACAGAAGGCCTTCCCACGTACAGTCCACGTACAGTGCGTAATAAGGAGGAACTTTCCTCGCGTGCGACCATGGACCTCGTGGGTCCCAGCCGTCAGGCTCTCCACGTACAGTCCTCTTTCGATGACTCTCGTATGTTGACCACGCCGCGCCGAGCGCACCGAGGCGATGGACGACGGCGAGGCCCCAGACTGGAACGACCCGGAGATGGGGTAGACGCGGCAGTGGAGTCGCAGACGGAGAGGAGTGGGAAACTTGACTGGTTCGGGTGCGGGGTGGGCCTACACTCGGCAGAGAATAACATGAGGTGCGGAGTGGAGTGATGGCCTGGCCGTCGGCGGGGTAGCGTTTCGCTGAGGAGCGCAAAACAACGCCGTTGGATGCCGGAGGCTGGAGCAAGCGGTCTCGGCAGCGCTGGGGGAAGAAGACGAGAGATTGAAGAAGAATGCCGGCCGTTGGATGTAAATCCAACGCCTTCTTAGGCTTCGACCTACTGGCCCACATGTCAGCCAGTCAATTTGTTTTTTTGGTCCATTTGGTGGGTTGGGTGAAACAATGATGTAGCATCTATGCAGCCCGTTTATATATATGGTAGAATTTAAAGCCCATTTGCATTTTTCTCGAAATCCGCGGACTTGCTGGGCTGGGTGAAAATATCATGTTGGGCTAGACGGAGAAATGTTATAAAAACATAAACACATGATTGCACGTCTATTACTGCATTGGTCAGTAAAATATTTGCAAGCTTATGTACGCAATCACTAGGCGTTAACTTGCCAAGTTATATATAAATAATAATTATTATTATTTTGTAAGAACTTTCAACTTACGAAATAAAATATCATTTAAATTTGATGAGTTAATAGTACGTGGGGTATTATTATTTTTTACGCTAGACGTGGGACAGTTGAGTTGGTTCTAGGGAAAAGTACTGGGAGAAAACTCAGTTTACATCGAAAAAGAAAGTGGGAGAAAATTCAGATATAGGATTAATGAAAATGAAAAATAGAACTGAGCTGTATAGGAAGAGGACGAAAGATTGAACAAAATAAAGAAATACAAATGGATAGGTGGTTGGTCCCATATGTCTGTGTACGAGACCTGCTAGGTCCACCTGAGGAGGGGAATATGTTGGGAGGAAGGAGATTCAAAGCACGGCAGCCGAGTGAACTAGTTTTTTTTTAACGGACAAGTGAACTAGTTACATACATAAGCAAATAGCCACTAAAAAAGCAAACAGGTTAATGGGTTCTTAAGAGAAATATTTCGAACAAAACAAATAATTACGACATCTAGGCTAATGCATGAAACACACAGATGATAAAGGTGCTTATAAACAGATAAAGTACAACATCTAGACCTTCCTGGCACGCTTGATCATGATGCTGCGGCTGTCCGTGTACTCGTCGGTTACGGGAAGCAGACACGCCCTCATGTCCAAGATCTGCCTGTACATGTCGTAGCATGCGTATGCGTCCTTGTCCGCGTAGGTTATGTAGGCTAGATTCAGAGGTACCTCCCACGTGTTCAGGTCCTTGGTATCGTTGTCTTCTTTCATGTTGGCGTACCAGGGGTCGATGATGGTCTCGGCGAGGTCAACCACGGAGTCCTTCTCCTGCCCGTTGCTGATGATCTTGTATTGCTTCTGGATGTCGACAAGCTTGTTGCACCAGATGGCCGAATCGTCGCGCTCTTCCTTCTCTCCACCGTAGCGAAGGTGCAGTCGGCGCTGCCGATGAAACGGGCGAATGCTCCAGAACCTCTCATGGCCCTACAGAAGTGGTAGATGAGAACCTCGTCCCGCACACATACCTGGGCGACGGTGATCCGCTAGACCCTGTCAGGAGATGAATGGATGGGCACAAGGTCTAGTCCTGCAACCTTGTGCTTTCTCGTCCTGTAGGTACTGCTTGAACTCAGCGAGGCAGAGCTTCACCGAGTCTGGATCGTTGGTGTACATCACATTCAACTTGGTGCAGCCATAGGACTGAACGGCGAACTCAAAGGGGAACTCCTTGCTGAAGTCCATATCTAGCAGGCTCACCCCTCGGATCGCCATTGGAGTCTCTTCAAGTGAACGAGTGTGTAGGCGGCGGCAGCAGTTCGTTTTTCAGCTCTTGGGGAACTGGATTCAATAGTAAACTGAGTGTGTACAGGCGACAACAGTTACTACCCCTCCCTCGTCCGCTGCACGCCCGGCAGAAGATGCACCCTCGACGCATTCAAATGCCTCCATTAAGAAACCTACTCCGGCCACACGTCGGTTCACGAGCGGGTCTGTATTGGTACTATAATAACAGGAGTTAGTGGTCACTTTAGTTAAATTTAATTAGCTTTAATAGAAATTTATACTTAAAACAAGCAATGCATTGGCTCGTTCTATCAGTGCCATAGGATCAACATGCACAACAATTAGAATTATTATTCTCAGGACGCACATGATCAGCACATTTGTCGCACTTTCACAAAGATAATACTACCAAGTTTGAACTGTTTGTTATGGTTGTTGTCCTCTGCATCATCATGTCGTGTTTCCCAGCTTGCAAGATTCAGGACCAACAATTAAGATCCAAATAATAAGTACAACAAAGATGCCTACACATCTCATTAATTCCCAGCTTGCAAGATTCAGAATCAACAAATAAGATCCAAATAATAAGTACAACAAAGATGCCTACACATCTCATTGATTCCCAACTTGCAAGATTCAGAACCAACAAATAAGATTCAAATAATAAGTACAACAAATATGTCTACACATCTCATTGATTCCCAGCTTGCAAGATTCAGAACCAACCCATTAGAGCCTTTTGATAAAGTGAATATCGGGATTAAATCCATCTTGGCTAGCCATGTCATACAATCAAAGAACTTGGCGAATGCTCTTGACCGTCACAACATCTGTAGTTGAGTATTACTGTTTGCACAGCACAAACCAGGAGAGCATGATTTCACTTTAATAGTGGCCTCCTTTACTCAACCTGCAGCTCCACTCAGATGAGGCCTGCCTAGACTTCCATGATTCAATTCATGCGCCTTTTTCTGCAGTTCACCTGAAATGAAGCAAAGATTGCATCATTCAGCTAGCAAGAAGTACTTGCTCTCGTGAGCTGGCAGATTCTTCTTTAGTAGTTGCACTAAAATTGAGGAACATTAATGTTGGCTGTCCGGCTCATGTAAGGTGCAACTATAATTTTCTTATCCTTTTCTGCAGTTCCACTAAAATAAAGTGACATTGTGGTGACAGTGACGGCTCATCTTGCAAAGGCTAATAAAATGTTGCACGAGATTACCAGCAGAACTTGACGGAGATTTTGGAAACTCCAATCACCATTTTGTGCAATTCCACCAAAATTGAGAGATGTTGCCCACGTGACATTTTAGTTGAACTGCACAAGACACTCATTCCAAAAAAAGTGTTTTGTGCAGTTCACCAAAAGGTCACAATAGCAACAAGGTGAAATGGATATCCCTATCTGCACAGAAAGATAGAAAGTAAACAGTTGCTGGTCAATAAGAATATACGAAACATATACGAAATGAAAAGAAGCATCTTAATTATGTTCATGGCAATCACGCAAGGACAGTAGAAATTTTAAAACGTCAGCAATGCTTCATGTTACCAGAAGCATTACGATCAACAATGAGATTCCTCAAATATGGGATTACTTTAATGGTGGCATTGCTTGTTTACCAGATACAGTAAATCAACAGCAGCTAAAGAGTTGGTTTAAGGGCATGGGACCGTGGGGACACCAGGACACTCACCAGCGTAAAGGAGCAACTTACTTATCATACTGGGGAAAACAGCAGGAGTGCCATTTGTAACACAGTTTAATTGCATCTTATCACTGGAGGCATTAGATTAACAATAACACTGGTTAGACATGTCCCTAAGGTAACAGTGTGATTGCTTCATTTTACATGCGCCCTTACATTAACAACAGCAAAAGGTTGGTATAAGGACATGCGACAGTGGACGCATCAGCACAATGTACCTACAAGGAGGCATAAAGTGGTGATGCAGAGTTTGTTCATGCTATGTGAGGGTAGCAAATCTAATCCTGGAGACCTTTTACTATGTGAGGGCAGCAAACCTAATCCTGGAGACCTTGTACTATGTGAGGGCAGCAATTCTAATCCTGGAGACCTTTTACTATGTGAGGGCAGCAAATCTAATCCTGGAGACCTTTTACTATGTGAGGGCAGCAAATCTAATCCTGAGACCTTTTACTATGTGAGGGCAACAATTCTAATCCTGGAGACCTTTTACTATGTGAGGGCAACAAATCTAATCCTGGACATACTCTTTTGACTTGTCCACCAGCCGCCACTTTCTATCCTTTTTTCAACTAATAATAGATCTGTTCCTTATCCAGTTTGTACTGCGTTTTCCCATTATTTCCCTTTTCAACCAAGAGACCGGTTTGGTATCCGGTCTCTACTACTTTCACCATATTATTTCCTCTTTGAATCAAGTCCTGCATTCATGCTACAACTTTCCCCCCTTTCTTCGTTGTTTGAACAAAGCCCTAGATTCGAATGCATGAAGTAGCTTTACCTCTAATAATACTAAAAATTTAGGTGGCTTTGGAAGAGCTGATGGGAGTAGAAAAAGATGCACATGCAGACATGTGGGGAGCTGGGGCAGTAGAGCAAGGCCGCATTTGAAGAACTTATACCTGAGGGTCGTCGGGATGTCGGCGGCGGTAGGTCGGATCTGTGGACAATACGGCAGGGAGGAACAAGGGTCGGAGGACCTCCCGAGCCAGCGCTGTGTCGGAGAGAACGACACGGGCAGAGGATTGGGCCCGTACGGCAGCTGTGGGTTTCCTCCCTCGCCGGCGATGACCGCGTGAACGATGCACCTAGTCCTCTACACACACCAGCCGAAGGGATCCGGCCGGATCTGTGACAGGCGGTGAGCAGAGAGAAAATGTCGCTACCGCTGTCTTGTTTATATCTAGAGAGGATGAGAGAATGAAGAGAGCAACCCTAGTAAAGCAAGCGCTCAGGCCCCTGCATACATATATAGTGGAGTGATTATCTTTTTCTCTCCACAACAAGCGTTTCAATTTGTGTACGTGGCATTAAAGAAAAGAAACTCTCTATTTAAGGTGACTACCTGTACGACTCCTACTTACTACTACTAGTGGTAGTATTGTTCACTTGTGCTCCCCGGCCCTCCATTCATTGAACAACCCCACGGGTGAATAAACATACAGCACTAGTATTTATATAGAACGAACAAGCTCGAACTATTTTCGCGTAGTTAAAAGTTGAGGGCGGGGCTTTTCCCGGGCAGTATGCGCGACAGTTTTCACGTAGGCGGTTTGACAGAGAGGCGAGGAGGGTGAGGGAGTAGCGGATTCAACTTACTTACTGCTTGAAAGGTGGGGCTATGCGATTTGATGGCGCGTTACTGTTTGGATCCATGTGTTAGAGTTAGTTTGGGTTAGTTTGAACTCAACTAACCCAAAAATATCCAAACAGGAGGGTTAGTTTGGGTTACTGTTTGGATCCACGTGTTAGAGTTAGTTTGGGTTAGTTTGAACTCAACTAACCCAAAAAAAATCTAACCCACCCAACAGGTGCTTATTTGGGTTAGTTCTTCTCGGGACACTAAAAAACACATTTTTCTCTCGCTCTCCCCGTAGCAGATCCCTCCCCACTTCCTCGAAGCTTCTCGTCCTCTCCCTCCCTCCCTCCCTCTCGCACCGCCCATGAAGGCACCTCGCCGTATCCGCGCTCCATCTAACCCTGTCATCCAAACACCTCTTTCGCTAGAGTTACTTCATGGTTAGTTCAGGATTAGAATCTAACTCTAACCTTTAACTGAGTTAGAGTATCCAAACAGGGCCTTTGAGAGAGACGAGGAGGGAGAAGCGATACGGGCAGCTGGATTACTAGAGATAGGTGTCGCACGGAAGCCAAGAAATATGGTGATAGCGTGGGTTAGCCATGTACTAGTATGATGTAACTACACTGGGTTGTCGTGTTTTGTACTCTTCCAGTCCACTGTGGAGATGATTGGTTGACTTTATATCGCTGAATAATATAAAATATTATGAGTGCAGATGCTCCACCTCGAGGTTCCTTGCTCCTTCTCGGTCGTCGGGAATCTATGTTCTTCCACTCTATTTTTTTACGTGAGCTTTGTTCATCCTTTTGCCAACACGCGACACATCTAGCATCAAGGTGCACGTGTCATGCAAGGATCGTTCCATCTATATGAAGAACACGTGGGACTGGAACTACGAGATGGACATGTACCCAGGAGTGGACGTGCGAACCTGTGTAACGTAGCGCAGTAAGTGAAGTAGAAAGGCACAAATAGTATGAACATGCGTGGCATATAGGCATTTGTCTCTTACTACCACTAAATGTTGTACGTGCAATGCCCGGTGATGTTATGGAGTACGTGACTAAGTACTCTACTACTACTATATTAATTGGAGGCACATATTAGGTTTTATATTTGTTTACGTGTATGCCTCGAGACCTTCCAACTAGATGTGTCTTTCTCTCCGGGTCGCACTTTGTATCGTTCATACCACTAGTACAGTAGTACTACTACGTGTGGTCTCCGACCCAGAAGTGGAGACGCTCTACCACGCTGTTCATGTCCCACTCCTTTCGCTGACGTGTGCGACATCTAGCACATGCCGTGTGTTTGGCACTCCTTCGTCGTAAGAGTTGAAACGCTAGCATTCATTAGAAATAAAAAATAAAGTGATACTATACCACGCGGTTTCCTTGCTCCTCGATATCGGAAAGAATACTTCCTCTCGCCGACATGTGGGACGTCGACCATCCTGGTCCACTTGCCATGCCCGCAGAACTCCAAGGGAGAGTCACCCCGGTCGTCGCGCCACAGTAATTACTAATGAGTCGTCAAATCACAGGCCCAACCTTACCCACTGTGAAGTCGCTCGGACGAAGGAACCATCATGACTTTGAATTCCACTTCTTGAAGAAAACTACAGTACCGGCAGTACTGCTAGCTACAGTAGTTACTCCAGCACAGGCCTCCTTTGGTTCATAGGATAGGAATTTTATAGGAATATGAAAATCATAGGAAGTGAGATGACATGCATCTCAATTCCTATAGAGAAAGATATGCCATTTGATGCATAGGATAGGAATTTTTCCATTGAGTCTAGGCTAATGTACTGGTAATTTTCTCTAAAAACTATAGTAGTAACTAGTAGTACTGTTACATGCTCGTAATTAATTAAACAAATGTACGGGCGACACAGACACACACACTAACTACTAGTACTACTACTTCTCACATGCTGGCCAGACGCCGTCGTTCTCCTTCCCGGCTTTGTCGGCGACACCCCACCGTACTTGGATCTCCGCCGACCTCTCCGCAGCCGCGCGTGCGTCCTCTTCTTTCTTGCGGCGGCGGGCCTCTCTTTTCTTGAGTGCTTTCTGACTTTTTCGCTCCCTCTGTGCGGCTTTGGCCGCCTCTTGCTCTACCGCCCATTCGGCCTTGGCAGCTTCAAATTCCGCCCACATAGGTGTGAGGTCGCGAGCGGCGATGAACTCGGCACGATGGGATGCCACCGCTTGCCTACCATTCTGTGTGCGGTCGTGTGCGGCGAGGAACTCCGCGCGGCGGGATGCCATCGCTTCCTTACCGGTTAGTGTGCGGCGCGATGGCATGAACGACGCTTGGTGACAGCTCTGGGGTGGAGTGGCCGGACAACCGTAAAGTGCATTGGTTTGTCAAGAGCTCAAGGACAGAAGACGAAGGAAATTTGGATTCCCCTTCAATCCTGGTCATTTATTACCGAGTAAAATGCATTGGCGGTCATTGAACTTGTCTTGATAGCTCACTTTGATCATTGTATACGAGATATGGTGATTATACGGTCACTGGCTCAGCGTATAGCTCCGTATTTGTCTGGTTGACCAGTCAAACAGTACGCATGCGCCTCATCAGCTCGTGTTCTTTATCTATCTATCTATGCGGGCCTACCTGTCAGTGGAGAAAGAAATAAAAACCAAAATTATGCGTATGTGACATTACTGTTTAGACGTTTGCTGGAGGCCTCCGTGAACACCGAGCATGTATTCACCTGGCTCAACACCAACGGTCATACTCGTGACTCGGCGCCTTGCTCATGTATATCGTCCATCACAACGACAATCTATAAAACAACCTAGCTAGAGAGGATACTATGGTGCGGAGTATGTACTATCGTGAGCAACCGATCATAGTGCCACTGCACACGAGTGTGTGTCTGATCGATTCGTCCATTATTCGTAAGTTATGTATGGTTGTGTGGTGTCTAATGGTGGTCATCGAATGCTAGCTGGCGACAAGAGTGGTTGCATGGACGTCTGGTTGTCAATACGTGCCGCATACGCTTCAAAGGCTCATCATCCATGAGTTCACATTTTACCACCACGCCAGCGTCTGACCGCCTTGGCCTACCAAAACCCCTTCCATCGCTAGCGCGCGCTTCCCGCCTGAAACGATCACCGTCTCTCCAGAACGTCAATGCTGCATTCACCGGCCTTAACTGCATATGCAGTTGGTGTGTCACTGACATGCGGGCCTAATGCCCGTTGGGCCCACATGTCAGTGAGACAACGCACCTGCGGTTAAGTCACTGAAGTAGCGTCCGCATTCACGCCCGACGCGACCTCTCACTAGCGCCGGCATTGCAGCAGCGCGACGGCCGAGAGAGCGCCACCCGCGCTGCATCCCGGTGCAAGCGACTTCTCCGCGTTAATGACACCACGGCTACCGACGAACCTACTCCGGTGCCAGCAGTCCATCCGTTTGTCACAGCTCATTGCCATTCGACCGCTATATTAACTTGAGCCAAAGCTCCCAGCCATAGCCAAAGACCCACACTCATTCTCCTCCGGTCCCTTCCTTCTGTTGGCACCACTCCAACCATGGCCTCCGGGCACTCCAGAGTTCTCTTGGACGTACTGTCGCAGGAGCAGATGAAGGCATCGGTGGCTCCGCTCCGGACGCGCTCCAAAGCTCTCTTGGACGTACTCTCGTAGGAGAAGACGAAGGAGATCGCTGGCTCCCCCCCCCCCGGCCGCCCTCCGCCGCCACGACCACTAAGCTGGCGCGCGTGCGCGGGCGCAGCCGGCAACGAGGAAGAGTAGTACACGGTAGGTCGCCACCGCTCTGGTCCCAGGAAGGCCACCGCTCCTCCACTCAGTCGATGCCAAGCTTGGTAGGATAAAAATCGGCGGCCGATTAGCTGCTTGACGGCGACGTGGAGGCGGAAATCTACATAACCTTGTGCTCCGGAGGAGGAGATTATCGAGGCGGATAAGGAGGAGGCAAAGGCAATGGCCGGCTTTCTCGGTTCATGGCCGGACATGGTGGTCGGGGCCCGACGATCATTTAGATTAGGTTTACAGTAGGTTTTAGTACGGTTTGTGTGAAATATGTAATGAATTTCGTCCAGTTTATAGGAAAAGTTCTCGAAATGTAATGAATTTCATCCGGTCAATTTGAAATTTGCTTTGTTTGCACGAATTTCGTCCGGTTAGTTCATATAGTTGTCGAAAGGTATGTGGGCAGCATTGGATGGCATCCACCAGTGTCCTCGGACAGATGCCGGTGTAAATTTGAGGGCCAGCGCTGGAGATGCCCTAACTATCATGCTATAATCGCTAACAGTGTTCCATTATTTCGCAGGGAACAGTTATCACTCGATCAAAATCAGATCCGCCGTGTTTCGCACTCCTCCCACGTAAGAGTGTAGACTCTTGCTTACATAAAAATGGAGCAAGTGGACGGCACTATAGCACATCATATCACTCAAACTAGCCCGCCTAACGTGCGGGAAAGCACCGCCCTTGTCATTTTGTTCTGGATCTCTATCAATCGATCGCACAAAAATGTTACGCTTTGCAAGTTCAAAAGGAAAAGGTAGCACACTTACAACTCGTACGCATCACGTTCACGTCGCACCCCCGACAGTCCGGCTCGCACGCCGCTCACCAGAGGGGACACGCGTTGTCCTGCATTTTCACTGACATGTGGGACTGCAATTGAATAAACCATTGATAGCCGAAATCTAATCACTCGGCGGGCGTCGGCTGAGAGGAGAGAGATGGGGGAGGGAGAAGAGATCGCCCGCCCGCCGTGCACGGACTCCAAGAAATATGTGGTGATAATGTGAGGTGGGCCATGCGGGAGTCCGCACCCCTTCCAAGCCCGCTTCTTACCGCCCTGGCCCACCAGAACCCCTCCCCCACCCCACCACCTCCCCGCGCGCGCTCCCCCTCAGAGGCCAGTTGCCCGCATTCATAGCAAGTACTACCAGTAAAATTCTGGGCTATAAAGGGCATGTACAATGGTTGATGAGATAGTCTTATCATAAGTCTTGCATGTAATTTAGAGATGACAAAAAAACATGTGTACAATGGATCATCTCTTAGCCTTATCTTCAATAACTAGTTATTCCTAAAAACATGGTGAAACATATTGTGCTAAGAGATCATCTCTTGTCTTCTCGACAAGCCCACTTATGTGGAGGAGAGAGAGGCATTGACAAAGTCAAGGAGTGGGATCTGCAGGAGCTCGTCTCTACACGTGCTCCTAGGTATAAAAAACTAATTCTAAAAAAAGAGGCATAAAAACAATTGTGTCTAAAAAAGAAAGGTAAAAACATTTGAGAGGAAATAGATAGAGAGAAAGTGAGAAAAAGTTGTAACCTTATAGTCAACACTATGGTAGTATTACATGAGGAAGGAGGGGGTGGTGCACATGCCAAGTTCACTGGGCTGCCGTGTTTCACACTCCTCCGTCGTAACAGTGGAGACAATAGGTTTCATCCAAAATAAACAATGAATACTCGTTGCTCGTCCACTATATCGGAAAGAATACTTTCATTCACCGACATGTGGGACGTCGACCATCCCGGTCCGCCTGCCATGCACAAAATTATCCTGGTCGTAGCGCAGGCTCAACCTTTCCCACAGTAAGTTAGTCGGACGAAGGAACCATCATGACTTTGTTGAATTCCGCTTCTTCAAGAAAACTTACTCTACCCGCAGTACTGCTACCACACGCGAAGACTGGACGGCAATGTACCACGTCATATCACTAAAACCCACTAGGCCAAACTAGCCCGCCTAGGATCTGTACTCCCTCCATTTCGAAGTTAGTAGTACAAAGTTGACTCATCTATTTTGAAACGGAGGGACGTCTCTGTACTGCTATGATTTTGTGTTGTAGGTCTCTGTACTTTTGCTACGATTTTCCTAACCTATGAACCAAATGAGGCCTGAATGTATCCGTGTCAACTATTGTCTGAACGATCGCTAAGCCTACAATTTTAGGAGCTTGGGCTATTGGCCGATCGACGACGGATCAGTATAAGCGTACCATGAGCTCATCAGCCCCAACATTTCTCTTCGGTGAGTGTTTTGCAAGTACTATAGCTCGCACAGTAGCTAGCCTACTAACACCAAGAATCATCAAATAAGCCCTGCTGATATGATAAGCAGTTCAAACTTACATCTAAGCATGCCATATATTACATCAAAAGCTGGTGAGGATACATCTGTTTCCATAACTCGGAGAGGGTTCGCATGATTCACTATCAAACAAAAGTAGCAAGTACCGCCCACACAAGACAGTGCACTAGCCCTACGATGGTTTGATAACACGCATTGTTCTGGTAATTAAACATAGGGCAATGCAAACTACCCTGAAGGATTAGCGCGACCAACTATTTCTTGTCATCGATCTCTCGGGCAATGACCACGGCACGGACAGCGGCATGGGAATCGATCTCTGGGGCGATGTCCACAGGACTGACCGTGACATCGGAATCGATCTCTGGGGCGATGTCCACGGGATGGACAGCGGCATCGGAATCGATCTCCGGGGCGATGCCAACAGGACGGACCGCGACATCGAAAACGATCTCTGGGGCGTTGTCCACAGGACGGGCCGCGACATCGGAATCATCAAGGACGTCCACCGGCACCTGCACAACCCTAACATATTAGCAAGCACATTGCAAATAATCAAAAACCACAACTTTCGGTAATAAGCCATTATTTTTTTACCTTGTGCAGCTCATCGGGGGATCCCATCCCTCCGGGGGCTATCTCCTCATCCTCGATGGGGGGCCATCACCTTGCCAGGGGAATACTGCTTCTCAACGGCGACTATCTCCTCAAACTCGGCCTTGAGCCTCGCAAAGGTGGCCATCAGAGTTTCTGGGGTAGGCACGGTGGGGCCCTTGCTGTTCTTCCAACTTTCTTTGAGGAGTTCGTCCGCCAACATCGTCAACTCTTTGGGCAGTGCTTGTTTCTTGGAGTTCTTCGTCTCCATGGGTTGGCCCACCAACATGGTCAACTCGTTGGTCGGTGCTCGCTTCCTGGAGATCGCTGTCTCCAGTGGGTTGTCCGCAGGCAACTCTTTGCCTAGTGCTCCAGGATCCATCAATGAACTGATAAACAAAAAGCAATCGAAAGGAAACCACAGTCGCAATGAAAACGGGAAAAGAATAGGCTATGAGAATCGGTCGGTGCTTCGCAAAAAGGAGATTCTTGGAATGAAAATATAGCAGCATCACTGATTCGCCCACCTTTCCTTCGTCGGTACAGAAGAAAAATGGCAGAAGTGAGTAGCCTGGAGTGAGGTTTTCTTCAAGAAAGGGGAGAAAGGGCTTCAACGAGCGTTCCAGTGAAATGATGGTTACTTCGTCCAGTCCAACTTTGAGGCCACTTTACCACTGCTGGTAAAGGTGTGGGTTTTGTGATATGACGGGTCATGACGGCCACACCGGGGTGACCAGTGAGTTTCGACTGTAGCACCTCGTTGTGATTTGGTGGATGGCATGCGGGCCCGGATGCTTTGATGTCCCGCATGTAGATAGAGCGGCTAGTCATATAGGAGTGGTCAATATTGTGCACCGCGACCAAGGCGGAGAGGAAAACGAGAGAACTACGTAATTAATGCATGAGTTTAATTAGGGTAGTTTTGTAAAGTATGAGATACATTCCTCCAATCGCAAAATGCCTTGGTTGATGAGATTTGAGATTTGAGCCCTATAAACCGGAAGGGAGATTTGAGATTTGAGATACTGCACGCGGTGTAGTCTAGTCACCTGTTGGAATCTCTAGAAAGACTTATACCGCATGATTCTTTGCTTCTTCTTACTACTACGTACTACTTCGCCGACATGTGGGACAGCCAGCAGCATCCGGGTCGACGTAATACGTGTCATGCACCAGATTAGAGTGCGGAATGGAAGGGGGCATCACCCCGGTCGATGGCCAGCCTCAATGCGGAGCAGTCGGTGCACCGGGAAGCGGCGCTCTCTCGGCCGTCGTGCCGCTTCAAAGCCGGCGCCAGTGAGAGGTCGCCTCCGCTCTGGCCGGGCATTAATGAGGCACTGACGCTCCAGGGCGACGCTGACCGTTTCACGCGGGAAGCGCGCGCTGGCAAGGGAGTATAGGTTTTGAACCGTTTCATTTGTAGTACTGGTAGTTTGCAAAACTACTCAATTATTGCACTCAGTTTCCTAAGAAATTGTGGTAAAAAACGTTACTCCACAGCCTACTTCCCTTCTCCTTCCTCTTCAACCGCCCGCGCACGTCCGCGGGAAGCGACCGGTCAACCCTTATATAGGAGTGCTAGCACAAAAAGATGCATGCATGACCACTAAAATTTCCAGATTAAACAGCCGCTCCGGCGGGAGTATGGCGTATGTTGTTACCTTCGGCCGGGCCGGGCGACGGCGACCAGAGAAGAGGCGGCGGGAGGGGAATGAATGCAGCTACTGTTTGGGTTCGCCGTCCGGCTTAAATAAATGTGCAGCACCACATGTACCCGCGGGTGCACAAATTGTAACATACGTGTCTGCTTAAGTGGGCGTCACGTAACTGGTGTGTGTGTGTGAGAGAGATTCTGAGAGACAGAGTGCATGTGTGTGACTCTACTCTTCGGACATGTACTCGACCTTTTGCATCGGGATATAAGTATAATGGTATTTACTTTAGCTAGTGATTTACGTGGCCATGTTAACGTGGTTGTGTAAAAAAATGTCACTTCCTGCTCGTGATTTGCGTTATATAATTACAAGCAAGATGCTCGTGCATTGCACGGAACATCAATATGCATTTTTTTACAAAACACATGTTGTGATTTACCCATGCAGGAGTAATCCCATGTGTAAAAACTAATGATATTTCGAGAATTTTAACGGAAAACGGGTATCTCGAGAATGTAATCGAAAAAATGAAAGATGAGAGATAAGGTGAGGAGGAGTGGAGCATGGTGGTGACTGGTGGTCTGAATGGGTGGAGGCATGGGGATGGACGGCGCCGGCAGGCGGCAGCGGCCACCATGCTTAATTGTTCCGGAGACTTACTTTTTTAATTGCTCAGCAATGAGGTGTGGGAGATAAGGATGTGGAGAGAGGTGTGGCTATCTTTTGTAAAATTATCATAGTTTGCTTTCTATCCGTCAGATATAGATCAGACGATCTATATTACAAGATGGCAGTCACACCATCATCGCCAACTCGGTTTTTTATAAGGGTACAAATGATAAGTTTGCTAACTACTAAAGTAAAGTGGAATTTGTCCATGTTATACAAGTAAATTAAGGTGATTGTTTATCATACGGGTAAGGGTGGATGAAGAGTGGTAGGAACAAATGCTCCGCCTAGAGCATGTGTGTGTGAGATGGAGTCTCAGTGTGTGTGTGTGGGGGAGAGAGAGAGATGGAGTCTTAGTGTGTGTGTGTGTGATGGAGTCTTACTGTGTGTATGTGTGTGGGTGGGTGGGGGGGTGCGTGCGTGCGTGCGTGCATGTGTGTGTGTGTGTCGCGGGGTCCTCGGTGGCGGATGTAATTTAAGTGTGCATGGCTTCATCATAGAGAGGTGATGTGTATGGCAGAGGCCACCAACGATGGGGTGCGAGAGAGAAAATGCCCGTAGAGAGGGAAGAGAAGGTGTGTGCGCGTGAGAGTAGTCTACATCGAGAGAACGTGTTTGTTCGAGAGACAGCAATGAAGACTACTATATATCGATGGTGCATGTAGGCGGGAATTAAACGAAGGGATGGTCTTATTGGTTTCGGGGATATAGGGGAAGAGTGAGATGGGGGGTAGCTACAAGGAGATTGTTAAGTGTGAGTGTGTGGTTTACCCATCCAGGCGGAAGTTATGTGCACACAAGAAGAGAACGATTCGATGTGGCGTTAGGGTTGAGGGTAATTAACTACGTATGGGGATATAGAGACCTTCAACGTGCATGTGTGAGAGGTATACATGTATACGTGGGATGTGTGTGTGTGCGCGCGCGCATGATCGACATAAAAGAAAGAAGACATAAGTCATAAGCTAAGATCAACGACATGGGAGAGACGGATCGGTATGACAATATGCATGCATGCGAGAATGTAGGGAAGAAGGCCCGATAATTGAGCATGTGTTTTTGTCTTTAAGAGATAGTGGCGTGGGCTGGAGCATGCATCTATGGCGAGCAGAGGGAGTGAGGCACAACGACTGTGCAAAAGAGATCAACCTATAAATGAAATAAGGTTGGTGGAGAAACAGATAAATAGAAAGATAAAGATGCTAGCTAGTGTGCGTTAAAGATAGGAGTCGAGTGGATCAGAAGGCTGAGTTATGGGTGTGGGTGTGAGAGAGATGAAGAAAGGGTGCATGTGACTCATATACAAACAAATATCAAAGAGAAATGAGATCCCGAGAGACGGAGTTTTGTGTCTGCGAGAGAGAAAGATATTCCAAAACGAGAGTGATAGCTAGAGAAACATATGAGGGAACGCAAGATATCTCTAGGGAGAGACAGTGTGTGTGAGCGACATGCAAGAGAACAGTGGAGAAATATGAGACCCTGGGAGACAGAGTTTGTGTTTGTGTGTGAGAAAGAGATATTTAAGAGGAAGAGTTGTAGGTTCTCATACCTAAGGAGCGAAAGACATCTCTGTATTAGGGGTGTGCGAGTGGCACACAGGGGAATAGTAGAGAGAAATGAGACCCCGGAAGACAAAGTTTTGTGTTTGTGTGAGAGAAAGAGATTCCACATGGAGAATCATAGTTAGAGACACATAGCAGGGAGCGAGATATACTTAGAGAGAGATAGAGTGATGAAGGTCGAGGGAGAGAGTATCGTCAGTGTGTTACGAAGATAAAAGATCATTGTCGACATATAGGTCTAGAGAGATAGTCCTATATAAGCATGAGTGATAGTTATATGAGACGAATATCTGGATTAAATGGGATTCAAATATTTAAACTGGAGATCACGACATCGATAATATCATAACGCAAATTGGTGTATCAAACATGCATATTCATTTGAATTTGGGGACACGTGTAATGTTATATAGTTTATCAATATTGGTGATCCATAGATTCTTTAATTAGAAACAATGCATGGTTTATATGCAATTAATGTCTAAACGGGATACACTATATGTTGCGTGTGTGAAACACATTATACATGTTTGAGAAGTAAAAAAAACCCGCATGAAACACACATTAATTGGAGACAGTTAGCGAGGAATGCATACATTGGATTTCAACATAAAGTGGTTTCAAATATTTGAAAATCCAAATTGATGGATACAACCTTATGAATCTGAGATCATGCCATTTGTAAACCATATTTATGTATAAAGGGTGTTGTGCTTTTGAAAGTATATATAAAAATGATGTATATAGAATTTTATTCCAATCGAAAATGGATCCCGCCCGAAAAAAATAGAATACAAACGGGATTCGAATTGAGTTGGCACGGTAAACGTGCACTCTGCAAAATTTGAACGAAGCGGGGAAAGTCGCAGTAACCGCCCGAAACCAAAATCTGCGAGATGGAAATTACAACTGCCTATCCCTGCCACGCAAAGCCTATCTGCTCGATTTCTGTAGGTTTCAATAGGGGTAGGTTTGTAATTTCACTCAAACGTGACATAACCGCCTCTCACCCGGATTCATACACGGTGGGCGCCAAAACACAGTGTGCCCTCGGCCGAAATCGACTCCCTCCCCAATTCATACACGGTGGGCGCCAAAAACAAACTCTCGTCGGCAAATATTCGGTGTATGCGAGATTACCGTCCTATCCCCAACCGACTAATATTGCTGTGATGTAGGAAATTTGAAATGGGGGCTAAGTTTGTAAATTTCCTCGCATTTGAGACAAGCGCACCCCGAAGACATGGTTCCCCCCTTCTTCTCCACCCCCATTTCCCCATTCGTACTCCATGGACGCCAAAACACCCTCTCCACCCCAGCCTCCTCCGTCCGCCACCCCATCCACCGCCGTCGTCCTCCACCATGCCGGAGCTGATACCCCAACGCCGCCGTCCATTACAAGAGATCGACCTCTCTCATCCACGGCTTCGGACCGGGATCCTTGCATCCCGTCCTCTCGCTTCATCCCCGCCGTCGTCGACCTTGCCGGCGCCGCTCCTACGACCATCTCGTCCACCGCGCCCCGCCGCCATCGTCTACCCTCCTAGATCCGCTTCCACGCTGCCGACAGCCATCACTACCGTAGCACCGATAATTCTCAGCAGATACATACACGGCGCCGCACCAGAGGCAGTACTCTTTCGTATCTGCTCAACTTATTTATCGCAGCAAGAAAATAAATCGCCACTGCTTTACTTTGATTTCTTGTCCATCACTTACTTGCTAGTTGAGAGCAAACATTGGTTGTGAAGTTGCCTTTGTCCGGTTTGCATCTTTAGATCCGCCATGGCACGCTCAACACTATACTCCCAATGCTTATGGTTTTCTCCTTTTATATTCCCAAGTAGTTAAATCACAGTAGACTAAATTTCAAAATTGGGTCAGTCGATTTTTCAGAGCTCGCCGGAGTTCGTCAGTGCGAACGAAGGGGCTCGGGTGGGGACTTTGGTTGTTGGGGGGGCGGTGGTGGGGCCTCATCGAACGAAGAAAACTCGACGCGGGTGGGGGCGGGGGGGGTGCGGGTGGCGGAGGAATACAGGCGGTGGGGGCCGATGGTCCGGCCGGCGGCTCGTGCGGTGTTCTGTATGGGAAGAATCGGAGACGAGGAAGAAGAAGGGTTAGGAGACGTAGGATCTTCATCCAACCGCCTGAAATGGTCGACTGACCCAAATGCAGACATGCCTTTATATTGAGTACCATCATCGTACCTGCTTAGCACTGCTCCTGAATCCATCAAGCTAAACAATGTGCCACTCATAATTCCAAACTTGTTGCTCAAGTACGAATCTGATATGATGCTGATATTACTAAAACAGATAACATTTAATTGGTCAGCTAATGTTCCTAATTTACTTTCGAAAAGCACGTGCACCACATATAGAGAGACAGCAGGGAGTTGCTTTCTTAATGCGCTCTGGTTCATCATGTGTTGGCACTGCGCAACGAACATTTTATTATCCAAAATCTGCTTGCTCTTCTTTAGCATGTTCCTCTTCCGTTCTTCTTTAATAAGTACTCTCTCCGTTCCTATATACAAGTCTTTGTACAGATTCCACCATGGACTACATATGGAGCAAAATGAGTGAATCTACACTCTAAAATGTATCTGGATACATCTGTATGTGATCCATAGTGGAAATCTCTACCAAGACTTATATTTTGGAATGGAGGGAGTATGATAGTAGTACAGTATGTTCCTTGTAGTGAAGATGAGCAGGGACATTTGTAGTGTAGAGGTCTATGAGGTTGGTTGGTATGGACACTTTGAACTCGTCGGGCATCTTTGATTCGTAGGATTTTGTAAACATGGGAATAGGATTTGTAGTGGCCTTCCCACTTGAATCCTATAAGAATAGCAAGGAAATGCGGGGAGCTGTGTCGCCTTTGAGAGTTACACTGATATTAACAGTACCGCACCTTCAGTTGAAGAGAGCTGGTGTACCGGCAATACTAGCACATATATTCCAGCAAGTTCCACTTTGCTGATTTTACTCTGATGCTTACGTTTTCCCCGTTATATCTACACTATGATCTGTGTAGCTGCTTTGTGTCGCACTAGCAGCAGTCCACTCTTGAAGCTAAACACCGCAATGACTTACAAAATTGGCACCAAGGAATTGAGTGCCATTCTGGATGCAATGAAACTCATACGCTCACCACCTGTTGATTCTTGTTCAGAATATGATCCTAATGACTATTCTAACCTCGAGGAGTCAAAGGCAGATGGCCTGCCCTGTTCACCCATCAAGGTGCATGTTCTAATTTGGCAAGGTTTTATTGATTGCTCGTATCTTGCATATGTTGTCTTGCATTTCTTCTACTTTGTTGCACCGCCATCTGCTTAGTTTACTCATCATATATGTGGAGATGCCATGCCCATCCATTATCAATACATATTCCATCTGTCATCATACCATGTTTTTCCACTCAAATGTTGTTCTTGTGCATCAGACATCAAAAAGGAACAGGGTGATTGCCGAACCTGAAGGAGCACCAGCAAAGTCCTTGAAAAACATGGTTGTGCCGGAGAAATCAGACATCACCCACTTATATTGGTTGTACAACCAGTGACACAAAACGTAGGACCGACTCCAGCAGACTGTGCCCATACTTCACTGGGCACACCACTAGCCGCACCACACAGGACCTGCACTCCAGCAAAAGGTATGCCAATTTCAGTTGCCATAGCACCAGCCGTACCATAGAAAAATCCCACTCCAGAAAAAAGTACAGCAAGTCCACTGGCCGAAGACCTATCCCAACTGCAGAGACGGCCAATTCCTGCATATTGGAACCCCATTCCAGTTATTCCCAGTTTAAAAGACAATGCTTTCAATGTTGTTAGGGACTACGTGCATATATTCCCATCATGGGAAGATTATAGTGAAGACAAACACCATTTTCACATCTTCCTGTCCCACTTACCTGTAAGTGCTATTATTCATGATGATTATTTTCCTGTTTTCTGCTGATTGAACACATCAATGATTTACATTACATTGTTGTAAGTAGGCGAGGGTCAATCTGGATAGTCATGACGAGCAAAGCTTGCTTGCGCTTTTCAAGGAAGCATTGCAGCAGTATCGGTGTTACCTGAGGAAATCACACTTTGATGGCAAGTCTATAAACGAATTTCTGGTGAAGTCTCCTGTGCTAAATTTAGAAGACATTGAATGGAAAAACCTTGTTATGCACTAGTCTCGTTCCGAGGATGAGGTAGTGTCTATGATATCGCATGACAATTTGAACTTCTACTTTTCCGCATGTGCCTTACGGATCTTTTTTGCAGGAAATCTGCTCGAAAAAGAATTCCGGTTTGAAAAGAATGGCAGGATATCGCAAATATGTTGCCCGCTGCTTTGCTCTTGTTAGTACCTGTTGTCATGTATCACTGTACTTGCATACATACCTGGTTCATTATGTGACAGCAGTATGCATGATAGCTTGCTTATCAATAGTTCGCTCCAAATTATCTGATCTATCTGAATGGTTACATTAGTGTAGAATATATCCAATGCCAATGAAATTTTTTAGCTCTGCATTGTTCTTGTAAGTACCTGCTGTCCTTTATCAGTGTACTTATATTGACAGGTAGTTGTTCATGTACCATCACTCTGCAGCTTATTTTCCTTTGCCCTCCATTTTCTACACATAAGATCTATATTTACTCTTACCATAAGGTTGGATAACACCGATGGTACTGAAGAAGTTTAGCTCTGTATTGCTCTTGGTTGTACCTTTTGCCTGTATCGCTGTACTTACATTTATAGCTACTTGGTTATGTAGCATCACTCTTCATCTTATCTTAAATATTCTCCATTTTTTCTTATATTGTCACATCTATATTTACTCTTAACAAAATGTAGAATAAAGGCAATGCTTATGAAGAAGATTCTGTGGTAAACTTCTTGAATTGCCCCCCCATCAGCATGGACAAGGGCTTTATAGAGCCTGCCTTCACCAATAATGTAAGTTTGTCCTTCTCAAGCCTTCAAACTTTGTTGTGTATATTTAGTTAGGCATGACTGCAACAGCTGTTTATTTTTGGTGTTTGCATCAAATTGCATGTTTAAAGTTTATTATGTACTCCAGTTCATCAACAAAAGTTTGTCCTTCTCAATTTAAGTTTTCAGTTGTACAACCAAGTTCCTTCTTCATACCATGTAAATTAAACTATACAGAGCAAGTGATCTTATTTTGCCAATCTGAAATGGGATAAATTGACAGCACACTAACCATTGTTACTTATGAGTTCTTGATCTGTAATCCAGTGGTGTCGTGAAGCTGCCAACTCCTTCACAATGTCATTTCCTGCCATGTCTTGACCTGAACAATACCATATTGTGTTAATGCTATTTTAAACTGTGTCACTTTATTCGTCGGTAAGAAATGTGATGAATTGTCAACACTGATACTTATATGTGCAAAACCTGTCATCTGTCTGCTTGTTTATCTTTCAGAGTGAGGAGGATATAAGTGTCAAACAAGTGCAATCTCACCAGCTTGCTCAGCTGCTTGCGTTGCAGCTCCCGAGCAGGGCTAACATTTCTTGAAGTCTATTGAAGTGCTGTTGGTTTTGTATATTATTTTGTCGGCGTGTTTAGTTGCACTGGTGGCGATTTCTGATGCCCAGTGTATGTAATCTGCTGTCTGCTTGTGCTTTATTATCATAGTGGCGAACTTTGATGCCCAGTGGATGTAATATGCCGTAATTTCTTTATTGTATAGTCTAGGTTTTTTTCTTATTCACGATGCTGCAGTTATTTTACTGTATATATATCCTGTCTTCGCAGTAAACTGGCCAAACCGTAAAATTACGGTACATAATTGGGCCGTCATGCAAATCACCATGTATGATCCGCACCATGGGCCCTGTCATCTTGGTCCGTTAACAGGCCTAAATGTAAACTGGACCACTAGTAGATTCGGGCCTTTAATAGGCCGAGTAAACCGCCGGCCCTATTTTCCCAAGAAAACTCAATGGGCCTTTAGGAGGCTGAAAAGTAGGTTGGGCCTGAAACGTGCCGAACAGCTCACGGGCCGGCAGCAGGCCGAAATAGACCCCGGCCCATGAATGTGCCAATCAAATCATGGGCTTATAACAGGCCCAAATTGTCTCGGTCCTTGTTTGGCCCAATCAGATTATCGGCTGCGAGCAGGCCAGATGCAAACCGGGCCGCAGTTAGGCCCAACTTTATGACGGGCTTTTAACAGGCCGAAATTAATATAGGGCCGAAATGTTAAACGGGCCCTTAACAGGCAGAAAGTAATATCAGGCCGAATTACTAAATGGGCCTTTAGCAAATGGGCCCAAAATCGTAGCGTCCAGTTGACGGGCCGAATCTGATATGGGCCATAATTTAGCCCAAGCCTCTTAAAGGGCCGGACCTGATCTGGGCCGTAATTTGGCCCAGAACATGGTAGGCTTTTAACGGGCCGGATCTCATATGGGCCATTATTAGGCCCAGAACGTGGCAGACCATTAATGGACCGAATCAAATATGGGCCGACATTTGGCCCAAAACATGGCAGCCAGTTAATGGGCCGGCCTACTAGGGTCCTCAAAATCTTGTGGGCCTACAGCTGGGCCGGCCCATTAATGTCAGTGAAATCTCATGGGCCTTTAGCTGGGCTGGCCCATTATGGTCCACAAAAATCTTGTGGGCCTTCAACTTGGCTGGCCCATTATGGCCCGCAAAAATCTTGTGGGCCTTTACCTGGGCCGGCCCGTTATGGCCCGCAAAAATCTTTGGGCCTTTAGTTGGGCCGTCCCATTATGGTCCGCAAAATCTTGTGGGCCTTTAGTTGGGCCAGCCCATTTAAACTTTATGGGCCACTTTTGGGCCGGTCCACGTGTTAACATATCATAGGCGCATCTCGCCCATTGGATGAGTGACACCTGTGCCAACACGGAGCTGACACGTGTTTCCTCCAGCCAGTGATGATTTTACATGTGGAAAATCCCCATTGGTCGGGGCTGTTAACGGGTTATCGGATCCAAAACCGGACCCGATAGCTTAACGGCGTTCCGTTACGGTGGATGCCACGTGTCGGTCACCCTTGACGAAAGCACTTCTGTGACGCGCAATTTATCATCATGGAAGTGGACACTTCTGTGATGATAATTTTGTTAATGTCATGGAACACTTCTACGACAGCATAGGTATGACTATCTTGATTCTGTCATAAATTTGTCATGGATGTACATGCATGACAGAAAACGTGACCTACTGTGACAAACACGTATCATCACGGAAGTGTATTTTTTTTTGTAGTGATACATGGTCAATAGTGTGTGCACTCATGGTTGATCAATTTGTTTCACAGTTTGGACTATGAGATAACGATACTTTTGAACATGCGTGATATACCTTGATGTACCAGAATTACAAACCTAAGATTGGAATTTTGGAATTCGACTCCATCGTTATCTTTTGTAATTCATTTAAATGGAGGTACATCTTTTAAGCCGGGATTTCGTGATTTCAAATTCATATATCAAACCTAGAGATATACACATACGGGCATGTTTAAACTTTATAATCATCCACTTTATTCATACACATACTCATTTTTGCTTTTGTCATCATATTTAGGATAAACACATTTGGAATTTCATTTGAATTGGACCGTATAATGGTATTTGCTTGCAGTAGCTCAATGATCCATATTTGAATTGAATGGACAATCTAAGTTTCGAGTTGGAGACATTGATTTTCCAAACTTGCACTTTTTTTGCGTGCAAAACAAACAAATTCTCGGCCATAATATCATAGTCGGCCGTACAAGAGCAGAATATAATTTCAGGCGCCAAAAGCTTTCAAACTTCCCACTCCCTCTTTCCTTCTCCCCTACTCTGAAAAGGAAAGGGATTCCTACTAGGACATGGAAGTCCTAGTAGGACTCCATACTCTTGGCGCACCCCTAGGGGGCCGGCCTCTCTCCCTCCCTCCTTTATATACGTGGGCAGGGGGCACCCCAAAGGGACTCCAAGATTTGTCTTAGCCATGTGCGATGCCCCCTCCACAGTTACACAACTCGGTAATATCGTCATAGTGCTTAGGCGAAGCCCTGCGCCGGTAACTTCATCATCACCGTCACCATGCCATCGTGTTGACGAAACTCTCCCTCGTCCTCAACTAGATCAAGAGCTCGAGGGAAGTCATCATCCTGAACGTGTGCAGAACACGGAGGTGCCGCACGTTCGGTACTTGGACAGGTTGGATCATGAAGACGTTCGACTACATCAACCGCGTTACTAAACGCTTCAGCTTTCGGTCTACGAGGGTACATGGACACACTCTCCTCGCTCGTTGCTATGCTTCTCCTAGATAGATCTTGCGTGATCGTAGGAATTTTTTTGAATTACTACGTTCCCCAACAGTGGTATCAAAGCCAGGTCTATGCGTAGATGATATGCACGAGTAGAACACAAAGAGTTGTGGTTGATAATAGTCATACTGTTGACCAGCAACGTCTTACTTTGATTCAGCGGTATTGCTGGATGAAGCGGTCCGGACCGACATTACATGACAGCGTTGATGAGACTGGTTCTATCGACGTGCTTCGCACACAGGTGGCTAGCGGGTGTCTGTTTCTCCAACTTTAGTTGAATCGAGTTTGACTACGACCGGTCCTTGTTGAAGGTTAAAACAACACACTTGACGAAAAATCATTGTGGTTTTGATGCGTAGGTAAGAACGGTTCTTGCTAGAAGCCCGTAGCACCCACGTAAAACTTGCAACAACAAAGTAGAGGATGTCTAACTTGTTTTTGCAGGGCATGTTGTGATGTGATATGGTCAAGACATGATGAGATATAAATTGTTGTATGAGATGATCATGTTTTGTAAAAGTTATCGGCAACTGGCAGGATCCTTATGGTTGTCGCTTTATTGTATGAAATGCAATCGTCATGTAATTGCTTTACTTTATCACTAAGCGGTAGCGATAGTCGTAGAAGAAATAGTTGGCGAGACGACAACGACGATACGATGGAGATCAAGGTGTCAAGCCGGTGACGATGGAGATCATGACGGTGCTTTGGAGATGGAGATCAAAGGCACAAGATGATGATGACCATATCACATCACGTATTTTGATTGCATGTGATGTTTATCTTTTATGCATCTTATTTTGCTTAGTACGGCGGTAGCATTATAAGATGACCCCTCACTAAATTTCAAGGTGTAAGTGTTCTCCCTGAGTATGCACCATTGCTACAGTTCGTCGTGCCGAGACACCACGTGATGATCGGGTGTGATAAGCTCTACGTTCACATACAACTGGTGCAAGCCAGTTTTGCACGTGCAGAATACTCAGGTTAAACTTGACGAGCATAGCATATGCATATATGGCCTCGGAACACTGGAGACCGAAAGGTCGAGCATGAATCATATAGTAGATATGATCAACATAGAGATGTTCACCATTGAAGAGTACTCCATCTCACATGATGATCGGACATGGTTTAGTTAATTTGGATCACGTGATCATTTAGATGACTCGAGGGATGTCTATCTAAGTGGGAGTTCTTAAGTAATATGATTAATTGAACTTTAATTTATCGTGAACTTAGTCCTGATAGTATTTGCAAATTATGTTGTAGATCAATAGCTCGCGATGTAGCTCCCCGTTTATTTTTCATATGTTCCTAGAGAAAAATAAGTTGAAAGATGTTAGTAGCAATGAAGCGGACTGGGTCCGTGATCTGAGGATTATCCTCATTGCTGCACAGAAGAATTATATCCTTGATGCACCGCTAGGTGACAAACCTATTGCAGGAGCAGATGCATACGTTATGAACGTTTGACAAAGCTCAATATGATGACTACTTGATAGTTTAGTGCATGATGCTTTACGGCTTAGAACCGGGACTTCAAAAACGTTTTGAACGCCAAGGAGCATATAAGATGTTCCAAGAGCTGAAATTGGTATTTCAGACTCATGCCCGAGTCGAGAGGTATTAGACCTCTGACAAGTATTTTGCCTACAAGATGGAGGAGAATAGCTCAACCAGTGAGCATGTGCTCAGAATGTCTGAGTACTACAATCGCTTGAATCAAGTGGGAGTTAATCTTTCAGATAAGATAATGATTGACAAAGTTCTCTAGTCACTATCACCAAGTTACTGGAACTTCGTGATGAACTATAATATGCAAGGGATGGCAAAAACGATTCCCGAGCTCATCGCGATGCTGAAATCAGCGAAGGTAGAAATCAAGAAAAGCATCAAGTGTTGATGGTTGACAAGACCACTAGTTTCAAGTAAAAGGGAAAGGGATAGAAAGGGAACATCAAGAAGAATGGCAAGCAAGTTGCCACTCCCATGAAGAAGCCCAAAGCTAGACCCAAGTCTGAAACTGAGTGCTTCTACTGCAAAGGAAATGGTCATTGGAAGTGGAACTGCCCTAGATACTTGGCGGATAAGAAGGATGGAAAACTGAACAAAGGTATATTTGATATACATGTTATTGATGTGTACTTCACTAGTGTTTATAGCAACCCCTCGGTATTTGATACTGGTTCAGTTGCTAAGAGTAGTAACTCAAAACGGGAGTTGCAAAATAAACAGAGACTAGTTAAGGGCGAGGTGATGATGTGAGTTGGAAGTGATTCCAAGGTTGATAAGATCACCATCGCACACTCCCTTTACCTTCGGGATTAGTGTTGAACCTAAAATAAATGTTATTTGGTGTTTGCGTTGAGCATGAATATGATTGGATCATGTTTATTGCAATACGGTTATTCATTTAAATTAAAAAATAATTATTGTTCTATTTACATGAATAAAACCTTCTATGGTCATACACTCAATATAAATGGTTTATTGAATCTCGATCGTAGTGACACACATATTCATAATATTGAAGCCAAAAGATGCAAAGTTAATAATGATAGTGCAACTTATATGTGGCACTGCCGTTTAGGTCATATTGGTGTAAAGCCCATGAAGAAACTCCATGCTGATGGACTTTTGGAATCACTTGATGCTTGCGAACAATGCCTCATGGGCAAGATGACTAAGACTCCGTTCTCCGGAACAATGGAGCGAGCAACTGACTTATTGGAAATAATACATACTGATGTATGCGGTCCGATGAGTGTTGAGGCTCGCTGCAGGTATCGTTATTTTCTAAACCTTCACAGATGATTTGAGTAGATATGGGTATATATACTTAATGAAACACAAGTCTGAAACATTTGAAAAGGTTCAAAGAATTTTAGAGTGAAGTGGAGAATCATCGTAACAAGGAAATAAAGTTTCTATGATCTGGTCGGGAAGGCAAATATTTGAGTTACGAGTTTGTCCTTCATTTGAAACAATGTGGAATAAGTTTCGCAACTCACGCCACCTGGAACACCACAGCGTAATGGTGTGTCCGAACGTCGTAACCGTACTTTATTAGATATGGTGCGATCTATGATGTCTCTTACCAATTTACCATTATCGTTTAAGGGTTATGCATTAGAGACAACTGCATTCATGTTAAATAGGGCACCATCTAAATCCGTTGAGGCGACACCGTACGAACTGTGGTTTGGCGAGAAACCTAAGCTGTCGTTTCTTAAAGTTTGGGGCTGCGATGCTTATGTGAAAAAGCTTCAACCTGATAAGCTCGAACCCAAATCGGAGAAATGCGTCTTCATAGGATACCCAAAGGAAACTGTTGGGTACACCTTCTATCACAGATCTAAAGGCAAGATATTCGTTGCTAAGAATGGATCCTTTCTAGAGAAGGAGTTTCTCTCGAAAGAAGTGAGTGGGAGGAAAGTAGAACTTGATGAGGTAATTGTACCTTCTCCCGAATTGGAAATTAGTTCATCACAGAAATCAGTTCCAGTGATGCCTACACCAATTAGTGAGGAAGCTAATGATGATGATCATGAAACTTTAGATCAAGTTAATACCGAACCTCGTAGGTCAACTAGATTACGGTCCGCACCAGAGTGGTACGATAATCCTGTTCTGGAAGTCATGTTACTAGACCATGACGAACCTATGAACTATGAGGATGCGATGATCAGCCCAGATTCCGCAAAATGGCTTGAGGCCATGAAATCTGAGATGGGATCCATGTATGAGAACAAAGTATGGACTTTGATGGACTTGCCCGATGATCGGCAAGCCATTGAGAATAAATGGATCTTCAAGAGGAAGACGGGCGCTGATGATAGTGTTACTATCTACAAAGCTCGAATTGTTGCAAAAAGGTTTTTGACAAGTTCAAGGTGTTGACTACGTTGAGATTTTCTCACTCGTATTGATGCTTAAGTCTGTCTGAATCATGTTAGCAGTTGCCGCATTTAATGCAATTTGGCAAATGGATATCAAAACTACATTCCTTGATGGATTTATTAAAGAAGAGTTGTATGTGATGCAACCAGAAGGTTTTATCAATCCCAAAGGTGCTAACAAAATGTGCAAGCTCCAGCGATCCATCTATGGACTGGTGCAAGCATCTCGGAGTTGGAATATACGCTTTGATGAGTTGATCAAAGCATATAGTATTGTACAGACTTGCGGTGAAGCCTGTATTTACAAGAAAGTGAGTGGGAGCACTGCAGCCTTTCTGATAAGTATATATTGTTGATCGGAATTTCCTGGAAAGCATAAAGGAGTGTTTGAAAGGAGTTTTTCAAAGAAAGACCTCGGTGAAGCTGCTTACACATTGAGCACCAAGATCTGTAGGGATAGATCAAGACGCTTGATAAAGATTTTTTCAATGAGTACATACCTTGACAAGATTTTGAAGTAGTTCAAAATGGAATAGTCAAAGAAGGAGTTCTTGCCTGTGTTGCAAGGCGTGAAGTTGACTAAGACTCAAAACCCGACCATGGCATAAAATAGAAAAAATGAAAGTCATTCCCTATGCCTCAGTCATAGATTCTATAAAGTATGCCATGCTGTATACCAGACCTATTGTGTACCTTGCCATGAGTTTGGCAAGGGGGTACAATAGTGATCCAGGAGTAGATCATTGGACAACGATCAAAATTATCCTTAAAGGACTAAGGAAATATTTCTCGGTTATGGAGGTGATAAAGAGTTCGTCGTAAAGAGTTACGTCGATGCAAGCTTTGACACCTATCCGGATGACTCCGAGTCTCGATCTAGATACATATTGAAAGTGGGAGCAATTAGCTAGAGTAGCTCCGTGCAGAGCATTGTAGACATAGAAATTTGCAAAATACATACGGATCTGAATATGGCAGACCCGTAGACTAAAATTTAGCTCACAAGCAAAACATGATCACACCTTAGTACTCTTTGGGTGTTAATCACATGGCGATGTGAACTAGATTACTAACTCTAGTAAACCCTTTAGGTGTTGGTCAAATGGCGATGTGAACTATGGGTGTTAATCACATGGTGATGTGAACTATTGGTGTTAAATCACATGGCGATGTGAACTAGATTATTGACTCTAGTGCAAGTGGGAGACTGAAGGAAATATGCCCTAGAGGCAATAATAAAGTTGTTATTTATATTTCCTTATATCATGATAAATGTTTATTATTCATGCTACAATTGTATTAACCGGAAACTTGATACAGGTGTGAATACATGGACAAAACAAAGTGTCCCTAGTATGCCTCTACTAGACTAGCTCGTTAATCAAAGATGGTTAAGTTTCCTGACCATAGACATGTGTTGTCATTTGATGAACGGGATCACATCATTAGGAGAATGATGTGATGGACAAGACCCATCCGTTAGCTTGGCATAATGATCATTTAGTTTAATTGCTATTGCTTTCTTCATGACTTATACATATTCCTCTGACTATGAGATTATGCAACTCCTGAATACCAGAGGACCACCTTGTGTGCTATCAAACGTCACAACTTAACTGGGTGATTATAAAGATGCTCTACAGGTGTCTCCGAAGGTGTTTTTTGGGTTGGCATAGATCAAGATTAGGATTTGTCACTCTGTGTATCGGAGAGTTATCTCTGGGCCCTCTCGGTAATGCACATCACTATAAACCTTGCAAGCAATGTGACTAATGAGTTAGTTGTGGGATGATGCATTACGAAACGAGTAAAGAGACTTGCCGGTAACGGGATTGAACTAGGTATGAGGATACCGACGATCGAATCTCGGGCAAGTAACATACCGATGACAAAGGGAATAACGTATGTTGTTATGCGGTTTGACCGATAAAGATCTTCGTAGAATATGTAGGAGCCCATATGAGCATCCAGGTTCCGCTATTGGTTATTGACCGGAGATGTGTCGGTCATGTCTACATAGTTCTCGAACCCGTAGGGTCTGCATGCTTAATGTTCGATGACTATTTGTATTATGAGTTATGTGATTTGATGACCGAAGTTTGTTCGGGGTCCCGGATGAGATCACGGACATGATGAAGAGTCTCGAAATGGTCGAGAGGTAAAGATTCATATATTGGAAGGCTATATTCGGACATCGGAAATGTTCCGAGTGATTCGGGTATCTTTCGGAGTACCGGGGAGTTATGGGAATTCACCGGGAGAAGTAATGGGCCTTATTGGGCCATAGGGAAAAGAGGAGGCAGGCCAAAGGGTAGGTGGTGCCCCCCCCCATGGGTCCGAATTGGACTAGGGGAAGGGGGCGGCGCCCCCCTTGCCCTTTCCTACTCCCTCTCTCTTTCCCTCTTTCCTTCTCTCCTACTCCGAAAAGGAAAGGGATTCCTACTAGGACTTGGAAGTCCTAGTAGGGCTCCATACTCTTGGCGCACCCCTAGGGGGATGTCCTCTCTCCCTCCCTCCTTTATATACTGTTGGGGAACGTAGTATTTCCAAAATTTCCTACGATCACGCAAGATCTATCTAGGAGAAGCATAGCAACGAGCGGGGAGAGTGTGTCCACGTACCCTCGTAGACCGAAAGCGGAAGCGTTAAGTAACGTGGTTGATGTAGTCGAACATCTTCGTGATACAACCAATCAAGTACCGAACGCACGACACCTCCGCGATCTGCACACGTTCAGCTCGATGACGTCCCTCGGTCTCTAGATCTAGCTGAGGCCGAGGGAGAGTTCCGTCAGCACGACGGCGTGGTGACGGTGATGATGAAGTTACCGACGCAAGGCTTCGCCTAAGCACTACAACAATATGACCGAGGTGGAAATCTGTGGAAGTGGGCACCGCACACGGCTAAGAAATCAACTTGTGTGTCTATGGGGTGCCCCCTCCCCCGTATATAAAGGAGTGGAGGAGGGGGCCGACCGGCATCAAGGGGCGCGCCCCAAGGAGGGGAATCCTACTCCTACTAGGAGTAGGTTCCCCCCTTTCCTAGTCCAACTAGGAGGGGAAGGAAAGAGGAAGAGGGAGAGAAGGACAGGCCCCCACAATTCGGATTGGGCTTGGGGGGCGCGAGCCTCCACCTGGCTGCCTCCTCCTCTCTTCCACTAAAGCCCATGAAGGCGGTAACCCCCCGGTACTCCGGAAAATGCCTGAACCTATCCGAAACCTTTCCGGTGTCTAAACATAACCTTCCAATATATCAATCTTTATGTCTCGACCATTTCGAGACTCCTTGTCATGTCCGTGATCACATCCGGGACTCCGAACAACCTTCGGTACATCAAAACACATAAACTCATAATACTGATCGTCATCGAACGTTAAGCGTGCGGACCCTATGGGTTCGATAATTATGTTGACATGACCGAGACTTATCTCCGGTCAATAACCAATAGAGGAACCTGGATGCTCATATTGGCTCCCACATATTCTACGAAGATCTTTATCGGTCAAACCGCATAACAACATACGTTGTTCCCTTTGTCATCGGTATGTTACTTGCCCGAGATTCGATCGTCGGTATCACTATACCTAGTTCAATCTCGTTACCGGCAAGTCTCTTTACTTGTTTCGTAGTGCATCATCCCACAACTAACTCCTTAGTCACATTGCTTGCAAGGCTTATAGTGATGTGCATTAACGGGAGGGCCCAGAGATACTTCTCCGACAATCGGAGTGACAAATCCTAACCTCGATCTATGCCAACTCAACAAATACCATCGGAGACACATGTAGAGCATCTTTATAATCACCCGGTTACGTTGTGACATTTGATAGCACACTAAGTGTTCCTCCGGTATTCGGGAGCTGCATAATCTCATAGTCAGAGGAACATGTATAAGTCATGATGAAAGCGATAGCAACAAACTAAACGATGATATTGCTAAGCTAACAGATGGGTCTTGTCCATCACATCATTCTCCAATGGTGTGATCCCGTTCATCAACTGACAACACATGTCTATGGCTAGGAAACATAACCATCTTTGATAAACAAGCTAGTCAAGTAGATGCATACTAGGGACACTCTGTTTGTCTACGTCTTAACACATGTACTAAGTTTCCGGTTAATACAATTCTAGCATGAATAATAAACATGATATAAGGAAATGTAAATAACAACTTTATTATTGTCTCTATGGCACATTTCCTTCAGTCTCCCACTTGCACTAGAGTCAATAATCTAGATTACATAGTAATGATTCTAATACCCATGGAGTCTTGGTCCTGATCATGTTTTGCTCGTGAGAGAGGCTTAGTCAACGGGTCTGCAACATTCAGATCTGTATGTATCTGGCAAATCTCTATGTCCCCTTCCGACACTTGATGACGGATGGAATTGAAGCGTCTCTTTATGTGCTTGGTCTTCTTGTCAAATCTGGATTCCTTTGCCAAGGCAATTGCACCAGTATTGTCACAAAAGATTTTCATTGGACCCGATGCACTAGGTATGACACCTAGATCGGATATGAACTCCTTCATCCAGACTCCTTCATTTGTTGCTTCCGAAGCAGCTATGTACTCCGCTTCACACGTAGATCCCGCCACGACGCTCTGTTTGGAACTGCACCAGCTGATAGCTCCACCATTCAATATAAATACGTATCCGGTTTGAGACTTAGAGTCATCTGGATCAGTGTCAAAGCTTGCATCGACGTAACCATTTACAACGAGCTCTTTGTCACCTCCATAAACGAGAAACATATCCTTAGTCCTTTTCAGGTATTTCACGATGTTCTTGACCGCTGTCCACTGATCCACTCCTGGATTACTTTGGTACCTCCCTACTATACTTATAGCAAGGCACACATCAGGTCTGGTACACAACATTGCATACATGATAGAACCTATGGCTGAGGCATAGGGAATGACTTTCATTTTCTCTCTATCTTCTGCAGTGGTGGGGCATTGAATCTCACTCAACTTCACACCTTGTAATACAGGCAAGAACCCTTTCTTTGACTGATCCATTTTGAACTTCTTCAAAATCTTATCAAGGTATGTGCTTTGTGAAAGTCCAATTAATCGTCTTGATCTATCTCTATAGATCTTGATGCCCAATATGTAAGCAGCTTCACCGGGGTCTTTCATAGAAAAACCCTTATTCAAGAATCCTCTTATGCTATCCAGAAATTCTATATCATTTCCAATCAGCAGTATGTCATCCACATATAATATTAGAAATGCTACAGAGCTCCCACTCACTTTCTTGTAAATACATGCTTCTCCAAAAGTCTGTATAAAACCATATGCTTTGATCACACTATCAAAATGTTTATTCCAACTCCGAGAGGCTTGCATCGGTCCATAAATGGATCGCTGGAGCTTGCACACTTTGTTAGCACCCTTTGGATCGATAAAACCTTCTGGTTGCATCATATGCAACTCTTCTTCCAGAAATCCATTCAGGAATGCAGTTTTGACATCCATTTGCCAAATTTCATAATCATAAAATGCGGCAATTGCTAACACGATTCGGACAGACTTAAGCATCGCTACGGGTGAGAAAGTCTCATCATAGTCAACTCCTTGAACTTGTCGAAAACCTTTCGCAACAAGTCGAGCTTTGTAGACAGTAACATTACCGTCAGCGTCAGTCTTCTTCTTGAAGATCCATTTATTCTCTCTGGCTTGCCGATCATCGGGCAAGTCAACCAAAGTCCACACTTTGTTCTCATACATGGATCCCATCTCAGATTTCATGGCCTCAAGCCATTTCGCGGAATCTGGGCTCATCATCGCTTCCTCATAGTTCATAGGTTCGTCATGGTCAAGTAACATGACATCCAGAACTGGATTGCTGTACCACTCTGGTGTGGATCTTACTCTGGTTGACCTACGAGGTTTGGTAGTAACTTGATCAGTAGCTTCATGATCATCATCATTAGCTTCCTCACTAATTGGTGTATGAATCACTGGAACTGATTTCTGTGATGAACTACTTTCCAATGAGGGAGCAGGTACAATTACCTCATAAAGTTCTACTTTCCTCCCACTCACTTCTTTTGAGAGAAACTCCTTCTCTAGAAAGGATCCATTCTTAGCAACGAATATCTTGCCTTCGGATCTGTGATAGAAGGTGTACCCAACAGTTTCCTTTGGGTATCCTATGAAGACACATTTATCCGATTTGGGTTCGAGCTTATCAGGTTGAAGCTTTTTCACATAAGCATCGCAGCCCCAAACTTTAAGAAACGACAACTTGGGTTTCTTGCCAAACCATAGTTCATATGGCGTCGTCTCAACGGATTTAGATGGTGCCCTATTTAACGTAAATGCAGCCGTCTCTAAAGCATAACCCCAAAACGATAGCGGTAAATCAGTAAGAGACATCATAGATCGCACCATATCTAATAAAGTGCGGTTACGACGTTCGGACACACCATTACGCTGTGGTGTTCCGGGTGGCGTGAGTTGCGAAACTATTTCGCATTGTTTCAAATGAAGACCAAACTCGTAACTCAAATATTCACCTCCACGATCAGATCATAGAAACTTTATTTTCTTGTTACGATGATTTTCCACTTCACTCTGAAATTCTTTGAACTTTTCAAATGTTTCAGACTTATGTTTCATCAAGTAGATATACCCATATCTGCTCAAATCATCTGTGAAGGTCAGAAAATAACGATACCCGCCGCGAGCCTCAACACTCATTGGACCGCATACATCAGTATGTATTATTTCCAACAAGTCTGTTGCTCGCTCCATTGTTCCGGAGAACGGAGTTTTAGTCATCTTGCCCATGAGGCATGGTTCGCAAGCATCAAGTGATTCATAATCAAGTGATTCCAAAAGCCCATCCGCATGGAGTTTATTCATGTGCTTTACACCAATATGACCTAAACGGCAGTGCCACCAATAAGTTGCACTATCATTATTGAACTTATATTTTTTGGCTTCAATACTATGATTATGTGAATCACTACTATCGTGATTTAGTAAAAATAGACCACTCATCAAGGATGCATGACCATAAAAGATAATACTCATATAAATAGAACAACCATTATTCTCTGATTTAAATGAATAACCGTCTCGCATCAAACAAGATCCAGATATAATGTTCATGCTTAACGCTGGCACCAAATAACAATTATTCAGATCTAAAACTAATCCCGAAGGTAGATGTAGAGGTAGCATGCCGACGGCGATCACATCGACTTTGGAACCATTTCCCACGCGCATCGTCACCTCATCCTTAGCTAATCTTCGCTTAATCCGTAGCCCCTGTTTCGAGTTGCAAATATGAGCAACAGAACCAGTATCAAATACCCAGGCGCTACTACGAGCATTAGTTAAGTACACATCAATAACATGTATATCAAATATACCTTTCACTTTGCCATCCTTCTTATTCGCCAAATACTTGGGGCAGTTCCGCTTTGAGTGACCAATCCCTTTGCAGTAGAAGCACTCAGTCTTAGGCTTAGCTCCAGACTTGGGCTTCCTCACTTGAGCAACAACTTGCTTGCCGTTCTTCTTAAAGTTCCCCTTCTTCCCTTTGCCCTTCTTCTTGAAACTAGTGGTCTTGTTGACCATCAACACTTGATGCTCCTTCTTGATTTCTACCTCCGCAGCCTTTAGCATCGCGAAGAGCTCGGGAATTGTCTTATCCATCCCTTGCATATTATAGTTCATCACGAAGCTTTTGTAGCTTGGTGGTAGTGATTGAAGAACTTTGTCAATGACACTATCAACCGGAAGATTAACTCCCAGTTGAGTCAAGTGATTGTGGTACCCAGACATTCTGAGTATATGCTCACTGACAGAACTATTCTCCTCCATTTTGCAGTTGTAGAACTTATTGGAGACTTCATATCTCTCAATCCGGGCATTTGCTTGAAATATTAACTTCAACTTCTGGAACATCTCATATGCTCCATGACGTTCAAAACATCGTTGAAGTCCTGGTTCTAAGTCGTAAAGCATGGAACACTGAACTATCGAGTAGTCATCAGCTTTGCTCTGCCAGGCGTTCACAACGTCCGGCGTTGCTCCTGCAGCGGGTCTTGCACCTAGCGGTGCTTCCATGACGTAATTCTTCTGTGCAGCAATGAGGATAATCCTCAAGTTACGGACCCAGTCCGTGTAGTTGCTACCATCATCTTTCAACTACGCTTTCTCTAGGAACGCATTAAAATTCAGTGGAACAGTAGCACGGGCCATTTATCTACAACAACATAGACATGCAAAATACTATCAGGTACTAAGTTCATGATAAATTAAAGTTCAATTAATCATATTACTTAAGAACTCCCACTTAGATAGACATCCCTCTAATCATCTAAGTGATCACGTGATCCATATCAACTAAACCATGTCCGATCATCACGTGAGATGAAGTAGTTTTCAATGGTGAACATCACTATGTTGATCATATCTACTATATGATTCACGCTCGACCTTTCGGTCTCAGTGTTCCGAGGCCATATCTGTATATGCTAGGCTCGTCAAGTTTAACCCGAGTATTCCGCGTGTGCAAAACTGGCTTGCACCTGTTGTATGTGAACGTAGAGCTTATCACACCCGATCATCACGTGGTGTCTCGGCACGACGAACTGTCGCAACGGTGCATACTCAGGGAGAACACTTATACCTTGAAATTTAGTGAGAGATCATCTTATAATGCTACCGCCGTACTAAGCAAAATAAGATGCATAAAGGATAAACATCACATGCAATCAATATAAGTGATATGATATGGCCATCATCATCTTGTGCCTTTGATCTCCATCTCCAAAGCACCGTCATGATCACCATCGTCACCGTCTTGACACCTTGATCTCCATCGAATCATCGTTGTCGTCTCGCCAACTATTGCTTCTACAACTATCGCTACCACTTAGTGATAAAGTAAAGCAATTGCATGGCAATTGCATTTCATACAATAAAGCAAGCGACAACCATACGGCTCCTTCCAGTTGCCGATAACTGTTACAAAACATGATCATCTCATACAACAAATTATATATCATCACGTCTTGACCATATCACATCACAGCAAGCCCTGCAAAAACAAGTTAGACGTCCTCTACTTTGTTGTTGCAAGCTTTACGTGGCTGCTACGGGCTTAGCAACAACCGTTCTTACCTACGCATCAAAACCATAATGATTTTTCGTTAAGTGTGTTGTTTTAACCTTCAACAAGGACCGGGCGTAGTCACACTTAATTCAACTAAAGTTGGAGAAACAGACACCCACTAGCCACCTGTGTGCAAAGCACGGCGGTAGAACCAGTCTCATGAACGCGGTCATGTAATGTCGGTCTGCGTCGCTTCATCCAACAATACCGCCGAATCAAAGTATGACATGCTGGTAAGCAATATGACTATTATCGCCCACAACTCTTTGTGTTCTACTCGTGCATATAACATCTACGCATAGACCTAGCTCTCATACCACTGTTGGGGAACGTAGTATTTCAAAATTTTCCTACGATCACGCAAGATCTATCTAGGAGAAGCATAGCAACGAGCGGGGAGAGTGTGTCCATGTACCCTCGTAGACCGAAAGCGGAAGCGTTAAGTAACGCGGTTGATGTAGTCAAACGTCTTCGTGATCCAACCGATCAAGTACCGAACGCACGACACCTCCGCGATCTGCACACGTTCAGCTCGGTGACGTCCCTCGATCTCTAGATCCAGCTGAGGCCGAGGGAGATTTCCGTCAGCATGACAGTGTGGTGATGGTGATGATGAAGTTACCGACGCAGGGCTTCGCCTAAGCACTATGACAATATGACCGAGGTGGAAATCTGTGGAGGGGGGCACCGCACATGGCTAAGAAATCAACTTGTGTGTCTATGGGGTGCCCCCTCCCCCGTATATAAAGGAGTGGAGGAGGGGGCCGGCCGGCCTCAAGGGGCGCGCCCCAAGGGGGGGAATCCTACTCCTACTAGGAGTAGGTTCCCCCCTTTCCTAGTCCAACTAGGAGGGGAAGGAAAGAAGAAGGGGGAGAGAAGGAAAGCCCCCCCCCCCCAATTCGGATTGGGCTTGGGAGGGCGCGAGCCTCCACCTGGCCGCCTCCTCCTCTCTTCCACTAAAGCCCATGAAGGCCCATTAACCCCCCGGGGGTTCCGGTAACCCCCCGATACTCCGGAAAATGCCCGAACCTATCCGAAACCTTTCCGGTGTCCAAACATAACCTTCCAATATATCAATCTTTATGTCTCGACCATTTCGAGACTCCTCGTCATGTCCGTGATCACATCCGGGACTCATAAGAACCTTCGTACATCAGAACACATAAACTCATAATACCGATCGTGATCGAACGTTAAGCATGCGGACCCTACAGGTTCGAGAACTATGTAGACATGACCGAGACTTGTCTCCGGTCAATAACCAATAGCGAAACCTGGATGCTCATATTAGCCGTGTGCGGTGCCCCCCTCCACAGTTACACACCTCGGTCATATCGTCGTAGTGCTTAGGCGAAGCCCTGCGCCGGTAACTTCATCATCACCTTCACCACGCCGTCATGCTGACGAAACTCTCCCTCATCCTCAACTGGATCAAGAGCTCGAGAGACGTCATCATGCTAAACGTGTGCAGAACACGGAGGTGCCGTACATTCGGTATTTGGATCGGTTGGATCGTGAAGACGTTCGACTACATCAACCGCGTTACTAAACGCTTCCGCTTTCGGTCTACGAGGGTACGTGGACACACTCTCCCCGCTCGTTGCTATGCTTCTCCTAGATAGATCATGTGTGATCGTAGGAATTTTTTTGAATTACTACGTTCCCCAACCGTATTTTGTTTCGTGTGTGCATGTGCTGCTAACGAGGTTATGTGTGGTTCTCCTACTGGATTGATAACTTTGGTTCTTAATTGAGAAAAATAATTATGTTTACTGTATTGCATCACCATCTCCTTTTCGAAGAAATCCCTACGCAGCTCACAAGTAGCAACGCCGTAGCAGCCGGATCCGGGGTTGAGCGCCACTCCCAGGGAGGTTGACAGAGAGGAGCGGATGGCGTCGGCAACGAAGGATGGGGAGCGCAGCCAGGGAGCGGAGCACGCAAGGACGCCCCCCCGCCGCCCACAGCTGCACAGGCGAAGCCCACATCGGCCGCCGGCGACGGTGGAGGGAGGGGGCGGGTCTTGGACGGAGCTAGCGATTCACCCCCCGATTCGCCCAGGAGCGGACGACGCGGGGTAGAGTGGAATCAATGTAGATGCCTCAAACTACTTTTTGTCATGTAGCATCTTTATCTATATGGGACCTCCAAGGCCGGTATTGTCATTAAAAAACTTTATGCAAGTTCGAAAAAAAACTTTATGTGCCGTCGTAGTGGGCTGAAAATATTAGATGGAAAGTAGAAAGCGGCACAGGAAAATGGCATTGGGCTGCTACTCCCGCGACGCGAGCCCACAGGGCAAGAACGTGCAATAATGATGCAGCGCACTACATTGACAGGGTCCGATGACGACGACGTCTTCCATTTGCCCAATCGCCCCCGGCACCAACCTCCTCAACACGCAAGCGCCGTTGTAGACACTGCCACCCGGACCCACCATATCGGCGTCGCCGTCACGCACGTTCCTCAGACTGGCCGAGAATAACCGACAGGTATGGCCACGATGCAACCCCAAGCAAAGGGACCCACACGTCATGGAGCCATAGCGGAGCCGCGCATCCAGATATTTCCGGGCTCCCAACCCCGCACCACGCGCGATTCACAAAGAGGAGGGGGAGGAGAAAGAAGCCTCTCCTTTTCCAGTAGAGCCTTTCCCCACAACCGCCGCCGCCCATCGCGCACAGAAACCACGCTCCAAGACACCAAAACCCACCGATCCCCCATGGAGAACGGCGACGAAACCCTCGTCTCCCCCGCCGCCGCCGCCTCCGCGGAGGTCGAGAAGGCTGCGCCCAACGGAGACGTCGCGGGCGAGGAGGTCACCCTCGCCGACGCCGTCCACCCCGCCAAGTCCTACGCCGCCGTCGCCGCCAACGCCGAGATCGAGGACCTCCGCGCCACCAAGCTCGACCTCGAGGAGCAGCTCGCCAACGCCAGCCAGGAGAACAAGACCCTCGCCGCGGAGGCCCACCGCCTCGAGGGCCTCTTCTCCCAGGCCCGGGACGACGTCGCCACCGCCGAGCACGCCGCCGCCACCACCGAAGAAGAGGTGGCCTCGCTCCGTGCCGAGGTCGAGCGCCTCCAGGCCCTCCTCGACCGCAAGAAGGCTGACCGTGAGGCCGACGAGCGCCAACGCCAGGAGCTCACGGCCGAGGTGGAGACCGTTCGTCAGGCGAAGCTCAAGCTCGAGAAGGAGATCGACGCCCTGAAGGCTTCCGCCGATGCTACCACCGTGAAGGACAGGGAGGCTGCTCCGGACGCTGGGGTCCCGAAGGAAGAAGGGGTCGCCTGGCAGGGGATGGCAGCGGGGGCGGCCGCTGGTGCTGCCATCACGGCTGCCGTCGTTCTGATCTACCTCCGCCTCAAGAGGTAATCTGGTGCTCTGGTGCGCAGGAAGTTTTGCTCTGCTGCTACAGCTTATGGAAGATTTGATGAGTTTGTCGTGGTGATGCTGTTAGTACCGAACTGAGAGTAATATGTCTTCTATCAGTTAGTTGCTTAATAGACTACAAAAACTTAGGTAATCTGGAGAATGGTTATGTTTCATCCGTGTTTTTCCTTAATCATCTACGGGCTTTTGGTGGTGACGATGAATGTGTACACACTTTGTCAACCGAGCTAGGCTGTATGCTTGGTTATACTATTATCGTTATGGTTGCTGGCTTACTGCTACGGTTCTGCACTTTATTTCTGTCTCTGATCTATCCATTGATGGTTATTAATGGTTTGCATCTCTAGATGATTGCTTGATGGTATGGAGACATCTCTATTCTTACCAATGCGTGAAATGAGTTCAACTGTTTGACATGTTACAACTTATTAGTGCGTTTCCTGCTATTTGATGATTGTTGGATTTAGTACTAGTGGAATCTTGTTATGTTCTAGTATTTGTTTCATCACCCAAATGTATGGAAATTTAGTTGGATGATTTATATTTGGTGCCGTGGTATGCATGATGTTGTTCCTTCTGCACATAAGCAATGAAAATGCCTTGCATGCTGATTGCTGTTTAAACTGAAAGCTACCTTTAACAGTACTTCCTTTGCAAAATGACGATTTTATGGAATCTGGATTTCCCCTTCCGGAAATTCGTTGCTGGTGTGACCTGTGCTTTCTTGTTTACTCATGATGCTTGTTAGAGCATTGCTTCCATTTGGATTTTGTGGTCGTAGAATTCCTTCACCTTTATCCGTTTTATTGCTTGCCTTGTGGATGTTGGTAGTTTAAATATTGTTGTTCACTTTTAATTTTAGACTGACATGTTTTGATTACATGCTTTCCTTGTGTGACCGGTATCTATGCATATGCCTTTCTTGGGCACGTGAATGGTCATGCCCTCCTGCGACTATGTGGTTGGCATTGCTGCTTTATTCCTGCATCACATTTATACATGAGGCATGTTATATGTTTGTTATTGCTGGTTTAGCAACTGTATGCTTTAGGCTTAAGTTATTTGAGGGATGCATTTAATCTGCAAATGTGTTATACAGAGCCATTTGTTGGGGCCATGAATGGCACACCCTCTTGTGATTGTGTGGTTGGCATTGCTACTTTATTTCATTTTGTACTCTTGGCATGCTGTATGTTTGTGATCACTGGTTTAGCAAGTGTATGCTGCAAGGCTTAAGTTACTTGAGTTATGCACATGTTCTGTATAAATGTGTTATGCCGATAGAGCCATATTGATAATTTGTCCCACTGTTTCTTTTTGGATATATCATATATAAATTCATTTTGTATTGCTATTTGGTCGCTCCTGAGTGTCTGCATGTCGTAGTTCCCATCACCAGCCTTTTATCATCTCCTTGGTGGACCGATTGTCAATATCTGAACATGGTTGGATTTGCCTTTATAGTTTGTTGCCATTGTAGAGGATAGTCTTTTCTGTATCATGGTTGTTAGCATATTTTGATTCTGATTTACAGATTGTGGGGACTTGGGTCCATAGTATTGTTTGGTAGAACTCTCATTTGATTTGCTTCTTTCAACTTCATTGTTGTTGAATATGGTTGTCAATAGGTACCACCAAAGCTTGTTCAGTTTTCTAGATTGTCTGATATGCCATTTGTCAGGCTACTTCATTTGATATTTTGTCATCTGAATGTTTATACCGCCTGGTAGCCTTCCATAGCAGTTCATGAGATTATCGTACCTGATCTGTTTATTGGGGGTACCTATGCTCCCCATTTAACTAGGAGTGTGTTTGCATTGTGGCCAAAATAAACCATGCCAAATAATTGCTCACGTGCTCTAGTGGCACAGTCGCAGCCCATATGAATGGTCAGACGCTTGTTTTTTGTGTTCTTTGTGCACTCCTAGTTTCATTCTCTAGAGTTCCGATGATGGTTTTCTAATTCAATACCACTGCTGTTGTGTTTATTTTTCGGCACAGTAGGCTGATGCGTGTCTTTTACTCTCTCCGTCCCAAAATTCTTGTCTTAGATTTGTCTAAATACGAATTTTAGACAAATCTAAGACAAGAATTTTGGGACGGAGGGAGTACTACATTTAATTTACAAGTGGCTCGCTACTTAGAAGAGCTATTAGAGGTTCTCTTGTTTGTTTGTATAATTTTCACCAGGCTTCACTTGCTCGATCTTCTACATAACCTGTGTTTTCCTCTTAGTACACAAGGGTAGTCGAAGTTTGCCCCTAGTGGCGTATTTATGCGGAGGTCTTCTGGTCATACGTAGTAACAGCAATTTGAAGCAACGATAGAAGCCATCAGATAGCGAGGAAATGGCTGTTTAAGTTCGTGAGTCGTGACGTGGTGCAGTAGACTTGGTAGTTTAAAACTAACCTAAAATCGTGACACTTACTTTGGAAATGGAAGGAGTACAAGGCAAGGGACACGTATGCAACGCTGACGTGGACACTGATGTGAGAGTCGGCCATTCAAAGCTAGTGGCATACATCCGCTCTCTTTTTTTTCTTCTAAAAGGTCCGCATATATCTGCACGATAAAAATGGTCATATCTAGTTTTAGTTTAGCCAAAAACTGTTTAAATGCAGCAGTTCTAAGTTAATTATTACACTCTAAAAATGTTGTCCTATATAACCGCCAATGATTGCTTAATAAAATCTTTCTTCAGTTTCTCATGAGTTGTTTGATGTTGATTTTTTTGTGGTTGTATTCTGGTCTAGAAGTTCGATAAGGCTTTGTACAATGCAAGGTGCTTAGAAGAGGTGTTTGGAAAATAAATTAGACTTTCCTTAAGTATCCGTGCTTATTTGTACAGGGTAGACGCTTAATTAGTCGTCTTTCCTGTAGAAATAGATATTGATGCTTAAAAAAAATCAGATTTATTTTTCTAAGCATCTATCACCTAGCATTGTACAAGGCCTAAGATCATCCATGTTCTCCACCTACAACAGCATACTTACACTTATACTCCACCTCCCATAATGTCTTCGGATTCCATTATTTAGCGGGTCCACGAACAATTTAAAACATGCGTGCAAAACTTCAAACTCAACATTCTTTCTGACTGCTATATATTTTAGGAAAAGTGGGACTGAACCTGGCAGTAATATTAAATGGGTCTACCCTTCGCCCACGACCCTGCCCATGGGCGTCGAAGCAAACCCACACCCAAACCCGATTGGTAATCAGACCCGACAGGTTACCCATCGGGTTGCTGTACAGTGCACACCAAAGGCCTGTATACAACATGGCACAAAAGCATATACCAAAGCCTGTACAACAGTGGCACAAATTTATTATAACAGTTATTATTGGCCAGCGCAAATGATGGGCACACCAGCGCGGCAGCACTAAACAAAGTATCACTGAGCTCCCGAGTATCTCTTTATATAGGCAGCGCCCCAAGTTCACTCTCATCGAACAAGCGAGGTGGTAGTAAAAGTTTACCGTGTCCATCTCTGGTAGCAGGCACAGCTAATGCACATGGGCTTTACATGGGCTGTAACAGGCCAATACAACAGCCTATATCAAGTGTTCCAGTATTTTTATAGTTAAATTCGTTGATTCAGAAGTTCGGCCTGCCATGATCACTTGATTGATATAGGCTGCAACGTGGTAGGTTTGATGGGCCTAGGATGCTGAGAAGTGAGAAGGCATGTCACGGTATTTTCAATGACAGCGATCTAAACACCATATATCTTCAAAGGTTGAACTAATTGGCATGTATCTTCACTAAAAATGTTCATGTGTCATCTAAAATAAAATATATTTTAATTACTAATATTTATCGGGCGACCCACGGGCAGGACCTTATGCCCATACCCTACCCATGATTAATCGGGTTACCCATCGGGCTTACCCATGGGTGAAGATGGCGACCCATACCCTACCCATTCGGGTCGGGTGCCCATGGGCACGGCCGCCCATGGGTCAGATTGCCGGGTTGAGTTGGGTCAGAGATGGTCTTGACAAAGGTAGCCCAGGAAAGATAGATACCGTCAACCATATAGTAGCCAGGAGGAGCTTTTTCTTCAGCCAGCCTAGCAAACAATGGTGATCGCTGCAGCACATTAATGTCATTGTGGGACCAGGGCATGCCAGAAAAGAACGTGCCAAATCCAAAGATCATGTGATGTAACTGCTTCAAAAATGATGGTGGAACTGAAAGAAGAAGGGACAAAAAAATTAGCACGAGTATTTCACCGAACAGTTGTCGGGCATGGTGAGTGTCGTAGAGGCGGATGGTATCTGTGCGGTGGACGCGGGAGAGGTATGGAACAGTGGTGGAGGAGAAGCGGCATGAAGCTTGGATATAGCGTTGGAGGAGACGGAGTCGTTGAGTTCCGGCAAGGGTGTGGCGGGGCGGCCGGGGTGGTAGAGTGGCAGCGGAGGCAAAAGAGAAAACAGATGCAAAGAAAGATGGGAAGATGGACGTGCAGGGTCTGGAAGGGGTTTTGGGTGGGCTGGGGGTGTCAGAGTCCTACGTGACCTTGTTTTTCTTTTAAAGAAATTCAAAAAGGCGTGAAGCCTGGATGCATCCCCGGCCTCTACATCGCATGAGGCACACAACCATTTTATTGCACAAAGTTCCACGTTCAAAACAAGGTCTCAAACAAAACGACGAAAATAAATTGTCACAACCGGTGAAAATAGGGTAAGATGGTTAAACACCTATTCTATTGTTGGATAACCATCCAAACCGATTGTAAGTGTAACCTATGTGACCATATTCAAGCGATTGCACCAAATATCCATAAGCTCCTTGTGATCCACATGACTGAGTAACGACCACGTACGGGTCCCAGCAGACGCCCTGAAGATAACTTGCAAAAAAATTATGATGTTTTGTCCGTTAAAGGCAACATCATTCTGATAATATCATATGACCCAAAATAATGCACACACTTCAACTCGAATATGTACCTCCATCTTAGGCTCTACGTGGCTGTTGTCCAGACTCCTACAAAGCCCTTCAAATTTGTTTCGACTTTACGAGAAAAAACACGTTCAGACCAATCGGCAATCCCATACAGTCCCACAGTGGATGGGTAAACACCGTCCGGACCATACTATCCGGATGGTTGCAGGTGATTTGAGCGTCCGCTTTGAAGATTCCCCTAGGTATCATACCATTGTATAAACTGTCATTTGGGCCACTTTGGCCAAAACACGCTTCTAGCAAATGCTTTATAGGTATTGTGCCCAATTTTTTTGCAACAAGTGATGCAAATATACATAAACTTTGGTTGCTGCAGCAAAACCATTTCAGCTGTCGGGCGAACCCTCCCGTCCACATTGAACCTTCATCCCCGCAACTGCCTTGTCGCCCTCGGCAGCCGTCGATTCTAAATAGCTTTACGCCGTTTCACCAACCCGCCGGCGAATTCGACTGCCTGAGCCCCCGCAACAGCCAACATAGTCGTCGCCTGAATCCGACCGCCCATCCTCCCGCCGCTAAAAGTTTGTCCTCTCCGTCGATTTTGTCCACCCTGATTTGATTCAGGCTGCCCCTGAGGTTCTTCGCCGCCGAGCTTCTCCGCCACCGTGCCGGCCGGCGAGCTCCTCCTCCACTGGCTTGGGAGATGTCCCAGCCTTTGTGTCATGAGGCCCCGAGCTCCATGCCGTATCGCGGCATATGCTCCGGTCGTTGGGGCCATTACGCAGTGGAGATCCGCAACCCGGATATAGAGTAGAAGAAGTGGCTTGGCACCTTTAACACCACAAAGTTAGTGGCACGTGCACACGACGCGACGACACTTCGGCACTTTCGAGACCAGATGGTGCTCAATTTTTTCAAGGACGTCAAGTACATGAATTTCCTCGCCCTTTAAGTTCGGATAGTCTCTCGTAAAGAGGAGAAGGCACACCGCCGGACCAAGGTGCATCACAACGCCGAGGCCAACGATGAGCTCTATTGTGAAGCTCATCATGGCCAATCAGGGCTCCTAGGTGAGAACATTGCATTCTCCTAGCAGAAGGAGGCGCGACATAGGAAATTGCAAGAGAAGGAGGATTATCACAAGAGGGATGCCGAGGTCGATGAGCTATTCGACCAACTCGAGATGGACCTCTCTGATGACGAGGAGGAGCAAGTGAAGCCATGGAGTAGGGGCCAGTTCTTTTGGGGCTTATGGTCGGCTGTGAAAATAAGTTGCCCCCTCCCCAGCTTATTCTAGAAGCCCAATTTAAAATTTTATTATAGAAGCCTACTGATTCAGGGTTTAAAAAATACATGTAGACGGTGGTCTAGCAAGATCTGGTAATGGTGGATTGGTGGCAGCAGTATGCAGGGATTCTTCTGGACATTATTTGGGTTCATCTTCCCTGGTGATTCACGGCGTCAGGCTGTTGCATCGCTCGAAGCCATTACTTGTAGGGAAGCTCTTTCCCTAGCGGACAATCTCCTTCACAATTTTGTGGTGGCCACGATTTGTAACATGTTGCTAATGATATACCTAAGGGCTGCAACCAGATCATTTTCTTTTAGAAAAGGAGGATGACCACCGGCCTCTGCATCTGGAGATGCATGCGGCCACTTTATTGATTTATTTTCGAGGATCTTATAAAGTATTACAACAATATGCCTGAATCTGCCATCTTGGTATCATATGCCACTACTCCTATCCATATGATGAAAGGACGCTAGCTGGGCCAAATACCCAGTCCACTCACCTAAGCCTATCATCAAAAGCCAAAAGCCCCAGCCGAGCCACATACCGGGTCTGGGGCATAAACTGGTCTGACGCACTCACATGAGTCGTCGCCGCCATCTTCCACTGGTCCGTCTTCAGAGCAGATATTGAGACTTCTACCTTGTCAGGCCACTTTGCCATCGACGCCACCATGACGCCAGACAACAACCTCCTCCTGCGCGAGTCCAGCGCCGCGCATTGGGCGCCGAGTCTCCACAGCACCACGCCGCCGAGATCCGCCGTCATCAATGTGTAGGATGAAGCATCGCTCCACAAAAAAAGCCGCCCACTGGTCCCTCGAACCCGTGTACGCCTCCAAGAATGACGCCCCCAAGGAGGAAACGACACCAACGCGCCGCCGTCATCTGATCTACTGATCTAGGGTTTCCCCCGGAGGTAGCGGATAGAGGTCTGGAACTTATCCACGGCGATGCCTTCAAGAAGGTAATGACACAAAAGAGTGCCGCCAACGCCGGTCTTGGCATCAAGCCGAGAACTACGTTTTCACCCGGATCCGCTCGAGGAACCTCCATCAAGCATCGTGTGCACGGGTCGCCGCCGATCTGAGCCGCCGCATCGGCCAGACCAGATCTGTCCGGAGGACAAACCACACATGGCGCCGACCCAACCACCAGGCCCTATATGCCACCACCGCCGAACCGAGGTCAGATGGTCCATCGCCGCCGACTCGGCCGCCGCCGCCGAACGCAGCCAAGGCCGCTGCCCGAAGCAAGGCCAGCCGCCACACCCGCCACCATCCGCCCTAGGCCGAGGCGGCCGCCGCGCCGCCGCCGGAAGGCAGGCCCGCCACGCCACCAAGGCCAGATCGGCCGTGCCTCCACACACCGCGGGGCTCCGCACCGCCCCCATGGCGCAGGAGAGAGGGAAGGCCCCCGCCCCCGCCGTCAGCCCCCGGGCTATAGGCCGGCGGCGGCAGAGGGAGGGGTAGAAGGACGGGGAGCCCCGGCGACTAGGGTTGCGTCCCGCCCGAGTCGCCCGAGCGGGGCGACGCGGGGGGTGGGGGGTGGTGGAACACAGCGGGGGTGACCAGATCATATCTGAAATCAAACTTCGAGCTTTAGATTTTAATCGTTCTTTCTGTTTCGAGGGTCAGACGTTGAATATCAAAACTCATTTACTAGTTAAGTTTTCTCATTCGTTAAATCCAGGGCACCATGTATGGTTGGGCCAACCCCACGATCTTAGTTGTATCCCCCGTAGGATGTGAACTAAAAACCTAATTTAGGAGCAGTTGCGTTGGTGCCATTGGGGAGAATATCAGGTAATACCACCACTTGTATGCTCCCATGATACCAATTTAAAAATGTCAAAATTAAATGTTTCCAAAAATTCTCCCGGTGCCATTGTTTGTCTAGCCAGTCCACAAACTTCAAGCGCAAGTTCTGATCCAGCCCCGGGCAGTCGGGCAACGTTCTGATTTCTTAATGTCGCGACACCTCCTCGGCCCCACTACGATCCCCATCCCACTTTCCCCTTTCCAGTCAAAAACCCTCGCCACGCCCCAAGCAAGTCCCAACCCAGCCCGAATGGAGAACCCGCTGCTGGAGATGGTGATCAGAGGCCTGCCTCTCCTCGTCGACGACGTCGACCTCGCCCAGAGCCTCCTCGACCTCGTCCATGCCGAGATCGACCGGACCGAAGCCCGCCTCGGCGAGGTGGCGGCCCAGCTAGAGCAAATCCAGGGCCTGGCCTTGGAGTTGGAGGGAATGCGCCTGGCCCTCCCCGTGGCAACGGAGGAGCTGCTCGCGGCGAACGAGGCCAGCTTCCACGCCCTCCTGCGCCAGCAGCGGCATCTCACCCAGGCCGTCCAAGTGCTCCTCGTCCTCCGGGCGGCCGCCTACACCAGGAGCCGCTCGCACCTCGTCCCCGGCGTGCTCCTCGCGGCCGCGTCGGCGGCGGTGGCGCCCGGGTTCAGGACCTTCGTCAGGTTCTCCGTCTTGGTGCTGGGTTTCCTCTTCGCTTCTGGTCGTGGAGGGTAATGTGGCTCCAGAAGCGTCCCTCACTTCGTATAATCGATGCCCGTTAATTCCACTTTCCTTGTCATGTTGTTTGCTCTGTTGGTGATACAGATCTGAGACATGGTAATTGCTGAATGCTGACACACACCATTCGAGGTTTTGGGGGGTTGAAAATTTTCTTTTGTTTGGTGGTGTTGGGGGTGGGTCGCCCATCATAAAGTTGCCGAAATTTCGATTATGGACAAAAAGGCATAAATTTTCATTTAAATTTAAGTGAAATTCGAGCAATGTCTTGTGAGGATTTGAATCGTGTTCAATTTAACTTGAATTCACGTGTTATGGATTTTGTTTTAGCTGAAATGTCTATATTTTGGTACCAATGATAGGACCAATTCCAAACATTTCAGTAAACATTATATTTCGCATCCCTTATATTCTGGGCCGTCTTTCATAATTTACATCAAGTTGATTGGGACCCGGATTTGGTGAACATGGGTGCACGCGCACTCTTTATAAATAGTAAATTTAAAATAATGCTAGAAAAAATTAAAAATATCTGATTTTTAAAATTATACATAGTCAACCAGTATACTCGCATATGAAGTTTCACGAAGAAATCACATCCGTGGTAATCTGGACAAAAATGACAAAATCGAAGCTATATTAAAAAACATCGTGGCCGCATTTGTATTTTCTTCACTAAGAATACGATGGGTGTCAATACATCATGAAACTTCACACGTGAGTAGAATGATCGACTCAGGTTCATACCGCAAAATTTTAGAATTTGTTATTTTTTCTAGTATTTTTTATGAATTTACTATTCACGTGGGTGCGCGCACACCCATGTTCACCTTTGTATTTTCAAGTTGATTGTTACTATATTGGCTATAGGTCGTGAATAGTGAATCCTATCTTTCTCGGGTTTGTTATACCGCTACTTGGATTCTGCTTCAGTTTGTTGGTAGCTTCCATTGACACTACTTGGCGCATATATCTTCTCCATATCCCATTTAAAATGCTCAAATCCCCGAATTTCTATTCCAACCCCCAAACATGCGCTTGGAAGCATTAAATTCTGAGATGACACCGCCACCACCATCGCCGAACTGGAAGTGGTGGAGTTTGGTAACCTTGAGCTTGAGGAAATTGTAGAGGCACTTCGGGAGGCCCAGGGCAAGGAGGAGGCGTACTTATTGAACCGTGTCAACCACATTATCAACGTCGACCTCGATAACGCGCCCGCAATTGCCTTATCGCCGCACTCTTTCGTGAAACACTCACCGAGCTCTGTGGCGAGGACATTTCCTATAATATCCATCGGGTGCTGAATTGCACCGCCGACATGATGCCCGTGCTTTTGGGTGTCAAGCAGGAGGACCCGCACTTCCACGTTCATGGGCCCAAAGGATGCACATGACAACATTGCAGATCTCACGGTGTGGTGGATGGAGGCAAGGTTTAGAATTTTAAAAGGGCGAAAAATCGATGAACCTCTAAATAGTCAAAAATTCTAGAATTTCAAATTATTTGGAACAAATCAATGAATTTTTTGTTTGACATTGAATGGATTCGCATTTAAAAAACTTGATTAGAGATACGCATACGCACAATGGACGTGGCAACTATCCATCCTTATGATTAGTCCAATTAGGTCATCTTTGAATTTGGTTAGGTTATACTACCTCCGCCTCAAAATATAAGATGTTTTTGTAGGCTGTCTAATATTTTGAGACGAATGTAGTATTTTGTTCTGTGAAAAAATATATTCTGTGCAAAATAGTCAAGATGTGAGTGTCACATGAATCAAACTCTAGACCTAGTAATAGGAGAACAGTGACCTAACACTCGCCCACCGAAAGGAAAATTAGTATTGAACGACCCAAGTGTTTCTTTTGGCATACAAGTTTGAAAGTACCGATTTTTTTTTGAGCAAAACGTAAAATATCCGCTCAGCCTGAAAACACTCAAACAAATTCAAAATTTCTCACAATGAAATTTTAAACCTTGGATGGAGGCAGTTGGTACGGATCGTCATGGGGCTAGTTGTCAGATCCGGAGATGGATGTGACGACATCTTCGCTGGATTTGCGGAACCCTGAACCAATGAGGAATATTTGTTATAAACTATACATTTATACTAAAATACAATTAGTAAAAGAACCCAAGTTTCCATTTATACCTCTTTATTCCCCGGGGGATAGCTTATATAATGGCTCACAACGGTCAACAATAGTACTGTAAGAGACAAGTCCAGTTAAGCGGAGTTGCATGACGATCACTAATAATCCGACAAGTCCAGTTAAGTGAAATGGTATGTCTCTGGTTGATCGTGGCTGCTTGCATCTCATCTTCACCCCGAGTAGAGTAGTAGTTCAGGTTTCTGAATCCTAAAACTAGTCCCCACTCCCCGTCCGAACCTTCACTAAGGGCCTGTTTGGGACTACTCCACTCCAGGAAAACCAGCTTCACTCCACCGACTTCACTTTAGAGCAGTTTCACCCAGAAGTTGGAGCTCCACTTTATACTGTTTGGCTTCCAGTTAGCTCCAGCTTCAAGAATAGGAATATTTGGTGGGAAAAGTCTATTGTGCTCCTATTTTATTATGGATGATGTTTTGAGCGGGCTAACATTTGTGCCTCTTGAGGGATTGTTTTTTTCTTCAAGTTTTGTACTTAAAAAATACAATATTACAAGTGAACTCATGTGCTCACGGTTTGAGTGTTGTATGCATGAACATGTCGCCGGATTACAAAGATGTAAAATGATGTGAATTAATACAACCAATATATATCCACTGATATATAAATTAAAGTTTGACATAAATATCCATCGATAGATAATTAAAAAGTTTCACATGAATGTGCGACGATACATTGTTTGACTTCCTTGAAAAGAAACGAAAAGAAATGATTCAAATAAGAACCTGACCATCTTTGATTAGAACATAGCTACTTCCAACCAGAGGCAATAGCGGTGGCTAACTCGTCACGGAATTTATCCATGGTCGGAGCATCCGGTTCCGCAGTAGATCTATCTGAGGCAGCAACAAATTTGTTATACCTATCTGGAATTGTAGGCACATAATCAGGATCACGGTCGAACCGCTCAAAGTCCAAGTCTACGCTGTTATGCTCGCGGATAAAGTTGTGAAGGACCATAGTGGCAACAACGATCATTTTTTGTTTGAACATCGGGTACGGTCGCATCTTATAGAGAATCAGCCACTTCATTTTTAGCACTCCAAATGATCGCTCAATAACATTGTGGATAGATGAGTGAACACGATTGAATTTTTCTGTTGGAGTCTTGGGCTCCATACCTCTATGCCATTCTGGCATATGATACCTCTCACCCTTGTAAGGAGCCAGGTATCCCGGACGATTGGGATATCCCGCATCAACAACATAGTATTTGCTTATAAAGGGAGGAGATGATATGAGCTATTTTGTAATGGACATTTCATGTTTGAACAATTAGTAAATTGTACGAGTTTATGCAAACATGTTTACCTTTTGGAGGGTGTGGGAAGAAACTTTCATCAACACTTATTGCATTGTATAACACACTAGTGTCATGCATAGCTCCTGGTTGCCCCACGGACACATAAGTGAATAGCATGTCAAAGTCACAAATTGCAAGAACATTTTGAGTCGGTATCCCTGATTTCCCAATATATCTGACACTATCCTCAGGAGACAGAGACACTGAAATATGCGTGCCATCAAGTGCACCAATGCAATCTTTGAAGTGTGGATACACCCGTCTATCATCTCTTATCCTCTTATGAACAGTTGGAAAGTTGGGGGTTTTAGGTCTAATGAAATCTTTTGCCATTTTCATCAAACAATTCAGAACCTCATCAAATTTCCTACTAATGGTTTCGCCCGAGTGCTTGAAACGATTTTGAACTCTTCTGTTGGACTCATTTCCACCACAAATGAAGAGGAACATTGCAAGACTTTCATAGGTGCTCACATGCATGGATGATTCTAACCCGTACCTTCGCACCAACAAGTCGTGAAGGTCCATGAATACTTCTGTGCTCATGCGAAGTTGTGAAAGGCATTCACCTGGAGTCCTCAAAGTCTCTTGCAACCATCCCATACCACTTAGAATTGATGTCCTCGGTGGATTCTTATCAAGATATGTATCACAATACACTTGTGCAAGTGTAGCAGCACCCAGAACAAGATTGCAAAACTTCATACTCTCATCATCAGAATCATCGTTGTCACTATCAAACATCTGCATACATAGAGAAAATATTTCGAGTGACATTACATAGGGAAATAATTCAAGTCACATACAACGATACAATAGTTCACTCCAACATACATAAAACAAATAGTTGAAGTGACATACGATGATAAAATAGTTCACTCCAACATAGATAAAGAAAATAGTTCAAGTGGCATACAATGACAAAATAGTTCACTCCAACATACATAAAGCAAATAGTTCAAATGACATGACGTAAGAAAAATTCATGCGCCAACACACTACTTCTTCAATTTCCATACTTGTCGTTGTATCTCCTCTTAAGCCAATTGAACCTAAACTCTTTAGGAAGGGTCTTGAACATTTCCCGTTGGTCCTTCTTCACAAATAACTGTGTGGCAATATAATGCTCATCGGAACCGTGTACGGCCCCACATTCCAAGACCATATCCATGACTTCCTTGATTGTCACCTCTCCTTGCTTCATTGAAGTAAAAGAAGCGGCGGATTCAGCTATCTTTGTGATTTTATCTTGGATAACAAGTGCTGTGCTTGACTTTGGCTTCTTATTTTTTTCAAAAAGAACACGAGGTTTTTTCTTTGCATTAGCAATGCAAGGTGAAACCTCATGAACCTCATCCTCCTCACCTCCAACCACATTACCAATATCATCAGGATGTCATGAACCTCTTCCTCTCCAATTCCAACAACATTATCAGCATCAACAAAATTCTCTTGACTTGGGGGTATGATGGGGTTGTCACTCATGGGATTCCAATGACCTTGTTCATCATTCAAAATATCACCAAACATTTTGGAAAGATGCTCCAGATTTTGAAGAGGCTTTTTTCTAAACTTGCCACATCCAGGAATGTCCTAAAGAAAAGAAAAATCATCAACATAACATGTTTATGAATTACAATTACCATTATAATGTAATATATGACAACACTAACCTTTCTCGCCTTCTTCCACCACTCATTGTCCATGACAATAACTCCCTTCGAACTGTCCCAACCTGTCCCAGTTTGCTTCCTCATTAATTTATTCCAACAAGACCAGTCGCCCTTTAACTTATCCCACTTGTTCTTCAGTTGTGTCTTTGATAAACTAATTCCGGTCATCTGGTAGAACCTTTCTGACACAGTGTTATAGCCTAAAGGGTTCAAATGAGTGTTGGGACGATTCCCCTGTCCCACTTGTTCAACCATCAAGGAACAAACAATTTGGACGTACTCATCAGTCCACTCCATTGAATCACCCTGACCATGATAGTTCAGTATATATTTCTCAACAAATCGTTGCTACAGACATACTACTTCAATCTACATACTGTATCTAATTATTTGTCCAAATTCAAGACCATGGTCGTGTATTGTGGAAACAAATCATCTTCAATAGAACACAAGTGGAATAAATGGTATACCTGCTCTTCCTTAGTGGCTGAGCATGCTGCACGTCTCTTGGTCGGGGCGCCGGTCTGGCCGACGTTGCCGCTCATGCCGGTGGTGTGCCCGACCGAAGCTTCAGCGTCCATGGCGGACGCTGACTCCTGGCTCGCAGGAAAGGGTGCTGTAGGGGTCCCCCCATGGCTTGCTGGCGTCGGCCTAGAAGAGGCGGATGCCACAACGGACGGGGCTGCTGCCGTCGAGGACTGGTCGGGACGGGAAAGGCCGACCCTCATCACCGGGGCCATGGCCGTCCTCGAAGGTACGGGATTTGGATGGTGGAGATGGGCAGAGAAATTGGAGGGAGGAGGAGGAGGACCACCGGATCGACCCATTCTGGTGGTCTCCTCGCCGGCGTCGTGCTCCGGCCGGCCGATGCAGGTGGCGGCGGCGGCGGCGGTAGGTCTCTTGTCCGTGCCTCGTGAAAGCGAAAGGATAAGCTGTTGAGATCTCTCGTTCGTGATGGCTATAAAAAAACAAAAGAGTTGGAAAAAAACGAAGGGGTATGACTTATGGGTGGCAGTGGTGGGTAATTACCCACCAACTCCACTAGTACTTTCGAAACTCGAATTTTTGGAGTACCCCTCGAGTAGCTCCCCAGAAAGTGCGAAGTTGACTCCCAGATTCGAGTTTTTTTACGGAGCTGCAAATCGTGGAGCTACCCTGTTTGGCTTATGATTTTGGGAGCGGAGCTGATTTTTATGGAGCAGAGCAATCCCAAACAGGCTCTAAATGCAAGTAGTTCAGTTTGGTTTGCAAGTGTCTGCCTGCATAAGAGCGGCCTTTTGTGATGCATAAGTGGGGAGTACTTGGCAGAGCAAGGCCGTTTAGGATTCCTGATCAACTTCCTTCACAAGTCGAGCCGATCACAGCGCTGTGAAAGTGTGACACCTCGGCCCCACTGCCCCCATCCACTTTCCCCTTTCCAGTCCAAAACCCCCAGCCCAGCGCAGGCACACCACGCCTGAAAACCCCACGGCGCCGCCCGCCCCAACGCCGATGGAGAATCCTCTGCTCCCGGCGGTGCTCGACAACCTGCCCCACCTGCTCGACAACCCCGACCTCGCCCAGAGCCTCCTCCACCGCGCCTTTGCAGACCTCCAGCGGAACAACACCCTCGCCCTCCAGGCAGCGGTCTGTCTCTTGGAAGGTTTGCGCTTGGAGGCCGAGCTCCGGACCCTCCTCGCGCCCACAGAAGCTCAGAGGCTCGAGCACGCCGTTGTCGCCGTGGTGCTTGATGCGCTCGTGGCCAGCATCGAGTCCCTCTCGGAGCAGCAGTGGGCGCTCATCCGGCTCGTCGGGCTGCTCTTCGTGGTCCGGGCGGCCGCCTCCGCCAGGAGCCGCGCGCACCTCCTCCCCGGCCTGCTCCTCGCGGCCGTCTCGGCGGCTGTGGTCGTGTACGTCTCCACGGGCGGCGCCGTGGTGCCGGGGTTCAGGAGCTTCGTCCGGTTCTCCCTCCTGATGCTGGGTTTCCTCTTCGCCTCCGATCGGCCTCGTGCTCCGGGACGTGGTGGGTAAATGTTGGTTTCCTCAGAAAAAAGGCAGGGCCTTGAGAGTAGTTAATTTCGTCTAATGGGTCGTTTCGTTAGTTTCATTTGCTAATGGTAAAATAGACATCTGAGACATGTCAATTGCTGGCACACTCTGTTCAGGGAGGTGATGTCCCACTTGTCGTTCCTAAGATCTGTCTTCACAAAGCTAGTTAACTTCGTGTCGCTGTTGGTTAATTCCACTTTTCTCGTCGTGTTTGCCCGTCTGCCGAGAATGATAATTGCAAATGTTGATACATACAAGGTTCGACATTTTTGGGGTTTGACGCCGGTAGATTTAGTTTTTTTTTTATGAAAATGCGTTTTTTAGGAACATAAAACGGACACCCTCACAAACACTCACCCCCTATAAACACGCTCCCTGAAGTGTCGAAATTGATAAATCACGAAAGGTCTGAAAGTTTTGTTTATGTTTGACTTATAGTCCAACCAATATCTCACGGGAAAAAATGCATTATGTTTGAATTTTACTCGAGCTCAATTATCATTGAATTGTCACGTCAATTTCTCAAGTTTTTATGAATACTACCATACTTTAAGATGATTTTTCTATATATTTATATTCTCTGGTCAGTTTGTTTCTATGCACCGTAAATCTGTATCTTCAAACCCTCTAACTCCAGTAAACGGCCTCTCACCCAGAGAGGATCGTTTTGACTACCAGACTCAAATGAGCCCTGAAGTGAATAAAAAATTCGTTAAGACAATTAAATAAATCCACAAAATTCCAAAAAAAATTGCGGAGAAAGATGACTGAGTGCTTAATGTCTGTGCTAAATTTCAAAGCATTTGAATATATGAGTAGCTCTCAGCAAAAATGATAAATTTAAGGTCTGTTAAAAGATTACTGTTTGTGCATTGTTTGGACTTGATTTTTTTTGCGAGAGCCACTGAGATGTCCAAATGATTCGAAATTTGGCACGCGCCTCACGCACTCAATCATCTTACGCTCATTTTTTGCATTTTTAAATTTTTCTAGTATTTGTATTGAATTTACTGTTCACTGGGTGCATATGAGCCCGGGCTTAGAATTGGATATCCCCTCTGTCGGTGTTAAATTCGGCAAATCTCGGGTAGGGGGTCCCAAGTTTCATGATCTGAGCTAGATGGTAACAAGGAAAGTAGGGACACGATGTTTTACCCAGGTTCGGGCCCTTTTGAGGAGGTAAAACCCTACGTCATGCTTCTTATTATTGATAATTATGGGGTACAGAGTATAGATTGATCTACCTCGAGATCATATGAATATTGTCTAAGCTCTAAACCTTGCAAAGGTGAATGAGTGTGTTTCTAAGGACTAAACCCCACGACTTATATAGACGCCGGGGGTATCTAGGGTTTACAAATGGACGGTTACAATCTTTGATAGGCATGCCGGTTGAAACATGCTTAAAGTAAACGCCAAGTCTTCAAGAGATCTTCGTCTTGATCGTGCCAAGGGCCCAGGTTGGTATGGACACTTCAACAGTCTTCAATGGGTCCTCGGCCCGACCCATTACTCGCGGGCCAACTTGGCAAGTACCCCCTAATCCAGGACACCAACACCCTCTTACCCACACCTACTTTCTAATGCCTACTTTATTTTGGCAAACTCTCCTTCACCACCGCTCCGGCATGTCCACCTTATGATCCTAGAAATTGTAACTGTTGGAGATACGCCCTAGAGACAATCATGTATGATGATATTTCCTATGTGTTTATGAATAAGGATAGTCCTTGGACATTATCAATGATGTGTATCAGCAAGTACGTGACTTGTTTGTGAGACTATGCATTGTATGATGACTGTCCTTAAAGGTCCCTAGTGGAAAAGGCTGTGTGGACATGTAGCCGACTAGACTAGCATATGACACGATGGATGGCTCATCTCACTAGTCATGGAGCATTGAATGCTACCAGATAATATGGACTCAGAAGGATCTGGTCGGATCCGAGTCGAGATAAGGTCCGAATTAGACAGACCCAACTATAAGACGCAGCTATATGTCATATGTGAGCCTCTAGTACAACATGTGATCTATGTCCTTAGACCTGAGCTGTCGCATGTACTCGGGATGGTGACCGACCTGCTTTGGGCCGACCAAATGCTACTCCGTAACTAGGTAGTTATAAAGGTAGGTTTCGGGCTTGTCCAGAGCCATGCTGCGAGACATGGTCGAGCAAGATGGGATTTGCCCCTCCGATTAGGAGAGATATACTCTGGGCCCCTCGTGTGATCCGACCAAGATAAGCATTGCCATGCGACAAGGATTATGAGATAATCTGGTTTGTGGTTGGCATCACTGGAACGAGAAAGAGGTCGGGCTAGCACAAGGATTACACACTCGCCTTGAGCCCGACAACATATGTCGTGTGGCAAAGGGAATGGAAGTGTGATGTACAGGTTCGTCAACCAGCTTCACGGTATGCTTGGTGGTCGGCACTCCTTGCTAGAGGCCGCTGCTAGCCAAGCAGGTCGGAGGTGATCCGACCTGCGACCAAGACGACTTGAACCTAAGGGGTCGCGTGCTTAAGAGAAGGAACCTACGAGGTCGGATCCGAGGACACTGGCCGGATGTGATCCGAGCTGGACTTGGATCGTGACAGAGTAGACTTGTGGGCTTTAGGATCTGTGCGAGGCCCAAGTGTTGAGCCCGAGACGGATGCCTATAAATAGTGGAGGTGCGGCACGCTCATTGAATTGATCACTTCGACACTGTCACTAGGGCTTTGCATGTGTTGCAACTAGCCACCTCCACTCACCGCCGACTGTGTGATTGGACCTAGCAGTTCGTCGCACAGTGTTCCTCCTGCACACGCAGATACCGTTAGAGGTGGCGCACTTGCGCCGCTCCGGCGAACCTGTTCGTGGGATCCGATTTGCTACATGGGAGATCGACGAGGAGGAGACGACTCCGGAGACGCGCTGCCCCAACTCTACTTCCGCTGCACGGCACTGCGCGTCTAGTGGTAACGATCCATGATCCACCTCCCTTAGCATGCTCCTGGATGTTCTATGGGTAGGAATTTTTAATTTGCAGTCGACGCACCCTACCGTAGACACTAACAGTAACGAGGTCTCCACACTTTGTTACACCTTTGTCATCATTGTGCTTCGAGGTTGTCTCTGTTTCATCGGCCGAAATGTTAGATATGAAATTATATGGGTACAATTCTTACTTAGGGAACTTGGAGTCTCATATATAGGAGGGAATGCATATGGTGTTGCAATTTATAAGTAACCCATCCTCAGCAAACTATGTCTTCTATGGTACCAAGAAGCATATTGAAATTGACATTCCATTTTGTTAGAGAGTGTGTTGCACATAAATCTCTTGAAATTTAGTTTATTACTTCTAAGGTTCAAGTGACCGACGACTTCACCAAGGCATTACCTTTTTGTTTGCTTGAGAACTTCAACCAAAACCTCAACCTTTCCAAGTTGTGGATGAGAGCGATTGTTAGAGTTCGTAATTCTCACGTCTAACAACTAACTTGGATCAATATGGGAGAATGTTGAGTTTCAACCCTATTTTATCTACATCTAATTGATCTCAAACCATATAAGGCTCATCTTGATTCCCCCCCACACACACCACTCTGAAACAGGCTTTGCCCCGCTATATAAATAAAGCAACCACCACATCCGTACAACAAGTTCAAGTGGCGCACCGGAAATAAAAATAGCCTATTTGAGTATCAGCACAAACACACACAAAAACAACCATAAAAGAAGGGGGAGACCACCAAGTGGTCGATAGCTCAGGAGGTCTTCGGCGAAGCCAAACATCGTGCGGCTGTAGTCTCACGCCCATCATGTGGCGAAGCCGGTTGCGATCCCGTTGTATAGAGAGCGGGTGCCAGTGCTCCAAAAATGCAAGGAATTTGAGGATAGTTAGAGGCCCATCTAAGAAAGACCGCCCAATAATCATCTTGTTACGCATCGTCAACAGGGTCCAAGCTAGCGCGAACACAAGCCAGAACAGGTGTCCCCTCCTCTCGGTCTAGTTGGCACGGGTGATGTCACTTGAAACTACGTCGGTATTTCCCCAAAGAGGAAGGGATGATGCAGTACAACTACGGTAGGTATTTCCCTCATTTATGAAACCAAGGTATCAATCCACTAGGAGAACCAAGCAACACTGTGTAAACGGTACCTGCACACAAAAAAAACAAATACTTGCAACCCTACACGTAAGAGGGGTTGTCAATCCCTCTCGGGTAACGGCGCCAGAAATTGGCAAGTTGACGGGAAAATATTTGTGATAGATTGATAGATGCAAATAGAATAACGGAAAATAAAATTCAGCGAGGTATTTTTGGGTTTTTGATAATATAGATCTGAAAATAAAAGATGCAAATAAATAAAAAGGCAAATAGCAATGTAGATCTGAAAGTCTATGATGGGAAAATAGACCCGGGGGCCGTAGATTTCACTAGTGGCTTCTCTCAAGAAATAACACATGGTGGGTAAACAAATTACTGTTGGGTAATTGATAGAAGATCAAATAATCTTGACGATATTCAAGGCAATGATCATTATATAGGCATCACGTCCAAGATTAATAGACCGACTCCTGCCTGCATCTACAACTATTACTCCACACATCGACCGCTATCCAGCATGCATCTAGTGTATTAAGTTCATGGAGAGACGGAGTAATGTAATAAGAACGATGACATGATGTAGACGAGATCTATTCATGTAGGAATAGCCCCCATCTTGTTATCCTTAATAGCAACGATACATGTGTGTCTTGCTGCCCCTTCTGTCACTGGGAAAGAACACCGCGAGATCGAACCCATCACAAAGCACCTCTTCCCATGAAAAGAAAAATTGGTCTAGTTGGCCTAACTAAACCAAAGATTCAAAGAAGAAATACGAGGCTATAAGTAATCATGCATATAAGAGATCAAAAGAAGACTCAACTAATATTCATGGATAGAAACTGATCATAAACTCGATCTTCATCGGATCCCAACAAACACACCGCAAAAAGAGTTACATCAAATAGATCTCCAAGAGACCATTGTATTGAGAATCAAAAGGAGAGAAGAAGCCATCTAGCTACTAACTATGGACCCGTAGGTCTATGGTGAACTACTCACGCATCATCGGAGAGACACCAATGAGGATGATGAACCCCTCCGTGATGGTGTCTAGATTGGATCTCGTCGTTCTGGAATATGGTATGTGAATATGAATGCTTCAAACTAACCATTTTTTTGTGACAATTCTTCACACCCCAAAAATAAACAAAGTTCAATATAAAGTTCAAGGGTGATCAAGTTATTGCAATACTTGGACACGATTCGATGATGAAAAAGCATGCATTGAAAATTAAGGTGACAAACTTTATTGCAAGGTTCACAAGTAATAGGATAAAGAGAACATAATTGTGTAGCAAATTCATCAATCACTTTGAGTAAAAAATTGGTTCTATCATGTTTATGCTTCTTACAAAATCTATCATCCCTATAAGGCATGTCTTCACAAAGTCTTTCCACTCCACAAAAATTGACATGCTTATAAGAAACATTTTGTCATGACTAGTGCAATCATCATTAGCATTTTGGATATTCATAGAATTCATACTAACAATATTGCAATCTTGCTCATCATTCATGTCAAACGTTTTACTGAATTGTTCTTCTATCAATTGAGCACAATTTTCTTTTCCATTATTTTAAAGAAAGACATGATAAAGACGAATAATATGAGGCCACCTCAATTCCATTTTTTTGTAGTTTTCTTTTATAAACCAAACTAGTGATAAAACAAGAAACTAAAAGAGTCGATTGCAAGATCTAAAGATATACCTTCAAGCACTCACCTCCCTGACAATGGCGCCAGAAAAGAGCTTGATGTCTACTACGCAACTTTATTCTTGTAGACTCGTGCTGGGCCTCCAAGCGCAGAGTTTTGTAGGACAGTAGCAATTTTCCCTCAAGTGGATGACCTAAGGTTTATCAATCCGTGGGAGGCGTAGGATGAAGATGGTCTCTCTCAAACAACCCTGCACCCAGATACAAGAAATCTCTTGTGTCCCCAACACACCCAATCACTACAAAAAAATATACTTCCGTGATGATACATGTTTGTCACAGTAGGTCATGTTTTCTGTCATGCATGTAAATCCATGACGATTTTATGATAGAATCAAGATAGTCATACCTGTGCTGTCGTAGAAGTGTTCCATGACATTACCAAAATTATCATCATGGAAGTGTCCACTTCCATGACGATAAATCCTGTGTCATGGAAGTGCTTTCGTCAAGGGTGACCGACACGTGGCATCAACCGTAACGGGTCGCCATTAAGCTATCGGGTCCGGTTTTGGATCCGATAACCCGTTAACAGCCCGGACCAATGGGGATTTCCCATGTGTAAAATTCTCATTGGCCGGAGGAAACACGTGTTTGCTCACCGTTGGTACAGATGTCATCCACTCATTGGATAGGAGGCGCCTATGATACGTCGACACGTGGAACGGCCCAACAGAGGCCCATTCCGGTGAAAAGGCCGGCCCAGCTAAAGGCCCACCATATTTTTTCAGACACTAGTGGGTTGGCCCGTTAATAACCTGCCATGTTTTGGGCCAAATTGAGGCCCATAGCAGATCAGGCCCGTTCACATCCTGCCGTGTTTTGGGCCAAATTACAGCCCATATCGGACCAGGCCCGTTAACAGGACACTGTTCTTTTGGGCCCATTCTAATACAGGTTTGTATTTCATCCTGTTAAATGCCCGTTAACCAGTTCGGCCCGATAATAGTTTCGGCCTATTAGCGGCCCGTGGTGCATCTGTGACGTTGTCGGCCCGGTTTAACTTTAGGCCCTTTAACGGCCCATGCAGAAACTAGGCTATTTCTTGTCCGAAGTAACTTTAGGCCTCCTAACGACCCGTAGTCTTCGTGGATAAATTTTAGCCCAACAGGCCTATCGGCATGTTAATGGCCCGTGGAACAGTTGGCCTGTCAAAGTTCGCTACCAGTGATAATAAAGCACAACGTGACCGCGGATTACATACACTGGGCATCAAAGGTCGCCACCAGTGCATATAAACGCGCCGACAAAAGAATATACAAAACTGAAAGCACTTCAGAGGGCACTAGGCCTGGCCAGGACAGGCCCGGCAAGCAGCCGAACAAGCTGATGAGACCTCAGTTGTGTCAACGATAGATGCTCCATCCCTGTATGGCACCATAGTGCGCAAGGCAGTCCTCTGACATCTTCTTTGCATCTTTGACTTCAAGTCAGAGCTGAGCTGAAGCAAGCCTTTCTGCTTTAAGTTGAGACTGAAGAAGTCGAACTGATTGAGGCAGCGACTGGATAGAGGTTGTCCCACACCTGCTGGTGAGTAGCTTCAACTCACTGTCTTCATCAAGACAGGACCTTGGGGTCATCTCGCTGTCCTCAATATGATTTGGCTCACTATCTTCCCTAAAGTTCTGCCTGGCATAAGAGATATGACTCTGAAAGAGAAACAAGGAGACACGTAATAGGTTTCACAATTATATAAGCAAATAAATGGATCTGTTCTGCATAAGGAACATGTTTTTACAACTACAATTTAAAACTGGTAGTTGTTGCAAACATCCAATTAGATGTAAACAGCAGTGGAGGAAATGATGCCTAGCTATCCAACTCTATACTAGAACAAAGTTTGAAGGCTTGACAAGGATGAACTTACATTACATGTTAACACGGGCTGGACAAAGCCCTTCTCTATGTTGATGGAAGGATAATTCAATAAATTCCCCAAAGAAAATTCTTTATAAGCGTTGCCATTATTCTACATTTTGCAAAGAGTAAATATAGATCAAATAATATTGGAAGAAACAGAGGATAATGAAGCTCAGGTGCAGACTGATGATACATAATCAAATAGCAATTAATTAAGTACAGGGTTACAAGGCAAAAGGTACTGACAAGAGGAATGCAGACATCAACGTGTGCAGTGGCATTGGCTTTATTCAACATTTTGGTAAGAGTAAATGTAGATATGATAGTTTGGAGAAAGTGGAGGGCAGGGCAGATAAGATGCAGAGTAATGCTAGACAATCAACTATCTCACGATGCAAGTACAATAATACCACCACCGTCCGTTATTACTTGTCGCTCCAATGGATGTATCTAGCACTATTAAGTTCTAAATACATCCAATTGATCAACAATTAATTCGATACAGAGGGAGTACATGACAACAGGTACTTACATGAGCAATCCAAAACTTCATAACCATTGTGTTAATTCTACATTTATCTAAGAGTAAATATAGATCTTATAATTTCAAGCAAAGGGAGGATAAAGAAGCGAACATTTACAGTGATGCTACATAATCAAACAGCAATGAGTGTAAGTATGCTGACAAAGGGCAAGAGGTACTCACAAGAGCAATGCAGAGCCCAGTATTGTTGTGAGATCCTATGATCCTTTGAGCAAGGAGATTCATCTGAAATTAGTTTTCATACAAGAGAGAAGGTAAGGCACATGCAGAAATTTAGGAGTTCAAATTTTGAATTGATATCATAGACAGTACCTGACGCTGGGCTCTCAGCAGTTCTAATAGGGGTTTGGCCTGTGGAGTAGGGGTAAAGTGTGGTACAGTTGGGCCTGTATTTTCTGTGGCTGCTGATCTATCTGATTTATCAGGTATCACTACCTTTTCCAAATACCTAGTTTGTACTCCTTGAGGATCTGCACTCACCCTCTTCCTTTTGGACATCTATTACAAAAGAACAACATTTGACTGGAAAAACATAGTATGACGACACATGGAATAGGTACAGAAAATGGATAGGTATGGCATATACTCATATATGATGCTTAAACTAAGCAGATTGTGTAACAAAGTAGAAGTAATGCAAGAGGTTAGATGCAAAATATGTGCGACCAATACTACCTTGCCAAGTTAGAGCAAGCACCTTGATGGGTGAATAAGATAGGCCATCCTCCACCATGCCAAGTTTGTTAGCCAGTGGATAGTTCCGCAATATTCCTCTCGTGCGCCCATTCTCATATTCATTTTGATAATGTTCAATACCTGACATGCATGAAAACATAAAACAAGTGAGATTATCTTTGTAATGCAGAAGTGATTCTAATCCAATACTGCAGTATCATGTGTTTACCACCAGTTTGTGCAAACGGGGCCAGAAGATTCATAAGAGGGTCGTGAACGCTGTTGAGCAGGCCGTTCCTCGTTATTTGAGATGGTCTGAGCAGCCTATTCTGTGGAGTAGGGAGGATCACCCTCCCCGGGTTGATAATCCGGGTCACTTGGCCTTAGTGGTGGCACCTCAGGTTGGTGGATATAAGTTCATGAAAGTACTCATGGATGGAGGCAGCAGCATCAACATCCTCTATTATGAGACTTTTCGTCGCATGGGGTTGACTGATAAAAGTCTCAAGACGTCCAATACTGTTTTTCATGGAGTAGTGCCCGGTAAGTCGGCATACCCAGTAGGTAAGATTGAGATGGAGGTAGCTTTTGGGGATGAGCATGATTCCAGGGCTGAGAAGCTGACTTTCGAAGTGGTCAAAATCAAGAGGTCGTATCACGCCCTGTTTGGACGGCCGGCTTATGCAAAGTTCATGGCACGGCCGTGTTATATTTATCTGCAGCTCAAGATGCCGGGTCACAAGGGTACCATCACAGTGCATGGTAGTCGGAAGATAGCCTTGGAATGTGAGGAAGCAGATGCTGCTTACGCTGAATCTGTTTGCGCGACCGAGGAGTTGAAGTTCTACAAGGACAATGTTGACCCGGCAGATATGACGTCTTTGAAGAAACCAACCACAGAACATGAGCCGGTGATGAAGTTTAAGTCGGCCGATGACACCAAGCTTGTTGACTTTATTCCAGGCGACTCATCTAAGCAGTTCAGTATCAGTGCTAACCTGGATCCCAAATAGGAAAGCACGCTCATCGAGTTCATCCGTGAGAACCGGGACATCTTTGCATGGAAACCTTCTAACATGCCGGGCGTACCGAGAGAACTCGCTGAGCACACTCTCAACATTGATCCAAAATTTAAGCCGGTCAGGCAGTTTCTTCGGCGGTTCAATGAGGAGAGGCGTAAATGTTGGGGAACGTAGCAGAAATTCAAAATTTTCTATGCATCACCAAGATCAATCTATGGAGTTTACTAGCAACGAGAGGGAAGGAGTGCATCTACATACCCTTGTAGATCGCGAGCGGAAGCGTTCAAGAGAATGGGGTTGATGGAGTCGTACTCGTCGTGATCCAAATCACCGATGATCCTAGCGCCGAACGGACGGCACCTCCGCGTTCAACACACGTACGGAGCAGCGACGTCTCCTCCTTCTTGATCCAGCAAGGGGGGAGGAGAGGTTGATGGAGATCCAGCAGCACGACGGCGTGGTGGTGGAAGTATCGGGATTCCAACAGGGCTTCGCCAAGCGCTGCGGGAGGAGGGAGATGTGTCACGGGAGGGAGAGGGAGGCGCCAGGGCTTAGGTCTTGCTGCCCTCCGTCCCCCCCCACTATATATAGGGCCAAGGGAGAGGGGGGGCGCAGCCTTCGCCCTTCCTCCAAGGAAGGGTGCGGCCAGGGAGGAGTCCATCCTCCCCAAGGCACCTCGGAGGTGCCTTCCCCCTTTAGGACTCTCCCTTTCCCTTATCTCTTGGCGCATGGGCCTCTTGGGGCTGGTGCCCTTGGCCCATATAGGCCAAGGCGCACACCCCTACAGCCCATGTGCCCCCCGGGGCTGGTGGACCCCCGGACCCCTTTCGGCACTCCCGGTACAATACCGATAATGCACGGAACTTTTCCGGCGACCAAAATAAGACTTCCCATATATAAATCTTTACCTCCGGACCATTCCGGAACTCCTCGTGACGTCCGGGATCTCATCCGGGACTCCGAACAACTTTCGGGTTACCGCATACTAATATCTCTATAACCCTAGCGTCACCGAACCTTAAGTGTGTAGACCCTACGGGTTCGGGAGACACGCAGACATGACCGAGACGACTCTCCGGTCAATAACCAACAGCGGGATCTGGATACCCATGTTGGCTCCCCACATGCTCCTCGATGATCTCATCGGATGAACCACGATGTCGAGGATTCAATCAATGCCGTATACAATTCCCTTTGTCAATCGGTATGTTACTTGCCCGAGATTCGATCGTCGGTATCCCGATACCTTGTTCAATCTCGTTACCGGCAAGTCTCTTTACTCGTTCCGTAACACATCATCCCGTGATCAACTCCTTGGTCACATTGTGCACATTATGATGATGTCCTACCGAGTGGGCCCAGAGATACCTCTCCATTTACACGGAGTGACAAATCCCAGTCTCGATTCGTGCCAACCCAACAGACACTTTCGGAGATACCTGTAGTGCACCTTTATAGCCACCCAGTTACGTTGTGACGTTTGGTACACCCAAAGTATTCCTACGGTATCCGGGAGTTGCACAATCTCATGGTCTAAGGAAATGATACTTGACATTAGAAAAGCTCTTAGCAAACGAACTACACGATCTTGTGCTAGGCTTAGGATTGGGTCTTGTCCATCACATCATTCTCCTAATGATGTGATCCCGTTATCAACGACATCCAATGTCCATGGTCAGGAAACCATAACCATCTATTGATCAACGAGCTAGTCAACTAGAGGCTTACTAGGGACATGGTGTTGTCTATGTATCCACACATGTATCTGAGTTTCCTATCAATACAATTCTAGCATGGATAATAAACGATTACCATGAACAAGGAAATATAATAATAACCAATTTATTATTGCCTCTAGGGCATATTTCCAACAGTCTCCCACTTGCACTAGAGTCAATAATCTAGTTCACATCACCATGTGATTAACACTCATAGGTCATATCACCATGTGACCAACATCCAAAGAGTTTACTAGAGTCAACAATCTAGTTCACATCACTATGTGATTAACACTCAATGAGTTCTGGTTTGATCATGTTATGCTTGTGAGAGAGGTTATTAGTCAACGGGTCTGAACCTTTCAGATCCGTGTGTGCTTTACGAATATCTATGTCATCTTGTGGATGCTACCACGCGCTACATGGAGCCATTTCAAATAACTGCTCTACTATATGAATCCGATCTACTACTTAGAGTCATCCGGATTAGTGTCAAAGTTCGCATCGACGTAACCCTTTATGACGAACTCCTTTTCACCTCCATAATCGAGAAAATTCCTTAGTCCACTAGATACTAAGGATAAGTTCGACCGCTGTCATGTGATCCATTCTCGGATCACTATTGTACCTCTTGACCAACTCATGGCAAGGCACACTTCATGTGCGGTACACAACATAGCATACTGTAGAGCCTACGTCTAAAGCATAGGGGACGACCTTCGTCCTTTCTCTCTCTTCTGCTGTGGTCAGGTCTTGAGTCTTACTCAATACTCACACCTTGTAACACAGCCAAGAACTCCGTCTTTGCTGATCTATTTTGAACTCTTTCAAAATCATGTCAAGGTGTGCGTTCTTTGAAAGTATCATCAGGCGTCTTGATCTATCTCTATAGATCTTGATGACCAATATGTAAGCAGCTTTATCCAGGTCTTCCTTTGAAAAACTCCTTTCAAACAACCCTTTATGCTTTCCAAAAATTCTACATCATTTCGGATCAACAATATGTCATTCACATATACTTATCAGAAATGTTGTAGCGCTCCCACTCACTTCATTATAAATACAAGTTTCTAACAAACTTTGTATAAACCCAAAAACTTTGATCACTCCATCAAAGCGTATATTCTGACTCCGAGATGCTTGCTCTAGTCCATGGAAGGATCGCTGGAGCTAGCATACCTTTTAGCATCCTTAGGATTGACAAAACCTTTCTGATTGTATCACATACAACCTTTCCTTACGAAAACTGGTAAGGAAACTTGTTTTGACATCCATATCTGCAAGATTTCATAAATAATGCAGTAACTGCTAATATAATTCCAACAGACTCTTAGCATCGCTACGAGTGAGAAAAATCTCATCGTAGTCAACTCCTTGAACTTGTCGGAAAACATCTTAACGACAAGCCGAGCTTTCTTAATGGTGACACTTACCATCATTGTCTGTCTTCCTTTTAAAATCCATCTGCACCCAACAGCCTTACGACTATCAAGTATTTGGATCCTCTCTCGGATTTTATGGCCTCGAGCCATTCGTCGGAATCCGGGTCCACCATCGCTTCTCCATAGCTCGTAGGTTCATTGTTGTCTAGCAACATGACTTCCAAGACAGGATTACGTACCACTCTGAAGTAGTACGCATCCTTATCAACCTACGAGGTTTGGTAGTGACTTGATCCGAAGTTTCATGATCACTATCACAAGCTTCCACTTCAATTGGTGTAGGTGCCACAGGAACAACTTCCTGTGCCCTGCTACACACTAGTTGAAGTCATGGTTCAATAACCTCATCAAGTCTCCACCATCCTCCTACTCAATTCTTTCGAGAGAAACTTTTCCTCGAGAAAGGACCTGTTTACTTCCAGATCTGAAACAGGAGGTATACCCAACTGTTTTGGGTATTCTATGAAGATGCATTTATCCGCTTTGGGTTCGAGCTTATCAGCCTGAAACTTTTTCACATAAGCGTCGCAGCCCCAAACTTTTAAGAAACGACGGCTTAGGTTTCTCTAAACGGTGTCGTCTCAACGGAATTGCGTGGTGCCCCTTTTAAAGTGAATGCGGTTATCTCTAATGCCTAACCCATAAATGATAGTTGTAATTCGATAAGAGACATCATGGTATGCACCATATCCAATAGGGTGCAGTTATGATGTTCGGACACACCATCACACTGTGGTGTTCCAGGCGGTATTAATTGTGAAACACTTTCCACAATGTCTTAATTGTGTGCCAAACTCGTAACTCAGATATCTCTATGATCATATCATAGACATTTTATCCTCTTGTCACGACGATCTTCAACTTCACTCTGAAATTACTTGAACCTTTCAATAATTCAGACTTGTGTTTCATCAAGTAAATACACTGAGCATCTACTCAAATCATCTGTGAAGTAAGAACATAACGATATCCACTGCATGCCTCAACACTCATTGGACTGCATACATCAAAATGTATTACTTCCAACATGTTGCTCTCTTGTTCCATCTTACTGAAAACGAGGCCTTTCAGTCATCTTGCCCATGTGGTATGATTTGCATGTCTCAAGTGATTCAAAATCAAGTGAGTCCAAACGATCCATCTGCATGGAGTTTCTTCATACATATATACCAATAGACATGGTTCGCATGTCTCAATCTTTTCAAAAATGAGTGAGTCCAAAGATCCATCTACATGGAGCTTCTTCATGCGTTCTATACCAATATGACTCAAATGGCAGTGCCACAAGTATGTGGTACTATCATTACTATTTTATATCTTTTGGCACGAACATGTGTATCACTGCGATCGAGATTCATTTTAGGTGCAAGACCATTGAAGGTATTATTCAAATAAACAAAGTAACCATTATTCTCCTTAAATGAATAACCGTATTGCGATAAACATAATCCAATCATGTTTATGCTCAACCAAATAACAATTATTTAGGTTTAACACCAATCTCGATGGTAGAGGGAGCATGCGATGCTTGATCACATCAACCTTGGAAACACTTCCAACACATATCGTCATCTCACCTTTAGCTAGTCTCTGTTTATTCCGCAGCTTTTATTTCGAGTTACTAACACTTAGCAACCGAACCGGTATCTAATACCCTGGTGCTTCTAGGAGTACTAGTAAAGTACACATTCATATAATGTATATCCAATATACTTCTGTCGACCTTGCCTGCCTTCTCATCTACCAAGTATCTAGGGTAGCTCTGCTTCAGTGACCGTTCCCCTCATTACAGAAGCACTTAGTCTCGGGTTTGGGTTCAACCTTGGGATTCTTCACTAGAGCAGCAAATGACTTGCTGTTTCATGAAGTATCCCTTTTGCCCTTGCCCTTCTAGAAACTAGTGGTTTTACTAACCATCAACAATTGATGCTCCTTCTTGATTTCTATTTTCGCGGTGTCAAACAACGCGAGTTGCTCAAGGATCATCATATCCATCCCTGATATGTTATAGTTCATCACAAAGCTCTAATAGCTTGGTGGCAGTGACTATGGAGAACCATCACTATCTCATCTGGAAGATTAACTCCCACTCGATTCAAGCAATTTTGGTACTCAGACAATCTGAGCACATGCTCAACGATTGAGCTTTTTCTCCCTTAGCTTGCAGGCTTAAGAAACTTGTCAGAGGTCTCATACCTCTTGACATGGGCACTAGTCTGAAATCCCAATTTCAGTCTTCGGAACATCTCATATGTTCTGTGACGTTTCAAAACGTCTTCGGTGCCACAATTCTAAACCGTTAGCATTACGCACTGAACTATCACGTAGTCATCAAAACGTGTATGTCAGATGTTCCGCAACATCTATAGACGACGCTGAGGTTCAGCACACCGAGCGGTGCATTAAGGACATAAGCCTTCTGTGCAGCAATGAGGACAATCCTCAGTTTACGGACCCAGTCCGCATAATTGCTACTACCAACTTTCAACTAAATTTTCTCTAGGAACATATCTTAAACTGTAGAACTAAAGCGTAAGCCATGACATAATTTGCAAAGACCTTTTGACTATGTTCATGATAATGAAGTTCATCTGATTAATGAACTCCCACTCAGATAGACATCCCTCTAGTCATCTAAGTGATACATGATCCGAGTCAAACTAGGCCGTGTCCGATCATCACGTGAGACGGACTAGTCATCATCGGTGAACATCTCCATGTTGATCGCATCTACTATACGACTCATGTTCGACCTTTCGATCTCTTGTGTTTCGAGGCCATGTCTGTACATGCTAGGCTCGTCAAGTCAACCTAAGTGTTTCGCATGTGTTCCGAGGCCTGTACATGCTAGGCTCGTCAACACCCGTTGTATTCGAACGTTAGAATCTATCACACCCGATCATCACGTGGTGCTTCGAAACAACGAATCTTCGCAACGGTGCATAGTTAGGGGGAACACGTCTCTTGAAATTTTAGTGAGGGATCATCTTATTTATGCTATCGTCGTTCTAAGAAAATAAGATGTAAACATGACAAACATCACATGCAAATCATAAAGTGACATGATATGGCCAATATCATCTTGCGCCTTTTGATCTCCATCTTCGAGGCACGGCATGATCACCTTCGTCACCGGCTTGACACCATGATCTCCATCATTGTGTCTTCATGAAGTTGTCTCGCCAACTATTACTTCTACTACTATGGCTAACGGTTAGCACTAAAGTAAAGTAATTACATGGCGTTTTTCATTGACACGCAGGTCATACAATAAATTAAGACAACTCCTATGGCTCCTGCCGGTTGTCATACTCATCGACATGCAAGTCGTGATTCCTATTACAAGAACATGATCAATCTCAAACATCACATATATCATTCATCACATTCTTTTGGCCATATCACATCACATAGCATACCCTGCAAAAACAAGTTAGACGTCCTCTAATTGTTGTTGCATGTTTTACGTGGCTGCTATGGGTTTCTAGCAAGAACGTTTCTTACCTACGCAAAAGCCACAACAGTGATATGCCAATTGCTATTTACCCTTCATAAGGACCCTCTTCATCGAATCCGATCCGACTAAAGTGGGAGAGACAGACACCCGCTAGCCACCTTATGCATCAAGTGCATGTCAGTCGGTGGAACCTGTCTCACGTAAGAGTACGTGTAAGGTCGGTCCGGGCCGCTTCATCCCACAATGCCGCCGAATCAAGATAAGACTAGTAACGGTAAGCAAATTGAACAAATCATTGCCCACAACTACTTTGTGTTCTACTCGTGCATAGAATCTACGCATAGACCTGGCTCATGATGCCACTGTTGGGGAACGTTGCAGAAATTCAAATTTTTCTACGCATCACCAAGATCAATCTATGGAGTTTACTAGCAATGAGAGGGAAGGAGTGCATCTACATACCCTTGTAGATCGCGAGCGGAAGCGTTCAAGAGAATGGGGTTGATGGAGTCGTACTCGTCGTGATCCAAATCACCGATGATCCTAGCGCCGCACGGACGGCACCTCCGCGTTCAACACACGTACGGAGCAGCGACGTCTCCTCCTTCTTGATCCAGCAAGGGGGGAGGAGAGGTTGATGGAGATCCAGCAGCACGACGGCGTGGTGGTGGAAGTATCGGGATTCCAACAGGGCTTCGCCAAGCGCTGCGGGAGGAGGGAGATGTGTCACGGGAGGGAGAGGGAGGCGCCAGGGCTTAGGTCTTGCTGCCCTCCGTCCCCCCCCCCCACTATATATAGGGCCAAGGGAGAGGGTGGGCGCAGCCTTCGCCCTTCCTCCAAGGAAGGGTGCGGCCAGGGAGGAGTCCATCCTCCCCAAGGCACCTCGGAGGTGCCTTCCCCCTTTAGGACTCTCCCTTTCCCTTATCTCTTGGCGCATGGGCCTCTTGGGGCTGGTGCCCTTGGCCCATATAGGCCAAGGCGCACACCCCTACAGCCCATGTGCCCCCCGGGGCTGGTGGACCCCCTTGGTGGACCCCCGGACCCCTTTCGGCACTCCCGGTACAATACCGATAATGCACGAAACTTTTCCGGCGACCAAAATAAGACTTCCCATATATAAATCTTTACCTCCGGACCATTCCGGAACTCCTCGTGACGTCCGGGATCTCATCCGGGACTCCGAACAACTTTCGGGTTACCGCATACTAATATCTCTATAACCCTAGCGTCACCGAACCTTAAGTGTGTAGACCCTACGGGTTCGGGAGACACGCAGACATGACCGAGACGACTCTCCGGTCAATAACCAACAGCGGGATCTGGATACCCATGTTGGCTCCCCACATGCTCCTCGATGATCTCATCGGATGAACCACGATGTCGAGGATTCAATCAATGCCGTATACAATTCCCTTTGTCAATCGGTATGTTACTTGCCCGAGATTCGATCGTCGGTATCCCGATACCTTGTTCAATCTCGTTACCGGCAAGTCTCTTTACTCGTTCCGTAACACATCATCCCGTGATCAACTCCTTGGTCACATTGTGCACATTATGATGATGTCCTACCGAGTGGGCCCAGAGATACCTCTCCATTTACACGGAGTGACAAATCCCAGTCTCGATTCGTGCCAACCCAACAGACACTTTCGGAGATACCTGTAGTGCACCTTTATAGCCACCCAGTTACGTTGTGACGTTTGGTACACCCAAAGTATTCCTACGGTATCCGGGAGTTGCACAATCTCATGGTCTAAGGAAATGATACTTGACATTAGAAAAGCTCTTAGCAAACGAACTACACGATCTTGTGCTAGGCTTAGGATTGGGTCTTGTCCATCACATCATTCTCCTAATGATGTGATCCCGTTATCAACGACATCCAATGTCCATGGTCAGGAAACCATAACCATCTATTGATCAACGAGCTAGTCAACTAGAGGCTTACTAGGGACATGGTGTTGTCTATGTATCCACACATGTATCTGAGTTTCCTATCAATACAATTCTAGCATGGATAATAAACGATTATCATGAACAAGGAAATATAATAATAACCAATTTATTATTGCCTCTAGGGCATATTTCCAACAGTCTCCCACTTGCACTAGAGTCAATAATCTAGTTCACATCACCATGTGATTAACACTCATAGGTCATATCACCATGTGACCAACATCCAAAGAGTTTACTAGAGTCAACAATCTAGTTCACATCACTATGTGATTAACACTCAATGAGTTCTGGTTTGATCATGTTATGCTTGTGAGAGAGGTTATTAGTCAACGGGTCTGAACCTTTCAGATCCGTGTGTGCTTTACGAATATCTATGTCATCTTGTGGATGCTACCACGCGCTACATGGAGCCATTTCAAATAACTGCTCTACTATACAAATCCGGTCTACTACTTAGAGTCATCCGGATTAGTGTCAAAGTTCGCATCGACGTAACCCTTCACAATCAGATTGGGCGCAATGTTCATGCTTATGTGGACGACATTGTGGTGAAGTCCAGAGAGAAGGAGACCTTGATAGATGATCTGAAGGAAACCTTTGACAATCTCCGGGTTTACAAGATGATGCTTAACCCGGACAAGTGCGTTTTTGGAGTACCAGCAGGCAAGCTTTTGGGTTTTCTGGTTTCGAACAGAGGCATTGAAGCTAACCAGGAGAAGATCAAGGCAATCACTTCTTTGACTAAGTCGGCGTGTATCAATGATGTTCAGCGTTGGTGGGTCGTATTGCTGCTTTAAGCATTTTCGTAAGACAGTTAGGTGAGAAGGCCATACCGCTGTATCAGATGATGAAGAAGACAGATGACTTTGTCTGGAGTGATGCTGCTAACGCTGCCTTTGAAGATTTGAAGCGACAGCTCGCTGAGCCGCCGGTCCTTGCTGCTCCCATTAATAAGGAGCCATTGTTGTTATATGTGGCCGCTAACACACGTGCTGTTAGTGTGGCCATTGTAGTGGAGCTCAAGGAGGCTGGTAAGGAATATCCGGTTCAACGGCCGGTTTACTATATCAGTGAGGTACTTATTGAATCAAAGCAGAGATATTCACACTGGCAGAAGCTCGTGTATGGGGTGTTCATGGCAAGCCGGAAGCTTAAGCAATACTTTCACGGTCATCCCATCATTGTGGTTAGTTATGCTCCTTTAGGAGATATCATTCAAAATAGAGAAGCCACAGGACGAGTCGCCAAGTGGGCCATTGAACTTGGGCCTCATGGTCTAAAGTATGTGCCACGCACTGCTATCAAGTCTCAAGCACTGGTGGACTTCATCAATGATTAGACAGAGCTACAGATGCCTGAAGAGAAGCCGGACAACACATATTGGACTATTCACTTTGATGGGTCCAGGCAATTGGAGGGCTCGGGGGCTGGAGTTGTTTTGGCTTTCCCTCGAGGTGGCAAATTTTGTTATGTGCTAAGGTTGATGTTTCCTTGTACTAACAATGCAGCTAAGTATGAGGCTTTGCTCCATGGTCTTCGGATGGCTAAGGAGATGAACTTAAGCCGGGTAAGGTGCTTTGGCGACTCAGATTTGGTGGCTCAGCAAGTCTCAAGCAAGTGGGATTCCAAGGATCCCCTCATGGCGGCTTATCGCCGTGAGGTTGATGCCATTGCTGGACACTTCAAGGGTTACCAAGTGGAGCACATTGATCGCGGAAAGAATGAGGCGGCCGATGCTTTAAGCCGGCTAGGGTCTCAGCGTAAGCCGGTGCCACCTAACACTTTTTTTGGATATTCTGCATAACCCTTTTGTCAAGTTACCTACAGAGGAAGACTTGGTTGTTCTTGACCCGGAAGCGCAATTGGTGGCGGCTCTCCACGTCATCCAAGATTGGACAGTGCCATATTTGGCTTACATGACCCGGGGAGAGTTTCCTGAGGACGAAAGTTTGGCTAGGCAGATAACCCGGCGGTCTAAGTCAATGACGATTGCCAATGGGGAGTTACATCATCGCAGTGTCACTGGGGCGTTTCAACGCTGTGTCTCTCCTGAGGAAGGTCAAGAAATTCTTCATGAGATTCATGAAGGAGATTGTGGCCATCATGTCGGTTCAAAGTCCCTTGTCGCCAAAGCTTTTCGTCATGGATTTTATTGGCTGACGGCTCATGCTGACGCGGAAGATCTGGTCAGTAAATGTGACGGTTGTCAGAAATTCTCACGACGGGCTCATGTGCCGGCTCAAGAATTGAGGATGATTCCAATCACTTGGCCGTTTGCAGTTTGGGGACTTGACATGGTTGGGCCTTTCAAAAGGTCCAAAGATAAAAAAACCACCTCTTGGTGGTGGTTGACAAATTCACAAAGTGGGTTGAGGCAGAGCCAGTCAGTAAGAGTGACGCAACCACGGCGGTTCAATTCATGAAAAAGGTGATCTTTCACTTTGGTTTTCCATACAGCATTATAACTGACAATGGTACTAATCTGTCCAAGGGTGCCATGGAGGAGTTCTGTCAATGTGAGCATATCCGGCTTGATGTTTCATCAGTAGCTCACCCCCAATCAAATGGTCAAGCTGAAAGAGCCAATCAGGAAATCATGAAAGGCATCAAGCCCCGGCTTATGGTTCCTTTGCAACGGACGCCGTGTTGTTGGGTGGAGGAGTTACCTTCTATGATATGGAGCATCAATACTACTCCCAACAGGTCTACGGGGTACACGCCTTTCTTCATGGTTTACGACGCAGAGGCGGTTCTACCAAGTGACTGTTGGGGATCGTAGCAGAATTTTAACATTTCCTACGCATCACCAAGATGCATCTATGGAGTATACTAGCAACGAGGGGAAAGGAGTGCATCTACATACCCTTGTAGATCGCGAGCGGAAGCGTTCCAATGAACGGGGTTGATGGAGTCGTACTCGCCGTGATCCGAATCACCGATGACCGAGTGCCGAACGGACAGCACCTCCGCGTTCAACACACGTACGGAGCAGCAACGTCTCCTCCTTCTTGATCCAGCAAGGGGGAAGGAGAGGTTGATGGAGATCCAGCAGCACGACGACGTGGTGGTGGAAGTAGCGGGGATCTCGGCAGGGCTTCGCCAAGCTTCTGCGAGAGGGAGAGGTGTTGCAGGGGAGAGGAGGCGCCAGGGGCTGTGGTGCTGCTGCCCTCCCTCCCCCCACTATATATAGGACCCCTGGGGGGGGCGCCGGCCCTGGGAGAACAGATATCCAAGGGGGGCGGCGGCCAAGGGGGAAGGGGGTGGCTTCCCCCCCAAGACAAGTGGGGCGCCCCCACCCCTAGGGTTTCCAACCCTAGGCGCAGGGGGAGGCCCATGGGGGGCGCCCCAGCCCACTAAGGGCTGGTTCCCTTCCCACTTCAGCCCATGGGGCCCTCCGGGATAGGTGGCCCCACCCGGTGGACCCCCGGGACCCTTCCGGTGGTCCCGGTACAATACCGATAACCCCCGAAACTTTCCCGGTGGCCGAAACTGGACTTCCTATATATAATTCTTCACCTCCGGACCATTACGGAACTCCTCGTGACGTCCGGGATCTCATCCGGGACTCCGAACAACTTTTGGGTTTCCGCATACTCATATCTCTACAACCCTAGCGTCACCGAACCTTAAGTGTGTAGACCCTACGGGTTCGGGAGACATGCAGACATGACCGAGACGCCTCTCCGGTCAATAACCAACAGCGGGATCTGGATACCCATGTTGGCTCCCACATGTTCCACGATGATCTCATCGGATGAACCACGATGTCGAGGATTCAATCAATCCCGTATACAATTCCCTTTGTCAATCGGTACGTTACTTGCCCGAGATTCGATCGTCGGTATCCCAATACCTTGTTCAATCTCGTTACCGGCAAGTCACTTTACTCGTACCGTAATGCATGATCCCGTGGCTAACTCCTTAGTCACATTTTGCTCATTATGATGATGCATTAACGAGTGGGCCCAGAGATACCTCTCTGTCATACGGAGTGACAAATCCCAGTCTCGATCCGTGCCAACTCAACAGACACTTTCGGAGATACCCGTAGTGTACCTTTATAGTCACCCAGTTACGTTGTGACGTTTGGCACACCCAAAGAACTCATACGGTATCCGGGAGTTGCACGATCTCATGGTCTAAGGAAATGATACTTGACATTGGAAAAGCTCTAGCAAACGAACTACACGATCTTTTATGCTATGCTTAGGATTGGGTCTTGTCCATCACATCATTATCCTAATGATGTGATCCCGTTATCAATGACATCAAATGTCCATAGTCAGGAAACCATGACTATCTGTTGATCAACGAGCTAGTCAACTAGAGGCTTACTAGGGACACGTTGTGGTCTATGTATTCACACATGTATTACGATTTCCGGATGATACAATTATAGCATGAACAAAGAAATATAATAATAACCATTTATTATTGCCTCTAGGGCATATTTCCAACAGTCTCCCACTTGCACTAGAGTCAATAATCTAGTTACATTGTGATGAATCGAACACCCATAGCGTTCTGGTGTTGATCATGTTTTGCTCTAGGGAGAGGTTTAGTCAACGGATCTGCTACATTCAGGTCCGTATGTACTTTACAAATATCTATGTCTCCATTTCGAACACTTTCACGAATAGAGTTGAAGCGACGCTTGATATGCCTGGTCTTCCTGTGAAACCTGGGCTCCTTGGCAAGGGCAATAGCTCCAGTGTTGTCACAGAAGAGAGTCATCGGGCCCGACGCATTGGGAATCACCCCTAGGTTGGTAATGAACTCCTTCATCCAGATTGCTTCTTGCGCTGCCTCTGAGGCAGCCATGTACTCCGCTTCACATGTAGATCCCGCCACGACGCTTTGCTTGCAACTGCACCAGCTTACTGCCCCTCCATTCAAAATATACACGTATCCGGTTTGTGACTTCGAGTCATCCAGATCTGTGTCGAAGCTAGCGTCGACGTAACCCTTTACGACGAGCTCTTCGTCACCTCCATAAACGAGAAACATATCCTTAGTCCTTTTCAGGTACTTCAGGATATTCTTGACCGCTGTCCAGTGTTCCATGCCGGGATTACTTTGGTACCTTCCTACCAAACTTACGGCAAGGTTTACATCAGGTCTGGTACACAGCATGGCATACATAATAGACCCTATGGCCGAGGCATAGGGGATGACACTCATCTTTTCTCTATCTTCTGCCGTGGTCGGGCATTGAGCCGTGCTCAATTGCACACCTTGCAATACACGCAAGAACCCCTTCTTGGACTGATCCATGTTGAACTTCTTCAATATCTTGTCAAGGTACGTACTCTGTGAAAGACCAATGAGGCGTCTTGATCTATCTCTATAGATCTTGATGCCTAATATATAAGCAGCTTCTCCAAGGTCCTTCATTGAAAAACACTTATTCAAATAGGCCTTTATACTTTCCAAGAATTCTATATCATTTCCCATCAATAGTATGTCATCCACATATAATAAGAGAAATGCTACAGAGCTCCCACTCACTTTCTTGTAAACACAGGCTTCTCCATAAGTCTGTGTAAACCCAAACGCTTTGATCATCTCATCAAAACGAATGTTCCAACTCCGAGATGCTTGCACCAGTCCATAGATGGAGCGCTGGAGCTTGCATACCTTGTTAGCATTCTTAGGATCGACAAAACCTTCTGGCTGCATCATATACAATTCTTCCTTAAGAAAGCCGTTAAGGAATGCCGTTTTGACGTCCATTTGCCATATCTCATAATCATAGAATGCGGCAATTGCTAACATGATTCGGACGGACTTCAGCTTCGCTATGGGTGAGAAAGTCTCATCGTAGTCAACCCCTTGAACTTGTCGATAACCCTTAGCGACAAGTCGAGCCTTATAGATGGTCACGTTACCATCCGCGTCTGTCTTCTTCTTAAAGATCCATTTATTTTCTATGGCTCGCCGATCATCGGGCAAGTCAGTCAAAGTCCATACTTCGTTTTCATACATGGATCCTATCTCGGATTTCATGGCTTCTAGCCATTTGTCGGAATCCGGGCCCGCCATCGCTTCTTCATAGTTCGAAGGTTCACCGTTGTCTAACAACATGATTTCCAGGACAGGGTTTCCGTACCACTCTGGTGCGGAACGTGTCCTTGTGGACCTACGAAGTTCAGCAGTAACTTGATCCAAAGCTTCATGATCATCATCATTAACTTCCTCCCCAGTCGGTGTAGGCACCACGGGAACATCTTCCCGCGCCGCGCTACTTTCCGGTTCGGAAGGAGTGACTATCACCTCATCAAGTTCCACTTTCCTCCCACTTAATTCTTTCGAGAGAAACTCTTTCTCCAGAAAGGACCCATTCTTGGCAACAAAGATCTTGCCTTCGGATCTGAGGTAGAAGGTATACCCAATAGTTTCCTTGGGGTATCCTATGAAGACGCATTTTTCCGACTTGGGTTCGAGCTTTTCAGGTTGAAGTTTCTTGACATAAGCATCGCATCCCCAAACTTTTAGAAACGACAGCTTAGGTTTCTTCCCAAACCATAATTCATACGGTGTCGTCTCAACGGATTTCGACGGAGCCCTATTTAAAGTGAATGCGGCAGTCTCTAAAGCATAGCCCCAAAATGAGAGCGGTAGATCGGTAAGAGACACCATAGATCGCACCATATCCAATAGAGTGCGATTACGACGTTCGGACACACCATTTCGCTGAGGTGTTCCAGGCGGCGTGAGTTGTGAAACGATTCCACATTTCTTTAAGTGCGTACCAAATTCGTGACTTAAATATTCTCCACCACGATCTGATCGTAAGAACTTTATTTTCCTGTCACATTGATTCTCAACCTCACTCTGAAATTCCTTGAACTTTTCAAAGGTTTCAGACTTGTGTTTCATTAGGTAGACATACCCATATCTACTTAAGTCATCAGTGAGAGTGAGAACATAACGATAGCCACCGCGAGCCTCAACACTCATTGGACCGCACACATCAGTATGTATGATTTCCAATAAGTTGGTTGCTCGCTCCATTGTTCCGGAGAACGGAGTCTTGGTCATCTTACCCATGAGGCATGGTTCGCACGTGTCAAATGATTTGTAATCAAGAGACTCCAAAAGTCCATCTGCATGGAGCTTCTTCATGCGCTTGACACCAATGTGACCAAGGCGGCAGTGCCACAAGTATGTGGGACTATCGTTATCAACTTTACATCTTTTGGTATTCACACTATGAATATGTGTAACATCACGTTCGAGATTCATCAAGAATAAACCATTGACCAGCGGGGCATGACCATAAAACATATCTCTCATATAAATAGAACAACCATTATTCTCGGATTTAAATGAGTAGCCATCTCAAATTAAACGAGATCCAGATACAATGTTCATGCTCAAAGCTGGCACTAAATAACAATTATTGAGGTTTAAAACTAATCCCGTAGGTAAATGCAGAGGCAGCGTGCCGACGGCGATCACATCGACCTTGGAACCATTCCCGACACGCATCGTCACCTCGTCCTTCGCCAGTCTCCGCTTATTCCGCAGCTCCTGTTTTGAGTTACAAATATGAGCAACCGCACCGGTACAATTACCCAGGAGCTACTACGAGTACTGGTAAGGTACACATCAATTACATGTATATCACATATACCTTTGGTGTTGCCGGCCTTCTTGTCCGCTAAGTATTTGGGGCAGTTCCGCTTCCAGTAACCACTTCCCTTGCAATAAAAGCACTCAGTCTCAGGCTTGGGGTCCATTCTTTGACTTCTTCCCAGCAACTGGCTTACTGGGCGCGGCAACTCCCTTGCCGTCCTTCTTGAAGTTCTTCTTACCCTTGCCCTTCTTGAACTTAGTGGTTTTATTCACCATCAACACTTGATGTTCCTTTTTGATTTCCACCTCCGCTGATTTCAGCATTGAATATACCTCAGTAATGGTCTTTTCCATCCCCTGCATATTGAAGTTCATCACAAAGCTCTTGTAGCTCGGTGGAAGCGACTGAAGGATTCTGTCAATGACCGCGTCATCCGGGAGATTAACTCCTAGCTGAGACAAGCGGTTGTGTAACCCAGACATTCTGAGTATGTGCTCACTAACAGAACTATTTTCCTCCATTTTACAGCTGAAGAACTTGTCGGAGACTTCATATCTCTCGACCCGGGCATGAGCTTGGAAAACCATTTTCAGCTCTTCGAACATCTCATATGCTCCATACTTCTCAAAACGCTTTTGGAGCCCCGGTTCTAAGCTGTAAAGCATGCCGCACTGAACGAGGGAGTAATCATCAACACGTGATTGCCAAGCGTTCATAACGTCTTGGTTCTCTGGGATGGGTGCTTCACCTAGCGGTGCTTCTAGGACATAATCTTTCTTGGCAGCTATGAGGATGATCCTCAGGTTCCGGACCCAGTCCGTATAGTTGCTGCCATCATCTTTCAGCTTGGTTTTCTCTAGGAACGCGTTGAAGTTGAGGACAACGTGGGCCATTTGATCTACAAGACATATTGTAAAGATTTTAGACTAAGTTCATGATAATTAAGTTCATCTAATCAAATTATTCAATGAACTCCCACTCAGATAGACATCCCTCTAGTCATCTAAGTGAAACATGATCCGAGTTAACTAGGCCGTGTCCGATCATCACGTGAGACGGACTAGTCAGGATCGGTGAACATCTCCATGTTGATCGTATCTTCTATACGACTCATGCTCGACCTTTCGGTCTTCCATGTTCCGAGGCCATGTCTGTACATGCTAGGCTCGTCAAGTCAACCTAAGTGTATTGCGTGTGTTCCGAGGCCATGTCTGTACATGCTAGGCTCGTCAACACCCGTTGTATGCGAACGTTAGAATCTATCACACCCGATCATCACGTGGTGCTTCGAAACAATGAACTTCGCAACGGTGCACAGTTAGGGGGAACACTTTCTTGAAATTATTATAAGGGATCATCTTACTTACTACCGTCGTTCTAAGCAAATAAGATGCAAAACATGATAAACATCACATGCAATCAAATAGTGACATGATATGGCCAATATCATTTTGCTCCTTTGATCTCCATCTTCGGGGCGCCATGATCATCTTCGTCACCGGCATGACACCATGATCTCCATCATCGTGTCTTCATGAAGTTGTCACGCCAACGATTACTTCTACTTCTATGGCTAATGCGTTTAGCAATAAAGTAAAGTAATTTACATGGAGTTATTCAATGACACGCAGGTCATACAAAATAACAAAGACAACTCCTATGGCTCCTGCCGGTTGTCATACTCATCGACATGCAAGTCGTGATTCCTATTACAAGAATATGATCAATCTCATACATCACATATATCATTCATCACATCTTTTTGGCCATATCACATCACAAGGCACATGCTGCAAAAACAAGTTAGATGTCCTCTAATTGTTGTTGCAAGTTTTTACGTGGCTTCTATAGGTTTCTAGCAAGAACATTTCTTACCTACGTAAAACCACAATGTGATATGCCAATTTCTATTTACCCTTCATAAGGACCCTTTTCATCGAATCCGTTCCGACTAAAGTGGGAGAGACAGACACCAGCTAGCCACCTTATGCAACTAGTGCATGTCAGTCGGTGGAACCTGTCTCACGTAAGCGTACATGTAAGGTCGGTCTGGGCCGCTTCATCCCACAATACCGCCGAAACAAGATAAGACTAGTAGCGGCAAGAAGAATTGGCAACATCTACGCCCACAATTGCTTTGTGTTCTACTCGTGCATAGTAACTACGCATAGGCCTGGCTCATGATGCCACTGTTGGGGATCGTGGCAGAATTTTAAAATTTTCTACGCATCACCAAGATCCATCTATTGAGTATACTAGCAACGAGGGGAAAGGAGTGCATCTACATACCCTTGTAGATCGCGAGCGGAAGCGTTCCAATGAACGGGGTTGATGGAGTCGTACCGCCGTGATCCGAATCACCGATGACCGAGTGCCGAACGGACGGCACCTCCGTGTTCAACACACGTACGGTGCAGCGACGTCTCCTCCTTCTTGATCCAGCAAGGGGGAAGGAGAGGTTGATGGAGATCCAGCAGCACGACGGCGTGGTGGTGGAAGTAGCGGGGATCTCGGCAGGGCTTCGCCAAGCTTCTGCGAGAGGGAGAGGTGTTGCAGGGGGAGAGGGAGGCACCAGGGGCTGTGGTGCTGCTGCCCTCCCTCCCCCCCACTGTATATAGGACCCCTGGGGGGGCACCGGCCCTGGGAGAACAGATCTCCAAGGGGGGGCGGCGGCCAAGGGGGAAGGGGGGTGGCTTCCCCCCCAAGACAAGTGGGGCGCCCCCCACCCCTAGGGTTTCCAACCCTAGGCGCAGAGGGAGGCCCATGGGGGGCGCCCCAGCCCACTAAGGGCTGGTTCCCTTCCCACTTCAGCCCATGGGGCCCTTTGGGATAGGTGGCCCCATCCGGTGGACCCCCGGGACCCTTCCGGTGGTCCCGGTACAATACCGATAACCCCCGAAACTTTCCCGGTGGCCCAAACTGGACTTCCTATATATAATTCTTCACCTCTGGACCATTCCGTAACTCCTCGTGACGTCCGGGATCTCATCCGGGACTCCGAACAACTTTCGGGTTTCCGCATACTCATATCTCTACAACCCTAGCGTCACCGAACCTTAAGTGTGTAGACCCTACGGGTTCGGGAGACATGCAGACATGACCGAGACGCCTCTCCGGTCAATAACCAACAGCGGGATCTAGATACCCATGTTGGCTCCCACATGTTCCACGATGATCTCATCGGACGAACCACGATGTCGAGGATTCAATCAATCCCGTATACAATTCCCTTTGTCAATCGGTACGTTACTTGCCCGAGATTCGATCGTCGGTATCCCAATACCTTGTTCAATCTCGTTACCGGCAAGTCACTTTACTCGTACCGTAATGCATGATCCCGTGGCTAACTCCTTAGTCACATTGAGCTCATTATGATGATGCATTACCGAGTGGGCCCAGAGATACCTCTCTATCATACGGAGTGACAAATCCCAGTCTCGATCCGTGCCAACTCAACAGACACTTTCGGAGATACCCATAGTGTACCTTTATAGTCACCCAGTTACGTTGTGATGTTTGGCACACCCAAAGCACTCATACGGTATCCGGGAGTTGCACGATCTCATGGTCTAAGGAAATGATACTTGACATTGGAAAAGCTCTAGCAAACGAACTACACGATCTTTTATGCTATGCTTAGGATTGGGTCTTGTCCATCACATCATTCTCCTAATGATGTGATCCCGTTATCAATGACATCCAATGTCCATAGTCAGGAAACCATGACTATCTGTTGATCAACGAGCTAGTCAACTAGAGGCTTACTAGGGACACGTTGTGGTCTATGTATTCACACATGTATTACGATTTCCGGATAATACAATTATAGCATGAACAATAGACAATTATCATGAACAAAGAAATATAATAATAACCATTTATTATTGCCTCTAGGGCATATTTCCAACAGTGACATCCGTCATGACTCGCCCCGTGTGGTGGCTTACGTTGAAGCTAATAACAAAGAAGCCCGTCAGGATGCACTTGACCTGTTAGATGAGTAGCGTGACTTGGCAGCAGCCCGCTCGGCGATTTACCATCAGGACATGCGTCGTTATCATAGCCTTCGGGTTAAGTCCAGAACCTTTCAAGAAGGTGACTTGGTGCTCCGGCTCATCCAGGATCAAACTGATGCGCACAAGTTATCCCCACCTTGGGAAGGACCCTTTGTGGTCAGCAGGAACTTGAACAATGGGTCATACTATCTTATCGATGTTCGAGAGCATAAAGACTCACGTAAGTCTGAGGACGAGACCCGTCGGCCGTGGAATATCGCTCATCTTTGGCCTTACTATACTTGAGCCACCGGCTCTCATGATGTACATATTTGGACGATGTATATATTATGATAAGTAATAAAGCAGGACCTCTGTCCTTTTTTCTCTTCAATAATCATATATCTTCATTGTCATAATTTCAATAGACCAATTGGGGGCTGATCATATTTGCATCAAGCTTAACCCTTTTGTCCGGCTCATGATCGTATTCGAATCTCGCCGTTAAACCTCACGATCACTAGGGGGCTTCCTGTTCAAACATAGGTCGTATTCAAACCAAAGAGAACATAGCTGTCGGTACCCTCTTGATCGACACAATGCCAAACTCACTAGGGGGCTTCTTGATCGTATTCGAATCATAGCTTAACCCCTTTTGGGTCCGACTTTGATCGTATTCGAATCAGAGTCGTTAAAAAACTCTCAAGGTCATTTGGGGGCTTCCTGTTCAAACATAGGTCGTATTCGAACCAAAGAGAACATAGATGTCGGTACCCTCTTGATCGGCGCAACGCCAATGCCACTGGGGGCTACATGATCGTATTCGAATCCTAGCTTAACCCCTTTGGTCCGGTTTACTGATCATATTCGAATCAGAAGCCTCAAATTTCTCTTTATATTTTGCTTAAGTTTTTTGCAAACAATCTTGGTTTTTGTCTTCAGGATTTTGTCCAGATCTAAGTATAAGCATGGTTTAAATTTAACCCGGCTTGGTTTTGGAAGATAAGTCGTCAGCGTATGACAATCATCTTATGTGTGGAAGTACTAGCTTCTAAAGGATTGGGTTTTCACCCTTACTGTTCGGGTCATATGAACCGGCAGTACAAATTCAAAATCGCAGGTATGACATTATAGTTGTATTTCAAAAGCTATAATTCATAACAGGCTTATCTGTATCTCTTCTTTCGTTATTAATGGTTATACATAACATATTATGACCCGCCTTGCGGTAAGCCGCCAAGGGTTCTGTGATCTATTCTCTGTGTGCAGGATAGTTTAAAGACTTTCTTGTGCATCACGAAAGCAGATGATAAGTTTAAACAGGGAGAATATAAGGCAGTGGCTCAACAGTGTTGAATATCAAAACATGCACAAGGGCACGGCAAAGCAAAGTTCTTCCTACCCTATTACATAACTCGCCGAGTCCAAATGATCAAATTGTTTTCCAGCAAGGTACAGGTATGAGCCGCCCGGCGGGTCAATTTTCTGGTTGGCCTGAAGCTTCCGGATCAACCCTTTCCGCTCCTCCGTCCTGTTCCCTGTCCTGGAAGGTTGATGATGATCAGTCAATGCCATTCAAAGCTTCAAATTCAGCTTCATCATCAATTAGTCCGGCCGGGTCAACTTCAGGGGCGAAGGTATGCTTACGGATTGGAGGGACCAGGCTGGTCATTTGATAATGCGGCGTTGGAATCCTCCGGTTTTCCATGCCGTAACCCGGCTGGTACTTGGTGAGATCCGTGTCATCAGCAATCAGGGTGGCCACGGGGCGTATCTCCTTTACACAAGCAGTGAAGTCCTCCTGTTCAAACGATGTGCCATCCTCCTTAAGGCTTGGATATCCAATGGCGATGTCGGCTGGGTCTAATTCCAGTAGCCACGCCTTGGCCCGGCTTAAAGCAGCCACGGCTCCGGCTCTTGCAGATGATCGCCTTAATTCATTGAACCGCTGGGGCAGCACAGAAAGTCGCTTTAGCACGTCCACCAAGAGTGTGGGGACTTCGTTTGACAGGGCTACTGCGGCCAAGGCGCGCTGAGATCCAGTGTAAAGTTGTTCCACGAGCGTGTAAACCGCATTCAGCTTCACCAGCATGTCTTGCTTAAGGTTGGAGCTCTTGGGGCCTGCATAGCAATATCAGATGAGTTCGTCACAATTCAGATGATCATTCGAAAGATTCAATATTTGACACTTACAGGGTGACTTAGCAAAGATTGCTGAGACCATCTGAGATACATGCCGTTTTAGGCCAGATAATTCAGTGGTCACCTCTTCAAGAGCCTTTTCTGCTGTTTCAGCTCGTTGAGTTAATGCAATTTTTTCTTGAGCCCAGGACTTCTTCTCAACTTCAAACTCGGATTTCAATTTCTCCTGTCCAGTCACGCTAAATTCAAATTTGGAATTGGCTTTTTGAGTTTCAATCTCTTGAGCTTCCAGACGGTTCTTCAAATCGTGCAGTTCTGATTGAAGTTGAGTAGTGGTTGCCTGTACAGAAACCGGGTCAAAAATCATGAATATTAGCATACAAGATTAAGTCCCAAGCCTTTTGCAAGCAATAGCACTTGGCACTTGGGGGCTAATGTCTAACGAAGGTGTTATCTATGCGGCGGTTCATGAGAGTAAGTCCCAAGAATTTTGCAAGCAAGAGTACTTGGCACTTGGGGGCTAATGCATATTGCTGTTAAATCTACACAAGGTCTATATTTTGCACAAGCACGTGAAGAACCGGCTCATTCATGTTGATTAAGCCGGCCCTTGGGGACTACAGGTTTGATCAAAGGATATTACTAAACCTTATACGTCTGTTCTAAGTCTACAGCATATTCATCATAAGCAATAGACTTGGGGGCTAGCATGTGCTACCTCTTGAGCACTGCGTTGGTTTTCCCTTGAAGAGGAAAGGGTGATGCAGCAAAGTAGCGTAAGTATTTCCCTCAGTTTTTGAGAACCAAGGTATCAATCCAGTAGGAGGCTACGCGCTAGTCCCTCGCACCTACACAAACAAATAAATCCTCGCAACCAACGCGATAAGGGGTTGTCAATCCCTACACGGTCACTTACGAGAGTGAGATCTGATAGATATGATAGGATAATATTTTTGGTATTTTTATGATAAAGATGCAAAGTAAAGAAAGTAAAATAAAAACGGCGCCATAAATAGCTTGTTGTCGGGAGATTAATATGATGGAAAATAGACCCGGGGGCCATAGGTTTCACTAGTGGCTTCTCTCAAGAGCATAAGTATTTTACGGTGGGTGAACAAATTACTGTTGAGCAATTGACAGAATTGAGCATAGTTATGAGAATATCTAGGTATGATGATGTATATAGGCATCACGTCCAAGACAAGTAGACCCCTGCCTGCATCTACTACTATTACTCTACACATCGACCGCTATCCAGCATGCATCTAGAGTATTAAGTTCATAAGAACAGAGTAACGCTTTAAGCAAGATGACATGATGTAGAGGGATAAATTCATGCAATATGATAAAAAAACCATCTTGTTATACTCGATGGCAACAATACAATACGTGCCTTGCTGCCCCTACTGTCACTGGGAAAGGACACTGCAAGATTGAACCCAAAGCTAAGCACTTCTCCCATTGCAAGAAAGATCAATCTAGTAGGCCAAACCAAACTGATAATTCGAAGAGACTTGCAAAGATAACCAATCATACATAAAAGAATTCAGAAGATTCAAATATTGTTCATAGATAAACTTGATCATAAACCCACAATTCATCGGTCTCAACAAACACACCGCAAAAGAAGATTACATCGAATAGATCTCCACAAGAGAGGGGGAGAACATTGTATTGAGATCCAAAAAGAGAGAGAAAGCCATCTAGCTAATAACTATGGACCCGAAGGTCTGAGGTAAACTACTCACACTTCATCGGAGAGGCTATGGTGTTGATGTAGAAGCCCTCCGTGATCGATGCCCCCTCTGGCGGAGCTCCGGAACAGGCCCCAAGATGGGATCTCGTGGGTACAGAAGGTTGCGGCAGTGGAATTAGGTTTTTGGCTCCGTATCTGGTAGTTTGGGGGTACGTAGGTATATATAGGAGGAAGGAGTATGTCGGTGGAGCAACGTGGGGCCCACGAGGGTGGAGGGCGTGCCTGGGGGGGTAGGCGCGCCCCCTACCTCGTGGCTTCCTGGTAGCTTTCTTGACGTAGGGTCCAGGTCCTCTGGATCATGTTCGTTCCGACAATCATGTTCCTGAAGGTTTCATTCCGTTTGGACTCCGTTTGATATTCTTTTTCTGCGAAACTCTGAAATAGGCACAAAAAAAGCAATTCTGGGCTGGGCCTCCGATTAATAGGTTAGTCCCAAAAATAATATAAAAGTGAATAATAAAGCCCAATAATGTCCAAAACAGAAGATAATATAGCATGGAGCAATCAAAAATTATAGATACGTTGGAGACATATCAAGCATCCCCAAGCTTAATTCCTGCTCGTCCCCGAGTAGGTAAATGATAAAACAGAATTTTTGATGTGGAATGCTACTTGGCATAATTTCAATGTAATTCTTCTTAATTGTGGTATGAATATTCAGATCCGAAAGATTCAAGATAAAAGTTCAATATTGACATAAAAAAAATAATACTTCAAGTATACTAACTAAGCAATTATGTCCTCTCAAAATAACATGGCCAAAGAAAGTTCATCCCTACAAAATCATATAGTTTAGTCATGATCCATTTTCGTCACACAAGAATGCTCTCATCATGCACAACCCCGATGACAAGCCAAGCAATTGTTTCATACTTTAGTAATCTCAAACTTTTTCAACTTTCACGCAATACATGAGCGTGAGCCATGGATATAGCACTATGGGTGGAATAGAATATGATGATGGGGGTTATGTGGAGAAGACAATAAAGGAGAAAGTCTCACATCAACGAGGCTAATCAATGAGCTATGGAGATGCCCATCGGTTGATGTTAATGCAAGGAGTAGGGATTGCCATGCAACGGATGCACTAGAGCTATAAATATATGAAAGCTCAACAAAAGAAACTAAGTGGGTGTGCATCCAACTTGCTTGCTCACGAAGACCTAGGGCACTTGAGGAGGGCCATTGTTGGAATATACAAGCCAAGTTCTATAATGAAAAATTCCCACTAGTATATGAAAGTGAAAAACAAGAGACTCTCTATCATGAAGATTATGGTGCTACTTTGAAGCACAAGTGTGGTAAAGGATAGTAACATTGTACCTTCTCTCTTTTTCTCTCTTTTTTTGGGACTTCTCTTTTTTTATGGCCTTTCTCTCCCTTTTTTTATTCCTCACTTGGGACAATGCTCTAGAAAATGATGATCATCACACTTCTATTTATTTACAACTCAATGATTACAACTCGATACTAGAACAAAGTATGACTCTATATGAATGCCTCCGGCGGTGTACCGGGATATGCAATGAACCAAGAGTGACATGTATGAAAGAATTATGAACGGTGGCTTTGCCACAAATACTATGTCAACTACATGATCATGCAAAGCAATATGACAATGATGAACGTGTCATGACAAACGGAATGGTGGAAAGTTGCATGGCAATATATCTCGGAATGGCTATGGAAATGCCATAATAGGTAGGTATGGTGGCTGTTTTGAGGAAGATATAAGGAGGTTTATGTGTGAAAGAGCGTATCATATCACGGGGTTTGGATGCACCGACGAAGTTTGCACCAACTCTCAATGTGAGAAAGGGCTATGCACGGTACCGAAGAGGCTAGCAATGATGGAAAGGTGAGAGTGCGTATAATCCATGGACTCAACATTAGTCATAAAGAACTCACATACTTATTGCAAAAATCTACAAGTCATCAAAAACCAAGCACTACGCGCATGCTCCTAGGGGGATAGATTGGTAGGAAAAGACCATCGCTCGTCCCCGACCGCCACTCATAAGGAGGGCAATCAAAGAACACCTCATGTTTCAAATTTGTTACATAACGTTTACCATACGTGCATGCTACGGGACTTGCAAACTTCAACACAAGTATTTCTCAAATTCACAACTACTCAACTAGCACAACTTTGATATCACTACCTCCATATCTCAAAACAATCATCAAGCATCAAACTTCTCTTATTATTCAACACACTCATAAGAAAGTTTTTACTAATCTTGAATACCTAGCATATTAGGATTATTTAAGCAAATTACCATGCTATTTAAGACTCTAAAAATAATCTAAGTGAAGCATGAGAGATCAATAGTTTCTATAAAACAAATCCACCACCGTGCTCTAAAACATATAAGTGAAGTACTAGAGCAAAAACTATATAACTCAAAAGATATAAGTGAAGCACATAGAGTATTCTAATAATTTCCGAATCATGTGTGTCTCTCTCAAAAGGTGTGTACAGCAAGGATGATTGTGGTAAACTAAAAAGCAAAGACTCAAATCATACAAGACGCTCCAAGCAAAACACATATCATGTGGTGAATAAAAATATAGCTCCAAGTAAAGTTACCGATGAAAGTAGACGAAAGAGGGGATGCCTTCCGGGGCATCCCCAAGCTTTGGCTTTTTGGTGTCCTTAGATTGTCTTGGGAGTGCCATGGGCATCCCCAAGCTTAGGCTCTTGCCACTCCTTGTTCCATAATCCATCAAATCTTTCACCCAAAACTTGAAAACTTCGCAACACAAAACTTAGCAGAAAATCTCGTGAGCTCCGTTAGCGAAAGAAAACAAAAGACCACTTCAAGGTACTGTAATGAACTCATTCTTTATTTATATTGGTGTTAAACCTACTGTATTCCAACTTCTCTATGGTTTATAAACTATTTTACTAGCCATAGATTCATCAAAATAAGCAAACAACACACAAAAAACAGAATCTGTCAAAAACAGAACAGTCTGTAGTAATCTGTAGCTAACGCAAACTTCTGGAACTCCAAAAAATCAGCCAAAATAGTAAGACCTAGAAAATTTGTTTATTGATCAGAAGCAATTGGAATTAATATTTTATCACATTCTGGTGATTTTTAGCAATTATTTTCGTGAACAGAAAGTTTCTGGAATTTTCTGCAAGATCAAATAACTATCATCCAAGAAGATCCTATAGGTTTAACTTGGCACAAACACTAATTAAAACATAAAAACACATCTAACCAGAGGCTAGAACAAATATTTATTCCTAAACAGAAGCAAAAAGCAAAAAACTAAAAATAAAATTGGGTTGCCTCCCAACAAGCGCTATCGTTTAACACCCCTAGCTAGGCATAAAAGCTAGGATAGATCTAGGTAGTGCCATAGTAATAGGATAGATCATTAAAACTCATTTCGTATTCTCTACGTTCAGCAGAAAGTTTCCTTTGAGGCAAGCAAAAGTAATTAAAAGGGCTAAATTTAATGGGACAAAAGTCCCCAAGATCAATTTTAGGAGGTATAGGTTCCTCCTTCGGCCCTTCGTATTGCACAACCAGTTCATCATTATAAGCATTCTTTTGACAGAACTTTGTGAGCCTATACTCGAGAGAATATCCTAGCTCATTATTTTGAATAGCCAAATCATCATTAAGTTCAGAAATTCTATCAACTAGAACATTGGTAGGGACCTTTTTTCTAAGGTTTTCATTGAAAGCAACATAGTCTAGAGATTGAAAACGCATTATTTCTTCTTGATCAAAGAGGATAGCCTCTATGGGAGGACGGCCAGCGTCCACCCTATAATGCGCAAATATTCCTTTGGCCTCTTTTATTATAAATCTGAACTCATAAGCCAAAAAGATAGTAGCGGCACGCTTAACAGAAGAATGCTCTATATTAGAAAATTCTAGGAAAATCCTTTGTATGCAAGGGTGCAAGTGCATAAATTGCCTTTCAAGTTCAACTATAAGCATGGCAATAGCGTCCGCAAGACTACTAGTTCTATGAAGAATGGAACTACCCATAGAAGGCAAAGCACCGACACAAGTAAAGAAATCTTGAATAACTCCTTTTCCCATAATATTACCACTACCAATTCGAAATCTTTTTGTATGCAAGGTAGGGGGTTCTTCAGCAGGAGCATCAGAATTTTCCATGATATTATTATTGTCCATATCGATAATAATTTCCCCAATTTCAGACATAATGGCAGAAAGAGCAAGGGGCAAAAAGGAAAGAAGAAGGCGAACGGAAAAGAGAGGGCGAATAAAACGGCAAGGGTGAAGTGGGGGAGAGGAAAACGAGAGGCAAATGGCAAATAATGTAATGCGGGAGATAAGGGTTTGTGATGGGTACTTGGTATGTTGACTTTTGCGTAGACCTCCCCAGCAAATCCTTCTTGCTACCTCTTGAGCACTGCGTTGGTTTTCCCTTGAAGAGGAAAGGGTGATGCAGCAAAGTAGCGTAAGTATTTCCCTCAGTTTTTGAGAACCAAGGTATCAATCCAGTAGGAGGCTATGCGCTAGTCCCTCGCACCTACACAAACAAATAAATCCTCACAACCAACGCGATAAGGGGTTGTCAATCCCTACACGGTCACTTACGAGAGTGAGATCTGATAGATATGATAGGATAATATTTTTGGTATTTTTATGATAAAGATGCAAAGTAAAGAAAGTAAAATAAAAACGGTGCCAGAAATAACTTGTTGTCGGGAGATTAATATGATGGAAAATAGACCCGGGGGCCATAGGTTTCACTAGTGGCTTCTCTCAAGAGCATAAGTATTTTACGGTGGGTGAACAAATTACTGTTTAGCCATTGACAGAATTGAGCATAGTTATGAGAATATCTAGGTATGATCATGTATATATGCATCACGTCCAAGACAAGTAGACCCCTGCCTGCATCTACTACTATTACTCCACACATCGACCGCTATCCAGCATGCATCTAGAGTATTAAGTTCATAAGAACAGAGTAACGCTTTAAGCAAGATGACATGATGTAGAGGGATAAATTCATGCAATATGATAAAAACCCCATCTTGTTATCCTCGATGGCAACAATACAATACGTGCCTTGCTGCCCCTACTGTCACTGGGAAAGGACACCGCAAGATTGAACCCAAAGCTAAGCACCTCTCCCATTGCAAGAAAGATCAATCTAGTAGGCCAAACCAAACCGATAATTCGAAGAGACTTGCAAAGATAACCAATCATACATAAAAGAATTCAGAAGATTCAAATATTGTTCATAGATAAACTTGATCATAAACCCACAATTCATCGGTCTCAACAAACACACCGCAAAAGAAGATTACATCGAATAGATCTCCACAAGAGAGGGGGAGAACATTGTATTGAGATCCAAAAAGAGAGAGAAAGCCATCTAGCTAATAACTATGGACCCGAAGGTCTGAGGTAAACTACTCACACTTCATCGGAGAGGCTATGGTGTTGATGTAGAAGCCCTCCGTGATCGATGCCCCCTCTGGCGGAGCTCCGGAATAGCCCCAAGATGGCATCTCGTGGGTACAGAAGGTTGCGGCAGTGGAATTAGGTTTTTGGCTCCGTATCTGGTAGTTTGGGGGTACGTAGGTATATATAGGAGGAAGGAGTATGTCGGTGGAGCAACGTGGGGCCCACAAGGGTGGAGGGCGCGCCTGGGGGGTAGGTGCGCCCCCTACCTCGTGGCTTCATGGTAGCTTTCTTGACGTAGGGTCCAAGTCCTCTGGATCATGTTCGTTCTGACAATCACGTTCCTGAAGGCTTCATTCCGTTTGGACTCCGTTTGATATTCTATTTCTGCAAAACTCTGAAATAGGCAAAAAACAGCAGTTCTGGGCTGGGCCTCCAGTTAATAGGTAGTCCCAAAAATAATATAAAAGTGAATAATAAAGCCCAATAATGTCCAAAACACAAGATAATATAGCATGGAGCAATCAAAAATTATAGATACGTTGGAGACGTATCAGCATGGTAACGATAATTCAGAGAAGGGAAAGAGTTTATACCTCAAATTTCTGATGCATTTGTTTCACCATATCAACTTCGAGGTCATGGTTGCTGTGCACTTGGCTAAGATATCCAGAAAAAACTTCCCCAATACTCATATGAGTGTAATTAGCAACGTCAAATCTGACCTTACGACTTTCCAGGTGCTCTTCTTTGGTAGGACACTTGGCTAGCACAGTAGGTCTCCCCGGCTCAGTGTAGCCAGTCTTGGTGATTACAACATCAGCATCTTGTGGGTCGGCTGTCCTAGCCGGGTTAGAGACTTCAAGATTTTCAGAGCCATCAACGGCTTGATCGACAGGCGGGTCAGTAATTGATGTTGGCGTGTCATGCGCCGGTTCAAGTGGCGGCTCAGGAATAGAGGCCTCAGGCGCGGTCGTCTGGAGTTCCGGCTCTCTGAAGGATGGCTCTTCGGCCGGCTTGCTCTTTTTCACTTTCTTGCTAGCTTTGCTTGTCCGCTGTGTAAGATCACAATATCAATACAAGTATAAAGAGTTGAAATGAATACACGATAGGTAACTGATCATTACCCTGGAGCGGTCTTAAAAGCCGGCATGTTGGACTGGAGCAAGTCGCCGGAGGAAGGCGAAGTGTCCTGATAATTTGAGTCAGAAGAGTTGAGTGGTTGACGAGTGAGACCCGCCAAAGGATAAAAAGGAGTTATGTTGGAGGTGACCTTGTTCCGACGCTTCCTTGGTGTATTTGGTAAGCCGGAGGAGAGTTCTGCGTCCTTGCTGGTCGGGGTCTGCCTCCGGCTCTCAAGAATCTGTCGCTTCAAAAGAAATTGAGGATCTTGATAAGCTAAAGGATGTGAAAATCTTACTTTCCGGGTTACTCTTCGGATTTTCTATCTTGGCAAAGGCTCGAAGTCGGAGGAAATAATAGTTACCTCTTCATCCACTCTGTGACTCATTCCCGTGTCCTCCTGATGATAATTAGTGTCAATAAGATGGTTAAAAAAGGTGCCTAGAGAATCAAGGGCTACCTCCGAATCAGAGGTATCTTCTAGTCGAAGCAAGTCTAAAGCACTGCTCTTATTTCCTTTCTTTTTTACGGCGGCTTTTTTGGCGGCTCTCTTGGCCTTCCTGGCTCTTTTTGCAGCTTCATGATCATATTTTGCTTTCCAAAATTCGTCATTAGCCTGAGAAAATTGGCAAAAGTCTGAGTAAAGACAAAACATCACGGATGAAGGTAAAAATGCTTAATTTAGTGGCTTACCGCTGGAGCCGGGTTAGCTGTGCAGAAAGGGCTTAAGCCCACCTTGCCGCAGTCTGCTAGGCTTTCATTCAAAAGTGACTTTGTCATATTATCAATGACATCATCAGGTAAATCGTCAGGGCTGTGCCGCAAAGGATCATTCTTCTCGCCTATGTAGGTGCACATCAAACTAGGACGGCGGCTCAATGGGATGATCCGCCAGGCAAGCCAAACCCGGACCAAATCGATACCACTTAAGCCATTCCCCAAACGAGCCTTCACTTTAACCATGGTAGGAGCAGGTTTCTGGCATTCAGCAGCGGATAACTTATCTGGTAGAGGATGAGTAGACTCAAGACGCAGGGTGCGAAAGCCGGGCAGAGGGTTATCATTAGCCGGAGAAGTGTCTTGACAATAGAACCATGTCTGGTTCCAGTCTTTGGGGTGACTCGGTGGATTTGCATAAGGGAAAATAGCGTCTCTCCTTTGTTGGATTGAGACCCCACCAAGCTCCAAGCTAGGGCCGTTGGCACGTTCATTCTGGCGGTTCAAATAAAATAACTCTCCGAAGAGCAGCAAGCTGGGTTCTTCTCCAAGATACACCTCACAAAATACTTGAAAGTTGCAAATATTAGACACGGAGTTGGGTCCGATGTCTTGAGGACGGAGGTCAAAGAAGTGTAAGACGTCTCTAAAAAACTTTGAGCCAGGTGGAGAAAAGCCCCGGTTCATGTGGTCAGTGAAGACAATAACTTCCCCCTCTTTGGGTTGAGGTTTTTCCTCGCTTGGATCAGGGGCACGGTAGGACATGATTTCCTTCTTTGGCAGATAGCCAGTCTTTACAAAATCATCGAGTGTGCCGTCTGTGACGATGGACTTGACCCAATTGCATGTAGTGGGTGTTTTGGGCGGTATTATGAAGACAGAAGCCTAACAAAGAGTAAAATTGCCGGTTTAAATGTAAGCCGGAGAAGAAAAAACATTGCAGTGCATATTCAAGATGGCAGCTTACAAAGGGGCCTAATGGTATATGGCTAAATTATGTCAGGTTACGTAAACCGCCAGGAGCAGTGCAAGTTATGTCAAGTTATGTCAGGTTACGTAAGCCGCCATGATAAATTGGAGGATGTTTGTTGAGCATTTCAAATTAAGTCAGCAATTTGAGCCACCATGGCTAGATGGATCTAACAAATGCAGGTTTTTGCCTAAGTGTTACATAAACAGATTTCACAGGTTGCAGCTATTATTTTGGATCAACGACTGGTCAGGAAAAGAAAAATAAATCTAGACCTAAAAACCAGTACAGATGAGTTCATGAGCTTTCACAAGATTTTCCTTTCAGGAAAGGGGATCTACTGATATCAAAAGTGGAAATACAACAACTACCGCAGTGATGTAGCACCATTTTCAGATCAAAGAAGCTTGCGGAACAGCCGAGAAGATGAACTATGATGAACTACGAAGAACACGGAGAAATTCGCAAACCCTAAATGCGGATCTGAGGTTTGGGAAAGCAGAAACTTACAGCTGCAGATCTACTGCGGAGGGTCGCCGCCGTTCTCTGGATCGATTCAGGTTGATGCAGCGGCCGAGGTTGAGGAAGACGAGGTGCTCTCGGCGGTGGCGGAGCTCGAGCGGCAGAAGAGTTGCGAGAGAAAGAAGACGCTGGAAAGGGGGAGAATGAGGAAGGACCGGTCGTGCTTATTTATAAGGGAAGACTCTTGAGTGGGCGCGAAAAACGAGGAGGCTGAAAATATGGTTATCCAGCTACCAGGACGCCTCGATTCTCGGGATGGTTATTAAGATAAGGATCCATTGAGATATGTTGAACAAAGTAATGGCAGATGACATCATGACAGGTTTTCACAAATCCAGAAGATGACGTCATGGCGGGTTACAAATTCTCGCACAATGAAGAGCAGAGGATTTTTTATAAGTGTTGAAGATTGACATGAACCAGTTCAAATCAATCTGGGGCCTAATGTTGGGGATATAGCTATTAGATATGACCCACCCAGGAGGGGCCGGGTTATACCTATGACGATTCATGAAGCCCAAGACAGCCCTGGAGATGGCGGTTCAGTTGAGGGCCCAAGGCCCAAAGGCGACTTAAGGCCCATAGAGGTAAACCGCCATATGTGCATAACTTGTATTGTAAGGCAGGGATAGTTAGAGACCGAGCCGGACACTGTTTATGAGCTGGCCGGGACTCTTTGATCCGCTGGCCGTCAACCTATGTATATAAAGGGACGACCTGGCGGCGGTTCACGGCAAGTAACATCAGATCGAAAGCTAGGTCAAGCGGATTCGCTCCCTGGTAATCGAAACATAAGCAATACCACCTCAAACTGGATTAGGCCTTTACCTTCACCGCAAGGGGCCGAACCAGTATAAACCCTCGTGTCCTTTGTCCCGTTTTAACCCCTTTAAGCTTCCTAATTGCGATGGCTCCACGACTAAGTCCTTTCACTAGGACATCTGTCGTGACAATTCCACGACAGCCTCCCTGTAAACCCCTTTGTGCTATCTCTGCAATTCTTCTGAGAGATGCCATGCATGCTGTAATTTGGTGTGTGCATTAATATAATGTGGCCTACTACTCAAAATATGAGAGCTCCAGAAGTGATGATACTTCGCAGATGACAACTTCAACATATAGTAAAGAAGAACAAGTCGACCTGACCTGACAGACTCAAAATATACTAAGGGAGAAAAACTCGACCTGACCAGCCGGCCACAAATGTCTCTGCTACTCTTCCCAATAAGGAACATACTTGTTAAAGAAGAGCAGAAGAGCAAGCAGATTGAAGATATTACAAGTCTTTCTATACAATGTCGGTTGCCCACCCATGATGAACCAGAGCGCACAGAGAAATAGTATTCCTTCCGGTCTCTCCATATGTGGCTCACATGCATTTCGAAACTAAAGTAGGAACATTTAGCTGACCAATTAAACATCTCTCAGTTTTACTAATATCAGCATAATATCAGATTTGAATTTGTACAACTAAGCTTGTTTAGCTCGATGGGTGGAGAAGTGCTATTACGACACGAACCACGTAGGCTGATCGTGGTCATCATAAAATGGGGAAACCGTAAGCATGATGAGTATAGTGTTGACCGTGGTAGTGGGATGGCAGATCTGAAGCTGCAAACTGCACAAAGGGTAGTTAGCAACCGATGTTTGCTTTGAAATAACAACTAAGATTTGGTATGGACAAGAAAGTACAGTCAACAAGTAAGAAAGAAATGCAATACTGCTATCTCTCTATATGTCGCGACATGCATTTGGAAACTCAAGTGGGACCTTTAGCTAACCAATTAAATGTGTCTATTAACTAATATCAGTATCATATCACAATCATATTTGAGCAACTAAGCTTTGGAATTTTGAGTGTTGTGTTGTTTAGCTTGAAGGGTGGAATAATGCTAGTAAGACAGAAAGCACCGACGCAAATCATAGTAGAGTAGATAAAAGGGGAAAACCCTAAGCATCAAGAGTAAAATCAGGAAAGTGGAACTAGCTGGACCAGTGGGTGGCGCACATGCTTTTCGAAACGAATATAGGAACATTAGGTGACCAATTAAACGTTCTCTATTTTAGTTATATGAGCATCATATCAGATTCGTATTTCAACACCTAAGCTTTGGAATTATGAGTGGCATGTTGTTTCGCTTGATGGGTTGAGGTCTTGAGGAGCAGTGCTAGCACGACACGAAGCACCTACGATGATGGTAGTGAATATAAATGGGGAAAACCATAAGCTTTACGAGTATAGTGACCGTGCCATGGCGGATCTGAAGGTGCAAACCGGACAAAGCTACTTCGCAACCAATGTTTGCTTTCAACTAGCCACTATGATTTGGTACGGACAAGAAAAGTACAGTAAACAATTTACGATCTATTTTCTGGGTGAGATCAATTACTTAAGCACATATGGAAGAGTACCACCTCTCTTGTGACGCCGTGTAGGACCCTGCTGATACGTTGAGGGTGCTGCAGGTGCGATGGCTGTCGGCGGCGGGGAAGAAGACTTTAGACGGCAGACGACCGGGTCGGGGGATAAATCCTGTTGCCATGGACGAGGCGGTCGTAGGAGCGGCAAAGGCAAGGTGGACGACGGCGCCGATGAAGCGAGAGGATGCGATGAAAGGATCCTGGTCCGGCGCCGTGGATGAGAGACGTCCATCTCTTGCAGTGGACGACGGGGTAGCGGCTCCGGCAAAGTGGAGGATGGGGTGGCGGACGGGGGAGGCTGGCCGCAGTGGGGAGGTTGTTGGGGCGCCGATGGTGTATGAATGAGGAAATGGATGGGAAGGGGGATCTCAAACTTTGGGACACGCTTGTCTAGAATGTGGGAAAGTTACGAACTTATCCCCCATTTAAAATTTCGGACATCACGTCGGTTGGGGATAGGACGGTAATCTCGCATCTCCCAAATATTTGCTGGTAGAGATTTCGGGCGAGGAGAGGGTGTTTTGCCGCCCACGGTTGGCGCCCACGGTGTATGAATGAGGCTGACAGGTAGGGCGGTTGTGTCACGTTTGAGGGAAGTTACACATCTGCCCCTATTTAAAAAATTTGCCTACATCGATTTCGGGCGAGGAGAGTTTGTTTTGCCGCCCACCATGTATGAATGGGGAAATGGAGGGAGAGACACATGTCTTTTGGACGAGCTTGAATCAAATGTGTTTTTCCGCCCACGTTTGGCGCCCTTCGTGTCTGAATGGGCTCAGAGGCGGTCGTGTCACATCTGATTGAAGTTACTAGTCTACCCCTATCAACAGCAGTGTAAATCCGGTCGATAAGGATGTCAAAGTGTCAGGGGTAGACAGTAATTTCCATCTCGCAAACACTTGCTTCGGGCAGCCCACAAATGATAGTGGGTGTTTAGCTGCTTCATTCAAAACTTGGGAGAATTAACATTCACGTTTGCCCTGGGCCCTGGCAACTAAATTCAAATCCAATTTGTATTCGATTACGAATATCCACCGATAATTCTACGTTTTGTTATTTATTTCTTCAAAACCACAACAAAGATTTATTCCACCTTTATATATGATTATCATTTAGAAATGCCGTGATCTTCGAATTCAGTAGGTTGGACACACTTTGAGTCAAACAGTTATTTCATCCAATACAATATGCTCACACGAAAAACAGTTCACCTTATGTCAATCATACAAGTACTGAGGATTACCTCGCCTAAAAAATTCGGATCATTACAACACATGGACAACATAGGGGGTCTTACAACATAATCCATTCAGAGACATGACACAACATGCAAGTACAATAATCTATTGACAATTTCAACTGGTATCTAAAGAAGAACTAGGATTACCCTGGGCTTGAGATAGCAGAAACAGCAGGACCTCCTCCGTCTTCAAATGCAGCATTCTTACTTCCTCCAATTCTTGGGTTGCTTGCATAATGTGTGCAGCTAATTGCATAATTTCCAGCCTCAAGATCAAGATTACCTCATTCATGGCAGCCACACCATCTCTTTCTGCCTCTAGTAGAGCCTCAAGAACTATAATATCTGTGCTCAGACTGCTCTCCAGCGGTGTTGCCTCTGAACTGCTACCATCTGGTAATATGGATGGCGCACTGCTTCCACAAATAGATTCTGGGGTTGTACATTGTGTCCTAGTGTGAACGGCATCCTGAAAGGTTTCCGCTGGACATAAGTAAGAGATAGTTATCGCATGATCCAGGCAGTAAGCTTACATGGTAAACGACATACGAATTATTGCCGAGCATGGCAAACTATATTTAAATGGTTCAAAGCAGCATCAGCCGAAAAGAAATTAAAATGGTAAGATGAAACTAGGGATGTAAGTGGCAAATAAACGACATCCGCCAATCCCATCTAGTTAGTTTTTGCTAGCTCCCTAGTTGATTTTCCTCAAAAAAACAAAATCTCTTTTGAACTATCATACCACTAGTGGACTTTAATCGGGATTAAACGGGACCCAGTTGACATCCGTAGTTGAAAGGGAGTGTACCACCGCTATATTTAAGTTGCCAAGGCATCTAAGCAGTTCAAATAATATGAGAAAGCACTTAACAGTGTGGCCTCATATAAACTACGAAGACAGTCTTGTGATGAAGTTCAAAGGAAAAGTTAAGGACTCAAATGAACTAGGCATGCATTTCTTTACGATAGTACATCAGGCACTGCTGGCATATTGGCCAACTCAGGTATAGCCTAACAAGTAACAAACAAGCATTTGAATCAAGGAATACAGCAAAGCAGACAACTGAACTATTTGTAATTCTGTAGGATTACAGGTTGAGGGCACAAGCCAAGAAAGCAGCCCAAACGCATTACATTTCACATGTACTAAAACACACTGGCTTACCCTGTGTTGCTGTGAAGCCTCGATGCTGTTGCAATGTTCTTTGAAGATATCGTCAGCATCCCGTGGTTGCAAATCTAGTTGTTGTATTATGCACCCTCTATTTAGGTAAAATTAATTTTAATCGCATGCACTGGTTTGAATTGATCATCAATGATTCATCTAAACTAATGAAAGAAGGGTGTGTGCTTACACGACAATATATCTGCTTCACTCTATTTTTATGCTTGTTCGAGGTGCGAGCCCCAAAAGAACAAATATTTTTCTTGATGGGGTTGGCAGCTCCATAATTAATAGAAGCATCAAATTAGTCATGCAACTTGGGAAGATCAAGAACAGACAAAAAAGTAATGAACAGAGGCTCGGAGCAGTGATGTAATAGCTAGCATCAGAAAATGTAGGGTAAAACAAACAAAAAGCAGCGGAACCACATGCTAGTTTGCCGATGTGTAATTAAGCATAGAGAACATGAAGCAGTCTGATGGAACCAACAGGTGGCATCAGAACAACACCATTATCATAAATATAGCATGCAAGAAGTAAAATAGTAGCCAGTGATATCTAGGAAGTACAGTAATACTTAGGACAAAACTAAAGCATATTAACTATATGTGCACTGGTATGTAATTTAGAACATGTAACATGTTCACTGCCAGAAGTATGGCCCTACAGGTGCAAGCAGAATAACGCATCTCATGAAAAATTGAATGATGCCCTGAAGAAATTCAAAGGTGCGGTGCTTATGCTAAGAAAGTGAACGTAGGTGCCGGCCGTTGGATAATAGTACCTGATTCTCGGTGGCGTATGGGTATCGTTGTCATACTTGATAGCTAAGGATCGTCGATGGTGCTCGTGTTGCGATTGAGTTTGGGCTGGCCGTCGCCGTCGCTGACACGGCTCCGGTGCTTCGGTTGCGGCGCCTGTCAACATACAAGAAAGCTCATCTGTGGTAAGTGAACAGTTACACGATAAAGAAGAGAAAAATTGAAGGAGTACAAATCAAAATAACCTGATAAGGCTGCGGCGTCAGTAAAGCAGGTCCGGTGGAGTTGAATATGGCATCCGTGGAGCGGGTCCGGTGCAGTGGACGAAGGCTCCGGCGGGCACGGTGTATAGTGCTTTCGGTGAGGCGGATCTGTTGCGGCGGACGAGGGCTTCTATGAAGGGCTAGCGATGGGGCGGACGAGGGAGTCAGTGAAGGGCCTACACTGTGGTGGATGAGGGCGCCGGTTAAGCAGATCCGGTGCGGTGGACCATGATGGCGGTCAAGGAGATCTGGAGCAGTGGACAAGCCAGTCGGTGAAGCGGCTCCGATGAAGTGGTGAGTTGACAGTTGGGGGTTCCAAGGTGCGGAAGGTAGATCCGGCGGGGTGTGAGGTCCACCGCTGCGGCGGAGGACTAGATTCAGCGGCTTCCCGTGGTTGGGGGGGTCGGGGAGGGGAAGGGGAGGGGCTCTGGGGAAGAATGTTGGCGGCAAAGAAGGGAAAACAATGGAGTTACCAAAGCAGCCCTTTTTCGTTCATGTGGCAGGGGTAAAACAGGAATATTGCAGGGCTAAACTTTCGGGCGCGAGATATTTCGATGTGAGCGGGAAGTTTGAAAGCTTTTGACGCCTGAAATTATAAGTGTTCTGCTCTTGTACGACCGACTATGATATCATGGCCGAGAATTTATTTGTTTTGCACGCAAAAAAAGTGCAAGTTTTGAAAATCAATGTCTCCAACTCGAAACTTAGATTGTCCATTCAATTCAAATATGGATCATTGAGCTAGTACAAGCAAATACCATCATACGGTCCAATTCAAATGAAATTCCAAATGTGTTTATCCTAAATATGATGACAAAAGCAAAAATGTGTATGTGTATGAATAAAGTGGATGATTATAAAGTTTGAACATGCCCGTATGTGTATATCTCTAGGTTTGATATATGAATTTGAAATCATGAAATCCCAGCTTAAAAAATGTACCTCCGTTTAAATGAATTACAAAAGCTAATAATGGAGTCGAATTCCAAAATTCCAATCTTAGGTTTGTAATTCTGGTACATGCTACCTCTTGAACATGCATTGGTTTTCCCTTGAAGAGGAAAGGGTGATGCGGCAAAGTAGCGTAAGTATTTCCCTCAGTTTTTGAGAACCAAGGTATCAATCCAGTAGGAGACAACGCTCAAGTCACCTAGTACCTGCACAAACAATGAAGAACCTTGCAACCAACGCGATAAAGGGGTTGTCAATCCCTTCACGGTCACTCGCAAAAGTGAGATCTAATAAAGATAGTAAAGTAAGAATTTTTGGTATCTTTGTTGTATAGATTGGAAAGTAAAGATTGCAAAATAAAAAGAATGGCGACAGAAATTGGCAAGTTGACGGTAAACTAATATGATGTAAAATAGACCCGGGGGCCATAGGTTTCACTCGAGATAGCATGTATTACGGTGGGTGAACAAATTACTGCCGACCAATTGATAGAAAAGCGCATAGTTGTGAGAATATCTAGGCATGATCATGAATATAGGCATCATGTCCGTGTCAAGTAGACCGAAATGATTCTGCATCTACTACTATTACTCCACACATCGACCGCTATCCAGCATGCATCTAGAGTATTATGTTCATAAAAACAGAGTAACGCATTAAGCAAGATGACATGACGTAGAGGGATAAACTCAAGCAATATGATATAAACCCCATCTTTTTATCCTCGATGGCAACAACACAATACGTGCCTTGCTGCCCCTACTGTCACTAGGAAAGGACACCGCAAGATTGAACCCAAAGCTAAGCACTTCTCCCATTGCAGGAAAGATCAATCTAGTAGGCCAAACTAAACCGATAATTCGAAGAGACTTGCAAAGATATCAAATCATGCATATAAGAATTCAGAGAAGAACCAAACAATATTCATAGATAATCTTGTTCATAAATCCACAATTCATCGGATCTCGGCAAACACACCGCAAAAGAGTATTACATCGAATAGATCTCCAAGAACATCGAGGAGAACTTTGTATTGAGAATGAAAGAGAGAGAAGAAGCCATCTAGCTAATAACTATGGACCCAAAGGTCTGTGGTAAACTACTCACGCTTCATCGGAGAGGCCATGGTGTTGATGTAGAAGCCCTCCGTGATCGATTCCCCCTCCGGCACATCGCCGGAAAAGGCCCCAAGATGGGATCTCACGGGTACAGAAGGTTGCGGCGGTGGAAAAGTGGTTTCGTGGCTCCCCCTGATGTTTTTAGGGTATAAGAGTATATATAGGCGGAAGAAGTACGTCGGTGGAGCTACGAGGGGCCCACGAGGGCGGGGGGCGCGCCCTCCTACCTCGTGGCCACCTCGTGGAGTTCCAGACTTCAACTCCAAGTCTTCTGGTTTGCTTTCGGTCCAAGAAAGATCATCGCGAAGGTTTCATTCCGTTTGGACTCCGTTTGGTATTCCTTTTCTGCGAAACTCTAAAATAGGCAAAAAAACAGAAACTGGCACTGGGCCTCCGCTTAATAGGTTAGTCCCAAAAATAATATAAAAGAGCATATTAAAGCCCATTAAACATCCAAAACAGATAATATAATAGCATGGAACAATCAAAAATTATAGATACGTTGGAGACGTATCAGTACATCAAGGTATATCACGCATGTTCAAAAGTATCGTCATCTCATAGTCCAAACTGTGAAACAAATATAGACACCTAACTCATTATCTGAAGCCAACCCCCCACCCCCCTCCGTCGCCCCCCACACGCCGTTCTCTCCCCCAGACACGAATGCACGAGCACATTAACACCCCCTCTCTTCTAAAGTCCGGACCCCAATATAGGTCTCTTATCACTTTGTCTCTCGGGCATGCACGCATCTCTTCCCCCACTCTCCAGGTCTCCCGGCATCTCTCTTTCCCAAGCACACGCACTATGTAGAGTGTATCTTTCCCATACACACAAAACGTCGCCCCCAAACGTCTATCTCCCTAGTTATGTGGTTCTCGCACACTCACCTCACACACCACCCCCACTGCAAACACGCACACTTTGTCTCCTTGTGCACCACTCTCCTCTTTCTATCTCTCCCACATGCGGACCCGCCCCAGCTCCTTCCCTGTATACATATATGCCGTGACTCTTTCCATAGCTCACTGATGTATCATCGTTCTCTCGCACGTTGTTCTCTACACCATCTATTCTAGATCTCTCATGAAGTCCCTATCACACACACGATGACTCGCTTCCCTTGCGTCTCCGTACATAGGCAAATTTCGAACAACATCAACATTGTCTCCCTATCTATACGCCACTTATGGACACAAATGACCCCTCTCTCCCCCCTCTTTTCCTCTCTCTCTCTCTCTCTCTCTCTCCGTCACTAGCTCTCTCTCTCTCTCGCTCTCTCGCTCTCACACCCCTCTCCCACACACTCGATGTCTCTTCGAAATAGTCTGCTCCCCGCCCGCACCCATGCTATCCCGCTACTACACATGCCTTTGTCTATCTTTGACACACATTTCACACCATTCCCCCTTCCCTTATACTAGGTTTACATCATTAGTGGTCTCTCTACTCCACATACACACACTCCCTCCCACACACAAACGCGCGCACAAACACACACAGACATGCACAAACACCCATCTAGCTATCTGGATCCTTCTTTTAAGACACACACCCTTGCATATTCTCTACAGCTCTAGATATGTATATATCCCCCCTCTCTAGCTCAGATGCACACCAAAATTCTCCATCTCTCTAACTCACACATCTCTCCCCATGTCCGCATGTGTATCTCACACACTCACTCTCTGATTATGTCTATGTGTCTCTACGTTACACAACACAAAGCCCCATGTACATGTCTCTCTCTATCCTCCACACACATGGACACAAAGAATCTCTTATCATTGCCTCAGTCTCTAGACATATCACACACGCACTCTCTCTCTCTCTCGCAAACACACTCAACAAGGGTTTCCCCGTGAATAACTTACCGTCTATTCATCAACAGTCGTGGCAGTACGGCGAACACGAGACTTGAAAAAGAATAAATCTACACGTGCGTAGACCACCTAGTATGACTACTAGGACTAGAGCAAGCCGAAAGCGTGCCGCCGTCACCCCCTCCTTATCGGCGACGGGAAAACCTTTGTTTTACACAGTCGAGAAGTCATTGTGCTAAGGCCCCACATGCTAAGCCGTTGAATAGGATGTAGATCCTAGTTTACAGAAACAAGTATCGATAATGCGTTTGTATCTCCATACTTATATTTCTTCTCTGATAAAAAACCGAGTTGGTGATGATGGTATGCGTGCCATCTTGCAATCGAGCGTCCGATCTATATCTGATGGATGGAAATTAAACTAAAAGGTACCCGCACCTCTCTCCACATTTGCAGACAAGGCCTTCCCTCGTTCATCCTTATCTCCAACAACCTCATTGTTGAGCAATTAAAAAAGGAAGCCTCTGGAACAAACTGGCCTGGTGGCCGCTGCCGGCGTCGTCCATCCCCTTGCCTCCGCTCAGTCCGACCACCAATCACCACCACGCCCCACTCCTCTTCACCGTATCTCCTCTTTCTCGAGATATCATTAGTTTTTACACATGGGATTACTCCTGCATGGGTCAATCACAACAAGTGTTTTATACAAAAATGCATCTTGATGTTCCGTGCAATGCACGTACATCTTGCTAGTACTCCTACAGAAGAGTAAGTTGGTGATGATGGTGTGTCTGCCATCCGTCATTTCTGACCATTAGATCTACATCTAACGACTGTGAGGTAAGTTGTTGACTTTTCTCACCAACATCCCACTTCTCTACCAATTTGCAGAAAAACCCATAATTAGTATCTTAAAACCAACCATACCCCTCCCTCACCTCACCAAAACAGCCCAAGGAATATTTTCTGATTGAAACATAATATATCTCTAGTGATATATGTATATCAAAATTAGAGTGTTTTGTATCAAGTTTGTGAATAAGTATTATTCTAATTATGATCCATTGCAATGCACGTGAACATTGCTAGTATTTCCAACCATTCCAAAAAATGCTAGTATTTCCATAGTTTCGAGTTTTCCATCAAGATATTAGTCACTCATGGTTGATATTTACTTTCAATCACGTACACATAGGCACTATGTAACTAGCCTTGCTTATTGGCTTCCAAAGCTTAACTTTCACTCCTACTTACAATATGTAGAGTATTTAACAAAAAACTACCACTTTCAACCAGCCCTAGGAAGAAACTATTGTACAAAAAATAGCAAAAACATACCCAAAATTTCTTAATCTGTGCCAAAAACTACTACCTAGTGCCGATTAGGCTCGTTTAAACCCGTTTATGACAGGGTTGGCCCACACGTCCGTGCTGACGAGGCAGCTTAAACCAACACATTTTGTTTGACCGTTGACACGAGGGACCCACATCTGACCTTCTATCCTGTTATATTCCCCCTCAAATCATTATTTTTCCTGAACATTACTTCAAACAGTACTAATGCGTGTTCGTCGGTGGCGCCGGTGATGAGGGAGTTGGCCGCCGCTCCGCCGGATGGGCTGGACGCCGCGATGGCCTCCGCACAGGTTGGCAGGCTGGCCCGAGCGTGACTCACGCGCGAGCAAGCTGCCGCGCTGGCCTTCGCTTGAGCCAGATGGCTGGCCTTAGCGCGGCGCGAGCAAGCCGCCACGCCGCCATGCCAATCTAGCTAGCAAACCTTGCAGACAAGCAGCTGGACGGAGCTATCTTGGCTAGCTAGCGGCCGCGAGCGCCGGACGGAGCTATCATCCGGGCTGCCGCAAGATGGGCTCTGCACCGCCGGCGGTTTTGATCTCGCCTTTTGCCGGCGGCGGTAGCTGCGTCCCATGGCCGAGGATGACTAGGTGGACGGGCCGGAGGTAGGAGGTCACTCGGGGATTTTTGTGCAGACTGACATGTAGGTCCCACAAGTCATAACGCCTAACTTGCCAATCGAATAGAGGGCGTTGACTTAAGGGGCGACATGGGTTGAAACGTGCCTATAACGGCACTTTGTAGAGTAGTCGTTTCCTGGTAGGGCTGGTTGGTAAGGGCATGTACAATGATTGATAAGGTAGTCTTATCTTAGGTCTACCACGTATGCAAGTGGTAGTAGTTTCTTGGCATTATTAGTGGTTTCTTGGCATTATTAGTGGTTTCTTGTAAGGAACAATGTACTACTAGCGACAAAAGGCGATTCTAGGTTGCGTTGTACTCCAACGAGTACTACTAGTTGTCGCGGGAGTGTATACCTCGTTTTGTCGGTTCGATCCCGGACGAACGCACGACGACCTTTTTTTAAATAGTAACTTCGCTGCGAGCCAATATTGTACACGGGTAGTTTGAGTTTTGAAGTCGAACGGACGTGTCGCACCACAATCTGGGTGCACTCGATAGCCCAGCCACGTGAACGAGGTTTCCTTCCCATCATCTCATGGCTCGCGTGCTCGCCCTAGCCGCACCTCGCTTGCAGCTTCCTCATCAGCTAGTAGCATATTTAAACTAGCGCCTCCCAATTAAGCCCGAGGAGCCGGAAAAGCCGGCGCGGCATTGGGAACTGTGCAATATGTCTCTGTACGTAAAGTGCTAGTACTCTACTACTCTGTAGCTTGTGGCGTTGCACGCATGGACTTCACTCCATTATCGGGTCTATAAAATAAATTCCTCTTGACGTGATTTTTTTTGTTTTGAAACGGAGGCAAAAGCTTTGCCTCATCTCATTCATAAAGAAGGAACTACTAACAAAGTTCGACGAGATCCATTACACCTCCACAAATTGAAGCGAAAAGCCTAGTCTCGCTGTATCAAATAACTCAAATGTTCTGCCCCTGGAGTAACCGTCGCTGATAAACAGGCTGCTAGTGTGTGCGTGAGAGGAGGGGCTGAGTAGGCCAGCTACGCGCTTAAATAGAGCACCGAGAGTACCCACTACGCAGATGTACTTTCCCTGCATTGATAGTACAGCGATGGTTCTAGGGAACAATACTATCCTCCACTTCCAACTGTAGCTCCTTGGCCCTGAGATTCAAGAGTTCAAAACTGGTGCACTATACTAGAAGTACAGTACTACATCGACTACTAGTTGATAAAGTAGTACTAGTACTGCTACAGTACGAGTACGTAGTAAATAATAGCCTCACCCCTTCGCTAAGGAATGATCGAGGAGGTACAGTTGGAAGGGACGAGGCCCTGCGGTTACTACGCTCTTATCTCCTCCTCGCCAGTTCCCCTCCCCCCGAAGAGAAGGCAGTTCGTCGCTGCTCCCATGGATTCGCCAGGCGGTTCTCCTCCTCGTTGGGGCTGGGAGACCTTGGACGACAATCCTCTGGGAGAAATCACACGCCTCTCCGACATCCTCACCACGGCAAGGCTCGGTGCTTCCTGCACCAACTTTTTCAAGACGATGCTTAAACAGGCTTGGGAAAAGGCCATGCTTGTTGGTCTTCCATGCGACCTCGAGGAGAAGGTTCTTCTATGGGACAATCCTTCGAATAGTCCATCACTCCCTGGCCATGTTGCACGTTGACTCCGCTAGAGTTGCCGACATTGAGAGGTAGTCGGATTTTGTCCGATGAGCAGGTTAGTCATGGAGTTTGATCATGTAGTACTTAGTTATTCCATTTCCATCCCGTAATTTCTCCGCTGCCCACCGTCTTATATATAGGTCTGGGTCGATGCTAATGAAGATTGGCTTGCATACCTCGGTCGGATACCACCATCATGTTGCACAACATCCACAGCAGTGTGGCCGTTCCCGTAGACCCCTTCTCAACCATTGGGATCGGCCTTCCGGTCTGGCTGGGCTTGAATATGTATGATGATGCCTACATGAGATTGAAGAAGATAGCAATTGCGGACCTGCCGACAAAGCGACACGGCTACGACGATTACTATCTCATCGCGGTGGTCGACATAAGGATTGCCATCAATGCAAGAGGCAGTAACGGCAGAGGCTGGCGCATGTTCGCCGCGGCAGATTTGTACCCCTTCATGTTCGAAGACGCCGTGCTCTATCTAGGCCGCATCTTCGCGGTGACAAGACAGGGGACTTGTTTCATCTGGTTGCCATCCTATAGTACAGGAGATTACAAACGGAATGCACAAACCATCATTTGCATCCCAACGGTACTCCATTATTTTGCAGGGACCAGTCATCCCCCGATAAAAATAAGATCACCGATCCTGGATGTGCATTTGCATCCGCGATTCGGTCTAACCTAGAACCTTGTAGCTGACTTTGGCATATTGGGATCAACTATCTTAGCAGTCATTACCCATGGTACCACTGATGTGCAACATGGTCACACAATCTACCACGATCGGACTGTCACCATCTACCCAGGTATTCCATTTAGTATTATATTTTTTAACCCTCTCGCCTTCTCTTTCGTTGTTGTACTACTTAGTAGTACTAGTAGGAGTACTTTTTACCTTGGAGGACGCGTATAGCTAGCTAGGCCCTTGAAGACTTGAACCCACTAGCTGCCATCATTTTTGTTTTTCCATGTCTTACTATCTCATCCATGTAGCCAAGAGTGGCTATATATAATAAGCCGGTTATTTTACTTCCTCTATACTGGAGTAGTACTATTTGCTGCACAGTATTACTGACCGCCATATTTGAGCACAACATTATTATGCATGGACCTTGACTGTGTACGTCACCATGTGTCCAGATCAGAGATGTCGCCTGTACCAGGTGAACGGCGTCGAGTTCGACCCCCGTGATGCTACGTGGGTGCCGAGGAACACTCTTGGAGAGTACTTGCTTTTCATTGGGGACAGCTACCCCATTGTGAAGTGGATGCCACCTTCCGTGCACAACACCGAAGGCCTGCCGTTCATGAAGCATAGTTGTGTCTTTAGTGCGCGCCGCCGGATGAATGACATGCTGGGACACGCTATCCCTGATTTATGCCGCTTCAGCTTGGCTGAGTCTCCATCGTGTGGAACCGGACTAGAAAGCTGCGACAATGATTCCCGTTGCCCACCGCTATGGATCGTGCCATCCATGAAGAACACCTGGGACTGGAACCTGGAGGAGGACATGTAACCCATCTATAACGTGTAAGTGGAGTACGGTAAATTGTGAACGGTAGCGCTGTGCATATATGTAGACTAGTCGTGCACAAATTTATCACATGAATTGGAGATGAACTTGTGTGGCATACTGGCATTTATCCTTTAGAATTTATTACTAGTAAATGTGTTATGTGTACGTGCAACTTGTGTGGTTGTTGCACGAGCTCCAACACGCTCTTTGAGAAAAAAAGGTGGCACAGCTTTGGATATACGTGACGTGGCGGCATCATACAGTAGCATCGTTCGCTATACTTGTAGTACGCACCTACTAGGACAACAACTCCTATAAAACCTTGCGCCTGGCTCTTTGCCTCTTCGGGAGGTTCAACAGTTCGTACTCGTGTGAACCTTGCACTTGGCTCTTCGCCTCTTCGGAAGGTCCAACAATGATGATACTATAGTACATTATGCTTCTGGCAATCTGACACCGATTGAACTGCTGCATGTCCACCGCGAGGGCGAGGGCGAGGGAGAGGGAGAGGACACTGTAGTCAAAACCCTCTCCTGGTCCTGCGAGCCACCGCGCGCGTGGGCGAGAGAGAGGCGTAGTAAGCAAGCTTCTCCTCGTTTGGCGAGTTGATGGGACACATCAAAGCAGTACTAGTCCTAGTCCTTTCCGGTTAATATGGTTTAATTTGAAACGAGAAAAATACATTGGCGGTCAATGTATGTAACAATACGCTCTTTACGGTCACTATATATAGTTTTGCGGTGATTGTACGATCACTAGCTCATCGTAGAGCACCGTATTGCACCCTACTGACCAGCCACATAGTCGACGTGGCACTTTGTTGACTGGTTAAATTGTCACCTGGTTTCTGGGTCTCACCTGTCAGTTGGCAGAGCAAAGAAACCAGTTAAACAAAACTTTACGCAGGCGCGACAGGAGTCCAACCCTTGCGCGCGAACCACCCTGGCCGTGTATGTGAGTGCATGCACGTGTACTCCCTCGGTCTTCCAACAAAGACTGTACATCGGCTAAAAACAAAGAGTGTACATCTACACTTCCAATGCATTTAGCCTTTAATCTAAAATCGATATTGATTGACTAACGCACCAACTTGTCCTCTAGCTATAGGCTACATGTCTATCCTTAATTACAGCATGCAACAATCTTCATTTAAATCTTCTTCTCTCAATGGTCGCATGCACACATAAGTCTGCTACTTTTGGGCGTTAATTATGCCCTGGTCAATGTGTAAATCTCTAAATGTACAGTCTTTCACGGACGTAGGGAGTAAGTTGAGCACTTGAGCGTGAGCGTGTGTGTTGCATCGTGTGCTGTGTGCCGCATGGGTGCGTGAGTGTTGCGTGCGTCCGTGTGTACGTGTGAGTGTTGCATGTTGCATGCATGCATGAGGCTTTTACTCCCTGCCATTGACATGTTCATATTTCAAGCTTCCTATGTTCCCTCCATATGGTGATACTCCCTCTGTTCCCAAATACGGAGTAAAAGCCTCCCTCTGTTCCTAAATACGAAGTATTTGTCTTTCTAGAGATTTCAACAAGTGACTACGCACGGAGCAAAATGAGTGAATCTACACTCTAAAATATGTCTACATACATCCGTATGTTGTATTCCATTTGAATGTCTAAAAATACAATATTTAGGAATGGAGGGAGTAGCATATAAACATTAAGTTCTCTTGTTTTTCCCTCCTTGGTCACGGTGCACAACCAAAAATGACTTATTCACCTGGATGGAGGGAGTAGATGGTCAAAGTTTGACACAAAATTAATGCATTGGTAAACATAATTTTTTGAGGAAAACGAGTGCATTAATTGAGTGTTTTTGCAAACTACAAAAATTATTCCACCACTCATCATCTACCTTGGTTGATGAGATTTTTGAATTGAGCCCTATAAGACTAGCCACAGTGCATAGTAACATACACTAGTAACATACACATATCCCTAGACTATGTTACTACCTTCATAGTGGGTAGTAACATAAGTGTGGTGTCATGCAAAGCTTCATTTATTAGGTTATAGACTCATAGTGCATTGGGACATGTGATGTTACGGTAACTAGCTAAGTTACTAAAACTACCTCTCTCCTCATTAACTCATTGCCACATAAGCAAATTTGCTTAGTTGGACTTGATGTTACTGCTGAAGTTACTCCCATTGTGGCTAGTCTAAACCGGAAAGGAGGTAGTACTAGTACTCCTACATTATTGGCGCCGGGAGCCTTGGCCAATGTTTCATCTTGTTGGACAGGATGAGGCTACTTCCAATGCATCGGTGCTTACATGGGGTGCTAAGCACATTAAAAACTTTAGCAACTAAAGCTCCCAATGCATAGGTGCTTAACTTGTTGGTGCTAAGCATCCTTTCTTTAATGATTTTGTAACTAAAGTTCTTCTTGCATTGGTGGGATTCTTCCATTTAAGTCTTTTGTCTAGGTTCTCGCGCTTAGTACTGGGGTCACCACACTTATCTCTCTCCTCTTAATTACCTTGCCACATCATACTTTTTGCCTACATGGCAGCCTTAGCACCTATACAAGGCGGAGCATTGGGAGGGGCTTGAGCGTACAGGCATAGGGATACTGTAGATAGGAAGTCTTCGCGATCCATTATTCCCCATCTCGGTCAGAGAGAGCTATTCAACTAGTCTTCACAGTGAAGTGACAATACACGCTGCAGCAGATGGGACACTTAATTAATAAGCCGAACCAGCGTGTTGGTGTTACTAAATCAGCCTTACCCAGTACTGACATCATGTTTGCCAGTGGAGCACTCTTCCGCAAATACGACTACGCACCTCTCTCCTCCATTAACTGACATATGGGCCCTCTTGAGGTAGACCCACATGTCAGCGGCGTAACTATTTACACTCCGAAGGACGGTATATCCTAGTAGTAGTACTAGTAGAATTGAGATTTAATGCACTTTCTTCCCCGTCTTTCACTCTTCTTCCCCCTCTCTTCTTCTTCCCCTCTCTTCCCCATTGTCGGCCGCACACCATTTCCCCCCGCTCACTGCTCACCCGCCCGCGCCATCTTCCTTGGTAGCTCGCGCGTACCATATCCCCCCGCTCACTGCTCGGCCAAACACGCCATCTTCTTCGCTCGCCCGCCCGAATCCACTTCCCTGCTGGCTCAAAGGCACCGAAAACCCTAGTCACTCAGCGCCCTAAAAAACCCTATGGCAGAACCGACTGACACGCAGAGCCGCGATTGGAATTCCCTCCCCGATGTTCTCTTGGAGTAGATCTGTAATCGTATGGACCTGCTCAGCACCGTCCGTCTGGCTGCATGCTCGGTGTCTTTGTACCATCTACTCGTCTGCAACCGGCTGGCTCTTTTCAAGACACCCTGCTTGCCGATGCCCGATCCTCGTAGGTGGCCCAGACACCGACTTGACGATCCTACGGAGGTTGCCGTGGTGCCCCTCGACATGCTACCACTACCAGTCCACCTATCCTTCATGCGCGGCCACTACTGGGCGGGAATGAAGGCCAACTGGATCATCGTTATCCATCAATCCGGTAGTCCGTGGCCTCTCGTGGATATCTACACCCAGCGAGAGATCACCCTTCCATTGTTGGATACCGCCGCCATCGAGCCTTGCGGCCCGCCGGACACTCCTGCCTACTACGCACGAGACGCGTCGAGCTTTTGGCTCGACCTCTGTTTGCTGAAGGTTGTAATCTGCGAAGTGCCCACACCATCAGAAGACTACATGGATTACAAGCTCATTGTCGTGTTCAACATGGGATTTGTCTATCTGGAATCCGGTCGCCATACATGGTTATGGCCATCGTCAATCCTCTTCAGCCAACATTTCTGTCTGATGCTATAGTGCATGATGGCATTGTTTACGCGGTCGACGCACAGATTGGCTACCTATACTGGGGGAATCTATCGTCGTGTAATTGTTCTATCTCATCTCATATTTACCTTATGAATACGACTGCCTATTCATTGCTACAAATTTAGAATAGATAGTATGTCTATAACCACATCATTGCTATATGTTCCTCTCATTTCCTAGATTTTTATGACCACACATGTTATTGTTAGAGTTGATATGAGAACAATTGGCATCTAATGATTGTTAGAATAGATATTGTGAGTATAACCTCATGATTTCTATATGTTACTCTCATTTCCAGGATTTTTATAACAACGCTTGTTATTGCTTAGAGTTGATATGATAACTGTAGTAAGTGCTATGGTGGAATATGAGTAGGCCCTGTCATATCTGTTTTCCTCTCATTGTTACATGATGTTTGAACCATGATATATTGCTAGAATATGAAAGTCATTGGCTTATTTTTCTAACTTGGGGTATGATTATGACCACGGCATTGCAATTCCCTGTCTATGATATGTGTCACTATTATAATAATCTTAATTCCACACATACTCTGAACATGATTGTTTATTTTTGTCCTTTTGGTCTCCAATTTGAATTGTTGCAGCAGACGTAACTGCACTGGCCTTCATGATTCTAGGACCTGAAATCATACCAGCCGATGGGTGGTGGTTTATCGCTCATTCAGCTGACGGCGGTCATTTGATGCTCATTTGCACGTACCAAATTAACCAAACCATTTCATCAAACCACATGCAGTACAATGCCTGGGGCGTTCGTGACATTGATGGCTATGGCTGCTTCATGTTCGAGAAAGATCCCAGCTCCGTTGGGCCAGGCGTATTCAATTGGAGGCGGGTTTACAGCCTCGGCAACCACTCCATGTTCCTCGGGCTCAATTATCCGATCATCCAACCAATCATCGATCATATCACCGGCGATGATTACCGTGCTATGCAACTTCCATTTGCCAGGGGGAACTATGTTTACACATCATACCATGGGTTTCATGGATCACCATATCCAGAGATTCGTCGACACAGCTTGTTGCCAAATAATCTTCAGTGTGTGAAAGGCATCAAGCTTCCATGCGATGGATGGCTTTTGCAATCCCGACATCCGGCGATGTGGTTCATGCCAACAGCAAATATGCACAACTTGATTCGTACTAATATCTAGACTGAGCCTTCTATCCTGCTGCTGTAGCATGACCCTCTTTTATTGGATATTATGTAATGTTGTTAGTTTGAAGCACTCCTTTGGTTTGAAGGATAGATACCTTTCTGGGATCAAGTGCATCCTAACTCACCTTCGTAGGATGTACTGATAATGATGATGGAGATGTTGTGCAGAAGCCACACACACACACACACACACACACACACACACACACACACACACATATATATATATATATATATATATATATATATATATATATATATATATATATATATATATATTAGGCTTCAAGTGTGTACTTGTTGGTGAAAGCCTTGTAACTTCTTACCCCGTTTCTAAATTTATACTAGTCCTCTATACCGTATATTGCGCTACTTGTACTACTACCTCCCTCCTGGTTTACTGGTCCCCTTCGTGATTTGTGTCAAATTTTGACCATAAATTTCACTAACTAAATGTTAATGCATGTCCCAAAAAAATATCGTTTTATTCGTATTTGAACATAGTTTTCAATGGAATAATTTTCGGTGACATGCATTGACATTTTGTTAGTTAAACCTATGGTTTAAATGTGACACGAAATACGACTAGTAAGTAGTACAGTAGCAGTACTAGTATGCGTCGGTCAAATTATTCATCATGTCCTCACATTGAATTGACGTGACAACACGCTGCGCGTGAGGTGACACAAGAATCCCGGCGGCGTGTTCGGGTATTGTGGACTTCAGATTTGGAGTACTATCACTTATCTATCGAAATCTTTCATCATTCACTTAAAACAGTTGATTGATCATACATTGAGTTCCATATAATTGGAATTAACCGATGCAACTCCAAGAAGGATTAGCCGGTGCTGCCGGCTGGCGTCAAGTTTGATCCCACGGATCAGGAGCTGATTGAGCACCTTGAGGCCAAAGTGAGTGCTGACAGCGCGAGATCTCACCCTCTCATCGATTTGTTCATACCAACCATCGACAGCGAGCACGGCATATGCTACACCCATCCTGAGAAACTTCCAGGTAAGACACCGATTGGCCGTCTACTTGCACAAACATATTCCTTTGTTTATAGCTCTATTTTTCTTTTTAGACGCAGACCTAGTGAAGCAATTACAATTTGATAGTTAATAAAAAGTGAAACAAGTGACTGTAACATGCTAAAGATGTTATGAAAATGCCAACTACGTACACTAAAACCTGTATTCGACAATACTGCAGGTATCACACTGAGTGGCCTAAGCAAGCATTTCTTCTAGCGCAATTCCAGGGCGTTCAAAAGGGGCAAGTGGACGCGTCGCAAGATATAGTCGGAGTGCGGCATGCACGCGATGTGGCACAAGACCGGCAATACCTTGCCGGTGATGGTCAATGGCCGATAGACGGGCAGAAAAAAGGTTCTGGTGCTGCACACCAACAAGAACTTCGATCATTCTCGCAAAAAAGAGAACTTCGACCAACAGAGGACCAACTGGTTGATGCACCAGTACCACCTCGGGGACCTGGAGCAAGAGAAGGAGCGGGAGCTGGTCCTCTGCAAGATTTTCTACAAGATGAACACTAGGGCCAGGACTAAAAATATTATAAGTTAGTTTGGTATTGGTACTTTTTTTGTTTGAAACAAGGACGTATTGGTACTTGCACTACCTTGTCGTCCGCAAGTTGGTATTCCTGTTAACTTTCTTTTGGTATGAACTTGGCATTTGCTTCCAACCATCATGCCGAGGGTCGACGTGGATATAAAGCTGAATCATTTGTTTCGAAACGAATTTTCAGGAACCTGATTTTTATTTGATGGGTAGCATAAGCACCTGCCGTTCGAATTCCCAGTTCTCCAAATTTTTCGAAACAAGTGCAAGCACTTATTATCACGATGAAAAAACAATATACCTGCTGCATCCTTGTTATCAGTCTGTACTTGCAGAATTCTCTCGTTTATTGAGCAGGTATATTGTTTTTTCAGGTCGAGTAAGTTTCAGCTGGTCTTTAGACTGCCCAGGCTTGGTTTTGTTTTTAACAGGCCTAGCCCATGACGACAACAGGGCACAAAGATCCAGCAGGTATCTACTAGCCTCTGGCCCGCCAGCGTTAGTTATATTTTGTCTTACAACGTCCGCAGGCAGTTTTTTTACTGAATCAAACACACAACCAGTTCTATTTTCCTCTTGAAACGCCATGTCCTACTTCCGTTTTCTAATCTCTACCTATAGTTTTACTAGTTCATATACACGTATCATTATATTGAAAATACATAAAGTTCCCTTTTCATATTTACATCCTTATTTTTGTTGTTGTTTTCCCTCCCAGCGCTGATTTTTTTACCACTGGTTTTCCCTTAAACCAACTCAATTGTCCCACGTCTTGTTTGCTTACAAAAACAAAACGATTTTTTGGCAAATCAATAAGTTCTTAAAAAAATGTTTATCATTTCGGGATTACAACAGTTCGGACTCCACCGAAATATGCAAAATAAGGTTGAACTTTTTGACCGTGGTCCTGGGCAGAAAATGGGCTGTAATAAATTACTTAAGAATTAGCAAATGGGCTGCAAATTATTAAAAAAATAGCAAATGGGCTCTATGTTGTCTGCCACAGATTTGAAGGATGACTTGTGGGCCTACTAAGTTCATGCGTACACAAGGTTTCTCAAAAAAAGAAACTTAGTCAACAATCGACTCTACCAGCGTCAGACCGTTAGATGTCAATCTAACGGCAATCGTGCTTCTTCAGTCTCTGATCTTCCTGCTCCAGCCGCCCAAACCAGCGCCGGCGGAACCGCCTACTCCCCCCTCCCATGGCCGGCTGTGCTACCGGGCAGACCTCACGGCCCCACCATACTCGCATCCCTGGCCTGGCTATCCCTCTACTCACCCACACCTCCTGTTATTTTCCGGCGACGACAGCCGAACCAGTCAACCCTCGTACTCCCCACTGTGTGGGCAGCCACTGTCGTGTCTTCCCCAGCTCCGTGTCATTCCCTTCGTAGGCCTCGCCATCGTCCACCGCCCTGGTGCTCTCGACTCGGCGTGGTCAACGTGGTCAACGAACGACATCCATCGGAAGTGGACTGTACGTGGAGAGGCTGACAGCTGGGTCCACGGCCGCACACAAGGAAATGCCTCCTTATTACGTGCAAAATAATGATTCCTCCACCTGACATCTGCGACCAACCGAAAGGGCCTCTATGTTTCACAAAAAAAACGTTCCCGCCGCTGACAGCTCGGACCCACCAGCTATATCTTCGCACGCAAGGAAGTGCTTCCTTATTACGCACAAAAAAATGAATACTCCCCCTGCTAGCTGGGACCCACCATATGGGAGGATGACTTGTGGGCCTACTAAGTTGACGCGGACGGAGGCCTTTGTCAACTTAGTCAATATGAACGATTCTAGCTCCAGTGACCGTACGATGTCCATCCAACGGCCGTAGTGCTTCTTCAACCTCTGGTCTTCTTGCTCCAGCCGCCCAAACCAGCGCCGGTCGTGCCGCGTGCTCCTGCCTCCCATGGCCGGCTGTGATGCGGCGGAGGCCTCACCGCCCCCTACCACTCCCACCGCTGGCCAGGCCCTGCGGCGACGACAGCCTCACACCGCAGCCGAACCAGTGAACCATCGTACTCCTCTCCACGTGGGCATCCACTGCCGCGTCTTCCCCGGCTCCGCGTCGTCCCCTTCCTAGGCTTCGCCGTCGTCCACCGCCCTGGTGCTCTCGGCGCGGCGTGGTCAATGTGATCAAGGAACGACTTCCATCGGAAGAGTACTGTATGTGGACAGGCTGATAGCTGGGTCCACGACCACAGCAAGGAAGTGCCTCCTTATTACGCGGAAAATAATGATTCCTCCACCTGACAGCAGGGACCCACTGGACGGGCCATCGTATTTTGCAAAAAAACATTTCCCCCTGACTGCTGGGACCCACCAGCTACTTCTTCGCACGCAAGGAAGTGCGTCCATATTACGGGCAAAAAAATGATTCGCCCCCTGACTGCTGGGACCACCAGCTACATCTTCGCATGTAAGGAAGGGCCTGACAGTCGGGACCCACCTGGTCGAAGCGTACGTAGCGTTGTCATTGTGGTCGCGAACGTGTACGTACATACGATCAGTCTGTCTGCAGGCTGCAGCGATGAACCGTGGCCGTGTAAGGAAGGGCACGTGTCGTAGTAGAGGCGCGCACGTGTCGTAGTAGAGGTGCGCACGTAGCATGTACACGTACGTACAGCGGCCAGGGTGCAAGAAAGTAAATACGACCACGTACGTACATACGGGCGGGGTCTCGAACGCCTACTAGCGCATACGTATGGCCAGGGTCCGTGTACATGGCTGGGTCGGAACGGAGAAACTGCGTTGTCGTCGTGTTCATGGGGAGGCAATGGAATGCATCGTGTTCATCGGGAGGCAACGGAATGCGTGTTGTTTATCGGGAGCCAACCGGCTTGGACGGAACAGCCGATGGAAACGAGGCCTGGCATACCGTAGAACGGAGGAAACGACCTTGTGTTCGACCGGCCACGGTCGAAACGGGATCCTGTTCATCAGGAGGGGTCTGGCGTACCGCAAAATGGAGGAAACGGACCTCCTACGGTCGAAACGGGGTCCTATTGATCGGTAGGGGTGTGGCGTACCGCAAAACGGAGGAAACAGACTTGTGTTGGAGCGCTACGGTCGAAACGAGGGTCCTGTTCATCAGGAGGGGTGTGGCGTACCGCAAAACGGGACTCCACGGGATACTGTTCATTTCCACCGTCGACCTCCTCCAGCCTCCACGCGCTACTGTTCATCCACCGTCGACCTCCTCCAGCCTCCACCTACAACTGTTCATCCACGGGCTCCTGTTCATCCAGCCTCCACCACGTGCTCCTTCACCGGCTACTGTTCAACGAGCCCTCTCCACGGGGTCCTGTTCAACCACCCCTCCACGGGTTATTGTTCATCCATCCCTCCACCGGCTACTGTTCAACCAACCCTCCACGGGGTCGTCCTATTCATCCAGCCCTCCACGGGGTCCTGTTCATCCTCCCCCCAACCGGCTCGATCAGGGTCCTGTTCATCCAGCGGCAACGACCTCTACTACCACGGGGTCCTGTTCATCCAACCCCCCACCGGGAACTGTTCATCCAACCCCCCCCCCCCCCAACAACGCTCACTGTTCATCCAGAGGCAGCATCGATCGGCTACAGTTAGCAGCAGTAGCAAAGGAATTACTCGGGTTTAGTTAACAGCAAGGGATGATCGATCGCTCGGGTTCAGTAACGCGTAGCCTGCAGTGCAATCGCTTGGGTTCAGTTAGAGCCCAAGGCCTCGCTCGGGTTCAGTTAGAGTGGAACGGCTCGCACACACGCGCGTACGTACGAGAGAAACGCACATCGCTCGGCCCCCGACCACCCACCGTAACCGGGAACTCCCCCGATATTTTCCTCGCCCTTGCTTCTACCACGGTTTTTCCATCATGGACATCCCAAAGAATGTCAAGCAGCTACGTCTCCGGCCTGCCCAGGACGAAAAGCCCATTTTCTGTCATGATTTTTTGTCGTAGAAGTAGGAGCCCACCACATCTATGATGATACCGGGTTTTGTCACAATTATCGTCATAGAAGTGTCATAAGCATGACAGAAAAAAAATCGTTCGGCCCAAAATGTCACGGATGTGTCTTTTTTTGTAGTGAATACAATGGCAAATTGTAAAGGTGCACTAGTTCGGCGAAGAGATGGTGATAAAAGTGTAATATGGATGGTAGAAATATATTTTTATAATCTGAATAAATAAAAACAGCAAGGTAGCGAATGATAAAAGTGAGCACAAACGGTATTGCAATGCTTGAAAATGAGGCCTAGGGTCCGTACTTTCACTAGTGCGATCTCTCAACAATGCTAATCTAATTGGATCATATAACCACCCCTCAAAGTGCGATGAAGAATCACTCCAAAGTTCTTATCTAGCAGAGAACATAAGAAGAAATTGTTTGTAGCTATTCTTTCCGATCGATCTATCCAAGAGTACGTACTTAAATAACACCAAGTTATTCTTTCTGATCGATCTATCAAGAGTTCGTACTAAAATAACACCAAAGAAAATTCAGATTCATAATACTCAATCCAACACAAAGAACCTCAAAGAGTGCCCCAAGATTTCTACCAGAGAAAGTAGGATGAAAACGTGCATCAACCCCTATGCATAGATTACCCCAATGTCACCTCGGGATTCCGCGAGTTGAGTGCCAAAACATATATCAAGTGAATCAATATAATACCCCATTGTCACCCCGGGTATTCATATGCAAACATATATCAAGTGCTCTCAAATCCATAAAAATATTCAATCCGATAAGAACGAAATCTCAAAGGGAAACTCAATTCATCACAACAAGATAGACAGGGAGAAACACCATATGATCCAACTATATTAACAAAGCCTGTGATACATCATGATCGTGCCATCTAAAGAACACAAAAGAGAGAGATTAAACACATAGCTACTAATACAAACCCTCAGCCCCGAGGGTGGACTACTCCCTCCTCATCATGGTGGCCGCCAAGATTAAACACGTAGCTACTAGTACAAACCCTCAACTGATCATAAACTTGATCTTCATTGGATCCCAACAAACACACCGCAAAAAGAGTTACATCAAATAGATCTCCAAGAGACCATTGTATTGAGAATCTAAAAGAGAGAAGGAGCCATCTAGCTACTAACTACAGACCCATAGGTCTATGGTGAACTACTCACGCATCATCGGAGAGGCACCAATGAGGATGATGAACCCCTCCGTGATGGTGTCTAGATTGGATCTCATGGTTCTGGAACCTGCGGCTGCTGGAATTGTGTTTCGTAGACCCCCTAGGGTTTCTGGAATATTTGGGAATTTATAGGGCGAAGAGGCGGTGCGGGAGGTTACTGAGGTGGGCACAACCCACCTGGACGCGCCTGGGCCTCATGGCATGCCTAGGTATCTTGTGCTCCCTTCGGGCCTCCCCTCTATTACTTCTTTGGCCCACTGGTGTCTTCTAGTCCAAATAAAGTCTCCAAAAAGTTTCGCTACGTTTGGACTCCGTTTGGTACTGATATTTTGTGAAGTAAAAAACAAGCAAAAAACAGCAGCTGGCACTGGGCACTATGTCAATAGGTTAGTCCGAAAAAATGATATAAAGTTGCTATAAAATGATTTTAAAACATCCAAGAATGATAATATAACAGCATGGAACAATCAAAAATTATAAATACGTTGGAGATGTATCAACGGGTTTAGAGGAACCCAGCCAGGGCCAGGGCCTCCCGGTCGGGCCCCAGAGCCTCACATACAAAGCTCCAAAGGAATATCACTATAGTGGACAAGAATAAGATGTGTGTTCCTATCTCCAGAACACCATGAAGGGGGAACAACGCTACCCCAGGACCGTGCCGCTTGATCACCTCCATCCCAGATGGGAGGCGATCCTGCAACAGCTGCCAAACAAATATTTTGATATTGAGAGGCACATGCCCTGTCAATAGCGGAAATGTCCAAAAAAGAAAGGATCTTCGGCATAAGGCATGATAAGTGGAGCCAAACAGAGAAGATCCTCGAGAGGGCCACCCGCCTAGAAATGGCGTCCAGATAGTCCGTGGGCAAAGACGGGAGGGCAACCCACAAGTTGGCCCACTCCTAGGTCTCAATAGGCCCAAATGTCCATCGAAAAAAAGATGTTCCAATGGTAGTCGTGAGCCGCCGTGGAAACCAACATCATCGGATCCGAGAAGATAGCAAACACGTTTGGGAACTCCGCACATAACATAGACCTTCCCACCCACGGGTTCAACTAGAAGAGGGTCCCCTCTCCATTGCCAATGGAGATGAAGATCCCATTTTGAATCTTATGCTTGATCCGTTGTATGGATCGCCAGAATTGAGAAGTAGAAAAGGGTAACAACCAAAGGTGATATATGTCATTTTGGGGTGCTTCTATTACAAATGGTAACAAGGTGTAATCTATCTAAAACAATGTGTAATCTTCATAAAAAATTAGTGAGAGAGGGCAAGCCTGCATGAATTTGTTTATACAACATTTCAAAATAATATTTGCAAGGTTACCAATCCCACAATGTTACAAGTTGACATCAATACAACTGAATTAAGCATGTGGCCTCACACACATGGGTGAGATGAAGCAAAAAGTAGATATGATGGTATCTAGTGATTGCACTTCATGTAACAAAAAACAACGGTATGCTATCCTATGGCTTCTCCATTTTTTCCATGTTAAACATGTAGGTAGACAATAACCTTATCTTTCGCCAAAATCATTTTTTTCTCGGTTCTACAAGTTTGTAGTACTTCTACAAACACATCAGGACTATCAATGCCAGACCAATTTGACTAAATCGGAGTTCATGTGGAAATACGATGTTGGGAAACGTATTGGAAAAAAATCCGGACTAAAATCAAAGTTTCACTATGAAGATGCAAAGAGGTTTAGATATGATCTTTGCCAACTATGAGGCGGAGATAAGGTTTTGGTGAAGATGTTGATGTAGATACCCGCATGTAGGATTATACCTCCCAACCGTGAGAAATATTTCTCCTGTTCGAGTATCGAAGGAACGATCCCTCTGTCGATCCAATAGGGCTTCACCATCTACAATGAAGTAGTACCTGAGACTAGAGGTGGTGGTGGAGCAGCCTTGTGGCAGAGAGATATTATCCAGAGAGAGAGAGAGAGAGAGAGAGAGAGAGAGAGAGAGAGAGAGAGAGAGGGCGAAACCTTTCAAGCACGAAGTTGTGCTGCCCCTCCTCAAGTATATATATAGGCACATGGGGGGCTGCATTGGAGCAGGGGATCCCTCTTGCCTAGGGCCCATTGCACCAGGAGGGGCGCACCCCAAAACCCTTGCCACTGCCCCCTGGCTTGTCCCCCAAGCCATGTTGGGGTACGCCCCACTTTGGGCCCTCCCTAGACCATGTGGCTACCCCCAGCTGGGCCTGGCCAAGGGAACACCCCATGGATCCTTCCAGAACTTTCTATGATGCAGAACCTTTCTGGACCTTCCAGTGCGTTTTAGGGTCCTCAAGGACTTTCCTGGTTTTCTGAAACTTTTCCATTTTTCTCCAAAACCCTTCCGGTTTTCTCTCAGAAACATTTTAAATCTTTTCGGTGTATTTCTCTCATTCTCCTAACACTTCTGTTACCCTACAAATCTATGATCCTCAATGCGTGTGACCCCGTAGGTTTGGTAATATATAGACATGACCCAGAAAACCTTATGGTCAATAACCAATAGCGGGTTCCTGGCATCCATATTGGTTCCTACACATACATGAGTATATCAAGCTATCCTTTTGTTTGTGTACACAATTCGCTTTGTTTCGCGATACTTAACAAACCCCGAGGCGAGACTTTTATCGGTATCCTTGTGAAGCAACAGCTTGATCATAACACCAAGTTATCCCCGTTACCGGTTTTGTTCTTTTTCTCGTTTCCTATTGTGATATCCCTTGATCGTATCAAGCGATGTCTGGCCAGACAATAATGGATACGCAATACCAAGAGGGCCGGAAGAATATATCTGCATTGTCGGAGGAGCAAATCTCAATCTTGAGCTGTCAAGTCCCTAGGCATACTTTCTGATGTACCCGAAAGCTGCCGTTATAATCACCCTATTACGGGTAACGTTTGACAAACCCCAAAGTATACCATCCGACTTAAGGTACTCGATACTCTCATGGTCTAAGGAAGTGAGTATACGTTAACACTATTATGATTACACTTATAACGTTGTGACGATGTGTTCTCGTAGTATATCATTCTGTTGGGTATGTTCAACATCATTGTTCTCCTAACAATGTGCTCTCATTGTTGTGGGCATCCTTATTATTTAATAATGTCCTATGATCATGAAAAGAGACCATCATGCAATACATGAGTTAGTCGTAGAGGTGAGACTAGGAACCTACTTTGTGTTTATGTTTTCACACATGCATATGAGTTTTCCTCTGAATCTCACATTCAAGAACCATAGCAATTTTAGCCCATAATTATAAACATTAGTTATAAATGTGAAAATAAATAAAACATTTGTTATTGCCGCTAGGGCATATTTGCAATAGATGAATTAGGAAAATGCATGGATTAACCATCGATTTGCAACATGACTTCAACACAAAATTTACCTAGCTACAATTGACAAGGTTAGGACCCGAATCCTATGCTCAATCAGCGGAAAAGAAGTGCTTAGTAGAACCCCGTGTGTTACCGAGTTGTCAACCTAACAAAACAACCAACCGGCCGATCATGCAAATAAGCATGGCACCAATGACGGAGCTTGCAACCCAAAGGTGGGCGGCCCAACAGGAAGAAACTAGCTTATGGGCTGCTGTTTATGGCCTAGAAGTAGATGTATACTATATAAAAAAATCACAGGCAGGGCGGTCCACGGCCCACTCTGCCTTGTTGAAGCTCCCCCAGTGCATGCGCACACACTACCTGATTGACGTAGAACCGTAATCTGCCCAGCACCACGATCGCTAACGCTGCTACCAGTAAGATTAATCAACACGGTTGGAAGGAGCGGTCTTCTTTTTATTTCAAAAAAATGATTATCTTATCGTTTTGTAGCATTGTGACTATTACTTCGGTCCACTCCCAGTAAAGAGCAATGGTCAGTCTGCCTCCCTAGGCGATGGCCCCTCCCCCCCCCCCCCCCCCCCCCCCCGCGCCTCCTCTCCCAGGGTCGGGCCTGATCAATAAAGAGCCGGTGTGAAGCGTGATAAATAACCGAGAGTGGGATAAACTTGGGAGAGAGAACGTGGACAAGGAGCGATGCGGTGGGGACAAGAATAAGGCAAGGAGCGTTGTGTGGGGCCCATAGGCATGCGGTGCACGCGGGTGGTGCCGTTGCAAGCATGTCTTTGGTCCCACCGATTATTATTATCTTTTTATAAAACAATATCACCTTTTTTTAACATTATTTTAGAAAATGTGTAGATTTTTTTTTAGAAAGCACATGTGACAGGTTAGCATAGCACTCGGAACGTGTGACACCTGGGCCCTCCTTTCCCCATTCGGCCGTTCCCAGTCCAAAGCCCCGTCACACAAGTCCCCTCCGCCCCCAATGGAGAACCCGATGTTAGCGGCGGTGATCAATAACCTGCCCCACCTCCTGGACAACCCCGACCTCGTACAGCGCGTCCTCGACGGCGCCCGTGCAGACCTCCACCTGAACGGCCTCCACCTCGCCGAGGCGGCGGCCCAACTCAGAGACTGCTTGCGCGCCGAGGGCCAAGTCCGGACCCTCCCCGAGCCCACGGAGGAGCAACGGATCGCGTGTGCGATGGTCGTCGATGCGGGCAGGGCCAGCTATCGTTTCTTCTTGAAGCAGCACTGGCTGCTCGGCCAGCTCGTCGGGTCGCTCCTCGTGATCCGGGCAGCCGCCTCCGCTAGGAGCCGCGCGCACCTCCTCCCCGGCGTGCTCCTCGCGGCTGTCTCGGCGGCTGTGGTCGTGTACGTCACGACCCGTGGCGTCGTGGTGCCAGGTTTCAGGAGCCTCGTGAGATTCTGCGTCCTGACGCTGCATTTCCTCTTCGCCCCCGATCGGCCTCGTGCTCGTGGACGTGCTGGGTAAATGTGGTGTCGTTAATGTGGTGTCGTTAATTTCATTTGGTTGTCTTGTCACAGTAGACATCTGAGACATGTTAATTGCTGGCACTCTGTTCGCAGAACTTAATGGTTGATGCTCCTCTTGTCGTTCCCTGGTTCCTTTCTGTGTGATCTGTTGCTATGTTGCTACGCTTTCCTGGCACTGATGAGTCATGATTACATTTGCAGTTTGGCTGCACATTGTCTAATCGAAATTAGTATTTTCCAAACGTTCTGATCTTGTCATTAGATCCGAACGACTTTTGTGCCGCACGATCTGCATCTAGCGAAACCTGATTTTCTCCCTAGTCGAATAGATCGTTAACTGCCCCAAAAAAAAAAGATCGTTAACTGCCTTTTTTTTCACGAACAGCGCCTCCCGTGATTTTCTCCCTCTCAGAACAGAACGCTGTCTTCGCTTTTTCTTCCGTGCTGATCATTGCTGTAAAAAATCATTGCGCCCAGCGGGGATCGAACACTGGTTGGTGTTGTATTACGCCAATAACCAACTCACCTCGTACAATTTTCATGTCCAATAATTGGAAAATACTTATGTGACCATTTTCAAACCACATGGCAGCAAAAGAAAAGTTGTTTCTTTATTGTTTGTTGGCCTTCTCTAGTACACCATTTTGTACTAGATTATAAGTTGTGGAACTAGGACATCTCCAACAGGCGTCCAAAAAGAGCTTCGTGCATTAAAAATTCGTTTTTTTGGGCGCCCAACAGCTCCAAAAGATGCTGTAGCGCTAAAAAGTTCTGGGCGCGCGCTGAAAAACGCTATCGCGCGCAACATATTTTGGGCTCCGGATTGCGTGCGCTTCACAATTTGCACTGTCTGCTTTTTGGGCACGCGTCTTTGGGCGTGTGCTAAAGCAATGTTGGTCCCGGCGCATTAAAAGTGCTAAAGTGACGCGCTATAACTTTTATTGGGCGTGAGATTTTTGTGCAGCCGTTGGAGATGCTCTAAGCATACATACAAACACTTCAGTGCGAATAGTATGGTAACATACGCATCGTGGACGTGATAATTTATGTACAAACTACGCGGTAACTTTTTGACCCGGAGAAAAAGTTATTGAAAACATCCCCTACGATGTTGCAGCAGTGTACTAATCAAACTCATCTTGGCTTGATTGTTGTCCAATAAGTAGAAATATGACAGTTAAATATATTTTTTCACTTTCATATGAGCCAAAAAAAGCACTTTTCTTCTTGAGTTTTTTTGGATATCTCAAGTTGTCTTGTAGTCTCCAATATACCAACGCGTTGTATACCTTGCCCATGTAGCCTTATTGTAAATATCATGGCAACTTCACATGAGGGATTTTTTTGCGTAAACATACCCCGGTAATTTACGACGAGGTGCGGGTCGACTGGAGCATCAACCTCAGAGCTGCATCTCAAGCACAAAGATTATTCCGTGTGAAGAACAAATTCCACTCAAAGACAAATACAAGCATATTCAGAGATAATCAAGTTCAGATAAATCCTAAAGTTCAAGACCATGGATCAAAGTACTCGGGCATTCAGCCCGAAGGAGTTTAACGGTTACAAAATCACTCGGCATTCCGAGGCAAATTTAAGGCAGATCATACAAATTTGTTCACTCCGCAGGAGGAGGGCTGGCAGGCTCGACGAATTCGTCCAGGTCGATCACGTCAGCAATCCGAGTGGCGGCAGCAATGAAAGTCTCCATGAAGGACTGGAAGTCGTGCCTCTTGGTGTTAGCAACTTTAATCGCCGCCAGCTTCTCTTCCCGAGCTTCTCGACAGTGGACGCGAACCAGAGATAGAGCCACATCAGAGCCGCACCGGGCAGAAGACTTCTTCCATTCTTGAATTCGACTGGGAGCTTCATTGAGCCGAGCCATCATAGACTCGAGGTCATTCTGAAGTGTTGCCATGGGCCAGAGAGCTGTGTCAATCCGCAACATCGCGACTTTCAGTCGGGCGAGATAATCGACAACACCAGTGATGCGGGATTCCAGTCGGAGCATGTTCATGGCAGCTTCATCCTTCACTGGAGAGTTGATGGGGTCCAAGCTTGGTTCAATTCGCCCGGTCTCTTCCTCGAAGTCCTGGCAAAACTCTGCATACACAATTCAAGGGTAAGCCAATAATCATATGTCGAGTCGACAAGAACGAACCAGTCGGATCAAAGGAAACACCTTCAAGCATGACGAACAACTTCTTAGCAAGGCTTCCCAGATAATTCTCCAGATCGTTCCTCCTGCGGGCAATACCTTCCATCTTCTCGTTCAAATTTTCCTTGTCCTTCTTCAGGCGAGTCGCTTCCTTATTGGCTTCGTCAAGGGCAGTTTTCAGCCTGGAGTTTTCTTCCTCCAACTTGCCGCCTGAAGCCAACTTCTGTTCAGCGAGCGTAGTTTTCTCATCAGCTTTTTTCTGCGCGTCCACCAGATCTTGATCCTTTTTCGCCAGAGCTTGGTTCAGTTTCTCTGAAAGAAATAATATTGGATTCAGAAAAGGCAGAATGAAATCCGGTCCAGGGAAAACTCAGTCGACAGGTCTTCTTTACCAGCGGCGTCATCCTTGGCCTTCTGCAGTTCTGTCTTGGCCAGCTCCAGATCGAGGTTGAGCTAAATCTGCTGCTTCTCCAGGTCAGCAAAACGAGCTCCAAGATCACAAGATTTCTGCAACCAAAGAACAGGTCAGTCGACTGGTGAAAAGATTGGTTATTTCGGAGAGGTAAAAGGATAAAGCCAACAAATTCTAAGACTACCGCCGAATCAAACATCCAACAATAGTCTCGGGGACTACACCCAGTGGGTGCACTTAGCGTGCCCCCACTGGTTCAGTTTACACTCAACCGTGCCAGCAGTCGACCACGGTCTCGAGGACTACACCCAGTGGGTGCACTCAGCGTGCCCCCACTGGTTCAAAGTTCCACTCGACATGGCCCGACCAGATAGAGTGAAGAAATTCAAATTCTGATGCTCACACCATAGTCGACTGCCCGCAGTCAATTATGGTCTCGGGGACTACACCCAGTGGGTGCACTCAACGGCCCCCCACTGGTCAAAAGATTCAATCGACAACAACATTATCAGCTCAAAGTGCGAATCTGTTCAGTGACAAATCAAAACACCCACTGGGTGTACAGATGCAAGACGCAGACATATGCAAAGATTCTTGGAAAGAAAGTTTTCAGGTACCATATCCTAACAGAACAAGCCAGAAGAGTCAGTCGACGACTACTAACCTGGACGTTGCTCTGGAGAGCGGAGCTGGCATCATAAGCAGCTTGGCTGGCTTCCCGCACCATCTTCATCTTCTCCATCATAATGCACAGTTAGGGGGAACACGTCTCTTGAAATTTTAGTGAGGGATCATCTTATTTATGCTACCGCCGTTCTAAGCAAATAAGATGTAAACATGATAAACATCACATGCAAATCATAAAGTGACGTGATATGGCCAATATCATCTTGCGCCTTTGATCTCCATCTTCGAGGCGCGGCATGATCACCTTCGTCACCGGCATGACACCATGATCTCCATCATCATGATCTCCATCATTGTGTCTTCATGAAGTTGTCTCGCCAACTATTACTTCTACTACTATGGCTAACGGTTAGCAATAAAGTAAAGTAATTACATGGCGTTTTTCATTGACACGCAGGTCATACAAAAATTAAGACAACTCCTATGGCTCCTGCCGGTTGTCATACTCATCGACATGCAAGTCGTGATTCCTATTACAAGAATATGATCAATCTCATACATCACATATATCATTCATCACATCCTTTTGGCCATATCACATCACATAGCATACCCTGCAAAAACAAATTAGACGTCCTCTAATTGTTGTTGCATGTTTTACGTGGCTGCTATGGGTTTCTAGCAAGAACGTTTCTTACCTACACAAAAGCCACAACGTGATATGCCAATTTCTATTTACCCTTCATAAGGACCCTTTTCATCGAATCCGATTCGACTAAAGTGGGAGAGACAGACACCCGCTAGCCACCTTATGCAACTAGTGCATGTCAGTCGGTGGAACCTGTCTCACGTAAGAGTACGTGTAAGGTCGGTCCGGGCCGCTTCATCCCACGATGCCGCCGAATCAAGATAAGACTAGTAACGGCAAGTAAATTGACAAAATCGACGCCCACAGCTACTTTGTGTTCTACTCGTGCATAAAAACTACGCATAGACCTAGCTCATGATGCCACTGTTGGGGAACGTAGCAGAAATTCAAAAATTTCTACGCATCACCAAGATCAATCTATGGAGTTTACTAGCAACGAGAGGGAAGGAGTGCATCTACATACCCTTGTAGATCGCGAGCGGAAGCGTTCAAGAGAACGGGGTTGATGGAGTCGTACTCGTCGTGATCCAAATCACCGATGATCCTAGCGCCGAACGGACGGCACCTCCGCGTTCAACACACGTACGGAGCAGCGACGTCTCCTCCTTCTTGATCCAGAAAGGGGGGAGGAGAGGTTGATGGAGATCCAGCAGCACGACGGCGTGGTGGTGGAAGTAGCGGGATTCCAACAGGGCTTCACCAAGTGCTGTGGGAGGAGGGAGATGTGTCACGGGAGGGAGAGGGAGGCGCCAGGGCTTAGGTATTGCTGCCCTCCCTTCCCCCCACTATATATAGGGCCAAGGGAGAGGGGGGGGGGGCGCAGCCTTGGCCCTTCCTCCAAGGAAGGATGCGGCCAGGGAGGAGTCCTTCCCCCCCAAGGCACCTCGGAGGTGCCTTCCCCCTTTAGGACTCTCCCTTTTCCTTATCTCTTGGCGCATGGGCCTCTTGGGGCTGGTGCCCTTGGCCCATATAGGCCAAGGCGCACCTCCTACAGCCCATGTGCCCCCCCGGGGCTGGTGGACCCCCTTGGTGGACCCCCGGACCCCTTTCGGCACTCCCGGTACAATACTGATAATGCGCGAAACTTTTTCGGCGACCAAAATAAGACTTCCCATATATAAATCTTTACCTCCGGACCATTCCGGAACTCCTCGTGACGTCCGGGATCTCATCCGGGACTCCGAACAACTTTCGGGTTACCGCATACTAATATCTCTATAACCCTAGCGTCACCGAACCTTAAGTGTGTAGACCCTACGGGTTCGGGAACCATGCAGACATGACCGAGACGTTCTCCGGTCAATAACCAACAGCGGGATCTGGATACCCATGTTGGCTCCCACATGTTCCACGATGATCTCATCGGATGAACCACGATGTCGAGGATTCAATCAATCCCGTATACAATTCCCTTTGTCTACCGGTATAGTACTTGCTTGAGATTCGATCGTCGGTAACTCGATACCTTGTTCAATCTCGTTACCAGCAAGTCTCTTTACTCGTTCCGTAACACATCATCCCGTGATCAACTCCTTGGTCACATTGTGCACATTATGATTATGTCCTACCGAGTGGGCCCAGAGATACCTCTCCGTTTACACGGAGTGACAAATCCCAGTCTCGATTCGTGCCAACCCAACAGACACTTTCGGAGATACCTGTAGTGCACCTTTATAGCCACCCAGTTACGTTGTGACGTTTGGTACACCCAAAGCATTCCTACAGTATCCGGGAGTTGCACAATCTCATGGTCTAAGGAAATGATACTTGACATTAGAAAAGCTCTTAGCAAACGAACTACACGATCTTGTGCTAGGCTTAGGATTGGGTCTTGTCCATCACATCATTCTCCTAATGATGTGATCCCGTTATCAACGACATCCAATGTCCATGGTCAGGAAACCGTAACCATCTATGGATCAACGAGCTAGTCAACTAGAGGCTTACTAGGGACATGGTGTTGTCTATGTATCCACACATGTATCTGAGTTTCCTATCAATACAATTCTAGCATGGATAATAAACGATTATCATGAACAAGGAAATATAATAATAACCAATTTATTATTGCCTCTAGGGCATATTTCCAACAGTCTCCCACTTGCACTAGAGTCAATAATCTAGTTCACATCACCATGTGATTAACACTCACAGGTCACATCACCATGTGACCAACATGCAAAGAGTTTACTAGAGTCAACAATCTAGTTCACATCCCTATGTGATTAACACTCAATGAGTTCTGGTTTGATCATGTTATGCTTGTGAGAGAGGTTATTAGTCAACGGGTCTGAACCTTTCAGATCCGTGTGTGCTTTACGAATATCTATGTCATCTTGTGGATGCTACCACGCGCTACTTGGAGCCATTTCAAATAACTGCTCTACTATACGAATCCGGTTTACTACTCAGAGTCATCCGGATTAGTGTCAAAGTTCGCATCGACGTAACCCTTTACGACGAACTCCTTTTCACCTCCATAATCGAGGAAATTCCTTAGTCCACTAGATACTAAGGATAAGTTCGACCGCTGTCATGTGATCCATTCCCGGATCACTATTGTACCCCTTGACCAACTCATGGCAAGGCACACTTCATGTGCGGTACACAGCACAGCATACTGTAGAGCCTACGTCTAAAGCATAGGGGACGACCTTCGTCCTTTCCCTCTCTTCTGCTGTGGTCAGGTCTTGAGTCTTACTCAATACTCACACCTTGTAACACAGCCAAGAACTCCTTCTTTGCTGATCTATTTTGAACTCTTTCAAAATCATGTCAAGGTGTGCGTTCTTTGAAAGTATCATCAGGCGTCTTGATCTATCTCTATGGATCTTGATGCCCAATATGTAAGCAGCTTTATCCAGGTCTTCCTTTGAAAAACTCCTTTCAAACAACCCTTTATGCTTTCCAGAAATTTTACATCATTTCGGATCAACAATATGTCATTCACATATACTTATCAGAAATGTTGTAGCGCTCCCACTCACTTTATTGTAAATACAAGTTTCTAACAAACTTTGTATAAACCCAGAAACTTTGATCACTCCATCAAAGCGTATATTCTGACTCCGAGATGCTTGCTCTAGTCCATGGAAGGATCGCTGGAGCTAGCATACCTTTTAGCATCCTTAGGATCGACAAAACCTTTCTGATTGTATCACATACAACCTTTCCTTACGAAAACTGGTAAGGAAACTTGTTTTTGACATCCATCTGCCAGATTTCATAAATGCAGCTAATGCTAACATGATTCCGACGGACTTAAGCATCGCTACGGATGAGAAAATCTCATCGTAGTCAACTCCTTGAACTTGTGAAAATACTCTTTGCCACAAGTCGAGCTTCACAGACGGTAACATTACCGTCCATGTCCGTCTTCTTCTTAAAGATCCATTTATTTCAATGGCTTGCCGATCATCGGGCAAGTTCACCAAAGTCCATGCTTTGTTCTGATACATGGATCCTATCTCGGATTTCATGGCTTCTAACCATTTGTCGGAATATGGGCCCACCATCGCTTCTCCATAGCTCGTAGGTTCATTGTTGTCTAGCAACATGACCTCCAAGACAGGATCACGTACTACTCTGAAGTAGCACGCATCCTCGTCGTCCTACGAGGTTTGGTAGTGACTTGATCCAAAGTTTCATGATCACTATCATAAGCTTCCACTTCAATTGGTGTAGGTGCCACAGGAACAACTTCCTGTGCCCTGCTACACACTAGTTGAAGTCATGGTTCAATAACCTCATCAAGTCTCCACCATCCTCCCACTCAATTCTTTCGAGAGAAACTTTTCCTCGAGAAAGGGCCCGTTTCTAGAAGCAATTACTTTTGCTTCCAGATCTGAAATAGGAGGTATACCCAACTGTTTTGGGTATTCTATGAAGATGCATTTATCCGCTTTGGGTTCGAGCTTATCAGCCTGAAACTTTTTCACATAAGCATCGCAGCCCCAAACTTTTAAGAAACGACAGCTTAGGTTTCTCTAAACCATAGTTCATACGGTGTCGTCTCAACGGAATTGCGTGGTGCCCTATTTAAAGTGAATGCGGTTGTCTCTAATGCCTAACCCATAAAGGATAGTGGTAAAGAGACATCATGGTATGCACCATATCCAATAGGGTGCAGTTATGATGTTCGGACACACCATCACACTGTGGTGTTCCAGGCGGTATTAATTGTGAAACACTTTCCACAATGTCTTAATTGTGTGCCAAACTCGTAACTCAGATATCTCTATGATCATATCATAGACATTTTATCCTCTTGTCACGACGATCTTCAACTTCACTCTGAAATTACTTGAACCTTTCAATAATTCAGACTTGTGTTTCATCAAGTAAATATTCTCAGCATCTACTCAAATCATCTATGAAGTAAGAACATATCGATATCCACTGCGTGCCTCAGCACTCATTGGACTGCACACATCAAATGTATTACTTCCAACAAGTTGCTCTCTTGTTCCATCTTACTGAAAACGAGGCCTTTCAGTCATCTTGCCCATGTGGTATGATTTGCATGTCTCAAGTGATTCAAAATCAAGTGAGTCCAAACGATCCATCTGCATGGAGTTTCTTCATGCATATATACCAATAGACATGGTTCACATGTCTCAATCTTTTCAAAAATGAGTGAGTCCAAAGATCCATCTACATGGAGCTTCTTCATGCGTTCTATACCAATATGACTCAAATGGCAGTGCCACAAGTATGTGGTACTATCATTACTATTTTATATCTTTTGGCACGAACATGTGTATCACTGCGATCGAGATTCATTTTAGGTGCAAGACCATTGAAGGTATTATTCAAATAAATAGAGTAACCATTATTCTCCTTAAATGAATAACCGTATTGCGATAAACATAATCCAATCATGTTTATGCTCAACACCAAATAACGATTATTTAGGTTTAACACCAATCTCGATGGTAGAGGGAGCGTGCGATGCTTGATCTCATCAACCTTGGAAACACTTCCAACACATATCGTCATCTCACCTTTAGCTAGTCTCCGTTTATTCCGCAGCTTTTATTTCGAGTTACTAACACTTAGCAACCGAACCGGTATCTAATACCCTGGTGCTGCTAGGAGTACTAGTAAAGTACACATTCATATAATGTATATCCAATATACTTCTGTCGACCTTGCCTGCCTTCTCATCTACCAAGTATCTAGGGTAGTTCCGCTTTAGTGACCGTTCCCCTCATTACAGAAGCACTTAGTCTCGGGTTTGGGTTCAACCTTGGGATTCTCCACTAGAGCAGCAAATGATTTGTCGTTTCATGAAGTATCCCTTTTTGCCCTTGCCCTTCTTGAAACTAGTGGTTTTACTAACCATCAACAATTGATGCTCCTTCTTGATTTCTACTTTCGCGGTGTCAAACATCGCGAGTTGCTCAAGGATCATCATGTCTATCCTGATATGTTATAGTTCATCACGAAGCTCTAATAGCTTGGTGGCAGTGACTATGGAGAACCATCACTATGTCATCTGGAAGATCAACTCCCACTCGATTCAAGTGATTGTAGTACTCAGACAATCTGAGCACATGCTCAACGATTGAGTTTTTCTCCCTTAGTTTGCAGGCTTAAGAAATTTGTCAGAGGTCTCATACCTCTTGACGTGGGCACTAGTCTGAAATCCCAATTTCAGTCTTCGGAACATCTCATATGTTCTGCGACGTTTCAAAAATGTCTTTGGTGCCACAATTCTAAACCGTTAGCAATACGCACTGAACTATCACGTAGTCATCAAAAACGTGTATGTCAGATGTTTCGTAACATCTACAGACGACGCTGAGGTTCAGCACACCGAGCGGTGCATTATGGACATAAGCCTTCTGTGCAGCAACGAGGACACTCCTCAATTTACGGACCCAGTCCGCATAATTGCTACTATTAACTTTCAACTAAATTTTCTCTAGGAACATATCTTAAACAGTAGAACTAAAGCGTATGACATAATTTGCAAAGACCTTTTAACTATGTTCATGATAATGAAGTTCATCTGATTAATGAACTCCCACTCAGATAGACATCCCTCTAGTCATCTAAGTGATACATGATCCGAGTCAAACTAGGCCGTGTCCGATCATCACGTGAGACAGACTAGTCATCATCGGTGAACATCTCCATGTTGATCGCATCTACTATACGACTCATGTTCGACCTTTCGATCTCTTGTGTTCCGAGGCCATGTCTGTACATGCTAGGCTCGTCAAGTCAACCTAAGTGTTTCGCATGTGTTCCGAGGCCATGTCTGTACATGCTAGGCTCGTCAACACCCGTTGTATTCGAACGTTAGAATCTATCACACCCGATCATCACGTGGTGCTTCGAAACAACGAACCTTCGCAACGGTGCACAGTTAGGGGGAACACGTCTCTTGAAATTTTAGTGAGGGATCATCTTATTTATGCTACCGCCGTCTAAGCAAATAAGATGTAAACATGATAAACATCACATGCAAATCATAAAGTGACGTGATATGGCCAATATCATCTTGCGCCTTTGATCTCCATCTTCGAGGCGCGGCATGATCACCTTCGTCACCGGCATGACACCATGATCTCCATCATCATGATCTCCATCATTGTGTCTTCATGAAGTTGTCTCGCCAACTATTACTTCTACTACTATGGCTAACGGTTAGCAATAAAGTAAAGTAATTACATGGCGTTTTTCATTGACACGCAGGTCATACAAAAATTAAGACAACTCCTATGGCTCCTGCCGGTTGTCATACTCATCGACATGCAAGTCGTGATTCCTATTACAAGAATATGATCAATCTCATACATCACATATATCATTCATCACATCCTTTTGGCCATATCACATCACATAGCATACCCTGCAAAAACAAGTTAGACGTCCTCTAATTGTTGTTGCATGTTTTACGTGGCTGCTATGGGTTTCTAGCAAGAACGTTTCTTACCTACGCAAAAGCCACAACGTGATATGCCAATTTCTATTTACCCTTCATAAGGACCCTTTTCATCGAATCCGATTCGACTAAAGTGGGAGAGACAGACACCCGCTAGCCACCTTATGCAACTAGTGCATGTCAGTCGGTGGAACCTGTCTCACGTAAGAGTACGTGTAAGGTCGGTCCGGGCCGCTTCATCCCACGATGCCGCCGAATCAAGATAAGACTAGTAACGGCAAGTAAATTGACAAAATCGACGCCCACAACTACTTTGTGTTCTACTCGTGCATAGAAACTACGCATAGACCTAGCTCATGATGCCACTGTTGGGGAACGTAGCAGAAATTCAAAAATTTCTACGCATCACCAAGATCAATCTATGGAGTTTACTAGCAACGAGAGGGAAGGAGTGCATCTACATACCCTTGTAGATCGCGAGCGGAAGCGTTCAAGAGAACGGGGTTGATGGAGTCGTACTCGTCGTGATCCAAATCACCGATGATCCTAGCGCCGAACGGACGGCACCTCCGCGTTCAACACACGTACGGAGCAGCGACGTCTCCTCCTTCTTGATCCAGCAAGGGGGGAGGAGAGATTGATGGAGATCCAGCAGCACGACGGCGTGGTGGTGGAAGTAGCGGGATTCCAACAGGGCTTCGCCAAGCGCTGCGGGAGGAGGGAGATGTGTCACGGGAGGGAGAGGGAGGCGCCAGGGCTTAGGTATTGCTGCCCTCCCTTCCCCCCACTATATATAGGGCCAAGGGAGAGGGGGGCGCAGCCTTTGCCCTTCCTCCAAGGAAGGGTGCGGCCAGGGAGGAGTCCTTCCCCCCCAAGGCACCTCGGAGGTGCCTTCCCCCTTTAGGACTCTCCATTTTCCTTATCTCTTGGCGCATGGGCCTCTTGGAGCTGGTGCCTTGGCCCATATAGGCCAAGGCGCACCCCCTACAGCCCATGTGCCCCCCCGGGGCTGGTGGACCCCCGGACCCCTTTCGGCATTCCCGGTACAATACTGATAATGCGCGAAACTTTTCCGGCGACCAAAATAAGACTTCCCATATATAAATCTTTACCTCCGGACCATTCCGGAACTCCTCGTGACGTCCGGGATATCATCCGGGACTCCGAAAAACTTTTGGGTTACCGCATACTAATATCTCTATAACCCTAGCGTCACCGAACCTTAAGTGTGTAGACCCTACGGGTTCGGGAACCATGCAGACATGACCGAGACGTTCTCCGGTCAATAACCAATAGCGGGATATGGATACCCATGTTGGCTCCCACATGTTCCACGATGATCTCATCGGATGAACCACGATGTCGAGGATTCAATCAATCCCGTATACAATTCCCTTTGTCTACCGGTATAGTACTTGCTTGAGATTCGATCGTCGGTAACTCGATACCTTGTTCAATCTCGTTACCAGCAAGTCTCTTTACTCGTTCCGTAACACATCATCCCGTGATCAACTCCTTGGTCACATTGTGCACATTATGATGATGTCCTACCGAGTGGGCCCAAAGATACCTCTCCGTTTACACGGAGTGACAAATCCCAGTCTCGATTCGTGCCAACCCAACAGACACTTTCGGAGATACCTGTAGTGCACCTTTATAGCCACCCAGTTACGTTGTGACGTTTGGTACACCCAAAGCATTCCTACAGTATCCGGGAGTTGCACAATCTCATGGTCTAAGGAAATGATACTTGACATTAGAAAAGCTCTTAGCAAACGAACTACACGATCTTGTGCTAGGCTTAGGATTGGGTCTTGTCCATCACATCATTCTCCTAATGATGTGATCCCGTTATCAACGACATCCAATGTCCATTGTCAGGAAACCGTAACCATCTATCATCTATTGATCAACGAGCTAGTCAACTAGAGGCTTACTAGGGACATGGTGTTGTCTATGTATCCACACATGTATCTGAGTTTCCTATCAATACAATTCTAGCATGGATAATAAACGATTATCATGAACAAGGAAATATAATAATAACCAATTTATTATTGCCTCTAGGGCATATTTCCAACAAATCGAGGCGGCCTTGCCTTATCCAGCCCGATTACTGCGGCCTCCTCCGCCCCGTGCGCTTCCCGAAATTCGAATCCCGCGAGATCCGCGGGCAGTAGAACAACTTGTCAGACGGAAGATCTCCACCACATTAGCACTCGGACCTCTTCCAGCAAAAGTTCACTCGACAAAACCATGAATGGATCAAGGCGACTGAAAAAGAAGTTGGTGTCACCACCTCGGTTCGTTGATCCAAAACAAGACACACCCGAAGAGCGAAAAATGAGTCGGAAGTATTTTCAACTCCTTCTCCACTCAAACCCTGATCCATTCGAGGGCTAATGATGAGGACATGTACCTAGGGTAGGGTCACAGGCCTGACCTAAATACCTTCCCCAAGGACATCACTCTAAAGCCAGAAGCATTCGAGGGGTACCATCACCCACTCGACCAGAAACATTTCCACTCGGAGGAATCAAGATCACTCGACCGTAACAAGAAACACTCGACGGACAGAAGACCTAAATTCACTCTACACAGCAACGGTCGAGCATTAACTCCTAGACTTAATATCCATTTATAACACTTTATTACGGACGTTACCAGTAATGCCCCCCCCTTGATGTACCTTAAATCCCTTGTAACGTGGGTTGGCCGGGGTGCTGGCGCACTCTATATAAGCCACCCCCTCCACATGTACAAGGGTTGGCACCCCCTGTAATACACACGCATATAATCTAGTCGACCGCCTCCGGGCTCCGAGACGTAGGGCTGTTACTTCCTCCGAGAAGGGCCTGAACTCGTAAAACTCGTGCGTACAGCTTCTCCATAACTAGGATCTTGCCTCGACATCCCTACCCCCCATTCTACTGTCAGACTTAGAACCACGACATATACCCCAAAAACTTTTGTGTAAATGACACGATAACTTATGTATGACAGACATGATAATTTACGTAGCCCAGATGTGGTAACTTTTGGTCTGAAGAAAAGTCATCAGAACATATCAACATAGGATCTATTTTCGAAGATCTTGTCGAAACGATTCTTTTTATGAAGACGGTTTTTCAATCGCAGCGACGGTTTGAGCTACAAAACATTTTGAAGTTTGAAAAAGAAAGAATCTAAGATGACATCAGCTTTTCGTCCTTTAATGCATACATGCATGTAACAAGAGAGAATGGCGCGCATGAAAAAAAATTAGTCATTCTAGTGCATGCATGTATATAATTAGAGTGAAATAAGGATCGTTCTTGCCTATTGCTAAAATTCGAACGTTTGGTAGCTATTAGAGTCTGTTTAATTGGTGTTTGCCAAGTTCATTTTTATCGTCATGCTACTTGCTCTGCTGACATGATGACACAGAGGTTTGATATCCTGAGACATGTTAACTTCTGAATGCTGAGTTGCTGATACTACATATATTGCTCAGACTTCAGAGACACTTTAAGGTGAGCTTCCTATACTATGATCCTGCCCGTTCTGATGTATCGCGACATGTTCCTGAGCAGAGCACTCCAAATTCATAAGTTTGCATCAATTGTACAGTTATATAACATTGCTTGTGTTGCTATCCTGGGATCTGTGACTAATGAAACTTGTCGGATACACATTTGCAGATATTCTACCTCCCCGCTTCAATCTGATGATATCCGTCTGGCTTGTGCTATCTTTTGGATGGTTTATCAGAATTCAAACTTCAGTTCTGCTCTGGAAGAGCCGCGATCTGTCAAGCTGGACATACGTGCAAGAACGCCTGTTAGGCCTTGTACAATGCTAGGTGCTCAAGGAGGTGCTTAGAAAAATAAACCAAATTTTTCTAAAGCACCGGTGCCTATTTCTACAAGAGAGGCGTCTAATTAAGCACCTACTATGTACAAATAAACACCGATGCTTAATAAAAGTCTGATTTATTTTGTTAAGAACCCCCCTAAACACCTTGCATTGTACAAGGCCTTACAATTTCACGGAGAGGTAGTAAGACACAGACGCCAGGCATTCGAAGCCATGAAACCGACTCTAACCGCCTATGCTTTTTTTGAAGAAAGGGGTTACCCCCGCCCCATTTTACTGAAAACAGTGCACAACAAACCACAAATGTTTGCCGAGCCAGAAAATAAACCCATTAGGCATCTCCAACGTTTGCCCCCAATTTCCTCCTGCATCCGTCTGCACACAGGGGGTCGGTCCGCGGACACGGGTGCGGGAATCGGGCATCCAGTGCTATTAGCATATGAATAAATTTGATGCATATTTGAACGCACCAGGCAATATTCATTAATACTTGGATGATTTTTACATAAAACCGGATGATTTTCATCTAAATCAGACCAAATTCATTACATTTAGACACATTTCAACTAGACCGGACCCTAAACCTAGACTAAAATGACCGCCGGCACCATCTCCGGCAGGCCATGAGACCTGAAAAATGAAGCCCCGCCTCCTCCACAGCCATGAGCCCTGGGAACTCCATTGGGACGTCCGTAGTGCCGGCCTTCGTCTGTCTGCCGGCTGCAAAGGCATCGATCTCCTTTTTCTACTTGGACGAGAGGCTGGCCAGGCGGCTTTGGAGCTCGAGGGCGCCATGGCGGGCGTGGTGCAGAGAGGAGGAAGAGAGCGGAGGGTGATGGATGCGGCTATGGCCGGGCATGTGGTTGATATAGCGGGGGGTAGGGCTACCGGCGACATGATTAATGGCGAGCGGCAAACGGGCGGAAGGGTGGCACCTGCTCGCCATTCCTCGGCAACCACACACATGTTTAATGTACGTAGGCAGGCGGACGGGTTGTCGTTTGAATGCGGGGCAGCCACATGCACCAGGAAGCGACGAGGGCGGCGCTCTCCGCCGACGCGCCGTTTCAATGCCTGAGCGTTGTGAGAGGTCGCGTCGCTCTAAGCCGGCATGAATGCGACTGGTGCTCTGGAGCAGCGCTAACCTTTTCAGGTGGGAACATGCGGCGGGCGCGGGTGCTTTTTTTGGCGGGCCAACTTAGTCAGACGCGGGTGTGGCAGCGGTTCGGACGCCCGCAAAGCCCCCAGTTTGTCTTCGGTTTGCGGGAAAAAACATGTCTAGACTGACCTACGGACCGATGCAGAACTGCATTGGATGGCAAAACACATCTGCACCGCACAGTCCGGACAATTGCGGGTGGTTTTAGGGTTGATGTTGGAGGTGACCTTACAGCTAACCACAAAAGTTGACGAACAATATGAAAGTTATTCAAATGCAGCGAAGGAAGGAAATAATGTAGCCAGCTAGCTATTACATGTCATCAACGTTCAGCCGGAATGTGCTCTCAAAATAAAGCCTCGCTGACGAGTCCTTTCTCCCGGCTACCTCTTCATCTCCACGCGATCTTTAGAAGCTCTCCTCTTCGCCGGTCCAATAGTAGAAGGCATTTTCGCAGTATGACCGATTGAGTGTCTGCTCATAGCGTCTTCCATTGATGAATCATTGCACTTACTCTCCCCAGAAGAATACAGGTACTTGTCCAGCACACGTCTTGAAAATACAAGTCAGTACGCATTGTCCATAAGCTTCAGACAACAACAACAACATAAGATATACCAACCATATTTTGTTTATTATCAGCACAACACAAAAGCACATAATTCAGACATATTACAAGGAATTCTGAAATTAAAGACTTCAACTACATCTCTCCAAATCTCTTTTGCCACAAGACAGACAAAGAAAAGGTAGTGGACAGTTTCAGCCTGGCCACAGAAGAGGCAAGTCCAATGGTCAAACATGTTGCCTTTTGCTTAAGTTATCCCTCGTTAAAATCTTATTATCAAAAGACAGCCAAATAAAAACTAGATATCTATGGGCACCACAATTTTTCAGAAGTTTTTCCAAACAGCGGTAGAGACCCCTCTCTAGTTAATCATATTATAAAAGGAATGAACAAAATATATGCCAAAAGGTTTTAGAGACGACATATGTCGATCAACATTATCATTGGGAATATAGGCCGAAAGAACGACCAGCAATTCCTACCATTTAACTAGGAAATCATCATCCACACATCTCCTAAATGTCTGTTTCAGGGTATGCCCATCCCAGACTTGGGAAACACAACAACTTTGTTGTTGGCAGATATCAAAGATATCGCACAGTTGGGTTTTTAAAGTTATTTCACCAGCCCAGATATCATGCCACAAAAGCTAATGCAACTACCATTCCCCAGGAACCATTTATAAAAACGTCAGACCCAACAAAGGCCCAAGTAACACCCTTCCAAATATAGGAACCAATATTTGTTTTGGACAAAAAAATGTTAGGCTTACAAGTTTTTTTTTTGAGAATCCGTTAGGCTTACAAGTGTTATACTTGTAGTTCACCAATGTAATCCAGTTTTTGTCTCCACCTATAAAAAAATCTTTTAGCCCAAGATGCTAACAGGGCCATGTTAAAATCTCTGAGATTAAGGACCCCTAGATCTCCGAAGGCCTTCTTTTGGGACACAAATCTCCAATTAGCTAGATGATATTTATGGGTATCCCCGAGGTTGCCCTAGAAAAAATGAGTCATTTGCGAAGTAATTGCTTCAATTGCCCATTTAGGAAATTTAATAATTGACATCAAATACATAGGAATGCTCGCAATACAAGTTTGTAGCAAAATCAACTTTGCTTCATAGCTAAGAAGTTTGCCCCTCCATCCACAAATTCTTTTAACAATCTTATTGGTAATAGGCTGAATGTTCTTGTAGGATCGAGTATATCGATCAGAAGGGGGTCTTTCGAAAGTTGAAATATCTTGGTACAGCACAGCGGAAAATAAAAGTTGACAGGTGCGGATCTAGGATGAAAAACAACTAAGGAAAGAAATCACTACAAAACAGATAGATTAGATGAACGATTCTAACCAAGAGATGATAATCATGCAGGTATGGAAACACAGTGCTATGAGAATAATGACGGTCACAAGGAATGGAAACAAAACTAATAACATTAGAATGGGGATTCACTCTATAAAGATTAGCTGCAACAATCCATACGAGCAGATACACACTACTGGGACATGTTCGTCAAAGCAAGGCTGAGGCAAATAACTAAGTAGCACCAGATATAAATCAGCCTAACACACGAGTAAATAGCATAAAACTACCACTTTTCGTGCTAGGGTTCCAAAAAACCACCACTTTTTTGTTTGTGACTGATACCTACCACTTTTCTCGTCGGCTGTCTCAAAAAACCCAAATCGCCCGTTGCTAGCGTTTTGAACCGTTTTCTGACGGTCCGGGCCCGCCTGTCAGGCCACGTCAGCGCCGCGCGTGACGGCGAGGCCGTTAATGGCCGTTACTCGGACCGAGCCGGTGCGGTCGGACCGCTCATTAAGTCGTCTCCCTCCCTCTCACTCTGCTCTCACTCTGCTCCCCGGCCCGCACTCATCTCTCTCTCTCGCTCTCACTCTCCTCTCCTCTCTGCTCTTGGACGCCGGCGGCGACTTGCGCTGTGGAAGCTCCACCGCCGCCATGCCTTCCTGGAATGACGGGGATACGAGCTCAGAGGATGAGTGCGACATCACAAGCATGGTCATGGCTCTTTGGGTAAGTTTTTCGATCTGCTGAGCTAGGGTTAGGGTTCATCTAGGAGCTAGATTAGGTTAGTGTTCAACTTGGTGAGCTAGGGTAAGCTTTGGTTACTGTTATTTAGTAGGCAGGGTTATGGTTGCTGTTTGAGCTATGTTTATGTATGCTTGAAAACTAGGGTTAGGGTTAGGGTTCTTGTTGGATTTGGGAATTAATTTGTGATCTATGTCTGGTTCTGTGAGCTAAGGTGATTTTGTTGCTGTGTTCATGCAGGAGACCCCTGACACCACCGTGGAGCCTCTTTTCTGTGGCCAGCTGGAGCTTTCTGAACCCACCTGCATGATGCACCACATGAGGCCAATTAAGTGTGTGGCATTTGAAGGAACCTTAACTGGAAGGCGTTTCTATGGTTGTCCAGTGCCGCAGGTATAGTACCTTAATTGGAATCATTTTCTTCTGAACCCACACATGTATATACAAGGATGCCAGGTTGCTTTTCTGAACCCACACAATATTATGTTGACAAGTTGCTCTTATGAACCTGCACTGTATTATTTAGGATGAACTGCAATATGCCTTGTATTAAGGTATTGAGGGATATGGTTACTATCAAAAATGCTTATGTATAGGAAGCATATATTTGTGAATGTACTTGTACAAGCAGGTTGGGTTCCAGTTATAGTTTGAGTTATATTAAACAACATATTCAGTTTACTTAAGCCTCACCTTCAGTTTCTTAGTCTGATATGATTTGTTGTTATGAAATTGAGTGCACTTAGTGATGTATATTTCAATTTCCAAATGCAGAGTGAAGGTGTTAACTGTGGTGTTACTGAGTGGGTTGACAAGCCCTGGCATCCAATTCTTCAGAATTGCTTGTCCAGGCTGTGGGACATGTACCATGAACAGAATTGTGGCAGGGTAGTTGATAAGCAGAAGTATGAGAAGCATTTGGCCAAGCTTAAGACTGAAAATGACAAGCTGTGCATTGAGTACACAAAGCTTGTCCAAGATGTATCCAAGATGTTTGATTGGCAGGATGGTAGGGTAGACCACATGGATTACCAGAAGGCAGTTGAGGAGGAAGAATTTGAGAAGAAGAAGAAAGAGGTAGAAGAGAGTGCTAGGTTGGAGGTTCAGATGGAGAAGCTCAAACTTGCCAAGGAACAAAGGTGCATTTTACAGAGTCAAGCTGACATTATCAAGAATACCAGGAAGGCAAAAAAGGAGGTTGAACAGGAGAGAGATTTGCTTAAGATAGAGAAGGCCAAGCTTGAGCATGTGGTGAATGAGCTGCTGAAGGATGGGCATGCAAGCAAGGAGAAACTTGAGAAAATCAAGGCCATCCTTGATTCATGAAGTGTGTTCTGCAGATGGTGAAGTACATCCAAGGCCTTTATAAGTATGTGGCCTAACAATCTGATGTGAAGATATGGGGTGTACATTTTGGGGAATGTGAAGCTAATCTAGTCTATGTCTATGCCAATGTTAAGAACTGTAGTTTATGCTGCTAGAACCTTTAATGCTAAGTTATGAACTAAGTTGTAATGAATGTTCTGCCTGTAGTTTAACCTCTTATGCTATGTTATGGAGTCAGTGATAAGCACTGCTGGACTATGCTATGTGTTTTTTTATGTTTAAAAGGTAGTTATGTTTATTAGTGTTTTGCACCTGGGCTTTGTGGCCCAGTTATATTTACAAACCTAGGCCTACTCCACCCACCCTCCACTGCTCATAAATAGCCTACTCCACCCACCCTCCTCCCTCCAGAACACAGCCGCCACACCCCACCTCTTGAAACCCTAGATGGATCCAGAGCTTGGGGAGGTGACAGATGAGGAAGAGGAGGCAGTGCATGCAGTGGATGTGAGGAGGCAAAGGGCTCGCCCTGCGGTGCCCATGCCATCAGCTTGGGAGCTAGAGTGGGAGCTGGAGTTCAAGAGGAGGCTGGCAGAGAAGATCTTGGAGAAGTGCAACTCAGATGAGTTCACAGTTCTTGTCCCTGGCGGGAGGCGCAAGAGCTCAGGGAAGATCATCAGGTGGGCTAGGGCACAGGCAGTAATCGCTCCTCACCCTTCTACCAGAGCAAAGTGGCGCCGTTTCTTCGATCGTTACGATTGAGAGTTGTTAGTAGTTATTTTTATTATGAATAAGAGTATGAGCTATGTATCCCTTCCACTTTCTGTACAACTCTTTGTATGAAAGAATGTTTGCATGGTGGAATCTATGAATGTTTGATTATTTGAAAGAATGTTTGATTCTTTGAAAGAATGTTTCTATCAATCTGTGCATCGGTTGCAAAGCTCATAAGTTTCAGGAAGTGCAACCCAGAAGTCACAAACACTCAGGTTTCATAATGCAAACACTCAGGTTTCATAATGCAAACACTCAGGTTTCATAATGCAAGCAAATACATAGGTTTCAGGAACCGAATACTCAGGTTTCAGGAAGCAAATGCATAGGTTTTAGGAAGCAAACACTCAAGTTTCAGCTAACAAATACATAGGTTTCAGCAAGCAAACACTTAGGTTTCAACACTTATACAGTGCAAACAAGACAACTTTCCAGCACTCAATAGTTACCACTAGCACTGAAATATGCCTTCCACTTTCCAGTTGGCTTCCTAACCCTCTTGGACCCAATCTCCATCTCAGAGTGAGCAGCTTGCCTTGGAGCATTGAAACCTGTGTACCCCCTTCCTCTGCTGGCTGTTGATGCTCTGGTGTTCTTTGCTGGAGAGGCAATGGATGACCTTGTGTTCTTGGCTGGTGAAGATGTGCTAGGAGCCCTTGTATTCTTGGTTGCTTTGGTCTTCTTGGCAGGTGCTGATGTGGCAGGTGCTGGAGTAGCAAAAGCAGCTGCCTTGTTCCTCTTTGCTGGTCCTGGAGTAGCTGTGGCTATTGCAGGCCTCTTCCTAGCTATGGCTGGTGCTGATGGTGCTGATGGTGGTGGTGGTGCAACCACACCTGTAGTAGCCATGGTAGATGAAGAGTAGTCTGACCTATTCTCCTGCACATTTAACAAAGCAAATTAGAATTAAACCACCTAGCCTATGAAACAGAAATTTCTTTATCAATAAGCATACCTGGTGATTATTCTTTCTCATCTGCAGTTTGAGTTTCAGTGGAACACCACATGTGGTATATCTGTGACCTTGCTTATTGCAATTGCTACAAGTCACTGTCCCAATTCTTGATGTATCCTTCTTGGCAGGCACCTCAAAATGTCCTTTCCTCCTAGCTGTCTGTTTTTTACCCTTCTTTTCTTTGAATAGTGGAGGAGATATGTCATCCCCATGGTGTGTGCCCAACAATCAGGGCCTGGAACAGGGTATATAATATGCTTGTAGGTTTCACAGTAGAGGGGCTTCTTGAAGAACTCATGGACAAAATCTTCAGGGTGTAGCTTCACCTTCTGCATTGCTGCTATAGCATGACTACATGGAACAGCTGTCATATCCCACCTCCTGCAGTCACAAGTGTAGTTGTTTAGGTTTACACAGTAGGTCTTTTCTGAACTACTTGTAACTTGCCAAATGCCTGGTCCAGCCATATATGCATCACAATATTTTGCCCACTTCTTGGCCTCCTCCAATATCTCAGAGTAAGTGGGTGTGATATCCCACCTACATGCCTCTGTCTTCTCCCTAATCTTCTGAAACTTGATCATGAGTTTTGTCCTCATTCCTTCAAGCATTGGCCTTATGGGCTTGTTCCTAACATCCAGAATCATCATGTTGAAAACTTCACTAAGATTGTTTACAACAAGGTCTGTCTTGCATATAGTATCCATTCTATGCCCGGCCCAAGTATGGACTGGTATGTTGGACAACCACTTCCATGCCTCCTCACTCTCTTTCTTCAATGCTTCCATGCCCAGATCGTGCCCATGCTTAGTGAAAGAATATGCAGCCTGGTCTAGATGTTTTTTCAATTCATCCCCTCTAAACCCAGCTGATTGGAAGTTGGCATATATGTGTCTTAAACAAAATCTTTGAGGGGAATCAGGAAATACATCCTCTATTGCATTGAGCAGACCCTGTTCATTGATTTTGTATTAATAACTAGTGAAGTAGAGAAAGCATTACATAGTGCAAGGAAAAGCAGTTAAATCATGAAGAGTAGTTGTACCTTTTACCTGTCTGACATAATTGTGTAGGGCCCAAACTTGTTGCCACTACCAATTACCGTCCTTAACTGTGTAAGAAACCAAGTCCAACTATCTGTCTCCTCCTTGTCAACAACACCAAATGCAATAGGGAAGATGTTGTTGTTGCCATCCCTCCCTGTTGCTGCCAGGATTTGCTGCCCAATGCTTAGTTTGATGAAGCATCCATCAAGACCTGCATTTTAAGCCATTAGTGCTTAGTAAACATGTAATGCAATCCCTATTTAAGCACTATACAGACTAGATTTACCTATGAAAGGCTTGCAACCATTTAGGAACCCCTCCTTACAAGCAAACAGACAGTAAAACATGTAATGAAACCTTGGGGTAGGTGCTGGGTGGAGTTCAAATTCCTTTGTTGTCACAACACACCTACTACCAGGGTTTGTGTCCAAAACACACGGCAGATAGTCTCTTAACCTGTAGTATTGTGTCTTGTGATCCCCTTGCACAACATGAACTGCTTTCCTCCTTGCCCTGTAGGCCAAACTTTTTGGAACATGTACTCCAATTTTCTTTTTTGTATAACTCAGTATAGTCTCAACACCTGCACTAGGATTGGATCTTACAGTATCCTCAACAGCCTTTGCAACCCACTTCATGGTAACCTTTGTGTTCTCTCCACTTGCTCCACAGGTGTGATCAAGATTCATCTTCTTGATGCTAAAGGTTGACTCATGGGCAATCTTAGAAGCAGTAATATAAAACTCACAACCATGCTTTCTATCTGAGCACCAGGCTATGATCCTACTTGGATCATTTCTATGGTACTCAAAGTTCCTAAGTGTCCTAACATGGTAGTTTCTCAATGCTTCTCTGAACTCTACCACATTCAGAAAGCACAAATGAATCCTAAACTGTTCATGTGCGTCAGGCCTAGAGGAATCATACCATATTCTCTCCTTCTTCTTCTTCTTCTTCAATTTTCTCTTCCTGCCACAAGGCAACCTAGGTGCATCATCTTCTTCATCAGAAATGCCTTCATCACCTGGAAAGCAGAACTCATCAGCTTCTGGCACGAAATCTTCAAACTTTATGTGAACTGGCTCACTGTGTGATCTGCTTGTTGGGCCTTGTTTCCTCATAGGTATCTTCCGTGCCACAGTTTTCACATGATCTGAAGCTTCTTCTTCATCATCTTCTTCAGAACCATTTGGCTCCTGCCAAAACTCTGAGGGTTCAGAAGCTGCCCCAAAATAATGCTCAGCCATCTCTTCCTCTTCCCTATAGTGCTGACTTGTTCCTTCACCACCTTCATCTTCTCCCCTAGCCCAAGACTTGTATGAAATTTTCTTCCCTCTGTAATCACCCCTGAAAAACTCAAAATCTGAAGAGGATTTGTCCAACTCATCTTCATCTTGATCTTCTGCTTCAATGCCTTCAATTTCCACTGCCTCTTTTCCCTTGTTGAAATTACAGCTCTGTTGTGTGTTAAAATATGGATCAAAGGGCACAAGTGGAGGCTGTGAAGAATTTGAGACAGGGAAAAGGACACCTTCTTGGGAAACACTATAAACAATGGGATCACCAACTTGACTCATTGGAATCTGCTCTTCAAGCAAGGTATGGTCCATGTTTGCATCTGCTGGATTTGGTTCACTAGCCTCTCTCACTGTTATGTTCAATATTTTCTTCTCAGCAAACAAATCTAGCATCTCCTCCACCTTCTCATCACTGTCCAAAACCTCAATCCCCTCCAGCCCCTTACCCTCATCCTTAACATATGACAGATAGGCATCCAACCCATAGCCCTCAAGTTCAATAAGTGCTAACTTATCAGGTAATTCATTTCTGATAAGGAAAACTTCCTTTCCATGTTGTCTCTACCCTGAAAATGCAGCCTCAATTCCCATACTTCATCATCCAAACTATGAAAAAAAAGAAACAACACATTCAGATTTCTTCAGATTTTCAAGTTAAAAAGTATGCAACAGTTTCACTTGCACAACATATCATCCAAACCTAAACCATAATTCATATATTGCTTACAATGTATACATAATAATATGCCAAAGAAACTAATTCATTAACAATCTAAGAAACAAATCCTAACCCTAGTTCATAAATAAACTAAGAAAAATAATTAAAACAATTCATAACTTACTCCACGCCACCAAGTGAGGAGGCCCACTGGTGCCCGCCTTCTGGATCCGCGTGGATGCATTTGGCCACTGCCCTGGCCGCGCGGAACGCCGGCGAGATCTGGACCTCCTGCGTCGGTGGCCCAGACGAGCGCTGGGTCGGGAAACTTGCGCTGCCTAGCCACTTGTTGACCTCGGAGTGAGCACCGCCCTCGCCGCTGGCTGTCGCCCCAGGCTCGCCGTCGTCCTTCTTCTTCGCCGCCGCCATCGTCGGGAGAGACAGAGAGCACGGGGGAAAGGAGGTGCGAGAGAGAGATGCTGCCGACAGCGAGCGAGCGGGTGCGGTCCGATCGCACCGGTCGGTCCGAGTAACGGCCGTTAACAGCCTCGCTGTCACGCGCGGTGCTGACGTGGCCTGACAGGCGGGCCCGGACCGTCAGAAAACAGTTCAAAACGCTAGCAACGGGCGATTTGAGTTTTTTGAGACAGCCGACGAGAAAAGTGATAGGTATCAGTCACAAACAAAAAAGTGGTGGTTTTTTAGAACTCTAGCACGAAAAGTGGTAGTTTTATGCTATTTACTCCTAACACACAGATACACACAGGACAACGTGTTTCCGGAGCAAAATGATTTGCAGGAAATGGATGCCGATAAAGTAGCGTCGAGGAACAACACATGAGATACAGCTCAATCGAGAATAAATTACTGAAAGTAATGCCAATCAGAGAAGTAATCAGGGGTGCTCGATGGCAAGAGATGAAGCGCTATTGATACACAAGCAATGACATCATTACATCAACCATCAGGATGCATGGGCATTGGGCTGGATCCTCACGTACGTGCAAATTATATACTACTCCTTGTGTCGAACTAGTTCGTCCCTCATGAGACATAGCAATTGACAGGTGGGACTTGAAATGGTTCCATCCGTCAGCGATGACGTTATGTGCTTAGACCCGTCGTACTAAAGAAGCGAAGCAAGAACGCAAGTCCAAGTGCCCAACTATCCACACCTGACCGCATCTCACGGTTGCCACTGCGACTGGTGCACACATCATCTGCAATGCAACAAGTAGAAGAAAATTACAAATTTCAGCCACCAGACGGGTCAGACAGACCATCGGCCCCTATAAATCATCGGTTCGCCATGCATCTCCAACTCCACTTGTGCTACTCCACACTCCAAAGCAGACACCACCACCACAGCGTCCACGACTCCAGAGCAGGCATATCGTTGCCAAGATGGAGCGTGCAGCAATCACCACGATGCCACGGAAGCTGGTGGTGCTGTACCCGTCGCCGGGCATGGGCCACCTGGTCTCGATGATCGAACTGGGTAAGATCATCGCTGCCCGCGGCCTCGCCGTCACCATCGTCGTCATCGATCTACCGCACAACACCGGGGCAAGCGCAACAGGGCCCTTCCTCGCCGGCGTCTCGGCGGCCAACCCCACCATCTCCTTCCACCGTCTCCCGCAAGTCGTGCTCCCGCCCGTAAAATCCAACCACCCAGAGACATTGACCTTCGAGGTCGCCCGCGTCTCGAACCCTCACCTGCGTGATTTCCTCGCTGCCACCTCCCCTGCCGTTCTCGTAGCAGACTTCTTCTGTAATGTCGCGCGCGGCGTTGCCTCGGAGCTCGGCATTCCCTTCTACTTCTTCTTCACCTCCGGCGCTGAGGTCCTGGCTCTCTATTTGCATCTCCCGGTCCTGCACGCTCAGACCACCGCCAACTTCCAGGACATGGGTGATGAGCTCGTGCACGTTCCTGGAATCCCCTCGTTTCCGGCGACAGACTCCATGCTGCCAATCATGGACCGCGATGACGTAGCATACACGAAGTTCGTGAGTGTGTGCAGCGACCTGTGCCTGTCCCAGGGCATCCTCGTCAACACCTTCCGCTCGCTCGAGCCGCGGGCCGTGGAGACCATCATCGCCGGGCTCTGCTCGCCTTCCGGACTTCCGACCCCTCCAGTCTACTGCATTGGGCCGCTGATAAAGATGCAGGAGGTGAGCACCAAGTGCGGCGACGAGTGCATCGCGTGGCTGGATGCCCAACCCAAGGACAGCGTGGTGTTCCTCTGCTTTGGCAGCCTCGGTCGGTTTAGCGCCAAGCAGATCAGGGAGGTGGCGGCCGGGCTAGAGGCAAGCCGGCAGCGTTTCCTTTGGGTCGTAAAGAGCCCGCCCAGCGATGACCCGGCGAAGAAGTTCGACGGGCCGTCGGAGCCGGACCTCGACGCCCTACTCCCGGAGGGCTTCCTGGACCGTACCAAGGAGACGGGCCTGGTCGTCAAGTCATGGGCACCTCAGCGTGATGTGCTTATGCATGAAGCGGTGGCCGTGTTCGTCACGCACTGTGGGTGGAACTCGGTGTTGGAGTCGATCATGGCGGGTGTGCCGATGCTAGCGTGGCCATTGTACGCAGAGCAGCGGGTGAACAAGGTGTTCCTGGAGAAGGAGCTTGGGCTAGCCCTGACAATGGAAGGGTATGACAAGGAGATGGTGAAGGCCGAGGAGGTGGCAGCAAAGGTTAAGTGGATGATGGACTCCGACGGCGGCAGGGTGATCCGTGGGCGGACGCAGGCGGCCATGCGGCAGGCGAATGAGGCGATGCGTGAGGACGGGGAGTCTGAGGCGACGTTGGCGTCGCTGGTTGACGCGTGGGTACTTGCTTGACGTTGGCTGGATCGGTCAAGAAGGGATCCCGTGATGTACGTGTGGCACAAGCGTAGCGAAGTTGTGTGCGGGAGTATTAAGTTGTTGCGAAAATAAAGGCGACTAATACGCGCCGGCGCACCGGCCCAACCATTTCGGCCGGTCGAGCGTGATCCTATAAGATGCAGGTGGGCCATTGGATTGGGCAGAAAAATGGCTTGCCCCGAGCTTCTCCTTCCTCTCGCTGGTCCCGCATCTAGCGCATGTCCTTGAATGCACGTCGCCTCCTCTGGTCGCAGTGCTGCGCCACCTGCCGCCCGCCCTCACCGGCGTACTGCTCGTCGCCGCCGCCCTCACCGGCGTCCTGCTCATCGACACCGCCTGCCGCCCTCACCGGCGTCGATCACCTACGTTTTCTCGCCTCCGTGGATGCAGCAGCGTGTGCCCGTGGTTGCAGGCTTGCAGCTTCGGTGGCGACACTCGCAACTCCAGTGCACGACGGCCGTGCTCCGGTGGCGACCATATCACCGGTTCCAGCAAAAAACTAGGCCTCTGTTGTCTCGAGCAAAAAAATGGTCGAGGAATGTTGGAACCAGCAAGAAGATTTGCTGGAACCGTACTTGCATTTTGCTGGAACCGGCCTTCGTCGTCTCCAGCAAAAACACGCCGAGGATGTTGCAACCAGCTAGACAATGTGCTGGAACCGGCACTCGCGTTTGCTGGAAACGGTGATCATATTTGCTGGAACCGACCGTGGTGACTGCGGTGACCACGGTGACCGGCGAGCCATATTGCTTCAACGACAGGGGGTTGCAGCTTCTCCACGCCGAGGTTGCAGCTTTCTCTGTTGCCGGTCGTCCAGTAGCGCACCGCAGGATACAACTTCCGTCATCTACGGATTACATAAGGCTACCGTCCCACAACGTTGTAGCACACCACATCACCAGTTCCAGCAATGGAGGATGCCGGTTCCAGCATTTTTCGTCACCGGTTGTAGCTCGCCATACATGCCGTTGTAGCAAATGTTGTCGCAAGTCGTAGTATTTTTTGTCGCCGTTTCTAGCAGTTGGGGTCGCTGGTTCCAACATTTTTTGCTGTCGGTTCCAGCAGGCCACGAGCCCCGTCGTAGCACGCCGTGGAGCCCCCATGGGAGCACGCCGAAGAGACTATGCAGCAAGCAACTCTCCCGTTTCGGAGGTCGAAAAGGAAGGAGAGGGGGGCAAGCTTGGGAACGCCCCTCATGGCAGCATGAGGTTGCAGGCTAGCAGGAGTAGCCATGGAGATGTGCTCTCGTTGGGAAAAAAGAGAGGACGAGGGGATTGTGTTTAGATGCGGGGGTAACGAGCGGAGGAGAGAGACGCTAAGAAGATAAGGTGCGGTGCATGGGGCCACAAAGCGCAGCACGGCTCTGGTCGTTTGATCCAGATAGATCTGACGTCCCGCGCCAGACCGGCGCAAGCTTCAACCGGCGCGCCGACGTAAAACGTTTCCCGAAAATAAACAAGTACCGTCGAGGTGGGTTTTTTTCCCTCCCTTTTTTTACCAGTTTCAGTTGTAACCTACCTGTATCTTACCTTTGGAAGCAAACAAAATAGAATAACCGTTTTACAGTTTCTCAAACGGTTTAGAAAAAAAGTTCTAAGTCAATGCTAAGAATAATCTAATCTGAACATTAGGATATGTGCAAATGCAGGAAAGATTTCCAAGGCTCATCCAGCGGCCATAAATACTGACTAATAAAATAAATATTTCCAGGGCACCTGATAAATAACCACTCCAAGAAAATAGATGCTCTCATATCATTTTAAACGGAGCAATTGGTAAAACGTTCATACCACGGAACACGAGAAAAAGGGACAAATAAGAGCATAAATAACCGAAAATGCCTATGTGAGCCCGAGCTCACAGGAGCTCGGAATCGGTACCATTTATTCATCTCGCGATCTGTGCCGCAGACTGTATAGCAACGGGTATGTGCTCCTCGTTCTTATTTCCCGAAATAGCATGTGGCCCACAGATCAGATAAGTCCGTCAGTTAGCTGCGACGTGGATCAGACGGACGAGGACGGATTGGGCCGTTGATTCTGTTCCAACAGGGTCGTGCTGGCCGTACCCCTCTTCTGCATCTTCATTCGCAACTCATGAGCAGCAACATTCGGTTCACCTCCTTCCTCTGCCTCTCCAACTTCGCACCGGCGCTAACCTGAAAAAAATCACATTGGATTAGCACAATGGCTACAATATTATAGCTATCAACGACTGGTTTGCTCAAACACCTGGAGAGAGAGCGAGGAAACCACAGAGTTCTCGCTACTCACAGGCACACGATCATCTCCCTGGTTAACTGACGCTTCTGAATCTGCGTTTGCTTGCATTGTGGCCTATTTTTCTATCAGATTTACATCGTCAGGAAGAAGTGCATTCAAGATTCAGACAGCAGAGCAAGCGTACCTGAATCGAACCATTGCACGCCTTGGAGCATTCTTCAGTTCTGGTCAACGAAGATGCAGTCCGGGAAACTTTTGAAGCTCCCATCTTGGCCCTCTCAAGTCCGAATGGCTGTGAGCTACTCCATGAGCCAGACCCCATCGCCCATTTGTACACACTCACGCCATATCTCCCGCCCACTAGGCTCCAGCACCTGACAGAACAGTTGCCACATGCATTTAGTCATGTCCCTGCTTCAATAAGAAAAATGACAGGTACGTGTACGCGTGCACAGAACAGTTTTTGCAAATCAGGTCAGCCTTGGCATAATTGTTCATTATGTGCTATTCTAACAGAACTGTAACCGAGATTAGGTACCAAAATTATTGCGTACATAACGTTTCTATTAAACATGATTCAGGCACCATATGAAGCAACTGCAGAAGCAAGCATCACAGCAATGGTTTCAGATAAAAATTCAGATAACTGAAATCTTACAACCCTGACAGGAAAAAACACATACATCTCACAGATATACGAAACCAACTAATCCTGATGAACAGATTACAGATCATACAACCCAGACAGGAAAAAACGCATGTTCTGGTTATCTGAAAGTAGTATTTTGCTGACTTATAAGTAAATGTCCCAGATAATTACTTCAGCCTAAGTTCTGCTGGCTTCTCACAGTTGTTCCATCAGTGCCCTTCAACGCCACAGTTCTTGCATCTAGCCGGTTTATGTGGCTGTTTTGGCACATCCCCGCATTCAAGGCAAGTTGTGCGCTTGTGTCGCACGGTCTTCTCCGAAGCCGTGACCCTGGCTGCGCAAGGAGCCCTGCCTAGAGCAGCAGCACCACACGCATTCTGCTAGACATTGTATGAGAAAAAAATTAATGACCTATTTCTCTCACTGTACTGAAACTGAATCATGACTGCATCATATAAGGCAAATGATTCTCTCCCATATGCATATTTCCTGTCTACTTTCCCAACAGTACTAATTTCGCATCAGTATTAATCATGGCTGATACCAGATTCCAACACTATTGTTTCTAATTTATATGCATTTTACCAAATACTGCCTACAGAAATGAACATGTCATCTCAGACGTCTCACCGCAGTTCATGCTATATTCCATATACATGATACTGGTGATTTTCGATCTGAATCCCTAAATAAACATGCAATTACTCTGCAAATATGCCGTACCTTTGTGTCCGGCGCCCCCGTGTCTTTGGGTCTAATTGCTCTATAGACTGCTCCCAACACGGAGCCTTATCTGCACTTCCACCCTCAACAGCTGCTTCATCACGACAGTTCTGGCCGTCCGCACTAGAAGCTGCTGGTACTGGCATCTCAACATCTGCACGGGCTCCATCGTGCTGTTGTTATCATTCACCTCCTCTAGCAGTGTTCTACTTAATCCAGAACAAAATATGAGGCGACAGAATCACAGCCAGCCACAAAAAAGGGATCCAATCCATGCAAAACAATTGTTCATCGAGTAGAATCTAACCTGTTTATCGGTTGCATCAGGAACTCCATGGCCGCCGGAGTACCCGTGAGCTCGCTAGAGACCGCAGTCGCCTTCGCCGCAGTAGATTTCCCCACCTTACAACCGCCTGGGAAGAAGGCCTAATCCAAGTTCACTGCCCTAGCAGCCGGCGGCCCACTTACGTCATTTACAGCGTCAACCACCACCGCTACCGGAAAGCCACTGATCTGATCCACGGATCAGGACGCCGGCGACGTCTCGAGCCACGGCTCGGTCCTCGCTTCGTCGACGGCGTGCAAACTTCCGTTCATAAGGGCCCATGTGTCAGGCCCGTATAAGGGAATATATGAGATTTTCCCCGTTCGTAGTGAACCTGCGGTCTGCCACCTCCATTCAATGCACCGAATCTCGGAGCTATTCTGGGCGGGTGTGATTCCGAGCTCACAGGAGCTCACGATCACATACTCCACGTCCCATAAATAACACCATAGTTTATTTTCACAAAACACCACGTCTTTCTCTTTGCCATTAGCTACTCAAATACTCCAGACATTATGCATAGTTGCAGCAAAGTTCGCCGGGAGCCGGTGCAGCATGGCGGTGGGCGGCGGTTGAGGTGAGGGCGGAGCGGCGAGGCGGTCGCGGGAGCGCCGTGGGCAGCGGTAGAAGGCGGTAAGGTCTATGGTGGCTACGCGGGTCTGGAGGTTGAAGAAGGCATGTGTCTATTCATTTTCGATCTGACAGCTGAAACCCAGCAGCTGACCCAAATAAAATTTCAGTCGAGTTTTTAACCGGTCCCTTAAATCATGGACAATTGGTCGGCCCTGATAGAAGTGCACTTGCAAGTAGAAGAAGGCAAATTTATACCGTGGAATGCAACTGATCACTTTAACATAGGTAATTCTGCAATCAGAGGGCTCTCAATTCACAAACACTCTGAAGTTCAAAAAAGAAAAACTCACAAACACTCAGGGTGCGTTTGGGGGCCAAAGTATTTTTTTTTAGTTTTTAAAGAATACTGCGGTTTCTGAAAAACCTTGGTATTCGATACTTTGAATCGTTTGGATGAAAAAATACTGCAGTTTAACAAATCATGGTATCTCTTAAACTGTGGTCTTTTTGTTGTATATAAAAAAGAGGTCCTGACCTCTTTCTAAAAAACTGAGAAACGCTGGCTTGGCGCTCTCTCTGTCCATGTCGTAACTAGCTCGGTCTTTGATTGGTTGTTACTATAGATAACTGTAAGGGCATATTTATCCCTAATGTGTTTTGGTGATTGATGACAATGCTTTTGCGAACCGATCGTGTGCGTTGAGTATTTCAGGCATTTCATCACTACGCACAAGACGATTTGGTGCCCCTCGAAGACTATCGAAGACGGCGTTTCTCTATATTTCTTTTCGGTGGATTTGAGTCATAGGAAAGCCGTACTATTAAGAGGGGGTCCGCTTTGGAAAGGTTTGGGTGGAATCATCTCATACACGTCTACTCCAATTGCACCTCCTTTCCTGTGGCACTTTGGAGTGTCCTCCATCTTTTCACGTCTACGCAAATTGTCGTGTTTGCTAAGCCTGGGCATGCGGTAGTACTGCTCCTAGGAGCGGTAGTACCGCAGGCCCTTGCGGTAGTACCGGGCCCTGGCACGGTAGTACCGCAAGTGCCCACGGTAGTACCGCTTCCTTGGAGCTGTACTACCGTGACCCCAGATCAGGCGCTCCTGCGGCTGCAGTAGTAGGGGCGGATGTAATTTTTTATATCCGCGCCCTACGCGGTAGTACCGCGCCCGGTGTGCGGTAGTACCGTGCGTTCTGGCCTGGCTCAGCATCTTACGCGGCAGTAGGAGCGGATGTAATTTTTTACATCCGCACCACGCGCGGTAGTACCGCTCCTGGCTTACGGTACTACCGTGCCGGATTTTTGCATTGACTCCAACTCAGCGGAAGTTGCCACGGATGTATTTTTATATGTCCGTGCCTTCCCGAAATCTAGAACATCCCTGCCTTGCGGTAGTACCGCAAGGGGGAGCGGTAGTACCGCGCCAGCGGTTCTACCGCCCTCTGCTTCCGTGCATTTGGGCTGTCCTGGTTTGTGCTGCTCGGGCGGTAGTACCGCATGCCCTTGCGGTAGTACCGCGGCCCTGGCGCGGTAGTACCGTGTTGCGCAGGCTGAGTTGGTGAATAACGGTTGGATTTGTCCCTCCACTATATAAGGAGTGTCTTCTTCTCCGAGTTGACTACATCTTTTTGTTGGAAATATGCCCTAGAGGCAATAATAAATTGGTTATTATTATATTTCCTTGTTCATGATAATCGTTTATTATCCATGCTAAAATTGTATTGATAGGAAACTCAAATACATGTGTGGATACATAGACAACACCATGTCCCTAGTAAACCTCTAGTTGACTAGCTCGTTCATCAATAGATGGTTACAGTTTCCTGACCATGGACATTGGATGTCGTTGATAACGGGATCACATCATTAGGAGAATGAAGTGATGGACAAGACCCAATCCTAAGCCTAGCACAAGATCGTGTAGTTCGTTTGCTAAGAGCTTTTCTAATGTCAAGTATCATTTCCTTAGACCATGAGATTGTGCAACTCCCGGATACCGTAGGAATGCTTTGGGTGTACCAACCGTCACAACGTAACTGGGTGGCTATAAAGGTGCACTACAGGTATCTCCGAAAGTGTCTGTTGGGTTGGCACGAATCGAGACTGGGATTTGTCACTCCGTGTAAACGGAGAGGTATCTCTAGGCCCACTCGGTAGGACATCATCATAATGTGCACAATGTGACCAAGGAGTTGATCACGGGATGATGTGAGTTACGGACCGAGTAAAGAGACTTGCCGGTAACTAGATTGAACAAGGTATCGGGATACCGACGATCGAATCTCGGGCAAGTAACATACCGATAGACAAAGGGAATTGTATACGGGATTGATTGAATCCCCGACATCGTGGTTCATCCGATGAGATCATCGTGGAACATGTGGGAGCCAACATGGGTATCCAGATCCCGCTGTTGGTTATTGGCCGGAGAACGTCTCGGTCATGTCTGCATGGTTCCCGAACCCGTAGGGTCTACACACTTAAGGTTCGATGACGCTAGGGTTATAGGGAATAGATATACGTGGTTACCGAATGTTGTTCGGAGTCCCGGATGAGATCCCGGACGTCACGAGGAGTTCCGGAATGGTCCGGAGGTAAAGATTTATATATGGGAAGTCCTGTTTTGGTCACCGGAAAAGTTTCGGGTGCTATCGGTAATGTACCGGGACCACCGGGAGGGTCCCGGGGGTCCACCAGGTGGGGCCACCGGCCCCAGAGGGCTGCGTGGGCCAAGTGTGGGAAGGGACCAGCCCCTAGGTGGGCTGGTGCGCCTCCCACAAGGGGCCCAGGGCGCAGGAAGGGGGGGGGGGGGAAGGGGGAAACCCTAGGCTCAGATGGGCCTAAGGCCCATCTAGTGGGGCGCCCCCCTCTCTTCCCCCCTTGGCCGCCCCCCAAGTCCCATCTAGGGCTGGCCGCACCCCTTGGGGGGGGGGGAACCCTAGATGGGGGCGCAGCCCCTCCCCCTCCCCTATATATAGTGGGGGTTTTGGGGCTGCCAGACACACGAGACAATCTCCCTCTTGGCGCAGCCCTACCCCTCTTCCTCCTCCTCTCCCGCGGTGCTTGGCGAAGCCCTGCAGGATTGCCACGCTCCTCCATCACCACCACACCGTCGTGCTGCTACTGGACGGAGTCTTCCCCAACCTCTTCCTCTCTCCTTGCTGGATCAAGGCGTGGGAGACGTCACCGGGCTGCACGTGTGTTGAACGCGGAGGCGCCGTGGTTCGGCGCTTAGATCGGAATCAACCGCGATCTGAATCGCTACGAGTATGACTCCTTCATCCGCGTTCTTGCAACGCTTCCGCATCGCGATCTACAAGGGTATGTAGATGCACTCCCCTTCCCCTCGTTGCTAGATTACTCCATAGATTGATCTTGGTGATCCGTAAAAAAATTGAATTTCTGCTACGTTCCCCAACAGTGGCATCATGAGCTAGGTCTATGCGTAGTTTCTATGCACGAGTAGAACACAAAGTAGTTGTGGGCGTCGATTTTTTCAATTTACTTGCCGTTACTAGTCTTATCTTGATTCGGCGGCATCGTGGGATGAAGCGGCCCGGACCGACCTTACACGTACTCTTACGTGAGACAGGTTCCACCGACTGACATGCACTAGTTGCATAAGGTGGCTAGCGGGTGTCTGTCTCTCCCACTTTAGTCGGATCGGATTCGATGAAAAGGGTCCTTATGAAGGGTAAATAGAAATTGGCATATCACGTTGTGGCTTTTGCATAGGTAAGAAACGTTCTTGCTAGAAACCCATAGCAGCCACGTAAAACATGCAACAACAATTAGAGGACGTCTAACTTGTTTTTGCAGGGTATGCTATGTGATGTGATATGGCCAAAAAGGATGTGATGAATGATATATGTGATGTATGAGATTGATCATATTCTTGTAATAGGAATCACGACTTGCATGTCGATGAGTATGACAACCGGCAGAAGCCATAGGAGTTGTCTTAATTTATTGTATGACCTGCGTGTCAATGAATAACGCCATGTAATTACTTTACTTTATTGCTAACCGTTAGCCATAGTAGTAGAAGTAATAGTTGGCGAGACAACTTCATGAAGACACGATGATGGAGATCATGGTATCATGCCGGTGACGAAGGTGATCATGCCGCGCCTCGAAGACGGAGATCAAAAGGCGCAAGATGATATTGGCCATATCACGTCACTTTATGATTTGCATGTGATGTTTGTCATGTTTACATCTTATTTGCTTAGAACGACGGTAGCATAAATAAGATGATCCCTCACTAAAATTTCAAGAGACGTGTTCCCCCTAACTGTGCACCGTTGCGAAGGTTCGTTGTTTCGAAGCACCACGTGATGATCGGGTGTGATAGATTCTAACGTTCGAATACAACGGGTGTTGACGAGCCTAGCATGTATAGACATGGCCTCGGAACACATGCGAAACACTTAGGTTGACTTGACGAGCCTAGCATGTACAGACATGGCCTCGGAACACAAGAGACCGAAAGGTCGAACATGAGTCGTATAGTAGATACGATCAACATGGAGATGTTCACCGATGATGACTAGTCCGTCTCACGTGATGATCGGACACGGCCTAGTTTGACTCGGATCATGTATCACTTAGATGACTAGAGGGATGTCTATCTAAGTGGGAGTTCATTCATTAATCAGATGAACTCAATTATCATGAACATAGTCAAAATGTCTTTGCAAATTATGTCATAACTTAAGCTTTAGTTCTACTGTTTAAGATATGTTCCTAGAGAAAATTTAGTTGAAAGTTGATAGTAGCAATTATGCGGACTGGGTCCGTGAACTGAGGATTCTCCTCATTGCTGCACAGAAGGCTTATGTCCTTAATGCACCGCTCGGTGTGCTGAACCTCAGCGTCGTCTGTAGATGTTGTGAAACATCTGACATACACGTTTTGATGACTACGTGATAGTTCAGTGCGTAATGTTAACGGTTTAGAATTGTGGCACCAAAGACGGTTTTGAAACGTCGCAGAGCATATGAGATGTTCCGAAGAGTGAAATTGGGATTTCAGACTAGTGCCCACGTCAAGAGGTATGAGACCTCTGACAAGTTTCTTAAGCCTGCAAACTAAGGGAGAAAAGCTCAATCGTTGAGCGTGTGCTCAGATTGTCTGAGTACTGCAATCGCTTGAATCGAGTGGGAGTTAATATTCCAGATGAGATAGTGATGGTTCTCCATAGTCACTGCCACCAAGCTATTAGAGCTTCGTGATGAACTATAACATATTAGGGATAGATGATGATTCTTGAGCTATTCGCGATGTATGACACCGTAAAAGTAGAAATCAAATAGGAGCATCAATTGTTGGTGGTTGGTAAAACCACTAGTTTTAAGAAGGGCAAGGGAAGAAGGGATACTTCATGAAACAACAAATCATTTGCTGCTCTAGTGAAGAATCCCAAGGTTGAACCCAAACCCAAGACTAAGTGCTTCTGTAATGAGGGGAACAGTCACTGAAGCAGAACTACCCTAGATACTTGGTAGATGAGAAGGCAGGCAAGGTCGACAGAAGTATACTGGATATACATTATATGAATGTGTACTTTACTAGTACTCCTAGCAGCACCAGGGTATTAGATACCGGTTCGGTTGCTAAGTGTTAGTAACTCGAAATAAAAGCTGCGGAATAAACGGAGACTAGCTAAAGGTGAGACGACGATATGTGTTGGAAGTGTTTCCAAGGTTGATGTGATCAAGCATCGCATGCTCCCTCTACCATCGAGATTGGTGTTAAACCTAAATAATTGTTATTTGGTGTTTGCGTTGAGCATAAACATGATTGGATTATGTTTATCGCAATACAGTTATTCATTTAAGGAGAATAATGGTTACTCTGTTTATTTGAATAATACCTTCAATGGTCTTGCACCTAAAATGAATGGTTCATTGAATCTCGATCGTAGTGATACACATGTTCATGCCAAAAGATATAAGATAGTAATGATAGTACCACATACTTGTGGCACTGCCACTTGAGTCATATTGGTATAAAACACATGAAGAAGCTCCATGTTGATGGATCTTTGGACTCACTCGTTTTTGAAAAGATTGAGACATGTGAACCATGTCTATTGGTATATATGCATGAAGAAACTCCATGCAGATGGATCATTTGGACTCACTTGATTTTTGAATCACTTGAGACATGCAAATCATACCACATGAGCAAGATGACTGAAAGGCCTCGTTTTCAGTAAGATGGAACAAGAGAGCAACTTGTTGGAAGTAATACATTTGATGTGTGCAGTCCAATGAGTGCTGAGGCACGCAGTGGATATCGATATGTTCTTACTTCACAGATGATTTGAGTAGATGCTGAGTGTATTTACTTGATGAAACACAAGTCTGAATTATTGAAAGGTTCAAGTAATTTCAGAGTGAAGTTGAAGATCGTCGTGACAAGAGGATAAAATGTCTGTGATATAATCATAGAGATGAGTATCTGAGTTACGAGTTTGGCACACAATTAAGACATTGTGGAAAGTGTTTCACAATTAATACCACCTGGAACACCACAGTGTGATGGTGTGTCCGAACATCATAACTGCACCCTATTGGATATGGTGCATACCATGATGTCTCTTATCGAATTACCACTATCGTTTATGGGTTAGGCATTAGAGACAACCGCATTCACTTTAAATAGGGCACCACGCAATTCCGTTGAGACGACACCGTTCAGAGAAACCTAAGTTGTCGTTTCTTAAAAGTTTGGGGCTGCGATGCTTATGTGAAAAAGTTTCAGGCTGATAAGCTCGAACCCAAAGCGGATAAATGCATCTTCATAAGAATACCCAAAACAGTTGGGTATACCTCCTATTTCAGATCTGGAAGTAAAAGTAATTGCTTCTAGAAACGAGTCATTTCTCGAGGAAAAGTTTCTCTCGAAAGAATTGAGTGGGAGGATGGTGGAGACTTGATAAGGTTATTGAACCGTCACTTCAACTAGTGTGTAGCAGGGCACAGGAAGTTGTTCCTGTGGCACCTACACCAATTGAAGTGGAAGCTTATGATAGTGATCATGAAACTTTGGATCAAGTCACTACCAAACCTCGTAGGACGACGAGGATGCGTACTACTTCAGAGTAATGCGTGATCCTGTCTTGGAAGTCATGTTGCTAGACAACAATGAACCTACGAGCTATGGAGAAGCGATGGTGGGCCCATATTCCGACAAATGGTTAGAAGCCATGAAATCCGAGATAGGATCCATGTATCAGAACAAAGCATGGACTTTGGTGAACTTGCCCGATCATTGAGATAAATGGATCTTTAAGAAGAAGACGGACGTGGACGGTAATGTTACCGTCTCTGAAGCTCGACTTGTGGCAAAGAGTATTTTCACAAGTTCAAGGAGTTGACTACGATGAGATTTTCTCATCCGTAGCGATTCTTAAGTCCGTCGGAATCATGTTAGCATTAGCTGCATTTATGAATTCTGGCAGTTGGATGTCAAAACAAGTTTCCTTACCAGTTTTCGTAAGGAAAGGTTGTATGTGATACAATCAGAAAGGTTTTGTCGATCCTAAGAATGCTAAAAGGTATGCTAGCTCCAGCGATCCTTCCATGGACTAGAGCAAGCATCTCGGAGTCAGAATATACGCTTTGATGGAGTGATCAAAGTTTCTGGGTTTATACAAAGTTTGTTAGAAACTTGTATTTACAATAAAGTGAGTGGGAGCGCTACAACATTTCTGATAAGTATATGTGAATGACATATTGTTGATCCGAAATGATGTAAAATTTCTGGAAAGCATAAAGGGTTGTTTGAAAGGAGTTTTTCAAAGGAAGACCTGGATAAAGCTGCTTACATATTGGGCATCAAGATCTATAGAGATAGATCAAGACGCCTGATGATACTTTCAAAGAACGCACACCTTGACATGATTTTGAAAGAGTTCAAAATAGATCATCAAAGAAGGAGTTCTTGGTTGTGTTACAAGGTGTGAGTGTTGAGTAAGACTCAAGACCTGACCACAGCAGAAGAGAGAGAAAGGACGAAGGTCGTCCCCTATGCTTCAGACGTAGGCTCTACAGTATGCTATGTTGTGTACCGCACATGAAGTGTGCCTTGCCATGAGTTGGTCAAGGGGTACAATAGTGATCCGGGAATGGATCCCATGACAGCGGTCGAACTTATCCTTAGTATCTAGTGGACTAAGGAATTTTCTCGATTATGGAGGTGAAAAGGAGTTCGTCGTAAAGGGTTACGTCGATGCGAACTTTGACACTAATCCGGATGACTCTGAGTAGTAAACCGGATTCGTATAGTAGAGCAGTTATTTGAAATGGCTCCAAGTAGCGCGTGGTAGCATCCACAAGATGACATAGATATTCGTAAAGCACACACGGATCTGAAAGGTTCAGACCCGTTGACTAATAACCTCTCTCACAAGCATAACATGATCAAACCAGAACTCATTGAGTGTTAATCACATAGTGATGTGAACTAGATTATTGACTCTAGTGAACTCTTTGGATGTTGGTCACATGGTGATGTGACCTGCGAGTGTTAATCACATGGTGATGTGAACTAGATTATTGACTCTAGTGCAAGTGGGAGACTGTTGGAAATATGCCCTAGAGGCAATAATAAATTGGTTATTATTATATTTCCTTGTTCATGATAATCGTTTATTATCCATGCTAAAATTGTATTGATAGGAAACTCAAATACATGTGTGGATACATAGACAACACCATGTCCCTAGTAAGCCTCTAGTTGACTAGCTCGTTGATCAATAGATGGTTACGGTTTCCTGACCATGGACATTGGATGTCGTTGATAACGGGATCACATCATTAGGAGAATGATGTGATGGACAAGACCCAATCCTAAGCCTAGCACAAGATCGTGTAGTTCGTTTGCTAAGAGCTTTTCTAATGTCAAGTATCATTTCCTTAGACCATGAGATTGTGCAACTCCCGGATACCGTAGGAATGCTTTGGGTGTACCAAACGTCACAACGTAACTGGGTGGCTATAAAGGTGCACTACAGGTATCTCCGAAAGTGTCTGTTGGGTTGGCACGAATCGAGACTGGGATTTGTCACTCCGTGTAAACGGAGAGGTATCTCTGGGCCCACTCGGTAGGACATCATCATAATGTGCACAATGTGACCAAGGAGTTGATCACGGGATGATGTGAGTTACGGAACGAGGAAAGAGACTTGCCGGTAACTAGATTGAACAAGGTATCGGGATACCGACGATCGAATCTCGGGCAAGTAACATACCGATAGACAAAGGGAATTGTATACGGGATTGATTGAATCCCCGACATCGTGGTTCATCCGATGAGATCATCGTGGAACATGTGGGAGCCAACATGGGTATCCAGATCCCGCTGTTGGTTATTGGCCGGAGAACGTCTCGGTCATGTCTGCATGGTTCCCGAACCCGTAGGGTCTACACACTTAAGGTTCGATGACGCTAGGGTTATAGGGAATAGATATACGCGGTTACCGAATGTTGTTCGGAGTCCCGGATGAGATCCCGGACGTCACGAGGAGTTCCGTAATGGTCCGGAGGTCAAGATTTATATATGGAAAGTCCTGTTTTGGTCACCGGAAAAGTTTCGGGTGCTATCGGTAATGTACCGGGACCACCGGGAGGGTCCCGGGGGTCCACCAGGTGGGGCCACCGGCCCCAGAGGGCTGCGTGGGCCAAGTGTGGGAAGGGACCAGCCCCTAGGTGGGCTGGTGCGCCTCCCACAAGGGGCCCAGGGCGCAGTAAGGGGGGGAAGGGGGAAACCCTAGGCTCAGATGGGCCTAAGGCCCATCTAGTGGGGCGCCCCCCTCTCTTCCCCCCTTGGCCGCCCCCCAAGTCCCATCTAGGGCTGGCCGCACCCCTTGGGGGGGGAACCCTAGATGGGGGCGCAGCCCCTCCCCCTCCCCTATATATAGTGGGGGTTTTGGGGCTGCCAGACACACGAGACAATCTCCCTCTTGGCGCAGCCCTACCCCTCTTCCTCCTCCTCTCCCGCGGTGCTTGGCGAAGCCCTGCAGGATTGCCACGCTCCTCCATCACCACCACACCGTCGTGCTGCTGCTGGACGGAGTCTTCCCCAACCTCTTCCTCTCTCCTTGCTGGATCAAGGCGTGGGAGACGTCACCGGGCTGCACGTGTGTTGAACGCGGAGGCGCCGTGGTTCGGCGCTTAGATCGGAATCAACCGCGATCTGAATCGCTACGAGTACGACTCCTTCATCCGCGTTCTTGCAATGCTTCCGCATCGCGATCTACAAGGGTATGTAGATGCACTCCCCTTCCCCTCGTTGCTAGATTACTCCATAGATTGATCTTGGTGATGCGTAGAAAATTTTGAATTTCTGCTACGTTCCCCAACACTTCCATCCCCAAGCTCCATTGTTGCTCCAAGCTCCATTTTCACCCGATCTCTCTCTCCCTAGCCAATCAAACTTGTTGATTTTCTTGGGATTGGTTGAGAAGGCCCCGACCTACACTTCCACCAAGAGAAATTTGATTCCCCCACTTATCCCTTGCGGATCTTGTTACTCTTGGGTGTTTGAGCACCCTAGACGGTTGAGGTCACCACGGAGCGATAGTCCATTGTGGTGAAGCTTCATGGTGTCGTTGGGAGCCTCCAATTAAGTTGTGGAGATTGCCCCAACATTGTTTGTAAAGGTCCGGTCGCCGCCTCCAAGGGTACCAATAGTGGAATCACGGCATCTCGCATTGTGTGAGGGCGTGAGGAGAATACGGTGGCCCTAGTTGCTTCTTGGGGAGCATTGTGCCTCCACACCGCTCCAACGGAGATGTACTTCCCCTCAAAAGGAAGGAACTTCGGTAACACATCCTCGTCTTCACCGGCTCCACTCTTGGTTATCTCGTGCCTTTACTTATGCAAGCTTATTTGTGTTATATCTCTTGCTTGCTTGTGTGCTTGTTGTTATTGCATCATATATGTTGCCCACCTAGTTGCATATCTAGACAACCTACTTTGATGCAAAGTTTAAATTGGTAAAGAAAAGATAAAAATTGTTAGTTGCCTATTCACCCCCCCTCTAGTCAACTATATCGATCCTTTCAATTGGTACCAGAGCCTCGTCTCTTTATCAAGGACTTTGTCGTCCGAAGAGTATGGTTGACATCGTAGACGGTGTGGAGGAGCACTCCGGTGCGAATCCGGTCTCGTCTACGGGCGATGGGGGAACCGCGGTCTCTTGTGAGGAATTCAATGTGGCTTTAGACACATTGAAAACCTCCATGACGACCGAGGTTGAAAGCATGTTTAATAAGTTCATAGAAGGGCTTAAATTATCCACCGCACCGATGAAAGTGGGTTATCCCACTAACAAGGTGACGGATGCTAACTCCGGCAAGGGGGAAGCTACTAGTGAAAAGGCTCCTTCTTCTAGTGGTAAAAATGGCACCGGCATCTTTGCCCATGTGGAACCTCCACTTGTTTATGGAGAACCGATTCCCTCCACTCATTTGAATCATGCCGGTCCTCCCCCTAAGATTGTGAAAAATGAGGACTTTGATTCTTGGGTCTATCACTTTAAGCGCCATTTAAACCATGTTAATACTAATCTTTGGAGAATCATTGAAGAAGGTTTTTATCCGCATGATCGAAGCAACTTCACTCCTAGAGAAACCGCAGATAATCAATTCAATGAGAATGCTCTCTTCATCATCCAAGATGCAATCCCACCTGAAGATCTTGCTCATCTCCGGCCCTACTCCATGGCCAAGGATGCTTGGCGCCAAGTTGTCTCGCTCTATAGGGGAAGCGCAAGCATTCAACGCTCCAACTATGAAGTGGTGCAAGATGAAGCCGATGAGTTTGCAATGAAAGAGGATGAAGAACCTCGTGAGCTTTATCGAAGATTAACTACTCTCGTGGTCTCTCTCCGAGATCATGGAAGAAAGGATACGGATGACAATTGGATCAAGCGCAAGTTCCTCAAGGCCATGATGCCTTACAACAAGGCCATGTCCTCCGTTATTCGTCAAAGGCCGGATTTCCACACGTTGTCCTCGAGTGAAGTATTGGATGAGTTCGTGGCAATGAGTATCTTGGACAAAACCGCCGACAATGCAGTGTTACGTTCTCAAAGAGCAAAGAAGCCCAACCTTGCATTGAAGGCCAAGGTTTGTGTGAAATAAGAGGATGAAGAGGAAGAAGAGGAGAGCAATCCCGAAGATACAAAGTATGCTTATCATGAACACATGGCTCTTGCTTCAAGGCAATTTTGGAGTAAGAAGAACTCAAGGCCCAACTTCAACAAGAACAACTCAAGTGTCGCGAAGGTCAAGCAACGAGTGAGGACTTGCTATAATTGTGGCAGTGTGAGCCATTTTGTTGAGGAATGTCCTTATGAGAAGAGGGAAGACAATGGTGGCAAGCTCATCCAGAAGGACAAGGCCAAGTCTTTCCCCAACAAGAGCAACTTTACCAAGAAGACTCCACCCAAGGGATTGGTGGCACAAGAAGAGTACAATGAGGATGATGATGATGATGAAGATGGTGAATCGGTTGCCGTGGCCTCCATTGCCATTGCAACAACTCCACGGGTGTCTCTCTTTGACTCACCCAATGAGAACATCACCGCCAAGTGCCTCATGGCTAAAGCCACCAACAAGGTAACCCCCAACATCAAAACTACCATCATTAATAATCCTTCTTTAACGGATTGCATTGATGAACATGAGGGGTCTAATGTGGAGGAGAATGAATTTGAGTCTTTTATGATTAAGCTTAAGGGTAAATCTAAGAAGCACTTCGCTGCTCTCTTGGAACAACTTGGTGAAGCCAATGACATGATCGAGGCTCACGAAGATACCATCTCTAAGATGGAAGGGCATAGTCGTGACTGTGCCAATGAGATTTCGGATCTTTCCAATGCTCTTGAGGAAGAGCGAGGTATTCGTTTGGCTCTTGAGGAGTCATACAACGATGACCATGCTAAATTAAAGAAAGATCTTGATCATGCTCTTGTTGTATCTCGTGTGCTAAATTCTGAGAAGGCCAAACTTGGGGTTGATCTTGCTAGACTCAAGGAGGAGTTTGATGTACTTGACAAGGCTCACAAGGCCTTGAAGGGTATTCATGCTAGTCTCAAGGAATCTCATGATCAACTTCAAGTGAAGCTAACCAAGGAGAAAGCCACCTTTGCTCATATGGTTTTAATTGATAATGCAAATTCTACTAACCCTTGTTGTGAGCATGTGCATCTTATTGAGGAGAATGCCAAGTTGAAGGAGCAACTTGAGAAAGGCCTTGTGTCGTGCATACAAGGAGAGAAGAACCTCAACGACCTTTTGAGCAATCAAAAAGAAGTTGTGGCTAGGGAAGGGATTGGGTTCGCACCCGTGTCCAAGAACAAGAAGAAGAATGACAAGACCAAACAACCTCCTCCTCTCAAGCAAACCTTTGTGAAGGAGGGAGAGGATGCATCCAAGGAGAAGAAGAACAATGTGAAGGGTGGTGGTGTCAAGAAGGGCAATGCCACCCCTTCCAACAAAGCCGGCGACTTTAATCCTTCTTATGTGTTGTGGCGTGCTAGTGATGGGCATGTTTATGCCAAATTTGTTGGTTATCCTTATGAGTATATTGAATGGTCTATTTGGGTTCCTAAGACCCTTGTCACTAACATCAAAGGACCCATTACAAAATGGGTACCTAAAACCAAGCATTGATCTCTTGTAGGTGTTTGCTTCCGGCGGAGGATCATGGTTGCTCGATAGTGGAGCTACAAATCATATGACCGGAAGCAAGGACTTGGTGGTGGATGTTCACAAGATTCCATCTATGCCCACCAATGTCGAGTGGGGTGATGCCTCGTCTTCTAAGGTATTGGGACTTGGCAAGGTTGTCATTTCTCATGATCTCACGATCGAGAAGGTCATGCTTGTTGAGTCCCTTGCATACAATTTACTTTCCGTTCGTTAACTTGCACTCATGGGCTTTGCCACTTTCTTTGATATTGATACCGTGGCCCTCTTATGGAGCAAGACTCTTAAAGTAGCCTTTGTTGGGCATGTCGAGAACGGTCTTTATGTGATTAAATTTTCGGAACGACCCACTAAGACCGCGACATGCCTAATGGCTAAAGTTGACGTGGGATGGCTTTGGCATCGCCGTTTAGCCCATGCCAATATGAGATCTGTGCAAAGTCTTCTAAAGGGGGGCCATGTCCGTGGACTAACAAATGTTAGTTTTGCTAAAGATCGTGGGCAGTGCTTGTATCGAAGGAAAGCTTCATGAAAAGGCTCACCCTCCCACGACTATCATTTACTCGAAGAGGCCTTTGGAGCTCCTTCACTTGGATCTCTTTGGGCCTCCATCCTTTGATAGCCTTTGGGGTAGGAAGTATTGCTTGGTGATTGTGGATGACTATTCAAGATACACTTGGGTATATTCTTCAAGAGGAAGAGCGAGACCCAACAAACCGTCATTGACTTTGCAAATGAAGCCCAACGTCAACACAATGCAAAGATCTTGACCATAAGAAGTGACAACGGCACCGAGTTCAAGAACTACACCTTGGATGAGTTTCTTAGTGATGATGGGATCAAGCATCAATATTCCGCACCATACACCCCTCAACAAAATGGTGTTGCAGAGAGGAAGAACCGGACGTTGATGGATGCGGCAAGGACCATGATGGCGGAGTTCAAGTCTCCATATAACTTTTGGGCCGAAGCCATCAACACCGCTTGTCATGCATCCAATCGGCTCTACCTCCGCAAGGGCTTGAACAAGACTCCTTATGAGATACTCACCGGTAACAAGCCCAACCTCAAGTACTTTCGGGTGTTCAGGTGTAAGTGTTTCATTCTCAAGAAAGGTGTTCGTTTGTCTAAATTTGAGGCTAGAGCTTATGAGGGCATATTTGTTGGTTATGCTACAAACTCTCATGCTTACCGTGTCCTCAATAAGTCCACGGGACTTATTGAGGAGACGTGTAACGTGGAGTTTGATGAGAATAACGGCCCCCAAGTGGAGCAAAGTGGCACTTGTGATGTAGGTGATGAAATTCCGCCTCAAGCCATAAGAAGAATGGGAGTTGGTTTTATCCTACCCATTGAGGAACCCCTTGTGGCTGAAGGAGAAGGACAATGCTCCACTCAAGTGGAGCCATCACCAACCCAAGGCCCACACGCTTCCGAAGAACAAAGTGAAGGCCCTCAACATCATGAACGAGACCAAGGGCAAGATCAATCTCAAGACGGTGTTGGATCACCAAGTGATGCCCAAGATCAAGTTCTCTCCTCCGAGCATGTTCAAGGTCAAGAGCAAGCTCAAGACCAAGAACAAGCCCAAGACGGCGCTCAAGATGATCAAGTGACCGCTCCTCATCTCACCCCCAAGGAGGAATTGGAGCGTCGTGCCGCCAAGATTGCATCCAAGCTCTCCACCAAGGGTTACCTCATGAAGAATGTGCTTGGAAGCATTCAAAAGGGGGTAAGCACTCGTAGACAATTGGCAAACTATTGTGAACATCACGCGTTTGTCTCTTGTGTTGAACCCCAAAAGGTCTATGAGGCACTCGAAGATCCGGATTGGCTCAATGCCATGCATGAAGAGCTCAACAACTTCGAGTACAACAAGGTGCGGAGATTGGTGCCAAGGCCAACAGGGAACCACAATGTCATTGGAACCAAGTGGATATTCAAGAACAAGCAAGATGCTCATGGGACAATAGTTCGCAACAAGGCAAGACTGGTAGCACAAGGCTACTCCCAAGTCGAGGGTATCGACTACGGTGAAACCTTTGCTCCCGTTGCTCGCCTTGAATCCATTCGTTTGTTGATTGCTTATGCTTCTCATCATAACTTTAAGTTGCAACAAATGGATGTGAAGAGTGCTTTTCTTAATGGTCCTATTAATGAGTTGGTATATGTCAAACAACCCCCCGGGTTCGAGGATCCCTACTTCCCTGTGAAGGAAATATGCCCTAGAGGCAATAATAAAGTATTGTTTATTTCCTTGTATCATGATAAATGTTTATTATTCATGCTAGAATTGTATTAACCAGAAACATAATACATGTGTGAATATATAGACAAACAGAGTGTCACTAGTATGCCTCTACTTGACTAGCTCGTTAATCAAAGATGGTTATGTTTCCTAGCCATAGACATAAGTTGTCATTTGATTAACGAGATCACCTCATTAGGAGAATGACGTGATTGACTTGACCCATTCCGTTAGCTTAGCACTCGATCGTTTAGTATGTTGCTATTGCTTTCTTCATGACTTATACATGTTCCTATGACTATGAGATTATGCAACTCTCGTTTACCGGAGGAACACTTTGTGTGCTACCAAACGTCACAACGTAAATGGGTGATTATAAAGGTGCTCTACAGGTGTCTCCAAAGGTACTTGTTGGGTTGGCGTATTTCGAGATTAGGATTTGTCACTCCAATTGTCGGAGAGGTATCTCTGGGCCCACTCGATAATGCACATCACTATAAGCCTTGCAAGCATTGTGACTAATGAGTTAGTTGCGGGATGATGTGTTACGGAACGAGTAAAGAGACTTGCCGGTAACGAGATTGAACTAGGTATCGAGATACCGACGATCAAATCTCGGGCAAGTAACATACCGGTGACAAAGGGAACAACGTATGTTGTTATGAGGTCTGACCGATAAAGATCTTCGTAGAATATGTGGGAGCCAATATGGGCATCCAGGTCCCGCTATTGGTTATTGACCGGAGACGTGTCTCGGTCATGTCTACATAGTTCACGCACCCGTAGGGTCCGCACGCTTAACGTTACGATGACAGTTTTATTGAGTTTTGATGTACCGAAGGAGTTCGGAGTCCCGGATGAGCTCGGGGATATGACGAGGAGTCTCGAAATGGTCGAGACATAAAAATCGATATATTGGACGACTATATTCGGACTTCGGAAAGGTTCCGAGTGATTCGGGTATTTTTCGAAGTACCGGAGAGTTACGGGAATTCGTATTGGGCCTTAATGGGCCATACGGGAAAGGAGAGAAAGGCCTCAAAAGGTGGCCGCACCCCTCCCCATGGTCTGGTCCGAATTGGACTAGGGAAGGGGGGCGCACCCTTCCTTCTTTCTCCTTCCCCCTTCCCTTCTCCTACTCCCACAAGGAAAGGAGGAGTCCTACTCCCGGTGGGAGTAGGACTCCCCCTATGGCGCGCCTCTCCCCTTGGCCGGCTGCCTCCCCCTTGCTCCTTTATATACGGGGGCAGGGGGGCACCCCAGAGACACAACAATTGATCTTTGAGATCTCTTAGCCGTGTGCGGTGCCCCCCTCCACCATATTACACCTCGATAATATCGTTGCGGAGCTTAGGCGAAGCCCTGCGTCGGTGGAACATCATCATCGTCACCACGCCGTCGTGCTGACGAAACTCTCCCTCAACACTCGGAGGTGCCGTACGTTCGGTACTTGATCGGTCGGATCGTGAAGACGTACGACTACATCAACCGCGTTGTGATAACGCTTCCGCTGTCGGTCTACGAGGGTACGTGGACAACACTCTCCCCTCTCGTTGCTATGCACCACCATGATCTTGCGTGTGCGTAAGAATTTTTTTGAAATTACTACGTTCCCCAACAGTGGCATCCGAGCCTGGTTTTATGCGTTGATGCTATGCACGAGTAGAGCACAAGTGAGTTGTGGGCGATATAAGTCATACTGCTTACCAGCATGTCATACTTTGGTTCAGCGGTATTGTGAGATGAAGCGGCCCGGACCGACATTACGCGTACGCTTACGCGAGACTGGTTTCACCGTTGCGAGCACTCGTTGCTTAAAGGTGACTGGCGGGTGTCTGTCTCTCTCACTTTAGTTGAACCGAGTGTGGCTACGCCCGGTCCTTGCGAAGGTTAAAACAACACCAACTTGACAAACTATCGTTGTGGTTTTGATGCGTAGGTAAGAACGGTTCTTGCTAAGCCCGTAGCAGCCACGTAAAACTTGCAACAACAAAGTAGAGGACGTCTAACTTGTTTTTGCAGGGCATGTTGTGATGTGATATGGTCAAGACATGATGTGATATAATTTGTTGTATAAGATGATCATGTTTTGTAACCGAGTTATCGGCAACTGGCAGGAGCCATATGGTTGTCGTTTTATTGTATGCAATGCAATCGCCATGTAATGCTTTACTTTATCACTAAGCGGTAGCGATAGTCGTAGAAGCATAAGATTGACGAGACGACAACGATGCTACGATGGAGATCAAGGTGTCGCGCCGGTGACGATGGTGATCATGACGGTGCTTCGGAGATGGAGATCACAAGCACGGTGCTTCGGAGATGGAGATCACAAGCACAAGATGATGATGGCCATATCATATCACTTATATTGATTGCATGTGATGTTAATCCTTTATGCATCTTATCTTGCTTTGTTTGACGGTAGCATTATAAGATGATCCTTCACTAAATTATCAAAGTATAAGTGTTCTCCCTGAGTATGCACCGTTGCGAAAGTTCTTCGTGCTGAGACACCACGTGATGATCGGGTGTGATAGGCTCTACGTTCAAATACAACGGGTGCAAAACAGTTGCACACGCGGAATACTCAGGTTAAACTTGACGAGCCTAGCATATAACAGATATGGCCTCGGAACACGGAGACCGAAAGGTCGAGCGTGAATCATATAGTAGATATGATCAACATAGTGATGTTCACCATTGAAACTACTCCATCTCACGTGATGATCGGACATGGTTTAGTTGATATGGATCACGTGATCACTTAGAGGATTAGAGGGATGTCTATCTAAGTGGGAGTTCTTAAGTAATATGATTAATTGAACTTGAATTTATCATGAACTTAGTACCTGATAGTATTTTGCTTGTCTATGTTAATTGTAGATAGATGGCCCGTGTTGTTGTTCCGTTGAATTTTAATGCGTTTCTTGAGAAAGCAAAGTTGAAAGATGATGGTAGCAATTACACGGACTGGGTCCGTAACTTGAGGATTATCCTCATTGCTGCACAGAAGAATTACGTCCTGGAAGCACCACTGGGTGCCAGGCCTGCTGCAGGAGCAACACCAGATGTTATGAACGTCTGGCAAAGCAAAGCTGATGACTACTCGATAGTTCAGTGTGCCATGCTTTACGGCTTAGAACCGGGTCTTCAACGACGTTTTGAACGTCATGGAGCATATGAGATGTTCCAGGAGTTGAAGTTAATATTTCAAGCAAATGCCCGAATTGAGAGATATGAAGTCTCCAATAAGTTCTTCAGCTGCAAGATGGAAGAGAATAGTTCTGTCAGTGAGCATATACTCAAAATGTCTGGGTATAACAATCACTTGATTCAACTGGGAGTTAATCTTCCGGATGATAGCGTTATTGACAGAATTCTTCAATCACTGCCACCAAGCTACAAGAGCTTCGTGATAAACTATAATATGCAAGGGATGAGTGAGACAATTCCCGAGCTCTTCGCAATGCTAAAGGCTGCGGAGGTAGAAATCAAAAAGGAGCATCAAGTGTTGATGGTCAATAAGACCACCAGTTTCAAGAAAAAGGGTAAAGGGAAGAAGAAAGGGAACTTCAAGAAGAACAGCAAACAAGTTGCTGCTCAGGAGAAGAAACCCAAGTCTGGACCTAAGCCTGAAACTGAGTGCTTCTACTGCAAGCAAACTGGTCACTGGAAGCGGAACTGCCCAAAGTATTTGGCGGATAAGAAGGATGGCAAGGTGAACAAAGGTATATGTGATATACATGTTATTGATGTGTACCTTACTAATGCTCGCAGTAGCACCTGGGTATTTGATACTGGTTCTGTTGCTAATATTTGCAACTCGAAACAGGGGCTACAGATTAAGCGAAGATTGGCTAAGGACGAGGTGATGATGCGCGTGGGAAATGGTTCCAAAGTCGATGTGATCGCGGTCGGCATGCTACCTCTACATCTACCTTCGGGATTAGTTTTAGACCTAAATAATTGTTATTTGGTGCCAGCGTTGAGCATGAACATTATGTCTGGATCTTGTTTGATGCGAGACGGTTATTCATTTAAATCAGACAATAATGGTTGTTCTATTTATATGAGTAATATCTTTTATGGTCATGCACCCTTGAAGAGTGGTCTATTTTTGTTGAATCTCAATAGTAGTGATACACATATTCATAATATTGAAACCAAAAGATGCAGAGTTGATAATGATAGTGCAACTTATTTGTGGCACTGCCGTTTAGGTCATATCGGTGTAAAGCGCATGAAGAAACTCCATACTGATGGACTTTTGGAACCACTTGATTATGAATCACTTGGTACTTGCGAACCATGCCTCATGGGCAAGATGACTAAAACACCGTTCTCCGGAACTATGGAGAGAACAACAGATTTGTTGGAAATCATACATACAGATGTATGTGGTCCGATGAATGTTGAGGCTCGTGGCGGATATCGTTATTTTCTCACCTTCACAGATGATTTAAGCAGATATGGGTATATCTACTTAATGAAACATAAGTCTGAAACATTTGAAAAGTTCAAAGAATTTCAGAGTGAAGTTGAAAATCATCATAACAAGAAAATAAAGTTTCTACGATCAGATCGTGGAGGAGAATATTTGAGTTACGAGTTTGATCTACATTTGAAACAATGCAGAATAGTTTCGCAACTCACGCCACCCGGAACACCACAGCATAATGGTGTGTCCGAACGTCGTAATCGCACTTTACTAGATATGGTGCGATCTATGATGTCTCTTACTGATTTACCGCTATTGTTTTGGGGTTATGCTTTAGAGACGGCTGCATTCACGTTAAATAGGGCACCATCAAAATCCGTTGAGACGACGCCTTATGAACTGTGGTTTGGCAAGAAACCAAAGTTGTCGTTTCTTAAAGTTTGGGGCTGCGATGCTTATGTGAAGAAACTTCAACCTGATAAGCTCGAACCCAAATCGGAGAAATGTGTCTTCATAGGATACCCAAAGGAGACTGTTGGGTATACCTTCTATCACAGATCCGAAGGCAAAACTTTTGTTGCTAAATTCGGAAATTTTCTAGAGAAGGAGTTTCTCTCGAAAGAAGTGAGTGGGAGGAAAGTAGAACTTGATGAGGTAACTATACCTGCTCCCTTATTGGAAAGTAGTTCATCACAGAAACCAGTTTCTGAGACACCTACACCAATTAGTGAGGAAGTTAATGATGATGATCATGAAACTTCAGATCAAGTTATTACTAAACCTCGTAGATCAACCAGAGTAAGATCCGCACCAGAGTGGTACGGTAATCCTGTTCTGGAAGTTATGTTACTAGACCATGACGAACCTACGAACTATGAAGAAGCGATGGTGAGCCCAGATTCCGCAAAATGGCTTGAGGCCATGAAAATCTGAGATGGGATCCATGTATGAGAACAAAGTATGGACTTTGGTTGACTTGCCCAATGATCGGCAAGCCATTGAAAATAAATGGATCTTCAAGAAGAAGACTGACGCTGATGGTAATGTTACTGTCTATAAAGCTCGACTTGTTGCGAAAGGTTTTCGACAAGTTCAAGGGATTGACTACGATGAGACCTTCTCACCCGTAGCGATGCTTAAGTCTGTCCGAATCATGTTAGCAATTGCCGCATTTTATGATTATGCAATTTGGCAAATGGATGTCAAAACTGCATTCCTGAATGGATTTCTGGAAGAAGAGTTGTATATGATGCAACCAGAAGGTTTTGTCGATCCAAAGGGAGCTAACAAAGTGTGCAAGCTCCAGCGATCCATTTATGGACTGGTGCAAGGCTCTCGGAGTTGGAATAAACGCTTTGATAGTGTGATCAAAGCATTTGGTTTTATACAGACTTTTGGAGAAGCCTGTATTTACAAGAAAGTGAGTGGGAGCTCTGTAGCATTTCTGATATTATATGTGGATGACATATTACTGATTGGAAATGATATAGAATTTCTGGATAGCATAAAGGGATACTTGAATAAGAGTTTTCCAATGAAAGACCTCGGTGAAGCTGCGTATATATTGGGCATCAAGATCTATAGAGATAGATCAAGACGCTTAATTGGACTTTCACAAAGCACATACCTTGACAAAGTTTTGAAGAAGTTCAAAATGGATCAAGCAAAGAAAGGATTCTTACCTGTGTTGCAAGGTGTGAAGTTGAGTAAGACTCAATGCCCGACCACTGCAGAAGATAGAGAGAAGATGAATGATGTCCCCTATGCTTCAGCCATGGGCTCTATCATGTATGCAATGCTGTGTACCAGACCTGATGTATGCCTTGCTATAAGTCTAGCAGGAAGGTACCAAAGTAATCCAGGAGTGGATCACTGGACAGCGGTCAAGAACATCCTGAAATACCTGAAAAGGACTAAGGATATGTTTCTCGTATATGGAGGTGACAAAGAGCTCATCGTAAATGGTTACGTTGATGCAAGCTTTGACACTGATCCGGACGATTCTAAATCGCAAACCGGATACGTATTTACATTGAACGGTGGAGCTGTCAGTTGGTGCAGTTCTAAACAAAGTGTCGTGGCGGGATCTACATGTGAAGCGGAGTACATAGCTGCTTCGGAAGTAGCAAATGAAGGAGTCTGGATGAAGGAGTTCATATCCGATCTAGGTGTCATACCTAGTGCATCCGGTCCTATGAAAATCTTTTGTGACAATACTGGTGCAATTGCCTTGGCAAAGGAATCCAGATTTCACAAGAGAACCAAGCACATCAAAAGACACTTCAATTCCATCCGGGATTTAGTCCAGGTGGGAGACATAGAAATTTGCAAGATACATACAGATCTGAATGTTGCAGACCCGTTGACTAAGCCTCTTCCACGAGCAAAACATGATCAGCACCAAGGCTCCATGGGTGTAAGAATCATTACTGTGTAATCTAGATTATTGACTCTAGTGCAAGTGGGAGACTGAAGGAAATATGTCCTAGAGGCAATAATAAAGTATTATTTATTTCCTTGTATCATGATAAATGTTTATTATTCATGCTAGAATTGTATTAACTGAAAACATAATACATGTGTGAATATATAGACAAACAGAGTGTCACTAGTATGCCTCTACTTGACTAGCTCGTTAATCAAAGATGGTTATGTTTCCTAGCCATAGACATAAGTTGTCATTTGATTAACGAGATCACCTCATTAGGAGAATGACGTGATTGACTTGACCCATTCCGTTAGCTTAGCACTTGATCGTTTAGTATGTTGCTATTGCTTTCTTCATGACTTATACATGTTCCTATGACTATGAGATTATGCAACTCTCGTTTACCGGAGGAACACTTTGTGTGATACCAAACGTCACAACGTAAATGGGTGATTATAAAGGTGCTCTACAGGTGTCTCCAAAGGTACTTGTTGGGTTGGCGTATTTCGAGATTAGGATTTGTCACTCCAATTGTCGGAGAGGTATCTCTGGGCCCACTCGATAATGCACATCACTATAAGCCTTGCAAGCATTGTGACTAATGAGTTAGTTGCGGGATGATGTGTTACGGAACGAGTAAAGAGACTTGCCGGTAACGAGATTGAACTAGGTATCGAGATACCGACGATCAAATCTCGGGCAAGTAACATACCGGTGACAAAGGGAACAACGTATGTTGTTATGCGGTCTGACCGATAAACATCTTCGTAGAATATGTGGGAGCCAATATGGGCATCCAGGTCCCGCTATTGGTTATTGACCGGAGACGTGTCTCGGTCATGTCTACATAGTTCTCGAACCCGTAGGGTCCGCACGCTTAACGTTACGATGACAGTTTTATTGAGTTTTGATGTACCGAAGGAGTTCGGAGTCCCGGATGAGATCGGGGATATGACGAGGAGTCTCGTAATGGTCGAGACGTAAAAATCGATATATTGGACGACTATATTCGGACTTCGGAAAGGTTCCGAGTGATTCGGGTATTTTTCGGAGTACCGGAGAGTTACGGGAATTCGTATTGGGCCTTAATGGGCCATACGGGAAAGGAGAGAAAGGCCTCAAAAGGTGGCCGCACCCCTCCCCATGGTCTGGTCCGAATTGGACTAGGGAAGGGGGGCGCACCCTTCCTTCTTTCTCCTTCCCCCTTCCCTTCTCCTACTCCCACAAGGAAAGGAGGAGTCCTACTCCCGGTGGGAGTAGGACTCCCCCTATGGCGCGCCTCTCCCCTTGGCCGGCTGCCTCCCCCTTGCTCCTTTATATACGGGGGCGGGGGGCACCCCAGAGACACAACAATTGATCCTTGAGATCTCTTAGCCGTGTGCGGTGCCCCCCTCCACCATATTACACCTCGATAATACCGTTGCGGAGCTTAGGCGAAGCCCTGCGTCGGTGGAACATCATCATCGTCACCACGCCGTCGTGCTGACGAAAATCTCCCTCAACACTCGGCTGGATCGGAGTTCGAGGGACGTCATCGAGCTGAACGTGTGTAGAACTCGGAGGTGTCGTACGTTCGGTACTTGATCGGTCGGATCGTGAAGACGTACGACTACATCAACCGCGTTGTGATAACGGTTCCGCTGTCGGTCTACGAGGGTACGTGGACAACACTCTCCCCTCTCGTTGCTATGCATCACCATGATCTTGTGTGTGCGTAGGAAATTTTTTGAAATTACTACGTTCCCCAACACCCTGATCATGTGTATCAACTCGATAAGGCACTCTATGGCCTTAAGCAAGCCCCACGTGTGTGGTATGACCACCTTACCGAGTTGTTGCGAGATCGTGGATTTGAAGTTGGGAAAATCGACCCCACTCTTTTTACTAAGAAGGTCAAAGGGGAGTTGTTTGTGTGCCAACTATATGTTGATGATACTATCTTTGGTTCCCCTAAAAAATCTTTCAATGAGGAATTTGCCGCTCTCAGGACCTCTAAGTTCAAGATGTCTTCGATGGGAGAGTTGAAGTTCTTCCTTGGATTCGAAGTCAAACAAAGAAGAGAAAGAACCTTCATCAACCAAGCCAAATACACTCAAGACATGCTAAAGAGATTCAAGCTAAGTGATGTCAAGCCGACTTCCACTCCAATGCCCACCAAGTGCCAACTTGACATTGATCCCAATGGTAAAGCGGTGGATCAAAAGGTATATCGCTCCATGATTGGCTCCTTGCTTTACCTTTGTGCATCTAGACCGGATATCATGTTGAGTGTGGGAATTTGTGCATGGTTTCAAGCCGCACCTAAGGAAAGCCACTTTGTGGCGGTCAAACGAATCTTTCGATATTTAGCTCATACCCCAAACTTTGGCTTATGGTACCCAAGAGGAGCAAACTTCAAGCTTGCAGGATATTCGGACTCGGATTGGGCGGGAGACAAAGTGGATAGGAAGTCCACTTCCGGAGGGTGCCAATTCCTTGGTTGCTCTTTGGTAAGTTGGTCTTCTAAGAAGCAAAGTTGTGTGTCTCTTTCGTCCACCGAAGCGGAGTATGTGGCTGCCGGTAGTTGTTGTGCACAACTTCTTTGGATGAGGCAAACTTTAAAGGATTACGGTGTCATTTGTGACAAAGTGCCTCTTTGGTGTGACAATGGGAGTGCCGTCAAAATTTCTCTCAATCCGGTTCAACACTTCAAGACGAAGCATATTGAGATTCGGTATCACTTCATCCGGGATCACATTAGGCGAGGGGAGATTGAGCTCAACTACGTCAACACTCATGATAACCTTGCAGATATTTTCACGAAGCCCTTGGATGAAGCAAGATTTCGCAAGTTAAGGCATGAGCTAAATATCATTGATTCGAGCAATGTTGCTTGAACCCTTGCACACCCCACCATACTCAGCTTGCTATCGTGTTTAGGTGTAGGCATGGACATAGGGGGAGTGTTGTTCTCTCAATGAACTCTCCCTCCCCCCATTATGCATAAATTGATCAACTCTTTCACATTAGCCATTTTTGATGGTACTTGTGCTTTAAAGACGAGTTTTGGTCATGGGCCCAAGGATAATTCTTCGCGGTGCCATACCAATTGAATCAAACATAGGTGGCTCCGGCCACCGCCCTCTCTTTAAGAGAGGTTGTGTTGAGTGTCTTAGTCCTTGTTGTCTCTTGTCTTCCGTTCATCGTGTCGTTCTGGTGTGTGTTGTCTCGTGTGTCAGCTTTTTGGCGTGTTCGTTCGCTTGTAGGTTGCCATGCAAAGGCGTTGTTTTCCCGTGTTCTTGAAACTTGCATCTTCTTGAGCACACGGTACTACCGCGGCCTGCCACGGTACTACCACGCGAGGAGCGCACGGTACTTCCGCACCCAGCGCGGTAGTAATTTTTTACTACCGCCTGGGGGAGCGGTACTACCGCCCACGGTGCGTTACTTCCGCCCGGGCGGTACTACCGCGATGACGTGCGGTACTACCGCGTTGTCGGGGGCGCGTGGGGGTTAAGAGCGGGCAGGGGAGTTCTAACTTCCCCATACCCATTCGTCTATCTCTCTCCACGCCACCTCTCTCTCTCGCTCAAGAACGGCGCTAGAGACCCTCGCCGGATCTCCGTCTCCGGCCACTCTCCTCGGATTTCGACCGGTGGGATCATTCCCCACCACTTCCTCTTGCCATGGAACAAGGTTTCTCCCCAAATCCCTCTCTCTTTTGTTCGTTCTTTCACTTCTAGGTTTTTGGGGAGATGCATGTTGTTCTTGAGATTTTAGGCCAAATCTTTGCAAGAGTAGGATGTAGGGGAGTAGTGATGCGTAGAGATTGTACTTGTTTTGTTGTCTCGTGGTAGATTTGATCAACCGTAGTACCGCCTCGTTGTCACGGTTGTTCTTAGATTTAGTTGTTTCATATCTGACGCCATGCGGTACTACTGCATCTCAGGTGCGGTACTACCGCTCCTCGGGAGCGGTACTACCGCGCGAGCCGCGGTACTAAAGTTCTACTGCCGCTCCGAGCCCCGGTACTACCGTGCCCCCGCGCGGTACTACCGCGACTAGGAGCGGGACTAAAATTTTAGTACCGCGCGAACAAGTAGTACTACCATTGTTGTCAAATCTTCTTCATGGCAATTACCAAGTGCGCATTCTACTTGTTTCACCTGTTTTGCTGTGGTCTTTGCATTGATCCTTCTCGCTTCTCGCGTGTGTTTTTGTGTTTTGTGTCTTAGGTGGTGGCTCCGGTGTACCTACTCGCCGTTCCAATCCCAGCCGTGACACGGGTTCCAAGCGTCTGCGCAACCAAGATGACGCCCCAGAGGGCTCCAATGCCCCCCAACGCAGGACCAAGACCACTGCCACCAAGCAGAAGGAGCCCTCCATGGGCATGGATGAGATACCACTTGCTGAGTTCATCTCTCGAAGGAAGATCAACCCCTATGTGAACCCTCGTGCCAACTTCAGAGGGAATGATCTGTTCTGGACCAAGCAGCAGAATCTCATTTATTTGGATGTGATCAAGGGCAAGCAGAACACATATGTGGACGTGCACTTGATTGATATGAATCACATGAGGGACGAGAAGCATTGTGCCTACTTTGGTGATGCCTTGGATCTAGTGGAGCAGTTTGCCATTGAGGATGTGATCTCTTTTCACCTGGACTTTGATCTCGAGCTTGTGGCCCAGCTCTTCGCTTCGGTTCACTTTCATTCTGATGAGGAACGGAGGATGACCTGGATGACCAATGGACGTCAGTTGACTGCTACATGGAAGGACTTCATGGATTTGCTTCACGTACCTGATGAGGGGCTCAACACGCCCGTTGGTGTTCGCCCTCATGCCAACTCCGAGTCAGCCAACAAGAACAAGCTCCACCAGTATTATGTTGAGAAGTTGCTTCCCAGTGGCAAGAAGACGTGGGTGCTGAACTCATTCCTGGACATCATGCATCGCATCTTCCGCAACTCCCTCTTTCCCCGCATTGGTGACAAGGACAAGGTGCATTCCTATCTTGTGGATATGATGCTCCTTTGTGAGGAGGCGCGTGTTTCTCAGACGCAACCACTTGATGTCTCACATATCATGTGGTGTGAGCTTCGGTTCGCGGTGTTCAACCGCAAGGTACCCATCTATGGACCTTACCTGTTTCTGTTGATCTCGAAGACTTGGGAGAAGTTGTTTCCCGGTGATGAGTTTCTTGCTCCTGACTGGACTCGTCACGAGCCCATCAAGCTCCGGGTCAAGCCCCAGTGGGCCAACACTACTACTCGCACTGAGGCTGAGGCTGCTAGGATGGATGTTGATGAGGAGGAGGACGCAGATGAGGACCGCTCTGCTGGGTATGCTCCTCCCTCCTCTGAGCCCTCATGGGCTAAGAAGCTGAAGGCCAAGATGAAGGCCTTGTTTTGCATGCAAGCAAAGGGACAGTACCGGACTCACGTTGCCTCCAAGGAGAGTCGCCGCCGCGACAAGAAGATCATGAGGGTTTTTGGAGAGGAAGTTTCCGGCGGCTCCGAGGAGCACATCACTCCAGAGGCTAAGTGGATGGAAAAACATGGCTACAAGTGGAATGATTCTGAGGAGGAGCCTGCCGAGTCTGACGAGGAGCGTGCGAGTGATTACTCCACTTGAGCCACCACGTGTGTTGTAGGTGTCTTCTCTGCCTTTTTGGCGTCTCGATGCCAAAGGGGAGAGAGTGTAGGATTTGCGAGTCGTGTTTGTTTCGTTGTGTCGTTTGCTTTTGCTCCGTTGAACCTCGTTTGCTTTGGTTTAGTTTGCGCTTGTGAGACTTTTCTATCATATGGTGTAAGACATATGCACTCTATCGTCTATCGCACCTTATTGAGCTTGTGCTATTTATATTGCTCATATTTACTATCTTGCTTAATGTTTGCCTTATTATTGCAAGATATGCCTTGTCTATAAAATATAGGGGGAGTGTTGATCCTAGTATGTGTGCCGTGCAGTCCAAAGCACTTATCTAGATAGCACACATCTAGGGGGAGCCCGCCTATATTTTAGAGATGTTGGGTTTGCTCATGTTCTATGTTATCTCCCTTGTGCAAATCCCGTATTATCATCAATCCACCAAAAAGGGGGAGATTGTAAGGGCATATTTATCCCTAAGGTGTTTTGGTGATTGATGACAATGCTTTTGCGGACTAATCGTGTGCGTTGAGTATTTCAGGCATTTCATCACTATGCACAAGACGATTTGGTGCCCCTCGTAGACTATTGAAGACGGCGTTTCTTTATGTTTCTTTTCGGTGGATTTGAGTCGTAGGAAAGCCGTACTATTAAGAGGGGGTCCGCTTTGGAAAGGTTTGGGTGGAATCATCTCGGACACGTCTACTCCATTTGCACCTCCTTTCCTGTGGCACTTTGGAGTGTCCTCCGTCTTTTCACGTCTATGCAAATTGTCGTGTTTGCTGAGCTTGGGCATGCGGTAGTACTGCTCCTAAGAGCGGTAGTACCGGGCCCTGGCACGGTAGCACCACAAGCGCCCACGAGCGGTACTACCGTGACCCCAGATCAGGCGCTGTTGCGGCTGCAGTAGTAGGGGCGGATGTAATTTTTTACATCCGCGCCCAGTGCACGGTAGTACCGTGCGTTCTGGCCTGGCTCAGCATCTTACGCGGCAGTAGGAGCGGATGTAATTTTTTACACCCGCACCCCGCGCGGTAGTACCGCTCCTGGCTTACGGTACTACCGTGCCAGATTTTTGCATTGACTCCAACTCAGCGGAAGTTGCCACGGATGTATTTTTATATGTCCGTGCCTTCCCGAAATCTGGAACATCCCTGCCTTGCGGTAGTACCGCAAGGGGGAGCGGTAGTACCGCGCCAGCGGTTCTACCGCCCTCTGCTTCAGTGCATTTGGGCTGTCCCGGTTTGTGCTGCTCGGGCGGTAGCACCGCGGGGTCCTGCGGTAGTACCGCATGCCCTTGCGGTAGTACCGCGGCCCTGGCGCGGTAGTACCGTGCTGCGCATGCTGAGTTGGTGAATAACGGTTGGATTTGTCCCTCCACTATATAAGGGGTGTCTTCTTCTCCGAGTTGACTACCTCTTCCATCCCCAAGCTCCATTGTTGCTCCAAGCTCCATTTTCGCCAATCTCTCTCCCTAGCCAATCAAACTTGTTGATTTTCTAGGGATTGGTTGAGAAGGTCCCGACCTACACTTCCACCAAGAGAAATTTGATTCCCCCATCATCCCTTGCGGATCTTGTTACTCTTGGGTGTTTGAGCACCCTAGACGGTTGAGGTCACCGCGCAGCCATAGTCCATTGTGGTGAAGCTTCGTGGTGTCGTTGGGAGCCTCCAATTAAGTTGTGGAGATTGCCCCAACCTTGTTTGTAAAGGTCCGGTCGCCGCCTCCAAGGGCACCAATAGTGGAATCACGGCATCTCGCATTGTGTGAGGGTGTGAGGAGAATACGGTGGCCCTAGTGGCTTCTTGGGGAGCATTGTTCCTCCGCACCGCTCCAACGGAGATGTACTTCCCCTCAAAAGGAAGGAACTTCGATAACACATCCTCGTCTTCACCGGCTCCACTCTTGGCTATCTCGTGCCTTTACTTGTACAAGCTTATTTGTGTTATATCTCTTGCTTGCTTGTGTGCTTGTTGTTATTGCATCATATAGGTTGCCCACCTAGTTGCATATCTTTTTTTTGAGGGGTGAAACCTGTTTCATTTATTCCACCAAGTCTGGGATTTCCGCCGCTACGACCTGCAGAATGCAGTCCGGCGGGGATTGGAACCACACATTACAAATCTCATCGCTAACACCAAGTTTTCCTAGAATATGCGCAGCGCTATTCGCTGATCTTTTCGTCCAACTAATCTTATGAGCCTTAAAATCTTGAAGCATTCCCTTAATCTCTTCGACCATCAGTCCAGGTGCACCTAAGCTCTTGGTCTGGTCATTCAACATGTGGGGCTGGGTTGCACAGGAGTCTTCTCCCGAATGACCTGCACAGCTCGCCATTCCTTCATATATGAGCACACCGTTTTTGCAACGACAAGTGGCTCTACTATTCTCTTCCCATCCCTTGCCTCATTCCTTGCAAGCCATAAGCCATACAAGCTCTGGATCATCACCTCTCTCTGATCTGACGATGCTTCCGCTAGCCATTCAATCATCCAACTCTGTAACGCGCTCTGGGAGTCAACAAACACCGGCAGGATCGCCACCGGAACACCCATTTCCGAGCGCATCATTTTCCAGAAACATGCCGAGTGAGGGCATCTCCAAAACCTGTGCATCACATCCTCCTCTCTTCCACAAGCAGCACAGACCACACCCTTCTTAATCTTGCGTCTGTCTAGTTCCCTTCCTAGGGCCAGACCATTTCTCATCAGCCTCCATGTGTGGATTTTGACTTTGCCTGGTGCGCAAGTGTCCCACAGCGCAAGCCACCCTTTATGATGTAATACTGAGGACGAAGGCCCAGGCTGTCCTGTCTTCGCACGTCGGATAGACATCCCCAGGTGGTACGCCGATCGAACAGTAAAGATACCGTTTTTTGTGAAGTTCCAGGCTAAGTAATCCTCCACGTTTGGTCCTCCAATTTGAATCTGCAAGATATCATGTGTATCCTCCGGTGTGAACATCTTTGTAACCATAGGTATGTCCCAGTTTGTGCCATGTGAGTTTAACAGATCGCTCACTTTGGTGACACCGGGTTCATATATCTCGCCCAGTGGCTTAAGACTACCCAATCTCGGGATCCAGTGATCATGATGAATATTTATACTGCTTCCATCGCCAATCCGCCAGATAATTCCCTCTCTAAGCAAATCTCTTCCATGAATGATGCTTTTAAACGTAAAAGAGACATTGCTTGGGCATGTTGCGTTCATAATGGATCCATCTCTGAAATATCTAGCTTTCAACACTCGCGCACACAGCGAAGACGGGTTCCTCAAGATCCGCCAAGCTTGTTTGGCCAGCAGTGCTTGGTTAAACACTTCAAAATTACGAAAACCCATACCACCCTCACGTTTTGTAGTGCACATCTTGTCCCAAGCAATCCAGTGTACCTTTCTATCTCCATTGGTTGCACCCTACCAGAAGTTCGAAGAGATCGAAGTCAGGTTCCGGCACGTTTTCTTTGGGAGTTGAAAACAGCTCATGGGATACGTCGGGGTAGACTGAAGCCCGGACTTAACAAGCACCTCTCTAGCAGCCTTTGATAGTCCTTGCCCCTTCCATCCTGTAACTTTGCCCTTAGAGGCCTCCTTCACGTTTTTGAACGTGCCATCTTTTGATCTACCCACCACCGTTGGCAGGCGAAGATAGCGTTCACTTAATGCTTCAGATTGTACTTCAATGACTGCCTTCAATACATCCTTCTCATTGTCCTGGCAGCCCTTTCCGAAAAAGATCGACAACTTATTTAAATTTACCTTCTGCCCAGACACTTCCTCATACACATTTAAAATATTTTTGAGCACTTCAAAATTACTCTGGGAGGCCTCAAGAAACACAATACTGTCATCTGCGAATAGGAGGTGTGTAACATTGGGGCCAGTGCACCCAAAGGAGACACCCTTCAGTTCATTTTCCACTTGTGCATTTTTGAGTAACGCCGAGAAACCTTCAACACAAAATAGAAAAAGGTAAGGAGATAACGGATCGCCCTGCCGTAGTCCTCGTGATGGTACAAAGCTTCTGGAGCACCCCCCATTTAGCCTGCTTTGATGCAAAGTTTAAATTGGTAAAGAAAAGATAAAATTTGTATAGTTACCTATTCACCCCCCCTCTAGTCAACTATATCGATCCTTTCAATAACTCTACTACTACTACTACTACTACTACTACTACTACTACTACTCTCCCAGGGGCTGTGCCAAGATGTGGTTCCATTTTGAGCGTTATTGGACCAAGTTAGATGGCTTCCTTGACACCGTGGACGCGGCCTGGAATTCGGTGTCGCCTGATCAGGACCCCTTCCGCACGATCTACGCGCGTTTGAAAGCAACCGCTCGCTCCCACCAGAGCTGGGGAGCGCGCTCTACTGGGAACATTTCCCTCCAGCTGATGATTGCTAGGGAGCTCATTTACAGACTCGATGTGGCACGTGATGCCCGCCCATTGTCGCCGTCCGAGCAGTGGCTGCGTCAAGAGCTTCGTCGCTCCTACCTAGGGTTGGCCTCCCTCGAGCGCTCTATCCTACGGCAGCGAGCCCGCTTCAATTGGCTCTGCAAGGGTGACACGAACACCGCCTTCCTGAAGATCCACGCTGCTCATCGGGCCAAGAAGAACCATATCGATAGCTTCCAGGTTGGCCCCCTGTGTGTTTCTGGCGAGGTGGCCATGGCGCGGGCCGCCTTCGAGCACTTCTCCAACATTCTCGGAGCGTCCGCGGACAGGCCGTTCTCCATGAACCTCGAGGGCATCGACCAGTGCCACTTTGACCTGTCGGCCCTTGACCAGCCATTTACAGAAGAGGAGATCTGGAGCACCGTCAAACTCTTGCCGGCGGGCAAGGCTCCGGGCCCGGATGGCTTCACCGCCGAGTTCCTCCATGCATGCTGGCCTATCATCAAAGCAGATATCTGCGCCGCCTTCGACAAGCTCTATGCGATGAATGGGCGCGGTTTCCACAAGCTCAATGAGGCCTTCCTGACCTTGCTCCCTAAGAAACCAGACGCCTCCACGCTGGCCGATTACCGCCCCATTAGCCTAATACATCTTGTGGCCAAGCTCTTTGTGGAAGTGCTCTCCCTCCGCCTGGCTCCGCGCATGCCCCAGCTGGTCTCCGTCAACCAAAGCGCCTTCATCGCTGGGAGATGCATGCATGACAACTTCCTGTTGGTTCAACAGACGGCACGGCAACTGCACAATCTCAAACTACCTCGGTTACTCCTCAAGCTGGATATCGCGAAGGCATTCGATACTGTCTCATGGCCCTTCCTCCTCGAGGTCCTCCGACATCCTAGGTTCAAGAGAAGGTGGTGTGAATGGATCTGCATTCTTGTCTCCACTGCCTCCTCGCGCATTCTCATCAACGGGAACCCAGGCCCCCCGGTCGACCACGCGCACGGCCTTCGGCAAGGCGACCCGGCCTCCCCGCTCCTCTTCGCGATCGTCATCGACACCCTTAACTCTCTGTTGCAGCACGCCGTGCGCTCCGGTCTGCTCCAGCAGCTCACGCCCCGTCATGCGGCATCTAGCATCTCGATGTTTGCTGATGATGTGGTCATTTCCTGCCATCCAACGACCCAGGATTTGACAGCCATCCGCGAGCTGCTCCGCGTGTTTGGAGAAGCTTCGGGCCTCCGCACCAACTTCCTCAAGTGCTCCGCCACTCCCATTCGGTGCGATGATACCGTGGCCGAGGCTGTGGTCTCTACCCTGGCTTGCGTGGTCACCACCTTCCCCATCGTCTACCTTGGGCTCCCTCTCTCGCTCCGCAAGACACCCACCTCAACCCTCCTCCCCTTGCCGGACAAGCTCACCAAGAAGTTGGCTACCTAGAAAGCCGCGCTCCTCTCGCGCGCTGAGCGGCTCGCCCTCGTGCGGCATGTCCTCTCGGCTATGCCTGTTCATATCCTTCTCGCCATGGCCATCAACCCGTCGATCCTCAAAAGAGTCCATGGGATCATTCGCGACTTCCTATGGCATGGGCGGAAGGACGCCAACTCCGACTGCTGCCTCGTCAACTGGAGGCGTGTTTGCCGCCCTCTCGAGTATGGTGGGCTGGGTGTGCGTGATCTACACCTCACCGGCATCTCCCTTTGCACTAGATGGCTTTGGCTTCAGGCCACAGATCCCGACCGCCCCTGGCACCACCTGGAGGTGCCGTGCGACGTAGAGACCAGGCAATTCTTCCGTCCATCGACCTCCTGGACCCTTGGCGATGGAAGAACCTGCCGATTCTGGTGTGACCATTGGCTTGATGGGCAAGCCATCTCCGAGTTCATCCCCGAGCTGCTTGCTCTCGTGCCGCGGCGCAGGCGCTGGTCTCCGACGGTCTTTCCCAGCAGGCTTGGATCCGTGACATCCATGGCAGCCTGGGGCCCGTCGAGGTGGTCCAATACATCGACCTCTGGCGCCGCTTGCATGGAATCCAGCTTTCTAGCACCCCGGACACCATCAGCTGGAAATGGTCGGCGAATGGCATCTACTCTGCCAAATCCTGCTACAAGGCACTCTTCCTCGGCTCCACGTCCCCGCCCGCTTGGCGTCTGATCTGGAAGGGGTGGGCTCCCCTTTCCTACAAGTTCTTCCTTTGGCTCGCATCCCTTGATCGGTAATGGACTGTGGAGCGTCGTGCGCGTCACGGCCTTGCACACGATCCGGAGTGCATATTGTGTTCCCAGGAGCTAGAGACTATCGACCACCTCCTAGTGGGGTGCGTCTTCTCGCGGATCACTTGGCATGAGATTCTCTCTTGGTGTCGACTTGTTGCATCCCCCATGCTTGGCTCGACCCCCTTCTTCGACTGGTGGTTGCAGGCCACGGCGGCTTCCCCAGGCGGCCTCAGACGCGGACTAAACTCCATCATCGCCCTCACGGCTTGGGAGATCTGGAAACACAGGAATGCAGCCATCTTTGACGGTGCCCGTCCTTCCACTGACGAGCTTGTGCAGCTGATCAAAGATGAGGCTCGCCGCTGGGCTAAGGCCGGCGACAGAGGTCTAGATAGGATCATCCCTGTAACTTGATCTTTGTACCGAGGCTGAGCATCCTCATCCGCTGCCGCTATGCACTCTCTCGGACGCCTAGTTAGCACTCTGTATTCTTCTTCCACCTATCAATGAAATGATACGCTGCTCAGCGTATTCACGAAAAAACTACTACAGATCCTAGCATTTACTAAGAGAGAACATGCCCATGCAAGGCTGCATGCATACAGTGGCCATTAGCACAAGCTGATCCGTGAGTGTTGCCGAGCATGCATGCAACAATGTAACAATCTGTACAAACCAAAGAAATAGAGAAAAACTGCCACCTGAGCAGTTTTATCAAAACCGAGAAAATCTATGTTTTTCAGAAGTATTTGTTGCCCATCTATTGAAATACTGAAGTTTTGGAATATTATGGTCTTTGGAAAACGGCATTGCCAAACTAGGCCTCAGCGTCTACAAAAGAAATCACAAATCGCTCGGTTTTGAAAGAAAAATAAAACACAAACAATCGGCAGAAGAAGAGTGCCTACTACTTCCTCCGTTCCTAAATATATGTTTTTGTAGAGATTCTACTATGAATCACATACGGATGTATATAGATATATTTTAAGTATTGAAATCTTTACAAAAATTTATATTTAGAAACGGAGGGAGTAGTACGGTAGTACCCATGCGAGCGATCGATCGAACCCCAGGGACTGGATCAAACGAAGAGTTACCCTGCGTGCGCCACACCGGCAACAGTTCAGGCACTGCACCGGCGCACCGTCCCGCCCCCTCCCTGCTCGCCTGCCCCGCCGCCCGCCTCGTATGAGACCCCCGCTCCCCCTCCCCCCGCGCCGGGCGCCGGCCCCGCTCCGCTGAGGTACTGCCGACCCGCCTAGGAAGTCCGCTGCTCCGCCCCCAAGTCCTGGCTTGACAGGCTCCGGTCAGGATCTCGCTAGGCGCGGCTGTTCGGAGTTCCCGACTGTAACGACACAGCTGGTGCGGTGGTAAGCCTTGGTTCTTGTCAGACACTCATACAAATTTAACTGCAGTATGATCAATTTCTAAACAGAAGATGCCTAGAGCATCTTAAGATGACAGGGTAGAGTCTTCATATTATACAGGACATGCCCACATTTTACAATGCGGTCTTGAAATATTTGTGTTAGGCATTATGTACAGCAGGATATTACACTCGTTTACATATCGACGGGGGGAATGCACATTTCAAAAATCAAAATCAAAATCAGAAGCACAAGATTTCCTTCTAAATGATTACAATCTTACGCTACATAGACACAATAAATTTCATTCTAGTTTTCGAATTCCTCTTCAAGCCCCAAAGAATAATGCGGCACAGTTACAGGAACAGCAACAAAAGGTGGTCAGGGAAGATGTACAATGTGGATAGAGATCGGAACCAAAACTGATCCTAGGTATTATGATGACGCTGATCGAAGTTCTACTAGTGAAGCGTACACACCATCTTTTATGTTCATCAGCACCTCGTGCCTTCCTTTCTCAACTATTGCACCATCCTTGAGAACCGCAATGATATCAGCACCTTTGATCGTCGAGAGGCGGTGAGCCACAACAACCGTGGTCCTGCCGACCATCACATTGTCTAATGCATCCTGCACAATTCGCTCGGACTCGGCATCCAAGGCACTAGTCGCCTCATCAAGTAGTAGTATCTTGGGGTCCTTCAGTATGGCCCTTGCAATTGCCACCCGCTGCTTCTGGCCACCCGACAGCTGTATCCCCCTCTCCCCAACTGTGGTGTCATATCCTTGGGGAAGGCTTGATATGAACTCATGCGCATTGGATGCCTTTGCAGCTGCAATTAGCTCCTCCTCAGTAACTTCCCCATCCTTACCATAGGCTATGTTGGCACGGATTGTATCATTGAAGAGTACAGGCTCTTGGCTCACAAGTCCCGTTTGGTCCCTCAACCAATTGATGTTTAAGCTCTTGATTTCCACTCCATCCAATGAGATGGTGCCTGAATCAGGATTGTAGAATCGCTCCAACAGTCCAATTACCGTTGACTTGCCGCTACCACTCTCTCCAACAAGGGCAACAGTCTATATAAGACCACAATGAAAGTAAGCTTATATGTAAATCACTGTAGAAGATATAACAATAGTGATTTGGATAGAAAAAAGTGGGCTAACCTTGCCAGAGGGAATGTGCAGGGTAAAGTCACTGAAGATCTGAATATCTGGGCGGGTTGGGTACTTGAAGCTGACATGCTGGAAATCGATGTTGCCCTTGACCTCATCTAATGTCAAACCCTCATTGCGGCTTGAGTCTATTTCAGACTTTCGGTCCAATAAAGCAAATATGGAAATAGCTGAATCTTTTGCTTTTGTTGAATCGGTGGCCATTGCACTTGTTTGAGATACTCCAATAGTTGCTAAAACCAGTGCAAAGAAAACCTGCAAAGTATGACTAACTATGTGAACCTCGTGGAAGTAGTGACTGGTTAAGGATGGAGGGATTAAGACTGAAAAACTTAATATGAAGAAGAAATAATTATTACTCTTCTGAAATGATGCAATTACGTACCTTGAAAACGTCACCAAAACTTGATTGGCCATGGCGCACAAATTGTGCTCCAACATAGAAACAAAGACCATACGTAAGGTACAGCATCAAGAATGAGAAACCAAATCCGATGCCTCCAACTACTCCTGTTCTGACTCCTTGACTCATTGAGGCTTCACATTTATCATCATATATTCTTGTAATTCTTTTCTCAGAACAAAATGAAGCTACGGTCCTAATACTACTAATTGCATCAGTGGCCACTTGACTCGCGTCTTCATACATCATCTGGAGAACCAGCAATTCATTATCATTGACATAACAATTTTCAGAATGTGAAAACTAATTATCTAGAGTAAACTCAGATTCTTATTACTCGATGAAAGTTTAACAAAATGACTTCACTTTATAGCCTTGACTGAATAATGGTTATCTTATCTTACTGTTACATAAATAGGAGTTTGTGTGTTAAGAAAAAAGGGAGCTTCTAATGGTTGTTCACACCCATGTTTCCCACCTCGCTAAAAATCTATAACAAAAAATAAAAACAAGCTAACTAACTGAACACATCGACCTTAATGAACTAATTTGACCACCTCCTAAAAATTCTCAGACAAAAATGGAGCATGGCACGGGTCAAAAAGAGAGTATGACTAGGTGTCACTGTGGAGCCAAGGGGGGCACAGAGTAAGGTTTTAAGCTGAGCAAGAATGTGGAGGCGTGACTTTGGCCAAGGCAGAAGTCGGATGGGATGACGGCGTAGGGGAGACCTGAGGCAGGCTGAGCCGATGAATGGCTTAACGTGAACAGTTTCTTGTTACCGGCGGCAAAGCACATGTATTTAGATTGTAGTTCTAGCTTCACAGTTAGAAACTGAATGCTCTACTAGTTACTCCCTCCAGTTTCCCAAATGTGTCGTTTTGCACAGAGGCAGAATTTTTGTTGGACCTTTTAAATATGTTACAATAAATTAGTGGTTCTAACAGAAGACCCGCTAATGAAATATATCACACGAAACTTCTGTCCTAAGTAACAACTTATATGGAACTGCATGGAGTATCATTTAGTTTTAGTAATTATTTGCAAAAGATCACATTGCTAGAAAAACAGCCTGATGGCTTCTTTTGATGGGTTACCTTGGCATCTTGACTGAAACCCTTCAAGAACTTCACTTGGGCATAACCTTGAAGGCCCACTAATGGAATCACGCAGAGGATGATCAAAGAGAGCTTCCAGTCAGCTATCATAGCAATGACAAACCCTGTGATAAGTGTAGAGATAATCTGAACCGTTAAGGCCAAGTTATCTCCCACTAAACGCCGTACATTCAAAGCATCAACTGACAGTCGTGCACCAAGTGCTCCGCTGTAAGATATAATTTGGCAGTTAGTACCTACAAGTAAAGCTCACAGATTCTAGAGGAAGAAGAAACCAAGCGAAAAACTGTAACAAACCTGGAATTTTTAGGATCATCAAACCAAGCGACTTCTTGGTGCACAATGCTTCGAAATGACATAGCACGGATACGCTCTATAAGCTTCCCTCCAGCTATTCCAAACAAGAAGAGCTCTGCGGGTATTGAGATTATCGAAATGATACCCAGCACCACACACATCAAACCCCAAAAGCTAGAATCCTTTCTGAGTTTATCTGGTGGCTCATAGAAAGTTTTAATGGCACTGGAAATCATCACGCCGAACATTGGGAAAAGCACTCCGTGAACTGCTGCAGCTAGGGATCCTAACAGAATAATAAGTACCTCTGGTTTATTAAGAAGTGCCAGCCGTCCCATAGGAGCTTTCTTTGGAACCTCACCATCCTGCTCTGTATGATTCTCCCCATGTGTATCATTTCCTTCAGGCAATTCAACTGCGCCAGGAAGCCCAAAGGAGAGGTTGAAAGAATTCCTACTACTATTCCCTGCAGAACCTCTGCTAATCGATCGCTTCAATGACAAGCTTGTACTTTTAGACCTCGGATCCAATCTTCTATGGTCTACTTTCTGCTCTTCTTCATTGTGTTCTTGAAGCCTAATTAGTTGAGAGTATGCACCATCTGGGTTTACTACCAATTCATCGTGGGGACCTATATGAAACATTCATTTGTGTAGAAAATTGATCAGTTTAGTCAAAATATGCCAAAGAAGTGATTAATAAAAGGTGAGTGATGAGAATGTAATCTTGACCTTGTTCAACTATCTTTCCTTGTTGAACAACTGATATGCAATCAGCATTCCTGACAGTAGTTAGACGATGAGCAACTACAAGCGTCGTTCTGTCCACCATGATCCTATTCAGTGCCTCCTGAACTATCCTCTCCGACTCCACATCCAATGCACTAGTAGCTTCATCTAACAAAAGTATTTTGGGGTTTTTAATGATTGCTCTTGCAATTGCGATCCTTTGCTTTTGCCCCCCTGAAAGCTGAGCACCGCGTTGGCCAACCATTGTATCATAACCCTGGTACAAAATAAAAATAAAATATTTAGCACTCAACTAAAATGTAAGAACTTGGATTAGGACAAATTATTGAAATTTTGACACACATTGGGCAACTTATCAATGAAATTTGCTGCATTGGAGAGCTCAGCGGCTCTCTTGATCTCCTCAATTGTTGCACCTTCTTTGCCATATGTAATGTTATCTTTAATTGAGGTCATAAAGAGCAAGGGCTCTTGGCTAACAAGACCAATTTTCCCTCTTACTGAATCAAGCTGTAAACTCTTGATATTGATCCCATCAATCAAAACTTCACCAGCCTGCGGATCATAGAATCTCTCTACAAGACTAATCACAGTTGACTTGCCACTTCCACTCTCCCCAACTATAGCCATTGTAGTGCCACTAGACACATGCAAGGAGAATCCATCAAATATCAGTTGCTCAGGCCTTGCTGGGTAGCTGAAATACACATCTCTCAGCTCAACATCACCCTTGATATCTTCTAACTGCCTACCAGTCTTGTCATCAGGATCAATCTCTGGTTTCCTCTTGATTGTTGTGAACAATCTGTGTGCTGCAGATTGTCCCTCTGCAAAGGCTGTCATACAAGGGGTTGCATTACCTAAAGACCTGCAACACAATCAGAAATTATCACTACCAACGATGCGATGTGAAGCATCATTATGATATGAATTCCACTTGAAGGTGGATAACTCACATTGCCCCAGTCATGATAGCGAACAAGATACTGATGACTTCTCCGCCTGTGTATCCTTTGGTAAGTATCAACTTTCCACCGTACCATATGGCTAAGCCATAGCTAGAGAAGAATATGAAGAAAACAGAACCCATGCCAAAACCATTGGCAAGTCCTTCCTTGACAGTTGTCTTGTATGCTTTGTTTATGAGTTTATTGTAATCTCCGATGGCCTGTTTCTCCCCATTGAAAGAGGCAACCTGTTTTACAGATGTAGCAACAAGATAACTTGTGAGTACTCAAGAAATCACATCCTCCTTTTTCGTAGGAACGTTTCAACTAGCCATTATTTAAATTGATGTGCAAACTGAGCTTACTGTTTTTATGGATCCAATTGTCTGTTCAACAACATTCGCTGCATCACTGTATGATTCTTGACCTTTGCTAGAGATTGTAGATAACACTTTTGCCACTGCTCCTCCTGCAATTACAACTGGAGGTATGCATGCCAACATGACAAGAGATAGAAGCCATCCTTTCACAAAAGCTACCACGAAACCGCCTATGAAAGTAGCCACAAGTTGTAAGAACTTGCCAACCTGCAGTAGTCAATTATGTCATTTTTATATGATTTGGAATGTAATGAACACACTGTTGCTTATGCGCTCTTCATTTGACTGGGAGAAAATCCTTACCTTCTCACCAATAGCATCCTGAACTAGCACAGTATCACCAGACATTCTTGAAACTATCTGCCCAGTTGTCATTTCTACGTCAAAGAATGATATATCCTGTCTCAAGACAGATTTGAGGTATAGAGATCGAACGCGTGTGGCCTGCCTTTCTCCAGTAATTGTCCAGCATGCCACCTCTGCACAGACAACAGGTTGGCTTGACAGTTATTCTCAATTACCTTGACACGAGAACTATATGACTTAAACATGCGGAATTCTGTTTACAATTTCCTTCAGTTGCGCAATGTAAAGAAAATAATCTACAGTATATTTCTTCGTGTGTCACTTTTCAGTTGAAATATAAAACGTGTGGACACTGTTTTCCTTATACTCTGTTTTGCTATACTCTTTGGACAAGAATTTCAGGAACACAACTTGGACTTTGCACCATGAGGACAACTCGCAATTTTGAAATACTAGTAGGGTGTCAGCTGTCCTTTTCAGTTTAGTCAAACATATATTACTCTCATTATTTCTCTAAGAAAGATAGCAGCCATGTTAAGTACTCCAGCAAGGATGCAGGTGGTGCGAAGACATGTGGAGAAGTTGACAAAGTCTGCTCATGCTCTTACGGAGAAAGGAGACCACTGCTGTTCCGATACCCAAGTAGACAAAGCTCAGAACCGCCTGCAAGAACGAAATGATAACAGGGTGAAAATTTATTCCTGTCTTTACTGTCTTGCAGCAATGTAATACTATATGCAAGGAAATAAATCTAACTATATTATGGTAAAACTCAGGTGCTAGAAATTGTTGCAGTTTTTTTTTCCTCTTTGGTATCCATGATGCTGATGGCCAACTGACAGTGACAAAGAAAGTGCAATGCGACAAACGTGACAGTGCGGATCACCTCTATCCCGTTTCAGAGTTTCAGATGAGAGTATTGTAAAAAATAAAGGTTTCAGAAGCGAGAAAAAAAACCGCACGGATCTCGGGGCCAGAGCTTCAGATCCTTTATTTATCAGGAGAGATCCCAACATGTAGGTGGCAGCTACCCCTATCTCTTATGTTAATTAATGCTAATCTACGTGAAATCTCTTTGTTAAACTTGCAAGCTGCAGTAAACTGGAGTGATCCGCAAGCTACCTCAGAAACGTGATAGATTTGAATACAGAGCACCATGTAAAACCGCTGCAAATTTTCGTTCTAAACTGGGCTTCAGAATCAAGAAAATTAATGGCAGAAGAAGCAGAACGGCGACAAGATTCGCCGGGGCTTTCTCGGAAGTAGAAATGGAATCGGCCGAGCAGAGTAGCCCGAAAGGAACGCGGCTCTGGTGCGTTGTCACGGATGGCGAGGAGAAACCGAGGTGATCGGAAAGGTGGCCGCTGACCAGAGAGACGGGCGCGGTGAGCTCAGCTCACCTTGTTGACGCGGTGGAGGACGTTGTCGCTGGTGGCGCCGCCGAAGGCGTCGATCATGTCGCCGAAGATGACCGTCATGAGCGGCTGCGAGACGCCGTTGGCCAGCGCGGCCAGCGTGCCGACCAGCATCAGCAGCTGGTCCGTGCGGTCGGCGTACCGGAACATCCCCGTGAAGGACACCCTCTTCCCGTGCCCGCCCTCCTTCTTCTCCTCGCCGTCCCTCCCTTTCGCGGCGGCGTCCATTGCTGGCAGCTTGGTGTGTACAGAAGAGAACGCACGGCTTTTGTTTAAGCCTGATTCTTACGGCTCTACTTCGCGGGGTATTTATGGGGTGGCTGGCTGCTTTTGGCTGGTCAATGCTTAGAGTAAGTAGGGTATAAATGGGAGGAAAGGCGGAGGAGTACTACTATACAACTGTATCCCACCGTTGCCAAAGCAGGGGTATCACGCAAATACGTAGGTTCTGCTCCCTCCATTCCAATTCATAAGGTTTAATACGCATTTTGAGATTAACCAGTTAGACTAATAATGTATGGCACAAAGACATTATTTTTTGGAAGCATACATCTCATATGCTTCGAATTTTCTTGAAAATCATAGTAGTAATTTTGAAGCGTGTACAACAGTTTCATGCAAAGGGCATGCAAATTCGAATGCTGGACACTGATCTCATCAAACTTTTTAGTCCGAGTGATGTCACCTTCGAGCATAACTTAACTTATCTGGGTTTACATCACAAGGACGATAATTCTTCTGTCACCAGCCCAATGTTATTTATATCTATGTCTCCTACTTAAAAATAGGACCCCGATAAATCCCGAACGTTCGAGATTTGACCATGTTAAACTGAAAATTTTCGGTGGCAATTTTAGCGACGCGAGGATGTAAATTCAGTTGGCAAACATGATAAATGCGTGCTCAGTGTATTTTTGGCCAGAAAATTGTCGTGCGTGCCAACTAATTTGTCATCCTCGCGTCACTAGAATTGCCATTGAAAAGTTCGATTTGCCATGGTCAAATCCCGAATGTTAGGGATTTATCATTTCCATAAAAAAACGTAAGGTTTTGTTGTCCACCTCGTTCTTCATCGAACCTTATGTGCGTTATCAACTCGCTATCTCCGTTTTGAATATATTTTTTCATCTCTAGATGTTTTACTCGTTTTCATTGAAAACCACCTTAATTGCCTCATCTTTTATTGACTTACCAAATAAAACCTCTCCTACTTAAATAAAAGGAACTTAAGGTTCTATGTCTACCTCGTCCTTCGTCCAACCTTAGTGCGTTTTCCCCTCCCTATCTCGGTTGTGACTTCATTCTTTCTTTTCAGTTTTTGGATATTTTTTACCAGTTTTCATTGAAACCCGCCTTTTCTTGACTTGTCAAATAAAATCTCTCCTACTTTAAGAAAGACGTAATGTTCTGCCACCTACCTCGTTCTTCATCCAACCTTACATGTAGTTTCCCTCCTTAACATCATACATAATATCAGTATCAACATTAAACAAGTATTATATCCTGCCAAATATTAACATGTAATTTATATTTTATCTAAATATTGATGTGCAATATAATTAATCCTCTATAACACTATGCTTCCTTGTTTTAAAGAGCTACACTCAGTTGGGGTCTTCAATTGAAATTGGGTCACCCAATTTTGACCGGATCAACAATTCCTCAATGCTCTTTCATTCAATTCTTGTATACTATACACTATGCTTCCTAGTATTTAAGGCATCAAAATTAATTGAGGCCTTCAATTTAGATTGAGTCACTCGATTTTGACTAGGTCAACAATTTCTCAAGGAGCCCTCCATTCAATTATTTTAATTCACTATATTCCATAATTTTGTAGCTCATTTTCGTTCAACTGAGGTATTCAATTTTGGATTTTGTTTTACGATTTTGACCGGACCAACGATTTTACAAATCAATCAACAATAACCGGCCTATAAAAGCATATCACCCCCCCCCCCCCCACCGGCACCTCCCATCACCTAGAAAAAAAGAAGTGCCACCATGTGGTATTGTAGCACCAATATAGCATATGCTGCGACGCAAAAATTTCCCCACATAAATATAGGTTGGTTGCAGATAACACAAAATCACACCTCGAAAGGCCCACCAAATCACCGCATTATAAACAAAAATAAAACACACTCCATCATCTCCCCCACCCGCCGAACTAAATATTTCATCAGTTCCAACATATAAGCAGTATTAGTTTTTTGAAAAGTCAAATTTCTATGACCAAATTCATAGCAAAAAATATCGACATCCATAATATTAAATAAAAAATGGAAATTCATTTCATAATGAATCTATATCATACCAATTTTATATTATGAATTTTGATATATATTTATCTATAAATTTGATCAAACTTAAAAGGTGACTTTTCATGCACCTTATATTTTGAAAATGAGTGAGTTTTTTTAAAGAAACCCAACAACATCAACGGCGCAGCAAAGCACGCACAACACTTCTAGTATTTTGCTAAGTATCAATGTGTGTTGCACATACACAACTACTAGTTTACTCTACAAGCATTATTACTACTACAAGTCAAGTATAGGGGGAAGTGGATTTTCCCAAGATTTATAATCCCACAACATCTTTGTCGTTTTGGAGCCGCCGGCCGCGCCCTGGTAGCCGGCTTTGGTGGGGTAGTCCTAGAGCTAGACGTCGACGGTGCCTTGCACGCTGGAGTTCATATCTGCCCCGCCCTCTTGGGTGGGCGCCGAACCGTTCTCATCGCCCCGGCGCTTGAAAAGATGCATCCACCGTCGGTGGTGCATCAGTAGCCGCAAGCGCTGCCCTGCTCACGTGTGGCAGCACCGCCATTCATCGACCTCACCGAGGATGACGAAGACGATGGCGATGGCATGCACTGAAGACGTTCAGGATGGCCGCTACAACAAATCTAGGGTTTTCTTTTCTTTTTTATATTTTATTAGTTTAAGTTTAAGTTTAGTGTACGGTGGCGAGTACAACCATGACTTTTGGACTTAATGTAGTATATAAGTTCAAGTTTTAATTCTTTTTATCCTTTTTTGTCTAAAACTAAGTTTAAAAAAAGACATTGTCTGAAATGTGTAGGCAGCGTCTGCTGCCTCCGACCAAAACCGAACACGGTCATCCGTTCGGCCGATCCAAGTGGGACAAAATGAGCATCCATTTCGGTTCGCCGCATTGGAGTTGGCCTAAGGATCTGCGAAAGCATCCATCCTCATGACCTGAGAACTAAAAGCAACTCCAATGCACCGACCCAAATAGACGTGCAGTTTGTCCGTTTGGATCGGCCGCCCGCTCGGCGTCCGTCCTCTTTTTGATTTGGGTCGACTGTGCGCCTAACGCGCGCGACCCATTTCATGTCCATGCATAAATTTTAAAAGGCCCGCGGCCATAGATCATGCCAGCGGCTATGCCATCGCCCAAAGTTCATGTCAGCGCCATGCCAGCGACCGACATACAATGCCAGCCTAAAAAAAAGCCACCACACAGTTCATGTTGGCATACTTACCAGCGGGTGTTGGATTCCTCCTGTTGTGCGGCGGCAGAGAGAGCGGCGACGGTCGCCGCTTCGTCCCTTGCGTCCGCCGCGTGCCTCTGGTCCTTCCCCTTCGCCGGTTACACGGCCCGCTCCTCGGGCGTCAGCTTCTTCTTCTTCTTGGGCGGCACCGCGGTCTTATGGGGCGCGCGGGGATTGCCTTTCGTGGAGGCGACGGAGGTGAGGCCGGACGAGGCGAGGACGGCGGCGACATCGAGGGTTGGCGCTTCATCGACCATGGTTGGGAGCGCGAGTGGGCATGAGGGTTTTGGGAAAGCGGAGGAAAATAGTGGTCGTTGTGCCACTGGTTGACGGGCCGGGGGAGGAGTAGGCGCACGTCGCGCATGTCCGTTTTGTGTCCATGCCGACGTAAATGTGGCTCAAATTTGGGCCGAGAATGCGTCAGAAGGCGGATGAAAAACGGACGAGCGTCCGTTACGCGCCGACCCAAACAGACGCGCGTGGACGAAATGGGTCGGCGCATTGGAGTTGCTCTAATATTAGGGGAGATTTTCTTTTATCTGTTGCCCGTTGGAGATGTCAGTAGACAAACTCGTCGGTACAAAATGTTCACCGACAGATGGGACTGCAGTCAGAGCATATCCAGCCGTTGGCCCTCCAGGCAGCTCGTAAAATCGCCGCCTGGGGGCGAACCAGCGCTAAAATCGGCCTGGGGTCTTTCGGGTTCCCAGCCGCCGGCCCCTGGGTCCCCAGAAGGCGTATTTAATATTTTTTTGAAAATGAATTCGGCAAACGGGACAAAGTTTCGACAAAAATTCGGCGAACATGACATTACTTAGGCGACTTAAATAGGTTTTTCATAGGGAAATTGAAATACTAAAAAAACAGAGGCCACAACTACAGGCCGAAGAACGCGCTGAGCGCGGCGAAGTCGCCGATGTCACCGCCATCGCCGTTGTTGTCGTCGTCCTTCACGTGGCCGCCCCTGTTAGACCCCTGCCTGGGGTCGCCCTGGCGTACCGGTGGAGGCGCGTCATCGTCGCTGTCGTCGTCGAGGACGACGACGCCTCCCTCGTCGCGGCCACGGCGCCGAGTGGCGAACTGCTCATAGGCGCGGCACTGGCGCTCCAGCTCAGTCCACTCCCAGTCTTCGGGCGCCCACTTCAATGCCGCCTCGTTGGAGAGCCCCGGCTCCGTCTTCACGGCGGCGAGCCCTGGCTCGGTCTTCACGGAGGCGAGCCATGGCTCCGTCTTCACGGCGGCCGGCTCCGTCTTCGGCCTGACGAAGCGGGGAGGAGCCAAGGAGGAGGCGCGCCCGCCCTCGTTGATGACGATGACGGCGCTGCGGGTGCGCCGGCCGAGCGGCATCTCCGCGGGCTCGGCCTTGACGCTGAATAGCGCCGATGACCCGAAGGAGTGTGAGGAGGAGCGGGATGTGGAGGAAGAAGAGGACGCCACCCTTCTCGGCATCCATTGGCCGCCGCTCCGGACGGCAGGGTACGTGAACGGCGGGTGGCTGCCGCCCTCGAGGTGCCGGAGAATGGCGTGGAGCGTGCGGCCGGGGGAGCCCCACCACAGGTGGCGCCCCTCGCTGTTCTTGGTACCCCGCACCACCGGCGTCCCGTTGGTGGAGGCAAGCCGCTGCGCCTGCCGGTGCTAGAAGTGCGCCGCCCACGCCTAGTGGTTGCCGTTGGCGTACTGCGGGAGGACCCGCTGCTCCTCCGTCAGCGACGCCCGCACGTGGTCGACCTCTTCGGCGAAGTAGTCCGGGCGCACGTCGACGTCGGGCAGTGGGGGGATGGCGACGCCACCGGCGCTGAGCTTCCACCAGCCCGACGCGCGCATGTCGGGAGGCGCCGGGATGTTCGCCTCGAACAACAAGTAGGCTTCCCACTCGGGCAACGTGCGGCGGCCGAAGCCATTGGCCGCCGCGCCGTCGCCGGGGAAGCGCTCGCCCATCGCCGCGGCTGGGCACGGGGAGGAACGTCGGCGGCAGCTGGGCACGGGGAGGAACGTCGGCGGCAGCTGCGCACGGGGAGAGAGAGGCAGAGCTCGACGGCTGTGGGCGGTGTGTGGTCACAGGCGAGGGGGAGGCGTTGCTTTATAGCGGCCGGGGGGTGGTTGCCGTGTGTACGCATAGAGGGAGAGGGGGCGTCGCCGCGCCGTCCGTGAGGAATCAATGAAAGGCTAACCAGCGGCAGCCTTCGCATTGATTCCCGCGGGAAACCGAGGCAATGAGGACGACGAGGCTCAGGGGTCGCTGACTCAGCAGGCCCGCCATTCTTTCGCACCAAAATCGATTGCCCCGGCACCACCGGGCACCCCCCTCCCCCCCCAACACGCCGGGTTCGGCCTGAATCCACCGGCGCCAATTTCGGCCCAAATCGACGAAAAACAGACTCCTGAAAACGCGACTAGATCTATTTTTTACGCCGGCGCTGAAAAATCATCTGGAAGGGCCTGTTAAGGCGCGGCTGAAGATGCTGTCATGTTGGGAGTCACATGGGCCGCATGTGTCGGTAAGAGGAGTGGAAGTCGATTCCCTGTATGTGGTGGTGGTGCACACATCAGGTGGCGGTGATGTCACTGCCTGCGTCAAGCAAGTGGAGCCTATAATATTGCGTTTTGGCACATCAGGCCTGGCCGCTTGGGCACCGCGCAGTGGTCAACGGCTCGAGCGGGGGCTCCGCCGTTCTGGCATAGACTTGTTTTATGGAATAGCCCCCCAAAAAGGAAAATGAACATGGAATAGAATGACGGAATCAGGTGTGACCCTGGGTCACAGATGGAACACGAGGGCGGGGTCGGCGGCGCCGGAACCGAGGACTGTAGATCCAACAGGTTTCGCTTGGGCTTTCGTGGCGCCCTTATTCTTTTTTTCTTTTCGAATGCCTTTAGAATAGTTCGTATTCTTCTATTTTTTTTCTAAAAGATCAGATCTAGTATTATATAATAAAAGTGTATCAAAAATACAAAACATCATAAACGTAACAAAAATGACATTGAGATTCCGACACCCGAACGACCACCTGTCGTTAGAACAAGTCGCTGATGCGCCGCTGTCGCCGCTCCCTCATCGGAGCCGGTTTGACCTTGTCAATGACAGTTAGGAAGTCAACACCCTAGAGTCGTAGTCGTTGAACTCTTGCATAGATCTGAAATACCTGACACCAAATCTCGCCACATGACGATAAATCCTAACCCTACCATCCAAGGAGACTGCAGAAATCTACATCAGAGCTCCGTCGATTACGTCCAAACAAATATATTGGGTATCGAAGCCCGGAAGACAAACTCAAAAAAGAAGTGTCGCCATGAGCCCGAGCGCCGCACCTACGAGGACTAAAAAACCATAAAATAAACTACTAACCAAAGCGAAGATATCGGGATTCTCCTCCCGCCACCGGCCGCTGGAGCAACAGGCAGAGGGGATGCGAATACATGAACCCATCGATGAAGTCTAAATGAATTTTTTTGCCCCAACTGCCTAGAATTAAGGGAGGAAACCAGAGGGAGAGAGAGAGTCCCCCTAGCGAAGGGACGGATACTTCGATTAACACAAAAAGGTAAATACACTAGAAGTCCAAGAACTTGCACGCAACGTTCAGTTTAGTGCATAAACTTGTAAAATACGTGCTTCTGGTCATCTAACTTGTCCTCTTGTTTATATACGATGCTTTCTACGGTATCCAGTCCGCATGCACTTTTTTAGATAGCACCCTTGTATTTTATTTATTGACGTAAAAAATTCTGAAATGGAAAACACTGGAACGTTTGTGGGATTTGAACCCACGACCTGCTGTGATTCGCCCAAGATAGACGGCCACTCGACCAGCTGAAGTTTTACACTAACCAAAGCGAAGATATCGGGATTCTCCTCCCGCCACCGGCCGCTGGAGCAACAGGCAGAGGGGATGCGAATACATGAACCCATCGATGAAGTCTGAATGAATTTTTTTGCCCCAACTGCCTAGAATTAAGGGAGGAAACCAGAGGGAGAGAGAGAGTCCCCCTAGCGAAGGGACGGATAGTTCGATTAACACAAAGAGGTAAATACACTAGAAGTCCAAGAACTTGCACGCAACGTTCAGTTTAGTGCATAAACTTGTAAAATACGTGCTTCTGGTCATCTAACTTGTCCTCTTGTTTATATACGATGCTTTCTACGGTATCCAGTCCGCATGCACTTTTTTAGATAGCACCCTTGTATTTTATTTATTGACGTAAAAAATTCTGAAATAAATGGAAAACACTGGAACGTTTGTGGGATTTGAACCCACGACCTGCTGTGATTCGCCCAAGATAGACAGCTCGACCAGCTGAAGTTTTACACTAAATGTATACAATTTGCTTTATATAACATAGACCATACGAATTAAAGTAAAAATCAAACCGGGAAAAAACGGAAACCCCACTTCAAACCGGCGACCTGTTGCACTAAAGCGGGCGTCCAAACCAACCACCTAATGTTACTTCATGTTTATTTGAGACTACTAAGATATATATCCAAGTGTAAAAGTACACGTTCCGAACTATATTTTCTCTTATCTAGATTATTAATTTAAAATTATTTGAACTCAGACAAAATTCCCGTTGATTTGTCCGAATTTTTTCATTACTAAAACCGAAGTTACTTGGACTACTATTATGAAAAAGTTCAGACCTCGGCCTCGAGGACGTAGTCCGAAAGAAATTTGTAAACATTTATTCTAAACAATATTTTCTTTTATCTAGATATTCACATTCAAAGAATTTTTTATGATTTGTCAAAAAAAATTATGTGCATTCATTTTGACCTATATTTTTCTTTATCTAGATTTTAAATTTTCAAATTATTCAAATTCAAAACACAATGTCGTTTTTATCCAAAAGAATTTAGGTACATTCATTATGCACTATATTTTCATTGATCGAGATTTTAAAATAAAAATTGTTCCATTTCAAAAAAAAATTTGTTGATTTGTCCGAAAAATTAACGTACATTCATTCTACACTATATTTCCTTTTATCTAGATTTTAATTTTTAATTTTTTCGAATTCAAACAAAAATATATTTGATTTGCCCAGAAGAATTTATGTACATCCATTCTGCACTGTATGTTCTTTTATCTAGATTTTTAAATTTACATTTATTCGAATTCAAGCATAAATTGAGTTTATTTGTCCAAAAACATACGTACATTCACTGTGCACTATATTTCCTTTTATATAAATATTTAAATTTAGAATTATTCGAATTCAAACAAAAATTCCGTTGATTTGTCCAAAATAATTTACGTATATTCATTCTACATTTTATTTCCTTTATCCAGACTTTAGAATTTTAGAAAATCAAATTCAACCAAAAATTTCGTTGGTTTGTCCAAAATAATTTGCATTCATTCATTCTGCACTATTTTTTGCGGGAATATACATTTAAAGTTAGGTACTATGTGCAAAAAAATAATCTATCTTTGCGTAAAGAAATAAAACATAGCTTGCTGCCATTGGAATACATAAATTTTATACTGTACAATACATAGCACTTTTATCTTTTTTTATCTCTATTTATCACTGATAAACTAAAATCAAATCTATCTTACATAGAAAAAAACAATACACAAGATAAAATTTGTTTATGTTATTAAGTGTAGTTGTGGCCTGATGGTTGGCACTTGTACACGATGCCATAGTATCAAACTGGGGCTTTCCCTTTTCAGCAAACCCTTTTGTCGTTTTAATTTCTATTTTTATTTATGCAGTACGTGTTAAATAGTAGCTTTTACTATGCATTTTAGCGTCAACTGTTAGTTGGTCTAGTGGCTCTCTATGCTAGGCGGATCTGCTAGCTCCTCGGTTTGAATCCCATCATGCGCTACAGCTTCTTTCATTTTATTTGAGGATTTTTTGTGTAAAAATAAATAGAATGTATGGGTCCTTTCTTACAAAAAAAAACAGCCTCAGCCACTAACGGTAGCCCTGCCACGTTGGCACGCGTAGGGATACGGTAGGAAGCACTGTATATGAACGAGATGACAAGTTAGATGACCAGAAACACGTATTTTACAAGTTTATATACTAAACTGAACGTTGCGTGCAAGTTCTGTGACTTCTAGTGTATTTACCTCTAACACAAATCTAGATTTTGTTGTCATGTGTTCTTCTATTCTGACAAGAAAAGTTCTTGCACTTCTGTCCACGTTAATCTCCGTGTCATTGTTTTACAGCACAGTTTCTTGCTACATCTTCTGAACACTTTCTTTTAAGTTCTCGTGATGGGCCTACAGTGTTCATCAGAAATATACCCTATTCATTCACTTTTATAAGATTTTTCAATTTTATTCGGAATCAGATGTATATAGACATATATTAGTGTAATTGTTTACTCATTTTAATCAGTATGTGGTCTGTCTTGAAATATTCAAAACATCTTACGTATAATTTAAAACGAGGGTATTACTTTTTAGTGACTTCTCAATATTGATGAAGTATTGGTTGTTCTCACTAAAAAAGCCCCTCCCTGAAAAGATATTATCAAAACATTCTATTTTTGAAAAAAAACTTTTGATCTATTAATCTTCAATCATGACAATACAACATAAATCAGAGATAATAAAATTACATCCAGATCGATAGACCGTCTAGCGACGACTACAAGCACTAAAGCGAGGCGAAGGCGCACCGCCGTCATTGCCCCACCCTCGTCGGAGCCGGGCAAACTTTGTTATAGTAGACAGTCAGGAAGTCATCGTGCTAAGGTCCTATAGGACCAGCGCACCGGAACAGCAACCGCCGCCGATCAAGAGTAGTGTAAATCGGAATGATCTAACTTTATTTTTCAACACTGTACATCCGCAAATGCTCATACATACGCAATTACATTCACCCCTATGAACGTACACACGCACATCCTATCCCTATGAGCACCTCCGAGAGACTGAGTCGGCACATCATCTTGAGATTGACGAAGTCATCACATACACCTTCGTAGTTGACGGGAACATCTCCACCCATTTAACGTTGATGTCTACTATGCAACTTTATTCTTGTAGACTCGGTTGGGCCTCCAAGCACGGAGTTTTGTAGGACAACAACATTTTTTTCTCAAGTGGATGACCTAAGGTTTATCAATCCATGAGAGGTGTAGGATGAAGATGGTCTTTCTCAAACAATCATGCAATCCAAATACAAAAAAGGGCGCGTTTGGTTGCCCGCATGCAGCCCTACCAGGCCTATGCGGGATGTGGGTGGCCTGTTTGGTTGGCTGGGCTGCATGCGATTCGTGGCCCGCATGAACCTTAAAGTAGGCCTCAGCCTTGCCCGGCGGAAACTGCCGAATCGGCAGTTTCTCGCGAGCCTGGCCCAGCGTGGCCACACGTGCGAGGAGGCTGCACGCCTCGGTCAGCGCGGGAGACGGAGGGGACGTCTCATAACTTCCTCCACTCTCCTGTCACCGCCCCGCCCGCACTGTTCCCATCGCTCCTCTCTGCCTCACCGCCCCTCCCTCTCCACTCCTCCGATGGCTCCGCCTCGCCCACCATCGCGCCGTCCTCTGACCCCCCTCGACGAGCGCATGGCCAAGATCCAAGAGCGCTGGGTGGCCGGGCTGCAGAACTCGGGCAGGGACCTGGTGTCGGCGCTGCGAGCGCCGTCCCCCATCTGCTGCCGGCCACCACGAGGGCCGGCCAATGCGGCGCCGGCCGTTCCTGCTCCGCCGCCGATTCCGGACCTCGTGCTCCTGGGCTCAGCGCCGGCGCCGTCCACGGAGCCGCCGCTTCTTGGGACCCCATTGGGCAAGGGGGTTTTCTTGACCCCCGTCCAAGGGTTTTCTCCTGTCGGTGCGTCGTCCTCCTCGACCTCCGGCGTGGCCATGAGCACGGGGCCAATGCCACCGGCCGTCGCTAGGGCCGGCTCCTCCTCTGCTCCGCCACCTCTCTCCTTCCCGCCGGGGTTTTCACCCCGGCCTCGGTTCGCTGCGACTACGTAAGCTCCGGTTAGCCAAAGAATCCCCAATGCTTGATCGTAGATGTAGATTAGGGGTTTCTTTCTTTGGCATGTGCTAGTACTTAGTGGATTCGAGTAGATCCGGTTTGATGCAATCCCAATCAAATCGAATCCGACCGATCTGTTCTTGTTTGCTACAGTGTGCGTTCTAGGATAATGTTCTTCTGCTAGTGCTTTCCTAGGACGTGTGTTCATGCTAGGATGTGTGTTCATGCTAGAATCCCCAATGCTAGTGTGCTTTGCTAGGATCTGTGTTCATGCTAGGGTCTTGCTAGGATCTGTGTTCATGCAAATGGCATGTTCATGTTCAAGCTAGGATCATATTCACGTTGCTGTTCATGTTGCTACATACATGTTCAAGCTAGGGTTTATGTTGCATGCTCTAGATTGTTATACGTGCATGTGGTAGGACCATTTTAGGATGCTGCCAAATGTGCATGGGTGCACATGGGTGCTATTTTTAGATGTGCATTGATGAGTGTCAGTTGCAGAAGACCAGATGCCACTGATCAGTGGCATTTTCTCATGGGCAACTACCACTGATCAGTGCCACTTGCTCTTGGGCAAGTCCCCTGATCAGTGGCACTTGCTATTGAGTTGAGCAAGTGCCATTGATCAGTGGCACTTGCCCAAGAGCAAATGGCACTGATCAGTGGCATTTGCCCAAGAGCAAGTGCCATTGATAAGTGGCATTTGGCAAAGAGTTTGTGCACATCAGTGGCATTTGCTCTTGGGCAAATGTCTTTGATCAGTGCCATTTGCTGTAGTGCTAGTGCAACTGATCAGTGGCATTTGCAGAAGAGCTAATCGCACTGATCAGTGGTTGTTCATTTTGCAAGCACCTCTAATACTTGTCATCTTACCTGACAAGATATTGAAGAGTGACTGGGGTGGCGGGTGGAGGAGATCAGGTGGTGGCCGGAGCTGAGGGCGCCGAGGATCTCATCCCCACGAACAGGTGGCTCAAGAGGGTGGACCTACCTGGCAGGGTCGCATTCATGAGCCTGCCTTGTTCAAGGGGACGATCTCCAAGGACCGGCCACGAGGAGGGGGCCCGGGAGCCGCTACGCTTCTACCAGTAGATCAAGGACAACGAGGACCTCGCCATGCTCATCATCCCTCGTAAGTTCGTGGAGGTGATGAACGAGTGGTTGGTCATCAAGCGGCTCCCCCGCGTGGTCAGGCTGTCGGTGAACAAGCGGTGCGCGTTCTGGGTGCAGGTCCAGAACTTCGAGGGGCACATGGTGCTTGGTCGGGGTTGGAACTACTTCTGCCGCCGCCACCGGATCGTCCCCGGAGACCTCGTCATTGTGCGCATCTTAGGACTTGGACTGAAGGTCCAAATCTACAACCACGACTCCTCGGTTATGTGCAGGTTTCGTTGCACCAGGCACAGCTGTGTTGGTAACATTGAGCATGCAATGTAGTTAACCAAGGTGTTAGTGTTGAACTTGTTATGGTCTATCGCTAGAACTTATGGTACTTGTGTTGTGAACTTGTTAATATTTTGGCCAGGAGCAGCACCCTGACGTGGAGCAGGGAAGGAGGATGCCCCTGCTGTTAATCCAAGTAGTTTTTTGTCATTTCCGTTGCTTGCTTTGTTTGATCTCATTTGGTTGCTTGTTTTGTTTGATCTCATTTGTGCTTGCCGTTGTGCTGATCATGTGGTGGTAAGGCCACCACATTTGAATGGGGTGAGCAGAACACAAACGCTGTTTGCAACCAAACAGTTGAAGTTTGCATCTGCTCACACACTAAGCACAAAAACGGCAACCAAACAGCAGGAAGATAAGTGCCCCTTCATGCGATGCAGGCAACCAAACAGGTTGCATCTGCTGCATATGAGGCTGCATATGAAGAACCAGGCTGGCTGGAGATGGACATGCAATGCAGCTACTATAGCAAACTGCAACCGAACACGCCCAAAGTCTCTTGTGTCTCAACACATCCAATACAGTTGTCAATTATATAGGTGCACTAGTTCGGCGAAGAGATGGTGATACAAGTGTAATACGGATGGTAGAAATAGGTTTTTATAAGCTGAACAATTAAAAACAGCAAGGTATCAAGTAGAAAACAGCGAGCAAAACGGTATATCAATGCTTAGAAACAATGCCTAGGGTTCATACTTCACTAGTGCAATCTCTCAACAGTCACTGGTACGCGTCGGTGCTATAAAAACGGTTTTTAACCCCTTTCCGCGATGACATTTGGAACCGTCGCCAAGTGAATGTGGGTGATAGGGGGTCCTTCCCACACGACCCAAAAATTGTCGGGGATAGGCCCTCCTGGGACACCAAATGAGCTCGTGTGCGATCAGGCGAGGCATCGAAACCCAATCATTTCCGTAGGTATGTACATCCCACACGGTGAATCCCGGAAAAACATTTCCGTAGGTATGTATATCACACACAGTCAATCCAAGGAATACGTTTCCGTTCTTATGTACATCCCACACAGTCAATTCAGGGAAAATATTTCTGTTCGTATGTACATCCCACACAGTTTTATGTGTAGGCTCATGTGTGAAAGGTGTAACTATCACACATGCTCTGCCTTGGTTAACCGTTTGCTTTTATCAACTACATCACACACAATTTGATGAAAAAAACTGTGTGGCATTGGGCTATACATCACAAGCGCTTTTACTGCTAGAACCGTTTGCAAAGTTCCATGACACATTTAGCAGGTTTATTAGTTTACAATTAATAATTCCAGTATTACGCAAATTCACATTTCATATCGAACAGCTGTTTGCCAATTTCATACCAGGCACATAAATATATTATAACATCACAGTACGATAGCTACATGAAAACAACACAGTACAACATATAGCTAGTTCAACTTCATAAGAACAATATTAGAACAATATATTCATTTCCCTAATCGAGATCATCCAGGCTCGTCTTATCCACCTCTGCTTTCAGTTCAGTAAGAACCTGTTTTGCACTGGCCAACTAGGAAAGTGCCTCCTCCTTCGCCAACACCATCTTAGCAAAGTCTGATTTAAAAATATGAGCTCATTCTCCACCTTTCTCTTTTTATCCCGCATCTTCAAATATTCTTCAGCGTTGACAACATTTCTATGTTCTCTTCCTCATACATGCTCCAGAGCTTCGCTAGGCACATCTTCAAAGACTGTGGCCACTCTTGATCAACCCACTCCAAGTAAGAACACTTCCGCTCATCCTATAATATTTAAAACTAGATTAGTAACAATTGTAGGGGAAATGGGTTTATAGCAACATAGAAAATCACCAATGCTTATTTTGAAAAACTGAAGAAACATGTTAATTATGACATATCTTCTCAAAAAGATCAATGTGCAAATGAATTAATTGCTACTGAGACAACAACCAAATTTTGGAACATCAGAAGCTATAATTAACTACAACAACGCTACAAGTTCTTACTCATGTACAATAAATAACAAATTGAACATTTTATGAGGAAGGTAAATATAACTGCAACAGCATAGCGACAGTGTTTGGATGACAGCAAATTGATACTAATAGGTGTGTACATGCACAAATTTACTAACATAGAACTAATAGAACTAAGGCCGTCCACTATGTATGCCAAAACTGGTGTAAAGACAACTATTTCTACATCTCGCACCGGTGCCCTGCACTGGCGAGCCGATGCAGCGAAAAAAATCAGGGACCCGGACTCCGGAGCACCTAGTTGCTCCGATGCCCAGTTCCTTTGTGCCATAAAGATTTAGTATTTTACTGCTTGGCTTCTCGGATGTGTGGACCAAAGTTGGGTGCACAAACTGCTGAAGCGGTGCCAACTAATTTTCTAATGGCACCGCTGATGAGATGGCAACAATTTTAGATACTAGGTACAAACTGTGACACTGTCTTAGGATGCGTTTGGTTGAAGGTGTGGTATGAATGGGTTAGGACCCTGACAGTGTCTGAATCACATCTAACAAATGATTTGTAACAACGAAAGAGTGACTAACCTTCTCTGCACATGCCAGAAACTTCCTCCCACTGTCCATAGATTCAAACGCAACTAGTACTACGCATGGAGATTGATGGTGACAACGAGCAGACATATCTTCAGCCACCCCGCTCCATTCGTTGCAACTGATGGTCCTAGGGAGCTACAAGAGGAAGAAATGACTCAAATGGACTGTCGGGTTAAAATCCTTTATTCCAAGTCATAGCCCGAGAGAAGAGAAGAGAGGCATACTAGGGTGGTGAAGGAGTTTTCGGAGGAGGAGGAACCGCTGGAGAGGTCATTGAAGAAGACCATGGTGACCTCGGCGGTAGGATGCGAGACGGCGAGAGCGAGGAAGCAAGAGAGGAAGGGGCTATAGCTTGGGAAAGAAAGAAGGAAGGAGGAAACATGGGAAATGTGACTTGTGGTAGGGGAGAAAAGGGGGTGGGGAAGGGGGGCGGGGGTAGATATTTCGGCGGTAGGCCAAAAATTTCGAAATGTGGAGGGAAACTTTGCGCGCCGTGCCGCCGGACACCATTCACTTTGAACGATTGTGTGCATCGCAAACGATTCTTCTGCTTTACGCGCATGGGATGAGTTTGATAATTCAAATTTTTGTGGAATTTTCCCCGGGTACTGTCCTCATCCACGTCATTGCATAATTTAACATCGCTTGCTAATTTGGGCACACAAAAGAGCGTATAGCACACAGACCACACTTACTGAATCGAGCAATTTTAGTAATTAAACAAAGCCAGTTGACCTAAACATTGCTCTAACAGAATACCAGCATTAAAAACAAAGCCTAAGTACGCATAATTTTAACAAATCCGCCGCTGCGTCGGCCTATGCATCGCCGGTGTGAGATGAGACGTCGATGACTTGTCCTGGCGACATGCCGCCGTTGGTGGACTCCGTGTCCCCCCTGCTGAAGTCGACCGCGTCCTCTTCCTTGTCCTCGTCCTCGGCGCCGCCCTCAAGGTTGTAGTACTCGTAGTAGTGGCTGTGCCAGAGCTCGCGTTGGTACTCCACCGCCGATTCCTCAACGGACACACTCTTCTCTACCTCGACCTTGGCCACGCGCAACTCCTCCTCCTGGCGCTCCTCGATCTCCGCCGCCTCCTACATCTCTAGCTCCCGCTTTTCGATCTCATGAGGTTGCATGATGGATTCCGAGGTGGCCTGAAATATCTTGGCATGTGCGTCCTCGATCTTGGCGTGGATGGCCTCGACCCGGGCCAAGGAGACATCGGCGGCACGAACGGCAGCTCAAGCACTCTCGGTGTTTGCAGCCGCTGTCGCAACAGCAACTGCAGCCGTCTCGGCTGCTGCAGCTGCCCTATCGGCTGCCGTAGACGCCCTCTCGGTGGATGCGTCCGCGCTCAATGCGGATGCGGCGGCCCTCCCGGCGTAGGCGGCTGCGCTCTCGGCCCAGGTGGCGGCGCTCGGGGAGGACGCGGCCACCGTATGGGCCTTCACGAAGCATTTCCACGGCGCATCTTTGCAAGAAGGGGTTGCGTTAATGGGGATCGGGATTCGTGGATTCGGGGGTTGCCGACACTGGAGCAGACTAGCCGGCGAAGCTTAAGGAGGAAGACTTAAATAGACCCAGGAATTTTCATCGCAGACGGTTCCTACAAAAAACTGTGTGTGATGTTGTTGATATTTTTTATTAGCTATGGAAGACAAATTTGGAGTGAAGTGGCAACGAATGGTGTTTTGAATGTACGAGAAAATTTGTAGTACTAATACAACTGTCATGTCAAATTTTTGAAAATTTCAGGGGTCAATTGACCTTTTAAGTCATTTAAGTGATTTTCTAGCCATTTAATGACCGTAATTCAAATTTGAACTACATGTACATGCAACAGCTAACCATAATGGTTTGAAAAGTCATATTTTGTGTACTTATGTGTGAGTTAATTCCATGTGCAGTAAATTGGAAGGAATTTTCAAACATATTGGTCTCACGGCTATGCACAATTAAGCATGGAGTGCCATGGCATTTAAATTCCAAAAAAATAAAAAAGATCAGAAACACATGAAAACTTGCTTGATGTAATGTCATGCCACCAAGATGATGTGGTAAAAAAATTTGGCATGTTTGACGAAAGTTTGGACACACACTCCTCACAAACCGAAGCAACTCACTAGAAGGCTCGTGGTTCCGAGAGAGAACAATGCATGTTTGATGACGAACGGGAGATAGCTTCCCCTTACGGCCTTCGTTTTTTTTCTACATTTAATGTGCACTAATACAACTGTCATGTGAAAATTTGGAAAATTTCAGGGGTCATTTGACCTTTTAAAGACATTTAAGTGATTTTCTAGCCATTTAATGACCGTAATTCAAATTTGAACTACATCTAGATGCAACAGCTAACCATAACGGTTTGAAAAATCATATTTGTGTACTTGTGTGCAAGTTAATTCCATGTGCAATAAATTAGAAGGAATTTTCAAACATATTGGTCTCACGGCATGGACACATGCATGGAGTGCCATGGCATTTAATTCCAAAAAATTTAAAAACGATCAGAAAAACATGAAACCTTGCTTGATGTAATGTCATGCCGCCAAGATGATGTGGTAAAAAAATGGCTTGTTTGACGAAAGTTTGGACACACACCCCTCACAAACCGGAGCAACTCACTAGAAGGCTCGTGGTTCCGAGAGGGAACAATGCATGTTTGATGACGAACGGGAGATAGCTTCCTCTTACGGCCTTCAAATTTTTTCTATGTTTAACATACACTAATACAACTGTTATGTGAAAATTTGGAAAACTCTAGGGGTCATTTGACCTTTTAAAGACATTTAAGTGATTTTCTAGCCATTTAATGACCGTAATTCAAATTTGAACTACATCTACAGGCAAGAGCTAACCATAACGGTTTGAAAAATCATATTTGTGTGCGAGTTAATTTCATGTGCAGTAAATTAGAAGGAATTTTTAAACCTATTGGTCTTACGGCATGGACACATGCATGAGAGTGCCATGGCATTTTAATTCCAAAAAATTAAAAAATGATGAGAAAAACATGAAACCTTGCTTGATGTAATGTCATGCCACCAAGATGATGTGGTAAAAAAATTGGCCCGTTTAGCGAAAGTTTAGACACACTCCCCTCACAAACCGGAGCAACTCACTAGAAGGCTCGTGGTTCCGAGAGGGGACAATGCATGTTTGATGACGAACGGGAGATAGCTTCCTCTTACGGCCTTCAAATTTTTTCTACGTTTAACGTGCACTAATACAACTGTCATGTGAAAATTTGGAAAATTCTAGGGGTCATTTGACCTTGTAAAGACATTTAAGTGATTTTCTAGCCATTTAATGACCGTAATTCAAATTTGAACTATATCTACATGCAACGGCTAGCCATAACGGTTTGAAAAATCATATTTGTGTACTTGTGTGCGAGTTAATTTCATGTGCAGTAAATTAGAAGGAATTTTCAAACATATTGGTGTCATCGCATGGACACATGCATGGAGTGCCACGGCATTTTAATTCAAAAATAAAATAAAAAATGATCAAAAAAATGAAACCTTGCTTGATATAATGTCATGCCACCAAGATGATGTGGTTAAAAATTTGGCCTGTTTGACAAAAGTTTGGACACACACCCCTCACAAACCATAGCAACTCACTAGAAGGCTCGTGTTTCCGAGAGGGAACAATGTATGTTTGATGATGAACATGAGATAGCTTCCTCTTATGGCCTTCAAATTTTTTCTACATTTAACGTGCACTAATACAACTGTCATGTGAAAATTTGGAAAATTCTAGGGGTCATTTAACCTTTTAAAGACATTTAAGTGATTTTCTAGCCATTTAATGACCGTAATTCAAATTTGAACTACATCTTCATGCAACGGCTAACCATAACGGTTTGAAAAATCATATTTTTGTGTACTTGTCTGCGAGTTAAAAAATCATCAAACAATGTAAATATCTGGTGTTCAAAAAAGAAAATGTAAAGACCTGGCAAGACAACCGACCCCCACACAATTGGCACCCTATTTCGCGCCTCGAGGTTTGGAAGGTGAGTGGCGGGGGTTATTAATCAGACACGTCTTTGTATTGGACACCGTCAGCTATTAAGTTCACACACGGATTTTGCTACGGGAATCGAGTGTAATTCAAACTCGTAAATTCCGGTGACCGGCGTGTGTACTGTTCCCGTCGATGTAGATTCCGGCCGCAAATAAATACTACCTTGCTCACATCATCCCGCCTGCATTCTCATCTACATCCTCCCCTCGCTCGCCCTCTCTCTCTCTCTAATCTCTGCCATGGTGTCGCCGATCTGCCTACGCGCTGATGAGGAGTCGCCGCCCCCTCCCCGAGGACGCTCAGTCGAAGAGCAGTGACGAGGAGGACCCCTACGCACCGCCGGACAAGGTTGCGCCGGACCCCCCAACTTTGGATTGGTTTTAGGGCCAGTAGAATCTTTGTCTACGGAAGTTGCTGCTGCCGGGTGAGAAAGCCAGGCAAGTGGCGTTCAAGAAGGAGATGGTAGAGGAGGAAGGCAGGTACCAGGCGGCCTGTGAAGCCCGTGATGCCGCCTGGAAAAAGGAGGCGGTGGAGCTTTGGGGGCAGGCGCGTCGTCGTGCGGAGGAGGTGTACGAAGACGGGTACTTCGCGAGGAAGGTCAAAGGCTCTAGGTGCCTCATTGTTGCATGAAGGTGGGCCGATAAGCTCCAGCATGCCACCAACGAGGAGCTCTGGTAGGCGCCCAACAAAATGGCAAGATCGTTCGCACTCGTCCGCCAGCAAGAGGCAGATCGGTACGTCAAGCGCTGTGAGGCGGAGCAGGCAGAGTACTACCTCCGCACTGGGAAGACGCCGCGCACCAGGGAGCTACCGGCGAGGGGCTGCCGGAATACTGCCCCCAGGAGGGATTAGTAGTTTTAGTATTGTTCGTTTTCAATTTTATGCATTGTACCTAGTAGTTAAGTATCATCACATATATGTGATGATATTATATATATTCTGTGATGAAGTAATGAACAATTAATATATATATATATTATGAATTCCATTTTCTATCTGTTTTTGTATACTAGTTTGTATCTAGCTGTTATCATTCACATATACAGAATGGAAAGCGTATATATACACATTGAAACAGAACATATAAGAACAGAAAACAGAGTACCCACGTTGAAACAGAGCAATATCATGATTTCTGTGAATACATAGCGATCCACGTCGAAATGACTCAATAAAATAAAACGCGTCCATGAGACCATGATCGACAACCCTTGCCTACAGTAGCTCTTGGCTCTACATGAACTCGTGCAGGCGTTCGTCCAAGCGGTCGACATGTTCGTGGTACATCTCGAGCGTGATCTCGAGCTCCAAGTTGGCTATTTCATCGGAGATCACCAGCTCGAGGATGCGACGACCATGTTCCTCTACTGCGCCCAGGTGGACACATGGGCCAAGGATGTGGTTGAACCTAGCGACCAGCGCATTGGCATCGAGCGGGCCGCGGATAAGGCGAACGACGCGACCCATGCGAATGGCGCGGCGGGCGTCCGGTGCAAGTATGGCGCAGCTGGCCTCTGGTGCAAGTACGGTGCAGAGGGCCTCTACCCACTCCTGGCGAGGAATGGGGGTACTGACGCCCTGTCGATAGCAGGCAAGCGCCGATGGATCCACTCGCTGTGCGGCGCGCCGTGCCTCTCGCTGTGCGGGGCTCCAACGGTCTCGTCGTGCGGCGAGCCGCAGCCTATCAGCACGGACACGCCTAGCTTGCTTTGCGGCGCGCCATTGATCATGTTGTGAGGCGAGCTGCAGCCTCTCGGCGCTGACATGCCTATCTTGATCCGCGGCGCTAAAGCGCCATGCGCCAAGGGTCTGCTCAACCCTGCCGATGACGCGCATCACGGTGTCGTCCATCGTGTTATCGGGGAGCGCTTCAGCCTCGACGGGCTGTGGCGCCTTTTCGTTTTCCTCGTAGAGAGGTTGATGGCAGAGGCGGCGCTTTGGTTGGTTGGCATGCTTGGAAAAGGTGGATGTGCTACAGGTTGGGCTTGTTGCCTCCGTACGTCACGCGCCGCCTAGGTTTATGCACAATATCGCCGGGTGGCGGGAAACCAGTGAGGAAATGGCGGGAAACGGTGGTGTGTTCATAAAACACCATCAATTAATGGAAACTTAGCATAGAAGGAACATCGAGCTAGCACAAGAAGTAGATGATGATTAGATGATTGTTTATCCTAGTTAATTATGCATGTAATAGTTACTTTGGTGTGTGGAAATGTCATGTGTGTACTAGCCACCTATGTAATTGGATGTTTGCCGCGTATTACACACATCTTGTTTATGTGAAACGTTTTTGTTCTCTTGGCTCAACACAACACTACAAAAAAAATACACTTCCGTGATGATACGTGTTTGTCACAGTAGGTCACGTTTTCTATCATGCATGTACATCCATGACGATTTTATGACAGAACCAAGATAGTCATACCTGTGCTGTCGTAGAAGTGTTCCATGACATTACCAAAATTATCATCACGGAAGTGTACACTTCCATGACGATAAATCACACGTCATAGAAGTGCTTTCGTCAAGGGTGACTGACACGTGGCATCCACCGTAACGGGTCGCCGTTAAGCTATCGGGTCCGGTTGTGGATCCGATAACCCGCTAACAGCCCGGACCAATGAGGATTTTCCATGTGTAAAATTCTCATTGGCCGGAGGAAACACGTGCTGACTCACCGTTGGGACAGATGTCATCCATTCATTGGACGGGAGGCACCTATGATACGTAGACATGTGGCACGGCCCAACAGAGGCCCATTCCGGTGAAAAGGCCAGCCCGTTTGACTTGGTTAAAAGGTAATGGGCCGGCCCACGGAAAGCCTGTTAACGGCCTGTTCGTATATAGCCCATTTACGGCTCGCTAACTCACGGCCCGTTATGGCCTATCGAAATTAAGCCCAATAGCTTCATCTAGGCCGTCCAATATGATTCCAGCCCGTTGTAACTTCCGGCCCATGTATGGCCCATGATGTCTTTCGACCCATACGAGGCCATTTGTAACTCTTGGCCCATTACCGGCCCGTGGTGAATCTGACCCGCAATGAACAGTGTACCACTTATACCCATTAATGACCCATTATTCCATTGGGCCGTTTCCAACCCGTGTTATCTTTCGGCCTTCTCAGGGCCCATTTATTCTTGGGCTCATTTCCAGCATTCGGTTACTTACGGCCTGTTAGTGGCCTTTTCTACTTGTGGGCCAAATTCAGACCGTGGTTACAATCGGCCCGTTTGCGGCCCGTTAATCTGTTGGGTCGTTTTCATAGCGTCATCAAATACAATCGATTAACGACGGCCCATTATTGTCGGCCCATGAATGGACGATTCCAACTCTAGCCTGTTTAAGGCCCATAATGCGGTCTGTTATTGGCCCATGTTTGGCCGATCGATCATACGGCCTGTAGAAGGCCCATTGATGCTACGGACCGTAGAAGGCCCATTGTTTCTACGGCCCTTAGAAGGCCCATTGTTTCTACGGCCCGTAGGAGGCCCATGGTAACTACAGTAAATATGTAGCCCATGGTTATTGTGGCCTAGTTTTAAAAAATAGGTTATTGCGGCCACTAGCAAACCGCGGAAAAAGAACTGCACTGACTACAAGCAAACAAATAAACAAGACAACAAGGAAATAAATAAGCAAGCAACTTACGCTAGGCTATCACGGCTATTACACATATTACATCCACTAGGCATCAAAGTTCGCCACCAGTGCAAATATAGGGAACAAAGCAGCATATCATATACACTGGTTGTCAAAGTTGGCGACCAGTGCAAATAAACGCCGCAGCAAAACAAGTCCAGAACTGAAACCACTTCAGAAGAGCTCAAGAAACAATATCCTGGGTACCCATATGTTGGCAACATGCTTAGCAAGCTTATTAACTTTCTCTTGTTTGGCGCTTAAATCCTCCAGCACTTGTTGTTGCACAAGAAAGTATGCATCTGAATTCTGCAGGGACTTCCTCAGTCCTTCGGCTTCTTGCCACAGCACAGCTGACTGATGCCTTTCAGCTTGTAGCTGAGACTGAAGAAGCCGAAGTGATTTAGGCAGCGAGTTTGAAGAGCTTGTGCCAATGGTACTGGCCAGTAACTCGAACACTACATCAACACAGGACTGTGGGGTTTTCTCACTGTCTACAAGATCGTTTTATCACCTTTCTTGGAGACCAACAGGGTTGTCTCACTATCTTGAACCTTATCTGCATTACTTTCTATTGCATAGTGGAGTGCTCTTCTCCAATATTCTGTTCACATACTACAAGAGAAACAAGCAGACACATCACATGTTTAGCATGTAGTATACGAAACTCATTTTAGTAAACCGGTTCAGTAGTAAGGTGGACAGGATAACAGCATGAAACAAACATATATCTATGTACTATGGTCACTTTATTGTCCATATCGTTCTAGTTTATGTTGCCAAATCAAGATAGAGACACAGTTCAACTCATATATTTTTAAGACACAGCAACATAGACAGAATATAAGTGTGAGAAACTACACAGATTGGCAACACTTGTAATGTGCATCACATGATAACATAACTGTTTACACAACTGAAACTGAAATCAACATAGAGCAAGATTTAGAACAACAATCTAGTTAAAGGAATAGGTTTAAAACATACCTGTTGCGCCATTGGAGTTTCAATTAGATCCTTCAAATTCGAAAGTAGTTGGTATGAGTAAATACAGTGATGCAACAGCAAAGGAGTATGGACCATAGCTACAGAATTTGACCTGAGAACAATTGCTCTTCTGCTTTAAACATGGAGTTTGGGTTCGCTGTGGTGGTCTTCGTGCTTTGGGCACTACAGTTGCTTTACAAACTGCTCGTGTGGGGGTACTCTGTGGTGGACATGGTGCTTTGTCAACTAGAAGTGGGTTACTATCCGCTGGGGTTGGGGTTAGATGGGTTGTAGCTGGTTCTCTGCCCAATGGTGTAAGTGTGCAATCTCGAAGAGTCTCGATTATGTGTGGTGGGCTAGTTTGTGGGCCAGTACAACCATGGTTCTATCTGCATCGACGGGTAGCACTGTCTTTTGTGAAGAACGGGTTTTTGCTCCCTTAGATAGTGCCATCACAACGTCCAATTCAAATGGCTGATAAACAAGAAAAGAAATAGAACGTACAGACATTGTATGATAGACATATGTGGTAATTCACATATATGTTGTCTAACCATACAGGACAGCATGCCACAGTTTCACATATATGATGCCTAACTAAACAGGATAGCATAACACAGTTTCAGATATATGATGGATAACTTAACAGGATATAATGGCATAATTCAACATATGATGAGTATCTAAACAGGATGACATGACAAAACTATATGATGTCTTTCTAAAATAGGTTGGGATGAAATAATTCACATACATGTTGTCTAAGTATACAGGATGGCATGATATAATTGACATAATTGATTCATATACTAAGCAGCTGGCACTCGCATGTATGATCTCTAAACTAAGGAGATGGAATTCAATATTGTGCATATGATGTCTAAACTAAGCAATGCAAGACACCATATGCAGGATATGAGAAATATAAACATTGCAACTTAGAGCATACACGTCAGGTGGGATATATGACCAGTCATGTGTCTCTGAATCCTCCTCTGAGGAGCTCCCTGTAACCATAGAGATATATGCTTCAACAGGTACCATTGCCTGCTCTGAAGACCTTGTTTTCACTCCTGATTTTTTCCATAACCGGCTCAAATGGCTGATACACATGAAGAGTAGTTCAATATACACAGATTGTCCAAATGGAATACGTAATGAAAAAAAAGATGGCATGAGATAATTCACATATATGATGCCTGGCTACATGGCGGTGCATAATTCACATATATGATAACTGGCTGAAAAACATGGCATTGCATAATTCACATATCTGATATAGAAAGCAAACAGGAGGCATTCACACAAAGCATGTCTAATCTAAGCAGATGGCATGGCAATGCAAGACACCATATGCATGATATGAGCAATATAACCCTGGCAAGTTAGAGCATGCACCTCGGGGAGGGGGGATACGACTGATCATCTGTCTCTGAATCCTCCTCTAAGGAGCTATCTGTAACCAGCAAGAAATCTGCATCGACAGGTAGCACCGACTACTCAGAAGACCTTATTTTCACTCCAGATTTTCCCATGACCAACTCAAATGGCTGATGCATAGGAAGAGTAGATGAATGTATAAACATTGTTGACAAATGGAATACATTATGAAAAAAAATGGCACAATACAATTCATATATACGATGACTAGCTAAACAGGATGGCATTGCATGATTCACGTATATGATGCCTGGCTAAAGAAGATGTCATTGCATAATTCCCATATACTCCCTCCGTGATTTCAAATGGACTACCACGATGTATATAGACATATTTTAGAGTGTAGATTCACTCATTTTGCTCCGTATGTAGTAACTTGTTGAAATCTTTAAAAAGACAAATATTTAGGAATGGTGGGAGTATGATATAGAAACCAAACAGGTGGCATTCACACAAAGCAAATATAAACTAAGCTGATGACATATAAGATGTATAATGTAAGCAATGCGAGGCGCCATATGCATGATATGACCAACATCAGCATGCTAGGTTAGATCAAACACCTCAGGTGGTAAATAGGAGTAGTCGGCTCCCTCTGAATCCCCATCTGAACAGTTATCTTCCTCTGGAATACAATCTGGAATGGCGGGAGGGGGGCACTACGCCCACCATGGAGCGGTGTCTGCATGACATTATATTCCCACGCAACGGTCTTCTCTTTTTCTCTACATGTTCAGTACAATTGTGTACAATAACTGACATGCATAATAAAAAAATTAGTTAGATTTTGTAAGGCCTAAGGGGTGCATGCAGAAATCAAGACTGATGGTAGCGAACGAGTGGATAACTAATGATAGCAGGTAGATTATAGCTTAAGTTTAAAAAGACAGACAATGGATCATCTACTGTTTGTTGCCCACCCAACATGAACCACATAGAAGACCCCAGATGAACCAGATAGTAGACATATACTATTCGTTGCTGCCTCGATATGGGACCCACGAGCATTTTAAAACTCAAGTTTGAACGATAAAGTAGCAGGTAATAATAACCGATGTATAACGTAAGCAAACACGAAAGACTGCGACCTCTCTTCCGGAACTGTGTAGTCCGCAGGTTCATCTGCTCAGTCGATGATGGTAATGCAGTTGGCGTGGCTGCCGGCAATGGGAAGATGATATGAGGCAGCGAAAGAAAGTCTGCAGGGGGAATCTCTGCTGCAGTGAACGCTTCTGTCGATGGTGCACCTCAGGTGGGGTGGATGACGGCACGACATGAGCAGGACATAGCACACAAAGTTTTATTTGACGCCTATCTGAAAATGAAGTAAATCTGTAAGGTCTCCTTAGAGTTGGAGGAGTCTATAAACGCAGGGACATGAAAAACACATGAATAGGATAGGAATGCACGTGCAAAACAGAGCATTTGGAAACATAGGATTTCTGTCAACCTGGGTGTTTGGTTCACATGAATTGGAAGAACACAAGAATGGAGAAACATGGTCAAATTAAAGTCAAACCACGTGAAAATGAAAAAATAAGAATCTTATTATGCCAGTAATGCAATTAGTCCTGTTCTTCATGCATATTAATTTGAAAAGGACGCCCAAGTGGATATTAAAATTCCTACATTTTTTCTTTGAAAGAGACACCAAAGGAAAAATATCCTCCAGTTTTTCTTTGCTCCACTCCTTCTAACCAAATGCACGAATAGTAGTACCATAGTAGTTCCATAGCAAAGAATCCCTGAGCGATCGACATGAATGCAGAGTAACAAAGTGATGCAACGAGTGTACAACCTCTTTGGCATAGCCTTGTCGACCTCAACATCATTGGGTTGGACGTGGAGGATGGTGATGCTGGTGTGACTTTCGGAGGCGGGGAAGAAGATCCGAGGCCTCTGGAAACGGCGCCGAGGGTACTGCTTCGCTATGATGGACGGTTCCGTTGTTGGAGCAGCTCCGGTGAGGTGTACGGCGGTGAGGCTGAAGCAGGACAAGACAGACAACATTAATCTGAAGTGGGATTCTAATATCATCTGCAATAGATGATGTAAAATACATCACCAAAAAGTGCTAGATGTAAAACGCATCAACCGTGCCATGGCTGCTCCGACAGATGCTGTAAATACTGTTCACTCTGAACTTAACTGAAGAAACTGAACTTTACAGTCAAAACTGAATTTTACTGTCGAAACTGATTGAACTAGTAGCAGAGCATTGCAATAGATGTTTAGGGCGTTCGAGCACTAGTAGCAGAGAAGTAGTAATCTAAATCAGTAGACGCTCGAGCAGGGAACACACTAGCAGAGAGCAAGTCGTGCAGCAGCACCGCGAGCGAGTGCTAAAGCAGCAACTCCTGTAGCTGCCGAAGGTCGTGCAGCAGCAACAGTAGCGCGAGCGAGAGCAAGAGCAGAGCAGCAACACGAACGAGAGAAAGAGAGGAGCAGCAGCGCGACCGACAACAATAGCAGAGCAAAGCAGCAGCATGAACGAAAGCAAGAGCAGCGCAGCAGCGCGACCGACAGCAAGAACAAAGCCGCAACGCGAGCGAGAGCCGAAGCAGCAGCAGCAGCGCGAGCGAGAGCCGGAGGAGCTGCAACTAGTGCCGGTGTGGAAGTCATCGCCGAGGAAGCAACGACATGGGGGAGAGACGTCGTGGATGAAGTGGCCGGCGACGGCACCGTCGATGGAGACCCGCCATGGCTGCTCGGTATCGAGCACCAGCAGCCCCGTGAGATCGAATAAAAGATAAAATGCAGTGGTGAGTGCAGAACCTCCTTGGTGGCGCCGACTTGGCCTCGACTTCATCGGAGGAATTGGTGAGGGTGCTGCGGTTCTGGTGGGGCAGGTCAAGACGGGGCTATGGGGATGGAGGTGGCGCGATAGACGAGGCGAACGTCGGGGCAGCTCCTTGGAGGTAGAGGACGGGGCGGCTGATCCGGCGGGACGAAGAGATCGACGACGGATCCCCATCCGGTGCGGTGGATGTGGGACAACGAGCTGTTGCGGTGGACGACGTCGTCGGGGAAGAGTCTCTGGCTGGGCGGCGTTCGGGAGGCCGACGAAGGAGGGTGGGGTTTCGCGGGTTTTGGTGGCCTCGGGTTACGAATGGGGGGGCGAAGGGGAAGGTAGGGGGGAGCCATGACTTAGGGACGTGCTTGTCCGAAATTTAGGGTAAGTTACCAGCGTACCCCCACCGGTTTTGACACCGCGACGTCAAGCCGACATTTCCAGCTGAGGGGTAGAAGGGGGATTTCGCGTCTCTGGGCTGAGGGACCGATTTCGGATGAGGAGGGAGTTTTCGCGCGCGTCGAAGTTTCAAGATAACAAGGCGCGGCGTGGGTTGAAGAGGCGGGAGTTTCAAAGCAGATGAGACAAAAGATACTCGAGCTTGAAATTTTCGGGATAACAAGGCGCGGATTCCTTGTTCGGCAGAACAAACTTAACGTGTACAAAAAAACAATTCATACATGACACAAGAGAGTCATGTCCCCTTTTACTATATTTCTATAAATGTCATTGAAAAACTACAAGAAAAATGTAAAAAAAAGTCGGGCGAACAAGATTACCCTGTACAGTACCAAATAGATTCGCACTTCCCTCAACAACAACAAAAAACAAATCAATTCCCACCAAAAAAAGAGTCATGTCCCTATTTATATGACTACAAATGCCAGGATCTCGAATTTCAATTTTTGAATCCACGTTATGTTGAATTCGAGTATATCGTTAGGTGACCTTGCGGTTTATAATGGATGTAGTCCTACATTTTGATCTTCCATCATATATGAACATTTTACTCCACCGTATGAACATATATATTGTCATCTACCATATGGACTAAATTTGAATCAATTTTCCTTATTTGAATACGATTGTTGTCAAGTTATACAATCATTTAAATATTATCTTGATTACAAAAAACATGCATATAGCAGTAATCATATTTCACTATGAACTACATGTACCATACGATCTCCAATTCAAATATGTGTATCCATTTTATGTTGAATTCAAATCAGAGTACATTGGTCTAGGTAGCAAGATGTTCGGGATAATCTAAACCCTGTTTTCATATGTATAATTTTTGGCTGAATTGGGACAAGTTTTGGTATAAGCTTCTTGCAAAACCGGAGATTCTCTCAACAAGACTCGTGGTTCCGAGAGGGAACGTGTCACCTTTGTGTGCGAAACGATATACGCTGCCTCCCCCCTGATTTTCCTTACAGAGGCAACATATAACTATATGAGTGCCCTGTTAAATTTTGGAATTATTACGGGTTCGTTTGGCCTTTTTTATACATTAATTGAGTTTCTGGACATTTAATGTGCATAATCCAAATTTGAACTGCAAGCACATGCTCCGGTGCACCAAAGTTGGTTGAAAAATCACATGTGTGTCCTTGGGTGAATTTCTAGGTCCCATGCAAGAAATGGGAATGAAATTCACACAT